>NC_135901.1:35088481-37488481 GCF_964194155.1 Cetorhinus maximus | reverse complement strand
CGGCAAAAATACAATGAGCGTTGATGTGAAATGTGCTACCTGAAAGTTGGAAGCAGATTCAAGAGTGACTTCCAAAGCGAATTGGATCTCTTATGACAAGGTAAAGTTTTCAGGGTTCTGGGGAAAAGAGCAGGGGAGTGGGACGAATTGGCAGCTCTTTCAAAGATGATACCAGCCCTACCATGCAGCTCTATATTGACAGGAGACAGTCTGATGTCCAACTCCCTGAGAATAAAGAAAGATCCCAACTCTCCAACATCCCCTTGCATTCTTTGTCAATATTTTTCAAATGATGACAGGTTCCTTCCTTCTTTTGAAATTCCACTTCCGTGTGCAGGGGCTGCAGACAGTGGACACAAAGAGAGCAGCAAATAGGGCTCCGAGTATATACCCTGGGTTTATCCTTGACTTGGGCTTCCTGCTGGGCATGCGCTAGGATCCATTGGGATTTCAATGTGCTGGGGCATTTCTGAGTGTGTCACTGGACCACCAGGAACAGGAGAAGGCCGTTGACCTCTGAAAGCTGCTCCACAATTCAATTAGATGAGGGTTGATTTATATCAGAACTCCATTTACCCGCCTTCATTGCATATCCCGTGAACCACTTACTGAACAAAAATCTATCCATCTAAGTCTTGTAAGCTCGGATTGACCCTGAGCATCCACTGCATTTTGCCGGAGAGAGTTCCACATTTCTACTCCACTTTGTGTGAAGAATCTCTGCTTGATTGCACTGCTGAATGGCCAAGCTCTGACTTTTGAAAAAATTCATTCACAGGATGCGGACTTCGCTGGCTGGGCCAGCATTTATTTCCCATCCATAGGTGCCTTTGAGAAGGTGGTGGTGAACTGCCTTCTTGATGTACCCTTGTTCTCTATATTTTCCTGAATGCACGTCGAGCAAATTTTGGTCGATCCTCTTTAACCCAGACACCAGAATAAATTTCATGAGTTGGACAATGAGCACCAAGACCACGGCGTTAAGGTAGATTGGGAAAACACTGCGATCGCTCACTTGGTAGTGACACCCAGTGTAATGGATGGAGGGAAGAGAGGGTAAAGATGCATAAAATTCTTCTTTATCACCCTCTCTCAGCACGTAGGGACACAGACCAGAGGACAGACTCCCCTCTTGTGTACTTGGTTGCTGTATAAATTAACTTAATAATCGGAACATAAAATATAATTCTGCATTCAACCATGGAGATCTTCAATGGCGGTAACATTACCCAGCATTCACTGATCCTAGAATATGCTCTATCTTCACCTTGGGCCGTCCTCGCGCAGGCGCAGTGTCAGGCAGTGACTAGAGCATGCGCAGCCGGGGCTCTAACCAGAGCATGCGCAGTCGGGTGCTGGAAGGACAGACGCGGCTGTGTGGGATCAGCGAGGAGGGCAGAGGAATCGAGCCAGCGGGTGGGTGAGGGAAAATGGAGCCGCCAAGTGAGTGGGGAGTTTTCATTAACACTTGCTGGAGGCCTTAAGACGCGAATGAGAAGTTTCCGGTCCAACACTTGCACAGGGTTTGGAAGTTGCCGCGCTTCTCCCGATTTCAGGCCCAGATTAACAGCCGCCATCCTTTAAATGGTGTGCAGCAGTGTGTCCGCCATCTTTATCAGGGGCAATATGCAGCAATGCGCACGTGTGTCCCCCATCTTTACTGAGGCAACGTGTGTCAGCGTTTTATCGGGGCAACATGCAGCAGTGCGCATGTGTGCGCCATCTTTGTGGGAGGCAATGTGCAACAGTGCGCATGTGCATCCGCCATCTTTATGCGAGGCAATTGCAGCAGTGCGCATGTGTGCGCCATCTTTGTCGGAGGCAATGTGCAACAGTGCGCATGTGTATCCGCCATCTTTATGCGAGGCAATTGCAGCAGTGCGTATGTTTGGTGGGAGAATTAAGATTTGGAGCCAGAAATCCGGAATTAGAGGAAGTGAAGATATCTCGGAGGATTATGAGGCTGGAGAAGATGACAGGGATAGGGAGGGGAGAGACCATAAAGGGATTTGAAAGGATCAGGAATATAAAATTTTAATGCTTCTTAGCCTTTGTAGGTCAGTGAGCACAGGGGTGATGGGTGAACAAGACTTGGAGCGAGTAAGCACACGGGCAGCAGAGTTTTGGATAACTGCAAGATTACAGGGAGGTTGAATGTGGGAGGTCTGCCAGAAGTGCGTGAGGATAGTTAAGTCTAGAGATAACAAAGGAACGGATGAGTTTCAGCAGCAGATGAGCTGAGACTGGGCTGGAGTCAGGCGATGTTACTGAGGTGGAAATAGGCGGTCTTGGTGATGACGTGGATATGTGGTTGGAAGCTCATCTTGGGGGGAAATATTTCACCATGGTTGTGAACAGTCTGGTTCAGCTTCAGACAGTTGTCAGGAGAGAGATGGAATCGGTGGATAGGGAGTGGAGTTTGTCGTGGGGGCTGAAGACAATGGCTTCAGTCTTCCCAATACTTAAATGGAGGAAATTTCTGCTCATCCAATACTGGATGTCAGATAAGTCAGGATGGTGTGTGACCTGGAGGTGATGGTGTTCACATGCACCTGCTACCCTGGTCCTGGGTGGTGGAGGTTGAGGGTTTGGGAAGTTCTGTCAAAGTTCTGGTTGAGTTGTAGAGATATGAAATTTGTCTCCTTCAGTCCATCTCTCACATTTCTCTCTCTTTCCCGTTCTCTTCATGCCCAGAGGCCAGAGTCTTGTGTAGGCCCAGACGGGGTGGCAGGTTCCCTTCCCTGAAGGATATTAGTGAACCAGTTGGGTTTTCATGGCAATCCAGCAACATTCATGGTCACTTTTTCCTAGTGCCTGCCCCACAAGTTACCAGATTCATTCAGCTCAATTTCACAACTTGCCTTTGTGTTTTTGTGGGTTCTCTCTCACTCCCTTTTTTCTGTTTTAAATCAATTTCACAGGGTATTAGAAGGAGAGGATTTGTAGTCCGGAAACCGAAACTAAACATCACATCAAGATCTGACGGAGTCACCCAATTTATCACAATCTGAATATGATGGAATTTTGAACATGGAAGGAAAAAAAACTGTTCACAATGGGAAGAGACCGTACACGTGTTCTGTGTGTGGACGAGGCTTCACCCGATCATCTGGCCTGTCAAAACATAAATGCAGTCACACTGAAGAGAAACCATGGAAATGTGGGGATTGTGGGAAGGGATTCAAGTACCCATTTCAATTGGAAGCTCATCGACGCACTCACACTGGGGAGAGGCTGTTCACCTGCTCCACATGTGGCAAGGGATTCATTACTTCATCCAACCTGATGACACATCAGCGAGTTCACACTGATGAGACACCTTTTAAATGCCCAGAATGTGGAAAGTGCTATAAACGTTCTGGGGACCTGATGCGCCATCAACGTGTTCACACTGACGAGAGACCATTCAAATGTCCAGACTGCTGGAAGTGCTACAAAAGTTCCTGGGAACTGATGTCCCATGAACGAGTTCACACTGACGAGAGACCTTTTAAATGCCCAGACTGCATGAAGTGCTATAAAAGCTCCGGGGAACTGATGTCCCATCAACGTGTTCACACTGACGAGAGACCGTTCAGGTGCTTGAACTGTGGGACTGGGTTCAAGCGTTCATCTACCCTCACTAAACACCAGCGCACTCACACTGGGGAGAGGCCGTTCGCCTGCTCCAAGTGTGGGAAGAAATTCACTCAGTCATCCCACCTGCTGACACACCAGCGGGTTCACACTGGCGAGAGACCTTTTAAATGCCCAGACTGCGGGAAGTGCTTTAAGAGTTCCAAGGAACTGCTGTGCCATCAACGTGTTCACACTGACGAGAGACCTTTCAGATGTTCTCATTGTGGGGCTGAGTTCAGGCGTTCATCTCATCTCAGTGAACACCAGCGAGTCCACACTGGGGAGAAGCCATTCACCTGCTCCACATGTGGGAAGGGATTCACTCAGTCTTCCAGCCTGAAGACACATCAAAGAGTTCACACAGCAAGAGATCTTTTAAATGCCCAGAGTGCGGGAAGTTCTATAAAAGTTCTGGGGAAGTGATGTCCCATCAACGTGTTCACACTGATGAGCGACCGTTCAGCTGCTCTCACTGTGGGACTGGGTTCAGGCGATCATCTCAATTCACTGGACACCAATGAATTCACATCGGGGAGAGACTGTTCACCTCTTCTGAGTGTAGGAAGGGATTCACTCATTCTTCCTGCCTGCTAACACACCAGCGAGTTCACAAGGAACTACAATGATTGGATTTTGCTGTTAATCACATCCAGGACTGAACCATGTTAGTTTTTGCTGATGTTAATAAACTCCAGCCCAGTTATAAGGGCTAATATTCTGGATTAAAGTGAAATAAATTAGCTTTGTGTTGAACATATGGCGTGTCAATTTTTTAAAAAACATCTCTATTACAAGCTACAAATGAACAAGGAACAGGAGGAGGTCACTCGTCCCTTCAAGCCTGCTCCACCGCTCAATCAGATTGTGGCTGATCTGATTCAAACCTCAACTCCATATTCCGGCCTAACCCGATAACATTTCACCCCCTTGCTCATCAAGAATCTATCTACCTCTGCCTTAAAAATATTCAAAGACTCTGCTTCCACTACCTTTTCAGGAAGACTTCCTACTCTCTAAGAGAAAAATGCCTCCTCATCTCTGTCCTAAATGGGTGACCTCTTTTTTAAACAGTGACCCCAAGTTCTAGTTTCTCCCACAAGAGAAAACATCCTCTCCACATCCACCCTCACAAGACTCCTCATGATCTTAGATGTTTCAGTCAAGTCGCCTCTTACTCTTCTAAACTCCAGTGGATACAAGCCTGGCCAGTCTAACATTTCCTCATAAGACAACATTCCCATTCCAGGTATTAGTCTAGTAAATTTTCTCTAGACTGCTTGCAATGCATTTACAACCTTCCTTAAATAAGGAGACCAATACTGTACACAGTACTCTTGATGTGGTCTCACCAATGCCATGTATAACTGAACTATAACCTCCCTACTTTTGTATTCAATTCCCCTTACAATAAACAACCTCATTCTATTGTTTTTTTCCTAATTATTTGCTGTACCTGCACCCTAACATTTTGCAATTCATGCTCTCAGCCACCCAGATCCTCTAGATCTCAGAGCCCTGCAATCTCTCACCGTTTACATAGTATGCTTTTTTATCCTTCCTGCCAAAATAGACAATTTCACATTTGCCCACATTATACTCCATTTACCAGATCTTTGCCCACTCACTTAACTGATCTCTATCCCTTTCTACACTCCTTATGTCCTCTTCACAAATTACTTTCCTCCTATCTTTGTCATCAGCATATTTAGCAATTATAATTTGGTCCCTTCATCCAAGTCATTTATACACATTGTTACAAGTTGGGGCCCCAGCACTGATCCCTGTGACATACCACTCGTCCTGCCATCCTGAAAAGGAGCTATTTTTGCCTAGTCCCTGCTTCCTGTTAGCTAGCCAATCTCTTATCCATGCCAATATGTTACCCCCTCCACCATGAACTTTTACTTTCCGCAATAACATTTCATGTAGCACTTTATCAAAT
Organism: Cetorhinus maximus; assembly: GCF_964194155.1. Taxonomy (NCBI): domain Eukaryota; kingdom Metazoa; phylum Chordata; class Chondrichthyes; order Lamniformes; family Cetorhinidae; genus Cetorhinus; species Cetorhinus maximus. Next base: position 37,482,921 of record NC_135901.1, on the reverse strand, counting down.
GCCTTCTGGAAATCTAAGTACAGTACATCCATCAGTTCCCCATTACCTACAGCACATGTTACTTAAAAGAACTCTAACAAACTGGTTAACCATGATTTGCCTTTAACAGAACCATGTTGGCTCTGCCTGATTACCGTGAAGTTTTCTAACTGTCCTGCTATAACGTCATTAAGAATAACATCTAACATTTTCCCTATGGCAGATGTTAGGCTAATTGGCCTGTAGTTTCCTGCTTTCTGCCTCCCTCCCTTTTCGAGCAAAAGAGTTACATTGACTATTTTCCAATCTCTTGGAATCTTGCCCAAATTTAGGGAATTTGGAAAATTAAAACCAATGCATCAAATATCTCACTCAACACTTCTTTTAAGACCTAACGATGTCACCAGGACCCGGAGACTTGTCAGTCGCAGCTCCAACAATTTCCTCAGTACCATTTCCCTCTGGATTGTAATTTTCTTGAGTTTCTCCCTCCCTTCAATTTCCTGATTTACAGCTAAATCTGGGATGTTACTTGTCTCCTCTGAACTGCGCAGGCACCTGGCTAGAATATTAAACTGTGACGTCATGGAGCAGCACTTTGGGTCTTTGTTTTGAAGAAATGGAATTCGGCTGTTCTCATTAGGAATGCTGGAGACAGACTGATCAACAATGTCATAATCAAATGGTGCAGCACAGCAAGAGGATCTTCCACCCATCATTTCTATATCTAAGCATTTTGCAGTTTTCTAATTAGTCCTGGTTTCCTTCTCTCTCTCCATAACCCAGATTTTCTCCCTCTCAAGTCACTGTCCAATTCCTTTTTGAAAACTCTTGAGTTAAGAAAAATAATATTGAAATTTGAGCAGGAACTTCTGCTGTGCCCAGTCTGCTAAATTCTGCAGTGTTAACAAAGTTTCCTTGACCCAATGACACAAAGAGTTGCACTGGGGATTATTATACCATTTTTGAACCAAAAAAAAGTACTTAATCTGTTGATTTCAATTTAAATATTTAAATGAAGTTTATTCTGATCAAGCATCTCCTTTTCTCAGTCGATATGTACAATCTAATTCCCCTTGCTGTACAACCTGTTACAGAGGCTGTTATAGAAAACAGGGAAAGGTTTGCTACAGCCATACAAGGCCCTGGTTAGATCACACCTGGAGGACTGTGTATAGTTCTGGGAACGGCACCTTATAAGGGATCAATATTTGCCTTGAAAGTTTCAGAGGAGCTGCATTGATGAGGTTGGTGGGTTTTGGAAATTGAAAGTTGTACATCCGCAGCTTGTGGCACTATTTCACCTCACTGTTCACTTCATGTTCATGTCTCACACACTCGATGCTGTTATTGGCTAAACAAGTCTTCTGTGTTTGAACTAAACATGCTATTATTAGGGGCTCCCACTCCTGCCGCCCGGGTTTGGCCCTCATCAGGGAATGTTGTTTTCCTGTTGCTGTGTGAACTGTCACAATGAACTGATCCTGGAGTCTCCTTCCCCTGGGATCTACAAAACTGTTGCCTCTCTTACTCTTTCATTCTCACTCTTTCATCCCCAGTTTGGAAGAACGAGGAGAGACATTACAAATTGCAGTGTTCGGGGAAAAGATTGGGTAATGTCAGGGACAGAACGGGCAGACAACCCTCTTTCCCTGCTGTAACCATTCTATAATTTCATACAAATAATATTAATATACTCGCAAGGTCTGTAGTCGTGGCTGAGTGGTTAAGGCGATGGATTAGAAATCCATTGGGATCTCCCCACGTAGGTTTGAATCTGGCCGACTAAGTTTCTTGTTGTTTCTAATTTTAACCGAGTGCTGATGGAATTAATTATCATTTAACTAGAGGGAAAGCCATCCAAACACATCCGTGTTCTCTTATTTCCATTTGTCAGCCCTCTGCAAATTTCCAGTCGGAAATGGAACAAAAACTGAGCCAAGTTGGTGATATTATTTCATTCTGGTATTTGTCTCTCCTTAGGCCTCTGTCACTTTCGGTGTGTATATATCATATATGAATTTGTTTACAGGATGTGGGCGTCGCTGCCTAGGCTAGCATTTATTGCCCATCCCTAAATGCCCTTGAGAAGGTGGTGGTGAGCTGTCTTCATGAACCGCTTCAGTTCCTGTGGTGTATGTACACCCACAGTCTGTTGGGGTTGGGGGAGCTCCAGGATTTTGACCCAGCGACAGAGAAGGAACGACGATATATTTCCAAGTCAAGATGGTGAGTGCAGGGGATCTTCCATGTGGTGGTGTTTCCATGTATCTGCTGCCCTTGTCCGTCTAGATGGAAGTCGTCATGGGTTTGGAAGGTGCTGCTAAGGAGTCTTGCTGAGTTTCTTCAGTGCATCTTGTAGATGGTACACACTGATGCCACTGTTCGTCGGTAGTAGAGGGAGTGAATGTTTGTGGAAGAGGTGCCAATCAAGCGGGCTGCTTTGTCCTGGATGGCATCAAGCTTCTTGAGTGTTGTTGGAGCTGCACTCATCCAGGCAAGTGGAGAATATTCCATCACTCCTGATTTTCACTTTGTAGATGGTGGACAGACTTTGCGGAGTCAGGAGGTGAGTACTCAATGCAGGATTGCTAGTCTCTGACTAGCTCGTGTAGCCACAGTATTTATATGGCTAGTCCAGTTCAGTTTCCGGTCAATGGTAAACCCAAGAATGTTGATAGTGCAGGATTTAGCGATGGCATTGAATGTCAAGGGACGATGGTTAGATTCTCTCTTGTTGGAATTTGTCATTGTCTGGCATGAATATTACTTGCCACTTCTCAGCCCAAGACTGGATATTGTCCATGTCTTGCTGCATTTGGACATGGACTGCTTCAGTGTCTGAGGACTTGCCAATGGTGCTGAACATTGTGCAAAGCATCAGCGAACATCCCCACTTCTGACCTTACGATGAAGCAGCTGAAGATGGTTGGGCCGAGGACACTACCCTGAGGAACTCCTGCAGTGATGTCATGGAGCTGAGATGATTGGCCCCCAACAACCACAATCATCTTCCTTTGTGCCAGGTATGACTCCAACCAGCGGAGAGTTTCCCCCCCATTCCCATTGACTCCAATTTTGCTAGGGCTCCTTGATGCCACACTTGATCAAATGCTGCATTGATGTTAAGGGCCGTCGCTCTCACCTCACCTCGGGAATTCAGCTCTTTTGTCCACGTTTGAATCAAGGCGTTAATGATGTCAGGAGCTGAGTGGCCCTAGTGGAACCCAACTGGGCATCAATGTGCAGGTTATTGCTAAGCAAGTGTCACTTGATAGCACTGTTGATGACCCCTTCCATCACTTCATTGATGATCGAGAGTACACTGATGGGATGGCGATTGGCCGGGTTGGACTTATCCTGCTTTTGTGTGCAGGACATTCCTGGGCAATTTTCCACATTGATGGGTAGTTGTAGCTGTGCTGGAGCAGCTTGGATAGGGGCACGGCATGGAGCACAAATCTTCAGTACAATTGCAGAATATTGTCAGGGCCAAAGCCTTTGCAGTATCTAGTGCCTTCAATCGATTCTCGATATCACGTGGAGTGAATCGAGTTGGCTAAAGCCTGGCATCTGTGATCCCGAGCACCTCCAGAGGAAGCTGAGGTGGATCATCAGCTCGCCATTTCTGGCTGATTATTGCTGTAAATGCTTCATGCTGATGTGCTGGGCTCCTCCATCATTGAGGATGGGGATATTTGTGCAGCCTCCTGGTCCACTGCAGCCCCGAGAACACAATCAGCTTTAAATCCAGAATACTGAACTTCACCCAGTTACAGGGATAATGATCATCAGCAGAAACAAACCTCAACAGTCAGAATGAACATGGTTCAGTCCTGGATGTGATTAACAGCAGCAATAACAGTAGAGTCCAACCCCTACGATCACTGATGAACTCGCTTGTGTCTCTGCAGTTGGGACGAGTGAGTGAATTCCTTCCCACAGTCAAAGCAGGTGAATAGTCTCTCCCCAGTGTGAACTCGCTGGTGTGCTTTGAGCTGGACTGAAGACCTGAATCACTTTTCACAGGAAGTACAGCTGAATGGCCTCTCCTCAGTGTGAATTTGCTGGTGTTTGAGCAAGTCAGAGGACACAGTGAATCCTTACCCACATACAGGACAGATGAACGGTCTCTCCCCAGTGTGAATCCGCTGGTGTATCCGCAGGTCAGATAACTGAGTGAATCCCTTCCCACATTCGGAGCAAGTGAACAGCCTCTCCCCAGTGTGAATTTGTTGGTGTGTTCGCAGGTGGGATGACTGAGTGAATCCCTTCCCACACTCGGAGCAGGTGAATGGTCTCTCTCCAGTGTGTATTCGCTGGTGCGTTTGCAGGTGGGATGACCGAATGAATCTCTTCCCACACTTGGAGCAGGTGAACAGCTTCTCTCCAGTGTGACAAAGCTGGTGCACCAGCAGGTGGGATGACTGACTGAATCCCTTTCCACACTCGGAGCAGGTGAAAGGCCTCTCTCCAGTGTGAAACCGCTGGTGTATAAGCAGGTTGGATGACTGAGTGAATCCCTTCCCACACTCGGAGCAGGTGAACGGCCTCTCCCCACTGTGCACTCGCTGGTGTCTCAGCAGGTTCACTGACTGAGTGAATCCCTTCCGACACTCAGAGCAGGTGAATGATGTCTCTCCAGTGTGAATATGCTGGTGTGCTCGCAGGTTGGCTGACTGAGTGAATCCCTTCCCACACTCGGAGCAGGTGAACGGCCTCTCCCCAGTGTGACTGCGCTGATGCTTTTGTAGCTGAGATGGGTAATTGAATCCATTCCCACATTCCTCACATTTCCACGGTTTCTCCATGGTGCTGGTATCCCTGTGTCTCTCCAGATTGGGGGAACAGTTGAAGCCTCGTCTACACAGAGAACACGTGTACAGTTTCTCCCCACTGTTAATGGTGAGATGTTATTTGAGGCTGTGTAACTGGTTAAAGCTCTTTCCACAGTCAGTTCACTGGAACACTCTCACTCGGGTGTGTGTGTGTCTCGGTGCTTTTCCAGTCACACTGATGTTTGAAATCTTTTCCCACAGACAGAACAGACAAACATTTCTCCTTCCACATTCAAAATTCGATGATATTCAGGTCCTGATGAATCGAGTGACTCTCTCGGATCTTGATGTGATGCTTGGTTTGAGTTCCCCATCTGCAAGTTCTCCCCTTCCAATACCCTGTGAAAGGAGTGTACAATAGCCATCACTGTCAGTGCAGGATAGAAATTCAGAACAAACAATCCTAGTTTCTCTGGAACATTTTTTCCTCTCTTGTTTCCCCAAAGCAGCAAATCCCCATCCCACACACTCTCCCTCCTCCCTGTGCTGAAATCCAAACAGAGTTTTGGACAATTCTTTCCGTATATTTTTAACAAATTTATACAGCTTGAGATAACAATATGTTTGATCATTCACTTCTGTCATTACTCGTGACAAAACATTAATCTGAAACCCCCTGACCGACCATACAGAAGAGCAGATGTTAACCTTGTGTCCAAAACTTACTGGGTGGAGATTTAATGAGTGATCATGAAGGTGGTTTCTCCAAACCTCCCAGGGTTTCCTTCCTTCCTTCTCTCTGGGATCAGTCTCATGGTCCATTCTGGTTCTTGCTTCTCTTCGTGATGACTAAGTAACTCCAATTAAACACTGAGAAGACTGAAGACATTGCTTTCAGTCCCTGCTCCAATCTCCATTTCCCAGATACCAACTCCATCCCTCTCCCTGGGAACAGTCTGAGATTAAACCACTCTGTTCACAACCTTGGGGTTACACTTGATCTCGAGATGAGCTTCTGACCTCATATCCCTGCCGTCAATAAGATCACCTGTTTCCACCTCCGTAATAATACCCAACCTCACCCTGTCTCAGTGCATCTGCTGCTGAAACCCTCATTCACGCCATTGTTACCTCCAGACTCGACTATTCCAACACACTCCTGGCTGGTCTCCCACATTCTACCCTCTGTAAAGTTTAAGCCATCCAAAGCTCTGCTGTCTGTGTCTTCACTCACACTGAGTCCCATTCCCCTAACACCCCTCTGCTTCCTAACCTGTCTTGGCTCCCAGTCAAACAACAACTTAATTTAAAATTCTCATCCTCGCTTTCAAATCATTCCCTGGCCTGGCCCCTCCCTATCTCTGTAATCTCCTCCAGCCCCACAACCCTCTGAGATATTTGCTCTGCTCTAATTCTGGATTTTTGTGCATTCTCTATTTTAATGGCTCCACCACTGGTGACCCTGCCTTCAGTTCCCTCATCCCCAAGCTGTGAAATTCCCTCCCTACACTTCTCCCTCTGTCTACCACACTTTCCCTCTTTAAGACACTTGAGTATTGCTAAAAAATGACATTAGTGAAAACTTTTCATCTTGTACTCATCAGGACAGACGCAAGAACAAGGAATTTCAAAGATTATCAGTCGGGCTCATAATGTGGCTCACTTATACTTGCTAGAAGCTACATATATTCGTACACAGGAAACTGTCCACTGCAGGCAGAAGGGACGTCCAGGCATGGGGCCTTTTGTTGAATTTAACAAAAGCATGGAGGATGATAGCTCTTTGGTGCATTCTCCAAGTCAATGCCTTGACCAATCAGAGCTGACTGGCCAACCAGTCAACACCCTTTCCTCGTGCAGCATAAATTGTTGTTTGCTCAGAAATTTGGTTTTCTTGCATCTGTCCAGATGAGTGCAACATGAAAACCTTCAACACTATGTCTCTCTTCAGCAATACTTAAATTCTGTACTACTGAGTGGCTTTGGGTTTATAATTCTATTGTTGCTGATCTAAAAGTTCCGGTGAACGCACTTTTATGAATGTCTCTCTCGGGCCCTGTGGAAACCCTGTTGCTCATTGCGCCGAAGGGCGAAGAATGCGCATGCGCCCGTAGCACATTTGCCCCTTTCCTGGAATGGGGGCGCATGCGCCCTGCTGTACGTTACCCCCCAAAAGAGATGGCGGTCGCGCATGCGCCCATCCCTGCTTTGCCCCTATAAAGATGGCGACCGTTAACTCAGGCCAGTTCTGCTGAAGGGTCATGAGGATTCGAAACGTTGACTCTTTTCTTCTCCGCCGATGCTGCTAGACCTGCTGAGTTTTTCCAGGTAATTCTGTTTTTGTTTTGGATTTCCAGCATCTGCAGTAGTTTTTTGTTTTTAACTCGGGCCTTCCTCCCGCAGCGCCGAGCAAACCGAACCACCGCTGGCTCCTTATTGAGGGTTCGGGGCCGATACCGTGAGCTTATGAAGCTTCCAAACTCACCCGCCGGCCCTATGTCTATTCACGGCTTTGTTTTCGGCTCTGGATCTGCACTCGCTCTTTTTAAACCCGCATTTTAATAAATCCACTCGCTCGCGCTCTCTTCCTGTCTGACTTCACGGGCTGCGCATGTTCCGACTCCAAATGATTGACGGAAGCTTCGGACCAATAGGAAAAGGGGGCGGGGCTGGATGACCGAGCGGGAGCGACTGCTCCTCCAACCAATCGGAGTGAATGAGGGGCGGAGCCCTTTGGGAGAGGAGCATGCGCATTGCCGGGGCGGGACTGGGATGAAGGCGGTCGGGCTGAAAGTCCAGCGGGTGAGAAAGGGCCGAGTGCAGGAGAGGAATGGAGCCGGAGGGTGGACTGGGAGGATTCACAAACACCCGGTGTAGGACTCCAAACCCGGATTAGAAACAAAAACAAAAATAGCTGGAAAAACTCAGCAAGTCTGACAGCATCTGCGGAGAGGAAACAGTTAACGTTTTGAGTCCGTGTGACTCTTCATCAGTGTTCTAATAAACAGTTATATGGACTCGAAATGTTAACTGTTTTCCTCTCCGCAGATGCTGTCAGACCTGCTGAACCTTTCCAGCTATTTTTGTTTTTGTTTCAGATTTCCAGCATCCGGAGTATTTTGCTTTTATGTCCACCTCTCTCGCTCTCTTTCCTCCTGGAAGGTGCTCCTTAAAACCTGCCTCTTTGACTAAACTTTTGATCATCTGACTGAATATCTCTTTACGTGTCGTATTTTGTTTTCTAATGTGAGTATGAAGCGCCTTTTGTCATTTTATTACATTAAAGGCGCTTTTTGTTTATAAATTGTTGGTAGTTACAGCTTCTCTGGGAGTCATTTCATTTTTTGCTTGTAGCAGATGGCATGTTTAACATGATATTGGGATACCGGTGTGAGTGTGCAGATGTGATTTGTTATGTGTGACTTAATGAACATGCGGAAAGGCAGGGCTGAGTCTGCATTGAAGAACATTTCCCAGACATGCTCAGCTACTCGACAACAGAACAACATTGAGGGATTAATGTGGACAATAGAATGAGGCAACATGTTAAATCATCAAGGCACTGATACATATCCTACAGAGTATGTTTAAATCTATTCAGCATTTTCTTCAGTGCTTAAGTATCCTTTCCATATGGAGTCTGGAACTGCACACAGTCCTTCAAGTTCACCAATATCCTCTGGAAATTTAAGATTCCCTCACTGCTGTTGGACTAAACTCCTCTAGAAATGAACATCAGCTCTATCTTTGTTCTCTTATCAACTTATGTTGTTCCTTTAGTGATTCATGTGGGTGTATTTTATTTTCAGAATTCTTTGATCATCTACCCCATTTAATTTCTTACATTCTAACCAAAAACTGCCTTTTTATTGCTCCTCCCAAAATGAACCTCCTCACATTTCACCGGATTGAATTTTATTTCCCATTGATCTGTCCAGTTTGCCAGTCTGTTTCTATCTTCCTGGATTTTTTGCGGGACTCCCCATTATTAACTCTATCACCCAACTGTTATCACCTGTAAATTACATAAAGATATTTCCAATTCCAAGTGATGAACAGTAGTTGCTCCCAGCACGGATCCCTGCAGGACATCACTTCTCACTTTCTTCCAGTCTGAGAAACATCCCTTAACTCCTTCCCCCTGAGCACTGTTTTGTGCTCAGATTTCCCTCAGTTCTGCTGCTGGACCCTCCACTCCACACAGTCTGTCCTTGGTCACTCTCATAGGCCACGTATCCTGCAGACATGAATGGAGCAGTGGTGGGGGAATTGGGGATCAGGTCCGATGGTAGCAGTATTGATGAAATGGGCTCCTCTGTCCAATGTGTTCTGAGGCATTGCCCCAGCTTCATTTCAAATCTGTCCACTTAAAAAAAATATGTAATCATCTTATTGAAGCCAGTCACAGTCTCATGACCCAGACCTCCCTGTCGCTTGCCATTTCAACACTCCACCCTGCTCTCATGCCCACATGTCCATCCTTAGCCTGCTGCAATGTTCCAGTGAAGCTCAACGCAAACTGGAGGAACAGCACCTCATCTTCCGACTAGGCACTTTACAGCCTTCCGGACTGAATATTGAGTTCAACAATTTTATCTCCACCTATCACTGGCCCTCTATCCAGCTCTACCTGTCCCACCCCCCCCTGCTGAGTTTTTCCAGGTATTTTTGTTTTTGTTTTGGATTTCCAGCATCCACAGTTTTTTTGCTTTTATCCAGATTAGAAACTCCTGCAGCCCAGTTTACACCGAGTGTTTGGAAACTCCTTTGGAAGGGGAGGATTTACACACAGCAAACTCAAACCAAATGTTAAAAGCAAAATACTGCGGATGCTGGAAATCTAGAACAAAAACAAAAATACCTGGAAAAACTCATCAGGTTTGACAGCATCTGCGGAGAGGAGCACAGTTAACGTTTCGAGTCCGAATGACTCTTCATCAGAACTAAGGGAAAATAGAAAAGAGGTGAAATATAAGCTGGTTTAGTTGGGGCGGGGGGACACAGGTAGAGCTGGGTAAAGAGCCAGTGATTGTTGGAGGGAGAAATACCTGGAAAAACTCAGCAGGTCTGGCAGCATCGGCGGAGAAGAGCACCGTTGACATTTCGAGTCCTCATGACCCTTCAACAGAACTAAGTAAAAATAGGAAAGGGATGATATATAAGCTGGTTTAAGTGGGGTGGGGGGGGGGGGGGGGGGGGTTGGAACAAGAGGAGCTGGGTAAAGAGCCAGTGATAGGTGGAGATAACCAAAAGATGTCAGAGACAAAAGGACAAAGAGGTGTTGAAGGTGGTGATATTATCTAAAGGAATGTGCTTTAATATCGCCACCTTCAACACCTCTTTGTCCTTTTGTCTCTGACATCTTTTGGTTATCTCCACCTATCACTGGCTCTTTACCCAGCTCTTCTTGTTCCAACACCACCCCCCCCCCCCTCTTAAACCAGCTTATATATCACCACTTTCCTATTTTTATTTAGTTCTGTTGAAGGGTCATGAGGACTCAAAACGTCAACTGTGCTCTTCTCCACCGATGCTGCCAGACCTGCTGAGTTTTTCCAGGTATTTCTGTTTTTGTTTTGGATTTCCAGCATCCGCAGTTCTTTGCTTTTAAGCATGACACCAAGTTTTGCTCCATTTCCACCGTGAATAATTTCCGTAATGAACAGAAGTAGGAAAACACCCGCATGTTTGGATGGATTTTATTCCATTTAACCGATACTTAACTCCGTAGACACATAGCTAAAACCAGGAATTACGCGAGGCGTAAAACCTCAATTGATTTTGACTCCATCGACTTAACCACTTGGCCACGATGACTGGCCCTATGTACAGGTTAGTGTCGTTGGTATAAAAATATATATGGCTAAGCAGAGGAGGAGGACATTCGGCTCATCATGCCCCTGCCTGCTTAGGGAAGAGGAATTCAGCTCATTCAACAACCCCGCCTTTTCTCCACAGCCATTTATATTTTTATTGTCTCTCCTCGTTATTCCTGTTAAAGTGAAACCCCCCACACACCTGCTTTAACTGTGAGCTGGCACTTTTTCGACCAATGGGGTAATTGTAGCAGCAGTGGGGTTAGAAACCACACCTCAATAAAGAGTAAGACCTATAACCAGCAGCTACGACTGCTCAGTTGCTCGACCAAGCTCAGGATACTACTGTTCATCGTCTTGGCTGGTGTTGCCACTGAAATAAAATAGAAGCAAAGCAGCAACACTACGTCATAAGGCCCCACAAGCCTCCTCCATCACTTAATAAGATCATGGCGGATCTCCAAACTCAACACCAATTTCCCACCCGATCCCGATAGCCCTTCATTCCCTTAGAGTCCAAAAATCAGGAGAATTTTTGGATGTCTGTTCTTCCAATGACCCGAGAGTTCTGTGGACAACTGGATGAAATCAGCAATAATAAGAAGCACAGTCGGTAAGATTCGAACTTTCCTGGGGAACCCCAGTGGATTTTAAAAGCATCGTTTTCACCACTCGGCTAGATGATTGACCAAGGATCCAATGCTTTTCACTCAATCATCAATATCAAGAGTTGCAGCTTCTGCTTCTCAGCTGCACCTCCTTCCAAACATTGTGATCCATTTTCCTCAGGAGTTGTTCCTGGATTTAATATTTATCTGCTTTGTGCCCTCATTTTGAAACCAGATTCGAGTCAACATCCAACACAAACTGAATTGCAAACCTGACGGACAAACAGTGGAAAACAAGTCACTCGGTAACACAAATCCCGTGGTGCTCATTTTCAGATTCACAACAGTCAGCTTTTCAATAAAATAAAGGAATTTTACAGTGAAACGATTCAGAAAGTTGGTGTGACTTTTATTTGTGACTCACTCACTCGGGTATTCTGTAAATGCTGCTCGGAGGTTTAGTAACCGGGATATAATCTACTTGCGTTTTCCTGAGCCTGTGCTCGGAGTATTGGGAGGTTTGGTCCGGGCAGGAGTATCTCGCGTCCCAGGGATGGGCAGTAACCCGCTGTTTGAAGCTGCAGTCGCCGCTTTCTGCTGGTAGTGGGTGATTGGAGAGTGCGGGGTCGGAATATTGCTGCTTTTCTGCTTTTCCCCGTCTCACTCACTGTGGAGCTGAGGAAGAGAGAATAACTGATGGGTTTGTTTGAATCCAATAACTTCATAAATTTCCAATGGGTTAGATGTTGGCACCTGGTGGGTCTAATTGTTTTCTCATTATATTTGAAATGAATATTCGAAGAAAATCCGTTTGCCTGGGAGCTCACTGGATAACAGTGGAGCCGCCAACATTTCGGGGGTCCTGACATTCAGCTCAAGTACCCAATGACAACCGGGAACTGAGTGACAATGAACACTGATGGGTGAGACCACCCTGGGTGGTCTCGAACCACCAACTTTTAAGTTAGCAGCCAAACGCGCTGATCAAATGCGCCACAGAGACCGAGACTGAGCGAGTTAAAACTTCAGATTGCTGCTACAGGAATGACAATTGTTCTCTATCCGTTTTACTCTTCCAAAATAAAGGTTGGGACATTCATTGTGGATACATGGAAACGGTTTGATCCCACCCACTGCAGACACATCCATGTCACCGGGAACCAGCTTTCCTACAACCGGTGCCGTCTCCCTTCCAGCCTTTCGGTGTCTTGTCTGTTACCAAGTATTCTCATTGTCCCGAAGCCGATATTAGGTTTGAATTCCTGATGTGCAGAAACGAGAATCCTTTCAATGCCTCACATCAGTTAATTTTACTGATAACATCAGAGTCAATGTTCCAGCATCTTAAAGAAGGGAAAGGTGCCTTGACTGTCTCTGGTCAGTCGGGCAGTTCACTCTTCATTCTCCCCTGATTCCGGTTCACAAAGAGTTTCTAAAGATTCACAAAGCTGGAGACTGGGTTTTCTGGTTTGGTTCCTTCTCCATTTTCCCACCTGCCAAATGACAATATTTTCCAAAATCTCGTCTCAATCCTCCGCCTTGCATCATGTCCAGGGATGAGGAAATTCAGTTTTGTGGAGAGATTATTGAGACTGGGATTGTTCTGTTTCGAGCAAAGAAGATTGAATGGAGATTTCATGGAGCTGTTCGAAATAATGGGCGTGGGGGTGGTGGGGACAGGAAATTTGATAGAGCAGATAGGGACAAACTGTTTCCACTGACAAGGGTCAGTAACCAGAGGGCTGGGATTTATGATAATTAAAGAAAGACAGCTTTGCATTTACATAGCACTTTTCATGACCAGCAGACGTCTCAAAGCGTTTTCCAGCCAATGAAGGAGTTTTTGAAGTGTCGTCATTGTTGTGATGCAGGAAACACGTCAGCCAATCACCGCTCAGCAAACTCCCCCACCCCCAACAAACAGCAACGTCACAATGAGCAGACAACCTGTTTCAGGTTTGGAACTGTGCTTCAGGCAGTGGCTTTAAAATCCATTAGCATCTCACCACTCAGGTTCAACTCACGCTGATACGCTTCTCACCTTTCATGACTTTCTCCATGTCCCTGCTGAATTGATTCTGGGTTAAGTGGATTAAAAACCTTCCACCCCTGGATCCAAATCATGTGCAAAATGACAAGAACACTTTGCACTGATTTTACTCAGTCCCATGACATCAAAGGGAAGAAGGTGAATTTTGCTGGAATGGGTTGTAAGATGATAGAATGACTCTGAAGGAAGCAGCAGTGGGGATGGAAATGACACAATTATAGACATTTACAGCACAGAAAGAGGCCATTCAGCCCGGCAGGCAGCTTTGAAAGAGCAGTTGTGATTGGTTGATCAGGAGTGACATTTGTCCCAGTTTGAAAAGCAGGAAGAAAAATCTGTCCCATTCCCACCCACATTTTGCACCATCATCCCTTTAGTCAGTTTCTCTCTCATGCCTTGTAACCTGTCACAGTCCTTCCCTTTTGTCCTTTCACTCCCTTCCTTCCGCCTCTGGACTTGTTTTCCACCTGTTACATCTCTGACTTTTCCAGCTCTGATGAAAGATCATCCAGCTGGAAGCTTAACTCTCTTCCTCACTCCACAGACGCTGCCAGACCTGGTTTCATTGAATAAGGAATTCCTGTTCATTGTGATAGTTCACACAGCGGGAAGGGAAAGGTTTTCCCTGGCTGGGAATTGAACCTAGGCTGCGGTGGTGAAAGCACCAAATCTTAAGCATGAAACTCTCCGACTTCCAGTGAAGCCGAGGACAGTTTTCACTCATAAATCAGCAACTGTGATATTAACAAAGTGGGATGGAGAAAGACTCAGTTTGAGCAGTGATGCTGCTGGAGGAATGGAGAGCTGGGGATCACCCATAAATGCAGAAAAGTTTAGAAAAAAAAAAAATAATGTCCAGCATAGGGCTTGAACCCACATCCGTCAGGTTAAAAGTATCATGCTCTACCAACTGAGCTAACAATGCATAAAATGAAAAAAAGTGTTTTTTCACCTGGAGCCTCAGCTTGTTATGAATTTCAAAGTGTGGAAGGTAATCGACCTACAAAAGCCCCGAGGTTGTAATGCATTCCTCTCAATCACCAAGAACATCATTCACATCTTCCTCTTCTTAGCTGCACCTCCTTCCAAACATTGCAAATTCCTCCGGCATTTTTCAACCTGGTATTTTTCTGTAAAATTTTAACATGAAGGTGCAGAATTAATGTGAATAAAGCTTGTGATGGTAAAAATGTGTTCACCCCCTTGGGAACTGAACCACATTGACCCACACAGAGGAACACACACAGACACATACACCGAGAGTGACATAGGCCCAAGGAGAGAAAAACGCCCAGAAAACAAGGATGTCACCAACTTGGCCAATTATTGTTCCATTTCAGACTGCAAATTTAGAGAATGTTTGCAGATGAACAGGAATTAGAATCACAGGGCTGCTGGGGTGCTCTTGATTTTATTTAACTGATAATTAATTCTGCAGATAGCTTGTTGCCATCAGGAATGATGAGAAGGGGAATTGGTAGAACTCAAACCAAAGCCCCCAATGGATTTCAAACACATCACCTTAACCACTCAGCCAGGACTGCCCACTAATAAACTCATATTGTATAAATAATAGAATAGATACAGGGAGTTTCAGAGGAAAAAGGCCTTCCAATCCGTGCCATTGCCCCACCTTTTCCCAATCACCCTGGGATTTACACGGCCTCTCCTCAATCTTCCATCCGGAATACAACACTGCATGGCTCTGCTACCCCTTCGCCACATGGAGAATTTTATGGAAGCCCCTTAAACAACAAATCACTCAAAAGTTTGGTAGCGGTGGGAGCTGAGCCCTCATCACCATAGAGGTTGGGACCGGGACCAACAACTGAGCACATTCGGTCTCACTACCATATTCACATTAGACACAGCCATTGTCTTGATTGGCATTGGCACTGAATTAGCAAATTAAAAAACTATGATCAGGAATGGGCAGAAACCTGATTGGAGGGATTCAAACCTGGAGTTCTGGGAACGATGGACATGGATTTGGGGGATTACAAAACGTTTAATGATTTTTGAAAGGAAAGTGAAGCTCGAGATGGGGCGGCAACATACAACGATGGAGGAGTGAAGGGTTTGTTTTTATTTAAGGTCAGCAGTAATGATGGAAGATTTAAAGGAAAGGGGGACAGTACCTGAAAAGAGAGAACCATTGACAACGATAGCAAACATGGGGAAGTTGGGTGGTCAGTCGTTTAGTGGGAATAGGGCCAATGGAGCAGGTGATGCACACAGAGGGCACTGAGAAGGCATGAGGGGAGATGGGGGAAAGAAAGATGAAAGACGTTGGTTCAGGGCTCAGATGAGGCGGATCTTTAGAAACAGTTTGTCCCGATGGGTTAGTGGAAGGGAGGGAAGAAGCAGAGGCAGCTGATCGGATTGCCTCAATCTTAGTGACAAAGAAACTCCATGAGCTCCTCACACTTGTTGTTGGAGGTGAGGATGAAGGAGACAGGGGAGAGGGAGAGCCCTTCAAAAGGAACTAAATTGTGTTATAGATGTTAAAAAGGCTCGACACTCTGTTTACCTAACACAAAGCTGATTTATTTGAATTTTATTGAAAATATATAACTGGGCTGGAGTTTATTAACATTAGCAGAAAGAGACCCCAATGAGCATTGTTCAGGCATGAATGTCATTAGTAAGAAAATCCAATCCCTGCAGTTATTTGTGAGCTCACTGGTGTGTCAGCAGGTGGGATGACCGAGTGAATCTCTTCCCACACTCAGAGCAAGTGAATGGCCTCTCCCCAGTGTGAACATGCTGGTGCATAAGCAGTGTGGATGACTGAATGAATCCCTTCCCACACACAGTGCAGGTAAACAGCCTCTCCCCAGTGTGAATGCGCTTGTGTTTCAATAGGGTGGATGAATCAGCAAATTCCTTTTCACATACGGAGCAGGTGAACGGTCTCTCCCCAGTGTGAACTCGCTGGTGTGTCTGCAGGGTGATAACTGAGTGAAACCCTTCCCACATTCGGAGCAGGTGAATGGCCTCTCTCCAGTGTGAGTGCGTCGATGAATTTCCAGCTGGGATGGTCTTTTGAATCCTTGCCCACAGTTCCCACATTTCCAAAGTTTCTCCCCAGTGTGAACTCGCTTGTGTTTCAGTAGAGTGGATGCATCAGCAAATCCCTTTTCACACACAGTGCAGGTAAACAGCCTCTCCCCGGTATGAACCTGCTGGTGTGTCAACAGGCTGGATAAGTGAGTGAACCCTTTCCCACACTCAAAGCAGGTGAATGGCCTCTCCCCAGTGTGAAGTCGTTGATGTGTCTACAGCATGGATAACTGAGTGAATCCCTTCCCACACTCAGAGCAGGTGAATGCTTCTCCCCAGTGTGAATGCGCCGATGAATTTCCAGCTGGGATGGGTAACTGAACCCCTTCCCACAGTCCCCACATTTCCACGGTTGCTGTCCAGTGTTTTGACAGACCAGATGATTGGCTGAAGCCTTGTCCACACACAGAACACGTGTACAGTTTCTCCCCACTGTGAACGGTGCTTTTTCCTTCCATGTTCAAAATCCAATGATATTCAAGTTACGATAAATTAGGCGACTCTGTCAGATCCTGATGTGATGTTTGGCTTCAGTTTCCCGACTGAAAATCCTCCTCTTCTTATACCCTGTGAAATTTATTTAAAACAGAAAAAAGGGAGTGAGCGAGAACCCACAAAAACACAAAGGCAGGTTGTGAAATTGAGCTGAATGAATCTGAGAATTTATGGGGCCGGCACGAGTAAAAAGTGACCATGAAAACTGCTGGATTGTCATAAAAACCCAACTGGTTCACTAATGTCCTTCAGGGAAGGGAACCTGCCATCTGATCTGGACCTAAGCAAGACTCTGGCCTTTATGAGATGAGAGACTGAGGGACCGAGAGAGAGAGGGAGATAGGAGAGGCAGGGGTGAAGGAGAGGTATGTTATACATCTACAACTTGACCAGAACTTTTACAGAATCTCCCAAATCCTCAACCTCCACCACCTAGAAGGACCAGGGTAGTAGCTGCATGTGACACACCATCACCTCCAAGTTCCCCTCCACGTCACACACCATCCTGACTTGTCTGACATCCAGTCCTGGATGAGCAGCAATTTCCTTTATTTAAATATTGGGAAGGCTAAAGCCATTGCCTTCAATCCCCGCTACAAACTCCATGCCCTAAACACTGACTCCAGCCCTCTCCCTGACAACTATCTGAGGCTGAACCAGACTGTCAACAACCATGGTGAAATATTTCATCCCAAGATCAGCTTCCAACCACATATCCACATCATTACCAAGACCGCCTATTTCCACCTCAGCAATAAAAACAGAAAATGTCAGAAATACTCTGGAAAGATACAAAGGTGATAGATTGGGCTCAGTGGAAGGGCGATTTGGTGGTGGGAGAACAAAAGGGAAGGCCTGTGCTCGAGTGGATTCACCTCAGTAATATCGCCCAACTTTGCCTCTGCCTCAGCTCAACCATTTCTGAAACTCTCATCCGTTTCTTTGTTCCTCTAGACTTGAATATGCTGACACTTACCTATCCGGCCTCTCACATTCAAGCTCAAGAAACCTGGGATCATCCAAAACTTCACTGTCTGTATCGCAGACTCACAGAATTGTTACAGCACAGAAGGAGGCCATTCAGCCCGTCCTGTCTGTACCGGTTCTCCACATGAGCCCGAATCTTAGTGCCATTCCCTCACCTTCTCCTCATAACTCTGCACATTCTTCCTTTGCAGGTAATAATCCAATTCCCTCTTGAATGCCTTAATTGAACCTGCCTCCACCACACTGTCAGGCAGCACATTCCAGATCTTAAACATTCACTGTGTGAAAAATCTTCTACTCATGTCTCCATTGATTCTTTTTTCAATTGCCTTAAATCTCTTCCCTTTCATTCTCAATCCTTCCACCAATGGGAACAGTTTCTCACGATCTACTCTGTCCAGACACCTGATGCTCTCCCAATCTACTCTGTCCAGACCCCTGACGATTTTGAATACCTCTAATCATAACCAAATAAATCTTAGTCACACCATGTCCCATCCCCCCATCGCCATTCTGCTCATTGAACGACACAGGACCCCGGTTTTGCAGCATCTCAATTTTTAAATTCACATCCTTGGTCACAAATCCCTCCATGCTCTCTTCCTCTCTATTTCCAGTCACACAGATGTGTAAAATCTTATCCCATATGCAAAACAGATAAACCTTATTCCTTCCGCATTCAAAGGTCGATGACATTCAGGTTCTGAGGAATTGAGTGACCCTGTGAGATTTTATTTTGATTCTTGATTTGAGTTTCCTGTTTATAAATCCTCCCCTTCTAATATTCTGCAAAAGAAATTTACAAGACCTATATCAGACGGAACAAACGTTTCTCTTGGTTTGAGTTTGCTGTGTGTAAATCCTCCCCTTCTAAACCCCTGTAAAAGGAGTTTCCAAAACCCATCCCTGTCAGTCCAGGATAGAAATGCACAACATTCTCTCCTCCTGCTACCTGGACCAGGATGACCGCGCATGTGCCCTGCTGCACGTTGCCCCCTATAAAGATGGCGGACGTTACCCCGGGCCTGGCAAAGTGAGAAATCCAGATTTTTTCGACCTGTTCTCTGCAAACACAAGACCGGGACCTTGTTATTTGGGGTCTGCGGCCTGCACTCTGTGTTTATAAAGCCTCCCTGCCCACTCCGCTGGCTTCATTCCTCCTCATACACCCACTAACTCTGTTAAAAACAAAAAACTACTGCGGATGCTGGAAATCCAAA
Source organism: Cetorhinus maximus (assembly GCF_964194155.1). Taxonomy (NCBI): domain Eukaryota; kingdom Metazoa; phylum Chordata; class Chondrichthyes; order Lamniformes; family Cetorhinidae; genus Cetorhinus; species Cetorhinus maximus. The sequence continues at coordinate 37,463,925 of NC_135901.1, read as the reverse complement.
ACAAAAACAGAATTACCTGGAAAAACTCAGCAGGTCTGGCAGCATCGGTGGAGAAGAAAAGAGTCGACGTTTCAGGTCCACATGACCTTTCAACAGACTTGAAGTATAGTTAGGAGAGGGGTGAAATATAAGCTGGTTTAAGGTGGGGGGCGGGGGGAGAGAGAAGTTGAGGGTGGGGTGGTTGTAGGGATAAGCAAGCAGTGATAGGAGCAGATAATCAAAAGATAACACGGACAAAAGGATCAAAGAGGTGTTGAAGGTGGTGATATTATCTAAAAGTGCTAATTAAGAATGGATGGCAGGACACTCAAGGTACAGCTCTAGCGGGGGGGAGGGGGGGTGGTGGAAAGATTGACAAGGTATTAGTTGTAGATTTAAAAATAATGGAAATAGGTGGGAAAAGAAAAATCTATATAAATTATTGAAAAAAACAAAAGGGAGGGGGAGGAAACGGGGTGGGGATGGGGGGAGGGGGAGTTTAAGATCTAACGTTGTTGAATTTAATATTCAGCCCGGAAGGCTGTAAAGTGCCTAGTTGGAAGATGAGGTGCTGTTCCTCCAGTTTGCGCTGGGCTTCACTGGAACAATGCAGCAAGCCAAAGACAGACATGTGGGCAAGGGAGCAGGGTGGAGTGTTAAAATGGCAAGCGACGGGGAGGTTTGGGTCTTTCTTGCAACTACAACCACCCCACCCTCAACTTCTCTCCCCCCGCCCCCCACCTTAAACCAGCTTATATTTCACCCCTCTCCTAACTATACTTCAGTTCTGTTGAAGGGTCGTGTGGACCCGAAACGTCGACACTAACTCTGTTAGTTTGCTCCACTCGACATTCACTCACCTGCTCTGAGCAGCTTCAGTCACAGACCAGTACTGCGCATGCTCATGAAACAGACCGCAATGCGCATGCTCCAAACACACACACACACACACACACACACACACACAGTAATGCGCATGTGCAGCTAGCTTCTGGAATGAGGAGAGGGCACATTCTGCCCCGCAGCGAATGCTGGTTGAGCACCCCGCCATTCAAAGGCGATAATGTGCAACAAAACATATCAGAATACGATGCCAAGGGGGCAAGATATAAAATTCTTGAATCAATCGATGCAGTGGCCAAATTGGCCTGGCCTTCACCATAATTCTCTCCTGGATGTAATGAACAGCAGAACCAACCCCGACAGTTAGACCTGAACTCAGTGGAGTCTCAGCAGTTGGGCTGAGCTGGTGACCTATTATTTTCCCCCTAACATGGAACATTTAACCTGCCTCTTGCCAGTAGCGATTCTCTGACTGTGGATCAAATCATTTGAATTTTTAAAGTTGAAATGTTAACATGTGAGCAAACTGAATAAAGCCCTTTGCACACAAGAAGTATCCGAATAGCCTCGCACGGGTGAGACTGTGTTGCTGTGTCAGTAAATGGATGATATAGCGAATTCCTTTCCATTTCCAGCTGATGAATGACCTGTTTACAGTTTGGGATTACCTATATGTTTTCAGCTCAGACATGGATATCGAAATCTACTGGTGATGGGTTCCTACATAAGAACAAGGAGCAGGAGTCGGCCATTCGGCCCCTCAAGGCGGCTCCACCATTCAATAAGATCATAGCTGATCTGAAAGTTTCCCGAAATCTGTTTCCTACGTACCCCCGATAATCTATCACGGCGTTGCTTACCAAGAATATATCCATAAAATCAAAAAACTGCGGATGCTGGAAATCCAAAACAGAAACAGAATTACCTGGGAAAACTCAGCAGGTCTAGCAGCATCAGCGGAGAAGAATAAAGTTGACGTTTCGAGTCCTCATGACCCTTCAACAGAACTGAGTAAAAATAGGAGAGGGGTGAAATATAAGCTGGTTTAAGGTGGGGGGGGGAGGTGGGGGGAGAGAAGTGGGGGAGGTGGGGTGGTTATAGGGACAAGCAAGCAGTGATAGGAGCAGATAATCAAAAGATGTCACAGACAAAAGAACAAAGGGGTGTTGAAGATGGTGATATTATCTAAAAGAATGTGCTAATTAAGAATGGATGACAGGACACACAAGGTACAGCTTTAGTGGGGGTGGGGTGAAATGAGACTAACAGGGCATAAAAGGTATAAATTTAAAAATAATGGAAATAGGTGGGAAAAGAGAAATCTATAAATTATTGGAAAAAACAAAAGGGAGGGGGAAGAAGCGGAAAGCGGGTGGGGATGGAGGAGGGATTTCAAGATCTAAAGTTGTTGAATTCAGTATTCAGTCCGGAAGGCTGTAAAGTGCCTAGTCGGAAGATGAGGTGCTGTTCCTCCAGTTTGCGTTGAGCTTCACTGGAACAATGCAGCAAGCCAAGGGCAGACATGTGGGCAAGAGAGCAGGGTGGAGTGGTAAAATGGTAAACGACAGGGAGGTTTGGGTCATTCTTGCGGACAGACCGCAGGTGTTCTGCAAAGCGGTCGCCCAGTTTGCGTTTGGTCTCTCCAATGTAGAGGAGACCGCATTGGGAGCAACGAATGCAGTAGACTAAGTTGGGGGAAATGCAAGTGAAATGCTGCTTCACTTGAAAGGAGTGTTTGGGCCCTTGGACGGTGAGGAGAGAGGAAGTGAGGGGGCAGGTGTTGCATCTTTTGTGTATGCATGGGGAGGTGCCATAGGTGGGGGTTGAGGAGTAGGGGGTGATGGAGGAGTGGACCAGGGTGTCCCGGAGGGAACGATCCCTACGGAATGCCGCCGGGGGGGTGAAGGGAAGATGTGTTTGGTGGTGGCATCATGCTGGAGTTGGCGGAAATGGCGGAGGATGATCCTTTGAATGCGGAGGCTGGTGGGGTGATAAGTGAGGACAAGGGGGACCCTATTGTGTTTCTGGGAGGGAGGAGAAGCCGTGAGGGCGGATGCGCGGGAGATGGGCTGGACACAGTTGAGGGCCCTGTCAACGACCGTGGGTGGAAAACCTCGGTTAAGAAGGAGGACATGTCGGAGGAACTGTTTTTGAAGGTAGCATCATCAGAACAGATGCGGCGGAGGCGAAGGAACTGAGAGAATGGGATGGAATCCTTACAGGAAGCGGGGTGTGAGGAGCTGTAGTCAAAGTAGCTGTGGGAGTCGGTAGGCTTGTGATGGATTTTGGTGGACAGTCTATCACCAGAACTTGAGACAGAGAGGTCAAGGAAGGGAAGGGAAGTGTCAGAGATGGACCATGTGAAAATGATGGAGGGGTGGAGATTGGAAGCAAAATTAATAAATTTTTCCAGGTCCTGACGAGAGCATGAAGCAGCACCGAAGTAATCATCGATGTACCGGAGAAAGAATTGTGGGAGGGGGCCGGAGTAGGACTGGAACAAGGAATGTTCCACATACCCCATAAAGAGACAAGCATAGCTGGGGCCCATGCGGGTACCCATAGCCACACCTTTTATTTGGAGGAAGTGAGAGGAGTTAAAGGAGAAATTGTTCAGTGTGAGAACAAGTTCAGCCAGATGGAGGAGAGTAGTGGTGGATGGGGATTGTTCGGGCCTCTGTTCGTGGAAGAAGCTAAGGGTCCTCAGACCATCCTGGTGGGGGATGGAGGTGTATAGGGATTGGACGTCCATGGTGAAGAGGAGGCGGTTGGGGCCAGGGAACTGGAAATTGTTGATGTGACGTAAGGTATCAGAGGAATCACGGATGTAGGTGGGAAGGGACTGGACAAGGGGAGAGAGAAGGGAGTCAAGATAACGAGAAGTGAGTTCCATGGGGCAGGAACAGGCTGACACGATCGGTCTGCCGGGACAGTCCTGTTTGTGGATTTTGGGTAGGAGGTAGAAGCGGGCCGTCCGAGGTTGGGCGACTATCAGGTTGGAAGCTGTGGGAGGAAGATCTCCAGAGGAGATGAGGTCAGTAACAGTCCTGGAAACAATGGCTTGATGTTCAGTGGTGGGGTCATGGTCCAGGGAGAGGTAGGAGGAAGTTTCTGCGAGTTGACGCTCAGCCTCCGCGAGGTAGGTGTAGTGCGCCAGACAACAACAGCACCACCATTGTCAGCGGGTTTGATGACAATCTTAGGGTTGGACCTGAGAGAACGGAGTGCAGCAAGTTCAGAGAGAGACAGATTAGAATGAGTGAGAGGAGCAGAGAAATTGAGACGACTAATGTCACACCGACAGTTCTCAATGAAAAGTTCAAGAGAAGTTAAGAATCCAGAGGGAGGAGTCCAGGTGGAGGGAGAATATTGGAGGTGGGTAAAAGGATCCGTTGAACGGGGAGAGGACTCCTGCCCAAAGAAGTGAGCACGGAGACAAAGGCAGTGGAAGAAGAGTTCAGCATCGTGCCGAGCCCGAAATTCATTGAGATGAGGGCGTAAGGGTATGAAACTATGTCCTTTGCTGAGCACTGAACGTTCAGCGTCGGAGAGGGGAAGGTCAGGGGGTATAGTGAATACACGGCCGGGGCTGGGATTGGAAGATGGGGTGGGGACGGAGGGACAAGCAGGGGTGGAGGGTCCTAGATGGGTGTTGGTGTCGATGAGTTGTTGGAGCTTGCGTTCCTTAGCACTTGAGAGAAAGAGAAAAAGTTTCTTGTTGAGGCGTTGGATGAGACGAAGAATAAAATGAATAAAAGAATATATCACTTCTGCCTTAAAAATATTCAAAGGTTTTGCTTCCATAGTCTTTTCAGGAAGGGAGTTCCAAAGACTCACGGCCCTCTGAGAGAAAAAAACTTTGCTTCAATTCCGTTTTAAATGGGTGACCCCTTATTTTTAAACATCTATTTCCAGATTCTCCCACAAGAGGTAACATCCTCTCCACGTTCACCCTGTCAAATCCCCTCAGGATCTTATACGTTTCACTAAGGAGTTAATGGAAAGCAAAATACTGCAGGTGCTGGCTATCTGAAATAAAAACAGAAAACATTGGAATTCTGAGCAGGTCTGGTAGCCTCTGTGGAGAGATAAACATAGTTTTCATTTCAGGCCTGTGACCTTTCATCAGAACTGCACTGCATCTGAAATGTTAATTATACCTCTCAATCCAAAGATGGTGCCAGATGTGGTCAGGGAACTCAAGGGGAAAAAGAAAATCCCTTCGAGGAATGAAATCCGAGAAGAATGAAGGTTGAACTGTCCGACTGACCAGAGACAGTCAAAGCACCTTTCCCTTCTTTAAGATGCTGGAACATTGATTCTGATGTTATCAGTGAAATTAAGTGATCTGAGACATTGAAAGGATTCTCGTTACTGTACATCAGAAATTCAAACCTAATATCGGTGCAATCTCCTCTTTTATCCTTTACGCTGCTACTTCTCTCTGCAGCTTTTTAACGTGAAGTTGCACAACTAACATAAATAAATTTGTGATTTTAAAAACGCTTTCACCCCTCAGAGAAGTGAACCACATTGACAAGTGCAGAGGAACACACACAGAGATATACACCGAGAGTGACAGAGGCCGAAGGGGAGACAGAAGCGCAGAAAGCAAGGATGTCACTAACTTGGCTCAGTTTTTGTTCTATTTCCTTAAGCAAGTTTCCTGAATGCTGACAAATGAATGGAAATCAGAAAATACTTGTTTATTTGGATGGGTTTTCTTCTATTGAAATGATAATTAATTCGATTAAAATCACAAAAGGTGAAAACCTAAGTCAGCAGGATGTTTATATTTGCAACAAAGGTAAATGATTGCACTTCCACTCACACTTAAATAAACACGCTTGAATAATACTCTTGCCAGGTTTCAAACCGCAGCTCCATCATATGTGAAGCGAATATGACCCCACTCGCCTCTATAAACCCTGCGCTGTAAAGAGCCCAATGGAGCTGTCTGGAATGTTAAACGGTGACGTCATGCAGCAGCACTTTGGGTCTTTGTTTTGAAGAAATGGAATTCGGCTGTTCTCATTAGGAATGCTGGAGACAGACTGATCAACAATGTCAACATCAAATGGTACAGCTCAGTAAGAGGACCTTCCACGCATGGTGTCTATGTCAGTTTTGTACAGGCAGCTTTTTAATTAATCTCAATTTCCTTCTCTTTCTTCTTAACCCTGTTTTTTTTCGCTTTCAATCCATTGTCCAATTCCCATTTGGAAACTCGGTGTTAAGAAAACCAATATTGAAAGCTTCAGCTGGTTCCTCACTTGAGCAAATACTTCAGGGTTGGTAATCCGGCAGTGAGGTTTACAGTGCTTTACTTTGATCAGAAGAACGAGGCAGTACAATTTGTACGGTGACCTGGAATCAATCGGGCCGAATTCCCTCTTCCCCTGGTATAACCATCCCAAGATTTTATATGAACAACATAAATTCTCGTTGAAGGCCCATTGCTGTGACCGAGCAGTTATGTTTGGATTCGAAACCCATTGGGAATCTTCCCACGCAGGTTTGAATCCTGCTGACTGAGCTGCTCCCTGTCCTTTCCTTTCAGTGCCTCCAGAATAAATTATTGGTTAAATGAAGTCAAAAAGCTTTGAAACTTTCCCGTGTGTTTTTCCTGCTTCACTTCCATGTCCCTTCATTCCCGTTGATCTGCAAGCATTCACCAAATCTCAAAATGAGCACCATGGGATTTGCATTTCACAGTGACTCGCTTTCCTGTTTCCAAGACAAATACTTATCCTGTATAAGATTCCATTCCCTGATCTAAATTATTTTAAACCAAATAAACTAAACTATCTATTTAAGCATTTGATCAAAGCAGGTCTTTGGATATCTGTAACAATCATTTATCCCTGTTCGATAACAGACTCGGTTGGCAGGTTGTAGGGGAAACGTAATGAGAATGTAGATATCAACTCTGAAATAATAAGGAAAGGCTGAATCAGAATAAACGTCTTTTATAAATTCACTATGAAATCAATTGTGTAAATAAGTAATATTTATATCAAAAACATTATAAGGGACCCAAATCCAACTCTTCATGTTATTGGGTCAGGGAAACTTTGTTCATTAAGTCAAACTGTGCATGGATTCTGCAGAAACTCCTTCGTAAGCGAATTGGAGAACTACTTGAAGTGGATAAACATCAGGTTTATGAAAAGAGGGAAGTAAATTTAGACTAATTGGTTCCTCTTCACAACAGAAGCTGGCAGAGATAGGTTTAGTGGTTAGGATTGAGCACTTTCACCGCCACGGCCCGGGTTTGGATAGATATGATGATCTGATGATTTTCCAACATGTTGTGCCATTTGATGATGACATTGTTGATCAGTCTGTCTCCAGCATTCCGAATGAGAACAGCTGAAATCCCTTTCTTCAAAACAAAGGCCCAAAGTGCTACTGCAGGACTGCATTGTTATCAGGGGTATTGGGTACTGTATATTACAGTGTTTCTGTAGTGTAGTTGGTTATCACATTCACCTTACATACGAAAGGCCCCCGGTTCGAAACCAAGCAGAAACACTATCAAACCGTTATGAAGAAGTTGAATTGTTCCTGTTTGTTGCCGAATATTAGCTAAAAGCAGCATCTTACAGCCATGTTATATTCTCTCTTCACCATCTCACAGAATAAACACTCAACAAAGGGAGTGCACATTTCAACTGGCAGCAGGTGAGTGCGGGGCTGGGATATTCCTGCGTTTCCCTGTCTCACTCACTGTGGAGTTGAGGAAGAGAGAATAATTGATGGGTTTATTTGAATCCAAAAACTTCATCGAATTGGTATGTGTAACGTGCAGGTACGTGGTTGGTCAGTTGTTAAATTATATTTGAAATTGATCTTCAGAAAAAATCATTACTGTCGGAACTCGCTGGGTAAAAGGAAAGGTTGCATTTTTTTTCTTTCTTTTGTCGCTTAAGGACCCAATGACACCCGGGACTGAGTGACAATGAATGTTGTTTGTGTTCTATATAAACGTGTCATTTTGTGGGAGAAACGTGCCTCTGGTGAAAGAGGCCAGAAATGAAAATAAAAGGCACAGGTATCATAGACAAGCCAGGTTATAACGGCTTGCAGTATCTTCCTTGGTGGTCTAGTGTTCAGGATTCAGTGATTTCACTACCACAGCCTGGTTTCAATTCCTGGTCAGGGAATGATGATTTATTGATCTTGTGCAAAGTGCTAAAATTCAGCTGATTAAACTCTTAAAGCGCATAAAAGCTCTTCCAGAATCAATGGAGTAAAACCTAAAGTTTTGCATCGGAGCTGGAAATGTCACCTGTGCAACAGGCCGAGAACAAATACAGCAGTGAAGATAGGGAATGAGGGAAGGTCTGTGATAGGCTGCAAAGCACCGACTATAGAGATGGTGCAAGGCAAAATATAGTGGTAAGGGAGGAGCCTTTACTGTTTACACCGACACAAATATCTCCCAGGTCTGGTTCCAACTCTCATGTTAAAGGGGAAGAAAATTCCTCGCTGAATCTTCCACTTCTTAGCTGCACCACCTTCCAAACATTGCAAATCCTTCTTGCATCTTCCATTCTGATATTTTTCTCTGTAACATTTTGATATGAAACTGCACAACTAATGTGAATAAAGTTTGTGATGGGAAAAATGTGTTCAACCCCTCGGGAACTGAACCACATTGACACACACAGAGGAACACACACAGACATATACACCGAGAGTGACGGAGGCCTAAGGAGTGACAAACACCCAATAAACAAGGCTGTCACCAACTTGGCCAATTATTGCTCCATTTCAGACTGCAAATTTAGTGAATGTTTGCAAACGAACAGAAATAAGAAACACGGAAACTGTTGGATGATTTTTATTTTAATTAACTGATAATTAATTCCGAAGGCAGTTTGCTAAAGTCAGGAGTTGATTCGGGCTGTGTCACAGGAAGAGAGGAATGACGATCAGGAGGAGGCCATTCAGCCCTTTGAACCTGCTCCGCCATTCAGTAAGATCATAGCTGATCTGATTGTGGTCTCGGGGTCACTTTGCTGTCCTCTCCTCAATATTTGGAAAATATTGTCAAGTGACAGGTGGGAAAATGGACTGGGAACCAAAAGAGAAAACACAGTCTCCAGCTTTGTGAATCTTCAGAAACTCTTTGGGAACCGGAATCAGAAGAGAATGAAGAGTGAACTGTCCGACTGACCAGAGACAGTCAAGGCACCTTTCCCTTCTTTAAGACGCTGGAACATTGACTCTGATGTTATCAGTGAAATTAACTGATCTGAGACATTGAAAGGGTTCTCGTTATTGGACATCAGGAATTCAAACCTAATATCGGCTTCGGGACAATCAGAATACTTGGTAACAAACGAAACACCAAAAGGCTGGAAGGGAGACGGCACCGGTTGTAGGAGAGCTGGTTCCTGGTGACATGGATGTGTCTGCAGTGGGTGGGATCAGACTGTTTCCATGTATCCACAATGAATGTCCCACCCTTTATTTTGGAAGAGAAAAACTGACAGAGAACAACTGTCATTCCTGTATCAGCAATCTGAAGCTTTAACTCACTGACACCCTGGTTTAGGATACCTTGCAGGTTGATTTTATATCAGCCTCTGTGGCGCAATTGGTCAGAGCGTTTGGCTATTAACTGAAAGGTTGGTGGTTCGAGGTCATTCAGGGACGAAGCTTTCAGTGTTTTCTTCGCATCAGCATTCATCATCATCACACAGTTCCGGGCTATCATTGGCTACTTGAGCTGCAAGAAAATATCCCACAAACGTTGAAAACTTTACCCTCATCCAGTGAGTTCCCACGCCAATGTTTTTGTCATGAATGCACATTTCACAATAAAAAACAATGAGCGACTATGTAATTACATCAAACTCATTAGAAACCTGTGAAGTTATTGGATTCAAACAAACCCACCAATGATTCGCTCTTCCTCAACTCCACATTGAGTGAGACAGGGAAAAGCAGAAAAGCAGCGATATTCTGGTCCCGCTCTCTCCAATCACCCGCTGCCAGCAGAAAGATTTTCTCACTTTGCTGAATGTTTATCCTGTGAAATGGTGAAGAGGAAATGTAACATGACTGTGAGATATTACATTCACTGAACATACAACTACAAACGCGAATGATGCAAAAAGTGCCAGCTCACTGTCAAAAAAGATACCTGCCATGTTAAATTTTAACAGGAAGAATGAGGAGAGACAATACAAATATAAACTGAACTGGAGAAAATGCGGGGTTATCAAATTAGCTGAATTCCTTTGCCATCTGCCGGCATGGACACGATGGGCCGAATGTCATCCTCATCTGCTGTAGACATTTATGATTTTATACCATCGACATTAAACTGTGCACAGGACCAGTCGTCGTGGCCGGGTGGTTTAGGTGATAGAGCCCAAATCCTTTGGGGTTTCTCACTTCACATTACTCCTGGTTTTAACTCTGTGTCTACAGAGTTAATTATCGGTTAAATTGAATAAAATCTATCCAAACACTCGGGGGCTTTTCAATTTCTGTTCAGTCCCGAAAACATTCACGGAACTTGAAGTTGGAACTGAAATAAATCTTAGCGTCATGCTGGCTTTCTGGGTGTTTGTCTCCTTACCGACAAACCCTTGCTCTCTTTCACTCTCGGTGTATATGTCTGTGTGCGTCCATCTGTGTGTGTCAATGTGGTTCAGTTCCCCGATGGGTGAACACATCTTTACCATCACAAATTGTATTCACATTAATTGTGCAGCTTCACTTTAAAATGTTGCAGAGAAAAAATATCAGGATGAAAGATGCAAGAGAGAGTTTGAAATGTTTGGAAGGAGGTGCAGCTAAGAAGTGGAAGATGTGAATGATGATATTGATGATTGGGAGGAATGCTTTGCAACCTTGTGGATTTTGTCGGTCGATTACCTTCCACACTTTGAAATTCAGAACAAGCTGAGGCTCCAGGTGGAAAACAACGTTCGGCTCCATATGTGTTGGGATATGGAGGTTGCTTTCTCTCATTCCTGGCTAGCTCAGTCATTAGAGTGTAAAGCATTTAATTTCAGGGTTGTGGATTCGTGCCCCACGCTGAGTGCTGCAGTCATTTAAAATCTTGCTGCTTAAAACCTAAAAACAACCTCATTCCGTGGAACTTACAAGGCAGACATTCGCCACTGACAGACATCAAATTCAAAGCACTTTCATTTCACATCTCTTTCTGCATCTGTCCCCGCCTCGCCTCCAGTTCCCGTGTCAATTAGCTGCTGGATGCAGACACAGTCAGTTCGTGGGAATGTCAGACAAAAAGCGAAAGGTTTGCAGACAACAGGGTAAAGAGACACCAGGATCTCATCTTCCTGATTCTCCCAGATACTGATTACAGGAATATGCACAGTGCCGATTATCCACAGTCACTCTCTCCTTCCAGTCTTGTTCAGCTTTGAAATTGTTCATTTTTCACACTGGATTTCAATGTGAAGGAAGCAGAGCTGTGATAAGCTTATATTGTTCAGCATATGTAATGCAAAAAGGTACAGAACAGGCTGATGATAACAGTGCTCTTTGGACGCGGTGAGCTCCAGGGAAGGATTGGCACCATGAATGTGTCGTTCAATTAGTCTCGTGACAAATGTCGTGCTGGAAATGACAAGAAAACTCGCTGAATTTGCTCCATGTTTAGGTTTCAGACGAGCCAAATACAAGGTAAGAAATTACATCTCGCTCGAATGGGTGATAAAATGGCAGAATGACCCGTGCTGTTGGGAAACATTAAATTATAGAAAATTGCAGCACAGAAAGAGGCCATGCGGCCTGACGTGCTGCTTTCAAAGAGCAATTGTGATTGGTTAATTGATCAGGAGTGATATTTGTGCCAATGCAAACAGGAGGCAGCAAAATACATCCTTCTCCCATCCATATTTCGCATCTCACCAAACAGAAACAGAGTTGACGTTGCTAGTCTGTGTGACTTCTTCAGAGCTAAATGAAGGTGAGGTGTTAATTACTTATTATTTAAAAATATTAAACAGCTCGACCAGAATCAGTGGGGCGAGAGCTGTCGTTTAACCTCAGAGCTGCAAATGTCACATTTGGAACAGGTCGAGAACATATACAATGGCGGAGTGAGGGAATGAAAGGAGGAGAAGGGCTGATTGCAAAGCTCTGACCACAGAGATGGTGGTAGGAGGCAAAATATGGTTTGGAGAAGGGGAAATCTTGCTGATAAATGTTTGCACTGGCACAAATGTCACTCCTAATCGATCAACCAATCACAACTGCTCTTTGAAAGAAGCACGACGGGCCAAATGGCCTTTACTGTAACTTTCTATAATTTTATGTTCCCCAACACCACGGATGTTTCTTTCACAGTCATTCTGCCATTTTATAACCCACTCGAAGGAGATGTACTTTCTTACCTTGTTTTCGGCTCTTTTGAAGCCAAAACACGGAGCAAATTAAATTAGTTTTCTCGTCAATTCCAGCACGAGATTTGTCACGAGACTAATTGAGCGATACATTAATGGTGCCAATCCTTCACTGGAGCTCACCGCGACCAAAGGACACTGTTATCATCAGCCTGTTCTGTACCTTCTTGCAGTACATGTGCTGAACAATGTAAGCTTATCACAGCTCTGCTTTCTTCACATTGAAACCCAATGTGAAAATATGAACAATTTCAAAGCTGAACAAGGAGAGTGTGAATGCGGATAATTGGCCCTGTGTACACTCCTGTAAACAGTACCTGGGAGAATCAAATCCTTGTTTCTCTTTACGCTGTTACGTGCCAAATTTGTGTCTTACATTTCCATGAACTGACTGTGTCTGCATGAATCAGATGATTGACCTGGGAGCTGGATGGGCAGAGGGAGCTGGAGGTGCCACATGAGTGTGCCAGCTCTTTTTAGCGGTGTTTATCTCCCATGTGTTGCCTTGTAAATTTCACAGGAGCCACAGTGGTTTGATGAACTTGGGGAAAACCTGCACTCAGTAGGTCGAACGCACGACCCTGAGAGTAAGAGTTTTATGCTCTACCGACTGAGCTAGCCGGGTGCACAGAAAAGAAATCCTCTATATCTCAACCTAGACGGAGAGCAATGTTGTTTTCCACCTGGAACCTCAGCTTGTTATGAATATCAAAGTGTAAAATGTAATCGACCTACAAAAGCCCCAAGGTTGCAATACATTCCTCTCAAACATCAATAACATCATTCACATCTTCCTCTTCTTAGCTGCACTTCCTTCCAAACGTTTCAATCTCCTCTTGCATCGTCCACCCTGATATTTTTCTCTGTCACATTTTAATGTGAAGCTGCACAACTATTGTGAATAAAGCTTGTGATTGTAAAATTGTGTTCACCCCTCGGGAACTGAACCACATTGACACACAAAGAGGAACACACACAGGATATACACCGAGAGCGACAGAGGGCAAGGGTTTGTCTCTTAGGAGAGACAAACACACAGAAAGCAAACATGCCACCAACCTGGCTCCGTTTTTGTTCCATTTCTGACTGGAAGTTAGATGAATGTTTTCGTGAATGAACAGAAATAGGAAAACGCCCGCGCATTTGGATGGAATTTATTCAATGTAACCGATAATTAACTCTGTAGACACACAGTTAAAACCAGGCATAATGAGAAGTGGGAAACCCCAATGGATTTGGACTCCATCACCTTAACCACTCGAACACGACGACTGGCTCATCAGGCGGGTTAATGTTGTTGGTATAAAACAACAGGTGGCTACAGGAGTGGAGCAGGGCATTCGGCCCTTTGTGTTGGTGCCGGCTTATGGAAGAGGAACTCATCTAATTCGATAACCCTGCTTTTTCTCCACAGCCTTGTATATTTGTATTGTCTCTCCTCGTTCTTCAGGTTAAAATGAAACACCGCACACACCTGAGAGCTGGCACGTCTTCGACCAAAGGGAACTCTAACAATGCAATTTTTGGTAGCTGCTGGATTCAAACCCACATCTCCACAAGAGCTTCAACTCGGACTTAGCGCTTTACACCACTCGGCTACACTTCCAAGCTCAGGCTACTACTTCCCATTGTCTTCGCTGGTGCTGCTACTGAAATAGAACAGAAGCAAAGCAGCAACAATACGTCATAAGGCCCCACAAGCCTCCTCTGTCACTTAATAAGATCATGGCGGATCCCCAGCCTCAACGCCAACTTCCCACGCGATCCCGATCGCCCTTCATTCCCTTAGAGTCCAAAAATCATGACTTTTTTTGGATGAAAGCAAAATGCTGGAAATATGAAATAAAAACAGAAAATGCTGGAAAAACTCAGCAGGTCTGCAACATCTGTGGAGAGAGAAACAGAATTAACGTTTTGAGTCAATATGCCTCTTCTTCAGGGATAAAGAGGATCTTTGGATGTTTTTTCTTCCATTGATCGGATAGTTAGTTCTGTGGATACCTGGTTGAAATCAGCAATGATGAGAATCACAGTCGGTAAGATTTGAACCTTACCTGGAGAAACCCTAATGAATTTTAAAACCATCCATTTTACCACTTGGGCGTGATGATTGACTAAGGGCCCAATGCTTTACGCTCAATCATCAATAACATTATTCACAGTTTCCGCTTCTCAGCTGCACCTCCTTCCAAACGTGATCCATTTTCCTCAGGATTTGTTCCTGGATTTAATATTTACCTGCTTTAAGCTCCCAATTTGAAATCAGATTCGCTTCAACAGCATCCAAAACAAACTGAATTGCAAACCTGACGGACAAACAATGGAAAACAACTCACTCGGTAACACAAATCCCATGGTGCTCATTTTCAGATTCACAACAGTCAGCTTTTCAATAAAATGTAGGAATTTTACAGTAAAAAGATTGAGAGAGTTGGTGTGACTTTTATTTGTGACTCACTCACTTGGGTATTCTGTAAATGCTGCTTGGGGGTTTAGTGACCGGGATATAATCTACCTGTGTTTTCCTGAGCCTGTACTCAGTGTATTGGGAGGTTTGGCCCGGGTTGGAGTATCTTGCGTCTCAGGGATGGGCAGTAACCCGCTGGTGGAAGCTACAGTCCCCGCTTTCTCCTGGCAGAGGGTGATTGGAGAGTGCGAGGTCGGGATATTGCTGCTTTTCTGCTTTTCCCTGTCTCATTCAAGTGGAGCTGAGGAAGAAGTTTGTTTGTTTGAATCCAATAGCTTCATAGATTTCTAATGGCTTAGATATAGGCACATGGTAGATCTAATTGTTTTCTCATAATATTTCAGAGGAATACTGGAGAAAATGCTGCTTGTGTGGGAACTCACTGGATAACAATGGAGCAGGCAAAGCTGGGGATCTTTTCTTGCTGCTTACGTACCCATTAATAACCCTGAACTGTGTGACAATGAATGCTAATGGAGAGAAAGCATTGAAAGCTTCATCCCTGGTTGGTCTCGAACCACCAACGTTTTGGTTAATGACTGAACGCGCTGATCAGTGGCATCAAAAAGGCTGCTATCAACTTAGGCGACAAGATTATCCTAAACCAGGGTGTCAGTGAGTTAAAGCTTCAGATTTCCACTACCGGAATGAGAATTATTCTCTGTCAGTTTTACTCTTCCAAAGATAAAGGGTGGCGGGGGGGCGGCGGGGTGGGTGGTGCGGTGGTGGCATTCATTCTGGATACATGGAAACAGTCTGATTCCACCCACTGCAGACCCATCCTTGTCACCGGGAACCAGCTCTCCTACACTCAGTGCCATCTCCTTTCAATCCTTTCGCTGTCTTGTCTGTTACCAAGTATTCTGATTGTCCCGAAGCCGATATTAGCTTTGAATTCCTGATGTGCAGTAACGAGAATCTTTTCGATGTCTCAGACCAGTTAATTTCACTGAGAACATCAGAATCAATGTTCCAGCGTCTTAAAGAAGGGAAAGGTGCCTTGACTGTCTCTGGTCAGTCGGACAAGTTCACCCTTCGTTCTGCTCGGATTCGACTCCGTCGTATTCTGATCAGAGGGCATAGGTTTTGATTCTATATATCGACGTTCAATGGCGGAGCAGTCACCCAGCATTCGCTGCGGCTCAGAATGTGCCCTACCCTCACTAGAGAAGCTCGCTGCGCATGCGCTCACCGTCTAGTCTTTGGAGCATGCAGATTGTGTTCGGTTTCACGAGCATGCGCAGTGCTGGCCGCAGACCCCAAATAACAAGGTACTAGTCTTGTGTTTACAGAGAACGGATCGAAAAATTCTGGAATTCTCCCTTCGCCAGGCCCGGGATAACGACCGCCATCTTTATAGGGGGCAATGTGCAGAAGGGCGCATGCGCGGTCATCCTGGTTTAGGTAGCAAGAATGTAGTGAAATTCTATCCTGGACTGACAGGGATGGATTTTGGAAACTCCTTTTCCAGGGGGTTAGAAGGGGAGGATTTACACACAACAAACTCAAACCAAGAGAAATGTTTCCCTCTTCTCAATTTCTACCCTAGGCTGACAGGAATGGATTTGGAGTACTCCATTTACAGGATGCTAGAACATGAGGTTTTGCAGACAGGAAATTCAAACCAAACATCACCTCAAAGTCTGATCGAATCACCCAATTCATCAGGACCTGGATATTATCGGCCTCTGAGTGTAAACAATAAGTTCTAGGTCATTACCACTCACTGTAATATTTCTTCCTCATATCTCTCTGGTAGATCTTGCCCAAAATCTTTAAACGGTGTCCCTGCATCCTTTTACGATTAGTTTATGGAAACCGCCTTTAACTGCCTCATATAAACCTCAGGACCCTCACATCCTTCATAATGTGTGTTGATCACTGGTTTGCACAGACCCAGATGTTCTGTGTCCGTGTGTGTGACATCATCACACATCAACAATTACACGGTGACATCATCCCGCTCCCTGGGTATTTCCTCAACTGGGAGATTTTTCTCTGACTCCAGTGTTGCTGATACCTTTCCAGCTGCAGGCTCCAGCAGGAGAATTTAAATTTAAAAATGGTGAAATTGTTTCAGAGGTAAGTATTTCAAAATACCATTCATCGACAATTTCAAGTTTTTCGTTCTGTGCTCTGTTTCTGTGAGAGGTTCCATTGCTTTGGGGCTGATGTGAGTCCTTTCCTGTGGATCTGAACCCATGTCCATCCATTGCTCTGTTTTGCCTCTGTTCTCACTGATCACCTCTCTACCACTGCCTAACTTCCTCTGTCTCTAATACTGCGTGTAGTTTAGCTCTGTTTAGGATTTTACTGTTATTTCTGCTGACTGTCTCAATGAGGTGTCCACTGCTGCCCATTCCCTGACCATGTGCTGCTGGCTTCCCAGTTTTATCTACCCACAGTATCTTTCATTGTCAGGAATTGTTTTTCCTGTGCTATAGTCCATTTCTCTTCCACTTCTGAGCTTATATTGCCCATCAGATTTTGCACCATCTTTATTCCCCATAATTCATTCTGCACACCCTGAAATGTTAACTCTTTGTTTCACTCTCCACAGATCCTGCCTGACCTGCTAAGTTTTTCCAATAGCATTAGCGGAAGTGAACTGGCAAATTAGGTAAGGGGATGGACCAATGGAGATGCAGTGGCAGACATTTGAGGGGATATTTCAGAATACACAGAATAAATAGATATTTTCAAACAAGAGAGAAAAATTTCAAGGGGACGACCCTCACGTGTAGTTAACTCAGAAAGTTAAAGATAATATCAAACTTAAAGGAAAATCATATAATTGCGCAAAGATGGATGGCAGGTCAGAAGATTGGTGAGAATATTTTAAAACAGCGAAGGATGTTGAAGGGATTAATAACGATGGAAAAATTAGAATATGAGTGAAAGCCAGCTAGAATGATAAAGGCAGATAGTAAGATAAGAAAAGAAGTTCTATAGACATTGAAAAATGAAAAGAGTTATGAAAGTGAGCATTGGTCCTATAGAAAGTGAGTCTGCAAATTAATAATGGAAAATAAGGAGCTGGCAGATGAATTAAACAGGTATTTACATCGGTCTTCAGAAAATAGGATCAAAGTAACATCCCAAAAAATAGCTGTAAATCGGGACCTGGAAGGGAGGGAGGAACTCAAGAAAATTACAATCACCAGTGAAGTGGTACTGAGCAAATTGCTGAAGCTGTGGGCTGACAAGTCCCCGGTTCCTGATGGACTTCATCCTAGGGTCTTAAATGAAGTGGCTAGTGATATAGTTGATGCATTGGTTTTAATTTATTAAAATTCCCTAGACTCAGGGAGGTTCCATTAGATTGGAAATTAGCAAATGTAACTCCTTTATTCAAAAAGGGAGGGAGACAGAAAGCAGGAAATTACAGACCAGTTAGCTTAACGTCTGTCGTAGGCAAAATGTTAGAAGCTATTATTAAAGACATTGTAGCAGAGCATGAAGAAAAATTAAAGGTAAT
Organism: Cetorhinus maximus; assembly: GCF_964194155.1. Taxonomy (NCBI): domain Eukaryota; kingdom Metazoa; phylum Chordata; class Chondrichthyes; order Lamniformes; family Cetorhinidae; genus Cetorhinus; species Cetorhinus maximus. The sequence goes on along the minus strand of NC_135901.1, from coordinate 37,445,765 downwards.
CAGGCAGAGTCAATATGGTTTTGTGAAAGGGAAATCATGTTTAACCAATTTATTGGAGTGCTTTGAAGGAGTCACATGTGCTGTGGATGAAGGGGAATCGCTGGATGTGCTGCACTTAGATTTCCAGAAGGCATTTGATAAGGTTCCACATCAAAGGTTATTGTGGAAAATAAAAGCTCATGTGTAGGGGATAACATATTGGCATGGGTAGAAGATTGGCTCACTAACAGGAAACAGAGAGTTGGCATAAATGGGTGTTTTTCTGGTTGGTGGAATGTAACGAATGGCCACTGGGATTAGTGCTGGAGCCTCAACTTTTTACAGTTTATATAAATGACTTGGATGAAGGGACCAAGGGTATGGTGGCTAAATTTGCTGATGACACAAAGATAGGTAGGAAAATAAGTTGTGAAGAGGACATAAGGAGGCTACAAAGGGTCATAGATAGGTTAGGTGAGTGGCAAAGATCTGACAAATGGAGTATAATGTGGGCAAAAGTGAAATTGTTCATCTTGGCAGGAAGAATAAAAAAAAAATTATCTAAATGGTGAGAGATTGCAGAGCTCTGAAATTCAGGGGGATCTGGGTGTCCTAGTGCATGAATCACAAAAGGTTAGTATGCAGGTACAACGGGTAATTAGGAAAGCTAATAGAATGTTAACATTTATTGTGAGGGGAATTGAGAACAAAAGTAGGGAGGTTATGCTTCAGTTGTACAGGGCACAGGTGAGACCACATCTGGAGAACTGTGTAAAGTACTGGTCTCCTTATTTCAGGAAACATGTAAATGTGTTAGATGCAGCTTAGAAAAAGGTTACTAGACTAATACCAGGAATGGGCGGATTGTGTTTTGAGGAAAGATTGGACAGGTTAAGCTTGTATCGCTGGAGTTTAGAAGGGGAAGATATGACTTGAATCAAACCTTTAAGATCCTGAGGGATCTTGACAGGGTCGTTGTGGCGAGGAACTTTCCTCTTGTGGGAGAATTCAGAACGGGGGTCACTGATTAAAAGTAAGGGGGCGCCCATTTGAGACAGAGATGAGGGGCTTTTCTCTCAGAGGGTAGTGAATCTTTGGAACTCTCATCCTCAAAAGGCAGATGAGCTGAGACGAGGGTTGAGTCAGTGATGTTACTGAGTGAAAATAGACGGTCTTGGTGAAGATGTGGATTTTTGTTTGGAAGCTCATCTTGGGTTGTGAACCCAAGCTCACCATGGTTGTGAACAGTCTGGTTCAGTCTCAGACAGTTGTCAGGGAGAGGGATGGAGTCGGTGTCAAGGGAATGGAGTTTGTTGCGGGGAATGAAGACAATGACTTTGGTCTTCCCAATTTTTAAATGGAGGAAATTTCTCCTCATCCAGTACTGGATGTCAGACAACTCAGGACATTGTGTGACTTGGAGAGGAACTTGGAAGTGATGGTGTTCACATACACCTGCTACCCTGGCCCTTCTAGGTGGAAGAGTTTGATGGTTTGGGAGGTTCTTTCAAAGTTCTGGTCAAGTTGCAGTGATACAAAATCTTGCTTATCACCTGCATCTCCCATCTCTCTCTCTGCTCCAATAGAGGCCAGATTTTGTATAGATCCAGGCAGCATGACAGGTTCCTTTCCCTGAAGGACATTAGTGAACCAATTGGGTTTTTATGACAATCCAGCAGTTTTCATGGTCATTTTTTCCTCGTGCCGGCCCCACAAATTCTCAGATTCATTCAGCTCAATTTCACAACCTGCCTTTGTGTTTTTGTGGGTTCTCTCTCACTCCCTTTTTTCTGTTTTAAATCAAGTTCATAGGGTATCAGAAGGAGAGAATTTGTGGTTGGGAAACTGAAACCAAACATCACATCAGGATCTGACGGAGTCGAGTCGCCCAATTTATCGTAACCTGAACATTATCGGATTTTGAACATGGAAGGAAAAAGCACCATTCACAGTAGTGAGAAACTGTACACTTGTTCTGTGTGTGGACGAGGCTTCAGCCAATCATCTGACCTGTCGGAACATAATTGCAGTCACAAAGCAGAGAAGCTGTGGAAATGTGGGGATTGTGGGAAGGGATTTAATTACCCAGTTCAACTGGAAATTCATCGGCGCATTCACACTGGGGAGAGACCGTTCACCTGCTCTGAGTGTGGGGAGGGATTCACTCCGTCACCCAACTTGCAGAGATACCAGAGAGTTCACACTGGAGAGAGACCTTTCAAATGTCTGGACTGTGGGAAGGGCTTTAAAAGTTCTGGGGAATTGATGTCCCATCAATGTGTTCACACTGATGAGAGACAGTTCAGGTGCTCTTAGTGTGGAACTGGGTTTATACGATCATCTCAACTCATTGAACACCAGCAAATTCACACTAGGCAGAGGCCGTTCACCTGCTCCGAGTGTGGGAAGGGATTCACTCAGTCATCGAACCTGCAGACACACCAGCGAGTTCACACTGGGGAGAAACCATTCACTTGCTCTGAGTGTGGGAAAAGTTTCAGTCAGTTGTCCCACCTGATAACACACCAGCGAGTTCACAAGTAACTACAGTGATGGGATTTTGCTGTTAATCACATTCAGGACTGAACTGTATTCATTGGGGTTTGTTTTTGCTGATGTTAATGAACTCCAGCCCAGTTATAGGTGTTAATATTCTGGATAAAATTAAAATCAATCCCCTTGGTGTTTAACACAGTGTGACGAATCTTTTCAATATCTCTGACACAAGTTAGTTCCTTTTGAAGTGCTCTCCCTCTCTCCTCCATCCTCACCTCCAACAATATGTGGGAGGAGCTCATGGAGCTTCTTTGTCACTAAGATTGAGACAATCCGATCAGCTGCCTCTGCTGCTTCCCTCCCTTCCACTCGCTCACTGGGACAAACTGTCTCTAAAGCTTCCCTTTGTCTGAGCTCTGAACCCACATCTTTATCCAGTTTCTCTCCCATTTCCCCTCAGTGCTCATCTTGTCCATGAGACCCACCTCCTGCTCCATCAACCCTATTCCCACTAAACTGTTGATCATCCAAACTCTCTCCCATTTCTTTCTTGGCCTGTCCGCAGTCTTTGACACCATTGACCAAACCATCCTCCTCCAATGCCTCTCCACTGGTGTCCAGCTGGGTGGGACTGCACACTCCTGATTCCTTTCTTATTGATCTCATTGTAGCCAGAGAATCACCTGCAGGAGCTGTGGCTATTTGAGTTACAATTTCACAGATTGACTCACTCAGTAAGTGATCAGATCTCACTGAACTTAGATAGAAAAATGATCCATTATCAGTCTCACAGTGACCGTATCTTACAGACCGAGTCTTTCTTACCACAGCAGCCCTCCTGGTTAAGATCAATGGAGAAGAGTGAAAACATTCTCGTCCACAACCCAAGCACATAGTGAGAAAAATTCTGAAAATTCCCTTTAAAATGTAAGGTACAGCAGAACAACTGTACACTGATCTGTTACAGATTTATTGAAACAGATTCATTGTCACCTCCTCCCTTCCCACATTCCAGGGCCTCAAACACACTTTCTAAATGACACAGTGATTTACTTGTACTTCTCGCTATTCAGTATTGTGTTTTCACTGTTCACAATGTGATCTCCTCTACACTGAGGAGACTAATTCCCGATTGGGTGACTGTTTTGTCGAACATCACCATTCAGTCTGCAATTGTGATCCTGAGCTTCTGCTCATTTACTATTTTAATTCTAGGAATCACTTTTGGTCTGAACTCTCTGTCCTCGGCCTCCTGCACTGTTCCAATGAAGCTCAGTGGAAGCTCGGGAAACAGCAGCTCATCTTTTATTAGACACTTCCCAACCTCCTAGACTCAAGTTTCATTTCAACAATTTCAGATCATTGCCACCACTTCCATTTTTTTCAGACAGTCGGTTCTGCTGTTACCATTTATCCCTCCTCTGGACCTGTCTTTTGTTTCTCCTCCTGTCCCTTTGGTTTATTTACTTGTCTCATTATCACCCAATGTTGTATCATCATCCCCTTTGTCTTTTAATGGCTCCAGCCTTCCGTCCCATCACAAGACCGTTTGTTCTTTCCTCCTTCTCCTCTCTTTTCCTTGACTCTGTACTTGTTTGTAAACTATTACATCTCTAAATTCTTCCATTTTCTATAAAAAACCAGCGACCTGAAACATTCACTCTGTTTCTATCTCCATAGAAGCTGTTTGACCCGCTGAAAGTTTCCAGCATTTTCTGTTTTGAGGTCGGATTTCCAGCATCTGCAGAATCTTGTTTTTGGGTTCACAGTGGATCAGTTTTCTCTGAATTATCGTTGCCTGTTTAAAGGTGAAGAAGGAGCTTTTACAGAATGAGACAATAACTGTCCCCCTGTTCGACATGAAACTAAACTCACTGTTAATTCCTCCTCAGTAACAATTGTAAACACAAAGCTTCCAGCCGGGATTGAACCGGGGACTTTCTCATGTAAAGTAAAGGTGATAATCAGTGCACTAGGGAAATGAGTGTGAATCCCCCCCGGACAGAGGGGAACTGACCATCCATCTCTAGCTCTAATTCCCAAACAGAAAATGCTGCCGAGAATCAGCAAGTCAGGCTGAGTCTGTGGCCACTCTCACCATCTGAAACCGTCACAATGCCCGGCTGATTGACGGCAGCTCCGGGCCAATAGGAAGCAGGGGGCGTGACTGGAGGACCGAGCACGAGTTGCTGGTCCTCCAAGTAAACGGAGTGAAACAGGGGCGGGGCCGGGCTGGGAGTGAAGCATGCGTAGTGTGAGTAATGCCGCTGGAGAGATGCTTCGTTTTCTGGTCCTCAATTGGTAAGGAAGTGAATGGCGGGGCGGAGGGAGTAATGGCGGGTGGGCGGGGCGGCTTCGTAAACATGTTGTGTAAACCGCAAACCCGGAAAAATAACTTCCCAGTCCTCGGGGGACCGTCTCCCCGTTTGCACCGAGCGAGGCCGCTGCTTTCTCCCAGTTGCAGACCCGGGGTAACGGCCGCCATGTTTATTGGGGGCAATGTGCATAAGGGCGCGTGCGCGGCCGCCATCTTTATAGGGGGCAAAAACAGAATGTTGGGAAACTTCAGCAGGTCTGACAGCATCTGTGGAGAGAGAGAGACAGTTAACGTCTCTTCAGAGATAAAGAGAAGTAGAAATATCACGGACTTCATACTGTTTAAGAGGGGTGGAGCAGGTAGAAAGATAGTATTCAGGTCCTGATGAATCGAGTGACTCTGTCCAATCTTAATGTGATGTTTGGTTTGAATTTCCCATCTGCGAATACTCACCAAGGCTCCTTAGGCAGCACTTTCCAAACTTACTACCACTACCATCTAGAAGCACAAGGGTAGTAGATAGATGGGAACACCACCACCTGGAAGTTCCCCTCCAAGCCACTCACCATCCTGACTGTTCCTTCACTGCCGCTGGGTCAAAATCCTGGAACTCCATTCCTAACAGCACTGTGGGTGTACCTACACCACATGGACTGCATGGTTCAAGAAGGCAGCTCAGCACCACCACCTTGAGGACAATGAGGCATGGGCAATAAATGCTGGCCTAGCCAGCGATGCTTACATCCCATGAACGAACAAAAAAAATGTTGTAAAAAGGATATTAAAAAATTCATCACAGTCCAAGAGTTGGTGCGGGAGGGAGGGAGGGCTTTAGATTCCCAGGTCAGTGGGCCTATTTCTGGGAAAGGTGGGACTTGGAAAGGTCTGACAGGTTACACCTGAACTGGAACGGGACCAACATCCTTGCGCAAGGATTGCTCATGCTGTGGGTGGCAGTTTGAGCTAATTTGGCAGTGGAACGGGTTACGGAGTGGAGGTATAGTAGGGGTAATGCACAGACAAGTATAGAAGAAAAAGCAAGTCAGCCTGGAAGGCAGATCGGATGCAGTCAAGATAAGGCACAAGGGAGAATGGCAAGCCTGGATGGCACATATTTTAATGCAAGGAGCCTTGCGAGTAAGGCAGATGAGTTGAGGGTGTTGATTAACACATGGGGATATAATATAATTGCTATCACGGAGACATGGTTGAGGGAGGGACAGGACCGGCAGCTCAATATTCCAGGGTATGGAATCTTCAGGTGAGATGGGGGAAGGGGTGTAAAACAGGAGGTGGGGTCGCAATATTGATCAAGGTGCCAATTACTGCAATAAGGAGGGATGATATCTGAGAAGGATTCTTCTCAGATGAAGAACTCATTTGGTTCTTCAAATGAGGCCATATAGGTAGAGCTTAAAAACAAAAAGGGGGAAATCACATTGTTGGGAGTGTACTGTAGATCCCCAAACAGTCAGCGAGACGTAGAAGGGCAGATATGTAGGCAAATCTCACAAAAGTGTAAAAATAATAGGGTAATAATGGTAGGGGATTTCAACTTGCCCAATATTAACTGGGATAGACTAAGTGTGAAAGGCTCAGAGGGGGCTGAATTCTTAAAATGTATCCAGGAGAGCTTTTTAAGCCAGCATGTAGGAAGTCCTACAAGAGAGGCAATGGTGCGAAGCCGGGCAAGTGGTAGAAGTTTCTGTGGGGGAGCATTTCGGTGAAAGTGACCATATCTCAGGAAGATTTAAGCTGGTTATGGAAAAGGCCAAAGATGGTCTGGAAATAAAGGTTCTGAATTGGGCGAAGGCTGATTTTAATATGATAAGGCAAAATCTGGACAAAGTGGACTGGGAGCAGCTACTTGTAGGAAAATGTACATCAGATCAGTGGGAGTCATTCAAAAAGGAAATAGTGAGAGTGCAGGGCCGAAAATAAACCAAATTTCAAAGAAAAGAACAGTTTACACTGCATGAGAAAAGGGTGCTGATTGGTTGGCAGGTCAGTTCTGATTGGTCATTACCATGGAGAATGTACCAGGGAGCTATCATCATGTGCTTTTGTTTAATTCAACTGAAGGTGCCATGCCTGGATTTGTTCCTTCTGCCTGCAGAGGACAGCTCCCTGTGTATAAATATATAGCTTCTAGCAAGTGTAAGTGAGACACATTACAAGCCTGACTGATAATCTTTGAAATTTGATGTTCTTACATCTGTCCTGATGAGTACAAGATGAAAAGTTTGGTAGAATGTCTCTTTTTTTAACAATACTCAAGTGTCTTAAAGGGGGAAGTCTGGTAGACAGAGGGAGAGGTGTAGGGAGAGAATCTCAGAGCTTGGGTACGAGGGAACTGAAGGCACTGTCATTAATGGTGGAGTGATTAAAATAGGGAATGTACAAGGTCAGAATTACAGCAGTGCAGGTATCTCAGAGGGTCGTCGGGCTGGAGGAGACTACAGAGGAGGAGGGGTGAGGCCATGGAGGGATTTGAAAACAAGGATGAGAATTTTAAAAGCAAGTTGCTGCTTGACCGGGAGCCAAGGCAGGTTAGGAAGCAGGGGGGTGTTAGGGGAATGGGCCTCACTGTAAGTGAAGCCATGGATGGAAGACATTTGGATGGTGTCAAGTTTATAGAGGGTAACGTGTGCGACCAGCCAGGAGTGTGTTGGAATAGTCGAGTCTGGAGGTAACAACGGCAGCGATGAGGGTTTCAGCAGCCGATTCACTGAGACAGGGTGAGGTTGGGTGATGTTACAGAGGTGGGAACAGGCGATCAGAGTGATGACACAGATATGAGGTCAGAAACTCATTTCGAGATCAATTTTAACACCGGGGTTGTGAACAGAGTGGTTTAATCTCAGACTGTTCCCAGGGAGAGAGATGGAGCTGGTATCTGGGAAATGGAGATTGGAGCAGGGACTGAAAACAGTGACTTCAGTCTTCTCAGTGTTTAATTGGAGTTAATTAGTCATCAGGAAGAGAAGCAGGAACCAGAATGGGCCATGAGACTGATCCCAGGTTTAACTTAGTTAGAGAGGGAGAGAAGGAAGGAAGGAAACCCTGGGAGGTTTGGAGAAACCACCTTCACGATCACTCATTAAATCACCACACAGTAAGTTTTGGGCACAAGGTTAACATCTGCTATTCTGTATGGTCGGACAGGGGGTTTCAGATTAATGTTTTGTCATGAGTAATGACTAAAGTGAATGATCAGACATATCGTTATCTCCAGTTGTAGAAATCTGTTAAAAAGATACAGAAATAATTGTCCAAAACTCTGTTTGGATTTCAGCACAGGGAGGAGGGAGAGTGTGTGGGACGGGGATTTGCAGCTTTGGGGGAACAAGAGATGCAGAAATGTTCCACTGAAACTAGAATTGTCTGTTCTGAATTTCTATCCCGTTCTTACAGTGAGGACTTTTGTAAACTCCTCTTACAGAGAATTAGAAGGGGAGGCCTTGTAGACGGGGAACTCAAACCAAACATCACATCAAGATCTGACAGAGTCACTCGATTCATCAGGACCTGAATGTCATCAGCCTTTGAATGTGGAAGGAGAAATGTTTGTCTGTTCTGTCTGTGGGAAAAGATTTCAAACATCAGTGTGACTGGGAAAGCACCGAGACACACACACCCGAGAGTGTTCCAGTGAACTGACTGTGGAAAGAGCTTTAACCAGTTACACAGCCGATAAGAGCATCACACCATTAACAGCGGGGAGAAACTGTACACGTGTTCTCTGTGTGGACGAGGCTTCAACTGATCATCAAACCTGGAGAGACACAGGGACACCTGCACCATGGAGAAACCGTGGAAATGTGGGGATTGTGGGAAGGGATTCAATTACCCATCCCACTGGAAAACCATTGACGCCGTCACACTGGGGAGAGACCGTTCACCTGCTCCATGTGTGGGAAGGGATTCACTCAGTTATCCAACCTGTTAACACACCAACAGTTACACACTGCAGAGAGACCATTCACCTGCTCCAAGTGTGGGAAGGGATACACTCGATTATCCCACCTATTCACACACCAGCGAGTTCACAGTGGAGAGAGGCCATTTACCTGTTCTGTACGTGGGAAAGGATTCGCTGGGTCCCCTGACCTGCTGAAGCACCAGCGAGTTCACACTGAGGAGACGCCGTTCAGCTGTACTTCCTGTGGAAAGAGATTCAGGTCTTCATTCAACCTCAGTGTACACCAGCGAGTTCACACTGGGGAGAGGCCGTTCGCCTGCTCTGAGTGTTGGAAGGGATTCACTCAGTTATCTAGCCTGCTGACACACCAGCGAGTTCACACTGGGGAGAGACCATTCAATTGCTCCGAGTGTGGGAAGGGATTCACTCAGTTATCCACACTGCTGACACACCAGCGAGTTCACCCTGAAGAGAGACAGTTCACCTGCTCTGTATGTGGGAAAGGATTCACTGGGTCCACTGTCCTGCTGAAGCACCAGTGAATTCACACTGAGGAGAGGCCATTCAGCTGTACTTCCTGTAGAAAGAGATTCAGGTCTTCATCCAACCTCAAAGTGCACCAGCGAGTTCACACTGGAGAGAGGAGGTTCACCTGCTCCAAGTGTGGGAAAGGATTCACTGTCATCCAGCCTGCTGACACACCAGCAAATTCACACTGAGGAGAGACCGTTCACCTGTACTTCCTGTGGAAAGAGATTCAGGTCTTCATCCAACTACAAAGTACACCAGTGAATTCACACTGGAGAGGCCATTCACCTGCTCAGACTGTGGGAAGGGATTCACTCAGTTATCCCACCTGCTGAAACACCAGCGAGTTCATAAGTGACTGCAGGGATTGGATTCTGCTGTTAATCACATCCAGGATGAAAAGTCTGACAATATTAGGCTTCTTTCTGCTGACGTTTACAATCCCTGTAACTGAGCTGGAGTTTAATATTCTGGATCTATAGCTGATTGTGTTCTCGGGGCTGCAGTGTCCCTTTAAGAACCGCTGTCTCTGATCTTTCCCCATAATTCAGGAACTCTCATCAGAAATTAGTTTTACAACAAGATTCTGAACTTTTACTTCGATCCTAAATTGATCTTTGGTACGAACTCTACAATCCAGTATCTGAGAGGTTCCACTGATTAACATCTCCAATTAGAAAGTGCTGATTAATCCTTGCTGACAATTCTTACTGACTTGGACATTACTCACAGTGACACCTCCATTATCCATCAGAAAGAAGGGGAATGGGAATTGGTGCAGAATCGAGAGTTCCCAAATGTTACCCATCCCGCCTGGTACAGAAATCCCCTCGGCACGTGAATGGAGACAAGTTCAATTCAAGTAACGGACTGTAAGTAATCACTGTCTAATAACCCTATAAAAAGGTTAAAATAGGCTCTCGAGAGCAAAGAGATTTTGAAGCGATCCGTATTGGCTTCAGCCCAACACCCACACTCCCCACACCAGTTAACCATTCAGAAGAGACTGCCACCACCAGCTACGGAGACCAGCACTCACTCTGTGTCCTCCGGGACCAGTAATCCATTCTAACCTGTCATGGGTCGTGTGTTTCTCGTGTCTATTTAGGTTCTGCATCATATTTAAACTGTCGCTTCTCAATAAACTACTTTAAAATCACTTCTGCGCTCAACCCCCTTTTCAGGTAATCTGTGACTCCCGAACCTAAATCTTACAAGTGGTGTTAGGAGTGGGATCGGAGTGATCGAGACCATAGGCTTGAGAAGCAACACACTTACTTAAATGTGAATGGAGAAGTTCCTAAGTGAAGCCAGGAGTATACGATGGCATTGACATATTACAGGGAGCGACTGATAGATAGTCTGATAGAGAAAACATGCGGGCTGGGGGTGAGAGATATCCTGGGGATTGGAGAAGAGTGTGACCGGGATTACGAGTATATCCTCAATAGGATTTCTAAAGAGGGTCAGAGAGGACAGATTAAGTTGAAAAAGGTCCAGAATGAGTTAGAAAATACCCGCAGGTGAATAGAGAGCTGGAGAATCTTTAAAGTCAGTGCATGAACCTTTGTTGAACCAGATGTATTTACGACATGCTAATAATTTAGAATTGTGTAAGATGATCAGCAGGTGGGCAGGATGAATATAAGACAATAGTTATGACATTTTAGCAGAAAAGATTTGACATTTATTCTTGGTGGCTGCTCAATAGTTTGTGTTGCTGATGCTGATCATTCTAGTAGCTTTCGTACATTATCTACAGTTTGTCATCAAGAAATTAGGAAAACAAGCTCGTAGCCTAGAAATAGTGAGGTTCGTCAGAAATCAGTTGTGAGAAATCAATAAGGATATTCCCTTCTCAAGCTGGGGAGATCTGTGAATTAAGAGGCAAGGTCCCAGACAGCGGTTCTTCAAGGTACACTGCAGGTCCGACAGCTCAATCAGCTCCACTCTCAGCTCAGGAGAGCTCAACATCTCCACATCCTGTTCACAGGGGAGTTCTCCTGGTGCAGTAGGACCAACATTCGCTTTACCTAACACCACCAAAAAAAAAACCAGATTAAGCATTTACTTGTGTGATTGTTGTTTGTGGAATCTTACTTTGTGCATCTGGCTGTCATGAAACAGAAGCAACTTGTCTTTATATAACATGTTTAATGTAATAAAACAACCCAAGGTGCTTCAGAGGAGGTTTGTAAAGAAATATTTGACACCATGACACCAGTCCGCACTGACTCCATTTCTCTCCTGTACTTGGCTGTCACTCACCCGTTCCCGCCTCCTGCCTCCTTCAGCTCCCGCACTCCCCGGGCTTCGGGTACAATGACATTGCGCCTGCGCGGAGCCTCAGCACTCGAGCCTCGCCCCTCATTGACTCCGATTGGTTGGAGGACCAGCCGCTGCCGCTCGGAACCCCAGTCCCGCCCCCTCTTCCTATTGGACCGGAGCTGCTGTCAATCAGCCGGGCATTGTGACGGTTTCACATGGTGAGAGCGGCCACAGACTCAGCCTGACTTGCTGATTCTTGGCAGCATTTTCTGTTTGGGAATTAGAGCTAGAGATGGATGGTCAGTTCCCCTCTGTCCGGGGGGATTCACACTCATTTCCCTAGTGCACTGATTATCACCTTTACTTTACATGAGAAAGTCCCCGGTTCAATCCCGGCTGGAAGCTTTGTGTTTACAATTGTTACTGAGGAGGAATTAACAGTGAGTTTAGTTTCATGTCGAACAGGGGAACAGTTATCGTCTCATTCTGTAAAAGCTCCTTCTTCACCTTTAAACAGGGAACGGTAATTCAGGGAAAACTGATCCAATTGTGACCCTGAAACAAGATTCTGCAGATGCTGCAAATCCGACCTCAAAACAGAAAATGTTGGAAACACTCAGCAGGTCAAACAGCTTCTATGGAAAGGGAAACCGAGTGCATGTTTCAGGTCGGTGACCTTTTATCCAAACTGGAAGGATTTAAAGATGGGGCCAGTGTGTCGGGAGACGGGACAAGTATACAGTACATGTTGTTGACCTTCAAAAATCACACTTTTCCTGATGTTCATGAGCTGCCTCACTTTCTTTCCCATTAATTCCATTTGCTGATCTATCAGTAATGGATTTGCTGCCATCTCGAATAAAACTGTTTTCACCACTAAGGCTCCGCTGGTATTTAATAGTCTTCATGACATCATCGCACTGGGACTGGATGACATCATAACAGTCCATTGTTTCTTAATGACCCACATCAATAACAAGAGGAAATATTAATAAACCTGAGCACATTATCTAGGCTGACACTCCAGGGTGACATTGAGGGACTGCTGCACTGTCAGAGACAGCATCCTTCAGATGGAACTTGTGGAGGCTCTGGTCACAGTCTTCCAATCCTCCTTATATAGTAGTGGTGTCAAAGCACTGACAGATTGTAAATGTTACACCCCTGTTCAAAAACACAGCAATTCCAGGACAATCAGCTTCACATCAGTGGTGGGGAATGGTTGGAGCCAATAGTCCAGGACAAATTCAATTGGCACTTAGAAAAGTATGAGTTATTATTTCTAGCATATTCTGTTTTTAATACCGATACCATCCCTAGATCCCAAGACTATGAGAGACATTCTAGGAGGTATTGGGTGTGGAGACTTGTCCATGAGAGAAACCACAGGCATGGGAACTGATAGAATCTAGGGTTAGAAAGGAGAAAAGATCCAAAAATGGAGCAGTTGGGAACATGATATCAATTAGTCTCCTCTTATCCTGGAGAAATCAAGGACTCAACATACTATGTGTTCGAAACAAAATTGATTTATTTAACAGACATCAAGATATTAAACTCCAGCCCACTTACAGGGATTATTAACATCAGTAGAAATAAACCCCAACTGTCAGAACAACATGGTTCATTTCTGGATGTGATTAACAGTGACAGAAACAGCAGAATCGAGCATATTAAAGGGAACAGAGGGTGAACAGAAATTATTTCCGCTGGTCAGGCAGTCAACGAATAGGTGGCATAGTCTAAAATTTAGAACCAGACCCCTCAAGAGTGTAATTACACAGGAAACAGGACACAAGAACAGGCCATTCAGCTCAAACAGTCCATGCTGGTGTTTAGGCTCCATTAAAACCTCCTCCCACTTATCCTATCATCGTAACCATCTAGTCCCTTCTCCCTATTTTGCGTGTCTAGCTGCCCCTTAAATAATATGTGATTCCATGATTGGACAACACTTACTAAACGATCCTGATTGTACTAAGAATTACACTAACAACCAATTTAAGATTATCAGTAGGGAGGTCATGTTGGAGTTGTATAAAACCTTGGTGAGGCCACAGCTGGAGTACTGTTTGCAGTTCTGATCACCACATTATAGGAAGGATGTGATTGCACTGGAGGGGGTGCAGAGGAGATTCACCGGGATGTTGCCTGGGATGAAACATTTAAGTTATGAAGAGAAGTTGGATAGACTTGGGTTGTTTTCGTTGGAGCAGAGAAGACTGAGGGGTGACCTGATCGAGGTGTACAAGATTATGAGGGGCATGGACAGGGTGGATAGGGAGCAGTTGTTCCCCTTAGTTGAAGGGTCAGTCACGAGGGGACATAAGTTCAAGATGAGGGGCTGGAGGTTTAGGGAGGATGTGAGGAAAAACTTTTTTACCCAGAGGGTGGTGACGCCCTGGAATGCACTACCTGGGAGGGTGGTGGAGGTGGGCTGCCTCACATCCTTTAAAAAGTACCTGGATGAGCACGTGGCACATCATAACATTCAAGGCTATGGGCCAAGTGCTGGTAAATGGGATTAGGTAGGTAGGTCAGGTGTTTCTCACATGTCGCTGCAGACGCGATGGGCTAAAGGGCCTCTTCTGCACTGTGTGATTCTGTGATCAGTCAGACTCACAGTTTGCCTCACTTACATGTGCTATAAGCTACATATATTCAGACACAGGGCCGTGTCATTTATTTAAAAAAATCCACGCATTGCACCTTTTCCAACTAAACAAAAGCTAAATTATTCACTTTAACCACTCCCAGTGGTAGAGAGTTCCACTTCCTCTCCACTCTTTGGGTGAAGAAGTTTCTTCTGAATTCCCTATTGGATTTCTTGGTGACTATCTGATATTGATGGTCTCTAGTTATGCTCTTCCCCACAAGAGGAGACATTCTTTCTGTATTCACTCGGACAAAACCTTTCATCGTCTAAAAGACCTCGAGATGCCTCAGCCTCATTTTATCAAGAGAAAAGAGACCAAGTTAATCAATCCTTTCGTGACATGTTTTCCTGCTTCAATCAACACGTTCTAATTGGAGATATTCATCAGTGGAACCTCTCAGTCGCTGAATTGTAGAGTTTATACCAAAGATCAATTTAGGATTGAATTATAAATTGTAAACTAATCTCTGATGAGAGTTCCTGAATTATGCAGAAAGATCAGAGACAGCAGCTCTTAAAGGGACACTGCAGCCCCGAGAACACAATCAGCGATAGAACCGGAATATTAAACTCCAGCCCAGTTACAGGGATTATTAACACCAGCAGAACAAACCCCAACTGTCAGAGTGAACATGGTTCAGTCCTGGATGTGATTAACAGCAGCAATAACAGCAGAATCCAACTCCTGCAGTCACTTCTGAATTCGCTGGTGTGTCAACAGATCAGATGACTGAGTGAATCCCTTCCCACACTTGGAATAGGTGAGCTTCCTCTCCCCAGTGTGAACTCGCTGGTGTATTTTGAGGTTGAATGAAGACCTGAATTGCTTTCTACAGGAAGTACAGCTGAACGGCCTCTCCTCAGTGTGAATTCGCAGGTGCTTCAGCAGGATAGAGGACCCAGTGAATCCTTTCCCACACACCGTGCAGGTGAACGGCCTCTCTCCAGTGTGAACTCGCTGGTGTGTCAGCAGAACTGTGGATCCAGTGAATCCCTTCCCACATACCGTGCAGGTGAACGGCCTCTCTCCAGTGTGAACTCGCTGGTGTGTCAGCAGTGTGGATAACTGAGTGAATCCCTTCCCACACTTGGAGCACGTGAACGGTCTCTCTCCAGTGTGAACTCGCTGGTGTGTCAGCAGGTGGGATGACTGAGTGAATCCCTTCCCACACTCGGAGCAGTTGAATGGTCTCTCCTCAGTGTGAACTCGCTTGTGTCTCAGCAGGCTGGATAACTGAGTGAATCCCTTCCCACACTCAGAGCAGGTGAACGGCCGCTCCTTGGTGTGACTGCGTCGATGGATTTCCAGCAGGGATGGGTAATTGAATCCTTTCCCACAGTCCTCACATTTCCACGGTTTCTCCATGGTGCAGGTGTCCCTGTGTCTCTCCAGGTTTGATGATCCGTTGAAGCCTCGTCCACACAGAGAACACGTGTACAGTTACTCCCCGCTGTGAATGGTGTGATATTTTTCAGGCTGTATAACTGGCTAAAGCTCTTTCCACAGTCAGTTCACTGGAACACTCTCACTCGGGTGTGTGTGTGTTTCGGTGCTTTTCCAGTCACACTGATGTCTGAAATCTTTTTCCACAAACAGTTCTCCTTCCACATTCAAAGACAATGATATTCAGATCCTGATGATGTGATGTTTGGTTTAAGTTTCCTGTCTGTAAATCCTTCCCTTCTAGTTCTCTGTAAAAGGAGTTAACAAAAGTCATCACTGTAAGAACAGGATAAAAATTCAGAGCAGACAATGTAAGTTCCTATGAGACATTTTTACCTCTCTTGTTCCCCCAAATCCCCATTACACACATTCTCCCTCCTCCCTGTGCTGAAATCCAGAGTTTCGGACAATTATTTCTGTATTTTTTTAACAAATTTGTACAACTGGAGAAAACAATATGTTTGATCATTCACTTCAGTCATTACTCGTGACGAAAAATTAATCTGAAATCCGATGACCC
The DNA here is from genome assembly GCF_964194155.1 of Cetorhinus maximus. Taxonomy (NCBI): domain Eukaryota; kingdom Metazoa; phylum Chordata; class Chondrichthyes; order Lamniformes; family Cetorhinidae; genus Cetorhinus; species Cetorhinus maximus. The sequence goes on along the minus strand of NC_135901.1, from coordinate 37,429,635 downwards.
ACCATAAAGAATAGTAGATGTTAATCTTGTGTCCAAAACTTTCCTCTGTATAACTTGTTGTTCCCTTTGAAATTTGGGATTCTTGTGTCTACCCTGATGAGTGCAAGTCAAAAAGCTTTGACAGCATGTCTCTTTTTTCAGTAATGCTTAAGTTCTGTACAACCAAGTGACTCTTTAAAACTCTCCTGAAAACTCTTTGCCCAAGCTTTTGGTCACCTGTCCTAATATCTCCTTCTGTGTCTGGATGTCACACTTTGTTTTATAATTTCCCTGTGAAGCTCACTGGGATGATTTCTGATGTTATTAGAAGTTGTTGTTGTTTCTGACTGTTACCCTGATCTCCTGTTTTACAACAACCCATTGATTTCACACCAAACTCTATCTCTGATTTATTGTCCCTCCTGCGGGTCATTCATCCGGGTCTGCAGCCTCTGTAAAGATGGCGGCCACACATGCTCCCTGTTGGACATTGCCATGTACAAAGATGACGATCGCACATGCGCTTTGGTGCTCATTCCCCCTATAAAGATGGCGGCCATTAACCCGGGCCTATTTCCGGAAAAAAGCCTTAGCCGACGTCCCGCTTTGTGAAACGCGGGACCGAGGGTTCCTTCCTGAGGGTTTGGGACGGACACAGTTTATGAGGCCTTCCAAACCAACCCGCAGGTCCTATCCATGTTCACGAGTTTATTTTCGGCTCTGAATCCACACTCGGTCTTTGTAAAACCCACAATTTAAATCCGCTCTCTCGAGCTCTCTTACCGTTTGTCTCCACGGACTGCGCATGCTCCATCTTAATGATTGACGGCAGCTGCGGACAAATAGCAGGGTTGGAGGACCGAGCGGGAGCGGCTGGTCCTCCAGCCAATCGGAGAGAATGAGGGGAGGTGGCCGGGCCAGGGGTGCGATTGAAGGCGGTCGAGCTAAACGTCCAGCGGGTGAGAAAGGGCCGAGTGCAGGAGAGGAATGGAGCCGGAGGGTGGACTGGGAGGATTCACAAACACCCGGTGTAGGACTCCAAACCCGGATTACAAACTCCCGGAGCCCAGTTTACACCGAGTGTTTGGAAACTCCTTTTACAGGGGGTTAGAAGAGGAGGATTTACACACAGCAAACTCAAGCCCAGACAAATGTTTGTCTCTTCTCAATTTCTCTCCTGGACTGACAGGGATGGATTTTTAAATAATCTTTTTGCAGGATATTAAATGGGAAGGGTTTGCTGACGGCGCAACTCAAACCAAACATCACATCAAGATCTGACAGAGTCACTCGATTCATCAGGACCTGAATATCATTAGACTTAGACTTTGGAAGGAAAAAGGTTTGTCTGTTCTGTTTGTGGGAAAAGATTTCATGTATCAGAGTGACTGGAAAAGCACCGAGATATTCAAAATCCTAGTTAGACAGCACCTGACCCACTAATTACAGTGCAGAAAGAGGCCATTCAGCCCTTCAAGTCCATGCCAACTCTTTGCAGAGCAATCCAGTCGGTTTCATTCTCCGGCTCTTTCCTTTAAAGCCCTGCAAGTTTATTTCCCTACAGTGCCAATCCAATTTCCTTTTTTAAATTATTGATCATGTCCGCTCCCAGCCCCCTCGCAGGCAGAGAGTTCTAGTTATTACCACTCGATGTGTAAAAAGCTATTCCCTGTATGTATTGTCCATAACCATAAACCTGTGTCCCGTTACCCTCGTACCATTATCAAATGGAAACAACTTTTTCTTTATTCACCTTATCTAAACCTGTCAAAATCTTGTACACCTCTATCAAATCTCCCATCAATTCCTTTACTTTAAGGGGAACAACTCCAGCTTCTCCACTCTAACATTGTAACTGAATTCCCTCTTGCCTCGAACCATTCTGGTAAATCTGCTCTGAATCCTCTCAAGGACCCTCACATTTTTCCACAAGTGTGGAGACCAGAACTCGATGCAATATTCTTATTGTGACCTAACAAGAGCTCGATAAATGTTCATCTTATTTTCCCCACTTTTATACACATTGTATCTGTTTATGAAGCCTAAGAACCCATATATTTTGCTAACTGCTCTCTCAATATGTCCTGCCACCTACAAACATCTGTGCACATTAACCCCCAGGACCCCCTTTCCTTCCACGCTCTTTTCAACACTTCCCTTAAGTATATTGCTGAAAATAGACATTTTGTCGAAGCTTTTCGCCTTGCACTCTACAGGACAATCGCAAGAATATCAATGTCAGGGGAAGCAACAATTTTATACTGTATGCGAAGAGTGCTGATTGGTTGGCAGGTGGACACTGATTGCTACAGGCATTGTCATGGAGAATGCACCAGTTAATGGTGATTGGCAGTTAACCACCAGGCATTGTTTGAAATTTTAAACCAGGCAGCTTGACTCTGATTGCACCGAGCAAGGCTGCAGTTTTCTCCCAGTTACAGACCGGGTTATCGGCGCCATCTTTACTGGGGGGCATTGTGCACATGCGTGGCCATTTTTGTAGGGCACAATATTTCTGAAAAATTTTCAGTGCCAGAATGGGAACAACTTGTCCATCAAACTGCTTCATGCTTTGAGTTGCAATGTCTTATTGATGATGCAGAACAACGATACATATCAAAGTCAGTGACAATAATTTATATTGTGCCTTTAACATAATAAAACTTTCCAAGGCGTTTCACAGAAATATTACAAACTAATATTTGACACTGAGCCAATAAAGATATCTTAGGGCAGGTGACCAAAAGCTCGGCCAAAGAGGTAGGTTTTAAGGAGTTTCTTAAAGCAGGAAAGAGAGGTGGAGAGGTTTGAGGAGGAAATTCCAGAGCTTATGTCCTAGGCTAATGAAAGAATGGTCACAAATGGTGGAGAAATATGTGGGAAAGATATTCAGGAAAATATGTTATGAAGAGGATATAATGAGGTTGCAGACAGATGTAGATGGGTTGAGTGAGTGGGCAAAAATCCAGCAGATGGAGTATAATGTGGGAAAATGTGAAGTTGTTCACTTTGACAGGAAGAATAAAAAAAGCAGAATATCACTTAACTGGAGAATGTCTGCAGAATTACGAGGTGCAGAGGGAGCTAGCTGTTCTACATGAGTCACAAAAAGTTAGTATTCAGGGACAGCAAGTAATTAAGAAGGCAAATGGAATGCTATCCCTCATTACGAGAAGAGTTGAACATAAAAGTAAGGATATTATTGTTCACTTATAGGGGACATTGGTGAGACCACATCTTAAATACTGTGTGTAGTTTTGGTCTCCTTATTTAAGGAAGGATGTAAATGCACTGGAGGCGGATTAGAGGGGGTTTATTAGATTGATTCCTGGAATTAGCGGGTTGTTTTATGAACAAAGGTTGGACAGACTGGGGTTGTTTCCACTGGAGTTTAGAAGAGTGAGGGTGACTTGATTGAAGTAGGTAAGATCTTGAACAGCCTTGACAAGGTGGACGCAGAAATGATGTTTCCTCTTGTTGGTGAGTTCAGAACTAGGGGGCACTGTTTTAAAATTAGGATCACCCTTTTAGGACAGATAAAGAGAATTTTGTTCTCTCAGAGGGTTGTGTGACTTTGGACTCTCTGTCTCCAAAGGTGGTGGAATTGGGGTTATTGAATATTTTAAGGCAGAGGTGGATAGATTCTTCTTCAGCAAGGGAATCAAAAGAAGGGAATGTGGAATTCGAAACACAAGAAGGTTAGCCATGATCTTATTCAATGGCAGAGCAGGCTTGAGGGGCTGAATGGCCTACCTCTGCTCCTATTTTGTACGTTTGTATACTGAGAAGGGGAATGAAATAAATTTCCAAACTAATGCTATTACTAAGCTTCTTTTTCTCACCTGAACAGATTTGACATTCATCAGTGATACCAAAGAAGAGGTCCACTGCTCTGCCTACAACACCTGGGACCTCCGAGGACATTGCCTGGCTACTCTCAGTTAACCCATTCTGCAAGAGAAGCTCCTCAATCTCTGCTTCTTGTTCCCATGAGATCAGTGTAAGCTCTGCTGTACCATTAAGCAAGGGAGACAGTGTTGCTGTACATGGGGGCAGGTAATTATTCACCTCCACATCAACCAATCTCTGAATTCCCATTTTTCTCCATCCAGCCTCCACATACACCATTGAGTTCAGACTGGAGAGAGAGGGTTTAAATGCTTAGGCTGTGACAAGTGCTTTAAAAACCCACATTCACTGCTGGTTCACCGGTGCATTCTCTCCAGGTCCACTCTATTCATCTGCATTCACTGCGGGAAGAGGTTCAGGTGATTGTCCATCCTGCTGCAGCACCAGTGAGTTCACACCAGGGACAAGTAATTCACCTGCTCCATGTGTGGGGAGGGATTCACTAATTCATCCAACTTGTTGACACACAAGTGAGTTCACACTGACAGAAGATCTTTTGAATGTCCGAATTGCAAGAAGTGTTATAAATGTTCTGTGGAGTCGATGTGCCATCAATGTGTTTACATCGACGAAAGACAATTCAGGTGCTCTCACTGTGGGACTGGGTTCAGGTGATCATGTGAACTCAGTGTCCACTAGCTCATTCACATTGGAGAGAACCTGTTCCTTGTGTGCGAAGAGATTCACTTAGTCATCCCACTTCACTACAAATCGACTTGTTCAAACTGATAAGAAACCTTTTTAAAGTTCTCACCATGAGTAGAGATTTGAAAGCGAAATGGATCTGCTGAAACGCAAAACATTCACGCTGGGGAGAGGCTGTTCACCTGCTGTGTATGTGGGAAGAGATTCACTCATTCATCTCATTTACTGAGACATGAGCGAGTTCACAAGTGACTCCTGGATTGAATTCTGCTGTTATTGCTGCTGTCAATCACATCCAGGACTGAACCATGTTCATTCTGACAGTTGGGGTATGCTTCTGCTGATGTTAATAATCCCTGTAACTGGGCTGGTGTTTAATATTCCGGATAAATGTGAAAGAAATCGGTTACATTTCAAGCACATTGTTGCAGATTTTTGTCTTTCCCACTTGGGTGTTTAACATCACCTGGCTGGTGCTCTGAAAGGACAATCTGGGGGGAGGATCATACAGCAGGAACAGAAATTCAGCCTGGACACAGTCTTTCAGGTTCACACTGAAGGGACAAACAACACTTTGTTCGTTCTCATCTCTCTTAACTGACAGCAAAGTCCCCATGAGGGTTAAACTTGACGTCTGCAAGAAATGGGTAAGAAATGTGTCCCAGCCACTCTCTTCCACGGTTCAGAGATCTGAGACATAGAACAGAAGCATCCTATACAAATGTGCTTGGAGTCCAGAAGAATAGCAGTGAACGCTGAAAACATGCTGTCGAACCAGAGATTGGTGTAAAACTGTCATCTGTCTCTGGTTGAAAATGAAACTGCAGGTTTAATTTGAATAGATAAATTAGTAACCAGGGTTTCACAACGACTCAACGCAGGATCCAGCCATCCAGCTGCACTGTTTGTTAAAGAACTCGCTGCTGTCTTGGTCCTTCAGCCTCGAAGTTCCCTTTCTGTTGGTTTCCACAACAATCAATCACCACTCTTCAACATTACACTGTCAGATGGAGTTCAGGGGCTGGGAGAAAGAAAAAAAAATTGAGGGCATGAATCTGAGTTGGGAAATAAGATTACCATTTTAAAATAAAAATAATTACTGCAATTAATATATTCATTTTGTGCATGATAGTAAGGAGTGGGAATAAATAATATTCACTGCTTTGTGCCCTTTTATTTATCAATTATTGTGACAAGTGATTTTTCCTCTCTTGATTGCATAAATGGCGATTCCTTCTACCCAGAAAGTTCAGCGCGGGTGAACACGGCCTATCTCCATCAGAAGTGCACAACAGCACATGCGCCGGAAGGCTCCGCCCCCATTGCCGTCCTCCTGCCACAGAGCATGCGCGGTGGGGCTGCAGGAAACTGGCGGGGACGAGCGCAGCCCCAGTGAAAGTGAATAAATGTTTATAAATTAATGGGGATTTCTTCCAATGGCCGGGACTTTACCCAGCATTCCCCGCGGTGGAGAATGTCCCCTATCTTCACAACAGGGGTGCTGTACGCATGAGTTGTGTTCCGAGTGAGTGCTGACGATGGGGAGACACTTTTTTGTCGCTCGGCAGCTGATCAGAGGCGGAGGCGGCGAGGGGAGAAAGTTCATTTACACCCGGTGGAGGCTGCAAACCCCCAATGGAAACCTGGAGCTCGCGCGTCTGCAGCTCCGGGGCTTTTACCTGGGATTTCTTGGAGGGGGCATCGAATGGAGCTTTGTGGGTAGAGTTTAGGAATAAGAAAAGGGGCAGCCGCATTGTTAGGTGTTTATTATAGACCCCCAGATGGTCAGCGGGAAATTGAGGAGCAAATAGGTGCACAATTTGCGGAGGTGTGTAAAAACAATAACAACAGGGTGTTATTATTAGGTGGTTTCAACTTTCCCAACATTAATTGGGGTAGACAAAGTGTAAAGGGCTTGGATGGAGTGGATTTCTTGAAATGTGCACAGGAGAACTTTTTAGGTCAAGAGGGTCCAACAAGGGACGGCGCAGTGCTGGACCTAATTCTGGGGAATGAAGCCGGACAGGTGGCTGAGCTGGTGGTGGGGGAGCATTTTAGTGATAGCGACCACTACATGGTACAACTTAAGCTTGTTATGGACAAAGAAATAGACAAGTTGCAAAAAAATGTTTTAGATTGGGGGAGAATGGATTTTAGTAAAATAAGGCAGGATCTGGCCAAGGTAGACTGGGAACAGCTACTTGTGGGGAAATCAACAGAGGAGCAGTGGGGGGCATTCAAAAAGGAAATTGGCAGGGTACAGGCTCAACATGTTCCTTCTAGGGTGATAGGAAGGAGTAACAAGCCCAGAGAACCATGGATGAACAGAGATATTCAGGATACGATGAGAAGGAAAAGAGAGGCTTCTAGCAGGTACAGAGGAAGCAAATCAGTGGAAGCGTTCGTGGAGTACAGAAAGTGCAGGATGGAGCTTAATAAAGCAATTAGGAGAGCAAAGAGGGGATATGAGAAAGCTCTGGCTGGTAAAAGTAGGGAAAATCCCAAGATATTCTATAAGTATATCAATGGGAAGAGGATAACCAGGGAAAGAGTAGGGACCAAGTGGGCAATCAATGGGTGGAGCTAGAGGACATTGGTAGAGTGTTCAACGAACACTTCACATCCGTCTTCACCCAAGAGAATGAGGATGAAGGTATCGAACTCGGCGAGAGAGGCTGTGAGGTTCTTGAGCAAATTGATATAGGGAGTGACAAGGTATTGGAGATGTTGGCAGGTTTAAAAGTGGACAAATGTCCAGGTCCGGATGATTTGTGTCCCAGACTGCTATGGGAGGCAAGGGAGGAGATCGCAGGGGCTCTGACCCAAATTTTGCATTCCTCTTTAGCCACGGGGAAGGTGCCAGAGGACTGGACAACAACTACTGTGGTTCCGCTATTTAAGAAGGTTGTAGAGATAAGCCAGGGAACTACAGGCCAGTGAGTCTCACATGAGTGGTAGGGAAACTATTGGAGAAAATTCTGAAGGAGAGAATCTATCTTCACTTGGAGAGGCAAGGTTTGATCAGAGATAGTCAGCATGGCTTTGTCAGAGGGAGGTCATTGCTAACAAATTTGATTGAATTTTTTGAGGAGGTGACCAGGTATGTAGATGAGGGTAGTGTAGTTGATGTAGTTTATATGGATTTCAGCAAAGCCTTTGACAAGGTCCCACTTGGAAGACTGATAAAGAAGGCAAATGCACATGGGATACAGGGTAATTTGATAATGTGGATTCAAAATTGGCTTAGCTGTAGGACTCAGAGGGTGATGACAGAAGGATGCTTCAGTGACCGGAAGCCAGTGTCCAGTGGTATACCACAGGGATCTGTGCTTGGTCCCCTATTATTCGTCATTTATATAAACGACATAGATGACTATATGGGGGGTAGGATTAGTAAGTTTGCGGATGTCACAAAGATTGGCTGGGTGGTTAACAGTGACGTTGAGTGTCTTGGGCTACAGGAAGATATAGACGGAATGGTCAGATAAGTGGCAGATGGAATTTAACTTGGAAAAGCGTGAGGTGATACACTTTGGAAGGAGTAATTTTACAAGGAAGTATTCAATGAACGGCATGACACCAGGAAGTTTTGAGGAACAAAGGGACCTTGGCGTATGTGTCCATAGATCTCTGAAGGCGGAGGGGCATGTTAGTGGGGTGGTGAGAAAGGCATATGGTACACTCGCCTTTATCAATCGAGGCAGAGATTCTAAAAGTAAGGAGGTCATGTTGGAGTTGTACAGAACCTTAGTGAGACCACAGCTGGAGTACTGTGTGCCGTTCTGGTCGCCATATTACACTGATTGCACTGGAGGGGATGCAGAGGAGATTCACTAGGATGTTGCCTGGGATGAAACATTTCAATTATGAAGAGAGGTTGGATAGACTTGGGTTGTTTTCGTTGGAGCAGAGAAGACTGAGGGGTGACCTGATCGTGGTGTACAAAATTATGAGGGGCATGGACTGGGTGGATAGGGAGCTGGTCTTGTTAGTGACACCCAAATACCAAGAATGGAGCTGGCAAAAAAATCTCGGATGAAAAGGAACCGTAGAAATATTTGTTTCTAAAACAATGCTCTTAAATGAATGGATAGTGTCCGTTTAGCAACCTGATCTCCATCAGAATCTACCTCCCTTGACAGTCTCACGTTGGAAATTGCTGGGCCCGACTGTGTTCCAAAATCCTCGGGGTGAAATACACTTCAGCTCAAACTGATACAACAAGTAAAGACCCCCATCCAACACCCACCCAAATTCAAACCGGCTCCGAATTGGTCTGTCTGTGTTTCTAGACTCGGTTCCAAAAAAAACAATAAAACGAAAGCAAAACTCACCAAAGCTGGGTCTGAAATTAGGGGATAAAATACTTTAAATATCTAGCAGGTCAGGCGGCATCACTCGATTAAGAAACAGATGAAGAACGGCCTTCAGATTGCATGAAAACTCTTAGCGACAGCAGCAAAGTAATGGCGGTGAACAATGCCATGCGTCCCAGAAACAGCTCGATCGGAAAGTTGTTCATTTTCCCATTGAAGATCGGTTGTCGCAATGTGCAGGTGGCAACAATGGCGCAGAGAGTTAAGGAGGTGAAGAACTGCAGAAAAATATAGGAAGACATAACAGGTTTGCAGACTACACTGATAAATTGAAAATTAGATTCGAAATACTGGGATTAGGGCGGGTTGTGTCCCTGCTGATGGAGATAGACCGTATTCGACCTTCCGGAGCATCCTGGGTAGGATCAGCCGCCATTATTACAGAACAATAAGCCGCGCTTCTGCGCTTGCGCACCCACACCAGGGCCGAAACTAAAAGCCATGCAGAATCACCGGAACCTGCTGCCTGAAACTGGGAGTGGGAGGAGCAGGAAGAATGAGGAGAAACATTGTCATCTAACACTCGTAGCAACCTTCAAACCACCTTAATTCCCGGGATAGTGAGACAGAGTTCAGAAACACTCACGACTCCAGTAAAACATTATTACCTGGAAAAACTCAGCAGGTATGGCAGCATCGGTGGAGAAGAAATCAGTCAACGTTTCGAGTCTTCATGACCCTTCGGCAGAACTGAAGCATAGTTAGGAGAAAGATGAAATATAAGCTGGTTTAAGGTGGGGGGGGTGGCGGGGGGAGAGAGAGAAGTTCTTCTCTCTCTCCCCCCGCCCCCCCACCTTAAACCAGCTTATATTTCATCTTTCTCCTAACTATGCTTCAGTTCTGCCGAAGGGTCATGAAGACTCGAAACGTTGACTGATTTCTTTTCCACCGATGCTGCCAGACCTGCTGAGTTTTTCCAGGTAATTCTGTTTTTGTTTTGGATTTCCAGCATCCGCAGTAGCTTTTAGCTTTTTGTTTTTATCCAGTAAAACATTCACGAGGAAAAGGGGGATCAGTGACTGTGCCTGCTCTGATATAGCCCCAGACCTGTCACTCAAACCCCCAACGCCGCCCAATTCACAGCTCAACCTACGAGCTTGCAGCTTCCTGCACCTTGACCCCGCCCTGCCCAGGGTGTGACAATCCAAGGTGAGAAATTTGTGTAACCAGGGGAGTGGGGGAGGGGTGACCTCCCGCCTTGTGCTCTGTCTCAAATACATTCTTAATCTCCTCCCCCAGGGCATTCTAAACACTGCATGCAGACGGCTGGTGGACCTTGGGGATCCTCACTGACCTGCACCCCACTCACGATTCACTCTGTGAACAGCTGTTGTTCTATTATTCTGCCGCACCTTCAAGTAAACATCTTCTATCATACAGGTCTTGTTTAAAACTTGTTTAATCGGAGGGTAAATGAGCAAAGGCAGGGAGGTGGCACTCGGTAAATATTTCCTTTTTGGGGACAATATAGACATGACGGGCCGAGCGGCCTCCTTCTATGCTGCAACCATTCTACGATTTTCTGAGGTGTCTTTATACCGCTGCTCCATTGCCAGTGATTCCCGCCTTCTGCTATTGTCTCTGGCTCCCTGTATAACTAAGTAATTCCCCGTCTTTCCCATGCTCACCCTGTGCAGTGTGTGTGTCAGACTTCCTCCGGACAGCTCCCCCATCACCGCCCCATCCCATTTAACCATCAGCAGCTTTCTGTTTTTCTGGCTTTAGTTAAATCTATAGAGTTTCAGGATTTAGCTTCAAACTCGCCTTAACTGACTGTCGTAAATTTGAAACTCTTTGCCCCACACACAAGGAACGATTATTTTGTTAAAAGCCAGAACTCAAAATGCAGCTACTATTCTCCAGATTCTTCTATTTATGCACATCAGACCCGAATGGGGTTAGTTGGAAATTTAATCGTTTATTACAAAGTGAAAAGGGGACTCTTTACTCCTGAAGTTCAACAATTTTATGTCCTAATCTCTGGCCTCATTTTGTTTCTTGTTTCTTTGTGTCTTTGTTTTCCTCTCTCATTCCGCTCTTTATTTTCTTTACTTTACATTCAGACGATTGCTAACGTGCCATTCACACCTCGTAGAGACACATCTTTTGTATTTTACTTGTCCCATTACCACTCCCTTTGATCTCGCATCATGAAAGCTTCTGTCAGTTAATCTCTCCAGCCCTGTAGCCTTTCACAGACCCTTCCTTGTGTTCTTCTTCCCACTTCCCACCTTTCACTTGCTCACAGACCTGAAACGTTAATTGTTTCTCTCTCCACAGATTCTTCTAGACCTGCTGAGAGTTTCCAGCTTTTACTGATTTTATCTCAGATTTTAAGTCTCCACAATATTTCCATTTTGTACAAGGCCGACACAGTGACTGATTACGCTGATTAATAAAGTAATTCATACATTCATTTCTTATTTGTAATTTATTTCTTGATCTGTGATTAATTATTGAGCTATTTATCAGTCATCAGTGTCTTTAAATGTAGTTACAATTTCATCACTTCCCTGGTTTTCCTCACACTCCCTGGCACTAATATTAAATCCTTATTAATCTTAAATGGAAGGATCAGCCCAACACCGACAGATGAGTCAGTTTAACCTCGGTGTGGGAAAGGATTGATAAGTGGTGATTCAGGGCAAAATTAACAGTCATTTGGACAAATGTGGATGAATTAAGAAAGGCCAGCACGGATTTCTTAAAGCAAATCAGGTTGAATGGACTTGCTTGAGTTCTTTGAGTTAACAGAGAAGGATGAGTAATACGGTAGATGTGCACATGAACTTCTAGAACTTCACATGTCTGTCCTTGGCTTGCTGCATTGTTCCAGTGAAGCCCAACGCAAACTGGAGGAACAGCACCTCATCTTCCGACTAGGCACTTTACAGCCTTCCGGACTGAATATTGAATTCAACAACTTTAGATCTTGAACTCCCTCCTCCATCCCCACCCCCTTTCCGTTTCTTCCCCCTTCCTTTTGTTTTTTCTAATAATTTATATAGATTTTTCTTTTCCCACCTATTTCCATTATTTTTAAGTCTATACCTTTTATGCCCTGTTAGTCTTTCCACCCCACCCCCACTAGAGCTGTACCTTGTGTGTCCTGTCTTCCATTCTTAATTAGCACATTCGTTTAGATAATATCACCACCTTCAACATCTCTTTGTTCTTTTGTCTGTGACATCTTTTGATTATCTGCTCCTATCACTGCTTGCTTGTCCCTACAACCACACCCCCCCCCCCCACTTCTCTCCCCCCACCACCCCCCCCCCACACCCCCACCCCCCACCTTACACCAGCTTATATTTCACCCCTCTCCAAATATTACTCATTTCTGTTGAAGGGTCATGAGGACTCGAAACGACAACTTTTCTTCTCCGCCGATGCTGCCAGACCTGCTGAGTTTTTCCAGATAATTCTGTTTTTGTTTTAACTTCTAAAAGGGATTTGATAAGGTGCCATGTAACAGGCTTGTCAGCAAAGTTAAAGCCCACGGGGCGGAGGCAGCATGGGTACGAAGTTGACTGAGTGACAGGAAACAAAAAGGCCGCCCACATAATGGTGGGAATTTCACGTTGTGATGTGGGTCAAATAAATCAGCTTTGGGAGGGGAGAGGGAGGGAAGAGGGAGGGAAAGAGGGGGGAAAAGGGTGAAGTGTGGGGAAATGGGGGAGAAGAGCGGGGGAAGGGGGAGAAGAGGGAGAAAGTGTGGGGGAAGAACAAAAGGATAGGTCTCTAAAAGGCTGCAGGGCGGGAGAGATTAACTGACAAAAGGTTTCATGACGCAAGGTCAAAGGGAGTGGGAATGGGACAAGTTAAAACACAAAAGATGTGCCTAGATGAGGTGTGGGTGGCACTTTCGCAACCGTCTGAATGTAAAGAAAATAAAAAGCGAAATGAGAGAGGGAACAAAGACACAAAGAAACAAGAAACAAAATGAGGGCAGAGATAACGATAGAAAATTGTTGATCTCAGTTTTGATTCCTTAAGGCTGTAAAGTGCCCCAGAAGATCGAAATCACTGGGAATGGAGCAGCGGGATAAAGACACATCAGAGATTCATAGAATTATCGCAGCACAGAAGGAGGCCATTCGGCCCGTCCTGTCTGTGTTGGCCCACTGAAGGAGCAATTTACCTCATGCCACGGCCCTGCCTTTGCCCCATAGCCCCGCAATTAACCAAGATTAAACAAATCTAAAGCAAGATTTGTATGAAAGATGATGTTTATGCGAAGCAGTAGCAAAAAAAGGAAATCAACTGGTTCACACAGTGAATCGAGGGAGGGTGCAGCATAATGTACCCGCACAGGTCATTGAGGTTCCCGAACGTCCATCACTGCATGCAGTGTTTAGTGGGCCCTGGGGGAGGGGAGGAAGAATCCATTTGGGACACAGCACAGGGCAGGAGATTACCCCTCCCCCGCTCTCCTGGTGACACAAAGGACTCACCTTGGACTGTCCCACACCTGGGCAGGGCGGGATCAAGGTGCAGGAAGCTGCAAGCTGGTAGGTTGAGCTGTGAACTGGGCAGAGTTAGGGGGGTTTGAGTGACAGGTCTGGGGCTATATCAGAGCAGGCACAGTCACTGCTCCCCCTTTTCCTCGTGGAAGTTTCACTGGAATCGTTTTGGTAAGTGTTTCTAAACTCTGTCTCACTATCCCGGGAATGGAGGTGGTTTGGAGGTTACTGTGAGTGTTGGATTATTTTGTTTCTCCTCATTCTTCCTGCTTCTCCCACTCCCAGTTCCAGTCTGCATGTTCCGGTGATTCTGGATGCGGGACAATTCTTTTTATCCATTTTCTGTTTATCTGTGTAGTCTGCAAATCTGTTTGTCTTCCTGTATTTTGCTGCAGTTCTTCACCTCCCTGGCTCTCACTGCGCCATTGGTGCCACCTGCAGATTACAACGAGCGACCTTGGATTAGAAAAATAGACAACTTTTAAATCGAGCGGTTTCTGGGGCACAGAACATTGTGGGAATATTGGCCGCCATTCGTTAACGGCTTTCACTGGGAGTTTTCGTTCAGTCTGAAGGCAGGTCAGTGACCTGAGCCCCTTGCTCGGTTTCTTAATCATTTTTTTCTGCCTAACCTGCTGGATATTTAAAGCATTTTACATTTTAATTTCAGATCCAACATTGCAGAGTTTTGCTTTCGTTTTATTGTTTTATAGAACCGAGTCTCGAAACTCAGACAGAACAATTAGGATAAAATCAAAATACTGCAGATGCTGGGAATCTGAAATCAAAACAGAAAAAAGCAGGATTCACTTACCAGGTCTGACAAGATCTGTGGAGAGAGAAACAGAGATAATGTTTCGAGTTTGTATGACCCTTCGTGTGGGCGAGTGTTTCTAAGCTCTGTCTCGCTGTCCTGCGGCTCTTTTGAATGGGGCTCTGAACAAACAGAGCTCTGAAGAAGGGTCATACAGACTCGAAACGTTAACTCTGTTTCAGTCTCCACAGATGCTGTCAGACCTGCTGAGTTTTTCCAGCATTTTGTGTTTTGAATTGAGCCCAATTAGGAGCCGCTTTGAATTAGGGTGGGTGTTGAATGGGGGTCCTCTTTGTTGCATCAGTTTTGAGCTGGAGTGGAATTGAAGTAGAAGCTGCTGGGTTTAACCCCGAGGACTTTGGAACCCAGTCGGGCTCAGCAATTTCCAATGTGAGACTGTCAAGGGAGATAGACTCTGGGTGAGATCAGTTTGCTAAACGGACACTATCCATTCAATTTAAGAGTATTGTTTTAGTATCAAGTATTTCTGTAGTGCATTTGTATCGGAGATTTTTTGTTAACTCCATTCTTGGTATTTGGGTGTCACTAACAAGACCTGCAGATATTGGCAACCCCCAGCTGTCTGTTAAAAATGCAAAAAATGCTTGAAAAACTCAGCAGGTCTGACAGCATCTGTGGAGAGAAAGGCAGAGTTAAAGTTTCGAGTCCCTATGAGTCTTCAGAGCTAAAGGGAAGTAGAAATGTGGTGAAATATGTACTGTTTAAGGGGAGGGGTGGTGGGTGGAACAGGTGAAACTAGATAGAAGGCCAGTGATAGGTGGAGGTAAGGGAGAGATTGCAAAGATGTCATAAACAAAAGGTCAAAGGGTTGTTAACAGCGGTGGCACTGGCTAAAGGAGGTGCTAATGGTGACATTAAGAGTGGAATGTAGAATATAATAATGGCTGGACTAGGGTAAGCACTCTGCAAAGTGACAGATGGTCCGAGTGGGGGTGGGATGGTGGGGGGGAGGGGATGGTAGTGTGAAAAAAGATCGAAAATAGGCTGAAAGCTAGGGATAAAATAACGAATAAAAATTGAAGTAAATTAAAAAAATAATAACAATGTAAATAAATGGGGAAAAAATTAAATTGAAAAATAAAAATGAATATAGAAAAAAGGTGGATCAAAAATGGGTGGGGAGGGAGGAGTGAGTTCATGATCTGAAGTTGTTGAACTCAATATTAAGTCTGGAAGGCTGTAAATTGCCTAGTCGGAAGATGAGGTGCTGTTCCTCCAGTTTGTGTTGAGCTTCACTGGAACATTGCAGCAGGCCAAGGACGGACATGTGGGCATGAGAGCAGGGTGGAATGTTAAAATGGCAAGCGACAGGGAGGTCTGGGTCATGCTTGTGGACAGACTGAAGGTGTTCTGCAAAGTGGTCACCCAGTCTGCGTTTGGTCTCTCCAATGTAGAGGAAACCGCATTGGGAGCAGCGAATGCAGTAGACTAAACTGAGGGAAGTGCAAGTGAAGTGCTGCTTCACTTGAAAGGAGTGTTTGGGCCCTTGGACAGTGAGGAGGGGGCAAGTAAAGGGGCAGGTGTTGCACCTTCTGCGGTTGCATGGGAAGGTGCCGTGGGAGGGGGGTTGAGGTGTAGGGGGTGATGGAGGAGTGGACCAGGGTCTCCCGGAGGGAACAGTCCCTGTGGAATGCTGACAGGAGGGGTGAAGGGAAGGTGTTTGGTGGTGGCATCGTGCTGGAGTTGGCGGAGAGTGGTCCTTTGAATACGGAGGCTGGTGGGGTGAAAAGTGAGGACAAGGAGGACCCTATCATGGTTCTGATGGGAAAGGAAGGCGTGAGGGCAGAGGCGTGAGAAATGGGTCAGACACAGTTGTGGGTCCTGTCAACCACCCTGAGTGGGAAAACTCGGTTAAAGAAGGATGACATATCAGAGGAACTGTTTTGGAAAGTGGCATCATTGGATCAGATATGACGGAGGCAAAGGAACTTAGAGAAATGGATGGAGTCCTTACAGGAAGCAGGGTGTGAGGAGCTGTAATTAAGGTAGATGTGGAAGTCGGTGGGCTTGTAATGAATATTGGTGAACAGCCTATCACCAGAAATTGAGACAGAGAAGTCAAGGAAAGGAAGGGAAGTGTTGACGATGGACCATGTGAAAGTGATGGAGGGGTGGAAATTGGAAGCAAAATTGATAAAAAAAATTTCCAGGTCCGGACAAGAGCATGAAGCAGCACCAAAACTGTCATCGATCTACCAAAAAAAAGAGTTGTGGGAGTGGGCCTGAGTAGGACTGGAACAAGGAATGTTCCACATACCCCATAGGGACAAGCATAACTGGGGCCCATGCAGCTACCCGTAGCCATATCTTTTATTTGGAGGAAGTGAGCCAAGTTTAAGGAGAAATTGTTGAATTAGAGAACTAGTTCAGCCAGACGGAGGAGAGTAGTGGTGGATGGGGGGTTGTTTGGGCCTCTGTTCAAGGAAGAAGCGGAGAGCCCTCAGACCATCCAATCCCTCTACACCTCCATCCCCCACCAACTCTGAAGAGTCATACAGACTCGAAACGTTAACTCAGTCTTTCTCTTCACAGATGCTGCCAGACCTGCTGAGTTTTTCCAGCATTTTTTGTTTTTGTTTCAGATTTCCATCATCCGCAGTATTTTGCCTTTATCCCAGTTGTGTGTTGATCAGGTGTTGGTGGACCTTATTCCTGAACCGCTGCAGTCACTGTGGTGAGATGCTCCCACGATGCTGTTTGGTAAGGTGTTAAAGGATTTTCACTCAGTAATGATTTCTGTCCAAATTAACAACAACCTGTATTTATTTAGCACCCTGGGTAAAATAAAACCTTCCAATGTAGTTCACAGGAATATTATTGTGCAGTATTTAATATTGAGGCACATAAGGAGACATCAGGGCAGATTATCAAAAGCTTGGTCATGAAGTAGGTTATAAGAAGATTCTTAAAGAATGAGAGAGACTCAGAAAGGTGAAAGGACGGAATTCCAGAGTTTATGGCTTGGACATCTGAAGGCACGGTCACCAATGGTGGGTCAATTAAATCAGGAATGCTCAATAGGCCAGAATTAGATTAGCCCAAATATCTGGGAGGGATGTAGGTTGGAGGATATTATAGAGATAGTGAGGAGCGTGGACACTGAAGGATTTCAGAACAAGGATGAGAATTTGAACATTGAGGTTCTGCTTAACCAGCAGCCTATTTAACTCAGTGAGCACAGGGTTGTTGGATGAACGAGATTTAGTGCAAGTAAAGACACGGTATGCAGTGTTTTGAATGACTCCATCTTTACGTGGGTAGATCAAAATAGTTCAGTTTAGAGGGAACAAAGAAATGGATGAGTTTCAGCAGCAGATGAGCTGAGGCAGGAGTGGATTTAGACAAAGTTACTGAAGTGGAAAGAGGTGATCTTAGTGATATGTAGTCAGAAGCTCAGCTTGGGGTGAAGTGTGACACCAAGATTGTGAACAGTCTAGTTCAGCCTCAAAGTTGCAGTAGAGATGGCATTGATGGCTAGGGAGTGGAGCTTGTAGTGGGGACTGAAGACAATGGCTTCACTCTTCCCAATATTTGAATGGGGGAAATTTCTGTTCATCCAGTACTGGATGTCAGACAAGTCAGGACTGTATGTGACTTGGAGGGGAACTTGGAGGTGATGGTGTTCACATACACCTGCTACCCTGGTCCTTCGATGTGTGGAGGGGGAGGGTTTTTGAGATTTTGTCAAAGAGCTGGCAGAGGTTGAGATATATCCAATCGCTCTCCTTCTGCCCCTGGTTCTCCCATCTCCCTCCCTCTTTCCTCTCACAGTTTCTGGAGTTTTATATAGGTCCAGCCCACTTGGCAGGTTTCCTTCCCTGGACATTAGTGACCAATTGTGTTTTAACAGCAATCAGCAGCTTTCATGGGCACTTGTTCCTATTGCTGGCCCCACAAATTACCGGATTCATTCAGCCTTTGTGTTTTTGTGGGTTCTCTCTCACTCACCTTTGTTTGTTTTAAACTATTTTCACAAGGTTTGCAGTCCAGAATCTCAAACACAACATCACATCAGGATTTGAGGGTGTCGCCCAATTTATCGTAACTCAAATATCATCAGATTTTAAATATGGAAGTTAAAAGCACCATTCACGGTGGGGAGAAACCGTACGCGTGCTCTTTATGTGGACGAGGCTTCAGCCGATCATCTGACCTCTCGAAACACAAGCACAGTCACACTGGAGAGAATCCATGGAAATGTGGGGACTGTGGAAAGAGGTTCAATTACCCACCCCAGCTGGAAATTCATTGGCGTTCTCACACTGGAGAGAGGCCTTTTACATGTTCAGTCTGGGAGAAGGGATTATCTGATTCATCCACCCTACAGAGACACCAGTCCATTCACACTGAGGAGAGGCCATTCACCTGCTCCGAGTGTGGGAAGGGATTCACTCAGTTGTCCACGCTGCTGACTCACCAGCGAGTTCACACAGGGGAGAGGCCGTTTACCTGCACTGTGTGTAAAAAGGGATTTGCTGATTCATCTACCCTACTTAAACATATGCGATTTCACACTGGGGAGAGGCCATTCACCTGCTCCGAGTGTGGGAAGGGATTCACTCAGTCATCCCATCAGCTGAGACACCAGCGAGTTCACACTGGGGAGAGGCCATTCACCTGCTCCACGTGTGGAAAGGGTTTTTCTGTTTCAACTACCCTACTGGGTCACCAGAGAGTTAACACTGGAGAGAGGCCATTTACCTGCTCCGACTGTGGGAAGGGATTCACTCAGTCATCCCATCTGCTGTCACACCAGCGAAATCACATTGGGGAGAGGCTGTTCATCTGCTCCGATTGTGGGAAGGGATTCACTCAGTCATCCAGCCTGCTGAGACACCAGCGAGTTCACACTGGAGAGAGGCCGTTTACCTGCTGCGAGTGTGGGAAGGGATTCATTCGATCATCCCACCTGCTGAGACACCAGCGAGTTCACAAGTAACTGCTCGGCTTGGATTTAGTTCCTAATGATATTCTTGTCTGAAGCATATTCATTGGAGTGTGTTTCTTCTGATGTTAATAAACTCCAGCCCAGTTACAGATTCTGTATAAAATTCAAATAAATAAGCTTTATGTTAAACACAGTGTGTTGAGTCTTTTTAAGATCGCTACCACAAGTTTCTTCCTTTTGAAGAGCTCTCCCTCTTCCCTGTCTCCTCTATCCTCACCTCAAACATGTGTGAGGAGCTCATGGTGCTTGTTTGTCACTAAGATTAAGACAACCCGATCAGCTGCATCTGCTGCTTCCCTCACTTCCACTAGCCCAACGGGCAAATTGTCTCTAAAGATTCCCCCTTGTCGGAGCCCTGAACTCACATGTTTCTCCCCATCTCCTCTCATATTCTCTCAAAGCTCTCTGTGTGCACCACCTGCTCCCTCGACTCTATACCTACAAAACTACAGACCACTGAACTTCCCCATGCTTGCTGACATTGTCAATGGTTCTCTTTTCAGGTACTGTCCCTCTCTCCTTTAAATCTTCCACTATTACAACTGTCCTTAAATAAAAACAAACTCTTCACTCCTCCATCTTTGCATGCTGTCGCCCCATCTCCAGCCTCATTTTCCTTTCAACAAGCCTTAAACGTTTTGTAATCTCCCAAATCCGTGTCCATCTTTCACAGAACTCCAGATTTGAATCCCGCCAATCAGGTTTCTGCCCCACCACAATTCCAAAACAGTTCCTATCAAAGCCACAAATGACATCATTTGCGGCTGTGACAAAGGTAATCCTTCCCTTCTGGTCCTTCGCAACTTGTCTCACCTACCAGGAGCGGAGACAGGCCGACCTGCGAGGGACACCTCTACTCGGGCAGTGGGCTGAGTTTGAAAACAATCCAAGAGTGACATCAGAGGGAAACTGTAAGTCCATTGGTTGGTGAGAAGCTGCTATGAGGGAGTGTGTTTAAATAGCTTAAAATTATAAAAAACGTTTCATTTATTAAGAAGTAGTTACTTGGATTTCAGTAAGGAACAGTGGCAAAAGAGAGTTAAATTTAAATCAAGTCAAAGTGAAATTGAGTACTTAAGTAAACCAAAGCAAGTGAAGTTAGCAGAAGTGTAGTAAAGGTACGTTTCTAGTAATTTATTCTACTTACTCTAAGTCTAATCAATTAGAAGGAAGTAAAATTGTAAACAGGAAGTAGTAATGAGACGAGAAGGCAGGAGAAACAAAGCAGAGTATTGAGTATGCTTCGAATGCAGAATTATGTCAAAAAGACAAAGTTAAGGGCGCTCTACCTGAATGCGTGCAGCATTCGCAATAAGGTAGATGATCTAAAGGCACAAAGAGAGGTAAATGGGTATGGTATTATTGCCATTATGGAAGCATGGCTGCATGGTGACCAGGACTGGGAACTGAATATTCAAGGATATTCGACATTTAGGAAGGACAGGCAAGAAGGGAAAGGAGGTGGAATTGTGCTAATAAGGAATGAGATCAGTGCACTAGTAAGGGAGGATCTCAGTTCAGAAGAACAACGTGTGGAATCTGGGTGGAGCTAAGAAACAGCAAAGGGCAGCAGAGACATTGGTTGGAGTTGTTTATAGGCCACCAAATAGTAATGGTAATGTATCAATCAGGAGATGAGAGAAGCATGTAGCATAGGCAATACAGAAATCATGGGTGACTTCAATCTGCATATAGACTGGGTAAACCAATTGAGCACTAATGGGGTGGAAGACGAGTTTCTGGAATGTGCTGGGGATGGTTTTCAAGAGCAATATGTTGAGGAGCCAACTAGAGGACATGCTCTTTTAGATCTCGCATTATGTAATGAAATAGGACTAATTAATAATCTTGTTCTTAAAGAACCTTTCAGGATGAGTGAATACTACATTGCAGTATTTTATATTATATTTGAAAATGAGGTCGTTCACTCTGAAGCAAGGGTGTTCAAGTTGAGTGAAGGAAATCATGAAAGCATGAGGGACAAATTGGCTGACATAGAATGGAAAAATACATTAAAAGGTACATAGGTAATGTATAGTCGTCAAAGAATAATTAAATAGTTTACAGCACATACACGCTCCTTCAAGGTGCAAAACCCACAAAAGGTCAGTCAACCATGGCTGACAAAGGAAGTTAAGGATTGTATGAGATTTAAATAAAAGGCTTATAAAGTTGCAAGAAGTACTTGTAAACCTGAGGATTGAGAGGTTGTTTAAGAATACAGCAAAGGAAATTGGTAAAGAAAGGGAAAGTAGCAAATGAATGCAATCTAGAAAAAGATAAAAACAGACTCTAAAAGCTTCTATATGTTTGGATTAGGCAAATATGGGTCCATTGTATGCAGAGTCAGGAGAATTCATGATGGAGAATAGAGAAATGGCAGAGAAACCAAATGATAAATTTGTGTCTGTCTTCACTGAGGAAGATACAGGAAATTTCCCAAATTTAGAGATCCAAGGGACCAGGGAGAATAAGGAGTTGAAGGAAATTAGTATAAGTAAGTATGGGACTGAAAGTTGATAAGTCAGCGGGACCTGATATTCTGCATCCCGGAGTGTTGAAAGAGGTGGCCATAGAGATAGTGGATGCATTGGTGATCACTTTCCAAAATCCTATAGATTCTGGAATGGTACCTGAAGATTAGAAGGTAGCAAATGTCACCTCACTATTAAAGAAAGGAGAGAGAGAGAAAACAGAACTACAGACCTGTTAGCCTTACATCAGCAGTAGAGAAAATGCTGGAATCTATTATAAAGGATGTGATAAATGGATACTGGGATAATCATGATCTGATTGGGCATGGTCAGCATGGATTTGTGAATGGGAAATCATGTTTGATGAACTTGTTGGAGATTTTTGAGGAAGCTGCTAACAAAATTGATAAAGGAGAGTCGATGGACGTAATATCCTTGATTTTCAGAAGGCTCTTTATAAGATCACCGACAGGAGGTTGATTAACAAAATAAATGCACATGTGATAGGAGGCAATGTACTGGCATGAATTAAGGATTGGTGAACAGGCATAAAACAGAGTATGAATAAACGGGTAGGCTGTGACTTGTGGAGTACCGCAAGGATCAGTACTTAGGTCCCAGATGGTCACAATATATATTAATGATTTGGATGTTGGGACCAAATGTAATACTTCCAAGTTCATGGACGATTCAAAGCTAGGCTGGAATGTGTGTTGGGAGGAAGATGTAAAGCAGCTACAGGAGGATTTGGACAGACTTAGTGAGTGGGCAAGATCATGGCAAATGGAATATAATGTAGAAATATTCTACTTTGGTAGAAGGAACAGGTGTGCAGAGTATTTCCTAAATGAAGAGATTAGAAAGTCTAGATGTACAAAGGGACCTTGGTGTCCTTGCCAATAAGTCACTGAAGGCTAGCATGCAGGTGCAGCAAGTTATTAGGAAGGCGAATGGAATGATAGCCTTTATCACAAGAGGATTTGAGTACAGGGGTAGTGAAGTATTGTTTCAATTGTATAGAAGCTTGGTTAGACCGCACCTGGAGTACTGTGTGCAGTTTTGGTCCCCTTACCTCAGAAGGATATTATTAGAGGGAGTGCAACGAAGGTTCACCAGGCTTGTTCCGGGGATGGCGGGGCTGTCTTATGAAGAGAGATTGGGCAAACTGAGCCTGTATTCTCCAGAGTTTCGAAGCATGAAAGGCGATCTCATTGAAACCTACAAAATACTTAAAGAAAATAGACAGGGTTGATGCAGGTCAGATGTTTCCCCTGGTTGGGGAGTCGAGAACCAGGGGACAAAATTTCAAAATAAGGGGGAAGCTACTTAGGGCCAAGGTGAGGAGAAATTTCTTTACTCAGAGGGTTGTGAATCTTTGGAACTCTCTACCCCAGAGGGCCGTGGAAGCTCAATCATTGAGTGTGTTTAAGGTAGAGGTTGAGATTTCTAATTAACAATAATGTAAAGGGTTATGGGGATAGTGTGGGTAAAAGGTATTGAAGTGTTTGATCAGCCATGATCGTATTGAATGGTGGAGCAGGCTGGACGGGCTGAATGGCCTTTTCCTGTTCCTATGTTCCTATGCCTGGTCTGGCTTCCATGTGATGTTCTGAATGATGACAGTACTAACCTTCTCCCTAACCTGTCCTAACCCATCTTCCAGTTCATTTATTGAAACCAGGGACCCCCCTTGTTCTAAGATAAAGGCAAAAAACTGCGGATGCTGGAAATCTGAAACAAAAACAAAAAATGCTGGAAAAACTCAGCAGGTCTGACAGCATCTGTGGAGAGAAAGACAGAGTTAACGTTTCAAGTCCGTATGACTCTTCTTCACAGCCTTGTTCTAATGGTGACTTTCCCTGTCTGCTTCGTCATTCCTTGAATTGTTTGTACATCGTTTTAATATGTTCCCACATTTCACTAGCAAATATTGAAATGTCTGCTCCACACCCACAGGGTTTCATCTGTTTAAAGTCACAAACAGAAAGGTCCAGTTTTCTCCTGGAGTTTGAGACAAATCAGCTTTCAGAATGATGCAGAATTTCAGCCAATGAGGGAGAACTGGGCTCAGCCCCGCCCCTCATTCACTCTGATTGGCTGGAGGAACAGCCGCTCCAGCCACTCCCACTGGGTAATTCAGCCCCAAATATTCACAAGCCTGGCTCCTGGGAGGAATAACAGCGTTTCGGAAGATAAATTGGAGAAATTAGGACTGTTTTCATTAGAGAAAAGAAGGTTAGAGGAGATTTGATAGAGATATTCAAAATCAAGTGAGGGCCAGATAAAGTAGATAAGGAGAAACTGTTCCCACTCATCAAAGGATTAAGAACAGGAGGGCAGTTTTAAAGTGATCAGTAAAAGAATCAACAATTATATGAAGAAAAACCTTTCATGCAGTATCTGGTTATGGTCTGAAATACTTTGTGTGGGAGCGTGGTGGAGGCAAGTCCAGCTGAAGCATTCTGGAGGGAGTTAGGCTGTTGTCTGAAAAGGAAGAATGTACAGGGTCAGAGGGAAAAGGCAGGAGAATAGAACTGGGTGAGTTGCTCATTCAGAGAGCCAGTGCAGACACGATGGGTCAAACAGCCTCCTTCAGCGCTAAACCAAATCTGTGATGTGCTAAAAATTGTTGGTTAATTCTGACAGTCAATCTCTATCAATATGTCTGTAACAGGCCAACGCGCCATTGTTCTCCCAGTTTTACATTCTAACAGGAAGTTCCAGATGTTTGTGGAACTGTGATCTTGTGGTGTGGGCAATAACAGTAAGTCTTCTCTGTCAATCTTGTGGCAAGGGACTGATGTGTGTAGAGTGACATGGTCTGCAAGAAACAGTCTTTGTGAGAGTCAATGGAATATGATTGTGTCATAGTTTAATGAGACCTGATGGCTTACTGAATGAGTCTGTATAAGTGAGGGTGAGTTTCTGCTCGCATTGGAATTGCAAAATAAGAAAGACAAGGTCCATCTCCTACCATCAGCATCCTGCAATAATGGATATGTTGGCCAGGGCTTTATTGAATCTGTTTCGATAAGTTTGCCACAGATTAACACACAGTTGTTCTGCTGTGCTTTATATTTTAATGGAAATTAGCAGACATTTTTACTGTATGAGCTTGTGTAGTGGCTATAATGTCTTCACTCTTCTCTGTTGATCTTATCCAGAAGGGCTGCTGTAAAAAGGACTTGGTCCATAAGATACAGTCACTGTGAGAGTGATAATGAAACAACTGTGTGTCAAAGTTCAGTGACACCTGATCACTTACCGAGTGAGTGAGTCTGTGAAAATGTAACTGAAATAATGACAGCTCCTGCAGGAAATTCTCTGGCTACAATGAGATTGATAAGAAAGGAATCAGGAGCATGTAGTCCCATCCAGCTGGACACCAGGAGAGGCATTGGAGGAGGATGGTTTGGTCAATGGTGTCAAGGACTGTGGACAGGCCAAGAAGGACTGTGAGGGAGAGTTTACCTTTGTCACATTCACAGAGGATGTAATCTTTGACTTCGATAAGAGCTGTTTCGATACTGTGGCAGGGACAGAAATCTTATTGCACAGATTGAAACATGGAGTTCCAGGAAAGGTGGGGATGGATTTGGGAGGTGACAAGGATTTTGGAGAGGAAAGGGTGGAGAGAGATGGGGAGATAGTTTGCAAGGGAACTGGGGTGAAAAGTTGTTTTTATTGAGGAGTGAGTGATGATGGCAGGTTTGAAGGAGAGGGGGAGTCCTTCAAAGGAAATAACTTGTGTTTGAGATGTTGAAAAGACTCAACACACTGTGTGTTTAACACAAGGCTGATTTATTTGATTTTTATCCAGAATATTAACTCGAATGACAGGGCTGGATTTAACTAAGAGATAAAAACAAAAAACTGTTCTGGAGTTAACTAACATCAGCAGAAACAGACCACCGTGAACAATGTTCAATCCTGGATAAGATTAACAGCAATATCCAATCATTGTAGTTACTTGTGAACTCACTGATGGCTCAGCAGCTGGGATGAGGTTGTGAATCTGTTCCCACACTTAGAGCAGGTGAACTGCTTCTCCCCACATGAACTCGCTGGTAATTCTGCAGGTGGGATGACCGAGTGAATCTCTTCCCACACTCGGAGCAGGTGAACGGCCATTCCCCAGTGTGAATTCGCTGGTGTGCAGTGAATTCTGCTGATAGCATGAACCCAGCCCCACAGTGAGAGCACCTGAATGGTCTCTTGTCAGTGTGAACACGTTGATGGGACATTAGTTCCCCGGAACTTTTATAGCATATCCCATAGTCTGGGCATTTATAAGGTCTCTCCCCAATGTGGGCTCTCTCATTTCTCAGCACATGGGACAATTGAGTGAATCCCTTCCCACACAAGGAGCAGGTAAATGGTCTCTCCATAGTTTGAACTCACTGGTGTACAGTGAGTTCAGATGGTCGCCTGAACCCAGTCCCACAGCGGGAGCACTTGAATGGTCTCTCGTCCGTGTGAACACGTTGATGGGATATCATGTTCCAGAAACATTTATAGCATTTCCCGCAGTCTGGGCATTTAAAAGGTATCTCATCGAGAGTCCCACATGGTATATTGCCTGACCGGTGCCAGGGTGAGGGACATCTCTGACCAGCTTGAAAAGATATTGGAGAGGGAGGGGGAGGATCCAGTTGTTGTGGTCCACATCGGGACAGATAACATGGGTAAGACTAGGAAAAAGGGCCTGTTTGGGGATTATCAGCAACTAGGAACTAAATTAAAGAACAGGTCCTCAAGGGTTATAATCTTCGGATTACTACCCAAGCCACGTGCAAATTGGCATAGGGACGTGAGAATAAGGGAAGTAAACACATGGCTAAAGGAGTGGTGCGGGCAAGAGGGGTTCCATTTCGTGGGGCACAGGTATCTGTATTGGAACAGGAGGGATCTGTACCGTTGGGACAGTCTCCACCTGAACCGATCTGGGACCAATGTTCTAGTGAAAAGGGTAAATAGGGTGGTGAACAAGACTTTAAACTAGAAAGTGGGGGGAAGGGTAAAACTCCAAGAAGTATGACTAATGGGAAACAAAGTAGCAGGTTAGCATGTGGGGGGGTGGATTCAACTTCATGGAAAACTATGAAAAAACTGAAAAGAAAGGAGAGCCCAGGAGAGGCTACTAAAGTCTCCAGAACACAAAATAGGATAGAGTGTTTGGAAAGGGCTAGGAATCTAACTTCAAGCACATCAGTTAAAGGGACGACAATGAGAAAGGGGATGGGAAATACAGGAATGAAGGTGTTGTATCTGAATGCACGCAGTATACGAAATAAGGTAAATGAGCTTGTGGCGCAGATTGAAATTGGCAGGTATGATGTGGTGGGCATCACGGAGACATGGATGCAAAGGGGATCAGGACTGGGAGCTAAATATCCAAGGATATCCATCCTATCGAAAAGATAGGCAGGTTGGAAGAGGGGGTGGGGTTGCTTTGTTAGTAAGAAATGAAATTAAATCGATAGCAAGAAATGATGTAGGGTCAGATGATGTAGAATCTGTGTGGGTCAAGTTGAGGAACCGCAAAGGTAAAAAAACCATAATGGGAGTTATGTACAGGCCTCTGAACAGTAGTCAGGATGTGGGACACAAGATACACCAGGAGATAGAAAAGGTATGTAAGAAAGGCAAGGTTACAGTAATCATAGGGGATTTCAATATGCAGGTAGACTGGGAAAATCAGGTTGGTAGTGGATCCCAAGAAAAGGAATTTGTGGAATGTCTACGAGATGGCTTTTTGGAGCAGCTTGTGGTGGAGCCCACTAGGGAACAGGTAATTCTAGATTTAGTGATGTGTAATGAGGCAGATTTGATAAGGGAGCTTAAGGTGAAGGAACCCTTAGGAGGAAGTGACCATATTATGATAGAATTTACCCTGCAATTTGAGAGGAAAAAGCTGGAATCAGATGTAACGGTATTACAGTTGAATAAAGGCAACTATAGAGGTATGAGGGAGGAGCTGGCCAGAATTGACTGGGAGATGAGCCTTGCAGGAAAGACAGTGGAACAGCAATGGTAGGAGTTTCTGGGAGTAATTTGGGAGACACAGCAAAAATTCATCCCTAGGAAGAAGAAGCATACTAAAGGGAGGACGAGGTAACCATGGTTGACAAGGGAAGTCAGGGACACCATAAATGCTAAAGAGAAAGCATACAATGCAGTGAAGAGCAGTAGGAAACCAGGGGATTGGGAAGCCTACAAAGACCAACAGAGGACAACTAAAAAAGAAATAAGGAGGGAGAAGATTAAATATGAGGGTAAACTAGCCAGTAATAGAAAGAAGATTGCAAGAGTTTTTTTAGATATATAAAGGGTAAGAGAGAGGCAAAAGTGGACATTGGGCCACTGGAAAATTACGCTGCAGAAGTAGTAGTGGGGAACAAAGAAATGGCGGAGGAACTGAATAGGTACTTTGCGTCAGTCTTCACAGTGGAAAACACGAGTGACATCCCCAAAGTTCAAGAGAGTCTGGGGGCAGAGGTGAGTATGGTGGCCATTACCAAGGAGAAGGTGCTAGGAAAACTGAAAGGTCTGAAAGTGGATAAATCACCTGGACCAGATGGATTACACCCCAGAGTTCTGAAGGAGATAGCTGAAGAGATAGTGGAGGCGTTAGTGGTGATCTTTCAGGAATCACTGGAGTCAGGGAGGGTGCCAGAGAACTGGAAAATCGCTAATGTAACCCCCCTGTTTAAGAAGGGAGTGAGGCAAAAGACGGGAAATTACAGGCCGATTAGCCTGACCTCGGTCGTTGGTAAGATTTTAGAGTCCATTATTAAGGATGAGATTTCAGAATACTTGGAACTGCATGGTAAAATAGGGCAAAGTCAGCATGGTTTCATCAAGGGGAGGTCATGCCTGACAAATCTGTTAGAATTCTTTGAGGAGGTAATGAGTAGGTTAGACAAAGGAGAGCCAATGGATGTTATCTACTTGGACTTCCAGAAGGTCTTTGACAAGGTGCCGCACAGGAGGTTGCTCAGTAAAATAAGAGCCCATGGTGTTAGAGGCAAGGTACTAGCATGGATAGAAGATTGGCTGTCTGGCAGGAGGCAGAGAATGGGGATAAGGGGGTCCTTCTCAGGATGGCGGCCGGTGACTAGTGGAGTTCCGCAGGGGTCAGTGTTGGGACCACAACTTTTCACTTTATACATTAATGATCTAGATGAAGGAACTGAGGGCATCCTGGCTAAGTTTGCAGATGATACAAAGATAGGTGGCGGGACAGGTAGTATTGAGGAGGTGGGGAGGCTGCAGAAGGATTTGGACAGGTTAGGAGAATGGGCAAAGAAGTGGCAGATGGAATACAACGTGGGGAAATGTGAGGTCATGCACTTTGGTAGGAAGAATAGAGGCATAGACTATTTTCTAAATGGGGAGAGAATTCAGAAATCTGGAGTGCAAAGGGACTTGGGAGTCCTAGTCCAGGATTCTCATAAGGTTAACTTGCAGGTTGAGTCGGTAGTTAGGAAGGCAAATGCAATGTTGGCATTTATTTTGAGAGGACTAGAATATAATAGCAGGGATGTGCCGCTGAGGCTTTATAAAGCTCTGGTCAGAGCACATTTAGAATATTGTGAGCAATTTTGTGCCCCGTATCTCAGGAAGGATGTTCTGACCCTGGAGAGGGTCCAGAGGAGGTTCACGAGAACGATCCCAGGAATGAAAGGCTTAACTTGAGGACTCTGGGTCTATACTCGATGGAGTTTATAAGGATGAGGGGGGAATCTAATTGAAACTTACAGAATACTGAAAGGCCTGGATAGAGTGGACGTGGGGAAGATCTTTCCAGTTGTAGGAGCGACTAGGACCCGAGGGCACAGCCTCACAGTAAAAAGACCTTTTAGAACAGAGATGAGGAGAAACTTCTTTAGTCAGAGAGTGGTGAATCTATGGAACTCGTTGCCACAGAAGGCTGTGGAGGACAGGTCATTGAATGTATTTAAGACCGAGATAGATAGGTTCTTGATTGGTAAGGGGAATCAAAGGTTACGGGGAGAATGGGGTTGAGAAACTTATCAGCCATGATTGAATAGCAGAGCAGACTCAATGGGCCGAATGGCCAAATTTCTGCTCTTATGTCCTTTCACGTCTCTGATGGAGCTTTTAAACATTTCTGATCAATGAATAATCAACACTTGCTCCTACGAATTCAATAACTCTACACTCACTGACCGGGAATCCAACTTCTTTAGCCGGAGAGTGGTGAATCTTTGGAATTCATTGCCACAGAAGGCTGTGGAGGCCAGGTCATTGAGTGAACTTAAGACCGAGATAGATAGGTTCTTGATTGGTAAGGGGATCAAAGGTTATGGGGAGAAGGCGGGAGAATGGGGTTGAGAAACTTATCAGCCATGATTGAATGGCAGAGCAGACTCGATGGACTGAATGGCCTAATTTCTGCTCCTATGTCTTATGGTCTTATGAACTTGCTGGTGTATCAGCAGGTGGGATGACCGATTGAATCCATTCCCACAGTCCCCACATTTCCAGGTTTTGTCCCCACTGTGAATGGTGATTTTTTCTTTCATGTTCAAAATCCGAAGGTATTCAGGTTACGATAATTTGGGCGATTCTGTCAGATCCCGATGTGATGTTTGGTTTGAGTTCCTTGATTGCAAGTTCTTACCTTCTCATACCCTGTGAAATTGGTTTAAAACAGAATAAAAGGAGAGAGAAAACCACAAAAACACAAAGGCAGGCTGTGAAATTGAGCTGAATGAATCTGAGAATTTGTGGGACCGGCACAAGGTAAAAGTGACCATGAAAACTGCTGGATTGTCATAAAAATCCAGCTGGTTCACTAATGTCCTTCAGGGAAGGGAACCTGCCACTCAGTCTGGGCCTACAGAAGACTCTGGCCTCTATAGGAGGGGGGAGGATGGTGGGGGGGGAGGGCGGGTGGGGGGGGGTGGGGGGGGTTGGGGGGTAGGGGGGGATGAGGTGGGAGGAGAGGGGGGGCGGGCGGGGGGGAGGGGGAGGGGGAAGGGGAGGGGAGGGTGGGAGGGGGGAGGAGGAGGGAGGGATGGGGAGGGGGGGAGGGGGGATGGGGGAAGGAGCAGGGGGGGAGGGGGGAGGGTGGGGAGGAGGAGGGGGGAGGGGGGTGGAGGAGGGGAGGGGGAGGGGGAGGGGAGGGGAGAGGGGGAGGGGGAGGGAGGGGGGAGGGGGGTGCTGGGGGGGAGGGGAGGGGGAGAGGGCAGGGGGGAGGGGAGGGGGAGGGGAGGTGGGGAGGGTGGCGGGGGAGGGGGGGACAGGTAGAGCTGATAGGTGGAGATTGCCAAAAGATGTCATAGACAAAAGGACAAAGAGATGTTGACGGTGGTGATATTAGCTAAGACATGTGCCAATGAGGACATTAAGGGTAGAAAGCAGGATGAGCAAGGGACAGATAGCCCTAGTGGGGGTGGGGTGGGGTGGGGTGAAGGGAAGGGATCAAAATAGGCTAAAAGGTAGAGGTAAAACAATGGATGGAAATATATTTAAAAATAATGGAAATAGGTGGGAAAAGAAAAATCTATATAAATTATTGGAAAAAAGGGGGATCAGAAAGGGAGTGAGGATGGAGGAGAGAGTTCATGGTATGAAGCTGTTGAACTCAATATTCAGTCCGGAAGGCTGTAAAGTACCGAGTCGGAAGATGAGCTGCTGTTCCTCCAGATTGTGTTGAGCTTCACTGGAACATTGCAGCAGGCCAAGGACAGACATGTGGGCATGAAAGCAGAGTGGTATGTTGAAATGGCAAGCGACAGAGAGGTCTGGGTCATGCTTGCAGACAGACTGAAGGTGTTCCGCAAAGCGGTCACCTAATCTGTGTTTGGTCTCTCCAATGTAGAGGAGACCGCATTGGGAGCAGCAAATGCAGTAGACTAAATTGAGCAAAGTGCAAGTGAAGTGCTGTTTCAATTGAAAGGAGTGTTTGGGCCCTTGGACGGTGAGGAGGTTGGAAGTAATGGGGCAGGTGTTGCACCTTCTACGGTTGCATGGGAAGCTGCCATGGGAGGGGGTTGAGGTGTAGGGGGTGATGCAGAATGAGCAATTGACAGATAGCCCTAGTGAGGGTGGGGTGGGGGAAGGTGTCGAAATGGGCTAAAAGCTGGGAATAAAACAATGGATGGAAATAAATTTTAAAAATAACAATAGAAATAGTTGGGAAAAGAAAAATATATTAAAAAAAACGGGATCGAAGTGGGAGGTGAGGATGGAGGAGAGAGTTCATGATCTGAAGTTGTTTAACTTCAAACAGAACTTTAAATTGGACCGCCTTCATCCCGGTCCTGCACCCGTACTGCGCAGGCTTCGCTCCAGCCTGACCCCGCCCCTCCGATTGGCTGGAGGATCAGCCGCCCACGCTCAGTCCTCCAGTCCCGCCCCCTTCACCTATTGGTCCGCAGCTGTCGTCAATCATTAAGAGCTGGAGCATGCGCAGACCCTGGAGACGGAAGGTAAAAGAGCTCTTGCGAGCGGGTTTAAAATGCAGGTTTTACTAAGATTGAGTGCGGATTGAGAGCGGAAAATAAACGCGTGAAGAAAAATAGGGCCGGTGGGTGGGTTGGGAGACTTCATAAACTCACGGTGTCGGCCCCAAAACCTCAATAAGAAGCCATCGGTCCCGCGTTTCACGAAGCGGAACGACAGCTGAGGCTTTTCTCCGGAAATAGGCCCGAGGTGATGGCCGCCATCTTTGTAGGGGGCAATGAGCAGCATAGCGCATGCGTGGCCGCCATGTTTACAGAAGCCGCAGACCCGGATGAATGATCTGAAGGAGGGACAATAAGTCAGAGATAGAGTTTGGTGTGAAATCAATGGGTTGTTGTAAAACAGGAGATCAGGGTAACAGTCAGAAACAACAACAACTTCTATTAACATCATAAATCGTCCTAGTGAGCTTCACAGGAAAATTATAAAACAAAGTGTGACACCCAGACATGTAAGGAGATATTAGAGTTGGTGACCAAAAGTTTGGGCCAATAGTTTTAAGGAGAGTCTTAAATAGTCACTTGGTTGTACAGAAAATTGAGTGTTACTGAGAAAACCGGCATGGTCCCAAAACTTTTCGACTTGTGCTCATCAGGACAGGCACAAGAATAGCTAATTTCAAAGGGAACAACAATTTATACTACATGAGAAAAGGGTGCTGATTGGTTGGCCCGACAGCTCTGATTGGTCGTTGCCATGGAGAATACACCAGGGAGAATACACCAGGGAGCTCTTGTCCCCCGGGCTTTTCAGTAAATATAAAGAAAAAAATTAGTAAAGACAGTCTGACACTCCGAAACGGGAGAATTTATAATAGAAAACAAGGAAATGACATAGCAATTAAATTCACGGAGGAAGACAAAAATAACTTCCCAGAAATACAAGGGACCCACGGGTCCAGTGAGAAGGATGGCTTGAAGGAAATTAGTATTGCTAAAACAATAGTGCTGGAGAAATTAATGGAGCTGAAAGCTGATAAATTCTCAGGGCTCGATAATCTATATCCCAGAGGACTAAAGGGTGTGACCATGGAAATAGTGGATGCGTTGATTGTCCTCTTCCAAAATTCTGTACATTCTGGTTCAGTCCCAGCAGATTGGAGGGTGGAAAAACTAACCCCACTATTTAACAAAGAAGGGAGGGAGAAAACATGGAATTACAGACCCAGTTAGCCTGACCTTGGTAGTAGGGAAAATGCTAGAGTATGTTTTAAAGGATATGATAATAGGACACTTGGAAAATATCAACGGGGTGAGACAAAGTCAACATGGATTTATTAAAGGGAAATCATGTTTGACAAATGTACTGGAGTTCTTTGAGGATGTAACTAGCAGAATAGGTAATGGAGAACCAGTGGATGTGGTGTATTTGGATTTTGAGAAAGCTTTTGATAAAGTCCCACATAAGAGGTTAGTGTGTAAAATTAAAGCACACGGGATTGGGGGTAATATATTGATGTGGACTGAGAATTGGTTAGCAGACAGGAAAGAGAGAGTAGGAATAAGTGGGTCTTTTTCGGAGTGGCAGGCGGTGATTCGTGATTTACTGCAGGGATCAGTGCTTGGGACCCAGCTATTCACCATGTATACCAATGATTTGGATGAGGGAACCAAAAGTAATATTTCCAAGTTTGCTGACAACACGAAACTTGGGAATGTGACCAAGAGGAGGAGAGACATCTTCACCCAGATGGTGGTGATCCTGTGGAATTACCTACCATAGAGAGCTGTGGAGGCCATTTCAATGAATTTATTTAAGAAGGAAATAGAGAAATTTCTGGACTCTAAAGGAGTCAAGGGGTATGGGGAGAGCACAGGAGGAAGGCATTGAGATAGAGGATCAGCCCCCATGATCATATTGAATGATGGAGGAGGCTCGAAGGGCCGAATGACCTACTCCTGCTCCGATTTTCTGTGTTTCTATGTTAATTCAACACAAGGCCCCAAGGCTGGACATGTTCCTTCTGCCTGCAGAGGACAGGTCCCTATGTGTGAATATATATGGCTTCTAGCAAGTGTAAGTGAGACACATTATGAGCCTGACTGATAATCTTTGAAATTTGGTATTCTTGCAGCTGACCTGATGAGTACAAGATAAAAAGTTTTGACAGAATGTCTCTTTTTATTAATACTGTGTTGTCTCAAAGGTGGAAGATGTGGTAGACGGAGGGAGAGCTGTAGGGAGAGAATTTAGAGCTTGGTGATGAGGGAACTGAAGGCACGGTCACTAATGGTGGAGCGATTAAAATAGGGAATGTACAAGGCCAGAATTAGAGCAGTGTAAATATCTCAGAGGGTTGTGGGGCTGGAGGAGATTACAGAGATAGGGAGGGGCGAGGCCATGGAGGGAATCGAAAACAAGGATGAGAATTTTAAAATCGAACTGTTGCTTGACCGGGAGCCAAGGCAGGTCAGGAAGCAGAGGGGTGTTAGGGTAATGGGCCTCACTGTGAGTGAAGACACAGACAGCAGATATTTGGATGGTGCCAAATTTACAGAGGGTAAAATGTGGGAGACCAACCAGGAATGTGTTGGAATACTCGAGTCTGGAGGTAACAGCGGCAGGGGTGAGGATTTCAGCAGCAGATTCACTGAGACAGGGTGAGGCTACGGAGATGTAAACAGACAATTTAGTGATGGCAAAGATATGAGGTCAGAAGCTTATCCCGAGATCAACTGTAACACTGAGGTTGTGAACAGACTGGCTTAATCTCAGACTGTTCCCAGGGAGAGGGATGGAGTTGGTATCTGGGAAATGGAGATTGGAGCAGGGACTGAAAACAATGTCTTCAGTCTTCTCAGTGTTTAATTGGAGTTAATTAGTCATCAGGAAGAGAAGCAGGAACCAGAATGGGCCATGAGACTGATCCCAGGTTTAACTTAGTTAGAGAGGGAGAGAAGGAAGGAAGGAAACCCTGGGAGGTTTGGAGAAACCACCTTCACGATCACTTATTAAATCACCACGCAGTAAGTTTTGGACACAAGGTTAACATCTGCTATTCTGTATGGTCGGACAGGGGGTTTCAGATTAATGTTTTGTCATGAGTAATGACTGAAGTGAATGATCAGAGATATTGTTATCTCCAGTTGCACAAATTTGCTTAAGAAGATACAGAAAAAAATTGTCCAAAACTCTGTTTGGAATTCAGCACAGGGAGGAGGGAGAGTGTGTGGGACGGGGATTTGTAGCTTTCGGGGAACAAGGGAGGAAAAAATGTTCCACAGGAACTAGAATTGTCTGCTCTGAATTTCTATCCTGTTCTTACAGTGATGACTTTTGTAAACTCCTTTCGCAGAGAATTAAAGGGGAGGATTTGCAGACGGGAAACTCAAACCAAACATCACATCAAGATCTGACAGAGTCACTCGATTGATCAGGACCTGAATATCATTGGCCTTTGAATGTGGAAGGAGAAATGTTTGTCTGTTCTGTCTGTGGGAAAATATTTCAAACATCAGTGAGTCTGGAAAAGCACTGAGACACACACACACCCGACTGAGAGTGTTCCAGTGAACTGACTGTGGGAAGAGCTTTAACCAGTTACACAACCTGAAATAACATCACACCATTCACAGCGGAGAGAAACTGTACACGTGTTCTCTGTGTGGACGAGGCTTCAACTGATCATCCAACCTGGAGAGACACAGGGACACCTGCACCATGGAGAAACCGTGGAAATGTAAGGAATGTGAGAAAGGATTCGATTACCCATCCCAGCTGGAAAAACATCGACGCAGTCACACTGGGGAGAGGCCATTCACTTGCTCTCGGTGTGGGAAGGGATTCACTCAGTTATCCCACTTGCTGAGACACCAGCGAGTTCATGTTGAAGGTTGGGCATTCACCTGCCCTAAATGTGGGAAGGGATTCACTCACTTATCCGAACTACTGACACACCAGCGAATTCACACTGGGGAGAGGCCATTTACCTGCTCCGAGTGTGGGAAGGGATTCACTACGTCATCTGACCTGCTGACACACCAGCGAGTTCACACTGGGGAGAGACCATTTACCTGCTCCGACTGTGGGAAGGGATTCATTCGGTCAGCCCACCTGCTGACACACCAGCGAGTTCACACTGGGGAGAGGCCGTTCACCTGCACTATATGTGAGAAAGGATTCACTCGATCCTTTGACCTCCTGAAGCACCAGCGAATTCACACTGAGGAGAGACCGTTCAGCTGTACTTCCTGTGGAAAGAGTTTCAGGTCTTCATTCCATCTCACTGTACACCAGCGAATTCACACTGAGGAGAGACCGTTCAGCTGTACTTCCTGTGGAAAGAGATTCAGGTCTTCATTCAACCTCATTGTACACCAGCGAATTCACACTGGAGAGAGGCCGTTCATCTGCTCTAATTGTGGGAAGGGGTTCAATCAAGCAGTTAGTCTACTGAGACACCAGCGAGTTCACACTGGAGAGAGGCCGTTCACCTGCTCCGAGTGTGGGAAAGGATTCACTGGGTCCTCTGACCTGCTGAAGCACCAGCGAATTCACACTGAGGAGAGGCCGTTTAGCTGTACTTCCTGTGGAAAGAGATTCAGGTCTTCATTCAGCCTCATTGTACACCAGCGACTTCACACTGGAGAGAGGCCATTCATCTGCTCCAAATGTGGGAAGGGATTCACTCAGTCATCTCACTTACTGACACACCAGCGAGTTCACACTGGGGAGAGGCCATTCATCTGCTCCAAATGTGGGAAGGGATTCACTCAGTCACCACATCTGCGTAGACACCAGCGAGTTCACAAGTGACCTCAGAGTTTGGATTCTGCTGTTATTGCTGCTGTTAATCACATCCAGGACTGAACCATGTTCATTCTGACAGTTGGGGTTTGTTTCTGCTGATGTTAATAATCCCTGTTACTGGGCTGGAGTTTAATATTCTGGATCTATTGCTGGTTGTGTTCTCGGGGCTGCAGTGTCCCTTTAAGAACCGCTGTCTCTGATCTTTCCCCACAATTCAGGAACTCATCACAAATTAGTTTACAACAAGATTCTGAACTTTTACTTCAGGATTGTTTAGTAAGTGTTGTCCAATGGTGGAATGGCATCTAATATCATTTAAGGGGAAGCTGGACAAGCACAAGAGGGAGAAGGGAATAGGTGGTTAAGATGGTAGATTTAGATCAGGATAAATGGGAGGAGGTTCTTGTGGAACATAAACACCAGCATGGACTGGCTGGGCCGAATGGCCTGTTTCTGTGTCATGTATCCTA
This sequence comes from Cetorhinus maximus, assembly GCF_964194155.1. Taxonomy (NCBI): domain Eukaryota; kingdom Metazoa; phylum Chordata; class Chondrichthyes; order Lamniformes; family Cetorhinidae; genus Cetorhinus; species Cetorhinus maximus. The sequence goes on along the minus strand of NC_135901.1, from coordinate 37,392,293 downwards.
TGTAATTATACTCAGGGTCTGGTTCTAACTTTTAAACTATACCACCTATTCCTAGACTGCCTAACCAGCAGAAATAATTTCTGTTTACCCTCTGTTCCCCTTAATGTGCTCAATTCTTTTACTGTCACTGTTAATCACATCCATGTTCAGTTGGGGTTTGTTTCTGCTGATGTTAATAATCCCTGTAACTGGGTTGGAGTTTAATATCTTGATGTTAAACAAATCAGCTTTGTTTCAAACATGCAGTGTGTTAAGTCCTTGATTTCTCCAGGATGAGACTGATTGGTGTCCTGTTACTGACTGCCCCATTTTTGGATCTTTTCCCCTTTCTTACTCGAGATTCTTTTAGTTTTCATACCTTTGCTTACTCTCACGGACAAGTCCCAGCTCCATATACCTCCCAGAGATCCTCTGTTCACCTTGGGATCCAGGGAAGGCATTGCTATCAAAAACAGAAAATGTTGGAAATAAAAATCCATACTTTTGCAATTGCCAATTGATTTTCTCTGGGATTATTGTCTCCAGCCTTTCCACACCACTGATATGAAGCTGATTGTCCTGGAATTGCTGTGTTTTTGAACAGGGGTCTAACATTTACAATCTGTCAGTTCTTTGACACCACTACTATATAAGGAGGATTGGAAGATTGTGATCAGAGCCTCCACAAGTTCCATCTGAAGGATGCTGTCTCTGACAGTGCAGCAGTCCCTCAATGTCACCCTGGAGTGTCAGCCTAGATAATGTGCTCAGGTTTATTAATATTTCCTCTTGTTATTGATGTGGATCATTAAGAAACAATGGACTCTTATGATGTCATCCAGTCCCAGTGCGATGATGTCATGAAGACTATTAAATACCAACGGAGCCTTAGTGGTGAAAACAATTTTGTTCGAGATGGCAGCAAATCCATTACTGATAGATCAGCAAATGGAATTAGTGGGAAAGAAAGTGAAGCAGCTCATGAACATCAGGAATAGGGTTGTGAATTATGAAGATGAGCAACGTGTACAGTATGCATGTCCTATCTCCCAAAAAGCTGCCCCCATCTCCCGATATGCTGCCCCCATCTCCCGACACTCTGCCCCCATCTCCCAACACTCTGCCCCCATCTCCCGACTCTCTGCCCCCATCTCCCGACACTCTGCCCCCATCTCACAACACTCTGCCCCCATCTCCCGACACTCTGCCCCATCTCCCGACACTCTGCCCCCCTCTCCCGACACTCTTCCCCATCTCCCGACACTCTGCCCCCATCTCCCGACACTCTGCCCCCATCTCCCGACACTCTGCCCCCATCTCCTGACACTCTGCCCCCATCTCCTGACACTCTGCCCCCCTCTCCCGACACTCTTCCCCATCTCCCGACACTCTGCCCCCATCTCCCGACACTCTGCCCCATCTCCCGACACTCTGCCCCCCTCTCCCGACACTCTTCCCCATCTCCCGACACTCTGCCCCCATCTCCCGACACTCTGCCCCCATCTCCCGACACTCTGCCCCCATCTCCCGACACGCTGCCCCATCTCCCGAAAGGCTGCCCCCATCTCCCGACAGGCTGCCCCCATCTCCCGACAGGCTGCCCCCATCTCCCGACACGCTGCCCCATCTCCTGACACTCTGCCCCATCTCCTGACACTCTGCCCCCATCTCCCGACACTCTGCCCCCATCTCCCGACACTCTGCTCCCATCTCCCGACACACTGCCCCCATCTCCCGACACTCTGCCCCCATCTCCCGACACGCTGCCCCCATCTCCCGACACTCTGTCCCTATCTCCTGAGCAGCCTGTCTCTACCTCTGCTGAACCCTTACAGGATGCACCATGTTGAAACCAGAGGAAAGGACTGGGTGAGAAATTGTAATTCACCAAGGGTGTGCACATGGGGGTTTGACAAAATATTAAGTTTCCTGTTTTTAACCATGAAACATAAAATGAATTAATTGGAACCACTTCCAGCTCTTGTCCATTCTGACATCCCGTGGGCCAGCTCACCCTCTCACTGGGTTCATGCTGAATGTCAATCCAGGCTGGGAGCCATTGGGTGGATGGGCAATGGGTGGATGAGTGGGTGAAGGAATGTTCAGTTCACAGGGAGGGGGATGGGGGAGGGGGGTTGGTGCTGGTGGTGGGAAGTGTTCATTCTGAAGGAGTCCCACCTGAAACAGTGACCATTAACATCACTTTCTAATGGTGATTGACCTGTTGTTTATTTCCCTAGGTTTGTTCTGTTCAGTTTTTCAGTATTTATATATTTTTATTTTTGCTAAAACATGTTCTTGTTCTGACACTGAAATCCAGAGGATTTTAACTCTGTTAAAGTCAATCTCCATCGAGTGCACAGGAGGACTCAACTGATCCAAACTTCTTATGGTATCAATAAACCAAGATCCTACAAGATGTTTATTTGGGGAATTGTTTTTCTCTGAGACCCAGGACAGTCAAACTATGTCCCAAAGTTCAGATTTGGGCTTTGAGCCTGGGCTATGGGGCCCACATACACGGAGCACCATTACCGGATGTCCTTCATCCCCAATTTTAATCACTCCACCATTGGTGGCCGGGCCTTCAGCTGCCTGGACTCTAAGCTCTGGAATTTCCTCCCTAAACCTCTCCACCTTTCTAATTCACTTTCCCCCTTTCAGACACTCGTTCGAACCGACTTCCTTGACCAAGCAGTTGGTCATCTGACCTAATATTTCCTTATGCCCCTGTGAACCTTCTTGGGACAATGTATTATGTTAGAAGCTCGATATAAATATAAGTTGTTGCATTTGTTGTTGTAATTCAGTGAGACCTGATCACTTATTGAGTCTGTATGAATGTAACTCAGATAGACACAGCTTGTGTCATAGTTCAGTGAGATCTGATCACTTGCTGAGTGAGTGAGTCTGTATCAATGTAACTCAGATAGACACAGCTTGTGTCATAGTTCAGTGAGATCTGATCACTTGCTGAGTGAGTGAGTCTGTATCAATGTAACTCAGATAGACACAGCTTGTGTCATAGTTCAGTGAGATCTGATCACTTGCTGAGTGAGTGAGTCTGTATCAATGTAACTCAGATAGACACAGCTTGTGTCATAGTTCAGTGAGATCTGATCACTTGCTGAGTGAGTGAGTCTGTATCAATGTAACTCGGATACACACAGCTCGTTGGAGCAGACATGGGGAGAAGGAAGCTCTGAATTAATTACTGGACTTGCTGTTCGCTACAGTTGGGAAAAAGGTGATTCTGTCCAAACATCCAAATGACTAATCAAGTCATCAAAGATGGTTTGTTGTTTTGAGTTGAATTATTTGGTAGAATTAGAGTGAAGGATGGGATTGATCCACAGCCTGAGCCACCACTTTAAGGACAGGAAACGTGAGAATCTGGAGAGGAGAGAAGAATTAGTAGGTGACTGGGCACTGAATCTGGAACAATGAGCAGAGAGGGGGAGGAATGTGTGGGACAGGGGTTTATAGACTTGGGGGAATGAAAGGAGAAAGAATATTCCATAGAAACTAGAATTGTCTGTTCTGAATTTCTATCCTGTACTGACAGTAAACACTTCTGTAAACTCTATTTACAGGGGATTAGAGGGAGAGGATTTTCAGATGGGAAAATCAAGCCAAAAATCTTGCAAGATCTTATAGAAACACTGAATTCATAAATGATCAGCCTCTGATTATGGAAGGAAAAATGTTTGTCTGTTCTGTCTGGGGGAAGATTCACATCATCAGTGTGACTGGAAACTCAGTGGGACACACACACACACGAGTTGGAATCGCACCTCGGGTCAAACCTGACATCACGTGCGCAAAAAGTCTGGTTTACATTCAGACAGTTGCCAGGGAGAGGAATGGAGTTGGTAGATCGGGAATGAAAACAATGGCTTCAGTCTTCCCAATATTTAATTGGAGGAAATTTCTGCACATTCACCACTGGATATCAGACAAACAGTCTGATAATTTAACAAAAGTGGAGAAGTGGAGAGAGGTGGTGGTGAGGTAGAGCTGAGCACTGACAGTGTACATGTGATAACTGACACTGTGTTTTCAGATGATGTCACTGTGGGGAGCGTGTTGATGAGAAATAAGAGGAGGCCAAGGCTCCTTTGGGGACACCAGAGGTAACTGTGGGAGTGGGAAGGGAAGACATTGCAAGTGATTCTCTGGCTATAATTGGATAGAGAAGAATGGAACCAGGAGAGAGCAGCCCCACCCAGCTGGACGACAGTGGAGAGGTGTTGGAGCAGAATGGTGTGGTCAACATTGTCAAAGGCTGCAGACAGGTTGAAGCTTGTGTAAATTAGTCTAAATTTGAGAGATATACATATACAGTTTTTAAAAAGCATATTTTCAGGATTATGAAAAGTTCTTTGAGCCATAAAATGTTTGTAGAGGAGAAAACACCTTTCTGACTGTTCATCACACCAATAGCTTCTGTTGAATATAAGTGAAACCATATTGCAGTGACTATGATAAAATCTGCTTGTGTGTAATTGGCAGTCATGTATATGAAATATCCTCTACACGCAGAAATGGAATTTCAAGATTTTATTTAGTGAAGAATTATAGAGTTATAAAGAGAATTATTAAGAGTTAATTATACATGAATCCAATTTACAATGTAGACTTTACATTATATTAAATTTCCATTGAGTTGAGAACAAGTATTTAGCTGCTTGAAGTGCTCTCTGCAGAATAATTATTGTCCAAACTCTCGGTCTGAAGCCTCCTCCCTGCTCAACATTTCCTGTAACCCCCAGATTTTCACTCCAGGGTCACACCAAGTTTGAGACATTAAAATGGGGTTTCACCGGGAAAAGGTTTGGGTAGCGCTGGATTAATAGACTCAGCGCATTGTGTTTAACACAGAACTGTTTTATTTGACTTTTATGTGGAGTATATTAACATTAGCAGCCCCTAATGAACAGTGTTCAGTGCTGGATGTGATTAACAGCGAAATCCAATCACTGTCATGACTCATGAACTCGCTGGTGTCTCAGCAGGTGGGATGAGGTAGTGAATCCCTTTCCACATTAGGAGCAGGTGAATGGTCTCTCCCCAGTGTGAACTCGCTGGTGTCTCAGCAGGTTGGATGACCGGGTGAATCCCTTTCCACACTCTGAGCAGGTGCACAGTCTCTCCCCAGTGTGAACTCGCTGGTGTCTCAGCAGGTGGGATACCTGAGTAAATCGTTTCCCGCACACGGAGCAGGTGAACGGCCTCTCCCCAGTGTGACTGCACCAATGAGTTTCCAGTTGAGACAGGTAGATAAATCCCTTCCCACATTCCCCACATTTTCACAGTTTCTCCCCAGTGTGACTGCGCCAGTGAGTTTCCAGCTGAGACTGGTAGATAAATCCCTTTCCACATTCCCCACATTTCCACAGTCTCTCTCCAGTGTGACTGCGCCAATGCGTTTCCAGCTGAGACGGGTAGTTGAATCCCTTCCCGCATTTCCCACATTTCCACAGTTTCTCCCCACTGTGAACGGTGCCTTTTCCCTCCATGTTCAAAACCTAATGATATTCAGGTTACAATACATTGGGTGACTCTGTCAGATCCTGATGTGATGTTTGGTTTCAGTTTCCTGACTGCAATTTATTTAAAACAGAAAAAAGGGAGTGAGAGAGAACCCACAAAAACACAAAGGCAGGTTGTGAAATTGAGCTGAATGAATCTGGTAATTTGTGGGGCCGGCACGAAGAAAAAGTGACCATGAAAACTGCTGATTGTCATAAAAACCCAACTGATTCACTAATGTCCTTCAGGGAAGGGAACCAGCCACCCGGTCTGGGTGTACACAAGACTCTAGCCTCTATGGAAGCAGATGAGAGAGAGAGAGAGCGAAATGGGAGTGGGTGCAGGGGAGAGAGAGATTAGCGTGAGAGACGGGGGTGAAGGAGAGGGATATCTGGCACCATCTGTGGAGAGAGAAACAGAGTTAACATTTCGAGCCCTTGAGACTCTTCTTCAGAATTGGTGAAGCAGAGGGGATTTATATTTCTTTCACTCGGCCAGAACTTAGGCAGAATCTCCCAAACCATCAAACTCCACCCTAGAAGGACCAGGGTAGCAGGTGTATGTGAACACCATGACCTCCAAGTTCCCCTCCAAGTCACATACCATCCTGACTTGTCTGACATCCGGTACTGGATTAGCAGAAATTTCCTTTATTTAAATATTGGGTAGACTGAAGCCATTGTCTTCAGTCCCCTCTACAAACTCCACTCCCCAGACACCTGCTCCATCCCTCTCCCTGACAACTGTCTGAGACTGAACCAGACTGCTCACAGCCATGGTGAAATATTTCACCCCAAGATGAGCTTCCAACCACATATCCACATCATCACCAAGACCGCCTATTTCCACCTCAGTAACATCGCCCGACTCCAGCTCAGTCTCAGCTCATCTGCTGCTGAAACTCTCATCCATTCCTTTGTCACCTCTCGACTTAACTATCCTAACACTCCCGGCTGGTCTCCCGCATTCAACCTCCCTGTAATCTTGAGGTCATCCAAAACTCTACTGTCCCTGTGTTTACTCGCACCATGTCTTGTTCACCCATCACCCTGTGCACACTGACCTGCAAAGGCTCCGGGTTAAGGAGAACTGAAATTTGAAATATCTCATCCCTGTTTTCACATTCCTGCTCCCTAACTCAGAAATCTCCACCAGCCTCGCAACCCTCTGAGATATCTGTACTCCTTTGATTCCAGCCTCCTGTGCATTCCTGATTTGAATCACTCCAGCATTGGTAGCCATTTTGTCAGTTTCGAATGCCCCAAGCTTTGGAATTTCCTCCCTAAACCTCTCTACCTCCGGAGGTCCCCAGCATCATAGATGCCAGTCTTTAGCCAATTCGATTCGCTCCACGTGATATTAAGAAATGGCTGAAGGCACTGGATACTGGAAAGGCTATGGGTCTTGACAATATTCCAGCAATAGTATTGAGGACTTGTGCTCCAGAACTTGCCGCACCCGTAGCCAAGCTGTTCCAGTACAGCTATAACACTGGTATCTACTTGGCTATGTGGAAAAATGTCCTGTACACAACAAGCAGGACAAATCCTACCTGGTCAATTGCCACCCCATCAGTCTACTCTGGACCATTAGTAAAGTGATGGAAGGGGTCATCAACGCTTCTGTCAAGCGGCACTTACTTAGCAATAACCTGCTCACTGATGCCCAGTTTGGGTTCCGCCAGGGCCACTCAGCTCCTGACCTCATTACAGCCTTGAATCAAACATGGACAAAAGAGCTGAACTCTAGAGGTGACATGAGAGTGACTGCCCTTGATACCAAGGCCGCTTTTGACCGAGTGTGGCATCAGGTAGCCCAAGCAAGACTGGAGTCAATGGGAATCAGGGGAAAACTCTCCGCTGGGTGGAGTCATACCAAGCACAAAGGAGGATGGTTGTGATTGTTGGAGGTCAGTCATCTCAGTTCCAGGATATCACTGCAGGAATTCCTCAGGATAGTGTCCTGGGCCCAACCATCTTCAGCTGCTTATCAATGACCTTCCTTCCATCATAAGATCAGAAGTGGGGGTATTTGCTCATGATTGCACAATGTTCAGCACCATTCACGACTCCTCAAGCACTTAATAACTCCATCCTCAAATGCAGCAATATCTGGACAATATCCATGCTTGGGCTGACAAGTGGCAAGTAACATTCACGCCACACAAGTGCCAGGCTATGACCATCTCCAACAAGATAGAATCTAACTATTGCCCCTTGGCATTCAAGGGCATTACCATCGCTCAATCTCCCACTATCAACATCCTGGGGGGTTACCATTGACCAGAAACTCAACTGGACCAGCCATATAAATACTGTGGCTACAAGAGCAGGTCAGAGGCTAGGAATCCTGTGGTGATTAACTCACCTCTTGACTCCCCAAAGCCTGTCCACCATCTACAAGGCACAAGTCAGGAGTCCGCTGGAATACTCTCCATTTGCCTGGATGAGTGCAGCTCCCAGAACATTCAAGAAGCTTGACACCATCCAGGACAAAGCAGCCCGCTTGATTGGCACCATATCCACAAACGTTCACTCCCTTCACCATCGACGCACAGTAGCAGCAGTGTATACCATCTACAAGATGCACTGCAGGAATTCATCAAGGCTCCTTAGACAGTGGCTTCCAAATCTGTGACCACTACCATCTAAAAGGACAAGGGCAGCAGATAGATGGGAACACCACCACCTGGAAGTTCCCCTCCAAGTCACTCACCATCCTGACTTGGAAATATATCGCCGTTCCTGGGTCAAAATCCTGGCACTCCCTCCCTAACAGCACGGTGGGTGTACCTACACCACATGGACTGCAACGGTTCAAGAAGGCAACTCACCACCACCTTCTCAAGGGCAATTAGGGATGGGCAATAAATGCCCAACCCAGCGAAGCCCACATCCCTTGGGAGATTTAAGAAGGAAACCCCCTGGAAGATTCCCTTTAAAATCGACATCTTTGACCAAACTTTTGGTCACCGGCCCTAATATCTCCTCAAGTAGCTCAGTGTCAAATGTTACTTTTCTGTGAAATGTCTTGGAACATTATAACATTAAAAGTGTGATAGAAGCAGAAATACTTGTTATTGATTTGGAATTATAACGCCATCCCTTCATCATCGCCGGGTGAATAACCTGTAACTCCTTACCTAACAGCATCATGGGAGCACCTTCACCACACGGACTGCAGCGGTTCAAGAAGGTCAAACATCATCTTTTCCACAGGCAACTGGGGATTGGCAATATTTGCTCGTATCTGTGGAGAGGGAAACAGAGTAAACATTTCAGGGTGTGCAGAATGAATTACAGGGAATAAAAATGGTGCAGAATTTGATGGTCAATATGATCTCAGAGGTGGAAGATAAATGGACTATAGCACAGGGGGAAACAATTCCTGACGATGAAAGATATTGTGAGAAGATAAAGCTGGGAAGCCAGCAGCACATGGTCGGGGGATGGGTAGCAGTGAAAACTTCATTTAGATTCAGTCAGCAGAAGTAACAGTAAAATACTAAACAGCTAAAATACACCCATATTAGAGACAGAGGAAGTTGGGCAATAGCAGAGAGGTGATCAGAGAGGACAGAGCTGAAACAGAGCAATGGATGGTGTTATGAATTCAATTCATCCTGCATCCCTGGGTGCTAACTGTGCAGATTGTAAAATTTAAAAGCACAGGATGTTCTAATGCTTGTTATGTTGGTTCCTGTCTGGTAACAAGGGTGGGACCCTCTGGGAGTGTTTTTATAGGTCACAGATCAGTTCAAGTGTCAGTGAACAGCTCTTCTTGAGGTAGTTATTTCCGGGAGTTGCCAGGCAACAGGTGGCACAGAGACAGGGACGGGCAGACGTCCCAGTTAAGTTGAGTTAAAAATTTAGAGAAAAGGCTGCAGGGGAGGAATTTAACTAAAGAGGGCTGTTGAAGCAAAGGTACCCCTTTGGAGCAATGGTGTTCTGCTTGGCATGGCCATAACTCTAAAACTGTGCTTGCAAGCTCGTGTTTGAGTGTACTCAGGAATCCAGGGAGAAGGAATCTCGGAAAGCGAGATGAAAACTTTGTGAGGTGGGCCATTGTTAAAGCCATCTGAGTGGGAGTGACTTTTGGAGAGAATTCCAGGTGAGATCTTTGACACTGAGATTGGAAACCCTCTTGAGAAAGACTACATTTCAGTGAGATTGGTTGACTCAATGTGGGACTAACGGCTGAGTGGATTGTAGAGAAATCCATGGAATCTCTTTTGGTTGCATCTGTCATTTACTCTGTAGTGTGGTGTGTCTCACCACAGTTCGTCTGTCAATTCAAATGTACCTCATACTTACCCTGAATGTTCGAGTATCAGATACAGATTGTAAATTGTTTTATCTTTCTCGACTTGTACAGTAAATTTTGTTTTATTGTTGTTCAAAAGCCATGGAAACTTGTGGTTTTGTTCCAAAAGCAGGTGTCTTAAATCTGAACCTTCATCTACTTTAAACAAAATGTTATTGATCCCTCACCGGATCGCATATGTGTCTGGCCAAGAATCATAACAATGGACATGGGATTCAGATCCACAGGAAAGAAGCCACACCAGCCGCTAACAGGATCCACATCCACACCAATTGGTGAAGTCAAAACTAAGACACAGAGCCTTTTCTTGCTGAGATAGTTTGTTGACTTGGTTCACTGTCAACACTGCTCACCCACACCCAGTGTCCCAGCTATCCCCTACTTCACTGTGTTCAAATACCCATCACCTGTTTACCTTAACAATCTCATTGACATTAACAAACCTTAACGATGTAACTGAGAAGGCATTCACACCAACCCAGAGCCATGGAACTTTGCATAGATAACAGAGCATAAAACCAAAAGCTGTAAATTGTAGATGAAAAGTCAAAAATACTCACCTGTGAAATAATTTCAAGGTTCAACTTTAAACTCTCCTGCTGGAGCCTGCAACTGGAAAGATATCAGAAGCACTGGAGTCAGAGAAAAATCTCCCAGTTGAGGAAATATCCGGGGAGCGGGATGATGTCACCGTGTAATTGTCGATGTGTGATGATGTCACACACATGGACACAGAACATTTGGGTCTGTGCAAACCAGTGATCACCACACATTATGAAGGATGTGAGGGTCCTTGAGAGGGGGCAGAGGAGATTTACCAGAATGGGTCGAGGGATGATATGAGCTAGAAGGTTTTGTTCTCCTTCAAGCAAAGGAGATTGAGGGAAATTTCATAAAGGTGTACAAGATTATGATAGGCGGGAGAATGTCGAGTGGAGCAAACTAACAGAGCTCTCCCATGCATCCGCCCTCATGCCCTCTCCTCCCTCCCAGAAACATGATAGGTCCCCCTTGTCCTCACTTATCACCCCACCAGCCTCCACATTCAAAAGATAATCCTCCGCCATTTCCGCCAACTCCAGCATGATGCCACCACCAAACACATCTTCCCTTCACCCCCCTCGGCAGCATTCCATAGGGATCGTTCCCTCAGGGACACCCTGGTCCACTCTTCCATCACCCCCTACTCCTCAACCCCCACCTATGGCACCTCCCCATGCCCACGCAAAAGATGCAACACCTGCACCTTCACTTCCTCTCCCCTCACCGTGCAAGGGCCCAAACACTCCTTTCAAGTGAAGCAGCATTTCACTTGCATTTCCCCTAACTTAGTCTACTGCATTCATTGCTCCCAATGCGGTCTCCTCTACATTGGAGAGACCAAACGCAGACTGGGCGACCGCTTTGCAGAACACCTGCGGTCTGTCTGCACGAAAGACCCAAACCTCCCTGTCGCTTGCCATTTTAACACTCCACCCTGCTCTCTTGCCCACATGTCTGTCCTTGGCTTGCTGCATTGTTCCAGTGAACCCCAATGCAAACTGGAGGAACAGCCCCTCATCTTCCGACTAGGCACTTTACAGCCTTCTGGGCTGAATATTGAATTCAACAACTTCAGATCTTAAACTCCCTCCCCCAACCCCACCCCCTTTCCGTTTCTTCCCCCTCCCTTTTTTTTCCCAATAATTTATATAGAGTTTTCTTTTCCCACCTATTTCCATTATTTTTAAATCTATAACTGTAATACCCTGTCAGTCTTTCCACCCCACCCACACTAGAGCTGTACCTTGAGTGTCCTGCCATCCATTCTTACTTAGCACATTCTCTTAGATAATATCACCACCTTCAACACCTCTTTGTTCCTTTGTCTGTGACATCTTTTGATTATCTGCTCCTATCACTGCTTGCTTGTCCCTATAACCCCACCCCCCACCACAACTTCTCTCCCCCCACCGCCACTTCCCCCCCCCCCCCCATCCACCTTAAACCAGCTTATATTTCACCCCTCTCCTAACTTCACTCAGTTCTGCTGTAGGGTCATGAGGACTCGAAGCGTCAACTCTTTTCTTCTCCGCCGATGCTGCCAGACCTGCTGAGTTTTCCAGGTAATTCTGTTGTTGTTTTTAACATCTTCCACGTGTCCATGCTGTCAAACCCTTTCACTATATTTAAGTCCACGGTCAGGTCATCTCTCACTCTCTTCTCCAAACAAAACCTTTGCAAACTGTTGAATCTTTGCTGATTGATATAACTTTCCAATTCTGGCATCATTCCAGTAAATCTGTTTTGCACCTTCCCCAGTGCTTCTCGATCCAATTTAACCTATGGAGACAGAGCTAATCTGAGCATCAACATCATTATTGCCCCAAATTTCTGTATGTTGGAAGGATCAGTACAGCAGTGGGATAGAGGACTGTGGTTTCGAGCTGTTATTCATCATCCTCTATTTGAGAGATTATCTCACTAGAATATTTGGACACTAAGGGAATCAATGGATATGGGAATGGGGCGGGAAAGTGGAGTTGAGCTGAAAGATCATTTAATAGTGGAACAGGCTCAAAGAGCCGTATGGTCTACCCCAGCTCCTATTTCTTGTTTTCTTATGAACATCACTGTGAATCATTTCCATACAAACACAGCATATGCAGCGTCCGCCCTTCACCTCTTCCCTTCCCATATTCCAGGTTCCCAAACACACCTTCCAACTGACACAATGAGAAAGGTCAGCGACCTGAAACATTCCGTCCGCTTGGTCGACAGGAAACTAAACTTATGATTAATTCCTCCTCAGTAACAGGGAGTGGATCAATGGCACAACTACTGACCGAGCTGGTCGATTCCTAAAGGACATAGCTGCTAGACTGGGTCTGTGGCAAGTCGTGAGAGAGTCTTCAAGAGGGAAAAACATACTTGACCTCATCCTCATTACTCCATCTGCTGCAGACGCATCTGTCCATGACAGCATCAGTAGGAATCACCTTTACGCAGTCGTTGTGGAGACGAAGTCCCATCTTCACATTGAGGATGCCCGCCATCGTATGGTGTGGCATTACCATCGTGCTAAATAACATAGGTTTCGAACAGATCTAGAAACTCAAGGCCGGGCATCCATGGGGCGCTGTGGGCAACAGCAGAATTGCACTCAACCACAATCTGTAACCTTCTGGCCTGGCATACCCCCCACTCTGCCAGTACCATCAAGCCAGGGGATCAACCCTGGTTCAATGAAGAGTGCAGGAGGGCATTCCAGGAGCAGCATCTGGCATACACAAAAATGAGATGTCAACCTGGAGAAGCTACAACATAGGACGACTTGCAGGCCAAACAGTGCAAACGTCACGTGACAGACAGAGCTAAGCAATTCCACAACCAACGGATCAGATCTAAGCTCTGCAGTCCTGCCACATCCAGTCGTGAATAGGGGTGGACATGGACATTAAACAACTCACTAGAGGAGTGGGCTCCACAAATATCCCCATCTTCAATAGTACTGAAAACTTGGACTCCAGAACTCGCTGCACCCATAGCCAAGCTGTTCCAGTACAGCCACAACACTGGCATCTCCCCAGCAATGTGGAAAACGGCCTGGGTATGTCCTGTACACATAAGGCATGATGAACCCAATCGGACCAATTACTGCCCTATCATTCTACTCTCGATCATCAACAAAGTAATGGAAGGGGTCATCAACAGTGCAATCAAGCAGAACTTGCTTAGCACTAATCCGGTCACTGGTGCTCAATTTGGGTTCTGCCAGGATCACTCAGCTCCTGACCTCATAACAGCCTTCGTTCAAACATGGACAAAACAGTTGAACTCTGGACATAAGGTCAGAGTAACTGCCATTGACATCAAGGCAGCATTTGACCGAGTGTGGCATCAAAGAGCCCGAGCAAAACTGGGGTCAATGGAAATGAGGGGGGAAACTCTCCGTGGGTTTGAGTCCTGGGTTCTGGTTGTTGGAGGTCAATCATCTCAAATCAGGACATCACTGCAGGAGTTCCTCAGGATAGTGACCTGGGCCCAACCATCTTCAGCTGCTTCATCAATGACCTTCCTTCCATCATAAGGTCAGAAGTGGGGATGTTCACTGATGATTGCACAATGTTCAGCACCATTCACGACTCCTCAGGTACTGAAACAATCCATGTCCAAATGCACCAAGACCTGGAAAAACTTGGCGGATGGAATATAATTTGGGAATATATGAGGTTATGCTATTTTATGGGAAGAATAGAGGAGCTGAATATTATTTAAGTGGAGAAAGACTGCAGAAGGCTGCAGCACAGAGGGATTTGGGAGTCCTTGTGCATGAATCCCAAAAAGCTAACATCCAAGTTCAGCAGGTAATAGGGAAGAAAAATGGAATGTTGGTCTTAATGTCAAAGGGAATGGAGTATAAAAATAGGGGAGTCTTGCCAAAACTATACAAGGCAGCAGTTAGACCGCCCCTAGAATACTGTGAACAATTTTGGTCCCCTTATCTAAGGAAAGATATTCTGGCATTGGAGGCAGTCCAGAGAAGGTTCATTCGGTTGATCCTGGGTATGGAGGGATTTTCTTATGAGGAGGGGTTGAGTAGGTTGGGCGTGTACTCATTGGAGTTCAGAAGAATGAGAGGTGACCTTATTGAAACATATAAGATTCTTCGTGGGCTTGACAGGGTAGATGCTGAGAGGTTGTTTCCCTTTGAGAGAGTCTAGGACTAGAGGGCATAATCCCAGAGTAAGGGGACACCCATTTAAAAAATAGATGAGGCAGAATTTCTTCTCTCAGAGGGTAGTGAATCTGTGGAATTCTTTACCACAGAGGGCTGTAGAGGCTGGGTCATTAAGGATATTCAAGGCTGAGATAGACAGATTTTTAATCAGTAAGGAAATCAAGGTTATGGGGACAAGGCAGGGAAGAGGAGTTGAGGATTATCAGATGAGCCATGATCTCATTGAATGGCGGAGCAGACTCGATGGGCCAAATGGCCAGCTTCTGCTCCTAAATCTTATGGTCTTATGGACAATAACCAGGCTTGGTCTGGCAAGTGGCAAGTAACATTCATGCCACATAAGTGCCAGGCTATGACTATCACCAACACCAACAAGAGAGAAGCTAACCAACTCCCCTTGACATTCAAATGCATTACTACCATTTAATCTCCCATTATCAACATCCTGGGGTTACCATTTACCAGAAACTGAATTGGACCAGCCATATACATAAGAGCTGACGTTTTGGGTCCACACGACCCGTCAACAGAACCTGTTGAAGGGTCGTGTGGACCCGAAACGTCAGCTCTTTTCTTCTCCGCCGATGCTGCCAGACCTGCTGAGTTTTTCCAGGTAATTCTGTTTTTGTTTTGGATTTCCAGCATCCGCAGTAGTTTTTTGTTTTTATCAGCCATATACATAGTCCGGCTACAAGAACCAGTCAGAGGCGAGGACTCCTGCGGCAGATATCTCACCTCCTGACTCCCCAAAGCCTGTCCACAATCTACAAGGCACAAGTCAGGAGTGCGATGGAACACTCTCTACTTGCCAGGATCAGTGCAGCTCCAAAAACACTCAAGGGCTCAACACCATCCAGGACAGAGCAATGCACTGGATTGGCACCACATCCACAAACATTCATTCTATCCACCACCGATGCACAGTGGCAGCAGTATCTACCATCTACAAGATGCACTGCAGAAACTCACCAAGGTTCCTTAGGCAGCACCTTCCAAACCCACGACCACTACTATGTAGAAGGACAAGGGCAGCAAACACATGGGAACACCACCACCTGGAAGTTCCCCTCCAAGTCACTCACCATCCTGACTTGGAAATATCGCCGTTCCTTCACTGTCACTGGGTCAAAATCTTTGAACTTCCCCCAGCATCTCATGAATGAATTTTAAAAAATCAATTGTAAACACAAAGCTTCCAGCCGGGATTGAACCGGGGACTTTCTCATGTAAAGTAAAGGTGATAATCAGTGCACTATGGAAATGAGTGTGAATCCCCCCCGGACAGAGGGGAACTGACCATCCATCTCTAGCTCTAATTCCCAAACAGAAAATGCTGCCAAGAATCAGCAAATCAGGCTGAGTCTGTGGCCGCTCTCACCATCTGAAACTGTCACAATGCCCGGCTGATTGACGGCAGTTCCGGGCCAATAGGAAGAAGGGGACGGGACTGGAGGACCGAGCGGCAGCGGCTGGTCCTCCAACCAATCGGAATGAATGAGGGGCGGGGCGCAAGTGCTGAGGTTATGCGCATGCACAGTGTCATTGTACCTGAAGCCTGGGGAGTGCGGGAGCTGAAGGAGGAAGGAGGCGGGAAAAGGTGAGTGACAGCCGAGCACAGGAGAGAAATGGAGTCAGTGTGGACTCGGAGGTTTCATAAACATCCGGTGCAAACCTCCAGCCCCGAATTTTAAAGTCCCGGTCCAGCGTTTGCACGAATCCGGCAACAGCCGCGGCCTCTTCAGGTCTCAGACCCGCGGTAACGGCCGCCATCTTTCTCGTGGCGATGTGCAGCAAGGCGCATGCGCGGTCATCCTGGTCCAGCTAGCAGGAGGAAAGAATGTTGCGCATTTCTATCCTGGACTGAAAGGGATGGATTTTGGAAACTCCTTTTATTGGTGGTTAGAAGGGGAGAATTTACACACAGCAAACTCAAACTAAGAGAAATGTTTCCTCTTCTGATGTAGATCTTGTAAATTTCTATCACAGGATGTTAGAAGGGGAGGATTGACAGACAGAAAATGCAACTCAAGAATCCCATCAAGATCTGACAGTCACTCGATTCATCAGAACCTGAATATCATCGGCGTTTGAATGTGGAAGGAATAAGGTTTGTTTGTTTTTTATATGGGATGAGACTTTGAACATCTGTGTGACTGGAAATATAGAGGAAGAGACCATGGAAGGATTTGAAAACAAGAATGTGAATTTTAAAATTGAGGTGCTGCTTAACCAGGAGCCTGTGTAATCCATGAGCAGAGTGGTGAGATGATCTGAGACTAGGGTGGAGTTGGGTAATATACTGAGGTGGTGATAGGTGATCTCCATGAGGATGCAGATATATGGATGCAAGCTCATCTCGGGTAAAATATGACACCAAAGTTGTGAACACTCTGGTTCAGCATCAGCCAGTTCACAGGGAGAGGGTTGGCTCCACGGCTACGGAGTGGAGTTTGTAGCAGGGACTGAAGACACTGGCTCCAGTCTTCCCAATATTTAAATGGAGGAAATTTCTGTTCATCCAATATTCGATTTCAGACCAGTCAGGACGCTGTTGGATTTGGAGGGGAACTTGAGGTGATGGTTTGACATACACCTGCTACCCTGGTCCTTCCAGGTGGTGGAGGTTTTGTCAAAGTTTTGGTTGAGGTTTAAGCATTAAAAATCCCTCTCGGTCTCCCTCTGATGCTGCCACCACTTTTCTCTCTCTCTTCCCATGGAGTCCAGAGTCTTGTGTAGGCCCAGACCGGGTGGCAGGTTCCCTTCCCTGAAGGTCATTAGTGAACCAGTTGGGTTTTTATAACAATCCACCACCTTTCATGGTCACTTTTTCCTAGTGCCGGCCCCACAAATTCCCAGATTCATTCAGCTCAATTTCACAACCTGCCTATTTGTTTTTGTGGGTTCTCTCTCACTCCCTTTTTTTTGTTTTAAATTAATTTCACAGGGGATTAGAAGGGGAGGATTTGCAGTCGGGAAACTGAAACCAAACATCACAGCAGGATCTGACGGAGTCACCCAATTTATCGTAACCTGAACATGGAAGGAAAAAGCACCGTTCACAGTGGGGAGAAACCGTACACGTGTTCTGTATGTGGACGAGGCTTCAGCCAATCATCTGGCCTGTCGAGACACAAGCACAGTCACACTGGGGAGAGTCCGTGGAAATGTGGGGAGTGTGGGAAGGGATTCAGAACCCCATCTGAGCTGGAAACTCATCAGTGCACATGCACCAGGGAGAGACCGTCCATCTGCTCTGAGTGTGGGAAGGGATTCACTCAGTTATCCCACCTGCTGATACACCAGCGAGTTCACACTGGGGAGAGGCCTTTCACCTGCTCCGAGTGTGGGAAGGGATTCACTCAGTCGTCAAACCTGCGCACACACCAGCGAGTTCACACAGGGGAAAAACCGTTCACCTGTTCTGAGTGTGGGAAGAAATTCACTCATTCATCCCACCTGCTGACACACCAGCAAGTTCACACTGACAAGAGACCTTTTAAATGTCCAGACTGCGGGAAGTGCTTTAAAAGTTCCAGGGAACTATTGTCCCATCAACGTGTTCACACTGATGAGAGACCGTTCAGGTGCTCTCACTGTGGTACTGGGTTCAGACATTCATCTCACCTCACTGTACACCAGCGAATTCACACTGGGGAAAGGCCATTCACCTGCTCTGAGTGTGGGAAAGGCTTCACTCAGTTATCCAACCTGCTCACACACCTGCGAGGTCACACTGGGGAGAGACTGTTCACCTGCTCCGAGTGTGGGAAGGGATTCACTCGGTCATCTGACCTGCTGACACACCAGCAAGTTCACACTGGGGAGAGACCATTCACCTGCTCCAAGTGTGGAAAGGGATTTACTACCTCATCCCACCTGTTGAGGCACCAGCGAATTCACACTGGAGAGAGGCCATTCACCTGCTCTGAGTGTGGGAAGGGATTCACTCAGTCATCTGACCTGCTGATGCACCAGCAAGTTCACAGTGGGGAGAGGCCGTTCACCTGTTCTGAGTGTGGGATGGGATTTACTCGACCATCTGAGCTGCTGAGACACCAGCAAAATCATGAATAACTATAATGATTGGATTTTGCTGTTAATCACATCTGGGACTGAACCATGTTCACTGGGGTCTGTTTCTGTTGATGTTTATAAACTCCAGCCCAATCATAGGATTAGCATTCGGGATAAAAGTCAAATAAATCAGCTTTGTTTTAAATACACAGCATGTTGAGTCTTTTTCATATCTCGGGAACACAAGTTAGTTCCTTTTGAAGGGCTCTCCCTCTCTCCTGTCTCCTCCATCCTCACCTCCAACAACAAGTGTGAGGAGCTCATGGAGCTTCTTTGTCACTAAGATTGAGGCAATCCAATCAGCTGCCTCTGCTGCTTCCTTCCCACTAACCCACTGGGACAAACTGTCTCTTAATTCCCCCCTTGCCTGAGCCCATATTTTCCTCTATTTTCACGATTTTCCCTCACACCCTCTCTGTCTCATCTTGTCCATTAGACCCACCTCCACCCTTGAGCCTAATCCCACTAAACTGTTGACCATGCAACTTGCCCATGTACACTGGTGCAAAAATACAACAGGAAAAGTGGCCCAACCATGGCCCACAAAATAAATTAAGGAAAATATTAGATCCAAAGACGAGTCATATAAAGTTGCTAGAAAATGTAGCAAGCCTGAGGATTGGGAGCAGTTTAGAATTCAGCAAAGGAAGACCAAAAGATTGAATAAGAGAGGAAATATAGACTATGAGAGAAAACGTGCAAGGAACATAAACGAGCACTGTAAAAGGTTCTAGAAGTATGTAAGAGGAAAAAGATTAGTGAAGATAAATGTAGGTCCCTTACAGTCTAAAATGGGAACATTCATAATAGAGAACAAGGAAATGGCAGAGCAATTGAACAACTACTTTAGTTCTGTCTTCATGCAGGAAGACACAAATAACTTCCCAGAAATACTAGTGAACCAAAGGTCTAGTGAGAAGGAGGAATCGAAGGAAATTAGTATTACTATAAAAACAGTGCTGGAGGAATTAATGGGACTGAAAGCCAATAGATCCCCAGGGCCTGATATTCTCCATCCCAGGGTACTAAAGGAGGTGGCCATGGAAATAGTGGATGCATTGGTTGTCATCTTTCAAAATGCTGCAGGTTCTGGAACAGATTGGAAGGTGACAAATGTAACCCCACTATTTAAAAACAGAAGGGAGGGGGTAAAAACAGGGAATTACAGACCTGTTAGCCTAATATCAGTGGTAGGGAAAATGCTAGAGCCTATTATAAAGGATGTGATAACAAGACACTTAGAAAACATCAACAGGATTAGACAAAATCAACATGGATTTATGAAGGGAAATCATGTTTGACAAACCTACTGGAGTTTCTTGAGGACGTAACTAGTAGAATAGATAAGGGAGAACCAGTGGATGTGGTGTATTTTGATTTTCAGAAAGCTTTTGATAAAGTCCCACATGAGAGGTTAGTGTGCAAGGTTAAAGCACATAGGATTGGGGGTAATATATTGACATGGATTCAGAACTGGTTAGCAGACAGGAAACGGAGAGTAGGAATAAATGGGTTTTTTTCAGAATGACAGGTGGTGACTAGTGGGGTACCGCAGGATTAGTGCTTGGGCTCCAGCTATTCACAATATATCAATGATTTTGATGAGGTAACCAAATGTAAATTTTCCAAGTTTGCTGATGACACAAAACTAGATGAGAATTTGAGTGGTGAGGAGGGTGTTAAGAGGCTTCAAGGTAATTTAGGCTGGTTGAGTGAGCAGGCAAATACATGGCAAATGCAGTATAACGTGGATAAGTGTGAAGTTATTCACTGGTAGGAAAAACAGGATGGTAGAGTATTATTTAAATAGTGATAGATTGGGAAATGTTGATGTACAAAGGGACCTGGGTGTCCTTATACACTAATCACTGAAAGCAAGCAAGCAGGAGCAGCAAGCAGTTAAGGTAAATGGTATGTTGGCCTTCATTGCGAGAGGACTTGAGTACAGGAGCAAGGATGTCTTACTGTAGCTGTACAGGTCCTTGGTGAGACCACACCTGGAGTATTGTGTGCAGTTTTGGTCTCCTTACCTAAGAAAGAATATACTTGTCATACAGGGAGTGCAGCGAAGGTTCACCAGACTGATTCCTGGGATTACAGGATTCTCATATGAGGAGGGATTTGGGTGACCAGGCCTGTATTCACTGGAGCTTAGAAGAATGAGAGGGGATCTCATTGAAACGTATAAAATTTTGACAGGGCTGGACAGACTGGATGCAGGGATGATGTTTCCTCTGGTGTAGAACAAGGTGTCACAATCTCAGGATAAGGGGTAGGCCACCTAGGACTGAGATGAGGAGAAACTTCTTCACTGAGAAGGTGGTGATCCTGTGGAATTCTCTACCTCAGGGGGCTGTGGAGGCCAAGTCGTCGATTATACTTAAAAAGGAAATAGATAGATTTCTAGACTCTAAAGGCATCAAGGAGTAAGGGGAGAGTGTGGGAGGATGGCGTTGAGATAGAGGATCAGCCATGATCATATTGAATGGGGGAGCAGGCTCGAAGGGCCGAATGACCTACTCCTGCTTCTATTTTCCTGTTTCTATTGTTCACGGTTCCGTCACCTCAGAAACTAGGAACAAAAGATTGTAAGAACAGGAGGAGGCCATTCCTCCCTTCTAGCCTGCTCCACCATTTAATAAGATCATGGCTGATCTGATTGTGGCCTTAACTCCAATTTCCCACCTGCCCCCATAATCCTGGGCACCCTCGTCGATCAAAAATCTGACCAACTCAGCCTTGAGTGTATTCAATGACCCGGCCTCCACTGCTCTCTGTGGATGAGAATTCCAAAGACTAACCACCCTCCAAGAGAAGGAATTCCTCCTCATCTCCAACTTAAATGGGAAACCTCTTAATTTGAAACCGTAACCCCTAGTTCTAGATTTTCTCACAAGGGGAAACATCCTCTGAGCATCCACCCTGTGAATCTGATGTTTCAACAAGATCACCTCTGATTCTCCTAAACTCCAATGAGCATAGGCCCAACCTGTTCAACCTTTCCTCACAAGACAAACCCCTTCATCCCAGAAATCAGCCGAGTGAACCTTCTCTGAACTGCCTCCAATGCAAGTGTATCCCTCCTTAAGTAAGGAGACCAAAACTTTACCCAAACCTCTCGGTAAGATCTTCTTCTGACTTTTAAACAAGGGAGTATGGGGAACTGGGTCTGGATTTCAGTGCAGGGAGGAGGGAGAGTGTGTGGGACATGAATTTACAGCTTTGGGGAACAAGAGAGGAAAAAATGTTCTTACTGAAAAAAGAGATGTCAAAGCTTTTCATCTTGCACTCATCAGGACATTTCACATGAATACCAATATAATGGGAAAACAACAATTTATACTGTATGTGAAGAGAGTGCTGACAGGTTGGCAAGTGGAATCTGATTGGTAGAGGCGTTGCCATGGAGAATGCACCAGTGTTGGTGACTGACAGTTAACTGTGACGCTTTGTTTGAAATTAAACCAGGCAGCATGACCCCAATTGGTCAAGGCATCGCCCTGAGGAATAAGTCAGTGAATGGCTGCCACTTATTTTGTTTAGCTTAAAAAGGAGCCATGTATTCTCTATTTACAGTGAAGAATTGTGTGAACTTCTTTCGAGGGTATGAGAAGGGGAGGATTTTCAGATTCACAGTGGGGAGAAACCGTACATGTGGAGGTGGTTTCAAATAACCATCCAACCTGGAGAGACACAAGGATACCTACACCATGGAGAAACTGTGGAAATATCAGGACTGTGGGAAGGGATTCAATTACCCATCTGAGCTGGAAACTCATTGGTGCAGTCACACCAGGGAGAGACTGTTTACCTGCTCTGTGTGTGGGAAGAGATTCAGTCAGTCATCCAGCTGCTGAGACACCAGCAAGATCTCATGTGACTGCAGGAGTTGGATTCTGGTGTTACTGCTGTTGTTAATCACATTCAACAACAACTCACCTTCATATAGCAATTTTACCTCAGTTAACAACCCAAGGAGAGTTATCAAATGAAATTTATCAGAACCACACATTGAGAAATTTGGGAAGATGGAGAAAAATGTGATTAAAAAGTTAAATTTTAAGGAGCACCTTAAGAGGGAGAGAGAGGCGGAGAGGTTTTGGGAGGGAATTACAGAGCAAAAAGACTCAGACAGCTGAAAGCATGGCCACAATGGTGAAGTAAAGAAAATACGGGGTGTGAAAGGGGCCAGATTGAGAACAGGACAGATATCCGAGAAAGTTGTGGGGCTGGAGGAGACTCCAAAGGTAGGGAGGGGTGAGGCAATACAGGGGTTGAAAACAAGGATGAGAATTTTAATAATTGAGGTGTCGCAAGTCAGTGAGCACAGGGGTGATGGGGGAATAGGATTTGGT
The DNA here is from genome assembly GCF_964194155.1 of Cetorhinus maximus. Lineage (NCBI taxonomy): Eukaryota > Metazoa > Chordata > Chondrichthyes > Lamniformes > Cetorhinidae > Cetorhinus > Cetorhinus maximus. Next base: position 37,369,310 of record NC_135901.1, on the reverse strand, counting down.
CTGCGTTAGGAAACAGGAACAGAGTTTTGGATGACCTCGAGCTTGTGGAGGGCAGAGTGTGGGAGGCCGGCCAGAAGTGTCTCGGAATAGTCCAGTCTAGAGGTGACAAAAAGACGGGGTGAGGTTTTAAGCTGCAGATGAGCTGAGGTATGGACGGGGTCGGGCAGTGTTACGGAGATGGGAATAGGTGGTATTAGTGACAGGGCGAATATGTGGCCGGTAACTCATCTCAGGGTCAATTATGAATCGAGGATGTGAAAAGTCTGGTTTAGTCTCAGACAGTTGCCAGGGAGAAGGATGGAGTCAGTAGCTCAGGAATGGAATTTGGAGCTGGGGCCATAAAGAATGTCTCCGGCCTCTCCAACATCCAATTGGAGGAAATGTCTGTAAGTTCAGTACTGGATGTGGGATAAGCAGCCTGAGAATTGGACAAGAGTGGAGGAGTATGAGAGGTGCTGGTGTCGGCAGTATCCATGTGAAATCAAACACTGTTCTCAGATGTTGTCCTTGAGGGGCAGTGTGTAGATGAGAAATAGGAGGGAGTCCAGGATAGATCCTCAGCGACACCAGAGGTAACGGTGTGGGAGCTGGAAGAGAAGACATTGCAGGTGATACTGTGGCTGTGATTTGCTGGATAAGCAAGGAACCAGAAGAGTGCAGAGCCACCCAGCTGGACAACAGTGAAGAGGGGCTGGAGGAGGAGCTGGAGGAGGAGCGGGTGGTTTAACCATGTCAAAGGCTGCAGACAGATGGAGAAAGGCAAGGAGGGACAGCTCACCTTTGTCACAGTGACACAGGATGTGCTTAGTAACTCTGATAAGAGTTGTTTCAGTCCTGTGATAGGGGCAGAAACCTGCTGGGAGGGATTGAAACATGGAGTTCCAGGACAGACAGGGACGGATTTGGGAGGTGATGAAATGCTCTCGGATTTTGGAGAGGGAAGGGAGGATGGAGCTGGGCCAGTAGTTTGCAAAGACGGCGGAATCAAGGGTTTGTTTTTCATGAGGAGGGGCTGATGACGGTGAATTTAGAGGAGACAGGGACAGTACCTGAAGAAAGAACCATTAACAATATCAGCGAACATGGGGAGAGTGGAGGGTCAGTAGTTTAGTGGTAATAAGATTGAGGGAAGAGGTGGGTCTCCTTGACCAGATCAGCACTGAGAGGGCGTGAGGGGAGATGGGAGAGAACATAAAGGTGTGGTTTCCAGGCAAGGGGAAGCTTTAGAGATAGTTTGGCCCGTTGGGCTAGTGGAAGGGAGGGAAGCAGCAGAGGCAGCTGATCGGATTATCTCAATCTTAGTGACAAAGAAGTTCCATGAGTTCCTCACCCTTGTTGTTCGAGGTGAGGATGGAGGAGACAGAGGAGAGGGAGAGCCTTTCAAAAGGAAATAACTTGTGTTTGAGATATTAACAAGAAACACCACACTGTGTTTCACACAAAGCTGATTTAGTTCACCTTTATCCAGAATATTAACCCTATAATTGGCTGGAGTTTATTAACATCAGCAGAAACAAGCCCCAATGAACATGGTTCAGTCCTAGATGTGACTAACAGCAAAATCCAATCACATAGAAACTAGGAGCAGGAGTAGGCCATTCGGCCCTTCGAGCCTGCTCCGCCATTCAATATTATCGTGGCTGATCCTATATCTCAATGCCACATTCCCGCTTCCTCTCCATACCCCTTTATGTCCCTAATGTCTAAACATTTATCAATTTCTTTCTTGAATATACTCAGAGACCCGGCCTCCACAACCTTCTGTGGTAGAGAATTCCACAGGTTGACCATCCTCTGAGTGAAAAAATATTTCCTCATCTCAGTCCTAAATGGCCTGCCCCGTGTCCTGAGACTGTGGCCCCTGGTTCTAGACTCCCCAACCAGGGAAACATCCTCCCTGCATCTAGTCTGTCTAGCCCTGTTAGAATTTTATACGTTTCAATCTGATCCCCTCTCATTCTTCTAAACTCGAGTGAATACAGGACCAATCGAACCAATCTCCCCTTATACGACAGTCCTGCCATCCCCGGTATCAGCCTCGTGAACCTTTGCTGCACTCCAAGTATATCCTTTCTTAGGGAGGGAGACCAAAACTGCACACAATACTCCAGGTGTGGTCTCACCAAGGCCCTGTGTTACTGAAGTAAGGCATCCCTACTTCTGAACTTAAATCCTCTTGCAATGAAAGCCAACATACCATTTTCCTTCCTAATTACTTGCTGCACCTGCCTGTTTACTTTCATTGACTGGTGTACAAGGACACCCAGATCCCTTTGTACATCCACATTTCCCAATACATCACCATTTAAATAAATCTCTGCCTTTCTGTTTTTCACACCAAAGCGTATAACTTCACATTTATCCACATTACACTGCATCTGCCATGTGTTTGCCCACACACACACAACTTGTCTAAATCACCCTGAAGCCTCCTTGCATCCTCTTCACAGCCCCGCCCAGTTTTGTGTCATCAGCAAACTTGGAAATATTGCATTTGGTTCCCTCATCTAAGTCATTTATATATACCGTGAATGGCTGGGGCCCAAGCACTGATCCCTGCAGTACACCACTAATCACTACCTGCCATCGGAAAAAGATCCATTTATTCCCACTCTCTGTTTCTGGTCTATCAACCAATTCTTAATCCATGCCAGTATATTACCCTCGAGCCCATGTGCTTTAATTTTTCCCACTAGCCTCTTATGTTGGACCTTTTCAAAAGCCTTTGTGAAATCCAAATACACCACATCCACTGGTTCTCCCTTATCTATCCTATTAGTTACATCCTCAAAAAACTCCAGTAGATTAGTTAAGCATGACTTCTCTTTCATAAACCCGTGCTGACTTTGTCTAATCCCGTTAATGCTTTCCAAGTGTTCTGTTACCATGTCTTTTATGATAGAACCTAGCATTTCCCCCAGAACTTATGTTAGGCAATCACTGTAATTACTCATGAACTCGCTGATGACTCAGCAGGGTGGATCATCAAGTGAATCCTTTCCCATACTTGGAGCAGGTGAACGGGCTCTCCCCAGTGTGAACTCGCTGGTGTTTGGTGAGTTCCATTGATAGCATGAACCCAGCCCCATACTGAGAGCACATGATTGGTCTCTCATCAGTGTGAACTCGCTGATGGGACATCAGTTCCCCCGAACTTTTATAACACTTCCCGCAGCGTAGGCATTTATAAGGTCTCTCCCCAGTGTGAACTCTCTCATGTCTCAGCACATGAGATAATTGAGTGAATCCCTTCCCACACATGGAGCAGGTGAACGGCCTCTCCCCAGTGTGAATTCGCTGGTGTACAGTGAGTTGAAATGATCCCTTGAACCCAGTCCCGCACTGAAAACATCTGAATGGTCTCTCATCAGTGTGAACACGTTGATGGCACCTCAGGTCCCCGGAACTTCTAAAAAACTTCTCGCAGTCTGGGCATTTAAAAGGTCTCTCCCCAATGTGAACTCGCTGGTGTATCAGCAGGTTAGATGACTGAGTGAATCCCTTCCCACACTCAGAGCAGGTGAACGGTCTCTCCCCAGTGTGAACCCGCTGGTGTATCAGCAAGGTGGATGAATTAGTGAACCCCTTCCCACACTGGGAGCAGATGAATGGTCTCTCCCCCACGTGAGTGCATTGATGAGTTTTCAGCTCAGATGGGTAACTGAATCCTTTTCCACAGTTCCCACATTTCCACGGTTTCTCCCCAGTGTGACTGCGCTTGGGTCTCGACAGGCCAGATGATCGGCTGAAGCCTCGTCCACACACAGAACATGTGTACAGTTTCTCCCCACTGTGAACGGTGCTTTTCCCTTCCATGTTCAAATTCTGATGATATTCAGGATATGATAAATTAGGCAATTTCATCAGATCTGTTGTGTTCTTTGGTTTAAGATTCCCGGCTGCAAATCCTTCTCTTCTAATACCCTATGAAATTGATTTAAAATAGGAAAAAAGGGAGTGAGAGAGAACCCACAAAAGCACAAAGGCAGCTTGTGGCACTTTAAAAAAGTGACCATGAAAACTGCTGGATTGTTATGACAACCCAACTGGTTCACTAATGTCCTTCAGTGAAGGGAACCTGCCACCCAGTCTGGGCCTACACAAGACTCTGGCCTCTATGGGAGGAGTGAGAGAAGGGTGAGGGGTTGCAGGAGGATAACAAGAGGTATTTTATATATCTACAATTCTATCAGAGCTTTGACAGAATCTCCCAAACCCTCAACCTCCACACCTAGAAGGACCAGGGTAGCAGGTGTATGTGAACAACATCACCTCCAAGTTCCCCTCCAAGTCATGCACTGTCCCGACTTGTCTGATATCCGGTACTGGATGAACAGAAATTTGCTCCATTTAAACATTGGGCAGACTGAAGCCATTGTCTTCAGTCCCCGCTACAAACTCCACTCCCTAACTCCCGACTCCATCCCTCTCACTGTCAACTGTCTGAGGCTGAACCAGACTGTTCACAACCAAGGTGAAATATTTCACCCCAAGATGAGCTTCCACATATCCACATCATCACTAAGACCGCCTATTTCTACCTCAGTAATAAAAACAGAAAATGTTGCAAACCCTCAGCAGGTCAGGCAGCATCTGTGGAGAGAACGAGAGTTAAAGTTTCAGGTTGTGATGACCATTCTTCAAAACTGCGGAAAGATAGAAATGTGATAGGTTTTCAGTCAGTGAAAGGGGGATCGTGAGGGAAGAACAAAAGTGAAGGTCTGTGATCGGGTGGATCCACCTCAGTAACATCCCACGACTTTACCTGTGCTTCAGCTCAACCAATTCTGAAACTCTCATCCATTCCGTTGTTCCCTCTGGAAATGACTATGCTGATACTTTCCTTTCCGGTCTCCCACGTACAACCTCCATAAAGCTGAGATCATCCAAAATTTCACTGTCTGTATCACAGAATTGTTACAGCACAGGAGGAGGTCATTTGGCCCTTCCTGTCTGCACCAGCTCTCTGAATGAACAATTCACTTAGTGCCATTCCCCCATCTTCTCCCCATAACCCTGCACATTCTTCCTTTTCAGATAATAATCCAATTCCCTCTTGAATGCCTCTATTGAAGCTGCCTCCACCACACTCACAGGCAGCACATTCCAGATCTTAACCACTCGCTGCGTGAAAGTTTCTCCTTGTATTCCCATTGATTCCTTTTCAATTATCTTAAATTTGTGTTCTCTGGTTCTTGATCCTTCCACCAATGGGAACAGTTTCTCCCTCTCTACTCTGTCCAGACCACTCATGATTTTGAATACCTCTATCAAACCTAAGTGAATCTTCCTCACACCGTGTCCCTTCCCCCATCACCACTTTTCATGGCAGTGAAGCAACACCTCAATTTTAAAATTCTCATCCTTGTTTTCAAATCCCTCCATGGTCTCTCCCTCTGTGTTTGGAGTCCCACAGATATTCAAAGTATTTTCCCAGAGAGAGAACAGACAAACATTATTCCTTCCAAATTCAAATGATGACGATAGTCAGGTCCTGATGAATAGAGTGACTCAGTCAGATCTTGTTGTCATTTTTAGTTTGAGTTTCCTATCTGTAAATTTTCTTCCAATAATCTGTAAAAGAAGTTTAAAAAACCCATCCCTGTCAGTCCAGGATAGAAATTCACAATATTCTCTCCTCCTGCTACTTGGACCAGGATGACCGCGCATGCGCCCTGCTGTACATTGCCCCTATAAAGATGGCGGATTTTAATGGGGAATTATGTGGATGACGCCTTCCCGCATTTGCCGCCCGGTTTGCGACAATCGCGGGACCTGTGCATTCCTAATGTGGGTTTGAGGCCTCCAACGTGTGTTCATGAATCCTCCTCACCAACTCCGCCGCCTCCATGACCCTACCACAATCGGCCATTTCTCAGCGTTTGAGGAGCCGAAATATACACCTTCCGGCAGCGGCAGACTCTGCGCATGCGCTTTGCACAGCCCACCGCCGCGCATGCGCAGCCGCTCCTGCAGTGAGGACTGGGCACCTTCTGTATCGCTCCGAATGCTGGGTAATAGCCCCGCTATGGAAAGGTCATGTTATTGAATACATCATTTTGTTTTGTGATTTGATTACGATGAAGACGTAGGGGAAAAATATAAAATTATTACACCCCTTGATTGATAACCAAAGTGCAATGGCCCTGCACCATAGTTCTGTCCTGAATGTAATTACCAGCAGAACAAACCACGACAGTTAAATGTAAACTTAGTGGACTCTAGGCAGATCGGATAAACAATTGATTTCCCCCCTCATACATGGTACATTTAAACTGTGCCTTACCATGTGCTGGCTATGGGTCAAATGCTATGCAGTTTTAAATATGGATTGTTAATATCATTAAAGGGCAATAATGAACCAAATGGGTTTTTCTGACAATGATTGTCACCATTACTGACACTGGCTGTCAATTACAAGCTTTGATTGATGCACCGAATTTGAATTCCACCAGATCTGATCCTAATTCCCAAACAGAAAATGCTGGAAATACTCAGTGGCCAGGCCGAGACTGTGGAAAGAGAAACAGTTAATGGTTCAGGTCACTGAACTTCCAACTGAACTGGAAAAAAGCTGGCTATACAGCAGATTTTAGCAAAGAGCACAGATGGAGAAAGGAGGAGGGGGAAGAACAGAAGAGAAGGTTTGTGATTGGCTGAATATAGGAGAGATTAAACAACAAAAGGGATGAGGATGCAAACAAAAATCAATGTAACGGAACAAATAAAGAAACTAAAGGTGGGAGAGCTATTCTGTATCTGTCGTCTATTTCTGCTAAAATTGGAAAAATGTTGCTTTTCTACTGACCCATTTCACTCTATCCCACACTGAAAACTCTCAATCCTTCTCCAACATTATGAACATTTTATTGAGCAAACACACACAATCATACAGGAAAAGTCTAATCAATTTAAATATTGAAATAATGAAACAAAGAAATATTTATGACTCAGAAGGTGGCCATTCGATACATCGTGTCCATGTCAGCAGAAGAAGAACAATCCAGTTCAATCCCATGTTCTAGTTCTTGTTCTGTAGCCGTGTAGGTTGCAGCAGCTCAAATGAATTTCCACGTGTTCTTTTCTTTAATCCGATGGAGGGTTCTGCCTCTACCAACAGCTCAGGTAGTGAGTTCCATACTCCCCACGCCCACTGAGTGAAACAAATTAATTGACAACTCCCGTCTAATCCTTCCATTAACTCTGTTAAATTGAATTATTGGCTTTACTGTGGTTCTGTTGGTAACAGTTTCTGCTATATGTTGGAAGGCTATGATGTCAAATCTCATGGCTAAAACTTGAGCACAGCAATTTAGGTTGACATTCCCTCAGAGCACTGAGTGAGTCCTGCACTTGCGGTGGTGTTTCCTTGAGATTTAAACTGAGCCACCCTCCTCCCCCCAGCCCTTTGAGGTGGGTGTAAAATTCCCCATGTCACTATTTCACAAAGAGCAGGGTTCCGTGTCCTGTCCCATATTTATCCCCCAATCAACATCACAAGAACAGATTCTCTGCTCATTGTGACGTTGCTGTGTGTGAGAGTTGCTGTGTTCCCTACATTACAACAGTGAATCCACTTCCAAAGTACCTCATTGGCTGGAAAGCACTTTGAGATTCTGGTAGTGGGGAAAGGCGCTATATCAATGTGAGGATTTCTTTATTTCTGAATCTATGTCCCTGGCTATTGATCTCTCTGCTCACGGAAATAGGTCCTTCCTATCCACTTTATCTCAGTGACCCATAACTTTATACACTTCAATTAAATCTCCCCTCAGCCTCCTCTGTTCCAAAGAAAACAACCCCATCCTATCCAATGTTTCCTCGAAGCTCATTTTGATGTGAATAAGGTTCAGGAGGAGTTCCCGAATACTCTCCCCTAATCTTATGAATTAGATCATTCTCATCTGGATCCTGTTTGATGTGGACCCGCCATTGTCTGTCCCCCAGGAAGTGTCCATTCTAATTCTGTGACTCTGAACAGTTTTGTTGGTACAGGGACTTGAGTGGAACTCGCTGCTTTTAAAGTGCCATCACTCATTGTAAATTAGGCCGCACCTACAAACTTGTCTCTCACACTTCCAGTGAAGTGGAGGGTGGTTTTCACATATATACTTGCAGCTGTGGTATTAACAAAAACACACAGGAGAAAGACTCAGTGTGAGCGGTGATACTGCAGGAGGAATGGGGAGCTGGGTTCACCCATGAAAGCAGCAAAGTTTTAAAAAATGGATTCTAACGTGGGGCTTGAACTCACGATCCTGAGATTGCGTCTCATGCTTGACCAACTGCATGAGCCAGACATACCAAAATAACATCTCCATATCTGTTATCACAGCGAGTTCACTGTCTGATTGAAATAGCAGAGAAGGAAATTGACCAGCAGAAGCCCAAGTGTCCAATGCTTTCCACTCAATCATCACTAACATCATTCACAGCTTCTGCTTCTCAGCTGCACCTCCTTTCAAACATTGTGATCCATTTTCCTCAGGGTTTGTTCCTGGATTTAATATTTACCTGCTTTATGTCCTCGTTTTGAAATCAGATTCGCTTCAATATCCAACACAAATTGAATTGCAAACCTAACGGACAAACAATGGAAAACAAGCCACTCTCTAACACAAATCCCATGGTGCTCATTTTCAGATTCACAACTGTCAGCTTTTCAATAACATGAAGGAATTTTACAGTGAAAAGATTTAGAAAGTTGGTGTGACTTTTATTAGTGAGTGAACTCGGGTATTCTGTAAATGCTGCTCAGAGATTTAGTGACCAGGTTATAATGTACCTGCATTTTCCTGAGCATGTGCTCGGTGTATTGAGAGGGTTGGGCCGGGTTGGAGTATCTTGCATCTCAGGGATGGGTAGTAACCCGCTGATTGAAGCTGCAGACGATGCTTTCTGCTGGCAGTGGGTGATTGGAGAGTGCGGGGCCGGAATATTGCTGCTTTTCTTCTTTTCCCTGTCTCACTCACTGTGGAGCTAAGGAAGAGAGAATCATTGATGGGTTTGTTTGAATCCAATTTTTTCATAGATTTCTAATATGTTAGACATAGTTACATGGTAGGTCTAATTGTTTTCTTGTATTATTTGAAATGAATATTCGAACAAGTTGCTTGTGAGGGAACTCACTGGGTAACAATGGAGCTGGGCAATGTTTTCTTGCTGTTAAAGCACCCAATGACAACCCAGACCTGAGTGTCAATGACTGCTGATGGGTAGAAAACAGTGAAAGCTTCACCCCTGGATGTGTTGTGAAACACCAACCTTTTGGTTAACAGCGAATGCGCTGACCAATTGCACCACAGCAACTGATATAAAACCAGCCTGCAAGATATCCTAAACCAGGGAGTTAGCGAGTTAAAGCTTCAGATTGCTGCTACCGGAATGACAATTATTCTCCGTCGGTTTTACTCTTCCAAAATAAAGGGTGGGACATTCATTGTGGATACATGGAAACAGTCTGATCCCACCCACTGCAGCCACATCCAAGTGACTGGGAACCAGCTCTCCTACAACTGGTGCCATCTTCCTTCGAGCGTTTCGGTGTTTTGTCTGTTACCAAGTATTCTGATTGTCCAGAAGCCGATATTAGGTTTGAATTCCTGATGTGCAGTAACGAGAATCCTTTCAATGTCTCAGATCAGTTAATATCATTGATGACATCGGAGTCAATGTTCCAGCATCTTAAAGAAGGGAAAGGTGCCTTGACTGTCTCTGGTCAGTCGGACAGTTCACCCTTCATTCTCCTCTGATTCAGGTTCCCAAAGAGTTTCTAAAGATTCACACAGCTTGGCGGGGGAGGGTAGGGAGATGGTGGAGGGCGGTGGGGACGGGAGGTTTGATGGAGCAGATAGGAAGAAACTGTTTCCATTGACCGGGGTCAGTAACCAGACACTGGGATTTAAGATAATTAAAGAAAGACAGGCTTGCATTTATATAGCACTTTTCCCAACCAACGGACGTCTCAAAGCGCTTTCCAGCCAATGAAGGACTTTTTGAAGTGTCGCCATTGTTGTGATGTAGGAAACACAACAGCCAATCACCGCTCAGCAAAATCCCACAAACAGCAACGTCATAATGAGCGGACAATCTGTTTTTGTGACGTTGATTGAGGATGAGCAGGAAACGTGGCTGTGAGACACTGTATTCCCTTAATATTTAACATCAAACGTGAATTTTTGGACATTTGCTTACCATTAAATTAACAGATTTTGATCATGTTTCTGCCCAGTTTCAAAGCGGGGACCTTTCACATGTGATAACCACTCCACTACAGAACAATACCTGACAGAGCCAGCGGCACCTACACATCATGTTAAACTGTCAGGTCCTGCAGCAGCACTTTGGGTCTTTGATTTGTGGAAATGGAATTCGGGTGGCAGATTTAGAAATGCTCCGGTCAAATTAATCTGGTAATGTTATCATCAAATGACATAGCACGTGAAGAGACCATTCAGCCCTTCATATCAATAACAACTTTTTACGATGTTCTTTCTAATTAGTCTCCGTTTCGTTTTCTTTCTCTATAGCCATGATCTTTGAAACTTTCAGGTCATTGTCCAATTCCCTTTTGAAAACTCTGAGTGAAGAAAAACAATATTGAAAGAGGTGCAGGAGCTTCTGCCGTTTCCATGCCCAGTGTGTGAAAATTAACAAAGTTTGCCTGACCCAATGACATGAAGAGTGGGGCTGGGGATTCTTATAGAGCTTTCAAAAAAATGAAGTTCATTTCAAATGGAATTTGCAAAGGAATTTTATTCTGGCCAAGCATCTCCTTATTTTTCTCAGCCGCTATATACAATCTAATTCCCCTTGCTGTACAAACTCTTACAGAGGCTGTTATAGAAAAAAGGGAAAGGTTTGCTACAGCTATACAAAGTCCCTGTTAGTTCACACCTGGAGGACTGTGTATAGTTCTGGGAACGACACCTTATAAAGGATCAATATTTGCCTTGAAAGGTTCAGAGGAGCCGCATTGATTAGGTTGGTGGGTTTTGGAAATTGAAAGTTGCACATCTGCAGCTTGTGGCACTATTTCACCTTACTGTTCACTTCATGTTCATGTCTAACACACTCGATGAACAAGTCTTCTGTGTTTGAACTAAACATGCTATTATTCGGCACTCCCTCTCCTGCCGACCAGGTCTGGCCCTCATCAGGGAATATTGTTTTCCTGTTGCTGTGTGAACTGTCACAATGAACTGATCCTGGAGTCTCTTTCCCCTGGGATCTACAAAACCCGTCACTTGTCTTCCGTTTTCATTCTCACTCTTTCATTCCCAGTTTAAGTCGGTTCTCCTGTCGGACTCTTGAACAAATCCATTTGGGCGGACAAGTGGCAGCTGGAATTTAATGCAGGGATGTGTGAAGTGATTCATGTTGGTCGGAAGAATGAGGAGAGGCAACATCAAATAAACTGTACAATTCTAAAGGTATTTCTCTGTTACACAGCAAATGGTTAGGATTTGGAATGCACTACCTGAGAGTGTGGGGGAGGCAGATTCAATCGCGGATTTCAAAAGAGAATTGGCCAGAAAATGCAGGTCGCTGGGGAAAAGGTGGGGGAGTGGGACCAGGTGAGTTAGTTTCCAGAAGAGTAAGAGATCTCTCTTTTCAGACAGAGATGAGGAAATTTTTTATCCCGCCGATGGCCTGTGGAATTATTTCCCCCAGAAAGCAGTGGAGGCTGGGTCATTGAATTTATTCAAGGCAGAATTAGACAGATTCTTGATAGACAAGGGAGTCAAGGGTTATATGAGGGGGGATCAGTGGGGGAGCATGAAAGTGGAGTTGAGACCAGGACCAGATCAGACATGATCTTATTGAATGCTGAAGCAGGCTTGAAGGGCTGAATGGCCTCCTCCTGTTCAAAACTCCTGTGTTCCTCAGGCCAAGGCCAAATGTAACCTTGTCTCTGATTCTCCAACACCATGGGGGGGCTCGAGGGGCAAAATGGTTCCATTCCTGCTCCAGTTGTTATGTTCTAATTCAGAGCTGGTCCCACTCGAAATAATGGTTGAAGGAGCATTCGCTGTGGTAAGTGTGGTTAAATGGCCTGATGAACTGAATTTAAATTGTGTGTTCAAACCCCACCGCTGTCAAAATTCCAGCTAATTTGTTTTCTTCGGTTTCTTCAGTAAATCCCTCAGGATGCACTGGGGAAAGTTGTCACCTGCAGTGCTTCATTTTGTTTGGAAAAATGAGGAGGGGGTGATATAAATTACAGGTGATCAGAAATTGGTGGGACCGAATCCAGTTTTCTCTGCAACAATACTATGATTTTGGTTGAGCAACGTGACCAATAGCCCAGCGACTGTAGTTGCGCCGAATGGTTAAGGCGATGGATTTAAAATCCATTGGGGTCTCCCCACGCAGTTTTGCAATCCTCCTGACTGCGCTACTCACTGTTTTGTCTTTCAGGTACCTTCCGAATTAATTATTGGCTAAATGGAATAAAATCCTTCCAATCAATTCCATATGTTTTGTCCTGCTTCGCTTCCACATTCCTTCATTTCCGTTCATCGACGAGGACTCACCAAATCTGCAGTCGGAAGTAGAACAAACACTGAGCCAAGTTGGTGGTGTCCTTGTTTTCTGGGTGTTTGTCTCTCCTTAGGCCTCTGTCACTCTCGGTGTTTTTGTCTGTGTGTGTTTCAATGTGGTTCAGTTCCCAGAGGAATGAACATATTTTTACCATTGCAAACTTTATTCACATTCGTTATCTATCTTCATGGTAAATGGTAAAGTGAACAACAACTGGTTTAAAAGTTGCCAGAGCTACAACATGGGACTGCTTGCGTGACAATAGATTTTTCTTCCTGCTGTTCAGACTGGGACAAAAGTCACTCCTGATTAACCAATCACAATGAGCAGATCATGTGTTTTTGGTTGAAGGATAAACAGTGACCAGGCCACATGGCTGTAAGAAACTGCCTTCAACATACATGAATCTGCAGATTTAGATAATGGCTCTATGCAGTCTTGAACCAGGGATCTTATCATGTGTTAGGTAAAGGGGACAATCACTGCACTCCAGAAACAGGAGATAGCCGCAAAGCTCAATGGGCCTCACTGAAATGTTAAGTGGTGACGTCATGCAGCAGCACTTTGGGTCTTTGCTTTGAAGAAATGGAATTCGGCTGTTCTCATTAGGAATGCTGGAGACAGACTGATCAACAATGTCAACATCAAATGGCACAGAATGATAAGAGATATTTTGGCCCAACGCATCTACATCAGTTTTGTACAAAGAGCTTTCTAGTAATCTGAATTTCTTTGTCTCTGTCCATAACCCTGAATTTTGTTTTCTCCTCCTTTCAAGTCATTGTCCAATTCCCTTTTGAAAACTCTGAGTTGAAAGGAACAATATTGAAAGAGGTGCAGGAGCTTTTGCAGTGTCCATGCTCAGTGTGTGAAAATTAACAAAGTTTCCCTGACCCAATGACACGGAGAGTTGGATTCCGAATTTTTATTACTGTTATGAACATTTTAAAAATAGTTGATTTCAATCGAATGTTCTAAAAAAAAAAGTTTATTCTGACCAATCTCCTCATTTTTCTCAGTCGACAAACACAATCTGATCACCCTTTAACAACATTTCATTGAGCAAATACGCACAGCCACACAGGAAAAAAGAAACATCATTTGAAACATCGAAATAATAAAACATTGAAATAAAAAAGTTACTACTGGAGATGGCTTCTGTTTGTTACAAAGTGCAGGATGATCTGATTAACTGACGGATTTGGTTCGAGATTCCCAATGACCGATTCCTGCTCCTTTGTTTCTGTTTTATTTTGGTGTCAACACCAGTGAAGAAAACGATGACTAATGGTCCTCAGTGAGGTAGTGTGGCTGAGCGATCTAAGGCGCTGGATTTAAGCTCCAATCGCTTTGGAGTTATGGGTTCGAATCCCACCGCTGCCAAGTGCTCTGTCCTGTTTTTGGTGTCTGTAGCTGCCCCATTGGAACCAACAGATACCAGCTCACATTAAATCCAGTGCGGTGTTTTACTTTGATAGGAAGATCGAGGAGAAACGATTTAAATACGAATTTCTGTCGGGAAAAGGTGGGTTGTGGAATTACAGTAGTTGATTTGCTCTTCAAGAGAGTCGGCATGTGAACAATCTGCGGCATGACCTCCTGATGTAGCCGTCTACAGTTTTATACAACAAACATTAATGCAAATCTAGGGCTCGTATTCGTGACTGAGTGTTTAAGGCGACGGGTTTTGAATGCTTTGTGGTCTCCACAGGTTGGCTGGAATCCTGCCAACTACGCTTATTATCATTCCTGAATTTTGCAGTGTATCTGCACAATTAATTAACCATTAAGTTGAATAAGAACCACCCAAAATCTCCAGCGTTCTCAAATTCCCATTCGTCTGCAAGCATTCACAAAAGTTGCAGCTAAAAATGGAACAAAAACGGAGCCAGGTTGGTGTCAGGCTTGCTTTCTGGATATTTGTCTCTCTTTAGGGTCAAATCCTTGCCCTCTGTCAATCTTGGTGTATATGTCTGTGTGCCAATGTGGTTCAGTTCCTCATTTTTACCATTCAAACATTATTCACGTTAATTGTGTAGCTTCATATTAAGATGATACAGAGAACAAAAAGAGCAGATTTAAAAGATACAAGAGGAGTTTTCTTTCTTTTCTTTTTGACTGGAGACTTTTCAGCTTCTAAGGGTCGGGGTGGTACAAAGTGGGGAATGATGAAAATTTTCACTGAGCAACACTTAAACGGACAGACACCGAGTCCTTGTAGTTGAGTGGTTAAGGCAATGGACACATCGAGAGAATGAGTTTGTATTTGTATTGCCTCTCCTTCTTCTTCCGGTTAAAATCAAACCCAATAAACACCTGCCGAGTGGATTCACTTTGCAGCCACGTGGCCTGGTCAGGGTTTAACCCTCAACCAAGCGCACGTGGTCTGCTCATTGGGACATTCCTGGTTTTGGCTGTTTCCTGAGCGGTGATTGGCTGTCGTGTTCCCAACATTACAACAATGACTGCACTTCAATAAAAGCAAAGCACTGCGTAAATCTGGAAAGGCAAACAGAAAATGCAGGGAAAGCTCAGCCGGTCTGACAGCATCAGTGGAGAGAGAAACCTGCTGAGCATTTCCAAAATTTTCTGTTTTTATTTCAAAAAGTACTTAATTGGTTGGAAAGTTGTTTGAGACTACCACTGGTCGGGAATAGCGCTATTAAAATGCAAGCCTGTCTTTCTTTCATTATCTTAAATCCCAGTCCTCTGGTTACTGACCCCCGTCAGTGGAAACAGTCTCTCCCTATCTGCTCCATCAAACCGCATGTCCCCACTGACCCCACCCCCATCATTTTGAACAGCTCCGTGAAACCTTCATTTAACCTTCTTTATTTTAAAGAGAACGATCCCGGTCTCTATAATCTCTCCACAAAACTGAATTTCCTCATCTCTGGACATGATGCAAGGCGGGGGCTTGAGGCTAAATTTTGGAAAATATTGTCAGTTGGCAGGTGGGAAAATGGAGAAGGAACCAAAACAGAAAACCCAGTCTCCAGCTTTGTGAATCTTTAGAATCTCGTTGGGAAGCGGAATCAGGGGAGAATGAAGGGTGAACTGTCCGACTGACGAGAGACAGTCAAGGCACCTTTCTCTTCTTTAAGACGCTGGAACATTGACTCTGATGTTATCAGTGAAATTAACTGATCTGAGACATTGAAAGGATTCTCGTTACTGCACATCAGGAATTCAAACCTAATATCGGCTTCGGGACAATCAGAATACTTGGTAACAGACAAGATAGCGAAAGACTCGAAGGGAGATGGCACCGGTTGTAGGAGAGCTGGTTCCCGGTGACAGGGATGTGTCTGCAATGGGTGGGATCAGACTGTTTCCATGTATCCACAATGAATGTCCCAACCTTTATTTTGGAGGAGTAAAACTGATCGAGCGCGATAGTCATCTGGGTAGTGACAATGTGAAGATTAGAATCACTGACACCCTGGTTAGGATACCTTTTAGGTGGGGCTTGTGTCTGTGGCGCAATTAATCAGCGTGTTTGCCCGTTAGCTGAAAGGTTGGTGTCAGGACAACACAGGGGGTGAAGCTTTTTACTGTTTTCCCCCCTCATCACCAAACATTGTCACACAGTTCCAGGTTGTCATTAGGATCTTGGGCTGCAAGATATCATCCCCAAAATGGTGGCAGATCTACTGTTATCCAGTGATCTCCCACACAAACAGCTTCCGATTAAAATTAATTTTTCTGTCAAAAATAATGAGAAAAGATTTGGACCTACTATGTACCTGCATCGAACCCATTAGAAATCTATTAAATCATTGGAATCAAACGAATCCATTAATGATTTTCTCTTCCTCAGCTCCACAGTGAGTGAGACAGGGAAAAGCAGAAAAGCAGCAATATTCCGGCCCCGCACTCTCCAATCACCCGCTGTCAGCAGAAAGCGGCGATTACAGCTTCAATCAGCGGGTTACTGCCCATCCCTGGGATGCAAGATACACGAACCCGGGCCAAACCTCCCAATACACCGAGCACAGGCTCAGGAAAACTCGAGGTAGATTTTATTCCAGTCACTAAACCTCCGAGCAGCATTTACAGAATACCCGAGTGAGTGAGTTACAAATAAAAGTCACACAAACTTTCTAAATCTTTTCACTGTAAAATTCCTTCATTTTATTGAAAAGCTGACTGTTGTGAATCTGAAAATGAGAACCATGGGATTTCTGTTACCGAGTGACTTGTTTTCCATTGTTTGTCCATCAGGTTTTTAAATCAATTTGTGTTGGCTTTTGAAACGAATCTGATTTCAAAATGAGGACACAAAGCAGGTAAATATTAAATCCAGGAACAAATCCTGAGGAAAGTGGATCACAGTATTTGGAAGGAGGTGCAGCTAAGAAGTGGAAGATGTGAATGATGTTATTGATGATTGAGAGAAATGCATTGCAACCTTGGGGCTTTTGTAGGCCGATTACCTTCCACATTTTAAAATTCCGACCAAACTGAGGTATCGGGGGAAAGCAACAGGTTTCTCCATGTAAGTTTGCATATGGAATTGTTTTGCACATTCCCAGCTAGCTCATTCGGTAGCGTTTGAGACTTTTAATATCAGGGTTATGCGTTCGAGCCCCACGCTGGGTGCTGTAGTATTTTCAAAGTCTGAATAAGGGTCATATGGACTTGAAATTTTCACTCTATTTCTCTCTACAGCTGCGGAGTTTTTCCATCATTTTCTGTTTTTGTTTCAGATTTCCCTCGTCCGCAGTAATTTGCTTTTATCTTTTCACTTTTAAAATCTTGCTGCGGCTCCTGTGGAACTTACAAGGCAGACATTCACCAGTGAAAGCAACTGACAGGCATCAAATTCAAAGCACTTTCATGTCGCATCTCTTTCTGCTTCTGTCCCTGTTTAGCCTCCAGCTCCCTCTTCCCGTCCAGCCCCCAGGTTAATTAGCTGCTTGATGCAGACACAGTCAGTTCGTGGGAATGGGTAAACTTCGTGGGTAAAGAGACACCTGGATCTCATCTTCCTGATTCTCCCAGATACTGATTACAGGAACGTGCACAGTGCTGATTATCCACAATCACTCCCCTCCCAGTTGTTCAGCTTTGAAATTGATTTTAACACTGGGTTTCAATGTGAAGAAAGCAGAGCTGTGATAAACTTATATTGTTCAGCAGATGTACTGCAAGAAGGTACAGAACAGGCTGATGGTAACAGTGCTCTTTGGATGCGGTGAGCTCCAGTGAAGGATTGGCACCATTAATGTGTCGCTCAATTAGTCTCGTGACAAATCTCGTGCTGGAAATGACAAAAAACTCGTTGAATTTGCTCCGTGTTTTGGTTTCAAAAAAGCCGAATACAAGGTACATCTCGCCCGAATGGGTTAGAAAATGGCAGAATGACCCGTGCTGTTGGGAAATATAAAATTATAGAAAGTTACAGCACAGAAAGAGGACATTCGGTCGGGCGTGCTGCTGTCAAAAAGCAGTAGTGATTGTTTGATCTATCAGGAGTGATATTTGTGTCAGTGCAAACAGTAGGCAGCAAAATTCGTATTTCTCCCACCCATATTTTGCTTCACAGCAACATTTGTTGCGTCAGTGCTTTGCAGCCTCCTCTTTTTTTTATATCACTTGAACCAAGTGTGATGTTTTCCAGCTCTGAGGCGAAACTTAAGCTTTCAATCCTCTGATTCTGGTGGAGTTTTTAAACGCTTCCAATCAATGAGTGATCAACACTCGTTTCAACGAATTCAATAACTCGACATTCCCTGAACGGGAATAGCACCCGGACCATGGTGGTGAGAGCGCCGAATCCTAACCACTAGACCACCAGGGAAGCTGAACCAATCGTCTTCAATTTGACTTAACTACGCTGCTTTTTCCTATTGTTTTTCAGTTCAGATCTCTTTCACCACAAAACTGCCTGTTTAGGTTCAACACAAATGACTTTGCCAGCCAATGATGCAACAGTTTCTGTGAGCTGGAACATGAAATTGACAGTGAGGTGAAATAGCCCCACAAGCTGCTCATGCGCAACATTCAATTTCCAAAACCCTCCACCCTATTAGCTGTTGGTCCAATGGAAGCGCAGATTCCTAGTCACTGGACATCAGGGAAACTACCAATAAGGCTTAACATTTGGATTATGGAAGCAACTTTTGACTTTTTCTTTTTCATTCCCAATCTCTTTAGCCAGAAAAAACTTTCTCCGACCAAATGGTCTGTTTAGGCTGAACACAAGTGACGTCGTAAACAATGAGAAGAACCATTGCTGTTAGCTGGAACATGAAATCTTTAGTTTCCTCCTTCAAGACAGTTCTTAAAGCCTCCCCCTTTGACCGAGCTTTTAGTCATCTGACCGAATATGAGGCTCGGTGTCACAATTTGTTCTCTAATGTTTCTGGGCAGCACCTTGTGACGTTTCAACAGGTTAAAGACGCTTTATAAATATAAGTTGTTGTTGTTGTATGATATATATAGAAAGGGCCAATCTCCTGTTTTATCTTTCGCGTTGACGCTTTTTTCTGCGACATTTTAACATGAATTCAGGTAGATTATATCCCGGTCACTAAACCTCCGAGCATCTTTTACAGAATATCCGAGTGAATGAGTCACAAATAAAAGTCACACAAACTTTCTAAATGTTTTCACTGTAAAATTCCTTTATTTTATTGAAATGCTGACTGTGAATCTGAAAATGAGCTCCATGGGATTTGTGTTACCGAGTGATTTGTTTTCCATTGTTTGTCCGTCAGGTTTGTAATTCAATTTGTGTTGGATATTGAAGCGAATCTGATTTCAAAATGAGGACACAAAGCTGGTAAATATTAAATCCAGGAGAAAATCCTGAGGAAAATTGATCGCAGTATTTGGAAGGAGGTGCAGCTAAGAAGTGAAGATGTGAATGATGTTATTGGTGATTGAGAGGAATGCATTGCAACCTTGGGACGTTTGTAGGTCGATTATGTTCCACACCTTAAAATTCAGAACAAGCTGAGGCATCAGGTGGAAAGCAGCAGGTTTCTCCATCTATGTTGGCATATGGAGCAACTTTCTATGTGCACGGCTAGCTCAGTCGGTAGAGCATGAGACTCTTAATCTCAGGGTTGTGGGTTCGAGCCCCACGCTGGGCGCTATGATATTTTTAAAAATCCAAATAAGATTCGTGTGGAAACATTCATTCTGTTTCTCTCACCAGCTGTGAACTTTTTCCAGCATTTCCATTGTTCGCAGTAATTTGCTTTTATCTTTTTACTTTTAAAATCTTGCTGCTTGAAATAAACACCAATTGCTGTGTCTCCTGTGAAACTTCCAAGAAGGACATTCACCACTGAAAGCAACTGACACCCATCAAATTCAATGCATGTCCCATCTCTTTCTGCTTCTGTCTCTGTCTCGCCCCCAGTTCCCTCTGCCCGTTCAGCCCCCAGGTCAATTAACTGTTGCTTGATGCAGGCACAGTCAGTTCGCGGGAATGAACAAAACTCGTGGGTAAAGAGACACCTGGATCTCACCTTCCTGGTTCTCCCAGATACTGATTACAGGAATGTGCCCAATGCCGATTATCCACCGTCACACTCTCCTCCCAGTTGTTCAGCTTTGAAATTGATTTTCACACTGGATTTCAATGTGAAGGAAGCAGAGCTGTGATAAGCTTATATTGTTCAGCAGATGTACTTCAAGAAGGTACATAACAGGCTGATGGTAACATTGCTCTTTGGTCACGGTGAGCTCCAGTGAAGGATTGGCACCATTAATGTGTCGTTCAATTAGTCTCGTGACAAATCTCGTGCTGGAAATGACAAGAAAACTCACTGAATTTGCTCCGTGTTTTGGTTTCAAACGAGCCAAACACAAGGTAAGAAAGTACATCTCGCTGGAGTGGGTTATAAAATGGCAGAATGATCTGTGCTGTTGGGAAACATAAAATTATAGAAAGTTACAAAAAGAGGCCATTCGGCCTGGCGAGCTGCTTTCAAAGAGCAGCTATGATTGGTTGATCCACCAGGAGTGATATTTGTGCCAATGCAAACAGCAGCCACAAAATTCGTGCTTCTCCCACCAATATTTTGCCTCACACCAACATTTCTATATTCAGTGCTTTGCACCTAGCCCTTCTCTCCTATTCCTTCATTCCCTTACCCCACTTGAACCAAGTGTGATGTTTTCCAGCTCTGAGGCGAAACTTAAACTCTCACTCCTCTGATTCTGGTGGAGTTTTTAAACGTTTCCAATCAATGAGTAATCAACACGCATTTCAACAAATTCCATAACTCGATACTTCCTGACCAGGAATCGAACCCGGGCTACAGCGGGGAGAGTGCTGAATCCTGGCCACTCGACCACCAGGAAATAATTTTCGATTCGGCTTATCTACGCTGCTTTTGCCAATTGTTTTTCAGTTCAGATCTCTTTCGCCACAAAACTGCCTGTTTAGGTTCAAGATAAATGACTTCGTCAGCCAATGAAAACAATGGTTGCTGTGAGCTGGAACATGAAATTGACAGTGAGGTGAAATAGTCCCACAAGCTGCTCCTGTGCAACTTTCAATTTTCAAAACTCTCCACCCTATTGGTCCAATGGAAGCGCCGATTCCGAGTCACTGGACATCAGGGAAACGACCAATAAGGCTTGAAATTTGGATTATGGAGGCAACTTTTGACATTTGTTTTTCATTCCCGATCTCTTTCACCAGAGACAACTTTCTCTGACAAATGGTCTGTTTAAGTTGAACACAAGCGACATCTTCACCAATGAGAAGAACCATTGTCCCTGCTTTGCCTCCAGCTCCCTCTGTCCATCCAGCTCCCAGGTCAATCAGCAGCTTGATGCAGACACAGTCAGTTCGTGGGAATGGGTAAAACTCATGGGTAAAGAGACACCTGCATCTCATCTTCCTGATTCTCCCAGATATTGATTACAGGAATGTGCCCAGTGCCAATTATCCACAGTGACACTCTCTTCCGTTCAGCTTTGAAATTGATTTTCAGATTGGATTTCAATGTGAAGAAAGCAGAGCTGTGATAAGTTTATATTGTTCAACAGATGTACTGCAAGAAGGTACATGACAGGCTGATGATAACAGAGCTCTTTGGACTCGGTGAGTTCCAGGGAAGGATTGGCACCATTAATATGTCGCTCAGTTAGTCTCGTGACAAATCTCGTGCTGGAAATGACAAGAAAACTCGCTGAATTTGCTCCGTGTTTAGGTTCAAAAGAGTCGAATACAAGGTAAGAAAGTACATCTCGCTTGAGTGGGTTTAAAATGACAGAATGACCCGTGCTGGTGGGAAACATAAAATTATAGAAAGTTACAGCACAGAAAGAGGCCATTCGGCCGGGCTGCTTTCGGAAATGGAACAAACATTGAGCCAAGTCTCTGACATCCTTGCTTCCTGGGTGTGTCTCTCCTTACGCCTCTGTCACTCTCGGTGTCTGTTCCAGTGATTGTTTGATCCAACTGTGATGTTTTCCAGCTCTGAGGGGGAATTTTCAGGAGGGAAGGAGGCAGATAGTGGGGATAAAGGGGTCCTTCTCACGATGGCGGCCGGTGACTAGTGGAGTTCCACAGGGGTCAGTGTTGGGACCACAACTTTTCACTTTATACATTAATGATCTATATGAAGGAACTGAGGGCATCCTGGCTAAGTTTGCAGATGATACAAAGATAGGTGGAGGGACAGGTAGTATTGAGGAGGCGGGGAGGCTGCAGAAGGATTTGGACAGGTTAGGAGAATGGCAAAGAAGTGGCAGATGTAATACAACGTGGGCACGTGTGATGTCATGCACTTTGGCAGGGAGAATAGAGGCATAGACTATTTTCTAAATGGGGAGAGAATTCAGAAATCTGGAGTGCAAAGGGACTTGGGAGTTCTAGTCCAGGACTCTCTTAAGGTTAACTTGCAGGTTGAGTCGGTAGTTAGGAAGGCAAATGCAATGTTGGCATTTATTTCGAGAGGACTAGAATATAGAAGCAGGGATGTGCTGCTGAGGCTTTATAAGGATCTGGTCAGACCAAATTTAGAATATTGTGAGCAATTTTGTGCCCCGTATCTCAGGAAGGATGTTCTGGCCCTGGAGAGGTTCCAGAGGAGGTTCACGGGAATGATCCCAGGAATGAAAGGCTTAACATGAGGACTCTGGGTCTATATGTGATGGAGTTTAGAAGGATGAGGGGGGAATCTAATTGAAACTTACAGAATACTGAAAGGCCTGGATAGAGTGGACGTGGGGAAGATGTTTCCATTAGTAGGAGAGACTAGGACCCGAGGGCACAGCCTCAGAGTAAAGGGAAGACCTTTTAGAACAGAGATGAGGAGAAACTTCTTTAGTCAGAGCGCAGTGAATCTATGGAATTCATTGCCACAGAAGGCTGTGGAGGCCAGGTCATTGAGTGTGTTTAATACCGAGATAGATAGGTTCTTGATTGGCAAGGGAATTGAAGGTTACGGGGAGAATGGGGTTGAGAAACTTATCAGCCATGATTGAATGACAGAGCAGACTCGATGGGCCGAATTTCTTCTCCTATGTCTTATGGTCTCTCAATTCTCTGATGGAGCTTTTAAACGTTTCCAATCAATGAATAATCAACACTCGTTCCTATAAATTCAATAACTCTACACTCCCTGACCGGGATCGAACCCAGGGCACGGCGTTGAGAGCGCCGAATCCTAGCTACTAGAACACCAGGGAATCTATACCAGTATATTTCGATTTGACTTATCTATGCTGCTTTTGCCTATTGTTTTTCAGTTCAGATCTCTTTGACTACAAAACTGCCTGTTTAGGTTCAAGACAAACGACTTCGTCAGCCAATGAAAACAACGGTTGCTGTGAGCTGGAACATGAAATCGACAGTGAGGTGAAATAGTCCCACAAGCTGCACATGCGCAACTTTCAATTTCCAAAACCCTCCACCCTATTCGCTGTTGGTCCAACGGAAGTGCCGATCCCGAGTCACTGGACATCAGGGAAACTACCAACAAAGCTGGACAGGTGGATTATGGAGGCAACTTTTGACATTTTTTTTATTCCCGATCTCTTTCACCAGAGACAAATGGTCTGTTGAGGTTGAACACAAGCGACTTCTTCACCAATGAGAAGAACCATTGCTGTTAGCTGGAACATGAAATCGATACTTTCCTCCTTTAAGACAGTTCTTAAAGCCTCCCCCTTTGACCGAGCTTTTAGTCATCTGACCGAATATGTGGCTCGGTGTCACACTTTGTAATATAATGATCCCGGGGAACGCCTTGTGACGTTTCATTAGGTTAAAGGCGCTTTATAAATATAAGTTATTGTTATTGTAGGATATATATAGAACGGGCTAATCTCCTGTTTTATCTTTCACGCTGATGCTTATCTCTGCGACATTTTAACATGGATTCGCACAACTAATGTGAATCAAGTTTGCGATGTTAAAAACGTTTTAACCCCCTCAGGGATCTGAACCACATTGACAATCACAGAGGAACAGATACAGAGATATACACCGAGAGTGACAAAGGCCTAAGTAGAGACACACACCCAGAAAGCAAGGGTGTTATCAACTTGGCTCAGTGTTTGTTCCATTTCCAAAAGCAAATTCCCTGAATGTTGACAAATGAATGGGAATCAGAAAATACGGACGTATTTGGATGGGTTTCCTTCGAAGTAACTGATAATTAATTAGGTTAAAATCATAAATGGTGAAACCTTTAGTCAGCAGGATTCCAACCCTTGTGTTCATAATCACAACAAACGGAAATTGTCGAACTATCACTCACTCAAATAAACAAGCTTGGAAAATGCTTTTACCAGGTTTCAAACTGCAGCTCCATCATATGTGAAGCGAATATGACCCCACTCGTCTCTATAAACCCTGCGCTGTAAAGATCCCAATGGAGCTGTCTGGAATGTTAAGCGGTGACGTCATGAACAGCACTTTGGGTCTTTGCTTTGAAGAAATGGAATTCGGCTGTTCTCATTAGGAATGCTGGAGACAGACTGATCAACAATGTCATCATCAAATGGCACAGCGCAGTAAGAGGTCTTTCCACCCATGGTGTCTGTCAGTTTTGTACAAAGAGCTTCATAATTAATGACAATTCCCTTCTCTTTCTCCTTAGCCCTGTTTCTTTCGCTTTCAAGCCATTGAACAATTCCCATTTGGAAATCGGTGTTAAGAAAACCAATATTGAAAGCTTCAGCTGGTTCCTCACCTGAGCAAATACGTCAGACTTGCTCCAGAGACTGACTTTTGCAGTGCTTTATTTTGGTCAGAAGTTTAAGGCAATATAATTTGCAGGTAAACCTGGATCTTTTTTTTTATTCATTCATGTGATGTGGGCTTCGCTCTCTGGGCCAGCATTTATTGTCCATCCCTAATTGCCTTTGGGGAGGTGGTCTGCCTTCTTGAACAGCTGCAGTCCATGTTGTGTAGCTACTTCCACTGTCCTGTTAGGAAGGGAGTTCCAGGACTTTGACCCAGTGACAGTGAAGGAACGACGATATATTTCCAAGTCAGGGTGGTGAGTGAATTGAAGGGGAACTTCCAGGTGATGGTGTTCCTATCTATCTGCTGCCCTTGTCCTTCTGGCTGGGAATGGTCATGAGTTTGGACGCTTCTGTCTAAGCAGCCTTGGTGAATTCCTGCAGTGCAACTTGTAGATGGTACACACTGCTGCTACTGTGCATCGGTGGTGAAGGGAGTGAATGTGGATGTGGTGCCAGTCAAGTGGACTGCTTTGCCCTGGACGGTGTCCAGCTTCTTCAGTGTTGCGGGGGCTGCACTCATCCAAGCAAGTGGGGAGTATTCAATTACACTCCTAACTTGTGCCTTGTAGATGGTAGACAAGCTTTAGGGAGTCAGGAGGTGAGTTACACGTTGCACGATTCCTAACATCTGACCTGCTCTTGTAGCCACAGAGTTTATATGGCTGGTCCAGTTCAGTTCCTGGTCAATGGGAACCCCCAGGATGTTGATAGTGAGGGATTCAGTGATGGTAATGCCATTGAATATCAAGAGGCGATGGTTGGATTCTTTCGTGTTGGAGATGGTCATTGCCTGACACTTGTGGGGTGCGAATGTTACTTGCCACTAGTCAGCCCAAGCCTGGATATTGCCCAGGTCTTGCTGCATTTGGACATGGACTGCATCAGTATCTGAGGAGTCCGGTATGGTGCTGAACATTGTGTAATCATCAATTAACTTCGCCACTTCTGTCCTTATGATGGATGGAAGTTCATTGCTGAAGATGGTTGGGCCGAGGACACTACCCTAAGGAACTCCTGCAGTGATGTCCTGGAGCTAAGATGACTGACTCCAACAACCACAACCATCTTCCTTTGTGCTAGGTATGACTTCAACAAGCGGAGAGTTTCCTCCTGATTCCCATTGACTCCAGTTGTGCTCGGGCACCTTGATGCCACACTCGGTCAAATGCTGATCTCACCTCAGCTCGGGAGTTCAGCTCTTTTGTTTATATTTGAGCCAAGGCTGTAATGAGATCAGGAGCTGAGTGGTCCTTGCGGAACCCAAGCTGGGCATCAGTGAGCAGGTTATTGCTAAGTCAGTGCCGCTTGATAACACTGTTGCTGACTCCTTCCATTACTTTACTGATGATGGAGAGTAGACTGATGGGGCAGTAACTGGCCGGGTTGGATCATTCTCACTCTTTCTTTCCCAGTTTGGTGGGAAGAACGAGTAGAGAGAGTATAAATTGCAGGGTTCCGGGGAAAAGGTCAGGTAATGGTAGTGACAGGACTGGCAGAAAGACCTCTTTCTCCGATGTAACCATTGCATGATTTCATACAAATAATAGTCGCATGAGAGCAGCTTCTGTAGTCGTGGCCGAGTGGTTAAGGCGATGGATTAGAAAGCCATTGTGGTTACCCCGAATCCTACTGACTACGTTTCTCGTTATTTTGGATTTTATCGGCGCACAGACAGAGCTAATTATCGTTTGAATCGAGAGAAAGTGATTCAAACACACCCGTGTTCTCTTGTTTCCATTCATTTGTCAGCCTCCTGCAAATCTCCAGTCGGAAATGAAAAACAAAACGGAGCCAATTTGGTGACATGATTTCACTCTGGCATTTGTCTCTCCTTAGGCTTCTGTCACTCTCGGTGTATATCTCTGAGTATGTTCCTCTGTGTGGGTCAATGCAGTTCAGTTCTCTCAGGAGGTGAACACATCTTTACGAGCACAAACTGTATTCACATTAGTGGTGCAACTTCAGATTACATTGTTACAGTGAAAAATATCAGGATGAAAGAGACAAGAGCAGTTTGTATCTTTCTATGTATGGACTACAACAACAACTTATATTTATAAAGCTCCTTTTCCCAAATGAAACGTCACAAGGCATTCCCCAGGAGCACTTTATCACAAAGTATGACACTGAGCCACATAATCGGTCAGATGACGAAAAGCTCGGTCAAAGGGGGAGGCTTTAAGAACTGTCTTAAAGCAGAAAAGTATCGATTTCATGTTCCAGCTCACAGCAATGGTTCTTCTCATTGGCTGAAGACGTCATTTGTGTTCATCCGACACAGACCATTTGGTTAAAGCAACTTGTCCTTGGTGAAGTTTGTAAAAGTAAACTCCACTACAGTTTGGCGGCCTATAAACAGCGCCCATCAATGTTTACTGCCTCTTGCTGTTTCTTAGCTCCACCCAAACTGATTCTACATCTTGATCCTTCAATCTAAGATCCTCTCTCACTAATGTACCGATCTCGTTCCTTATTAACAGCGCGACCCCGCCTCGTTTTCCTTTTTGCCCATTCTTCCTAAATGACGAATATCTTTGAATATTCAGATCAACCAATCACACTGCCCTTTGAAAGCAGCACACAGGGCCGAATGGCCTCTTTCTTTTCTGTAACCTCCTGTCATTGTTGATCACAGCTCCACCTTCTGCACGTTTAAAGACAGTGTGAAAGTAAGCACAATTTCAAATCTTAACGCGCATATTTGTGATTTTGTGTGTGTCAATGTGGATCAGTTTCCCATTTTCACCACCCAAACATTATCTATGTTAGTTCTCTGACTTCATATCAGCAAAAACAAAAAGCAGTTAACAGGACATTTCTCTCTTTATCTTGAGTGGAGACTGTTTAGCAACTAAACTTCTGGATGTTACAAAGCGGGGGATGATTGAAGTTTTCACATGATCTTATTAAGTAGCTGAGAATGCTCGAGGGGCCGAATGGCCAATTCCTGATCATAATTTTTTTATATCCTAATTCAGTGTCAATGTTTGTGTCTAATCTGAATGTGGTAGTGAGGCCGAGCGGGCTCAGCCGCTGGTTCAGGTTTCGATCTCTCTGGTGATTTGGGCTTTACTCCCACCGCTGCCAAACTTTCAGGTGCTTTGTTATTTGAGACGCTTCCAAAAGATTCTCTGTGCGGTGAAGGAACAGCTGATCTGTGTAGTGTTGTATTTCAGTTGGAAGAATGAGGAGAGACAGTGTAAATCCCAGGGTGACTGCGAAAAGGTGGGGCAATGGCACGGACTGGAAGACCTTCGTTCACTGGAACCCGCTGTATTCATTCTATTATTTTAAACAAACAACATACAGCCTTTACCCAGTTGTCCTGCCCGAGTGGTTCAGGCGTTTGTCCATGTGGTTCGAATCCTGCCAACTCCCCTTCTTCTCATTCCTGATTGGCACAAACTGTCTGCAGAATAAATTATCAGTCAAATGAAAAAGAAAACCACCCAAACACCCCCGTGTTTCTGACTTCAGTTCATCTGCAAATATTCACTATATCTGGAGTCTGAAATGGAACAATAATTGGCCAAGTTGGTGACATCCTTGCTTTCTGGGTGTTTGTCTCTCCTTCGGCCTCTGTCACTCTCGTTGTATGTGTCGGTGTGTGTTCCTGTGTGTGTGTCAATGCGGTTCAGTTCCCCGAGGGAATGGACACATATTCACTAACACAAACTTGCTTAACATTGGTTGTGCAACTTCATGTTAAAATGTCAAAGAGAAAAATATCAGGATGAACGATGCAAGTGGAGTTTGCAATGTTTGGAAGGAGGTGCAGCAAAGAAGTGGAAGATGTGAATGATGTTATTGATGATTTCTCGGACTGCATTACAACTTTGTGGATTTTGTAGGTCGATTACTTTCCACAGTTTGAAATTCAGAACAAGCTGAGGCTCCAGGAGGAAACAACATTGATCTCCCTGAATTTTCACATAGGAAATAACGCGCGTGCATGCCCGGCTAGGCTGTGACAGAGACAGGACGGCCAGAAGGCGATAGATTTGAAATCCAATGGGGTTACCCCACGCAGGTTCAAATCCTGTCGACTTCGTTTTCCATTATTTTTGATTTTAACCATTGATCTCAGAAACAGTAAATGGAATCGACATGTACACAAGACCTGCAGTAGCAAAGATTTACCAGTGGGTGGCAGTGAAACCGTGATTGCTTCCATCACATGAAGCAGACGCGGTCTCAATTATTACTGCATTTGGCACTGTCTCTGTTCAGGTTAAATTAGACGCCGTTTCTGTTTCTATTACACTAGGACATGTCTCTGATCATATTAGAGAAGGTCATCTCTCAGTTGTTTCTGTAATTGGCTCAATCTCAGTTGTTTATGTACTGGACTGGGTTCACAATACAGTTGGCACTTTCTCAGTCATGACTGCACTGAAGCAGGTCTCGGCTAAAGTTGCAATAAGCCATGCCCCAGTTGGCACTGCACTAGAGCTTGTCTCTGGTTATAGAAAACTAGAACATGTTTTTCTTTGCATTTCACAAGACTCTGTCTCAGCTATTGTTCCAGTTGAACCTGCCATGTGTCTATCAAACTGGACCCTATCTCAGTTAATGCTGCACCAATACATGTCTCCATTCATATCACACATTTTCCTGTTTCTGTTGTTATTGTCCTTTATCATGACTTTGTTATTGCTGGACTTGTCCATGTCTCTGTTTTTATTAATCTCGTACCTTTGCCGTTATTTAATTCACCAGGCACTGCGACAGTTTATATTACAAAGAGCCCTGAATTATGTGAAGCTCCACAAGACCCTGTATCAGTTTTCTTAAACTGGATCCGGTTTGTGTTATTGCTACACTAGGCAGGTTCGTATTACACAAGATCCTGTCTCAATTATTACTGCACTCGGCACTGCCTCACTTATATTCCACTAGATCGCGGCCCTGCTTATAACACACTCAATAATGGCTGCACTTATATTCCTCTAGACCGTATTTCAGAACAATTTACACTAGACTCTGTATCAGCCTGTATCACACTCGAGCTGGTCTGTCTTTTTAATTAAAATGGATCCTGTCTTTGTACCTTTGTCTCTGCTTCTATTCCACTCTCCCTTTCCCTGTTTTTACTCCAGGAGATTAGATCTGTCTCTCTTACACTGGCGGCAGTCTCCGTTATTATGATTTAGACTCTCTCTAGGAAGCAATTACCCTGTGTCCTGTGTCTGTAATAACTGCCCTATTTCAATTGTTGTTGATCCAGGCCCTGTATCAGTAAATATTGCACTCGCCCCGTCTCCGCTATTACAGCAGTAGACCCTGTCTTTGTTAATATAGCACTCGTCCCCGTCCCTGTTATTCGTGCACTAGGTCACGTCTTTGCTTAAGTAACATTAGATGGCCTCCCTATTATTTTTTTTTTCTGGACATGCCAATTTTTATTAAGTGTTCATTAGTTGCTGTTTTACACTTTGTTGAAGGCTGCCACATCAACAGACTGCACGTAATCTTCAAATGCAGTGATAGTTTCTTCCAGCATATCTGTTCCCACCTTGTCGTCTTCAACTACGCACTGAATCTGTAGCTTCTTGATGCCATAGCCCACTGGAACCAGTTTGGAAGAACCCCAAACTAAGCCATCCATTGTCACTGAACGTACACACTCTTCCAATTTGGACATGTCAGTTTCATCATCCCATGGTTTCACATCCAGCAAAATAGATGATTTAGCAATGAGCGCTGGCTTTTTGGATTTTTTAGCTTCATATTGAGCTAGACGCTCTTCCTTGATCCTCTTGGCCTCTGCACTTTCCTCCTCATCATCAGAACCAAAGAGATCAATGTCATCATCATCATCATCTTCCACAGCTTTTGCTGGTGTTGTATCTGCTACATTTTGTGGGCCATATTTACCAAGAGGCTGCTTAACACCTGGAAGGTAAGACTTTGTACTTTCATAGGACAGGATGTGATTGTACCACCGAAGTGCATGGTAGAAGTCAGCAGAAGGTGGAGCATCAAGAGCTTCAAACACAGCTATGTCAGCTTGAGATGGAACATACCCCTCGATGTAGCTCCGATCCGCCAGGTAGTCGTTAAGCACCTTCAGGCCAGAGGCGGACTTGAGGTCTCCAAAACCCATGTTTTATTCGATGTGATGGTGACTCCAGCTCGCTGTGCCCTGAGCTCGTGCGGTGGCTGTTACTGCACTAGTAATGTCTCTGCTTAAATTGCACTAGGCCTTGTCTCAGTAATTACCACACCAGGCTCTGTCTCTGTTGTTACTACACTATTCTATGTCTCTCTAAGGTGAACGTTGAGTTAGAAATGGGCCTCTGACTTTGGCCTAAAACTACAGGTTTCCCATTGACCGTTTGTTCCGCACAGCTCCTGGCATTCATTTTCATTACACCCAACAGAATTACATATGAGACATCGTTTATTCTGTGTGTGTGTGTGAAAAGAAATCATGCTGCATCATTCCACAAAGATAAAAGATTTATCTTCACCAGAATGTTTCATTTTATTTTATTTTCTCTTATTCAAACTGTAACTACAGATCGTCTAATAATGTAAATATTTATTGATAATATATTCTGTTATGTGGTCTTGTTTAGAAATTCATGTCATGCCAACCATTTCTTTGCTAAGACGGACACGTTTGTCACCACATTTACTGAATGTCTGTCATCTCTCTACCTGAGACAGCGTCTAACTCACTGAAACGTATTGTTCTCTCTCTCAGATAAAAGCAAAATACTGCGGATGCTGGAAGTCTGAAATAAAAACAAAAATACCTGGAAAAACTCAGCAGGTCTGACAGCATCTGTGGAGAGGAACACAGTTGACGTTTCGTATCCATATGACTCTTCTTCAGAAGAAAGGAAATGGAGAAATGCGGTGAAATATAAGCTGGTAGTGGGGGGTGTGGCAGGTTGAGCTGGATAGGGGTCCAGTGATAGGTGGAGGCAAAGAAGAGATGTCCCAGACAAAAGGACAAAGGGATGTTGACTGTGATGATATTATCTAAGAAATGTGTTCATGGTGACATTAAGAGGAGCAAGCAGGACGAGCAAGTGACAGATGGCCCTAGTGGGGGTGGGGTGGTGGGAAGGGATCGAAATGGGCTAAAAGGTGGAGATAAAACAATGGATCGAAATAAATTTAAAAATAGCCGGGAAAAGAAAAATATATATTTTTTAAAATTACAAATTATTGGAAAAAGGGGTAGGGGATGAAGGAGAGAGTCCGTGATCTGAAATTGTTGAACTCAATATTAAGTCTGGAAGGCTGTAAAGGCGGAAGATGAGGTGCTGTTTCTCCAGTTTGCATTGAGCTTTACTGGAACAATGCAGCAGGCCAAGGACGGACATGTGGGCATTGTCTGCGTCTGTGTGTGTGTGTACGTTTGCATTTGTGAGTGTGTGCCTGTGTGTGTGTCGGTGGTGTGTGTGTGTCGGCGTGTGTCAGTGTGTGTGGTGTGCGCCTATGTGTGTGTGTGTCTGTGTGTCAGTGTGTGTGTGTCTGTGTGTGCATGTCTGTGTTGTGCGTGTTTTTGTATGTGTTTGTGCGTCTGTGTGTTTTTGTATGTGTGTGTGTGTTTTTGTATGTGTCCGTGTGTTTGTGCTCCTGTGTGTGTGTGTGTGTGTGTGTCTTTGTGTGCTTCTCTGTCTGTGTATGAGCGTGCATTTCTGTGTGTGTTTATGCGTATGTGCGTGTGTTTGTGTGTGTATGTATGTCTTTGTGCATCTATGCATGTATGTCTGTGTGCACCTGTGTACGTCTGTGTCTTTGTATATGTGTGTATGCCTGTGTGCGTGTTTGTCTGTCTGTGTGTATTGGTGTGTGCCTGTTTATGTGTGCACATGTACGTCTGTGTCTGTCTGCCTGTGTGTGTGTGTGTGTGTGTGTGTGTGTGTGCGTGTGTGTATGTGAGTGTGTGGTTATGTGTGAGACACGGCATATTGTTTGCAAGTGAATTTCACAATGATCTTCATCATCCTTCCATTCATGAAAGATGATGGACATGCAGCAAACGAATCTATTCAGATGGGTTGTCTCCAGGTGCTGCACAGTTTCTGACGGCTGAGCTCAATCCTTGAGGGGCAGTTTCTGTCACAAGTGTCTCATGTAAAGCTACAAGTGATGTTATGGGTTGTTGTTTCCAGTCTTGGCGTCTGTTGCCAAGCCGCTGTAGCCATGGTGATGCACAAAAGTCCACAGGAAGTATCACCATCTTCCTCTGTCGTCATCTAGTGAATTTCATGTCTGATAATCGCGAATTAGGGCCTCCATGTCACGCTTGTGAGTGTCATACAAGCAGAGCTTTGGGCGTCTCACTGGCCGCCTGGCCCTTAGCTCTGTGACCACCTTCCATCGTGAAAACGGGCCGGAGCCATCCAACTGTTTGATGAGCCTAACAGACTTGGGAGTCTGTCTTTGAGAGGACTGCCGCTTCTTGATTTTGTCCCACCAGGAGGTACCCAATAACCACCGCACACAGTGCAAATGGAAGTCACGGAGTTTCTTTCCTTGATAGGTGTAAGTCCTCCTTGTTCCACAGCCAGACAAGGTACTGAGGACACAGCCCTAATACACCATCAGCTTGGCCCCAAGGGTCAGCTTGATGTTAATCCATGTACGTTTCATGAGCCAGGTGATATCTGCTTTCCCCGTGCGTGTATCAGGAACTGCATCAAGGAGCAGACTGTCTGTCACCGTGGAACTTGGGGAGCAGTATTAACTAACCACTTCCAGCCGGGTGTTATCTAGTGTGATCACTGGCGGAAGTGCAACACCTTGCCCTTTAAACATGGTTTTCTAGAAGTTTTTAGTGAAATAGAACAAGTTACAAGCATGGGAGAGATGGCGAATGAGTCGCTGTTGGTTTTGCAGGTTTCTTGTACACCCCTGTATAACAGAATTTAATAAACCAGTATGGGGGGCAGGGGTGCGCTTATGCTCTGTCATTGCAGGCCTATTGTATTGAAAACTGTGCTATTAATTCCAAAATCTACGATCCAAATGTGGTTCCACATGTAGCAGCTTCAGTAAAAGCTCTGCCCCATGTGAGGCTCGAACTCACAGCCTCGGCATAGCCTGCTGATCGCACTGCAATATAAGTACTGCGCGCTAACCGATTGCGCTACTAGAGTGCACACCAATGACTGCATTTTATCTGGTTACATTTTTCACGGATCACTGGGGTCAGGTATGATTCCCTGGTGGCAGATTAGTCAATGTGATCTCAATAAAATTTAATGATATTGTATGAACTGTAATATATTTAGAATGAAATAAAATGCCGACATTGGGTCAGGGAAACTTTGTTAATTTTCACACACTGAGCATGGACACTGCAGAAACTCCTGCGCCTTTTTCAATATTGTTTTTTCTTAACTCAGGGTTTTCAAATGGGTATTGGACAAATATTTGAAATGGAAAAGCTGCTGGGTTATGAAGAAAGAGAAAGATATTGGGACTAATTGGGCAGCTCTTTGTAAAAAGCTGGCGAGGGCACGATGGGTCCTAATGAACTGTGAACTTTCACGATTCCATTGCTCGATCAATTTCTCTACGGTGTTCCTAAATATCCCAGCCCAATCCTATTTCTGCAAAGCATAATCCAGTACTGCAGCATGAGGACACAGTTTGAAATTCTATACAAGTCCCTCTGGCTAACTCGCTGCGCGGGGTTTCTGTTGTGTCAGCCATGATCTTATTGAATGGCGGAGCAGCATCATAAAGCTGAATGGCGGATGTTCCTCTGACCCGGGCTGAATGGCCTCAAGATGTGGTGTTACCGTGGCTCTGATTTTATGGAACTGTGAGGGGCTCGAACGACAAAATGGTCTGTTCCTGCTGCTGTTTGTTATGTTCTTATTCAGCACCAATACCACTCAAGGCAATAGTTACTATCATATAGCCAGCAGTAGCGTGTTTGAGTCGTCCAAGGCGCTGGTTTAGGCTGCAGCGTCTATCGAGTCGTGGATTTGAATCTCATCCCTGCCAAAGTTTCAGTTGGTTCGTCCTTTCAGACGTTTCATCAAATCCCTTAGGATAGGCTCGGGGCATTTGACATGCGACGTGATTCCCCTTGGTAGGAAGAACAAGGGAGGCTGTAGGAATTGCAGGGTGAGTGCTAATAGGTGGGGCTGAATCCTCTCAGTCTCTGCTGTAACCATTCCATGGTTTTACGTGAACAACATTTACACCAGTGTCATGTCTCCAGTCATGGCTGAGTGATTAAGGCGATGGATTGGAGCGCCACTGGGATCTGCCCCAGTCATGGCTGAGTGATTAAGGCGATGGATTGGAATTCCATTGGGATCTGCTCCCGCAGGTTCGCATCCTGCTGATTGCGCTGTTCAGTGTTCCTTCCTTTTGGTGCCTCCAGAATTAAAAATTGGCCAAATGGAGTCAGAACCTTCCAAACACACGCATCTGTTTTTCCTGTTTCACTTTTGTGTTCCTTCTTTCCTTTTCATCCATAAGCATTCACATAATCTGCAGTCAGAAATGGAACAAAGCTGAGTTAAATGAGTGGCATCCTTGCTTTCTGAGAGTTTGCCTGTCCTCAGAGACAAACCCTAGCCCGCTGTCACTCTCGGTGTATATGTCTGTGTGCGTTCATATGTGTGTGTCAATGTGGTTCAGTTCACTGAGGGGTGAATACATTTTTACCACCGCAAAATTTTATTTACTTTCATTATATATCTTCACGGTAAATGGTACAGCGAATAACAACAGGTTTAGAAGTTGCAAGAGGAGATTGACGCTTTCTGTGTTTATTTAATTGGAGACTGTTTATTAATTCAGTTCCCATACGTTACACAGCGGAGGAAGATTGAAATTTTCACTGAGCAACATTTAAACAGACAGTGGATTCACTCGATGTAATAGTGTGTTCCAGTTCGGTATATGCAATCAGAGAAACAATTTCTATTCGTTGCTTTGAGCTAAATCTTCCTAATAGGTTGGATGTTTTGCACATTTGTGTTCATTTTTCTCGATTTATTTGAAATGTATATTCATAGATCAATTCGTGTGGGAACCTACTAAATAACAGCTGGGCTGGCAAAAGCTTGGACGAGATTTCCTTGTAGCCTAAGGACACAAAGCAGAACCATGTCGGTAATATAAGTAGACGCAGGAAGACAGGGAGTCTACTTGATCCTAGGTGGCCTTAAGCCATTAAACCTTCAGTTGGAAGCTAATTTCTTCAAACAGAATGTTAAAGAAACACACTAAAGGTTCAGTTTCGGTGCTTTCACCGCCTGGGTTCGATTCTGTGTCTTGATGTTGTTCAAAATGTCGTAACTAATACCCAATATATAGTTTGAAAAACAATAATATTAAACTCGAAACCTTTCCTTTGTTTCTCCCTTCACATTTGCTGTCAGACGTGCTGAGAACTTCCAGCACTTTCTATTTTTATTATAACACGAATTACTGTCTTTATCATACACATGATCACAAGAAATAGGAGCAGGAGTAGACCACACGGCCCATCGAACCTGCTCCATCATTCAATTGGATCATGGCTGATCTTGGGCTTCATCTCCATTATCCTGCCCATTCCCCATATCCCTTAATTCCCCGAGAGAGCAAAAATCTGTCCATCCCAGCCTTAAATGTGTTCAATGATGGAACCTCCACAATCCTTTGGAGTAGAGAATTCAAAGATTCGCAACGGTGAAGAAATTTGCCCTCATCTCAGCCCTAAATTATCGGCCCTTTATCCTGAGACAATGCTCCAGTGTTTTAGATTACCCTACCAGTGGAAACAATCTCTGTGTCCACCCTATAAAGCCCTCTCAGAATTTTGCAGGTTTCAATCAGGTTGCCTTTCATTCTTCTAAACTCCAGAGAATAAAAAGCCAATTTATTCAGCCTCCCATCATAGGACAATCGCCTCATTCCAGAGACCAATTTAGAGAACATTCCTGCAACTTCTCCACTGACTGTATATTCTTTTATCAATGTGAAGATGAAAACAGCTCACGGGATTCTAGATGACGTCTCACCAAAACCCTGTAGCAAGACCTCTTTATTCTTGCTCTCCAATCCCCTTGTAATAAAGGCCAACGAGCCAGTGGCCTTCCTAATTGCTTGCTGCAGTTGCATGCTAACTGTCAACATTGCTTGCACATCTCTTTGACCATCGGCACTTACAAATTTCTCACATTTTAAAAGCATTCTGCTGTTCTAATTTTTACAACCAAGTGAACATATTCGCACCTGCCTACATTATATTCCACCTGCCATCTTGTTGCCCACTCACACGACCTTTCGATAATTTTTTGCAGTGCTCTTCTCAAAGATTACCTTGCCACCAAATTTCATAAATTTAAACTATAGGCTGTGAGAATTGAACTCACGACTGCTGGTTTACAAGTCCAGTGCTCTAACCACTGAGCTATGGAACCAGTTTCCAAATCGCACCCACAGTAAGTCTCCTAGTGGAGCGAGGAACAGGAGAACGTTCTGCATGGACGATATTTGATAGACCTGGAAATGCCTGAGATGGAGAACCGAGAATTAAAAGAAGCGTCATGAAAGTGGCAGAATTTGATGTGTGCCAGTTGCTTTCAGTGATGAATGTCTGCTGCGGTAATGTGAACGGTTTTACTGCCGATTGTTTACACTGACACAAAAATCACTCCTGGCTAATCAATCACAACTGCTCTTTGAAAGCAGCGCGCCAGGCCGAATGGCCTCTTTCTTTGCTGTAACTGTCTATAATTTTATGTTTCCCAGCATCATTTCCCAGTCATTCCGACATTTTATTACACACAATGGGGAATGTACTTTCTCACATTCTCGCTTTTGAAGTCAAGGCACTGAGCAAACTCAAAGTTTTTCTTTAATTCCAGCACAGGGCTTGGAACCAGACCAGCTGAACGACACTTTATTGGTGCCAATCCTTCACTGCAGCTACACCTTAAAAAACAGTGGCTGTCATTGCCCGAAGATGTTGTTTATGATAAAAATCTGCGGGAAAAACTTATCTCTGGTGAAAGTATCTGAAAAATGGCAAATGTGGCGTAGATAAAGCATGTTGCAAGAGTTATATTCAGCTTTCCTCGTGATTTAGAGGTGAGGATTCGGCCCTTTCACCGTGGACTCGATTCCCGGCCAGGCAATGAAGGTTTATTGATCTGGTACAAACTGTTAAAACAAGCCTGATTTACTTATTGATTGAAAACCGAAACGCACAACAGCTCCGCCCGAATCAGTGGAGTGAGAGTTGAAGTTTCACATCAGAGCTGCAAATGTCACACGTGGAACAGCTTCGAGAAGAAATACAGTTCCTTATGTCTGAGAGATTTCAGCTTGGACTATTTGTATTTACATATCCTTTCTCTCGAGTGCCCATTGCCTTAGCCACTCCACCACAAGGACTCGGTGTCTGTCTGTTTAAATGTTGCTCGGTGAAACTTTCAATGTAACATACGGACACTTAGTAACTGAACAGACTCAAATGAAAAAAAAATACAGAAAGAAAATTCTTCTTGAATCTTTTAAATCTGTTTTTCTTTTCTCTCTACGATTTTAATATGAAGCCAAACAACTAAGGTGAATAAAGTATAGATTGCTAAAAATGAGGAACTGAGGCACATTGGTACACACAGAAGAACGCACACAGCCATATACATTGAGAGTGACAGGCCTAAGGAGAGACAAACACCGAGAAAGAAAGGATGCCACCAAACCGGCTCAGTTTTGTTCCATTTCCGTCTGCAGATTTCGGAAATCCTTGCAGATGAATAGAAATAAGAAAGCTCAGGAGTTTTTCTTTGATTCTATTTACCCGATAACTAATTCTGTTGGCACCTGGTTAAAATCTGGAATAACGAGAACCGCAGTCAGCAAACCAACATTGGGGAAACCCCGATGGATGTCAGAAACATCGTCCTCAACTCTCGTCCGCGACGAACAGGACTTCCTCAGGGAAAATGTGTTCATATCAAATCAGAGACGGCTATAAAGTAAGTCGTTCGGCCCGTCATGTCTGTGCTGGCTCTCTGGAAGAGCAACTAAACCAAATCCACACACCCGCTTTTCCCACACAGCGATTTCTAATTGTATTGTCTCTCCTCTTCACCCTGTCAAAATAAAGGACCACCACCCCGCCCACCCGCCCGCCCCTGTATTAATCTCGAGTTGTCTCTTGTTCACCCAGAGGGAATTCCTAAAATTCCCGAAAGTGGGAAGCATCTGAAAATTTGCGAGCAGTGGGATTCGGACCCACTCCTCCAGAGACTGGAACCTGAATCCAGCTCTCCCGTTTGTAGAGCAAATGGAATTAGATTGTAGATATCAGCTCAGAAATAATAATGACCTGCTTGATCAGGGTAAAGTTCTTTTGTAATTCGATTCCAAATCAATTGCATAAATAAATAATGTTTGTATCAAAAACTGTATAAATAATCCTGGTACAATTCTTCATGTCATTGGGTCAGAGAAACCTGTGCTTGGGTTCTGCAGAAACTCCTTCTTCAAGCGAGAAATGGACAATGGTCGAAAGGAGAGAACTCAGGTTTAAATAAAGGGAGAAGGAATTTGAGACTAATTGGTGAGATCTTTAAAAATGGCTGGGGTGAAGGGCTTCTTATTGTAGTTAAAACAGAAAATGCTGGAAAAACTCAGCAGGTTTGGCAATATCTGTGGAGAGAGAAGCAGAGTTAATGCTTCGAGTCAGCATGACTCTGAAGAAGAGACATACGGACTCGGATCGTTAACTCAGCATCTCTCTCCACAGATGTTGCCAGACCTGCTGAGTTTTTCCCAGCACTTTCTGTTCTTATTTCAGATTTCCAGCAGCTACAGTATTTTGCTTCCATCTTAGGTCCTCTTACAGCGCTATGCCATTTGATGATGACATTGTTGATCAGTCTGTCTCCGGTATTCCTAATGGGAACAGCCGAATTCCATTTCTTCAAAACAAAGACCCAAAGTGCTGCTGCATGACGTCACCGTTTAACATTCCAGACAGCTCCATTGGGATCTTTACAGCGCAGGCTTTGTGCAGGGCAGTGGGGGTCACAGTCATTTCACATGTGACAGAGCAGCGGTTTGAAGCCAGGCAAGAGCATTATCCAAACTTGTTCATTTAGGTGTGAGTGAATGTTCAATAATTTGCATTTGTTGTTAAAAATGAACACATGGGTTCGAACCCTGCTGCCTGAGGATTTATCATTTTAAATAGGAGAAAACCCACTCAAACACACCCGTGTTTTCTTATCCATTTGTGAGCATTCAGGAGATGGTGTATTGGCATTGTCACTGGGCTAGAAACCCAGAGATAAAAGCAAAATACTGTGGATGCGGGAAATCTGACGTGAAAACAGAAAATGCTGGAAAAATTCGGCATGTCTGGCAATATTTCTGGAGAGAGAAATAGAGTTAATGTTTCAATTCCGTGTGACTCTTCTTCAGAGTTCTTTGAAAGCAGTGCACAGGGCCGAATGGCCTCTTTCTTTGCTGTAACTTTCTATAATTTGATATTTCCCAACACCACTTCTCTCACAGTCATTCTGCCAGTTTATAATCCACTCTTGCGAGTGGGTTCAAAACTTAACAGCGTGCACAAGACTGCGACTGTGGATAATCGGCACTGTGCACATTCCTGTAATCAGTATCTGGGAGAATCAGGAAGATGAGATCCCAGATTATCTTTACCAGGTCATCTGCAAACTCATTCTTTCTAAAATCCTTGGGACCCACATTTTCTGTCCCTGCTTTCCAAGGAAAGCTTGGTTCATGAACTGACTGTGTCTGCATCAAGCAGCTAATTGACCTGGGAGCTGGATGGGCAGAGGGAGGTGGAGGCGAGACAGGGACAGAAGCAGCAATAGATGCGACATGAAAGTGTTTTGAATTGGATGTGTCTCCGTTACTTTCAGTGATGAATGTCTGCCGTGTGTTCCCTTGTCAGTTTCACAGGAGCTGCAGTGATGAGGTTGGTGGGTTTTGGAAATTGACAGTTACACATGAGCAGCTTGTGGGACTGTTTCACCTCACTGTCAATTTCATGTTCCAGCTCACAGCAACCGTTGTTTTCATTGACTGAAGAATTCATTCCATTTAAAATGGAAACATGGATAAAAGCAGCGTCAATAAACCAAACTGAAATGAGCCTACCAGTTTCCCTGGTGGTCTAGTGGTCAGGATTCGGTGCTTTCACCGCCGTGGCCCAGGTTCGATTCCCAGTCAGGGAATGCAAGTTTATTGATCTTGTGAAATTGTCAAAATGAGTATGAATTACTTATTAATTGAAAACATTAAGCAGCTTCACCAGAATCAGTGGGGTGAAAGTTGAAGTTTTTCCTCAGAGCTGAAAATATCACACTTGGAACAGGTCGGGAACAAAGACAGAAGTGGAGTGAAAGAAGGACAAGAGAAGGGCTGGCTGCAAAGCACTGACTTTAGGGATGGTGGTGCCAGGCAAAATATGGATGGGAGAAGGGCAAATTTTGGTACCTACTTTTTGCATTAACAAAAATATCACTCCTGATGGATCAACCAATCACAACTGCTCTTTAAAAGCAGCACATCAGCACTTCAAGGCTGAATGGCCTCTTTCTATGCTGTAACTTTCTATAATTTTATGTTTCCCAACAGCACGGGTGCTTCTTTCACAGTCATTCTACCATTTTATAACCCACTCTAGCGAGATGTACTTTCCTACCTTGTATTTGGCTCTTTTAAAACCAAAACATGAAGCAAATTCAACGAGTTTCCTTGTCATTTATAGCACGAAATTTGTCACGAGACTAATTGAACGACACATTAATGGTGCCAATCCTTCACTGGAGCTCACCGCGTCCAAAGAGCACTGTTATCATCAGCCTGTTATGTAACTTCTTGCAGTACATCGGCTGAACAATATAAGCTTATCACAGCTCTGCTTTCTTCACATTGAAATCCAGAGTGAAAATGCGAAAAATTTCAAAGCTGAACAACGGAGACAAGACTGGAAGGAGAGTGTGACTGTGGATGGTCAGCACTGTGCACATTCCTGTGATCAGTACCTGGGAGAATCAGAAAGATCCTGGTGTCTCTTTAGCCTGTTATCTGTAAACCGATCACGTTGTGTATTACGTTCGCACTAACTGACTGTGTGTGGTCAAACAGCTCCTGGAAGGGCGGAGAGAGCTGGAGGTGAGACATAAAGAGATGTGACATGGAAGTACTTTGAATCAGTGGTGAATATCCGTCTTGTGCCAGTTTCAAAGGAATAGAGGTTGGTGGTTATTTGTTTGAAAGAAGCTGCACTCAACGTACAGTGAGCCCACGACCCTGAGGTTAAGAGCCTTTGATCTACCAGTTGAACTAGCCGGGCATACACAACATGTGTATCCCATATCCCAACATTCATGGAGACAACTGTTGTTTTCCACCTGCAGCCTCAGCTTGTCCGGAATTTCAAAGTGCAGAAGGTAATCGAACAACACAAGTCCCAATGTTGCAATACATTCCTCTCAATCATCAATAACATCATTCACATCTTCCACTTCTTAGCTGCACCTCCTTCCAAACATTGCAAACTCCTCTTGCATCTTTCATCCTGATATTTTTCTCTGTAACATTTTCATCTGAAGCTGCACAATTAATGTAAATAAGGTTTATGATGGTAAAAATATGTTCACCTCCTCGGGAAATTGAATCACATTGACACACACAAAGGAACCCACACAGGGACATACACCGAGAGTGACAGAGGGCAAGGGTTTGTCTCTAAGGAGAGACAAACGCCCAGAAAGCAAGCATGACACCAGACTTTGCTCGATTTCCACTGCAGGTTTCGTGAATGAACAGAAATAGGAAAACGCCCGCTTGTTTTGATGGATTTTATTCAATGTAACCAATAATTAACTCTGTAGACACAAAGTTAAAACCAGGAATAATGAGAAGCAGGAGACCCCAATAGATTTGGACTCCATCGCCTAACCACTCGGCTACGATGACTGCCCCTATGCACAGGGTAATTTTGTTGGTATCAAATTATAGGAGGCCACAGCAGAGAAGGAGGACATTCTGCCCATCGTGTCCGTGCCAGTTCATGGAAGAGGAATTCAGCTAATTCAACAATCCTGCCTTTTCTCCGCAGCCACTTATATTTTTATTGTCTCTCCTCAGTATTACTGTTAAAGTGAAACGCCGCACACACCTGCTCTAACTGTGAGCTGGCACCTTTTCGACCAATAGGACAATTTTAGCAGCAGTGGGATTAGAAACCACGCCTCAATAAAGAGTGAAACCTTAAACCAGCACCAACAACAACTCAGCTGAATTACAGAGTTCAGGCCTTAGAGTCCAAAAATCAGGAGAATTTTTGAATGTTTTTTCTTCCATTGATCCGGGAGTTCTGTGGACACCTGGTTGAAATCAGCAATAATAAGAAGAACATTCGGTAAGGTTTCAATTTACCTGCGGAGACTGCAATGGATTTTAGAACCATTCATTTAACCACTCGGCTACAATGATTGACCAAGGATCCAATGCTTTTCACTCAATCATCAATAATACCATTCACAGCTTCCGCTTCTCAGCTGCACCTCCTTCCAAACATTGTGACCCAATTTCCTC
Source organism: Cetorhinus maximus (assembly GCF_964194155.1). NCBI lineage: Eukaryota > Metazoa > Chordata > Chondrichthyes > Lamniformes > Cetorhinidae > Cetorhinus > Cetorhinus maximus. Next base: position 37,325,987 of record NC_135901.1, on the reverse strand, counting down.
ACGATTTGTTTCTGGGTTTAATGTTTAGCTGCTTTGTGACCTCATTTTGAAATCAGAATCACTTCAATGTCCAACACAACTTGAATTGCAAACCTGACGGACAAACAATGGAAAAATGTCACTCGGTAACACAAAACCCATGGTGCTCATTTTCAGATTCACAACAGTTAACTTTTCAATAAAGTGAAGGAATTTTACAGTGAAATGATTTAGAAAGTTTGTGTGACTTTTATTTGTGACGCACTAACTCGGGTATTCTGTAAATGCTGCTCGGAGGTTTAGTGACTGGGATATAATTTATCTGTGTTTTCCTGAGCCTGTGCTCGGTGTATTGGGTGGTTTGGAGTATCTTGTCTCCCAGGGATGGGCAGTAAGCCGCTGATTGAAGCTGCAGTCGCTGCTTTCTGCTGGTAGCGGGTGATTGGAGAGTGCGGGGCCAGAATATTGCTGCTTTTCCCTGTCTCACTCACTGTGGAGCTGAGGAAGAGAGAATCATTGATGGGTTTGTTTGAATCCACTAACTTCATAAATTTCCAATGGGCTAGATATCGCTACATGGTGGGTCTAATTGTTTTCTCATTATATTTGAAATTAATATTCGACAAAAGCCACTTACCTGGGAGCTCACTGGATAACAGTGGAACTGGCAACATTTTGGGATCTTTCATTTCAGCGCAAGTAACCAATGACAGCCCGGACTGTGTGATAATCAATGCTGATGGGGAGAAAACATTAACAGCTTCGCCCCTGAGTAGTTTCGAACCATCAACCTTTTGGTTAATAGCTGAACGCGCTGACCAATTGCACCACAGAGACTGATGAAGACTTTATACAGGGTATCAATGAGTTAAAGCTTCAGATTGCTGCTACTGGAATGATAATTGTCTCTATCAGTTTTACTCTTCCAAAATAAAGGGTGGGACATTCATTGTGGATACATGGAAACAGTCTGATCCCACCCGCTGCAGACACATCCATGTCACCGGGAATCAGCTCTCCTACAACTGGTGCCGTCTCCCTTCGAGGCTTTTGCTATCTTTTCTGTTACCAAGTATTCTGATTGTCTTGAAGCCGATATTAGGTTTGAATTCCTGATGTGCAGTAACGAGAATCCTTTCATTGTCTCAGATCAGTTAATTTCACTGTTAACATCAGAGTCACTGATCCAGCGTCTTAAAGAAGGGAAAGGTGCCTTGACTGTCTCTGGTCAGTGAGACAGTTCAACCTTCATTCTCAGCTGATTCCGGTTCCCAAAGAGTTTCTAAAGATTCACAAAGATGGAGACTGGGTTTTCTGTTTCGGTTTCTTCTCCATTTTCCCACCTGCCAACTGACAATATTTTCCAAAATCTCATCTCAATCCCCCGCCTTGTATCATGTCCAGGGATGAGGAAATTCAGTTTTGTGGAGAGATTATAGAGAGTGGGATTGTTCTGTTTAGAGCAAAGAAGTTTAAGTGGAGATTTCATGGAGCTGTTCGAAATAATGTGGGTGGGGGCAACGGGGACGGGCGGCTTGATGGTGCAGATAGGGAGAAACTGTTTTCACTGACGGGGTCAGTAACCACAGGATTGGGATTTAAAGATAGTTAAGGAAAGACAGACTTGCATTTATACAGCGCTTTTCCTGACCAGCGGATGTCTGAAACCACTTTCAAGCCAATTAAGCACTTTTTGAAATAAAAACAGAAAATGCTGGAGAAACTCAGCCGGTTTCGCTTTCCACAGACGCTGTCAGACATGCTGAGTCCTATCTGCGTTTTATTTCATATTTCCAGTATTTTGCTTTTATTGAAGTACTTTCTGAAGGAGAGTCATTGTTTTAATGCAGGGAACACGGCAGCCAATCACTGCTCAATAAACACCCAAAGCCAGGGACTTGACAATGCGCAGATCTTATAATCTTGGTTGAGGGATAAACAGTGACCAGCACACATGATTGCATCCTGCTGTCTTCAACGAACTTCAATCTGCAAGTTTTGATGATGGTTCTGGCCAGTTTCGAACGAGGCAACTCTTCACATATTACATAATCATGATAACCACTGCCCTGTAGAAATTGGGAACAGGAGAAAAGCTCAATGGACCTCACTAAAATGTTAAGCGGTGACGTCATGCAGTAACACTTTGAGTCTTTATTTTGAAGAAATAGAATTCAGCTGTTCTCTTTGGGAATGCTGGAGACAGACTGATCAAGAATGTCATCATCAAAAGGTACAGCCCTACAAGCGGCCCATAGTATCGATGTCAGTTTTCCTCAAAGAGCTTTCGAGTGAATCTCAATTTCTTTGTCTCTTTCCATAACCCTGATTTTTTTTTTCCCTTTCAACTGATTGTCCAATTCCCTTTTGAAAACTCTGAGTTAAGAGCAACAATATTGAAAGAGGTGCAGGAGCTGCTGCCTTGTCCATGCTCAGTGTGTGAACATTAGCAAAGATTCCCTGACTCATTGAGATGAAGGGTTGGATTCTGAATTCTTTTAAAATTATTCAAATTTTAAAAATAGTTGATTTCAAATCGAATTTTCAGAAAACAAATGTCTATTCTGACCAATCATCTTCTCATTTTCCTCAGTCGATACGTTTTACCAACATTTCATTGAGCAAACACGCACACTCACCACAGGGAAAAAAAACACATCATTCAAAACATTGAAATAGTGAAACACTGAAATAATGAAGTTAATAGTGGAGATGATTTCTGTATGTTACAAAATGCAGGATGATCTGATTAACTGGCGGTGTTGATTCGAGTTTCCCAATGACCTATTCCTGCTCCTTTGCTTCTGTTCTATTTCGATGACAATACCAGTGAAGGAAATTATGAGCAGCCGTATGCCCCGTGGTAGTGTCGCAGAGCGGTCTAAGTCGCTGGATTAAGGCTCCAGTCTCTACAGAGGCGAATCCCACCACTGCCAAACGTTCAGGTGATCTACCTTTTGGGATCAGCCCCATTGGGACCAACAGATCCCAGCTCACATTAAACCCAGCGGACTGTGCAGTGTTTTATTTTGATAGGAAGAACGAGGAGAGACAATATAAATATCAGTTGCTGTGGGGGAAAAGCGGGGTGTGGAATTGCAGTCGTTGAGTTGCTCTTCCAGAGTGTCGGCTTGTGAATGACATGCTGAATGATCGTCTGATGTAGCCGTCTGCGATTTTATACAAACATCATTAATGCAAATCTGGGGCTTGGATTTGTGACCGCGTGGTTAAGGTGACGGGTTTTGAATGCATTGGGATCTCCACAGGTAGGCGGGAATCATGCTAATTACGCTCCTTATCATTCCTGAATTTTACAGTGTACCTGCACAATTAATTGTCCGAATAAGTTGAATAAAAACCATCTAAACTCTCCAGCGTTCTCTAATGTCTATTCGTCTGCAAACATTCACAAAAGTCGCAGCGAGAAATGAAACAAAAACGGAACCAGGTTGATGTCAGGCTTGATTTCTGGGTGTTTGTCTCTCCTTCGAGACAATCCCTTGCCCTCTGTCACTCTCGGTGTATATGTCCGTGTGTGTCCTTCTGTGTGTGTCAATGTGGTTCAGTTCCCCGAGGGGATTAACATATTTTTACCATCACAAACTTTATTCATATGAGTTTCAAATTTCACAGAGAAAAATAGGATGGAAGATGAGGGAGGAGTTTGCAATGTTTGGAAGGAGTTGCAGCTAAAAAGTGGAAGATTCAGGGAGAAGCTTTCTTCACACTTAACACGAGATGTGGAACCAGATCTGGGAGGTATTTGTGTCGGTGTAAACAGTAAAAACTCCCTTATTTCCGCTATATTTTGCCTTGCACAAACATCTCTATGGTTAGGGTTTTGCAACCTATCACAGCCCTTCTCTCATTCCCTATCTTCACCTCGATATTTGTTCTCGACCTGTTGCACGGGTGACATTCCCAGCTCTGAGACAGAACTCCAGCTCTCACTCCACTGATTCTGGCAGAGATGAGCGTCTTCTGTTTTTCATCAAGAAACAACTCAGACTCATTTTAACAGTTTCCACGAGGTCAGTAAACCTTCATTCCCTTACTGGGAATTAAACCTGAACCACAGCAGTGAAAGTGCTGAATCCTGACCACTAGACCACCAAGAAAGCTGCTCACAAGCCTCACAACGTGGCTTATCTATGCTACCTGTGTCTTTCATTTTTGTTTCAGACCTCTTTCACCAGAGACACGTCTCATAAGAACATAAGAACATTAGAAATAGGAGCAGGAGTCGGCCATTCAGCCCCTCTAGCCTGCCCCGCTATTCATTAAGATCATGGCGAATCTGCCCCAGGCCTCAACTCCTCTTTCCTGCCAGCTCCTCATAGCCCTCAACTCCCCAATATTTCAAAAATCCTCTTTAAATGCTCTCAGTGAGCTACCCTCCACAACTCTCTTGGGTAGAGAATTCCAAACATTCACTACCCTCTGGGAGAAGAAATTCCTTCACTTCTCAGTTTTAAATGAGTACCCCCTGATTCTGTAACTATATCCCCTAGTTGGAGGTTCCCCCATTAGTGGAAACATCTTCTCGACATCTACCCTGTCAACCTCCTCAGAATCCTGTACGTTTCAATAAGATCACCCCTCAATATTGTAAACTCTAATGAATAAAGGGTTCACCTGCTTCACAGTTCTTGATTAGTCAACCCTTCATCCCAGGAATCAGCCTAGTGAATTTCTTTTGAACTGCCTGCGATGCCAATATATGCTTCCTTAAATACGGGGACCAAAACTGTACACAGGACTCCAGGTGCGGCCTCACCAACACCCTATACAGCTGTAACAAGACTTCCCGATTTTTAAACTCCAACCACGAACAATACAGGCCAAAATTCCATTTACCTTCTTAATTACTTGCTGCACCTGCATGCTAACTTTTTGTGTTTCATGCATAGGAACACCCAAATCCCTCTGTGCTGCACTTTTTTGGAGTCTCCCTCCATTTAAATAATATTCTGCCTTTTGATTCTTCCTACCAATGTGTATGATCTCAAACTTTCCTACATTAAACTCCATCTGCCAACTTTTGCCCACTCACTCAACCTATCTATATCCCCTTGAAGATTATTCAAGTCCTCATCACAACCTGACCTCCCACCTATTTTTGTATCGTCAGAAAATTTGGATACATTACAGTCTGCTACCCACTCCATGTCACTAATATAGATAGTAAGTAATTGAGTCCCTGAGACTGACCCTTGTGGCACTCCAATCTCTCCACGTCTTTCCAATCTGAAAATTCCCGGCTCTCTGCCTTCTGTGTGTTAAATTGGACTCTTCACATTGCAGGGTTTGTGTAGGGTAGTAGGGATCACGGTCTCTCACACACGGAAAGTTTCCCCGCTACATTGCAGGGTTTGTGTAGGGTAATAGGGTAATAGGGATTACGGTCTCTCACACACGGAAAGCTTCCCCGCTGCATTGCAGGGTTTGTGTAGGGTAGGAGGGATCACGGTCTCTCACACACGGAAAGTTTCCCTGCTCGAAAAGGGGTAGAAGCATTAACAGAATTAAATGTGAGGAAAGGTTGCATCGTTCCCGTTTGATGTTAAATAGTAACTGGATGCATCTCCTCAAAACCATATGACATTTATGCTTCTCCAAGTTTTGAATAATATTCTGAAAAATGCATGGCTCGTAAAAAAGAGAGAAAAATGGGTGCGGATTTGCTGTAAGGTTGTTCGCACATGTGTGAGGTGTTGAATGAGCTGCTGATGTGCTGTGTCATTTGATGATTCTAATGTTCGATCAATTTCTCTGCCGCAGGGCTCAGGTTCTCAGCCGAATTGTACTTCCATAAAACAAGGTTCGGAACTGCAATAACACTGCACAGTTTAATATTCTAGGTCGTTCTGCAAGGAGCTGCGTGTAGTTTTTGTAGTTCAGTGATTATCACATTTGCTTTACATGGGGAAGATTCCCTGGTTCAAAACTCACTGCAGAGCAGTAGAACTGGCAACATTTGTGTAAAATTTCTTGCCGCTGTTGACTACCCAAATCTGTGCGACAATGAATGTTGATGGGAGGAAAAAACATTGGAAGCTTCGTTCCAGAGAACCACCAAACCTTCAGTTAGTCGAACACGCTGATGAATTGTGCTGTAGGGACTGATGTAACTTTCGGCGTTCTTTGTAACTTTCGGCGTTCTTCGCACAAGTGCAGCCGAGTCTCTTTCAACAACAGCACAACTTTCTCACCTTTTCAAATGTGTTCTGCTTTGCTGCTTTTTAAAAATTACTACGACTGACTGAGTTACTTCAGTCTTTGCTGCATTCTTCTCCGTCTTCCATCTTGTTGTCCAGTCACTTCTTATATTTTATAAAAACAGAAATTCCTGGAAAAACTCAACAGGTCTCACAGACTCGGTGGAGAGGGAAACAGTGTTAACGTTTCGAGTCCGTATGACTCTTCTTCAGAGATGAAGAGAAGTAGAAAGTGTTTGAATTCTCCCGTTTAAGCGGAGCAGGGAGGGGGCGGGGAGGGGGCGGGGAGGGGGAGGGTCGGGACGGGTAGAGCAGGTGATTCTGGATAGAAGGTCAGCGATCGGTGGGGGCTAAGGAGAGTCTGACAAAGATGTCATGGACACAAGACAAAGGGAGTGTTAATTGTAGTGGTAAGAGCTGGAGAAGGTGCTGATAGTGACATAAAGGTAAGAAAGCAGGATGTGTGAATAGCAGAACAAGGTTCAGCGCTCTGTGAAAAACCAACATGGAACAAGTAACAGATGGCCCTTTTGGGGGTGGGATGTGGGAGGGGGAGATAGTTGGGGAAAAAAGTTAGAAAAGGGGATAATAAAAGGGGGTGGGGTGAAATAATGAATAAATGAATGAAAAATAAGTTAATAAAATACTTTTTTATAAAGAGATTTTAAAAAGGGTGAAAATGGAGGAGAGAGTTCATGATCTGAAGCTGCTGAACTTAATGTTAAGTCTGGAAGGCTGTAAAGTGCCTAGTCGGAAGATGAGGTGCTGTTCCTCCAGTTTGCGTTGAGCTTCACTGGAACAATGCAGCAGGCCAATGATAGACATGTGGGCATGAGAGCAGGGTGGAGTGTTGAAATAGCAAATGACAGGGAGGTCTGGGTCATGCATGCAGACAGACTGAAGATGTTCCACAAAGCGGTCGCCCAGTCTGCGTTTGGTCTCTCCAATGTAGGGGAGACCACGTTGGGAGCAGTGAATGCAATGGACCAAATTGGGGGTGCAAATGAAGCTCTGCTTCACCTGAAAGGAGTGTTTGGGCTCTTGGAAGGTGAGGAGAGAGGCCCCTAAAGGGCCATCTGTCATTGCTTTATGTTGTTCTTTCACAGAATGCTGATCCTTGTTCTGCTATTCACACATTCTGCTTTCTTACCTTTACACAACTATCAGCACCATTTTTAGTCCTTACCGCTACCATTAACACTCCCTTTGTCTTGTGCCCATAATATCTTTGTCAATTCCTCCTGACCTCCCCACCTGCTCCACTCCACCCCCTCGTAAACAGTATAAAAACAGTGAACATTTCTGCTTCTCTTTAGCTCTGAAGAAGATCACACGGACTCGAGACGTTGACTCTGTTTCTCTCTCCACAGATGCTGTCAGATGCTGAGTTTTTACTTCAGATTTCCAGCATCCACAGTACTTTAACTTAAAAGCAAAATGTTTCACCACAGTACTTTGCTTTTTCTTCTGAAATATTGTTCTGCGGTTTTTCAGCTTTCCACATAACTTCGTATGCTCAGCTAAAGGTTAATGATAGGCTTTAGTGAAGGTTGAACTCACAACCGCTGATTTACAAAACCAGCACTCCAACCACTGAGCTATGGAGCCACCAGCTAACAAACCAGCACGGGAAAGTCAACCATATTCAATAGACCGAGGTGGATGCTAAGTCCCAGGCGGGTGACATTTGATAGACCTGGAAATGTCTGAGAGGGAGAACAGGAAGTTAAAAGATGTGACATGAAAGCAGCAGAATTTGATGTGTGTCAGTTACTTTCAGTGATGAATTTCTGCCGTGTCGCCTTGTCAGTTTCACAGGAGCCACAGGGATGAGGTTAAAATGAGGAATAATGTGACCTGTAGTCAGCAGGATTCAAACCTACAGGGGAAGACCCCAATGGATTTCAAATCCGTCACCTTAAACTTTCAGCTCGACTAACAGCTGCTCGTGAGCTCAGATGTGTTCTTATCAAATCAGAGATGGCTGCAAGATAAGTCAATCGGCCCGTCGTGTCTGTGCTGGCTCTATGGAAGAGCAGCTCTACCAATTCCACACACCCGCCTTCCCCCCACAACAATTTATATTTGTATGGACTCTCTGCGTTTTTCCAAACAAAATAAAGGACCACAACCCGCCCTATATTAAATTAGAATCCCCTCTTGTTCTCCGAAAGTGAATTCCTAAAGTGCCCGAAAGTGAGAATGTGACTTAAACTGCGGCAGCGCTGGGATTCGGATCCACTCCTCGAGGGGCTGGAAGGAACCCAAATCCAAATCTTCATGTCACTGGGTCAGGGAAACTGTGCATGGATTCTGCAGAAACTCCTTCTTCAAAAGTGAATTAGACAGTTACTTGAAATAGAGAAATTGAGGCTTATGGAAAGAGAGAAGAATATTGAGACTAATTGGTTGCTCTTTAAAAAAGAAGCTGCGATGATCTAATGACTCTCCAACATGCTGTGCCATTTGATGATGACATTGTTGGATCAGTCCGTGTCCAGCATTCCTGATGAGAACTGCCGAATTCCATTTCTTCAAAACAAAGGCCCAATGTGCTGCTGCGGAATTGCATTATAGTCAGGTGTACTAGACTTCTTGTGTGTTGCGTTTCTGTAGTGCAGTGGTTATCACGTTCGCCTTACACGCGAAAGGTCCCCGGTTCAAAACCGGGTAGAAACATTTTTGAAACTTGTTCAATTAGGTGAGAGGGAAAGTTGTACTGTTCCTGCTTGTTCTTGAATATTAGCTGAATGCAGAATCTCACAGCCGGATTGCACTTGCTCTTCATCTTTTCACAAAGTGGGCACTCAGCAAAATGAGGATATCCTTCAGCCGGCAGCGGGTGAGTGGAGAATATTCGAAATGAATATTCAATAAAAAAACATATCTGTTGGAACTCGCTGGATAACAGGAGAGTTGGCGATTTCTGTCCTTTTTTGTCACTTAAGGACCCAATGATAACCCGGGACTGTGTGACAATGAATGCTGCTCCAGCTAACAGCAATCGCTGTTGTCATTGGCTGAAGAAGCCGTTTGTGTTCTAAATAAACGTGGTATTTTGTGGGAGAAAAGTGTCTTTGGTGAAAGCGATGTGAAATGAAAATAAAAGGCACAGATAGCGTGGATAAGCCGGGCTGTAAAATTGCAAGCCTGGGAGTCTAGTGGTTAGGATTCGGTGCTTATAAATGTCATGCGAATTATTAAAATAAATGTGCATTACTTCCTGATTGAAAACTGAAAACGCATATCAGCTCCGCTTGAATCAGTGGAATTTTGCATCAGAGCTGGAAATGTCACCCGTGCAACAGGTCGCGACCAAATGCAGAGGTGAAGATAGGGAATGAGAGAAGGGCTGTGATAGGCTGCAAATCACTAACTGTAGGAATGGTGGTGCAAGGAAAAATGTAGGGGTAATAGAGGAGATTTCACTGTTTACACCGACACAAATATCCCCTAGATCTGGTTCTGAATTTCGTGCCAAATGGCAAAAACATTTTCCCTGAATTTGCTCAGCCCCATGACGTCAAAGGAGCTGAACACAAGGGAAGAAGGTGGATTTTGCTGGAATGGGTTGTAAGATGACAGAATGGCTGTGAAGGCAGCAGCAGTGGGGATGAAAATGAAACAATTATAGAAAGGTACAGCACAGAAACAGGCCATTCGGCCCATCGTGCTGCTTTGAAAGAGCAGTTGTGATTGGTTGATCAGGAGTGATATTTGTCCCAGTTTGAGCAACAGGAAGAAAAATCTGTCCCATTCCCACCCACATTTTGCCCTCATCCCTTTAGTCCGTTTCTCTCTCAGGCCTTGTAACCTATCACAGTCTTTCCCTTTTGTCCTTTCACTCACCTCCCTCCGCCTCTGGATTTGTTTTCCACCTGTTACATCTCTGACTTTTCCAGCTCTGATGAAAGATCATCCAGCTGGAAGATTAAATCTGTTTCTCACTCCACAGAGGCTGCCAGACCTGGTTTCATTTAATCAGGGATTTCTGTTCATTGAGACAGTTCACACGGCCGTAAGGAAACGGTTTTGTCCGGGAATTGAACTTAGACTGCGGCAGTAAACGCGCCACATCCTCAGCTCGAAACACTCTGACTTCCAGTGACGTTTTCACTCATAAACCAGCAACTCTGTTTTACACAAAGTGGGATGGAGAAAGTCTCAGTTTGAGCGGTGACACTGCCGGAGCAATGGAGAGCTGGGGATCACCCATGGAAGCTGCAAAGTTTTCAGGAATAATGGCGCCCAGCGTGGGGCTCGAACACACGGCCCGGAAATTATGAGTTTCATCCTCTAGCGATGGAGCTCGCCGGGCATGCAAGTACAATCTTTCATATTCCAAAATACAGGAATAGAAATCCTGATTTCCACTTGGTGTCTCAGCCTGTTCTGAGTTTAACTCATGTGAATAAAGCTTGTGATGATAATAAGGTGTCCACCGCCTTGGGGAACTGAACCACATTGACACACACAGGAACACACACAGACATAGACACCGAGAGTGACAGAGGCCTCAGGAGAGACAAACACCCGGGAAGCAAGGATGTCACCGACTTGGCCAATTACTGTTCCTTTTCAGGCTGCAAGTTTAGTGAATGTTTATACATGAACCGAAATGAAGAAACGCGGAAGTGAAGCAGGCAAAGCACACGGGAGTGTTTGGAAGGGTTTTATTCAATCTAAACAGCAATTAATTCAGGAGGCAACTAAAGAAAGATTTATAGTCAACCAGACTCGAACGTGCGTCAGAAGACACCAACAGATTATAAAATCATTACCACTTGGCCCCGACTACATACCTTAGAACAATTCTAATGTTAGTCATATTACATACCAGAACGGTTATAGCAGAGAAAAGAGTGCATTCGTCTCTACATATTCCCCAGAAATTTACATTGACTCTCCTCGTTCTTCCTATCAAAGTGAAGATCTTATTACGTCACTTACTTCGAGCCCATTCTGAGCTGATGTGACTGAAAGGGCAACACATACGGAAGACTGGAGTCTAAACCCAATCCCCTTAGACCCCCGGCTCTCTGGAAGAGCAATTGAATTAATTTCATAATCCCACAATTTTCCCCACAGCAATTTATATCGATTTTGTCCCTCCTCGTCCTTCCTGTTAAAATGAAACACCGCACAAACACCCCTACGATACAATTTGAGCTGGCACTTGTTCGACCTGTTGTTCAAACTGCTCATGTGCAACTTTCAGTTTCCAAAACCCACCAACCTCATCACTGCGGCTCCTGTGAAACTGACAAGGGAACACACGCAGACATTTATCACTGAAAGTAACTGACACACATCAAATTCTAAACACTTCTATGCTGCAACTGTTTCTGCTCCTGTCCCTGCCTCGCCTCTAGCTCCCTCTGCCCGTCAAGTTCCCAGGTCAATTAATTCTTGATGCAGTCACAGTTAGTTCACGAACTCAATCTTTCCCTGGAAAGCAGGGGCAGGGAATTTAAGAAACGAGGCTTTCAGAAGGGATGGATTTACAGGATCTCATTTTCCTGATTGTTCCAGATACTGGTTACAGGAATGTGCACAGTATCAATTATCCACAGTCAAACTCTCCTTCCAGTGTTGTGCACCCTGTTAAGCCTGTTCATATTTTCACACTGGTTTTCAATGTGAAGAAAGCGGAGCTGGCATGTTGTTCAGTAGATTTACTGCAAGAAGGTACACAACAGAATCATGATAAAAGTGCCTATTTTGAAAGGGATGCTCCATCTCCACATCATTATGTTCATCCAGAAGCCCTGTAAAAAGTACAAGAAAGATTTACTGGAGTGATGCCAGAACTGAAAAGTTATAACATTCAAGAACGATTGAACAGGTTAAACAGATTTTCTCTAGAAAACATGGTGAGTGATGACTTAATCGAAGCTGTTAATATTAGAAAAGGGTTTTGAAGATGTTTCTACTTGCGGATAGTCAAGAATCAACATAACTTAGACACCAATAAATCCAATGTCCATTTCAGATACAACGCCTTTGACCAGAGATAAAGGCTGAATATGATAGAAATACTCGGCATGTCTGGGAATTTCTGTGGATTGAGAGTCAGAGTTATGTTTTCAGGTCTGTGCACTGACTCAGTACAATCCTGCTGAACAGTCACAGGCCTGAAATTAAAAAATATGTCTCTCTCCACTGACGCTACCAGAACTGTTTCAAATTCCAAAATGTTCTATTTCTATTTCGGATTTACAGCATCACTTTTCTCTTTTCCTTGGATGAGAATGTAGAACACATTTCCAGAAGGATTTGAGATCGAATTCTGAGCTGCACACTCCTGGGTAAAGTCATACTGTGAAAATATCATTCACCAGCTGAAACAAAAATAAAAATAGCTGGAAAAACTATCCTCACCCCCTTTCCGATCCCCCTCTTTCCAATAATTTATACACATTTTTCTTTTCCCACCTATTTCCATTATTTTTAAATTTATTTCCATCCATTGTTTTATCACTACCTTTTAGCCTATTTCGATCCCTTCCCCCCACCCTACCCCCATTAGGGCTATCTGTACCTTGCTCATCCTCATTTCTACCCTTAATGTCATCATTAGCACATCTCTGAGCTAATATCACCATCGTCAACACCTCTTTGTCCTTTTGCCTCTGACATCTTTTGGCAATCTCACCTATCACTGGCCCTCTATCCAGCTCTACCTGTCCCACCACCCCTCCCACTTAAGGTATCTTATATTTCACCTCTTTTCTATTTTTCCTTAGTTCTGATGAAGAGTCATTCGGACTTGAAAAGTTAACTGTATTCCTCTCCGCAGATGTTGTCAGACCTGCTGAGTTTTTCCAGGTATTTTTGTTTTTATTGTGAATTTCTATCCTGGACTGACAGGGATGGATTTTGGAAATTCCTTTTACAGGGGGTTAGAAGAGGAGAATTTACACACAGCAAACTCAAACCAAGAGAAATGTTTGTCTCTTCTCAATTTCTATCCTAGGCTGACAGTGATGGATTTTTAAAATAATCTTTTTATAGAATGTAAAACGGGAAGGATTTGCAGACGGGAAACTGAAACCAAACATCACATCAAGATCTGACAGTGTCACTCGATTCATCAGGATCTGAATATTATCGGCCTCTGAATGTAAGCATTGAGTTCCAACCCACTCAATCACTCACTGTGTATTTTTTTTTCCTTCACACCCCCCCACCACCTGTAGATCTTGCTTTAAATTTTAAATCTGTGTCTAATCCTTTTATGATCAACTAATATCTTTATCTACCTTATCTCAACCTATCATAAAGTTAGACAGCTCCAGAAAATCTCCCCTCAACCTACTTTGCTCAAAGGAGAACAACACCAGTTTCTCCAAACTAACCTGACAACTAAAATCCCCCATCCCTCGACCAATTCTGGTCATGCTCCTCTGCACCCTCTCAAGGACCCTCACATCCTTCATAATGTGTGGTGATCATTGGTTTGCACAGACCCAGATGTTCTGTGTTCGTGTCTGTGACGTCATCACACATAGACAATTACACAGTGACGTCACCCGACCCCCTGGGTATTTCCTGAACTGGGAGATTTTTCTCTGACTCCAGTGCTTCTGATATCTTTCCATCTGCGCGATCCAGCAGGAGATTTTAAATTTAGAAACTATATTATTTCAGAGTTGAGTATTTTTGACTATTCATCTCAGTTTAGAGCTTTTAGTTAAAAACAAAAAGCTAAAAGCTACTGCGGATGCTGGAAATCCAAAACAAAAACAGAATTACCTGGAAAAACTCAGCAGGTCTGGCAGCATCGGCGGAGAAGAAATCAGTTAACGTTTCGAGCCTTCATGGCCCTTCGGCAGAACTGAAGCATAGTTAAAAGAAGGGAGAAATATAAATTGGTTTAAGGTGGGTTGGGTGGGGGGTGGGGTGGGGGGAGAGAGAGACATTGAGGGTGTGGTGATTGTGGAGATGAGCAGATAATCAAAAGATGTCACAGACAAAAGGGTCAAAGAGGTGTTGAAGGTGGTGATATTTGTCTGAGAAAAGTGCTAATTAAGAATGGAAGACAGGATATTCAAAGTACAGCTCTAGTGGGGGTGGGGTGGAAAGACTAACAAGGTTTTAGTTTTAGATTTAAAAATAATGGAAATAGGTGGGGAAAGAAGAATCTATATAAATTATTGAAAAAAAAGCCGGGGGGGTGGGAAAGAAACGGGGTGGGGATGGGGGGAGGGGGAGTTTAAGATCTAAAGTTGTTTAAGTTCTGCCGAAGGGCCATGAAGGCTCGAAACGTTAACTGATTTCTTCTCCACCGATGCTGCCAGACCTGCTGAGTTTTTCCAGGTAATTCTGTTTTTGTTTTAGAGCTTTTAGTGTTGTGCTCTGTTATCTGTGAGAGGTTTCATGGCTCTGGGGCTGGTCTGATTCCTTTACTGTGGATCTGAATCCATGTCCATCTATTGATCTGTTTCATCCTCTGCCCTCACTGATCACCTCTCTACCATTATCTAACTTTCTCTGTCTCTAATTACGAGTGTATTTTTACTATGTTTAGGATTTTACAGTTCCTTCTGCCAACTGTGTCTAAATGAGGTTTCCACTGCTGCCCATCCCCTGACCATGTGCTGCTGGCTCACCAGCTTTACCTTCCCACAGTATCTTTCAGGAATTGTTTTTCCTGCGCTATAGTCCAATTCTCTTCCACTTTAGTGCCTATATTGACCATCAGATTCTGCCCACTCTGAAATTGTAATTCATTAATTCTATTGTGTAACGGAACGTACCAAGGTGTTTCACAGGAGTGTTAGAAAGCAACATTTGACACTGAGCCACATGAAGAGATATCAGGGCAGATGGACAAAAGTTTACTGAAAGAGGAAGGTTTATTGATTACCTTGTGGCCTTGGCAGCTGTTGGGGGAGACACCAAAGGTGGAGCAGTTAAAATCAGGAATGCTGAGCAGGTCGGAATTAGAGAAGTGTAGATATCTCGGAGGGTTGTGAGGCTGGAGGAGATTACAGAGGTAGGGAGCGAGAGACCATGGAGGGATTTGAATACGAGGATGAGGAATTTAAAATTGAGGTTCTTCTTAACCCAGAGGCTTTGTAAGTCGGTGAATACATGGGTGATAGGTGAACAAGACTTGCTATGAGTAAGCAGAGTTTTGGATTACAGGGAGGCTAAATATGGGAGGCCGGCCGGGAGTGTGTTAGGATAGTTACGTCTAGAGGGAACAAAGGAATGGATGACTGATTGAGCAAGTACATATAGGGATATGTGGATAGTGTGGGAAAAAGACTTTGATTGGATTGAATGGTAGAACAGGCTCGACGGGCTGAAGGGCCTACTCCTGCTCCTATGTCTCTTCGAATGTCTGGTTCAGCCTCAGACAGTTGTCAGGGAGAGGGATGGAGCTGGTGGTCAGGGAGTGGAGTTTGTTGTGGGGACTGACGACAATGGCTTCAGTCTTTCCAATATTGAAATGGAGGAAATTTCTGTTGATCCAGACAAGCCAGGATGCTGTGTGACTAGGAGGTGATCTTGGAGGTGATGGTGTTCACATACATCTGCTATCGTGGCCCTTCTAGGTGGTGCAGGTTGAGGTTTCTGGAGACTTTGTCAAAGTTCTTGTGTGGTAGGTATCCCTTCACCCGCTGCCTCTCCCACCTCTGTCTCCCTCACCTCCCTTGTAGGCCAGAGTCTTGTGTAGGCCCAGAACGGGTGGCAGGTTCCCTTCCCTGAAGGACATTAGTGAACCAGTTGGGTTTTTATGACAATCCAGCAGTTTTCATGGTCACTTTTTCCTCATGCCGGCCCCACAAATTCCCAGATTCATTCAGCTCAATTTCACAACCTGCCTCTGAGTTTTTGTGGGTTCTCTCTCACTCCCTTTTTTCTGTTTTAAATGAATTTCACAGGGTATTAGAAGAGGAGGATTTGCAGTTGAGAAACTGAAACCAAACATCACATCAGGATCTGACAGAGTCGCCTAATTTATTGTAACCTAAATATCATCGGATATTGAACATGGAAGGAAAAGGCACCATTCACAATGGGGGGAAACCATGGAAATGTGGGGATTGTGGGAAGAGATTCAGATACCCATCTGAGCTGGAAACTCATCGGCGCACTCACACTGGGGAGAGGCCATTCCTCTGCTCCCAGTGTGGGAAGGGATTCAGGCAGTCATCCAGTCTGAAGACCCACCAGCAAGTTCACACTGATAAGAGGCCTTTTAAATGTTCAGACTGTGGGGAGTGCT
This sequence comes from Cetorhinus maximus, assembly GCF_964194155.1. Classification (NCBI taxonomy): domain Eukaryota; kingdom Metazoa; phylum Chordata; class Chondrichthyes; order Lamniformes; family Cetorhinidae; genus Cetorhinus; species Cetorhinus maximus. Next base: position 37,309,550 of record NC_135901.1, on the reverse strand, counting down.
GGAAAGATTCTGAGGAACTGCTGCGTCATCAAGGTGTTAACACTGATGAGAAACCGTTCAGGTGCTCTCACTGTGGGACTGGGTTCAGATGTTCATCTCATCTCACACGACACCAGCGAACTCACACTGGGGAGTTAGGGTTAGGGTTAGGGTTCATCTGCTCTAAGTGTGGAAAGGGATTCACTCAGTCATCCCATCTGCTGACACACCAGCGAGTTCACACTGGGGAGAGGCCATTCACCTGTTCCGGGTGTGGGAAAGGATTCACTCGCTTATACCATTTACAGAGACACCAGCAAGTTCACAAGTAACTACAGTGGTTGGATATTGTTGTGAAATCACATCCAGGACTGAACCATGTTCATTGGGGTCTATTTCCACTGATGTTAATAAACTCCAGGTCAGTTATAGGGAGTAATATTTTGGATAAATGTCAAATAAATCAGCTTTGTGTTAAACTCACCGTGTGTCAAGTGTTTTCAATCTCTCAAACACAAGTTAGTTCCTTTTGAAGGGCTCTTCCTCACCCCCATCTCCTCCATCCTCACCTCCAACAACAAGTGTGAGGAGCTCATGGGGCAGAAAATTACGCTCGGTGGGCAAGTGTCCCGACGTCATCGCACAGTCCCACAATATTTCACCAACAATTAAGAAGCCAGTAAGGCCACTAAGAAGTTAATTAAATTCAAATTTACGCTGCCCATCGAACCTAATGGTTGGCGGGCGGGAGAAAAGGCCAAGCGGCCTTTACCTTTTTCAGGAAACCTCATCCACAGGCGGGACGAGGTCACCTGAAGCAAATCAAATTTTACACTTGAATTAAAAGCATGAAACAAAAACAGAAAATGCTGGAAAAACATAGCAGGACTGACAGGATCTCTGCAGAGACAAACAGAGTTTTGGTTCTTTGCAAAAGTATTTTGCAGTATTGTGCTTTTATATTATTTAATTCACTGCCACTTCTCTTCCAGGAATGCCTACTTTGAAGAAGTACTGCCCTGCAGTATTTTGCTTTTATATTATTAATAAAAAACATGTGACCGAGTGACATGAGGGGACATGTTTCATAACATGTATAAAAATCTTTTATATATATATAAATATATATAAAATCTTCTATATATATTTTTTCAAGTCATTCCATCTCCCTGAGACAGCTCTCTGCCTCAGGGAGATTATGTAGCTCGGTCTCACGTGCATGCACAAAGGTCACACTCGCTCAACTCGCACTCCTCCCCCCGCCCGCACAGGCAGCGCTGAGCACTGCTGCTCACGTTTCACACAGCGCAGGCCTTAATTCGTCCCCAGCATGAAATTGCCTCCTGGGCCTGATTGCAGGCAGCGGGCAGCTTCCCGACTGCCCCACTCGCCCCCACCGAGCCCGCACGCCAAGGGCAAAATTCTGCCCATGGAGCTTCTTTGTCACTAAGATTGGGACAATCCAATCAGCTGCCTCTGCTGCTTCCCTCCCTTCCACTAACCCACCAGGACAAAATGTCTCTCAAGTTCCCCCTTGTCTGAGCCCTGAACCCACATCTTTCTCCAGTTTCTCTCCCATCTCCCCATATGCCCTCTCACTGCTCATCTTGTCCATGAGACCCACTTTCTGCTGTACTGACCCCACTCTTACTGAACTACTGATCATCCAACTTCTCCAAGTTAGCTGATATTATTCACAGTTTTGTCGCTCTCTCCCCTGGTACTGTCCCTCTCACCTTTAAATCCACCATCCTGACCCATCCTAAAAAAAGGATCTCTCTTTGGCCCCTCCTATTTCTCATCTACATGCTCCCACTAGGTGACATCACCCAAAAGCACCGTGTTAGTTTTCACATGTACACTGACACACCCAGCTCTACCTCACCACCATCCCTCTCCATTCCTCCACTGTTAGTAAATTATCAAACTGCTTTTGCCACACCCAGTACTGGATGAGCAGGAATTTCCTTAAATTGAAAATTGAAGACAAAAGCCATTGTCTTCAATCACCACTACAAATTCCATCCTGTAACAACTGAGACCATCCCTATGCCTTATCATTGGGATACATTGTCCTATGTTTATCAAGCCAGGAATCTTTCTTCTAAAACAAGGGAGAGAGAGAGAGCTATTCTTGTAATGTTCAATACATTTCTGAAGATTTTATAGGGTGATATAAGACAGTGATTTCTCACAGATCTCCCCACCTTGAGAAGGGAATATCCTTTCTGACTTCTCACAACTGATTTCTGACTAACCTCACTATTTCTAAGCTCCGAGCTTGTTTTCCTAATTTCTTGATGACAAACCATAGATAACACACTAAAGCTACTGGAATGATTAAAATCAGCCACACAAACATTTGAGCTGCCACCAAGAATAAATGTTAAAACTTTTCCACTAAAATGTGATGACTATCAACTTATATTCATGCTCCCCATCTGCTGATCATCTCACACAATTCTAAATTATAGACATGTTGTAATTACATCTGGTTCAAACAAAAGTTCATGCACGGACTTTAAAGAATCTCCAGCTCTGTTCACCTGCATCCACTTCGTGCATATTTTCTAAATCCAGATTCAATTTCCTTCTTCAAATTAATTTGAGTCACTTTCATATGTTCAATGTATTTCTTTCCTGAATGTTTGAGAGACACTTTTTCTATGGAATATGTGTTGCTGTATTGATAATTTAAAATGTTGTTTCATTCTGCTGGCCACAATAATCACTCATGTTCTGTTTTTTTTTATTCATTCATGGGATATGGGCTTCGCTGGCTGGGCCAGCATTTGTTGCCCATCCCTAGTTGCGCTTGAGAAGGTGGTAATGAGCTGTCTTCTTGAACCACTGCAGACCGTGTGGGGTAGGTACACCCACAGTGCTGCTAGGAAGGGACTTCCAGGATTTTGACCCAACGACAGTGAAGGAATGGCAATATATTTCCATATCAGGATGGTGAGCGACTTGGAGGGGAACTCCCAGGTGGTGGTGTGCCCATCTATCTGCTGCCCTTGCCCTTCTAGGTGGTAGTGATCATGGGTTTGGATGGTGCTGTCGAAGGAGCCTTGGTAAATTCCTGCAGTGCCCGTCATCAAACCCCATCTCCTCTCATCTATTTTCCAGCACTTGGCCTGTAGCCCTGTAAGCTGTGGTGTTTCAAGTGTTTGTCTAAATACTTCTTAAATGTTGTGAGGGTTCCTGCCTCTATCACCCCGTCAGGCACTGAGTTCCACATTTCATCTGGACCTGGGGATTTATCCATTTTAAAGGCCACCATTAGAGACTGAGTCTCAGTTAAACATTGTCCGAATCTGGGGAAGGGAGGGGGAGATTCTGTTAGCAAATGGATTGAAAAATAAGAAAGGCCAAGTCCCAGCTCGTACCATTCGCACCTTATGATAACATAGTTATGGGATAATCTTGAGGATGGACAGAGTTGTATAAGAGGCATTTCATTGAAGGTTCACTCGGTTGATTCCTGGGATGAAAGTGTTGTCTTTTTAAAAAATTCATTCACGGGATGTAAGCTTTGCTGGCAGGTTCCAGATAGCCCCCACCCTCTGGGTGAAAAGAAAATCCTCAGCTCCCATCTGAACCTTCTGCCCCTTACCTTAAATCTATGTCCCCTGAGTATTGACCCCACCACTAAAGAGAAAAATGACTTCCTATCCATCCTATCTATGCCCCTCATAATTGTGTACACCTCTATCAGGTACCCCCTCAGCCTTCTCTGCTCTGAGGAAAACAACCCCAGCCTATCTAGTCTCTCTTCATAGCTGAAACTCTCCAGCCCTGGCAACATCCTGAGTGAATCTCCTCTGCACCCTCTCCAGTGCAATCACATCCTTCCTATTGTGTGGCAAACAGAACTGCACATAGTACTGCAAATGTGGCCTAACTAATTCTTCATACTGCTCCATCATAATGTCCCTGCTCTTGCATTCAATGCCTCGACTAATATGTCGACAATGTTTGACACAAAGCTGATTTATTTAACCTTTATCCAGAATATTAAACTCCAGCCCAGTTACAGGGATTGTTAACATCAGCAGAAACAAACCCCAACTACCGGAAAGAGCATGGTTCAGTCCTGGATGTGATTAACAGCAGTAATAACAACAGAATCCAACCCTGGGAGTCACATGTGAATACACTGGTGTGTCTGCAGGGTGGATGAATGACTGAATCCCTTCCCACACACGGAGCAGGTGAACAGTCTCTCTCCAGTGGGAACTCGCTGGTGTTTCAGCTGGAGGGATGGGTGAATGAATCCCTTCCCACACATGGAGCAGGTCAATGGCCTTTCTCCAGTGTGAACTGGCTGGTGTGTCAGCAGATCCATTTTGCTTTTATAGCTTTTCACACAGTCGGCACATTTAAAAGGTCTCTTTTCAGAGCGAACACGTTGATGTGAAGTGAGCTGGGTTAGTTTAGTGAATCTCTTCCGGCACTTGCAGCAGTTGAATGGTTTCTGCCCAGTGTGAACTTGCTGGTGTGTCAGCAGAATCTTTCTGCTTTTATAGCACTGTTCACAGTCAGAACGTTTAAAAGGTTTCTTGTCAGAGTAAACAAGTTGATGTGAAGTGAGGGTACTGATCTGAGTGAATCCCTTCCCACAGTCAGTGCAGGTGAACGGCCTCTCTCCAGTGTGAAATCGTTGGTGTATCAGCAGATTCCTTTTGCTTTTAAAGCTCTTCTCATGTTCGCAACACTTAAAAAGTCTCATGTCTGAAGTGTTTGAGGTGAAGTGAGGTGGGTTAGGAGAGTGAATCCCTTCCCACACTTGGAGCAGATGAAAGGCCTCTCCCCAGTGTGAGTGCGCTGATGAGTTTCCTGCTCAGATGGGGAACTGAATCCCTCCCCACAGTCCCCACATTTCCACGGATTCTCCATGGTGTTGGTGTCTCCATGTTTCTCCATGTTGGACGATCAGTTGAATCCCTGTCCACACACACAACACTTGCACAGTTTCTCCCCATTGTGCATGGTGAGATTTTTTTTCAGACGGTGTAACAGGTTAAAGCTCTTTCCACTGGAGCACTCTTACTCGGGTGTGTCTGTGTCTCAGTGCTTTCCCAGTCACACTGATGTTTGAAATTTTTTCCCATAGACAGAACAGACAAATATTTCTCCTTCCACAGTCAAAGATCAATGATAGCCAGGTCCAACATCAGGAATTAAAGACCAGTCAGCCTGACGTCGGTAGTGTGTAAAATTCTAGAGTCCATTATCAAAGATTTAATAACTGAGCACTTGGTAAACAGTGGCAATATGGGACAGAGTCAGCATGGATTTACGAAAGGGAAATCATGCTTGACAAATCGACTGGAATTTTTCGAGGATGTAACTAGTAGAGTTGATGAGGGGGAGCCAGTGGATGTGGTTTATTTGGACTTTCAGAAGGCCTTCAACAGTGTCCCACATAAGAGAATAGCATGTACAATTAAAGCGCTTGGGATTGGGGGTTGTGTATTTATATGGATAGAAAACTGGTTGGCAGGCAGGAAACAAAGAGTAGGAATAAACAGGTTTTTTTTCCAAATGGCAGGCAGTGACTAGTAGGATACCGCAGGGATCAGTGCTGGGACCACAACTATTCACAATATATGTTAATGATTTAGATGAGGGAACTGTATGTAATATCTCCAAATTTGCAGATGACACAAAGCTGGGTGGAAGGGTGAGCCGTGAGGAGGTTGCAGAGATGGTTCAGTGTGATTTGGACAATCTGAGTGAGTGTGCAAATGCATGGCAGGTGCAGTATAATGTGGATAAATGTGAGGTTATCCAATTTGGTAGCAAAGACAGGAAGGCACCTGAATGGCTGTAAATTGAGAGAGGGGAATGTGCAACAAGACCTGGGTGTCCTCGTCCTCTTGGCTAAGATCAAGTGTTGCAGGAGCGACACCATGGTCCTGCCATGGCAAGGTCGGGATGGAAGGGCGAAAACCAATCGCAATCCGAATTCATACCGTGGGTTACCTATCACCGTCCGAGTCACGGTGAACCACAGCGACGAAGGAGGATCACCTATGGATCGGGGCTTCTTCACCAGGAGGATCCTGTTGAAGGCGTGCGGCTTCCAAGCTACGGAGATCTTCACCCTGCACGACTCCCGCAAAGGTGGTTATTTTGACGTCACGTTCAAGCAAGTGGCAGACTGCGTCCGGCTCCTGAGGGTGTTCGAGGAGAAGAGAGACCTGCCGGAGATGAAGATCCTGACGGCGGAGCCGCACTTTTCTCTGCCGTTGCAACGGGAACGTGAGGTGATGGTGCATGTGTACAACCCCTTCGTCCCTGTCGCCGACGTGGTCACCTTCCTCACCAGGTACTTCGATAAGGTGGGGAGCGGCACTGAGATTCGAGACGACTTGGGGATCTGGACAGGCAAACGCCTGTTTAAGGTCACGCTAAAGACCGATGGTAAGGGAGCCATTTTCCACCCTCCTTCCAGTTTCGCAATCGGGGGAAACCGTGGCTACCTGGTCTACGCTGGGCAACCCAAGCATTGCCGCTCATGCGGCAAGGCTGGTCATGTGGCGGCCAACTGCAGCGCCTCCCTCTGCAAGATCTGCAAACAGGAAGGGCACCAGACAAAAGACTGCAAACAGGCCAAGTGCTGCAACCTGTGTGGCGAGGCAAGTCACCTCTACAGGACCTGCCCCAAACGCTGCCGTACTTACGCACAGGCAGCCAAAGCCGATCACGGGGAAGCAGAAGAAATGTTCCGTGTCACTCCAACCACCAAGGCCCCCAGGGAGCTCAACGGGACAAAGGAGGACACAGAGAGAGACAAGGTGGAGAAAGAGATTGAGGCAACAGAGAGCCAATCAACAGCACTACCCCCTGAACCTTCCAGTCCTCAGGACAGCGAATCAATGGAGGAGGAGGCAGCAGTGGAAAAGCAGCAGGGGGAGTGGCGGACGGTGAAGAACAAGAAAAGTAAGAGGGAGCGAAGAAGAAGCAAAGGCGTTTCCCAGAGAAGCGGCAAGAGGCGTCTCCCATCCGACACGGATGACAAGGGCAGCAGCTCTTCGGATGAGGAAGTGCCAGAGCGGCACCGACAGAAGAGGCGGCAAAGCTCCAGGGCGTTGGAGGACGAGACACCCGAGCTCCAGAAAATTGGAGACAACAAGGAGACCAGCGCACCCCAACTTGGCCTGCAACCTGAGGAGGCCAGTGCACCACAGCCCCTGGAATCTGGGAGCAGTGAGGCAATCATCGCACCCCAGCTCCAGGAAGCCGGGAACAGCAACCCCCCAGAGGGGGTGAGTTTTGGAGAAGCTTCTCCAGCAAAGGTCATCTCAAAATCCGCTCACTACGTGAACCTCCAGATGCCACCGGAGCAGAACACGGCCAAGGAGATCTACCTCAGCCCATCCAAAGTGAAGGAATTTGAGCTCACTACGGGTATGAAGGAGCAGACTAAAGGTCTGGGACTCTCAGAAACAGTGGGTTTGGTAGGAGAATAAATGCTTTAATATGGGTTTAAAGATTGTATCCATAAATGTGCGTAGCATTAAATCTACTACGCGATGTGTTGCGACCTTGGACTACCTAGCCAAGGTCAAAGCTGACCTGTTGTTTCTGCAGGAGTGTGCGATACCGCACCTCAGCTCCTACAGGCAATGGTCACGATGGTGGTCCCACGGGCCATCGATCTGGTCGGGCGGAAACGACTCTCGTTCCTCCGGCCTGGGTATTCTGCTGCGGGGAGGCAACTTCACCGTCTCCGAGGTCAAGGAGGTGGTGGGCGGGCGACTCCTGGTAGCAGACGTAATGTACAAGAACGCTCCACTCCGGTTAATTAACGTGTACGGCCCGGCACAAGGGGCTGAGCGGCTGGAGGTTTTTCAGCAGCTCCCACTGCTGCTGGCGACCTCCAGGCCGGTCATTCTGGGCGGGGACTTCAACTGCATCATCGATGCGGCTGGACGATCCGGCAGGGCCGGAAGCAGATTGGACGCTACGTCCAGATCCCTGATGGAAACAGTTAAGGATGCCAAGCTGCACGACGTCTTCAGCAACCCTGCAGACGGAGCGCAGCGTAGATACACCTGGTCGCGGCCAGACGGGTCCATTCGTTCCAGGATAGACTTCCTGTTTGTGTCCCGTGCATTCACAGTCAGATCCACCGACGTCAAGCCGGTGTTCTTCTCTGACCACTGCCTCCTACTGGCGGACTGCCACTTGGAGGAAGACCTGAGGGTGGGCAGGGGGGCATGGAAGCTAAATGTGCAACTGCTGACCCCAGAGAACATTGAGGAGCTCAAGAGGGATTACAAAGGTTGGAGAACCGTGAAACCCCTCTTTGAGTCCCTGACACACTGGTGGGAAGTGATCAAGGGAAGCATCAAGAGGTTTTTCATCCTCAAAGGCACCCAGAAAGCTAGAAAGGAACAGAGGGAAATGTCCCGACTCCAGGAAAAGATGCAGAATCTGCTCCGGCTGCGGTCGATGGGGGTCGATGTCAAGGAGGAGCTCCAAGAGGTGAAGGGCCAGCAAGCCTCGCACTTTGCCTCGGAGGCCTCCAAGATCATCTTCCGTTCCAGAGTCCGCTCCGTGGAGCAGGATGAGACGTGCTCACGTTTCTTCTTCCAAAAGGTACACAGAGAGCGCTCTGTGATCAGCAGCCTGAAGGAAGAAGACGGCTCAGTAAAGTCATCACGGTCCGACATTCTGAGGATCAGCAAATCCTTTTATGCCGGACTGTATGACGTGAAGCCCACGGACAGCACGGCCTCCCAGTCCTTCCTGTCCTCTATCACGGAGGTCCTAGACCACAGTACGCGGGAGAGCCTAGACAAACCGCTAACTCCTGACGAACTGACTAAGGCCCTCGAGTCCTTCGAGAAGAGTAAAACCCCCGGAAGCGACGGCCTGCCGGCGGAGTTGTATTCGGCTCTGTGGGACTTGATCGGCCCAGACCTGCTAGAAGTGTACGAGAGTATGCTCCTGGCCGGCAGCATGTCAGAATCCATGAGGAAAGGCATCATCACCCTCATCTACAAGCACAAGGGGGAAAGGGAGGAAATTAGAAATTGGCGACCCATTTCACTGTTGAATATGGACTATAAGATTCTGTCCAAGGTCATCGCCAACCGGGTCAAATCCGCTCTGGAATTGGTGATTCACCCTGACCAGACCTGCTCTGTGCCAGGCAGGAAGATCTCTGACAGCCTGGCGCTGCTCAGGGATACGATTGCCTATGTACAGGACAGGGGTGTGGATACCTGCCTCATCAGCTTGGATCAGGAGAAGGCCTTTGACAGAATATCGCACACCTACATGGGGGATGTGCTCTCCAAAATGGGCTTTGGGGAGGGAATTCGAAATTGGATCCAACTGCTCTACACTAACATCAGTAGCGCAGTCTCAATCAATGGGTGGGAAACACATAGCTTTCCGATTAAATCTGGAGTCAGGCAGGGCTGCCCTCTCTCGCCTGTCCTTTTTGTGTGCTGCATAGAACCCTTTGCCGAGTCCATCAGGAAGGATCCGGGCATAAGAGGAGTGACGATCCCAGGCAGTGGAGGCACTCAGGTAAAAGCCTCCCTGTACATGGACGACGTCGCCGTCTTCTGCTCGGATCCGCTGTCGGTGCGCAGACTGATGCACGTCTGCGACCAGTTCGAACTGGCCTCGGGAGCCAAGGTAAATCGTGGGAAGAGCGAGGCCATGTTCTTTGGGAACTGGGCTGACCGATCCTTTGTCCCCTTCACTGTCAGGGCTGACGGCCTGAAGGTGCTGGGGATATGGTTCGGAGGGACCGGGGCATGCGTTAGAAACTGGAAGGAGCGAGTGGCTATGGTGAAAAGGAAACTGGGCATGTGGGAGCGACGCTCCCTCTCCATTGCGGGTAAGAACCTGGTCATCAGGTGTGAGGTACTCTCGCTGTTGCTGTACGTGGCGCAGGTCTGGCCCATTCCACACTCCTGCGCGATGGCGATCACTCGAGCCATCTTCCGCTTTATCTGGAGGTCGAAAATGGATCGTGTCTGCAGGGACGCGATGTACAAGCCTCTAGATAAAGGGGGAAAAAACGTGCCCAACATCGCCCTCATACTGATGGCCACCTTTGTGTGCGGCTGCATCAAGCGGTGCGTAGACCCTCAGTACGCAAACACCAAGTGTCACTACGTGCTGAGGTTCTACCTGTCCCCGGTGTTGCGAAGGATGGGTCTGGCCACGCTGCCGCGGAACGCTCCAAGTAGTTGGACCGTGCCGTACCACCTGTCCCTGGTGGAAAAATTTATGCAGAAAAACACCTTTGACCACAAGTCCATCAGGCAGTGGTCAGCACGTAACGTCCTAGAGGCCCTGAGGGATAAGGAGAGGGTGGACCCTGTGGGATGGTTCCCCGAGCAGACTGTCAAAGTCATTTGGCAGAATGCCTCATCGCCAGAACTTTCCAACAAGCACCAAGACGTAGCTTGGCTGGTGGTGAGAAAGGCCCTCCCCGTCAGATCCTTCCTACACGCCAGGAGTCTCACCCCCTCTGCACGATGCCCTCGAGGTGGCTGTGGTGGGGAAGAGACCGTTGTTCACCTCCTTGTGGATTGTGCCTTTGCAAAGAAAGTCTGGAGAGAGATGCAGTGGTTGCTGTCGAGGTTCATCCCGAGCAGTTCTGTGACACAGGACTCTGTGCTCTACGGGCTGTTCCCAGGGACACACACCGAGACAAACATCAACTGCAGCTGGAGGATCATCAACTCGGTGAAAGACGCGCTTTGGTCTGCCCGAAACTTGTTGGTCTTCCAGCACAAAGATTTGTCCCCGACCGATTGTTGCGGACTGGCACAATCCAAAGTCCAGGACTACGTGCTGAGGGACGCACTAAAGCTTGGGGCAGCTGCCGCAAAGGCGCAATGGGGAAGGGTCGCTGTCTAAGACCTTTCTACCACAGCGCACCGAGAGACTGGGAACTGTTTAGAGCCCCTCGGGCTGTACAGATCAAAATGAAAGGCTGTAAATGACTGTAATATTGTTTGTACTGATGCACCTGGTGATACATTTTGTAAAAGTTTAACCTGGATTGTACCCTTGTAATGTTGTTTTTGAAATGGTTTTGAATGTGATTGAAGATTTTTTATGAATAAAGTATATTTTTACAAAAAAAAAAAAAAACAAGACCTGGGTGTCCTCGTACACCAGTTGCTGAAGGTAAGCATGCAGGTGCAGCAGGCGGTAAAGAAGGCAAATGGCCTTCATAGCGAGAGGATTTGAGTAAGGGCCAGGGGTGTCTTGCTTCAATTATTCAGGACCTTGGTGAGACCACACCTGGAATATTGTGTGCAGTTTTGGTCTCCTTATCTGAGGAAGGATGTTCTTGGTATAGACAGAGTGCAGCGAAGATTTACCAGACAGGTTCCTGGGATGGCGGGACTGACATATGAGGAGAGATTGAGTTATCAAGCGTACCGGTGGACACCATGTGTTCCCTCTCCAGGGCCACCTGGGCACGGACAAGGCCACGGAAGAGAGGTCGGCAGCCAGTGTGACCACCCCCATGTGTGTCACCCATCCTGGATCTAGGAATTCCTGTTTTAAACAGGCCCATGAACATTTACAGGAGAAGATTTTCTGATTTATCCACCACACCCCCTCCACCACATCCCCACCCCTCACTACCACCCCCACCCCCACCCCCCCTTTACACTGGGCAGCCAGAGATTAGGACTGTGGGGCTGAAGTATCGCCAGAGGTTGAGGATCAGCCCCATAGGGGCTGCCACCTCTCACCCTGAATATGTAAATAGCCCTTGGACTCACTCACTGTTCCATCCACAAGAAGGCCGCGCATGCGCCCTACTCCCTGCTGAAACAAGATGGCGGCCGTTACCCTGGGTCTGGGTCTCGAAAAAAAAATTAAAAACTCAATAAAATTAGCGATCAAATTATAGAGAAACCTGAATGTAACAGAACATCCATTATCCACCGGAAAGATGGGGAGTGGGAATTGTCCATCTCAGTCCCGTCAATAGATACTTAATGAGGGGACATTATTCTCTGTGTCTTTCCCGGACCTGGAGATGGAAAAGGGGCAAATGAATGAACTTTAAACATCTCGTCCACTTGGCACAGAAACTGTCTGAAACTCAGAATAGAAACCACATGGAACAAAATACTGACAAATACTCAACTGTCAGCTAAAAATAAATAAAAATACATATTGGTGGAGACGGTGTCACAGTGGGAATGTCACTGGACTAATAATCCAGAAAACCAGCTTGATGCTCTGGGGACAGGGGTTCAAATCCCACCACAGCAGCTGGTGGAATTTAAAATCAATTATTAAATCTGGAATTGAAAGCGAGTCTCAATAAGGCGACAATTAAGCCATTGTCGATTGTCATAAAAACCCAACCCACCTCGTTCACTAATGTCCTTTCGGGAAGGAAATCTGCCGTCCTTACCTGGTCTGACATGTGACTCCAGATCCACCCTGAAATGTGGTTACTCTTAATAGCCCTCTGAAATGGTGTGGCAAGCACTTGCTCCAATGGCAACAAATGCTGTCCCTGTCCACATTCCATGAAAGTTTTTAACACCACTGCCACTGAATGGTTACAATTTATGAAGGAAGTGAAGACAGAGGGTCCAGAAAAGATGTAAGAGAACGGTTCCCCTTCCAAAGATAACAAGCCCAACTTCACCTCGCCTAATTGAAGTTCCCATCTCTCGTGAATCTTTCCTGCACACTCTCTAATGCCTCGAATTAATTGCCTAAAGCTCAGAATTGGACAGAATACATGTTGTTTCCTGTGACAGCCTCTGCCCCATGGATTTTAACTTTGCTGACAAGCCTGTTACTTGGCACTATATCAAATGCCTTTTAGAAGTTCATGTGCACATCAACCGTTTCACCCTCATCAACTTTCAGAAAATTATCAAAAAATTCAAGAAATTTAGTTCAACACGATTGTCCTGAACAAATTGTACAAGTGACATAATTTTGACCTGAATTGCTGCTACTTAATGGTTCCCCATACAGAAGTTAAACTGACTGGTCTGTCGATGCTGGGCTGATCCTTCCATTTAAGATTACTAAGGATTTAATATTAGTGCCAGGAAGCGTGAGGAAAACGAGAGAAGTTGTGAAATAGTAACTACGTTTAAAGACACTGATAACTGATAAATAGCTCAATAATTAATCAGATTTCAAGACATAAAGTACAGAGAAATTAATTTATGAATAAATGAATTGAATTATTAATAATGTCAGGTAGCGTGCTTGGAATGGAGAAACGAAAAATACTGCAATGCTTAAAATATGAAATGAAAAGAGCAAAAACTGTAAACACTCAGCAGTCTGGAAGAATCTGCAGAGAGAGAAACAGAATTAACGTTTCCGGTTTGTGCCCCAGTGAAAGGGGGAGGTGGAAGAGGAACAGACAGAAAGATCTGTGAAAGGCTGCAGGGCGGGAGAGATTGATTGACAAAAGGTTTCGTGATGCAAGATCAGAGAGAGTGGTAATGGGACGATTAAAAACACATAGACTGTTTCTAGATTAGGTGTGAATGGCACGATAACAACAGTCTGAATGCAATGTGAAGAAAATGAGAGAAATAAGAAAGGAAAACTAGGACTCAAAGAAACAAAAAACAAATGAGGGCAGAGATTATGATAGAAAATTGTTGAACTCAAATTTTGATTCCCGAAGTCTATAAAGTGTCTCCTTTTGATCTGGTAATGAACTGTTACATTTCTACCTATTCTCAGGTCAGATGAAAGGTCACAGAGCTGTCACGTTAACTCTGTTTCTCTCTCCACGGATGCAGGCCTGACCTGCCGAGGAATTGCAGCATTTTCAGTTTCATGCCGGGATTGAAGACTGTGGGAGTTTGTAAAGATAGAGATTGTCCCAAATTAATTTGCTACATCGAGAACAGAAGTCTCGGTCTCATGAAACTCCAGGTTCATTGTTTTATATTCGGGTCTGGGGGCTAATGTTCACTGTTTTATATTCGGGTCTGGGAAATGTTCACTGTTATTTTTATTTGGGTCCAGGGATAATGTTCACTGTTTTATATTCGGGTCTGTGGATAATGTTCACTGATTTATATTCGAGTCTGGGGGACAAGGTTCACTGTTTTATATTCGGGTCTGGGGATAATATTCACTGTTTTATATTCGGGTCTGGGGGATAATGTTTACTGTTTTATATTCGGGTCTGGGGGATAATGTTCACTGTTTTAAATTCGGGTCTGGTGGGTAATGTTCACTGTTTTATATACTGGTCTGGGGGATAATGTTCACTGTTTTATATACTGGTCTGGTGCAGAATAAAATGAGGAGCCTCTTTAATTGAGGACAGTAACTGCACTTTTGGCTCTGACCCTCCCTCCAATTCCACACTGATACTCCTTCCCCCTCCCTCCAATTCCACACTGACACTCCTCCCCCTCCCTCCAATTCCACACGAACACTCCTTCCCCCTCCCTCCAATTCCACACTGACACTCCCTCCCTCTCCCTCCAATTCCACACTACACTCCTTCCCCCTCCCTCCAATTCCACACTACACTCCTTCCCCCTCCCTCCAATTCCACACTGACACTCCTTTCCCCTCCCTCCAATTTAACATTGATGCTACGTCCTCCTCCCTCCAATTCTGCACAAACACTCCTTCCCTCTCCCTCCAATTCCACACTGACACTCCTTCCTGCTCCCTCCAATTCCACACTGACACTCCTTCTCCCTCCCTCCAATTACACACCGACAGTCCTTCTCCCTCCCTCCAATTCCACACCGACACTCCCTCCCTCGGTGTTTCTCTCTCCACAGACACTGGCAGATCTGCTGAGCGCTTCCACCATTGACAGTTTTATTTCAGATGCCCAGCATCTGAAGCATTTTGCTTTTTCTTTAACTGGAGAGTGTTACGAATGTGGAATTCATTACCAGAAGGGTTTGAGATTCCCATCTTAGCTGGAACTCATGGGTAAAATCCTGCCATAAAAAGATCATTCAGCAGCTGAAAGTGGAAATAGAGTCACTAGATTTACTGACAGAGCAGCACAGTCACACTGGAGGGAGAGCAATCCAGTTCTGTGAGAGAGATGCTAGCGCAGTGGTAATGTCGTTATGATCATTATGATCGAGACCAGCTAATCTTCTGGTAGCTCGGAAGAAGGGTCATACGGACTGGAAATGTTAATTTTGTTTCTCTCTCCACAGATGCTATCAGACCTGTTGAGTTTTTTCCAGCATTTGCTGTTCTGTTTCTAATTTTCTGGGGATATGGGTTTCAATCCCACAACAGCAGCTGGTGAAATTTTAAATTCAGTTAATAAATTCTGGATTTAAAAGTGAATCTCAGTGATGGTGATCATGAAACCATCGTCGATTGTTCTAAAAGCCCATCTGGTTCACTAATGTCCTTTAGGGAAGAAAATCTGTCTTCCTTACTTGGTCATGTGAATCCAGACACGGCCCAGCAAGCCACTCAGGTCCAGGGCAAATCAGAATGGACATTAAAAGCTGACCCTGCCAGCGACACCTACATCCCAGTGAAGTTTAAATGACTTCATGTGGGCAATGAAATTTATTCAACTTCCCAACCTGTTAAAACTCCAGCTTTAAACATTCAAGGGATTTGATCCAGAATCGGCACATTCTCAAATGGCAAGACATGGTTTAAATGTTCTGTGTTTGGGTGGGGAAAAAATCACTGGTTCACCCCACCTGCTGAGACCCCAGCGAGTTCACACCTAACTGTAGGGCTTTGTTCTGCTGTTGAAGACACCCAGGGAAAAGCTATGGTGGCTGTGCACTTTGGTTGCCGTATTAGTTCTTAGAATAATTTGATATTTTTGACCTATGGCTCCAGTCGGAACTGGATCAAAAGATCTAATTTTCTATTCAAAAAGATGTGTGGGAGGCTGTCCAGAAGTGAATTAGAAGAGTCAAGTTTTTTTTTATTCATTCATGGGATGTGGGCTTCGTTGGCTGGGCCAGCATTTCTTGCCCATCCCTAGTTTCCCTTGAGAAGGTGGTGGTGAGCTGCCTTATTGAACTGCTGCAGTCCATGTGGTGAGGCGATGGCGTAGTGGCATTGTTGCTGGACTAGTATTTCAGGGACTAGACTAGTAATTCAGGGACCCAGTTGGGGTCTGGGGACCTGGGTTCGAATCCTGCCACGGCAGATGGTGGACTTTGAATTCAATAAAAATCTGGGATTAAAAGTCTGATGATGACCATGAAACCATTGAAAATTATTGTAATACCCATCTGGGTCACAAACGTCCTTTAGGAAATCTGCTGTCCTTACCTGGTCTGGTCCAGACCCACAGCAATGGGGGTTTGTTCTAGCTACTGCGACTGTCTTCCCAATATTTAAATGGAGGAAATTGCTGTTAACCCAGGACTGAATGTCAGACACGTCAGGATGGTTTTCATATGCTCCTGCTACCCTGGATGGAGGTGGAGGGAGATTCTGTTCGAATCCTTATCGAGATGCAGATATATAAGATCATCTTCACGACCTGCTGCTCCCACCTCTCTCCTCGGTCTCTCTCTTTTTGTCCTTCAATAGATGCCAGAGTCTTGTGTGGGCCCAGACCGGGTGGCAGGTTCCCTTCCCTGAAGGACATTAGTAAACCAGTTGGGTTTTTATGACAATCCAGCAGTTTTCATCGTCACTTTTTCCTCGTGCCGGCCCCACAAATTCCCAGATTCATTCAGCTCAATTTCACAACCTGCCTTTGTGTTTTTGTGGGTTCTCTGTCACTCCTTTTTTTTTCTGTTTTAAATCAATTTCACAGGGGATTAGAAGGGGAGGATTTGCAGTTGGAAAACTGAAACCAAACATCACATCAGGATCTGACGGAGTTACCCAATTTATCGTAACCTGAATATCATTGGATTTTGAACATGGAAGGAAAAAGCACCGTTCACAGTGGGGAGAAACCGTACACGTTCTCTGTGTGTGGACGAGTCTTCAGCCGATCACCTGGCCTGTCAGAACATAAATGCAGGGATAACAGGGAGAAACTGTGGAAATGTGGAGACTGTGGAATGGGATTCAGATCACCGTCTAAACTGGAAACTCATTGGCGCAGTCACACTGGGGAGAGGCCGTTCACCTGCTCTAAGTGTGGGAAGGGATTCACTCAGTCATCCACCCTACTGAGACACCGACAAGTTCACATTGACGAGAGACCTTTTAAATGTTCAGACAGCGGGAAGTGCTATAAAAGTTCATGGGAACTGATGTCCCATCAACGTGTTCACACTGACAAGAGACCATTCAGGGGCTCTCACTGTGGGACTGGGTTCAAGTCAGTAACTCACCTCACTGTACACCTGTGAGTTCACACAGGGAAGAAACCGTTCACCTGCACCGTGTGTGGGAAGAGATTTGCTCACTCATCCAACCTCCTCTCACACCAGCGAGTTCACACTGATGAGAGACCTTTTAAATGCCCCGACTGTGGCAAGTGCTACAAAGGTTCCCAGGAACTGGTTGTCCATCAGGGTGTTCACACCGACAAGAGACCATTCAAGTACTTTTATTGTGGGACTGGGTTCAGGCGATCATCTGGTCTGATTGTTCACCAGCGCACTCACACCGGGGAGAGACCGTTCAGCTGCTCCGAGTGTGGGAAGAGATTCACTCGGTCATTCCACCTGCTGATACACCAGCGAATTCACACATAACTACTTGTGATGTGATTTTGATGTTAATCACATCCGGGACTGAACTATGGTCATTGGGGTCAGTTTCTGCTGATGTTAATAAACTCCAGCCTAGTTATAGGTGTTAATATTCTGGGTAGAGAAAAATAAATCACCTTTCTGTTCAACACACAGTGTGTCGAGTTTTTAAAAATATCTCTAGCACAAGGTAGTTCCTTTTGAAGGGCTCTCCTTCTTCCCTGTCTCCTCCATCCTCACCTCCAACAACAAGTGAGGAGCTAATGGAGCTTCTTTGTCACTAAGATTGAGACAATCCGATCAGCTGCCTCTGCTGCTTCTCTCCGTCCCACTAGCCCACCGAGACAAACTGTCCCTGAAGTTCCTCCATTTACAAGCCCTGAACTCACTTCTTTCTCCAGTTTCTCTCCCTTCTCCTCTCTTGCCCTGTCTGTGCTCATTGTGTCCATCAGACCCACCTTCTGTGTCCTTGAACCTATTCCCTGTTGAGCAGTCAACTTCTCCATTTTAGCTGGTATTACTAACAATTCTCTCTTCTGGTACTGTCACCCCCACCTTTAAATCAATCATCATCATCCAAAAAAAAATTCCTTTGACCCCAACATCCTTACAAACTACCGCCCCATCTCCGACCTCCCTTTCCTCTCCAAAGCCCTTGTACTTGGTGTCCCCCAAGGATCTATCCTTGGCCCCTCCTATTTCTCATCTACATGCTGCCACCAGGTGACATCATCCAAAAGCACCGTGTAAGTTTTCACATGTACACTGACAACGCCCAGCTCTACCTCGCCACCATCCCTCTCCATTCCTCCACTGTTACTAAATTGTCAAACTGCTTATCCCACATCCAGTACTGGATGAGCAGAAATTTCCTCCAATTAAAAATTTGGAAGACCAAAGCCTTCAGTCACCATGACAAATTCTGTTCCCTAATTACTGAGTCCATCCCTCTCCCTGGGAACTGTCTGAGGCTGAACCACACTGTTCACAATCTCAGTGTCTTATTTGACCCAAAGATGAGTTTATGACCACATATCCACACCATCACTAACACCAGATATTTCAATCTCCATAATGTCACCTGTCTCCACTCCACCCCCAGCTCATCTGCTGCTCAAACCCTCACCCATGTCCATGTTACCTTCCGGGCTGAATATTGAATTCAACAACTTTAGATCTTAAACTCCCCCTCCCCCCATCCCCACCCTGTTTCTCCCCCCTCCCCTTTTTTTTCAATAATTTATATAGATTCTTCTTTTCCCACCTATTTCCATTATTTTTAAATCTAAAACTAAAACTTTGTTATTCTTTCCACCCCACCCCCACTAGAGCTGTACCTTGAGTATCCTGTCTTCCATTCTTAATTAGCACTTTTCTTAGACAATATCACCACCTTCAACACCTTTTTGATCCTTTTGTCTGTGACATCTTTTGGTTATCTGCTCCTATCACTGCTTGCTTATCTCCACAATCATCCCACCCTCAACTTCTCTCTCCCCTCGCCCCCCCACCTTAGACCAGCTTATATTTCACATTTCTCCTAACTATACTCAGTTCTGCCGAAGGGTCATGAAGACTCGAAACGTTAACTGATTTCTTCTCCACCGATGCTGCCAGACCTGCTGAGTTTTTCCAGGTAATTCTGTTTTTGTTTTGAATTTCCAGCATCCGCAGTAGCTTTTAGCTTTTTGTTTTTACCTTAAGACTTGTTGATTCCAATACATTCCTGGCCAGCCTCTCACATCCAGCCCACCCATGCGGAAGCGTGAGATCATCCAAAACGCTTCTGCCCATGTGCTTTCTCACACCAAGTCCTGTTACCCATCACCCCTGTGCTCACTGACCTACATTGGCTCCTGGTGAAACAATGCCTTGATTTAAAATTCACTTTTTTTTTCAAATCCCTCCAGGGTCTCGTCTCCCCCTATCTCTGTAATCTTCATACCTTCTTCATATCTCCTTCCCTGTCACTCTGACAGTGTTACACATCCCCTGGCTGGGATGGTTGTTTCTGCTCATTCTCTTCACTCTATCTGTGTCAGTCCTGAGCCAGGATGAAGGAGAGCTCAAACATCATTGTGACGTCAGACTGAGGGCAGCATTGAGATCCACCCCCCTCCCCCCAAAAAAACTACAAGTCTCAGAGCACAGACCCAATGGATTCCACATGTGATCTCAGCCAAACGGCTGAGAAACGATCATGTAACACGTTTATCACTGTGGGATGTCTCATATTTTGAAAAAAACCCAATCAGACCTCTTGGTGTGGAAGTACCTGATCTAATAGAGTATGCTGGAAACGCTCCATTATTCACATGTGGATAAAATTACCAACTTTTAATTCCAGTTTAGCAGTAGCTAAAGTTAAGCCAAAGTGAAGAAGAGTCATATTGAACTGGAAGCGTCAACTCTGCTTCTCTCTCTCCACAGATGCTTCCAGACCTGCTGAGTTTGTTCCAGCATTTTCTGTTTTAAATTCAGATTTGCAGCATCCGTGGTATTTTGCTTTTATTTCTTTGTGGTTAAGTTAGTCATGGGGTAGCTGATAGGAGGAATAAGGAATAAGAAATTTGCTGACAATACAAAGGTCTGTAGGAAAGTAAATTGTGAAGAGGACATAAGGAGGCTACAAAAGGTTAAGTGAGTGGGCAAAGATCTGGTAAATGGAGCACAGTGTGGGCAAATGTGAAATTGTTCATTTTGGCCAGAAGAATAACAAGTTAGCTTATCATCAAAATGGTGAGAGATTGCAGAGCTGTAAGGATCAGAGGGATCTGGGTGCCCTTGTGCATGAATCTCAAAAGGCTAGTTTGCAGGTATAGCAAGTAATTAGGAAAGCTAATAGAATGTTATCATTCATTGAGGGGAATTGATTCCAAATGTTGGGAGGTCAGCTTCAGTTGTACAGAGCACTGGTGAGGCTGCATCTGGAATATTGTGTACAATACCAGTCTCCTTATTTAAGGATTGATGTAAATGTGTGAGATGCAGTTCAGAAAATGTTTACTCAACTGATGCCACGAATAGACGGGTTGCCTTATAAGGAAAGGTTTGGCAGGTATCCACTGGAATTTAGAAGAGTAAGAGGAAACTTAATTGAAACCTTTTAGATCCTGAGGGGTCTTGACAGAGTGGATGTGGAGAGGATACTTCCTCTTGTGGGAGAATCTAGAACTAGGGGTCAGCGTTTAAAAATAAGGGGCCACTCATTTAAGACAGAGATGAGGAGAATTTTTCTTCTCTCAGACGGTAGTGAGTCTTTGGAACTCTCACTCAAAATGTGGGGGAAACAGTGTCATTGAATATTTTTTAGGGCAGAGCTAGATAGATTCTTGATTAACAAGGGGGGGGGGAAAGGTTATTGGGGTAGGCAGGAATGTGGGGTTGAGGTTACATTCAGATCAGCCATGATCTTATTGAATGGCAGAACAGGCTCGAGGGGCCGAGTGGCCTACTCCTGCTCCTAATTCGTATGTATGTTTGTATGTAATTTATCACAGCTTGTGTGAAACAAAATTGATTTTGGACATATATCCAGAATTTAAACTCCAGCCCAATTATATGGAGATTATTAACATCAGCAGCAATAAGGACATAAGAGAAAGGAGCAGCCCTTGGAGCTTATTCTGCCATTCAGTGAGGTCAGGGCTGATCTTCTACTTCAACAGCATTTTCCTGCACTATCCCCGTATCCCTTGATATTTTAAGATATAGAAATCGATGGACCTCAATCTTGAATATGCTCAACAACTGAGAGTCCACTGCCCTCTGGGGCAGGGAATTCCAAAGATTCACCACCACCTGAGTGAAGAAATTACTCCTCATCTCAGTCCTAAATGGCATCCCTCTTAGTATAAGACTGTGTCCCCCGGTTCTAGACCCCCAGCCAAGTGAAACACCCTTCCTGCATCTACCCTGTCGAGTCCTTTAAACATTTTGTTTGAATAAGATCCCCTCTCATTCTTCTAAACTCCAGAGAATGAAGACTCAGTCTATTTAATATTTCCACAAAGGACAATCCATCCATCCCAGGAATTATTTAGTGAACATTTATCACACTCCATCTATGGCAAGTGTATCATTCCTTAACTAAGGAGACCGAACCTGCACACAATACTCCAGGTGTGGTCTCACCAAGGCTCTATATAGTCGCAGTAAGACATCTTTATTCCTATACCCAAATCATCTTGTGATAATGGCCAACATACCATTTGTGTTCCTCATTGACTGCTTGCTGTACCTGCAATAAACTCCCACCGTCAGCATGAAGATATTTCAGTCCTGAATGTGATTAACAGCAGCAACAACAACTTGTATTTATATAGCATCTTTAACAGTCAAACATCCCAAGGTGCTTCACAGTTATCAAATAAACCTCAACACCAAGACAAAAGGAGATATTAGGACAGGTGACCAAACACTGGGTCGAAGAGGTGGGTTTTAAGAAGCCTCTTAAAGGAGAGGAGAGAAAGTTAGAGAGGTGCAGCTGGTTAGGGAGGGAATCCAGAGCTTCACACCCAGGCAGCTGAATGCACATCCGGCACTGGTGGAGTGATGGAATTCGGGGATGTGTAAGAGTCCAGAATTGAAGGAGCAGAAAGATCTCAGAGGGCTGTCGGGCTAGAGGTGTTTCCAGAGATAGGGGGGGTCAAGACCAGGGAGAGATTTGAAAAAAAAATTAGAGAATTGTATAATCAATGCATTGCCACACTTATTGTTGGAGGTGAGGGTGGAGAAGATGGGGAGAGGGAGAGCCCTTCAAAAGGAACTAATGTGTTAGAGATATTTTTAAAAACTCGACACCTTGTATGTTTCACACAAAATTGGTTTATTTGACTTTTGTGAAGAGTATTAACTTGTTGCGAAGTTTCTTGCTGGGGATGATGGCAATCTCCTTGCAGACCCTTTTGTTGGTGTGGAAGTCATTGCCAAGGCGGGTGTAGTATTTCTCAATGATCACTCGGGCGGCTTGCTTGACCAATGTAGGTCAGTGAGTAAGGGCAAAGTGACAAAGTCACTGTCCTAGTAATCCTGAGGCCCAGGCTGACCTTCTGGGTTCAGATCTCAACATAGACTGGTGGAACTTAAATTCAAGGAAAAAACTCTCAAATTGAAAGCTCGTTATCGGACCATGAACCCAACATGGATTGTTGTAAAAACCCATCCGGTTCACTAAAGCCGTTTAGGGAACGAAATCTGCCATCCTTACCTGGTCTGGTCCACATGTGACTCCAGACCCACAGCAATATGCTTGGCTCTTCACTGCTCTCTGAAATGGCTGAGGCAGCCACTCAGTTCAAAGCACAATCAGGATGGACAACAGTGTTACTCTCGTCTATCCAACGTCCCATGGGAATTTTTAAATAAATGGACCAGTGTTCTAGATTGACAGTCGGTCGGGGTGGGTTGAGGGGGGTGGGGGGTGGTGGTGTAGGGGTGGGTGGAATATGCGGGGAGGGTTAGGATAGTTTCTGAATAGTCAGAGATAGAAAGGGCAGGAATGAGGGTTTCAACAGCAAATCGGCTGAAGCAGAAGAGATGGGATGTGTCACAGATGTGGAGGTTGAGAGAGAAAACTGTTCACAATATCAGCTCACCACCACCTTCTCAAGGGCAACTAGGGATGGGCAATCAATGCTGGCTGAGCCAGCGACACCCACATCCATAAATGAAGAAAGACAAAACAGTGAACATGTGGATGTGAGTGATCAGCTGTTGAGTGTGAGTAGGGAGTTAAGAGGTAGTTTGTCTCGGTGGGTTAGTGGGAGGGAGGGAAGCAGCAGAGGAAGCTGATCAGATTGTCTCAATCTTAGTGACAAAGAAGCTCCATGAGTTCCTCGTACTTATTGTTGGAGGTGAGAGTGGAGAAGATGGGGAGGAGAGCCCTTCAAAAGGAACTAACATATTAGAGATATTTTTAAAAACTCGACACCTTGTGTGTTTCACACAAAACTGGTTTATTTGACTTTTCTGAAGAGTATTAACCGCTATAGCTTTCCTGGAGGTAATTAAATCAGCAGGATCAGACACCGAGTAAATGATTTAGTCCTGGATGTGATTAACAGAAACATCCAGTCACTGCAGTTACTTGTGAACTTGCTGATGTCTCAGCAGATTGGATGACTGAGTGAATCCCTTCCCACCCATGGAGCAGGTGAACGGCCTCTCCCCAGTGTGAACTCACTGGTGTACAGTGAGTTGAGATGATCGCCTGATCCCAGTCCCGCAGTGAGAGCACCTGAATGTGTATCATCAGTGTGAACACGTTGATGGTGCAGCAGGTCCCCAGGACTTTTAAAACACTTCCTGCAGTCTGGGCATTTAAAAGGTCTCTCATCATTGTGAACTTGCTGGTGCATCTGCAGGTCAGATGACTGAGTGAATCTTTTCCCACACATGGAGCAAGTGAACGGCTTCTCTCCAGTGTGAATTCGCTGGTGCATCAGCAGGTGGGATGACCGAGTGAATCCCTTCCCACACTCAGAGCAGGAGAATGGTCTCTTCCCAGTGTGAACTCGCTGGTGTACAGTGAGTTGAGATGATCGCCTGAACCCAGTCCCACATTGAGAGCACCTGATGGGTCTCTCGTCAGTATGAACACGTTGATGGTACTTCAGATTCTGGGAGCCCTTAAAGCATTTCCCACACTCTGGGCATTTAAAAGCTCTTTCCCAGGTGTGAACTCGCTGGTGTCTCAGCAGGTTGGATGACTGAGTGAATCCCTTCCCACAGTCTGGGAAGGTGAAAGGTCTCTCCCCAGTGTGATGCCGTTGATGTCTTTCCAGTTCAGATGGGTAATGGAATCCCTTCCCACAGTCCCCACATCTCCATCGTTTCTCTCCAGTGTGACTGCACTTGTGTTTCGACAGGTCAGAGGATTGGCTGAAGTCTTATCCACACACAGAGCACGTGTACAGTTTCTCCCCACTGTGAACAGTGCTTTTTCCTTCCATGTTCAAAATCAAATGATATTCAGATTACGATAAATTGGGTGACTCCGTCAGATCCTGATGTGATATTTGGATTGAGTTTCCCGACTGCAAATCCTCCCCTTCTAATACCCTGTGAAATTAATTTAAAACAGAAAAAAGGGAGTGAGCGCAAGCCCACAAAAACACAAAGGCAGGTTGTGAAATTGAGCTGAATAGATCTGGTAATTTGTGGGGCCGGCACGAGGAAAAAGTGACCATGAAAACTGGATTGTCATAAAAATCCAACTGGTTCACTAATGTTCATCAGGGAAGGGAACCATCACCCAGTCTGGGCCTACACAAAGTTATGGCCTCTAGGGGAGGAGACACAGAGAGAGAGAGACCGAGAGAGACGAGATCCGTAGGAGTGACCACCGTACTCATTGTGGAGATGAAGTCCTGTCTTCATATTGAGGATACCTTCCATCATGCTGTGTGGCACTACCATCGTGCTAAATGGGATATATTTTGAGCAGGTCTAGCAACTCAAGACTGGGCAACCATGAGGCTCTCTGGCCCATCAGCAGCAGCAGAATTGTACTCGAACACAATCTGTAACCTCATGACTGAGTTTCTCCCCCACTCTGCCAGTGCCACCAATCCAGGGGATCAACCATGGTTCAGGGATGAGTGCAGGAGAGCATGCCAGGAGCAGCACCAGGCATAACTAAAAATGAGGTGTCAACCTGGTGAAGCTATAACACAGGACTACTTGTCTACCAAACAGCATTAGCAGTAAGTGATAGCCAGAGCTAAGCGACCTCACAACAAACGGATCCAGTCATGAATGATGGTGGACAATTAAACAATTCACTGGAGGAGGAGGCTCCACAAATATCCCATCCCCAATGACAGAGGAGCCCAGCACATCAGTGCAATGTTGCTCTTAATTTACAGACCCTCCCTGACAATTCACATTGCTGTTCATCTACAGACCCTCCATGGCAAATCACATTGTTGCTCATTTACAGATCCTCCCTGACAAGTCACATTGCTGTTCATTTACAGACCCTCCCTGACAAGTCACATTGCTGTTCATTTACAGACCCTCCCTGACAAGTCACATTGCTGCTCATTTACAGACACCCCCTGACCAGTCCACATTTCTCCTTCATTTCTTGTCACTCGATAATCAGTCAAAAATTCTCCTTGATATCTGTGAATGGGAGCAGTATAAAAGGAGTTGTGGTTAAGAGGTGGATGATTTTTACTAAAATGTGTCTTCATAATGAGTGGATTTGAGAGTCCAGTGTCAGCAGCATTAGTAGCTTATTAAGAAATGTCAGCTGATCAGATTCTGTTCTCTACTGTATCATATATTGATCCATCAATCAGAGTAAACATGCAAGTCCCGTGTGTCCACAGTCACTTGCACGAGGTCAGCCCACTGAATGGAACCTTAGGCACCCTGAGCTTGATCTCCGGTGTCTCCAGTCCTGACTGTCTCCTTACATCAGTATCCCCTCACTTTTATACCCTGTAGTGATCCAGCTCTGGCCCCTGACTCTTCTTTGGCTTCTCTGCTGGGTTTTGGCAGGAAGTGAGGAAAAGACAGCTGGAATTTCTCTAAACTGTGATTTACAAGGACACATTCCCTGGTTCCCAGCAGTTACTTTCCTTCTGGAATTTTCTCATTCTCCCTAAACTCCCCTGCCCACTGTTAATTCTGTTATTTCTGATAGTTTCACAATTATAGGTATGGACATCACACATTATAATCTGATCTATTGTATTCCTCACTCTGGTTTCAGTTTATAATGTGGTTAATAACAGACAAACTCTGTCCTTTTCCCTGATCTGACTCGAGTTTCCAATGAGCTGATTCTGTGCAATGGAATGTCTTATCAGTGTTGCCATGGTGACCTGTCTGCAGTGAAGAGCCTGTTTGAGTTCCTCTAACTCAGACTAAATTATAGCAGGCATTTTACCTCAATGTCTTTTAGCCATGTTACAAGGGGTTCAAATACACAAATCTTTAAATTTGAAGGACAAGTTTAAAATGCTGTTTGAACCTGTTACTCCACTTTTCTATGCAAAATTAATTTGTAAATCACTGGTTAAGCTGCATTTAGAATATTGAGTCAAATTCTCGCATCTTATAACAGGAATGATGTCAGGGCCATGGAGAGGGTGCAGGAGAGATTCACAGAGATGATACCACAGATGAGAAGATACAGCACAAAATGAAGCCACTCGGCCCATCATGCCTTTGCCAGCTCTTTGGAGGAGATACCTGAATAGTCCTCTCCCTTGCTGTTTCCCCATGGCTCTGTCAATGTTTTCCTTCAAGCATTTCTCCAATTCCCTTTTGAAAGTTACCGTTGAACCTGCTCCCACCAAACTTTCAGACAGTGTATTCCCGATGATAACAACTGACTGTGGAACGAAACGTTTCCTCATGGTGACCTGTCTGCTGTGAAAATCTTGCTTGAGTTTCTAACTTAGTTCAACTGTTTACCTTGAGGAGAGGCTGGAGAAACTGGGGGGTATTTTCACTAGAATAAAGCAGGATGAGGGGAGATGTGAGCAAGGAGTTCAAAACTGGATCAAGGACATGGTCCAAAATATTACAGACACTCCTTGTCTTTCGGGATCTGTGTCTAGGGGAGAAGCTGATGGGTTTATCTCATCATCATCGAGGTGAACAACTATTGTCAGAATCAAACACTCTCCAGTCAAATACAGCACGGATTAGATACAGAGTAAATCCATCAGCCTGTCCCCCGGATACAGATACTGAGGGACAGGGAGTGTCCGGGACAATGACATTTCTCACTCAGTATGGTAGAAATTAATCCTGTATCTCACCCCATTAATCCTGAGCTCCACACGGCTTGAATCCTCCTCCTGTTTCCCTCCCTGTAACAGCACTGAGCTAAAGCCAGCCCATAATGAGCAGGGCTCAGGGGGAATGGTTACTAGGCACTGCAGTGATGTCATAAAGCAGCATCATTCAGCCCAGCTGGTCCTCTCCCTGTCCCTTTAAAGGTGGAAAACTGGGACATCCTGTCTCCAAACACATCCCACCCTGTTCACACTGAGAATCCAAGTATTTGGGAGGTGACAGCACGTTGGAACAGTGTGGAGAGGAGAGGGAGGTTGGAGATGGGGCAGTAAGGATGGTGGCGGGAAAGGTTTGTTTTTTGAGGAGGGGGTGGTGATGGCAGATTTGAAGGAGAGAGTGACAGTAACTGAAGAGAGAAATGTTAACAATCTCAGTGAACATGGGGAAGTTGGGTGATCAGCAGTTTAGTGGGAATAGGGTCAATGGAGCAGGAGGTGGGTCTCATGGACAAGATGAGCACTGAGGGCAGGAAGGGGTGTGGGAGAGAAACTAAAGGAAGATGTGGGTTCAGGGCTCAGACAAAGGGGATCTTTAGAGACAGTTTGTCCCGGTGGGCTAGTGGAAGGGAGGGAAGCAGCAGAGGCAGCTGATCGGATTGTCTCAATCTTAGTGACAAAGAAACTCCATGAGCTCCTCAGACTTGATGTTGGAGGTGAGGATGGAGGAGACAGGGGAGAGGGAGAGCCCTTCAGAAGGAACTAACTTGTATTAGAGATATTAGAAAGACTCAACAAAGTGTGCATTCAACACAAAGCTGATTGATTTGATTTTTAGCCAGATCATTAAGGCTTATAACCGAGTTGGGGTTTACTAACATCAGCAGAAACAAACCCCACTGAACACGGTTCAGTCTTGGATGTGATTAACAGTAAAATCCAATCACTGTCGTTACTCATGAACTTGCTGGTGTGTCAGCAGGGTGGAAGAATCAGTGAATCTCATCCCACACTGAGGGCAGGTGAACGGCCTCTCCCCAGAATGAGTGCGCTGGTGTGCAGTGAGTTGAGATGACCACCTGAACCCAGTCCCACACTGAGAGCAGCTGAATGGTCTCTCGTCAGTATGAACACGTTGATGGGACATCAGATCCCAGGAGCTTTTATAGCACTTCCCACAGTCTGGGCATTTGAAAGGTCTCTCCCCAGTGTGAACTCGCTGGTGTTTCCGCAGGTGCGATGACTGAGTGAATCCCTTCCCACACTCGGAGCAGGTGAACGGTCTCTCCCCAGTGTGAGTGCGTTGATGAGTTTCCAGCTCAGACGGGGTTCTGAATCCCTTCCCACACTCCCCACATTTCCACGGACTCTCCCCGCTGTGACTATGCTTGTGTCTTGACAGGCCAGATGATCGGCTGAAGCCTCGTCCACACACAGAACATGTGTACGGTTTCTCCCCACTGTGAACGGTGCTTTTTCCTTCCATGTTCAAAATCCAATGATATTCAGGTTTTGATAAATTGGGTGACTCTATCAGATCCTGATGTGATGTCTGGTTTCAGTTTCCCGACTGCAAATCCTCTCCTTCAAACAACCTATGAAATTGATTTAAAACAGAAAAAAGGGAGTGAGAGAACCCACAAAAACACAAAGGCAGGTTGTGAAATTGAGCTGAATGAATCTGGTAATTTGTGGGGCCAGCACGAGGAAAAAGTGACCATGAAAACTGCTGGATTGTCATAAAAATCCAACCGGTTCACTAATTTCCTTCAGGGAAGGGAACCTGCCACCCGGTCTGGGCCTACACAAGACTCTGGCCTCTCTTAGAACATAAGAAATAGGAACAAGAGAAGACCTAACACCCCGTCGAGCCTGCTCCACCATTCAAAATGATCGTGGCTGATCTTGGGCTTCAACTCCACTTTCCCACCCACTCCCCATATCCCTCGACTACCTGAGAGACCAAAAATCCCCCATCTCAGCCTGAAATATATTCAATGATGGAGCATCCACAACCTGCTGGGCTGGAGAATTCTTTGTGACAGAGAGAGAAAAAGAGAGAGGGGATTGGGGGAGACAGAGGGAGGGGGTTAGTAAACAAAGCACAGGATGTCAGTAAACAGAATTCGAGCACATGGGATTGGGGTAATATGCTGCTATAGATTGAGAATTAGTGAACAGACAGGAAACAGAGAGTCGGAATACACGTCTCATTCTCAGGATGGCAGGCTGTTAGCTGTGGGGTACCCCAAGGATCAGTGCTTGGCCCACAGCCATTGACAAACTAGAGAAATGATTTGAAGGCACCATTTAAGAGGCACCTAAATTTTCACATTCTCATCCTTGTTTTCCCGCACAATGGTGATCATTCCTATCTCTGTAACCCCCTCCAGCCTCACAACCCCCCCGAAATATCCACGCTCCTTGAATTCCGAATTCCTGAGAATTCCTGATTTTAATCACTCCATCCCAGATTGCCATTCTGTCGGTTTCCAAGGCCCCAGCCCTGGAATTCCCTCCCTAAACCTCTCCACCTCTCTACTTCATTTTCATCCTTTAAGGTGCTCCTTCAAACTGACCTCTTTGACCAAATTATTGGTCATCGGCCCGAATATCTCCTCATGTGGCTCAGGGTCAAAACTTATTTTGCAACATTTCCATGAAACATCGCAGAGAACTGTATAACATTAAATGTATGATATAAACACAAATTGTTGTTGTTGATTTGGACATATATCACTGTTCCTCCATCATCACTGGGTGAATAACCTGTAACTCCTTACCTAACAGCATTGTGGGAGCACCTTCACCACACGGTCTGCAGCGGTTCAAGAAGGTCAAACATCATCTTCTCCACAGGCAGCTGGGGATTGGCAATATATGTTGCTGTCTGTGGACAGTAAAACAGTGTTAATGTTTCAGGGTGTGCAGAATCAATTACGGGGAATAAAAATCATGCCGAATGTTTTGGTCAATATAACCTAAGAAGTGGAGGAGAAATGGACTATAGCGCAGGAAAAAAACTTCCTGACTATGAAAGGGACTGTGGGAAGATAAAGCTGGTAAGACAGCAGCATATGGTTGGGGGATGGGCAGTGGAGGAAACCTCATTGAGACACAGTTGGTATAAGTAGCAGTAAAACCCTAAACAGAGCTAAAACACACCCAGTATTAAGGACAGAAGGAGTTAGACAATGGCAGAGAGGTGATCAGGGAGGGCAGAGGTGAAACAGAGCAACAGATGGACATGGATTCAGATCCACAGTAAAGGAGTCACACCAGCCCCAGAGCCATGGAACCCCTCACAGATACAGAGCATAGAACTAAAACCTAAACTAAAAGTTGCAATTGAATAGTGAAAAATACTCACCTCTGAAACAAATTCAGTTTTCAATTTTAAAATCTCCTCCTGGAGCCTGCGGCTGGAAAGATATCAGAAGCACTGGAGTCAGAGAAAAATCTCCCAGCTGAGGAAATACCCAGGGAGCGGGGTGATGTCATCATGTAATTGTTGATGTGTGATGATGTCACAGTGTAATTGTTGATGTGTGATGATGTCACAGTGTAATCGTTGATGTGATGATGTCACAGTGTAATTGTTGATGTGTGATGATGTCACAGTGTAATTGTTGATGTGTGATGATGTCACAGTGTAATTGTTGATGTGTGATGATGTCACAGTGTAATTGTTGGTGTATGATGATATCACACACGGGCACAGAACATCTGGGTCTGTAGAAACCAGTGATCACCACACATTATGAAGGATGGGAGGGTCCTGAGGTATATATGAGGTAGATAAAGAAAAACAATTTCGATTAACTGATCGTAAAAGGGTTATGGGAGGCAGTTTAAAGATTTTGTGAAGATCTACAAGGGGTATATGGGAAAAAAAGTTCACACGGTGAGCGGTAATGACCTGGAAGTCAATGCTTACACTCAGAGACAGATAATATCCAGGTCCGGATGAATCGAGCGAATCTTGCGGACTCTGATGTGATGAATAGTTTGAATTTCCAATCTGCAAAACCTCATCTTCTGGTATCCTGTGAATGGAATTAACAAAGTCCGTCATTGTCAGTGCAGGAAAGAAATTCAGAAGAGACAAATATTTTTCTTGGTCTGGGCTTACTTTATATAAATTCTCCCCTTCTAACCCCCTGTAAAAGGAGTTTCCAAAATCCATCCCTGTCAGTCCAGGATAGAAATTCACATAATTCTTTTTCTCCTGCTACCTGGACCAGGATGACCGCGCATGCGCCCTGCTGCACACTGCGCCTATAAAGATGGCGGCCGTTACTCCGGGCCTGGCGAAGGGAGAAATCCAGACTTTTTCGGCCCGTTCTCTGTAAACCCAAGACCGGTACCTTGTTATTTGGGGTCAGTGGCCTGCACTGTGTGTTTATGAAGCCTCTCTGCCCACTCCGCTGGCTCCATTCCTCCTCACACACCCACTAACTCTGTTAGTTTGCTCCGCTCGACATTCTCTCAGCCGTTCTGTGTAGCATCTGTCACAGACACGCACTGCGCATGTTCACAAAAGAGACCGCAATGCGCATGCTTCAATCACTCTCCGCAATGCGCATGTGCGGGGGTGCTGCTGTAATGAGGATATAGCAAAATCTGCCCCGCAGCGAATGCTGGGTTTGCGCTCCGCCATTGAAAGGTAACATTGTAATATCGAAACCCAAGTTCAGTAATCAGAATACGATGGGTGCCATAGGGCAAGGATATAAAATTGTCAAATCAATTGACACAGCAATTAAAATGCTCTATATCCGCCATAATTCTCTCCTTGATGTAATGAACAGCAGAACAAACCCCTGTACTTCGACCTGAACTCAATGGAGTCTCATCAGATGGGGTATTTTTCACCATACATGGAACATTTAAACCGTGTCTTGCCAGTAGGAATGCTTTGACTGTGGATTAAATCCTATCAATTTTAAAATTGGCATGTTTACTGCTTTGCAAACTTTACACAGGTGAAATATCTGGATAGTCTCACACTGGTGTGACTGTGTTGCTGTGTCAGTAATTGGGACGATAGAGTGAATCATTTTCCGCTTTCAGCTTGTGCACATGAGTTTACCTACATATTTGCAGCTGAAACCTGGATCTCAAACTCTTCTGGTAATGGATTCCACATTCTTAGCACTAATTAGTTAAAGAAAATCAAAATGCTGCAGATGCTGGCTTTCTGACATAAAAGAAACCAGAAAATTCTGGAATTCTCGGCAGGTCTTGTAGCGTCTCTGGAGAGCAGAACATAGTTTTTATATCAGGTCTGTAACCTTTCATCTGATCTGCACGACATCAGTGCACAGATCTGGCAGATCAGTAATTAAAACCTAAAATGGGCGTTTGGACAATAACAGACAAGACACCAAAAGCCTCGAAGGGAGAATCTGTTGTGTGACAGCTGGTTCCTGGTGACATGGATGTGTCTGCAGTGGTTGGGATCAGACTTTTTCCATGTTTCCACAATCAATGCCCCACCTGTTCTTTTCGAAGAGTGAAACTGATAGAGAACAATTGTCATTCCGGTGTTGACAACATGAAGCTTGAAATAGCTGACTTGGTTTAAGATATCTTGCAGATTTTCTTTGTTTGTGTCTCTGTTGTATGATTGGTAGGAATTTGGCAGGTAACCGAAAGGTTGGTGGTTTAAGACCATCAGGAACGAAGCCTTTGCTGTTTTCTCCCCATCATCATTCATTGTCACACAGCTCCAGGACGACAATTGGCACTTTGGCTACAAGAAAATATTCGCCAAACATTGCCAACTCTACTTATATGCAATGGATTCCCAATCTGTCTAACCCATTTGAAATCTATTAAGTTATTAGATTCAAACAAACCCATCAATAATTCTCACGTCCTCAGCTGCACAGTGAGTGAGACAGGGAAAACAAGTAAAGCAGCAATATTCCGGCCCCACATTTCCACTCACCCGCTGCCAGCAGAAAGCAGCAACTGCAGCTTCAATCAGCGGGTTACTGCCCATTCCTGGGACACAAGATACTCCAACCCGGCCCAAACCTCCCAATACACCGAGCACAGGCTCAGGAAAATGCAAATAGATTATATCCCGATCACTAAGCCTCTGAGCAGAATTTACAGAACACCGAGTAAGTGAGTTACAAATAAAAGTCACACCAACTTTCTAAATCTTTTCACTACAAGATTCTTTCATTTGATTGAAAATCTGGCTGTTGTGAATCTGAAAATGAGCACAATGGGATTAGTGTTACCGAGTGACATGTTTTCCATTGTTTGTCCATCAGGTTTGGAGCACAGTTTGTGTTGGATATATAAGCGAATCCCATTTCAAAATGAGGGCACAACGCAGCTAAATATTACATCCAGGAACAAATCCTGAGAAAAATGGATCCCAATGTTTGGAAGGAGGTGCAGCTGAGAAGCGGAAGCTGTGAATGATGTTATTGATTATTGAGTGGAAAGCAGTGGGCTTGGTCAATCATTATGGCCGAGTGGTTAAATGGATGGTTTCAAAATCCGTTGGGGTTTCCCCAGGGAGAGTCAAATCTTACCGACTGTGGTTCTCATTTTTGCTGATTTCAACCAGGTTTCTACAGATCTATCGAGTCAATGGAAGGAAAAACATCCGAAAATCCTCTTTAGCTCTGAAGAGGGGTCATACGGACTCAAAAGCTTGAATCGGTTTTTCTCTCCAACAGATGCTGCCAGACTGCTGAGTTTTTCCAGAATTTTCTGTTTTTATTTCATATTTCCAGCATCCACAGCATTTTACTTTTATCCAAAAATTGTCGTGATTTTTGGACTCTAAGGGAATTAAGGGCCATCGGGATCGGGTGGGAAATTGCTGTTGGGGCTGGAGATCCGCCATAATCTTATGAAGTGACGGAGGAGGCTTGTGGGGCCTTATGACGTATTGTTGCTGCTTTGCTTCTGTTCTATTTCAGTATCAATACCAGCCAAGGCGATGGGGAGTAACAGGTTGAGCTTGATAATGTGGCCGAGCAATCTAAGGTGCTAGGTCCACTTCTACTTTCTGTGGAGGCGTCGGTTTGAAGCTCACAGTTACCAAAATTGCACTTTCAGAACTCCCATTAGTCGAAGAAGTACCAACCTAAAGTTGAAGCAGGTGTGTGCGGTGTTTTATTTTACATGAAGAGCGAGGAGAGACAATAAAAATATAAATTGCTGTGCAGAAAAGGCGGATTGCAAAGTCACTGAATTCCTCTTCCAGCGGCCGCATGTCCTCCTCCTTTGCTGTCCCCATCTATGCTTGTATACCATAGGGTCAGTCGTCATCGCCGAGTGGTTAAAGCCATCAAGTCCAAATACATTGGTCTTTCCAGTTTTTTTACTATGCCTGGTTTTAACTGTGTGTCTACAGAGTTTATTATTGGTTAAATGGAATAAAATCCATCCAAACACTCGGGCGTTTCCCGTTCATTTACGAAACTTGCAGTTGGAACTGGAAAATAAAGTTATTGGTCATGCTTGCTTTCTGGGTGTTTGTCTCTATTTAGAAATAATCCCTTGCACCCTTGTTGCTCTCGGTGTATATGTCTGTGTGTGTTCCTCTGCGTGTGTCAATGTGGTTCAGTTCCCGAGAGGGTGAACACATTTTTACCATCATAAACTTTATTCACAATAGTTGTGCAGCTTCAGATTAAAATGTTACAGACAAAAGTGTCAGGATGAAAGATGCAAGAGGAGTTTGCAATGTCTGAAGGAGGTGCAGCTAAGAAGTGGAAAATGTGAATGATGGTATTGATTATTGAGAGGAATGCATTGCAACCTTGGGGCTTTTGTAGGTCGATGACCTTCTACGCTTTGAAATTCAGAATAAGCTGAGGCTCCAGGTGGAAAGCAACAGTTGCTTCCATGTCTGTTGGTATATGGATGATTCTTTCTGCATCCCTGGCTAGCTCAGTCAGCAAATCATGTGACTCTTAATCTCAGGGTCGTGGGTATGAGCCCCAGTATTGCTTTTAATTCTTGCCACTTTTAACGCCAACCGAATCCCTGCAGCAGCTGTGAAACTTACAAGGCAGACATTACCCACTGAAAGCAACCGATGCACATAAAATTCAAATCACTGTCATGTCGCGTCTCTTTCTGCTTTTGCCCATTCTGCTCCCTCTGCCCGTCCAGCTCCCAGGTCAATTAGCTGCTTGAAGCAGACACAGTCAGTTTATGAGAATGTAAGACACAATACGATAAGTTTGCAGTCCATGGAGTAAAAAGACATCATCTTCCTGATTCTCCCAGATACTGATTACAGGAATGTGCACAGTGCCGATTATCCAAAATCACACTCTCCATCCAGTCTTGTGTACGTTGTTCAGCTTTGAAATTGCTCAGATTTTCACACTGGATTTCAATGTGAAGAAAGCAGAGCTGTGATAAGCTTATATTGTTCAGCAGATGCATTGCAAGAAGGTACAGAACCGGCTGATGTAACAGTGCTCTTTGGACGCGGTGAGCTCCAGTGAAGGATTGGTACCATTAATGTGTCGCTCAATTAGTCTCGTGACAAATCTCGTGCTGGAAATGACATTTGAATTTGCTCACTGTTTTGGGTTCGTAAGAGCCAAATACAAGATAAGAAAGTACATCTCACTCGAGTGGGTTATAAAATTACAGAATGACCCGTGCTTTTGGGAAACATAAAATTATAAGAAGTTACAGCAAAGAAAGAGGCCATTCGGCCGGTCCTGCTGCTTTCAAAGAGCAGTTGTGATTGGTTGATTGATCAGGAGTGATAGCTGAGCCAGTGCAAACAGCAGGGAGCAACATTTGTCCTTCTTGCACCCATATTTTGCCTTGCACCACCATCCAGAGACGAGAATACAACCGCTGAGCCAAAGCTAACACCACATCATTACTCTGGCTTATTTCCATTCTCACACGTTCGGTTACTCTCACTGAGAAGTCCGGCTCTACATATCTTCCAGAGAGATTCTGTTGGCCTTGGGATCCAGGGAAGATATCGGGAACTGATCTGTCCAACTGTCCTGGGAGTGTTTGATGGGGACAAAGTAGAGGGATTGTTTATCCCTACCTAATGTGTACGACATCTGATATAAGGGTGTTTTAAGCGAGCAGTGTAGTGGGAGCTTTACTCTGTATCTAACGCCACACTGTACCTGTCTTGGGAGTGTTCGATGGAGACAGTGTAGAGGGAGCTTTACTCTGTATCTAACCCAGCGCTGTACCTGTCTTGGGAGTGTTCGATGGGGACAGTGTAGAGGGAGCTTTACTCTGTATCTAACCCAGCGCTGTACCTGTCCTGGGAGTGTTTGATGGGGACAGTGTAGAGGGAGCTTTACTCTGCATCTAACCCCGTGCTGTACCTGTTCAAGGAGTGTTTGATGGGGACAGTGTAGAGGGAGCTTTACTCTGTATCTAACCCAGCGCTGTACCTGTCCTGGGACTGTTTGATGGGGACAGTGTAGAGGGAGCTTTACTCTGCATCTAACCCCGTGCTGTACCTGTTCAAGGAGTGTTTGATGGGGACAGTGTAGAGGGAGATTTACTCTGTTTCTAACCCTGTGCTGTACCTGTCCTGGGACTGTTTGATGGGGACAGTGCAGAGGGAGCTTTACTCTCTATCACATTTCTATTTATGGGATCTTGCTGTGTATAATTTGACTCTTCCCTTTTCTACATTACAACAGTGCCTACACTTCAAACGAATTTCATTGGCTGTAATGCAATGATTTGAATTTGATGTCCTCCAGTTACTGACTCACCGACAAGTGGAAATAATTTTTCCTCATTCACCTGATGGGATTTTGAACTCGGCCCCCACCACTCAAATACCCAATGACCCTTTGTTCTAATAAAAAGAGACCCAGCTTCTCGAATCTCTCTGATAGCTAAAGACTCTCTTCAGTATATTCATGACAGTGAATCTCCTCTGTACCCCCTCCATGGCCTCGACATCCTTCCTGGTGTAAGATCCCCAAAACCTGACCCAACGTTCTATTTGCAGCCTAACCGATGATTTGAACAGGTTTACATGACCTTCGTCCTTTTCACTCTGCAGCCTGAGTTGTAAAATCAAGGGCCACGTGTGCTTCTTAAACTTTATCAACTTGTCCTCCCGCTTTGAATCTCTGAATCACTTGTAGGTTTTAGAGATATTGCCATAACATCACTAAAATACATTGAGGTAAAATGTCTGATCTGATGTGTATTATTGGATAGAGAAGTTTAGTCTGAGTTACAAACTCAAAGAAGCTCTTCACTGCAGACAGGTCACCATGGCAGCTTACCGATTGCACATCCGAGAAAGAAGCGTCTCCCCATCGCGAGTAAGCACTGCGCATGCTTCACCCCCACTCTGGTCCCGCCCATCATTCACTCCAATTGGTTTAGGGGCCAGCCTCTCGCTCTGGTTTCCCCCAGTTCCGCCTCCTTCTTTCTATTGGTGCGGACTTGCCGTCAATCAGCCGGGCATTGTGAGCTGTCATGTGAGAGGTCAGTGTCGGGGGGCGGGGTTTACAAATCCCGAATGTGGCCCCAGAGCCGAATCTGAACCAATGAACATTCTCCACTCTCACCATCCGCCGCTTCCGGCTTCTCTCCGGCACCGACCTCAAGCAAAGAGTGCAGGAGAATCCGAGCATGCGCTATCCACCCGGACAACCCGCGGCAGATAGAGCGGTGTTTGAGGCGCACTGGATTGTGGGTAATCCGGCCGCCATTAGAGACTAAGTTACTTTTTGTCGGGATCTGGGGAAGTGAGGGTGAGTTGACAGAATGTCAGCAGAGGGATTGGAGAACGATTGCAGAATTCCTAGCAGCTACGTATTCTTGTGCAAAAATTGCAATCCTCCCATTCGTCCAATGAGAAACCTAGCTAGAAATATAAAAACGGATAGCAAAAGTTTCTATAGGTATTTAAATAGGTAAAGAGTAGGTAAAGTGAGTGTTGATCCTCTAGAGAGTGAGAATGAGGGATTGATTGTAGATAATATTGTAGATAATTAGAAAATGGCAGATGAAATTAACAAATATATTGCTTACGTCTTCACTATAGAGGATATAAAAACATTCTAGGAACAGCTGTAAATCCGGAGGTTGAGGGGAGAGAGGAACTTGGTGAAATTACAATCACTCGGGAAACAGTACTGAGCAAACTGATGGAGCTGCGGGCTGTCAAGTCTCCGGGTCCAGGTGACTTCATCCTTGGATCTTAAAAGAGATGGCTAATTGAGGTTGTAGGTACGTCGGTGTTAATTTTTCAAAATTCCCTAGATTCTGGCATGGTTCCATCAGACCGGAAAGTAGCAAATATAACCCCTTTATTCAAGCAGGGAGAGAGACAGAAAACAGGCCAGTTAGCTGATGGGGAAGGTGTTAGCATCGATCTTTAAAGAGGTTGTAGCTGAGCACTTAAAAAAGCTCAAGGTAATCGGGAAGAGTCAGCATGGTTTATGAAAGGGAAATAATGTTTAACCAATTTATTAGAGTTCTTTGAAAGAGTAACACGTGCAGTAGTCAGAGGGGTGCCCATAAACGTACTGCATTTGTATTTCCAGAAAGAATTTGATTGATGATAATCACATCAAAGGTTATTGTGAAACATAAAAGCTCATGGTGTAGGGGGTAACATATTAGCCTGGAAAGAAGTTTGGCTGGCTGGCAGAAATCAGCTCTTGTATGCATAAGTGGGTCTTTGCCTGATTGGCAGGATGTGATGAGTGGAGTCCCGCAGGGGTCTGTGCTGGGGCCTCAACTTTTTACAATTTACATCAATGACTTAGATGAGGGGAGCGATAGCATGGTAGCTAAATTTGCAGATGACACAAAGATAGACAGGAAAGTATGTTGTGAAGAAGACAAAAGGAGTTTGCAGATGAATATGGATAGGTTGAGTTAGTGGGCAAAAATATGGCAGATGGAGGACAATCTGGGAAAATGTGAAGTTGTTCACTTTGGCAGGAAGAATTAAAAACAGAGTATTACTTAAATGGAGAACAATTGTAGAATTCCCAGGTCCAGAGGGATCTAGGTGTTCTTGTGCATAAGTCATTAAACATTGGTATGCAGGAACAGCAAATAATCAACAAGGCTAATAGAACATTATCCTTTATTACGAGAGGAATTGAACTTAAAAGTAAGGA
The DNA here is from genome assembly GCF_964194155.1 of Cetorhinus maximus. Classification (NCBI taxonomy): domain Eukaryota; kingdom Metazoa; phylum Chordata; class Chondrichthyes; order Lamniformes; family Cetorhinidae; genus Cetorhinus; species Cetorhinus maximus. Next base: position 37,270,031 of record NC_135901.1, on the reverse strand, counting down.
TATTAAGCTTCATTTTTACAGGGCATTTGTGAGGCCGCATCTCGAATATTGCATGCTGTTTTGGTCTCTTATTTAAGGAAGGATGTAAATTGGAGGTGATTCGGAGGAGGTTTACCAGATTGATACCTGGGATGAACAAGTTGTTTTATGAGGGAAGGTTAGATAGACTGGGCATGTTTCCACTGGAGTTTAGAAGAGTGAGGGGTGACTTGACTGAAGTATATAAGATCCTGAATGGCATTGACAAGGTGGATATGGAAAGGACGATTCCTCTTACGGGTGAGTTCAGAACGAGGGGGAACTATGTTAATATTAGGGTTTGCCATTTTAGGACAGAGATGAGGAAAATTTTTTCACCTCAGAGGGCTGTGTGATTTGGGAACGCTCTGCCTCAGAAGATGATGGAGGCAGAGTCATTGAATGTATTTTAAGGCAGAGATAGATAGATTCTTGTTAGGTAAGGGAATCAAAGATTATCAGGGGAAGATGGGAATGTGGAACTCAAAGCACAAACAGATTAGCCATATTCTTATTGAATGGTGAAGCAGGCTCAAGTAGCCGAATGGCCTCCCCCTGCTCCTAATTATTTTTAAAAATTCGTTCATGGGATGTGGGCATCACTGGCTAGGCCAGCATTTATTTCCCATCCCTATTTGCCTTTGTTCAGTGGGCAGTTAAGAATCAACCACACTGCTGTGGGCCTGGAGTCACATGTAGGCCAGACTGGGCAAAGACAGCAGATTTGCTTCCCTAAAGGACATTACTGAACCAGATGGGTTTTCACAACAATCAGCAATGGTTTCATGATCGTCATCAGACTTTTAATTCCAGGTTTTTATTGAATTCAATTTTCACCATCTGCCATTGTGGGATCTGCCGGGTCCCCAAAGCATTACCCTGGGTCTCTGGAAAACTAGTCAGTGACAATGCCACTACGCCACAGCCTCATGTTTGTATATTCGTAATAAGCCTGTAACAGACCAAAACACAATTGTTCCCCTAGTTTGATATTGTACAGATTTAAAAGAAAGCAGAACACCTGAAGAGACAGAACTATGGCAACTTACATGGGGAACTTGGGTGATCAGCAATTTAGCAGTAACAGGGTCAATGGCAGATTGGTCTAGCACAGAGGGAGGCCATTCATCCCTTTATGAGCATGTGGTGGGTCTCATTGGTAAGATGAGGACTGAGAGGGCATGAGGGGAAATGGGAGAGAAACGGGAGGAAGATGTGGGTTCAGGGCTCAGACAAGAGGACGTTCAGAGCTACTTTCTCTTTAAAAGATAATAATGTCGGGATGCAGCAGGGGCAGCTGATCAGGTTGTCTCAATCTTAGTGACAAAGATGCTCCATGAGCTCCTCACCCATGTTGGAGGTGAGGATGGAGGAGACGGGTGAGGAAGAGTCCTTCAAAAGGAACTAAATTGTGTTGGAAATATTAAAAAGACTTGACACAGTGTGTTTAACACAAAGCTGATTTATTTGACTTTAGTCAACAATATTAACCACAATAACTGGGCTGGAGTTTATTAACATCAGCAGAAACAGCCTCCAATGAACATGTTCAATCTTGGATGTGATTAACAGCAAAATCGCATTACTATAGTTACTTATAAGCTCGTTGGTGTCTCACCAGGTGGGATAAATAAACAGATCCCTTCCCACATTCGGGGAGGTGAATGGCCTCTCCTCACTGTGCCTGGTGTACAATGACATGAGATAAAATCCTAGACACAGTCCTGCAGTGAGAGCACCTGAATGGTCTCTCATCAGTGTGAACATGTAGATGGAACGTCAGATCCCTGGAACTTGAATAGCACTTCCCAAAATCTGGGCATTTAGAAAGCCTTGCACAAAGTGAACTCATGGTTGTGTCTGAAACAGGTTGGTTGACTGAGGACATCTCTTCCCTCACTTGGAGCAGGTGCGCAACCGCTCCACTGTGTGAACTCATTGTTGTGTCTGTGGGTTGGATGACTGAGTGAATCTCTCCCCAGACTCGGTGCAGGTGAACGGACTTTCCTGTGTGTGAATTCGCTGGTGTCTCTGCCGGCTGGATGAATGAGAAAATCCCTTCCCACAGTTGGAGCAGATAAATGACCTCTCCCCAGTGTGAACTCGCCGGTGAGCCAATAAATTGCTTGACTGAGTGAATCCCTTCCCACACTCAGAGCAGGTGAATGGCCTCTCCCCAGTGTGAACTCGCTGGTGTCTCAGGAAGTTGGTTGAACTAATAAATCCCTTTTCACACTCAGTGCAGGTGAATGGCCTCTCCCCAGTGTGAACTCGCTGGTGTGTCAGCAGGTACGGTAACTCAGTGAATCCCTTTCCACACTCAGAGCAGGTGAATGGCTGCTTGCCAGTGTGAACTCGCTGGTGTCAGTGGGTTGGATAACTGAGTGAATCCCTCCACAGCCTCAGGGCGGGTGAATGGACTTTCCTCAGTGTCATCTTCCTGGTGTCTCTGTGGGTTGGGTGACTGAGTGAATCCCTCCCCAGCCTCAGGGCAGGTGAATGGACTTTCCTCAGTGTGCACTTCCTGGTGCCTGAGTGGGTTGGATCCCTGAGTGAATCCTTCCCCAGGCTTGGAGCAGGTGAATGGACTTTCCTCTGTGTCCTCTTCCTGGTGTCTCTGTGGGTTGGGTGACTGAGTAAATCCCTCTCCCGGCTCGGAGCAGGTGAATGGACATTCCTCAGTGTCTTCTTCCTGGTGTTTGTGTGGGTGGGTGACTGACTGAATCCCTCCCCAGACTCGGGGCAGGTGAACGGACTTTCCTCTGTGTGAATTCGCTGGTGTCTCTGCCGGCTGGATGAATGAGAAAATCCCTTCCCACAGTTGGAGCAGATAAATGGCATCTCCCCAGTGTGAACTCGCCAGTGAGTCAATAAATTGCTTGACTGAGTGAATCCTTTCCCACACTCAGAGCAGGTGAATGGCCGCTCACCAGTGTGAACTCGCTGGTGTCTCTGCAGGGCGGATGACTGAGTGAATCTAACACCGCACTCAGAGCAGGTGAATGGTCTCTCTCCAATGTGAACAAGCTGGTGTCTAATCAGGTGGGATGACTGACTGTAGCCCTTCCCACACTCGGAGCAGCTGAATGGCTTCTCCCCAGTGTGAACAAGCTGGTGTCTAATCAGGTGCGATGACTGAGTGAATCCCTTCCCACACTCGGAGCAGGTGAATGGCCTCTCCCCAGTGTGAACTCGCTGGTGTCTCAGGAAGTCGGTTGAACTAATAAATCCCTTTTCACACTCAGTGCAGGTGAATGGCCTCTCCCCAGTGTGAACTCGCTGGTGTCTCAGGAAGTTGGTTGAACTAATAAATCCCTTTTCACACTCAGTGCAGGTGAATGGCCTCTCCCCGGTGTGAACTCGCTGGTGTGTCAGCAGGTTCGGTAACTCAGTGAATCCCTTTCCACACTCAGAGCAGGTGAATGGCTGCTTGCCAGTGTGAACTCGCTGGTGTCTGTGTGGGTTGGATGACTGAGTGAATCCCTCCCCAGCCTCAGGGCAGGTGAATGGACTTTCCTCAGTGTGAATTTGCTGGTGTCTCTGTGGGTTGGGTGACTGAGTGAATCCCTCCACAGGCTCGGAGCAGGTGAATGGACTTTCCTCAGTGTGCACTTCCTGGTGTCTGTGTGGGTTGGATCCCTGAGTGAATCCCTCCCCAGCCTCGGAGCAGGTGAATGGACTTTCCTCAGTGTCATCTTCCTGGTGTCTCTGTCGGTTGGATCCCTGTGTGAATCCTTCCCCAGGCTCGGAGCAAGTGAATGGACTTTCCTCAGTGTCATCTTCCTGGTGTCTCTGTGGGTTGGGTGACTGAGTGAATCCCTCCCCAGACTCGGTGCAGGTGAACGGACTTTCCTCTGTGTGAATTCGCTGGTGTCTCTGCCGGCTGGATGAATGAGAAAATCCCTTCCCACAGTTGGAGCAGATAAATGGCCTCTCCCCAGTGTGAACTCGCCAGTGAGTCAATAAATTGCTTGACTGAGTGAATCCCTTCCCACACTCAGAGCAGGTGAATGGCCGCTCACCAGTGTGAACTCGCTGGTGTCTCTGCAGGGTGGATGACAGAGTGAATCTAACACCGCACTCAGAGCAGGTGAATGGTCTCTCTCCAATGTGAACAAGCTGGTGTCTAATCAGGTGGGATGACTGAGTGTATCCCTTCCCACACTCGGAGCAGCTGAATGGTCTCTCCCCAGTGTGAACAAGGTGGTGTCTAATCAGGTGAGATGACTGTGTGAATCCCTTCCCACACTCGGAGCAGGTGAATGGCCTCTCCCCAGTGTGAACTCGCTGGTGTCTCAGGAAGTCGGTTGAACTAATAAATCCCTTTTCACACTCAGGGCAGGTGAATGGACTTTCCTCAGTGTGCACTTCCTGCTGTCTGTGTGGGTTGGATCCCTGAGTGAATCCCTCCCCAGCCTCGGAGCAGGTGAATGGACTTTCCTCTGTGTCATCTCCCTGGTGTCTCTGTGGGTTGGGTGACTGAGTGAATCCCTCCCCAGACTCGGTGCAGGTGAACGGACTTTCCTCTGTGTGAATTCGCTGGTGTCTCTGCCGGCTGGATGAATGAGAAAATCCCTTCCCACAGTTGAAGCAGATAAATGGCCTCTCCCCCGTGTGAACCAATAAATTGCTTGACTGAGTGAATCTCTTCCCACACTTAGAGCAGGTGAATGGCCGCTCACCAGTGTGAACAAGGTGGTGTCTAATCAGGTGAGATGACTCAGTGAATCCCTTTCCACACTCAGAGCAAGTGAATGGCTGCTTGCCAGTGTGAACTCGCTGGTGTCTCTGTGGGTTGGATGACTGAGTGATTCCCTCCCCAGCCTCAGGGCAGGTGAATGGACTTTCCTCAGTGTCATCTTCCTGGTGTCTCTGTGGGTTGGATCCCTGACTGAGTCCCTCCCCAGGCTCGGAGCAGGTGAATGGACTTGCCTCAGTGTCATCTTCCTGGTGTCCCTGTGGGTTGGATGACTGAGTGAATCCCTCCCTAGACTCGGGGCAGGTGAACGGACTTTCCTCTGTGTGAATTCGCTGGTGTCTCTGCCGGCTGGATGAATGAGAAAATCCCTTCCCACAGTTGGAGCAGATAAATGGCCTCTCCCCAGTGTGAACTCGCTGGTGAGTCAATAAATTGCTTGACTGAGTGAATCCCTTCCCACACTCAGAGCAGGTGAATGGCCGCTCGCCAGTGTGAACTCGCTGGTGTCTCTGCAGGGCGGATGACAGAGTGAATCTAACACCGCACTCAGAGCAGGTGAATGGTCTCTCTCCAATGTGAACAAGCTGGTGTCTAATCAGGTGGGATGACTGAGTGTATCCCTTCCCACACTCGGAGCAGCTGAATGGCCTCTCCCCAGTGTGAACAAGGTGGTGTCTAATCAGGTGAGATGACTGAGTGAATCCCTTCCCACACTCGGAGCAGGTGAATGGCCTCTCCCCAGTGTGAACTCGCTGGTGTCTCAGGAAGTCGGTTGAACTAATAAATCCCTTTTCACACTCAGGGCAGGTGAATGGACTTTCCTCAGTGTGAATTTGCTGGTGTCTCTGTGGGTTGGGTGACTGCGTGAATCCCTCCCCAGGCTCGGAGCAGGTGAATTGACTTTCTTCAGTGTCATCTTCCTGGTGTCTGTGTGGGTTGGATCCCTGAGTGAATCCTTCCCCAGGCTCAGAGCAGGTGAATGGACTTTCCTCAGTGTCATCTTCCTGGTGTCTGTGTGGGCTGGATCCCTGAGTGAATCCCTCCCCAGCCTCAGGGCAGGTGAATGGACTTTCCTCAGTGTGAATTTGCTGGTGTCTCTGTGGGTTGGATGACTGAGTGAATCCCTCCCCAGCCTCAGGGCAGGTGAACAGACCTTTCTCAGTGTGCACTCGCCAGTGTCTCTGCCGGCTGGATGCCTGAGTGAATCCCTTCCCACACTCAAAGCAGCTGAATGGCCTCTCCCCAGTGTGAACCTGTTGGTGATCCAATAAATTGCATAACTGAGTGAATCCCTTCCCACACACAGAACAGGTGAATGGCCTGTCCCCAGTGTGAACTCGCTGGTGTCTCAGCAGAGTGGATGACTGAGTGAATCCAGCCCCACACTCAGAGCAGAGGAATGGTCTCTCGCTAGTGTGAATTCGCTGGTGTCTCAGAAGGTCATTTGATTGAGTAAATACCTTCTCGCTCACTGAGCAGCTGAATGGTTTCTCCCCAGTGTGAACTCGTTGGTGTGTCAGTAGGTTGGTTGAATTAATGAATTCCTTCCCACACAGAGGGCAGGTAAATGGCCTCTCCCCAGTGTGAATTCGCTGGTGTATGAGTAGGGTGGCTGACTGAGAGAATCGCTTCCCACACTCAGAACAGATGAACAGTTTCCCCCTAGTGTGACTGCACTTGTGTTTTGACAGGCCAGACGATCGGCTGAAGCCTCGTCCGCACACAGAACACGTGTACAGTTTCTCCCCACTGTGAATGGTGCTTGTTCCTTCCATGTTTAATCGGGCGACTCCGTCAGATCCTGATGTGATGTTTGGTTTCAGTTTCCCGACTGCAAATCCTCCCCTTCTAATCCTCTGTTAAATTGATTTGAAACAGAAAAAAAGGGAGTGAGAGAGAACCCACAAAAACACAAAGGCAGGTTATGAAATTGAGCTGAATAAATCTGGGAATTTGTGGGGCCGGCACAACGAAAAAGTGACCATGAAAACTGCTGGATTGTTATTGTCTTCAGTCCCTGCTACAATGGCACATAATTTAAACCAATACTTAGCATCGGTATTCACAGTGGAGGACACTATAAACACCTCAAAGATATCAGATAAGCAAGGAGCTAATGGGAGGAATTAACTGCCCCTATAACGAGGGACAAAGCTTCTGACAAACTAATGGGACTAAAGGCAGACAGGTCACCAGGGCCTGATGACCTGCATCCAAGGGTTTTGAAGGCAGTGTCTGCAGAGATAGTGGAGGCATTGGTTGAAATATTCCAGAGCTCACTGGATTCCGGGAGGGTCCCAACAGATTGTAAAACCGCTAATGTGACGCCCCTGTTCAAGGAGGGAGGGAGACAAAAAGCAGGAAACTACAGGCTGGTCAGCCTAACATGTGTCGTTGGGGAAATGTGAGAGTCCATTATAAAGGAAGAAATAGCAGAATGTTTAGAAAAGCTTAATGCAATCAAACAAAGTCAGCATGGTTTTGTGAAAGGGAAATTATGTTTGACAAAATTGCTAGAGTTCTTTGAGGATAACAAGCAGAGTTGATAAAGGGGAACTGGTAAATGTACTGCATTTGGATTTCCAGAAAGCATTCGATAAGGTGCCACATAAAAGGTTATTGCACAAGATAGGAGTTCACTGTATTGAGGGTAACGTGTTAGCATGGATTCAGGAATGGTTAACACACAGAAGACAGAGAGTCGGGATTAATGGCCGTTTTTCAGATTGGAAAGATGTAACGAGTGGAGTGCCACAAGGATCAGTCCGAGGGGCTCAATTATTTGCTATCTATATTGATGACTTGGAGGAGAGGCGGTGGGGGCAGAGTGTAATACATCCAAATTTGCTGATGATACAAAAATAGGTGAGAGGGCATGTTGTGATGAGGACATAAGGAATCTGCAAGGTGATGTTGATAGGTTGAATGAGTGGGCAAAAACTTGGCAGATGGAGTTTAATGTAGGAAAGTGTGAGGCCGTGCACTTGGGTAGGAAGAATCGAAAAACAGATTATTATTTGAATGGAGAGAAACTCCAAAAAAGTCCAGCACAGAGGGATCTGGGTGTTCTTGTGCATGAAAAACAAAAAGTTAGCATGCAGGTGCAGCAAATGGAATTTTGGCCTGTATTGCTTGGGGGTTGGAGTTTAGAAATAGGGAAGTCTTGTTACAACTGTACAGGGTGTTGGTGAGGCCTCACCTGGAGTACTGTGTACAGTTTGGTCCTCGTATTTAAGAAAGGATACACTGACATTAGAGGCAGTTCAAAAAAGATTCACCATGCCGATTCCTGGGATGAAGGGGTTGACTTATCAAGAACGGCTAAACAGGTGAAGCTTTTATTCATTAGAGTTTAGAAGAATGAGGGGTGATCTTATTGAAACATACAAGATTCTGAGGGGGCTTGACAGGTTAATGCAGAGAAGATGTTTCCACTAGTGGGGGAATCTCAAAAAAGGGGGCATAGTTACAGAATAGGGGGGACACCCATTCAAAACTGAGATGCGAAGGAATTTCTTCTCTCTGAGGGTAGTAAATGTCTGGAATTCTCTCTCCCAGAGAGTTGTGGAGGCTAGATCACTGAAAGTATTTAAAGAGGCGGTTGATAGACCTTTGAAACATTGGGGAGTTGAGGTCTATGCGGAGCTGGCATTTAAGAGGAGTTGAGGCCTGGGGCAGGTCAGCCATGAATAGCAGGGCAGAATTGAGGGACTGAATGGCCTACTCCTCCTTCTATTTCTTATGTACTGGAGCCTGCAGCTCGAAAGATATCAGAAGCACCGGAGTCAGAGAAAAATCTCCCAGTTGAGAAAATACCCTGGGAGTGAGGTGATGTCACCGTTAAATTGTTGATGTGTGACGAAGTCACAGACACGGACACAGAACATCTGGGTCTGTACAAGCCAGTGATCATCACATCTTATGAAGGATGTGAGGGACCTTGAGAGGGGGCAAAGGAGATTTACCAGAATGGTTTGAGGGATGAGGGAGTTTAGTTATAAGGTTAGTTTGGAGAAACTGGGGTTGTTCGCCTTGGAGTAAAGAAGATTGAGGGGAGATTTGATGGAGGTGTAAAAATTTATGGTAGGTTGAGTTAAGTTAGATAATGACGATCAGCTGATCATAATAGGATTACAGACAAAGAATTACAGGGGGATGAGGGGAAAAAAATTACACAGCGAGTGGTAATGATCGGGAACTCAGTGCTTACACTCAGAGGCCGATCACATCCAGCTCCAGAGGAATCGAGGAACTCTGTCAGACCTTGATGTGATGTTTAGTTTGAGCTCCCCACCTGCAAATCCTTCCCATTTAACATTCTGTAAAAAGATTATGAAAAAATCCATTACTGTCAGTCCAGGATAAAAATTGAGAAGAGTCTGTTGTGTGTAAATCCTCCCCTTCTGAGCCCCTGTAAAAGGAATTTCCAAAATCCATCCCTGTCAGTCCAGGATAAAAATTCACAACATTCTCTCCTCCTGCTACCTGGACCAGGATGACCGCGCATGCGCATTGCTGCAAACCCGTTGACACAGGCCGAGCAGTTGGAGAGACCCAGCCATTGCCGGTCTTTTCGCTGAAAACGTGGGGCCTGTAGTTTCTGATTAAGGGTCTGCGGCCTGCACTAAGTGTTTATGAAGCCTCCCTGACCACTCTGCTGGCTCCATCCCTCTCGCCCACCCATTAACTCTGTTATTCTGCTCCAGTCGCCATTTTCTTACCCACACTCCGCGGCTCCGGTCACAGGACAGCAGTGCGCATGCGCGGGCAGGAGACCGCAATGCGCAGGTGCCAATCATATCCCGCACGGCGCATGCACAGCACCCTGGGGCTCTGGATAGGGCACATTCTGTCCCGCTCTGAATGCTGGGTGACAGATCCGCCATTGGAAGCCGATATTGTGGCATCTAATTTTTTTTAATGAACCGATGATGGCTGAAGATTTTGGGCCAAGATATAACATTATTAAATCAATTGATACAACAAATATCACGGGCTTCCACCATACTTCTCTCCTGGGTGTAATTAGCAACAGAACAAACCCCTACAGTTAGATGTCAATTCACTGGATTCTTACCAGGTGAGGTGAAGAGTGATTTTTCCTTCCATACACTCAACATTTAAACTCCATCTTGTCAGTAAGAATGTACCTATTGCGGATTAAATCCTTTGAACTTTTAAAGCTGGATTTTTAGCAGGTGGCCAAACTGAGTGAATGCCTTCACACACATGAAGTACCTGAATTTCCTCCATCAGAAGTGACTGCTCTGTGTCAACTAATCAGATGATCAAATGAATCCATTTTCGCATTCAGCTGGTGAATGATGTTTTCACAGTGTGACTTTACCCAGGAGTGCCCAGCTCAGACCTGGAACTCAAATCCTTCTGGGAATGAGTTCTACATTCTCATCCAAGGAAAAGGGAAAAGCGATGCTGTAAATCTGAAATAAAAGCAGAACATTTTGGAATTCGAAACTGGTCTGGTAGTGTCTGTGGAGAGAGACATATTTTTCATTTCAGGTCTGTGACTTTTCAGCAGAACTGTACTGAGTCAGTGCACAGACCTGAAAACATAACCCTGGCTCTCAATCCACAGAAATTCCCAGATATGCTGAGTACTTCCATCATTTTCTGCTTTTATCTCTGCTTCAATACGTTGCATCTAAATTGGACATTGGATTTATTGGTGACTAACCGTTATTTATTATTGTCTATCTGCAAGTTGAGACATCTTCCAAATCCTTTTCTAATATTAAAGGCTTCAATCAGTTCATCCCTCACCCTATTTTCGAGAGAAAACCTGTTTAATCAGTTCAATCGTTGTTGAATGTTATAAGTTTTCAGTTCTGGCATCACTCCTGTAAATCTTTCTTGCACCTTCTCCAGTGCATCTCGAAGCTTCTAATAATGTGGAGATGGAGCGAATCGAGTGTCAAACTCATCATTGCCCCTGAATGTTTCCACATTGGAAGGATCAGTACTGCAGTGGGAGAGAGGAACATGGTTCCAAGCTGTTATTCATCAAACTCTATTTCAGCCATTTTCCAATCAGCAGGATTTAAAATGAAATAAACACATCCAGTGAAAAGATTTAGAAAGTGGGTGTTACTCTTATTTGTGACTCGTTCACTGGGGTATCTGGTAAATGCCACTCGGTGGTTTAGTGACCGGGATATAATCTACCCGCATTTTCCTGAGTCTGTGCTCGGCATACTGGGAGGTTTGGCCCAGTTTGGTGTATTTTGCGTCCCACGGATGGACAGTAACCCGCTGATTGAAGCTGTAGTCGCCGCTTTCTGCTGGCAGCGGATGAATGGAGAGAGCGGGGCTGGAATATTGTTGCTTTTTCCTGCCTCACTCACTGTGTAGCTGAGGAAGCTTGAATAACTGATTGGGGGTTCTTCGAATCCAAAAACTTCTCAGATTTCAAATGGGCTCGATGTAGGTAAATGGTAGGTCCAAATGTTTTTTCCATTATATTTCAGATTAAGATTCGTAAAAATGGCATTTTTGTGGGAACTCGCTGGATAACTGCAGAGCTGGCAACGTTTGTGGGATATTTTCTCGCAGCCAATGTACCCAGTGACAATCCGGAATTATGTGATAATGAATGCTGATGGGGAGAAAATGGCGACAATTTCCAGGCTTGGGCTGACATGTGGCAAGTAATATTCGCACCACACAAGTAGCAAGCAATGACCGTCTCCAACATGAGAGAATCTAACCATCTACCCTTGATGTTCAATGGCATTACCATCTCTGAATCCCCCACTATCAACATCCTGGGGGTTACCATTGACCAGAAATTGAACTGGACTAGCCATATAAATATTGTGGCTTCAACAGCAAAACAGAGGCTAGGAATCCTGTGACGAGTAACTCACTTCCTGACTCCCCAAAGCCTGTCCACCAGCTACAAGGCACAAGTCAGGATTGTGATGCAATACTCTCCACTTGCCTTGATGAGTGCAGCTCCCGCAACGCTCATGAAGATTGACACCGTCCAGGACAAAGCAGCCCGCTTGTTCGGCACCGCATCCACAAACATTCACTCCCTCCACCACCGATGCACAGTACAACAGTGTTTACCATCTACAAGATGCACTTCAGCAATTCACAAGGTTCCTTAGACAGCACCTTCAAAACCCACGACCACTATCATCTGGAAGGGAAAGGGCAGCAGATAGATGGGAACACCACCTCCTGGAAGTTCCCCTCCAAGTCACTCACTATCCTGACTTGGAAATATATCGCCGTTCCTTCACTGGAACTCCCTTCCTAACAGCACTGTTGGTGTCCCGACACCACATGGACTGCAGCGGTTCAAGAAGGCAGCTCACCACCACCCTCTCAAGGGCAACTAGGGATCGGAAATAAATGCTGGCCCAGACAGCGAACCCCACATCCCATGAATGAAAAAAAACAAATGTGGATGGCTTTGAACCACAAACCCTTTCGTTAGCAGCTGACCAGAGATATCACTCTCCATTCTCCTCTGATTCTGGTTCCAAAAGTTTTTGATAGAACAGATAGGGAGAAACTGCTTTCCCTGTCCACAGAAGACTGGGATTTAAGAAAATTAAAGAAAGTCAGACTTCATTTATATAGCACTTTTCCCGAGCAGTGGACGTCTCAAAACGCTTTCCATCCAACGAAAGACTTATTCAAGTGTCGTCTTGTTGTGATGTCGGAAACACGGCAGCCAATCACCACTCAACAAACTGCCACAAACAGAAACGTCACAATGAGAGGATGATGTGTTTTTGTGACGTTGATTGAGGGATGAACATTGACCAGGACACATGGCTATGAGATCCATCACCTCCTCATTTTCTCAGTCGACAGATGCAATCTAATTCCTCTAGCTGTTCAACATGTCCCAGAGGCTGTTATAGGAAAGAGGGAAAGGTTTGCTGCAGCTATACAAAGCCCTGGTTAGATCACACCTGAAGGACTGTGTATAGTTCTCGGAACCATACCTTATGAAGGATCAATATTTGCCTTGAAGTTTTCAGTGGAGCTGCATTGATTAGGTTGGTGGGTTTTGAAAATTGAATGTTGTCCTTCCGCAGCTTGTGGCACTATTTCACCTCACTGTTCACTTCATGTTCATGCCTAACACACTCGATGCTGTTATTGGCTGAAAGAATCTTCTTTGTTTTAACTAAACATGCTATTATTTTGGTAGGTCAGACGGCATAAATTGCAGTGCCCGGGGAAAAGGTCGGATAATGGCACTAACAGGACAGACAGTAGTCCCTCTTTCTCTGCTGTAACCATTCTATGATTTGAAACATATAACATTACACCCTCAGTATTACTGTAATCGTGGACGAGTGGTTAACGTGATGGATTTACGATTTAATGGGGTTTCCCCAGGTCGATTCGAATTCTGCTCACGCCACTTATTTCTGATTTTAGCCGGTCACCTATAGAATTAATTCTTATTCAAATCGAGGAAAACCATCCAAACACAACCGTGCTCCCTTTTTTCCGTTCATTTTTCAGCCTTCAGCAAATCTCCAGTTGGAAATGGAACAAATGGAAATGGAGCCAAGTTGGTGACATCCTTGCTTCCTGAGTGTGTCTCCCCTTAGGCCTCTGTCACTCTCGATGTCTATGTCTGTGTGTTCTCTGTGTGGGTCAATGTGGTTCAATTCACCGAGGGGGTGTGCACATTTTTACCAGTACAAATTTTATTTACATTAGTTGCACAACTTCATGTTAAAATGTTACAGGGAAAATATCAGGGTGAAAGATACAATAGGAGATTGTCTCTTTTTATGCATGGACTGCAACAACAACTTATGTTTGTTAAGTTCCTTTAACCTAATGAAACGTCACAGGGCGTTCCCCAGTAGCATTATATTACAGAAGTGAAACACCGAGCCTCATATTCGGTGAGATGACTAAAAGCTCAGTCAAAGAGGGAGGCTTTAAGAACTGTCTTAAAGGAGGAAAGTGTCTATTTCATGTTCCAGCTCACAGCAATGGTTCTTCTCGTTGGCTGTGTTAATCCTATACAGACACTTTGGTCTGAGAAAGTTCTCTCTGGTGAAAGGGGTCGGGAATGAAAAAAATGCAAAAGAAGCCTCCATGAGCCAAATTTCCTGTCCAGTTAGCAGTGTCCCTGATGGCCGACTGGTTAGGGTTCAGCACTTTCGTTGTTGCACCCCAGGATTGATTCCCTGTCAGGGAATTGAGATTTACTGCTCTTGGGCGAACTGTTAAAACCAATGTTATTGTCTTCCTGGCTGAAAGCAACACAGAACAGCTCTGTCAGAGTCAGGGGAGTGAGAGTTAAAGTTTCACACCGGAGCTGGAAATGTCACACGTGCAACAAGTCACGAATAAATCCAGAGTCGGAGTGAGGGAGTGAAAATAAAAGAGAAGGGCTGTGACAGGTTACAATGCACTGACTATAGAACTGGTGGTGCACGGCAGAATATTTTTCCTATATTACCCATGTCACAAGCAGCTCTTATTTCCTGATTTATCCCATGCCCAACATTACAACAACAGTTCGGTGGCCTATAAACAACTCCCGCCGATGTTTGTTGCCTCTTGTTGTTTCTTAGCTCCACCCCAAACTGATTCTACATCTTGATCCTTCAATCTAAGATCCTCTTTTACTAATGTACTGACCTCACCCCTTATTAACAGCTCTACCCCACCTCCTTTCCGTTATTGCCTATCCTTCCTAAATGGCGAATATCCTTGAATATTCCGATCAACCAATCACACTGCTCTGCCAAAGCAACACACAGGGCCGAATGGCCTCTTTCTTTGCTGTAAATTTCTGTCATTTTGTGTTTCCTAACAGCCTGTTTGCATCTCTATAAGTTATTCTGTCATTTTATAACTCAATCTAGCGAGATGTACATCCTGCCTTCTAGCTGACTCTTTGAATTCAAGACACTCAGCAAATCCAACCAGTTTTCTTGTCATCTCTAGCACTAAACTTGAAACAAGATTAGTTCAACAGCAATTAAATGGTCTAAACCGATAACTGGAGCTCCAAAAAGGCATTGTTATCATGAGCCTGTTGTGTAGTTTCTTTCAGTGCATATACTGAACAATATAAGCTCATCCCAGCTCCCCTTTGCTCACATTGAAATCCAGTGTGAAAATGTGAACAATTTCAAAGCTTAACAATGTGCACAAGAAGGAAAAGAGAGTATGACTGTGGATAATTGATACTGTGCACATTCCTGTGATCAGTATCTGAGACAATCAGGAAAATGAGACCCTGTAAACCTATCCGTTCTCAAAGCCTACTGTCTTACATTCCCTGGCCCTAATTTCCAGGGAAAGCTTGGGTTCATGTAATTACTTTGTCTGCATCAAACAACTGGGAGTTGGACGGCCAGAGGGGGCTGGAGGGGAGGCAGGGACAGAAGCAGAATGAGATGCGACATGAAAGCGTTTAGAATTTGATGGACTCAGTTGATTTCAGTGATAAATTTCTGCTGTGTGTCGCCTTGTCAGTTTCACAGGAGCCTCAGGGATGAGGTTGGTGGGTTTTGGAAATTGAAAGTTGTACATGAGCAGCTTGAACAGCAGGTCGAACAAGTGCCAACTCAAATTGAATTGTAGGGGTTCATGTGCGGTGTTTCACTTTAACAGGAAGGATGAGGAGGCTCGGCATCAATATAAATTGCTGTGGGGTTATGGAATTAGTTAAATTGCTCTTCCAAAAGCCGGCATTGGCACGACGGGCCGAATGTTCTCCTTCTCTACTGTAGGCATCTATGATTATATACCAACAACATTATCCTGCCCATAGGGGTAATCGTCGTGGTCGAGTGGTTTATGTGATGGAGCCCAAATCCAAAGGGGTTTCCCGCTCCTCATTATTCCTGGTTTTAACTCTGGGTCGACAGAGTTAATTATCGGTTACATTGAATCAAATCGATCCAAACACTCGGGAGTTTTCCTATTTCCGCTCATTCACGAAAACATTCAGGAAACTTGCAGCCGGAATGGAACAAAAACGGAGCTAGGTTGGTATCATGCTTGCTTTCTGGGTGTTTGTCTCTCCTTAGAAACAAACCCTTGTCCTCTGTCACTCTCGGTGTGTATTCATCTGTGTGTGATAATGTGGTTCAGTTCCTCATTTTTATCATCCACCCATTATTCTTAGTTTTGCGTTTTCATATTAAAGTGGTACAGAGAAAAACAAAAGCGCTGTTTTAAAAGATGCCAGAGGACATTTCTCTTTGTTTTTTTTTGAGTGGAGACTGTTCAGCTACTAAATGCCCGAATGTTATAAAGGGGAGGATGATTGAATTTTTCATATGACCTTATTAAATAGCTGAGAATGCTCGAGGGGCCGAATGGCTTATTCCAGAATATATTTTCCCCATGCTCTAATTCAGTGCCAATGCTGGTCAAGGTAATGGTTGTTCCTGTTGTGACTGTGGTAGTGAGTGGCCGAGTGGACTAAGGTGCTGGTCGAAGCCCCTGTGATTTCGGCTTTACTCCCCCCACTGCTAAACTTTCCAGTGGTTTGTTGTTTGCTTCCAAAAGATCCTTCGTGTGGCCAGGGGGCGGCTGACCTGTGCAGTGTTGCATTTCGGTTGGAAGAATGGGTAGAGGTGGTTGGGCAATGGCACGGACTGAAAATCTTTTTTCTCTGTTACTCCCTGTATCCATTCTATTATTTTATACAAACAACAGTGAACTTTTAGTTTTATTGTGGTGAATTGGTTAAACCGATGGACTAGAAATTAGCGTGGAGTTTGTTCTAATCCTGCTGTCTATGCTTTTCCTGATTTTGACTGACTGTCTGCAAAATTAATTATCAGTTAAATTGAATAAAAACCATCCAAATACCCCATTCTTCTTATTTCTGTTCATCTGCAAACATTCCCGAAATTCGCAGTATGAAATGGAAGAGTAATTGACCACTCCTGATCAACCAATCACAACTGCTCTTTGACAGCAGCACACCAGGCCGAATGGCGTCTTTCTTTGCTGTAACTTTGTATAACTTTATGTTTCCCAACACCACGGATGCTCTTTCCCAGTCATTCTGCCATTTTATAACCCATTCTTTCGAAATGTACTTTGTTACCTTGTGTCCTATCCTTCTGAATTCAGTGAGAAGTTTCCCTGTCATTTCTAGCAGGAGATTTGGAACCAGACCAGTTGAATGACAGTTTAAATGGTGCCGACCCTTCACTGCAGCTCATTGTGTTTTTGAGTGGAGATGATTCCTGTTTGATACAAAGTGCAGGATGATCTGATTAACTGACGGAGCTGGATCCAGGTTCCAAATGGTCAATTCTGACTCGATTGCTTTGGTTCTATTTCAGTGGCCATACCTGTGAAGGAAATGATTAATAAGCTGCAGCGATGTGGTAGCGTGGCCGAGCGGTCTAAGGCTCTAGTCTCTATGGAGGCGTGGTTTTGAATCCTACCATTGCCAAATATTTAGCTGCCCCATTTGGCCAGATACCTCAAATTGAGTGCACGGTGCTGTATTCTGACAGGAAGAACGAGGAGACGATATAAATATGGATAAAGGTGGGATGTAGAATTATAGTTGTTGAGTTGTTCTTCCAGAGAGACGGCAAGTGAATGACCGGCTGATGTAGCCGTCTATGATTTTATATAAACAGCAGTGATGTCAGTATCAGTCCTGTGTTCACGGTGGAGTGGATAAGGGGATAAAGTTGGAATCCTATGGGGTCTCCTCGCAGAGGTACAGATCCTACCGGCTCCAGTTCTCAACATTCCTGATTTGGATAAGGTGCCCGTGGCAGTAATTAAAACCATGCAAACACTCCCGTGGTTTCTTTTTTCCGTTGGTCTGTGTGTGTCAATGTGGTTCAGTTCCCCAAGGAAATGGACAGATTTTTAACAAAACAAACTTTATTCACATTCGTTGTGCAACTTCAGATCAAAAAATATCAGGGTGAATGGTACAAGAGGAGCTTGTCTCCTCTGTATGCCCCATTACAACAGCTTACATTTAGATAGCGCCTTTAATGAAACCTCCAAAGATGGTTCACAGGGACATTATACAACAGAGTCTGACACTGACACACATAAGGAGATGTGAGGCCAAATGACCAAAAGCTTGGTCAAAGAGGTAGGTTTTAAGAAGAGTCTTAAAGGAGGAAAGTGAGGTCGAGGCGGAGAGGTTTAGGGAGGGAATTCCAGAGCTTGGGGCCTCGGTAATTGAAACCACGGTCACCAATGGTGGAGCGATTCTGATTGGGAATGTACAAGAGGCCAGAATTAGAGGAGCACAGATATCTCACAGGCTTGTGGGGTTCGAGGAGATTACAGAGATCGGGAGAGGCGAGGGCATGGAGGGATTTGGACACAAGGATAAGAAATTTTGAAGTAGATACATTTTTTCACCGAGAGCCAATGTAGGTCAGCGAACAGAGGGGTGATAGGGGAATGGGGCTTGCTGTGAGTGAAGACACGGGCAGCAGTTTTGGATGACCTCAATTTGCGGAGGGGAAAATATCCACTTACATTCCAAAACTGACATTCTGCTGGATCAGCATTGCCCTGTTTCCAAGACCAATATTGATCCTTTATAAGGTGCAGTTACCAGAACTATACAGAGACCTCCATGTGTGATCTAACCAGGGCTTTGTGTAGCTGCAGCAAACCTTTCCCTCTTTCCTATAACAGCCTCTGTCACAGGTTGTACAGCAAGTGGAAGTAGATTGTATATATCGACTGAGAAAAATGAGGAGATGCTTGGTCAGAATAAACTTCTTTCAAATATTCGATAGGAAATCAATTGCATAAATAAATATTTATTTTTATTCCGAAGACATCATATGAATCCCCAGTCCAACTCTCCGTGTCATTGGGTCAGGGACACTTGTTAATTTTCACACACTGAGCATGGACACTGCAGAAGCTCCTGCACCTCTTTCAATATTGTTTTTCTTAACTCAGAGTTTTCAAAAGGGAATTGGACAATTATTTGAAATGGAAAAAAAACTGCGGGGTTATGAAGGAAGAGAATGATATTGGAACTAAGTGGAAAGCTCTTTGAAGAAAGCACACAGCCGATGGGTCGAATGGCCGCCTTAATGAGCTGTGTCAATTTACAATTAGATCAATTTCTCTGCAGCATTCCAAAATGTCCCACCTCAATTCTATTCCTGTAAAACAGGATCTTGCAGTGCAGCACGTCTACATAGTTTGAAATTCTATGCCTAATCCCTATGGCTTTTTCTCTCAAATTGTTTCTGTGGTGTAGTGGCCTCGCCCGTGATGTACACATCCCATAAATGAATAAAGAAACAAATGGTGGTTATCACATTCGCTTCACATATGCAAGGTCACCGGTTCGAAAGTTGTCAGAAACGTTATCAAAACTGATTCATCAAATTGTGAGAAGTTGTACAATTCCCATTTGTTGCTCAACCACAGCTGAATATTTTATCTCACAGCCTTGTGACAATGTCACTTCCCCAGGCTTTGAATGGTTTTCTCCAAAAGGCGCAGTTATGAGAAAGAGACAATAAATGAGACGAATTGCAGTAAGATAGTTCACACATGTGTGCAGTGTTGAATGACCTGCTGATGTGCTCTGTCATTTTATGATTCTAATGTCAGGTCAATTTCTCTGCCGCATGGCTATGTTTTTCAGCCGAATTGTACTTCCACAAAACAGGGTTCAGAAGTGCAGTAAGACTGCACGGTTTGATTTCTTAGTCAGTCCCTGTGGTTCTGCCGATTGTTTCTGTAGTGTAGTGGTCACATGGTTATCACATAAACGCAAAAGGACCCCTTTTTGAAATGGGTAAAAACATTATCGAGATTTACACAAATAAGTGTGAGGGAAAGTTCCATAATTCACATTTGTTGTTGAATATTAACTGAATACAGTATCTTGTCGCCACATTAAATCTGCCCTTCGCCAAGCCACAAAAATCATTCTCAAAATCTGGAAGGATGAAACTGACACGGCACAAAAAATAACAGTTTCTTTAGTCAACAACAGAAATTAATGAGTTTACCAATGCCAATTCACAGTTTCTTGCTGACTGAAAGATGACTACCAGTGTGATCTAAAGACTGGCGTCACCCTAAAGACAGATGCAACATGATGGATTGGGAGACATGGTATGTTCTTATCGCTCTTCATCGTGGATCTTCATTCTTTCATGAGCATCGCTGGCCAGCATTTGTTGTCCATCCCGAATTGCCATTGAACTGCGTAACGTGTAAAACCATTTCAGAGGGTTGTTGAGAATCAACCACCTCACTGTGGGTCTGGTGTCACATGCAGGTCAGACCAGATAAGGACGACCAATTGAATTCCTTAAAGTACAGGTGAACCAGGTGGGATGGTACGGCAATCAGTGATAGCTTCATGGTCACCATAACTGAGAAAATACTGAGGAGATGTCTGATCAGAATAAACATCTTCTGTAAATTTGTTATGAAATGAATTGCATAAACAATTAATGTTTATGTCGAAAACTCCAGTAGGAACCCTAGTCCATCTCTTTATTTCATTGGTAATGGAAATGTTCATTAAGGCAAACTGCATGGATTCTGCAGAAACTCCTTCTTCAAAAGGGAATTTGGTAATGGTTGAAAGGGAGAAAATTCTAATTCATGGAAAGAGAGAAGGAAATTGCGACTAATTGGCAAGATCTTTGAAAAAAGCTGATGTAAATAGAATGGGTGGAAGGTCCTCTTACTGAGCTGTGCCATTTGATGATGAAATTGTTGATCAGTCTGTCTCCAGCATTCCTAATGAGAACAGCCGAATTCCATTTCTTCAAAACAAAAACCCAAAGTGCTGCTGCATGACGTCACCATTTAACATTCCAGACATCTCCATTGGGATCCAGGCAGGGAAGTGTTCCTGTAGCATTGTAGTTACCCTGCTCATTTCGCATGTGCAAGTTTCTCCATTCGATATCAGGGGAATTCATTGTCACCCAGCTGTGTGGAAAAGTTACATCGCTCCCCAGTCCTGTTTGTTGTTGAATGTGAACTGGATGCAGGATCTTGCAGCCACATTTGATTCGTTCTTCACCATTTAGCCAAATACAAGGTGTTTCTGCTGGCAGCGGGTGATTGGAGAGTGGCGGCTGGAATGTTGCTACCTTTTGCAATCTCACTCACTGTGGAGCTGAGGAAGAGCGACTAATTGACGGGTTTGTTTCAATACAATAGCTTGATAGATTTCTGTTGATTTAGATGGGGGTACATGATTGTTCATTTTCTTCATTATGTCTGAAATGAATATCCATAAATAAAGTTTGGTGTGGGAACTGTCACTGAGGGTGGCAGTCGAGTTTACAAGGTTGAGGGGGTGGGGGAGATTTCAGGCCCTGTAACAAACCAGACTTAAGTGTTAATCGGGAGAAAGTAATGACATATACATCACTAGATAGTCTCGAATCAGCAACTTTTTACTTAATAGACGAACGTGCTGACCAATTACGCCACAGACCAGACAAAGGCGTCTGTGCTCTGTACGATATCCCAAACCAAGATATCAGTGAGTTAAAGCTTCAGGTTGCGACGACTGGAATGACAATTGTTCTCTGTCAGTTTTACCCTTCCAAAGTAAAGGGCGGGGCATTCATTGTGGATACATGGAAACAGTCTGATCCCACCCACTGCAGACACATCCATGTCACCAGGAACCAGCTCTCCTACAACCGGGGCCATCTCCCTTCAAGTATTTCGGTGTTTTGTCTGGAACTAAGTATCTGATTGTCCCGAAGCCAATAATTCTAAAGGGGTTTCTCTGTTACACAGCGAGTGGTTAGTATCTGGAATGCACTACCTGAGGGTGTGGGGGAGGCAGATTCAATCGCGGATTTCAAAAGAGAATTGGACAGATGAGATTTTCTTAACCTGTCAGAGGTCTTTAGTCTGTGGAATTATTTTCCCCAGAAAACAGTGGAGGCTGGGCCATTGAATGTATTTAAGGCAGAATTAGACAGATTTTTGATACACAAGTGGGTCAAGAGTTATGGGGGGGAGGTGGGGGCAGACAGGAAAGAGGAGTTGAGACCACAGCCTGATCAGCCATGATCTTATTGAATGGTGAAGCAGGGTCAAAGGGCTGAATGGCCTACTCGTGCCCCTGAGTCCTTTGTTCCTATGAGTCGGGCCAAATGGCCTCCATCTGTGGCGTAGCCTTGGCTTTTGTTCTCTGACACTATGAGGTGCATGAGGGGAAAAATGGTCTATTTCTGCTCCTATTTGTTATATTATAATTCAGAGCCGACACCACCCAAGGCAATGGTTACTTTAACTTTGATAGTGGCAGCGTGGCTCGATGTGCAAAGGAGGTTAGTTTGGGCTCTGTTGTTTTCATGGGTTTGAATTCCAATTCTATCAACGTTTCAGCTGTTGTGTTCTTTCAGTCACTTCACCTGAACCTGGGCTTGTGGTTGTTGACGTATTAAGATGTCCCTCCTGGCAGGATGAACCAGGAGAGATAGTAGAATTCCTACTATCCAGCGTGACTGGGAATATGTGGGGCCGAATGCTCTCCTTCTCTGTTATAACATTCCTATGATTTTATATGAACAAGATTAAAATTGATATAAGGTCTGTAATCATGGCTGAGTGGTTAAGACAATGGATTTGAAATCCACTGGGGTCTCCCGATATAGGCTTGAATCCTGCCGAGTTCACTGCTCCTTCCTTTAGGTGCCTCCAGATTAAAATTAATTATTGACTAAATGGAATTAAACAGCTTCCAATCACTCTCACGTGGTTCTCCTGCTTCCCTTCCTCGTTTCTTAATTTCTGTTCATCTGCAAGCATTCACCATAATCTCCAGACTGAAATGGAACATAATTAGACCAGTTGGTGACATCCTTGTTTTCTGGGTGTTTGTCTCTCCTCAGGCTTCTGTCACCCTCGGTGTATATGTCTGTGTGTGTATGAGCAATTTCAAAACTGAACAACGTACACAAGACTGGAAGGAGAGTGTGACTGTGGAGTATCAGCACTGTGCACATCCCTGTAATCAGTATCTGGGAGAATCAAGAAGATGAGATCCTGGTGTCTTTTTACTCTATGGTCTGCAAACCTATGGTATTGTGTCTTACATTCCCATGAACTTACTGTGTTTGCATCAAGCAGCTAATTGACTTGGGAGCTGGACGGGCAGTGGAAGCTGGAGGGGCAGAAGCAGAAAGAGATGCGACATGAAAGTGATTTGAATTTTATGTGCATGGGTTGCTTTCAGTGGTTAATGTCTGCCTTGTAAGTTTCACAGCTGCCGCAGGGATTGGTTTGGCGTTAAAAGCAGCAAGATTAAAAGCAAAGGCGCGGCTCGAACCCACGACTTTGAGATTCAGGATCGTATGCTCTGCTGACCGAGCTAGCTGGGGATACAGAAAGAGTCATCCATATACCAACAGACATGGAAACAACTGTTGTTTTCCACCTGGAGCCTCAGATTGTTCTGAATTTCAAAGCGTAGAAGGTAATCGACCTACAAAAGCCCCAAGGTTGCAATGCATTCCTCTCAATCATCAATAACATCGTTCACATCTTCCTCTTTTTAGCTGCACCTCCTTCCAAACATTGCAAACTCCTCTTGCATCTTTCATCCTGACATTTTTGTCTGTAACATTTTAATATGAAGCTGCACAACTATTGTGAATAAAGTTTGTGATGGTAAAAATGTGTTCAGCCCCTCGGGAACTGAACCATTTTGACACACAAAGGGGGATACACACAGACATATACACCAGGAGTGACAGAGGGGAAGGGTTTGTTTCTAAGGAGAGACATACACCCAGAAAGCAAGTATGACCAATAACTTCATTTTCCAGTTCCAACTGTAAGTTTCGTGAATGTACAGAAATAGGAAAACGCCCGAGTGTTTGGATGGATTTTATTCCATTTAACCAACAATAAACTCTGTAGATGCACAGTTAAAACCAGTCACAGTAATGAACGAGAAAGACCAATGGATTTGGGCTCAATGGCTTTAACCACTTGGCGATGACGACTGACCCTATGGTATACAAGCATAGATGGTGACAGCAGAGGAGGAGGACATGCGGCCTCTGGTGTCCGTGCCGGCCAATGGAAGAGGAATTCAGCGACTTTCACAACCCGCCTTTTCTGCACAGCAATTTATATTTTTATTGTCTCTCCTCGCTCTCCCTGTTAAAATAAAACACCGCACACATCTGTTCAAACTTTAGTCTGGCACTTCTTCGACCAATGGGAGTTCTGAAAGTGCAATTTTGGTTACTGTCAGCTTCAAACCGACACCTCCACAGAAACCAGAAGTACGATCCAGCACCTTATACTGCTCGACCACCCACTATCAAGGTCAGGCTGTTACTCCTCATCGCCTTGGCTGGTATTAATAATGAAATAGAACAGAAGTAAAGCAGCAACAATACGTCATAAGGCCCCACAAGCCTCCTCCGTCACTTCATAACATTATGGCGGATCTCCAGCCCCAACAGCAATTTCCCACCCTATCCCGATGACCCTTCATTCCCTTAGGGTCCAAAAATCACGAGAATTTTTGGATAAAAGGAAAATGCTGTGGATGCTGGAAATATGAAATAAAAACAGAAAATGCTGGACAAACTCAGCAGTCTGGCAGCATCTGTTGGAGAGAGAAATGGATTCAACGTTTCGAGTCTGTATGACACTTCTTCAGAGCTAAAGAATATTTTAAGATGTTTTTCCTTCCATTGACCCGATAGATCTGTAGACACCTGGTGGAAATCAGCAATAATGAGAACATTTGACTCTCCCTGGGGAAACACCAAAGGATTTTGAAAGCATCCATTTAACCACTAGGCCATGATGATTGACCAAGCCCACTGCTTTTCACTCAATAATCAATAACACTATTCACAGCTTCCGCTTCTCAGCTGCACCTCCTTCCTAACATTGGGATCCATTTTTCTCAGGATTTGTTCCTGGATTTAATATTTAGCTGCGTTGTGCCCTCCTTTTGAAATGGGATTCACTTCAATATCGAACACAAACTGAATTCCAAACCTGATGGACAAACAATGGAAAACATGTCTCTCGGTAACACTAATCCCCTGTGCTCATTTTCGGATTCACAATAGCCAGATTTTCAATCAAATGAAAGAATCTTGTAGTGAAAAGATTTAGAAAGTTGGTGTAACTTTTATTTGTGACTCACTCACTCGGTGTTCTGTAAATGCTGCTCGGAGGCATAGTGATCGGGATATAATCTACCTGTGTTTTCCTGAGCCTGTGCTCGGTTAATTGGGAGGTTTGGGCCGGGCTGGAGTGTCTTGTGTCGTAGGGATGGGCAGTAACCCGCTGATTGAAGCTGCAGTTGCTGCTTTCTGCTGGCAGCGGGTGATTGGAGATGTGGGGCCGGAATATTGCTGTTTTTATTCTTTTCACTGCCTCACTCACTGTGCAGCTGAGGACGTGAGAATTATTGATGGGTTTGTTTGAATCTAATAACTTCATAGATTTCAAATGGGTTAGATGTAGGTTTGATTGTTTTCTCATTATATTTGAAATGAATATTCATTAAAAAACACTGTCAGTTTGGGAATCCATTGCATAAAAGTAGGCAATGTTTGGCGAATATTTTCTTGTAGCCAAAGTGCCAATTGTCGTCCTGGAGCTGTGTGACAATGAATGATGATGGGGAGAAAACAGCAAAGGCTTCGTTCCTGATGGTCTTAAACCACCAACCTTTCGTTTACCTGCCAAATTCCTACCAATCACACAACAGAGACACAAACAAAACAAATCTGCAAGATATCTTAAACCAAGTCAGCTATTTAAAGCTTCAGATTGTCAACACCGGAATGACAATTGTTCTCTATCAATTTCACTCTTCAAAAATAACAGGTGGGACATTGATTGTGGAAACACGGAAAAAGTCTGATCCCACCCACTGCAGACACATCCATGTCCCCAGGAACCAGCTGTCACACAACGGATTCTCCCTTCGAGGCTTTTGGTGTCTTGTCTGTTATTATCCAAAAGCCCATTTTCGGTTTTAATTACTGATCTGTGCACTGATGTAGTGCAGTTCTGGTGAAAGGTTACAAACCTGATATAAAAGCTATGTTTTTCTCTCCAGAGACGCTACCAGACCTGCCGAGAATTCCAGAATTTTCAGGTTTCTTTTATTTCAGAAAGCCAGTATCTGCAGAATTTTGATTTTCTTTAACTAATTAGTGCTAAGAATATGGAATCCATTACCAGAAGAGTTTGAGATCCAGGTTTCAGCTGCAAATGTGTAGGTAAACTCATGTGCACAAGCTGAAAACGGAAAAGGATTTACTCTATCGTCCCAATTACTGACACAGTAACAGTCACACCAGTGCGAGACCATCCAGATATTTCACATGTGTAAAGGGATTTATTCAGTTTGCAAAGCAGTAAACACACCAACTTTAAAATTCAAAGGATTTAATCCACAGTCAGAGCATTCCTACTGGAAAGACACGGTTTAAATGTTCCATGTATGGTGAAAAATACCCCATCTGCTGAGACTCCATTGAGTTCAGATCTAAGTACAGGGGTTTGTTCCCGCCAGACCCGGGATAACGGCCGCCATCTTTATAGGGGGCAATGTGCAGCAGGGCGCATGCGCGGTTACCCTGGTACAGGCAGCAGGAGGAAAAAATGTTGTGAATTTCTATCCTGGACTGACAATGATGGATTTCGTAAATTCCATTTACAGAGAAGATGAGGTTTTGCAGATGGGAAATTCAAACCAATCATCACATCAGAGTCTGCAAGAATCACTCGATTCATCCGGACCTGGAAATTATCAGTCTCTGAGTGTAAGCATTGACTTCCAGGTCATTACCGCTCACTGTGTAAACTTTTTTCCTCATATCCCCATTGTAGATCTTCACAAAATCTTTAAACTGTCTCCCATAACCCTTTTACGATCAGCTAACAGAAATAGATTTTCTTCAACTATCTCATAGTGATCACTGGTTTGTACAGACCCAGATGTTCTATGTCCATGTGTGTGACATCATCACACATCAACAATTACACGGTGACATCACCCCGCTCCCTGGGTATTTCCTCAGCTGGGAGATTTTTCTCTGATTCCAGTGCTTCTGATATCTTTCCAGCTGCAGGATCCAGCAGATTTTAAAAATGAAAACGTTTCAGAGGTGAATATTTTTCACCATTTAGCTACAACTTTTAGTTTAAGTTTTAGTTCTACGCTCTGCATCTGAGAGGTTCCATGGCTCTGGGGCTGGTGTGGCTCCTTTACTGTGGATCTGAATCCACGTCCATCTGTTGCTCTGTTTCACCTCTGCCCTCCCTGATCACCTCTCTGCCATTGTCTAACTGACTCTGTCCCTAATACTGGGTGTATTTTAGCTCTGTTTAGGGTTTTACTGCTACTTCTACCAACTGTGTCTCAATGAGGTTTCCTCCACTGCCCATCCCCCAATCATGTGCTGCTGTCTTACCAGCTTTATCTTCCCACAGTACCTTTCATAGTCAGGAATTGTTTTTCCTGTGCTATAGACCATTTCTCTTCCACTTCTGAGCTTATGTTAACCATCAAATTCTGCAGCATGTTTATTCCCTGTAACTCATTCTGCACACCCTGAAACATTAACTCTGTTTCATTCTCCAGATACCAGCAAATATTGCCAATCCCCAGTTACCTGTGGGGACGATGATGTTTGACCTTCTTGAACCGCTGCAGTGCGTGTGGTGAAGGTGCTTCCACAATGCTGTTAGGTAAGGAGTGACAGGTTATTCACCCAGAGATGATGAACAGTGATATATGTCCAAATCAACAACAACAATTTGTGTTTATATCACACTTTTAATGTTATACAGTTTTCTGCGATATTTCACGGAAATGTTGGAAAACAAGGTTTGACCCTGAGCCACATGAGGAGATGTTCGGGCAGGTGACCATTAATTTGGTCAAAGAGGTCGGTTTGAAGGAACATCGTAAAGGATGAAAATGAAGTAGAGAGGCGGAGAAGGTTTAAGGAGGGAATTCCAGAGCGTGGGCCTTGGAAACTGACAGAATGGCAATCAGGGATGGAGTGATTAAAATCAGGAATTCGAGGAGCGTGGATATCTCGGGGTGTATTGAGGCTGAAGGAGGTTGCAGAGATAGGAATGATCACAACTGTGGGGGAAAACAAGGATGAGAATGTGAAAATTTAGGTGCTTCTTAAATGGGTGCCTTCAAATCATTTCTCTAGTTTGTGAATGGCTGTGGGCCAAGCTCTGATCCTTGGGGTCCCCCACAAGTAATAGCCTGCCATCTTGAGAATGAGCTGTTTATTCCGACTCTCTGTTTCCTGTCTGTTCACCAATTCTAAATCCATAGCAGAATATTACCCCAATCTCTTGTGCTCGAATTCTGTTCACTGACATCCTGTGCTTTGTTCAGTAACCTCCTCCCTCTGTCTCTCCCACTCCCCTCTCTCTTTTTCTCTCTCTCTCTGTCACGTAGAATTCTCTAGACCAGCGAGTTGTTGATACTCCATCACTGAATATTTTTCAGGCTGCGATGGATTTTTGATCTCTCAGGGAGGCGAGGGATATGGGGAGTGATTGAGAAAGTGGAGTTGAAGCCCAAGATCAGCCACGATCATTTTGAATGGTGGAGCAGGCTCGACGAGGTGTTAGGTCTTCTCTTGTTCCTATTTCTTCTGTTCTTATAGAGGCCAGAGTCTTGTGTCGGCCCAGACTGGGTGACAGGTTCCCTTCCCTGATGGACATTAGTGAACCAGTTGGGTTTTTATGACAATCCAGCAGTTTCATGGTCATTTTTTCCTCGTGCTGGCCCCACAAATTCCCAGATTCATTCAGCTCAATTTCACAACCTGTCTTTGTGTTTTTGTGGGTTCTTTCTCATTCACATTTTCTGTTTTAAATCAATTTCACAGAGTATGAGAAGGGGAGGATTTGCAGTCAGGAAACTGAAACCAGATCACAGAAACATCAGGATCTGACGGAGTCACCCAATTTATCAAAGCCTGAATATCATCGGATTTTGAACATGGAAGGAAAAAGCACCGTTCACAGTGGGGAGAAACCATACACGTGTTCAGTGTGTGGACGAGGCTTCAGCTGATCATTTGGCCTGTCGAGACACAAGCACAGTCACAGCGGGGAGAGTCCGTGGAAATGTGGAGCGTGTGGAAAGGGATTCAGAACCCCATCTGAGCTGGAAACTCATCAGCGCAGTCACACTGGGGAGAGACCGTTCACCTGCTCAGAGTGTGGGAATGAATTCACTCATTCATCCAAACTCCTGAAACACCAGCGAGTTCACACTGGGGAGAGATCTTTCAAATGCCCAGACTGTGGAACGTGCTGTAAAAGCTCTTGGGATTTGATGTTCCATCAACGTGTTCACACTGACGAGAGACCGTTCACCTGCCCTCAGTGTGGGATGAGATTCACTGATTCCTCCACCCTGCTAACACACCAGCAAGTTCATGAGTAACGACAGTGATTGGATTTTGCTGTTAATCACATCCAGGACTGAACCATGTTCAGTGGGGTCTGTTTCTGCTGATGTTAGTAAATCCCAGAACAGTTATAAGCCTTAATGACCTGGCTAAAAATCAATCAGCTTTGTGTTGAATGCACACTTTGTTGAGTCTTTCTAATATCTCTAACACAAGTTAGTTCCTTTTGAAGGGCTCTCTGTCTCTCCTGTCTCCTCCATCCTCACCTTGTGAGGAGCTCATGAAGTTTCTTTGTCACTAAGATTAAGACAATCCGATCAGCTGCCTCTGCTGCTTCCCTCCCTTCCACTAACCCACTGGGACAAACTGTCACTGAAGTTCCCCCTTGCCTGAGCTCTGAACCCACATCTTTCTCCAGATTCTCTCCCATCTCCCCTCATGTCTTCTCAGTGCTCATCTTGTCAATGAGACCCACCCTCTGCTCCATTGACCCTATTCCCACTAAACTGCTGATCACCCAACTTCCCCATGTTCACTGATATTGTTCACAATTCTTTCTCTCCAGGTACTGTCACTCTCTCCTTCTAATCTGCCATCATCACCCCCTCCTCAAAAAACAAACCTTTCACCCCATCGTCCTTACTGCCCCATCTCCAACCTCCCTCTCCTCTCCACACTGTTACAACATGCTGTCACCTCCCAAATACTGGGATTCAGGGTGGGATGTGTTTGGAGACAGGATGTCCCAGTTTTCCACCTTTAAAGGGACAGGGAGAGGACCAGCTGGGCTGAATGACGCTGCTTTATGACATCACTGCAGTGCCCAGTAACCATTCTCCCTGAGCCCTGCTCATTATGGGCTGGCTTTAGCTCAGTGCTGTTACAGGGAGGGAAACAGGAGGAGGATTCGAGCCGTGTGGAGCTCAGGATTAATGGCGAGAGATACAGGATCAACTTCTACCTCACTGAGTGAGAAATGTCATTGTCCCGGACTCTCCCTGTCCCTCTGTATCCGGGGGATAGGCTGATGGGTTTACTCTGTATCTAATCCGTGCTGTATTTGACTGGCAATATAGATGGGCTGGTGGAGTGGGCGGTAAAGTGGCAGATGGATTTTAACATCGAGAAGTATGAGGTCATACGTTTAGGGAGGTCAAACAGTTACAGGGATTACAAAATAAATGGGAATATACTAAGAGGGGTAGATGAAGTGAGAGATCTTAGTGTACAAGTACACAGGTCCCTGAAGGCAGCAGTTCAAGTAGACAAGGTTGTAAAGAAGGCATATGGAATGCTCTCCTTCATTGGCAGAGCTATAGAATATAAAAGTTAGGATATAATGTTGGAATTGTATAAAACACTGTTGAGGCCACAACTGGAGTATTGTGTGCAATTCTGGTCACCACATTACAGGAAGGATGTAATAGCTCTGGAGAGAGTGCAGAGGAGGTTTACAAGAATGTTGCCAGGGTTAGAAAAGAGTAGCTACGAGGAGAGATTGGATAGGTTGGAGTTATTTTTCTTAGAACAAAGAAGGCTGAGAGGTGACTTGAGTGAGGTGTACAAAATTATGAGGGGAATAGATAGAGTGGACAGGATAAAATTGTTTCCCTTGATGGAAGGGGACATAGATTCAAAATAAGGGGCAGAAGGTGTCGGGGGGACATGAGGAAGAACTTTTTTAAGCAGAGGGTAGTGGGTGTCTGGAATTTGCTGCCCAAGTTGGTGGTAGAGGCAGAAACTTTAAACTCTTTTAAAAAGTATGTGGATCTGCACCTAAAATGCTGTAAGCTGCAGGGCTATGGGCCGGGTGCAAGAAGGTGGAATTAGAAAGGGCATTTGGGTGTCCTCGGGCTGGCATGGACAAGATGGGCCGAATGGCCTCTTTCTGTGCTGTAATTTTTCTATGGTTCTATGGAATGTTTGATTTTGACAATAGCTGTTCACCTCGATGATGATGAGATAAACCCATCAGCTTCTCCCCTGGACACAGATCCTTAAAGACAAGGAGTGTCTGTAATATTTTGGACCATGTCCTTGACCCAGTTTTGAAATCCTTGCTCACATCTCCTCTCATCCTGCTTTGTTCTAATGAAAAGACTCCCAGTTTCTCCAGTCTCTCCTCATGGGAAAGAGAAGTTGGAATGAAGTTAGAAACACAAACAGGAGCTTCACAGCAGTCAGGTCACCATTAGAAAACATTTCATTCCACAGTCAGTTGTTATCATCTGGAATACACTGTTTGAAAGTTTGGTGGGAGCAGATTCAACAGTAACTTTCAAAAGGGAATTGGAGAAATGCTTGAAGGAAAACATTGACCGGGGCCATGGGGAAACAGCAGAAGAGAGGATTATTCAGATCGCTCTTCCAAAGAGCTGGCAAAGGCACAATGGGCCAAATGGCTTCTTTTTGTGCTGTAGCCTCTCATCCATGGTATCGTCTCTGTGAATCTCCCCTGCACCCTCTCCATGGCCTTGACATCATTCCTGTTATAAGATGCCCAGAATTTGACCCAATATTCTAAATGCAGCCTAACCAATGATTTACAAATTAATTTTATAGAGAAAAGTGGAGTAACAGGTTCAAACAGCATTTCAAACTTGTCCTTCAAAGTTAAAGATTTATGTTACTGAACCCCTTGTAACATGGCTGAAAGACATTGAGGTAAAATGCCTGATATAATGTGTGTTATAGGATAGAGAAGTTTAGTCTGAGTTAGAAACTCAAACAGGCTCTTCACTGCAGACAGGTCACCATGGCAACACTGATAGGACATTCCATTGCACAGAATCAGCTCATTGGAAACTCGAGTCAGATCAGGGAAAAGGACAGAGTTTGTCTGTTATTAACCACATTATAAAC
Organism: Cetorhinus maximus; assembly: GCF_964194155.1. Taxonomy (NCBI): domain Eukaryota; kingdom Metazoa; phylum Chordata; class Chondrichthyes; order Lamniformes; family Cetorhinidae; genus Cetorhinus; species Cetorhinus maximus. The sequence goes on along the minus strand of NC_135901.1, from coordinate 37,238,051 downwards.
TGAAACCAGGGTGAGGAATGGAATAGATCAGACTATAATGTGTGATGTTTATACCTATAATTGTGAAACTATCAGAAATAACAGAATTAACAGTGGGCAGGGGGGTTTTGGGAGAATGAGAAAATTCCAGAAGAAAAGTAACTGCTGGGAACCAGGGAATGTGTCCTTGTAAATCACAGATTAGAGAAATTCCAGCTGTCTTTTCCTCACTTCCTGCCAAAACCCAGCAGAGAAGCCAAAGAAGAGTCAGGGGCCAGAGCTGGATCACTACAGGGTATAAAAGTGAGGGGATACTGATGTAAGGGGGCATTCGGGACTGGAGACACCGGAGATCAAGCTCAGGGTGCCTAAGGTTCCATCCAGCGGGCTGATCTCGCGTAAGTGACAGTGGATACACAGGACTTGCGTGTTTACTCTGACTGATGGATCAACATAAGAAATGGTGGAGGACAGAGAATCTAATCAGCTTATATTTCTTAATAAGGTATTGATGTTGCTGACACTGGACTCTCAAACCCACTGATTGTGCTTGTGAGAGAGAATATTGAAAGAAAGCAAATGAATGATTTGTAAAATTGAGTGGGAAACAGGAGGTGGGTCAATGAATAAAGTTACAATGATAAATGAGAGACAAGAGCGAACTTCGAGAAATAAAATATGTCTATAAATCTCAGAGGATCTGTGAATACTTACAGAAGTTTAACTAAATTGGGGTTAGTGCAGGAAAATGGTGTTGAAGTAGAAGATCATTAAGTGGTGTTGCAGGCTCTAGGGGCTGAAGGACCTACTCCTGCTCCTGTTTATTATGTTATTATAAAGAGTATTGTTTTAGGAACAAATATTTCTGTACAGGCTTTACATTCTTGGTGTGTGGGCATTGGTAGCAAATCTATTGCATATATTGCCCATCCCCAGTTACCCTGTGAGAAGGTAATGATGGCCCAACTTCTTCGTGAACCACTGTCTAGTGAAGGTGCTCCCACAAGGCCATGAGGTAAAATCCTGAGTTCCACCATTTTCACTCAGCGATGGAAGAGCAGTGAGAATATGCCCAAGGCAGGATGGTGTGTAACTGAGATGGAAACTTGGGGATCAGGGTGTTCCTATGTATCTGCTACCTTTCTCCCTCTATGTGGTGGAAACCTTAGGGTTGGGAAGTTCTGTCAAAATTCCGGTTGTGTTGCTGATTTTAAAATACTTTGTCTTCACCTTATCCCATCTCTCTCCCTCTCTCTCTCCTCACCGACTCGTTCCCCTCCCATGCACTCGCTGCTGCATCAATTGGCTATAATATCACATTCTTGGTTTCAATCATAATCGGAGCACAGAAAATGATTTTGTATTTGGCAATATCATAGTGGACTGCAGCGGTTCAAGAAGGGAGTTCACATACGAACATACAAGTTAGGAGCAGGAGTCAGCCACTCGGCCCCTCGAACCTGCTACATCATTCAATAAGATCATGGCTGATCGGAATGTAACCTCAACCCCGCATTCCTGCCTACCCCCGATAACCTTTCACCCCCTTGTTAATCAAGAATCTATCTCGCTCTGCCTTAAAAATATTCAAAGACTCTGCTTCCACTGCCCTTTGGGGAAGAGAGTTCCAAAGACTCACAACCCTCAGAGAGAAAAAAATTCTCCTCACCTCTGTCTTAAATGAATGACCCCTTTTTTTTAAACAGTGACCCCTGGTTCTAGATTCTCCCACAAGAAGAAACATCCTCTCCACATCCATCCTGACAAGTCCCCTCAGGATCTTATATCTTTCAATCAAGACGCCTCTTACTCTTCTAAACTCCAGTGGATACAAGCCTGACCTGTCCAGCCTTTCCTAATAAGACAACCCGCCCATTCCTGACATTAGTCTAGTAACATTCTCTGAACGGCTTCTAAGGCATTGACATCTTTCTTTAAATAAGGTGACCAGTATTTACACAGTACTCCAGATGTGGTCTCACCAGTGCCCTGTATAACTGAAGCATGACCTCCCTACTTTTGTATTCAATTCCCCTCACAATAAACAATAACATTCCATTAACCTTCCTAATTACCTGCTGTACCTGCAAACTAACCTTTTGTGATTCATACACAAGGACACCCAGATCCCTCTGAATCTCAGAGCTCTGCAATCTCCCACCAGTCAGATAAGCTTCTTTATTCTTTCTGCCAAAATGAACAATTTCACATTTGCCCACATTACACTCCATCTGCCAGACCTTTGCCCACTCATTTAACCTATCTATGTCACTTTGCAGACTCCTTAATGTTGTCTTCACAATTTAATTTCCTACCTATCTTTGTGTCATCAGCAAATTTAGCCACCAATCCTTCATCCAAGTCAGCCACATTCTCAAGGGCAACTAGGGATGGGCCCGCCAGAAAATCCCACAGCCCATAAATAAATTTTTTATAAGTTCAATGGCGCTGTGGTTACCTAGCATTCACCAAGAGGCAGAATGTGCTCTATCTGGGTGTGATTAATAGTGACAGTAACAGGAGAATCGAGCACATTAAGGGGAACAGAGGGCAAATAGAAACTATTTATGCTGGTTAGGCAGTCTTTCCTCATCTCATTCTATCAACATAACCATCTATTCCCTTCTCACTCTTGTGCTTGTCCAGTTTCCCCTTAAATAATATTGGATGTGATTCCATCATTGGACAACACTTACTAAACAATCCTGATTGTGCCAAGAGTTACACAAACAACCAATTTAAGATTATCAGTCAGACTTACTGTGTGGCTCACTTACACATGGTAGAGGCCACATATATTCACACACAGGGTCCTGTGCTTTGCAAAAAAAAACACATCCATGCATTGCACCTTTTCCAACTAAAAAGCTATATGATTCACTTTACCCTGTGGGTGTACCTACACCACATGGACAGCAATGGTTCAAGAAGGCAGCTCACCACCACTTTCTCAAGAGCAACTAAGGATGGGCAATAACCGCTGGCCCAGCCACTGAAGCCCACATCTCACGAATGAATAAAAAAAACTTTCACCGCTCCGTGGTATTGAGTTCCACTTTCTCAACACTCTTCGGGTGAAGAAGTTTCTTCTGAATTCCCTGTTAGATTTCTTGTTGACTGTCTTATTTTGTTGGTCTCTAGTTATGCTCTTCCCCACAAGAGGAAATGTTCTCTCTCTATCCACTCGAACAAAACCTCTCATCATCTTAAAAATCTCGACCAACCTCAGCCTTATTTTCTCAAGAGAAAAGAGACCAAGTCTGTCAATCCTTTCCTGATATATTTACCTTCACATTTCTGGTATCATCATTATAAATCTAATCTGGGCCCGATCCAGTGACTCAATATCTTTTTCTATAATATGATGACCAGAGCTGCCCTCTTCATTATGGCTGGTAAGATTTAGGTTCGGGAGTCACATATTACCAAAAACGGGGTCGAGCTCAGAAGCGATTTGAAAGTAGTTTAGTGAGAAGCAATAATTTAAATATGATGTCTGACAGGTGAGAACGGTACCGGTCCCGGAGGACAAACGGACGGATGACACAGAGTGAGTGCTGGTCTCTGTAGCTGGTGGTGACCGTCTCCTCTGAATGGTTAACTGGTGTGAGCCAGAGTGTGGGTGTTGGGCTGAAGCCAGTGTGGATCACTTCAAAATCTCTGTGCTCTCGAGAGCCTGTTTTAACCTTTACATAGACAGTTGGTTTACATATGGTTCGTATCATCCAATCGTATCAGGGTTAGAAATGTCTTGTTTCAGGGCCTGTGCTAGAGACATGTCCTTGGCAGAGCTAACAGGCCTGTCCTGTGTTTGTCTGCCAGCAAGCTGCTATGGAAGCTTTCTTCATGAGAGAGAAAGTAAGAGCTACTTCTTCAATATTCCATATACTTCTGAAAATGTCATAAGGTTATTAGTCAGTGATTTTTTACAGTCCGTTACTTGGATTGAACTTGTCTCCATTCCCGTGCCGAGGGGATTTCTGTGTCAGGCGGGAGGGGTAACATTTGGGAACTCTCGATTCTCCACCAATTCCCATTCCCCTTCTTTCTGGTGGATAATGGAGGTGTCACTGTGAGTAATGTGCAAGTTAATAAGAATTGTCAGCAAGGATTAATCAGCACTTTCTAATTGGAGATGTTAATCAGTGGAACCTCTCAGGCACTTAATTGTTGAGTTTGTACCAAAGATCAATTTAGGATTGAAGTAAAAGTTCAGAATCTTGTTGTAAACTAGTTTCTGATGAGAGTTCCTGAATTATGGGGAAAGACCATAGACAGCGGTTCTTAAAGGGACACTGCAGCCCCAAGAACACAATCAGCTATCGGTCCAGGATATTAAACTCCAGTCCAGTTACAGCGATTATTAACATCAGCAGAAACAAACCCCAACTGTCATAATGAACATAGTTCAGTCCTGGATGTGATTAACAGCAGCAATAACAACAGAATCCAACTCCTGCAGTCACTTGTGAACTTGCTGGTGTCTCTGCAGGTGTGGTGACTGAGCGAATCCCTTCCCATACTCGGAGCAGGTGAATGGCCTTTCTCCAGTGTGAACTCGCTGGTGTACATTGAGGCTAAATGAAGATCTGAATCTTTTTCCACAGGAAGTACAACTGAACGGCCTCTCCTCAGTGTGAATTCGCTGGTGTGTCAGCTGGTTGGATGACTGAGTAAATTTCTTCCCACATTCGGAGCAGGTGAAAGGCCTCTCTTTAATGTGAACTCGCTGGTGTCTCAGTAGATCAACTGACTGAGTGAATCCCATTCCACATTCGGAGCAGGTGAATGGTCTTTCTCCAGTATGAACTTGCTGGTGTACATTGAGGCTGGAAGACGACCTGAATCTCTTTACACAGAAAGTACAGTTGAACGGTCTCTCCTCAGTGTGAATTCGCTGGTGTTTCAGGAGGTCAAAGGACCGAGTGAATCCTTTCTCACTTACAGGTGAATGGCCTCTTCCCAGTGTGAACTCGCTGGTGTGTGAGTAGGTGAGCTGACTGAGTGAATCCCTTCCCACACTCGGAGCAGGTGAATGGCCTCTCTCCAGTGTGAACTTGCTGGTGCACATTGAGGTTGGTTAAAGACCTGAATCTCTTTCCACAGGAAGTACAGCTGAACGGCCTCTCCCCAGTGTGAATTCGCTGGTGCACATTGAGGTTGGATGAAGACCTGAATTTCTTTCCATAGGAAGTACAGCTGAACGGTTTCTCCCCAGTGTGAGCCTGCTGGTGCTTCAGCAGGTCAGAGGACCTAGTGAATCCTTTACCACATACAGGACAGGGGAACGGCGTCTCCCCAGTGTGAACCCATTGGTGTGTTAGCAGGTGGGATAACTGAGTGAATCCCTTTCCACACTCGGAACAGGTGAACGGTCTCTCCCCTCTGTGAACTCGCTGGTGTGTTCGCAGGTGGGATGACTGAGTGAATCCCTTCCCACACTCGGAGCACGTAAATGGTCTCTCCCCAGTGTAAATTCGCTGGTGTGTCAGCAGGTCGGATGATGTAGTGAATCCCCTTCCACGCTTAGGTGAATGCTCTCTTCTTAGTGTGAACTTGCTGGTGTCTCAGCAGGTGGGATGACTGAGTGAAACCCTTCCCACACTCGGAGCAGGCGAACGGCCTCTCCCCAGTGTGACTGCGTCGATGTTTTTCTATCTGGGATGGGTAATTGAATCCCTTCACACATTCCTCACATTTCCACGGTTTCTCCATGGTGCAGGTGTCCCTGTGTCTCTCCAGGTTTGATGATAAGTTGAAGCCTCGTCCAAACAGAGAACACGTGTACAATTTCCCCCTGCTGTGAATGCTGTGATGTTTTTCAGGCTGTGTAACTGGTCAAAGCTCTTTCCACAGTCAGTTCACTGGAACTCTAACTCGGGTGTGTGTGCGTCTCGGTGCTTTTCCAGACACACTGATGTTTGAAATCTTTTCCCTCAGACAGAACAGACAAACATTTCTCCTTCCACATTCAAAATTCGATGATATTCAGGTCCTGATGAATCGAGTGACTCTGTCAGATCTTGATGTGATGTTTGGTTTGAGTATCCTGGCTGCAAATCCTCCCCTTACATGTACCCTGTAAAAGGAGTTTACAAAAGTTATCACTGTCAGTGCAGGATAGAAATTCAGAACAAACAATCCTAGTTTCTATGGACCATTTTTTCCTCTCTTGTTTACTCAAAGCGGCAAATCCCCGTTCCACACACTCTCCCTCCTCCCTGTGCTGAAATCCAAAGAGTTCCAGATAATTCTTTCTGTATCTTTGAAACAAACTTGTACAACTGGAGATAACAATATGTCTGATCATTCACTTCAGTCATTACTCGTGACAAAACATTAATCTGAAACCCCCTGACCGACCATACAGAATAGCAGACGTTAATCTTGTGTCCAAAACTTACTGCGTGGAGATTTAATGAATGATCATGAAGGTGGTTTCTCCAAACCTCCCAGGGTTTCCTTCCTTCCTTCTCTCCCTCTCCAGCTAAGTTAAACCTGGGATCAGTCTCATTGCCCATTCCGGTTCCCATTTCTCTTCCTGATGACTAATTAACTCCAATTAAACACTGAGAAGACTGAAGATACTGTTCTCCATTTCCCAGATGCCAACTCCATCCTCCTCCCTGGGAACAGTCTGAGATTAAACCAGTCTGTTCACAAACTCGGTATTATATTTGATCTCGAGATGAGTTTCTGACCTCATATCTGTGCCATCACTAAGATCGCCTGTTTCCAACTCCATAACATCACCCAACCTCATGATGGCTAAAAAGCTAATGAAGAGGGAGAAAATTGATTGTGAAAGTAAATTGGCAAGAAATATAAAAACAAATATAAAGACCTTCCACAGGAATAGAAAAGGAAAGAGAGTAGCTAAAGTAAGCCTGTTTCCACCTCTGTAATATCACCTGACCTCACCATGTCTCAGTGCATCTGCTGCTGAAACCCTCATCCCTGCCATTGGTACCCCCAGACTCAACTGTTCCTGGCTGGTCTCCCACATTCTACCCTCCATAAACTTTAAGTCATCCAAACGTTTGCTGTCCGTGTCTTCATTCACAGTGAGGCCCATTCCCCTAACACCCCTCTGCTTCCTGACCTGCCTTGGCTCCTGGTCAAGCAGCAATTTGATTTTAAATTTCTCGCTCTTGTCTTTAATTCCCTCTATGGCTTCAGCCTTCCCTATCTCTGTAATTTCCTCCAACCCTAAAATCCTCTGCGATATCTGCGCTACTCTGACTCTGGCCTTGTACATTCCCTATCTTAATCGCCCCACCATTAGTGAACTTCAGTTCCCTCCTTTCCAAGCTTTGAAATTCTCTCCCTATACCTTTCCCTCTGTCTACCTCACTTTCATCCATTAAAACACTTGAGTATTGTAAAAAAAAGAGACATCCTGTCAAAACTTTCTATCTTGTACTCATCAAGAAAGATGCAAGAACACCAAATTTCAAAGATTATCAGCCGGGCTCATAATGTGCCTCACTTACACTTGCTGGAAGCTACATATATTCATGCACAGGGACCTGTCCTCTACAGACAGGAGGATCATGTCCAGGCTTGGGGCCTTTTGTTGAATTAGGAACATAAGAACAGGAGGACATTTAGCCCGTCGACCCTGCTCCGCCATTCAATAAGATCATGGCTGATCGAGCACTTCAATGCCTTTTACACACACTATTCACATAATCGCTTTGATTATTGTTAATCAGGAATCTATCAATCTCTACCTTAAACATACTCAATGACTGAGCTTCCACGGCCCTCTGGGTTAGAGAATTCCAAAGATTCACAACCCTCTGAGAAAATAAATGTTTCCTCATCTCGGTCCTAAGTGGCTTCCCCTTATTGTGGATTGTGTCCCCTGGTTCGGGACAAAATTAAACAAAAGCATGGGGGATGATCGTTCCCTGGTGCATTCTCCATGGCAGAGCTTAACCAATCAGAGCTGGCTGGCCAACCAGTCACCACCCTTTCCTCATGCAGTATAAATTGTTGTTTGCTTTGAAATTTTGTAGTCTTGCATCTGTCCATTTGAGTACATCATGAACAACTTCAATAAAAGCAAACAACTGCGGATGCTGAAAATCAAAAACAAAAATACCTGGAAAAACTCAGCAGGTCTGGCAGCATCTGCGGAGAGAAACACAGTTAAAACAACTTCAACATGTATTTTTTCAGCAATATCTAAGTTCTGTACTACTGAGTGACTGTGGGTTTACATTTCTTTTGTTGCTGATTTCGAAGTGCCGCACATTGTATGAAGGTCTCCCTTGGGTCCGAAAGAAATCCCTGTTGCTTATTTGACGCATAAAGGAGGCGGTTGCGCATGCGCCCTGTTGTTCATTGCCACTAAAAAAGATTGCGGTGACGCATGCGCCCCACAGTTGAGTGCCCCCTGTAAATATGGCGGCCGTTAACTCGGGCCTTGCTGATGAGGCAAGGCCGCAGCACCCAGCAAACCCAGGACTAGTGGCTCCTTCTTGAGGGTTTGGGGTCGATCGTGAGTTTATGAAGCTCCCCAAAGCACCCGCCGACCCTATCCGTGTTCGCGGGTTTATTTTCGGGTCTGGATCCGAACTCAGTCTTTGTAAAACCCGCATTTTTAATCCGCTCGCTCGAGCTCTCTCACCGTCCGTTTCCCCGGAATGCGCATGCTCCAGCTCAGAATGATTGACGTCAGGCCCCAGACCAATAGGAGGACGGGGCGGGACTAGATGACAGCGAGGTAGCGGCTGATCTTCCACAGTGAGAGCACCTCAATGGTCTTTCGACAGTGCAAACATATTAATAAGGCATCAGTTCCCTGAAACATTTCTCGCACTTCCCGCAGCCTGGGTATTTAAAAGGCCTCATCAGTGTGAACTCACTATTGTGTCTGCAGATGGGATAACTGAGTGAATCCCTTCCCACAGTTGGAGCAGTTAAACGGTCTCTTGTCAGTGTGAACATGGTGATGGGACGTCAATTCCCCACGCCTTTTAAAGCAATTCTCACACTCTGGGCATTTAAAAGGTCTCCCGCCAGTGTGAATGTGGTGTCCCAGCAAGTGGGATGATGCGCTGAACCTCTTGCCACACTGTGAGCAGGTGAATAGCCTCTCCCCAGTGTGAATTCACGGTGTTTCAGCAGGTCAGTCCAAAGAGACAAACATTTCTCTGGGATTGAGTTTGCTGTGTGTAAATCCTCCCCTTCTAACCCCCTGTAAAAGGAGTTTCCAAACCACTCGGTGTAAAAGCAAAAAACTGTGGATGCTGGAAATCAAAAACAAAAATACCAGGAAAAACTCAGCAGGCCTGACAGCATTGGCGGAGAGGAACACAGTTAACGTTTTGAGTCTGTATGACTCTTCACCAAAACTAAGAAAAATAGAAGATGTGAAATATAAGATGGTTTAAGGTGGGGGGGGGGTGGTGGGGGGTGGGACAGGTAGAGCTGGATAGAGGGCCAGTGATAACTGGAGATAGCCAAAAGATGTCAGAGACAAAAGGACAAAGAGGTGTTGACGGTGGTGATTTTAACTAAGGAATGTGCTAATGGTGACATTAAGGGTAAAAAGCAGGATGTGCAAGGTACAGATAGCCCTAGCAGGGTGGGGCAGGGGAAGGAATCGAAATAGGCTAAAAGGTAGAGATAAAACAATGGATGAAAATACATTTAAAAATAATGGAAATAGGTGGGAAAAGAAAAATATATATAAATTATTGGAAATTGAGGGATCAGAAAGCGGATGGGGATGGAGGAGAGAGTTTATGATCTAAAGTTGTTGAACTCAATATTCAGTCCAGAAGGCTGTAAAGTGCCTAGTCGGAAGATGAGATGCTGTTCCTCCAGTTTGCGTTGAGCTTCACTGGAACATTGCAGCAGGCCAAGGATGGACATGTGGACATGAGGGCAAGGTGGTGTGTTGAAATGGCAAGCGACATGGAGGTCTGGGTCATTCCTACGGACAGACCGAAGGTGTTCCGCAAAGCGGTCACCTCGTCTCTGTTTGGTCTCTCCAATGTAGAGGAAACAGCATTGGGAGCAGTGAATGCGGTAGGCTAAGTTGAGGGAAGTGCAAGTGAAATGCTGCTTCACTTGAAAGGAGTGTTTTTGTTTTTGTTTTGGATTTCCAGCATCCTCAGTTTTTTGCTTTTATCTTAGAAATTCACAACATTCTCTCCTCCTGCTCCTGGACCAGGATGACCACGTATGCACTCTGCTGCCCGCTCTCCTGGGCTGAGCAGAGATACCTAGCCATTGCCGGCCTGCTCGCTGCAAACGTATGACCGGTAGTTGGATATTAAGGGCCTGCACCGAATGTTAATAAAGCCTCCCTGCCCACTCCGCTGGCTCCATTCCTCCCGCCCACCCACTAACTCTGTTATTCTGCAGGAGACGCCATTTTTTTACCCGCCCTTTGCGACTCCGGTCACAGGACCACACTGTGCATGCTCAGGCAGGAGACCGCAATGCGCAGGTGCCAATTACATCCTGCGATGCGCATGCGCCTAGCCCTGGCTCTCTGGATAAGGCACATTCTCTCCCGCTGTGAATGCTGGGTGCCAGGTCCGCCATTGGGTGTCTATATTGTTGTATATAAAATTATTTTTTATGATCCAATGATGACTGAAGAATTAGGGTCAAGATGTAAAATTACTAAATCATTTGATACAACAAAGTGAATGTGCCTCTACCATACTTCTATCCTGTGTGTAATTAACAGCAGAACAAGCTCCAACAGTTAGATAAAAGCAAAATACTGCGGATGCTGGAAATCTGAAACAAAAACAAAAATTACCTATGGTTAGATGTCAATTCACTGGATTCTTAGCAGGTGAGGTGAAGAAGTGATTTTTCCTAACATGCACTGAACATTTAAACTCTGTATTGTCAGTAAGAATGTGCCTATTGTGGATTAAATCTTTTGAACTTTTAAAGCTGGTTTGTTATGGCCAAACTTTGCACGCATGAAATGCCTATATTTTCTCGATCAGATATGACTGCTGCTGTGTCAACTAAGCAGATGATTGAGTGAATCCATTTTCACATTCGGCTGGTGAATGATGTTTTCATCATGTCACTTTACCCAGGAGTGTCCAGCTGAGACTTGGATCTCGAATCCTTCTGGAAATTAGTTCCACATTCTCATCCAAGGAAAAGAGAAAAGCGATGCTGTAAATCTATGATAGAAACAGAACATTTTGGAATTCGAAACTGGTCTGGTAGTGTCTGTGGAAAGAGAGACACATTTTTCATTTCAGGTCTATGACTTTTCAGTAGAAATGTACTGATTCAGTGCACAGACCTAAAAACATAACTCTGGTTCTCAATCCACCGACATTCCCAAATAGTCTGAGTATTTCCATCACTTTATGCTTTTATCTCTGGTTAAAGACGTTGCTTATGAATTTGGACATTGGATTTATTGGTGATTAACTTATATTGATTCCTGTCTATCCTCCAGTGGAAGCATTTTCCAAACCCTTTCCTGATGTTAATAGCTTCGATCAGGTCCTCTCTTACCCTATTTTCTAGAGAAAAGCTGTTTAACCTGTTCAGTCGTTCTTGAATGTTATAACTTTCCAGTAAACCTTTCTTGCACCTTCTCTAGTGCTTCTAGATCCATCTAATAATATGAAGGCAGTGCAAATTGGAGTATCAAACTCATCATTGCCCCGCAAATGCCTGTATAATGGATGGATCGGTATTGCAGTGGGAGAGAGGAACATTGTTCCAAGTTGTTATTCGTCAAGCTGTATTTCAGCCATTTTCCCATCAGCAGAACTTAAGATAAAATGAACACATCCAGTGAAAAAATTTCGAAAGTTGGTGTTACTTTTGTTTGTGTCTTGCTCACTCCCGTGTCCTGTAAATGCTGCTCGAAGGCTTAGTGACCAGGATATAAGCTACCTGCATTTTCCTGAGCCTGTGCTCGGTGTATTAGGGGATTTGGCCCGGGTTTGAGTATCTTGCGTCCAGGGATGGTCAGTAACCCGTTGATTGAAGCTGCAGTCGCTGCTTTCTGCTGGCAGCGGGTGATTGGAGAGTGCGGGGCTGGAATATTGCTGCTTTTCTGCTTTTCCCAATCTCACTCATTGTGGAGCTGAGGAAGAGCGAATCAGTGGTGCATTTGTTTGGATCCAAGGAATTCATAGATTTCTAAAAGGCTCGATGTAGGTACATGGTAGTTCCAACAGTTCTTTCATTATATTGTGGATTAATATTCATAAAAATAGCTGTTTTGTGGGAACTGGCTGGATAACTGCAGAGCTGGCAATGTTTGGGGGATATTTTCTTGCAGCCAATGTGCCCATTGACAATCCGGAATTGAGTGATATTGAATGCGGATGGGAGCAAGTCTTGACAATATCCACGCTTGGGCTGATGGGCTGACAAGTGGCAAGTAACATTCGCACAACACAAGTGTCAGGCAATGACCATCTCCAACAAGAGAGAATCTAACCTTGATGTTCAATGGAATTACCATCCCTGAATCCCTCACTATCAACATCCTGGGGGTTATCATTGACCAGAAACGGAACTGGACTGAACAAATAAATACTGTGGCTACAAGAGCAGGTCAGAAGCTAGGAATACAGCGAATAGTAAATCACCTCCTGATTCCCCAAAGCCTATCCACAAGGCACAAATCAGGAGAGAGGTGGAATTCTCTCCACTTGCCTGGATGAGTGCAGCTCCCACAACACTCAAGAAGCTTGACACCATCCGGACAAAGCAGCTCACTTGATTGGCACCACAACCACAAACATTCACTCCCTCCACCACGGACTCACAATAGCAGCAATGTGTACCATCTACAATGTGCACTGTAGGAATTCACCAAGGCTCCTTAGACACCATCTTCCAAACTCATGACTACTACCACTTGGAAGGACAAGGGCAGCAAATAGATGGGAACACCACAACCTGGAAGTTCCCCTTCAAGTCACTCACCATCCTGACTTGGAAATATATCGCCATTCCTTCACTGGAACTCCCTTCCTATCAGCACTGTGTGTGTACCTACAGCACAGGGACTGCAGCGGTTCAAGAAGGCACCTCACCACCATCTTCTCAAGGGCACCTAGGGATGAGCAATAACTGCTGGCCCAGCCAGCGAACCCCACATCCCATGAATGATTTCAAAAAACGTGGATGATTTCGAACCACAAACCCTTTAGTTAGCAGCTGACCAGGGAGATCACTCTTCATTCCCCTCTGATTCCGGTTCGGGAAGAGTTTGATACAGTAGATAAGGAGAAACTGTTTCCACTGACGAGGGTCAGTGACCAGAGGACTGGGATTTAAGATAATTCAAGATAGACAGACTTAATTTATATAGTGCTTTTCCCAACCAGCGGACGTCTCAACGCGCTTTCTGGCCAATGAAGGACCTTTTGAAGTGTTGTCATTGTTATGATGTAGGAAACACGGCAGCCAATCACCGCTCAGCAAACAGCAATGTCATTATGAGCGGATGATGTGTTTTTGTGACGTTGACTGAGGGATAAACACTGACCAGGACACATGGCTGTGAGATCAAGCACCTCCTCATTTTTCTCAGTCGATATATACAATCTAATCTCTCTTGCTGTACAACCTGTTACAGAGATTGTTATAGAAAAGAGGGAAAGGTTTTCTACAGCTATACAAAGCCCTGGTTAGATCACACCTGGAGGACTGTGTATAGTTCTGGGAATGACACCTTATGAAGGATCAATATTTGTCTTGAAAGTTTCAGAGGAGCCGCATTGATGAGGTTGATGGGTTTTGGAAATTGAAAGTTGTACATCCGCAGCTTGTGGCACTATTTCATCTCACTGTTCACTTGATGTTCATGTCTAACACACTCGATGCTGTTATTGGCTGAACGAGTCCTCTGTGTTTGAACTAAACATGCTATTATTTTGAAAGGAAGAACGGGGACTGTATAAATTTCAGGATTCCGGAGAAAAGATCGGGTAATGGCAGTGACAGGATGGGCAGAAGGCCCACTTTCTCTGCTGTAACCATTCTATGATTTTGTGCAAATAACATTACCCAAACAGCGTGTGCTCTAACTGTGGACGAATTGTTAAAGTGATGGATTTGAAATCCCGTGTTGTTTCCTCACGGAGGTTCGAATCCTGCCAGCTGTGCTTCTCATTATTTCTGATCTTAAACGGTTGCCTTCAGAATTTAATCTCATTCAAATGGAGAAAAAAATACCCAAACACATCTGTGTGCTCTTATTTCCGTTCATTTATCAGCCTTGTGAAAATCTCCAGCTGTAAATGGAACAAAAACGGGGCCAAGTTGGTAACATCCTTGCTTTCTGGGTGTTTGTCTCTCCTGAGGCCTCTGTCACTCTCGGTGCATATGTGTGTCTGTATTTCTCTATTTGTGTCAATGTGTTTCATTTTCCCGAGGGGGGTGAACACATTTTACCAGCAAAAACTTTATTGACTTTAGTTGTGCAACTTCATATTGAAATGTTACTGAGAAAAATATCATGGTGAAAGTACAAGAGGAAATTGTCCCTTTCTATGTATGGACTACAAAAATAAATTATATTTATAAAGCACCTTTAACCTGTTGAAACGTCACAAGGCGTTCCCCATGGTCATTATATTACAAAGTGTGACACCGAGCCACATATTCGGTCAGATAACTAAAAGCTTGGTCAAAAGGGGAGGCGTACGAACTGTCTTAAAGGATGAAAGTATCGATTTCCTGTTCCAGCGAACAGCAATGGTTCTTCTCATTGGTAAAGAAGTCACTTGTGTTCAACCTGAAAAGACTATTTAGCCGGAGAAAGTTGACTCAGGTGAAAGAGATCGGGAATGAAAAAATTCCAAAAGTGGCCTCCATGAGCCACATTTCCAGCCCGGGTGGCAGCTTCCCTGATGGCCGACTGGTTAGGGCTCAGCACTTTCACTGCCACTCCCCAGGTTTGATTCACTGTCAGGGAATTGAGATTTCTTGCACTTGGGCGAACTGCTATAGCTAACATTAATGTCTTCCTGGCTGAAAACAACACAGAACAGCTCTGTCAGAGTCAGGGGAGTGAGAGCTGAAGTTTCACATCAGAACTGAAATGTCTCACGTGCAACAAGTCGAGAATAAACCCAGAGTTGGAGTGAGGGGTTGAAAATAAAAGAGAAGGGCTGTGACAGGTTACAAAGCACTGACTATAGAGCTGGTGGTGCAAGGCAGAATATTATTCCTGTATTACCCATGTTACTTTCAGTTCTAATTTCCTGATTTATCACATACCCAACATTACCACTACAGTCTGGTGGCCATAAACAACTCCCACCAATGTTTGTTGCCTCTTGCTGTTTCTTAGCTCGACCCAAACCGATTCTTCATCTTTACGCTTCAATCTAAGATCCTCTCCCACTAATGTACCAATCTCGTCCCTTATTAACAGCACTACCCCACCTCCTTTTCCTTTTGCCCATCCGTCCTAAATGACGTTTCCCCTTGAATATTCAGATCAACCAATCACAGTGCTCTGTCAAAGCAGAACACGTGGCCGATTGGCCAAATCCTTTGCTGTAGCTTTCTGTCATTTTGTGTTTCCTAACACCCCGGTTGTATCTCTCTAAATTATGCTGCCATTTCATAACTCAATCCAGCGTGATGTAATCCCTGCCGTTCTATCCGACGCTTTGAATTCAAGACACTGAGCAAATTCAACGGGTTTTGTTGTCATTTCTCGCACTGAATTTGAAACCGGACTCGTTCAACGGCAATTAAATAGTCTCAACCGTTCACCCCTTCAAAATGAACCTGTTGTGTTGCTTCTTGCAGTGCATCTGCTAAACAACATAAACTCATCCCAGCTCCGCTTTCTTCATAGTGAAATCCAGTGTAAAAATATGAACAATTTCAAAGCGTAACAACGTGCACAAGACTGGAAGGAGAGTATGACTGTGGATAATTGACACTGCACATTCCTGTAATCAGTATCTCGGACAATCAGGAAAATGAGATCCTGTAAACCCATCCCTTCTCAAAGCCTCGTGTCTTACATTCCCTGTCCATCATTCGCAGGGAAATATTGAATTCATGAACTTTCTGTGTCTGGCTCAAGCAACTAATTGACCTGGGAGCTGGAGGCGAGGCAGAGACAGAAGCAGGAAGAGATGCAACATGGAAGTGTTTAGAATTTGATGTGTGTCAGTTACTTTCAGTGATGAATGTCTGCCGTGTGTTCCTTTGTCAGTTTCACAGGAGCCGCAGTGATGAGGTTGGTGGGTTTTGGAAATTGAAAGTTGTACATGAGCAGCTTGAACAGCAGGTCGAACAATGGCCAGCTCAGATTGAATGAATGGGTTTGTGTGCGGTGTTTCATTTTAACTGGAAGGGTGAGGAGAGACAGCATCAATATAAATTGCTGTGGGGAACAGGCGATTTTTTGGAACTGATTAAATGACTCTTCCAGAGAGATGGCATGGACACGATGGGCTGAATGTACTCCTCTACTGTAACCATCTATGATTTTATACCGACCATATTTACTTGTGCGGAGGGCCGGTCGCCATAGCCGAGTGGTTATGGCGATGGAGTCCAAATCCATTGGGGGTTTCCCACTTCTCATTATTCCTGATTTTAACTGTGTTTCTACAGAGTTAATTATCGGTAAAATTGAATCAAACCAATCCAAAAACTCGGGATGTTTCCTATTTCTGTTCATTCATGAAAACATTCACGAAATTTGCATTCCGAAATGGAACAAAAACGAAGCCAGGTTGGTGTCATGTCTGCTTTCTGGGTGTTTGCCTCTCTCGAGAGGGAACCCCTTGCCCTCTGTCGCTCTCGGTGTCTATGTCTGTGTGTGTTCCTCTGTGTGTGTGTCAATGTGGTTCAGCTCCTCATTTTTACCATCCAAACATTATTCACCTTAGTCCTGCGGCTTCATATTAAGATGGCCCAGAGAAAACAAAAGTGCTGTTTTAAAAGATGCAAGAGGACATTTATTTCTGTTTCTTTTTGAGTGGAGACTGTTCAGCTACTAAATGCTGCATGTTACAAAGCGGAGGATGATTGAAGTTTTCACATGATCTTATTAAGTAGCTGAGAATGCTCGAGGGGCCGAATGGCCTATTCCTGATCATGGATTTGTATATTCTAATTCAGTGCTAATGCCGATCAAGGTAATGGTTGTTTCTGCTTTGACAGTGATAGTGAGTGGCCGAATGGACTGAGGTGCTGGTCGAGGTTCCTGTGATTTGGGCTCCACTCCCACGGTTGTTAAACTTTCCGGTGGTTTGTTTTTGAGGCGCTTCCAAAAAATCCTCCTTGTGGCCAGTGGGCGGTTGAACTGTGCAGTGTGGCGTTTTGGTTGGGAGGATGGGGAGAGTCAGTCTAAGTTGGGTTAATGGCATAGACTGAAAGTATTTTTTCTCTCTTACTCCCTGTACCCATTCTATTGTTTTATACAAACAACAGTTCGACTTCACTAAGTAGTTGTGACCTAGTGATTTTAGCTGACGGTCTGCAGAATTAATTATCGGTTAATTGGAGTAAAAACCACCCAAATAGCCGGTGATTCTTATTTCTGTTCATCTGCAAACATTCACTAAATTCGCAGTGTGAAATGGAAGAGTAATTGACCACTCCTGATCAACCAATCACTACTGCCCTTTGACAGCAGCACACCAGGACCGAATGGCCTCTTCCTTTCCTGTAACTTTCTATAACTTTGTTTCCCAATACCACAGATGCTCTTTCCCAGTTATGCTGCCATTTTATAACCCATTCTATCGAAATGTACTTTGTTACCTTGTGTCCTGTCCTTCTGAAGTCAAGACCCGGTGTGAATTCAGTGAGAACTTTTCTTGTCATTTCCAGCAGGAGATTTGGAGCCAGACCAGTTCAATGAGAGTTTAAATGGTGCCAACCCTTCACTGCAGCTCATTGTGTTTTTGAGTGGAGATGATTTCTGTTTGTTACAAAGTGCAAGATGATCTGATTAACTAATGGAGCTGGGTCCAGATTCCGAATGGTCAGTTCCTGCTCTGTTGCCTTTGTTCTAATTCAATGGCAATACCAAGGAAGGAAATGATTAATAAACATTAGCGATGTGGTAGCGTGGCTGAGCGGTCTAAGGTGGTAGATTATAACACGAATCGCTACGGGGGTGTGGGTTTGAGTCCCACCACGGCCAAATATTTAGCAGCCCCAGATGGATAAACAGATACCACCTCAAACTGAGTGCACGGTGCTGTATTCTGACAGGAAGAACGAAGAGACGATATATATAAGGCGGGATGTGGAATTATAGTTGTTGAGTTGCTCTTCTGGTGAGTCAACATTGAGCGACATGCTGAATGACCGTCGGTGTCAGTCCTGTGTTCACGGCAGAGTGGATAAGGGGATGGGCTTGGAAGCCTGTGGGGTCTCCTCACAGAGTTACAAATCCTACCAGCTCCAGTTCTCATCATTCCTGATTTTGATAAGATGCCCATGGGATTAATTATTGGATAAACAGCATCAAAAACAGGCAAACACTCCCATTGTTTCTTCTTCCGTTGGTCTGTGTGTCAATGTGGTTCTGTTCCCCAAGGGAATGGACAGATTTTTAACAGAACAAACTTTATTCACATTAGTTGTGCAACTTCAGATCAAAATATATCAGAGTGAAAGGTACAAGAGGAACTTGTCTCGTTCTGTGTGTGCCCCATTATAACAACAGCTTATATTTAGATAGGGCCTTTAATGAAACCTCCAAAGATGGTTCACAGGATCATTATATAACAGAGTCTGATACTGACACGCATAAGGAGATGTTAGGCCAAATGACCAAACGCTTGATCAGAGATGTAGGTTTTAAGAAGAGTCTTATAGGGGGAAAGTGAGGTAGAGGCGGAGAGGTTTAGAGAGGGAATTCCAGAGCTTTGGTCCTTGTTAAATGAAACCACGGTCACCCACGGTAGAGCGATTCTGATTGGCAATGTGCAAGAGACCAGAATTAGATGGACACAGAAATCTCAGAGGCTTGTGGTGTTCGAGGAGATCACAGACACAGGGAGGGGTGAGAACAAGTAGGGAGTTGAACACAAGGATAAGACATTTTGAAGTAGATACATTATTTGGCAGGGAGCCAATATGGGTCAGTGAGCAGAGGGATGAGAGGGGAATGGGACTTGTTGTGAGTGAAGACACCAGCAGCAGTTTTGGGTGACCTCAATTTACGGAGGGGAGAATGTCCACTTACATTCCAGGACTGACATTCTGCTGGATCAGCACTGCCCTGTTTCCAAGAACAATATTGATCCTTTATAAGGTGCGGTTCCCAGAACTATACACAGCCCTCCAGGTGTGATCTGATCAGGGCTTTGTATAACTGTAGCAAACCTTTCCCTCTTTTCTATAACAGTCTCTGTAACAGGCTGTATAGCAAGAGGAATTGGATTGTATACATCGACTGAGGAAAAATGAGGAGATGCTTGATCAGAATGAACTTCTTTCAAATATTCAATAGGAAATCAATTGTATAAGTAAATATTTATTTTTATTTTGAAGACAACATATGAATCCTCAATCCAACTCTCCGTGTCATTGGGTCAGGGAAACTTTGTTAATTTTCACACACTGAGCATGGACGCTGCAGAAGATCCTGCACCTCTTTCAATATTGTTTTTCTTCACTCAGAGTTTTCGAAAGGGAATTGACAACTATTTGAAATGGAAAAAAAAACCCTGCAGGGTTATGAAGGAAGAGAAAGATATTGGAGCTAAGAGAGCACACACCCAATGGGTCGAATGGCCTCCTAATGAGCTGTGTCAATTTACAATTAGATCAATTTCTCTGCAGCATTCCAAAATGTCCCACCACAATTCTATACCTGTGAAACAGGATCTTGCAGTGCAGTAGGTCTACACAGTTTGAAATTCTATACAAGTCCCTTTGGCTTTTTGTCGCAAATTGTTTCTGTGGTATAGCGGCCTAGCCAGCGGTGCCCACGTCCCATAAATGAATAAAGAAACAAATAGTGATTATCACATTCACTTCACATGCACAAGGTCGCTGGTTTGAAAGCTGACAGAAATATTATCGAAACTGAATCATCAAATTGTGAGAAGTTCCACAATTCCCGTTTGTTGCTAAACGACAGCTGAATATATTATCTCACAGCCATGTGACATTGTCACTTCCCCAGACTTTGAATGATTTTCTCCAAAAGGCACGGTTATGAGAAAGAGACAATAAATGAGACGAATTGCAGTAAGATAGTTTACACATGTGTGAAGTGTTGAATGACCTGCTGATGTGCTCTGTCATTTTATGATTCTAATGTCAGATCAATTTCTCTGCCGCATGGCTATGTTTTTCAGCCGAATTGTACTTCCACAAAACAGGGTCCGGAAGTACAGTAAGACTGCACGGTTTGACATTCTAAGTCACTCCCTGTGGTTCTGCCCATTGTTTCTGTAGTGCAGTGGTTATCACTTACACGCAAAAGGTCCCCTTTCTGGAAATGGGTAGAAATATTATCGATACTCACACATCTAAGTGTGAGGGAAATGTCTATAATTCACATTTGTTGTTGAAAATTAACTGAATATAATATCTCACCGCCATATTAAATTTGCCCTTCACCAAGCCGCATAAAGCATTCTCAAAATCAGGAGGGATGAAACTGACTCGGCACAAAAACTAGCAATTTCTTTAATCAACAACAGAAATTAATGAGTTTACAAATGCAAATTCAGTTACTCACTGACTGAAAGATAATTACTAGTGTGATCCAAAGATTAGCGTCACCTGAAAAACAGAAGCAAGTGATACTATGATTGAACACGAGGGAATGGGAGAGATGGTGCAAAGTCACTTTGTATCGCTCAACATCACGGTTCTTCATTCTTTCATGAGCATCACTGGCCAGCATTTGTTGTTCATCCCGAATTGCCCTTCAGCTGTGTAACTTGTTAAACCATTTCAGAGGGTAGTTGAGAATTAATCACATCACTGTGGGTCTGGGGTCACATGCAGGTCAGACCAGGCAAGGACGACCGAATGAATTCCCTAAAGGACTGGTGAACCACATGGGTTTGTACGGCAATCAATGATAGTTTCATGGTCATCATGACTGAGAAAATAGTGAGGACATGTCAGATCAGAATAAACATCTTTTGTAAGTTCACCATGAAATGAATTGCATAAATAACTTATGTTTATGTCGAAAACTTCAGAAAGAACCCTAGTCCAACTCTTAATTTCATTGGGTAAGGGAAATATTCATTGAGGCAAACTGCATGGATTCTGCAGAAACTCCTTCCTCCAAAGGGAATTTGGCAATGGTTGAAATGGGGAAAATTCTGAAACATGGAAAGAAAGAAGGAAATTGGGACTAATTGGCAAGATCGTTGTAAAAAAAAACTGATATAAATAAAATGGTGGAAGGTCCTCTTACTGAGCTGTACCATTTGATGATGACATTGTTGATCAGTCTGTCTCCAGCATTCCTAATGAGAACAGCTGAATTCCATTTCTTCAAAACAAAGACCCAGGCAAAGTGCTGCTGAATGACGTCACAGTTTAACATTCCAGACAGCTCCATTGGGATCCAGGCAGGGAAGTGTTCCTGTGGCGTTGTGGTTACCCTGCTCATTTCGCATGTTCAAGTTATTCCATTCAATGCTCGGGGAAACATTATCACCCAGCTGTGTGGAAAAGTTACATCGCTCCCATTCCTGTTTGTTGTTGAATATGAACTGGATGCTGGATCTTGCAGCCACCTTAGATTCGCTCTTCACCATTTCTGAAGTTAACATTCAGCAAAATAAGATGTTTCCACTGGCAGCGGGTGATTGGAGAGTGCAGGGCTGGAATATTGTTACCTTTTCCTGTCTCACTCACTGTGGAGCTGAGGAAGAGTGACTCATTGATGGGATTGTTTCAATCCAATAGCCTCGTTGATCTGTATTGATTTCGATTGGGGTACATGATCGTCCATATTCTTTGTTATATCTGAAATGAATATCCATGAACAAAGCATGGTGTGGGAGCTCAGTTTGAAACGTGGGGGTGAGGGATTTTATTGTGGCTTCAGGGCCCCATAACAAACCAGAGCGTCAATGAGTAAAGGTGGGGAGAAAACGGCTACAGCTTCATCTCTGGGTGGTTTCGAACCACCAACCTTTCCATTAACAGCCGAACACACTGACCAATTGCGCCACAGAGACTTAAGAAAAGTGCCTGCACTCTGTAAGATATCCTAAACTAATGACTCAGCGAGTGAAAGCTTCAGATTGCCGCTACCCAAATGATAATTATCCTTTCAGTTCTACTCTTCCCAAATAAAACGTGGGACATTCATTGTGGATACATGGAAACAGTCTGATCCCACCCACTGCAGTCACATCCATGTCACCGGGAACCAGCCCTCCGACTACCGGAGCCGTCTCCCTTCGAGCCTCTTGGTGTCTTGTCTGTTACTAAGTATTCTGATTGTCCCGAAGCCGATAATTCTAAAGGGGTTTCTCTGTTACACAGCGAGTGGTTAGGATCTGGAATGCATTCCCTGAGAGTGTGGGGGAGGTAGATTCAATCCCGGATTTCAAAAGAGAATTGGACAGAAAATGCAGGTCACTGGAGAAAAGGCGGGGAGGTGGCACCAGATGAGTTAGTTTCCAGAAGAGCAAGAGGTCTCCCTTTTCAGACGGAGATGAGCAGGTTTTCTTATTCTCTCAGAGGTCGTTAGTCTGTGGAATTATTTTCCCCAGAAAGCAGTGGAGGCTGGGTCATTGGAGGAGTTGAGACCACAGCCTGATCAGCCACGATCTCATTGAATGGTGAAGCAGGCTCAAAGGGCTGAATGGCTAACACCTGTCCCTGAGTCCTTTGTTCCTATGAGTCGGGCCGAATGGCCTCCATCTGTGGTGTAGCCTTGGCTCTGATTCTCTGACATTCTGACGTGCTTGAGGGGAAAAATGGTCTATTTCTGCTCCTATTTGTTATGTTCTAATTCAGAGCCGACACCACCCAAGGCATTGGTTAGTGTAGCATTGCCATTGATGGTGGTGGCGTGGCTCGACGTGCCAACGAGATTGGTTTAGGTTTTGTTGTTTTCATGGGTTCGAATCCCCAAGCCATCCCCGTTTCAGCTGTTGTGTTCTTTCAGTCACTTCACCTGAGCCTGGGCTTGTGGTTGTTGACGTATTAAGATGTCCCTCCTGACAGGATAAAACCAGGAGAGATAGTAGGAATTGCAGAGTAACTGGGCGTATATGGGGCCGAATAGCCTCTTCCCCTGTTATAACATTTCTAGGATTTTATATGAACAAGAATAAAATTGATGTAAGGTCTCTAATCATGGCTGGGTGGTTAAGATTATGGATTTGAAATCCATTGCACTCTCCCCATGTAGGTTTGAATCCTACCGACCTCGCTGCTCCTTCCTTTATGTGCCTCCATGTTAAAATTAATTATTGATTAAATGGAATAAAGACCTTCCAATCACTCCCGCGTGATTCTCATGCTTCCCTTCCTCGTTTCTTTTCATCTGCAAGCATTCTCCATAATCTCCAGTCTGAAATGGAACAATAATTAGACCTGTTGGTGACATCCTTGTTTTCTGGGTGTTTGTTTCTCCTCAGGCCTCTGTCACTCTCGGTGTATATGTCTGTGTGTGTTCCTTTGCGTGTGTCAATGTGGTTCAGTTCTCCGAGGGGTTGAACGCATTTTTACCATCACAAACCTCGTTCACATTAGTTGTGCAACTTCATATTAAAATGTTACATAGAAAAATATCAGGATGAAAGATGCAAGAGGAGTTTGTCTCATTCTATGCTTGGACTACAATAACAACTTATATTTATAAAGCACCTTTAACCTAATGAAACGTCACAAGGCGTTCCCCAGGAGCATTACAGAACAAAGTGTGATACCGAGTCACATATTTGGTCAGATGACTAAAAGCTCGGTCAAAAGGTGAGGCTTTACGAATTGTCCTTAAGGAGGAAAGTATCGATTTCATGTTCCAGCTAACAGCAATGTTTCTTCTCATTGGTGAAGACGTCACTTGCTTTAAACCTGAACAGCCCATTTGGCAGGAGAAAGTTGTCTCTGGTGAAAGAGATCAGGAATGAAAACAAATGTCAAAAGTAGCCTCGATAAGTCAAATTTCAAGCCTTATTGGTAGTTTCTCTGATGTTCAGTGACTAGGATTCACCGCTTTCATAGGGCCCACAGTGATTAGGGTTGAGGATTTTGGAAATTTGCACATGAGCAGCTTGTGGGGCGATTTCATCTCACTGTCGATGTCATGTTCCAGCTCACAGTGAATGTTGTTCTCGTTGGCTGAAGCATTGGTTTGTGCTGAGTCTAAACATGCAGTTTTGTGGTAAAAGAGTCTGACATTTAAAAAAATGGCAAAAGCAGCGTAGATAAGCCACACCGAAAGAAGACTTGACAGCTTTCCTGGTGGTCTAGTGGTTAGGATTTTGCGCCTCAGGTGGGGTTTGATTCTCGGTTAGGGAATGAAGATTTATTGTCCTTGTGAAAGGTTAAAAAACGAGTCTTGCGAAATTATTGATTGAAAATATTTAACAGCTTCACCGGAGTCAGTGGAGTGAGAATTGAATTTTTGCCCCAGAGCTCAAAATGTCACCTTGTGAACCAACACAGACGCTGAGTGAAGAAATGAAAGAAGGAGAAGAGAAGGGCTGGTTGCAGAGCACTGACCACAGGGACGTTGGTACGAGACAAAATATGGGTGGGAGAATGTTAAATTTTGCTGCCTTATTTTTGCACTGACACAAATGTTACTCCTGATCGATCAATCAATCAGAATCGCCTTCTGAAAGCAGCAAACAGGACCGAATGACCTCTTTCTATGTTGTAACTTTCTATAATTTTATGTTTTCCAACACCACGACTGCTTCTCTCACAATCATTCTGACATGTTATAACCCACTCTAGCGAAATGTACTTTCTTAACTTGTATTCGGCTCTTTTGAAACCAAAACACGGAGCAAATTCAGCGAGTTTTCTTGTCATTTCCAGCACGAGATTTGTCATAAGACTAATTTACCGACACATTAATGGTGCCAATCCTTCACTGGAGCTCACCGCATCCAAAGAGCACTTTTACCATCAGCCTGTTATGTACTTTCTTGCAATACACCTGCTGATGAATATAAGCTTATCACAGTTCTGCTTTCTTCCCATTGAAATCCAACGTGAAAATATGAACAATTTCAAAGCTGAACAACGTACACAAGACTGGGAGGAGAGTGTGACTGTGGATAATCAGCACTGTGCACATTCCTGTAATCAGTATCTGGGAGAATCAGGAAGATGAGATCCTGGTGTCTCTTTATCCTGTGGTCTGCAAACCTATCGCCTTTTGTCTTACATTCCCGTGAACTGACTGTTTCTGCATCAAGCAGCTAATTGACCTGGGAGCTGGACGGGCAGAGGGAGCTGGAGGAGAGGCAGGGACAGAAGCAGGAAGAAATGCGACAAGAAAGTGATTTGAATTTTATGTGTATCGGTTGCTTTCAGTGGTAAATATCTGCCTTGTAAGCTTCACAGCTGCCACAGGGATTGGGTTGGCGCTTTCCCTTAAAAGCAGCAAAATTTTTTTAAAATGCCACACCACCCAACGTGAGGCTTGAACCCACGACCCTGAGATTAAGAGTCTCATGCTTTGCCGACTGAGCTAGCCAGGCATGCAAAAAGCAAAGGAACTCCATATCCCAACATACATGGAGCCAACTGTTGCTTTCCACCTGCAGCCTCAGCTTGCTCTGAATTTCAAAGTGCATAAGGTAATCGACCTCCAGAAGCCCCAAGGTTGCAATGCATTCCACTCAATCATCAATAACATCTTCCACTTCTAAGCTGCACCTCCTTCCAAACATTGCAAACTCCTCTTGCATCTTTCATCCTGATATTTTTCCCTGTAACATTTTAATATAAAGCTGCACAATTAATGTGAATAAAGTTAGTGATGATAAAAATGTGTTCACCCCCTCGGGAACTGAACCACACTGACATACACAGAGGAACACACACAGACATATACACCGAGAGTGACAGAGGGCAAGGGATTGTTTCTGAGGAGAGACAAACATCCAGAAAGCAAGCATGACAATAACATGTTTTTCCTGTCCCAGCTGCAAGTTTCGTGAATGAACAGAAAGAGGAAAACGCCTGAGTGTTTGGATGGATTTTATTATATTTAACCAATAGTTAACTCTGTAGACACACAGTTAAAACCAGGCATAATAAGAAACTGGAAAGACCAATGGATTTGGAATCAATGGCCTGAACCACTCGGCCATGACGATAGGCCGTATGGTATAAAATCATAGATGGTGACAGCAGAGGAGGAGGACATGCGGCCTCTGGTGTCCGTGCCGGCCAATGGAAGAGGAATTCAGCGAATTTGACAAACTGCCTTTTCTCCACAGCAATTTGTATTTGCATTGTCTCTCCTCGCTCTTCCTCTTTAAGTGAAACACCACGCACACCTGCTCTAACTTTAGGCTGGCACTTCTTCGATCAATGGGAGTTCTGAAAGTGCAATTTTGGTTACTGTAAGTTTCAAACCGATACCAACACAGAAACTAGAAGTACTATCTAGCACCTTAGACTGCTCGGCCACACTATCAAGCTCAGGCTATTACTTCCCATTTCCTTGGCTGTTGTTGTTACTGAAATAGAACAGAAGCAAAGCAGCAGCAAAACATCATAAGGCCGCACAAGCCTCCTCCGTCACTTAATAAGATCACGGCGGGTCCCCAGCCTCAACAAAAATTTCCCACCTGATCCCGATAGCCCTTCATTCCCTTAGATTCCAAAACTCACGAGATGTTTTTGGACAAAAGCAAAATGATGTGGGTGCTAGAAATATGAAATAAAAACAGAAAATGCTAGAAAAACACAACGGTCTGGCAGCATCTGTTGGAGAAGGAAATGGATTCAAAGTTTCGAGTCTGTATGACCCTTCTTCAGAGCTAAAGAGGATTTTTGGATGCTTTCCCTTCCATTGACCCGATAGATCTGTAGACACCTGGTTGAAATCAGCAATAATGAGAACCTCAGTCGGTAAGATTCGACTCTCCCTGGGGAAAACCCAACGGATTTTGAACCCATCCATTTAACCACACAGCTACGATAATTGACCAAGGGTCCAATGCTTTCCACTCAATCATCAATAACATCATTCACAGCTTCCGCTTCTTAGCTGCACCTCCTTCAAAACATTGTGATCCATTTTCCTCCGGATTTGTTCCTGGATTTAATATTTATCTGCTTTGTGCCCTCATTTTCAAATGGGATTCGCTTCAATATCCAACACAAATTGAATTGCAAACCTGATGGATAAACAATGGAAAACAAATCCCATGGTGCTCATTTTCAGATTCACAATGGTCCGCTTTTCAATAAAATGAAAAAAGTTTTAGGGAAAAGATTTACAAAGTTGGGATGACATTTATTTGTGACTCACTCACTCGGGTATCTGTAAATGCTGCTCGGAGGTTTAGTGACCGGGATATAATCTACCTGCATTTTCCTGAGCCTGTGCTCGGTGTATTGGGAGGTTTGGCCCGGGTTGGAGTATCTTGCGCCCCAGGGATGGGAAGTCGTCTGCTAATTGAAGCTGCAGACGCTGCCTTCTGCTGGCAGCGGGTGATTGGAGAGTGCGGGGCAGGAATATTGCTGCTTTTCTGCTTTTCCCTGTCTCACTCACTGTGCAGCTGAGGACGAGAGAACAATTGATGGGTTTGTTTGAATCCAATAACTTCATAGATTTCAAATGGGTTTGACGTGGGTACATGGTAGGTTAAATTGTTTTCTCATTATATTTGAAATGAATATTCATGAAAAAAACACTGTCAGTTTGGCAGTTCATTGCATAAAAGTAGAGTTGGCAATGTTTGGCTAATAGTTTCTTCCAGCCAAAGTGCCAATTGTCATCCTGGAACTGTGTGATATTGAATGATGATGGGGAGAAAACAGCAAAGGCTTCGTCCCTGATGGTCTTAAAGCACCAGCCTTTTGGTTACCTTCCAAATTCCTACCAATCATACAACAGAGGCTCACACAATCAAAACCTGCAAGATATCTTAAACTGACTCAGCAAGTTAAAGCTTCAGATTGTCAATACCGGAATGACAATTGTTCTCTATCAGTTTCACTCTTCGAAAAGAGCAGGTGGGACACTGATTATGGAAACATGGAAACAGTCTGATCCCACCCACTGCAGACACATCCATGTCACCAGGAACCAGCTGTCATACAACAGGTTATCAATTCGAGCCTTTTGGTGTCAAGTCTGATATTGTCCCAAAGCCCATTTTAGGTTTTAATTCCTGACCTGCCAGACCTGTGCACTGATAGAGTTCAGTTCTGATGAAAGGTTACAGACCTGAAATAAAAGCTATGTTTTTCTGTCGAGAGATGCGACCAGACCTGCCGAGAATTCCAGCATTTTCTGCCTTTTTTATTTGAGAAAGCCAGCTTCTGCAGCATTTTGATTTTCTTTAACTAATTAGTGCTAAGAATGTGGAAGCCATAAGGTTTGAGATCCATATTTCAGCTGAAAATGTGTAAGTAAACTCACGTGCACAAGCTGAAAATGCAAATGGATTCGCTCTATTGTCCCAATTACTGACACAGTAACACAGTCACATCAGTACGAGACCATCCAGATATTTCACATGTGCGAAGAGATATATTCAGTTTGCAAAGCAGTAAACACACCAACTTTAAAATTCAAAGGATTTAATCCACCGTCAGAGCATTCCTGTTGGCAGGGTTTAAATGATCCATGTATGGTGAAAAATAATCCACCTACTGAGACTCCATCGAGTTCGGATCTAACTGCAGGGTATTTGCCCTGTTCTTCATAACATCCAGGAGAGAATTAAGGTGGAGCGCAGAGCATTTTAGTTGCTGTATCAATTGATACGAAGACTTTATATCTTGTCCCGATGGCACATTTTGAATTCTGATTACTGGACTTCAGTTTCATTCTACAACGTTACAGTTCAATGGCGGAGCAGTCACCCAGCATTCACTCTGGTACAGAATGTGCCCTATCCTCATTAGAGCAGATCTTCGCACATGCGCATTACGGTGTGCTTGGAGCATGCGCATTGCAGTCTCTTTCATGAGCATGCGCAGTGCTGGTCTGTGACTGAAGCTGCTCGGCGCAGGTGAGTGAATGTCGAGTGGAACAAACTAACAGAGTTCGTGGGTGTATGAGGAGGAATTGAGCCAGCGGAGTGGGCAGGCAGTCTTCATAAGGACACAGTGCAGGCCGCAGACCCCAAATAACAAGGTACCGGTCTTGTGTTTGCAGGAAACGGGCCGAAAAATTCTGGATTTCTCCCTTCGCCAGGCCCGGGGTAACGGCCGCCATCTTTATAGGGGGCAATGTGCAGCAGGGCGCATGCGCGGTCATCCTGGTCCAGGTAGCAGGAGGAGAGAATGTAGTGAATTTCGAAGATAAAAGCAAAATACTGCGGATGCCGGAAATCTAGAACAAAAACAAAAATACCTGGAAAAACTCAGCAGGTCTGGCAGCATCTGCATAGAGGAACACAGTTAACGTTTTGAGTCCGAATGACTCTTCATCAGAACTAAGGAAAAATAGAAAGAGGTGAAATATAAGCTGGTTTAAGTGGGGGTGGGACAGGTAGAGCTGGATAGAGGGCCAGTGATAGGTGGAGATAACCAAAAGATGTCATAGACAAAAGGACAAAGAGGTGTTGAAGGTGGTGATATTATCTAAGAAATGTGATCATGGGGACATTAAGGGTAGAAAGCAGGACGAGCAAGGTACAGATAGCCCTAGTGGGGGTGGGGTGGGGGGAAGGCGATCGAAATGGGCTAAAAGGTAGAGATAAAATAACACCTGCCCCTTTATTTCCCCCTTCCTCACCGTCCAAGGGCCCAAACACTCCTTTCAAATGAAGCAGCATTTCACTTGCACTTCCTCAATTTAGTCTACTGCATTTGCTCTTCCCAATGTGGTCTCCTCTACATTGGAGAGACCAAACGCAGACTGAGTGACCACTTTGCGGAACACCTTCGGTCTATCCACAAGCATGACCCAGACCTCCTTGTCGCTTGCCATTTCAACACACCACCCTGCTCTCATGCTCACATGTCTGTCCTTGACCTGCTGCATTGTTCCAGTGAAGCTCAAGGCAAACTGGAGGAACAGCACCTCATCTTCCGACTAGGCACTTTACAGCCTTCCGGGCTGAATATTGAGTTCAACAATTTTAGATCATGAACTCTCTCCTCCATCCCCACCCCCTTTCCGATCCCCCTTTTTTCCAATAATTTATATAGATTTTTCTTTTCCCACCTATTTCCATTATTTTTAAATGTATTTCCACCCATTGTTTTATCTCTACCTTTTAGCCTATTTCGATCCCTTCCCTTCACCCCACCCCCACTAGGGCTATCTGTACCTTGCTTGTCCTGCTTTCTACCCTTAATTAGCACATTCCTTAGATAATATCACCACCTTCAACACCTCTTTGTCCTTTTGTCTGTGACATCTTGTGGCTATCTCCATCTATCACTGGCCCTCTATCCAGCTCTACCTGCCCCACCACCCCCCCCACACCTCCCTTAAACCAGCTTCTTTTTCACCTTTTTTCTATTTTTACTTAGTTCTGTTGAAGAGTCATACGGACTCGAAATGTTAACTGTGTTCCTGTCCGCAGATGCTGCCAGACCTGCTGAGTTTTTCCAGGTATTTTTATTTTTGTTTTGGATTTCCAGCATCTGCAGTTTTTTGCTTTTATCTGTAATAATGGCGGCTGATCCTACCCAAGATGTTCCGCGGGTTCGAATATGGTCTATCTCCAACAGCAGGGACACAACCCGCATTAGTTCCACTGTTTTGAATCTAATTTTCAATTTATCCGTGAAGTCTGCAAATCTGTTGTCTTCCTGTTTATGTCTGCAGTTCTTCACCTCCTTAACTCTCTGTGCCATTGTTGCCACCTGCACATTGCGACAACCAATCTTCAGTGAGAAAATTAACAACTTTTCAACAGAGCGGTTTCTGGGGCGCATGGTATTGTGGGAGCGCTGGCCGCCATTGCTCAGCTGCTGTCGCTGAGAGTTTTCATGCAATCTGAAGGCCGATCTTAATCGGGTAATGCCACCTGACCTGCTAGGTATTTAAAATATTTTATCTCTTAATTTCAGACCCAGCCTTGGAGAGTTTTGCTTTCATTTTATTGTTTTTTTAGAACCGAGTCCAGAAACATAGACAGACCAATTTGGAGCCGGTTTGAATTTCGGTGGGTGTTGGATGGGGGTCTTTATTTGTTGCATCAGTTTGAACTGGAGTGTATTTCACCCCGAGGATTTTGGAACACAGTCAATTTCCAACGTGAGACTGTCAAGGGAGATAGATTCTGGGGGAGATTTGGTTGCTAAATGGACACTATCCATTCATTTAAGAGCATTGTCTTAGTAACAAATATTTCTATGGTGCCTTTTGATCCGAGATCTTTTTGTTAACTCCATTCTTGGTATTTGGGTAACAAGTCAAGCAGATATTGTCAATTCCCTGTTGTCTGTTGGTCAGATGTTGGTGGGCCATCTTCCTGAACAGCTGCAGCCACTGTGGTTAAGGTGCTGTTTGGTAAGGAGTTACATAATTTTCACTCAGTGATGATATATGTCCAAATCAACAACAACAAGTTGTATTTATATAGCACGCTGGATATTATAAAATATTCCAAAGTATTTCACAGGAATATTACATGCCAATAATTGACACTGAGGCACATAAGGAGACGTCAGGGCAGATGATCAGAAGTTTGGTCAAAGGGATGGTTATATGGAGAGTCTTAAAGGATGAGAGAGAGGCAGAGAGGTCTAAGGAGTGAATTCCAGAGCTTATGGCCTGGGCAGCTGAAGGCACGGCTGCCAATGGTGGGTCAATTAAAATCAGGGATGCTCAATAGGCCAGAACTGGATGGCCCCCAGATATCTGGGAGGGATGGAGGATATTACTGAGATAGTGAGGGGCTAGGTCATTGATGGAATTTGAAAACAAGGATGAGAATTTGAACATTTCAGGTGCTGCTTAACCAGGAGCCTATGTAGCTCAGTGAGAACAGGGGTGTTGGATGAACGAGAATTAGTGAGAGTAAGGACATGGGAAGCAGAGTTTTAAATGACCCCATCTTTATGTGGGCGGCTAGGAATAGTCTGGTTTAGAGGGAACAAAGGAATGGATGAGTTTCAGCAGCAGATGAGCGAAGGCAGGAGTGAAGGTTGGCAAAGTTCCTTCACCCACAACTATACCTTTACAGATGTATACAGATTTTTAAGGATAACTCAAGTCACAAAAGCTATCTTATACTTTAATGTACACAGTAAATACCTAGTCCATATAAACCTATAGCACCGTGTAGTCAGACACACCACAGTCTGACCTCAAGTGACAGATGTCACCTCAACCAGATGCTATAGATCTCTCCTCAACTCCCCCCAGACGCTTGTCTCACCGTGAGCCAACCAGTCTCACTGAATTCCGTCCTTCATACGAGAGTTTCCAATCTCCACTTTCCAAAACCTCGCCTTGGAATCTTCTCCCAAACTGACCGTTTCTCTCAGACACCATCCACAAGGGTTCACCTCCAGGGTTTCGAACTCTCCTCCTGATGTTCCTCTTTCCTGGGTAACCATATTCATTTGAGCTGTCTTCCATGCACTCTCTCTCGCCAACTCAGCCGTCCACAGTACACCACTGCTTCACATGCCCATAGCAAAGAATTACAGACCTTCAGCTGTCTCTTTGAACCCTCTTGCTTCTTGCAAACTTTCCTCACTTAAAAACTGAAGCTTGGAGCCTTTCTCTGTGCCCCTCACTCTTAACTTCACGTAACAGGATGTTTTCCCAGGTTCCTGTCCTTCCTTTGTCCACAAGATCTTCTTTGGACTTCCCCCTCTTCCACTCTCCTGGATTTTTAGGGGTTTTCATTGGTTTGGAACTTCTATCTGTCCCCTTTGCTCCAGTCTCTCTGGCAGCAACTTCAAAACCAGCCGAACTCCAACAGGTTCCAAATAAAACTGCTGCCTTTCTTCTTCTGTGTGTCTGTGGGAGGAACCTGCCTATCTGTACCCCCCACCCCTCCCTCCCCCCCACCCCAAGTGCTAAGCAATAGCACTGTTGTTTCTACTCTTGTGTATTAACTTTTACTTTATATGGATTGTAAACGTCTCATTAGAAATGCAACAGCCTTTTAATAAAACATTTGGCCTTTCTTAACATGCAGGTACAGAAAAACAAAACAAACCTAAACTTTAAAGCTAAGACTCATTCCTAATGCCCACAAGATAACATAATAAAACTATCTCTATATCCTAACAGGACCGAAGACAATGACTTAAGTCTTGCCAATATTTAAATGGAGGAAATTTGTGTTCATCCAGGACCGGATGTCAGACAGTCATGTCTATGTGTAAGGGAAACTTGGAGGTGATGGTGTTCACATACACCTGCTATCCTGGTCCTTCTAGCTAGTGGAGTTTGAGGGATTGGGAGATTCTGTCAAAGTTCTGGTCGAGTTGTAGACATATAAAATCCTTCTCCTTCAGCCTTTGCCTCTCTCATCTCCCTCTCTCTTTCCACCCATAGATGCTGGACTTTTGTATTGGTTCTGGACAGTTGGCAGGTTCCCTGTTCTGATGGACATTAATGAACGAGCTGGGTCCAGCAGCTTTGATGGTCAATTTTCCAAGTGCCGGCCCCACAGGTTACCAGATTCATTCAGCTCAATTTCACAACCTGCCTTTATGTTTTTGTGGGTTCTCTCTCACTCCCTTTTTCCTGTTTTAAATCAATTTCACAGGGGATTAGAAGGAGAGGATTTGCAGTCAGGAAACGGAAACAAGGATCTCACAGTCGCCCAATTTATCGTAATCTGAATAACATCGGATTTTGAACATGGAAGGAAAAAGCACCGTTCACAGTGGGGAGAAACCGCACATCTGTTCTGTGTGTGGACGAGGCTTCAGCCGAGTATCTGGTCTGTCGAGACACAAGCGCAGTCACAATGGGGAGATATCGTGTAAATGTGGGGATTGTGGGAAAGAATGCAATTTCCTGTCTAAGCTGGAAACTCATCAGTGCAGCCACGCTGGAGAGAAACCATTCACCTGCTCCGAGTGTGGAAAGGGATTCACTCTGTCATCTGACCTGCTGAGACACTGGCGGGTTCACAGTGGGGAGAGACCATTCACCTGCTCTGTGTGTGGGAAGGGATTCACTGGATCATCCAACTTACAAAGACACCACAGAAGTCACACTGGGGAAAGGCCATTCACCTGCTCTGAGTGTGGAAAAGGATTCACTCAGTCATCGAACCTGTGGACACATCAGCGAGTTCACTCTGACGAGAGACCTTTTAAATGTCCAGACTGTGGGAAGTGTTTTAAAAGTTCCGGGGAGCTGATTCGTCATCAATGGGTTCACACTGACGAGAGGCCATTCAGGTGCTCTCAGTGTGGTGCTGAGTTCAGGAGGTTATTTCACCTCACTGCACACCAGCGCACTCACACTGGGGAGTGGCCGTTCACCTGCTCAAAGTGTGGGAAAGGATTCATTACCTCATCCCATTGGCTGAGTCACCAGCGAGTCCACACAGGTGAGAGGCCGTTCACCTGCTCAAACTGTGGGAAAGGATTCATTACCTCAACCCACCTGCAGTCACACCAGCGAGTTCACACTGATAAGAGACCTTTTAAATGCCCAGACTGCGGGAAGTGCTATAAACGTTCTGGGGACCTAATATCCCATCAACGTGTTCACACTGATGAGAGACCGTTCAGGTGCTCTCACTGCGGGACTGGATTCAGGTGGTCATCTCAACTCACTGCACACCAGAGAGTTCACACTGGGGAGAGGCACCTGCTCCAAGTGTGGGAAGGGATTCATTAACTCATCTAACCTGCTGAAAGACCAGCGAGTTCAAAAGTAACTACAGTGATTGGATTTTGCTGTTAATCACATCCAGGACTGAACCATGTTCGTTGGGGTCTGTTTGTGCTGATGTTAATAAACTCCAGCCCAGTTATAAGTGTTAATATTCTGCATAGAAGTCAAATAAATCAGGTTGTGTTAAACACATCGAGTTGAGTCTTTTAATATCTCTAACACAAGGCAGTTCCTCTCCCCCTCCCACATCTTCAGCCACATTGACACCTGTTTTGTGTTTACCAGTTTCTTAACCTTATGCCCCCATTTATTTGCATTTGAAACTTTAATTCCTAAAAGTTTTAAAAGTTATATTCTAAAACATATGAATTATGTTCATGACAGTGTGTTAAAATCACGTAAACCAGCTTTGTGTTACACACATTATGGCAAGTATTTCTTTTTATCTTGAAGACAAGTTAACTTTTTTTGAAAGGCTCTCCTACCCCTGCTCTTAGTTCGTATGTTCGTATGTCCCTCTCCCTTGTTTCCTCCATCTTCACACCCAACAACACGTGTGAGGAACTCATGGAGCTTCTTTCTCACTAAGATTGAGACAATATGATCAGCTGCATCTGCTGCTTCTCTCCCTTCCAATAGCCCATCGAGACAAACATCCCCCTTGTCTGAGCCCGAACTAATCTCTTTGTCCATGCAACCTCCACACACACGAGTGAATTCATACTGGAGAGAGAATTCATACTTAGATTGTACCAAGAGCTTTAAAAACCCACATTCACTGATGTTTCATCAGTGCATTCACTCCGGTTCCACTCCATTCACCTGCTCTCACTGCAGGACGAGGTTCAGGTGATTGTCTATCCTGCTACAACACTAGTGAGTTCACACCGGGGAGAGGTCATTCACCTGCCCCATGTGTGGGGAGGGATTCACTGATTCGCCTAACCTGTTGGCATATCAGTGATTTCACACCGATGGAAGATATTTTAAATACCTGGATCACAGGAAGTGTTAGAAAAGTTCCGTGGAGCTGATGTGCTATCAACAGTGACAAAAGACCATACGTGATCTCTCGCTGTGGGACTGGGTTCAGGCGATCATGTGAACTCAGGGTCCATCAGTGCACTGACACTAGGGAGAGACCATACACCTGCTCCCTGTTTGAGAAGAGTTATCCCACCTCAATACACATCAACTTTTTCACACTGATAAGGAATCTTTTCAAACTTCTGGCCATGAGCAGAGATTTCAAAGCAAAATGGATCTGCTAACACACAAACACATTCACACTGGTGAGAGGCTGTTCACCTGCTGTGTGTGTGGGAAGAGATTCACTCAGTCATCTCAGCTGTTGACACACGACTGACTGCTCAGGTTAGATTCCACTGTTGTTGCTGCTGGTAATCACATCCATGACTGAATTCTGCTGATGTTATTATCCCCTGTGACTGGCCTGGAGTTTAATATTCTGGGCAAAATGTCAAACAAATCAGCTTTGATTTAACACATTGTTGTAGATTTCTGTCTTTCCCACCTGGTT
Organism: Cetorhinus maximus; assembly: GCF_964194155.1. Classification (NCBI taxonomy): domain Eukaryota; kingdom Metazoa; phylum Chordata; class Chondrichthyes; order Lamniformes; family Cetorhinidae; genus Cetorhinus; species Cetorhinus maximus. The sequence goes on along the minus strand of NC_135901.1, from coordinate 37,201,626 downwards.
GTTTAACATCACCTGGCTGGAGCTCAGGAAGGACAATCTGGGTCGTGGATCATACAGCAGGAACAGAACTTCAACCTGGACACAGTCCTTCAGGGTCACACTGAGAGGGACAAACAGCACTTTGGTCTTTCTCATCTCTCTTCACTGACAGCAAAGTCCCTGTGTGGGTTAATCCTGTGTTGTGTAAGAAATGTGTCCCAGCCACTCTCTTCCATGGTTCAGATCTCCTGGACATGGAACAGAAGGCTCCTTTCCAACTGAGACAGGAAGAACAATGGTAAATGCTGCAATCGTGCTGTCAAATCAGAAATTTGTGTAAAGCTGTGACCTGTTCCTGACTGAAAGTGAAACAGCAGGTTTAAGTTGAATAGATAAATTGGTAACCAGGGTTTCCCAAAGACTCACTTGACTGGTCAACTCAGGTTCAGCCCTCAAGCCCTGAGATTTGTTACAGAACTCGCTGCTCTCTTGGTCCTCTGACCTCTGAGATCTCTTCCTTTTGGTTTCCAGAACCATCAACAATCACTCGCCAACATTATATTGTGAGATGGAGTTCAGGGGGTGGGAGAAAGAAGCAAATTGAGGCCTTGAATCTGAGTTCAGAAACAAAATTAGATAAACATGATTACATGTTGAAAGAGAACATTTAAAATAATACAATGAACCATTTTAGTTTCCAATGATTATGATACTTTATCTTTCACACTCTTGATTGCATAAATGGTGATCCCTACTACCCAGAATGTTAAGTGTGGGTTAATATAGCCTATCTCCATCAGAAGGGCACAAAGTACATGGAAAGGCTCTGCCCTGAGCGCTGGCCTCCCTGCAGGTAGAATGCGTTTTGCTGCTTCAGGAAGCTCATCGGGCACGAGCTTAGCCTCAGTATCAGCGAATAAATAATTATAAACCTGTGGGGACTTCCAATGGCGGCTATTCTACCCAGCTTTCCCAGCGATGGTGAATGTCCCCTATCACCACAGCCCCGGTACGCATGCGCATTGCCACCCAGTGTTCCGAGCATGCGCAGGGTGGGGGTGATGATGGGAAGACACTTGTTCACAGAATCACAGAAACGTTATGGTGCAGAAGGAGGTCAATCGGTCCATCGTGTCTGCACTGGCTCGCTGAGCTTTCCAACTTAGTGCCAATGTCCTGCCTTTCCCCCATAAACCTGCACATTGTTTCTATTTGAATAATTACCAATGCCCTCTTGAATGTCTCAATTGAACCTGCCTCCACCACACTTCCAGGCAGTGAAGTCCAAAACCCTGATGTGTGAAAGTTTTTCCTCATCTCACATTTGGATCTTTTGCAAAACACTTAAAAACTGTGCCCTCTCATTCTCGGTCCATTTATGAGTGGGAACAGTTTCTCCCTATATACCCTGTTCAGACCTCTCATGATTTTGAAAACTTCTATCAAGTCTCCTCTTAACCTTCTACTTTCCAGGGAAAAACATATCCAACTTCTCCAATCTTTGCTCATAACTGAAGTGTTTCATCCCTGGAACCATCTCGTAAACCTCTTCTGCGTTCTCTCCAATGTGTTCACTTCCTTCTTATAGTGTGGTGCTCAAAACTGCACACAATACTCTAGCTGAGGTCCAACCAGTGCCCTGTATAAATTCATTATAACCTCCCTGCTCTTGTACCCTATGCCCCTATTAATAAAGCCTAGAATAATGTATACTTTAGAAACAGCTCGATCTCCTTGTCCTGCCACATTTAATGACTTCTGCACATATATACCCACAACTCTCTGCTCCTACACACCTTTATTTTATACTGCCTCTCCATGTTCATTGTACCAAGGTATATCACCTCACACTTCTCCACATTGAACTTCATCTGCCATCTATCTGCCCTGTGTCAATGCGCTTTTGAAGTTATACACTTCTTTCCTCACAGTTTGCAATTCTCCCATGTTTTGTGTCATCCACAAACTTTGAAATTGTCCCCTGCATACTAAGGTCTAGATCATTTATCTATATTAGAAAAGTAAGGGTCTCAATATCGACACCTGAAGAACTCCACTACAAACCTTCTTCCAGCCTGAAATATACCCCTTAACCATTACTCTCTGTTTCCTATCCCTCAGCCAATTTTTTATCCACGTTATACAGTCCCTTTTATTCCATGAAAGGAGACAGAGTCTCCGTTGAGAAGATCTTGCTCTGTGCAAAGAGGGGAACACTCTGAAGGCGAGTCGTATGGACTCGAAATGTTAACTCTGTTTCTCTCTCCATAGATGCTGCTATACCTGCTGGGTTTTTCCAGTATTTTCTGTGTTTGTTGTAGTGAACCTTCACTGATGCCCTTGTCCTTCTAGATGGTAGAAATCGTGGATTTGGAAGGTGCTGTCGAAGGAGCCTTGTTGAATTCCTGCAGTGCGTCTTGTAGATGGTACACACTTCTACAACTGTGCATCAGTGGTGGAAAGAGTGAATGTTTGTGGATGTGGTGCCAATCAGGCAGGCTGCTCTGTCCTGAATGGTGCCAAGCTCTTTGAGTTTTGGGGGAACTGCACTCATCCAGGCAAGTGGGGAGTATTCTATCACATTCCTGACTTGTGCCTGTTGATGGTGAGCAAGCTTTGGGGGCTCAAGAGATGAGTTATTCGTCGCAAGATTCATAGCCTCTGGCCTGCCCTTGTAGCGACAGCATTGTGAACTGGCTCGTCCTGTTTATTTCTGTGAATGCTTACAGATGAACAGGAAAGAAGGATCACAGAAGTGAAACAGGAAAAACAGATGGGAGTGTTTAGAAGGTTCTAACTCCATTTAGCCAATAATGAATTCTGGAGGTTCCAAAAGGAAGGAACACTGAGCAGCGCAATCGGCACGATGCAAATCTGCATGGGCAGATCCCAGTGGAGTTCGAATCCATCACCTTAATCACTCAGCCATGACTGGATACCTTACACTGGTGTAAATGTTGTTCATGTAAAATCATGGAATGGTTACAGCAGAGAATGAGAGAATTCAGTCCCGCCTATTCCCAGTCACCCTGCAATTCCTACAGCCTCCCTTGTTCTTCCTACCAAGACAAATCACGTCATAGGTTAAATGCCCCGAGCCTATCCTAAGGGATTTGATGAAACATCTGAAAGGACGAACCAACTGAAACTTTGGCAGTGATGAGATTCAAATCCACGACTCAATAGAGGCTGCAGCCTAAATCCAGCGCCTTCGACCACTCAAACATGCTACTGCTGGCAATATGATAGCAACTATTGCCTTGAGTGGTATTGGTGCTGAATAAGAACATAACAAATAGCAGCAGAAATGGACCATTTTGTCGCTCAAGCCCCTCACAGCTCCATAAAATCAGAGCCAAGAACAACACATAGAGACCATTGAGCCCGGGTCAGAAGAACATTGGCCATTCAGCTCTTTGATCCTGCTCCACCATTCAATAAGGTCATGGCTGATCTTGTGGTCTCAACTCCACTTTCCTGTCTGTCCGTTCCGCCCCCTCCCCCTGCAACCACCCCCAAGCACCGCCCCTACTCCCCCCCACGCCCCGCCTTCCCCTCCCCCCATAGCCCTTGACTCGCTTGTCTATCAAAAATCTGTTTAATTCTGCCTTGAATAAATTCAATTACCCAGCCTCCACTGCTTTCTGGGGGAAATTAGTCAGACTAACGACCCTCTGAGAAAACAAAACAAATTCTCTTCATCTCCGTCTGAAAAGGGAGACCTCTTACTCTTCTGGAATTAACTCACCTGGCCCCACTCCCCCGCCTTTTCCCTGGACATGCTGCTGTTTTTGGTCCAATTCCCTTTTGAGTTCCACGACTGAATCTGCCATCCCCACACTCTCTATCTAATCCAGCTGCCGGATCCATTCCTCCCAGTTCACCATGTGGAAACGTATGGTTACCCTCCACTGAAGAACAGGTCCCAGACATACTCAGTTACTTCACAACAGAACAACATGAAGTGATTATTGTGGAAAATTGAATGAGACATTTTAAATCGTCAGGACATTGATACACACTCCATAGAGAAACTGACTTTCAAACTATCAGGATAGAATTAAACACACCAGTACCTATCAGAGGGAGTAAAATTAAAGTGAAGAGGGAAATAGAATCTGGATTTAGAAAATATCCACAAGGTGGATGCAGGTGAACAGAGAGCTGGAGAATCTTTAAAGTCCGTGCGTGAACTTCTGTTTGAACCAGATGTATTTATGACATGCCAATAATTTAAAATTGTGTGAGATGATCAGCAGGTGGGGAGGATGAATCTCAGTCAATAGTTATCACATTTAGTGGATAAAGTTTTCACATTTATTCTTGGTGGCAGCTCAATGGTTTGTGTTGCTGATTCTGATCATTCTAGTATCTTTAGTATGTTATCTACGGTTTGTCATCAAGAAATTAGGAAAACAAGCCGGTAGCTTAGAAATAGTGAGGTTGGTCAGAAATCAGTTGCGAGAAGTCAATAAGGGCATTCCCTTACAAAAACACAAACACCTGGAAAAACTCAGCAGGTCTGACAGCATCTGCGGAGAGGAATACAGCTAACAGTTCGAGTCCGTATGACTCGGCATTCCCTTCTCAGAGTGGGGAGATCTGTAAGAAATCACTGTCTAATAACCCTATAAAATCCTCAGAAACGTATTGAATATTATAGGAATGGTTCTCCCTCCCTTCTCTATCATTTAGGAACAAAGATTCCTGGCTTGACAAACATAGGGCAACATATCCCAATGTTTCCTCATAGGGATGGACTCGGTAGTTAGGGAATGTAATTTGTACTGGTGACTGAAGATAATGGTTTTGATTTTCTCAATTCTTAAAAGGAGCAAAATTCTACTCATCCAGTACTGGATGTGGGATAAGCAGTTTGATAATTTAGTAACAGTGGAGGAATGGAGAAGAATGATGGTGAGGTAGAGCTGGGCGTTGTCAGTGTCCATGTGAAAACTAACATGGTGCTTTTGGATGATGTCACCTAGTGGTAGCATGTAGATGAGAAATGGGAGGGATCAAGGATAGATCCTTTTTTTAAGGATGGACGATGATGGTGGATTTAAAGGTGAGAGGGACAGTACCAGAAAAGAGAAAAAAACATGAACAATATCAGCCAACATGGAGAAGTTGAATGGTCAGCAGTTCAGTGGGAAGAGGGTCACTGGAGCAGAAGGCGAGTCTCATGGACAAGATGAGCACTGAGGGGCTATGAAGGGAAATAGGAAACTGGAGAAAGATCTGAGTTCAGAGGTCAGACATGGGGGGAGCTTTCTAGACACTTGACCCGGTGGGCTAGGGGAAGGGAGGGAAGCAGCTGATCGGATTGACTCAATCTTAGTGACAAAGAAGCTCCATGAGATCCTCACACTTGCTGTTGGAGATGAGAATGGAACAGACAGTGGAGAGGGAGAGCATTTCAAAAGAAATGACTTCTGTTGAGATATGAAAAAGACTCGACACACAAGTGCGTTTTACACAAAGCGGATTTATTTGACTTTTATCCAGAATTTTAACCCCATAATTGGGATAGAGTTTATTATCAGCAGAAACAGGCCATTGAACATGGTTCAGTCCCAAATGTTATTAACAGCTCAATCCAATCACTGTAGTTACTTGTCAACATGAGTTAATGTTTTGAGTCCATGTGACTTTGAAAGGCCTCATCAGTGTGAACTCACTGGTGTCTGCAGATGGGGCAACTGAGCGAATCTCTTTTCACGCTTGGAGCAGGTGAATGGTTTCTCCCCAGTGTGACTGCACCTGTCGAATAAGGTCCCTTGACTGCCTGAACCCAGTCCCACAGTAAGAACATCTGAATGGTCTCTGGTCAGTGTGGGCATGTTGATGGGGTATCAGTTCCCCACACCTTTTAAAGCACTTCTCACACTCTGGGCATTAAAAAAGTCTCTCATCAGTCTGAATGCGCTGGTATCTCAGCAAGTGGGATGATGTCCTGAACATCTTACCACACTGTGAGCAGATGAACAGCCTCTCCCCAGTGTGAATTCACTGTGTTTCATCAGGTCAGTCCAGGAAATAAATTAAGAGACAGACATATCTCTTGGTTTGAGTTTGCTGTGTGTAAATCCTCCCTTTCTTAAAAGTAGTTTCCAAACCCCCGGTGTAAATTCGGCTCTGGGACTTTCTAAGATAAAGACAAAATACTGCAGGTGCTGGAAATCTGAAACAAAAACAAAAATGCTGGAGAAACTCAGCAGGTCTGACAGCATCTGTGGAAAGAAAGACAGAGTTAACGTTTCGAGTCCGTATGACTCTTCTTCAGAGTTTCTAATCCGGGTTTGGAGTCCTACACCGGGTGTTTGTGAACCCTCCCTTTGCAAGTTTGCAGATGATATAAAGATAGGCGGAGGGACAGGTAGTATTGAGGAGGTGGGGAGGCTGCAGAAGGATTTGGACAGGTTAGGAGAATGGGCAAAGAAGTGGCAGATGGAATACAACATGGGGAAGTGTGAGGTCATGCACTTTGGTAGGAAGAATAGAGGCATAGACTACTTTCTAAATGGGGAGAGAATTCAGAAATATGGAGTGCAAAGGGACTTGGGAGTCCTAGTCCAGGATTCTCTTAAGGTTAACTTGCAGGTCGAGTCGGTATTTAGGAAGGCAAATTCAATGTTGGCATTTATTTTCAGAGGACTAGAATATAAAAGCAGGGGCTTTATAAGGCTCTGGTCAGACCACATTTAGAATATTGTGAGCAATTTTGGGCCTCATACCTCAGGAAGAATGTTCTGGCCCTGGAGAGGGTCCAGAGGAGGTTCACGAGAATGATTGCAGGAATGAAAGGCTTTAGTTTCCATTAGTACGAGAGACTAGGAACCGAGGGCACAGCTGCAGAGTAAAGGGAAGACCGATTAGAACAGAGATGAGGAGAAACGTCTTTAGCCGGAGAGTGGTGAATCTATGGAATTCATTGCTACAGAGGATGTGGAGGCCAGGTCATTGAATGTGTTTAAGACCGAGATAGATAGGTTCTTGATTGGTAAGGAGATCAAAAGTTACGGGGAGAAGGCGGAAGAGTGGGGTTGAAAAACTTATCAGCCATGATTGAATAGCAGAGCAGACTCGATGGGCTGATTGGCCTAATTTCTGCTCCTATGTCTTATGGTCTTAATGCAGAAAAGACACGTAGCATCAACGTCTGCAAGAGACGATGGGAAGTACAGTGTTGATATTCTCCAAATACCCGAGTGAGGATCTGGAGGGTAATGTGGAGCCGAAAATGATGAGCGAAATAGCTCGGGCTGACCCCACCCAATAATCATCTTACGGATGCAGTTAAAGCAAATTTCAAAGCATTGCTGAAGAAAGAGAATTTTTTTGTAGAAGTTTTTTATCTGTAACTCATCAGGACAATTCGCAAGAAAGCCAATGTGAGGGAAAAAAACAACAATTTATACCGTATTATTTCCTTTACATTGCTTTCACAAAATGTCACCTTTTCCACCAGTCTTCGAGCCTGTAACTCCCAGGTGACTATTTGAACTTTTAAGTATGAGGCGTGTCCTGCCCTGCTTCTTTTATTCATTTATTGACCGAGGTGTACAAGATTATGAGGGGCATGGACAGGGTGGATAGGGAGCAGCTGTTCCCCTTAGTTGAAGGGTCAGTCACAAGGGGGCATAAGTTCAAGGTGAGGGGCAGGGGCTTTAGGGGGGATGTGAGGAAAAGCTTTTTTACCCAGAGGGTGGTGACGGTCTGGAATGCGCTGCCTGGGAATGTGGTGGAGGCGGGTTGCCTCGCATCCTTTAAAAAGCACCTGGATGAGCACTTGGCACGTCACAACATTCAAGGCTATGGGCCAAGTGCTGGTAAATGGGGTTAGGGAAGTAGGTCAGGTGTTCCTCAAGTGTCGGTGCAGACTCAATGGGCCGAAGGGCCTCTTCTGCCCTGTGATTCTGTGATGCTGATTCTGCCCATTCCTAGCTGCCCTTGAGAAGGTGGTGGTGAGCTGCCTCCTTGAACCGCTGCAGTCCATGTGGTGTAGGTACACCCACAGTGCTGTTAGGGAGGGAGTTCCAGGATTTTGACCCAGTGACAGTGAAGGAATGGCCGATATATTTCCAAGTCAGGACGGTGAGTGACTCGGAGGGGCACTTCCAGGTGGTGGCGTTCCCATCTATCTGCTGCCCGTGTCCTTCTAGATAGTAGAGGTCGTGGGTTTGAAAGGTGATGTCGAAGGAGCCTTGGCGAGTTCCTGCAGCGCATCTTGTAGATTTTACACACTGCTGCTACTGTGCATCAGTGGTAGAGGGAGTGAGTGTTTCTGGATGGGATGCCGATCATGGGAAGAATGTCCTGTGGCCAGGAGGGAAGCAGGCCACACTGAAGTCAGTCCCGCCAAGACGCCAGGTACACCTGGCCATTTATCCCCAGGATGTCTGAAACAGGTGTAGTCCTCGGCTCTCACGCTGCTGTGCCTTCTAGTATGAATCGGCCGAGATGGAGTAGAGGTGTGAACAAAACCCTACGCGTGCTGTTTGAAGGGAATGGTCTAATGGTGGTGGGATTCAGTGGACTCAGAGCTCCATGTACACTAACTGGCCGATCTCTGTCAGCTTCTAGGGGTATCTGTGATGAAATTTATACTGGCTAAGGGAAGGGAGAGTGGTGGCGGAGCATGTAAAGCTGGATAGGCGGCCAGCGATAGGTGGGGGTTAAGGAGAAATTGACTCCCCTTAAACAGTTCTCTCCAGCTCTCTTCTCTCCCCCACCCCCAATGAAACAGTCTGTCCATCTCTCCATAGCCCCCACCTATCGCTGGCCTTCTATCCAGCTTCACCCCCCCCCTCCTCCTCCTCCCTTAAACAGTCTGTCCATCTCTCCGTAGCCCGCACCTATCGCTGGCCTTCCGTCCAGCTTCACACCCCCCCCCCTAAACAGTATAAATTTCATCACTTTCTACTTCGCTTCAGCTCTGAAAAAAAGGGTTATACAGACTCGAAACATTAACTCTGTTGCTCTCTCCACAGATGCTGTCAGCCCTGCTGAGTGTTTTTCCAGCATTTTCTATTTTTATTTCAGGTTTCCAGAATCCGCAGCATTTTGCTTTTATCCAGGTAGCTGTTTTCCCTTTTTGCTGATATGAAAGGGTGGGAAGCTCAGTCACCATCATCGTTTGAGGTTGTGGCAGTAGATGTCTTGGTTATAATCTTCCAAAATTCCTTAGAGTCTGGAGAGGTTCCAGCGGATTGGAAAATACCTAAGGTAACACCTTTATTCAAGGAAGGAGGGAGGCAGAGAGCAGGAGGATACAGGCTGGTTCGTCTAACAGCTATCACAGGGAAAGCGCTAGAATCCATTATTAAAGGAGGTTACAGCAGGATACTTATGATCGCGATCTGATCAGGCAGAGTCTACATGGCAAAGGGAAAATCATGATTAACTAATCTGTTAGAGCTCTTTGACCAAGTAGCTTCAAAGGTGAATAAAGGGGAACCTGTAGATGTGGTGCAATTGAATTTCCAAAAGTCATTTGACGAGGCACCACACATGGTGTAGTGGGGTAGCATATTAGCACAGGTAGAGGATTGGTTGGTCAATAGAAAACAGGGACTAGGGATAAAAGGGTTTTTTCTAAGATTGGCAAATTATAACTAATGGAGTGTCACAGGGTCAGTGTTGGCTCAACTATTTACAATCTATATCAATGACAGGGATGAAGGGAGCGAATGTACAGTTGATAAATTTGTTGATGACACCAAGATAGGTAGGGAAGTAAATGGTCAAGAGTAGGTAGAGAGTCTGAGAAGGGATATAGACAGGTTGAGTAAGTGGACAAACAAGTTGGCAGATGGTGTATAATGTTGAAAAATGTGAACTGAAAAGCAGCATACTGTTTAAAATGGAGAGATTACAGAACTCAGTAGTACCGAGGGATCTGGGTGTCTTGGTACATGAATCACAAATAAAAACAAAAACGCTGGGGGGGAAAAAAAAAACTCGGGTCTGGCAGCATCTGTGGAGAGAGAAACAGAGTTAATGTTTCGAGCCTTTAGCTCGGAAGAAGAGTTGTACGGACTCGAAACGTTAACTTTGTTTCTCTCTCTCCATAGATGCTGCTGGACCTGCTGAGATTTTCCAGCATTCTGTTTTTGTTTCAAATTTCCAGCACCTGCAGTATCTTGCTTTCATCACATGAATCACAAAGTTAGTACAAAGGTACAGCATGTGATGAGGAGGGCAAATGGACTGCTGGCTTTTATTGCAAGAGGAATGGAGTTTAAAAGCAGGGAACTCTTTGTCCAGATGTACAGGGCCTTGTGGAGGGGGTGGGGGGAAGAGAAACCACATCTGGAGTGGTGTGCAGAGTTTTGGTCTCATTTAAGAAAAAGATATAGTCACTTTAGAAGCTGTTCGGAGAAGGTTCACTGGATTCATTCCTGGGATGGAGGGGATTGACGTTAAGAAAGATTGAGCAGATTGGGCCTATACCCATTGGAGTTAAGAAGGAGAGGTGATCTTATTGAATCATAAGATCCTGGGGGGAATTGATAGGGTGCGTACCAGGAGGATGTTTCCTCTGGTGGGGGAAGAATAGAACCAGGTGCCCCTTTTTCAACAGAAAGGAGGAACTTTTTGTCCCAAAAGGGTCATTGGTGTGTGGAATTCTCTTTCCCAGAAATTAGCGGCTGGGTCTCCTGGTGACACAGTGGTGTACAGTTGGGAGGGAGTTGCACTGGGGGTCCTCAATATCGACTCCGGACCTCGAAGTCTCACGGCATCAGGTCAAACCCACGGAACCTCCTGCTGATTACCATGTACCGTCCTCCCTCAGCTGATAAATCCGTGCTCCACCATGTTGAACACCACTTAGAGGAAGCACAGAAGGTGGCAAGGGCGCAGAATGTACACTGGGTGAGGGATTTCAATGTCCATCACGAAGAGTGGCTCAGTAGCACCACTACTGACCGAGCTGGCCAAGTTATAAAGACATAACTGCTAGACTGGCTCTGCGGCTGGTGGTGGGGGAACCAACAAGGGGGAAAAACATACTTGACCTCATCCTCACCAACCTGCCTGCCGCAGGTGCATCTGTCCATAAATGTCAGTAGGAATGACCACTGCACGGTCATTGTGGAGACAAAATCCCATCTTGACATTGAGGATACCCTCCGTCATGTTGTGTGGCACTACCACCATGCTAAATGGGATAGATAAACAGATCCAGCAACTCAAGACTGGGCATCCATGGAGGCGCTGTGGCCAATCAGCAGCAGCATTGTACTCTGACACAATCTGTAACCTCACGGCCCAGCATATCCCCCTCTCTACCATTACCACCAAGCCAGGGGATCAACCCCTGTTCAAAAGAAGAGTGCAGTAGGGCATGCCAGGAGCAGCACCTGGCATACTTGAAAATGAGGTGTCAACCTGGTGAAGCTATAACACAGGACTACTTGGGTGCCAAACAGCAAGTGATACCGAGCTAAGTGATCCCACAACCAACGCATCAGATCTAAACTCTGCAGTCCTGCCACATCCAGTCGTGAATGGTGGTGGACGATTGAACAACTCACTGGAGGAGGAGGATCCACAAATGTCCCCATCCTCAATGATGCAGGAGCTCAGCACATAAGTGCAAAAGATAAGGCTTAAGCATTCACAACAATCTTCAGCCAGAAATGAGTGGATGTTCCATCTTGGCCTCCTCCGGAGGTCCCCACATCACAGGTGCCAGTCTTCAGTCAATTCGATTCACTCCACGTGATATCAAGAAACAGCTGAAGGCACTGGATACTGCAAAGGCTATGGGGCTGGACAATATTCCAGCAATAGTACTGAAGACTTGTGCTCCAGAACTTGCTGTGCCCCTAGCTAAGCTGTTCCAGTACAGCTACAACACTGGCATCTCCACGGCTATGTGGAAAATTGCCTTTATACAGAAGTGAAGGACTAATTCAGCCCCACCCCAACAGTCTACTCTTCATAATCAGTAAAGTGATGGAAGGGGTCATCAACAGAGGCATTTACTCAACAATAACCTTCTCACTGATGCAGTTTGGGTTCTGCCAGGGTCACTCAGCTCCTGACCTCATTACAGCCTTGGTTCAAACATGGACAAAAGAGCTGAACTCCCGAGGTGAGGTTAGAGTGACTTCCCTTGACATCAAGGCAGCATTTGACCGAGTGTGGCATCAAGGAGCCCTAGCAAACTGGAGTCAATAGGAATCAAGAGGAAAACTCTGCTGGTTGGAGTCATACCGAGCACAAAGGAAGAAGGTTGTGGTTGTTGGAGGTCAGTCATCTCAGTTCCAGGACATCACTGCAGGAGTTTCTCAGGGTAGTGTCCTTGGCCCAACCATCTTCAGCTGCTTCATCAATGATCGTCCTTCAGGTCAGAAGTGGGGGTGTTCGTTGATGATTGCGCAATGTTCAGCATTTGTGACTCCTCAGATACTGAAGCAGCCCATGTTCAAATGCATCAAGACCTGGACAATATCCAGGCTTGGGCTGACAAGTGGCAAGTAACATTCGCACCACACAAGTGTCAGGCAATGACCATCTCCAACAAGAGAGAATCTAACCATTGCCCCTTGACTTTCAATGGCATTATCATCACTGAATCCCCCACTATCAACATCCTGGGGGATACCATTGACCAGAAATGGAACTGGACTAGCCATTTAAATACTGTGGCTACAAGAGCAGGTCAGAGGCTAGGAATCCTGCGATGTGTTACTCACCTCCTGACTGCCTAAAGTCTGTTCATCATCTGCAAGGCACAGGTCAGGAGTGTATTGGAATACTCCCCAGTTGCCTGGATGAGTGCAGCTCCCACAATACTCAAGAAGCTTGACACCATCCAGGACAAAGCAGCCCGCTTGATTAGCACTACATCCACAAACATTCACTCCCTCCACCACCAACACAGTGGCAGCAGTGTGCACCATCTACAAGTTGCACTGCAGCAACTCACCAAGGCTCCTTCGACAGCACCTTCCAAACCCACGACCACTGCCATCTAGAAGGACAAGGGCAGCAGATAGATGGGAACACCACCACCTGGAAGTTCCCCTCCAAGTCACTCACGAATCTGACTTGGAAATATATCGGCCGTTCCGTCACTGGGCCAAAATCCTGGAACTCCCTCCCTAACCGCACTGTGGGTGTACCTACACCACAGGGACTGCAGCGGTTCAAGGCAGTAGCTCACCACCATCTTCTCAAGGAGCAATTAGGGATGGGCAATATATGCTGGCCCAGCCAGCGAAGTCCACACCCCATGAATTAATTTTAAAAAGTCAAAGCAGAGTTAGACACAGGATTTGATCGCTATGGCAGGAGAGGAAAGTGGGGCTGACAACAAGAATAACCATGATCTCCATGGAAATGATGGAGCAGGCTCAAAGGACCTACTCCTGCTTCTAGGTTCTTCAAAAATGGCCAATTCAAAGTGAAGGAAGCTGAGACTTTAATAGCACCAAATCTCCTTGTCCACAGTGCTTCACAGAGGAAGGAGGAAGCTTGGGATCAGCTCAGGGTCACGCAGGTGATGTGTCTGGTACAGGAGGAAGTTCAGGATCGGCTCAGGGTAACACAGGAAACATGTCTGGCACAAGAGTCAGAAAATACTGGACACCCTCAGCATTTCTGACCACATCTGCAGCAGAAGGGTGAACATTTCAGGTCAATGACCTTTCCCTCAGCACTGGGAGGCAGGTAGATTGATATGAATCTCATCTCATCAAGAATCAGTCAGATTGGATTAGCACAAGATGTATGCTTCTTTATCAGATGATTGATAAACAGTTGGCTTTGATAACAAGCCAGAAGATTGCTGGTCAATTTTAAACTGAAGATTTTTTAACTGCCGCCTTAAATTACTCAGTGGGGAGATTTTAATGCCAGTGTTTTGTCTAGTCCAGTAACAACCAGTGGAATAAACTGACAGGACTGTAGCATCGTTATAGATAAATTCCTTCTGCAAGCCTTGAGATAATGGTTGCATCAGGGCAAGTATTGATAACATGTAGTGGTGCTGGAAAAACTCCGGTCTAACAGCATCTGTGGAGAGAAAGAGTTAACGTTACGAGTCTGTATTACTCTTGAACTCTTCAGGGTCATACCGACTCAGGGTTAATGCTGCCTCTCTGCACAGATGCTGTTAGACCTGCTGAGTTCTTCCAACATCCGCAGTATTTTGCCTTTATGACATGTAATGCTGTTTTATGGATTGGTAAATGCAATAAAGATTCTGGCTCCCCACAGAAGCAGATTCAATTGTCAATTTGACGGTCACTGCCTCAGCAACTGATACTAACATTGGTCCTGTTCTTAATCATCCTCCATCACCCTTCCATTCTCCCCCCTCCACCACTATGGGTGGGGAAGGGGAAAGAAAGACAAGAATGTGAATCAACCCGCTTGCACCCCCTTCCTTTACCGCCCCGCCCCCCCCCCCCCCCCCCACCACCACCACCCTGACCCTTGCAAGTCCAGCCTTCCATCCATCCCACACCAAGATGAAAAAAGGAATTTACTTGTTGAAAGAGGAAAAACCATTCACGACTGATGCCTTGGGTGAAGAGGAATTGGGAATACACTGCCTGGCATTTAGGGTCAGCTGCCCTATTTAAAGGGCTTACATTAGATAATGCTAAGGATTACAACATTCCCTCTCCCAAAGCTTGTGGGAGGGTCTAGAACCAGGGGTCATAGCCTCAGAGTTAAGAACTTGGGCTTTTTAAAAGGAGTTCAGACTTGCTGCTCAGACAATGACTCAACAATATTGCTGCTTGAATGGTGGTTTGTGACAGAGTTGCCCACTTTACTCTGAAGCAGTGCAGTGGCTCAGGACCCCGAGAGGACACAAGACCAGAAAGCAGTCAAAAAATCTTTATTATAGAACATTTATAAAAAAAGAGAAATCAATTAATCTCCAGCCACTTCACAGTTCCTTCAGACTGAAGTTTAGTAATGGCTAGTAGCACATCCAAAATAGGATGCAAATGGAGAAGGAAGATAATTGGCAAGTCCCCCTCCACCACAACCCCATGCGGCCAGGAAGGGGTAAATCCTGCCAGTGACTGTGCAGCAGTGGACAAGTTACACATTCCAGGACCAATCAGCAACTACAAAAACATGAATGAATGAGAGGGTGGAGTCTGCTGAAATAAGCAGAACTCGCTGACAACCAGTCAACCCAAAGATAAAAGGAGGAGATAAAAACAACCTCTGACCAAGCTCAGCTGTAGAAACACTTCTTTGCATTTGGGGGAGGGAAGAAACTCTGAAGGCAAACTGGGCAGGGATTAATCCGTAAATCAAATCCCTTCCAGATTACAGCAGCCGCTGGAGAAGGGAAGTGCGACATGATCGATCCAGGACAACCCGGGGGAGGTATTTCACACTGGAGGACGACCTTGAACAAGTGAGGAAGAGGAACAAGCAGCACATGTGACTGGACTAGGAAATGGAGGCTGTGGACAGTTCTCACAATCTTGAGTTCATCTACCTCATTTCTGTAAATAGAAAAAAAAAAGTCAGTCCAGGTAGTGACAGCTGGGCCCCTATTCGTGACATTCATGTTCCCAAATGGATCTACCTCTTTACCCATGGGGGAAAGGGATAAAAAAAAATCCAGAGTTTCAACCTTGGTTTTGCTTCACCCATGTAGATATTTGTTCAGGGGATGTTGGCATATTTGGGAAAGTGTTGCCTGATTGACCTCAAGAGCATCCAAGAGTCAAACAAATGGCTGTGGGTCTGCACCTGGCTAGGCAAGGTTCCAGGTGAAATCAGGTAGGTCTTGAAATGACCATGACAGAAACGAGCTTCATATTCCTAATTTGTTGAATTGGGAATTCCACCAGCTGTAGTGGTGGGATTTGAACCCATGGCCTCCCACATTAAGCTGGGCCTCTGGACAGTTAACCACTACCCACCATCAGCCCAAAGGGAAATCAGCTGCTGCTCTGGCAGTAGCAACTCAAACGTTTCTAGAACCCTTCAGCCACTCCGACACTGAAATGTAGGTCACTTCCAAGATGCAAGAGACTAGAGCCCCATCTTCCTCTTTACTGATGTATCATTGCAAGTCTTTCGCACTGGTTAGTGCCTCAACTCAAGCGTTCACACTGTGCCAAGTGCGGTCCACCCGAGTTACCTGGACTTCTCAATCCTACCCTGCACAATGTTGCACGTTTTCAAGCTTGAAAATCAAGTGTACTATTCTGAACCTCTTGCATTCTACATCAATGAAATAGGTTTCCCACAGCTGCTAGTAATGCAGCCACATGCATCACCAAAGAGCACCACCCTATCTGAAATCTTATAATTTGCCTTGTGCGATCTACCTGCTGCTCCCAATTTGGTTTGGGAAGTCACTTGTGACTGGACAATCTTCAGCTTCTTTTAAAAATAAAGATTAATCTACAAACATCCCCCAAGGATCTTAGTTTCCAAAAGTGAAAATGGAAGCATGCAGGTAGTTTGAAAGTATTTGTCGATCGGTTCAAGAAATTCTTGGAGAGAGATATCAGAACCAAATAAGATGCTGGTTAGGAGAATGCACCCCTCAAATTGGGGAATTCAAATATGGAAGTGGTGGGGGACAGTTTTACTGATCTCCTCTGCATATATTGACAGCAAGTAGACTATCACAGCACACCTACAACAGACCACTACAACAGCACTGCAAATGCCAAGGGACAGGAAGTATTAAAAACCTCCAGGGTGGAAACCAGGTAGCTGGGATACTGGATAGAGTGGCTGGACATTTTATCCTAGAATAGATCTGTAAAGGGTCAGTCATGCCTGACAAACTCAACTTCATCTCTTAGGGGGAGAAAGAAACACAAGGCAGGGGCAAGTGTCCAGTGAAAAAAAGGGACCAGAATGTCCTTAAAGAGACTGTTTTACTGAAGCTGATTTTGAAGGCAAATCAATGATTAGCAAAGTGACCGAGCAGCAGAGAGAGATTAGGGGATTACAGACAGTGACTGGGCTTGGCAGGTCATCCTGCCGTCTGAGGGAGCTGCTGTGGGACCTCTCAAACAATGAATTAG
Organism: Cetorhinus maximus; assembly: GCF_964194155.1. Lineage (NCBI taxonomy): Eukaryota > Metazoa > Chordata > Chondrichthyes > Lamniformes > Cetorhinidae > Cetorhinus > Cetorhinus maximus. The sequence goes on along the minus strand of NC_135901.1, from coordinate 37,184,617 downwards.
AGACAATGTCACCATTGTATGGATGTAGATAGAAGGAATGGGTGAAGCTGGTGAATTTCAATACACACAACGAGAATACTTATTGATCCTAGTGGAACTTGGAAAATAAATGCAGCTAAACTGTTGGGATTGCTTTCCAGGGTATTCATTTAAACAAAAAAAAGGCTAATGCAGAGTTTAACTTGAGGGTTAACCAAGTGGTGTTAACATTGATTTGTAGAAAACCCCAGTTAGACTACAGCTGGAGTGCTGTGTTCAGTTCTGGGCATGGTGATATAGAACTTGTACACACGTTCACCGGAATGCTACAAACTAAATTCACCTCCCAGGAACTTAAACTGGAGCGTTTTGATCCAAGCCGAGCAGTAGATAGAAAATTATCACCGGCTGAATACAAGCCACATGATCAAATGTTTGAGACAAGCATTTGCCTTGTGTCAGAGGCTGACAATGCCTGGAACATCCAAAGTGGTGCATCGGATTCCAGGTCTTGGTCCTTTGCTATGTTGGGTATGCCCTGGAAGGACATAGTAAAGTCTGAAATGGAACGTGTTTGTCTGCATCGCCCTGTCTGGCACCAAGTTCCAGATATCCCACCACAATGGGTGCTGGTTCTGCCTCAACCACCCTCTAATCCTTTCGCCAGGTACTTCCTATCCTCAGGATCATGTACAGACTGGGGCAGGTACTGGGGACAAGGACCTTCAGTTATAATCTGCCAGGCAGATGGAGGGATTTGGGGCCAAGGATTAGATAGTCACCCACAACCACAAACATTCACTCCCCCCGCCAACGATATGCAGTACGTACCATCTACAAGATGCACTGCAGGAATTCGCAAAGGCTCCTTTGACAGAACCTTCCAAACCCACGACTACTACCATCTAGAAGGACAAGGGCAGTCAATAGTTGGGAACACCACCACTTGGAAGTTCCCCTCCAAGTCACTCACCATCCTGACTTGGAAATATATCAGCTGTTCCTTCACTGTCGCTGGGTCAAAAATCCTGAAACTCCCTCCCTAACAGCACTGTGTACCTATACATGGACTGCAGTGGTTCAAGGCAGCAGCTCACCACCACCTTAAGGGCAATAAATGCTAGTCCAGCCAGTGAAGCCCACATCCCAAAACCTGCTGGAACATGCTTGGGCAGCCCGTGTGAACCCTCAGGTCTTACATCAAGGAAAAAAAATTGGAACATCCTTCAATTCCTCAGTAGTACATAAGCCAGCCAAACGTTTGTACATCACTCACCGAGGGTGGATACTTGCGGAGCTCCTGCATGAAGCTGAACTCCTTATACTCTGATCTGGAGTCCCTGGGAGCATTGACTGACATGCTTGTGCGGAGCTGGATATCGATGGGGTTGGTAAGCTGGACGGAATTACTCCTCATGTGCCGACCTGGGGAGGAGAGATCAGAAAATGAGGAAAGGCATTGGCATGTTGCTGGTGGCATCCTGGACCTTATTTGCCACTCCAACAACCACCCATGGGTATCGAAGACTATCCAGGCAAACTCCCACAAGTTCTGTCAAGTGCCTGGACTCAACTACAAGCGATTGATTAACTCAATTTCTTCCTCAAAGACCAGCCCAAAAATCCCTTCACACTCATTAAGAAATAACTCCCATTACATCATCCAACAATCTGAAGACTCAACCCTGCCAAGCAGAAATACGTTTTCCCTCCCCTCCCCAAACCCATCGCACCCCCCAACCCCCATTAACTGCAAGTCCACAACTAGAACCATAAACAAGAATCAGCACCCAAAAGGTCACCAGAACAAGGGTTAAGGCTTTTGAAGCAAACAGGTGCTAACTGGGTGGGGCAGCTTAGAAAGGTCAAAACTCAATTTTTTTGGGGCAAGGGAAATTCTGACAGAGACCATGAGCTAGACCTGCACCCCAGTGCAGAGTGGCTGGAATCTGGCAGAGGACAACAGTCACTGGGGTGGCTAAATTTTGGTTGATGCTAAGCCACCGAAATGAACAGTCACTACATGTGGAGTTGGGGCAGGGTGTCAGTGACTTCCCTGCTCATTCCCACTGCATTAACAGACTTGTACTAGTTCCTGGAGACTATTGGTGGTATGGGAGACCCTCCTTACAAAAAAAAAAAGAGGGCGTAGAGGCAGAGAGTTTAAGCACACGTGCCCCATGATCCAATGGCCAAAAAACATTTTGGAGAGCATATATACCAATGTCTGGAAAAGAGAGATTGGTAATATTCAGGAAGTGATGGGCAAGAGCCATTCGCTCAGTAGATTTTTGTGCCTTGGCACAAAAATGTTTCATGGTCCACAGGTGGTGCCAGTTATAGTGAACACGTCACCATTGTACTAGACCATAAGACATAGGAGCAGAATTTAGGCCATTCGGCCCATCGAGTCTGCTCCGCCATTCAATCACGGCTGATAAGTTTCTCAACCCCATTCTCCTGCCTTCTCCCCGTAACCTTTGATCCTCTTACCAATCAAGAACCTATCTGTCTCGGTCTTAAATACACTCAATGACCTGGCCTCCACAGCCTTCTGTGGCAATGAATTCCATAGATTCACCACTGTCTGGCTAAATAAGTTCCTCCTCAGCTCTGTTCTAATCGGTCTTCCCTTTACTCTGCGGCTGTGCCCTCAGTTCCTAGTCTCTCCTACTAATGGAAACATCTGCCCCACGTCCACTCTATCCAGGCCTTTCAGTATTCTGTAAGTTTCAATCAGATCCCCCCGTCATCCTTCTAAACTCCATCGAGTATAGACCCAGAGTCCTCAAACATTCCTCATATGTTAAGCCTTTCATTCCTGGGATCATTCTCGTGAACCTCCTCTGTACCCTCTCCAGGGCCAGAACATCCTTCCTGAGATACGGGGCCCAGAATTGCTCACAATATTCTAAATGTGGTCTGACCAGAGCCTTATAAAGCCTCAGCAGCATATCCCTGCTTTTATATTCTAGTCCTCTCGAAATAAATGCTAACATTGCATTTGCCTTCCTAACTACCGACTCAACCTGCAAGTTAACCTTAATAGAATCCTGGACTAGAACTCCCAAGTCCCTTTGCACTCCAGATTTCTGAATTCTACCCCCATTTAGAAAATAGTCTATGCCTCTATTCTTCCTACCAAAGTGCATGACCTCACACTTCCCCACGTTGTATTCCATCTGCCACTTCTTTGCCCATTCTCCTAACCTGTCCAAATCCTTCTGCAGCTTCCCATACTGGGGATGTTCAATAGGGGATTGAGTCCCAAGTGTTTAACATTCGCTCATCTTGCCAGTGCAATGTTGAGGCTTAACTCAGGAGCAAGTTCGGGAACAAAAAAAAAAACAATTTCACCTTCGATCTGACCCAGCTGTTTGCAGCTGCATTGCCATGTTGAATATGGCCTTACCCTGACCCAGTCTGGATCCAGTTAGTTTAAGGAGTGTTTTTCCCTTTTCCCACCTCGAGAACATACACTTGGATGAAACTGCTGGCTGCAACGATCAGAAGAGCCTTGCAATGGACCAAGGGATCTGTAATCTGCCAAGTGCAAGATAACTTCATGTAAGTGTATCGCTACAGTTTAGCTTTGCTTGGTTGTATGCAACATCAGACTTCCCCTGCCCCCAGAGTTCAGGGGCTGCAAGGAAACAAGGGTCTAAAGCACCCCTTATGGAATAGGATCGAGAATCTTGCAGCCAAGCTTGATCGGCACCTGCGGATGAGGTCTGTCCAATCTGCTTAGGGTTAGAGAGCAGCGCCACCTATTTCCCCGCCCCAGCAGTGCCACCTATTTCCCCAGCCCAGCAAAGGCCCAGCAGCGCCACCTATTTCCCCACCCCAGCAAAGGCCCAGCAGTGCCACCTATTTACCTGCTCCAGCAATCGCCCAGTGCATCATCGCTCGGTTGCGCTGGAGGTGCTCCGCCATCTCCCTCTGCAAGCGGGAGATGGTCACCATCTCCAGTTCCTCTGTGCTCATTGGCCGCTGGGGTCTCTGCCGCTGCCTTCTAGTGGGGGAAAAAAGAGCAAAGCAGAACTCAGTCAGGTCAAATGGTCTGGCCAACACTAGCCAAGCTGGTCCAGCAGATCTGTAGCATGGTGGGTGGGGGGTCGTCCAGCTAATAGTGTCTGTAATGGTTGGTCTGCAAGAACAACTTGGTCCATCCCACTCCTCAGCCTTGCAACGGAGTCAGCACAGATCGACGCTTCTGACATGGCAGTCGAGATCCTAAGCACTGTGTAAAACCATTACCAGTGCCCCACATTACCACGCTTCTATTTTCAGCCATCTTTAAAAGGTATCCTTCAATCCTCCCTCTAGAGAGCCTGTCCCTACCCTCGTGATAGAGCACCTCTAGAAAGAAAACCCAACGAGTTTCCCAGTTTCTACAGTCTACGTAACTGAAGTGCCTTGTCTCTGGAACCCTTCTCTGCTCTGCACCACCCCCTCCAAACCAATGCCCTCATATCCTTCCAAGTGTGGTGTGATGTGATGCCTAGAGCTGGAAGCATTACTCTTGATGCCAAACCAATGTTTAACAAAGCTCCTTCTGAAATCCCTGGATGCTGAATATTTGACCAGTCTTCAGCCTGCCCTGGCTCTCCCCAGCCCAGAGCAGGAAGACCTCTTGCTCTTTACACTTAGTGTTTAGAATTGTACCCTTTATCTAGTAGTCTCTCCACCTTCTTGCCAAGATGAATCACTTCACCTATCAGAATTAAACATCACCTCCCATGTTTGTCCATCAAGGTACTGAATTTCTGCACTAGTCTCAGTTCACAATGTGGTGTCATCTGCATGTTTTGAAATTGTGCCATGTACAGCAGGTCATTAATATACATCAAGAGCAGGGGAACCCCACTCATTTATCCTGGTTGAAAATAAAAAGCATTTACCGCTATTTCCTGCCACTCGGCCAATTGCACATCCTTACCACTCCTTATTCCATGGGATGTAGCTTCGTTCACAAGTTAGAGTGGAGCTCCAACAGCCTTTGGAGACCCACATACACACACAAGGGTGTTGTGGTGTCAGTCATTACAGGATGAAGAATGGAAACACGGTTCCATCCTCCAATCACTCACTTGCCCAAAATGACTACTGTCTTGATTCATTGTCAGAAGTTACAAGCCAGGAGGTTGGTTATCTTTGCAGCTTCACATGTAAAAAGGTGCAACACCTTCTGTCATCTGGCACCATCCTGATACAAAAGGGTAATTTTAAAAATATACCACCAGTAAATACGTTCTTTCCGCCTGAACCTCAAATTCAGGGTTACTTCACCAGGATCTGGTGCCTTATCAACTTGATACACTTGGGTACATAAGCAATAGATCAATGTGTTATTCTGAACACTCCACCTCCCAATAGTAGTTAATTATGAAGCCCCAATCTATGCACAGCTACAAAGCTGGTAGTGAGGTGTCAGCTGTGGCTCAGTTCATAGCACCCTCACCTTTGAGTCAGAAGGTTGTGGATTCAAGTCTCACTCCCGGAAAAAAAACCCAAGAACTGTGAATGTACTCAAAAGAGTTACAAAGCTGGTAGTGTCTGACAATAGAGGCTTTCACGGCCAGTCCAATCATCGATTCAGTTAGACATGAAGGTTAATCATCCCAATTAAATGCCTTAGGTCCTTCAGTCAAGGACTAAAAGGAACATACCTCAACTCTCCAGGGCACAGAGCACCTTTTCATTCAGTTCCTACAGACTAATGCAAGTGAAGCCGTGACCAAGTCTGGTTTTGAGCTGTAATTACCAGGTGTACAACCTCAACCTCCTACCCGAACTCCTTCATTACAGGGTCAATAGTTGCTTATTATACACCTAATGTGCTTGGATTTCTGCCCGAGGTATTGGACACCTCATGGAGACTAAAGCAAGTGTAAATAGCAGCATGAAGGTCAACTCTGAAGAAAGTTAAGGGAACGCGTTAGCAACGGAAGGATCAACTCTTTCTGAAAGCTCAACACGAGAGCAAGATCAGGCACGAGGTGGGGGGGGGGGCGGGGGGCAGTTGGGAAAATAATGGAAGGCAAAATGTTGTACTCCCGGAAGGAAAGAGTCTAATTGGATGATAGAATCGGGCCTTCATGGGATGTGGGAGTCACTGGCAAGGCCAGCATTTGTTGCCCATCCCTAACTGCTCTTGGATTTGAGTTATTTGATAGGCCATTGTAGAGGGCAGTCATAAGTCAACCACATTGACGTGGGTCTGGAGTCACATGTAGACCAGACCAGGTAAGGACAGCAGATTTCCTTCCCTAAAGGGTTTTAGGGAATTAGATGGGTTTGCAATAATAATGGATGGTCCACATTACCAAGACCAGTTATATATTCCAGGATTTTGTGAACTGAAACTTAAATTTTACTAGATGCTGTGGTGGGATTGAACCTGTGTCCCCAGAGCATTAGGCTGCGCCTCTGGTTACTGGCCCAGTGACATTTACCATTACACAGCCTTCTTCCCTAAATGGAGGGCAAAAGCATATGTTGTGGGTCAAGGTGATGACAATTCCCTGGAGCAGTTACCAAAAAGACAAAGCACTAGTTACATGAACTGGTGTTGGTTAATCTCCCCAGACTTGGAAGGGAGAAGTTGTAACCAGCAATTGTAATGATGCTGGTGTTTACTGTAATTTCCCATCTAGCCCCTCAAAAGCCAGAGGCATAACTAGACATTAAAATCAATCCTCATGTTTTTCCCTGGGGTACTTACACTCAGAAGATAAGTCTCTGGACAACCAATGTGATCTCATTAAATTTATATGTGTTGTGATGGGGAAAAGAAACGAGGGTCAAATTTTATCCTGGTTCCTACTAGCCCCAGTGACACATGCAAATTCTCACTGGTCTTTGTCTGCATTGTGAAAATGGGTTTTATCATTAGGGATAAAGTGTAACTGTAAAGGCAGCTGTGTGTTTGTCCATGGGCAATTAAACAGGGGCAGGGTGAAGGTTAGTAAACACAGCTTGTCTGTGGGAATGGTGAAAGGTAAAGGAGCTAAATTCATGCAATTGTAATGAAAGGCGAAGGTGAAGTTAAATGTCTAAGTGGATAAGTTGGGCTTTAACATTTGCATTAGGTAGTTGTAAAAGTACCTTAAAACAGCTCAAGTCAAGAAAAAAAAAAAATGAGGTAAAGGTTTAAATTTTTGGACCCAAAAGTGGAGGCACTGGAAGACAAAGATTTTATTTTTGGTAAGGTTGAGTTTGAAGAGGTGCTTAGGACAGTGTAGGATGAAAAGGGGAAAGATATTTAAAGAAAGATGATCGATTGAGTTGATGTGGCTGTGTGGGGGGAGGGAAGAGATGTCTTGAGGAAGGCAGCCATCCAGTTTCAAGGCAGGGAAGTCATTGCTTTCTGAAAGAAGCCAGTTTCTGAACTTCAGATTTCCATAGAGTGGAAGAGTGAGAAGTCATGTGGTACACTTGAAATTAAAGTAGCAGCAGCTTTGGGTAACATTACCAGGTTTTTATGGTTAAAAATCTAAGGGAGCTTTGTTAACACATTCTGACCAAGGGGGTTTTTGTGGGGAAATGTTTTGTAAGACTGTGTAATTTTACACTGATTTAAATTCTACTCTGGTTAGGTTGTTAAACATTAAAAATATTTCTTAAGTGTTACTGGGATTCTGTGCTTCTGGGGGTCAGTAGTTTTCCCCTCGTTAGCAGAATACAAAAAAGATCAGTATGGCAAAGTTTCCCTCTGAGATTTGACTTGCTCACTGATCATCAGTTATGGTCATAACAGTGTAAACAAGCTTAAAGGCCAATTGGATTGGACACTGAAGGAAGACACTCAGTTCTGACAATGGTGCTGGCTGCAACTTACTTGAGCACTGTGGGGGTTCTTGGTACAGTCAGGTTGGGTCTCCAATGGGCCATCACACTCCCATGTGCAGCTCTTGGTAGCTGTGCTGTGTTTATTCTACTGGAATATGAAAACATGCAAGTTAGCAGAGAGGATTAATTATCTGCCTGGTGAAATAAGCACCAACACCGAGACACACGTTTAAATGCAAGTCCCAATAAATACTAAATTCCTGGTTGGGTGTTTAACTGATCAGCCACTCACTGATACGCAAGTGGAGCTTTATCTACCCGATTGGATTACATGAGTCTGGATAAGCAATTCGAGCGGGATGCAATGTCCTCAAGAGGCTTTTTCTCCCCTCAGCAGTTTTGGTCAAATAAAGGCATATTTCTTAGGTAGTTTAGAGAGAGGCAATGAACTGCAGTTCCTGGATCTAACAAGTTTGAGTTAACAAGTCCTCACAGCATTAGGAACTGGGAAAGAGCCACTAGTGCAAAATAACAATGCTCAGATAGTGGAGTGTTTCACCACTTATCTCGGAGAGAAATACATTCACTAGCTTCCTCTAACCTGCCTGAAATCAGAACTGGCAGTGACAGGTGGAAAATCAATAGAGTTTAGCATGGTAAACTAGAAGAGGGAGGACATTCAGATTAGGGTCTAATTGGCTTTAGTGAAGAAATGTTTCATCCCACCCTTGCCCATCTGCACTCCATTTATTCAAATCCCCTCTAACTATTAGAATGCAAATTCACCACCTGACTAGACAGTGCATTCCTATAGTCTGGCTCCTTCTGTCACATGGCTCATTTTGGCAATTAGCTCAAGCTCTTGATTCTGCAGTTCCAACATTGGCATCCTCCTCTGCTTAGAGAGTCTATCTACGTGACCCTCCCTCTTCCCAGGGAAGTGTTGGCCTCATCTTATGAGGAGAGATTGAGCAGTTTAGGCCTATACTCACTAGAGTTTAGAAGGATGAGAGGAGATCCAATTGAGGTATATAAGATGCTAAAGGGGATAGACAAAGTAGACGTGGAGCAGATGTTTCCCCTTGTGGGACATTCTAGAATGAGAGGCCATAGTTTTAGGCTAAGGGGTGAGATTTAAATCAGATGAGGAAGAATTACTTTTCTCAAAGGGTCATGAATCTGTGGAATTCACTACCTCAGATTGCAGTGGATGCTGGGACGCTGAATAAATTTAAGCAGGAGAGAGACAGGTTTTAAATTAGTAATGGGTTGAAAGGTTATGGGAAGAGGGCGGAAAATTGGAATTGAGGCCAAAATGAGATCAGCCATGATCGTATTGAATGGCGGGGCAGGCTTGAGGGGCTGAATTGCCGACTCCGAGTTCTTATGTTCTCGTAGCCTCTTGCTTAAAAATCATTGTGGGATTTTATTTAGAGGCAGGTGGAGAATATTTAAGCATTCCTTCTGGAATAATGGCACCATCAACATCCTCAGCACAGCGCTGAGGGAGTGCTGCCTGTATAACATTTCCCAGGAAAGTGCCCTGGAGTGGAACTGAATCCAGAAATTGAGGCAGGAGGTCAACCAAGTGAGACAGGGAAGACACCAACAGTACAGCTGAGAGCTTAATGGTGTTTCATTGACATTTGCCAACTCCAATTAGTAGGCCTCCATTTACAAAGCCCAGGATCTTATATGCTCCCAACACCCCCCTCCCCCTCCCCCCCAGGACTGTGTTCATACATCATTGCCAAGGCCAGCACCTATTGGACTTGAGCAAGGAGAGAGAGGTCAATGGCACAGAAAAAGGGCCCTTTGGCCCATCAACTGCATCGGTCAAACAAGTATCTAACTATTCTAATCCCATTTTCCAGCACGAGGCCCATTGCCTTGTATGCCATGGCAACGCAAGTGCACATCCAAATACTTAAATATTGAGGGTTTTTGCGTCTACCACCCTTTCAGGCAGTGAGTTCCAGATTCCTACCATCCTCTGGGTGAAAAAATTCTTCCTCACATCCCCTCTAAACCTCCTGCCCCTCACCTTGAATCTATGCCCCCTGGTTATTGATCCCTCCACCAAGGGGAAAAGTTCCTTACTGTCTACCCTATCTATGCCCCTCAATAATGTCCCCTTCAATCTTCCCTGCTCCAGGGGAAATAACCCCAGTCGATCCAATCTCTCCTCATAACTAAAACTCTCCATCCCAGGCAACATCCTGGTAAATCTCCTCTGCACTCTCTAGTGCAATCACATCCTTCCTATAATGCAGATTCCAGAACAGCACGCAATACTCTAGCTGTGGTCTAACCAGCGTTTTATACAGTTCCAGCATAACCTCCCTGCTCTTATATTCTATGCCTCGGCTAATAAAGGCAAGTACCCCATATGCCTTCTTAACCACCTTATCTACCTGTCCCACTGCATTAAGGGACCGGTGGACACGCACATCAAGGTCTCTCTGATCCTCGGTACTTCCCAGGGTCCTACCATTCATTGTGTATTTCGGTGCCTTGTTTGTCCTGCCCAAGTGCATCAACTCACTTCTCCGGATTAAATTCCATTTGCCACTGATCAGCCCATCTGACCAGCCAAAATCCTCCTGTAATCTAAGGCTATCCTCCTCACTATTTGCCACCCCACCAATTTGTCATCCACAAACTTACTGATCAACCCTTCTACATGCAAGTCTAAATCGTTTATACATACCACAAACAGCAAGGGACCCAAACACCGATCCCTGTGGAATCCCACTGGACACAGGCATCCAGTCAAAAAAGACATTGACCATCATCCTCTGCTTCCTGCCACTCAGCCAATTTTGGATCCAACTTGCCTTGGATCTCATGGGCTCTTACCTTTGTTATCAGTCTCCCAAGCGGGACTTAATCAAAAGCTTTGCTGAAGTCCAAGTAGACTGCGTCAAATGCATTGCCCTCATCTACACACCTGATTACCTCTTCGAAAAATTCAATCAAATTGGTCAGACATGCCCTCCCCTTAACAAAACCATGCTGACTTGTCCTTGATTAATTCCTGCCTCTCCAAGTGTAAATTAATTCTGTCCCTTAGAATTGCTTCCAATAGTTTCCCCACCAGAGGTTAGACTGACTGGCCTGTTAGTTCCCTGGTTTATCCCTTCTTGAATAACGGTACCACATTGGCTGTCCGCCAATCCTCTGGCACCTCTCCTGTGGAGAGAGGAATTGAAAATTATTGCCAGCACCCCTGCTATCTCCTTCCTTGTCTCACTCAACAGCCTGGGACACATTTCGTCCAGGCCTGGAGATTTATCTACTTTTAAGCCTGCAAGACCACTTAGAACATCCTCCCTTTCTATGCTAATTTATTTAATTATATCAGTCCTTCTGCCTGATTTCCATACCCACATCATCCCTCTCACTTGTGAACACCGATAAAGTATTCAGTTAGAACCCAACCTACGTCTTCCGGCTCCACACACAAATTACCACCACGGTCCTTAATGGGCCCTGCTCATCCTCTTACTCTTATTGTACTTGTAGATTTTCCTTTATTTTACCTGCCAGCGTTTTTTCATGCCCCCTTTTTGCTCTTATAATTTTCTTTAAGTTCCCCTACACATTCTATACTCTTCTAGGGCTTCTGCTATTTTGTGCCCTCGGTATCTGCCATAAGCCTCCCTTTTTCTCTTTATCCAATCCTGTATATCCCGATATCCAGGGTTCCTTTTTGTTGGTCCAACCCTTCATCTTTACTGGAATATGTTGGCCCTGTACTCTCCCTATTTCCTTCTTGAATGAGTCCCACTGCTCTGATGCAGATTTACCTAAAAGTAGCTGCTCCCAGCCCACTGTGACCAAACCATATCTGCTTTAATTAAAATCGGCCTTCTGCCCAATTTATAACTCTTTCTGGCCCATCCTTGTCCTTTTCCATAACAACCTTGAATCCAACAGATTTAAGATCACTATCTGCAAAATGCTCCCCCACTCTGATACCTCTACCATTTGCCTGGCTTGATTCCCTAAAATTAAGTCCAGGACCACCCCCTCTCGTAGGGCCTTCTACGTACTGGCTTAAAAAGCTCTCCTGGATGCATTTTAAGAATTCCACTCCCTCTTAACCAATCACACTATGACTAACCCAGTTAATTTTGGGGAAGTTGAAATCCCCACTATTACTACCCATTATTTTTACACTTCCGAAGTTTACCTACATATCTACTCTTCTATTCCCGACTGTTTGGGGGCCTATAGTACACTCCCAGCAATGTGATTGCTCCTCTTGTTTAAATTCTACCCATATGGCTTCAGTTGAGGAGCCTTCTAAGATGTCACCCCTCGTTACTGTTTTAATTGATTCCTTGATCAATATTGTGATACCCCTTCCTCTTTTACCTCCTTCCCTGAAGGCCCTATATCCTGAATATTGAGCTGCCAATCCTGCCCCTCTCTCAACCATGTCTATGTGACAGCAATGACATCATACTTCCATGTGTTAATTTGTGCCCTCAACTCATCTGCCTTATTCGTCAGACTCCTTGCATTAAAATAAACACCATCCAACCTTGCCAAACTCCCTGGTGTCTCAACTGGCTGATAATTTCTATGCCTTCCAGACTCACTTCCCCTAATTTTGGCAGTGCATCTCCCCCTGCTGAAGGTCTCCTCAGGATCCCATCCCCCCCTGCCAAGTTAGTTTAAACCCTCCCCAGCAGTACGAGCAAACCTCCCCAAAAGGACATTGGTCCCATTCCGGTTCAGATGCCACAGAGGTTGGAGAGTAGCTCACTTGAATGATGGGATGCCAGTTGAATGGTTGCTTAGACATGGATGGTGTCTAGAACTACATTAAACTAGGAAAATATTCCATCACTCTTGCCTTGGTCCTTGCAGATGGACAACAGGCTTTGGGGAGTCATCAGCTGGAGTTACTCATCACAGAGTTCCCAGTCTGAACTATGAATACTGGCTACAGGTGGTGAGTCAGTGCTTATCCCCAGGACGTTGGTTGGGAGAGTTAAGACCATAAGACATAGGAGCAGAACTTAGGCCATTCGGCCCATTGAGTCTGCTCCGCCATTCAATCATGGCTGATAAGTTTCTCAACCCCATTCTCCTGCCTTCTCCCCGTAACCTTTGATCCCCTTACCAATCAAGAACCTATCTATCACGGTCTTAAATACACTCAATGACCTGGCCTCCACAGCCTTCTGTGGCAACGAATTCCATAGATTCACCACTGACTAAAGAAGTTTCTCCTCATCTCTATTCTAAAAAGGTCTCCCCTTTACTCTGAGGCTGTGCCCTTGGGTCCTGGTCTCTCCTACTAATGGAAACATCTTCCCCATGTTCACTAAGTGATGGCAGTGCCATTGAAGAGGGGGAAATGTTAGATTCTGGCACACCAGCGGTATGCAAAACCCTTATAACAGGCCCCACCTTGAATGGTCTTTTTGCATGTGGGCACAGGCTGCTTCAGTATCTAAGATGTTGTCAATGCTGGTATATACTGTGCGAAGAGCCAGTAACCCACATCTAACAGTGGATTGGGGGAGGCCATTGATGAAGCAATTTGGTATTCATGGCCCCAACCAGTATCATGTCCAGTTTTTTTTTTTTCTTGCGTCCTAAACCAGGACTTGCTACACTACAATAATATCACCGCTGCTCTAGGTGGAATTTAACCACTATCCTAGCCCATTTCAAAACAAGCAGAAACTAGGTGCAGGAATAGGCCATTCGGCTCTTTGAGCCTGCTCCGCCATTCATTATGATCATGTCTGATCATCCAACTCAATAGCCTGCTCCCGCTTTCTCCCCATATCCATTGATCCCTTTCACCCCAAGAGCGGGCCAAATGCTTGTCCATGTTCTCCAGTGTAAAGTCTACAGTTTCAGGTGATCTGACAACCACAAATGGGCCAATTGGATGAGTTATAAGTGGACCAATGGCAGTTTTGTGCAACATGGAGTCTCAGGAGAGAAATATCACTCACTAGGCTGTTTCCTGTCACTTCATGTTTCAGATTTGAAGCCAAGTTGGAGATAGTGCTTCATGGAGCACCCTCTGGAAGTCTATATGGCCACTGCATGGTCTTCATCAACCCTCACCTCCACAGGAGGAAATACTAGCCCATGAGAGACTCAATCCATTTGACTGTTCATTCTTCAGATTGTGGCTTTAAGAACAATCTCCACCCAGCCAGTTACTGGACCGTTAATGACAGAATATTCAAGGTTCCAACAATAACTCATCTACTGGCAGCAGCATGATAGCCAAGGAGTGTGTCAAGATCATGTTGAGTACCTCAGCAATCACCTTACTCATGGTTACCTACTTCCAGCCTTTTCATCCGGACATATGGTAACCAATCTTATTCACCACACCCCTTTAGCAAAGTTCTTCCTTGTAAATACTCCCAAGTATTGCTTGAATGTTTGAAACTTGTCTACCACCATCATGTGGAAACAGTCTGTTAACCACCAACTGTACTGCTTCTCAATCTAACTCATGCACCACGTTCATCAGATTAAATCTGCATCAAGTGTTCTTCCCACATCCTGGGTGAAGGAATTGCAATGTTGGCAAGGCCAGAATATTACTTATCTTTAAGTGCCCTCAAAGTAGTGGTGAGCTGCCTTCTTGAGCCACTGCAGTCCATGTGCTGTCAGGAAGGGAGTTACAGGATTTTGACCCAGCATCAGTGAAGGAATGGCAATATATTTCCAAGTCAGGAAGGTGACTAGCTTGGAGGGGAACTTCCAGGTGGTGGTGTTCCCAACTATCTGCTGCCCTTGTCCTTCTAGATGTTAGCAGCTGTGGGTTTGGAAGGTGCTGTCGAAGGAGCCTTAGTGAGTCCCTGCAGTGCATCTTGTAGATAGTACACACTGCTGCTACTGTGCATCGGTGATGGAGGGAGTGAATGTTTGTGGGTGTGGTGCCAATCAAGCAGGGCTGCTTTGCCCTGGATGGTGTCCTGCTTCGAGTGTTGTGGGAACTGCACTCATTCAGGCAAGTGGAGAGTATTCTATCACACTCCTGACTTGTGCCTTGTAGATGGTGGACAGGCTTTGGAGAGAGTCAGGTGGGTTACTTGTCACAGGATTCCCAGCCTCTGACCTGCTCTTGTAGCCACAGTATTTACATGGCTAGTCCAGTTCAGCTGCTGGTCAACGTTAACCCCAAGGTGCTTCCTCCTGTAACTCTGATCTGTGAAGCTGTGACTGATGATGTTCTCCTGAGTAGGATTCTTCACTTCGAATGTGATTCAGCTAGGCTTCATGCTAATTGGGTGAAGTTCCAGTTTAGAAGGGAGAGAGTGGCTCCTCTTTTCTGCCCTGTCCTGGCAGTGCTGTCCCACAACCCAAGGTGTGAGCAGGAGAAAAGCAGATTGACTAAGGTGCATTAAGTCTGGTGCTGTAGTTAATGCACCTCAAGTCAATCTGCTTTTCCTCTGCTCACCATGTGCTGGCTTCTGCTTCAGACTGAGTATCGGCTGCTTAATCACTTCAGAATATCCGGTACCGGGAGACAAGCTTCCAGCTCCTGTCGCCAATCACAACCTTCAGTCACTCTCTGCCCCCAAGTCAAGCATCTGCCACAATGGCCACTCAAATCCCAATATCCATTTCTTACCACCTTCCAGTACTCTGCACAACCTGGGCATCGAACACTGAAAGCCACAGCTTGTTCGTGTAAGCCTCAGAAAGTCCTTTTCAAGTGTAACCCAATCTTAAAAAAAGGGGACTTCCTCCCCTCCCACCCACACCCCAAAAATAAATCAGTGGGGTTGCTGAATACCAATACTGGAGACACCAGTCAAGCTTTTAGTTTAAAAAATAAAAGCAGACCAGAACTGAAATCAAATTCACCACATTGGCAGATTTGAAGCCACTCTTGGGCTCCCAAACCTTTCATTACCTCGTTTGGAAACTGAATGCCACAAGTATTGGTATTGGAGATAAAAAGCACGATACTGCGGATGCTGGAAATCTGAAACAGAAAAAAAAAGTGCTGGGAAAAACTCAGCAGGCCTGGCAGCATCTGCTGCGAGAGAAACAGAGTTAACAGAGTCTGTAAGAAGAGTCAGACAGACTGGAAACATTGACTTTTACCCCAAGATGCTCTCAGGCCTGCAGAGTATTTCCAGCTTTGTTTTTGTATTAGTATTGGAGATTCGATTAACAGGCCTGCTGTCATAGAAACATAAACTAGGAGCAGGAGTAGGCCATTCAGCCCTTCGAGCCTGCTCCGCCATTCACTATGATCATGGCATCATGGTTGATCATCCAACTCAATAGCCTGCTCCCGCTTTCTCCCCATATCCTTTGATCCCTTTCGCCCCAAGAGCTATATCTAACTCCTTCTTGAAAACATTCAACGTTTTGGCCTCAACTACTTTCTGTGGTAACGAATTCCACAGGCTCACCACTCTCTGGGTGAAGAAACTTCTCATCTCAGTCCTAAATGGTCTACCCCGTATCCTCAGACTGTGACCCATGGTTCTGGATTCCCTCACCATCGGGAACATCCTTCCTGCATCTACCCTGCCTAGTCCTTTTAGAATTGTACAGGTTTATCTGTGTCAACAATCACGAGAGAGGCGCACATTGAAGATTCAGAACCAACTGGACCCTTCCAAGGGCTGCAAGTCTCAATTCATCCACAGCAGCTGTGCTCAAGGTCTCACGAATTTCCAAACTATAAAAATTAGCATCCGAACAGGGGCTTGAACCCTGGACCCTCAGGTTAAAAGGCTGATGCTCTCCTGACTGAGCTACCCTGCTAAGAACTGCAGAGGCTGGTTTGAGGGGAAACTCAGACGGAGTAACCCAATGGTGACTCAGGAGAGCCAGGTTAAAGCAAAATACTGTGGATGCTGGAAAAACTCAGGTCTGTGGAGAGAGGGGACAAAGTTCACTTTTCGAGTCTGTATGACCCATCAGAGCGAAAGAGGAGTTACACTGGGCTGGAAACATTAAATGTGTTTCCCCTCTCCACAGATGTAACTCCAGCCCACTTTAACTGCTCAATAGCTCTGAGGAAGAGATCATAAGGACTCGAAACGTTGACTGTGTTTCTCTCTCCACAGATGCTGCCGGACCTGCTTTGAGTTTTTCCAGCATTTTCTGGTTTTCCTTTCAGATTTCCAGTTCTCGCTGGCCACGGAGAGGGCGGGTGAAGGTTACTTACTGCCACAGCTGCCGGGCGGGAGTGTCAGTGACTGTGTTCCGGGTCACTCCAGGCGGCAGGCTGGACGATGGAGGCTGGGCTTCAAGACTTGGGTATCTACCCTCTTAAAAAAGGAGAGAGAAAAGTCAGAGAGAGCTTGGAGACTGAGTTGTGAAGATGGGAGACTCCCAAGCAGCAACGTTGAGGGTATGGAGGGGGGTGGGGGAAGAGATGCATTTACCCAGTGAAATGGGGCTTGGAAACACGAACATGGGGGTTTCGCTGGCACCTTCAGCCCAAGGGCAAGTTGGAATAACTCGGGCAGCTCTTTATTCGAAAAAAATAGCTGAAGAGCCAACAGCTTCTCAGTAATAACGATGACCAATCTGCTGTCAATTGTCATAAAAAAAACCCCATCTGCTTCAATAATAAAGGGAATCTGCCCTCCTTACCTCCCATGTGATGGCCAAAGGCCCATGAATGGCCTCGCAAGCCATTGAAATCAAGGGCAATTGGGGATGGGCAACACATGCAGGGCTTTCCAGCGACGGCCACAACCCATGGAAAGAAAAAAAAAAACCTTTGGAGATTGGAAGAGACACATCCAAAATACAGAAGTGCCCCTATCGAGGGGCAAATAACCAGGAAACGGATTTACTATGAACCTTGTGCCCCCGTGGCTACCTTGACCAGTGCGTTCCAGAGGGGAAGAATTAAATATACACCAATTCTCACTGAAGTTTACTCCAGACTAGAACAACGAAGGTTTCGGGACTTTAAAAGTTGGAGAATGATGAACTTGTGGCCGAAAAAGGAGAGAGTGTAAGTACTGGCTCTAGTTCAAGTGCATTCAAGGCTCACTGAGCAAGGAGCACAAAAAGCAGGAGAAGGTTATTAACAGGCCAGCGATAACCTCAATTGCAAAAGAAAAAATACAATTGTCTCTATTAGAGAGTGGATGAGGATAGCAGTTCCTCCTTCCCCTGCTTATCACTGCTACAGACCTAGAACCAATAGGAGTATTTTGAGGGGGGGGGTGGGGGGGGCGGGAAAGAGAAGAGAGTCTGAGATTTCCCCCTCCCACTTCAATATCACAACCTTCCTACCGCTAGGAAGTGGAGATTAACCCCTAAACCGCCCCGGGACACCTTCCCCCCCACCTGCCTGGACCATTGAGACTCGGACAGGCAGTCCCCAGGGGCTGAACGGTGACCCAACAGTTCCTACCGGGTACCGGGAGCCTTTCCAAGTGAAGCAGCGGTGGGACAACGGCTCTGGGCAGCCCGCGTTTGCCGGGGGCGGAGGGTAGACTCACTCGGGCTCTTCTCTCCATAGGGGCGGTGGAGAATCTTCAGGGATTGAAATCTGCTTCGGAAACCAGGACTGACAAAGACAAAAAGTCAAATTATAAAAACAAAAGGAGAGCGAGTGAGAGATGTAAGAACACAAGCCATAAACTTGGGAAAGAGTATGTTAACCCTTCAGGAGGGATTGAGGAGACTTCTGCAGATGTTTAAAAGGGAAATATCAACAAGACCAGGAGTCATCATGTGCAAAGAGCAGAATGTGTGTAGGCAAGGCTTAGACACTTCAGCTGTCCCCAAGAGGCAAACCTCTCACATTTAAAATAGTGTCACTTAAATAGGGAAATAAAAAGCACAAACCACCACCACCACCACCTCAATCTCAAACAGACGACAGCCAAAAAATTCCCTCCCCCCTCACTGAAGTCGGTATTTACCAGCTGGAGTCCAGCTCCCAGGAAAAACATCAACCTCCCCTGCGCCCACAGCCCAGGTTTATAAACCGGATTCCCACTTGTACATAGACCAATCGGGCTGACTCTGGGACTAATCTCAATCTCAATCTCAAACTCCAGCTATCAGCAAAACATTGGCCACTTCCAGGGCGGCGCTGAGAGGAGAGGCTCCCTATCCAATGGGAAGAGCAGGACAATCAGAGGCTGGACTGGATCCTCAATGATAGGGAGGGAGAGGGGGAGGTGTTTTGGTTCATTTGGTCTGGTTAAAGGGACAGGATCTCTGTTCTGTTTTGTCCCAGGGATAGGGTGTCTCTCTCTCTCTCTCTCTCTCTCTGATTAAAGTGACAGGATCTCTGTTCTGTTTTGTCCCAGCAGCAGGGTTTCTTTCTCCCTCTCTCTCTCTCTCTATCTCTCTTTCTCATTAAAGGGACAGGATCTCTATTCTGTGTTGCCCAAGGGACAGTGACTCTCTCTGATTAAAGGCACAGGATATCTGTCCTCATTTCTCCCAGGGACAGGGTCTCTCTCTCTCTGATTAAACTGTCCCTAATGGACTGACCCTGAACTCCAATTACTTCCCCACAGACTGAGCTCAAACTACAGCCAGGAACAGGCCCTGCGGCCCTCCAAGCCTGTGCCAATCACATTTTTCACTTCCGGGGTCCGTATCCCTATATTCCATCCTATTCATGTATTTGTCAAGCTGCCTCTTACACACCACTATCGTACCTGCTTCCAGTTACTGTCCTTAATGGAATGACACTGCACTCCAGTTGATTTCCCACAGACTGAGCCCAATCCTGTCCCTAATGGACTGACCCTGAACTCCAATTGAATCCCCACAGACCGAGCCCAGTCCTGTCCCTAATGCTCAGATTCTGAACTCCAATTGATTCCCCACAGACTGAGCCCTGTGCTCTCCCTTATGGACTGACCCTGAACTCCAATTGATTCCCCACAGACTGAGTGCAGTCCTGTCCCAAATGGACTGACACTGAACTTCAATAGGTTCCCCACAGACTGAGCCCAGTCCTGTCCCTAATGGACTGACCCTGAACTCCAATTGAGTCCCCACAGACTGAGCCCAGCCCTGTCCCTAATGGACTGAGCCTGATCTCCAATTGATTCCCCAGTAACTGAGCCCATTCCCGTCCCTAATGAACTGACCCAGAGCTCCAATTGATTCCCCACAGACTGAGCCCAGTCATGTCCCTAATGGAAGGATCCTGAATTCCAATTGATTCCCCACAGACTGAGTCCAGTCCTGTCCGGAATGGACTGACCCTGAACTCCCAATAATTCCCCACAGGCTGAGCCCCGTCCAGTCCCTAATGGACTTACCTTGAACTCCAATTAATTTCCCAAAGACTAAGCCCAGTCCTGTCCCGAATGGACTGCCTCTGAACTCCAATTGATTCCCCATAGACTGATCCCAGTCCTGTCCCAAATGGACTTAGACTGAACGCCAATTATTCCCCACAGACTGAGCCCAGTCCTTTCCCTATTGGACTGACCCTGAACTCCAATCGATTCCCAACAGACTGAGCCTAGATCTGTCCCGAATGTACTGATCCTGAACTCCAATTGACTCCCCACAGACTGAGCCAAGTTCCCTCCCTAATGCACTGACCCTGAACACCAATTGCTTCCCCAAAGATTGAGCCCAGTCCTGTTCCCATTTTACTGACCCTGAACTCCAACTGGCTCCTCACAGACTGAGCCCAGCCATATCCCTAATCGACTGACCCTGAACACCAATTGTTTCCACACAGACTGAGACCAGCCCTGTCCCTAATGGACTGACCCTGAACTCCAAGTGTTTCCCCACAGACTGAGGACATCCATTTCCCTAATGGACTGACCCTGAACTCCCATTGATTCCCCACTGACTGAGCCCAAGCCTTTCCTTAATGGACTGACCTTGAACTCCGATTGGTTTCCCACAGACTGAGCCCAGTCCTGTCCCCAATGGACTGACCCTGAACTCCAATTGATTCCCCACAGATTATACCCATCCCTGTCCCTAATGGACTGACCCTGAACTCCAATTTATTCCGCACAGACTGAGCCCAGTCCTGTTCCTGATTTACTGACCCTGAACTCCAATTGACTCCCCACAGATTGAGTCCAGTCCTGTCCCTAATGGACTGACCCTGAACTCAATTGTTTCCCCAGAGACTGAGCCCAGTCCTGTCCCTAATGGACTGACCCTGAACTCCAACTGATTCCCCACAGATTGAGCCCAGTCCTGTTCCTATTTTACTGACCCTGTACTCCAATTGACACTCCACTGACTGAGTCCAGCCCTGACTCTAATTTACTGACCCTGAACTCCAATTGACTCCCCAAAGACTCAACCAAGTTCCCTCCCTAATGGACTGACCCTGAACTCCAATTGATTCCCCAAAGACTGAACCCAGATCTGTCGCTACTGGACTGACCCTGATCTCCAATTGATTCCCCACAGATTGAACCAAGCCCTGTCCCTAATGTACTGTCCCTAAATTCCAATTGATTCCGCACAGGTTAAAACAAGCCCTGTCCCTAATGTATTGATCCTGAACTCCCATTAATTCCCCACGGACTGAACACAGTCCTGTCCCTAATGGAATGACCCTGAACTCCAATTGATTCCCCACAGACTGAGCCCAGTCCTCTCCCCAATGGACTGATCCTGAACTCTAATTGATTCCCCTTCAGATTGAATCCAGATCTGTCCCTAATGGTAAACCCTGAACTCCAATTGCCTCCCCACAGATTGTACAAAGCCCTGTCCCTAAGGAACGGACCCTGAACTCCGATTGATTCCCCACAGACTGAGCCCAGGCCTGTCCCTAATTGTCTGACCCTGAATTCCAATTGATTCCCCACAGACTGATCCCAGTCCTGTCCCTAATGGACTGACATTGAACTCCAATTGATTCCCCACAGATTGTACCCAGCTCTGTTCCTAATGTATAGGCCTTGAACTCCAATTGACTCCCCACAGACTGAGCCGAGTCCTGTCCCAAATTGACTGAGCCTGAACTGCAAATGATTCCCCACAGACTGAGCCCAGTCCTGTCCCTAATGGACTGACCCTGAACTCCAACTGATTACCCACAGACTGAGCCCAGTCCTGTCTCTAATGGACTGACCATGAACTCCAATTGATTCCCCACAGATTGTACCCAGCTCTGCTCCTAATGTGCGGACCCTGAACTCCAATTGACTCCCCACAGACTGAGCTGAGTCCTGTCCCAAATGGACTGAGCCTGAACTGTAAATGGTTACCCACAGACTGAGCCCAGTCCTGTCCCTAATGGACTGACCCTGAACTCCAACTCCAATTGTTTCCCCACAGACTGAGCTCAGTCCTGTCCGTAATGGGTTGACACTGAACTCCAATTGATTCCCCACAGACTGAGCCCAGTCCTTTTCCAAATGGACTGGCCCTGAATTCCAATTGACTCCCCACAGACTGAGCCAAGTTCCCTCCCTAATGGACTGACCCTGAACACCAATTGCTTCCCCAAAGACTGAGCCCAGTCCTCTCCCTAATGGACCGACACTGAACTCCAATTGATTCCCCACAGATTGTACCCGACTCTTTTCCTAATGTACGGAACCTGAATTCCAATTGACTGCCCACAGACTGAGCCGACTCCTGTCCCAAATGGACTGACCCTGAACTGCAAATGGTTCCTCACAGACTGAGCCCAGTCCTGTTCCTAATGGTTTGACGCTGAACTCCCATTGCTTCCCCAAATACTGAGCCCAGTCCTGTCCCTAATGGACTGACCCTGAACTCCAATTGATTCCCCACATATTGAGCCCAGTCCTCTCTCTAATGGACTAGCCCTGGACTCCAATTTGTTCCCCAAAGACTGAGCCCAGTCCTGTCCCTAATGGACTGACCCTGAACTCCAATTGATGTCCCACAGACTGAGCCCACTCCTGTCCCTAATGTACTGACATTGATGTCCATCTCTGCCCCTGATATTAACCCTCTGTCCTGACCCCCAATCTAAATGCAACACTGAGCCTCAGATAAACATTATTACCTTTGCTTTTGTTGTTTGCAATGATCAATTGGATAATTTTCGTCTTGATTCATTCATGAGATGTGGGTATCACTGGCTTGGCTAGGATTTATTGCCCATCCCTAATTCGCAGGGGCACCTTAAGAGTCCACTTTCTGTCTGGAGACACATGTTTGCCAGACCAGGTTAGGACAGCAGATTTCCTAAAGGACATCAATGATCCAGATGGGTTTTTATGACAATCGACACTGGGTTTATGCTCATTATTAGCCTTTTCATTCCAGATTTTTATTGAAATTAATTTCCACTGTCTGCCCTTGTGGGATTCAAACTTGGGTCTATAATAGAATACTCGCGCAGTGACAATACGACAGCACCATTGGGTCTCCCAGCAGGTCGCCGAATGGGGAGGCCATGGATTATTGGCCATGTTGCTGGAGGAGTGACTCGGAGGTCCAGCGAATGGAATGGGGATAAGGGTTCAGATCCCACAACCTTAGCTGGTGGGATTAGGTAGGTAGGTCAGGTGTTTCTCACGTGTCGGTGCAGACTCGATGGGCCGAAGAGCCTCTTCTACCCTGTGATTCTGTGATTGTGTGAGTCCTGTCACCACTGTGCAGCCAGTACTGTGCCGATCTGCACAGCTATCCCACTGCCCTGCTCTCTTCTCTGCAATAGTCCAAGTGCCCTCCCGCTTCCACCATTATCCCCATGCCGTCTATCTAAAGGGCAAGAAATGCCGATCTAGCCAGCGACGACCACGTCCCATCAATGAATGAAACAAAGATCTTGAACCCAATAGGAGGGAGATAAAACATGTAAAACACCAAGTGCACAGTCCTCATGTCATTGAACTTATCACTTGTTCCAGTATTGTTTCTTAGAGGCCCTGTGGGAAAAGGAGAGGGTGGATCCTGTCGGCTGGTTCCCCGAGCAGACTGTCAAAGTCATTTGGCAGAATGCCTCATCGCCAGAACTTTCCAACAAGCACCAAGACAGAGCTTGGCTGGTGGTGAGAAAGGCCCTCCCCGTCAGATCCTTCCAACACGCCAGGAGTCTCACCTCCTCTGCATGTTGCCCTCGAGGTGGCTCTGGTGGGGATGAGACCGTTGTTCATCTCCTTGTGGATTGTGCCTTTGCAAAGAAGGTCTGGAGAGAGATGCAGTGGTTTCTGTCGAGGTTCATCCCGAGCAGTGCTGTGACACAGGACTCTGTGCTCTACGGGCTGTTCCCAGGGACACACACTGAGACAAACATCAACTGCAGCTGGAGGATCATTAACTCGGTGAAAGACGCTCTTTGGTCAGCCCGAAACTTGTTGGTCTTCCAGTGCAAAGTGTTGTCCCCGACTGAGTGTTGCAGACTGGCACATTCCAAGGTCCAGGACTACGTGCTGAGGGATGCACTAAAGCCACAGCAAAGGAGCAATGGAGAAAGATCACTGTCTAAGACCTTTCTGTCATAGTGCACCAAGGGACTGGGCATTGTATAGACCCCTCAGGCTGTATGACTTACAATGAATGTATACAGCGAATATTACATGTATCACAGTTGTGTATTGAAGCTCCTCAGAATGCAACATGATATATGTCGATAACTCCAATCCTATTGCACTGTCTGACTGTAATGACCACATTGAAATGTTTGCACTGTTCATTGATTGTATGGACGCACCTCATGTTCTACGTGGGAAACTTGAATATAGCTGCACTTTTTGTGATGGCCATTTTGAAATAGTTTGTAATGCTCTTTCGGATATTTTATGAATAAAGTATATTTTTACAAAAAAAAAGGACAGGGATTGGGTGAGAAGACTGCTGATATCACTGGCCCCGCCCCCACCCCAGCTCGGCCAATGAGGGCTTGGTTGAAACTTATTGGCCAGCATATGATTGGAGTCTGTGTATAAATGAGGGCTACAGGGAGTAGTGATTGCTCATTCTGTTGGAGTTTGCTGTTATGCTGAGTTCTGGTTTTCTTTTTTGTAAAGGTAAATTTTGGTGAGTTGTATGGTATTTGTTTTTTTCTTTTATTAGCTTCCTCTTATGTTGATTGATAACCAAGCAGGTTCCAATTTAACCTGGAGCTGTTTATAGGGTGTTGTTTGAAATAGTTGTATTAATTGAAGCAACAGATCACAGTTCATGTGTTAACTTGCCTTCCTAGGCTGAGAGTAAGCTCCTAGTTTGTTTTTCTGTTTAGATTCTGGGCAGAAAGCTGGAAAAATTGGAGCAGGAGGAGGTCATTCAGCCCTTTGAGCCTGCTCCTCCATTCAATATGATTATGGCTGGTCCCCTATCTCAATGTTATACTCCTGTGCTCTCCCTGTACCCCTGGAAGCCTTTAGAGTTTAGAAATCCATCTGTTTCCTTAAACACTCAGTGACTGCTCCTCTTCAGACTTCTGTGGTTGAGAATTCTACAGGTTCAGAGTGAAAAAGTTTCTCCTTGTCTCATCTCAGTCCTAAATGGTCTACCCTGTATCCTGATACTGTGACCTCTTGTTCTGGACCCTCCCCAGCCAGAGGGAACATCATCCCTGCAACCAGTCTGTCCATACCTGTCAGAATTTTGTTTCAATGAGATCTCCTCTTGTTCTTCTAAGCTCTAGTGAATACAGGCCTAGTTGTTGGATGATGTTGGAAGACCACATCTGCTAGTTCTCCCTCATCTATTCTGCTGGTTATATCCTAAAAGTGCTGGTAGCTTTGTAAAACATGATTTCCCTTTCATAAATCCAGGTTGCCTTTGTCTAATCCTGTTGATGTTAAGTGTCCTGCTGTCACTTTTTTTTATTAGACTCTAGATTTTTCCCTCCTATTGATGTGAGGCTAACTGGCCTATAATTCACTGTTTTCTCTCTCCCTTCCCCCTTTTCAATAATGGGGTTACATTGCCACTCTCCAATCTGCTTGGTCTGTTCCAGAATCTACAGAATTTTGGAAGATGACAACCAATGTACTTGCTATTTCCATGGCCACCTTTCAGTACCCTGGAATGTCCATTATCTGGCCCCAGGGATTTCAGTCCCACTAATTTCCTGCAATTCCATTTTCTCACTAGACTGTTGGTTCCCTGGTATTTCTGGCAAGTTATTTGTGCCTTCCTCTGTGAAGATGAAACTAAAGCAGTTGTTTAATTGCCCTGCTGATTCATTGCTCTGTATTATAAATCTTACAAGCTTATTAGAGTACAGGAGTAAAGAGATGTTACTGCTGTTGTATAGAGCCTTGGTGAAACCTCAGGGATATAGTTGCCATAGAGGGAGTGGCCCCCTTGTGGAAGGTGGGATATAGTTGGGATAGAGCTTGTGCAAGGAGTTGATGTATAAATAATTGCACTGTATGGCAAGCAGCTTGTTAAAGTCAATCGCTAGTTAAACATTGATTATCCTGTCTAAACAGAATAAAAAAGATACAATTGGACTGTGTTAGAAGCTGATTGGAAGTCAGTAGCACTGAGGAGATGCCTTGAAAATAAACTAGCTTGAACCAGAAGACAAGCCTGGGTTAATTCTTCTGCCACAGCCTCTTATTGTGAGTAACACAATGGGGTTTACCAAACTAATCCCTGGGATGGCTGGATTCTTTTGAGGTTAGGAAAACCTTGCGTTTTGAAGACTGGGCAGTGACCTTATTGAAGCTTGTGGAAGTCTTACAGGGCAATGCAGGCTGGATGTAAATAAAAGGTTTCCCACTTTAAGGCTGATGTGAGGGGAAATTTCTCCACTTGAGGTGTCTAATATTGGCAATCCTCTGCTCCAGAGAGCTGTGGAAACACTATTTTTCTTAAGCACGTTCCGAACTCCAACCTGGAGAGCCATGACACCCTGGGATAGGGCAGCAAGGTGGGCTTGAGGTAGAATATCAGCAGTGACTTCAACGAATGGCACAACAGACTTGATGGGCTGAATCCTCCTGCTCCTATATCAGTGCAGCTGGTTATAATCCTCAGTTCTAACCTTGCTTTACTGATTTTTAGTAAGAAATCTCTTAGTTGGTGACACTGTTAAGAGGTGAACTCTCTGAATCAGAGTGCAGAAGAGGCCCTTCAGCCCATCGAGTCTGCACTGACACGTGAGAAACACCTGACCTACCTCCCTAATCACATTTACCAGCGCTTGGCCCATAGCCTTGAATGTTGTGACATGCCAAGTGCTCATCCAGGTACTTTTTAAAGGATGTGAGGTAACACGCCTCCACCCTCCCAGGCAGTGCATTCCAGACTGACACTTGATTGGTAAGGGGATCAACGGTTATGGGGAGAAGGCAGGAGAAAGGGGTTGAGAAACTTATCAGCCATGATTGAATGGCGGAGCAGACTCGATGGGCTGAATGACCTAATTTCTGCTCCTATGTCTTATGGTCTTATGGACACCACCCTCTGCGTAATAAAGTTTTTCCTCACATCCCCCCCTAAACCTCCTGCCCCTCTCCTTGAACTTATGCCCCCTTGTGACTGACCCTTCAACTAAGGGGAACAGCTGCTCCGTATCCACCCTGTCCATGCCCCTTTTAATCTCATACACCTCGATCAGGTCACCCCTCAGTCTTCTCTGCTCCAAAGAAAACAACCCAAGTCTATCCAACCTCTCTTCAAAACTTAAATGTTTCATCCCAGGCAACATCCTGGTGAGTCTCCTCTGCACCCCCTCCAGTGCAATCACCTCCTTCCTATAATGTGGCGACCAGAACTGCACACAGTACTCCAGCTGTGGCCTCACCAAGGTTCTACACAACTCCAAGAAGGGTCATTCGGACTCGAAACGTTAACTGTGTTCCTCTCGGCAGATGCTGCCAGACCTGCTGAGTTTTTCCAGGTATTTTTGTTTTTGTTTTATGACCTCCCTACTGTTCTTTGTAATGCAGGTTAAACCGGAACCCTAGCGACTGTGGGAACATGGAGTGCTCCGGAAAAGTGAGCTTGCCATCGACACCGAGGAAGCATGGAGTGCCCATGGCCATTCTCAGCCCGAGAGTTCACCGGGAAGAGCCTGGCAGCTCGGGTACAAGCTCGCTCTTTGGGCACCAGTTACTAGCGGCTCTGTGGATGAGCCCGGCGGCAATGCAGTGGGCTGAAACGTTTTTTTATAAGAGAATTTAATTAAACGCTGGGGGCTCTTTCAAATGTACACAAAGGGGTGCACTTGACAGGGTGAGGGCTTTGGGGTGTGGGGGAGTGGGGGGGGGGGGTGGCGGCAGGGGCTTTGGGGTGTGGGGGGGGGTGCGGCGGGGTGTTTCAGTACATGAAACTAGTGGGGGAAGTTCGCTCTGCGCAGTCACTGCTGTGTTAAACAGAATCCTCCTGGTCAAGCACATGAAACCTGCTACACAATATCTTTCCTTACTTCAGGTCTGTCTCCAGCAAGCTCACTTTACAGTAACATTCACTCTTTTTGTTTGGCTTCTGATTTTCATGTTCTTTTGGGATGCCTTCTACCTTTCTCCCAAAGTTTATTGACCTGAAGTTAGTAACAGGATTGGCCATTGTGGAGTTAAACCTCCTCCAACCCATTACACTGGGCATGGAGTGTACCAAGGCTCTGCCTGAGTGAGAAGCCTTGCTTGCTGCACAATGCACAAATTTTGTCCGGTTTCTTTCGTGGGCTGAGCCAAGAAACTCAGCCCAACTGTAGGTGGTGGTAGGTTTAAATCCTTGCAGTATCTGCGTTTTGAGTCAGTAATAGCTTGCAGCTTTTGTCTCCTTGTCTTTGCAGAAGGTGGACAGAGGAGAGTTGGTAACAATGCTGTACCTGCAAACTTGACTTCACAGACAGCCAGGAGGCTATCCACAGGTGGTCATGCACCCATTACAGGGAGACCTTCCCAGTCCAAGTAAGTACTTTAGAAATATTAGCAGGAGTAGACCACTCGGCCCATCAAATCTGCTCTATTATTCAAAATGATCGTGGCTCATCATGGACTTCAACTCCATTTTCCTGCCTGCTCCCTATATCCCTTAATTCCCTGAGACCAAACCTGTCTGACCCAGCCTTAACGTATTCAATGAGGGAGCATTCACAGTTTAGGTAGAGAGTTCCAAAGATTCGCAGCTTCAATAAGATCACCCCTTAACTCTGGAGAATAAAAGTCCAGTGTCCTCAGCCTCCCGTCATAGGGTAACACCCTCAGCCTAGTGACCAGGGCCAATCTAATGAACCTTCACTAACATCTCTGCTCCACCACCTCCATCGGAGGTGAATCCTTCCTTAAATGCAGAGACCAAAACTGCACACAATACTCCAGATGCACTCGCTAAAACCCTGTACCACTCTGTTGTTGGTTCCTGGCAAAATTCACCTGTCTGGTGTATGACTGCCACCAACTGTATCAGGATGTACAATGCAATAAAAATCCCAAATTCGATGCCTTTATCCTGTGGAAATTTAAAGCCAACGTGACTTTAACTATCCCACTAGCCAAATCTGGCAGCTATCATGAGCCACCATATCACGCTCTATACCCCTCTGTGGAAATTGGGAATGCTTGCTCTCCACCTTCGATTGAATTGGTGGTAAACCATTTGCCTGCCAGACCTGACCTTGGCCAATGGGGATTGACCTTGGAGGGAGCTAGCTTTCCTGACCCAGCTATCCCGGATGGCACTCTCTCTGCATTGTCTGTTTTGGCACTCCCCTGAAGGGTAACTGCCCAGTGTCTGAAGCCATTGACTTAGCAGTGAAGCAACGTTCAACATGGATTTGGGGAGGGCTTGTAGATATCCTGACTTTGAGGTACACGCAGTGCTCTAACTTAAAGCTGGGAAATGATGCAGCAGCGATGGGTAGATATTTCTTATTTCCACTTGATCAATTTTCGATGTCTGACTGAAGTAAGGGCGAGATTACAGATTGCCTGTCAGAGCTTGTAATTTGTCACTGGTGTTTATGCTGTTAGGTTGAATCATTTATTGCCCATCCCTAGTTGTCAACATTTTTGGCCAGACCAGGAAGGGACATCAGATTCCCTTCAAGGGCATTCGTGAACCAGATGGGTTTTTACAACAATCGACAATGGGTTTCATTAGACTTAACATATTTTTAGTGAATTCAAATTCCACCATCTGCTGTGAGTGGGATTTGAACCTGGGTCCCAAGAGTGTTACCCTGGAACTCTAGGATACTAGTCCAGAGACCATACCACTATGCCATCACCTCCCCATATGTACTCTTGGTCACTCGACCAATTCCAGGTTCCTGCGTCACCAATGGAAGCTGGGATTGTCTGAATTGAAGATGTTGTTGGAGGGATGCGTAGGATTGTTCAGACCGGGGGACTAACTACCAGCTCTGTTCCCTCAGCTCCAGGGGGAGTGGTGCATCCAAGAAATCCATGAGGATGCTGGAAATGGAGATGGCGATAATCTCTCGCCTGCAAAAGGAGACAGCAGATCACATGAAGCTCTGTAGGAGGCGCTTTGCATCCAGGAGAATAATGAACACACTGGAGTTGCAAATGGCGACCATCTCTCGATTGCAAATGGGGGTGGTGGAGCGAATGAACTGCAACCAAACTGCGATGGACCAGAGCTCAAGTAGGTGATACTCCTGTGCCATGTCAAACCTTGTCTCCACCCCACACAGTGCATTCCAGATCCTAACCATTAGATTGACCCCATCTCCACCACACTCAGGCAGTGCATTCCAGATCCTAACCAATAAACATGTTTTTCTCACCTATCACTTTTGCAAATGACTTAAATCTATGCCCCCTTGTTCTTGGTCCTCATCTACTATCCAGGCCCCTCATGAATGCATCTATCAATTTCCCCCATTCCCAATCTTCAAAGTTAAGGAAAGCAGTCCCAACTTCTCCAGTGCATTGTTATAAATGACATTCTTGATATATTTCTCTAATCTTTCTGCACTCTTTCCAATCTCTTCACATCCTTACCAATGAGCAGCACCCAGAACTGGGTGCAACACCCTAGCTGAGGCCATATCAATGTCCTGTAAGTTCAACCCTGCCTTTGCACATGGTGTGCATGGGTTACCATTGCCCTTGAGGTGTATCCAAAGGGTGTTCCAACATGTTCCCCACAACTGAGTGTCCACATGCCCTGAGTGTACAAATCAGGTTCGAGGACAATTATCCATGCTGGTATCCCTCCATCAACATTGTTGCTTCATCATCAATACTTGACCTCAATTGGGTCAGAAGATGGTAATACAATTTGTTCACTGGAGCTTCTGCCTCTTACAATTGGGTCATGTACCAGATGAGCCCTGAACTCGGATCCCAGAGGGAAACTTGAAACAACTGCTTTGCAATTGGCATGCATCTCACTTATACCATGAATTCAGTAGTAAATAAGACCACTGAGTCTTGTAGGTTTCTTAAAAACTAAATTCAACCTTTTAATAATAGGAGAAATGATTACGTACATAAATCTACAAATTACTGAGATTAACTAGAGGATTTAGAACTTAACTCCCAGTTATGTTTTTAAGGCAACAGTAAGACAATCTTCAAAAGACCCAGGCAAAGAAACGCAATACCCTGAACAATCCAGATCAAACTGAGTTTTCTTAGCTTCAGTTCTTTGCAGGCAGCAGCTTGAGGTGTAGATGCTGGAGGCTTTTCACACTTGTTAGATCTTAGAATTCCTTCCCTTACACACAGCCTTTGCTCCTTTTATATACATTTCACCCCCTCCTTTGTAATCAATGTAGTCTGGTTTATTTCCAAATGCAAATATTCCCTTTACACCTCTGTTTACCTACTTAACATTGCAAACCTAGCTTATCATCTTATATATCAAAGCTTTCAGGCCAGCTGCTTTTAATTCAATTAAGACCCCCCACTGCACAGACCCCACTATTACTGCTTTACTTAATAGTAAATTAGAATAGCATTGAGTTATATCTTCCTGACTACAATATTAGTACACTGGGGGTACTGCCTCTTAGAATTGTCAGATTGACAGGCCATCAGGTTTTGTTCATGCGGTACTCTGCCACTGAATAAGTCCATTTATCTAAACTTTCAACTGGAATACTTGGATCATGTGTCTAAATGCATTGTCAGCATTCTGGGGTTTACTATTGACCAGAAACTGAACTGGACTAGCCATATAAATACTGTGGCCACAAGAGCAGTTCAGAGGCTGGGAATTGTGTGATGCGTAACTCTCTTCCTGACTCCCCAAAACCTGTCCACCATCTACAAGGCACAAGTCAGGATTGTGATGGAATACCCTCCTCGTGCCTGGAATGAGTGCAGCACCTAAAACACAAGAAGCTCGACACCAAAGCATCCCACTTGATTGGCACCACATCCACAAATATTCACTCCCCCTGCCACCACTGACAGTGGCAGCAGTGTGTACCATCTACAAGATGCACTGTAGGAATTCACCAAGGCTCCTTCAACAGCACCTTCCAAATCCACTACCACCTAGAAGGGCAAGGGCAGCAGACACATGGGAACACCACCACCTGGAAGTTCCCCTCCAAGTCAATCACCATCCTGACTTGTAAATATATTGGCTGTTCCTTCATTATCACTGGGTCAAAATCCTGAACTCCCTCTTAACAGCACTGTGGGTGTACCTACAGCACATGGACTGCAGTGGCTCAAGAAGGCAGCTCACCACCACCTGCTCAAGGGCAATTAGTGATAGGCAATAAATGCTGGCCCAGCCAGGGATGCCCACATCCTGTGAATGAACTAAACATGCCAAAGTACCAATAAATCAACAACTCTTCCAAGTTTATGATGTCACTGCAGTTGCATGCCTGTTAGCAAGTTAATGCTGTTCTGTGTACAAGTCACTGATATGGGACTGCAGTGTGATTAACCAGCAAACTGAGAGCCTGGTCACCCGCTGCTCAATACATTAATATTAGGATCGCAGCTCCAGTTGACTGACTATCGCTAGGAGGTGTGGGTGGTGGGGGTGGGGGGCTCAGTGGTGTCCAGGACAGACTGGGGGATGGGAGGTTAGCCTGACAGATCTCAACCCCCTTGAGAATGAACTCTTTCTCACCTGTGTTCCCTCTTTCAGTGAGACGGGCTGATTCCTGGCAAAGAGGAGGATCTGAAGACCAGTGAGCCTCGATTTATCCTGAACGTATATGTCTGTCATCTTATTGCCTTCGAATTCGTCACCACTCACTTGTGCTTGAACTTGTCCTTGGGTGACTGCTGGTTAAATGCAGAATGGAATGTCTTATGCCCCATCGGCATCTGCCCGGCAACATAAACTGTCCTCAGTCAAATATTGCTAACAGCCGAGCGTTTGCCAAGTACCATACACTCTCTCCTTAATGCATTCATGGTTCATATTTGTCACCAGGTCAGTTCATATTTTTTAAAGTTTCTTAAATTTGTCCCTTTGTTCTATTTTCAGTAAGTTGACCAGTTGAAATGACTTGAATGGCGAAGGTCTAATCTGAATGACCATGTCCATCGTTTCTGATATTGCTCATGTGCTCTCCCTCTCTCTGCCTGAATGTGTTTCCACATTTCCCATGACTGTTGGGCTCATCCTGGGGCACTGTAGCTATTTGCAAGACATGAGATTTTGGAATTTTTGAAATGTTTTAATCTTTTCTAAATATTAAAGATTTTCATTGAAATGTACCCACCATGTGTCTTGTCTTTAGATCCTGAAATGTTTTACTCAGCGCAATGAGTGTGAAATAGTCTGTCAGTCCCTTAAATTATCACTAGCATAAGGTATTCTACCGGGGATCTTGTCCGGATTGAAGCTCCACCCTAAGCCCAATCGGGCTGTGCAGTACTGTGCACTGAACTCTTGCAGGTATCCCATTTTATTTTGTTTTTCTCTTTATGGTATGTGGGCATCACTGGCAAGGCCAGCATTTTCTGCCCACTCCTAATTGCCATTGAACTGAGTGGCCTGCTAGGGCAAATTTCATGTGGCATTTAAGAGTCAGCCATATTTGTGGTGGGTCGAAGTTACATGTAGGCCAGACCGAGTAAGGACTGCAGGTTTCCTTCCTGAAAGGGACATCAGTGAACCAGATGGGTTTTTAATAACAATCGATGAGTTTCATCGTCGCCATTACTGAGACGAGCTTCATTTTCTAGACTTGGTGAATTTAAATTCCACGAGCTGCTGTAGTGGGATTTGAACCAATTAGTATTAGCCTGGCTCTCTGGATTACTAGTCCCGTCAGGTTACCAATAATCCTCCATCTCCCCGAGGTGGAATTCAGAGGTGGCTGAATTCAGAACCATGAGTCGGTAATTTTTTTATTTGTTTGCAGGATGAGGGTTACACTGTCTGGGCCAGCATTTATTGCCCATCCCTAATTGCCCTTGAAGGTGGTGATGAGCTGCTGCCTTGAACCAATGTCAGCATTTGCTGTCCACCCCTAATTGAGGGTCATGTCAGGGGACAGTTAAGGGTCAACCACATCTGCTGGGGGTCACATGTAGGCCAGATGGGAATGGCAGGTTTCTTTCCCTAAAGGGCAAATGAAACCAATCCATGAAGTGTAGATATACCCAACAGCACTGTGGGTGGTTCCTGGATTTTGACCCAGTGACAGTGCAGGACTGGCTATATATTTCCAACTCAGGATGGTGAGTGACTTGGAGGGGAACTTCTAGGTGGTGGTGTCCCCTTGACACTGGTGCCCTTGTCCTACCAGAAGACTGGCCGTGGGTTTGGAAGGTGCTGTCGAAGGAGCCTTGGTGAATTCCTCCAGTAATCTTGTTGATGGTGTACATTGCTACCACTGTGAATCGGTGGTGGAGATAGTGAATGTTTGTGAATGTGATGTTGATCAAGTGGCTTCTTTCTCTGGATCGTGTCAAGGTTGTTAAGTGTTGTGGGAGCTGCACTCATCCAGGCAAGTGGGGAGTATTCCATAACACTCCTGACTTGTGCCTTGTAGATGGTGGACTGGCTTTGGGGAGTCAGGAGGTGAGTTACTTGTCACAGGAGCCACAGCCTCTGGCCTGCTCTTGTGGTGACAGTATTTATATGGCTAGTTCAGTTTCTGGTCAAAGGCAGCCCTGAGGATATTGATTAGAGGAGGATTCAGTGATGGTAATGCCATTGAATGTCAAGGGGCGATAGTTGGATTCGCTCTTGTTGGACATGGTCATTGTATGACATTTGTTTGGTGTGATTGTTACTTTCCACTGGTCAGCCCAAGCTTAGATTTTGTCCAGTTCTTGCTGCATTTGGACACGGACTCCTTCAGTATCTGAGGAGTTGCGAATGTTGCTGAACATTGTGCAGTAATTAGCGAACATTCCCACTTCTGACCTTATGATGGAAGGAACATCATTGATGAAACAGCTGAAGATGGTCAGGCAGAGGAAACGACCCTGAGGAACTTCTGCAGTGATGTCCTGGAGCTGAGATGACTGATCTCCAACATGTACAACCATCTTTCTTTCTGCTAGGTATGACTCCAACCAGCAGAGAGTTTCCCCCCTGATTCCCATTGACTCCAGTTTTGCTGGGGCTGCCTTCATGTCAAGGGCAGTCTCTCTCACCCCGCCTCGGGACTTCAGCTCTTTTGTCCATGTTTGAAACAAGGCTGTAATGAGGTCAGGAACTGAGTGGCTGTGCAGAACCCGAACTGGGCATCAGTGAGCAGTTTATTACTAAACAAGTGCTGCTTGATAGCACTGACATTTTCCCATTACTTTACTGATGATCGAGAGTAGACTGATGGGGTGGTAATTGACTGGCTTGGATTTGTCCTGCTTTTTGTGTATTGGGAAAATTTTCCATATAGCTGGGGAGATGCCAGTGTTGTATCTGTACTGGAACAGCTTGGCTTGGGGCACAGCAGGTTCTGGAGCACAAGTCGTCATTACTATAGCTGGAATATTGTCAGGGCCCATAGCCTTTATCACTTGGGTGAGGAATGGCAGCGGAATGGTGAGGTGGGGAGATGAGTGTTTTGACACAGCAAGTGGCAATGACCTGGAACTCGCTGCTCACCAGGGTGATCCAAGTGGAAATGATTGATTTCTGAATGAAACTGGGCCCTTCAGGCAAGTAAGCTCCCTGGGCTATAGCAGCTGCATGGCAATGAATGGGGCTGCTCTGTGGGAGCTGGCATAAAATGGGCTGAATGGCCTGCAGCTGCGACATAAAGAACTGACTCCAGGTGGGAAGACGAGTGTGTCAAAGGTTTAAAAATGAACTGATTCTCCACTGTACTAACTTGGCCTAACACACGTGTCTCTCTCTGAAGCCAGGAACAATTTTTTGCCCTGGTGAGGGGCCATCGTGTTTGATGTTGGGTATCGGCGAGACCCGAGTGTAAGAGTTGGAGTGACCCTGACTTAGCATCAAAGTCAACAGGGCTGAGCGATATTGAATGTTGGATATCACTGATTTATTGTGCCTAACGTTTAACATGTTGGGGGGAGATCGTGTCCTCATGGTAATGTTGGAATTGGTTAATACAGCCTGGAATTATAAAGCTAGTATCCAAAATGGTGACCAGGACAATTATAACTAGCCACAACTTTAAAAAAAAAAACACATCAGGTTCACTAATGTCCCTTTCAGGAAGGAAATCTGCCATCCTTAACTGGTCTGGCCTACACGTGACTCCAGACCCACAGCAATGTGGTTGACTCTTTACTGCCCCCTGAAATGGCCGAGCTGGCCACTTGGTTCGAGGGCAATTAGGGATGGGCAACAAATGCTGGCCTTGCTTAGGATTTAAGATCTTCAGCAACCTTAAACCTGTACTGACACATTCCTTGTAATACTTGCCCCCTCTGTCCTCCCCCCACCCAACGTTCCCCCCACAAGGTACTTCCTACACCCGCTGCAAATGAATTACTTTGTCTATCAACTGCAATTGATAAGTTTTCCCCTTCCAAACCAATCTCTCTCCTTTTTACAAAAGGTTGATTGTGTTTGATTTTTTTTGTATCAATCTAAGTTTGCAGAAACTGTACCGAGAAACATTGTTTTACTTTAATGAGGTGTGAAAATGGCTATTAATTTAACTTCAGCTTTATTTCAGTGGTCACAGAATCTAACTGGTGAGACAGATTGCTACTACTGCAGTCAAAAGCAGTTTCAGTAACAATCTGCTGGGAGTAGGTTTCAAGTTATTTTGACTAATTCCTTCCTTATAACACGGTTTCGAAATGCATTGCAGCCTTAGTCTAAACATAAACACGAGTGGATAATGAGTGTGCAGGGTACGGGTGCAGTATTCAGTCGTGTTTCATCGATGCACGGTTTTCATGCTGGGACCACCCATCATTCTAGCTTTGGTCTATCAGATGGAAGTGACTTCCTGAATAAATGTAAATCTGTACAGCAGGGAGCTGACTTAACTATTGTCACCTGGAGCGGCTGTCAGTTTTAAGTTCTCTATAAACATCCATAAACATACACTCCCTCCATCACCGACACACAATGGTAGTAGTGTGTACCATCTACAAGATGCACTGCAGAAACTCACCACTGCCTGTCTTCTGTGTATTAACTAATCATCAGTCCATTCTAATATGTTACCCCTACCTACTAGAAAAACAAACTGCAGCAACCTCTTTCCCCCTTGGAACAAATTGCTGACTTAGCCCATGGTTCACTGTCCTCAGATCAGTGTGTGCTTCCTAACTCTGTTCAGCAGCAATGCCTGTCAACTTTTATATTTTTTATTCATTCACCGGAGTCGGGCTTCACTGGCTGGGTCAGTGTTTATCGCCGATCTCTAATTGCCCTGAAGAAGGTGGTGGTGAGCTGCTGCCTTGAACTGCTGCAGTCCATGTGATGTAGATACACCCACAATGCTGTTACAGAGTTCTAGGATTTTGACCCAGCGACAGTAAAGGAATGGCCAATATATTTCCAAGTCAGGGTGGTGAGTGACTTGGAGGGTGAACTTCTGGGTGGTGGTGTTCCCATGTGTCAGCTGCACTCATCCTTCTAGATGGTAGTGGTCGTTGGTTTGGAAGGTGATGTGGAGACTAGATCACAAAGTGTTTAAAGAGGAGGTAGATAAATTTTTGAAATATCGGGGAGTTGAGGTCTATGAGGAGACGAGAGGAGGACGGAAAGAAAAGAGAGAAAAGACAGAATATAGGGAGATGGGAGGGAACAGGAAAATGTGTGTGTGTGTGTGCGTGTAGTGAATGAAGAGCAGGGAAAGAGAGAGGGATATTGAAAACCAGACATTGAGATAGA
This sequence comes from Cetorhinus maximus, assembly GCF_964194155.1. Taxonomy (NCBI): domain Eukaryota; kingdom Metazoa; phylum Chordata; class Chondrichthyes; order Lamniformes; family Cetorhinidae; genus Cetorhinus; species Cetorhinus maximus. The sequence continues at coordinate 37,146,763 of NC_135901.1, read as the reverse complement.
GAGAGGGAGATAGAGGGATGCAGCATTTGTGTCCCTGTACAGGAGAGACACCTATCACTAAATTTAGGTATTAGTGTCACTGTCGCAAGAGGTCCCACATCAGCAAAGTGGATGTTTTTAAACGCTGGAAATGACCCCCTTGCCAATTTCATTCAACCTTGTGCTTAAGTGCCACAGCCTGCCATGTCCGCCCAGGTTGTGACTCTCGAGTTTGCAATCCAAGTATCCAAGGCAATCATTTGTAATGTATGGTTTGTAAGATGCGTTTGCCCTTGTGAGGAAGGCAACGATGGGCAAAGCCACAATGGCTGGTCCCGTCTGCATGTTGGGCAGGCCGGAGGAGCCCGCTGTGGCACACAAGTGCAGCTGGACCAGATGGTGTAACTGAGGGAGACCCGCTTTCCCTTCCTGCATTAATGAAATGACAGGGCGTTTTATCAATCATTCAGGAGATCTCATCTGCACCTGCCCACAAACGAGTCATTTAATTCGCCTGACATGTGCCCGGTGCTCTGAAGCAGTCCACTGGGTCATGTTGGAGAGGAAGGATTAACCCGTTATTTGACTAATTGAGCCGGTCGACTGAGTGGATATTGGAACAGGTTCTTCAACCCCTCTCTAAATTTGCGCTGAGTCACCGCGTAAATGAATGTGTTCCTGCAGAGCTCAAGAGCTGGAGCATATTGGCGCTTTCTTGCAGAATGCATTTTGGGTCGCCAAAGCCAAGGATCTGATCATTCGTAATTCGCTCGTTCAGGAACTGTGCCACGTAGGTCATCCACAACAGGATGAAGCTGCCAGAGACAGTGAACAGTAAGACGATGGACCTTCTCCGGCTCTCCATCTCTGGGTCACTGTGCTTCTGGCCATTGCTCTGGGTCCGGAGCCTCCTGCGGGTTCTGCTTGCCGCTAGGGTGTGCCTGACAGTCAGAGCATTGAGCAGAAGGATCAGGAGGAATGGGAGGCACGGGGTCAAGATGCGGTCAAACCAGTCAAATGCCCTCCATGCCAGAGAAGTGTAACGGAGATCCTTCAGGCGGCAGTACCAGGGCACATTTTTAATTATGTACACGGGTTCATGTATAAAGTACCACTTTTTAAACAGCCCAAGGAACAAACCGTCCCTATTACCACCACCACCGTTTTTTCGGTGCAGTAATTTGTTTTCAACTTCAGGCAACAAATGGCCACAAAATGATCGGCAGTGAAAGCAACTGTCAGCCAGACAGAACTGTCTCTGGATGCAGAAATGAAAGCAATGCTCAGACAGCACACGGGAGTAATGGACAGGAAGTTGCCTGGAAAATAAATACCAGGAATCCGGTTCAACAGCACGGCGGTGATGATGACCAGGAGATCCGACAACGCTATGGACACTAAGCACCAAACGATACATCGGGAGAGACCACACCTTCCTCGGGACAGGATCACAATCGCCACTAAATTAACTTCAAGAAACAGAGAAGGATGTGAAGCAAAAGTAGAGGATAAACTCGAAAAAACAGCATTCTATTGATCAGAGTTTTACATTTTGCAGCGTTGATGTTTGAAATAATGAAACCCTTGTTACCATCCAAAGATATAGTAGAATAAGTCCGGGAGCTCGGGTGAAACAAGTTAATATTTAATCATTAATAACATTTCGAACTGGAATCCACCAGGAAACAAAAGAAAAAAGAAAACGATTCAAGAATTGTGTAAGGTGCAATTGGATTGCAATAGTCAATTGTACAAATCTAAATAACAAACCTTCAGGAGGAGAAAAGAAGGAAGATGGCTTGAGGGATATTTGATAGAAATCTCTCAGGGGCAGCGAATGTGGAGGGGCAGGAACAGACGGAAATATTTGAGGAGCTTCAAAACGAGGCAGAAGCCCTAAATATTCTTATTTCATTGTTCCAAATTGTTAACAATGCCTCAATCTTTAATTTGAAATAAAAACAAAATACTACGGAGTCTGGAAACCTGAAACAAAAGCAGAAAATGCTGGAAAAAGCTCAGCAGGTCTAAGAACATCTGTGGCGAGAAATACAGAGTTAATATTTTGAGTCTGTAAGACTCTTCGAGTCGTATGACTTGAAACATGGGGTTTTGAAACAAGGGAATATGTTTTTGATACCATGTTCTATCGGGGTTATCGCATTTCTGTCACTGACGGACCAGTGCATAATTTTACAGTGGGATAGTGTAATTGTTAAGTCGCTACTAACATGCACAGTCACTTCTTTAACATGTAGAACGGGTTTGGTTCACTCCTATCCCTTTAGGGAAGGAAATCTGCCTTCTTGCCCGACCTGGCCTACGTGTGACTCCAGACCGATGACGATGTGGTCGACTCTTAACTGCCTTCTGACATGGCCGAGCAAGACATTAAGGATGGGCAGCAAATGCTGGCACTGCCAGCGACGCCCACGTCCCATGAAAGAATGAAGATAAGGGAAGTGCTCCCTGGCAATTGACCTTAAACAGCCTCACTCCAATTTAAATTCAATTAAAACGCCAGGAATATGATGCTCTCCTCAGTCATGGTGACCATGAAACTACCATGCATTGTTGTAAAAACCCATCTGGTTCACTAATGTCCCTTTAGGGAAGCAAATCTGCCGTCCCTAAACGGTCAGCCCTACATGTGCTTCCAGACCCACCGCTAATGTGGTTGACTCTTTTAACTCCCCCTGAAATGGCCCAGCAAGACACACAGTCCTCAAGGGCAGTTAGGGAGGGGTGATATATGTCGACCCAGCCGGCTCCGCTCCAATCCCATGATCGAGTAACGCTAACAGTAATAATGATAATGAAAAATCTATAATTGCTGGCTTTGCAGAATTGACCAGAAACAGTTCGGTGAGTGAGGCGGAGCGGCTGGAAAGTTCTCCAGCTCCTCGCAATCCACGTGGACAGCGGCGGTTCAAGGAGATGGTCCAGCATTACCTTCATTAGGGATGGCCAATACATGGGTGGCCTCGCCAGCGATACCAAACTCCTGTGAAAGAGGAACATAAACTGAGAAGCAGAGAAAACTGAGACACGGTTTACCTGGCACTGCGACAGCGGCGAGGGCGGTGTAGTATATGGCATAGAGAGGGCCTCTTTGTGGAAAGAGCATCTTCTGAGAGGAGCAGCGGTGAGAAGCACCCAAGCTCTGTTCGACTATTGAAGTAGGCATTATTAAACCTGAGATTTAACACCCTTTCCCCCCCAGAGGCACAATTAGGGAGGCTAGAAGGTGCTTGTCTAACTTTGAACAAAGAAGTGAGGTTCCGTCACTCATTCATATTAATTACGGCCATTGAACAAACACGTACAAGTGCAGCCCCTTGGACTGTAGTTTCCGATGCAGGGAAATGATCTCGGCTGGTCCCCACAGAATGCTAGAAGGAAACGTCGAACACTTATCCTGTGGTCTGTCCCATCACTTTGGAAGCCGCCGGTGATTCCTAGAATATTTTCAGGGCATAAATTCAAAACACTTGATATTCTCCCAAAAGATGATTAATCTGTGGAATTCTCTCCCCATTACTGAAAGTAAACCTACTATTCTAAAACATATGAACATTAGACACATATAACACAAGGTTACTGTTTGACCGAAGTGTCCGGGGCATGTTCAGTATTAGATAGAAATATCAGGTAGAAATTTATTCTTGGCCTCAAGTTAAAGTTAAAGGTGGCTGCTGCACCGGACTGTCAGGAACAGTGTCAACGGTAGATCGTGATCTCTGTTACAAGGTTGGACTGGAGTGTAGGGTACAAGAGCAGTAAAACACCACATTTCAATCACATGGTCACCGTTTGACGGTGACATCACTTGGACCGGTTCATCAAATGCCAAGGTCATCGTTAGAACAGGGCACCATTTCCATGGGCACCAGTATTCCACGGTTATCAATTGCAAGGTTATTGTTACACCGGAGTATCACTTACAAGGGCAGCTTTAATATTAAACTAGATTATCAGCTCAATAATCATTCTCAGTCCATGGTCTCAGTTATACAGTCGCTGGTAGAGCTGACAACAGTTTAAAACTATCAATCCCCTAGTTTCCTTTTTGATCATTAGATAATCAACACCCTTTCATCCTTTCGGATTATGACTGCTCCTGTCCACCCTGTGACACTTGTGCTATCTTCATCCCCCGAGAAATGAATTGAAAGGCTCAATTTGCTGGTATCATTTTTTCTCAGAAATAATCAGATCTCCGGAATTGAAATTGTTCGTTTATGATCAGTGCTGTAAGCCTGCAGGGTTCCATAAGTCTGTTCTTTCTCACAGTGTAAGATGCTGTTTTCAGTTAATATTGAACAACAAACGCGAATTACTGATTTCTGGCGACTCGGAGATTAAATGCGTTTGGTAGTGTTTCTGCCCAATTTTGAACGGGTGTTTGTGCTTCTGTTGGGCGAATATGACAGCCATGACACTACAGAAACCCCGCGCAGCGAGTTAGCCGGAGGGGCTTGTATAGGATTTCAAACTGTGTCCTCATGCGGTAGTTCTGGATTATGCTTTGCAGAAATAGGATTGGGCTGGGATATTTAGGAACACCGTAGAGAAATTGATCGAGCAATGGAATCGTAAAAGTTCACAGCTCATTAGGACCCATCGTGCCCTCGCCAGCTTTTTTCAAAGAGCTGCCCAGTTAGTATCAATATCTTTCTCTTTCTTCATAACCCAGCAGCTTTTCCATTTCAAATATTTGTCCAATTTTCTTTTGAAAACTCTGAGTTAAGAAAAAACAATATTGAAAGAGGTGCAGGAGCTTCTGCAGTGTCCATGCTCAGTGTGTGAAAATTAACAAAGTTTCTCTGACCCATTGTCAGCATGTTATTTTATTCAAAATATATTGCAGTTCATATAATATCATTAAAAGTTATTGAGATCACATTGACCAACCTGCCACCAAGGAATCATGTCTGACCCCAGTGATCTGTGAAAAATGTAACTAGGTCAAATGAAGCCTCTGGTGTGCGCTCCAGTGGCGCATTTGGTTAGCGCACTGTACTTATAGTGCTGTCAGCGGGCTTTGAGGAGGTTATGAGTTCGAGCCTCACCCGGAATAGAAGTTCTATTGGAGTGACTACATGTGGAACCACATTGGGATAGCTGATTCTGGAATTAATGGCACGGTTTTCAGCAGGCAGCATTGCAATAGACCTGCAAGGACAGAGCATAAGCACAACCCCGCCCCCCGTACTGGTTTATTAAAGTCTGTTACACAGGGCTGTAGAAGAATTCTGATAAAACCAACAGTGACTCTTTTAATATCTCAATTTGACGTAAAGCGTCAAGAAAACCATATTTAAAGGACAAGGTATTACATTTCCGCCACTGTTCACACAAGATAACACCCGGCTGGAAGTGGTTAGTTAATACTGCTCCCCAGGTTCCACGGTGACAGACAGTCTGCTCCTTGATGCAGTTCCTGATACACGCACGGGGAAAGCAGATATCACCTGGCTCATGAAACGTGCATGGATTAAAATCAAGCTAACCCTTGGGGCCAAGCTGATGGTGTATTAGGGCTGGGTTCTCAGTGCCTGGTTGTGAGTCATGGAGGACTTACCGCTATCAAAAAAAGGAGTTCTGCAATTTCCATCTGCGCAGTGTGCGATGGTTATGGGTATCTCCTGGCGGGACACAATCAGGAATGCGGCAGTCCTGTCAAAGACAGAGCTCCCAAGTCTGTTAGACTCATCAAACAGGGGTAGATTGGATGGGTCGGGCCCGTCTACAGGGTGGAAGATGGTCACTTAGCTAAAGGCCAAACGGCCAGTTAGACGCCCAAAGTTCCAGTTCTAGGACGATTACAAGCGTGACATGAGGCCCTGAGTATCGATTATCATGCCTGAATTTCACTAGCTGACGACAAAGGAAGATGGCGGCACTTCCTGCTGTGCAACAACATGATATCCAGTGGCTTTAGCGCCTTGGCAACAGATGCCAACACTGGAACAAACAACTCATAACACCACTCGTAGCTTCACGTGAGGCAATTGTGACAGGAACTACCTCTCAAGTTGACCTCCTCAGCCATCAGAAAAGGTGCAGCATGTGGAGAGACCCCATCTGAAAAATATTCGTTTGTTGTGTGTCCATCATCTTTCATGAATGGAAGGATGACGGTGATCGTTGTAAAATTCACTTGCAAGAAACATGACGTGTTTCAAACAAACACACACAAAGATACATACGGGCGCAGACACATACACAGACTCACACAGTTGCACACATATACACGCATAAACAAATTCAGAGACACACACATACATACAGACAGACACACAGACACAAACATACACAGGAGCACAGAGACATACATGCGCGCACATACACACACAAACAAACACACAGACAGACGCAGGCACTGACACGCACACACACGCCAATATGGCATCTTGCTCTGAAGGTCAGCAAAACCAAATTTCAAATTAGCATTCCCATCTTGACGACCTGTGTATCTCCGTAGCAGTTAAGCATCAGAGAAAATCTCACCCATTATCTTTCAGGTGGCATCATGAGCCAATAGACACTGGCCCACTTGCTGTTTGTTGAGGTGTAATCGCTGCATTGGCTGCACTAAGAGGCCACCTGTCATTCAATTTCTAATGGAAACTGCTATCATTATTATTACTGGAAACCCTGCGTCTGTCAATTTTCGATAAGAAATTGTTTCTTTTAATGCTGAAGTTGACGCTACTGTTCTTAGTTTTACACTATGACCTCTTTCATATTTTATTATACAAAGCTTTTATTTTCTATTTTGCTTATACAAAGACTTGCATCTTTGAATGCATCATTAGCACCTGTCTCTCTTCTTCCCAAAGTAGCCCATATCTCATTTGTATATTAAATCCAGGGCCAGATAGTGCTCTCGCTGCACAAACCCATCTCTCTGTTTATGTTGCAGCAGTTCCTGCCTATCTAATCAATGAACCATTCTGTATCTCATGTTTGTATTAAATCCAGTGCCAGATAGTGTGCTCGCTGCACAAACCCATATATCTGTTTATTTTACTGCAGCTCCTTTCTCTCTAATCACTGAACTATCCCACATCTCTGATTGTAAAGTATCAACCCCCGTTACTGTGATGCCTGACCTGACCCATATTTCGATCTATATTACACCACATCCTGTCTCTATTATTACTTCATTAGCTCATATCTGTATTTATATTACACAAAGTCATGTCTCTGTCATTACTGCACAGGTGATGTCTCTATTCTGATTGGGTTAGCTGAGACCTTTTTTTTTTTGCAGTAGAGCCCGTCTCTGTCTCTGCTGCACTAGCCCATATCTCCTTTTATATTACACCAGGTCGTTTATATCTTTATGCAGCGCCAATCCCTGACTCATTTCAGATAAGTGTACACAGATTCTACAAATTAAAGAGATAGGCAAATAACTCCAAAACTGATGAGAACGGTCGGGGTGGAATTTGTAAAGCTCAGTAAAAAACCGTAGAAAAAATAAGAATAAAACTTTCTCTGGAAAACAACAAGAGTTTCCATCCTTTCCAACATTTGGAATAATGAGTCGGAGAACTTCACGTGTGCCAATCTCATGTCAGGTAAATAGACAGGATCATTTCTTTCCAGCGCGTGTATAAATCATTTCACATTCGAGTTAAATATCAGGAGTCTCTGTCAGATGTCGAGCTGATAGTTTCCCAATAGACTGCTCGTTATTGGCGATGTGTTTCAAATCCCTGAGTTCCTCAGGGTAGTGTCCCAGGCCCAAGCATCTTCAGCTGCTTCATCAAGGTCCTGCCTTCCATCATAACCTCGGAATCGGGGATGTTCTCTGATGATTGTACAATGTTCAGCACCATTAACGACTCTACAGATACTGAAGCAGTCCATGTCCAAATGCAGCAAAATCTGTACCACATTCAAAGTTGAGCTCATAAGTGGCAAGTAACGTTCGCACCACACAAATGCCCGGTAGTGACCATTTCCAACGAGAGAGAATCCAAACACCTCCCCTTGACATTTAACGGAATTCGTATCACTGAATACCCCGCTATCAACCTTGTGGGCGTCACCAATAACCAGAAACTGAACTGTACAAGCAATGTAAATACTGTGGCGACAAGAGCAGATCAGAGGCTGAGAATGCTGCGGAGAGTAATTCACCTCTTGACTCCTCAGAACCCGCCCACCACCTACAAGGCCAAAGTCAGAGGTCCATTTGTAGCTCAACGTCACCTTATAGAGGCGTAGACTAGTGAAGTAAAAACAGATACAGAGTCTGGTGTGGAAATTACTGAGACAGGGTCTAGTGCAATGTAAGCAGGGACATTACGAGTGCAGTAATAATAGAGGCAGCATCTAATGTTATTTAATCAAAAACGTGACCTAGTACACCAATAGCAGGGACTAGGATGAGTTAAAAATTCACATAGCTAGGATCTACTGCTGCAATAACGGAGACGGGGCTAGTGCAGTATTTACTGTTACAGGGAGTGTACCAATATCAAGTGAAATAGGGCAGCTATTACAGGCACAGGGCATAGAGTAATAGCTTCCTAGACAGAGTCTAGGGCCGTAATAACAGAGACTGCCTCCAGTGTAAGAGAGACAGATATGGTCTCGTGGAGTAAAAAGAGACAAAGGGAGAGTGGAACAGAAGCAGAGACAGAGGTACAAAGACAACACCTCTGCGAAGGCAGTATCCATTTTAATTTAAGAAAGATAGATAAGCTCGAGTGTGATACAGGCTGATACAGAATCTAGTGTAAATTAATCCAAAATATAGTCCAGCAGGATATAAGTACAGATATGGTTAAGTGTGTTATAAGCAGGGCCGCGATCTAGTGGAACATAAAATGAGGCAATGCCGAGTGCAGTAATAATTGAGCAGGATCTTGTGTAATAGGAACAGGTCACCGCGTGTAGTAATAACACAGACAGGATCCAGTATAAGAAAACAGACACAGGGTCTATTGGATCTTTTCCTAATTCAGGGCTTTTTGTTAGATAAACTGACACAGTGCCTAGTGAAGTAAATACCGACAAAGGTACGAGACTAATAGAAACACAGACATGGACAAGTACAACAATAACAGAGTCATGGTATAGGGCAACATCAGAAACAGGGCATCGTGTGATATGAATGAAGGCATGCATTGGTGCAGCATTATCTGAGGCAGCTTCCAGTTTGGTAGACACGTGGCAAGTCCTGCTGGAGTAATAGCTCAAACAGAGCCTTGTGAAATGCAAATAAAAACATGTTCTAGTTCTGCATAACCAGAGAGAAGCTCTAGTTCAGTGCCAACCCAGGCATGGCCTATTATATCTTTAGCCGAGACTTGCTTCAGTGCAGTCATGACTGAGATAGTGCTTACTGTAGTACGGCTCTTCTCCAGTATATTAACAACTGATCCAAGAATAACTGAGAAATGAGTATCTGTAACGTTATCAGAGACATGCCGTAGTGTAATAGAAACAAAATCGGCGTTTATTTTAATATGTACAGAGACGGTGGCAAATGGAGTAATAATTGGGATAGTGCCTGCCTTGTTTAATGTAAGCAATCACGGATTCACTAACATCCACTCGTCAAACGTTGCCATTTCAGGTGCTGTTAAAATGTCCATTTCATTTACCGTTTCTGAGATTAATCATAGAATCATAGAATTCTTACAGCATAGAAGGAGGCTATTCGTCCAGTCGTGTACGTGCTGACCCTCTGATGGAACAATTCACCTAGTGCCACTCTTTTCCCTGTGGTCCAGAAAATTTCCCTTTTCAGATAATGATATAATTCCCTTTTGAAAGAGTCACTTTAACCTGCATCCACGAATTTCCTAGGCAGTGTCTTCCAAATCCTAACTACCCGCTGCATGAAAGTTTTTACTAATGCCACCACTGTTTTTTTTCTCTCAATTACCTTAAATCTGTGCCCGTTGGTTCTCAATCCTTCCACCAGTGGGAACAGTTTCTCCATTTCTACTCTGCCCAGCTCTCTCATGAATTTGAATACCTCGAGCAAATCTCCTATCAACTTTCTCTTCTCCAAGGAGAACAGTCCCGACTTCTCCAGTCTTCCAATGTAACTGATATTCCTCATCCCTGGAATTTTCTCGTGCATCTTTTCTGCACCCCCTCTAATGCCGTCACATCCTTCCTAAAGCGTGGCGTCCAGAATTGGACTCGATGCCCCAGCTGAGGTCAAACCAGTATTTTATACAGGTTTACCATAGTTTCTTTGTTTCTTAATTCTGCGCCCCTATTGAGAAAGGGTAGGATGCTGTATGTTTTATTGACACCTCTCTCAAAATCTCCTGCTGTCTTCAATGACTTGTGCAAATATATACTTAAGTCGTTAGGCTCCTGCACCACCTTGGGTTCGTACATTTCATTTGATATTGTTTCGCTGGGAACTTGCTGCAAAACTGAACCATTTCAAACTTCCCTGCATTAATTTGTGTCTACGCCTTGTCTGCCTATTCCACCAGCTTTTCTGTGTCCTTTTGAAGTTCTGCACCATTCTTGTCACATTTAACAATACTTCCAAGTTTCTTATCATCCGTAAATGTTGAAATTGTGCTCTGTACACCAAATTCTAGGGCCTTAATATGTACCAGGAATAGCAGGGGCCCTAACACCAATCCCAGCAGAACTCCACTGTAAAATTTCCTCCAGTCGGAAAAATAACTGTTCATCACTATCCTTTGTTTCGTGACAGTAAACTAATTTCGTATCCTTTTTGCTACCATCCCTTTTATCCCATGAACTGCAACTTTGCTCGCAAGTCTGTTGTACAACTCGTTATCAAATGTCTTTTAGAAGTGTACATTACATCGACAGCATTACCCTCATCATTCATTTCTGCTACCTCATCAAAAAGCTCAAACAACCTAATTAAATACGATTTATCCTTAATAAATCCTTGCTGGGGATGAAAATGTTATTCTTAGAAGATGTGACTTTAAAAGCCGAGGATACCATTGGAAAATTTACATTTAAACGGGAAGCTAGGTATGAGCAGAAAAGAGTTTGTGTGTGTAAGTAAGAGGTATTTAAGATCTAATCAGCCTGTAAACCTACAACTCTGTCTGCAAAGGAAACAAATTGAAAGCAACCTCATTTTGAGCTCATAAGGTCAAATGCGCTTTGTCTGATGTTTGCTGAACTTCTTTGGTTTATTGTTGCCTTGGTGAAGATTCACCTGGGAGTGATTAATTTGGCCATTTGCTTAAAAGTTGTTATGGTAGTAATTTGTAGACATGTGCACGTGTCAAATTTGTTGTTAAATTAATACATGTTTAATTTAGTTTCATATAAAAAAGATCTTGAGACTTGATGGACTTATTCCTGAATTCAGAGCTGCATTCTCTTTCATAGTGTAATCCCGTTCCTTGTTATCCCTCCCCAAATGCATTACCTCACCCTTTTCCGGGTTGAATTCCATTTGTCATTGCTCCACTCACCTGACAAGTCCATTGATATCGTCCTGCATTTTACAGCTGCCCTCCTCACTATTTACCACCGTACCAATTTTCATGTCATCCGTGAACTTCTTGATCATACTCCCTACATTAAATTCCAAACCATGTGTGTACACCACAAACAGCAAGGGCCCAAACTCCGAGCCTTGCGGAACCCCACTGGAAACAGGCTTCTAGTCACAGAAACACCTCTCTACCACCACCCTCTGCTTCCTGCCTCTCAGCCAATTTTGGATACAACCTGCAACTTTGCCTTGGATCCCTTGGGCTCTTACTTTGTTGACCAGCCTGTCATGAGGGACTTAATAAAAAGCCTTGCTAAATTCCATGTAGACCACATCAAATGCCGTACCCTCATCAACACTCCTGGTTACCTCCTCAAAAAAATCAATCACGTTGGTCAAACACGACATCCCCTTAACCAATCTACGCTGATTATCTCTGATTAATTCGTGCCTCTCCAAGTGCCGATACATTCTGTCCCTCAGAATTGCTTATAGCAACTCGCCACCACCAAGGTTAGACTGACTGGCCTGTAAATTCCTGCTCTATCCTTTCTTTCCTTTTTCAATAATGGGACAACTTTAGCAATCCTCCAGTCCTCTGGCACCTCACCTTTGGCCAGGGAAGATTTGAAATTTCCTTCAAGGGCCCCTGATATCTGTTCCCTTGCCTCCCCCAACATCCTGGGATACATCTCATCAGGGCCTGCGGATTTATCCATTTTAAAAGGCCGCTGAACCCACTTGAAACTCCTGTCCATGTTAATGCTGTTTTGGGGTTTGGATAAGGCATACTCAGGAGTGGTGAGGGGCAAAGCTGGAGCATTGGTTGAGACGTATGATTCGGTCAGTGTGATGATGTCAGTTGGTTGCTGCACTGGCCTGTGTGACAACTCTCCAAATTGTGGTGCAACACCCCAAGTGTCAGTTAAGGGCACTTTGCAGGATCAACTGGGCATTCTGTGTCCTTGTTTTTTCTGGTGTCTTGGTCGATGCTGGGCGTGGCATCCGGTTTTAATTTTGGACCATAATAGAGGTTTGAAATATGGTGAAATAAGCCTCAACTACATTATCATGGGTGTGGAACAACATGCAGGCCAGAGCAAGTAAGGACGGAAAATTCCTTTCCTTAAAGGGTATTAAAGGGCCAAAGGGCCAGATTGATTTTTGACAATAGAGCAGTTTAATGGTTATCACTGGCAATTATTATTTTATGAAGTTTCTGATCTGTTTATTATTCTGGACAAACTTTTAACGAAAGCGAATGTTAATATAGTAGGTTCAACCTTGTGATTAAAAGTCCTAACCAGTAATGCACAATCATTCTATCGGGCTTCCTTTTTCATTGTACTCTATGCCTCTCTTTACAAGGCGCAGGTTTCCGCTCAGGTTTTTAAAAGCTTTTTAAATTCCTCTGCTCCCCATGTTTGTAAGCTCATGTCTCTCTTGTTGCTGTATCTTCTTTAGAATTATACTATTTAAATAATATTGACCCTGATAACATTTCCTAACAAGATGCATGACTTTGCCCTTCTTTGCAATAAATTACATCAGTTATGTGTCTACAAATTCATCAATTTCTCATTGTCCCCCTGACATCTCCCCTATTCCCCACACATACATTCGCAAGTTGTGTGTCGTCTGCAAACTTTGAAATCATACCAAGTAGTGCAGCCAATTGACATACATGGAAACGAGCAGTGATATTAATGTCAAGCCTTGGCGAAAGCATTACTTCCAGCGTGAAAACAATCGTCCATCACTACTACCACTCTTTCCATCAGTTCCTCTAAGTACTCAATCAAGTTTCTCTGGCAATGATTTCTTTTAGAAAACCTTAGTTGCCCGAATTTCTAACGCTCATGTTCCAAATTACAATTAGTTTTGTCCATGACTTTAATCACAAAAATTGTACTGCCACCAATGTCCTGTATTGTCAGTTTATGCCCAACCATTTTTTAAACAGCACTCTACCATTTGTAGCGCTTCCGTGCCTGGTCTCTGTCGTGCACTCAACGAAGATTAAATGCTTGTATCCCGACCCTCACCCGTTCCCCCCGTTACACACACAAGAATTTATTAGCTATCCCATCCGGACCAGTTCACCTTTCGACTTTGAGCGCTCCCAATATTTCTATGTATTTTCGTTCTATCCAATTGCTCATAATTTCTTTTTTTTACAGTGACACTGGTAGGTTTCTCAGCTGGTGTGAACACAAATTGAAATGAACCAATAACATGTTGTCTAAATTTAGCATAATTATTTAATCATTACATCATAAGCCAATAGATAGCTGACAATTTATGCCAATTGCATAATCACGTGTCATTATTAATGAATTGCTGATTCCACCAGCAAATAACTCCTCTCTTGGGCACACGCCTTGATGTATTGGAAAGGATTGAGTTCCTATTTCAAAGAAAGCTATCCTGCTAGGAATTCACCAAAAGATATAAAGCAGTTACATTCATAAATGGAAATGCCACAGAATTAAGATTGGTTCAATATAAAAAAAGCATACCTTGAATGTTAAAAAAACGCATAAAAATGTTGATAACACATTTGAATTTTAATGGAGTTACATTACGGAAATTAATAAAATACACTGACATGGCATCACCTCAGAAAATTTAATTGGTTAACAGCATGAAAACCGATGCTACACACGATGCAAATATGATAACTAATTTATTTTTGTCTCAGATTTTTTTTTGAACCAAGGAGGGAGGAGGTGAAATGTTGACTCTGGGATTGGAAGTAAAATGTCTTCCAGAGTGCTGCTGCAACACTTCTCAAATTCCCACAAGCACAGTTGATAAAGAGCTGCGCAAACCTCAGGTGAATCAATCACAGGGGTTAGATGAGATGCATCCGAGAATCCTCATGGAAATAAGTCAGAAAATTGAAGGGGGCAGCGCAAGAACCTCGGAGAAAGTGTCGAATACAAGACAAGATCTGGGACGAGGGAAAAGCAAATGAAAGGAATTTCAGGAAACTACACACCGATAAGTTTGACGTTCACTGTGGGTAAAGCTGTGCCATCCCTTATTAAAGAAAAGATCATGGGACACCTGGATAGAAACAATAACTTAAGATATTGTCAATTGGTGTTCATGAAAGGGAGGCCTTGCCAAGCTAGCGCACTACCTACATTTGAACATGTGACAGAGGAAATTGAAAGGGTAAAGGCATTGAATGTGGGACACTTGGCATTCTGTCTTCCTTTTTTATACTTCCTCTGGAAAAAAAGGATGGTCCTTAAAACATCTTTTGATTCAGTCATGGGATATGAGCGTCGCTGGCTAAGCCAGGAGTTATCGCCCATTCCTCATTGCCCTTGAGAATGTGGTGGTGAGCTGCCTTCTTGAACCACTTCAGTCCATGCAGGAGGCAGTTTCAGGATTTTGACCCAGTGACAGTAAAGGAACGGCGATATCTTTCTAAATTAGGATGGTGACTGACTTGGAGGGGAAGTTCAAGTTAGTGGTGTTCCCATCTATCTGTTGCCCCTTTCCTTCCAGATGGTAGTGGTCGTGTGTTTGGTAGGGGCTGTCTAAGGTGACTTGGTGAGTTCCTGTAGTGCTTCTTGTAGATGATACACAATGGTGCCAATGTGCGTCGGTGGTGGAGGGAGTGAACGTTTGTGGATGTGGTACCAACGAAGAGGGATGCTTTGCCCTGGATGGTGTCAATCTTCATGAGTATTGTGGCATCTGCACTCAACCAGACAATTGGATATTGTTCTTTTACACTCCTGACTTGTGCCGTGTAGATGGTGGACAGGCTTTGGGGAGCTAGCAGGTGAGTTACTTGCAGGGATCGCAGGAATCAGTGGTAATATTCAACAAGGGATTTTTAATTAGTTGGATCGATGGAGCCCAGAGTTTGGTGATAAAGTGACTCCATTGATCGGAAGAATGCTACCAATGGGTCGCATAGAGGTCTGCTTGGAAATATTTTGTATATAACATATAATGTATAATGGTTGATGAACCCATTTCACCTACATGACTGGAGCGTGTGGCGGAGTCTTTCCCTCGCATGTTCCCTTCTTCATGGCACTGCTGACTGCCTCTATGATCAGCAAGGGGCTGAGTAATCTTGTGGAGATACCACGTGTTCCATGACAGCCTGTAATGCTTAATGAGGCGTGTCTCCTATAATAAATCTGCACAGAATAATATTGGTGGAATTCAAATAATGCGGAAAAAAACCCCAGGGAGAGTCAAGGTTCCAGGTGGATGGATGAAACACAGGCGACATCAGAAATGTATCTGGTCAAAAGAATTGTTATCATGGTTACCTGGTGGGCTATGGGACCGTCCAGACTGGCGTGAGGGAGACCCGGAATGTCAACGACAAGCGCCTGGTCCCAAGTAAATAGAATCATAGAAGCATAGAAAATAGGAACAGGAGAAGATAATTCAGCCCTTCGAGCTTCATCCGCCATTCATTGTGATGATGGCTGATCCTATATCTCAACGTGGTGCTCCCGCACTATCCCTAATCCTCTTGATGCCTTTTGGGTGAAGAAATCTTTCTATGTTCTTCTGAAATATATTCAGTGATTTGCCCTCTGCAGAATTCTGTTGCAGTGAGTTCCATAGGTTTACCACCCTTTGAATGAATTTTCTCCTCATTTCAGTCCTAAATGGCATACCCCGTAAACTGAGGCTGTGGCCCCTTGTTCTAGAACCCTCCACCCCCCACAGCCAGAAGAAATATCATCCCCACATCCAGCATGCGATCCCTTTCAGAATGCTATACTTTTCCATGAGGCATCCTATCATTCTTCTAAATTCCAGTGAATATTGGCCTAGTCAAGACAATCTCTCCTCATACGACAATCCTGCCATCCAAAAAATCAGTCTGGTGAACTTTTGCTGCACTCCCGCTACGGCAATTTTATCCTTCCTTATGTGAGGAGACCAAAACTGCACACAGTGCACCAGATGTGGTCTCACAAAGGCACTGTTTAGCTGCAGTAATTCATCCGTGCTCCTGCACTCATGTCCTCTTGCAATGAAGGCCAACATACCATTTGCCTTCTTAACAGCTTGTTGCACTGGCATGGATGCTTTCAATGTTTGGTGTAGAAGGACACTGAGGCCCCTTTGTGCATCAATATTTCCCAATCCATCACCATTTAAATAATACTCTGCCATTCAGTATTTCCAACGGAAATGGATAACTTCACACTTATCCACGTCATACTGCATCTGCCATATATTTGCCCACTCACACAACCAGTCTAAATCGCCTTGGAGCCTCTTAACACCCTCCTAAACATTCACATCTCCACCTAGTTTTGTGTCGTCAGCAAACTTGTAAAAAGTACATTTGGTTCCCTGATTCAAATCATTGATACATATTGTGAATAGCTGGGGCACAAGCAGTGATCCCTGCAGTACCCCCAAAGTCAATCTCTGCCACTCCGATGAAGACCTATACATTCTTACACTCTGTTTCTTGTCTTCTAACCAATTTTTAATCCATGTCAATATAATACCCCCAATCCCAAGTGCTTTAATTTTACACACTAATCTCATATGAGGAACTTATCAAAAAC
Organism: Cetorhinus maximus; assembly: GCF_964194155.1. Classification (NCBI taxonomy): domain Eukaryota; kingdom Metazoa; phylum Chordata; class Chondrichthyes; order Lamniformes; family Cetorhinidae; genus Cetorhinus; species Cetorhinus maximus. The sequence goes on along the minus strand of NC_135901.1, from coordinate 37,129,741 downwards.
TTTCTGTAATACATCACATCCACTGGTTCTCCCTTATCCATTCTGCGAGTTACGCCCTCAGAACACTCCAGAAAGTTTGTCAGATATGATTTCCGTTCATAACCCTACGTTAAATTTGTCTATTCTCGTTGATATTTTCTAAGTGTCCTGTTATTGCATCCTTTGTAATAGGCTGTAGCATTTTGCTGACTACTGATGTTAGGCTAACCAACCCTAATTCCCTGTTTTCTCCCTCGCTCCTTTCTTAATTCATGGAGTTACATTATCCACCCTCCAATCTGCCGGGACTCTTTCAAAATCTGTAGAATTTTGGAAAGTGACAACTAACGCATCCACTATTTCCATGCCACCACCTAAAGTAGCCTGGGATATGCACTATCAGGCCCCAAACATTTATCCGCTTTCACCAGCACTACTTTAGTAATACTAATTTCCTTCAATCCTTCCTTCTCACTGGACCCTCGATCCTAGTATTTCTGGGAAGTTACTTGTGTCTTACTCCTTGAAGACAGAACTAAAGTAGTTATGTAATTGTTCTGCCATTTCCTTGTTATCCATTATAAATTCCCCCATTTCAGGCTGTTAGAGACCTATATTTGTCTTCACTAATCTTTTCTTTTTCTTTTTAAATGTTTGCAGAAGCTTTTACAGTCCGCTTTTCTATTCCTGGCAAGTTTACTGTCATACTTGATTTTCCCCCTCTTAATCAACCTATTTGTCTTCCTCTGCTGAATTCTAAACTGCTCCAAATTCTCAGGCTTGCTACTTTTTCCAGCCACTTTATATAACTTCTCTTTGTATGTAATAATGTCCTTAATTTATTGTGTTAAACATTGTTGGGGCGCATTTCCTGTGGTTTTTTTTTTGTGCCAGGAAGGAAAATCTAACTGATGCAGCGCATGCATTAGTCCCTTAAACATCAGCCATTGCCCTTCTACCATCAAGCGATTTAATGAAGTCCCCCAATCGATCTTAGCTGTTTCATGCCTCATAGCTTCATAACTTCCTTTGCTTATATTTCGGACCCGAGTTTCAGATCGGACTATTTAAATTTCGATCCGAATAAGTAATTTTGTCCACCTGTGATCACTGTTTCCTGATGGCCTCGGCACAACAAGATTATTTATTAACCCTTTCTCATTACACAGTACGAAATCTAGGATGGCCTGCTTCCTACGCGGTTCCTGGGAATACTGGTCTAAAAAAGGCATCTCGTGCAAACTCCAGGAATTCATCTGTCACAGTATTATTGCCAAGTTGGTTTGCCCGGTCGAAATTCAGTTTTAATTCATTCATGCTTACTGCAGCGCCCTTGTTACATGCATCACTAATTTCCCACTTATTGTCATCCTCTGCACTATCACTGCAGTTTGGAGGCCTATTTACAACTCCTAATAAGGTTTTCCACCACTTGTTGCTTCTTAACTCCACCAGGACTGATTCTGCATCTAGATTTACTAAGCCAATACCGTCTTGCACATTCACACTGATTTATCCCTTAACTAGAAATGCAATGCCATCATCATAAATAAATTAAATGGATATTCAATGGATATTCAGTTCCCAGTTTGGTCACCCTGCAGCCATGTCTACGTAATCGCAATCACATCGTACCTATTTACATCTAACAACGCCACGCCAGCCCCTTTTTCTTTTTGCCTGTGCTGCCTAAATATCGAGTTTCCTTGGATATTCAGTTCCCAGCCTTGGTCACCTTCTCCTTAATCGCAATCATATCGCACCCATTTACATCTATTTGTGCTGTTAGTCCATTAAACTTATTGCGAACGCTCGGAACATTCAGGTACAGTGCCTTTAGATTGCCCTTTTAAAATTTCTACACAATGTTTTTCCACTACGAATCTATTTCATGCTAGTGCTTGTTCATTCTGCCTTTCATTTTTGCTTTTTACTTTTCTCTTTTTCATTCTTAACTTTGTTTCCCTCCTTTGTGTCTCCTGTTCAGGTTCCCATTCCCCTGGCAAGCTAATTTAAACTCTTCCCAAAAGTATTAGCTATTACCCATGCAAGGATATTCGTCCTGCTACTGCTGGTGTGCAACCTGTTCAGCTTGTACAGTTCTCAACTTCCCCAGAATCGGTCCCAATGCCTCCGTAATCTGAATCTCTCTCCCCTACACCACCTCTACAGACACACATTCATCTTGCCTATTCTCCTATTCCTGATCTCGCCAGCACGTGACCTGGTAGTAATGCTGAGACTACTAACTTTGAGGTCCTGCTTTTTATTTATTTTTTCCTGGCTCTGTGTATTATTCTTTCAGAACCTCATCTATCTTTTAACCTATTTAGTTTGCACCGATGTGGGCCACGACCTCTGGCTGTTCACCAGCACCCCCCTTCCCCTCCACCCTTCCCCCCCACCCCCCCGCCCCACCTCCACCCCCACCCCCCCACCCCGTTCAGAATGTTCTATAGCCACTCAGCAACATCCTTCAACCCAGCACCATGGAGAAAACATACCATCCTGATGTCACGTAGGCGGCTGCAGTAACGTCTATCTGTTCCTCTTACAATCACACCCCCTATTACTTCTACCCTCATATTCCTTTGTCTACTCAACTACTTTGCAGCTGAGCCACTCGTGGTGCCATGGACTTGGCTGTTGCTGCATTTACCTGAGAATCTTCCTCAGCAGGATCCAAAATGGAAAATCGGTTAAAGAGGGAGATGGATCTACAAAACTCCTGCAGTAGCTGCTGGTGCTTTTACTCTGTCTGGCGATCACCCATTCCCTTTATGCCTGTGCACTCACTTCCTGCAATGCCACCACCTCACTGCATGTGCTATCCACAAGCAACTTATCCTTGCGAATGCTCCACAATGACCCCAGCAGCAGCTGCAGTTGCAACACGTGGGTTTCGAGTAGCTGAAGCGAAACCTCCCTGCACACATGGTCGCCCTGGACACTGGAAGAATCCCTGACTTCCCACAAAACACAGAAGGAGCATTCCACATGCTTCATCTGCCCTGGCATGACTTACCCTTAAGTAACTCCCTTTATTTTTACTTCCTCTAGTTTGAAAAATATTATAGACAGGGGAAGGAAAAAAATTCCAGGTCCTATTTACAAAGGCTAGCACTCTTCTAACTGAGGCAAGATAGGAAATGAAAGGATCGCTCTTCCCTCTTCATCAAACTCACCCTCTCACCAAATTCCAGCTTGAACACTTTAGTGCTGCCCAAAGCAGCACTCCAGTGCAGACAAAGGCAGCACTGTAGATGGCTTGGTTTTATGCTGTCTGAATCTATCTTCTAAAACCCAGTTTAATCCAGCTAACTGATTAAGTAGCTGCAGTGCAAGCAGAGCTCGTATAAGCCCTGTTTTAAAGTTGGACAGAAATACACCTTCCCCGACCTAAAGAAAAAACTTTAGTTGATTGCTAAATTAAGGAAAGATTAGGCTTTGGATAGATGTTAACTCTTAAAAGATCCTCTCTCAACAAGCTCAAAATTAAGCTCTCTAATGCAGCCCAAGGCAGCACTCGAGCTCCTCTCAGCAATGCCACGAAATCTCTAATGACTTCACTTGGTGGTCGAATTCTAGGAAGCCCTCTTCGCTCTCAAATTCAAAATCATCCTTATTCGTTTACGTGGCATGACATGTGAGTTTGTGATGGTGAGAGCATAGATCTCTTATATGTCACCACATTATCATTCGTCAATCTCAGCTTGCCTTTCTAATTTCTCGTCTTCATACATGGAGGAAATGTCAAATGCCCAGCACTGCAAAGCTCAAGGGAAAAGAAAAAAAGTGACAAAGCAAGAACACAGACCTAATGAAGAGGTCACGTGTGGCAAGAGCAGGAAAAGCAATGGATGGAATATAATATCCACTGGATGGAATATAATGCTTTTATCACCATTTCAAGAATTTAAGCATTAGACTCAATGGATATTTCAACCCATTCTTTAACATCTCCCTGATTTTACTCTGGGTCCCTACATATATAAACGGGTTAATACAGGAATTCAAAAGCTGAAGCATAAATCCACCTTCCTCCAGAATGAAATTGATTCTTCGTAATTGGAGCCCGAGAAATAGCTAACATTCTGAATTTGGACGCAGAGGAATATCATAACAACTAACAACTTTAACAGGATGAAATTTCCAGAGACACAAAAAAGTGAAACAATGGACTTTTGCCTCTTCTCCATCTCTGGGTCTCCCTGATCATCGCCATTGCTATGGCCCTGGAGTCTCCTGCGGGCTCTACTGGCCACTACAATATGTCTCACAGTCAGAGCATTGAACAGTAAAATCAGAATAAATGGGAGACAAGGAGTTAAAATGACAATTCCAGTCAAATGCGACCCAAGCAGGTGACGTATAAAATATTGCTTTTATATTGCAGTACCAAGGTATACCGTTAATGAAAAAGGCAGGTTCATAAGTAAAGTACAGGGGGATATTGCTGACACAGCTCAGAATGCAGACAGCTCCTATAACCACAGCCGCTGTTTTCTCTGTGCAATACTTGATTTTCAACTTCTGGCAACAAATGGCAACAAATCGATCCAAGGTCAAAGTGACAGTTACCTAGACAGACGAATCTCTGACTCCATAAGTTAACGCAAGATGGAAACTGCAGGCCGTAGTGATAAACAGGAAGCTGAATGGGAAATAAATACCTACAATCCGGTTCAATATCACAGCGGTGATAATGACCAGGAGATCCATTACCGCCATGAAAACTAGGTAATAAGTGATACATTTGGAGAGACCACATCTTCCTCGAGAAAGGATCACAATCACTGTGAAATTAGCTGTGACAAAGAGACATGGACAGTGAAAACATGATTGAGACCAAGGCCGGCAGAGCAGAAAATTTTGGAGATATCAGAGGTTGTTGATCAGCTGCAAAGGGAGTAAAAGTCTTAGCATTTAAGGTCGATGGCCTTCCTTATCACTGGCGAAAATGAAACCCTCCTTAAATGCAGCAAACCCTCAACACTGAATTGTGCTGTGAGGAAGAATATGGTGTCAGTCCTATAGTGAACAGTGAACTTGCTACTTTCTGACGCAGTTACAGGAAATACACTCAATTATCATTTCTCTCAATGCGTTAAGAAGAACAAAGACAAGAACAGTTCAAGACATTGGCCAATCGAAGGAGCACTACTCTATCGACTGGGGAATTGATCAGAAATGCAAGACGTGACATTGAATGAAAAGAAATAAAAAATGCTTCACATGAGGGCAAAAAGCCAGGATGGAACTATGACTTAAATGAAAATAAACTAATTTGCATGGAAATTGAAAGGGAATGTAAACTCCTGATTGATAATGATCGAAAGCCAACCCATCAATGCTTCATAACAACCAGTAAAGCAACTCAACAAGCAATGTTTCAGTTTCAGGTCAGTTAGCAGCGCCCTCACTTCTGAGCAGAATATGCGGGTACAAGTGCTGCTGCAGGACTCAAGTGATGAAAGAGTGTTGCACTGCCAGGGGCGCCGTGTCTCAGGCAAGATTAGGAACTGAGGACCCATCTAATAAAATGAATTCAAAGTGCAAATGAATGCACCGATCTGGTAGATAACAGCTTTCGCATTCCACTACAAGGGACAAAGTATACGATGGGAAAATCCAATAGATGTATAGATAAAATAATGGTTCTCCATATACAGTGTATTAATTCCCATACGGGGGCAGTGGTAGTAAGACAATTGAAGTAAAATTAAACAGTAATAAAACTGAAAATTCACTGTCAGAAATGGTGTTACAAACACAACATAATTGCATTTGCACCTTGAAATGTTAGCGATAAATGGAAGAAATTATATAATTGAGAGGATAAACTGGTGCTGGTCACTTTCCAACAATGTGGATAAACCATTATAGTCGCAGGGCACTACAAAATTGGCGAAAATTCAACAGTAATTACGGATATTTATGTCAGTAAATGGAAGACGTATTGTTAACGGCAGGTCACCATCACTTCCTCAAGGGCAACTAGGGATGGACAATAAATACTGGCCCAGCCAGAGAAGCCCACATCCCGTGAATGAAAAAAAAACATTAAACTGGAGGGGAGAAGTGTCGCTTTACTCATCCAACAGAATAGTAAACAGATTAAAATGTTAAGAGATAAATGGACAGATAAGTCATTGGTGGTGGCTTACTGACTATGGAAGATTACCAAACAGGAAAATTGCTAACAGGTGAGAAGGGAATTGACTACAGAAGGAATGGAGAAAATGTTAGCTTTTAAATCGATAAGCAAATGATACAAGACGAAGGTCGGTGGGCGCAAAAATCCACAATCATAGAAAAATAAACTATAGATGTGGGATTCAATATTAGCAAATGACAACAGTTTAGGTTAGGATTATACAGAAATGGAAAGATTATATCAAGAAGAAGACAAAGGGAAGTTTGACAGCTGGGTGCTCACCCTCCTCCGCCATTCATTCAGACTGTGGCTGATCTGTGCTTTAGCGAATTAAGCACACCTTGCCTTCGTGTTTATTAATATGTCCAATTAACAAATGTCTGTCAAACGCAGTTGTAAGCATTTAAATTGGCATCGAACCTCAACATTTTTATTTCCATTTGGGCTGAGGGGAGAGTCTTAGATTGCGTCCAGCCAATGTGTAAAGAAGTGTTGCCTCGATTCGTCCCTGAAATACCTAACTCTACTTTTAAGATTTTTTCGTAAAGATTGTTGTCGTATGGTAGATTTTTGTTTTTAAATTATTACAATATTAACAGCCATATCAAGTAATTATTTAAGCAACTCATTTAGATCACCCTGTAATCTTCAAGGCAACACAAGACGAATGTGAAGATCATGCTGGCATAATTTTAACCGTTTTATGACCGGTGTCGTTCTGGTGAATCTCTGTTCCATCCCTGCACGCACTTCCTGATGTGGGCTTCCCAGAACTGAACACAGTAACGAGAGCTTTGTACAACTGAGACAAGAAATCTACCCCTTTGTATTCCACCTACTCCATGCCCAGGGTTAAAACCAACTATCCATTTGCTTCTTTAATTATTTGTATTCCTTTCCCGCTTACTTTAAGGATTTCCGTAGTTGGAAAGCTAATTATTCGAGATGTTCTATAGTTTTAATCGTCTCATTGTTAGAAAATAACAATCGTCTATCTTCCTTAATTTCAGACTAGATAACCTTACATTTCCACAGGGAACTTTACCTATCACTTTGCAGAGCCTACCCCAATCCCCCATTCATTTCGTTTTAGGAAGACCGTTTGCGACTTTCTACTCTTTGCTGTGCTGCTTAAATTAGCATTGTCAGCAAACTGAGGTGTACAGCTCTCTATTCCGACTTCTCAAACCGTTGACAAGCATCGCAGAAAATGTACATCCCAATTCAGAGGCTCCCCTTCCAGAGACAATTAGCAGACAGTTCTAACACTGGAAGCTCTTCCATTATTTACTAAAATCTACTCATAATCGTTTCTATTCCAACATGCCAGTTTTTCCAGTGCCTCCACATAACTGAATGTTTTAATCCTGGTGCCATTCCAGTAATTCTCGTTACTGCTGTCGCTAAGCCATTACATCCTGAAGGGTAGTGCTCAGAACTGGAGGCAATACTGATCTATGGTTCCTGGAATATTCCCCACCTCTGGCGCGAGGGGAGCTGGCGTGTAGGTCAATGGCATAATGTTATCCTTTTTTTTGGACAGAGTGCATCATTGATAAGCTTCCATTCCCCTGTCACTTAACCCATATCAAAGGGGAACTGGAACGTTGTGTCCAGACTATCTGCAGTTGTAATCCGTACTTCACTAATCCGTTTCAGATGTATCCCATCCAGCTGGGTGAATTTTTCACTTTGCGCACTGGCAGAACACTCACTTCTTCCCTTGCAACTGTGTTTCTCCTCTCTGTTTTTTCTTTCCACTGCCACCTCCTGACTGTGACATTTGCAGCGTTATCTTCTTCCCTGAAGACATATGCAAAGTATTAACTTAGCCCCTAATTCGCTCCCTCTGCCTCCAGAACAGAGTTAACTTTCACTTTCTATTCGACTCACCCTTATTTTGGCTACACGTTTTCTATTTACATGTTTAGAACAGAGGTTTAGGCTCACCTCTCTGTTACCCGATAATCTATTGCCAAATGTTCTTTGCCACTTTTATTTAAGCTCTTAGCTCTCCCTTTGTGTGCTTTGTGTAACCAAACTATCACCACTCAGAGAGCCTCCTCCTGTTCATTTAGTGTTTTGCTTACAGTCTTTCATTTCAATCCATCTGGATTACATCACCTTTCCATTCACCGAAATTAACGCTACCTCCGTTGAATATTTTCACATATGATTAGTCCTTCTACGAATCCATACGTACTTTAAACATAATGATATTATCATTAGTTCCCATATTATCTCCATCTGCTACATGCTTCACTTAATTCCTTAGAGCTAGATCCGCCACTGTTTCCTTCTTTGCTGGGGGGTAAAACACAGTGACCATGAGAACTATCTTATCCACATTGCAGGAGTTCCTCCACGTCTTTTTGTTTGATACCGTTTCATTCAGCCTCGTATAAGAAATGATGCCCCCTATCGCCACTACGCTGAATTTCTCGCAAATTTCTGTGCTGTTCCTGTAGTTTTGCTCCTCCATTTGCTCCCCACTATGTTGTGGTCCATAGTATACGCCTAGCACCTAATAGTTTTTCTGATATTCATCAGTTCTACTGAAAAAAATTCCGTGTTTTATCTTTCAAGTACACCAACACTTTCTCGTGCTTAAAAAGTATATTTGATAAATGTGCCACCCTCCCTCCTTTTTTTCCTTCCTCAACCTTCCTCAAAACATTGTCGACATGATTACAAAATTGCCATGTCTTCTCTCATTTCATCTTGGTCTCCGTTTTTGCCGTTACAACATAATGCTATGTGGCCCCTAGTGCCTGCAGCCCAATGATGTTAATGAACACTTACCGGGAATTGACACACATGGACACAATGTGATCTTGGATTGTTTTGCAATTCTCCCTGCCTTAAGCATCCTAACTCTGAGCTGTTCTTCAATCAAATCCAGTTTGTTCCTTTAAGCTCTCTCTGCAAATTTTCTCTGCCCTCTAGTTCTTCATCTGCTGTCTGGGGTGTGCCTTCTCTGCCATACTCATTTAAAGTCTCCGCCACGACATGGTTAATATTCCTGCGACGGCATTGATTCCAGTCCTCTTTGTGTGCAAGGCGTCCACCTTGTACAGGTCCCAGAAACTCCGCAATTGGCCCCACTGTCCCCGCAATTTGAAGCATCTTCTGAACAGTTTCACCACCCGCTCATTTACCTGATTTATGTTGCTGCTCTTGCACTAACTGTCCTGTAGCACTGGGAATAATCGAGAGATTGCCAACATGAAGTTTCTGCTCTCGGTGCTAAAACTAATTGGGTTGCACCTCAATCATTTCCTTACCTATTCGTTGAAACGTGGACTGTGACGTTTGGTCGTTCCCCTTCCCTTCCCTTCCCAAAATCTCCTTCATCCACTCAGTGATGTAACTGACTTTTGCACTATTGAGGTAAAGCGAAACTCTTGTTGGTGTTGGCAGAGGCGCCAGCCAATTCCCCGGACTATCGAGTTCCCTAAAGAACTGCAATCCTCCACTTTGTGATTCACCGACGTGTTTTAATCTGGCCCGTAGTGACGTGGATGATTACTAGACAGCTCTATTCAAAGTCCTGCAAACCGATTTGAATATGTAACAATCCTGGAAGATTCCTGCACTGTGAGCATTTCCTTAACCTATCGGATGGCCAACCATTTACTAACCTCCTGAACACTGGATCGGCAGGATGACCACTTCCTGGGATTAATGCACTTCAGGAGACTCTCAGGCCCGCAGTAACTCCAGCTGCTTCTCGATTAATATACAGGAGTTGTTTGAATTCCTTTGCACCTTAATCATGCGTATTATTTTATTCATGTTGGAAACATGATGTTTATTTATGAATTTTGATCCAGGAAACTTTGGTGTCCTCTACCGCTGGACTGTACACCAAAGTCCCGTTTGCTTCCTCAGACAGAAGCAAGCGATCCTATGCAATTATTTCGAAGAAAGGCAGGGAAGTTCTCCCCAATGCTCTGGTAAACACTTATCACTCAATCAACACCATGAAAAGGAGATTATCTGGTCATTATCACATTGAGCTTTCTGGTAGATTGCTGTGTGGAAATCGACTGCCACGTTCCGTACATAACAAAACTGATTACAGCTCAGGAGAATTTCACTGGTCAGAAAGCACGCTGGACCTTCTGAGGTGGTGAATAGCGCTCCATAAATTCGATTCGATAATATTTCTCTCTCTTATATATAATGATTTTCTAACTCTCTGTCTATCTACTTATTGATCTACCATTTTGAATAAAGACTTATTCCATAGATTGCACTTGGTTTTAGACCCCTCTGTATAATCCAGTAGGAGAGCGACACATTGATACAGAGTTGGAAACAATGGATATGTTTGAAATTAAACAAGTTGCTAAACATCAAACTCTGAAAAATTACACCTTCAAGTGTGAACAATTTTTCTGTTTCTCTCTCACACTTGATATGTTTCACTTATCTCTCTAGTTTTCCATCTCTCTTTCCGACTAACCATCTCCCAACCTGTCATCTATCTGTTTATATCTGTATGTACTTAATAATATTCCTCCCATGCACACACACACACACAAGAAAATCTGTGGCGTTGCACAGGGAGGATCGGGAGCAGGTACTGTTTTCACATGTAGAAAGCAAAGGATAATTAGAGCAAGGATATTATTCAGTTCACATTCCAAAGTCATTTCCTCAGTCCTTATTTCCCCCATGGCATTATAAATTCCTAACTGCACATTTGCAATGTAGATTGCGAACATTCGCTTATTAGGTAGTGATTACAAACAGAAACTAACAACAATGATTTTTTTCAGCATGCCCATCCTCTCTGACAATGCTGTCGATCGCAATCTATACTTCAACCAACTGCACTGTTCTCCTCCCAAAACTGCTGTAGGTTTAACCATTTAGCTACAATATTGTTCATGTAACATCAACGTATTTTCTAAATCTTACGTCATGATCCATCATATTAAAATGGAGAATGCATACACTTACTCACCTTGTGAGATCATACTGCAAAACAATTCAGTGGAATTCGAAGGAACAGAGGAGAGTATATATACAATCACTGACAATACTAACCGAGAGGGTGCATTAGACTTTGAACAGAATATGGCATTACAATAGAAAGCAGTTTAATTTAGCTTGCAGGTAAATGAATGACAATTTATGTGCACGTAAAAACCATGTGAGGACCGGCTTTTTGCGTGTAGGGATCGCCAACGGAAATAATGTGGAAATGGGAAAGTTCTGAACAGATACTCACGAATAAAAGAATTTGTTGTCCAGGTCAATATTTGATTGAAAGCTAGAGGGTGATCAAAATACTAATGCGATGGCGTTTTTCTGGTCCAAACATATTGAGTAAGCAGCAATTTTTAAAAAAAAGACCATCGTTCAAATCTCATTTGGAATGCAATGTTCAGATCATAGAAACTGCAGATGGACAACGTTAGGTGTGCTAGGATTCAAGCAATCATTCACAAGTATCGTCACATTTGTTTCTGAAAATTGTATAATTATTGTGGGGTATTTAAAATCAGGTAACAAATAATTCACTTTTCATTTATAAGATCGAAAAGGGACACAACAAGTGAGATTCTCTGCACTTAGGGTTCTGAATGTTGATTGTTGGGGGGCGTGGGGGGGGGGCGTAATTACCCAAACCCAGAAAACTCCCTATCTATCACGATAGTTATCCATAGTATTGTTGTTGTTGTTATTGTTGTACACTCCAGACTTTTCAGTTGAACTGCACATCATCTTTCTCATTGCGGTACTCACTGGGTTTTAATGCTATGCTTTTTTTCACTGCAGGTGAAATAGCAGCTGTTTGACCAGAGGGCACTTCAGCTTTATATTCAAAGGTGTTGGCGAAGTTCTCTTGGGGACGGGTTGTGTCACTCTATCAGCGTTAGCAGCTGCTCCATTACAGCACTTCACTTTGTGTTTCCTGCATAGTCTCAGCCAATCCATGGCAATTCTGCATAATTTACTTCTATTGGCTCATAAATGGACGCATTCTTTCTTAAGCAGCAGCGCTAAAAAGAATTGTGCATCATGACAACAACCCTATATGTTCGGCAAATCCCACAGAATCAATTAAAATAAATTGAGAAAAAAACATTGAATGCTGCTATGTGTTAGTACTACTTTTGAAATAGTAGGTTTGTTTCCTGTCTCAGGCATTTGTTAAATATTTCATGACAATTTGAACTGGAAAATTAACAAGAAAAACGCCCTTACTACGTCCGTGAGCTCGCAGACAACCCACCATGCTTGTCGAAGCTGCCATTGTCCTAGGATGAGTTAAGGCTCGCTGGCTGTTACAGAAGGTGCAGACATTCCCTATAGGAAATGAAAACACACATGTGAATAATCCCAAAAATACATCGTTGAAACAAGATCTGCAGCAACAGTAAGCATTCATCTGGTCACCGCTTATATTGATAACCTCATTTTGTTAAGAAAATACTTTCTCTACTGGCATTTGTTTCAGAATTGTTAATAGATCATATCTGAATGTGGAAATGATTTAATTAGTGCTGCGTAACTGAGCAAATTTTCAAAAAGTTTTGTGCATATCTCACGTACAGCCCCCAGAGGAGCACAGCATTGCATCTTCGCTTACCAGCGTCATGCGAGTAACATAGACATTGATTTCTGGCACAGTCACACAGGCTTACATCCTTGTAGAGACCCAATGGAAACTAAAGGTGGACCTGACTACTTGTTAGCTACACAGATTCCTGAAACATATGTTTAAAAACAAAACCCTTGTTTCAACAAATGCTTGTGAATTCCTCCGGATGTTTGTTGCTCTGAGATCCCTGATGCCTCCAAATCAATTCCTCTGAAGATCTATTTCCGGCCAAATTTTTAACATGTTTCAAGAAAATCCGTTAAGGGCACAAGAAGGGAGAACCTACATAACAGAATCACAAAATCATAATGGCACAGAAGGAGGCCATTCGGCACATCGTGCCTGCACCGGCTCCCCAAATGAGCATAACGACCTAGTGTCATTGTCCTGCCTTTTCCCCATACTCCTGCGCATTGCTTCTATTCAAATAAATATCCAATGCCCTCTTGAACCTCCATTGAACCTGCCTCCTCCATACTTCCGGGCAGCGCCTTCCAGACCCGAACCACTGTTTTGTGAAAGCGTTTTCTCTCATGTCGCATTTACTTCGTTTGCAAATCACTTTAAGTCTGTGTCCTCTTGTTCTTTATCCTTTAACGACCGGAAATAGCTTCTCCTTATCTAATCTATTCAGGATCCTCGTGATTTTGAACATCTCTATCAAATCCCCTCTTAGCCTTCATCTCTCCAAGGAGAACAGTCCCAACCTCTTCAATTTATCCACATAGCTGAAGATTCTCATCCGTGGAACCATTCTTGTAAACCTCTTCTGCACTCTCTCCAATGTGTTTACATCCTTCCTATAATGTTGCGCCCAGAACTGTACACAATACTCCAGCTGAGGCCTAGTGAGTATCGTATATAAAATCAGCTAACCTCTGTGCCCTTGTACATTATGCCCCTATTAACAATGCCCAGTATACGATCTGCTTTATTAACTGCTATCTCCACCTGTCCTACCACATTCAATTATCTATGCACAAATACACTACAGGTCTTTTTGCCCCTGCACCCTCTTTAACATTTTATCCCTTATTTTCTACTGCCTGTACATGTTCATCCTATAAAATATAACATTTCACACTTCTCCGCATTGAACTTCATCACCTACCTCCCCAGTCCATCAACTTGGCTATGCCCTCCTGAAGTTCTGCACTGTCCTCCTCGCTGTTTACAACACTCTCAAGCTGAGTATCATCCACAAGCCTTCAAATTCTCCCCTGCACACCAAGATTTAGATCATTAACAGATATCAGGACAAGCAAGGGTCCCAATGCCGACCCCTAGGGAACTCCACTGCAAACCTCCCTTCAGCCGGCAAAATATACATTGACCATTAGTCTCTGCCTCCTATTTTTTCCAGATAATTTTGCATCGACATTGAACCGTCCATTTTATTCCATGAGCAATAACTTTTCTCACAAGTCTGCTGTTTGACACTGTATCAAATGCCTTTTTAAAGTCCAGGTACACCACTTAAACAGCATTGTCCTCATTGATCTTTTCTGTTGCCTCTTCAAGTAACTCCAGCAAGTTCGTTAAACACGATTTCCCCCTGAGAAATCCATGCTGGCTCTTGCTTATCAACCATTATGTTTGCATGTGACTGCTTATTCTATCCATAATAATTTTATTTTCTAGAATTTTGCCCACCGCTGAAGTTAAGCTGACTGGTCTGTAATTACTGGGCTTATTCTTACAACTTTTTTTGAACAAGGGCGTAATGCTTGCAATTCCCCAGCCCTTTCCACAAAACATCGTTGCACAAATCTAGAAAGTGAATTCTCTCCATTATACAATTTCAGATACAAACACTGATATTTGTGATCTCAACAATTAACACGTAAATTGAGTGGCAATTATAATATATACGGATAGGGTTTTTTGCATTCAGTTAGATCATGGCTGATGTGTACCTTAACTTCGTTGTTCCGCACTGGCTCAAGATCCTTTGTTGACTTTATCTGTAATGGCAATATTTGCAGTGATTTGTCTAAATGAAATGTTTGAAACGTTGGGAAATTATGCCCATTGCTAGTCATGTGGAGATTACATGTTCTCAACAATACATTTAATATTCATCTTTCTTTTAAATGTTGCTACAGTGTTATTATTTAGTCACTATTTTATACTCTGTACACGCAAAGGTTTAGAATATAATAAAATAAGCTGTGTGATGCTGAAATTCACCGTTGTTTTTTTTAAAAAAAACTGAGTGTCCCGCCTTTATTTCGAACGTTTGTTTTGCTTATACACTTTGTTCAAGTTTCCATTTGCTCCAATGATTACGTTAATGAAACTCACCCGTAAATATCGTTAATTATAAAACATCAAAAATAGAAATAACGAGAGATGCAATTCAATTGAACAATGAGCTCATTAACCCCCATTTATTACTGCAGATATTTAATTGACTAGAGCAACATAGACTGGGTGGTTGAAGAGAATTTGGGAAGTAATCCAGACCATTTATTAGGTCTAATTCAACAGCATATCAGATATTTAAACACGGTCCACATATATTCTTAGGTATTGAGTATTCACTCTTAGCAGCTATGTTCTGATAATTATTTTGTTGAATTAACAATCATCAATTTACTGAAGTGACGCTTATAATTCAATATAGTCCGATTTATTAACTGCGTTCTGTGGGAACACGGCTTGAGATGAATAGACTGTCATGCAACAAGGAACGAGAGATAAGTCCCGAACTTGGAGCAGCTGGAAATTATTGATTTATTCATGGCAAGTTGGCGCCTTTGGTTACGCCAGTTATTATTGACCATCCCTAATTTCCCTTAAAAGGTGGTGATGCACCGCCTTAATTAAATGCTGCGGCGAACGTGGTTTCTGTGTAAAAACATTTATGTTAGGAAGGCAGTTAGAGGGCTTTGGGCTAGCAGCATTGATGGAACAGCGACATATTTCCAAGTCAGGGTGGTGTGTGGTTTGGAGGGGAACTTGCAGTCGGTGATGTTCCATTTCATCTACAGCCGTTGTACTTCAAGGTGGCAGAGGTCACGCGTTTGAATCGTGCTGTCGATGGAGGCTTGGTGAGTTGCTGAAGTTCATTTTGTGTGGTACATACTGTTGTCACTACCTGTCGCTGATGGAGGGAGTAAATGTTTAAGGCGGTGGATAGGGTGCCATTGAAGGGAGCAACAATTCCTGGATGTTGCCGAGTTCCCTGCGTGCTGTTGGAGCTGCATTCATCTGGGCAAGTGGACAATATTCCATCACACTCCTGACTTGTGCCTTGTAGATCGTGGACAGCTCTTGGGGGGTGATGAGGTGAGTTTCTCACTGCTGAGTTCCTAGACTGTGAACTGCTCTTTTAGCCAAATTATTCATATGGATGGTACAGTTCAGTTTCTGTCAAATACTAATCCCCAGAATTCTGACATTGGGGGTTTCAGTGATAGTAATGTCATTGTTTGCCAAACGGAGGTGATTAGATTCTCTTATGTTGGAGTTGACCATTGCCTAATAATGGATCGAACGAATGTTCGTTTCAACTTATCAGGCCAAGTCTAGATGTTGTCCTGTTCTTGCTGCCCAAAGTCAGGAGCTGCTTCAGTATCTGTGGTGTGGATATTCATGTTGAACCTTGTACAATCATCAGCGAACATCCTCACTTCTGACCTTATGATGGAAGGAAGGTCATTGATGAAGCAGCGGAAGATTTTTGGGCCAAGATCACTATGCCGAGGAATTCCTGCAGGAATATCCTGGGACTGAGATGATTGACCTTCAAAAATCACAATGATCTTCTTTTGTGCTAAGTATGACTCTCACCAGTTTCCCATTGATTCCAGTTATTTTAGGGCTCCTTGATGCCACACTCGGTCAAATGATGCCTTGATGCCAACAGTAGTCACTCTCACCTCATCCCTTGAGTTCAATTCTGGTTCATATTTGGATCAAAAATGTAATGGGGCTCAGAGCTGAGAAGCGATGATGCAACACAAACTGAGTGTCAGTTAGCAGATGGTTGTTTATTAAGTACGTCTTTATGACACTGTTGAAAACACCTCCCATCACTTTGTTGATAACCAAGAGTAAACTGATGGCGGGGTAATTGGCCGTGTTGGCCGTGTTGGATTTTTCCCTTTTTGTGCACAAGCTAAAATTGGGCAACGTTCTACTTTGCAGGGTATATGCTAGTGTTCCAAATACACAGGAACAGCTTGGCTAGGGGTACAGCTAATTCCGGAGGACAAGACTTCGGCCCGATTGCTGGAATGTTGTCAAGGCCCCAAACCTTTGCAGTTTCGAGCACCTTCAGCAGTTTCTTCATGAAGTGGGGTGAATCGAATTGGCTGAAGACTGGCTCTTCTGATGCTGCTGACCTCAAGAGGAGGGTGAGGTCAACCATCTACTGGGCATTTCTGGCTGAAGATAGATGCAAATGATTCAGCTTTGTCTTTTGCACTGTTGTTCTGGTCTCGCCCATTATTGGTGATGAGAATATTTATGGATTCTCATCCTCTTGTTAGTTGTTGACTTATCAAAGCCCTTTTATGACTGGTTATGGCAGGACTGCAGACCTTCAATATGATACATTGGTTGCGTGATCACTTATCTCTCTCTCTCACATGCTGTTTCTGCTCTTTGGCAATCAAGTATCTTGTGTTCTCACTTCGACATGTTGACACTTCAATTTTAGGCCTGCCTGATCCTGCTCAAGCCATTCCCTCCTCAACTCTTCATTCAACCAGAGTGGATCCACTGATTTGATGGTAGTGGTGCAGTGGGCTATTTGCCGGGCCTCGAGGTTATAGATTGCGGTTGAATAGAATTCCACTGGTGCTGATGGTCCACATTGCCTCATGAATGGCCAGTTTAAAGTTGCAAGATGTGTTGAAAATCAATCCCAAATAGTACAGTGGTAGGTGCCATACAACAGGAATCTCTCTGGTAAGTGTTTCGGAAGATTGAATTTAGATTAGCAGTCACACTCTGATATGAAACCTAGGCATTCTAGTTAAGAAGCCTAGTTAACAGAACCACCTATGTCACTTTCAGTTATCAGTCAGCCAACTGGAAGTTGCTACCTGTTATTTACTACAGCAGAAAGCTGACTTAACATTTGCACCTTGGTTTGAGCCATCTGCTCTCTCGAGAGAAGTGTACAGAGTGAGACGACAAAGTGAGATGACAAGGCTTGCCTGCGACGAGGAACAAATGCCAATTTAGGAATTTGGTGTAAGTGAGAAATCGGTGCAAAGGAAGAAGGAGGTTCCTTTTTTGTACCATTCTGGGGCCTTCAGTAGCTGGTAGGTTTTTTTCTGCCAAAAAACTATGGGGCATAACTTGCTATTAGTTTAGCTGTATCAATTAGTATCTATTTGATTTGTCAATTAAATAAGAATATTCAGACATGACAGCAATGCTGGTGTGCTGTAACTCAAAAACGTCAGAATCTGTGGAATGATTGCAATCCCAAAAAACTAAATCTGTGGCAAGTGACTTCGCCTCTGTTCTGTTGAGCAATGTTGTGGTTTCTGCGGTACACAGATACCTCAATCAAGAAGATTGGTAACACAATTATGTGGGCTCTTTTATTTCAAGGGGTGAAACCACATGCACCAATCTCTCAAAGTCCCTTGACAGGTTCTGTCTCTCGAGGTGCTCATATCTTCAGCGTGATGATTAATTGAGCATATACATCACAATCTCTCTGATGGTGTATAGTAGTTTTAGATACGCTCCTTAAAGGCATTCCAAAACAAGCAGCAGCCAGAGTCCCAGACGTTGTGTCGCATCATGGAGGGGGGATTGCTTCCTGGACATTGTGTTCCACCAGGCACTCTCACCCCTTTGGTTAGGTAGAAAGTTAGAGTCTTTGGATGACCAGGGACAGCGGGTTATGACTGTGAGATAGGCAGGGCTCAGGATGCTGTGGATACTGTTGGGGGGTTCTGAGCCCATCAATTTGCCCAAGAGACCGACGTGCTTGCAACCTATTTGAATGAGCAGAAAGACTGCAGTTTGTAGAACAAACTGAGGATGGCACCAGGGTGCAGGATAGCATTCAATGGGTGTGGGGTGGTAAGGGGCAGCGGAGTGGGAGGTGGAAAGTAATGTAGAACTGCCAGAGCAAAGTACAGTTAGGTGTAGACGCTGTCATTTGCAGCTGCGGCTTGAAGCTCAGAAGGTTGTGCTTAATCATTGAGGGAGTAACATGTGCTGTCGATGTAGGGGAACTGGTGAATATACTGTGCTTAGATTTGCAGAAGGCATTTGATAAAGTGCCAGATCAGATGTTATTGCGTAAAATAAAAGCTCTCATGGTATAAGGGATAACATATTGGCATGGGTAGAAGATTGACTGGCTAACGGGAAGCAGAGAGGAGGCATAAATGGGCCTTTTCAGCTTGTCAGAATGTAACAAGTGTTGTGCCACAGGGGTCAGTGCTGTGACTTCAACTGTACATAATGTATATAAATGACTTCGATGAAGTGATGGGTGGGAATGTTGCCATATTTGCTGATGCTGCAAAGTTAGGTCAGAAGCACAGTTGTGAAGAGGGCATAAGGAGGCTACAAAATACAAATAGGTTAAGTAAGTGGGAAAAGATCTGGCAAATATAGAATAATGTGGGAAAATGTGAAATTGTCCATTTCGTCAGGAAGAGTTAAAGAGAGGCACATTATCTAAATGTTGAGAGATTGTAGAACTTTGAGGTGCAGAGTGATCTGGGTGACTTAGTGCATGAATCACAAAAGGCTAGTATGCAGCACATCAAGTAATTAGGAAAACTAATAGAATGTTATCATTAATTGGGAGGGAATTGATCACATAAGTAGGGAAGTTAAGCTTCAGTTATACAGGACACTAGTGACACCACGCCAGGACTGCTGTGCACAGTGTTCATCACGTTTTTTGAGGAAGGGTGTAAATGTGTTGGAAGCAGTTCAGAGAAGGCTTACCAAGCTAATACATGGAATGGGCGGGTTGTCTCATGAGGATATGTTGGAAAGGCTAGGCTTGTATCCGCTGAAGTTTAGAAGAGTAAGAGGTGACTTGGCTGAAACATAGAAGGCCCTGAGGGGTCCTGACAGGGTGGATGTGGAGAGGATTTTTCCTCTTGTAGGAGAATCTATAACTCAAGGTAACTGTTAAGAAAAACGGAGTCGCCCATTTCAAACGGAGATGAAGGGATTATTAATTTCTCCCAGAGGGTCATGCGTCTTTGGTACCCTCTTCTGGAAAAGGCGTTAGAAGCAGAGTATTTGAATATTTTAAAGGATTAGGTGGATAGATTCTTGGTAAGCATGGGGTTGTTAGGCAATTTCCGGTAGGCGGGATGCAGTTTTGAGGTTACTATCAGATCAGTCATGGTCTTATTGATTGGCGGAGCAATTTAGAGAGGCCGAATAACCTTCTCCTGCTCCTTGTTCTTATGTTCGTATAACTGCTCATTTCCAGGGTGATGGACAGTGCCTCGCGGCTTCAGGCAAAGGTGAAGTGGTGGGGATGGGGGGGTGGGGAAAGGGGGAGATACAGTTACTGTGGTAGAATTAGGAATTAAATTCTTCTAAGTGAGTAGTTAGAATCGAAATTAAAATGCAGAAGATCAAAGCCAATCTGACCGACATGATATTAACATAGATTCAAAAAGAATAGAGAATTCATCTCCTGGCTCAAAGAGTGGTGTGTGAATAAGGGGTCTCAATTCATGGGGTAGCGGCACAAGCACCCATTAAAGACAGGATTGTTCAATTGGCACAGGTTGTGCTGAAACAGGACTTGGGGGCGTGTCATGGTGAATTGTATAACTAGGGATTCTGGTATAGCGTCAAATGTCGGGTGGGAGCATGGTCTGTGTGAAGGGAGATTTAGAAATATGAAGATAAAACTCAAGGCAATGGAACAAACTAAAAACCAGGTGTGGCTATGGGTACCCGCATGGGCCCCAGCTATGCCTGTCTCTTTATGGGGTATGTGGAACATTCCTTGTTCCAGTCCTACTCCAGTCCCCTCCCACAACTCTTTCTCCGGTACATCAATAATTACTTCGGTGCTGCTTCATGCTCTCGTCAGGACCTGGAAAAATGTATTAATTTTTCTTCCAATCTCCACCCCTCCATCTTTCACATGGTCCATCTCTGAAACTTCCCTTCCCTTCCTTGACCTCTCTGTCTCAATTTCTGGTGATAGACTGTCCACCAATATCCATTACAAGCCTACCGACTCCCACAGCTACCTCGACTACAGCTCCTCACACCCCGCTTCCTGTAAGGATTCCATCCCATTCTCTCAGTTCCTTCGCCTCCGTCGCATCTGTTCTGATGAGGCTACCTTCAAAAACAGTTCCTCTGACATGTCCTCCTTCCTTAACCGAGGTTTTCCACCCATGGTCGTTGTCAGGGCCCTCAACCGTGTCCGGCCCATCTCCCGCGCATCCGCCCTCACACCTTCTCCTCCCTCCCAGAAACATGATAGGGTCCCCCTTGTCCTCACATCACCCCACCAGCCTCCGCATTCAAAGGATCATCCTCCGCCATTTCCGCCAACTCCAGCATGATGCCACCACCAAACATATCTTCCCTTCACCCCCCCAGCGGCATTCCATAGGGATCGTTCCCTCCGGGACACCCTGGTCCACTCCTCCATCACCCCCTACTCCTCAACCCCCACCTATGGCACCTCCCCATGCCCACGCAGAAGATACAACACCTGCCCCTTCACTTCTTCTCTCCTCACCGTCCAAGGGCCCAAACACTCCTTTCAAGTGAAGCAGCATTTCACTTGCATTTCCCCTAACTTAGTCTACTGCATTCGTTGCTCCCAATGCGGTCTCCTCTACATTGGAGAGACCAAACATAAACTGGGCGACCGCTTTGCAGAACACCTTCGGTCTGTCCGCAAGAAAGACCCAAACCTCCCTGTCGCTTGCCTTTTTAACACTGCACCCTGCTCTCTTGCCCACATGTCTGTCCTTGGCTTGCTGCATTGTTCCAGTGAAGCCCAACGCAAACTGGAGGAACAGCACCTCATCTTCCGACTAGGCACTTTACAGCCTTCCGGACTGAATATTGAATTCAACAACTTTAGATCTTGAACTCCCTCCCCCATCCCCACCCCCTTTCCGTTTCTTCCCCCTCCCTTTTGTTTTTTCCAATAATTTATATAGATTTTTCTTTTCCCACCTATTTCCATTATTTTTAAATCTATACCTGTAATGCCCTGTCAGCCTTTCCACCCCACCCCCACTAGAGCTGTACCTTGAGTGTCCTGCCATCCATTCTTAATTAGCACATTCTCTTAGATAATATCACCACCTTTAACACATCTTTGTTCCTTTGTCTGTGACATCTTTTGATTATCTGCTCCTATCACTGCTTGCTTGTCCCTACTACCACTCCCCACCCCAACTTCTCTCCCCCCACACCACCTCCCACCTTAAACTAGCTTATATTTCACCCCTCTCCTAACTTTACTCAGTTCTGCTGAAGGGTCATGAGGACTCGAAATGTCAACCCTTTTCTTCTCCACCGATGCTGCCAGACCTGCTGAGTTTTTCCAGGTAATTCTGTTTTTGTTTTGGATTTCCAGCATCCGCAGTAGTTTTTTGTTTTTAAAAACCAGCAGAGCGGATCAGGAAGGTGGGAAGAGTTGAACAGTAATCCTGCATCAGGAAGTGCAAAAATAACATTCAGGCAATAGTAGCCAACATGAAATTAACTTATCCTTATCAGAATGCAAAAAACACCCACAATACGATAAGTCGATGAGCTATTGTCACAAATCGAGATAAATGATTAACAGCTATCCTTCAATACAGAAACATAGCTGCATGGTGACCAAGGTTGTGGAATAAATATTCCAGGCTATGCAATATTTCTAAAATGCAGACTGAATTGCCAAGGGGGACTGATAGTAAATGATGACATAAGGACCTTAGTGAACAAGGGTCTTGGATCAGAAGATCATGCAGTGGAATCTGGTTAGGTGAATATTTTGGACAAAGAGAGTCAGTAAACGCTGATGGGAGTAGCTTAGGCATCAATTAGGAAAAGCTAACAGTTGCACAGAGCATTAAACAAGAAATTGTTGGAACGTGTCACAAAGGCAATTTAATAAAACTGAGGAACGCTATTCCTCATAAAAATAGGGCATAACAAAGTGACAAGGGTCGTCAAGAAGATGAGTATTTCTTGGAACAATGCATTGCGGAAAATGAGACAAAGTTAACGAGTAATCTCATTGTTAAAGATCCACTGGGAGATCGTGATCACAATGAACTTAACTTCCATGTTAAGCATGAGAGCGACATATTCTACCAAAAAGTAACATTCAATTTAAACAAAACCAATTCTTTAGGAATGAGGAGAGTGCTGAGTAAGTGTGGTTGGGGAAATAGAATTACAACTATGGTAGTAAATGAACAGTGGGAACCATTTCAAGGAACAATTCAGATTTGTCGACAAAATTCATTCTATTAAAAAACCAAAAACTCAGCAAGAAAAATCACATCCGAGTATTACTCAGGAAGTTAAGTTAGTATCAGATTAAAAAGAAAAACTGATAATGTTGCAAAGAGTAGGAGCAAGGCTGAGGATTGAGATTGTATTACAAAGCATGAAAGGGTCAGCCGAAAGTTGTTAAAAAGATGGGAAAGCGTTCAATTTCAGAGCAAATTAGAGAGGAGCATAAAAATAGATTGTAAAAACTTTCAGAAGTTAAAAAAAATGAAAGTAGCTGAAGTAAACACTTACTAGTGTCAGGGGAAATTGTTACGGGGAATGATGTAATGGCAGAGACACTGCACAGATAGGTTGTGTGCAGCTTCAAAATGGAAATCACAAGATGCTCAACAAAAATATTGGTTAACATAAGTGCTTATAAGAGTGAATAAATTAAGGTAATTTATATCAACAGAAAAATTACTGAAGAAAAAAAAAACGGAAGTCCGACAAGTTCCCAGGGCCTGATGGCTTATAACCTGGGTCCCTAAAAGTGCCAGATACAGAGACAGTGGATGTCCTGGCATTTAATTTTCATTCACAGGATGTGGGTTTCGCTGGCTGGACCAGCATTTATTGCCCATTCCTAATTGCCCTTGAGCTGGTGAGCGACCCTTTGGAAACTCTGCATTCCATGTGGTGTAGGTGCAACCAACGGTGCTGGTAGGGAGGGAGTTCCAGGAATTTCACCCAGCGACAGTGAAGGAAAGGCGATATATTTCCAAGTCAGGATGGTGAGTTTCCTGGAAGGGAAATTCCAGGTGGTGGCGTTCCCCTATATCTGCAGCCCTTGTCTTTCTAGATGGCAGTGCTTCTGTCCTTGGAAGGTGCTGTTGAATGAGCCTTGTTGAATTCCTGCAGTACATCTAGTAGATGGTGCACACTGCTGCTACTGTGCTGTAGGGGGTAAATGTTCGTGGATGTGATGCCAATCAAGTGGGCGGTTTTCCTGGATGGTCTCCAGCTTCTTGAGTGCTGTGGGAGCTGCACTCATGCAGGCATGTGGAGAGTATCCAATTACACTCCTGATTTGTGCTTTGTAGATTGATGGACAGGCTTTGGGGAGTCAGGAAGTGAGTTTCTCGCCCCAGGATTCCTAGCCTGTGGCTTGATCTTGTAGTCTGTGTATTTATATGCCTATTCTAGTTCAATTTCTGGTCAATGTTAACCCCCAGGATGTTGATACCTGGGGGATTCTGCGATGGTAGTACCATTGCGCCTCAAGAGGCGGTGGCTAGATTCTCCCTTGTTGCTGATGGACATCGCGTGTCATTTGAGTGGCGTGCTTGTTACTTGATACTTGTCAGTCCAAGCCAGGTTATTGTACAGGTCTTGCTGCATTTGGACACGAACTGCTTCAGCATCAGAGGAGTCGCGAATTGTGTATTAACATTGTGGAATCATCAGCAAACACGCCCACCTCTGACCTTATGATGAAACGAAGGTCTTTGATGAAGCAGCTGAAGATGGTTGGGCCGAGGACAGTACACTGAGGAACCCAGTGTTGTAGATGTACTGGAACAGCTTGGCTAGTGGCGTGGCAAGTTTTGGATTACGAGTCTTCAGTTCTATTGTCGGAATATTTTCAGGGACCATCGCCTTTGTACAATCCAGAGCCTTCAGCCTTTTCTTCAGATCACATGGCGTGAATTGAATTGGCTGAATACTGGCATCTGTGATTCTGGGGACGTCCAGACGAGGCCGAGATGGGTCATCCACTGTGCAGCTCTGGCTGAAGATTGAAGCAAATGCTGCAGCCTTATCTATTGCACTGATGTGCTGGGCTCCTCCATCATTGAGGATGGGAATGCTTGTGCAAACCTCCTCCTGCAGTGAGTTGTTTAATTGTCCACCACGATTCACGACTGGATGTGGCAGGACTGCAGTACTTAGATCTGATCCATTGGTTGTGGGATCGCTTAGCTCTGCCTATCACTTGCTGATTGTGCGGTTTGGCACGCAAGTAGTCCTGTGTTATAGTTCCACCAGGTTGACACCTCTTTTTTAGGTTCTTGTACTGACATGCACTCCTGAATTCTTCATTGAACCAGGGTTGCTCCCCTGGCTTGATGGTAATGATAGAGTAGGCTCGTGGACTCACAGAACAGCACAGAAGGAGGCCATTTGGCCCATCGTATCTGCGCCAGTCGGCAAAGATCTGACAACACTAATCCCATTTTCCAGTGCTTGGCCCACGGCCCCGGAGACCATGGCAACTCAAGTGAATATTTAAATACTTCTTAAATGTTATGCGATTTTCTGACTCAATCACCGCTTCAGGCAGTGAATTACAGACTCCCACCACCCCCTGGGTGAAAGAATTTCTCCTCAACTCTCGTCTCAGCCTTCTACCTCTTACATTAAATCTGTGCCCCCTAGTTTTTGACCCCTCTACTGATGGAAAAAGTGCCTTCCTATCCACCCTATCTATGCCACTCATTCTTATATTCATCTATCAGGTCCCCTCTCAACATTTGCGGCTCTGAGTAAAACAAACCCAGCCTATGCAATCTTTCCTCAAAGCTCAGACCCTGCAGCCCAGTGGATCCTCTCTAGTGCAATCACATCTTTCCTATAATGTGACCAGAACTGCACGCAGTATTCCAGTGGTGGTCTAACCAGCATCTTATACAATTACAGAATAAAGTCCCTGCTCTCGTATTCTATGCTTCAGCTAATAAAATCAGTGTCCTATATGCCTTTATTATGCTGGGCCATGAGGGTACATATTGCACTCGAGTACAATTCTGCTGCTGCTAATGGGCCACAGCACCATATGGATACCCAGTCTTCACTTGCTAGATCTGTTCGAAATCTACCACATTTAGGTAGTGCCACAAAACACGATGGGGGGTGTTAGGGGAGAATATAGGGGGGCATTAAGAACTTATTGAAAGGGAATGGAGTACTTAAAATATCCAAGCAGCCTATGCCTGCAAGTATAGTTAAAGGCCAGGCTGGACAGAGAGGAATCTGAACCTTGCACACCCTCAGAGCCTGTGACCATCAGCAAGGTTAGGCCGAACAGAGAGGAATGCAAATGTGATAGATTGGGTTTTGGAGGAGTAAGACCAGAGCCTTAGGTTGAAAAACAACCAAGATTGGGTCTGTTTATAGCAGATAGAGAAATAACAGATGGTACTAGTTGAGTTGGGAGGGAAGGTCTCCGCTGGGGGTGAAAGTAGGGACAGATGATGCCTGTACTTTGGTACCTTTGTTACTAGAGATATATCTGTTTAATGTAAACCAATATGTTGATGGGATCGGAATCTGGAAACTGTTCTTGTACGTGATCAATAATGTATAAATATGGTGAACACTTTTAGTTTAGCAGAGTGCTATCTCAAGCTGCATTGGGATGGTTCTCTCCTTTCAATTGCTCAAATAAAGGATCGTGACCTGTACCTGAGACTCCTGTGGTCCGTTTGTCAAAGTGACCACAACAGTTTGGTGTAGTCGGCAGGATACTTGGACCGGATCCTCGGGGCAGCTCTGCAAAGTGGGTGAGTATATTTATTTACCACCCGTAGTTAGTGCAGTAAGCCTACCCGAGAACAGTCCGGTCAAGTATCAAAGAATCGGGAGGAGGACTCAGGACAGGAGATAGGAGGCGCCCGGTTAGGAGGCGGAGCCGCGCAGGCGGGATAGCGGTGCCAAAGCCGTGCAGGAAGGCCAGACCACTACCAAACAGAGGAGGTAGAGCCGTGCTGGCGGGTTACTGCTTGAAATATAACCATAACCAGAGCCGCGCAAGGAGGCCAGACCCCAGTTAAGCGGAGGCGGAGTCGGAACCGTGCTGGCGTGTTACGGTTTGAAATAAGCCTGAGCCAAAGTGCGCAGGGAGGCCAGGCCCCAGTGAAATACCGCAAGTAAGTAAGTTGTTAGGGCTGTGCAAATGCACCGCGCAGAGATAGACGGGAATATGAACAGAGTGCCGTCAGGGAAACAGAACAGTGCTATGGAACTCAACTAGGGAACCGCGGACTCCATTACGAGGTTCATAGCGGAACAGCAGTCCAAAGTAATCACAAAAATGCAGAACGAGGGGTAGAATCCACAGGGAACCCCCAGAGTACAAAAACAATGTTGTATAAAGCAGAAAAAGGAAGAGGAAAAGAAAGGGGTGATGGTCATTATTATCTTGCAATTGTGCAGATGGATTAATACTAAGTTCCAGTCGATCAGAGAGAGAGAGACAAACTCAGATTCAGGACAGATCAGAGCAGTGGCGGCAGCTTGTAGTGATACTGATCAAGAGGAAGAGAGCTCCAAAGGAGAACTCTATGATGGAGTTGGGACAAAACCGCCCTCATACGAATCAACCGCACCACTTTGCCTATTGAATCCCATGGCCCCTGTGGCAGTAGCTGTTAGGACAAGTAAAGCCAGGAAAGGCTAATAAAAAACCGAAGGGAGAAAGGGGGCTGAGGAATAGGGGGAGGATGAGGAGATGGAGAGCGTTATGAAGAAAGTTAAGCACGTACCATTCAGCCCGGGGGAGAAGCAGGTTTTGCTTAAAGAACTGCTGAGACTTGAAACTCGGCATAACAACCCAGATTTTTGAACCAAACTGGGGGAAATGCAAGATTTCCATGCAATGTACCCCCTTGATACCCAAACACTGGTGAAGGCGAAATGCCAGCGGATATTTGGGGAAGATTGCCCATACAGTTTAGAAGTGGTGACTGGGCGAAACCTGGGGACATCCCAGATCGGGAGAAGGCGACAGCCCTGCACAGGGACTTTGAGGAGGCAGTTAAGGAAGCCTTGTTGAAAGGAAGAACAAGGACAGTGGATCAGTTAACGTGGAGACAATGACAATGTGCATCCCTGTGCCCCGGATCATTATGCGCTCATCCTTCCATAAGCAATGGTTAAGCTATGTCGCAAAATGAAATCAATTAACATTCAGCACTGCTGTGGCTGTTGGGAAAACAATGCTGACCTCACTGTTGGGCATAAATACCTGGTGTATAATGTCCGGTGTGGTATTACGAGATTTTCCTGCAAATGAGGAAGGATGATTGGGACCCGAAAGCTCTGCTACTGAATTTTCTGTAACATAAAAATGAATTGATCTAAGTTAAAAGAGCTGGTTGTGCTGAAGAGAGAGAGAGAGAGAGAAAAGGGGGGTACCCCTAGGGGGTTAATAAGCACTGAGAGGTAGTAGCAGGGGAAATGCGAGCTTTCGTCAGTTTGATGGACCCTATAGGCTTTGAGATCCCTTTATTTCCCCCATTGCTATTTGAAGTTTCATTTAGATTATGAGAGTTTTAAGTCAAGTTAAGGATACAGGAATATAAATACATACTTCTAAACGTATGTTTGTTTGTGTGCAAGGAAGCATTTGTATAGAATCATAGAACCATATGAAATTTACTGCACAGAAGGAGGCCATTCGGCCCATCTTGTCCATGCCAGCACGAGGACACTCAGGTGCCCTTTCTAATCCCACCTTCCGGCACCCGGCCCATAGCCCTGCAGCTTACAACACTTTAGGTGCAGATCCAGGTACTTTGTAAAAGAGTTTAAAGTTTCTGCCTATACCACCAACTTGGGCAGCGAATTCCAGATACCCACTACCCTCTGCGTAAAAAAGTTCTTCCCCATGACCCAACGACACCTTCTGCCACTTATCTTGAATCTATGCTCCCTGGATCTAGAATTCTCCATCAAGGGAAACAATTTTATCCTGTCCACTCTATCTGTTACCCTCATAATTTTGTACACCTCAATCAAGTCACCTCTCAGCCTTCTTTGTTCTAAGGAAAATAACCCCAACCTATCCAATCTCTCCTCGTACCTACATTTTTCTAACCCCGGCAACATTCTTGTAAACCTCCTTTGCACTGTCTCTAGACCTATTACGTCCTTCCTGTAATGTGGTGACCAGAACTGCACACAATACTCCAGTTGTGGCCTCACCAGTGTTTTATACAATTCCAACATTATATCCTTACTTTTATATTATATACCTCAGCCAATGAAGGAGAGCATTCCATATGCCTTCTTTACAACCTTGTCTACTTGAACTGCTGCCTTCAGGGACCTGTGTATTTGTACGCCAATATCTCTCACTTCATCTACCCCTCTTAGTATATTCACATTTATTCTGTGATCCCTGTAACTGTTTGACCTCCCTAAATGTATGACCTCACACTCCTCTATGTTAAAATCCATCTGCCACTTTATCACCCACTCCACCAACCCATCTATAACATTTTGGAGATTATGGCTATCCTCTACACTATCCACTACTCGGCCAATCTTTGTGTCATCTGCAAATTTCCCAATCGTGCCCCCCATGTTCACGTCCAAATCGTTAATATATAACACAAACAGCAGGAGTCCCAACACCGAGCCCTGTGAAACACCACTTGAGACAAATTTCCATTCGTAAGGGCATCCATCGACCATTACCCTTTGTTTCCCGTTACAAAGCCAACCTTTTGTCCAGTTTTCCATATTACCCTGAATCCCATGGGCTTTTACTTTCCTGACCAATCTGCCATGTGGGACCTTGTCAAATGCCTTGATAAAATCCATGTACACAACATCCGCTGCACTACCTTCATCAACCCTTCTTGTCACTTTTTCAAACAATTCAATCAAATTTGTGAGGCAAGACCTTCCTTTGACAAATCCATGCTGACCATCCCTGAGTAGCCCATGCCTTTCCACATGACGATTAATCCTATCTCTCAGGATTGATTCTACTAATTTTCTCACCACCGATGTAAGACTAACTGGCCTATAATTGTTTGGCATTTCCTTTGATCCCTTTTTAAACAATGGAACTACGTTTGCATTTGTCCAGTCCTCCGGTACCTCCCCTGTATCTAATGAAGATTGGAAAATCAACCTCAGAGCATCTGCTATCTCCTCCCTGACTTCCTTCAGCAGCCTCGGAAACAATCCATCCGGCCCTGGCGACTTATAAACTTTCATGGATTTCAACCATTCCAGTACTTCCTCTCTCTTTATGACTATCCCGTCCAATATCTCGTAGTGTTCCTCCTGGACTACTGTATCTACGTCCTCCCTTTCCTTTGTAAACACGGAGACGAAATATTCATTCAAAACCCTTACCACAGCCTCTGCATCTGCACAGAAGTTTCCATCTTCATCTCTGATAGGTCCCACTTTTTCCTTAATTAATAATGTATTGGTAAAACATCTTTGGGTTATCTTTAACTTTACTGGCTAATCTTTTTTCATGCCCTCTCTTTGATTTCCTTATTTCCTTTTTTACTTGTCCCTGCATTTCCTATATTCGTGTAGGCTATCTGCAGTGCTTAGTTCTTTGTGCCTACTGTACGCTTTCTTTTTATGTTTGATCTTCCCCTGTATTCCTCTAGACAACCAGGGAGGTCTAGATTTAGCAGTACCACTCGTATTTTTGACGGGGACATATCTACTTTGTACAATTAGGATCTCGCTTTTTAGTGCTTCCCACTGGTTTTCCACTGTTTTATCCTCCAGCATTGCTGTCCAGTCCACCTCAGACAAGTCCCTTCTCATTTCTGCAAAATTTGCCTTCGCCCAGTTCAAGCCTTTTACTCCTGCCTTATCTCTGTCCTTTTCCATGGTAATGCTAAATCTAACTGAATTGTGATCACTGTCCCCGATATTGTCGCCAACTGTCACATCACCAACTTGCCCATCTTCGTTCCCCAAGACAAGGTCTAGAATTGCATCTCCTCTCGTTGGGTTTGTCACTGATTGGTTGCAAAAACTTTCCTGGACACACTGCCTGAATATTTCTCTCACAGTGCCCCATATGTTGTTTGAATCTCAGTTGATATTAGGATAGATGAAGTTTCCTACTATAATTGCCCTCTTGTTCTTACAAGCAGAAATTTGCCTCCATATTTGTGCTTCTCACATATGTGAGCTTTATGTGTTTTGTTCCGTAAATTGTCATTTGTATGTGTAACTCAGCACTTTAGGGTTGAAATGCCCATGTTAGAGTAAAGGAAAAGTACACTAAAATATTCCAAAGTTTTTGAGTATGAGGATTGAGTTGAGATTTCTGGCAAAAAGGATCGCAATTTGAAGGTATCATGAAGCTAGGTAGGGTTTGATGAACCAATCTTTGTACCTAAAACCCCCTTGCAGACTAGCATCACCAGCTTCCAAGTTGATTGGGATTGATACAGACGAGTTGCATTAACTGATAAGAGTTTGTATTCTAAATTATGAAGGAAAAAAAGGCTACCTGAAGTTCAAGGAATTCTAGGAAAACAAAAATGCATAAACACAAGGTCTAAGTGGTTCCAATGGATAAAAGGGGGTTTCCTTTGAAGAGATGAATTCAAAATGAAAGGAAATCTGCATGCGAACAGCACTGTTATTTGAAGTTGGGACATGGCTTGAGATGTAAACTGCAGTATAATTTAACAGGTTACTTCGAATAACGAGGATGCTATCCAAGGGTAAAGAATATGTCAATAAACATACTGGAATTATAACTTGGATACAAATCAATACACATAAGAAAGAGGTAGTTTTAATTTTGATAGCGTAAATTACATTTCTTACAAAGTTTAAAATGTTGAGGTTTGGATCCTGATAATTTCTCAAAAGGGAATTTTCATTTTAAAAGGTTTGACTACAATTGTCACTAATTCAAATGCTGCAATTTTTTGTATTTGTAAGGCAGTTCCCAACATATGAATCTATGCTCAAGACCTTTACAACGTTTGGCAGAAATCCAATTTTTGGCTGAGTTAATAAATCTGGGATAATTCTAAGAAACGGGTCAGACACAATTTAGTGGGTTACTTTTGAGACAATAAAATGTTGTTTGAGAAGAAGATAAGGAACATATCAATGCCTGATTTCTGTTTTTAAAACTGTTATATTTTATTTATTTTAAAGTCTCTCCAGGCAACATGAACAAGATAAGATGGTAGCTGTTGCATGTGTAAAATGGCATGAGGCAAGTAGGAGAAATGGTTAGGAAAAGAGAACACTATATACAAACTGTTTTAAGGGAACTAAATTTGATAATCTGGCCATCAGCATTGGAAACGCACGGGGGAGAGAAGCAAAGATCTAGAGACAGAGATGATCTTCGGTGACATGGAATAGTTAATACGGCCTAAAGAGCAAGGAAACATTATAAACGATCAAGAAAATAGAGAAACTGACATCAAGAGAACCTTAGGATCATCATGGTCAGGGGAAAAAAACTTAGAGGTAAAACTATGTGGAATCTGTAGTTCAGGAATTGAAATGTAAGGAGAAATAATACTTAACAACAATATACCACAAGGATACAAGTAAAGGGAAAGCTGTAAAAAGGCGAAATAGATGTATTACTGATTGTATTAATGTGCCTGCGAACTACAAAAAGTAAGACCACAGAATTAATACTATGATGACAGGCAGTTAAGCGGCTCCCAGAGAGAACAGTCACTGGAAGTGAAGATACTGAGCCATTGAAAGATAAGATAAGAAGGTGCACTGTAGAGTTGTGTAGGCAGTTTAAGGAATTTAGGTCCGACAGGGACAGCAGCAGGAGACAGTAGATTGGTTGGAGTGGAAGGTGCTTATCCAGATGGATTCAGATCAGGGAACTCATTTCACAGGAAGAGTTATTAAAGAAATGTATATATTTAAATATAAACAGAAATTTCACATTCCCTACCAGCCACAGAGCTCGGGGATGGTGGAAAGGGTGAACTGAACTTTAAAAAAAACTTCAATCACAAAAGCAATTCAAGAGACAGAGAACAGCCCAATATTCTAATGCGCCTTAGGGCTACCACAAGCAGTACCACTGGGTTCACCCCATTTAAAATAATGACAAGGAGAGCAATGCAGTTACGTGAGGGAATCATAGCAGGATTGGGAGATGTAGAACCACTAAATGGAAGGATGTAAGACTATGTGAGGGAAATAAGTAATGAATTGCATGAGTTAAGGAAGGAAGTCAGAGACCGACAGGTGATTAAGGACATGGAAACAGGCAAATCCAAAGAGCAACAATGGACCAAGTGGGGAATAAGGTGATGGTCAAGGTGAGCCCGGAGCGAACAGGCATGGACCATATGAGGTAATTATGACCGGTGATACATGCACACTTGTAGATATGAGAACAAGACATAAATGGAGGCATATTACACACTTAAAGATACATGACAATTAACCAAGCGGTAACCCGGAGAACGGGAGCAGATGTTCATGTCTCCACAGACCTACGATCCTGGCCATGGACGTATCAGTACTGGCAACAAAGTCGGGGATCATCACTGCTCATCCCGCATCGTAGGAGGAATTTTGGTACATCACAGACAGTGCCGAATGCGACACGCAACGGGGAATCATAAATGTAACAGTAGGAGAGCAAGTGTTTTTGAATTGTAGTAAGGATTTTCTTCAGATCGGTGGTGGGATGTACATCCAAAAGAGAAGATTAGTACCACTACCCAGCCACCTCCCACATCTACTTCCACAGTCCGAGTAGAGATAATTGAAACCTCTCAAACCACACCGACTGACCCACCTTGTCCGACTATGCATCCAGAACCAACGAATCGTTTGGTACTGGTTAATCAGAGGTTTTGTATGATAATGTACACCACGAGCTGGTACCCGTAGTCTTGAACATATCCGGGATTTCCCCGCCCCCGTGGTGCTCAACCCATATTCGAGGACTATATCCGGCTCTAGTGGGCCCCCTGATGACCGAAGCATCTCAGTTCAATGGTGGGATGCTATCAGGCTTGGGAAAGAATCGCATTAAGCGTAGCCTGATAAATGATGCCTCTACGATATTCAATATAGGGACGTCAGTGGTTGATTCAGAACCGAGCAACTGTTGACCAGAAGGATAGACCCTGAGCTTTAAGCTGAAGGAGATTCTAGAGTGGGGACAGGAATTCATAACACCCAATTAAACACAGACCAGGACATGACATGGTTATTCCGCAGCCCGGCTGCCATGCTCGAAAGTCATGCGGGGACTGTCAACAATCTGATGGAAATAGGGAAAAATATTTCAGACAAAGCGAGCAGAAATGATGTTTGCAGCACCTATGGATCTTGGGCACTGGAACAAGCCCGAGAGAATTTAAGACAGATTAATGAAAGAGTAGTTCCTTTAGGGGGTAACTAATGAACATTTATGTAATCTTTCATGACACAAGGAGCATGACTTGACCGGTTGCCAGCTCAGACTTTTAACACGCATATATAGAATGAATGTTGAATGTATAGTGAACAGTAATATGCTATTAGGCATTGAATTAGTAATGCCTGCCATACCTATGTCAACACCTGGCAGGACATTATATAAAATAGAAAATATTGGGGTTAAACGGGAGGATTATTATATTAGGTATCATGACATTCCACCATATGCAGTAGACATAGAAGGGACTATAGTTAGCACCACATTAGAAGAGTGTAGGATAGAGGCCACCGCAGTAGTATGCACACTCAATATATGAGACATGTGAAGCTAAGTGGATTTAAAGCAGCAGCAAACTGTACAATGGAAAATATATGGGCTGCAATAGAACTGACCCATGTTGCATACACGGGGAATGGGAGATATTGTATTACCACGTGGCAGCAAAAGATCCAAAACGGGAACAGCCAGATATGCCCCATCCATAATCATTCAGTGTGCCTACACCCACAGGCGCCAGCAAGGGTAGGGAAGGTGGAACTGGTCGAAATATACAACAGAGGAACGACTACTATTCAGGTCAAGGAAAGCCTTAAGGACAATCTGATAGTATTTGAACCAGTTATCCTATGAAATTCCATTATTACCCGAGCACCTAACCATGATTCGGAGACAGGCTCAGCAGATATACCGAACTTACAATGCACTGCAGCAACAGGTTCGAGCCTTAAAAGAAGATATCGAGCAAATAGGTTTCTCGACATAGTGGTGGTGGAACTGGGGCTCAAACGTACAGATAAGCCCCTGGATTCGGATTATCTCCCATACCCTACTGATACTTCAACTGATATTTTTTATCTATCTAACACACTTGATTCATCGCACCTGGAAGTCACAAAAAATGTGGCGCTGGGGGAGTTTTAACAGGAGGAGAAGGAATTTGGCAAGTCAGAGTTTTAAATTAAAGGACCAGATGGTCTGCCAGTACTTTTAACGCACCAAAGCTTGATAACTGGCCAGTATCGATGGGTGGCGGTACTTAAAGGGATGGACAGTACCACTGTAGTTGGCTACCTTGGGCTAGGCCAAGGGCCAAAAGGGAGAAGTGTAAGGGTGGAATATAGGGGGACATTAAGAACTTATTGAAAGGGAGTGGACTACTTAAAATATCCAAGCAGCTCATGCCTGCAAGTATAGTTAAAGGCCAGGCTGGACAGAGAGGAATCTGAAACTTGCACACCCTCAGAGCCTGTGACCATCAGCAAGGCCAGGCCGAACAGAGAGTAATGCAAATATATTACATTGAGTGTCTTAGGAGTCAGACCGGTGCCTTAGGTTGAAAAACAACCAAGATTGGGTCTGATTATAGCAGATAGGGAAAGAACAGATGGTCCTAGCAGAGATGGGAGGGAAGGTCTCCGCTGGGGGTGAAAGTAGGAACCGATGATGCCTTTAATTTGGTACCTTTGTTACTAGAGAGATATCTGTTTAATGTAAACCTCTCTGTGGACGAGATCGGAATCTGGAAACTGTTCTTGTACGTGATCAATAATGTATAAATATGGTGAACACTTGACGTTTAGCAGAGTTCGATCTCAAGCTGCATTGGGATTGTTCTCTCCTGGTAATTGCTCGAAAAAACGATCGTGACCTGTACCTGAGACTCCTGTGGTCCGCTTGTCAGAGACCACAACAGGGGGTACCCTCAATGTGAAAGAGGGGCTTCGTCTCCACAATGACTGCGGTGGTCACTCCTACAGACACCGCAACTGTGGCAGGCAGGTTGGAGAGGATGAGGTCAATTATATTTTTCCTCTTGTTGGTTCCCGCATCACCTGTCGCACTCCCAGTCTAGCAGTTATGTATTTTAAGACTCGGCTAGCTCGGCCGATAGTGGTGCTACTTCCACACTCTTGGTCATAGACATTGAAGCCCACCTCCCAGACTACATTTCGCGCCCTTGCAACCCTCAGTTCTTCCTCCAAGTTGTGCTCACCATGGGGGAAGCACTGATTCATCAGCAGGACATTTCCTTGCCCATGTTTGACCTGATGCCATGAGATCTCATGGGGTCTGAAGTCAATGTTGCGGACTCTCAGACAGCTCCCTCCTGACTGCATACCACTGAGCCACCAACTCTGCTGGGCCTGTCCTGCGGTGGGACATGACATATCCAGGGATGGTGATAGTGGTGTCTAGGATATTATCTGTAAGATATGATACTGTGAGATTGATTATGTCAGGCTGCTGCTTAACTAGTCTCTGATACAGGTCTCCAAATTTAGGCTCCAGCCCCAAGATATTAGTAAGGAGGACTTTGCAGGGTCCACACGGCTGAGTTTGCCATTGTTGTTTCCAGTGCCGAGCCGAGATCGATGCCGAGTGCTCCGTTTGGTTTCATTTCTGTTTGGTCTTTGTAGCTGTTTGATACAACTGGGTGGCTTGCTCTTTCAGTGGGCAGTTAAAAGTCAATCATATTACTGTGGATCTGGAGTCACCTGTAGGACAGCAAACGTTCTTCTCTTGAGGAGATTAATAAACCAGATGGGTTTTTGCAACAATCCGGTTCATTAAGGTTTCATTAGACTTCTAATTCCAGGTTTTGCGTTGAATTCAGATCCCACCATCTGCCGTGCCAGGACTCAAGCTCGGGTCCCCAGAGCATTATCCTAAATCTCGGAATTAATGGTGCAGTAACTATACTACTACGCCATTGCCTCCCCTTGAACTATGAGTTTTCATAGCTCCAGAGATCCAGGAACGGTTCCAACATATTGGAATGTAGCAAATGCAGCAGTGATTTTCAAAAAATGATGGAGTGAGAAAACAGGGGACGACAGGCAAATTAGTCTAAGGTAATAATATACCGGGGAAGTGCTGAAATCTAGTAACAAGGAAATATAAATAAAGGAGAGCCAATAAGCGTAGCATACGAGGAATTTCAAAAGAACTTATATAACGTGACGCACAAAAGAATAATATGCACGAGAAGCACACTTGGAGTTTGCTGTAATATTTTACAACGGATAGATTTGTTAATGGCGAGTAAGCAGTGAGTAGGCATAAATGGAGCAATTACAATTTGGCAGGTTGTGCCTCGTGGATTGCTGCAAGGATCATTGCTGATGTCTCAGCTTTTTACAACCTATTTTAATAATGTGGGCGAAGAGACAGTGAATAATGCATCTAGGTTTGCTTACCATACAAACCTAGGTGGAAATGTAAGCTATGAGGAGGTCATGGGGAGACTGTAAAGAGATTTAAACAGGGTAATTGAGTGCACAGCAAGATAGCAGATGGAGAATAACGTGCTGAATGCGATGGCTGTAAGGTATTAAAGCAGATTTTTTTTAAAACGGCGTGAACCCTGTACATTGTGAGGTGCAGAAATAATTGGGTGTGCTCCCACAAGGAACACAGGAAGTTCTAATATAGCTGCATCAAGCAATTAGGAATACAAATGGCACGTTTTTCTTGCTTGCAAGAGGATTGAGATACATGAAAAAAGAAGTCTTGCTACAACTGCACCGCGTGTTCTTGACACCATACCTGGAATACTGTGTGCATTTTTCGTCTCCATATTTAAGGAAGGATATCCCTGCATTGGAGGCAGTACAACAAATGTTAACTAATGGGGCGCCGGAACGCCAGGATTGTCCTCTGAAAAGAGTTCCAGTAAATTGAGCCTTTGTTCTCTGAGTTTTGAAGAGCATGGGGTGATCTCATTTAAACGTAGGATATACTAAAAGTGTTTAACACTGAGAGATTGTTTCAGCTGATTGAAGAATCTAAATCATGATGGCATAGTCACTTGATAAGGAGTGATCGTTTAATATGTAAATGAAGACAACTTTCTCCATTCAAATGTTTCTCAATCTTGGGAACTGTCCACATGAGAGTTTCGTTAATTCTCCATAGTAGCACATATTTATGGCTAGTATATAAAAATTGTTGGTCTCTCTGGAGATTGAGGGATCTAGGCAATGGGCAGGAAGGTGGAGTTGAATCCAAATATCTGCCATTATCTTATTGAATTGCGGAGCAGGGTCGACGAAAGGTATGGTCTATCCCTCTTCCTGTCTCCTGCGTTCTTGATCGCTGTCGTAGGCAGAACAACAGATTGGGAGCTACTGTTTGTGATATTCTACTGCAACGGTTTAGCTCTTTTGTGTGAGGTTCCTTTGTCCTCTGATTTCAAACCTTAAGCCATTTCAGGTAAATAGGTTCTGTCTCCCTTGGAACAACATTCAAAGGATGTCACACCAAACTATTGCTGCACTGATTTCACAGTTCACATCTTCCAATGACACACACCCGACATAAGCGGAATGAATAAAGATGTTAAATAAATTCATGGTATCAAAGAATGGTTACTGCATAGAAAGGGGCCCTTCGGCCTCTCATGCCCACACAGGCCCTCTGCATGAACAATTGAGCGAGTACAGCTCCTCTTCCTTTCATCTGAGTGCATGCATGTTTCCCACGACATAACATGATCCAATTCTCGTTTGAAATCCAGAATTATTATCGCATCTATCTCACTTTCAGACAGGATATTACAGACCCTAAGGCCAAACTTGGTGAAAAATACTTCCTCATGGCGCCATTGCTTTGTTAGCCAGTTATCTTCAGTAAGTGCCTTCAGTTTCTCGATCCAGTCAACAATGGGAGCTGCTCCTCCCTGTCTACTCTATCGCGAACACTCATGATTCTGGAAACCTCTATAAAATCGCCGCAAAACCTTCTCTTCACGAACAATAATATCACCACTTTCTGAAGCCTCCCTACGTAAATGACATTTCTTTATGACTGGCTACATTCTCAAAATGTTTTCTGAATCCTCTCCAATGCCTTTACATTGTTCATTAATTGTGGTGCCCATAACTGGATGCAGTACTGCAGCTGAGACCAAACCAAAGTTTTACACAGGATACACTAAGTTCCGTGTTGTTGTACACTATATCCCTATTGATGATGTTCAGGATCCTGTATAATGTATTAAACACACTCTCAACCTGTCCTGTCTACGTCAAAGATTAGAGCATATGTACTCCAAGGATCTTCTGCTCCTTAATTTGTATGGCCTTTCCCAGTTCTTCCAACCAAAATTCGTCATTCCAAAATTCTCTGCATTCTTTTGCATCTGCTACTTGTCTGGACATTGCACGAACCTATGTATGCCCTTTGAAGTTTAATACAAATCACCTCATAATTTAGAATGTTTCCAGGTTTTGTGTCATCCGCAAATTTTGGAAGTGTGCTCTGTTAGCCAATTTTTAGGCGATTAATATACATTGGAGAGAGTGGGGGCACTAACGCGGACTGCTGGGAGCCCCATTCTAAATCCTTTTCCTGTCACACAGCCAATTTCGTATCCATGTTGTTATTGTTAATTTTACTC
The DNA here is from genome assembly GCF_964194155.1 of Cetorhinus maximus. Classification (NCBI taxonomy): domain Eukaryota; kingdom Metazoa; phylum Chordata; class Chondrichthyes; order Lamniformes; family Cetorhinidae; genus Cetorhinus; species Cetorhinus maximus. The sequence goes on along the minus strand of NC_135901.1, from coordinate 37,089,978 downwards.
CATCAGCTCTAACTTTGCTCACTTGTCTGCTGTGTGGCACTTTATCAAAAGCATTTTGGAGGGTCATGTCCACCACATCAATCATATTATCCTCATATACCCTCTCTGCTACTCACGAAAAAAACTCAGATAAGTTAATTAAACAAATCCATACTGGCTCTGCTTAATAAAACACATTTGTCCAAATGACTGTTAAATTTCTCCTGAATCGAAGTATCTAAAATCCTCCTGTCATTTAAGTTAAATTGACTGGCCTGTTATTGCTAGATTTGTCCTTATTCCAAACAAGGTTTTGCTTTTTACAATTCTCAAGTAATCTGGCACGACCCCTGCAACGAAGGGGGGTTAAAAAATTATGACAAGTGCCACCGCAATTTCCACCTTTCTTTCTCTCAATGTTCTTAGACACATCGCATCAGGTGCTGTTCACTTATAATTCTTAAATAAGCTTATCTATTGCCTGTTCATTATCAATTTTAAACAATCAAGTGTCCTTTCCCTCCTCTTCTTACTCGGTAAAAACAAATGGAAAGAACTCAGACACTCCCTCAAACACGCTGATGTATGATGTAGATGATGATGTAACAAAGACTTTAGTCAGTCACGTTTTAGGCTTTCTCAAGAAAGATTGGAAAAATATCTAGGAGATTCGTATCTAATCTGTAACCTGTTTAGAAGTGGTACCAATGATCAAATATTATGCAGACACCAGAGTGTGTCCACAGTATGTCTAAGAACCAAGTCCCACACGAAGAATCCAAGACAGCAGGACCCGATCTCGGAACAGGGGCTTGCTTGGAGCTACTCCTGGTTTTCTAACTTTGACCGAACGTCTGATGTTACGCCGGTCGGGCCAGAGCATGTTGTAATGAAATTCCCTGCATGCAGTGGTTTCACTGTTTTGGAGGAATTGTGCTTGAGAGCTATATTGGTGCAAGCACGGCCCAGTTGACAATTATTCGGCTCACATGTCATCTGAATTTGCATTTCTAAACGTGCTGAGAAAACACCGGTAAGTTAGTACCCTATGGAGTAAATAAAGTTCCAGAAAACAATTAGAGGTCTAAAGTCAAGCCTAAAATCTGAAGGCGATGCAATTCCAGCCTTGGTGCAGCGGGATAGAATCCACTGAAAGATGTTGTTGATTTATTTCATATTCAGAATACATTAGCCTGTTTCTTTTCACTCACCTGTTTCTTAACGGTCAGATTACCTGAAATACCACCAAAGAAACTTCCAAAGCTTAATACCTGAGCTAGTTTAAAGCACACGTTTCAAATGGAAAGGTTAACACAACAACAAAATACCAATGAAATGTAATTTGGGAGAACGTCTTAAGCTATTGTTCTCCAACTGATTTTTGATGTATGGCATTTAAAAAGAAAAATAAACCAAATCAAATTGACCCGAAGAGGAACAAAAGGGATCATGTGTCCTGTGTCGCCAGAACTGTATTTGTGATCTACCGTTCTTGATGCACTTGTGTCAAGAAGCTTCATTTGATATAACGGAGTTAGGAGCCATCTAATGACCAATTACCGCTATTGCAATAATATAGGGGCATAGGAACGGGGAAAAGCTATTCAGATTGCATAGCCCTTTTTCTCCATTCAATACAGGTCATTCACCTGCATTTACCCGCTTTAGATGTCTATGCCCTGATAACGTAAGCAAATAATTATCTAGACACATTTTTCCAATTTATTGCTGAATGGCCTAACTGCATATGTTGACGGTGCCGCCGTGTTGCGGCTTCACCTAGGCGGACAAATAGAATCAGCATACCTATTCCATCAAACCCTTTATCATTTAATCACTTCGATTAGACCATTGTCCATCTTTCTGAAATTGGCGAAATACAGCCAAATCATTTTCAACTTTCTCTCATAATTTAACTCTTGAAGCTCTGGTGACTATTTTTTGCCAAACCTGTATGGTATACTTCCCACGCCAATGGAGATGCTCTGACCAGAAATCAACGCACTAGTCCATGTGGGTCTGAGCAAAGCTCTATACAATTAAAGCAATTTCCTCTCGTTTGCATTTCAAACAAACTGAACTAAAGACAAACGTCCATTTTAGCTGATTGATCATCGGGACTGCCCCTATCTTTTATTGATTTGTGTTCATGATCACCTCCATTACTTTCCCCTTCTATGGTTCCTAGTCTGTCAGTTTTAAGAAATGTTTGATTCAGTCCACAATGGATACTATCACGCTTCCTGATATATAACTACAGCTGCCACCGTTTGGCCCACTTTCTCAATCCGTCTCAACCGCCTTTTAACCTCGTGTTTCAATATACACAACTTGCTGAGCCTCCTCCCGAGCACAAGAAGTGACCCATTAAATTATGCTGCTGCAACACAATTTGTTTATTATTCGCCTGGCCACATGGTGGCGTGCCAGAGCTTTTCATCGACCATGCGGTGTCCTTGTCCTGCCGCGTGTGTGCCTTTGTCTTTCATTCATAAAACGTCATCTTACCCCTGGGTTTTCCATATTGTTCTATACTTGGGTGACTTCGGTCTTCATATCAGTCCTGCCTCTTCTGTGGTTATCATTGCCCAATCTCTTCGGTTGCATTTTTTTCTCTTCATTCTAAATGCATAGCACGAAAATAATTACTCACTATGCTCATCAAATTTACTCAAAATTGAATTTATATCACGTATTGTCATTGTCTGCCGCAAACCCAGGACTTTCACTATTTTCCCACATTCCTTTGAAGCATATAGCCGAACCTGATGACAGACAAAAACAATGGATTATTTCGCTATTCACTGGAGGGCGCCAATGATCGTTCGGTGAAGACCAATTTAAGGACTGACATAAAATAACATCACTCCGCTGATCAAGGACGCACACCCCAGTCCAAGAAAAATGCAGCACCAAAATAGATGAAAAGCTTCCTCACCTTCGAAGTCACGCATCCAATTTTTATTTCTCAACGTGCTGTGGAAAAAGCTGCTGCAGTGCAGTCGGTGCAGCAAGGGCGCGCAGGCAGTCTGTGTGAGTTAGTGTTGCCTGTGCGTGTATCCGTTTCCTGATTGTTACCATTGTGTATACAGACAGGTTACCATGGTGATATTTCTGCAGCCTCAGCTCTCTATCGTGTTACTCTGTGTCCTTGGAAAAGTACACACAAATCAAAGCCAATCAAAGGCAATTTGACCCTTCGCAGGTCATCATTTCCACTCTCAATCAACCAGAACTTGTCCCTGGCTGCCTGACAATTACCTTCAGCATCTTTTTGCCTTGAGGATATATTACTACAGGTTAAATATTATTATGTCACTGATTTGTCTGTAAATCCTCGACATCAAACTTCACCTGGCCATGTGCAGATTGGAAATCAATCTTGCAAGATGGAACTTCCACCATTGTTTCCGCCCATCTCAAGTTCATTTGAACTAATGAGCCAAAAATTAGTCCGACTTTTTTTCCAAAGGGCAAATGTCATCGCCGGATTTTCCTTCCTGCTGTAATTAACGATGATGCTGTTGAGCCGAAAATCTCCCCAAGATATTCCCATAGGCATCGCAATGTACTCATGCATTAATTGAGGCTCAAGGCTTAAAGTACTTGAACGTTATCTGCGCACTAACATAGAGGAGACAATTCTCCTTGATTCCAATAGCTTGATCTATTGTTCATGATGACGATAGATGAATTGGAGCTGCGTCCCGATGAGATTCCCCCGCTTATGCCTTTGAAAGAGGCTATGGCCAATTTCCTCTGATCACCTATTGGTTTCATTTAACATATTAGAGGGCGGGACGTCATTCAAGTGTTTTAAGCCTTTCTTTGCCATGATTGTGAATTTATGATCCATACTAGATTCATTCATCTAAAGCTAAATTGGTGGTTTCGACTTCATATGAATGCCACATAACATCAGTGTGTAATTGTTCCTTGCCATAATTGCGAGAACCGGTTTCCAACTTTGCATTTACCATGTCAGAACCTGCATTCATCATCTTCAGTGTGAACATTTACTTGCCTTGAAGTAATTTGTTGATCTTAGCATTTTTAAGTAATAATTAATGTTAAATTGCTTAATGGCTAAATTAGAGGTTACTTTTCTTTCCGTTGGCCATTCTGCTGAACGTTCGTGTTATTTGAAACTCCTTAAATTTCTATGCATTTAAAGCCTTTTTTAACGATCAACACTATGTTCCAAACTGCGAAAGAATTGAAGAATGAATTCTAAAACCTCATCAGACAGTCTGTTTACATCCACGATGAGGGAGAGGGTGAGGGAGCGAGACAGAGTATTTAGTTATTGGTTGAGACAGGACTACTAGGCGATACAAAGTCTGTGGGGTTGGCTTCGGATTGAACCAGGGCCACAAGAAAAGGGCTGGGTCGTGGCAATAGTGTGAGAATTATACCAAACTCTGAGGTAAAGTTGTATTGGATGAATTAGTTTGTCACTGATTTGAAGTAATGGAGGGGAATGTAAAATATGTCCAAATTTGGATTGTTACAGGACTATGAAGAGAAGGTAAACCAATGCGATTTGTACAAGATTGATAGAGGGCTGTTGGGAAAGAGTGTGATTGTGTGGTTTAAGTTTTGGTTGATGCACAGGGACAGAGAAACAGGAAGAGATCATGAAGCTCAACAAACCTGTTGAAATATTAACTGTGATATAGTAGACCATTATCTTAACTTCATCGACCCTTTAGCTGAACTAATATTGAAGCAATATTTTTTGGGATAGAGGTGTTCTAACACCCACTACCATCATTAGCCTCGCAGTAGTAGTCGGGAATTTGTGAGAATGTATTAAAAAAGCATGCGATATCAGAACAATTAGAAAACAATGGTAGGATTTGGAAGAGTCAACATGGGTTTATGGAAGGGAAAGCATGTTTGACAAACCTGTTGGAATTCTTGGAGGCTGTAACTAGCAGAATAGATGATGGGGAACCAGTTAATGCAATGTATTCGGATTTTCAGATGCCTTTCGATAAGGTCCCACTCAAGAGGTTATTAAGCACAATGAGAACACTTAGAATTGTGGGTAATAAGCTAGCATGGATTTAGAATTGCTTATCAGACGGAAATCAGAGAGTAGGAGTAAACGGGTCATTCTAAAGTTTTCAGGCTGTGACTAGTGAAGTATTGCATGTATCAGGGTTTCAGGCTCAGCTATTCACAATCTATGTCAATTATTTAGATGTGAGGGGCAAGCATAACATTTTAAAATTTGTTATAGGCCCAAAACTGCGAGTTGTGAAGAGGCTGCAAAGAGGATTCAAGGGGGTTTACACAGGCAAAGAGAAAAGGCAAGGGCATGGCAGATGGAACAAAATGTGCGTACAAATGTAAAGTTCATCAGCTTTCGATAGGAGGGTAACAGGAATGCGAAGTATATGCTAAATGGTGAGACATTGTGAACTGTTGATTTCCAAAGGGACTGGGGTGTCCTTGTTCATGAGTCATTGAAAGCTAAAATAGAGGTGTGGAAAGCAGTTAGCTGGGCAAATTCCATGTTGGCCTTCATTGCAAGCGGATATGAGGACTTGAATAAAGATGTCTTACTTGCTATTGTATAGAGCCTTGTTGATACTGCACCTGCAGAATTGTGAAAGTTTTAGTCTTCTTAAGTGAGTAAGGGTATACTGGCTATAAAGTGAGAGTAGCGAAGCTTTACCTGACTGACTCCTGTACTGGCGAGACTGTCCTATGCGAGGAGATTGGGGAAACTGGCCCTGTGTTCTCTGGAGTTTAGAATAATGCGGGGTCTAGAGCCAGGGGACACAGTTGCATAATAAGGGGAGGCCATTTAAGACTGAGATGAGGAGTAATTTTTTTATTCAGAGGACGGTAAATGTTTGGAATTCTCTGCCACAGAGGGATGTGGATGCTGATTCATTGAGTCTGTTCCAGAAAGAGGTCGATAGGTTTCTAGATCATGGAGACAACGAGGTGTATGAGGATAGAGCGGGAAAGTGACCTTTTGGTGGAAGATCAGCCATCATCTAATTGAAGGGCTGTGCAGGCTTGAGGGGCCGAATAGCCTACTGCTGCTCCTATTTCCAATGTTCCTAAGTTCTGACTCAAGTAAAAAAATGTTCCCATCTCGACTGAGCATCCTACCTCTGAGTTTAAGATTATAGCAACGTGTGTGAAGCGCCCAATTCAGTGAAAACAATTGTCCTCTATAGTGTTCCATTCTTTTCAAATATCAAACCATGAATCAAATCACCCCTTGATTTTTATGTTCCTGAGAAGACAAACCTGATTTGTATCATCTCTGCTCATATTCTAAACACCGGAACGTTGGTAAACATTCTGCTGAATCTGAGAGATAAAGATTCCGATGTCAGTCACTTCTTTGTACGGTACTCTGCCCAGACCTATAGACATTATCCCAGGTGCATTTTAAGTAGGGCTAAGTATCTATGTAGTAATACATCCTCCCTTCTATTTTATACCCCCTAGCTGTAATGGAAACATTATGTTGTCATTTATAATTGTCTTTTGCGCACAACTCCTACATTTAAATGAATTGCATGTGAAAACCATTAAATTTCTTTATGACTGCAACATTCCTATATTTCCACCTGTCCAATCATGCACAAACATTTCCATTTAAGATCGAGAATTAAGTAACTCTCACATGCATCAATTGAAACTCATATGCCACAGTTTCACTAGCTCACTTAACCTATCACTGTCTCTTTGTAACTGTACGTTCCTCTGCAGAACAAAACTGTTTTCCATGGGAACATTTATGTAAGTGATTCGCACTTATTTTTTTCAGAATTCCAAATCTCATTAAAGTTCATTAGTCACTTCCTTCCAATGAGATAACACGCTATTATCCATAAGGTCAGACGACCACTGCCAAACAATCACATAGCCAGATAAATAAAACTCTTTCCAATCTTATAGAACTTATTTATTTGTATTCTAAGCAAGATATAATAAAGTTAATGGAATTTAATGTAAAATACTAACATGTGTCTATATTTGTGTGTGTGTCTGTGTGTGACTTAATTGAGTTAAAGGCAGCTGACCTGAAGGCTTTGCTCTGTCAGGAGAGGAGTTAGGGTTGCAATGTTAAGCAGCTGGATCTAAGGGGTAAATGGAATGCTTTTTTAAATAAATCAGGCTAGGTTATTTTCTAAGGAATGGGGTGAAATGTGTCAACTAACCAGTGAAGCTCAGAAAAAGTGTGTTTATTTTTCCCACAGATTACTGGTAAAATAAGCACAAAGAGAAATTTTGTTATGATTAGGGAAGTAAAGTCCAAAGGCATAGTGAAACAATGGGAGTTTCCATTCAAAAGGGAAACTATGTGTAAAGGAGCGACGGTTGTGTGTAAGGGTAGGCAATTTAAGATCTAATGAATGTGAAAAACCATCAACATCTACGCCTCAAGCTGCTGTCTACAAGGAACTGAATGTAAGGAAATTCTCTTTGAATTGGATTGTTCAGGGTATCATGATTCATTGTCTGAGTCTTTTAAAGCCCGCGAGTCTTTCTGTTGCCTTAATGAAAGTGCAACTGGAAGTTAGGTTAATTATGAGGTATAGAGGTTATCATAATAGTCATGTGTGGATCTATATATGCATTTAAATCTATTTCTCATATTAATAAAGGTTTAATTTAGTGTGGTAAGAAACATATAAGCCATGATAGTCTTATTGCTACTGAATTCAAAGCACTCAACTCAAAATGTATGCAAATTGCAGAACACGGTGTGACAATTGTTTCAAGTTTCCCTTTGGGATTTGGGCAGCTCAGCATTTACCATCAGCTGTGTCATAACATAGTTAGGGATCCTTTGCAGAATATGTTTGAAATTCCTTGATTGGGTTGGAGTTGCTGAATCTTCAGGTTACCAGTATGAGATCTACTTTGAATTCTTGAGTTGGCGTGAGGTTTTTTGAAGCAATGAGACTGCAATATGGCTTTGGCAGTTGCTCAGACATGCTTAGGTTGACCTTATAACTTTTGGTAGGTTTTCGTAAGATAACTAAAGTTAAGTTAATGGAATTGGTGGAAAAATTACAATTGGGACAACCTGGAGCGGCTAAAGAAGCAGATACAATTGAAAGTCTAGCACAGCAGTTAAAGTTGGAAGTGATAACTGACAGTTGTTAGTCAAAGCTAGAGGCTTTCCGTTCTGTTAGAGATGAAGAGGCTTGAATTTGAACAATCAAAGGAACTGAGAAAACCTGAATTGGAGGCAAACGAAAAGGAAAAAAAATGGGAATGGAAAAAAAAAGAAACTGGAACAGGAGGTAGCAGAAAAAGAAAGGGAAAAGGGGAGATTATTTCCAAAAAATGGATATGTGAAAACTTGATCTCCAGAGGGAAAAGTTAGCAATTGAGGAGAGAATGAAGGAAAGAGGCTGAGAGTATCGGCTTAAAAAACTGGATTTCAAAAATGAGACAGGAGATGCTGAGGAAAGTTCTGAGGATGAAAAAAAAACCCTTTAGAATAAAACGCAGTGGGGCGATTTTTATATTTTTACAAGCTCTTCCAAAGTTTGAGGAAAGGGATGTGGAAGCTTTCTTTATTTAATTTAAGAGGATAGCTAAAGAGATGGAATGACCACAGGGAAACTAGGCATTGTCATTACAATCCAGGTTGGTATGTAGAGCACATGAGGTTTTTGCTTCACTTACAGAAGAAATGTCGGTGAAATATTCAGTGGTTAAAAAAAAGTTATATTGAGTACATGCCAGTTGGTCCCTGAGGCTTACAGGCAGAAATGTGAGAAGATAGCCTGGGTAAACTTATACTGGGATTGGAATAGTAAAACAATGTATTTTTTATCTGTAGATACGAGCATTAAAAATAAAAAAGCAACATATTGAGCTCTTAGAGAGGTAATTCTATTAGAAGAATCTAAAGATTCAATTCCTTTGGTAGTGAGAACTCATGAGGAGGACCAAAGGTTTGAAACGGTAAGAGATGCAGCAGAGAAAGCTGAAGATTAAGAGTTACTTCATAGAGCTAAATATTTATTTCATCACCGTTTTAAATCAGACAAAGGTAGAAAGTGGGGGGAGGCGAAATGAATGTGGGCCTTCAGGTAAGAGAACGAGTAGGTGGAAATTCACTGATAGTTTATTTCAGGATAAAAAGAAAGGTGCTGAGGGTAGAAGCAACATTCTAAAATTGGGGTGGTTTCATTGAGGTCAAGTTGAGCATACGAAATCTGTGTGCTGGAAATTGCAGGGAAAACCTGTTGGAATTATATGTGTCCAAAAATGTTATGGAAGTAAAAGTACTGTGGGTTCACAGGTTCAGGAACAGGAAAAAGCAATGTTTTGTGTACACATAAATCACGGAGAAACAATCATATGTAAACAAGTGGGAATATGTTCACAAGTTACCCAAGGGAATTCGGAGGATCAAGTTGCAGAAATGTTTAAAGGTGTGTGTGAAGGCGAAGTCGTCCCATGTGTACTGGGAGGAGTAGGTAAAGATGTTAGAATTTTAAGAGGCACAAGGGCTAGTGAATCCTTTATGTTTTGGGATAGTGACATTTGTTATTCAGAGGGAGATTTGCAGGAACAGGTGATAATAATCGGGAGCATGGAGATGCTAAACCTATTCCATTGTGGAAGGTAAATTTAAAGAGTAAGTGGGAAGCAGGCGAGTTAATTGTTAGAGTCTTGGAAAAAATGCCCATTGCCGGGGTTCAATTTATTTTGTGTAATGATATAGCTGAATCACAGGTGTGGATGAGGCCTATGATAGTTCAGCAGCCGATAAAAGCGTTTTCAACAGAAGTGATGCAGAAAGGGCATCCTGGATTGTTTCCAGGTTGTGTGATAACGAGATGACAGGCTCATAGCTTGAAACAAAAACAGGAAATTCAAAGGCATGGAAAAGATGTGGAAATCCAATTAGATAACATGTTGTATGATAACATTGTTCATGACGAAAGAACAGAGGGGAAATGAGCTGAAGTGTTTAACTCAAAGATGTTGGTGAAGTTACAGGGAAAAAAGGATACGCAAATAGAACATTTATTTCAGACAGCTGACTCAGAAACAGAGGCAAAATGTGTTCCAGAATGTTATGGGTCATGTTTTAATGAGAGAACGGAGGGTGCTTCAGCAAATGGGAGCTGGAGAGAGGTGTATGAGATTGTAATGCCATTTGGATATAGAAATGAGTCTCTGAGGATAGCTCATGAAATTCCAATTGGGGGACATTGAGGAATTAGAAACACACAGGTGGAGATTAAAAGAACTGGATTGCATAGGGCTGTAGTCAAATTCTGTAGAACATTTAAACACATATCAGGTGATAGCGAAACCACAAGCAGTGATTAAGCCAACGCTTTAATTTCAATTCCAGCCTTTGGAGAACTTTTTACTAGGGCCATGATTGATTGTGCAGGACCCCTCCCTAAGAATAATGGTGGAAATCAGTAATAAATTACAATAATGGATGTGTCTACCAGGTTTACCAACACCCAATTACACCAAGCAATTTAACTTGGTAGCTGACGTAAGTGATGTGGGTGTTGGGCCATACAGCTCCAAGAAGATGACAAAGGAACTGAAAAATAGAATACTTCTCTCAGAAGTTGAATACACACCGGAGGAGACTTTGAGTTTTGGTGTTAGCGTTGCAGCATGTTGAGATCTACGTTGCAAACAATTCTTCAGAAACAATTGTTTATACAAACCATAATCCTTTAAAGTTTCTGGACCTATTTTGAGATAAAAGTGCAAGGCTATTCAGATGGAGTTTATTACTGCAACTATTTAAATGACAGTTTATGCATGTAGTGGGACGATATATATCGATATATGTGTATATATATATATATATGTGTGTGTATATATATGTATATGTATATATATATATGTGTGTGTATATGTGTATATATATATATATAAGTATAGGATATAGTATAAGATGGGTTAATAAAAATGAAGCCATCTTTTTAAATTATGACTGTTCATTTTTTGAATGAGGTGGGGGAAGTCAGAAAGATGTAGCAATGGCATTGGAATTTATTGTAAAATAGTGGTACCCGTGTAGATTTGTGCCTGTTTGTGTGCCTGTGTATGCCTTATTGGATTAAAGGCAGCTGGCCTGAAGGCTTTGATGTGTCAGGAGGAAACTTAGGTTTGAGATGTTAAGAAGATAGATGTAAGAGGTAAGGGAAACATTTGAATTATTAGATAAACTTGACTTGATTGTTTTCAAAGGACGGGTGAAATGTGTTACCTAGTCAGGTGAGGTTTAGAAAATGTCGGTTTATTTTTCCCAAAGATTATTGTGAAAATTAGTATTATGAGATTTTGTTTATGGTCAGTGAGGTAAAGTGAAACAATGGGAATTTGCATTCAAAGGAGGAAAAAGGGGGGGGGGGGAGGGGAAGAACGAATGCGGGAGGCATTTTAAGACCTAACAAATGTGAAAAGCCTTCAGCATCTACGCCTCAAGCTGCTGTCTACAAAAAACTGAGGTTAAGGAAACTCACTTTGAATTGGTTTGTTCAGGGTATGATGTTTATTTGCCTGGGCCTTTTAATGCCTAGGTGTCTTACCGTTGCCTTAACGAATGTGTAACAAGGATGTAGAATAATTACGGGCTTAGGCGTTATCAGAACATCAATTTGTAGATCTATGCATGAGTTTTATATCATTCCTGCTATTAATAATTGTTATAACTTTTGTTGGTTTTAAAAATGTAAACAATGTTAACATAATGGAATTGGCAGGAAAGCCTCTTATATGGAAGCTAAGCAAATTCCATCAGAAATTCGATAGCTACATCCATAGGCATCCATATACTTGGAGCATAATTTACTTATTAAAAAAGCAATTAATTTCTTTGCACATTTCCTACCTGTGAAAATACAAGTCGGCTCGTTTTAATCATTTAAAATGTCTCTAAGTGCAAAAAAGCCACTCTTCCTTCTTCATACATTCCAATAAGAGATTTCAGACAGCAAATCTTAGATAAGACATCCTACAAAACAGCCTCTTCCCCTCTCTATATACCTACATACCTATCTACCTATCTACCGACAGACCGATCTATCTCTGCCTCCATCTCATTCACTTGTTCTCTCTTTTCCTTTATCCATAGTTCTCTCGCTCTCTCGCATTCTCTGTGAGCTGTGCCTTGAAGAAAGATTGTTCATTCTCTGCCTTGGAAACAAATCTTTGTCGTTTGTTCGGGTGGTTAATTCGTGTTTGTCATTTGCAGAGGGCACTAGACATTTGCTTGTGTCAATTCCCATCAGTCTATTCTATATTTTATCGAACATGGCGAGTGTACTTTTCGCCCTCGTTTGCTGTAGTAATTTTCATTCCAAACCTTTGACCAATGATGTGACGATGATATTTTCCCATCATGGTTCGTGCAAAAGGAGCCCTCGCAAAACTGGAGTCAAGGGGAATCAGGAGGGAAATTCTCCACTGGTTGGAGTCACATCTGGCACAAATGAAGATGGCTGTAGTTGTTGGAGGTCAATCATCTTAGTTCCACGGCATCATTGCAGGAACTCCTCAGGGTAGTGTCCTCTGCCCACCCATCTTAAGCTACTTCATCAATGACCTTCCTTCCATCAGAAGATCAGAAGTGGTGATGTTCGCTGATGATTTCACAACGTCCAGCATCATTCATGAGACCTCAGGTACTGAAGCATTCATGTCTGCATGCTGTAAGACGTGGACAACATCCAGGCTTGCACTGACAAGTTGAAAGTAACATTCACGCCACACAAGTGCCAGGCAATGACCATCTCCAACAAGAGAGGATCTCACCAATTTTCTTGTAATTTAATGGCGTTACCATCGCTGAGTCCCCCAGTAACAACCCGTGGTTACCATTGAGCAGAAACTGAACTGGACTGGCAAGTAAATACAGTGGTTACAAGAGCATGCCAAAGACTAGGAACCCTGCGGCAAATAATTCACTTCCTGACTGCCAAGGCCGGTTCACCATCCACAAGGCACAAGTCCAGAGGATCATTTTTGTTGATAATACGAACGACATAGCATGTTTATCTTCCACATTGAATGCCACCTCTAATTGTTCCTGTCAATTCTGCAATTATGCCTCTCTGTCTCCCAATTTTCTATAAAAAATGGACATATGTTTGCATTTTCCAATCTCAAGGGGCAATCCCTGAACGGAGGGAGCTTTGGAGAATTGTAGCCAAATTACTTATTATTTACTCACCTTCTTAAATAAGAGCTTTGGAAAGAACCATCAGATCTGGGAAATTGTTATTGTTTAGAGACATCGCCTTTTGTAATATTCTTCCCTTTCTTACCTTTACGTTATCAGTTCAAGTCTTTGATATATTCGTAATGATCCTGGGATGTCAGCTGTAGGATTTTCTTCCTGTTCTGTTGGGACGTGAAAAGCAATAATGTAAGCAGCCTGTCATATGCTTATTTTCGGTTGCAATATTTATCGCCTCTGTGTTTTAAAAGGTTCACATTTCTGACATAAATAAAGTATAAAAAACGAACACACCCCGCTCCACTCCCACCTCCCAATTTGTTGATATATCTTTAGACTTGCTCCTGTCTATCTATAATCAGTCAACGAGGCAGACAGTCAGAGAGAGGGGGAGGGGTAGATTGAGAGGCAGAGAGATAGATAGAGACTGACAGAGAGAGAGAGATAGAGAGAGGAACAGATGAAGAGAGAGACATAGAGAGTGAGAGATACTAGCAGATTTCAGGAGGACACAGACAAATTATTGAAACTTGTAGACATTTGGGAAATACACAATAATGTAAATCAGTACCATGTGCTGCAGTTCAGGAAGTAAAATCGAGAGTATAATTTAAATTCAACTATTTTTACGGGGTCCCGCGAGAGTTGTCTCTGGGCGTGCATAGTTGCACATCTTTGTAGAATTCACGATACGTTGCTAATCCCTTTGAAAATGTGTATCGGATGATTGATTTTGAATAAGCCGCATTAACGTTAAAAAAAGAATTAATCAGGCTGACCTGATTTTGATTATTACAAATATGTTGTTTGGCCTCAACTGGATCATGGTTCACTATGCTGGGTACCACCGTTTTGGAGGAATGTCATGAACCTGAGGGGGTGGGGGCAGGTGGGGAGGATGAAAGGGTTACTAGGACAATGCCAGGGATAATGGAGACATTTCAGAAGTTAGAATTGAAGTTGGAATTTCTTTCCTTTTAGCAATGAGTGGGACCGCACTAATAGAGGCATTCAAAATTACGAGGGGCTTTGATAAAGCGGGTAGGGATAAATTATATCTTCTGTTAAGTGGATCCGTAATCGGAGGTCACACATTCAAAATAATTTTCAAAATAAATAAACGGGGCTTGAGGAGATCTCTATTTTCTCACTGACAGTTGCTGAGACCTGGAAGGCACAAACTGTAAGGGTGATGGAATAATATTTTGATAGAATATTTGTTTTTAAATGAAATCGGCACTTACCAAGGGAGGGCGAAATTGCAGGGTCATTAGAGCAGAACTGGGATGAATTGTTAAAATGGAGAGCTCTTTCAAACAGCAAGCATGGGCATGGCGGGCTGAATGAGCTCTTGCTGTGCTGTAATTTCTATCATTGAAGGAATCAATTCCGCTTTAGATTATTTCTCGCCTTCTGAAATAATTGTTAGACCTTCCCGAGTTTAGTTTCACAACAATAATATTTTTAACTTGCAACTTTCTTTCGTGTTTCCCTGTTGCAGTTCTTATCATCCTCTTCACCTTCCTTTGTTACATTTTTTTCTCCTCCAGCCCCGTTGATGTAGATTATTCCTTGTTCTTTATATGACCGATAGAGCGCTCCGAGGAAAGAATGGATTGATAGCTGAGACTGGGATTGATGCAAGGATATGGGTAGAACATGGACAGTGCTATTACTGCTAAAATGACGCAGCATTATGAGGAAAGGCCAGGACAGCAGGAGGGGGTTGATATTTAAACGGTGCTAGGGGGTAACGGAGGGCCGGAGAGATTAGTCTGGTATTCATGGCGATTTTGTAAAAGTTGGGCAGTGCAATTGAAGCTACTTTGATAAATTCCTCGGGGTAGTGTCCTAGGACCAACCATCTTCAGCTACTTCATCAATAACCTTCATTTCATCCTAAGAAGTGGCGATGGTCGCTGATGGCTGCACAATCTTCAACACCATTCGTAACTACTCAGACACTGAAGCAGCCCATGTCCAAATGCAATAAGATCTGGACAATATCCAGGCTGGGGCTGACAAGTGGTAAGTAACACTCACACCATTCAAGGGCCAGGCAATAACCATCTCCAACAAGAGAGAATATAACCATCACCCCTTGACATTCAATGGCATTACCATCACTGAATCCCCCTCTATCAACATCTTATGGGTTACCATTGACCAGAAACTGAACTGGACTAGCCATGTAAATACTGTGGCTACAAGAGCAGGCCAGAGGCTAGGAAAGTGCGGCGAGTAACTCATCTCCTGACTCCCGAAAACCTGTGCACTATCTACAAGGCACAAGTTAGGAGTGTGGTAGAAGACACTGCACTTGCCTGGATGAGCGGAGTTCCCACAATATTCAGGAAGTTTGACAACATCCAGGGCAAAGCAACCCCGCTTGATTGGCCCCCCATCATCAAACAGTCAACCCTCCCACCACCGACGCAAAGTGGCAGCAGTGTGTACCATCTACAAGGTTCACTGTCGGCTCACACCAAGGCACCTTCCAAACCCAAACTCCTGGAACCCCCTCCCTGACAGCAGTATGGATGTATCTACACCACAGGGACTGCAGCAGTTCAAGCAGGAGGCTCAATTCCACCTTATCAAAGGCAATTAGGGATGGGAAATAAATGCTGGCCTAGCCAGTGACAACCACACCCCATGATTTAATTTTAAAATTTCAATGCTCTGAGATAAGAGAGGGTAAGTAGACGAAATTTTGAATTGATATAGGTATATGGGGATAGACTTTGGCATTAGGATTATTTTGGGATTGTTACAGGACTATGTGGATATTGGTTTAGCTTTAGTTTCGGATTGTTACAGGATTATGGGGAGAGTGGAAAGTGATGTGATTTCATGATTATTACGGGCTATCAGGCAAACAGCACAGTGTGATTCATTAAGAATTGGAGACGATCTATATATATATATATATGCAGCAGGA
Source organism: Cetorhinus maximus (assembly GCF_964194155.1). Taxonomy (NCBI): domain Eukaryota; kingdom Metazoa; phylum Chordata; class Chondrichthyes; order Lamniformes; family Cetorhinidae; genus Cetorhinus; species Cetorhinus maximus. The sequence goes on along the minus strand of NC_135901.1, from coordinate 37,073,848 downwards.
ATAGATATTGATTGTCAGAAGAAAATGGCTAAAGAGCGAACTGGTGACATTAGTGTGGGACTGAAATCGAGCCAGCGGGGCAATGCGCTTATATTTGCATAACCAGGAGGCTACGGGGATGTCGTGTGCTTTTGTATTTTTTTCAGGATTGATGCAGACGTGGGGAAAGGCCTTGTGAGTCAGTTTGTTTCTGGATTGATCGCTACCACTGAAGCAAGAGCAAGTCAAGGGGATTAATTTAGCACTGTTGCCTGGCCATGAGGAGAATGTGAGAAGCGAAATGCAAACTGGGTTGATAGAGGACACAAGGAGAGGGTGTTAGTTTTAGTAACCTACTGGGCTAAGGAGATACAGCGAGGCTGTGGGGTTGCCTTGTGACTGATACAAGGCTATGACAGACCGATGGTTAAAGCCTTTAATGTGGAATGATACGGACTGTGGAAAGTGAGCAGGGCCTTTGTGATTTGCTTACGATTGTTACATGACTATGGAAAGAGAATAAACGGTTTGTTTAGTTTGTCATTGATGCATGATTACAGGAAAAGAGCTATTCAGCGAGAATATTTAGAGGGGAGAGAGAGAGAGCTGCTGGACAATGTTAAAGGCCGGGACAGTGAGATTAACTTTAGATTTGTGCAGGCGGGACAGTGAACGTATCATGGAATTCATACTGGGAAACGATAAGGGTCAGGGAGCAATGTGACGAGTTTTGAATTGATACAAGCCTATAGGGTAAGATGTGGCAGTGAATTTAGTTTCGGGTTAGCACAGGGCTATTGGCAGAGTGTGTGTCACTGGATCAGTGCTGCATTGGTACCGAATTATGGAGTACAAACATGGCAGGAAAATTAATAAATGATTTGTACAGCGACAGCTGGGGGCAGTTTTCCTTTGATACATATGAAGACAAGAACTGGAGTTGGCCATTCAATCTTTCGAGTCTTTGCTGCCATTCGAGATCATACCTGATATGTACTAAAAACCTGCATACATGTTGTGGCCAAAGAGACAAAAATGCAATCTCTCGTGAGAAAAAAAATGTACAATTGATCTTAGATTTAAAATTATTGACTGAGCTAGCTGATATTGCTGTTTTTGGGAGAGAGTTCATCACCTCTACCACAATTTTCACAAAAAACGTTTCTGACCAATACCAAAGGTCATGTCCACTTTTTCGCACATGTCTCCATAAGCAGAAAACAAAATTGTTTACCGTTATCTAGTTTGTCAGTTAAGTTAAAAAAACAATCAATTTACCCCTTTCCCTTTTATGTTCCACTGTATACAAAACCAGTTTATAGAATTTTGCTCATGTTGCAATACTGTAAGGCCTGTTAACATTCAGGTGAATCTGCAATGCGCTTCATCCATGGCAATATATTTATCATTCTTGGCCATTTCAAAGGGCCTTACGCAGTGCTCAAGATGTGTTCGTGGAAGGGCTTTGTGTTGCTGCAGCAAAACATTTAGTCTTTATAGTCTAGCTGTGCTATGATTAAAGGTTATTTTTCATTGCCATGTGTTCTTTCTTTTCGTGCATGGCTACGAGATTTTAGTGATCTGTGTACAGGTTTCCATAAATCTTTTGGGAGTCACACTTCCTAGAATTTCTTCACTTCAGAACTACTCGGAGGGTTTTTTTTTGTCCTTCCAAAATACCTGCACTCGCATTTGCCGAAGCTCGAATTCATCTCCCACAGTTTCTCTCATTCACATGAACGCCAATGCCCCTTTGAAATTGTATAATGTATCTACTCTACTTATTATGTATGGCTGCAGTTGTGCTATTAAAATGAGGTGCATAGATGGGGTAGACACGAAGGAAATTTTCCCCTTGGTGGAGGGGTCAATAACTAGGGGGCATGGATTTAAGTTGAGGAATAGGATGTTTAGAGGGGATGTATGGAAGGATTTTTTTCACGCAGAGGGTGGTGTGAATCTGGAACTCACTGCCTGAAAGGGTGGTAGAGGCAGAAACCCTCATACCATTTAAGATATATTTGGATGTGCACTTGCGATGCCATGGCATACAAGGCTATGGGCCTCGTGCTGGAAAATGGGATTAGAATAGTTAGGTACTTGTTTGGTCGGCGCAGAGTCGATTGGTCAAAGGGCCTTTTTCTGTGCTGTAGACCTCTATTACTCTATGTCTCTAAAATGATAATGCATATGGTGAATAGTTGAGACCCAGCAGAGAGGTCACGTCCACTGAAATCTGGGTACACATCCGTTAGGCCTGCATTCTGACTTCGACTGCCCCACTAATGTTCTAACATATGGTCAACAACTTCACTTTAATTTCACTGAAATTAATGTTAGCCTAAAAGTTTTTTTTCCCTTATGTGCATTTAAACATTTTGTAATGTATTCCAGAAAGCCAGATAAACATTATCAATAGGCATTACTCTGTCCAGTCCCTTAGCTGTTTCCAATCATCTGTACTAAAAATAGTCGTTTAGCGGTATAGAAATTGAGTACTGCTGAAAAAAAGAGACATGCTATTGTTTGGCGTAAGAGATAGTTTAAGTAATTTACGTTTTTATTTTGGTTGTTAGGAATTATTTTTAACTTTACTGTTTAAGTTTGACTTGTATTTCTGTATCTGTGCGTTAAGAAAAGGTCAAATTAAGTTTTAGTTTCATTTTAAAAGGTCCTTGCATTTCTAATGAGAGTTTTAAGACTGTTGCAGGTAAGTGAAACAAACAAAGGTAAACAAACTAGGCTGCTGACTAGCAACAGGTGTCAAGAGAGGCAGGTCCCTCCCAGAGACACAAACACAGGAGATACTACAAACAGCAGTTTGATTTAGAAGCTGTTTGAGTTGAGGTGGTTTTGAAAGTAGCTGCCAGGAGAGACAGGAGCAAAGAGAACAGATAGCCAGTCCCAAGCTAAAGAAAACAAAAACAAAATAGAGGGGTTTGGAACAGGAGAAAGTCCCAAGCAACATTCTAGTCAAAAGGATGTCAGGAACCTGGAAAAGGTTATGTTAGGTTAAGTTAAGAGTAAATGGCAGAAGGAAAGGCTCCAACCCTCAGACTTAAAGAGGCAAACGCTGCAGGAAGTATATTTAAAGCTTGAACAGCCTGCAAGAGGCCAGTAGGTCCAAAGAGACGGCTGAAGGGTCTGTAACTCTTTGCTATGGGCATGTGAAGCAGCGGTGCACCGTTGACAGCTGAGTTGCTCACAGAGGGTGTGTGGAAGAAAACTTGAATGAATGTGGTGACCCAGGGGAGAGGAATGTCGGAAGGAGAGCTCGAAACACTGGAGGTGAACCATTGTGAAAGGCGTCTGAGAGAAAGCATTGGTTTGGGAGAAGATTCCAAAGCGAGTTTTTCGAGAGTGGAGATTGGAAGCCCTCGTTTTGAAAGAAGGTGTTTGGTGAGACCAGTTGGCTCACGGAATAACAAATGCCTCGGGGGAGTTGAGGAGAGATCCATAACACCTGAATGGGGTGGCATCTATCACTTGGTTTCACAGTGTGGTGTGTCTGACCACAGGTCGCCTATTGAATTATATGGATTGTGTACGTACTTGTGTTAGCCTTACAAATCTGTATAAATCTATAAATGTATAGTTGTGGGTGCAGTATTGTAATATATTTTATCTTTTCTTGTTTAATAAATGTTTTATTGTTTTGTTAAAAGTTTATTAGCTGACTCAGGTGACTCTGTTCAGTAGTTGTCTACGTATCTAAACAAACAAATGAAAGTCAGGATTGATCAAGTTGGGTTCCACCCTGAGATCATGCTTGTCCAGGGGTAACCTCGGCTGGGATCGTAACACTATCAAAGCTTTTAATCTTGCACTCATCAGGACAGAGCTACGGCGAGAGAGAGGAGGGGGAGGGGGAAGAGTGAGAGGGTGAGAGACCAGATCGAAGGGATGTTAGATTATTTTGCAACGCCAAGGACAGTGGAATGACTTACTGGTAGTTCCGGGGCTATGAGAAGCGAGTGGAGTAACTGATTAGTTTGGGATTGTTATAGCACTACGGGAAGAGAGCAGCACATTGGGATTTATCTGTGAATGCTGCTGGGCTATCGAGGAGAGAGCAGCAGCGGGAATAGTTTAGAAACGATACGAGGCTAACAGAATAACGCTGGGCAATGGAATTATTCTGGGAACGTTCACAGGTATACGATGTGATTGTGGGGCAGTGGAATTACTTTGTAAGTGATACAGGGATAAGGGGGCATGGTGGGGCAATGGGATTAGTTTTGGAATTGATGCAGGGCTATGGGAAGGACTGGAGTATTGTGATCTGCAAGAGAGATTAAGGGTTATTAGCAGGCAAACAAGAAGGTGAAGTGTATGCCATAATGATATCAGTCAGGGCCTTGTTGAATGACGCAGCTATCCCGGCCTATTTCTGTTCCAATTATGATATTATGACTGAATTCAGTTTTGGTTGATACGGAGCTGCGGGGACAGGGAGGCATAGTGGAGTTGGTTTGGCATTGATGCAGCGCTATGGGGAGAGACAGACAGTGTGGTTACTTTGTATTTGATACAAGCTATGAATGGAAACTGGAACATTGAGATTATTTTGACATTGATGCAGGATGGAAAGGAAAAGTATCGGAATCGTTTGCAAATTGATACCGGGCTACGGAACAAGAGCGGGACACTGGGATTGGTTTGAATTTGATAAAAGGCTATGGGAAGATACCGTGGCAGTGGGATTATTTCACATTGACACAGGGCTATGGGGAGATTGTGGCCCAGTAGGATTAGTTTGAGATTGATAAATCGCCATGTGGAGATAGAGGGACAGGAGGAGTATTTTGGGGGTTGATAGGTTGTTACGGGGAGAGACCAGGACTGTCCTATTAGTTGGGAATTGATACAAGATGACGGCTAGGGAGTGGGGCAGTTGGACATTTTGTGCTTGATACAAGGTGTTGGAGAAGAGGGAAGCAGTTGATTAACTTGGGATATATTCAGGGTCATTGAGAGAGACTGCGGGATTGGGATTAGTTGTGCAATCACGTAGAGTTTCAGTGTGCATGCAGAGCAGCGAGATTGGTTTAGAAATTATCCAGATGATGGAACGGGCACTGAGATTGGTTTGGGAATAATAGCGGGTCAAGAGCAGGGAGCAGGAAAGGCAAATTACTTTTGAATTTGATGGATCGTTAAGGGGAAGTGAAGATTTTCGGGATTAGTCCAGGACTCCGGGGATGCAGTCTTCTGGTGGGAGAAGTCTGTGATTTATGTAGAGCTACCGGGACAGCGCAGGGAACTGAGATTTATCTATGAAAGCTAAGGAGCTTCAGATGAGAGCGCAGCAGTGGAATTAGTTTGGAAATTGTACGGGACTGCAGGAAAAGAGAGCAGGGTAGTGTAGTAATTTTGGATTGATAGACGAAAATACAGGGAGTGTGTAGCGTTGGGATTAGCTTGGGATTGATGCAGAGGAGGGGAGGGAGAGACCGTTGGAATGAATTTGGGATTGATACAGTTCTGTTGGGAGAGAGAGGGGCACTGGGATATTTTTGGCATTTGGCGAGAGACAGAAGCATTGTGATGAATTTAGCAGTGTTGAAACTCTATTGGGTGAACACAAAGCAGTGTGGTTAGTTTAGAAATTCTACAGCGCTATGGGGAGGGGGCAGATATTTTGATTAGCTTGGGGATGATACGGAGTCAAGGGTAAGGCGTAGGGAATAACATTATTTTGGAATTGACGTAGTGCTAAGGGGAGGGAATGGCGGAGTGGGATTATTTCAGGATAGGGCTAGGGCCACGGAAAAGGAGTGAGTAATGGGATTAGTTAGGGATTGTTATTTGGCATCGAGGAGAAAGCAGAGATGTGGGTTTTACCTGGGAATGCCTACGAATAAGTTCAGAGCAGTGATATTAGTTTGTAAATGACAGAAGACTAACGGAAGAAGGCAGAGCAACGGGATTTGATTAAATTGATGCACATCTATGGGAGAGACTATTGCACTTTGGATCGGCAAAAGAGTTAAGAGTTAACGTGGGCAAGCAAGAAAGGGGAGTTATTGCCACAATCATATCAGCCATCATCTTGTTGAATGGTGGAGCAAACTAGAGGGGCCGAATGGCCTATTTGTGTTGCTATTTGTTGTGATATTATCATTTGGATTAGTTCAGGTTGATACAGGAGTGTGGGGAGAGATAGGAGTAGTGGAATTGGTTTTTCATTGATGCAGGGCTATGGAGGCAGACAGGGGTTAGTTTGTGATTGAATAAGATTTATCGGGAGATACCTGGGCAGTAAGGTTACTTTGACATTGATATGTGGAGATAGAGTGACTGGAGGACGAATTTGGGACTGGGAGAGGGCAATGGGGACAGGGTGGGGCAGTGGGCTTAGTTTGGGATGGTTCCAGTACTAGGCGGCTCGGAGAGGCAGTGGGATGAATTTGGGTGTGATACAGGTCTATGGGTAGAGAGCGGTGCTGTGGGAGTATGTTGGCGTTGGTACGGGCTTTGGGAAGAAAGCAGAACAGTGGAATTATTTTGGCGTTAGCACAGGGCTATGCGGAGACCAGGTGCAGTGGAACTACCTTGGCTTTGGCACAGGGCAATGGGGACAGACCGTGACAGACAAACAATTTTTGCAGGATGCACAGCTATGGGAGAGATCGAGGCAATGGAACTATCTTGGCTTTGGTACATAGCAATGGCGATAGAGCGGGACAGTGTATCTATTTAGCATTGATACAGGGCTATTGGGAGAGAGCGGGGCACTAAAACTATTTTGGCGTTGGTACAGGACTTTGGGGCAAGTGCAACACAGTCGGATTAGTTTGGAATTGATATAGAGTGATGGCGAGGGAGTGGGGCAGGGGGGCTATTTTGTAATTTATACAAGTATATGGAGAGAGAGTGAAGCCTTGGGATTGGTTTAGCATATATATATATATATATATATAGGGACACGGAGAGGAGAGTGAGGCATTGAGGTTAGCTTAGCAAAGATAGAAGATTTTGGGGTGAAGACGGGCCAGTCGGGTTAGTTTAGGAATGCTTCTGGGCTATGGTGAGGGACCCGGCGTTGAGATTCATTTATGAATTGATACACAGCTGTTGGGAGATCACGGGAAAATGGGATTAGTTTGTGAATTAATACAGGGCTATGGGAGGTAGCAGAGCAGTGCAATGGATACGCATTTTATCATTGTTGAGAATAGTTAATAACATTTTTTCCGACTGTATTGTGTTTATATTGGTGGCAATTAATGGTTTCTCAGTCAGTTTCCTGTTTTGCTGAACAGTGAGTAGCCATGGAAACCGTTCACCGCCACTATCAGTAGCAGGCAGATTTCCTGAACAGCCTCTCTGTATTTCTCAAAACTCTCAGTATCAAAAAGGAAACGATTAATCATTCTATATCAGCCCGAGACATTTAACGGCCACATTGTGCATTATAACAGTGGATCAGAAAAAAACAAAACTGTTTCATCAAATTGCTGATGAGAATGTGGATGATGTGAATTGATAATATAATTAAGACATGTGTGGGATTATACTGAACCTGAAGCGTTCCACTGTGTCCAATGTATTCCAAAGCTGCATCTCGCACAATCTGACATTTCATTTCCTAAATCATTGCTGCCCGGTCTAGTTCACTGCCTTTGCTCGGCATGGGTTTACTCTGCGGTGGGGAGAACAAAGTGCATCAGGTAATAGTTTTGCCAGCTAATTCTTTCTGACTGAATCTGTTGCACTGACATTCGTGGAACAAGAAAGGTAGACCTGTCTAAAATTCGAGTTCAATCGTGATATCCAATGCATCCCACACAGTAGGATAAAAAAAACCTCCGAAACACCTGAGATATTTCGGGCATCATCATCAGCATCATCATTATTATTATCACCTTATTATTGTTAGCATTATGATTATCAATAAGATTGTCTCTATAATAATAATTAATATTATTAACAAAATGAAAATCATCATCATTATTATCATTATCATTAAAGTTATTATTATCTTTATCGCTACTTTATCATTAATATAATCATTGTTGTCATTATTCTTGTTATATTTCCCATTATTAACATTATTATTATCATGGTCATTCTCATTGACAATATAATTAATATTATGATTATCATCATCATCATCATTATTGTTAAAGTTAACATTGTCATTACCATTCTTGTTATGTTTCATATTATTGTGCCCACGACCAGCTCGGGCCAGAACACGGAAACACCTGCTGTGAACAAAAAACTGTAACTTCACCGATGCTGCGATAAGTTGTTAAGCATTACAGAACAACATTTCACAATTATCGACTGTAAAATTGTGACCATTTTTCACCGCGCTGATATTTGCGAGAAATTATTTTATTTTTACCGTGTTCCTTGTATTCCGCAGTCATCAATTATTTACGTTCGCCCCGCTTGCGCTCACTGGTTGGAGAAATGGCCCAACATTTGCCTGGTGAAAGTAAGCCGCACTTTGCTGGCACCTGCCGGCGCCGGATTGTTATTCAGTTCATAAACAGGTTGGTGCGCCTCTGGCGGGCGGAATGGTTGTTGCCCATTACATTCTCCAATCACGCAGGGAGAACAGGTAAATTCATGAAGCCCGGGAAACTCGGAGGCTTTTTCAAGCGCCCTCCAGCGGCGTAAGTTACGCTTGGCCGGACAAAAAAATGGAAAGCAAGGTGGAATTTGATAAGAAGAAGCGGTATGACACAGTCTTACATACGATTTAAAACAGTGAAATAGGCCAATTGGGTAAACAGCTCCAAGCTGCTGTTTATGATTCCCATAAAGCTCTTCGACTTTACTTCATATCACTGTTTCAACAGATCCTCTATTCCTTTCTCGATCAGATAACTATTTATACTCCCTTTAAGGACACCCCCTTCTATTCGTCTCAATTGCATCTTGTGACAACACGTTTCGCACTGTTATCAGTCTCTGGCTGTATCTGTTGCTCCTGAATATTCTATAGAACTTGAAAGTGGCTGTCTAATGATTTAGACCTTCGCTTTGAACAGTTTACTTGACCAACAATAGGAATAATATCTTTACATATACTCTTTCTAATTTTAAACTTACAGTCAGGGCAGTTCACCTTAGTCTCCTCACGAAAGCAAAGTTGCAGAGCGTTTGCATACTTATTGTAACATAACGATCTAGAAATAAACCTGAGAGTTGTATCAATTGCTTTCAGTCACTGTTCGAGAATAAAAATTAAATACAAGTGTTGCTGAACAAGAGGCATGCTTTCGAACTTGTCCGTCTTGCCCTCATCAGGATAACTGCACCAGTTAAACCAGCTGTAAATACACTTACAATTTAAATTGCATGAGAAGAAATTGCTGATTGGTTAGGAAGTGTGCTCTGATTGCTAGAGCAGTTGCCATGGGTGCTGCAGCAGATGAAAGGTAACTGTTAACTGCCAAGCTTCTTGTTTCACATTCAAACCAGGCAGGTCGACTCTGATTGTTAAGGCATCGTCATGGGGAATGAACCTGGGAATTGCGGTCCCCCAAGCTTACTGATTGTTTGGAAATGGCGTTATTCGTACACATGCCACTTCAGTCTGCAAAGGACAGGGCCTGTGTGTGAATATATGTAAATTCAAACATTCGTCACTGAGCCAGACTGCGAACCCGACTGACAATCTTAAATTGGTTTTCAATGCAATTCTTAGCACAATCAGGATTGGTTAGCAAGTGCTGTTCAATCGCGGAATCACATATAATGTTGGACAGGATGTTCTGTGTTTTGCAAGCTCGGGCTAGCTGGGTACAGTCAGTACTTTGCCTGCTGCGACAATCCGAAGGAACAGGCTGTTTGATACGAACCGCCAATCATTGGGAAATACTGCCTACATACCTGGCTTAAACAGGCACTGAAATTAATACAGTCTTATAGTGTCTATCGTGATTTATCAACCTACCAATCTATCTATTTATCTATTTATCTCTATTATCTATCTCTATATCTGTCTGTCTGTTTCTTTGCTTCTTTATTTATGTAATGCTAAATGTTACCTTGATAAGTAGGGCCAGCCCAAACTGGCAGTGACCCTGTTGAACTGCTCCTGTTCACAATCAAGGCAATCGTGCTGATTAAGCTCTTGTCAACTCCGAATGTAAAAGTGCAGAACTAAGACTGTGTATACTGCACATATAAACAGTCAGCGTTGGGCCTGTCAGCACAGAATGTAGCGCTGCTGAACTGAACCAATGCACAGTGAAGATAAGTGTGTACGTTCAACTGCGGCTGTCAAAACTGAAATTACATTTACTTAACTCTTCCTGTCCACAGCAGGTATAACCCTGCTGAAATTCCCTATTCCAAGCTGAAATAACTTTTGCTGAAGACGATCTTTTCTCGTTGAAATTACCAGCCCAATGTATACATTGAATATAACTGAACTAATCTGACCTCACCCTGGCTTTAATGAATACAGTCTTACTGAATTGTACCTGCGCACTCTGAATTTATCCATTCTGAAGTCGGCCTGTCCACTGCCCTCCGTCGCCTGGATTTACCATCCCACCGAAGTCAATGGGCTTTTGACGGGCTCGCCGTAGTTTTCGACCCCGCCCCGCTGAGACGGGGGCGTACAATTCCGCCCAATATAACCACCTTGTCAAAATTGAACGTAACCACGCTGAACCGAGAATGTTTTCAGGAAGATATAACTTTTTTGTAACGTTATTTGGAATTAATTTTAAAGTAGAGTAAGAGTGCGGCCTCAGTCTTTCTATGCGTGTCTGTCCGTGTGTGTTGGACTTAATTGAATTGGAGGCAGCTGGATGGAAGTCCTTGATGTAAGAGAAGCTAGGTTTGAAATGCTAAATCAGTGAACATGGGTGAAGTTGCAGAATGTGAGGTGTAAAGGAACATTTGCATTTTAAAATAAACTGGAGTAGCTTGAATTTAAAAGTGGAGTGAAATATTTCATCTAGCCAGCAGAAATTAAGAAACAGTGTGTTTATTTGTTCCCATGGATTACTGATAAAATTAGCACTACGATACATTTTGATTATTAGAGAGGTAATCCACAAGACATTGTGAAACAATGGGAATTTGCATTCAAAGGGGAAAATATGTATAAAGGAGAGAAAGCGGTGTGTAAGGGAAGGCATTCTAAGATCTAACAAGCGCGAAAAGCCTCCAGGCTCTAAGCCTCAATTTGCTGTCTGCGCGAACTGTAGTGAAGAAACTCACTTTGTATTCGACTGTTCAGGGCACAGTTTGCCAGGGTCTTTTAAAAGCTATGTATTTTACTGTTAACGAAGGTATAACTGGGAGTTAGATTAATTAGGGGAGCTAGGAGCTATTATGGTAGTAATTTGTAGACCTATGTATGTGCTTAAAATTATTTCTTTTATTAATAAATGTTTAATTTCGTTTTGTGAAAACCCTTTAAGCCTTGATGCAAGTTCTACAGAATGATTCTTTTTTGTTTGTTTTAAAGCAGCAAGATTTTAAGTGATGCAGCGCGGGGCTCGAAATCCACGACACTGAAATTAAGTGTCTCATGATCTATCGACAGAGCTAATCGGGGATGTGAGAAATAAACCTTCATATCCTAACACATATGGAGACAAACGTTGTTTTTTACCTGGAGCCTCAACTTGTTCTGAATTTCAAAATGTGGAAGGTAATCGACCTACAACAGCCCCAAGGTTGCAATGCATTCCTCTCAATCATCAATAACATCATTCACACCTTCCACTTCTCAGATGCACCTCCTTCCAAACATTTCAAACTCTCCCTTGCAACTTTCATCCTGATATTTTTTTCTCTAACATTTTAAATTGAAGCTGAACAACTAATGTGAATAACGTTTGTGCTGATAAAAATGTATTCACCCCTCGGGGAACTGAGCTACATTGACACACACAGAGGAACACACACACAGGCAGATACACCAAGAGTGACAAAGGGTTTGTCTCTCAGGAGAGACAAACACCCAGAAAGCAAGCGTGACACCAAGTTTTGTTCCAGTTCCAACTGCAAGTTTCGTGTGTTTTCTTAAATGAACAGACATTGGAAAACTCCCGAGTGTTTGGACAGATTTTATTCAATTTAACCGATAATTAACTCTGTAGACACAGAGTTAAAACGAGGAATAATGAGAAGCGGGGATGGATCTGGGACCCCAATGGATTTGGACTCCATCAACAAAACCAATCTGCCACAACAACTGGCCCTGTGCACAGGTTATCGTCGAAGGTATAAAATCATAAATGTTTACTGCAGAGGAGGATGACATTCGGCCCATCGTGTCCATGCCGGCTGATGGCAAAGGAATTCAGCTAATTTTATAAGCCCGCATTTTCTCCACTGCAGTTTATGTCTCTCCTCATTCTTTATATTAACACTTAACATGGCAGGCATATTCTTTGACAGTGAGCTGGCACTTTTTGCATCTTTTGCGTTTGTAGGTGTATGTTCAGTGGATGTAATATCTCACAGCCATATTACATTTCCGCTTCACCATTTCACAAAATAAACATTCAGCAAAGTGAGTGTATCTTTCTGCTGGCAGCGGGTGATTGGAGAGTGCGGGGCCGGGATATTGCTGCTTTTCTGCTTTTCCCTGTCTCACTCACTGTGGAGCCGAGGAAGTGAGAATAATTGATGGGTTTGTTTGAATCCAATAACTTCACATGTTTCTAATAAATTAGATGTAATTACATAGTCGTTCATTGTTTTTTTATTGTGTTTGGAATGAACATTCATAACAACATTGCTGTGGTAACTCACTAGGTAGGGGGAGAGTTTGCAACGTTTGTGCGATATTTTCTTGCAGCTCAGGCAGCCAATGGCAACACGGAATTGTGTGGCAATCAAAGCTGATGGGGGCAAAACAGTGAAAGTTTCGTCCCTGGATGGTCTCTAACCACCAACCATTCAGTTAACAGCCGAGCGCGCTGACCAATTGCGCCACAAAGACTGACAAGAAATCAACCTGCAAGTTATCCTAAACCAGGGGGTCAGCGAATTAAAGCTTCAGATTGCTAAGACCGGAATGACAATTGTTCGCTATCAGTTTTACTCTTTCAAAATAAAGGATGGGGTATTCATTGTGGATACATGGAAACAGTCTGATCGCACCCACTGCAGACACATCCATGTCACCGGGAAACAGCTCTCCCACAACTGGTGCCATCTCCCTGCGGGCCTTTCGCTGCCTTGTCTGTTACCAAGTATTCTGATTGTCCCGAAGCCGATATTAGGTTTGAATTCCTGATGTACAGAAACGAGAATCCTTTCAATGTCTCAGATCAGTTAATTTCACTGATAACATCAGAGTCAATGTTCCAGCATCTTAAAGAAGGGAAAGGTGCCTTGACTGTCTCTGGTCAGTCAGACTGTTCAGCTTTCATTCTCCTCTGATTCTGGTTCCCAAAGAATTTCTGAAGATTAACAAAGCTGGAGACTGAGTTTTCTGTTTTGGTTCCCAGTCCACATTCCCAGCTGCCAACTGACAATATTTTCCAAATATTGAGGAGAAAACAGCAAAATGGCCTCGAGACCACAATCAGATCAGCCATGAACTTACTGAATGGCGGAGCAGGGTCAAAGGGCTGAATGGTCTCCTCCTGATCGTCATTCCTCTCATCCTGTGACACAGCCCGGATCAACTCCTGACTTTAGCAAACTGCCTTCGGAATTAATTACCAGTTAATTGAAATAAAAACCATCCAACAGTTTCCGCGTTTCTTATTTCTGTTCATTTGCAAACATTCACTAAATTTGCAGTCTGAAATGGAACAATAATTGTCTAAGTTGGTGACATCATTGTTTTTTGGGTGTTTGTGTCTCCTTAGGCCTCTGTCACTTTCGGTGTGTATGTCTGTGTGTGTTCCTCTATGTGTGTCAATGTGGTTCAGTTCCCCGAAGGGTTCTCACAAACGTTATTCACAGTAGTTGTGCAGCTTCATATTAAAATGTTACAGAGAAAAATATCACGATGGAAGATGCAATAGGAGTTTGCAATGTTTGGAAGGAGGTGCAGTAAAGAAGTGGAAAATTCAGCGAGGAGTATTATTCTCCTTTAACACGAGAGTTGGAAGTAGATCTGGGAGATATTTGTATCGGTGTAAACAGTAAAAGCTCCTCCCTTACCGCTATATTTTGCCTTGCACCACCATCTCTATAGCCAGTGCGTTGCAACCTATCACAGCCCTTCTCTCATTCCCTATCTTCACCTCTGTATTTGTTCTCGACCTGTTGCACGGGTGACATTTCCGGTTCAGATATAAAAGTTTAGATTTGACTCCACTGATTCTGGCAGAGCTTTTATGCGTTTTAAGATTTTAATAAACTGAATTTTAGCAATTCGCACAAGGTCAATAAATTACCATTCCCTGACCAGGAATCGAACCCGGACCACGGCGAATCCTGACCACTAGACCATCAGGGGAGATACTCCAAAATGTTACAACCTGGTTTATCTAAGCTACCTGTGTCTTTATTTTCAATTCTGACCTCTTTCACCAAAGGCACGTTTCTCCTACAAAATGACACGTTCACTCAGTCCCGGGTGTCATTGCGACAAATGAAAGAAAAAAAATTGCAACCTCTCCTGTTACCCAGCGAGTTCCAACACTAATGTTTTTTTCTGAAGATCAATTTCAAATATAATTTATCAAGTGACCTACCATGTACCTGCATGTTACACATTCCAAATCGATGAAGTTATTGGATTCAAATAAACCCATCAATTATTCTCTCTTCCTCAGCTCCACAGCGAGTGAGACAGGGAAAAGCGGAAAAGCAGAAATATCCCGGCCCCACACTCTCCAATCACCCGCTGCCAGTTGAAAAGTGCGCTAACTTTGCTGAGTGTTTATTCTGTGAAATGGTGAAGAAAGAATATAAATTGGCTGTAAGATACTGCGTTCAGTTAAAGATCAGCAGCAAACAGGAACAATTCAACATCTTGACAACGTTATGATAATGTTTCTGTTCGGTTTTGGACCGGGGGCTTTTCGTGTGTAAGGCGAATGTGATAACCACTACACTATTGAAACACTGCAGTATGCACTACTCAATAGCCTTGATTACAATGCAGTCCTGCAGCTGCACTTTGGGTCTTTGTTTTGAAGAAATGGAATTCGGCTGTTCTCATTATGAATGCTGGAGACGGACTGATCAACAATGTCAACATCAAATGGTGCAGCATGTTGGAAAGTCATTAGATCATCATATCTATCTGAACCCGGGCCGCGGCGGTGAAAGTGCTGAATCCTAACCACTAAACCTACCTATGCCAGCTTCTGTAGTGGAGAAGAACGAATTAGTCTCAATTTACTTCCCTATTTCATAAACCTGATGCTTATCCACTTCAAGTAGATGTCCAATTCGCTTCCGAAGACGGGGCTTCTGCAGAATACATGCACAGTTTGCCTTAATTAACAAATTTTCTCTAACCCAAGGACATGATGAGTTGGACTTGGATTCATTATACTGTTTTTGATATAACTATTACTTATTTACACGGTTAATTTCATCTTGAATTTATAAAAGACGTTTATTCTGATTCAGCATGTCCTTATTATTTCTGAGTTGATATCTACATTCTCATTACGTTTCCTCTTCAACCTGTCAACCGAGTCTGTTATAGAACAGGGATAAATGATTGTTACAGATATCCAAATACCTGGTTCGATCACATGCTTAAATAGATAGTTTAGTTTAATTGGTTTAAAATAATTTAGATCTTGGAATGGAATCTTATACAGCATAAGTATTTGTCTTGGAAACAGGAAAGCGAATCACTGTGAAATATAAATCCCATGGTGCTCATTTCGAGATTTGGTGAATGCTTGCAGATCAACGGAAATGAAGGAACATGGAAGTGAAGCAGGAAAAACACGCGGGAGAGCTTGGAAGGTTTTTGACTTCATTTAACCAATAATTTCTTCTGGAGGCACTGAAAGGAAAGGACAGGGAGCAGAGCATTTGGCAGGATTCAAACCTGCGTGGGGAGATTCCCAATGGGTTTCGAATCCAAACTTAACCACTCGGCCCAGCATCGGGTCTTGAAAGAGTATTAATGCTGTTCATATAAAATCTTGGGATGGTTGCAGCAGCGGAAGAGGACATTCAGCCCGATTGATTCCAGGTCACCCTTCAAATTGTACTGCCTTGTTCTTCCGGCCAAAGTAAAGCACTACAAACTTCAGTGCCTGGAACAATCCTGACGTATTTGATCAGGTGAGGAACAAGCTTAATCTTTCCATATTGGTTTTCTTAACTCCGAGTTTCAAAATGGGAATTGGACAATGGCTTGAAAGCAAGAAAAAACTGGGATAAGACGAAGAGAAGGAAATTGAAATTAATTAGAAAGTTCTCTGTACAAAAGTGACATTTACACGATAAGTGGAAGGTCCTCTTACTGCGCTGTGCCATTTGATGATGACATTGTTGATCAGTCTGTCTCCAGCATTCCTAATGAGAACAGCCGAATCCATTTCTTCAAAACAAAGATCCAAAGTGCTGCTGCATGACGTCACCGTTTAACATTCCAGTCAGCTCCATTGGGCTCTTCACAGCGCAGGATTTTATAGAGGGGAGTGGGGTTATATTCGCTTCACATGTGATGGAGCTGCGGTTTCAAACCTGGTAAGAGCATTTTCCAAGCTTGTTTATTTGAGTGTGAGTGAGAGTTCGTTAATTTACGTTTGTTGCAAATATGAACACAAGTGTTGGAATCCTGCTGAGTAAAGTTTTCACCATTTTTGATTTTAACCAAATTAATTATCAGTTAATTAGAAGGAAACCCATCCAGCTACGTCGGTACTTTCTGATTTCCATTCATTTGTCAGCATTCAGGAAATTTGCTTTCGGAAATGGAACAAACACTGAGCCAAGTTGATAACACCCTTGCTTTCTGGGTGTGTGTCTCTCCTTAGGCCTCTGTCACTCTCGGTGTATATCTCTGTATCTGTTCCTCTGTGATTGTCAATGTGGTTCAGTTCCCTGAGGGGGTTAAAACGTTTTTAACGTCGCAAACTTGATTCACATTAGTTGTGTGAATTCATATTAAAATGTCACAGAGAAAAGTATCAATGTGAAAGATAAAACAGGAGACTGGCCTTCTCTATATATATCCTACAACAACAACAACTTATATTTATAAAGCGCCTTTAACCTAATGAAACGTCACAAGACGTTCCCCAGGATCATTGTATAACAAAGTGTGACACCGAGCCACGTATTCGGTCAGATGACTAAAAGCTCGGTCAAAAGGGGAGGCTTTAAGAACTGTCTTAAAGGAGGAAAGTATCGATTTCATGCTCCAGCTAACAACAATGGTTCTTCTCATTGGTGAAGAAGTCGCTTGTGTTCAAACCGAAACAGACCAGCTGGTCGGAGAAAGTTGTCTCTGGTGAAAGAGGTCGGGAATGAAAAAAAAAGTCAAAAGTAGCCTCCATAATCCACCTGTCCAGCTTTATTGGTCGTTTCCCTGGTGTCCAGTGACTGGAAATCAGCGCTTTCAATTGACCAACAGCGAATAGGGTGGAGGGTTTTGGAAATTTAAAGTTGCGCATGTGCAGCTTGTGGGACTATTTCACCTCACTGTCAAATTCATGTTCCAGCTCACTGAAACCGTTGTTTTCATTGGCTGACGAAGTGCTTTGTGTTGAACCTAATCAGGCAGTTTTGTGGTGAAAGAGATCTGAACTGAAACACAATAGGCAAAAGCAGCGTAGTTGAGCTAAATCGAAAGATACTGGCACAGCTTCCCTGGTGGTCTAGAGGTTAGGTTTAGGCTTTCACCGCCGCGGCCCAGGTTCAATTCCCGTTCAGGGAATGTCGGGTTACTGAATTTGTTGGAACGAGTGCTGACTATTCATTGATTAGAAACGTTTGAAAGCTCTACCAGAATCAGAGGAGTGACAGTTTAAGCTTCGCTTCAGAGCTGGAAAACATCGCAGTTGGTTCAAGTGGAATGAGGCCATGAAAGAAGAAGAGAAGGGCGAAGCACTGACTATCGAAATGTTGGTGTGACGCAAAATATGGGTGGGAGAAATACGAATTTTGCTGTCTACTGTTTGCACTGACACAAATATCACTCCTGATGGATCAACCAATCACTACTGCTCTTTGAAAGCAGCACGCCCGGCCGAATGGCCTTTTTCTGTGCTGTGACTTTCTATAATTTTATGTTTCCCAACAGCACGGGTCATTCTGCTATTGTGTCACCCACTCGAGCGAGATGTGCTTTCTTACCTTGTATTCGGCTCTTTTGAAACCTAAGCACGGAGCAAGTTCAGCAGGTTTTCTTGACATTTCTAGCACCAGATTTGTCACGAGAATCCTTTCAATGTCTCAGGTCAGTAAATTTCCCTGATAACATCAGAGTCACTGTTCCAGCGTCTTAAAGAAGGGAAAGGTGCCTTTACTGTCTCTGGTCAGATGGATAGTTCACCCTTCATTCTCCTCTGATTCCGGTTCCCAAAGAATTTCTAAAGATTCACAAAGCTGGAGACTGGGTTTTCTGTTTTGGTTCCTTCTCCATTTTCCCACCTGCAAACTGACAATATTTTCCAAAATCTCGTCTCAATCTTCAGCCTTGCATCATGTCCAGGGGTGAAGAAATTCAGTTTTGTGGAGAGATTATAGAGACCGGGATTGTTCTTTTTAGAGAGAAGTAGGTTAAACGGAGATTTCATGGAGCTGCTCAAAATGATAGGGGTGGTAGCGGTGGGGATGGGCGGTTTGATACAGCAGATAGGGAGAAACTGCTTCCACTGACGGGGGTCACGAACCAGAGGACTGGGATTTATGATAATTAAAGAAAGACAGACTTGCATTTTCTGGTGCTTTTCCTGACCAGTGGACGCCTCAAAGCGCTTTCCAGCCAATGAAGGACTTTTTGAAGTGTCGCCATTGTTGTGATGTAGGAAACACGTCAACCAATCACTGCTCAGCAAAATCCCACAGAAAGCAACGTCACAATGAGCGGATGATGTGTTTTTGTGACATTGATTGAGGGATGAACGCATGGCTATGAGATATTGTATTCCCTTAATATTTAGCATCAAACGTGAATTTTTGGACATTTGCTTACCATTAAATTAACAGATTTTGATCATGTTTCTGCCCAGTTTCAAAGCTGGAACCTTTCACATGTGATAACCACTCCACTACAGAACAAAGCCTGACAGAGCCAGAGGCACCTACACATCATGTTAAACTGTGAGGTCCTGCAGCAGCACTTTGGGCCTTTGATTTTCGGAAATGGAATTCGGGTGGCAGATTTAGAAATGCTGCCGTCAAATTAATCTGATAATGTCAGCATAAAATGACATAGCACGTGAGGAGACCATTCAGCCCAGCATATCAATAACAACTTTTTACGATGTTCTTTCTAATTATTCTCCATTTCGTTTTCTTTCTCCATAACCATGATGTTTGACACTTTCAAGTCATTGTCCAATTCCCTTTCGAAAACCCTGAGTTAAGAAAAGCAATATTGAAAGAGGTGCAGGAGCTTCTGCCGTGTCCATGTCCAGTGTGTGAAAATTACAAAGTTTCCCTGACCCAATGACATGAAGAGTCAGGCTGGGGATTCTTATAGAGCTTTCAAAAAATGAAGTTCATTTCAAATGGAATTTGCAAAGGAATTTTATTCTGACCAAACATCTCCTTATTTTTCTCAGTCCATATGTACATTCTAATTCCCCTTGCTGTACAACCCGTTACAGAGGCAGTTATAGAAAAGAGGGAAAGGTTTGCTACAGCTATACAAAGCCCTGGTTAGATCACACCTGGAGGACTGTGTATAGTTCTGGGAGCGGCACCTTATAAAGCATCAATATTTGTCTTGAAAGTTTCAGAGGAGCCGCATTGATGAGGTTGGTGTGTTTTGGAAATTGAAAGTTGTAAATCCGCAGCTTGTGGCACTATTTCACCTCCCTGTTCACTTCATGTTCATGTCTAACACACTCGATGCTGTTATTGGCTGAACAAGTCTTCTGTGTTTGAACTAAACATGCTATTATTCGGCGCTCCCACTCCTGCCGTCCGGGTTTGGCCCTCATCAGGGAATGTTGTGTTCTTGTTGCTGTGTGAATTGTCACAATGAACTGATCCTCGAGTCTCTTCCTTCTGGGATCTACAAAACCCTTAAATTCTCTTCCTCTTTCATTCTCACTCTTTCATTCACATTTTGAGTCGGTTGTCCTGTCGGACTCTTCAACAAACCCATTTGGGCGGACAAGTGGCAGCTGGAATTTAATGTACGGAAGTGAAAAGTGATTCATGTTGGTCGGAAGAATGAAGAGAGGCAACATGAAACAACGTGTACAATTCTAAAGGGGTTTCTCTTTTACACAGCGAGTGGTTAGGACCTGGAATGCACTACCTGCGAATGTTGGGGAGGCAGATTCAATTGCAGATTTCAAAAGAGAATTGGACAGAAAATGCAGGTCTCCGGGGAAAAGGCGGGGGAGTGGGACCAGATGAGTTATTTTCCAGAAGACTAAGAGGTCTCTCTTTTCAGACAGAGATTAGGAGATTTTTTCTCCCGCCGAGGGAATTATTTTCCCCAGAAAGCAGTGGAGGCTGGGTCATTGAATTTATTCAAGGCAGAATTAAACAGGTTGTTGATGGAATATATGAGGGGGGAGTGGTGTGGGAGCATGAAAGTGGAGTTGAGACCAGGACCAGATCAGACATGAACTTATTGAATGCTGAAGCAGGCTTGAAGGGCTGACTGGCCTCCTCCTGTTCAACACTCCTGTGTTCCTCAGGCCAGGGCCAAATGTAACCTTGTCTCTGATTCTCCAACACAATGGCGGGGCGGTGGGGGGGGGTGGTGGAGGGGGAGGCTCGAGGGGCAAAATGGTTCCATTCCTGCTCCAGTTGTTATGTTCTAATTCAGAGCTGGTCCCACTCGAAGCAATGGCTGAAGGAGTATTCGCTGTGGAATATGGTTGAGTAGACTGAAGAGCTGAATTTAAACTGTCTTTTCAAACCCCACAGCTGTCAAAATTCCAGCAAATTCGTTTTCTTCGGTCTCTTCAGCAAATCCCTGAGGATGCGCTGGGGAAAGTTGTCACCTGCAGTGCTTCATTTTGTTCAGAAAAATGAGGAGGGGTGATATAAATTACAGGGAGACCAGAAATAGGTGGGACCGAATCCAGTTTTCTCTGCTGCAACAATACTATGATTTTGGTTGAGCAACATGACCATTAGCCCAGTGACTGTAGTCGCACCGAATGGTTCAGGTGATGGATTTAAAATCCATTGGGGTCTCCCCACGCAGTTTCGCAATCCTCCTGACTGCGCTGCTCACTGTTTCGTCTTTCAGGTGCCTCCCGAATTAATGATTGGTTAAATGGAATAAGTTCCTTCTAATCACCCCAATGTGTTTTGTCCTGCTTCGCTTCCACGTTCCTTCATTTCCGTTCATCGACAAGCACTCACCAAATCTGCAGTCGGAAATAGAACAAACACTGAGCCAAGTTGGTGGTATCCTTGTTTTCTGGGTGTTTGTCTCTCCTTACGCCTCTGTCACTCTCGGTGTTTTTGCCTGTGTGTGTTTCAATGTGGTTCAGTTCCCAGAGGAATGAACATATTTCTGCCATTGCAAACTTTATTCACATTCGTTATCTATCTTCATGGTAAATGGTAAAGTGAATAACAACTGGTTTAAAAGTTGCCAGAGCTACAACATGGGACGGCTTGCGTGCCAAACAGCATAAGCAGCAAGTGATAGGCAGAGCTAAGCGATCCCACAACCAGCAGATCAGATCTCAGCTCTGCAGTCCTGCCACAATCAGTCATGAATGGTGGTGGGCAACTGAACAACTCACTGCAGGAGGATCCCAGCACATCAGTGCAAAAGGTAAGGCTGAGGAATTTGCTACAATCTTCAGCCAGCAGAGCCGAGTGGATGATCCACCGAAGTTTCCTCTGGAGGTCCCCAGCATCACAGATACCAGTCTTCAGCCAAATCGATTCACTCCACTTCACTCCACGGAAGGCTGAAGGCACTGGATCATACAAAAATCATGGGCCCTGACAAAATTCTGGCAATAGTACTGAAGACTTGTGCTTCAGAGCTTGCTGCACCCCTGGTCAAGCTGTTTCAGTGCAGCAACAACACTACCATCCACCCAGCAATGTGGAAAATTGCCCAGG
The DNA here is from genome assembly GCF_964194155.1 of Cetorhinus maximus. Taxonomy (NCBI): domain Eukaryota; kingdom Metazoa; phylum Chordata; class Chondrichthyes; order Lamniformes; family Cetorhinidae; genus Cetorhinus; species Cetorhinus maximus. The sequence goes on along the minus strand of NC_135901.1, from coordinate 37,051,735 downwards.
TAGGTCCTGTACACAGAATGCAGGAGGAATCCAACCCGGCCAATTACCGCCCCATCAGTCTATTCTCCATCATCAGTAAAGTAACAGAAGGGGTCATCAACAGTGCTATCAAGCGCCACTTGCTTAGCAATAACCTGTTCACTGGCACTCAATTTGAGTTCCACCAGGGCGTCTCAGCTCCTGACCTCCTTACAGCCTTGGTTCAAACATGGACAAAAGAGCTGAACTCCCGAGGTGAGGTGAGAGTGACTGCCCTTGACATCAAGGGCGCATTTGACAAAGTGTGGCATCAAGGAGCCCTAGCAAAACGGGAGTCAATGGGAATCAGGGAAAAATCTCAGCTAGTTGTAGTCACACCTACCAGAAAGGAAGTTGGTTGTGGCTGTTGGAGGTCAGTCACCTCAGTTCCAGGATATCACTGCAGGAGTTCCTCAGGGTCGTGCCCTCGGCCCAATCATCTTCAGCTGCTTCATCAATGACCTACCTTCCATCATAAGGTCAGGAGTGGGGATGTTCGCTGATGATTGCACAATGCTCAGCACTACTCACCACTCCTCAGATACAGAAGCAGTCCATGTCCAAATGCAACAAGACCTGGACAATATCCAAGCTTGGGCTGACATGTGGCAAGTAACATTTGTGCCACACAACTGCCAGGCAATGACCATCTCCAACAAGAGAGAACCTGACCATCGCCCCTTGACGTTCAGTGGCATTACCATCACTGAGTCCACCCCTATCAATATCCTTGGGGTTACCAATGACTAGAGAATGACTGGAAATGCCATGTAAATACTGTGGCTAGAAGACTAGGTCAGAAGCTATGAATCCTGCCACGAATAACTCATCTCCTGACTCCCCAAAACATGTTCACCATCCACATGTCACAAGTCAGTGGTATGATAGACTGCTTCCCATTTGCCTGAATGAGTGCATCTCCAACAACACTCACGAAGCTTGAAACTGTCCAGCACAAAACAGCCCGCTTGATTGGCACAACATCCACAAACATTCTTCCCCTCCACCACCAACGCACAGTAACAGCAGTGTGTACCATCTACAAGATGCACTGCGGGAATTCACCAAAGGTCCTTAGACAATAAATTCCAAACCCACGACCACTATCACCTAGAAGGACAAGGGCAGCAGAGATATGGAAACACCACCACCTGGAAATTTCCCTCCAAGACTATTTTCTAAATGGGTAGGGAATTCAGAAATCTGGAGTGTAAAGGGACTTGGGAGTCCTAGTACAGGATTCTCTTAAGGTTAACTTGCAGGTTGCGTCGGTAGTTAGGAAGGCAAATGCAATTTTGGCATTTATTTCGACAGGACTAGAATATAAAAGCAGGGATGTGCTGCTGAGGCTTTATAAGGCTCTGGTCAGATCACATTTAGAATATTGTGAGCAGTTTTGGGCCCCGTATCTCAGGAAGGATGTGCTGGCCCTAGAAGGGCCCAGAGGAGGTTCACGAGAACGATCCCAGGAATGCAAAGCTTAACATATGAGGAACATTTGAGGACTCTAGGTCTATGCTCGATGGAGTTTAGGTAGATGAGGGGGGATCTGATTGAAACTTACAGAATACTGAAAAGCCTGGATAGAGTGGACGTGGGGAGGATGTTTCCATTAGTAGGAGAGACTAGGACCCGAGGGCACAGCCTCAGAGTAAAGGGAAGACCTTTTAGAACAGAGATGAGGAGAAATTTCTTTAGCCAGAGAGTGGTGAATCTATGGAATTCATTGCCACAGAAGGCTGTGGAGGCCAGGTCATTGAGTGTATTTAAGACTGAGATAGATAGGTTCTTGATTGGTAAGGCGGTCAAAGGTTACGGGGAGAAGGCGGGAGAATGGGGTTGAGAAACTTATCAGCCGTGATTGAATGGCGGAGCAGACTCGATGGGGCGAATGGCCTAATTTCTGCTCCTATGTCTTAAAACTTAAAACTTAAAAGTCACTCACCATCGTGGCTGGGAAATATATCACCGTTCCTTCACTGTCGCTGGGACAGAATTCTGGAACCTCCTTCCTACCAACACTGCAGGTATATCTACACCGCATGGACTGCAGCGGTTCAAGAAGGCAGCTCACCATCACCTTCTCAAGGGCAACTAACGACAATAAATGCTGGCCCAGCCAGCGAAGCCCACATCCCGTGAATGCAAAATTAAAATGGGAAACATTTTCATCCAGACAGCGGAGGGTGTCTGCAATTCATTTTCCAAGCTCATGGTTGAGGCTGAAATGATCAAATTATTTTAAAAGTACCTGGATCAACACCTGAAGTGTTGTAACCTGCAAGGCTGCTGACAAGGTGCCGGAAAGTGGGAATATATTGAGTGGCTGGTTTCTTTTTTCTCTTTTTTGGCTGGCGAAGACACGATGGGCTGAATGGCCTCTTTCTTCACCATAAAATTTCTATAATTTTGTGGTTTTACGTTGAATGATGTTATTGATGATTGAGAGGAAAGCATTGCTACCTTGGGGCTTTTGTCGATCGATTACCTTCGACACTTTGAATTCCAGAGCAAACTGAGGCTCCAAATGGAACATATTTGTCTTTCTGCGCGTTGGGGACGAGAGCAAGTGGATGCACACATCATCACTTGGCAGAGTGAATGACACTGGACCTGTCGGTTGTGAGTTGGAGCTGCTTGATGGGCACCATTGCTTTTTAAGCTTTGCTGCTTTCACGGGTGATCTCCAGTTCTCCATTCCTCTGACAGTTTCACCACTCAAACTGATTCTTTCTCCATCCTGTTTTGTTCATATCAATGTCGCTGGGTTTCTATGTGAAAACTGCCTCCTCTTCAATGGAAGGCGGAGAATTTAGTGCTTTCAATTTGATGCTTTCACTGCCGCAGCCCAGGTTCAATTTCCAGCCAGGGAAATCCTTTTCCTTCCCGCTGTGTGAACTGTCACAATGAACAGGAGTTCCTTATCAAGTGAACTTAGGCCGGGCAGCGTCTGTGGAGTGAGAAACAGAGCTAATCTTCCAGTTGGTTGATCTTTCAACAGAGCTGGAAAAGTCAGGGATGTAACAGGTGGAAAACAATTCCAGAGGCAGAGGGATGGGAGTGGAAGGACAAAAGAGAAGGACTGTGATAGGCTGCAGAGAACTGACTAAAGGGTTGAGGGTACAAAATGAGGGTGGGAATGGGACAGATTTTTCTTCCTGTTGTTCAGACTGGGACAAAAGTCACTCCTGATTAACCAATCACAATGAGCACATCATGTATTTTTGGTTGAAGGATAAAGAGTGACCAGGCCACATGGCTGTAAGATACTGTCTTCAACATACGTGAATCTGCAGATTTAGATAATTGTTCTGTGCAGTCTTGAACCAGGGATCTTATCATGTGTTAGGTAAAGGGGACAATCACTACACTGCAGAAACAGGAGATAGCCGCAAAGCTCAATGGGCCTCACTGAAATGTTAAGCGGTGACGTCATGCAGCAGCACTTTGGGTCTTTGTTTTGAAGAAATGGAATTCGGCTGTTCTCATTAGGAATGCTGGAGACAGACTGATCAACAATGTCAATATCAAATGGCACAAAACTATAAGAGGTATTTTGGCCCAACGGATCTACGTCAGTTTTGTACAAAGAGCTTTCAAGTAATCTGAATTTCTTTGTCTCTGTCCATAAACCTGAATTTTTTTCTCCTCCTTTAAAGTCATTGTCCAATCCCCTTTTGAAAACTCTGAGTTGAGAGAAACAATATTAAAAGAGGTGCAGGAGCTTTTGCAGTGTCCATGCTCAGTGTGTGAAAATTAACAAAGTTTCCCTGACCCAATGACACAGAGAGTTGGATTCTGAATTTTTATTACGGTTATGAACATTTTAAAAATAGTTGATTTCAATCGAATGTTCTAAAAAAAAAGTTTATTCTGACCAATCTCCTCATTTTTCTCAGTCGACAAACACAATCTAATCACCCTTTACCAACATTTCATTGAGCAAACACGCACAGCCACACAGGAAAAAAGAAACATCACTTGGAACATCGAAATAATAAAACATTGAAATAAAGAAGTTACTACTGGAGATTGTAACAAACAGAAACCATCTCCAGTAGTAACGTTTTTATTTCAATGTTTTATTATTTCGATGTTCCAAGTGATGTTTCTGTTTGTTACAAAGTGCAGGATGATCTGATTAACTGACGGATTTGGTTCGAGTTTCCCAATGACCGACTCCTGCTCCTTTGCTTGTTTTATTTTGGTGGCAACACCAGTGAAGGAAGCGATGACAAGTAGCACTCAGTGAGGTAGCGTGGCCGAGGGTCTAAGGTGCTGGATTTAGGCTCCAGTCTCTTTGGAGGCGTGGGTTCGAATCCCACCGCTGCTAAGTGCTTCGTCCTGTTTTTGGTGTCTGCAGCTGCCCCATTGGAACCAACAGATACCAGCTCACATTAAATCCAGTGCGGTGTTTTACTTTGATAGGAAGATCGAGGAGAGACAATTTAAATACGAATTTCTGTCGGGAAAAGGTGGGCTGTGGAATTACAGTAGTTGATTTGCTCTTCAAGAGAGTTGGCATGTGAACAATCTGCGGCATGACCTCCTGATGAAGCCGTTTGCAGTTTTATACAACGAACATTAATGCAAATCTTGGGCTCGTATTCGTGACTGAGTGTTTAAGGCGACGGGTTTTGAATGCTTTGGGATCTCCATAGGTTGGCTGGAATCCTTTGAGCCGAGTGGATTCACTTTGAGCCGAGTGGATTCACGTTGCAGCCACGTGGCCTGGTCCGGGTTTAACCCTCAACCAAGAGCACATGGTCTGCTCATTGGGACCTCCCTGGTTTTGGCTGTTTCCTGAGCGGTGATTGGCTGCCATGTTCCCAACATTACGACAATGACTGCACTTCAATAAAAGCAAAACACTGCGGAAATCTGGAAAGGAAAACAGAAAATGCAGGGAAAGCTCAGCCGGTCTGACAGCATCTGTGGAGAGAGAAACCTGCTGAGCTTTTCCAACATTTTCTGTTCTTATTTCAAAAAAAGTACTTAATTGGCTGGAAAGTGGTTTGAGACATCCACTGGTCGGGAAAATCGCTATATAAATGCAAATCTGTCTTTCTTTCATTATCTTAAATCCCAGTCCTCTGGTTACTGACCCCCGTCAGTGGAAACCACCCGTTCCCACCGCCCCCGCCCCCATCATTTTGAACATCTCCATGAAACCTTCGTTTAACCTTCTTTATTTTAAAGAGAACAATCCCGGTCTCTATAACCCCACCACCAAACTGAATTTCCTCATCCCTGGACATGATACAAGGCGGAGGATTGAAACGAGATTTTGGAAAATATTGTCAGTTGGCAGGTGGGAAAATGGAGAAGGAACCAAAACAGAAAACCCAGTCTCCAGCTTTGTGAATCTTTAGAATCTCGTTGGGAACCGGAATCAAGGGAGAATGAAGGGTAAACTGTCCCACTGACCAGAGGCAGTCAAGGCACCTTTCCCTTCTTTAAGACGTTGGAACATTGACTCTGATGTTATCAGTGAAATTAACTGATTTGAGACATTGAAAGGATTCTCGTTACTGCACATCGGGAATTCAAGCCTACTATCGGCTTTGGGACGGTCAGAATACTTGGTAACAGACCAGACAGCGAAAGGCTCGAAGGGAGATGGCACCGGTTGTAGGAGAGCTGGTTCCCGGTGACATAGATGTGTCTGCAGTGGGTGGGATCAGACTGTTTCCATGTATCCACAATGAATGTCCCACCCTTTATTTTGGAAGAGAAAAACTGACAGAGAACAACTGTCATTCCTGTATCAGCAATCTGAAGCTTTAACTCACTGACACCCTGATTACATTTTTATCGGTCTCTGTGGTACAATCGGTTAGCGCGTTCGGTTGTTAACCGAAGGGTTGGTGGCTCGAGTCCACCCAGAGACGAAGCTGTCACTGTTTTCTTCCCATCAGCCTTCATTGTCACACAGTTCCTGCTTGTCATTGGGTCCTTGAACTGAATGTCAAAACTCCAGAAATGTTGCCGGCTCCACTGTTATCCAGTGAGCTCCCAGGCAAGCGGCTTTTTTTCGAATATTAATTTCAAATGTAATGAGAAAACAATTAGGCCTACCATGTACCGATATCCAACACACTGGAAATCTATGAAGTTATTGGATTCAAACAAATCCATCAATTCTTCCCTCTTTCTCATTTCCACAGTGAGTGAGACAGGGAAAAGCAGAAAAGCAGCAATATTCCGGCCCCGCACTCTCCAATCACCCGCTGCCAGCAGAAAGCGGCGGCTGCTGTTTCAATCAGCGGGTTACTGCCCATCCCTGGGACGCGAGATACTCCAACCCGGGCCAAACCTCCCAATACACCGAGCACAGGCTCAGGAAAACTCAGGTAGGTTTTATTCCAGTCACTAAACCTCCGAGCAGCATTTACAGAATACCCGAGTGAGTGAGTCACAAATAAAAGTCACACCAACTTTCTAATCTTTTCACTGTCAAATTCCTTCATTTTATTGAAAAGCTGACTGCTGTGAATCTGAAAATGAGCACCATGGGATTTGTGTTACCGAGTGACTTGTTTTCCATTGTTTGTCCGTCAGGTTTGCAATTCAATTTGTGTTGCATAATGAAGTGAACCTGATTTCAAAATGAGGGCACAAAGCAGGTAAATATTAAATGCAGGAGAAAATCCTGAGGAAAATGGATCACAGTATTTGGAAGGAGGTGCAGCTAAGAAGTGGAAGATGTGAATGATGTTATTGAAGATTGAGAGAAATGCATTGCAACCTTGGGGCTTTTGTAGGCCGATTACCTTCCACACTTTAAAATTTCGACCAAGCTGAGGTATCAGGCGGAAAGCAACAGGTTTCTCCATGTATGTTGGGATACGAAACAGCTTTACACGTTCCCGGCTAGCTCAGCCGGTAGAACATGAGACTCTTAATCTCAGTGTTGTGGGTTCGAGCCCCAAGTTAGGTGCTGTTTAAAAATCTGAATAGGAGTTGTACGCACTGGTAACGTTGACCCTGTTTCTCCCTCCAGCTGCTGAGTTTTTCCCGCACTTTCTGTGTTTGTTTCAGATTTCCATCATACGCAGTAATTATCTTTTTACTTTTACATCTTGCTGCTTAAAAAGTACACCAACTAATCACTGCGGCTCCTGTGAAACTTACAAGGCAGAAATTCATCACTGAAAACAACTGACACACTTCAAGTTCAAAGTAATTTCATGTCACATCTCTTTCTGCTTCTGTCCCTGCCTCGCCTCCAGCTCCCAGGTCAATTAGCTGCTTGATACAGACAGTTCGTGGTAAAACTCGTGGGTAAAGAGACATTTGGATCTCATCTTCCTGGTTCTCCCAGATACTGATTACACAAACGTGCCACGCAGTTGTTCAGCGTTCTCTGACCGGGAATTGAACCCAGGCCGCAGCGGCAAGAACACCTAAACCTAACCTCTAGACCACCAGGGAAGTTGCACCAGGGAAGTTGTACCAGCATCTTTCGATTTGACTTATCTACGCTGCTTTTGCCTATTGTTTTTCAGTTCAGATCTCTTTCACCACAGAACTGTCTGTTTAGATTCAACACAAACAACTTCTTCAGACAATGAAAACAACGGTTGCTGTGAGCTGGAACATGAAATCGATACTTTCCTCCTTTAAGACAGTTCTTAAAGCCTCCCCCTTTGACCGAGCTTTTAGTCATCTGACGGAATATGAGGCTCGGTGTCACACTGTGTTATATAATGATCCTGCAGAACGCCTTGTGACATTTGCTTCATTAGGTTGAAGGCGCTTTATAAATATAAGTTCTTGTTGTTGTCGGAAATATATAGAAAGGGCCAATCTCCTGTTTTATCTTTCACGCTGATACTTTTCCCTACAATATTTTAACATGAACTCGTACAACTAATGTGAATCAAATTTTAGAAACGTTTCCACCCCCTCAGGGAACTGAACCACACTGACAATCACAGAGGAACAGACACAGAGATATACACCGAGAGTGACAGAGGTCTAAGGAGAGACACACACCCAGAAAGCAAAAATGTCACCAACTTGGCTCAGTGTTTGTTCCATTCCCGAAAGCAAATTCCCTGAATGTTGACAAATGAATGGAAATCAGAAAATACGGACGTATTTGGATCGGTTTCCTTCTAATTAATTGATAATTAATTTGGTTAAAATCAAAAATAGTGAAAACTTTAGTCGACAGGATTCCAACCCTTGTGTTCATATTTACAACAAACGGAAATTGTCGAATTTTCACTCACTCAAATAAACAAGCTTGGAAAATGCTCTTTCCAGGTTTCAAACCGCAGTTCCATCATCTGTGATGCGAATATGATCCCCACTCGCCTCTATAAATCCTGCGCTGTAAAGATCCCAATGGAGCTGTCTGGAATGTTAAACGGTGACGTCATGCAGCAGCACTTTGGGTCTTTGTTTTGAAGAAATGGAATTCGGCTGTTCTCATTAGGAATGCTGGAGACAGACTGATCAACAATGTCATCATCAAATGGCACAGCGCAGTAAGAGGACCTTCCACCCATCATGTCTATGTCAGTTTTGTACAAAGAGCTTTATAATTAATGACAATTTCCTTCTCTTTCTTCTTAGCCCTGTTTTTTTTTTCGCTTTCAAGCCATTGTCCAGTTCCCATAGGAAACTCGGAATTAAGAAAGCCAACATTGAAAGCTTCAGCTAGTTCCTCACCTGAGCAAATACGTCAGCTTTGCTCCAGGCACTGACGTTTGCAGTGCTTTACTTTGGTCAGAAGAAAAAGTCAATATAATTTGCAGGCTAACATGGATGTTTTTTTCATTCACAGGATGTGGGTTTCACTGTCGGCGCCAGCACTTATTGCCCATCCCTAATTGCCCTCGGTGGTCTGCCATCTTGAGCCTCTGCAGTCCATGTGGTGGAGGTACACCCACGGTGCTGTTAGGAAGGGAATTCCAGGATTTTGAACCAGCGACAGTGAAGGAACGGCCGATATATTTCCAAGTCAGGATGGTGAGTGACTTGAAGGGGAACTTCCAGGTGATGGTATTCCCATCTATCTGCTACTCTTGTCCTTCTCCCTGGTAATGGTCGTGGGTTTGGAAGATGCTGTCAAAGGAGACTTGGTGAATTCCTGCAGTGCATCTTGTAGATGGTACACACTGCTACTCCTGTGCATCGGTGGTGAAGGGAGTGAATGTGGATGTGGTGCCAGTCAAGTGGGTTGCTTTGCCCTGGATGGTGTCCAGCTTCTTCAACGTTGTGTGGGCTGCCCTCATCCAGCAAGTGGGGAGTATTCCACCACATTCGTGAGTTGTGTCTTGTAGATGGTGGACAGGCTTTGGGGAGTCAGGAGATGAGTTACTCATTGCACGATTCCTAGCCTCTGACCTGCTTTTGTAGCTACAGCGTTTTTATGGCTAGTCCAGTTCAGTTCCTGGTCAATGGTAACCCCCAGGATGTTGATAGCGAGGGATTCAGTGATGGTAATGCCGTTGAACATGCAGGGGCGATGGTTGGAATCTGTCGTGTTGGAGATGGTTATTGCCTGACACTTGTGGGGTGCGAATGTTACTTGCCACATGACAGCCCAAACCTGGATATTGCCCAGGTCTAGCTGCATTTGGACATGGACTGCTTCAGTATCTGAGGAGTCGGGTATGGTGCAAAACATTGTGCAATCATCAGCTAACTTCCCCACTTCTAACCTTATGATGGAAGAAAGATCATTGATGAAGCAGCTGAAGATGGTTGGGCCGAGGATGCTATCCTGAGGAAGTCCTGCACTGATGCCCTGAAGCTAAGATGACTGACCTCCAACAACCACAACCATCTTCCTTTGTGCTAGGTATGACTCCAAAAAGCGGAGAGTTTCTCCCTGATTCCCATTAACTCCAGTTGTGCTAGGGCTCCTTGATGCCACACTCGGTCAAATGTTGCCTTGATGTCAAGGGCAGTCACTCTCACCTCATCTCGGGACTTCAGCTCCTTTGTCTATGTTTGAACCAAAGCTGTAATGAGGTCAGGAGCTGAGTGGCCCTTGCGGAACCTAAACTGGGCGTCAGTGAGCAGGTTATTGCTAAGTCTGTGCCCCTTGATTGCACTGTTGATGATCCCTTCCATTACTTTACTGATCATGGAGAGTAGGCTGTTGGGGCGGTAATTGGCCGGGTTGGATCATTCTCACTCTTTCACTCCAAGTTTGGTAGGAAGAATGGGGAGATCCAGGATAAATTACAGGGTACCAGGGAAAAGGTCAGGTAATGGCAGTAACAGGACAGGCAGAAAGACCGCTTTCGCCACTCTAACCATTGTATGATTTCAAACAAATAATAGTACAATTAGAGCAACTTCTGTAGTCGTGGCCAAGTGGTTAAGGTGATGGATTAGGAATCCATTGGGGTTACCCTGTGCAGGTTCGAATCCTGCTGAATAGGGTTCCTGTTATTTCTGATTTTAACCGTGCACAGACAGAACTAATTATCGAATGAATCGAGGAAAAGTGATCCAAACACACCCCTGATCTCTTATTCACTTATCAGCCTTTTGCAAATCTCCAGTTCGAAATGGAAAAAGAAACTGAGCCAATTTGGTGACATGATTTCATTCTGGCATTTGTCTCTCCTTAGGCATCTGTCACTCTCGGTGTATATCTCTGTTTGTGTTCCTCTGTGTGGGTCAATGTGGTTCAGTTCCCTGAGGAGGTGAGCACGTATTTACGAGCACAAACTGTATTCACATTAGTTGTGCAACTTCACATTACAATGTTACAGTGAAAAATATCAGGGTGAAAGAGGCAAGAGGAGTTTGTATCTTTCTATGTATGAACTACAACAACAACTTATATTTATAAAGCTCCTTATAACTAGTGAACCGTCACAATGCATTATAAAACAAAGTGTAACACCGAGCCACATATTCGGTCAGATGACTAAAAGCTCGGTCAAAGGGGGAGGCTTTAAGAACTGTCTTAAAGGAGAAAAGTATCGATTTCATGTCCAGCTCACAGCAATGGTTCATCTCATTGGTGAAGAAGTCGCTTGTGTTCAACCTAAACAGAACATTTGGTCGGAGACAGTTTTCTCTGGTGAAGGAGATCGGGAATGAAAAGAAAAATCAAAAGTTGCCTCCATAATCCAAATGTCAAGGCTTATTGGTCGTTTCCCTGATGTCCAGTGACTCGGGATTGGCACTTCCATTGGACCAACAGCGAATAGGGTGGAGGGTTTTAGAAATTGAAAGTTGCAGCGGAGCAGCTTGTGGGACTATTTCACCTCACTGTCAATTTCATGTTCAGCTCACAGAAACCGTTGTTTTCATTGGCTGACGAAGTCGTTTATCTTGAACCTGAACAAGCAGTTTTGTGCTGAAAGAGATCTGAACTGAAAAACAATAGGCAAAAGCAGCATAGATAAGCCAAATCGAAAAATGCTGGTGCAACTTCCCTCGCGGTCAGGATTCAGCGCTCTCATCACCGCATCCCGGGTTTGATTCCCGGTCAGGGAATGTCGAGTTATTGAATTTGTTGGAACGAGTGTTAATTATTCATTGATTGGAAACGTTTAAAAACTCCACCAGAATCAGAAGACTGAGAACTAGAAAACATCACACTTGGTTCAAGTGAAGTGCGGGAATGAAGGAGGAGGAGAGGAGAGAGGGCTGGTGCAAAGCACTGACTGTAGAAGTGTTGGTGTGAGGCAAAATATGGGTGGGAGAAATACAAATTTTGCTGCCTCCTGTTTGCACCGACACAAATATCACTCCTGATGGGTCAAACAATCACTACTGCTCTTTGAAAGCAGCACGCCCGGCCGAATGGCCTCTTTCTGTGCTGTAACTTTCCATAATTTTATGTTTCTCAACAGCATGGGTCATTCTTCCATTTTCTAACCCACTCGAGCGAGATGTACTTTCTTACCTTGTATTCGGCTTTTTTTAAACCTAAGCACGGAGCAAATTCAGCGAGTTTTCTTGACATTTCCAGCACGAGATTTGTCATGAGACTAATTGAGCGACACATTAATGGTGCCAATCCTTCACTGGAGCTCACTGCGTCCAAAGAGCACTGTTACCATCAGCCTGTCATGTACCTTCCTGCAGTACATCTGCTGTACATCTGCTGAACAATTTAAGCTTATCACAGCTCTGCATTCTTCACGTTGAAATCCAATGTGAAAATCAATTAAAAAGCTGAACAACTGGGAGGAGAGAGTGACTGTGGATAATCGGCACTGGGCACATTCCTGTAATCAGTATCTGGGAGAACCAGGTGGGTGAGATCCAGGTGTCTCTTTACCCACAAGTTTTACCCATTCCCACGAACTGACTGTGTCTGCATCAAGCAGCTAATTGACCTGGGAGCTGGACGGGCAGAGGGAGTTGGGGGTGAGGCAGAAGCAGAAAGAGATGCGCCATAAAGTACTTTGAATTTGATGTGTGTCAGTTGTTTTCAGTGGTGAATTTCTGCCTTGTAAGTTTCACAGGAGCCGCAATGATTAGTTGGTGTTTTATTTAAGCAGCAAGATGTAAAAGTTAAAAGATAAAAGCAAATTACTGCAAATGATAGAAATCTGAAACAAAAGCAGAAAAAGCTCAGCAGCTGGAGGGAGAAACAGGGTCAATGTTCCCAGCTAGTATGACTCTTATTCAGATTTTTGAACTATTACAGCGCCAAGCATGGGGCTTGAACCTACGACTCTGAGATTAAGAGTCTCATGCTCAATCAACTGAGCTAGCCAGGAATGTGAAAAACTATTTCGTATCCCAACATACCTGCTGCTTTCTACCAGACACCTCAGCTTGGCTGGAATTTTAAAGCGTGGAACGTAATCGGCCTACAAAAGCCCCAAGTTTGCAATGCATTCCCCTCAATCATCAATAACATCATTCACATCTTCCACTTCTTAGCTGCACCTCCTTCCAAATACTGTGATCCATTTTCCTCAGGATTTTCTCCTGGATTTGATATTTACCTGCTTTGTGTCCTCATTTTGAAATCAGATTTGCTTCAATGTCCAGCACAAATTGAATTACAAACCTGACGGACAAACAATGGAAAACAAGTCACTCGGTAACACAAATCCCATGGTGCTCATTTTCATATTCACAACTGTCAGCTTTTCCATAAAATGAAGGAGTTTTACAGTGAAAAGAATTAGAAAGTTTGTGTGACTTTTATTTGTGACTCACTCACTCGGGAATTCTGTAAATGCAGCTCGGAGGTTTAGCGACCGGGATTTAATGTACCTGCGCTTTCCTGAGTCCGTGCTCGGTGTATTGGGAGGTTTGGGCCGGGTTGGTGTATCTCGCGTCCCAGGGATGGGCAGTAACCCGCTGACTGAAGCTGCAGTCGCCGCTTTCTGCTGGCAGCGGGTGATTGGAGAGTGCGGGGCCGGAATATTGCTGCTTTTCTGCTTTTCCCTGTCTTACTCACTGTGGAGTTGAGGAAGAGAGAATAATTGATGGGTTCGTTTGATTCCAATAATTTCAAGGATTTTTAATGGGATAGATGAAGCTTCATAGTGGGTCCAAATCTTTTCTCATTGTATTTGACAGAAAACGTAATTTTAAAAAGAAGCTGTTTTTGTGGGAGCTCACTGGACAACAAAAGACCTGGCACCGTTTTTGGGAAGATATCTTGCAGCCCAAGTACCCAAAGACAATCCGGAACAGTGTGACAATGATTGGTGATGAGCGGGAAAAACCTTCACCCCCCTGGGTGGCCTTGAATCACTAACTTTTCAGTTAACAAGCAAACACGCTGACCAAATACACCACAGAGACTTACACAAACCTAACTGACAAGGTAACCCAACCAGGGTGTCAGTAAGTCTAATCTTCAGATTGCCACAACCCAGATGGCTATCGCGCTCTATCAGTTTTACTCTTCCAAAATAAATAGTGGGACATTCATTGTGGATACATGGAAACAGTCTGATCCCACCCACTGCAGACACATCCATGTCACCGGGAAGCAGCTCTCCTACCACCGGTGCCATCTCCCTTCGAGACTTTCGCTGTCTTGTCTGTTACCAAGTATTCTGATTGTCGTGAAGCCGATATTAGGTTTGAATTCCTGATGTTCAGTAACGAGAATCCTTTCAATGTCTCAGATCAGTTAATTTCAATGATAAGATCAGAGTCAATGTTCCAGCGTCTTAAAGAAGGGAAAGGTACCTTGACTGTCTCTGATCAGTCGGGAAGTTCACCCTTCATTCTCATTGGATTCCATTCCTCAAAGGGGATTTTCATTTCCTTCTTGAGTTCCCCTAACACATCTGGCAGCATCTTTGGATTGAGAGGCATAATTATCATTTCAGATGCAGTGCAGTTCTGATGAAAGGTTACAGACCTGAAATGAAAACCATGTCTCTCTCTCCACAGTCACTATCAGATCTGCTGAGAATTCCAACACTTTCTGTTTTTATTTCAGATAACCAGCATCTGCAGTATTTTGCTTTACTTTACCTGATCAGTGAAACATATAAGATCCTCAGGGTACTTGGCAGGGCGGATTTGGAGAGGATGTTACCTCTTGTGAGAGAATCTAGAACTCGGGATCGCTGTTTAAAAACAAGGGGTCACCCATTTAAAACGGAGATGAGGCGATTTTTTTTTCTTTCAGAGTGTCGTGAAACTTTGCAACTCTGTTCCTGAAAAGGCTGTGCACCAAAGTCTTTGAATATTTTTAAGGCAATGGTGGATATATTCTTGGTAAGCAAGGGGGTGATAGGTTATCGGGGATAGGTGGGGTACAGATTTCAGGTTACTGTCAGGTCAGCCATGATCTTATTAAATGGCGGAGCAGGCTTGAGGGGCCGAATGGCCTACTCCTGCTCCTTGTTCTTATGTAGCGCTAAGAGTATGGAACCCATTACCAGTGGATTTCGAGATCTATGTCTGAGCTGAAAATGTGTAGGTATACTCACACTGTAAACAGATTGTTCACCAGCTAATATTGGAAAGGGATTCGCTCTCATCCCATTTACTGACACAGCAACACAGTCTTGCTGCTGGGAGACCATTCAGATACTTCACGTGTGCAAAGGATTTTATTCAGTTTGCCCACACGTTAACACTCCAGCTTTAAAAGTTCAAAAGATCTGATCCATAATCAGAGCAGAGATGCTGGCAAGTCACGGTTTAAATGTTCCATGTATCGGGGGAAATGTTACTAGCTAACCCCATCTGCTGAAACTCCACTGAGTTCAGATCTAACTGTCGGAGTTTGTTCTGCATCCAGGAGAGAATTGTGGTGGACCCCAGAGCAATTTGGCGCTACATCAATTGATTCAACAATTTTATGTCTTGCCCGATGGCACCCATCGTATTCTGATTACAGGACATAGGTTTCTGTTCTAATGGCGGAGCAGCCACCCAGCATTCACTGCGGTACAGAATGTTGCCTATCCTCACAACAACAGTGCCCTGTGCATGCGCATTGCTTTGTGTGCTGGGGTATTGTGTTCTGTTTCATGAGCATACGCAGTGCTGGTCTGTGACTGAAGCTGCTCAGAGCGGCTGAGAGAATGTCGAGTGGAGCAAACTAACAGAGTTAGTGGGTGTGTGAGGAGGAATGGAGCCAGCGGAGTGGGCAGGGAGGCTTCATAAAGACACATTGCAGGCCGCAGAACCTAAAATAACAAGGTGCCTGTCTTGTGTTTGCAGAGAACGGGCCGAAAAAGTCTGGATTTGTCCCTTCACCAGGCCCTGGGTAACGGCCGCCATCTTTATAGGGGGCAATGTGCAGCAGGGCGCATGCGCGGTCATCCTGGTCCAGGTAGCAGCAGGAGAGAATATTGTGAACTTCTATCCTGGACTGACAGGGATGGATTTTGTGAACCCTATTTACAGGATGTTAGAAGAGGAGGGAGACGAGAAACTCAAACCAAGGAAGACATCAAAATCTGAAAGTCACTTGTTTCACCAGAACCTGAATATCATCAGCCTTTGAATGTAAGCATTGAGTTCCAGGTCATTACCAGTCACTGGGTAAAAAATCTCTTCCTGGCATCCCCCTTGTCGATCTTGCCTAAAATCTTAAAACTCTGTCCCTTAATCCTTTCATAATCAGCTAATGGGAACAGCTTTTATTTAACTACCTTTCATAATCCTGTACACCTCTATCAAATCTTTCCTCAATCTCCTTTACTCCAAGGAGAACAACCCCAGTTTCTCGAACCTAATCTTACAATTAAAACACCTCATCCCTCGAACCATTCTGGTCAATCTCCTCTGCACCCTCTCAAGGACTCTCACATCCTTCATAATGTGTGGTGATCACTGGTTTGCACAGACCCAGATGTTCTGTGTTCATGTCTGTGACATCATACGCATTGACAATTACACTGTGACATCATCACACATCGACAATTACACGGTGACATCATCCCACTCCCCGGGTATTTCCTCAACTGGGAGATTTTTCTCTGACCAAAGAACAAAGAAAAGTGCAGCACAGGAACATGCCCTTCGACCCTCCAAGCCTGCGCCAATAATATTGCCCGTCAACTAAAACATTTTGCACTTCCGGGGTCCATATCCCTCGATTCCCATCCTATTCATGTATTTGTCAAGCTGCCTCTTAAATCCCACTATCGTACCTGCTTCCACCACCTCCTCTGGCAGCGAATTCCAGACACTCACTACTCTCTGCGTAAAAAACTTGCCCCACACATCAACTTTATAGTTTTCTCCTCTCACCTTTAATCTATGTCCCCTAGTAATTGACTCTTCCACCCTGGGAAAAAGGTTCTGACTATCTACTCTGTCCATGACACTCCTAATTTTGTAAACTTCTATCAAGTAGCCCCTCAATCTCCGTCGCTCTAGTGAGAACAATCTGAGTTTCTCCAACCTCTCCTCATAGCTAATAACCTCCAGACCAGGCAGCATCCTGGTAAACCTCCTCTGCACCCTCTCCAATGCCTCCATATCCTTCTGGTAATGTGGTGACCAGAATTGCACGCAATATTCCAAGTGTGGCCGAACCAAGGTTCTATACAGCTGCGGTATGACTTCCCAGCTTTTATACTCAATACCCCTGCCAATGAAGGCAAGCATGCCATATGCCTTCCTGACTACCTTATCCACCTGCGTTGCCACTTTCAGTGACCTGTGGACCTGTACACCCAGATCCCTCTGCCCGTCGATGCACTTAAGGGTTCTGCCATTTACTGTGTAATTCCTGCCTGTATTAGACCTTTCAAAATGTATTACCTCGCATTTGTCCGGATTAAACTCCATCTGCCATTTCTCCACCCAAGTCTCCAACCGATCTATATCCCATTGTATTCTTTGACAATCCTCTTCACTATCTGAAAGTCCTCCAACCTTGGTGTCATCTGCAAACTTGCTAAGTAGCCCAGTTACATTTTCCTCCAAATCATTTATGTATACCACAAACAGCAAAGGTCCCAGCACTGATCCCTGCGGAGCTCCACTAGTCACAGCTCTCCATTCAGAAAAGCACCCTTCCACTGCTACCCTCTGTCTTCTATGACCAAGCCAATTCTGTATCCATCCTGCCAGCTCATCTCTGATCCCATGCGACTTTACCTTCTGTACCAGTCTGCCATGAGGGACCTTGTCAAAGGCCCTACTGAAATCCATGTATATAACATCCACTGCCCTTCCATCTTCGATCATCTTTGTCACTTCCTCGAAAAACTCGATCAAGTTAGTGAGACACGACCTCCCCTTCACAAAACCATGCTGCCTCTCACTAATACACCGATTTGCTTCCAAATGATAGTAAATCCTGTCACGAAGAATCTTCTCCAATAACTTCCCTACCACTGATTACAGGCTCACAGGCCTGTCATTTCCTGGATTATCCTTGCTACCCTTTTTAAACAATGGAACAACATTGGCCATTCTCCAGTGCTCTGGGACCTCACCCGTAGCCAGTGAGGATACAAAGATTTCTGTCAAGGCCCCAGCAATCTCCTCCCTTGCCTCCCTCAGTATTCTGGGGTAGATCCCATCTGGCCCTGGGGACTTATCCACCTTAATATTCTTCAAGACGCCAAACACCTCCTCTTTTTTGATCGCAACATGATCCAGGCTATCTACACACTCTTCCCTAGACAAATCAACCGTTAAGTCCTTCTCTTTGGTGAATATTGATGAGAAGTATTCATTCAGTATCTCTCCCATTTCTTCTGGCTCCACACACAGATTCCCACCTCTGTCCCTGAGTGGGCCCACCCTTTCCCTGGCTACCCTTTTGCCCTTTATATATGTATAAAAGGCCTTGGGATTTTCCTTAATCCTGGTTTCCAGTGACTTTTCATGACCCCTTTTAGCCCTCCTGACTCCTTGCTTAAGTTTCTTCCTACTTTCTTTGTATTCTCCACGGGCTTCATCTGTTCCCAGCCTTCTAGCCCTTACGAATGCTTCCCTTTTCTTTTTAACTAATCTCACAATATCCTTCGTTATCCAAGGTTCCTGAAACTTGCCATGCTTATCCTTCATCCTAGCAGGAACATGCTGGTCCTGAATTCTTACCAACTGACGTTTGAAAGCCCCCCACATGTCAGTTGTTGATTTGCCCTCAAACATTCGCCTCCACTCTAGATTCCTCAGTTCCTGCCTAATATTGTTATAATTAGCCTTCTCCCAATTAAGCACCTTAACCCGAGGACTCGTGTTTTCCTTATCCACCAGTACCTTGAAACTTACTGAATTATGGTCACTTTTCCCTAAATGCTCTCCTACTGAAACTTCGACCACCTGGCCGGGTTCATTCCCTAATACCAGGTCCAGTATTGCCCCTTCCCTAGTTGGACTATCTACATATTGTCTCAGGAAGCCCTCCTGGATGCACCTTACAAATTCTGCACCATCCAAACCCCTAGCAATAAGTGATTCCCAGTCAATATAGAGAAAGTTATAATCACCCACTACAACAACCCGATTGCTCTTACATCATTCCAAAATCTGCCTACATAACTGTTCCTCAATCTCCCGCCGGCAATTGGGAGGCCTATAGTAAACCCCCAACATTGTGACTATTCCGGAGCTCTACCCATATTGCCTCACTACATGAGCCCAACGAGGTGTCCTCCTGTCGTACAGCTGTGATATTCCCCTTAACCAGCAGTGCAACTCCCCCACCTCTTCTACATCCCTCTCAATCCTGCCTGAAACATCTAAATCCTGGAACGTTTATCTGCCAATCCTGTCCATCCTTCAACCAAGTCTCTGTAATAGCAATAACATCATAGTCCCAAGTACTAATCCAAGCTCTAAGCTCATCTGCCTTGCCTGTTATACTTCTCGCATTGAAACAAATGCATTTCAGACCCCCAGTCCCACTGTGTTCAGTAATTTCTCCCTGCCTGCCCTTCCTCTTAGTCCTACTGGCCATATTCACTGGTTCCCAGTCCTTTATTTCACCTGCTGACCTATTGCTCTGGTTCCCACCCCCTGCCATACTAGGTTAAACCCTCCCGAGTGACACTAGCAAACCTTGCAGCCAGGATATTGGTGCCCCTCCAGTTTAGATGCAACCCGTCCTTCTTGTACAGGTCCCACCTGCCACGGAAGAGATCCCAATGATCCAGATATCGGAATCCCTCCCTCCTACACCATCTGTTCAGCCACGTGTTCAGCTGCACTATCTTCCTATTTCTAGCCTCACTGGCACGTGGCACAGGGAGTAATCCTGAGATTATAACCCTAGAGGTCCTGTTTTTTAACTTTCTGCCTAACTCCCTGAAATCCCGCTGCAGGACCTCATCACTCTTCCTGCCTATGTTGTTAGTACCAATGTGTACCACGACCTCTGGCTGTTCTCCCTCCCCCTTCAGAATGTCCCATACCCAATCAGAGACATCCTGGACCCTGGCACTAGGGAGGCAACATACCATCCTGGTGTCTCTTTCACGACCACAGAAGCGCCTATCTGAGCCCCTGACTATAGAGTCCCCTATGACAATTGCTCTTCTGTGTTTTGACCCCACCCCCCCCCCCACCTCTCCCCCCGCTCCCCTGCTGAACAACAGAGACAGCCGTGGTGCCACTACTCTGACTACTGCTGTTGATTTCCCCTGATAGGCCATCCCCCCCAACAGTATCCAAAATGGTATACCTGTTAGGGAGGGGGACAGCCACGGAGATTTCTGCACTGACTGCCTGCCCCTTCTACCGGTCACCCATCTATCTGTCTGTACCTTGGGTGTGACCACATCTGTAAAACTCCTATCAATGACGCTTTCCGCCACCTGAATGCTCCTAAGTGCATCGAACTGCTGCTCCAACCGATCCATGCGGTCTGTGAGGAGCTGCAATTGGATGTACTTCCTGCAGATGTAGTTGTCCAGGACACTTGAAGCGTCACAGATTTCCCACAACCCACAGGTGAAGCACTTGATTCTAAACTCTGACGCCAGTGTTTCTGATATCTTTCCAGCTGCAGGCTCCAGCAGGAGAGTTTAAAGTTGAAAACTGAAACTGTTTCAGAGTTGACGGCTTTTCACCATCCACCTACAATTTAGAGTATTTAGTTCTATGCTCTGTATCTGTGAGATGTCCCATGGCTCTGGCACTGGTGTGACTCCTTTACTGTGGATCTGAATCCAGGTCCATCCATTGCTCTGTTTCACCTCTGCCCTCCTTGATCACCTCTCTGCCATTGTTTAACTTTTCCTGTCTCGAACAATGGATCTATTTGAATTATGTTTAGTATTTTACTGTTATTCCTGCTGACTGTGTCTAAATGAAGTTTCCACTGCTGCCCATCCCCCGACCATGTGCTGCTGTCTGATCAGCTTTATCTTCCCACAGTATTTTTCATAGTCAGGAATTGTTTTTCCTGCGCTATCGTCCATTTCTCTTCCACTTCTGAGCTTATACTGACCATCAAATTCTGCAGCATTTGTACTCCCTGGGAGGAGGCGATGGTGTAGTGGTATTGTCACTGGACGAGTGATCCAGAGACCTAGGGCAATATCCTGGGGACCCTGGTTCAAATCCCGTCATGGCAGATGGTGGAATTTCAATTAAATTAAAAAAAAGACTGGAATTAATAATCAAATGATTGTAAAAACCCATCTGGTTCACTGATGCCCTTTAGGGAAGGAAATCTGCCGTCCTTATCTGGTCTTGCTGACACATGACTCCGGATCACAGCAGTGGTTGACTCTTAGCTGCCCTCTGAATGCTGGCCTAGCCAGTGACACCCACCTGAATAAAAAAAAATCATTCTGCACAACTCCGTCTCTCTCCACAGATACCAGCATCTATTGTGACCCTCAGTTACCTGTGGAGAAGATAATGTTTGACCTTCTTGAACCACTGCAGTCCGTGTGGTGAAGGTGCTCCCACAATGCTGTTAGGTAAGGAGTTACAGGTTATTCACCCAGTGATGATGAAGGAACAGTGAAAAATGTCCAAATCAACAACAACAATCGATATAGCACTTTTAATGTAAGACAATGTTCCAACAGAAATGTTGCAAAGCAAGGTTTGACACTGAGCTACAGAAGAAGATATTAGGGCAGATGACCAAATATTTGGTCAAAGAGGTGGGTTTTACAGAGTAAATTAAAGGGGGGAAATGAGGTAGAGAGGAAGAGGTTCAGGGAGTGAATTCCAGAGCTTGGGGCCTTGGAAACTGACAGAATGGGCACAAATGTGGAAGAATAAAAATCAGGAATGCTCAGGAGGCCAAATTAGAGGAGCACAGATATCTCCGAGGGTTGTGACGCTGGAGGA
This sequence comes from Cetorhinus maximus, assembly GCF_964194155.1. Taxonomy (NCBI): domain Eukaryota; kingdom Metazoa; phylum Chordata; class Chondrichthyes; order Lamniformes; family Cetorhinidae; genus Cetorhinus; species Cetorhinus maximus. Next base: position 37,030,033 of record NC_135901.1, on the reverse strand, counting down.
GATTCCAGCAACAGGGAGCAGCCATACAGGAATTGGAAAATAGGGGTGGGAATTTTAAAATTTTGGTGCTTCTTAACCAGGAAGCCTTTGTATGTCAGTGAGCTCAGGGGAGATGGGTGAACAAGACTTGGTGCGAGTAAGCACACGGGCAGCAGAGTTTTGGATGACCTCAAGATTACAGGAAGGCTGAATATGGGAGGCCGGCCGGGAGTGCGTTAGGTTAGTTAAGTCTGGAGGTGACAAAGGAATGGATGAGAGTTTCAGCAGCATTTGTACTGAGACTGAGCTGGAGTCGGGTTGTGTTACTAAGGTGGAAATAGGCGGTCTTGGTGATGATGTGGATCTGTGGTTGAAAACTCATCTTGGGGTGAAATATTTCACCATGGTTGTGAACAGTCTGGTTCAGCCTCAGACAGTTGTCAGGGAGAGGGATGGAGTCAGTGTCTAAGGAGTGGAGTTTGTAGTGGGGACTGAAGACAATGGCTTCAGTTTTCCCAATATTTAAATGGAGGAAATTTCTGCTCATCCAGTACTGGATGTCAGACAAGTCAGGACAGTGTGTGACTTGGAGGGGAACTTGGAGGTGATGGTGTTCACATACACCTGCTACCCTGGTCCTTCCAGGTTCAGGAGATTCAATCCAAGTTCTGGTTTAGTTGTAGGCTTATAAAAACCCGCTCCTCACCCCTTGTCTCTCCCACCCCCCTTCTCTCTCGGCCTCTCCCACTCTCCTTCTCTCTCTTTCCCACTGCCCTTCTCTTTCTGTCTCTCCCATTCCCCTTCTCTCTCTGCCTCTCCCACACCCCTTCTCTCCCTCCCTCTCCCACTCCCTCCTCTCTCTCTCCAACTCCCCTTCTCTTTCTATTTCTCCCACTCCCCTTCGCTCTCTCTCTCTCCCACTCCCCCTTTCTCTTTCTTGCTGTCTCCCATCCCCCTTCTCTCTCTGCCTCCCCCACTCCCCATCTCTCTCTTTTCCCCACTCCCCTTCTCTCTCTGTCACATCAAATTATCCAGCCCAGCGGGTTATGGATGCTCCATCATTAAATATATTTCAGGCTGAGATGGGGAGATTTTTGGTCTCTCAGGGAGTCGAGGGAAAAGGGGAGTGGGCGGGAAAGTGGAGTTGAAGCCCAAGATCAGCCATGATCGTATTGAATGGTGGAGCAGGCTCGACGGGGTGTCAGGACGTCTCTTGTTCCTACTACTTATGCTCCTAAAGAGACCAGAGTCTTGTGTAGGCCCAGACCGGGTGGCAGGTTCCCTTCCCTGATGGACATTAGTGAACCAGTTGGGTTTTTATGACAATCCAGCAGTTTTCATGGTCACTTTTTCCTAGTGCCAGCCCCACAAATTCCCAGATTCATTCAGCTCAATTTCACAACCTGTCTTTGTGTTTTTGTGGGTTCTCTCTCACTCCCTCTCTTCTCTTTTGAATCAATTTCACAGGGTATTCGAAGGGGAGGATTTACAGTCGGGAAACTGAAACCAAACATCACATCAGGATCTGATGGAGTCGCCCTATTGTACATGGACGGACAAAGCACCATTCATGCTGGGGAGACACCATGGAAATGTGGGGAATGTGGAATGGGATTCAGATTCCCGTCTGAGCTGGAAACTCATCGGCGCACTCACACTGGGGAGAGACCGTTCACCTGCTCCCTATGTGGGAAGGGATTTGCTCGATCATCCAACCTGCTGACACACCAGCGAGTTTACACCGGGGAGAGACCGGTCACCTGCTCCGAGTGTGGGAAGGGATTCAATCATTCGTCCAACCTGCTCAGACACCAGCGAGTTCACACTGGGGAGAAGCCGTTCACCTGCCCCGTTTGTGGGAGTGGATTTACGCGATCAGCAGAGCTGCTCGAACACCAGTGAGTTCACACAGGAGAGAGACCATTCACCTGCCACGAGTGTGGGCAGGAGTTCACCCGATCATCAGGGCTGCTACAACACCAGCAACTTCACACTGGGGAGAGACCGTTCACCTGCTCCCAGTGTGGGAAGGGATTCATTCATTCATCCCATCTGCTGAGACACCAGCAAGTTCACACTGATGAGAGACCTTTTAAATGTCCAGACTGCGGGAAGTGCTACAAAAGTTCCGGGGAACTGGTGTCCCATCAACGTGTTCACACTGACGAGAGACCGTTCAGGTGCTCTCACTGTGGGACTGGGTTCAGGCAATCATCTCAACTCCCTGTACACCGAGTTCACACTGGGGAGAGGCCGATCACCTGCTCCAAGTGTGGGAAGAGATTCACTCAGTCATCTGCACTGCTGAGGCACCAGCGCGTTCACAAGTAACTTGTAACATTGAGTAGATTTTTCTGTTTGTCACATCCAGAATGAAAGAATATTCATTGGGGTCTGTTTCTGCTGATGTTAATAAACTTCAGCCCAGTTATAGGTGTTAATATTCTGGGTAAAGAAAAATAAATCACCTTTCTGTTCAACACACAGTGTGTCTAGTCTTTTTAATCTCTCAGACACAGGCTAGTTCCTTTTGAAGGACTCTCCCTCTCCCCTGTCTCCTCCATCCTCACCTCCAACAACAAGTGTGAGGAGCTCAAGGAGCTTCTTTGTCACTAAGATTGAGACAATCCGATCAGCTGCCTCTGCTGCTTCCCTCCCTCCCACTAACCCACCGGGCCTGTCTCTAAAGTTCCCCCATGTCCAAGCCCTGAACGCACATCTTCCTCCAGTTTCTCTCCCATCTCCCCTCGTGCCCTCTCAGTGCTCATCTTGTCCATCAGACCCACCTTCTGCCCCATCAACCCTATTCTCACTAAATTACTGACCATTCAACTTCTCCATGTTTGCTGATATTGTTCATGGTTCTCTCTCTCTTCTGTTACTGTCTCCCTCAACTCTAAATCCACCGTCATCACTCAGCCTAAAAAAAACCTGTGACCCCCCCCCCACCATCTTTGCAAACTACTGCCCCATCACCAACCTCCCTTTCCTCTCTAAAGTCCTTGTACTTGGTGTCCCCCAAGGATACTGTCCTTGGCCCCTCCTATTTCCCATCTACATGCTGCCACTCAGTGACATCATCCAAAAGCACCGTGTTAGTTTTCACATGTACACTGACAACACCCAACTCTACCTCACCACCATCCCTTGCCATTCCTCCACTGTTACTAAATTATCAAACTGCTTATCCCACATCCAGTACTGGATTAAGAATTGGGAAGACCAAAGCCATTGTCTTCAGTCACCATTACAAATTCCGTTCCCTAACTACCGAGTCCATCCCTCTCCCTGGGAACTGTCTGAGGCTGAACCACACTGTTCACAATCTCGGTGTCTTATTTGACCCCCAAGATGAGTTTCTGACCACATCCACACCATCACTAATACCAGATATTTCAATCTCCATAATGTCGCCTGTCTCCACTCCACCCCCAGCTCATCTGCTGCTCAAACCCTCATCCATGTCCGTGTTACCTTTAGACTTGATGATTCCAATACATTCCTGGCCCACCCCCACACAGAAACGTGAGATCATCCAAAACTCTGCTGTCCATGAGCTTTATCAGGCCAAGTCCTGTTCACCCAACAGCCCTGTGCTCACTGATCTACATTGGCTCCTGGTCCAGCAGTGCCTCCATTTTCAAATTCGGAATCCTGTTTCGAATCCTTCCATAGTCTCATCATTCCCTATCTCGGTAACCTCCAGTTACACAACCCTCTGAGATATTTGCACTCTTCTCATCCTGGCCTCTGGAAAATCCCTGCTTTTAATTACTCCACCATTGGTGGCCGTGCCTACCTACGACGCTCTTAAATCTCCTCCCTAAACCTCTCCACCTCTCTCCTGATTAAAGATGTTTGTTAAAATCTGCCTCTCCAATCAAGGTTCTGTCCATTTATCCTAATCTCTCCCCATGTGACTCGCTGTCAGATTTTTCTTTATGAAACTCCTCTGAAGAACTTTGGAACATTTTATTACATTAAACATGTTTTATAAATACAAGTTGTTGCTGTTTCACGTCAGCCAATTTGTGTACAGTAAGATTCCACAAACATCAATCAGACTAACTGATTAATCCAATTTTTTTTGGTGCTGTTAATTAAAACATGAATGTTGGTCCCACTGCACCAGGAGAACTCCCCTGTGGACAGGATGTGGAGTTGTTGAGCTCTCCTGAGCTGAGAGTGGAGCTGATTGAGCTGTCGGGCCTGCAGTGCACCTTGAAGAACCGCTGTCTGGGATCTTTCCTCTTAATTCTCCCATCTGAAGTTGTTTCTGCAGTAAAATAGTTAACTTTGAGTATCAATCCCAATTTAATCTTTGGAACAAAATCTGCAACTTTAAATCAACTGCAGAGAAGAAAGAAAATTCATGTTTTCATTCTGCATTTTTCACACCCTCAGAACATCCCAAAGTGATTCACAGTCAATGATGTGTTTTGGGAGGAAGAATGAGGAGAGGCAGAATAAATTAAATGGTACAATTTTAAGCAGAGTGCAGCAACAGAGTGACCTGGGAGAGTATGAACACAAATCTTTGAATGTGACAGGACAAATTGATCAAATTGCTTACAAAAAGCTAATGGGTATTCAGTTTATTAATGGAGACATTGAGCACAAAAGCAAGGCAGTTATCCTGAATCTTTACAAATCACTGACAATCCTCAGCTGAAATATTGTGTTCAATTCTGAGCACCACACTTTAGGAAAGATGTCAAGGCCTTGGAGAGGATGTGGGGAAAATTTCCCAGAATAGTATCAGTGATGAGGGGTTTCAGTTCTGTGGAGAGACTGGAGAAGCTGGGATTGTTCTCTTTAGAGCAGAGAAGGTTAAAGGGTGATTTGATAGAGGTGCAGAGATTTTTGAGGAGTTTTCATCTACACAGGGAGAAATTGTTTTCATTGGTAGGATGGTTGGTAACCACAGAACACAGCTTTAAAATAATTGACAAAGAATCCAGGATGGAGATGAGGAGAGATTATTTTACTCAGTGAGTTCTGATGATCTGGAACACATTGTCTGAATGACTGGTGGAAGCAGATCCACAAGTAACTTTCCAAAGTGATTTGGACTGATCGCTCTGCACTAGTTCGGGGTTCGCACATGTGCAGAGCGCACTCAGTGGCCACGGCAACAGACTCTCCGTCTGTTGGTTCAGGGGCTTGAGTAGAACTTTACACTATTAAACTGATCATTCATTGTACATTAGGCCACATCTACAATCTTGTCTCTCACATTTCCAGTGAAGAGGAGCATCTGTGGATGGAATGAGGGATCACTTCAAGAAGCTCTTCACTGTCTTATGTTATTTTCTCTCTCGAAAGCCAGTTTACATATCTCATTTCTGGGGGACTCATGTTAATCAATTATTCAATTGTCCATTAGCAAGGGACAGACATTCAAGGTAACCCCTCCTATTTCCATTGGAAGTCCATGAAGTCATTTTGAGGCTCATCACTTGCTGGAACATCCTGTTTACCCTTTACTCAGACAGTTGGTTTACATATGGGCCATGAGATCCCCCACCTAATCAAGCTTGTCTTGTTTCAGGGTCTGTGCCAGAGACATGTCCTTGCCAGAGAAACAGGCCTCACTGTCCTGTGTTTCTCAACCCAGGAAGCTTTCTTCACGAGAGAGAAACAGTTATTCGATAAATTTCTGAACATTTTATAAGGTTATTGGACAGAGATTTCTCACAGATCTGCCTACCTTGAGAAGGGAATATCCATATTGACTTCTCCCAACTGATTTCTGACTAACCTTGTTATTTCTAAGGTACCAGTTTGTTTTCCTAATTTCTTGATGACAAACCATAGATAACGTACTAAAGCTACTGGAATTATCAGAATCAGCAACACAAACCCTTGAGCTGCCACCAAGAATAAATGTCAAAACTTTTCCACTAAAATGTGATAACTATCAACTTAGATTCATCCTCCCCACCTGCTGATCATCTCACACAATCTAAATTATTGACATGTGGTAAATACATCTGGTTCAAACAAAAGTTCATGCATGGACTTTAAAGATTCTCCAGCTCTCTGTTCACCTGCATCCACCTTGTGGATATTTTCTCACTGATTCTGGGCCTCCTTCAACTTGATCTGTCCTTTCTGACCCTCTTTAGAAGTCCTATTGAGGATATACACGTAATCCCGGTCACACTCTTCACCAATCCCCAGGATACCTCTCATCCCCAGGATATCTCTCACCCCCGGCCCCCCTGTTTTCTCTGTGAGACTATCTTATCAGTCACTCCCTGTAATGTGTCAATGCCATTGTCTACTCCTGGCTTCACTGAGGAACTTCTCCATTTATGTTTAACTAAGACTGTTGCTTCTCAAGCCTATGACCTCGACCAGTGTGATCCCACTCCTAACACCACTTGTAAGATTTAGGTTCGGAAGTCACAGATTACTCAAGAAGAGGATCGAGTTCAGAAGAGATTTTAAAGTAGTTTATTGAGAAGCAACAGTTTAAATATGATGCAGAGGCTAAATAGACAAGAAAATCACATGACCCATGACAGGTGAGAACGGTTTACTGGTCCCAAAGGACAATGGATGGATGACACAGAGTGAGTGCTGGTCTCTGTAGCTGGTGGTGACAGTCTCCTCTGAACGGTTAACTGGTGTGAGCCAGAGTGTGGGTATTGGGCTGAAGCCAGTGTGGATCACATCAATATCTCTGTGCTCTCGAAAGCCTTTTTCACCTTCACACAGACAGTTGGTTGACATTTGGGTCATGAGTTCCAATCATATCAGGGTTAGAAATGTCTTGTTTCAGGACCTGTGCTGGAGACATGTCCTTGGCAGAGATAACAGGCCTGTCCTCTGTTTGTCAGCCAGCAAGCTGCTATGGAAGCTTTCTTCATAACAGAAAGAGTGAGCTATTTCTGTAATATTCCCTAAATTTCTGAAGATTTTATCAGGTTATTAGACAGCGATTTCTTACAGTCCGTTACTTGGATTGAATTTGTCCCCATTCCCGTGCCAAGGGGATTTCTGTACCAGGCGGGAGGAGTAACATTTGGGAACTCTCGATTCTCCATCAATTCCCATTCCCCTTCTTTCTGGTGGATAATGGAGATGTCACTGTGAATAATGTACAAGTCAGTAAGAATTGTAAGCAAGGATTAATCAGCACTTTCTAATTGGAGATGTTAATCAGTGGAACCTCTCAGACACTGAATTGTAGAGTTCGTACCAAAGATCAATTTAGGATTGAAGTGAAAGTCCAAAATCTTGTTGTAAACACATTTCTGATGAGAGTTCCTGAATTACAAGGAAAGATCAAAGGCAGCGGTTCTTAAAGGGACACTGCAGCCCCGAGAACACAATCAGCTATAGGTCCAGGATATTAAACTCCAGCCCAGTTACAGGGATTAACATCAGCAGAAACAAACCCCAACTGTCAGAATGAACATGGTTCAGTCTTGGATGTGATTAACAGAAGCAATCACAGCAGAATCCATTCCCTAGATACCAACTCCATCCCTCTCCCTGAGAACAGGCTGAGATTAAACCAGTCTGTTCACAACCTCGGTGTTATATTTGATCTTGAGATGAGCTTCTGACCTCATATATCTGCCATCGCTAAGATCGCCTGTTTCCACCTCCGTAATATCACCCGACCTCACCCTGTCTCAGTGCATCTGCTGCTGAAATCCTCGTCGCTGCCGTTGTTACCTCCAGACTCGACTATTCCAACACATTCCTGGCTGGTCTTCCACATTCTACCCTCAATAAACTTGAAGCCATCCAAAAGTTTGCTGTCTGTGTCTTCACGCACAGCGAGGCCCGTTCCCGTAACATCCCTCTGCTTCCTGACCTGCCTTGGCTCCCGGTTAAGCAACAACTCAATTTTAAAATTCTCATCCTTGTGAACTCGCTGGTGTGCCAGCAGGTGGGATGACCGAGTGAATCCCTTCCCACACTCAGAGCAGGTGAATGGCTTCTCCCCGGTGTGAACTCGCTGGTGTGTCCGCAGTGCAGATGACTGAGTGAAGTTCTTTCCACACTCAGAGCAGGTAAATGGCCTCTCCCCAGTGTGAACTCGCTGGTGTGCACTGAGGTTGGATGAAGACCTGAATCGCTTTCCACAGGAAGTACAGCTGAACGGCCTCTCCCCAGTGTGAATTCGCTGGTGCTTCAGCAGGTCAGAGGACCCAGTGAATCCTTTCCCACATTCAGGGCAGGTGAATGGTCTCTCCCCAGTGTGAACTGGCTGGTGTCTTAGTAGGCTGGATAACTGTGTGAATTTCTTCCCACACTCGGAGCAGGTGAACGGTCTCTCTCCAGTGTGTAACCGCTGGTGTGCTAGCAGTTGGGATGATTGAGTGAATCCCTTACCACACTCAGGACAGGTGAACGGCCTCTCCCCAGTGTGACTGCGTCGATGGGTTTCCAGATGGGAAGGACAATCAAAACCTTTCCCACAGTCCCCACATTTCCACGGTTTCTCCATGGTGCATGTGTCCCTACGTCTCTCCAGGTTAGATGACCAGTTGAAGCCTCGTCCACACAAAGAACACGTGTTCAGTTTCTCCCCACTGTGAATGGTGTGATGTTATTTCAAACTTTATAACTGGTTAAAGCTCTTCCCACAGTCAGTTCACTGGAACACTCTCACTCGGGGTGTGTTTGGCTTGGTGCTTTTCCAGTCACACTCATGTTTGAAATTTTTTCCCACAGACAGAACAGACAAACATTTCTCCTTCCACATTCAAAGGCCGACGATATTCGGGTCCTGATGAATGGAGTGACTGTCAGATCTTGATGTGATGTTTGGATTGAGTTTCCCGTCAGCAATTCCTCCCCTTCTAATTCTCTGTAAAAGAAGTTTACAAAGGTTATCACTCTCAGTACAGGATAGAAATTCAGAACAGACAATTCTAGTTTCTATGGAACAATTTTTCCTCTCTTGTTCGTCCAAAGCTGCAAATCCCCGTCCCACACACTCTCCCTCCTCCCTGTGCTGAAATCCAAATAGAGATTTGGATAATTCTTTCTGTATCTTTTTAACAAATTTGTACAACTGGAGATGACAATATGTCTGATCATTCACTTTAGTCATTACTAATGACAAAACATTAATCTGAAACCCCCTGACCGACCATACAGAATAACAGACGTTAACCTTGTGTCCAAAACTTACTGTGTGGAGATTTAATGAGTGATCATGAAGATGGTTTCTCCAAACCTCCCAGGGTTTCCTTCCTTCCTTCTCTCCCTCTCTAACTGAGTTAAACCTGGGATCAGTCTCATGTCCCATTCTGGTTGCTGCTTCTCCTTCTGATGACTAATTAACCACAATTAAACACTGAGAAGACTAAAGACACTGTTTTCAGTCCCTGCTCCTATCTCCATTCTCTAGATACCAACTCGATCCCTCTCCCTGGGAACAGTCTGAGATTAAACCAGTCTGTTCACAACCTCGGTGTTACACTTGACCTCGAGATGAGCTTCTGACCTCATATCTGTGTCATCACTCTGATCGCCTGTTTCCACCTCCGTAATATCACCCGACTTCACCCTGTCTCAGTACATCTGCTGCTGAAGCCCCCATCGCTGCCGTTGTTACCTCCAGACTCGACTATTCCAACACACTCCTGGCTGGTCTTCCACATTCTACCCTCCGTAAACTTGAAGCCATCCAAATGTCTGCTGTCTGTGTCTTCACGCGCAGCGAGGCCCATTCCCCTAACACCCCTCTGCTTCCTGACTTGTCTTGCCTCCTGGTCAAGCAGCAACTTGATTTTAAAATTCTCATTCTTATTTTCAAATCCTTCCATGGCCTCATTCCTTCCTATCTCTGAAATCTCCTCCAGCTCCACAACCCTCTGAGAAATCTGCATTGCTCTAACTGTGGCATTTTGTATATTACCAGTTTTAATCGCTCCACCATTAGTGACCATACCTTCAATATCCTCGAACCCAAGTTCTAAAATTCTGTCCTTACACCTCTCCCTCTGTCAACCACATTTTCCTCCTTTAAGACAATTGAGAATTATAAAAAGAGACCTTCTGTCAAAACTTTTTATCTTGTATTCATCAGGATAGATGCAAGAATACCAAATTTCAAAGATTATCAATTAGGCTCCTAATGTAGCCCACTTACACACGCTAGAAGCTACATATATTCATACACAGGGACCTGTCCTCTGCAGGCAGAAAGAACATGTCTAGGCATTGGGCCTTTTGTTAAATTAAACAAAAGCACAGGGTACGATAGCTCCCTGCTGTATTCTCCATACCACTGACCAGAGCTGACTGTCCAGCCAATCAGCACCCTTTTCTCATGCAGTATAAATTGTTGTTCCCTTTGAAATTTGGTATTCTTGTGTCTCTCCTGATAAGTGTAAATTGAAAAGCTTTGACAGCTTGTCCTTTTTTCAGTAATGCTCAAGTTCTGTACAACCAAGCGACTTTTTAAGACTGTCCTTAGAGCTCTTTGCCCCAGCTTTTGGTCACCTGCCCTAATATCTCTTTATGTGTCTGGGTGTCACACTTTGTTTTATAATTTTCCTGTGAAGCTCACTGGGATGATTTATGATGTTAATAGAAGTTGTTGTTGTTTCTGACTGTTACCCTGATCTCCTGTTTTACAACAACCCATTGATTTCACACCAAACTCTATCTCTGATTTACTGTCCCCCCTGCGGGTCATTCATCCGGGTCTGAAGCCTCTGTAAAGGTGGCGCCCACGCATGCGCTCTGCTGCTCATTCGCCCTATAAAGATGGCGGCCGTTACCTCGGGCCTATTTCCGGAAACAGGCCTCGGGCACCGTCCCACTTCGTGAAACGCGGGGCTCCTTATTGAGAGTTGTTGTGCAGACACCGTGAGTTTATGAAGCCTCCTAATCCAACCGCTGGCCCTATCTCTGATCATGGATGTATTTGGCTCTGGATCCTCACTCGGTGTTTCCTAGACTCGCATTTTAAATCTGCTCGCTCGAGCTCTCCCACCGCCTGTCTCCTCGGACTGCGCATGCTCCAACTCACGATGATTGACGGCGGACCTGTACCAATAGGAAGGGGGGGCTGGACGATCTCGTGGGAGCGGCTGGTCGGCCGACCAATCGGAATGAAAGGGGGGGGGGGAAGGGCCAGACAGGAAGTAAAGCATGCGCAGTTCCGCTCTTGGATTGGGATGAAGGCGGTCGGGTTGAAAGTCCAGTGCAGGAGAGGAATGGAGCCGGAGGGTGGACTGGGAGGATTCACAAACACCCGGTGTAGGACTCCAAACCCGGATTACAAACTCCCGGAGCCCAGTTTACACCGAGTGTTTGGAAACTCCTTTTACAGGGGTTTAGAAGGGGAGGATTTACACACAGAAAACTCAAACCCAGAGAAATGTTTGTTTCTTAATTTCTATCCTGGACCGACAGGAATGGATTTTTTCATAATCTCCTTTTTGCAAGATATTAAATGGGAAGGATTTTCAAAATCAAACCAAACATCACATCAAGATCTGACAGAGTTACTCGATTCATCAGGACCTGAATCTTTTTCCTATTCATTCAGGGGATAAGGGCTTCGCTGGCTGGGCCAGTATTTATTGCCCATCCCTAGTTGCCCTTGAGAAGGTGGTGGTGAGCTGCCTTCTCGAACTGCTGCAGTCCATGTGGTGTAGTTACACCCACTGTGCTGTTAGGAAGGGAGTTCCAGGATTTTGACCCAGCAAGTGAAGGAACGGTGATATATTTCCAAGTCAGAATGATGAGAGACTTGGAGGGGAACTTCCAGTTGGTGGTGTTCCCATCTACCTGCTGCCCTTTTACTTCTAGATGGTGGTGGTCGTGAGTTTGGAAGGTGCTGTCGAAGGAGCCTTTGTGAATTCCTGCAGTGCATCTTGTGGATGGGGTGCCAATCAAGTGGGCTGCTTTGTCCTGCAAGGTGTCAAGCTTCTTGAGAGTTGTGGGAACTGCACTCATTCAGGCAAGTGGGAGTATTCCATCACACTCTTGACTTGTGCCTTGTCGATGGTGGACAGGCTTTGGGGAGTCAGGAGGTGAGTTACTCATCGCAGGATTCCTAGTCTCTGACCTGCATTTTGGAAACTCCTTTTACCTCGGAAGACTGCAGTCATTCTCCAGTTAAGTAATACTCTGCTGTTTTCTTCTTCCTTCTTCCTGCCAAAGTGAACAACTTCACATTTTCCCACATTATGCTCCATCTGACATATTTTTGCCCACTCACTCAGCTTATCTATATCTGTCTCAGACTCCTTACATGTGACTCCAGACACACAATTGTGGTTGACTCTTAAATACCCTGTGAACAAGGGCAATTAGGGATGGGCAATAAATGCTAGCTTAGCGATGCCCACATCCCATGAATGAATTAAAAAATTGCAGTGTCTGGGAAAGATGTTGGGCAATGGGAGGGACAGGGGCAGGACAGGCAGAAGGCCCTCATTCCCTGATGGAACCATGCTGATTCTCTCTCGAGTGCTGACTAATTGTGTAAATAGAGGAAAAGCCATCCAAACACATCCATGTTCTCTTATTTCTGTTCATTTGTCAGCCTTCTGCAAATCTCCAATCAGAAATGGAACAAAAACTGAGCCAAGTTGGCGACATCATTTCATTCTGGTATTTGTCTCTCCTGAGGAGTCTGTCGCTCTCGTTGTATACGTGTGTGTGTGTTCCTCTGATCCCGATGGGGTGAACACATTTTTACCATCACAAACTTTATTCACATTAGTTGTGCAGCTTCATATTAAAATGTTACAGAGAAATATCAGGATGAAAGATGCAAGAGGAGTTTGTCCCTTTCTCTGTATAGACTACAACAACAACTTACATTTACATACAAACATACGAAATAGGATCAGAATTAGACTATTCAGCCCATCGAGCCTGCTCCGCCATTCTGTAAGATCAGGGCTAATCTGTCTGTATCACTGATTCCACATTCCCATCTACCCCCGATAACCTTTGATTCCCCTGCCTAATGAGAATCTTTCTACCTCTGCCTCAAAAATATTCGATGACCCCGCCTTCACCACCTTCTGAGGCAGAGGGTTCCAAAGTCACACGACCTTCTGAGAAAAAATATTCCCCTCATCTCTGTCCTAAAATGGCGACTCCTAATTTTAAAACAATGCCTCCTAGTCCTGGACTTACCCACATAGGGAAACATTCTTTCCACATCCACTTTGTCAATGCCGTTCAGGATCTTATATACTTCAATCAAGTCACCCCTCACTCTTCTAAACTCCAGTGGAAACAAGCCCAGCCTGTCCAGCCCATCCTCATAAGACAATTCATTTATTCCAGTTATCAACCTAGTAAACCTCCTCTGAACTGCGTTCAACACATTCACAGCCTTCCTTAAATAAGGAGAACAAAACTGCAAACAGTTTTAGAGGTGAGGTCTCACCAATGCCCTGTATAACTGAAGCATAACTGCTTACTTTTATGTTCAATCCTTTTGTCCTAAAGGATAGCATTCCATTAGCCTTCTTGATTACATGTTGTACCTGAATACTAACTTTTTGTGACTCATGCACTAGAACACCTAGATCCCCCTGCACCTCGGAATACTGCAGTCACTCTCCGTTTAAGTAATACTCTGTTTTTTTCTTCCTGCCAAAGTGAACAGCTTCACATTTTCCCACATTATATTCCATCCGCTATATTTTTGCCCACTCACTCAATTTATCTATATCTGTCTGCAAACTCCTTACATCTTCTTCACAACATACTTTCCTACCTATATTTCTGTCATCTGCAAATTTACCTACCATGCCTTCATTCCCCTCATCGAAGTCATTGATGTGAATTATAAAAAATCAAGGCCCCAGCACACTCCTGCAGGACTCCACTCATCACATCCTGCCAATCAAGCAAAGACCCATTCTGCCAGCCAGCCAATCTTCTGTCCAAGCTAATATGTTACCCTCCACACCATGAGCTCTTATTCTCTGAAATAACCTTTGATGTGGCACCTTACCCAATGCTTTCTTGAAGTCCAAGTACAGTACATGCCGAAATATTTATTAATTTCATCTGCCATCTCATTATCTACTATGAATTCCCCATTCTCACTCTCTGGTGCACCAACACTCACTTTACCTGCTCTTTTCCTGTTTAAATACCTGTGGAAAATCTTGCTGTCCATTTTTACATTTCTAGCTAGCTTCCTCTCATACACTAAATTTTTTCTCCTGATAAATCTTTTCGTCATTTTCTGCTGTTTTTGTTTTGAGATTCTGACCAATCATCTGACCTGCCACTCATCGTTGCATAGTGATATGCTTTTTCCTTAAGTTTGATGTTTCCCCTAACTTATTTAGTTAACCATGGATGGTGGGTCCGCCGTTTAGAACTTTTCTTTTCAGCAGGAATGGACTTATCCTGAGTATTCTGAAATATCCCCTTAAATACCTGCCGCTGCTTCTCTACTAATCAAGCCTCATATCCCAGTTCACTTCAGCCAGCTCAGATTTCATGCCCACATAGCTGCCCTTCTTAGGTCCACTCTTCTTCCTTTCAAACTGGATGTAAAATTCATTCATATTGTGGTCGCTGCTACCTAGGGGTACCTTTACCTTGAGGTCATTAATAAATCCTGTCACATTACACAATACCAAGTCTATTTTAACCTGCTCTCTGGTTGGTTCCAGAATGTGCTGCTCTACGAAACTATCTCAAAAGCATTCTATGAATTCCTCATCCAGGCTACTACTGTCAATCTGATTTTCCCAGTTTATACGTAATTAAAATCACCCATGATTATTTTTGTCCCTTTTTCACAAGCACCCAATATTCCTTCCTTATACTTTGCATACATTTGAGTTCCCATTAGGGAGCCTGTAGACCACTCCCACTCATGACTTCTTTCCCCTGGTATTCCTGATCTCCACCCAAACTGATTCTATATCCTGATCCCCCGAACCAAGGTAATCTCTAACTATTGCACAAGTGCCATCCTTGATTAACAGTGCTATCCCGCCACCTTTACCTAGCTTCCTATTCTTCTTGAAGGTCATATATCCCTCAATATTCAGGACCCAACCCTTGTCATCTTGCAGACAGGTCTCCGTAATGGCTATCAGATCATATTTATTTACTTCAATGTGCGCTATCAATTAATTTACTTTGTTATGAATGCTACACGCATTCAGATACAGAGCCTTTAGTTTTGTCCTTTTGTTATCTTTGTAACATCTAGCTTTGGTTCTTTGTTCATTCTTAGGTTTTTTCTCTGTCTCTTCCTGCCATTCTCCCACCCTCAATTCCACATTACTATTTTCCTCCCTTACCTCTAATCTTTGACATACCACATTTGATCCCTTGCCCCCACTATTTAGTTTAAAACTCTCTTTATTTCCCTAGTTAAGCAACTCGATAGAACATCAGTTGCAGCACGGTTCAGGTGTAGACCGTCACAACAGTACAGCTCCCACTTTCCCCAATATTGGTGCCAGTGCCCCACAAGCCAGAACCCACTTCTCCCAAACTAGTCTTTGAGCCACATGTTCATCTTTCTAATTTTATTAACACAATGCCAATTTGCACACAGCTCAAGTAATAATCAAGGAATTATAACCTTCGAGGTTCTGCATTTCAATTTAGTACCTGACTCCTCATGCCTGCTAAGCAGAATTCTTTCCTACTTCTACCTGTACCACCAGGACAACTGGACCTTCCCCCTCCCACTGCAGGTTCCTCTCCAACCCTGAGCAGATGCCCCAAAACCTGGCACTGGACAGGCAACAAAGCTGCCTGGACTCTCACTCTTTGCTACAGAGAACAGTGTCAATCCCCCTCACTATACTGTCCCCTGCATCCCTTTTTGATCCCCCCACCCCCCACTTGAATGGCTTCTTGTACCATGGTGCCATGGTCAGTTTGTTCATTCACCCTCCGGTCCCCTGTCTCATCCAAACAAGCTGCAAGAACCTCAAACCTCTTGGGAAATTGCAGAGGCTGACACTCCTGCACTCTGGGTCCCCTTACCTGCCTCACTCATTATCACACCCTCCAGTCCCTGAACACTGACTAAATCAATAATATTATCCTAAGTGGTGTGACTGCCTCCTGGTACAAGGCAGCCAGGTAACTTTTCCCCCGCCCTGATGTGTGGCAGACTCTGCAGCTCAGCCTCCAGCTCAACGACTCTCAGCCGAAGTTCCTCAAGCCACAACCACTTACTGCAGATGTGTTTGCCCTGGATCACAATGTTATCCAGGAGCACCCACATGCTGCAGCCTTCACACATCACCTGTCCTGCCACACTTGATGTGTTTCAAATAATTACCTAATTGTATTATTCATTATTTATGTTGCTTTTTTATATATTTTATTAAATTTATCTCCAATTTGTATACTATTTTAAATCTTAAGAATAGAATGGACCTTAACCACTCACCAGATACTCATGAAACAGCTAGCTCCTTTCCCTGTAGTAGAGCAAGAACCAATTCCTACAGCATGAAAAAGATAGTAAAAGGAAATGAACACCTCCTTCTCCTTCACCGAACTCCTCCTCACTAAACTCCAAATATGCACTCCGTTTCCTCACCTGCATGCATTTGCACCAAAGAGGTCTGTATTTATAGCCAACTGACCTGGGGCTAGAGTAATCAGATTCAACCAGTTAGCTAATAAACTACTCAGTTCTCACAGCAGAGAATGAGTCTAAGCCACAGGAAAACAACTGTGCCTGCTTACACAGTACTTTCCAGTTACTGCTAATGGAGTAAATGTTATTGGAGGTAGGCAGGAATGTGGAGTTGAGGTCACAATCAGGTCAGCCATGGTCTTAGTGATTGGCTGAGCAGACTCAAGGTGTCGAATGGCCTACTCTTGCTCTTAATTCGCATGTTTAATACAGCATGTTTAACACAAAGCTGATTTATTTGAATTTATTCAGAATATTAACCAGAATAATTTAGCTGCAGTTAATCAACATCAGCAGAAACAGATCCCAATGAGCATGGTTAAGTCCTGGATGTGACTAACAGCAAAATACAATCACTGTAGTTATTTGTGAACACACTGGTGTGTTAGCAGATGGGATGACTGAGTGAATCGCTTCCCACACTCGGAGCATGTGAACGGTTTCTCCCCAGTGTGAACTCGCTGATGTGTCAGCAGGTAGGATGACTGAGTGAATCCCTTCCCACATTCGGAGCAGGTGAACGGTCTCTCCCCAGTGTGAACTCGCTGGTGTACCAGCAGGATGGAGGACTGAGTGAACCTCTTCCCACACTTGGAGCAGGTGAATGGTCTCTCGCCAGTGTGAACTCGCTGGTGTACAATGAGGTTAGATGATCGCTTAAACCCAGTCCCACAGTGAGAGCACCGAAATGGTCTTTCATCACTGTGAACATGTTGATGGGACATCAGTTCCCCGGAACTTTTAAAGCACTTCCCGCAGTCTGGGCATTTAAAAGGTCTCTTGTCAGTGTGAACACGTTGATGCGACATCAGGTCTCTGGAACTTTTATAGCACTTTCCACAGCCTGGACATTTAAAAGGTCTCTCCCCACTGTGCGCTCGCTGATGTTTCAGCAAGTGGGATGACTGAGTGAACCGCTTTCCACACATAGAGCAGGTGAACAGCCTCTGCCCAGTGTGAATTCGCAGATGATTCAGCAGGTTGGATGAATTAATGAATCCCTTGCCACAGTCAGGGCAGATGAATGGCCTCTTCCCAGTGTGAACTCGCTGGTGTGTCAGCAGGTGGGAGGAGGTAGTGAATCCCTTCCCACACTCAGAGCAGATGAATGGTCTCTCCCCAGTGTGACTACGCCGATGTGTTTCCAGCACAGATGGGTAATTGAATCCTTTACCACAGTCCCTACATTTCCACGGTTTCTCACCAGTGTGACTGCAGTTATGTTCTGACAGGTCAGATGATCGGCTGAAGCCTTGTCCACACACAGAACACGTGTAAGCTTTCTCTCCACTGTGAATAGTGCTTTTTCCTTCCATGTTCAAAATCCAATAAACTGGGCGACTCCGTCTGGTGGTCCGATTGTGCTGTTTGGTTTCAGTTTCCTGACTGCAAATCCTCCTCTTCTAATACCCTGTGAAATTGATGTAAAACAGAAAAAAGGGAGTGAGAAAGAACCCACAAAAACACAAAGACAGGTTGTGAAATTGAGCTGAATGAATCTGGGAATTTGTGGGGCCGGCACGAGGAAAAAGTGACCATGAAAACTGCTGGATTGTCATAAAAACCCAACTGGTTCACTAATGTCCTTCAGGGAAGGAAACCTGCCACCCAGCCTGGGCCTCTGGCCTCAATGGGATAAGTGAGAGAGAGAGAGCGACAGGGAGTAGAGCCATGGGGTAAAGCAGTGGGCTTTTATATATCGACAACTCGACCAGAACTTTTGACAGAATCTCCCGAACCCTCAACCTCCAACCACCCCCTGGAAGGACCAGGGTAACAGGTGTATGTGACACACCATCATCTCCAAGTTCCCCTCCAAGTCACACACTGTCCTGGCTTGTCTGACATCCAGTACTGGATGAACAGAAATTTCCTCCATTTAAACATTGGGAAGACTGAAGCCATTGTCTTCAGCCCCCACAACAAACTCCACTCCTTATCCAAAAACAGAATTACCTGGAAAAACTCAGCAGGTCTGGCAGCATCGGTGGAGAAGAAAAGAGTTGACGTTTCGAGTCCAACATGACCCTTCAACAGAACTGAAGTATAGTTAGGAGAGGGGTGAAATATAAGCTGGTTTAAGGTGGGGGGCAGGGGGAGAGAAGTTGAGGGTAGGATGGTTGTGGGGACAAGCAAGCAGTGATAGGAGCAGATAATCAAAAGATGTCACAGACAAAAGAATCAAAGAGGTGTTGAAGGTGGTGATATTATCTAAGAAAAGTGCTAATTAAGAATGGATGGCAGGATACTCAAGGTACAGCTCTAGTGGGGGTGGGGTGGAAAGACTGACAGGGTATTGGTTGTAGATTTAAAAATAATGGAAATAGGTGGGAAAAGAAGAATCTATATAAATTATTGAAAAAAAAACAAACAAAAGGGAGGGGGAAGAAACGGGGGGGGGAGGGGGGAGGGAGTTTAAGATCTAAAGTTGTTGAATTCAATATTCAGCCTGGAAGGCTGTAAAGTGCCTAGTCGGAAGATGAGGTGCTGTTCCTCCAGTTTGCGTTGGGCTTCACTGGAACAATGCAGCAAGCCAAGGACAGACATGTGAGCAAGAGAGCAGGGTGGAGTGTTAAAATGGCAAGCGACAGGGAGGTTTGGGTCTTTCTTGCGGACAGACCGCAGGTGTTTTGCAAAGCGGTCGCCCAGTTTGCGTTTGGTCTCTCCAATGTAGAGGAGACCGCGTTGGGAGCAACGAATGCAGTAGACTAAGTTAGGGGAAATGCAAGTGAAATGCTGCTTCACTTGAAAGGAGTGTTTGGGCCCTTGGACGGTGAGGAGAGAGGAAGTGAAGGGGCAGGTGTTGTATCTTCTGTGTGGGCATGGGGAGGTGCCATAGGTGGGGGTTGAGGAGTAGGGGATGATGGAGGAGTGGACCAGGGTGTCCCGGAGAGAACGATCCCTACGGAATGCCACCAGGGGGGGTGAAGGGAAGATGTGTTTGGTGGTGGCATCATGCTGGAGTTGGCGGAAATGGCGGAGGATGATCCTTTGAATGCAGAGGCTGGTGGGGTGATAAGTGAGGACAAGGGGGACCCTATCATGTTTCTGGGAGGGAGGAGAAGGCGTGAGGGCGGATGCGCGGGAGATGGGCCGGACACAGTTGAGGGCCCTGTCAACAACCGTGGGTGGAAAACCTCGGTTAAGGAAGAAGGAGGACATGTCAGAGGAGCTGTTTTTGAAGGTAGCGTCATCAGAACAGATGCGATGGAGGCGAAGGAACTGAGAGAATGGGATGGAGTCCTTACAGGAAGCGGGGTGTGAGGAGCTGTAGTCGAGGTAGCTGTGGGAGTCGGTAGACTTGTAATGGATATTGGCGGACTGTCTATCATCAGAAATTGAGACAGAGAGGTCAAGGAAGGGAAGAGAAGCGTCAGAGACGGACCATGTGAAAATGATGGAGGGGTGGAGATTGGAAGCACCTCATCTTCCGACTAGGCACTTTACAGCCTTCCAGGCTGAATATTGAATTCAACAACTTTAGATCTTAAACTCCCCCTCCCCGCCCCCGTTTCTTCCCCCTCCCTTTTGTTTGTTTTTTTTTCAATAATTTATATAGATACTTCTTTTCCCACCTATTTCCATTATTTTTAAATCTACAACCAATACCCTGTCAGTCTTTCCACCCCACCCCCACTAGAGCTGTACCTTGAGTATCGTGCCATCCATTCTTAATTAGCACTTTTCTTAGATAATATCACCACCTTCAACACCGCTTTGATCCTTTTGTCTGTGACATCTTTTGATTATCTGCTCCTATCACTGCTTGCTTGTCCCCACAACCACCCCACCCTCAACTTCTCTCCCCCCCGCCCCCCCACCTTAAACCAGCTTATATTTCACCCCTCTCCTAACTATACTTCAGTTCTGTTGAAGGGTCATGTTGGACTCGAAACGTCAACTCTTTTCTTCTCCACCGATGCTGCCAGACCTGCTGAGTTTTTCCAGGTAATTCTGTTTTTGTTTCGGATTTTCAGCATCCGCAGTAGCTTTTTGTTTCCATTCCCTATCCACCGACTCCATCCCTCTCCCTGCCAACTGTCTGAGACTGAACCAGGCTGTTCACAACCATGGTGAAATATTTCACCCCAAGATGAGCTTCCAACCACAAATCCACATCATCACCAAGACCGCCTATTTCCACCTCAGTAACATCGCCCGACTCCACCCCAGTCTCAGCTCATCTGCTGCTGAAACTCTCATCCATTCCTTTGTTACCTCCAGAACGGACCTGACATCGACAAAAAAGCCGCAGCCGCCAAAGCGGTGCAAACGCGGGACCGGAAACTCCTTATTCGCGGTTTGAGGCCGACAACAAATATTTGTGCAGCTTCCCCGCCCGCTCCCGGGCTCCATTCTCCCTCCCCCACCTGCTGCCGATGTCACCCGACATTGACCCTCCCTGCAGCACTGGACTGCGCATGCTCCATTCAGAGCTTGGCACTGCGCATGTGCCAGGGAAGGCCCGTGTTGCGCATGCTCCAGTCACTGCCTGGGTCTGCGCCTGCTCGAGGGTCTCCCGCAGTGAGGATAGAGCATATTCTGCCTCCCGGTGAATGCTGGGTAACGGCAGCGCCATTGAGGAGCGATATTGTTGAATATCAGAATCATATTCTGAGGTCCGATTATGATTGCAGCTATAGATATAAAATTCTTAACTCAATATATACAACAACCAAGTGCACGGGAGGGGAATCTTTCCCTGGTCCCTACATGAGAGAGAAAGAGGGAAATGTGACAATGCCAACCGGCTGAATGTGGAGAAACCATTTCCTCTGTTGGGGAATCGAGAACAAGGGGACATCATCTTAAAGTTCGAACTTGGCCATTATACAGTGCAATCAAGCAG
Source organism: Cetorhinus maximus (assembly GCF_964194155.1). Classification (NCBI taxonomy): domain Eukaryota; kingdom Metazoa; phylum Chordata; class Chondrichthyes; order Lamniformes; family Cetorhinidae; genus Cetorhinus; species Cetorhinus maximus. The sequence goes on along the minus strand of NC_135901.1, from coordinate 37,008,572 downwards.
AGATTCTTCACATAAAGTGGAGTAGAAATGTGGAACTCTTTCCCCCAAAACGCTGTGGATACACAGGGTTAATTGGAGCTTTCATGATTGAGATTGATAGATTTTTGGCCAGGAAGCATTTCACCGGATATGGAATGAAGGCGTGTAAATGGTGCTCTGATACAGGTCAGCCCTGATTAAACTGAATGGGTGAGTAGATTTGAGGGGCTGAATGGCCTCCTCATGTTCTTAATTGTCTCGTGACACATTCAAATATGTCCCAGCACAATGAGATCCCACTGGGTCCCAGCACATGCTCAACAGGAAGCCCAGGTCAAGGAGAAACCCAACGTATCCACTCTGAGCCCAGCTTTCTGCTCCCTCTGTGTCCAGCACTGTCTGCAGCCCCTGTACACGGAAGTGGAATTTCAAAAGAAGGAAGGGACACGTCATGATTTTAAAGGTATTGGAAAGAATCAAAGGGGGTCACAGAAAGTTGGGGTCTTTCTTTATTCTCGGGGAATTGGACATCAGACTGTCTCCTGTCACTATGGATCTGCATTGTAGGGCTGGTATCATCTTTGAAAGAGCTGCCAATTAGTTCCACTCCCCTGCCCTTTTCCCCAGAACCCTGCAAACTTTAACTTTTAATTAGAGATCCAATTCATTTTAGAAAGTCATGATTGAATCTACTTCCATCTTTCAGGTAGTACATTCCACATCGTAACTCACTGAGTAACTCATTGTTTCCACTTCTCTCTGTATGTTTGCCAATTATTTGAAGTGATTTGTTTACTTGTTCACCTTTTGTTAATCACATTTTCCGAGTGGATTCAGATTTAATTCTGAACCAGGTTTGTAGGCGTGATGCTCCTTTCACACATCGAAGGTGGGAGAGAAGCTGTGGGAAACACAACATGGACATTTTTAGAGAAATCAAAGGCACGACACGCTCTGTGTTTGAAACGAAGCTGATTTATTTGACCCATATCACAACGTGAAATTCCCACCATTTTGTGGGCGGTCTTTTTATTTCCTATCACTCAGTCAATTTCATACCCATGCTGCCTCCGCCCCGTGGGCTTTAACTTTGCTGACAAGCCTGTTACATGGCACCTTATCAAACCCCTTTTAGAAGTTCATGTGCACATCTACCGTATTACTCACATCATCCTTCTCTATTAACTCATCAAAAACTCAAGCAAGTCCATTCAACCTGATTTGCTTTAAGAAATCCATGCTGGCCTTTCTTAATTCATCCACATTTATCCAAATGACTGTTAATTTTGCCCTGAATCGCCACTTATAAATCCTTTCCCACACGGAGGTTAAACTGAATCATCTGTCAGTGTTGGGCTGATCCTTCCATTTAAGATTAATAAGGATTTAATATTAGTGCCAGGAAGTGTGAGGAAAACCTGGGAAGTGATGAAATTGTAACTACATTTAAAGACACTGATGACTGATAAATAGCTCAATAATTAATCATGGATCAAGAAATAAACTACAAATAAGAAATTAATGTATGAATTACTTTGTTAATCAGCGTAATCAGTCACTGTGTCGGCCTTGTACAAAATGGAAATATTTTGGAGGCTTAAAATCTGCGATAAAATCAGTAAACACTGGAAACTCTCAGCAGGTCTGGAAGAATCTGGGGAGAGAGAAACAGAATTAATGTTTCAGGCCTGTGAGCGAGTGAAAGGTGGGAGGTGGGAAGAAGAACACAAGGAAAGGTCTGTGAAAGGCTACAGGGCTGGAGAGATTAACTGACAGAAGCTTTCATGATGCGAGATCAAAGGGAGTGGTAATGGGACTAGTAAAATACAAAAGATGTGTCTCTACGAGGTGAATGGCACGTTAGCAATCGTCTGAATGTAAAGTAAAGAAAATAAAGAGCGGAATGAGAGAGGAAAACAAAGACACAAAGAAACAAGAAACAAAATGGGGCCAGAGATTAGGACATGAAATTGTTGAACTTCAGGATTAAAGAGTCCCCTTTTCACGTTGTAATAAACTATTAAATTTCCAACTAACCCCAGTTCAGAACTGTCACGTTAACTCTGTTCCTCTCTCCACAGATGCAGGCCTGACCTGCTAAGGATTTCCAGCATTTTCAGTTTCATGTCGGGATTGTGGAATGTGACAGTTTTTAAAGATTGAGATTGTCCCAAATTAATTAGTCACATCGGTAACAACTGTCTCGGCGTCATGGCACTCCAGTCTCACCGTTTTATATTCGGGTCTGGGGATAATGTTCACTGTTTTATATTCCGGTCTGGGGATAATGTTCAGTGTTTTATATTCGGGTCTGGGGTAACGTTCACTGTTTTATATTCGGGTCTGGGGATAATGTTCACTGTTTTATATTCGGGCCTGAGGGATAATGTTCACTTTTGTATTTGGGTCTGAGGGATAATGTTCACTCTCTTATATTCGGGTCTGGGGGATAATGTTCACTGTTTTATATTCGGGGATGGTGGAATAATGTTCACTGTTTTATTTTTGGGGATGGTGGAATAATGTTCACTCTCTTATATTCCAGTCTAGGGGATAATGTTTGCTGTTTTAGATTCGGGTCTGGGGGGTAATGTTCACTGTTTTCTATTCGGGTCTGGGAGATAATGTCCACTGTTTTATATTCGGGTCTGGGGAATAGTATTCAATGTTTTATATTCGGGTCTAGTGATAATGTTCGCTGTTTTATATTCGGGTCTGGTGATAATGTTCGCTGATTTATATTCGGGTCTGAGGGATAATGTTCAGTTTTATATTCGTGTCTGGGGGATAATGTTTACTGTTTTATTTTCGGGTCTGGGGGATAATGTTCACTGTTTTATATTCGGGTCTGATGTGCATAAATAGAAGAATCTGGAGAATAGTAGCTGCATTTTGAGTTCTGGCTTTTAACAAAATAATGGATTCTTGTGTGGGGGGCAAAGAGTTTCAGATTTACAACAGTCAGTTAAGGCGAGTTTGATGCTAAATCCTGAAATTCTTTAGATTTGAACTAAAACCAGAAAAACAGAAAGCTGCTAATGGTTAAATGGGACGGGGGGTGGTGGGGGGAGGTGTCCGGAGGAAGTCTGACACACATACTGCACAGGGTGAGCATGGGAAAGATGGGGAATTACTTAGATATACAGGGAGCCAGATACAATAGCAGAATGCGGGAATCACTGGCAATGGAGCAGCGGGGTAAAGACACCTCAGAAGATCATAGAATGGTTACAGCGTAGAAGGAGGCCACTCGGCCCGTCGTGTCTATATTGTCCCCAAAAAGGAAAAATTTACCGAGTGCCACCTCTCTGCCTTTGCTCATTTGCCCTCCATTTAAACAAGTTTTAAACAAGGCTTGTATGAGAGAAAATGTTTACTTGAAAGTGTGGCAGAATAATAGAACAACAGCTGTTCACAGAGTGAATCGTGAGTGGGGTGCAGGTCAGTGAGGATCCCCAAGGTACACCAGCCGTCTGCATGCAGTGTTTAGAATGCCCTGGCAGAGGAGAGGAAGAATCCATTTGAGACACAGCACAAGACGGGAGGTCACCCCTCCCCCACTCCTCCGGTTACATAAATGACTCACCTTGGACTGTCACACCCTGGGCAGGGCGGGGTCAAGGTGCAGGAAGCTGCAAGCTCGTAGGTTGAGCTGTGAACGGGGTGGCGTTGGGGGTTTGGGTGACAGGTCTGGGGCTATATCAGAACAGGCACAGTCTCTGATCCCCCCTTTCCTCGTGGATGATTTACTGGAATCGCGTTGGTGAGTGTTTCTAAACTCTGTCTCACTATCCCGGGAATTAAGGTGTTTTGAAGGTTGCTATGAGTGTTAGATGACAATATTTCTCCTCATTCTTCCTGGTTGTCCCACTCCTAGTTTCAGGCAGCAGGTTCCGGTGATTCTGGATGGCTTTAAGTTTCGGTCCTGGTGTGGGTGCGCAAGCGCAGAAGCGCGGCTTATTGTACTGTAATAATGGCGGATGATCCTACCCAGGATGCTCCGGAAGGTTGAATACGGTCTATCTCCATCAGCAGCGACACAATCCGCCCTCATCCCACTATTTCGAATCTAATTTTCAATTTATCCGTGTAGTCTGCAAACCTGTTATGTCTTCCTATATTTTTCTGCAGTTCTTCACCTCTTTAACTCTGCGCCATTGTTGCCACCTGCACATTGCGACAACCGATCTTCAATGGGAAAATGAACAACTTTCCGATCGAGCTGTTTCTGGGGCGCATGGCATTGTTCACCGCCATTACTTTGCTGCTGTCGCTAAGAGTTTTCATGCAATCTGAAGGCCGTTCTTCATCTGTTTCTTAATCAAGTGATGCCGCCTGACCCGCTAGATATTTAAAGTATTTTTTCCCTTAATTTCAGACCCAGCTTTGGTGAGTTTTGCTTTCGTTTTATTGTTTATTTTTGGAACCGAGTCTGGAAACACAGACAGACCAATTCGGAGCCGGTTTGAATTTGGGTGGGTGTTGGATGGGGGTCTTTATTTGTTGCATCAGTTTGAGCTGGAATGTATTTCACCCCGAGGATTTTGGAACACAGTCGGGCCCAGCAATTTCCAATGTGAGACTGTCAAAGGAGGTAGATTCTGGGGGAGATCAGGTTGCTAAACGAACACTATCCATTCATTTAAGAGCATTGTTTTAGAAACAAACATTTCTGCGGTTCCTTTTCATCCGAGATTTTTTTGCCAGCTCCATTCTTGGTATTTGGGTGTCACTAACAAGACCAGCAGATATTGTCAATCCCCAGTTGCGTGTTGGTGGGCCTTCTTCCTAAACCGCTGCAGCCACTGTGGTTAAGGTGCTGTTGGGTAAGGAGTTAAAGGATTTTCATTCAGTGATGATATATGTCCAAATCAAGAACGAATTGTATTTATATAGCACGCTTGATATAATAAATATTCCAAGGTATTTCACAGGAATATTACAATCCAATAATTGACACTGAGGCACATAATGAGATGTCAGGGCAGATGATCAGAAGCTTGGTCAAAAAGGTAGGTCAAATGAAGAGTCTGAAAGGGTGAGAGAGAGGCAGAGAGGTCGAAGGAGTGAATTCCAGAGCTTATGGCCTGGGCAGCTGAAGGCACGGCCGCCAATGGTGGGTCAATTAAAATCAGGGATGCTCAATAGGCCAGAATTGGATGACCCCCAGACATCTGGGAGGGATGGAGGATATTACTGAGATAGTGAGGGGCTAGGTCATTGATGGAATTTGAACATTTAAGGTGCTGCTTAACCAGGAGCTTATGTAGCTCAGTGAGAACAGGGGTGTTGGATGAACGAGACTTAGTGCGAGTAAGGACACGGAAAGCAGAGTTTGATATGACCCCATCTTTACGTGGGCGGCTAGTAATAGTCCGGTTTAGAGGGAACAAAGGAATGGATGAGTTTCAGCAGCAGATGAGCGAGGAAGTGAAGTTAGGCAAAGCCACTGCGGTGGACAGAGACGGTCTTCCTGATCTGTAGTCAGAAGCTCAGCTTGGGGCGAATTATGACACCAAGATTGTGAACAGTCTGGTTCAGCCTCAAAGTTGCAAAAGAGGTGGATGGTATTGATGGTTATGGTGCAGCTTGTAGTGGGGATTTATTATGAACCCAGCTGAGGTTACCCCTGGACAAGCCTGATCCCAGTCTGGAACCCAGCTTGATGGATCCTAACTTTTATTTGTTTGTATAGATACGTGGAGAGTAGCTACTGAACAGAAGGACAGGGGTCAGCTGATGAACATTTAGCAGCAGAATAAAACATTTATTCAACAAGAAAAGATGAACTATATTACAATACTCCTTCACTCACACCTATACCTTTACAGATGTATACAGATTTGTAAGGATAACTCAAGTCACAAAAGCTATCTTATACTTCAATGTATACAGTAAATACCTAGTCCATATAAACCTATAGCACTGTGTAGTCAGACACACCACACTCTGACCTCAAGTGAAAGATGTCAACTCAACCAGATGCTTTGGATCTCTCCTCAACTCCCCCCAGACGATTGTCTCACCGTGAGCCAACCAGTCACTGAATTCCGTCCGTCACATGGAGGGTTTCCAATATCCACACTCCAAAACCTTGGCATCTGCTCCCAAACTGACATTTTCTTTCAGACACCTTCCACAACGGTTCACTTCCAGGGTTTCGAACTCTCCTAATGTTCCTCTTCCCTGGGTAACCACATTCATTCGAGCTGTCTTCCATGCACTCTCTCTCACCAACTCAGCCGTCAACAGTACACCACTGCTTCACATGCCCATAGCAAAGAATTACAGACCTTCAGTTGTCTCTTTGAACCTTCTTGCTTCTTGCAAGTTGTTCTCATTTTAAATCTGAAGCTTGGAGCCTTTCTCTCTGCCCCTCACTCTTAACTGCACTTAACAGGATGTTTTCCCAGGTTCCTGTCCTTCCTTTGTCCACAAGATTTTCTTTGGTCTTCCCCATCTTCCACTCTCCTGGATTTTTAGGGGTTTTCATTGGTTTGGAACTTCAATCTGTCCCCTTTGCTCCAGTCCCTCTGGCAGCAACTTCAAAACCAGCCGAACTCCAACAGGTTCCAAATAAAACTCCTGCCTTTCTTCTTGTGTGTGTGTGTCTGTGGGATGAACCTGCATATCTGTACCCCCCACCCCTCCCTCCCCCCACCCCAAGTGCTAAGCGACAGCACTGTTGTTTCTACTCTTGCATATTTACTTTTACTTTAAAGGGTGTGTAAATGTCTCATTAAAAATATAAGCAGCCTTTTAAAATGAAACTAAAATATTTGACCTTTCTTAACACATAGATACAGAAAAACAAATCAAACCTAAACTTTAAAGCTAAGACCCATTCCTAATACCCACAAATGCAAAGATAATATAATTAAACTATCTCTATTTCCTAACAGGACTAAAGGCAATGAATTAAGTCTTCCCAATATTTAAATGGAGGGAATTTGTGTTCATCCAGGACCAGATGTCAGACAGTCATGTCTATGTGTGACTTAGAGGGGAACTTGGAGGTGTTGGTGTTGGAAGAGCCTGCTACCCTGGCTCTTCCAGCTAATGGAGTTTGAGGATTTGGGAGATTCTGTCAACGTTCTGGTAGAAATGTAGATATATAAAATCCGTCTCCTTCACCCCTTGCCTCTTTCATCTCCCTCTCTCTTTCCTCCACAGATGCTGGAGTTTTGTATTGGTTCTGACCAGTTGGCAGATTCCCTTCCCTGGTGGACATTAGTGAACGAGCTGGGTCCAGCAGCTTTGATGGTCAATTTTCCAGGTGCCGGCCCCACAAGTTACCAGATTCATTCAGCTCAATTTCACAACCTGCCTTTGAGTTTTTGTGGGTTCTCTCTCACTCCCTTTTTTATGTTTTGAATCAATTTCACAGGGAGAGGATTTTTTCAGAAGGAGAGGATTTGCAGTCGGGAAACTGAAACCAAACATCACATCAAGATCTCACAGAGTCGCCCAATTTATTGTCATCTGAATAACATCAGATTTTGAACATAGAAGGAAAAAGCACCGTTCACAGTGGGAAGAAACCGCACATCTGTTCTGTGTGTGGCCACGGCTTCAGCCGATTATCTAGTCTGTCGAGACACAAGCGCAGTCACAATGGGGAGATATCGTGTAAATGGGGGGACTGTGGGAAAGAATTCAAATTCCTGTCTAAGCTGGAAACTCATCAGCGCAGCCACACTGGAGAGAAACCATTCACCTGCTCTGAGTGTGCAAAGGGATTCACTGGGTCATCCAACTTACAACAACACCATAGAAGTCACACTGGGGAAAGGCCATTCACTTACTCTGAGTGTGGAAAGGGATTCACTCAGTCGTCAAACCTGTGGACACACCAGCTAGTTCACTCTGACGGGAGACCTTTTAAATGTCCAGACTGTGGGAAGTGCTATAAAAGTTCCGGGGAGCTGATTCGTCATCAACGGGTTCACATTGACGAGAGGCCATTCAGGTGCTCTCAGTGTGGGGCTGGGTTCAGGAGGCCAGTGCACCTCACTGAACATCAGCGCACTCACACTGGGGAGAGGCCGTTCACCTGCTCAAAGTGTAGAAAATGATTCATTACCTCATCCCATTGGCTGAGACACCAGCAAGTTCACACAGGTCAGAGGCCGTTCACCTGCTCAAACTGTGGGAAAGGATTTGCTACCTCAACCCACCTGCAGTCACACCAGCGAATTCATACTGACAAGAGACCTTTTAAATGCCCAGACTGCGGGAAGTGTTATAAATGTTCTGGGGACCTGATGTCCCATCAACATGTTCACACTGACGAGAGACCATTCAGGTGCTCTCACTGTGAGACTGGGTTCAGGTGGCCATCTCAACTCACTGTACACCAGCAAATTCACACTGGGGAGAGGTCGTTCACCTGCTCCAAGTGTGGGAAGGGATTCATTGACTCATCTAACCTGCTGAGACACCAGCGAGTTCACAAGTGACTACAGTGATTGGATTTTGCTGTTAATCACATCCAGGACTGAACCAAGTTCATTGGGGTCTGTTTGTGCTGATGTTAATAAACCCCAGCCCAGTTATAAGTTTTCTGGATAAAAGTCAAATAAATCAGGTTGTGTTAAACACATCGAGTTGACTCTTTTAATATCGCTAACACAAGAAAGTTCCTCTCCCTTTCCCACAGCTTCAGCCGCATTGGCACCAGTTTTGTGTTTACCAGTTTCTTAACCTGATTTTATTTATTTACATTTAAAACTTTAATTCCTGAAACTAAAAGTTATATTGCAAAACATATGAATTATATTCACTACAATGTATTAAAATCACATAAATCAGCTTTGTGTTATACACATTGTGGCAAGTCTTTTTTTTTATCTCAAAGACAAGTTAATTTCTTTTGAAGGGCTCTCCCTCTCCCTTGTTTCTTCCATCCTCACCCCCAGCAACAAGTGTGAGGAACTCATGCAGCTTCTTTTTCACAAAGAGTGAGACAATCTGATCAGCTGCCTCTGCTGCTTCCCTCCCTTCCACTAGCCCACAGGGTCATACTTCCTTCTTGTCTGAGTCCTAACTCACAGCTTTGTCCATGCAGCCTCCACACACGCGCACAAACACACATATGAATTAATTCATACTGGAGACGGGGTTTAAATGTTTAGACTGTGCCAAGAACTTTAAAAGCCCACATTCACTGATGTTTCACCAGTGCATTCTCTCCGGTTCCACTCCATTCATCTGCTCTCACTGCGGGAAGAGGTTCAGGTGATTGTCCATCCTGCTGGAACACCAGAGAGTTCACACCGGGGAGAGGTCATTCACCTGCCCCATTTGTGGGGAGGGATTCACTGATGCATCTAACCTGTTGGCACATCAGTGATTTCACACCAATGGAAGATATTTTAAATGCCTGGATCGCAGGAAGTGTTAGAAAAGTTCCGTGGAGCTGATGTGCTTTCAACAGTGACAAGAGACCGTTCGTGATCTCTCACTGTGAGACTGGGTTCAGGCGATCATGTGAACTCAGGGTCCACGAGCGCACTGACACTAGGGAGAGACCGTACACCTGCTCCATGTGTGAGAAGAGTTATCCCACCTCAAAACACATCAACTTCTTCACGCTGATAAGGAATCTTTTCAAACTTCTGGCCATGAGCAGAGACTTCAAAGCAAAATGGATCTGCTGACACACAAACACATTCACACTGGGGAGAGGCTGTTCACCTGCTCTGTGTGTGGGAAGAGATTCACTCAGTTGTCTCAGCTGCTGACACACGAGTGACTGCTCAGGTTAGATTCTACTGTTGTTGCTGCTGTTACATCCATGACTGAATTCTGCTGATGTTATTAACCCCTGTGACCGGGCTTGAGTTTGATATTCTGGAAATATGTCAAATAGATCAGCTTTGATTTAACACATTGTTGTAGATTTCTGTCTTTCCCACCTGGTTGTTTAACATCATCTGGCTGGAGCTCAGAAAGGACAATCTGGGTCGTGGATCATACAGCAGGAACAGAACTTCAACCTGGACACAGTCCTTCAGGGTCACACTGAGAGGGATAAACAGCACTTTGGTCTTTCTCATCTCTCTTCACTGACAGCAAAGTCCCCGTGTGGCTTAATCCTGAGGTGTGTAAGAAATGTGTCCCAGTCTCTCTCTTCCATGGTTCAGAGCTCCTAGACACGGAACAGAAGGCTCCGTTCCAACTGTGTTTAGGGTCAGGAAGAACAACGGTGAATTCTGGAAACGCGCTGTCAAATCAGGAATTTGTGTAAAACTGTGATCTGTTCCTGACTGAAACTGAAACAGCAGGTTTAAGTTGAAAAGATAAATTGGTAACCAGGGTTTCCCAAAGACTCACTTGACTGGTCAACTCAGGTTCAGCCCTCAAGCCCTGAGATTTGTTACAGAACTCGCTGCTCTCTTGGTCCTCTGACCTCTCTTCCTTTTGGTTTCCAGAACCATCACTCACCAACATCACATTGTGAGATAGAGTTCAGGAGATGGGAGGAAGAAACAAATTGAGGCCATGAATCTGAGTTCGGAAATAAAATTAGATAAACATGATTACATGTTCACAGAATCACAGTGCAGAAGAGGCCCTTCGGCCCATCGAGTCTGCACCGACACATGAGAAACACCTGAACTACCTACCTAATTCCATTTATCAGCACTTGGCCCAAAGCCTTGAATGTTATGACATGCCAAGTGTTCATCCAGGTACTTTTTAAAGGATGTGCCTCCACCACCCTCCCAGGAAGTGCATTCCAGACCGTCACCACCCTCTGGGTAAAAAAGTTTTTCCTCACATCCCCCCCTAAACCTCCTGTTCCTCACCTTGAACTTATGTCCCCTTGTGACTGAACTTTCAAGTAAGGGGAACAGCTGCTCCCTATCCACCCTGTACATGCCCCTCCTAATCATGTACACTACAATCAGGTCGCCCCTCAGTCTTCTCTGCTCCAACGAAAACAACCCAAGTCTATCCAACCTCTCTTCATAATTGTAATGTTTCACCCCAGGCAACATCCTGGTGAATCTCCTCTGCACCCCCTCCAGTGCAATCACGTCCTTCCTGTAATGTGGCGACCAGAACTGCACACAGTACTCCAGCTGTGGTCTCGCTAAGGTTCAATGCAACTCCAACATGACCTCCCTACTATTACAATCTATGCCTCAATTGATAAAGGCATGTGTCCCATATGCCTTTCTCACCACCCCACTAACATGCCCCTCCATCTTTGGAGATCTATGGACACAAACACCAAGGTCTCTTTGTTCCTCAGAACTTCCTAGTTTCATGCCGTACATTGAATACTTACTTGTCAAATTACTCCTTCCAAAGTGTATCACCTCACACTTTTCAGGTTTGAATTCCATCTGCCACTTATCTGCCCATTCCGTCTACATCTTCCTGTAGCCCAAGACACTCAACCTCACTGTTAGCCACCCGGCCGATCTTTGTGTCATCCGCAAACTTACTAATCCTACCCCCCATAAAGTCATCTATGTCGTTTATATAAATGACGAATAATAGGGGACCAAGCACAGATCTCTGTGATACACCACTGGACACTGGCTTCCAGTCACTGAAGCATCCTTCTGTCATCACCCTCTGGGTCCTACAGCTAAGCCAATTTTGAATCCACATTATCAAATTACCTTGTATCCCATGTGCATTTGCCTTCTTTATTAGTCTCCCATGTGGGACTTTGTCAAAGGCTTTGCTGAAATCCAAATAAACTACATCAACTACACTGCCCTCATCTACAGACCTGATCACCTCAAAAAATTCAATCAAATTTGTTAGGCATGACCTCTCTATGACAAAGCCATGCCTCTCCAAGTGGAGATAGATTCTCTCCTTCAGAATTTTCTCCAATAGTTTCCCTACCACTCACGTGAGACTCACTGCCCAGTAGTTCCCTGGCTTATTTCTACAACCCTTCTTAAATAGCGGAATCACATTAACTGTTCTCCAGTCCTCTGGCACCTCCCCCGTGGCCATAGAGGAATTAAAAAAATTTGGGTCAGAGCCCCTGCGATCTCCTCCCTTGCCTCCCTCAGCAGTCTGGGACACGAATCAACCGGACCTGGACATTTGTCCACTTTTAAGCCTGTCAACATCTCCAATACCTTGTCACTCCCTATATCAATTTGCTCAAGAACCTCAAAGTCTCTCTCCCCGAGTTCGATACCTTCAACCTCATTCTCTTGAGTGAAGATGGATGTGAAGTATTCGTTCAACACTCTACCAATGTCCTCTGGCTCCACCCATATACTGCCCCCTTGGTCCCTACTCTTTCCCTGGTTATCCTCTTCCGATTGATATACTTATAGAATATCTTGGGATTTTGCCTACTTTTACCAGCCAGAGCGTTCTCATTTCTCCTCTTTGCTCTCCAAATTGCTTTAAGCTCCACCCTGCACTTTCTCTCCTCCACTAATGCTTCCGCTGATTTGCTTCCCTTGTACCTCTAAAAGCCTCTCTTTTCCTTCTCATCGTATCCTGAATATCTCTGCTCATCCATGGTTCTCTGGGCTTGTTACTCCTTCCTATCACCCTAGAGGGAACATGTTGAGCCTGTACCCTCCCCATTTCCTTTCTGAACGTCCCCCACTGCTCCTCTGTCGATTTCCCCACAAGTAGCTGTTCCCAGTCTACCTTGGCCAGATCCTGCCTTATTTTACTAAAATCCACTCTCCCCCAATCTAAAGTATTTTTTTGCAACTTATCTATTTATTTGTCCATAACAAGCTTAAATTGTACCATGTTGTGGTCGCTATCACAAAAATGCTCCTCCACTACCATATCTGCCACCATTCTCCGCCGCGGGGAATGCTGGGTAAAGTCCCGGCCATTGGAAATCCCCATTAGTTTATAAATATTTATTCGCTTTGACTGAGGCTGCGCTCGTCCCCGCCCAGCTTTCTGCAGCCCCACCGCGCATGCTCCGCGCTAGGAGGACTCAATGGAGGCGGAGCCTTCCGGCGCATGTGCTGTTATGCCCTTCTGATGGAGATAGGCCGTGTTCACCCGCTCTAAACTTTCTGGGTAGAAGGAATCGCCATTTATGCAATCAAGAGAGAGAAAGATCACTTGTCACAATAATTGATAAATAAAAGGGCACAAAGCAGTGAATATTATCTATTCCCACTCCTTACTATCATGCGCAAAATGAATATATTAATTGCAGTAATTATTTTTATTATTTTAAAATGGTAATCTTATTTCCCAACTCAGATTCATGCCCTCAATTTTTTTTCTTTCTCCCAGCCCCTGAACTCCATCTGACAGTGTAATGTTGAAGAGTGGTGATTGTTGTGAAAACCAACAGAAAGGGAACTCAGAGGCTGAAGGATCAAGCGAGCAGCAAGTTCTGTAACAAGTCGTGCAGCCAGATGGCTGGATCCTGCGTTGAGTCATTGTGAAACCCTGGTTACCAATTTATCTATTCAACTTAAACCTGCAGTTTCATTTTCAACCATAGACAGATGACGCTTTTACACCAATCACTGGATTGACAGCACGTTTTCAGCATTCACTGCTGTTCTTCTGAACTCCAAACACATTTGTATAGGATACTTCTGTTCCATGTCTCGGATCTCTGAACCATGGAAGTGTGGGGCTGGGACACATTTCTTACCCATTTCTTACAGACATCAGGTTTAACCCTCATGGGGACTTTGCTGTCAGTTAAGAGAGATGTGAAAGAACAAAGTGTTGCTTGTCCCTTTCAGTGTGACCCTGAAAGACTGTGTCCAAGCTGAATTTCTGTTCCTACTGTATGATCCTCCCCCCAGATTGTCCATTCTGAGCACCAGCCAGGTGATGTTCAACACCCAAGTGGGAAAGATAAAAATCTACTACAATGTGCTTGAAATACAAGTGATTTATTTCACATTTATCTGGAATATTAAACACCAGCCCAGTTACAGGGATTATTAACATCAGGAGAAGCATACCTCAACTCTCAGAATGATCATGGTTCAGTCCTTGATGTGATTGACAGCAGCAATAACAGCCGAATCCAACCCAGGAGTCACTTGTGAACTCGCTCATGTCTCAGTAAGTGAGATGACTGAGTGAATCTCTTCCCCCACACACAGCAGGTGAACAGCCTCTTCCCAGTGTGAATGTGTTTGTGTTTCAGCGAATCCATTTTGCTTTCAAATCTCCGCTCAGAGTGAGAACTTTAAAAAGGTTTCTTCTCAGGTGTGAACAAGTCGATTTGTAGTGAAGTGGAATGACTAAGTGAACCTCTTCTCACACAAGGAACAGGTGAACAGCCTTTCTCCCCAGTGTGAGTGCACTTGTGGACACTGAGCTCACATGATCACCTGAACCCAGTCCCACAGTGAGAACATCTGAACTGTCTCTCATCAGTGTGAACACATTGATGGCACATCAACTCCAGTGAACATTTTAACACTTCCTGCAATCTAGACATTCAAAAGATCTTCAGTCAGAGTGAACTCACTTGTGTGTCAACAGGTTGGATGAATCAGTGAATCCCTCCCCATACATGGAGCAGGTGAATGACCTCTCCCCAGTGTGAACTCACTGGTGTAGCAGCAGGATGGACAATCAACTGAACCTTTACCCATAGTGAGAGCAGATGAATGGAGTGGAATCGGAGTGAATGGCCTGGTGAAACATCAATGAATGTGGGTTTTTAAAGCACTTGTCACAACCTAAGCATTTAAACCCTCTCTCTCCAGTCTGAACTCACTGGTGTGTGTGGAGGCTGAATGGAGAAAGATGGCAATTCAGAGATTGTTTGATGTGGAGGTGAATAGTTACCTGCCCCCATGTACAGGAACACTGTCTCCCTTGCTTAGTGGCACAGCAGAGCTTAGACTGATCTCCTGGGAACAAGAAGCAGAGTTTGAGGAGCTTCTCCTGCAGATGGAGTTAACTGAGAGTAGCCAGGTGATGTCCTTGGAGGTCCCAGTGCTGTAGGCAGAGCATTGGATCTCTTCTCTGGTGTCACGGATGAATGTCAAACCTGTTCAGGTGAGAGAAAGAAGCTTAGTAATAGCATTAGTTTGGAAATTTATTTCATTCCTCTTCTTGGTATACAAACGTACAAAATAGGAGCAGAGGTGGGCCATTCAGCCCCTCAAGCCTCCTCCACCATCAATAAGATCATGGCTAACCTTCTTGTATTTCGAATTCCACATTCTCATCTACCTCCAATAATTTTGATTCCCTTGCTGAACAAGGATCTATCTACCTCTGCCTTAAAAATATTTAATGACCCCGCTTCCACCACTTTTGAAGGCAGAGAATCCAAAGTCGCACAACCCCCTGAGAGAAAAAAGTTCTCTTTATCTCTGTCCTTAAAGAGCGACCCCTAATTATAAAACAGTGCCCCTCGATCTGAACTCACCCACAAGAGGAAACATCCTTCCCCACGTCCACCTAGTCAAGGCCGTTCAAGATCTTACTTACTTCACTCAAGTCACCCCTCGCTCTTCTCAACTCCAGTGGAAATGAGCCTAGTCTGTCCAACCTTTCTTCATTAGACAACCCGCTCATTCCAGGTATCAATCTAGTAAATCTTTTCTGAACTGCCTCCAATGCATTTACATCCTTCCTTAATAAAGAGACCAAAACTGCACACAATATTCAAGATGTGGTCTCACCAATGCTCTCTATAACTGAACCAAAACATCCTTACCTTTATCTTCAACACTTCTCGTAATAAAGGATGGCATTCCATTTGCCTTCTTAATTACTCGCTGTTCCTGAATACTAACTTTTTGTGACTCATGCATGAGAACAGCTAGCTCCCACTGCACCTCCGAATTCTGCAGTCATTGTCCAGTTAAGTAATACTCTGCTTTTTTTATTCTTCCTGCCAAGGTGAACAGCTTCACACTTTCCCACATTATACTCCATCTGCTGGATTTTTGACCACTCACTCAACCTGTCTATACCTGTCTGCAACCTCATTATGTCCTCTTCACGACATATTTTCCCACCTATCTCTCCACCATTGGTGACCATTCTTTCATTAGCCTAGGACATAAGCTCTGGAATTTCCTCCTCAAACCTCTCCACCTCTCTTTCCTTCTTTTAAGAAACTACCAAAAACCTACCTCTTTGACCAAGCTTTTGGTCACCTGCCCTAATATCTCCTTTTGTGACTCAGTGTCAAATGTTACTTTGTGACATTTCTGTGAAATGCCTTGGAAAGTTATGTTAAAGGTGCAATATAAATACAGATTGATGTCACAGACTTTGACATGAATCGTTGTTCTGCCTTATCAATAAGACATTGCAAGTCAAAGCATGAAGCATTTTGTTGGACAAGTTGTTCCCATTCTGTCATTGAAACATTTTCAGAAATATTGCCCCCTACAAAAATGGTGACTGCGTATGTGCACTTGATGGAAATAAACTTGCAGGAATTTGGGATAGAGCAGGTGAAATGAAACGGACAGAATTGCTCTACAGAGAGCTGGCATGGATTCGATGGGCTGAATGACCTCTTTCGGTGCAGTATTTAGTTCGTCAGGTGCAGTCTAACCAGGATTTTGAATATCTCGGTGCTTTTCCAGTCACACTGATAACTAAAATCTTTTCTCGCAAGCAGAACAGACAAACCTTTTTTCCTTCCACAGCCAAAGGCTGATGATATTCAAGTCCTGGTGAATCAAATGACTGTATCAGTTCATGATGTGCTGTTTGGCTTGAGTTTCTCCGTCTGCAAATCCTTCCCTTTCAATATCCTGTGAAATAAAGATTCTTAAAAAACCCATCACTGTCAGTCCAGGATAGAAATTGAGAAGAGACAAACATTTCTCTGGGTTTGAGTTTACTGTGTGTAAATCCTCCCCTTCTAACCCCCTGTAAAAGGAGTTTCCAAACACTCGGTGTAAACTGGGCTCCGGGAGTTTGTAATCCGGGTTTGGAGTCCTACACCGGGTGTTTGTGAATCCTCCCAGTCCACCCTCCGGCTCCATTCCTCTCCTCCACTCGGCCCTTTCTCACCCACTGGACTTTCAACCCGACCCCCTTCAGTCCCATCCAGAATCCGCACTGCGCATGTCACTCCCAGTCGGCTCCGCTCCTCGTTCACTCCGATTGGCTGGGGGACCAGTCCTCCTCTTCCTATTGGTCCGGAGTTGCCATCAATCATTCTGAGCTGGAGCATGCGCAGTCCGTGGAGATAGACGTGAGAGAGCTCGAACGAGCGAATTTAAAATGCGTGTTTTGGAAAGACCGAGTGCGGATTCAGAGCCTAAAATAAAAACATGATTATAGATAGAGCCGGCGGGTGAGTTGGGAGACTTCATAAACTCACGATGTCGGCCCGAAACTCTGAATATGGAGATATCGGTCCCGCGTTTCACGAAATGAGACGACAGCTTCGGCCTTTTTTCCGGAAGTAGGCCCGAGTTAACGGCCGCCATCTTTATAGGTGGAATGAGAAACAGAGCGCATGTGCGGCCGCCATCTTTGTAAGTGGCAATGTCCAACAGGGAGCATGCGTGGGCGCCATCTTTAGCGGCTGCAGACCCGGATGAATGACCCGCAGGAGGGACAATAAATCAGAGATAGAGTTTGGTGTGAAATCAATGGGTTGTTGTAAAACAGGAGATCAGGGTAACAGTCAGAAACAACAACAACTTCTATTAACATCATAAATCATCCCAGTGAGCTTCACAGGGAAATTATAAAACAAAGTGTGACATCCAGTCACATAAGGAGATATTAGGACAGGCGACCAAAAGCTTGGGCAAAGAGTTTTAAGGAGTCTTAAATAGTCGCTTGGATGTACAGAATTTGAGCCTTACTGAAAAAAAGAGACATGTTATTGAAGATTTTCACTCATCAGGACAGAGACAAAAATATCAATTTCAAAGGGAACAGTAATTTCTACTGCTTGAGAAAAAGGTGCTGATTGGTTGGCTAGTCAGTTGCCATGGAGAATACAGCAGGGAGCTATTGTCCCCTATGCTTTTGTTTAATTCAATAATAGGCCCCAAGCCTGGACGTGTTCCTAATGCCTGCAGAGGTCAGGCCCCTGTGGATGAATATATGTAGCTTCTAGCACGTGTAAGTTGTTATGGCACAGCGAAAGTTAAACGTTGAGCTGCACAAATCCCAGAGGGAAACTTAAAACAGCTGCCACAACTGTTTTTGCAATTTGCATTTTATTTTGAGATGTGTGCCTTGAATTCAGTAGTAATAAGTCCACCGAGGCTTAGAATTTATTTTTTTACAAAACTAAATTAAACATTTAATAAGAGAAGAAAAGATTTTAAGCACATACATAGATCTACAAATTACTGCTATAATAACTCCTAAACTCCCTAATTAATCTGACTCCCAGTTACACCTCCATTAAGGCAACTGTAAAAATAAATAAGTTTCAACAGAGCCAGGCAAAGCGCACAATACCCTGGACAGTGATATTCACAGTGAGTTTTCTTAGTTTCGGTTCCTGTAGACAGTATCTTAACGCATAGAGGCTGGATGCTTTTCACACCTGTTAGATCTTAGAATTCCTTCACCCTTACCCATAGCATCATCTCCATTATACATGTTTCTCCCTTTTTAATGTAATTTCCATTGTTCCAATATGTCTTTGCAACTTTACTTTTCTTAGAATATAAATCTTTCATAGTACTCATATTATCAGTAACCTTTGGGAAAAAAAAATAAACTCACTGTTTGGCCTAACTTCTAATGGCTGGGTGTAACACCTTACCATCTCTTTGAAATTCAAACTACTCTTTATCCAAAAATGCAAATGTTCCTCTCACCTCACATTCAAAAACTTCAGCCATGTTTATGTAATTAGCATTTCAAACCTATCTTCCCTCTTGATCACTCAAAAGCTCCAGACCAGCTGTCTCCAATTCAATTAAATCCCCCATCCCCACTCACATACACATCCACACAGAGAAACTAATCCAAACCTCACCATTAACCTACCTTTACAATAAATCACAGTAATATGAAAATTATTATGTTTTCGTGACAAAGTGAGACACATTATGAGCCCGTCTGATAATCTTTGAAATTTGGTGTTCTTGTATCTGTCCTGGTGAGTACAAGATAAAAAGTTTTGACAGAATGTTTCATTTTTTTTTACAATACTCAAATGTCTTAAAGGAGGAAAGTGTGGTCGAGATAGGGAGAGAATTTGAGAGCTTGGGGACGAGAGAACTGAAGGCACAGTCACAAATGGTGGAGCAATTAAAATAGGGAATGTACAAAACCAGAATTAGAGGAGTGCAGATATCTCAGAGAGTTGTGGGGCTGGAGGAGATTACAGAGATAGGGAGGGGTGAGGCCATGGACGGATTTGAAAACAAGGATCAAAATTATACAATCTGGTTGTTGCTTGACCAGAAACCAAGGAAGGTCAGGAAGCAGAGGGGTGTGACGGGAATGGGCCTCGCTGTTAATGAAGACACAGACAACAGACATTTGGATGTGGTCAAGTCTGCAGAGGGTAGAATGTGGAAGACCAGCCAGGAGTGTGTTGGAATATTCGAGTCTGGAGATAACAACGGCAGTGATGAGGGTTTCAGCAGCAGATGCACTGAGACAGGGGTGAGGTTGGGTGATATTACGGAGGTGGAAACAGGTGATCTTAGTGATGGCACAGATATGAGGTCAGAAACTCATGTCGAGATCAAATGTAACACCAAGGTTGTGAACAAGACTGGTTTAATCCCAGACTGTTCCCAGGGAGAGAGATGGAGTTGGTATCCAGGGAATGAAGATTGGAGCAGTGACTGAAAATAGTGTCTTCAGTCTTCTCAGTGTTTAATTGATGTTAATTAGTCATCAGGAAGAGAAGCAGGAACCAGAATGGGCCATGAGACTGATGCCAGGTTTAACTCAGTTAGAGGGGAAGAAAAGGAAGGAAGGAAACCCTGGGAGGTTTGGAGAAACCACCTTCACAATCACTCATTAAATCTCCACACAGTAAGTTCTGGACACAAGGTTAACGTTTGCTATTCTGTATGGTCGGTCAGGGGGTTTCAGATTAATGTTTTGTCACGAGTATTGACTGAAGTGAATGATCAGACATATTGTTATCTCCAGTTGTAGAAATTTGTTAAAAGGATACAGAAATAATTGTCCAAAACTCTCACTGGATTTCAGCACAGGGAGGAGAGAGAGTGTGTGGGATGGGGATTTGCTGCTTTGGTGGAACAAGAGAGGAAAAAATGTTCCATAGCTGCTACAGTTGCTTGTTCTGAATTTCTATCCTGTGCTTACAGTGATGACTTTTGTAAACTCCTTTTACAGGGTATAAGAAGGGGACACCTTGTAGATGGGAAACTCAAACCAAACATCACATCAAGATCAGACAGTCACTCGATTCATCAGGACCTGAATACAATCGACCTTTGAATGTGGAAGGAGAAATGTTTGTCTGTTCTGTCTGTGGGAAAGATTTCAAACATCAGTGTGACTGGAAAAGCACCGAGACCCACACACACCCGAGTGAGAGTGTTCCAGTGAACTGACTGTGGAAAGAGCTTTAAACAGTCATACAGCCTGAAAAAATAAATCACACCATTCACAGTGGGGAGAAACTGTACACGTGTTCTCTGTGTGGATGAGGATTCAACTGATCATCAAACCTGGAGAGACACAGGGACACCTGCACCATGGAGAAACCGTGGAAATGTGAGGATTGTGGGAAAGGATTCAATTACCCATCTCAGCTGGAAAACCATCGACGCAGTCACACTGGGGAGAGACCGTTCACCTTCTCCGAGTGTGGGAAGGGATTCACTCAATCATCTGACCTGCTGACACACCAGCGAGTTCACACAGGAGAGAGGCCATTCACCTGCTCCAAGTGTGGGAAGGGATTCACCCAGTCATCCCACCTGCTGACTCATCAGCGGTTTCACGCTGGAGAGATACCATTCACCTGCTCTGAGTGTGGGAAGGGATTCCCTCACTTATCACACCTGCAAACACACCAGCGAGTTCACACTGGGGAAAGGCCATTCATCTGCTCTGAGTGTGGGAAGGGATTCACCAAGTCATCCAATCTGCCGACACACGAGAGAGTTCACAGTGGGAAGAGGCCATTCACCTGCTCTGAGTGTGGGAAGCAATTCACTCAGTCATCTGACCTGCTGATCCACCAGCGAGTTCACACTGGAGAGTGACCATTCACTTGCTCCGAGTGTGGGAAGGGATTCACTCAGTCATCCAACCTACTGACACACCAGCGAGTTCACACTGGAGAGAGGCCATTCACCTACTCCGAGTGTGGGAAGGGATTCACTCAATCATCTGACCTGCTGATTCACCAGCGGGTTCACACTTGGGAGCGACCATTTACTTGCTCCGAGTGTGGGAAGGGATTCACTCAGTCATCATACCTGCTGATACACCAACGGCTTCACACTGGAGAGAGGCCGTTTACCCGCTCCGAGTGTGGCAAGGGATTTATTCGGTCATCCCACCTGCTGAAACACCAGCGAGTTCATAAGTGACTTTTGAGATTGGATTCTGGTGTTATTTCTGCTGTTAATCTCATCCAGGACTGCACCATGTTCATTCTGACAGTTGGGGTTTGTTTCTGCTGATGTTAATAATCCCTGTAACTGGGCTGGTTTAATATTCTGGATCTATAGCTGATTGTGTTCTCGGGCTGCAGTGTCCCTTTAAGAACCGCTGTCTCTGATCTTTCCCCATAATTCAGGAACTCTCATCAGGAATTACTTTACAACAAGATTCTGAACTTTCACTTCGATCCTAAATTGATCTTTGGTATAAACTCTACAATTCAGTGTCTGAGAGGTTCCACTGATTAACATCTCCAATTAGAAAGTGCTGATTAATCCTTGCTGACAATTCTTACTGACTTGCACATTACTCCCAGCGACACCTCCATTATCCATCAGAAAGAAGGGGAATGGGAATTGGTGGAGAATCGAGAGTTCCCAAATGTTACCCCTCCCGCCTGATACAGAAATCCCCTCGGCACGGGAATGGAGACAAGTTCAATCCAAGTAACGGACCACAAGAAATCACTGTCTAATAACCCTGTAAAATCTTCAGAAGGGTGTGCAATATTACAGAAATAGCTCACTCCCTCTTAAGAAGAAAGCTTCCATAGCAGCTTGCTGGCTGACAAACACAGGACAGGCCTGTTATCTTTGCCAAGGACATGTCTCTAGCACAGGTCCTGAGACAAGCCATTTCTAACCCTGTTACGATTGGAACTCATGACCTATACGTAAACCAACTGTCTGTGTAAAGGTTAAAGCAGGCTCTTGAGAGCACAGAGATATTGACGTGATCCATACTGGCTTCAGCCGAACACCCACACTCTGGCTCACACCAGTTAACCGTTCAGAGGAGACTGTCACCACCAGCTACAGAGACCAGCACTCACTCTGCGTCATCCATCCATTGTCCTCTGGGACCGGTAAACCGTTCTCACCTGTCACGGGTCATGTGTTTTTCGTGTCTATTTCGTTTACGCATCATTTAAACTGTTGCTTCTGAATAAACTACTTTCAAATCGCTTCTGAGCTCAGCCCCCTTTTTGGGTAATCTGTGACTCCCGAACCTAAATCTTACCAGCCAGAATGAAGAGGGCAGTTCTGGTCGCCATATTATAGAAAAAGATTTACAGTCAGTGGATGGGCCCCAGAGTAGATTTAGTTTATGTTTAGTTAAAAAGGGTGCAATGTGTGGGTGTATTCTTTTTATTTTTGGAAAGGACAGGGCCCTGTGTGGGCCTACATGTAGCTTCTATCACGTGTGAGTGAGCCCGGCTGATAATCTTAAATTAGTTGTTCGAGTAATTCTTAGCACAATCAGGATTGTTTAGTGAGTGTTGTCCAAATGTGGAATCACATCTAATATTATTTAAGGGGAAGTTAGAGAAACACATGAGTGAGAAGGGAATAGATGGTTACAATGGCAGATTTAGATGAGGAAAGATGAGACCAGGCTCTAGTGGAGCATTAACACCAGCATGGACTGGGTGGGCTGAATGGCCTGTTTCTGTGTCATGTATCCGATGTAATTGCACTCCTGAAGGGTCTGGTTCTAACTTGTAGACTATACTGCCTATTCCTAGACTGCCTAACCAGCAGAAATAATTTCTATTCACCCTCTGTTCCCTCTGCTTCCCTTAACATGCTTGATTCTGCTGTTACTGTCACTGTTAATCACATCCAGAACTGAACCAAGTTCATTCTGACAGTTGAGGTTTATTTTTACTGATGTTAATAATCCCTGTAACTGGGCTGGAGTTTAATATATTGATGTCTGTTCGATAAATCAGCTTTGTTTCAAACACACAGAATGTCGAGTCCTTGATTTCTCCAGGATAAGAGGAGACTAATTGATGTCCTGTTCCTGACTGCTCCATTTTTGGATCTTTTCTCCTTTCTAATTCTAGATTATTTTAGTTCTCAGACCTTTCGTTGCTCTCCTGGACAAGTCCCAGCTCCCCACACATCCCAGATGCCTCTCTTCGCCTTGGGATCCAGGGATTGTGTCGGTATTAAAAACATAAAATGCTGGAAATAATAACCCACACTTTTCCAAGCATTGATTTAGTCCGGGATTATTGGCCCCAACCTCTCCCACCACTGATGTGAAGCTGATTGTCCTGGAATTGCTATGTTTTTGAACAGGGGTCTAACATTTACAATCTGTCAGTGCTTTGACACCACTACTATATAAGGAGGATTGGAGATTGTGACCAGAGCCTCCACAAGTTCCATGTGAAGGATGCTGTCTCTGACAGTGCAGCAGTCCCTCAATGTCACCCTGGAGTGTCAGCCTAGATAATGTGCTCAGGTTTATTAATATTTCCTCTTGTTACTGATGAGTCATTAAGAAACAATGGACTCTTATGACATCATCCAGTCCCAGTGCGATGATGTCATCAAGTCCCAGTGCGATGATGTCATGAAGACTATTAAATACCAGCGGAGCCTGAAACAGTGACAATTAATTTATCACTTTCTAATGGTGATTGACCTGCTGTGTATTTCCCCAGGCTTGTGCTTTTCAGTATTTGTATTTTTAATGTTGCCAAAAGCATACTCTTGTTTTGGCACTGAAACACAGACAATTTAAGTCAGTGAAATTCAATCCCCATCAAGTGCATTGGAGGACTCAACTGGTCTGAACTTCTTATGGTATCAATAAACAAAGATCCTACAAGGTGTTTATACGGGGAATTGTTTTTCTCTGAGACCAGGGATGGTCAAACTATGTCCCAAAGTTCAGATTTGGGCCTTGAGCCTGGACTATGGGGACCACATACATGGAGCACCATTACTAGATGTCCTTCATCCCTGATTTTAATTACTCCACCATTGGTGGCTGTGCCTTCAGCTGTCTGGAGCCGAAGCTCTGGAATTTCCACCCTAAACCTCTCTATCTTTCTACTTCACTTTCCTCCTTTAAAACACTCCTTATAACAGGCCTCTTTGACCAAGCTTTGGTCTAAGCTGACCTAATATGGCCATCTGACCTAATTTGTCTTTGTGCTCCTGTGAAACTCCTTGGGACATTTTATTATATTAAAAGCACAATATAAATATAAGTTGTTGCAGTTGTTGCTGTAGTTTAGTCAGACCTGATCGCTTGTTGAGTAAGTGAGTCTGTATAAATGTCATTCATAGTCACAGCTTTTTTTCATGGTTCAGTGAGGTCTGATCACATACTGAGTGAGTGAGTCTGTACCAATGTAACTCAAATAAACACAGCTTGTTAGAACAGACCTCGGGAGAAGGAAGCTCTGAACTAATCACTGGACTTTCTGTTCTCCAAAACTGAGAGGTGATTTTTTTTCCAAACATTCAAAATGACTAATAAAGTTATTAAAGATAATTTGTTGTTTTGAGCTGAATTATTTGGTAGAATTAGAGTGAAGGAGTGGGATTGACCCACAGCCTGAGTCACCACTTTAAGGACAGGAAGAGAGAAAATCTGTAGAGGGGAAAAGAATTCGGAGACCAGGCACTGAATCTGGAACAATGAGCAGAGAGGGGGAGGAGTGTGTGGGACAGGGATTTATAGATTTGGGGAATGAAAGTTGATAGAATATTCCATAGAAACTAGAATTGTCTGTTCTGAATTTCTATCCTGTACTGACAGTGATAATTTTTGTAAACTCTGTTTACAGGGGATTAGAGGGAGAGGATTTTCAGATGGGGAAACTCAAACCAAAAATCCTGCAAGATCTAATGTAATCGCTGAATTCAGGTATGATCAGCTTCTGATTATGGAAGGAGAAATGTTTGTCTGTTCTGTCTGTGGGGAAAGATTTAAATTATCAGTGTGACTGGAAAATCACCAGGACACACACACCCGAGTCAGAACATATATTGGAGTCTAACCTGACATCACGTCAAGTCTGGTTTAGATTCAGACAGTTGCCAGGCAGAGGAATGGAGTTGGTAATGAGGGAATAAAAACAATGGCTTCAGTCTTCCCGATACTCAAACACCCACACCCGGTGTTTCTGAGTCCTCCTCGCCCATCCATCAGCTCCATTCCTTTTCCATTGCGAGCGATCGTGAAGGTGGTTTCTCCAAACCTCCCAGGGTTTTGTTTCCTTCTTCCTCTCCCTCTGTAACTAAATTCAACTCAGTCTCTTGTCCCATTTTGGTTTCTGGTTCTCTACCTGCCCAAAGTAACCCTGAGCCAATGTTTTACAACGACCCATTTCATAGTTTCCCAAAGATCAGTTGATTTCACAGTGTAACATCTTATTTGAAGGGTTCATTTTGTGTGTGTGTTACACTGGAGAGAATGTGACTGGCTTCAATAAGATATATATATATATTTTAAGTGGAAAGATTTGAAATGAAGCCAGGGGCAGTGCATCAGAACAAATTGGACAGAGGAGCCCACTTCATCATTGCTGCTGCCATAGGACCTGATCCCCATCCCCCTCACCACTGCCCCATTCATGTCTGCAGGATATGTGGCCTATGAGGGTGACCAAGGACAGACTGTGTGGAGTGAAGGGTCCAGCAGCAGAACTGAGGGAAATCTGAGCACAAAACAGTGCTCAGGGGGAAGGAGTTAGGGGATGTTTGTCAGACTGGAAGAAAGTGAGAAGTGATGTCCTGCAGGGATCTGTGCTGGGAGCAACTACTGTTCATCACTTGGAATTGGAAATATCTTTATGTAATTTACAGGTGACAACAATTGGGTGATAGAGTTAAGAACGGGGAGTCCCGCACAAAAATCCAGGAGGATGTAAACAGACTGGCAAACTGGACAGATCAATGGGAAATAAAATTCAATCTAGTGAAATTTGAGGATGTTCATTTTGGGAGGAGCAATAAGGAGGCAGTTATTGGTTAGAATGTAAGAAATTAAATGGGGTAGACAATCAAAGAGTTCTGGAAATAAAAAACACCCACATAAATCACTAAAGGAACAAGAGAAATTGATAAGAGAACAGAGATAGAGCTGATGTTCATTTCTAGAGGAATTTGGAGCAACAGCAGTGAGGGAATCTTAAATTTCCAGAGGATATTGGTGAACTTGAAGGACTGTGTGCAGTTAACTTATAAGCTATAAAGCGCCTTTAATGTAATAAAATGACTAAATTTGCTTCATACTCACATTAGAAAACAAAATACGACACTGAGACAAGTAAAGAGATATTCAATCAGATGATCAAAAGTTTGGTCAAAGAGGTAGGTTTTAAGGAGCATCTTCCAGGAGGAAAGAGAGCCAGAGAGGTGGAGATAAAAGCAAACTACTGCGGATGCTGGAAATCTGAAACAAAAACAAAAATAGCTGGAAAAGTTCAGCAGGTCTGACAGCATCTGTGGAGAGGAAAACAGTTAACATTTCGGGTCCATATAACTGTTCATCAGAACCCTGATGAAGAGTCATTCGGGCTCGCAACGTTAACTGTTTTCCTCTCCGCAGATGCTGTCAGACCTGCTGAGCTTTTCCAGCGATTTTTGTTTTTGTGAGAGAGGTGGAGGTATTTGGAAGAGGATGTAAGAGACTGGGGCCTAGGCAGCTGAAGGCGTGGCCACTAGTGGTGGAGAGATTAAAATCAGGAATACTCAAAGGACCAGAATTAGATGAGTGTAGAACCCTCGAGTTAACCGAGATGCCAGAGTTAGGGAAGGGTGAAGCCAAGGAGGGATTAGCAAACAATGATGAGAATTTTCAAATCAAGATGGGAGTCAGTGTAAGTGGTTGAAAGGTGACTGAGACTTTGTCCGAGGCAGGGTCTGGGCAGCAGAGTTCTGAGTGACCTCAAGTTTAGGGAGGGTGCAACATGGGAGGCTGGCTTGGACTGCGTTAGAATTGTCAAGTCTAGAGGTGACACAGGAATGAAGGAGGGTTTCAGCAACAGATGAGCTGATACAGGGTGAGGAAATCTGATGTTCCGGAGGTGGATATAGGTGGTCTTTGTGATGGTGCAGGTATGTGATTGGAAGCTCATCTCAGTGTCAAATATGACACCAATATTGGGAAAAATCTGGTTTAGTCTCAGACGTTTGCAAGAGAGAAGGATGGAGTCAGTAGCTAGGGAATTAAAACAATGGATTCAATTTTCACAATGTTTAATTCAGTGACATTTCTGCTCATCCAGTGCTGAATGTTTCATAAGTTGTCAGATAATTTAGCCGAAGTGCTTAAGTCGAGGGAAATGATGGTGAGATAGAGCCGCTTCTCATCAAATGTTCATGTGAAAACTGATGCTGTGTTTCAGTTGGGGACATTACTGGTCAGCAAGTAATGAGGAATAGGACGGGGTCAAGGGTAGATCCTTGGGATCACCAGCGGTAACTGTGAGAATGAGAAGGGAAAACATTGCAAGTGGTTCTCTGACTATAAATAGATAGAGCAGAATGGAACCAGGAGAGAGCAGCCCCACCCAGCTGGACGACAGTGGAGAGGTGTTGGAGCAGAATGGTGTGGTCAACCTTGTCAAAAGCTGCAGACAGGTCGAGAAGGACAAGAAGGGATAGTTTACCTTTGACACAGTCACATCGGATGTCACTGGTGGATTTGATCAGAGCTGTTTCAGTAGTGTGGCAGGGGAGGAACCTGATTGGAGGGGTTCAATCATGGAGTTCTGAGAAAGTAGGACACGGATTTAGGTGATTACAGAACATTTTAAGGATTTTAGACAGGAAAGTGAGGTTGCAGATGGGGCAGTAGTTTGCAAAGATGGAGGGTTGAGTGTTTTTTTTAGGTTGTTTGTTTTGAGGACAGGGGTAATGATGATAGATTCAAAGGAACGTGGAGCGGTGCCTGAAGAGAGGGAACTGTTAACAATATCAGTGAACATGGGGAAGTTGGATGATCATAGGTTTAGTGGGAATAGGGTCAATGGAGCAGGAGATGGGTCTGATGGACAAGATGAGCATTGAGAGGGCATGAGAGGAGATGGGAGAGGAACTGGAGAAAGATGTGGGTTCAGAGCTCGGACAAGGGGAAGCTTTAGATACAGTTTGTCCCAGTTGGGTCGTGGAAGGGAGGGAAGCAGCAGAGGCAGCTGATCGGATTGTCTCAATCTCAGTGACAAAGAAGCTTCATGAGCTCCTCACACTTGTTGGAAGTGAGGGTGGAGGAGACAGGGCAGAGGGAGAGCCCTTGAAAAGGAATTAACTTATCTTAGAGATATCAAAGACTCAACACACTGTGTGTAACACAAAGCTGATTTATTTGACTTTTATCCAGAATTTTAACCCCTATAACTGGGCTGGAGTTTATTAACATCAGCAAAAACAGATCCCAATGAACATGGATGTGATTAACAGCAAAATCTCATCACTGTAGTTCCTTGTGAACTTGCTGATGTCTCAGCAGGGTAGATGAGTGAGCAAATTCCTTCTTACACTTGGTACAGCTGAATGGCCTCTCCCCAGTGTGAACTCGCTGGTGCTCCAGCAGGTTGGTTGAAGTAGTGAACCCCTTCCCACACTTGGAGCAGGTATATGGCCTCTCCCCAGTGTGAACTCGCTGGTGTGTGAGCAGGGTGGATGATTGAGCAAACCTCTTTCCACAATCAGGGCAGGTGAACGGTCTCTCCCCAGTGTGAATTCGCTGGTGAACAGTGAGATCAGATGATCGCTTGAAACCAGTCCCACAGTGAGAGCACTTGAATGGTCTCTCATCAGTGTGAACACGTTGATGGCGCATCAGTTCCCTGGAACTTTTATAGCACTTCCCACAGTGTCGGCATTTAAAAGGTCTCTCGTCAGTGTGAACTCGCTGGTGAGCTAACAGGTTGGATGACTGAGTGAATCCCTTCTCACACTCAGAGCAGGTAAACAGCCTCTCCCCAGTGTGAGTGCGCCGGTGAGTTTCCAGCTCAACTGGAGAATCAAAACCCTTCCCACAATCCCCACATTTCCACGGTTTCTCTCCGTTGTGACTGCATTTATGTTTAGACAGGCCAGATGATCGGCTGAAGCCTCGTCCACACACAGAGCACGTGTACGGTTTCTCTCCACTGTGAACGGTGCTTTTTCCTTCCATGTTGAAAAGCCGGTGATATTCACGTTACGATAAATTGGGCGACTCTGTTAGATCCTGATGTGATATTTGGTTTCAGTTTCCCGACTGCAAATCCTCCCCTTCTAATACCCTGTGAAATTGATTTAAAACAGAAAAAGGGAGTGAGAGAGAACCCACAAAAACACAAAGGCAGGTTGTGAAATTGAGCTGAATGAATCTGGGAAATTGTGGGGCCAGCACTAAGAAAAAATGACCATGAAAACTGTTGGATTGTCATAAAAACCCAACTGGTTCACTAATGTCCTTCAGGGAAGGGAACCTGCCACTCAGTCTGGGTATACACAAGACTCTGGCCTCTATGAGAGCAGAGAGAGATTGAGAGAACAAGAACATGAGACACATAATCCTTCAAACCCTCAACCACCCACCTAGAAGGGGCAGGATAGCAGGTGCATGTGTACACTACCACCTCCAAATTGCCCTCCCAATCACACACTGCCCTGACTTATCGGACATCCAGTTCTGGATGAACAGAAATTTCCTCTATTTAAATATTGGGAAGACTAAATACATTGTCCTCACTGACCCACACAGGCTCCCGGTGAAGCAGTTCCTCCATTTAAAATTCTCATTCTTGTTTTCAAATCTTCCTCTTCCTTATTTCCAGTCACACAGATGTTTGAATCTTTTTCCACAGCAAACATACCTTCAGGTTCTGATGAATCGAGTAACTCTGTCAGGTTTTGATCAGATGTTTGGTTTGAGTTTCCCGCCTTCAAATCCTGTTCTAATATCCTGTAAAAAAAAATTCTTCACTATTGAATCAGAGGGTTGTGGGTTCATGTCCCACTCCCGGAAACCAAGAACTGTGATTGTACTCGAAAAGAGTTGCAATCTGTGACTGTTGATAACTCGAAAGAGTATCAGTCTTATATAGAAATTGAGAAGAGACAATGAGTTTGCTGGGTGTAAATCCTCCACTTCTAATATTCTGCAAGAGAAATTTACAAAACCTGTATCAGGAGAGACAAACATTTCTCTTGGATTGAGTTTGCTGTGTGTAAATACTCCCCTTCTAAACCCCTGTAAAAGGAGTTTCCAAAATCCATCCGTGTCAGTCCAGGATAGAAATTCACAACATTCTCTCCTCCAGCTACCTGGACCAGCATTACCGCGCATGCGCCCCGCTGCTCATTGCACCCCCTATAAAGATGGCGGCCGTTAATTCCGGTTACCAACCTGGTGACGCGGTCGCGCAGTTGTTGAAGTCTGGTTTTTATGCAAACACGGAACCAGAAGTTTCTTAATCGGAATTTCACACCTCCACCAGATGTTTATGAATCCTCCCCATTCAGTCCGCGTCCTCCATTACCCTCCTACAATTGGCCGTTTCGCATCGTTTGCAGAGTCAAGATGACCACCTCCCGACTGCTGCAGCACCCACACTGCGCGTGCGCTGTTTGTCTCCCGCAATGCGCATGCTTCATTTCCAGTCCGTGATTGCGCTTGCGCAAGAGACTCCTGACGTAAGGATAGGACACGTTCCTATTCGCCAAGAATCCTGGGTAAGAGCCCCGCCATTGAACATCGGTATTTTAGATTAGAAAATTATCCTTTATGATCCGATTATGATTGCAGCCATACCGCGAAGATATAAAATTATTAAATCAATGAATGCAGCAGTCATTAACAGCAGGACAAAGCCCTACAGTTAGATGTGAACTCATTGGAGTCTCAGTGGGTGTGCTAAACAAGTGATTATATTTATATTTGGAACATTTAAACCACGTTTTGTTAGTAGTAATGCAAAAGCATCAGACCCTTTGAACTTTTAGAGCTGGACTGTTCACAGGTATGGAAGCTGAGTAAATCCCATTACGCACATGAAATACCTGAATGGTCTCTCTCCAGTGCTTTGTTTTCATTATTTATTCACAGGATATGCACTTCACTGGCTGGGCCAGCATTTATTGCCCATCCCTAGTTGCCCTTGGAAGTGGCGGTGAGCTGCCTTCTTGAACAGCTGCATTCCATGTGGTGTAGGTACACCCACAGTTATGTTAGTGGGGGGAGTTCCAGGATTTTGACCCAGCAACAGTGAAGGAACGACGATATATTTCCAAGTCAGGATGGTGAGAGTCTTAGAGGGGAACTTCCAGGTGGTGGTGTTCCCATCTATCTGCTGCCCTTAACTTTCTAGGTGGTAGCAGTCCTGGGTTTGGAAGGTGCTGTCCATGGAAACTTGATGAATTCCTGAAGAGCATCTTGTAAATGCTACACACTGCTGCTACTGTGCATCGGTAGTGGAGGGAGTGAATGTTTGTGGATATTTGCTAATCAAGCGAGCTGCTTTGTCTTGGATGGTGTCAAGCTTCTTGAGTGGGGGCTACATTCATCCAGGCAAGTGGGGAGCATTTCATCACAGCCCTGACTTGTGCCTTGTAGATGGCAGACAGGCTTTGGGGAGTCAGGAGGTGAGTTAATCTTTGCACTATTCCCAGCCTTTGACCTGCTCTTGAAGCCACTCTCAGTCTGACCTCCCTGTCTTTGTCCTTCCACATTATTCCTTTGGAGTTTAACGGAAGCTCAGAGAACAGAACCTCACCTGCCAATCAGAAACTCAAGCATGAGAAGCTCATCTTTGATCAGACACTTTACAATCTTCCAGATTTAACATTCATTTCAATGATTATAATTCGGAACCACCACAACCCTTTATTTCAGACAGCAGGTGCTCGTAATGGTTTTGCTGTTACCATTTATTCCCCTCGGGGCCTGTCTGTTGTTTCTTCTCTTATCAATTAGTTTTTTGCCTTGTCACATTATCACAATTCTGTCTTGCACCAACACCCCCTTTGTCATTAAATCATTCTTGCCTTCCACCCTATGATAATGTTCATTCCTGATCTCAGTCTCTATTTCTCCTGACTCTCTACTTGTTTGTAAACTTATAATCTCTAAATTCTTCCAGTTTGGATAAAGGGCACTGACCTGAAATACTCAGTTCATTTCACTCTCCATGGAATCTTTTTGACCTGCTGAGTATTTCCAACATTTTCTGTTGGAAATCAAACAGGGAATTGCATATGTCAAGGAATCGGTATGACCACTACACTATGGAAATCAGTGTCAAACCAGCCTGGACCGACGGGAACTGAGCCATACATCTCTCACTCCAATTCACAAATTGAAAAAAACTGGAAATACTTAGCAGATCAATTGGAGACTGTGGAGAGCAAAACAGTTAATGGTTCAGGTCTCTGAGCTTCCATCAGAACTGGAATTAAAGGAGAGAGATGCAACAGATTTTCAGAAAGTTCACAGACAAGGAAAGGGGGAGAGGGAAAGGACAGAAGAGAAGGTTTGTGATAGGTTGGGAGGCAGGTGAGATTACTTAACACAAAGGATAAGGTTGTAAGGTAAAACCTATGGTGATGGAACTAGGAAAGAAACTAAAGGTGGCAGAGCTATTCTGTAACCACCATCTATTTCTGCTCTGATTGGAAATGTGTTGCTTCTCTTTTAACCCATTTCACTTGTGTCCGACATTGAAAACTCTCAATCCTTCTTTACCGTGACCTTTTATAAACAGGGGGCGCGATGGTGTAGTGGTATTGTGGCTGGACTAGTAATCCAGAGACCCAGAATAATGTTGGAATTCTGCTATGCCAGATGGTGGAATCTGAATTCAATGGCAATCTGGAATTGAAAGTCTAATGATGACCATGAAACCATTGTCGATTTTTGTAAAACCCCACCTGGCTCACTAATGTCCTTACCTGGTCTGGCCGACATGTGATTCCAGACCCACAGCAATGTGATTGACTCTGAAATGCCCTCTGAGGCCACTCAGCTGTATCAAACCGCTACAAATTCTCAAAAAAGGAATGAAACTGGACAGACCACCCAGCATCGACCTAGGCACCGGAAATGACAATGGCAATCTCAGTCCTGTCGACCCTGCAAAGTCCTCCTTATTTACACCTGGGGGCTAGTGCCATAATTAGAACAGCAGTCTCACAGACTAGTGAAGCAACAGCCTGACATAGTCATCGTCACGGAAGCAGTCCTTACAGATAATGTCCCAGACATCACCATCACCATCCCTGGGTATGTCCTGTCCCATCGGCAGGACAGGCCCAGAAGAGGTGGCAGCACAATGGTATATAGTCGGGAGGGAGTTGCCCTGGGAGTCCTCAACATCGATTCCGGACCCCATGAAGTCTCATGGCATCAGGTCAAACATGGGCAAGGAAACCTCCGGCCGATTACCATGTACCATCCTCCCTCAGCTGATGCATCAGTGCTCCTCAATGTTGAACACCTCTTGGAGGAAGCACTGATGGTGGCAAGGGCGTAGATTGTACTCTGGGTGGGGGACTTCAATGTCCATCACCAAGGGTGGTTCGGTAGCACCCCTACTGACCAAGCTGGCCGATTCCAAAGGGATATAGCAACTAGACTGGGTCTGCAGCGGTTGGTGAGGGAACCAACAAGAGGGAAAAACACACTTGACCTCATCCTCACCAACCTGCCTGCTGCAGATGCATCTGTCCATGACAGTATCGGTAGGAGTAATCACCGCACAGTCCACATGGCGACGAACTCTCACCTTCACATTGAGGATACCTTCCATCATTTTATGTGGCACTGCCACTGTGCTAAATGGGATAGACTTTAACAGGTCTAGCAGCTCAAGACTGGGCATCCATGAGGCGCTTTGGGCACCATCAGCAGCAGAATTGTACACAAACACAATCTGTAACCTTATGGCCTGACATATCCCCCACTCGGCCATTACCATCAAGCCAGGGGATCAACCCTGGTTCAGTGAAGAGTACAGGAGGGCATGCCAGGAGCAGAATCAAGCATACCTAAAAAGTGAGGTGTCAACCTGGTGAAGCTGTAACACAGGACTACTTGCATGCCGAACAGCATGAGCGGGAAGTGATAGACAGAGCTCAGCAATCCCACAACCAACGGGTCAGAACTAAGCTCTGCAGTCTCGCCACATCCAGTCATGTATGGTGGTGGATAATTAAGCAGCTCACTGAAGGAGGAGGCTTCAGAAATATCCCCACCCTCAATGATGGATGAGACCAGTACAAGAGTGCAAAAGATAAGGCTGAAGCATTCGCAACAACCTTCAGCCAGAAACATCGAGTGGATGATCCATCTCGGCCTCCTCCGGATGTCCCCAGCATCACAGATGCCAGTCTTCAGCCAATTCAATTCACGCCACGTAATATCAAGAAATGGCTAAAGGCGCTGGATACTGCAAAGACAATAGGCCCTGACAATATCCCGGCAATAGTACTGAAGACTTGTGCTGCAGAACTTGCCCCGCCCCTAGCCAAGCTGGCCCAGTACAGCTATAACACTGGCATCTACCCGGCTATGTGGAAAATTGCCCGGGTATGTCCTGCACACAAAAAGAAGGACAAATCCAACCAAGCCAATTACTGCCCCATCAGTCTACTCTCGATCATCAGTAAGGTAATGGAAGGGGTCATCAACAGTGCTATCAAGCGACACTTGCTTAGCAATAACCTGCTCAGTGAATGCCAGTTTGGGTTCTGCCAGGGCCACTCAGCTCCTGACCTCATTACAGCCTTGGTTCAAACACGGACAAATGAGCTGAACTCCAGAGGTGAGGTTAGAATGACTGCCCTTGACATCAAGGCAGCATTTAACCGAGTGTGGCATCAAGGAGCCCTAGCAAAACTGGAGTCAATGGCAATCAGGGGGAAAACTCTCCGCTGGTTGGAGTCATACTGCGCACAAAGGAAGATGGTTGTGGTTGTTGGAGGTCAGTCTCCTCAGCTCCAGGACATCACTGCAGGACTTCCTCAAGGTAGTGTCCTAGGCCCAATCATCTTCAGCTGCTTCACCAATGACCTTCCTTCCATCATAAGGTCAGAAGTGGGGATGTTCGCTGATGATTGCACAATGTTCAGCACCATTCGTGACTCCTCAGATACTGAAGCAGTCTATGTCAAATGTAGCAAGACCTGGGCAATATCCAGGCTTGGGCTGACAAGCAGCAAGCAACATTCACACCACATAATTGTCAGACAATGACCAGCTCAAACAAGAAAGAATCCAATCATTGCCCATTGATGTTCAATGGCACTACCATCGCTGAATCCCCCACTATCAACATCCTGGGGGTCACCATTGACCAGAAACTGAACTGGACTAGCCATATAAATACTGTGACTACAAGAGCAGGTCAGAGGCTACAAATCCTGTGACCAGTAACTCATCTCCTGACTCCCCAAAGCCTGTCCACCATCTACAAGACACAAGTCAGGAGTGTGATGGAATACTCCCTGCTTGCCTGGATGAGTGCAGCTCCTACAACAATCAAGAAGCTTGACACCGTCCAGGACAAAGCAGCCCACTTGATTAACACCACATCCACAAACATTCACTCCCTCCACCACCAACGCAGTGTGTGCCATCTACAAGATGCACTTCAGGAATTCACCAAGGCTCCTTCAACAGCACCTTCCAAAGCCACAACCACTACCATCTAGAAGGACAAGGGCAGCAGATAGATGGGAACACCACCACCTGGAAGTTGCCCTCCAAGTCACTCACCATCCTGACTTGGAAATCTATTACCGTTCCTTCACTGTCGCTGGGTTAAAATCCTGGAACTCCCTTCCTAACAGCACTGTGGGTGTACCTGCACCACATGGACTGCAGCAGTTCAAGAAGGCTGCTCACCACCACAAGGGCAACTAGAGATGGGCAATAAATGCAGGCCCAGCCAGCAAAGCCCACATCCCGAGAATGAATTTTTAAAAAGTACCAGTGTGAAAGATAAAACAGGAGATTGGCCCTTTCTACGTATATCCTACAACAACAACTTTTATTTATAAAGCGCCTTTAACCTGTTGAAACGTCACAAGGCGTTCCCCAGGATTATTATACAACAAAGTATGATATGAAATCTCATATTCGGTCAGGTGACTAAACCTTGGTCAAAGTGGGAGGCTTTAAGAACTGTCTTAAAGGGGGAAAGTATCGATTTCATGTTCCAGCTCACAGCAATGGTTCTTCTCATTGGTGAAGAAGTCGCTTGTGTTCAACCTAAACAGGCCATTTGGTCGGAGAAACTTGTCTCTGGTGAAAGAGATCAGGAATGAAAAAAAAAGACAAAAGTAGCCTCCATAAGCCAAATGTCAAACATTACCTACTTGTCCCACCCTCCCCTTAAACTAGCTTATATTTCACCTCTCTTCTATTTTTACTTAGTTCTGTTGATGGGTCATCCGGACTTGAAACATTAACTGTGTCCCTCTCCGCAGATGCTGCCAGATCTGCTGAGTTTTTCCAGATATTTTTGTTTTTATTATCGGTAGTTTCCCTGATGTCCAATTATTCGGATTAGGCGCTTTCATCGACACCTAGGTTGAAAGGTTTTGGAATGAAAGTTGCACATGAGCAGCTTATGGGACTATTTCACCTCACTGTCAACTTCATGTTCCAGCTCACAGCAACCGTTGTTTTCATTGGCTGAAGAAGTCGTTTGTGTTGAACCTAAACAGGCAGTTTTGTGATGAAAGAGATCTGAAATGAAAAAAAATATATAGGCAAAAGCAGCGTAGATAAGCCAAATCTAAATCTCTTTTGCAGTTTCCCTGGTGGTTAGGATTCCCCATGGCCTGGGTTCGATTCCTGGCCGAGGAAGGAAATTTTATTGGTCTTGTGAAATTGTTAAAACGAGTGTAAATTACTGATTGATTGAAAATATTGAACAGCTCGACCAGAATCAATGGGATGAGAGTTGAAGTTTCGCCTCAGAGCTGGAAACATCACACTTGGAACAAGTCGAGAACTAACACAGAGGCGGAGTGAGGGAATGAAAGGAGAGGAGAAGAGAAGTCGGTTTGCAAAGCTCTGGCCATAGGGATGTTGGTGTGAGGCAAAATCTGGGTGTGAGAAGGATATATTTTGCTGCCTCCTGTTTGCACTGGCACAAATATCACTCCTGATGGACCAACAAATCACAACTGCTCTTTGAAAGCAGCACGCCCGGCCGAATGGCCTCTTTCTGTGTTGTAAGTTTCTATAATTTTACGTTTCCCAACAGCACGGGACATTCTGCCATTTTATAACCCACTCGAGCGAGATGTACATTCTTGCCTTGTATTCATCTCTTTTGAAACCAAGACACAGAGTAAATTCAGTGAGTTTTCTTGTCATTTCTAGCACGAAATTTGTTACAGGACTAATTGAACGACACATTAATGGTGCCAATCCTTCACTGGAGCTCACCGTATCCAAAGAGCACTGTTACCATCAGCCTGTTCTGAACCTTCTTGCAGTACATCTGCCGAACAATATAAGCTTATCACAGCTCTGCTTTCTTCACATAGAAATCCAATATGAAAATATGAACAATTTCAAAGCTGAACAATGTACACAAGACTGGAAGGAGATTGTGACTGTGGATAATCGGCACTGTGCACATTCCTGTAATCAGTATCTGGGAGAATCAGGAAGATGAGATCCTGGTGCCTTTTGTCTGCAAGCCTTACATTCTTACAAGTCTTACATTCCCATGAACTGACTTTGTCTGCATCAAGCAGCTAATTGAACCTGGAGCTGGAGGCGAGGCAGAGACAGAAGCAGAAAGAGATGCGACATGAAAGTGCCTTGAATTTGATGTCTGTCAGTTGCCTTCAGTGGTGGATGTCTGCCTTGTAACGATTAGTTGGTGTTTTTTTTAAATCAGCAAGATTTTAGAAATATTGCAGTGCCCAACATGGGGATCAAACCCACGATCCTGTGCTTAAAAGTGTCCTGCTGTGCCGACTGAGCTAGCCAGTCATGTAAACAAAACAATTCCAATATCCCAACACACCTGTTGCTTTCCACTTGATACCTCAGCTTGTTCTGAATTTCAAAGTGTCGAAGGTAATCGATGTACAAAAGCCCCAAGGCTGCAATGCATTCCTCTCAATCATCAATAACATCATTCACACCTTCCACTTCTTAGCTGCACCTCCTTCCAAACATTGTGATCTATTTTCCTCAGGCTTTGTTCCTGGGTTTAATATTTATCTGCATTGTGCCTTCATTTTTAAATGAGATTCGCTTCAGTATCCAACATAAGTTGAATTGCAAACCTGACGGACAAACAATGGAAAACAAGTCACTCGGTAACACAAATCCCATGGTGCTCATTTTCAGATTCACAACAGTCAGCTTTTCAATAAAATGAAGGAATTTTACAGTGAAAAGATTTAGAAAGTTTATGTGACTTTTATTGTGACTCACTCACTCGGGTATTCTGTAAATGCTGCTCGGAGGCTTAGTGCCAGGATATCATCTACCTCCATTTTCCTGAGCCTGTGCTCGGTGTATTGGGAGGTTTGGCCCGGGTTGGAGTATCTTGTGTCCCAGGGATGGGTAGTAACCCGCTGATTGAAGCTGCAGTCGCCGCTTTCTGCTGGCAGCAGGTGATTGGAGAGTGCGGGGTCGGAATATTGCTGCTTTTCCCTGTCTCACTCACTGTGGAGCTGAGGAAGAGAGAATCATTGATGGGTTTGTTTGAATCCAATATTTTCATAGATTTCTAATGAGTTAGAAGTAGGTCTAAATCTTTACTCACTATATTTGACAGAAAAATTAATTTAAAAAAAAGCTGTTTGTCTGGGAGCTCACTAGATAACAGTAGATGTGGCACCGTTTTGGGGAGATTATCTTACAGCTCAAGTATCCAATGACAACCCGGAACTGTGTGACAATGAATACTGATGGAGGTAAAACACTAAAAGCTTCACCCTTGGATGGTTTTGAATTAATAAACCTTTCAGTTAATAGGCAAACACACTGACCAACTGCACCACAGAGACTTATACAAGTTTGGTCTACAAGGTATCCTAACTAGGGTGTCAATGAGACTAATCTTCAGATTGTCACTACCCAGATAATCATCATTCGCTATCAGTTTTCATCTTCCAAAATAAAGAGTGGGACATTCATTATGGATACATGGAAACAGTCTGATCCCACCCACTGCAGACACATCCATATCACCGGGAACCAGCTCTCCTACAACCGGTGCCGTCTCCCTTCGAGCCTTTCGGTGTTTTGCCTGTTACCAAGTATTCTGATTGTCCCGAAGCCGATATTAGGTTTGAATTCCTGATGTGCAGTAACGAGAATCCTTTCAATGTCTCAGATCAGTAATTTCACTGATAACATCAGAGTCAATGTTCCAGCGTCGTGAAGAAGGGAAAAGTGCCTTGACTGTCTCTGGTCAGTCGGACAGTTCACCCTTCATTCTCCTCTGATTCCATTCCTCAAAGGGGATTTTCATTTTCTTTTTGAGTTCCCTGACCACATCTGGCAGCATCTTTGGATTGAGAGGTGTAATTAACAATTCAGATGCAGTCCAGTTCTGACGAAAGGTTACAGACCTGAAATGAAAACTATGTTTCTCTCTCCACAGACTGAGAATTCCAGCATTTTCTGTTTATATTTCAGATAACCAGCATCTGCAGTATTTTGCTTTTCTTTACCTGATAAGTGAAACAAAAAAGATCCTGA
Source organism: Cetorhinus maximus (assembly GCF_964194155.1). NCBI lineage: Eukaryota > Metazoa > Chordata > Chondrichthyes > Lamniformes > Cetorhinidae > Cetorhinus > Cetorhinus maximus. Next base: position 36,968,585 of record NC_135901.1, on the reverse strand, counting down.
GAGTACTTGACAGGGCCATTGTGGAGAGGATGTTGCCTCTTGTGGGAGAATCTAGAACTCGGGATCGCTGTTTAAAAATAAGGGGTCACCCATTTATAACAGAGATGAGGCGATTTTTTTTTCTCTCAGCGGGTTGCGAAACTTTGGAACTCTCTTCCTGAAAAGGCTGTGGAAGCAAAGTCTTTGAATATTTTTAAGGCAGAGGTGGATATATTCTTTATAAGCAAGGGGGTGATAGGTTATTGGGGGTTTGCGGGATACAGATTTTAGGTTACAATCAGATCAGCCATGATCTTATTAAATGGCAGAGCAGGCTTGAGGGGCCTAATGGCCTACTCCTGCTCCTTGTTCTTATGCAGTGCAAAGAATGTGGTGCCCATTACCAGTAGATTTCAAGGTCCATGTCTGAGCTGAAAACATATAGGTAAACTGACACTGTAAACAAATTGTTCACCAGCTGGAAATGGAATGGGATTTGCTCTATCATCCCATTTACTGACACAGCAACACAGTCTCGCTGGTGGGAGACCATTCAGATACTTCACGTGTGCAAAGGGCTTTATTCAGTTTGCCCACACGTTAACACTCCAACTTTAAAAGTTCAAAGGATTTGATCCACAATCACAGCATTGCTACTGACCATGTATAGGAGTGGGCGGGGAAGTCACTAGTTCACCACATTTGTTCTGCTGTTCATAACATCCAGGAGAGAAGTGTCATGGAGCCCAGAGCAATGTGGCCGTTGCATCAATTGACTTAACAATTTTGTGTCTTGCCCCTATGGCACCTATCGTATTCCGATTACAGGAGGTAGATATTCTACAATTTGGCCTTTCAATGGCGGAGTGGTCACCCAGCTCTCACTGCGGGACAGATTATGCCTTATCCTCACAACAGAAGCTCCTTGTGCATGCGCATTGCTGAGTATGATGGGACATACGCATTTCGGACGGTGTTCGGAGCATGCGCTTTGCGGTCTGAACAACACCAGTTTCTCCAGCCTAACCTTGCAACTAAAATCCCTCATCCCTCGATCCATTCTGTTAAATCTCCTCTGCACCCTCTCAAGGACCCTCACATCCTTCATAATGTGTGGTGATCACTGGTTTGCACAGACCCAGATGTTTTGTGTCCGTGACATCATCACACATCAACAATTACGTGGTGACATCATCACACAGCGACAATTACAAGGTGACATCATCCTGCTCCCCGGGTATTTCCTCAACTGGGAGATTTTTCTCTGACTCCAGTGCATTTGATATCTTTCCAGCTGCAGATGATGAAGGAACAGTGATATATGCCCAAATCAACAACTACAATTTGTACTTATATAGCTCCTTTTGAGTAATAGAACGATCCAAGACGTTTCACAGAAATGTTCAAATGCAACATTTACACTGGGCTACATAAGGAGCAAAGATTGGCCAGCGGGGTTAGTTTTAAGGAATATCTTAAAGGAGGAAGGAGAGATGGAGATGTTCAAGGAGCAAATTCCACAGCTCATGGGCCTGGAGCTGAAGGTGCAGCCAACAAAGTTAGAACAGTTAAAATCAGGAATGCTCAGAAAGCCAGGAATAGAGGAGTGCAGATATCTTGGAGGGTTGTGAGGCCGAAGGAGATTACAGAGATCAGGAGGGGCCATGGACGAATAGGATATAAGGGCGGGAATTTGAAAATTGTATTGTTTCTTAACCCTGAGCCTTTGTAAGTCAGCAAGCTCAGGGGTGATGGGTGAACAAGACTCGGTGCGAGTAAGCACACCGGCAGCAGAGTTTTAGATGACCTCAAGATTACAGGGATGTTGAATGTGGGAGGCCGGCTAGGGGTACATTTCTGCTGATGTTAATAAACTCCAGCCCAGTTACAGATGTCAATACTCTGGATAAAGTAAAATAAATCAGCTTTGTGTGAAGTACAGTGTGGTGAATCTTTTTAGACTCGAACACAAGTTAGTTCCTTTTGAAGTGCTCTCCCTCTCCCCTGTCTCCTCCATCCTCACCTCCAACAATAAGTGTGAGGAGTTCATGGAGCTTCTTTGTCACTGCGATTGAGACAATCCAATCAGCTGCCTCTGCTGCTTCCCTCCCTTCCACTCGCCCACTGAGCCAAACTATCTCAAAAGTTGACCCTTGTCCGAGTCATGAACTCACAACTTTCTTTATTTTCTCCCCTATCTCCTTTCATACCTGAAATAGAAGCAAAGTACTGCAGATTCTGGAAATCTAAATAAAAACAGAAAATGCTGGAAAAACTCAGCAGGTCTGTTAGCATCTATGGAGAGACTAACATAGTTAACGTTTTGAATCTTGAGGGGTTTGACAGGGTGGATGTGGAGAGAATGTTTCCTCTTGTGGGAGAATCTGGAACCAGGGGTCACTGTTTAAAAATGAGGGATCGCCCATTTAAGACAGAGATGAGGAGAATTTGTTTTTCTCTCAGAGGGTCGTGAGTCTTTGGAACTCTCTTCCTCAAAAGGTGTTTGAAGCAGAGTCTTTGGATATTTTTAAGGCAGAGGTAGATAGATTCTTAATTAACAAGGGGGTGAAAGGTTATTGGGTGTAGGCAGGAGTGTGGGGTTGAGATTACAATCAGATCAGCCATGATCTTATTGAATGGCGTAGCAGGCTCGAGGGGCCGATTGGCATATTCCTGCTCCGAATTCGTCATATGTTCGTATGACTCTTCTTCAGAGCTGAAGAGGTCGAAATGTGATGGAATTTATGCTGCTGAAAATGAAGGGGGTGGGGGTGGGTTACTGGAGCAAAATAGAAGGGCGAGGATTGGTTGGAGGTCAGGAGTGAGTAAATGACGAAGATGTCATGGACAGAACACAAAGCAGTGATAATGATACGATTAAAGACTAACGCAGGTATTAATAGCAGCATATAGATCAATCATGTCTGAAAGCAAGATAATAGAATGTGTTAGTAGTAGAACAAAGGTCAGCATTTTCTGAAAGAAAAACGTGAGAACAAGGTACAGACTGGCACTTGGCAGGAGGAGGTGGGTGGAAAGAAAATCAACATGGAGGACATAGTTCATGGTCTGACATTGTTGAACTCAATGTTAAGTCCAGAACACAGTCAAGTGCCTGATCAAAAGATACACTCCCTTTCCTCCAGTTTGTGTTTAGCTTCACTGGAACATTGTAGCTGGCTGAGGCTGAAGGCTTGCTCTCATGCTCACGTTTCTGTCCTCGGCCTGCTACACTGTCCCAGTAAAGGTTTTGACATTATGTCTGGTTTGAGTTTCCAGCTGTAAATTTTCCCATTCAAATATCCTATAAAAGGAGTTTACAAAAGCCAGCAAAGGATATAAATTCAGAGCAGACAATTCTAGTTTCTTTCCTTTTTAAAAGTTTGACGTGGGATGCGGGTGTGACTGGCAAGGCCAGTATTTGTTGTCCAATCTCTAATTGCCCTTGAGAAGCCGGAGGTGAGACACTTTCATGAGTTGCTGTAGTCCACAGGTTCACACTGGGGAGAGACCATTCACCTGCTCCGAGTGTGGGGAGGGATTCACTCAATTATCCCACCTGCTGAGACACAAGGGAGTTCGGAAGTGGCTGCTAGGAAAGGAATTCCAGGATGTTGATTCAGTGACTGAAGGAATGCCGATATATTTCAGAGCCTGATTTATGATGGAAGAACAGAGATTGATGAAGCAGCTGAAGATGGTTGGGCCGAGGACACTACCCTGAGGAACTCCTGCAGTGATGTCCTGGGACTGAAATGATTGCCCTCCAACAACCACAACCATCTTCCTTTGAACGAGATATCATTCCAGAATTTCCCATCCTGATTCCCATTGAGTACAATTTTACTGGGGGACCTTGAAGCCGCACTCGGTCAAATGCTGCCGTGATTTTAATGGCCGTCACTCTCACCTCACCTCTGGAATTCAGCTCTTTGGTCCATGTTTAGACCAAGGCTGCAATGAAATCAGGAGTTGTGTGGCCCTGCTGGAGACAAAACTGAACATCAGTGAGCAGGATTTTGGTGAGTAAGAAACCAGAATTAGAGGAACGGTGAGTTTTTAAAATCAGAGATTGATACAGTTCTTAAGGAGGCCATTCAGCCCATTGTGTCTGTGCTGGCTCCACTTTCCTGCCCTTTCCCCCGAGGTGTGCAAAATTTTCCAATTGAAGAATTTATCAGTTTTGAAAGTTACTATTGAATTTGCTTCCACCACCGTTTCAGGTATTGAATTCCAGATCATAAGAAATCAATGCAGAATGGTATATCTCATGTCATATCTTCTTATTTTGTCAATTACCTCAAGTTTCAGCTGTCTTCTTACCAATCCCTCTGGCACTGGAAACAGTCCCTCGTTTTTAAGAGTTGGAGACTGGCAGAATTTCACAGGGATAGGGGTGGGCGAGGTAGTGGAGAGAATTGAACAGAAGAATGAGAATTTTAAAGGCTTCAGCCGACAGACACCAGCCCCAGTGCACTCTGTGCTTCACCACTAACAGAACAGATGCCCTTTTAAACAATTAATGTACAAAAGGGTGAGAGTTTGTTCATCTAAATATCACAAATGGATGCAGAGTGAGGGGAAATCAATCTCGGTATCTTTAATTAACAGCAACATGGAAAGAGGGCAATGAATGATCTTTAAAAACCTGATCCACTTGGTACTGAAGTGTTTGAAACTCATAATGGGAACTCCAGAAAACACAAAATACTGAAAAATAATGAACTGATTTGTAAATAAAAGAAATCTCGAGTTAATTTTTAAAAGATAATTTCTTTCGCAAGGGTTCAGACTGACTCACTTGATTAGTCAACTCAGGTCCATCCCTCCAGACCTGCGATTTGTTCCAGAACTCACTGCTCCCTTGGTCCGCCAGCCGCTGAGCTTCTCTTCCTGTTGGTTTGCATTACAATCTAACACCTCTCAGCAACATTACACTGTCAGATGGAGCTCAGGGATTGGGAGGAAGAAAAGAATTGAGACAATGAACCTGAGTTAGGAAAATGTAAAGAAATAAATATTACTCCTTTTTTTTAAAGAACCCTATTCCTATATAATCAAATGAATTGTCATGATTAATATATGGGGGAGGGGGGAGTAGATAAAGTTCACCGCTTTATACCATTCTACTTTTCTGTGATTATGACCCTTGAATTTCTTCTATGTATATTAAATTGTATAAGGTAAATGGCGATTAACCTACCCAGAATACGCCGAGGGAGTAAATACAGCCGAGCACCATCAGAACAGCAGAACCGCGCGGGCGTGGGAAGGCCCTCCACCCAACCACACCCCCTCATCCCCCCCCCCCCCCCCCCTGGGTAGCAGGAGGAGAGAATGTTGTGAATTTCTATCCTGGACTGACAGGGATGGATTTTGGAAACTCCTTTTACAGGGGGTTAGAAGGGGAGGATTTACACACAGCAAACTCAAACCAAGAGAAATGTTTGTCTCTTCACAATTTTCTCCTTGGACTGACAGGGATGATTTTTTTTAACAGGATACTAGAAGAACAGAATTTGAAGTTGGGAAGCTCAAGCCAAACATCAGATCAAAACCTGACAGAGTCACTCAATTCATCAGAGCCTGAAAGTATGTTTGTCTGTGGAATAATATTCAAACACCTGTGTGATTTGAAATAGGGGACAGCAAAGCCATGGAGGGATTTGAAAAGAAGGATGAGAATTTTGAATTGAGTTGCTGTTTAACCGGGAGCCTGTGGTGGTCAGTGAGGACAGGATGATGGGTGAGCGAATGGGACTCAGTGCAGAGGACAAAGACAGCGGATATTTGGATAAACTCAAGTTTATCATGGGTTGAATGCAGGAGGCCAACCAGTAAAGTCTTGAGGACTGGATGAGAATTGAGTAACATGAGCTGAGACAGGGCCAAGTCGAATGATGTTACTGCAATGTATTAAGGACAGGAGGGGGATTAATTTAAACCACACTGATTTCTCTCATCTCCAGTCCACTAACAGGAAGATGTTCATGATTTGCTTCCCCCTTTATAAGCGGTGGCCTATTTCCCAACCCCCCCCCATTTTGAAGTGATCCATTTTCCATTAATAACCCCACAACAGACATGGGATAGGATGAACTCAAAGGGTTAGTTTATTTACACACACTCAAAACTCAGGTGGTGGGTGGGGCTTGCAATGTAGCTCCCTTTGCATTCATACAGTAAAAGAGGGATGGAGAAAATTAAGATTTACAGGGCAGGAACTGCAGAGAAAAATGGTGTTTCACGTGAGTTCCAGAGTCCAGACTGAAAGTCCACGGAGGTATTCCTTCACGAAGGTCGGCAGACTGAAAACTTACGCTGTATAAATCACTTTTCCGGTGGAGTTGACTTCACGCGATGATAACTATGCAGAGATAAATCAGTCTTGTAGGCGACTGCACAGAAGTTCCAGGAGAAAGTGTACTTGTGGCCAGGTATTAAATCTGGGCAGAACACCTTTTCTGTTTGCTGCTTGTAGATGTTAAAATGGCAGACTGAGGTTTATCAGTACAGAAAGTGTCTCTTCAGAGATAACGAGTTCCAAATTTCTCCAATCATGCCAGACAACTCCTTTTGTTCAGATGTCACATACAGATTCAGCCATTTTAAAAGGTCTTTGTCTAGTTTTCAAAATGTTAGAAACAGCCATGGGGATATCAATATCTATTTCTAAAAAATATAATGTACATGTAATGTATAATGAGGTCCCAGTCCCCTCACAGATGGAAACCCACTCTTGGAGATAACAAAGCAATGTGGTTGGAAGCTCATCGTGGGGTGAAATATTTCACCATGATTGTGAACAGCCTGGTTCAGCCTCAGACAGTTGCCAGGGAGAGGGATGGAGTCATGGATAGGGAGTGGAGTTTGTAGTGTGGACTGAAGACAATGGCTTCAGTCTTCTCAATATTTAAATAGAGGAAATTTCTGTTCATCCAGTATTGGATGTCAGACAAGTCAGGACGGTGTGTGAGTTGGAGGGAAACTTGGAGGTGATGGTGTTCACATACACCTGCTACCCTGGTCCTTCTAGGTGGTGGAGGTTGTGGGTTTGGGAGACCCTTTCTCGCTGTTGCTATATAAAATCCCTCCCCTTCACCTCTTCTGCTCCCATCTCTCTCAACCAACCCCCCTTCTCTCCCCCCGCTCACATAGAGGCCAGAGTTTTGTGTAGCCCAGACTGGGTGGCAGGTTCCCTTCCCTGAAGGACATTAGTGAACCAGTTGCGTTTTTATGACAATCAGCAGTTTTCATGGTCACTTTGTCCTCATGCCGGCCCCACAAATTCCCAGATTCATTCAGCTCAATTTCACAACCTGTCGTTGTGTTTTTGTGGGTTCTCTCTCACTCCCTTTTTCCTGTCTTTAATACATTTCGCAGGGTATTAGAAGGGGAGGATTTGCAGTCAGGAAACTCAAACCAAACATCACATCAGGATCTGACGGAGTTGCCCAATTTATCGTAACCTGAATATCATCGGACTTTGAACATGGAAGGAAAAAGCACCGTTCACCATGGGGAGAAACCGTATACGTGTTCTGTGTGTGGACGAGGCTTCAGCCGATCATCTGGCCTGTCCAGACACAAGCGCAGACACAGCGGGGAGAAAACGTGGAAGTGTGGGGATTGTGGCAAGGGATTCCATTACCCATCTTATCTGGAAATTCATCGACGCAGTCACACTGGGGAGAGGCCGTTTACCTGCTCCCAGTGTGGGAAGGGATTCACTCAGTTATCCAACCAGCTGAAACACCAGAGGGGTCACACTGATGAGAAACCTTTTCAATGCCCAGACTGTGAGAAGTGCTATAAAAGTTCCAGTGAACTCATGTACCATCAATATAAAAACAAAAAACTGCAGATGCTGGAAAGCCAAAACAAAAACAGAATTGCCTGGAAAAACTCAGCAGGTCTGGCAGCATCGGCGGAGAAGAACAAAGTTGACATTTCGAGTCCTTGTGACCCTTCAACAGAACTCTGTTGAAGGGTCATGAGGACTCAAAACGTCAACTTTTTTCTTCTCCGCCGATGCTGCCAGACCTGCTGAGTTTTTCCAGGTAATTCTGTTTTTGTCATATACCATCAACGTGTTCACACTGACGAGAGACCGTTCAGGTACTCTCACTGCGGGACTGGGTTCAAGCATTCACCTGCCCTCACTAAACACCAGTGCACTCACACTGGGGAGAGACCGTTTACCTGCTCCAAGTGTGGGAAGAGATTCACTTAGTCATCTAGCCTGCTGAGACACCAGCAAGTTCACAGTGATGAAAGACCTTCTAAATGCCCAGACTGTGGGAAGTGCTGTAAAAGTTCTGGGAACCTAATGTCCCATCAACGTGTTCACGCTGACAAGAGACTGCTCAGGTGCTCTCAGTGCGGGACTGGGTTCAAGCGATCATCTCAACTCACTGTCCACCAGCAACTTCAAACTGGGGAGAAACTATTCATCTGACCTAAGTATAGGAAGGGATTCACTCAGAATTCCCACGTGCTCACACAGCAGTGAGTTCACAAGTAACCACACTGATTGGATTTTGCTGTTAATCACATCCAGGACTGAACCATATTCATTGGCGTCTGTTTCTGCTGATGTTAATAAACTCCAGCCTAGTTATAGGGATTAATATTGTGGATTAAAGTGAAATAAATTTGCTTTGTGTTAAACACATGTTGAATTGAGCCTTTTTAATATCTCTAACACAAATTACATACAAATTAAGATCAAGAGTAGGCCACTCAGCCCCTCGAGCCTGCTCCGCCATTCAATATGATCATGACTGATCTGATTGTAACCTCAACTCCACATTCTCCCTTACCCCAATTAACCTTTCACACCCTTGCTTATCAAGCATCTATCTAGTTCTGCCTTTAAAATATTCAAAAACTCTGCTTTCACTGCATTTTGGGGAACAGAGTTCCAAAGATTCATGAAACATCCTCTCCACATCCACCCTCACAAGATCCCCTCAGGATTTTATATGTTTCAATCAAGTCACCTCTTACTCTTCTAAACTCCAGCAGATACAAGCCTGACCTTTCCAACATTTCCTCATAAGACAACCCGATCATTCCATACATTAGTCTCGTGAACCTTCTCTGAACTGCTTCCAATGCATTTACATCCTTCCTTAAATAAGGAGACCAATACTGTACACAGTACTCCCGATATGATCTCACCAATGCCATGTATAACTGAAGTATAATCTCCCTGCTTATATTCAACTCCCCTTACAATAAACAATAACACTCTATTAGCTTTTCTAACCACTTGTTGCACCTGCACACTAACCTTTTGCAATTCAGGCACTAGGACACCCAGATCCTCTACATCTCAGAGCTCTGTAATCTCTCACCATTTAGATAAGAAGCTTCTTTCTTATTCTTCCTACAAAAATGGACCATTTCACATTTTCCCACATTCTCTGCCATTTGCTAGATATTTGCCCACTCACTTTACCTATCTATATCCCTTTTCAGCCTCCTTATGTCCTCTTCACAACTTACTTTCCTATTTTTGTGTCATCAGCAAATTTAGCAAACATATCTTTGGTCCCTTCATACAAGTCATTTCTATATATTGTAAAAAGTTGAGGCCCAGCACTGATCCCTGTGGCACACCACTCATCACACCCTGCCAGCCAGAAAATGGCATATTTATGCCTATTCTCTGTTTCCTGTTAGCTAGCTAATCTAATATACATGCCAATATGTTACTCCCTACACCATGAATTTTTACTTTCTGCAAGAACCTTTGATGTGGCACCTTATCAAATGCATTCTGGAAATCTACGTACAGAACATCCACCAGTTCCCCATGATATACAGCACACGTTACTTCAAAGAACTGTAGCAAATTGGTTAAACATGATTTGCCTTTAACAAAACCATGATGACTCTGCCTGATTACCTTGAATTTTTCTTAGTGTCCTGCTAAAGCATCATCAAGAATAGAGTCTAACATTTTCCCCATGACAGATTTTAAGCTAACTGGCCTGTAGTTTCCTGCTTCCTGTCCCCCTCCCTTTTTGAGTAAAAGAATTACGTTCATTATTTTCCAATCTCATGGAACCTTCTCTGAATCTACAGAATTTTAGAAAATTAAAACCAACTCATCAACTATTTTACTAGCCAATTCTTTTAAAACCCTAGGATGAAGTCTATCGGGACCCGGGGACTTGTCAGCCCGCAGCTCCAAACAATTTTCTCAGTACCATTTCCCGAGTGATTGTAATTTTCTGTAGGTCCTCCCTCCCTTCCATTTGCTGATTTACAGCTAGTTCTGGGTGTTTCTTGTATCCTAAAACTCAAAAGCACCTGGCTAGAATGTTAAGCAGTGACGTCCTGCAGCAGCACTTTGGGTCTTTGTTTTGAAGAAATGGAATTCGGCTGTTCTCATTAGGAATGCTGGAGACAGACTGATCAACAATGTCATCATCAAATGGCACAGCACAAGAACAGGCCCTTCCACCCATCATTTCTATGTCTAAGCATTTTGCAGGGAGCTTTCTAATTAGTCCTGGTTTCCTTCTTTCTCTCCATAACCCTGGTTTCTCCCTCTCAATTGTCCAATTCATTCTTGAAAACTCTTGAGTTAAGAAAAATAATATTGAAAGATGAGCAGGAACAGTCTGCTAAATTCTGCAGTGTTTCCTTGATCCAATGACACGAAGAGTTGCACTGGGGATTATTATACCATTTTGAACCAAAAAAAAGTACCTTAGCTGTTGATTTCAATTTAAATTTTTAAATGAAGTTTATTCTGATCAAGCTTCTCCTCATTTTCCTCAGTCGATATGTACAATCTAATTCCCCTTGCTGAACAACCTGTTACAGAGGCTGCTATAGAAAAGAGGGAAAGATTTGCTACAGCTATACAAAGCCCTGGTTAGATCACACCTGGCGAACTGTATATAGTTCTGGGAACAGCACCTTTTAAAGGATCAGTATTTGCCTTGAAAGTTTCAGAGGAGCCGCATTGATGAGGTTGGTAGGTTTTGGAAATTGAAAGTTGTATATCCGCAGCTTGTGGCACTATTTCACCTCACTGTTCACTTCATGTTCATGTCTAACACACTCGATGCTGTTATTGGCTGAACAAGTCTTCTGTGTTTGAATTAAACATGCTATTATTCGGCGCTCCCACTCCTGCCGCCCGGGTTTGGCCCTCATCAGGGAATGTTGTTTTCTTGTTGCTGTGTGAACTGTCACAATGAACTGATCTTGGAGTCTCTTTCCCCTGGGATCTACAAAACCCGTCACTTCTCTTCCTCTTTCATTCTCACTCTTTCATTCCTAGTTTGGGAGGAAGAACGAGGAGAGACAGTATAAATTGCAGTGTCCGAGGAAAAGGTTGGGTAATGTCAGGGACAGAACGGGCAGACGGCCCTCTTTCCCTGCTGTAACCATTCTGTGATTTCATACAAATAATATTAGTATACTCGCAAGGTCTGTAGTCGTGGTTAAGGTGATGGATTAGGTTCTCCCCACGAAGGTTTGAATCCGGCCGACTAAGCTTCTCGTTGTTTCTAATTTTAACCGAGTGCTGTCAGAACTAATTATCGTTTAACTAGAGGGACAGCCATCCAAACGCACACGTGTTCTCTTATTTCTGTTCATTTATCAGCCCTCCGCAAATTTCCAGTCGGAAATGGAACGAAAACTGAGCCAAGTTGGTGATATCATTTCATTCTGGTATTTGTCTCTCCTTAGGCCTCTGCTACTTTCGGTGTGTCTCTTATTATATATGTATATGTGAATTTATTTATAGGATGTGGGTGTCGCTGCCTAGGCCAGCACTTACTGCTCATCCCTAAATGCCCTTGAGAAGGTGGTGGTGAGCTGCCTTCTTGAACCGCTTCAGTTCCTGTGGTGTAGGTACACCCACAGTCTGTAGCGGTTGGGGAGTTCCAGGATTTTGACCCAGCGAAAGAGAAGGAACAACGATATATTTCCAAGTCAAGATGGTGAGTGGCTTGGAGGGGAACTTCCAGGTGGTGGTGTTCTCATGTATGTGCTGCCCTTGTCCGTCAAGATGGTAGTCATCATGGGTGTGGAAGGTGCTGCTAAGGAGTCTTGCTGAGTTTCTTCAGTGTATCTTGTAGATGGTACATACTGATGCCACTGTTCGTCGGTGGTAGGGGGAGTGAATGTTTGTGGAAGAGGTGCCAATCAAGCGGGCTGCTTTGTCCTGGAAGGTGTCAACCTTCTTGAGTGATGCTCTCATCCAGGCAAGTGGAGAGTATTCCATCACTCCTGATTTTCACTTTGTAGATGCTGGACAGACTTTGCGGAGTCAGGAGGGCTCATTGCAGGATTGCTAGTCTCTAACCAGCTCTTGTAGCCACAATATTTGTATGGCTGGTCCAGTTCAGTTTCTGGTCAATGGTAACCCCAAGAATGTTGATAGTACAGGATTTAGCGATGGTAATGCCATTGAATGTCAAGGGACGATGGTTAGATTCTCTCTTGTTGGAATTAGTCATTGTCTGGCACTTGAGTGGCACGAATGTTATTTGCCACTTGTCAGCCCAAGACTGGATATTGTCCATGTCTTGCTGCATTTGGACATGGACTGCTTCAGTATCTGAGCAGTCACCAATGGTACTGAACATTGTGCGAACATCCCCACTCCTGACCTTACGATGAAGCTGCTGAAGATGGCTGGGCCTAGGACACTACCCTGAGGAACTCCTGCAGTGATGTCATGGAGCTGAGATGATTGACCTCCAACAACCACAATCATCTTCCTTTGTGCTCGGTATGACTCCAACCAGCGGAGAGTTTTCCCCCCCAATTCCCGTTGACTCCAGTTTTGCTAGGGCTCCTTGATGCCGCACTTGGTCAAATTCTGCCTTGATGTTAAGGGCAGTCACTCTCACCTCACTTCGGGAGTTCAGCTCTTTTGTCCATGTTTGAATCAAGGCGTTAATGATGTCAGGAGCTGAGTGGCCCTGGCGGAACCCAACTGGGCGTCAATGTGCAAGTTGTTGCTAAGCAAGTGCCACTTGATAGCACTGCTGAAGACCCCTTCTGTCACCTTACTGATGATCGAGAGTAGACTGATGGGATGATAATTGGCCTGGTTGGACTTATCCTGCTTTTGTGTGCAGGACATAGCTGGGCAATTTTCCACATTGATGGGTAGATGCCTGTGTTGTAGCTGTACTGGAGCAGCTTGGCTAGGGGCACAGCATGGAGCACAAATCTTCAGTACAATTGCAGAACATTGTCAGGGCCCACAGCCTTTGCAGTATCTAGTGCCTTTAATCGATTCTCGATATCACGTGGAATGAATCGAATTGGCTGAAGACTGGCATCTGTGATCCTGGGGACCACTGGAGGAGGCTGAGATGGATCATTGACTAGGTATTTCTGGCTGATTATTGCTGTAAATGCTTCATGCTGATGTGCTGGGCTCCTCCATCATTGAGGTTGGGGATATTTGTGGAGCCTCCTGGTCCACTGCAGTCCCGTGAACACAATCAGCTATAGATCCAGAATATTAAACTTCAGCCTAGTTACAGGGATTATTAACATCAGCAGAAACAAACCCCAACTATCAGAATGAACATGGTTCAGTCCTGGATGTGATTAACAGCAGCAATAACAACAGAATCCAACCCCTGCTGTCACCTATGAAATCGCTGGTGTCTCTGCAGTTGGGTTGAGTGAGTGAATTTCTACCCACACTCAGAGCAGGTGAATGGTCTCTCCCCAGTGTGAACTCGCTGGTGTGCTTTGAACTGGGCTGAAGACCTGAATCTCTTTTCACAGGAAGTACAGCTGAACGGCCTTTCCTCAGTGTGAATTCGCTGGTGCTTCAGCAGTGCAGAGGACGCAGTGAATCCTTTGCCACATACAGGACAGGTGAACGGTCTCTCCCCAGTGCGAACTCGTTGGTGTCTCCACAGGTCGGATGACTGAGTGAATCCCTTCCCACACTCACAGCAGGAGAACAGCCTCTCCCCAGTGTGAATTTGTTGGTGTGTTCGCAGATGGGATGACTGAGTGAATCCCTTCCCACACTCGGAGCAAGTGAATGGTGTCTCTCTAGTGTCTATTCGCTGGTGCGTTTGCAGGTGGGATGACCGAGTGAATCTCTTCCCACACTTGGAGCAGGTGAACGGCCTCTCTCCAGTGTGACAAAGCTGGTGCACCAGCAGGTGGAATAACTGAGTGAATCCTTTCCCACACTCTGAGCAAGTGAACGGACTCTCTCCTGTGTGAAACCACTGGTGTATAAGCAGGCTGGATAACTGAGTGAATCTCTTCGCACACTCGGAGCAAGTGAATGGCCGCTCCCCACTGTGAACTCGCTGGTGTCTCAGCAGGTCAGATGACGAGTGAAGCCTTTCCCACACTCAGAGCAGGTGAATGGCCTCTCTCCAGTGTGAACCCGCCGGTGTCTCAGCAAGTCAAATGACTTAGTGAATCCTGTCCCACACTCAGAGCAGGTGAATGGTGTCTCTCTAGTGTGACTGCGCTGATGCTTTTGTAGCTGAGATGGGTAATTGAATCCATTCCCACATTCCTCACATTTCCACGGTTTCTCCATGTTGTGGGTATCCCTGTGTCTCTCCAGATTGGATTGTCAGTTGAAGCCTCATCCACACAGATAACACGTGGACAGTTTCTCCCCACTGGAATGGTTCAATGTTATTTCAGGCTGTGTAACTGGTTAAAGCTCTTTCCACAGTCAGTTCACTGGAACACTCTCACTCGGGTGTGTGTGTGTCTCGGTGGTTTTCCAGTCACACTGATGTTTGAAATCTTTTCCCACAGACAGAACAAACATTTCTCCTTCCACATTCAAAGGCCGATAATATTCAGGTCCTGATGAATCGAGTGACTCTGTCAGATCTTGATGTGATGTTTGGTTTGAGTTCCACATCTGCAAGTCCTCCCCTTCCAATACCCTGTAAAAGGATTTTACAAAAGTTATTACTGTCAGTGCAGGGTAGAAATTCAGAACAAACAATTCTAGTTTCTCTGGAACATTTCTTCCTCTCTCGTTCCCACAAAGCTACAAATCCCCGTCCCACACACTCTCCCACCTCCATGTGCTGAAATCCAAACAGAGTTTTGCACAATTTTTTCCGTATATTTTTAACATATTTGGACAACTGGAGATAACAATATGGTTGACCATCCAAAACATTAATCTGAAACCCCCTGACCGACCATACAGAATAGCAGATGTTAACCTTGTGTCCAAGACTCACAGTGTGGAGATTTAACGAGTGATCCTGAAGGTGGTTTCTCCAAACCTCCCAGGGTTTCCTTCCTTCCTTCTCTCTCTTCGTTCCACCGAATGCGAGGTCGCGCATGCGCCCCTCACTACATTGACCCTATAAAGATGGCGTCGCGCATGCGCCCCTCACTACATTGACCCTATAAAGATGGCGTCGCGCATGCGCCCCTCACTACATTGACCCTATAAAGATGGCGGCCGTTAACTCGGTCCTTTCTCCCGCAGCTCCGAGCAAACGCGGGACCGATGGCTCCTTAACTGAGGATTTGGTGCTGATATCATGAGTTTATGAAGCTTCCAGCCTCACCCGCCGGCCCTATAACGGGTTTATTTGCGGCCCTCGATCCCCACTCGGTCTTTTTAAACCCACATTTTAAATCCGCTCGCTCGAGCTCCTTTCCCGTCTGTCTCCACGGGAAGACATAAAAACAAAAAGCTAAAAGCTACTGTGGATGCTGGAAATCCAAAACAAAAACAGAATTACCTGGAAAAACTCAGCAGGTCTGGCAGCATCGGTGGAGAAGAAATCAGTTAACGTTTCGAGTCCTCACGACCCTTCGGCAGAACGGGCTGCCCATGCTCCAACTCACAATGGTTGTGGGGCAGCTCCGGACCAATAGAAAGAGGGGGCGGAGCTGGAGGACTGAGTGGGAGCCGCTAGTCCTCCAGCCAATCGGAATGAATGAGGGGCGGAGCCGGGTGGGAGTGGAGCAGCCGCAGTGCGGGATCAGGATGAAGGTGGTCGGTTTGAAAGTCCAGCGAGAGTCAGAGAAAGGGGCGAGTGCAGGAGAGGAATGGAGCCGGAGGCTGGACTGGGAAAGGTTCACAAACTTCCGGTGTCGAACTCCAAACCCGGATTAGAAACTCCCAGAGTCCAGTTTACACAGAGTGTTTGGAAACTCCTTTTACAGGGGGTTAGAAAGGGAGGATTTACACACAGCAAACTCAAACCCAGAGGAATTCGTCTCACCTCAATTTCTGTCCCAGACTGACCTGAAACACAGTGAATTCACACTGGGGAGAGGCCATTCAGTTGCTCAGTGTGGTAAGAGGTTCAACACATCATCCCACCTGCTGGGACACCATTCACACTGGCGAGAGACCTTTTGAATGACCAGGGTGTGAGAAGTGCTTTAAAAGGTGTGGGGAACCTAGCGGGGAGGTTTGCTAGTGCTGTTGGTGGGGGTTTAAACTAATTTGGCACCGGGGTGGGATACCAAGTCGAGGTATAGTAGGAGGTTTTTGTACAGACAGGTATATAAGAAAAAAACAAGTCAGCCTGGAAGGTAGAGTGTATATCGTCAAGTTAAGGAACAAGGGAACATAGCAAGGCTGGATGGCATTTATTTTAATGCATGGAGTGTTGCGAGTAAAGCAGATGAGTTGAGGATGTTGATTAACTCATGGGTATATGATATCATTGCTATCACGGAGACATGGTTGAGGGAGGGGCAGGACTGGCAGCTCAATATTCTGAGGTATAGAACCTTCAGGCAAAAGAGGAGGGGGTGCAGGTGGGGGGTTGTAAAAAAGATGGTGGTGTCACAATATTGATCAAGGAATCAATTACTGCAGTAAGGGAGGATGGTATCTTAGAAGGTTTCTTAAATGAGGTCATGTGGGTAGAACTTAAAAACAAAAAGTGGGAAATAACATTATTGGGAGTGTACTATAGGCCCCCAAACAGTCCGGGAGAGGATACGTAGGCAAATCTCAGAGAAGTGTAAAAATAATAGGGTAATAATAGTAGGGGATTTCAACTTCCCCAATATTAACTGGGGTAGACAAAGTGTGAAAGGCTTAGAGGGGACTGAATTCTTAAAATGTATCCAGGAGAGCTTTTTAAGCCAGCACATAGAAAGTCCTACAAGAGAGGGGCCGGTGCTGGGCCTGCTTTTAGGGAACAAAGCTGGGCAAGTGGTAGAAGTGTCAGTCGGGGAGCATTTCAGTGATAGTGACCATAACTCAGTTCGATTTAAGGTAGTCATGAGAAAGGACAAAAATGGACCCGAAATAAAGGTTCTGAATTGGGGGAAGGCCAGTTTTAATATGATAACACAGGATCTGGCCAAAGTGGATTGGGAGCAGCTATTTGTAACAAAATCTACATCAGAGCAGTAGGATTCAGAGAGAGTGCAGGGCCAACATGTTTCCATAAAGGTGAAGGGTGAGACCAACAAGTCCAGAGAAACCTGGATGTTGAGGAATTTACAGGATTAAATAAGGAAAAAAAAGGGAAGCTTATGGTAGATACAGAGGGCTCAAAACAGCGGAAGCCCTTGAGGAGTATAGAAAGTGCAGGGGGCTACTTTTAAAAAAAAAGGAATTAGGAGAGCGAAGAGGGGGCATGAAAAATACCGCTGGGTAAAATAAGTTAAAATCCAAAGGCATTTTGTAAGTATATTCGGGACAAGAGAAAAAGGGAAAAAGTAGGGCGCATAAGGGACCAAAGTGGCAATCTGTGTGAGGAGCTGGA
This sequence comes from Cetorhinus maximus, assembly GCF_964194155.1. Classification (NCBI taxonomy): domain Eukaryota; kingdom Metazoa; phylum Chordata; class Chondrichthyes; order Lamniformes; family Cetorhinidae; genus Cetorhinus; species Cetorhinus maximus. The sequence goes on along the minus strand of NC_135901.1, from coordinate 36,950,874 downwards.
AGATGTAGGTGAGGTTTTAAATGAGTACTTTGCATCTGTATTAACTATTGAGAAGGACGATGTTGATATAGAAATCAGGGAGGGGGACTGTGATATACTTGAACAACTTAGCATTGAGAGGGAGGACGTATTAACGGTTTTATTGGGCCTTAAAAGTGGATTAATCCCCAGGCCCAGATGAGATGTGTCCCAGGTGCTGTGGGAGGCAAGAGAAGGGATTGCAGGGGCCCTGACATTAATTTTCAAATCCTCTCGGGCCACAGGAGAGGTGCCGGAGGACTGGAGGACAGCTAATGTGGTGTCATTATTCAAGAAGAGTGGTAGGGATAAACCAGGGAACTATCGGCCAGTGAGTCTAACATTAGTCATAGGGAAACTTTTGGAAAACATTCTGAGGGACAGAATTAATCCCCACTTGGAGAGGCAAGAATTAACCAAGGATAGTCAGCATGGCTTTGTCAGGGAGAGATCATGTTTAACAAATTTGAATTTTTCGAGGAGGTGACTCGGTGTGTAGATGAGGGTAGTTCAATTGCTGTAGTCTACATGGACTTCTGTAAGGCTTTTTACAAGGTCTCGCATGGGAGACTGGTCAAGAAGTTAAGAGTCCATGGAATCCAAGGCAATTTGGAAAATTGGATCCAAAATTGGCTCAGTGTTAGGAGGCAGAGGGTGATGGTCAAAGGCTGTTTTTGTGACTGGAAGTCGATGTCCAGTGGCGTACCGCAGGGTTTGGTGCTGGGTCTCTTGCTGTTTGTAGTGTACATTAATGATCTAGACATGAATGTAGGAGGTATGATCAGTAAGATCATAACCTCAAGGCTGAAGCTTATCTTTAGGGAATCAAACTTTTTGGTGCTTTTTACAAATGTACAAGTTCATTGTAATTTATACTTAAAGGTTTACTTTCACTCAGTCATTATAACCTTTCACTTTTCTCAGCACAGAAACTGGCAGCATTTTAGATTCAATCCCAATTGTTCACTTCTCTTGTAGCTGGCGTATGGAGCAGATCATGTCCACTGTAGATCTGCCAGCACAGAAACCACACTGTGCTTCTGGATACACTCGGTCTGCAAGTAGATGGAGTCTTTAAAATCTGACCCTAGTGATGGTCGTCCCTGTGATGCTGAGGAGTGAGATGTCCCTGTAGTTGTTTCAATCTCCTCTGTCACCTTTCTTTTAGTATGTTGTGATAATTCTCCAATCACACGTGTCCTGTGGAATGGATCCTACCTCCCAACAGAGAAGGAGGTGGTCATAAAGCTGTGACAGCAGATGGGGCTTCCCAGACTTGAGCAGTTCAGCTGGAATTCCATCCTTGCCGGGTGCCTATCTGCTTGCTAAACAATCAATGGCCTTTTCGAGCTCAAGTGATGAGGGTTCCTCATCCAACTCAACCATGACAGGAAGCTGTGGGAGAGAGTCAAACAGAGACTGGGAGGTGTCCGTCCCATGGGAGAACAGCTAACAGCAGTTTCAACCCAGTGGGACATCTGTTTACTTCAGTCAGTGGGTGCTTCACCATCTGCCAATTTCAGGGGGGCAACATGGAGGATGGTTGGACCAAGCTTCCTCTTGATTCTACCATACACAGCACGTAGATTTCCATTGTCACAGGCAGTTTGGATTTCTTGATGTGGGCTGTTCCAGTGTTTATTTGCACAGTATCTCCCTGTCTTTTACACAACTGTCTCAGCTACTTTCAAGTTACACAATGCTCTAGCTGTTGGGTTTATGTTGTAATCAGGTAGGCTTTGCTTTTTGCTTCAATGACAGATTCATCTCTGCTGAGTCGGCCTCAAACCAGTCTTTGTTGTGGGTTCCACCTTTATCAAATGTTGCTGCTGCTGGGTCAGAAATGATTGAACTCAGCGACTTCCAAGATTCATCAACATCAATGTTGACTGATGAAGCTTTTATCGATGTGCCTGTAAAATATTTTACTGCTTTGTTATGTTTCTTGCTAAATTAATTTCATCATGGAGGTGTCTCTGTGAGTAATGTACAAGTCAGTAAGAATTGTCAGCAAGGATTAATGAGCACTTTCTAATTGGAGGTGTTAATAAGTGGAACCTCTCAGACACTGAATTGTAGAGTTTGCTCCAAAGGTCAATTTAGGATTGAAGTAAAAATTCATAATTTTATTGTAATCGAGCTCCTGTTGAGAGTTCTTGAATTAAGAGGAAAGATTACAGATAGTGCTTTTAAAAAGGGACACTGCAGCTCTGATAATCAGTGATAGATCCAGAAAATTAAACTCCAGCCAGTTATAGGGTTGTTAATATCAGCAGAATCAAAGCTAATACTATCTGACTATCAGTCCTGGATGTGACTAACAGCAGCAATAACAGCGAAATCTAATCCCTGCAGTCACTTGTGAATTCGCTGGTGTGACAGCAGGTTGGCTGCCTGAGTGAATCCCTTCCCCCACACAGTGCAGGTGAATGGCCTCTCTCCAGTGTGAACTCGCTTGTGTACTTTAAGATTAGATGGAGACCTGAACCTCTTTCCACAGGAAGTGCAGTTAAATGGCTTCTCCCCAGTGTGAATTCGCTGGTGTGACTGAAGGCTGGCTGACTGAGTGAATCCCTTCGCACACACAGAGCAGGTGAATGGTTTCTCCCCCGTGTGAACTCGCTGGTGTGCAGTGAGGTCGGAGGAATGCCCGAACCTCTTTCCATAGGAATTGCAGCTCAACGGCCTCTCCTCAGTGTGAATTTGCTGGTGTTTTAGCAGGTTGGAGGACACAGTGAATCCCTTCCCACACACGGAGCAGGCGAATGGCCTCTCCCCAGTATGAAATTGCTGGTGTCCACTCAGGTGGGATGAAGACCTGAACCTCTTACCACAGTAAGTGCAGCTGAAGGGCTTCTCCCCAGTGTGACCTCGCTGATGTGTCAGCAGAGTGGATGACTGAGTAAATCCCTTCCCACACACGGAGCAGGTGAACGGTTTCTCTCCAGTGTGAATACGTCGATGGCTTCTCAGCAGAGATGGATAATTGAATCCTTTCCACAGTCCCGCCATGGTGCTGGCCCCAATGTGAGTGCTTCAATAAATTTCCAGCTGAGGTGGATAACTGAATAGCTTCACACCATTCTCATAATTTCTCGTCCACACAGAACACGTTTCTCCCCACTGTGAATGGTGTGATGTTTTTTCAGGCTGTGTAACTGGTTAAAGCTCTTTCCACAGTCAGTTCACTGGAACACTCTCACTAGGGTGTGTGTCTCGGTGCTTTTCCAGTCACACTGATGTTTGAAATCTTTTCCCACAGACAGAACAGTCAAACATTCCTCCTTCCACATTCAAAGGCCGATGATATTCAGGTCCTGATGAATCGAGTGACTGTCTGATCTTGATGTGAAGCTTGGTTTGAGTTTCCCATCTACAAATCTTAATACTTGATGATACTCCCCTTCTAATACCCTGTAAAAGGAGTTAACAAAAGTCATCACTGTCAGTCCAGCATGGAAATTAATAATTGACAATTCCACTTGCTACGGAATATTTCTTCCTCTCGTCTGCCCTCCCCACCTCCACACCCCCGCCCCCCCGCCCAGCCCCAAGATGCAAATCCCAGTCCCACACACTCTATCTCCTCCCTGTGATGAAATCCAATCCCATCATACAATCGCCACCATTTCTTTGTTCCACTCAGTTTTCTGTCTTCCTCGGCTCTGGCTGCGTTCAATTCGACAACCCCACTGCAAAAGGAGTTTAAAATCCATTAGTGTCAGTCCAAGAGTAGAAATTGAGAAGAGACAAACATTTCTCTTGGTCTGAGTTTGCTGTGTGTAAATCCTCTCCTTCTAACCCCCTGTAAAAGGAGTTTCTAAAATCCATCTCTGTCAGTCCAGGATAGAAATTTACAACATTCTCTCCTTATGCTACCTGGACCAGGATGACCGCGCATGCGCCCTGCTGCACATTGCCCCCTATAAAGATGGCGGCCGTTACCCCGGGCCTGGCGAAGGGAGAAATCCAGACTTTTTCGGACTGTTCTCTGTAAACCCAAGACCGGGACCTTGTTATTTGGGGTCTGCGGCCTGCACTGTGTGTTTATGAAGCCTCCCTGCCCACTCCGCTGGCTCCATTGCTCCTCACACACCCACTAACTCTGTTCGTTTGCTCCACTCGACATTCTCTCACCCGCTCTGAGCAGCTTCAGTCACAGACCAGCACTGCGCATGCTCATGAAATAGACCGTAATGCGCATGTGCAGGGAGTTGCTGTGAGGATGGGGCACATTCTTCTCCCCTTTGAATGCTGGGTAGCCCCGCCGCCATTGAAAACCCTTTTCTTTTGCACGGCAAATTATGTTTTGTGATCCGATGACGACTGGAGGCAAGGGCCAAGACATAACATTATTTATCAATTGATATAACAAACCAAGTGCACGGGCCCTCTGCTATAGTTCTGTCCCAGATGTAAATAGCAGCAGAACAATCCTCCACGGTTAGATGTGAACTCCATGGAGCCTCAGTAGGCGGTGCGAACAAGTGATTTTTCTTCCCAAAAAGAGGACTTTTAAACTCCGTTATTGTTAGTAAATGGAAAGCATACGAACATATGAACAAGGAGTATGGGCAAGGAGCATGGGTAAATCATAAGCCCCCTTCAGCCTGCTCTGCCATTTAATAAGATTATGGCTGATCTGACAGTAACCTCAAATTTGCATCCTGTCTACCGCCAATAACCTATCACCCCCTTGCTTATCAAGAATCTATCCACCTCTGCCTTAAAAATATTCAAAGGTTCTGCTTCCACCACGTTTTTAGGAAGAGAGTTCCAACGAATCGTGGTCCTCTGTGAGAAAAAAATTCACCCAATCTCCATTTTAAATGGGCGAACCCTTACTTTTAAACAGTCAGAGAGTAATTAGATTTCAGCACGGGGCCAGTGGGAAGTTCAGTTAACATGATTGCCAAGCAGTGATGAGTGAATTTGCAATTCATGTGCATTTTTCAGATTAAAACTTGAATGGAATCTATCGTGCTCCATCATAAGAGTTTTCAAGATGGAAAACCATAAATACTTGGACACTCAGGGAATCAATAGATATGGGGGTAGGGGTGAAAGTAGAGTGGAGCTGGAGGATCATTCAATGGTGGAGCAAGCTCAATCATTGGTCTATCAACCAATGGTCTATCCCTGCTCCAATTTCTTTTGAACATCACTGTGATCCTTTGAAAGCAGAGGCTGGTGGGGTGAAAAATGAGGACAAGAGCGACCCTATCATGATTCTGGGAGTGAAAAATAAAATGAAACTGGTGATAAGGAGAGATTTGATATAGGATGGTCGAGTGCGTACATATGGCGACGCATGGCACTGAGTGTGGATCTCAGGATGAGGCCAGAACAGCAGGCCGAGGAGCATTTTATGCCCCGGAGATACCTGTAATCCTGGTTGGATTGAAACCATGAGGGATGGAACTTCAGTTGGAATCCACATGGGGTAAGTCGGAGCATGCGCATTGCCAGGCTGTAAGTGGAGCATGCGCACTCTGGGCTCTGATTGGAGCATGCGCAGTTCCGGTGCTGGGAGGATGGTCGCGGTGTTGGATGCGGGAGGAATGGAGCCAGCGGGTGGGTGAGGGTGAATCGGAGCCAGGGATTGAGCGGGGAGGCTCCATAAACACCGACTGCAGGCCTCAGGCTGCGAATAACCATTTCTGATTTTGTGTTTTTATTTGTTCATTCATGGGATGTGGGCATCGCTGCCTGGACCAGCATTTATTACCCATCCCCAGGTAAGGACGGCAGGTTTCCCTCCCTAAAGGACATTAGTGACCCAGATGGGTTTTTACAACAATCCCCAATGGTTTCATGGTCATCATTAGACTTTTAATTCCAGATTTTTTATTGAATTCAAAATCAATAAAATTGCTGCTGTCTCAGGAAGTGGTGAAACTGAGTGAAGTCCTTCAAACACTTGGAGCAGGTGAACGGTCTCTCCCCAGTGTGACTACGTCGATGAGTTTCCAGATGAGATGGGGATTCAAATCACGTCCACTTTTACTGTCAAATTCCTGGTTCAGTTGTAGATATATACAGTTCCTCTCCTTCGCCTCCTGCACTTCCTACCTTCCTCTCTCTCTCTCTGTCTCCATAGAGGCCAGAGCCATGTGTTGGCCCAGACTGGGTGGCAGGTTCCCTTCCCTGAAGGACATTAGTGAACCAGTTGGGTTTTTATGACAATCCAGCAGTTTTCATGGTCACTTTTTCCTCGTGCCGGCCCCACAAATTCCCAGATTCATTCAGCTCAATTTCACAACCTGCCTTTATGTTTTTGTGGGTTCTCTCTCGCTCCCTTTTTTCTGTTTTATATCAATTTCACAGGGTATTAGAAGGGGAGGATTTGCAGTTGGGAAACTGAAACCAAACATCACATCAGGATCTGACGGAGTCGCCTAATTTATCCTAACCTTTATTTCATCAGATTTTGAACATGGAAGGGCAAAGCACCGTTCATAGTGGGCAGAAACCATGGTCTGTGTGTGAGCGAGTCTCCAGCCAATCACCTGGCCTGTCAAAACATAAATGCAGGCAGAACAGGGAGAAATGGTGGAAATAAGCGGCCTGTGGGAAGGGATTTGAATCCCCATCTCATCTGGAAACTCATAGAAGTAGTCACACTGGGGATAGACCGTTCACCTGCTCCAAGTGTTTGAAGGGCTTCATTCAGTTTCACCACTTCCAGAGACAGCAGCAAATTCACACTAGGGAAAGACCCTTCACCTGCTCTGAGTGTGGGAAGGGATTCACTCAGTTATCCAACCTGCTGACACACCAGCTAGTTCACACTGGGGAGAAACCTTTTAGATGCCCAGACTGTGGGAAGTGCTTTAAATGTTCCAGGTACCTTATGTCCCATGAACGTGTTCACACTGATGAGAGACCGTTCAGGTGCTCTCACTGCGGGTCTGGGTTCAGGTGGTCATCCGACCTCACTAAACACCAACAAATTCACACTGGGGAGAAGCCGTTCACCTGCTACCAGTGTGGGAAGGGATTCACTCAGACATCCACGTGCTGAGACACCAACATGTTCACAAGCAACTACAGTGATTAGGTTTTGCTGTTCGTCACATCCAGGACTGAATTGTGTTCATTGGGGTCAGTTTCCGTTGTTCTTAATAAACCCCACCCCAGTTATAGGGGTTAATCTGTGTTATTGAAGTGCTTTGTGTTAACCACAGTGTGTCGAGTCTTTTTAGTATGTCTAACACAAGTTAGTTCGTTTTGAAGTGCTCTTCCTCGCCCCTGTCACCTTCATCCTTACCTCCAACAACAAGTGTGAGAAGCTCATGGAGCTTCTTTGTCACTAAGATTGAGACAATCCGATGAGCTGCCTCTGCTGCTTCCCTCACTTTTACTAGCCCACTGGACCAAAGATCTGCCCTCTCGGGGCAGGGGTGAAATGCATAGAATTCGCGTCAGGAAGTGAATAAAATAGATGCATTTCAGGGGGAAATGGACAGTTGGATGAGGAAGAAGGGAATAGATGGTTATATTGGTAGTTTTAGATGAGAAAAGATGGGAGGAGGCTCTAGTGGAGCACAAATACCACCATGGACTTGTTGGGCTGAATGGCCTGGTTCTGTGCTGTATGTCCTGTGAAATACTATGTAATATAGCTCTAAATCCGTGGTATTATCTGTCTGGAAGCAGCATGGCATTAAACTGAAAACTAAAATCAAACTCTGACAAGGCCATTGTCCTGACCACCCTGCTGTATGGAGCAGAATCCTGGGTCTGCTCTTGGAGCCACATCAAAGCTCTGGAACACTTCCAGCAAAGACACCCGAGGTCCATCCTGAGAATTAGATGGCAGGACAAAAATCACAAATAACGAGGTTCTCCATCACGCTGGGTTCAACAGCTTGGAGAGCCCCTCCAGAAAATTCAGCTCCGATGGCCAGGCCATGTTTCCCACATGGACAATCACAGAATTCCCAAGCTGATCTTCCATGGGGAACTGTCTCAGGGCAAACAACATCAAGGTGGTCAGTACAACCGATACAAGGACACCCTAAAAAAGAGCCTTGCAAACTTCTGCATTGCAGACCGCCTCTCCTCGGAAAACACTGCAGTCAACCGGCCGAGTTCTGGTTACTACATTATAGGAAGGATGTGATAGCACTGGAGAGGGCACAGAGGAGATTTACCAGGATACTGCGCGGGCTGGAGGGTCCGAGCTATGAGGAAAGATTGAGTCGGCTGGGGTTGTTTTGCTTGGAGCAGCGAAGGGGACCTGATAGGGGTGTATCAGATTATGAGGTGCATGGTTGGGTAGATAGGAAGGCACTTTTTCCATTAGTAGAGGGGTCAATTACCGGGGAGGGGGAGGGGGGTGCATAGATTTAAGATAAGAGGTAGAAGGCTAAGAGCAGAGTTAAGGAGAATTGTTTTTTTTCACCCAGAAGCGTGGTGGGTGGTGGGAGCCTGGAACTCGTGGCCTAAAAGGTTGTAGAGTCAGAAACTCTTGTAACATTTAAGAAGCGTTTAGATATTCACTTGCATTGCTTTAGCCTCCAGGGCTATGGGCCAAGCGCTGGAAAATGGGATTAGTGTAGTCAGATATTTGTGAACAGCATGGAAACAATGGGCCGAATGGCCTTCTGTGCTCTAAACGTCTGTGAGTGTAGAAGTGGAGGCAAGCACTGAAATTTGATTCAGCGTGTTTTGAGGACCATCTACACTAAACTCAACATCCGACGTGCCCACAGGAAGGTCAAAGGTGGCACAGCTGCAGAAGTTAACCCAAGCACGGCCAGCTCTGTGGACGTCCATGCTGATCCCACACCGAACTCTTCAGTCGGGAGAGGACCCACAGAAAATGATTAAATCATTTACAGTTTGGACACACTCGAACAATGAGGAGTTTATCCCAATATTATCCCTGTTCTCCGGATCAGGGGACTATACTTGTCTGTATTATTGCACTGCTGTTGGTAAAATCAGTGTGAGACAATCTGTTGTTGTGAGCTTTATTATCTGGTGTCACAAACCACAAGATTCAATGTTTAGAGTCAACAAGATGAACAAGGGAACACCAATAATCCAGCTCAATATTCACCGGAGAAAGTCTGCTATCTAATACCTCGAGTGGACAGAACAGAGAAAGACCCCAACTGTAAGAAACCCTCGAATCATTTGTAAATATCTTTCAAATGCTGACAGATTCCAGTTATCAGATTCCATCACATTGAAGTTAATGGAAGGTGAGAGAGCAGTTGTTCGAGTGCTATAAAAAAAACACTAGTTGGAGAACAGCTAGTGTACTGAGTCCAGTTCTAGTCAGAAAATTACAGGAAGGATGTGATCACACTAGAGAGGGCACAGAATAGACTTATCTAGATGTATCCTGGACTGGAGAATTTTAACTCTGAGGAAAGATTGGATAGGCTGGGGGTTTTTTTGGGGACAGGGGAGGAAGAGAGGAGATTTAACTGAGGTGTAGAAAATTATGAGGGTCCCAGATAGGGAGGATAAGAAGGACCTATTTAATTTACAGAGCGGTCAGAACCAAGAGGATAGAGATTTAAAGTAATTAGTGGAAGGATTAGAGGAGAGTTCAATAATGTTTTTACCCGGAGGGTGGTGAGTCTTGGAACTCGCTGACTGAAAGGGTGGTAGAGGCAGATTTAAAAAGGACTGGGATATACACTGGATATGCTGTAACCTAAAGGGTTACAGACCAAGAGCTGGAAAGTGGGATTAGTTCACTTTCGACTGGTAGACACATGCTGGGCTGAATGGCCTCCTCTGTGCTGTAAATTTCTATAATTCTGTGGTGACAAGTGGTCCTCGTGTTTTTACCCGAGACAGACCTCAGCCCGGTCATTTGCTCCAAGTGTTTTGTGGGACAACCTCCGTTCAGTCTGTGAGCTTGACCCTGAGCTTCCGGTTACTTGTCATTTTAATTCTCCGCCCCACTCCCACTCTGAACTCTCTGTCCTCCGCCTCCTGCACTATTCCAATGAAGCTCAATGGGAGCTCGAGGAACAGCAGCTCATCTTTCAATTCGGCACTTTACAACCTTCCCCACTCAACATCGAGTTCAGCAGTTTCTGCACCAACAGAATGTTGTCAGGATCTGGAACACTCTACCTGAAAAGGTGCTGGAACCTGATTCTATCAGGAATTTTAAAAGGGAGTTAACAGGGATTTGAGAATGAGGAATTTACAGGGTTACAAACAGAAAGTGGATGTGTGGGACTAAACATGACTGCTCTTTCAAAAAGACAGAACAAGCACAAAGGGTGGAATGGCCTCCTTCTGTGCTCTAAGTTTCGATGATTCTAGGAGTTGGCCATTAAGCCCCTCGAGCCTGTCCCACCATGCAATCAGATCATGGCTGTTCTGTGACCCTTTGTCTCATGTCCCTTAATTTATACCTTGGGTTAGCAAAGATCTATCAATGTTAAATTGGAACTGAATATTGATCAAGCATGAACTGTTAATTCAGGAAGAGAATTCCAAACTTCTCCCAACTTTACCTGAAGATTTTCCTAATCTCACTCCTGAAAGGTCTGGCTCTAATTTTTAGACCATGTTCCTCAGTCCTGGATTCTCCAACCAACTCTATCTACCACACCATTTCCAATTAATATCATGAAAACTTTGAGAATATCCTCCTCAATCTTCCATATTCTAGGGAATACAAAACTCACAGTGAGATGATGAATACTGGCAGAAGGAATAGGGAGAGGCAATAGATACTTAATGGTACAGCCCCAAAGAGTGTGCAGGGACAGGAAGACCTGGGGGTTGATGTGCACAGACATTTTAAGGTTACAGGACAAATTGAGAGAGCAGTTAGCAAAATATATGGGATCGTGGGCTTCATAAGCAGGTTTAATGTGTATAAAAGCAGGATATAATAAGCTGACCCTTTATAAAGCTCTGGTTAGGTCACAACAAGAGTATCTCATCCAGTTCTAGTCTCCACATTTTAGGAAAGTTGTGAGGGTCGTCGAGAGGCTGCAGAGCAGATTTTCCAGAATGGTTCCAGGAAAACGGGAATTCAGTTACAAGGTTAGATTGGAGAAGCTGGAGTTGTTCTTCTTGGAGTTACAGAGTTGAGAGGAGATTTGATACAGGTGGACAAGATTGTGACAGGTTTAGATAAGATGGACAAAGAAAATGTTGTTTCCACTAGGTGATGGTACAAGGATAAGGGGGACACAGTTTGAAGGTTATGGACAATAGATACAGGGCAAATTGCAGGGAAGAACTTGTTGCACACTGAGTGGTAATAACCCAGAACTCACTGGCTACAAGGGGGCTGAAAGCAGACATGATAAATGATTTAAAATTAAATTGGACCAGCATTTCAGAGAAATAAACGTGCAGGGATTTGAAGACACCCTGGGCCAATGAGACAGACTGGATTGCTCTACAGAGGGCTGGCATGGACTCAATGGGCTGAATGGCCTCTTTCTGTGCTGTAATGACTCTGACACATTTGTTTGACTGCTCCTCATAATTCAAAACAAAAACAAAAATAGCTGCAAAAACTCAACAGGTCCAACAGCATCTGCAGAGAGAAATACAGCTAAAGTTTCGAGTGTGTATGACTCAGATTTCCAGCATCCGCAGTATTTTGCTTTTACTTCATAATTTAACCCTTGGAGTCCAGGTATTATTCAGGTAAATCTGCATTGCACTCCCACTAAGGCCAATATAGTTTATCCTTCCTAAAGTGCTGCCCAGAACTGAACACAGTATTCCTTTCTGATGAAAGGGCATGTTGACCTGAAACGTTCACTCTGTTTCTCTCCACAGATGCTGCCAGGCCTGCTGAGTATTTCCAGCATTTTTTAAATTTAATACAGTGGTTCAGGTGCGGTCTAACCAGGATTTTGAATATCTCGGTGCTTTTCCCACAAACAAAACAGACAAACATTTTTCCTTCCACAATCAAAGTCATTTAGTTCCTGATGACTCAAGTGACTCTGTCAGACCCTGATGTAATGTTTAGTTTCAGTTTCTCCATGTGCAAATCCATCCCATTGAAAATCCTGTAAAAAGGAGATTATATTAAAAAAATCCATCACTATCAGTCCAGGATAGAAATTAAGAGACAATCGTTTCTCTGGGTTTGAGTTACTTTGTGTAAAACCTCCCCTTCTAACCCCCTGGAAAAGGAGTTTCCAAACACTCGGTGTAAACTGGGCTCCGGGAGTTTCTAATCCGGGTTTGGAGTCCTACACCGGGTGTTTGTGAACCCTCCCAGTCCCCCCTCCGGCTCCATTCCTCTCCTGCACTCCGCCCTTTCTTACCAGCCGGACATTCACCCGACCGCCTTCATCCCGAACCTGCACCGGTACTGCGCATGCTTTAATGCAAGTCCGGCCACGCCCCTGTTTCACTCCAATTGGTCGGAGGACCAGCCGCTCCCGCTCGGTCCTCCTCACCCTGTCCCTATTGTTCCGGAGCTGCCGTCAATCATTGTGAGCTGGAGCATGCGCAGTGCCTGGAGTAAGACCTTAGGAGAGCTGGAGCAAGCGAATTTCAAGTGCGGGAATTACAAAGACCGAGTGCGGATTGAGAGCTGGAAAAAAAACCCATGAGCATGGATTGGGCTGGCGGGGAAGTCAGGAGGCTTTATGAATTCACGGTCTCTGCCCTAAACCCTCAATAAGGAACTATCGATCCAACCAAAGCTTAGGCCATTTCGCCGGAAGTAGGCCCGAGTTAACTGCCGCCATCGTTATAGGGGGCAGGAAGCAGCAATGCGCATGTGCGGTCACCATCTTTATAGGGGACAATGTCCATGTGTGGGCGCCATTTTTACAGAGGCTGCAGACCCGGATGAATGACCCGCAGGAGGGACAGTACATCAGAGATAGAGTTCGGTGTGAAATCAATGGGTTGTTGTAAAACAGGAGATCAGGGTAACAGTCAGAAACAACAACAACTTCTATTAACATCATAAATCATCCCAGTGACCTTCACAGGAAAATTATAAAACAAACTGTGACTCCCAGAGGCATAAGGAGGTGACCAAAATACTTAAATAGTCAAAAGCAAAATACTGCGGATGCTGGAAATCTAGAACAAAAACAAAAATACTTGGAAAAACTCAGCAGGTCTGACAGCATCTGCGGAGAGGAATACAGTTAACATTTCGAGTCTATATGACCCTTCCTAAATAGTCTTAAATAGTTGCTTGGTTGTACAGAATTTGATTATTACTGTAAATAGAGACATCATGTCAAAGCTTTTCGACTTGCACTCACCAGGACACATGCAAGAATCCCAAATTTCAAAGGGAACCACAATTTCTACTGCACGAGAAAAGGGTGCAGATTGGTTGGCCAGTCAGCTCTGATTGGTTGTTGTCATGGAGAACACAGCATGGAGCTGTCATCCCCTGTGCTTTTGTTTAATTCAACAAAAGACCCCGTGCCTGGACTTGTTCCTTCTGCCCGTGGAGGACAGGTCCCTGTGGATGAACATTTGTAGCTTCTAGCAAGTGCAAATGAGCCACATCACGAGCCCGACTGATAATTTTTGAAATTTGGTAATCTTCCCTCTATCCTGATGAGTACAAGATAAAATGTTTTGACAGAATGTCTTTTTTTATTAATACTCAATTGTCTTACAGGGGGAAAGTGTGGTAGACAGAGGGAGATAATTTCAGAGCTTGGGGTTGAGGGAACTGAAGGCACAGACACTAATGGTGGAGCACTTAAAATAGGGAATGCTAGAATTAGAGCAGTGCAGATATCTCAGACGGTTGTGGGTCTGCAGGAGATTGCAGAGATATGGAAAGAGGAGGCCATGGGGGGATTTGAAAACAAGGATGAGAATTTTAAAATCAAGTTGCTACTTGAACGGGAGCTAAGGAGGGTTAGGGAACGGGCCTAGCTGTGAGTGAAGACACAGACAGCAAAAATATGAATGTCTTCAAGGTTACGGAGGGTAGAATGTGGGAGACCGGCCAGGAGTGTGTTGGAATGGTCGTGTCTGGAGGTAAAAATGGCAGTGATGAGGGTTTCAGCAGCAGGTGAGACACTCCTGAGACAGGGGTGAGGTCGGGTGATATTACGGAGGTGGAAACAGGCGATCTTAGTGATGGCACAGACATGAGGTCAGCAGCTCATTTCCAGATCAAATGTAACACTGAGGTTGTTAACAGACCGGTTTAATCCCAGACTGTTCCCAGGGAGAGAGATGGAGTTGGTATTTGGGAAATGGAGATTGGAGCAGGGACTGAAAACAGTGTCTTCAGCCTTCTCAGTGTTTAATTGGAGTTAATTAGTCATCAGGAAGAGAAGCAGGAACCAGAATGGACCATGAGACTGATCCCAGGTTTAACTGAGTTAGAGAGGGAGAGAAGGAAGGAAGGAAACCCTGGGAGGTTTGGAGAAACCACCTTCATGATCGCTCATTAAATCTCCACACAGGAAGTTTTGGACACAAGGTTAACGTCTGCTATTCCGTATGGTCGGTCAGGGGGTTTCAGATTAATGTTTTGTCACAAGTAATCACAGAAGTGAATGATCAAACATATTGTCACCTCCAGTTGTAAAAATGTGTTAAAAAGGTACGGAAAGAATTGCCCAAATCTCTTTGGATTTCAGCACAGGGAGAGGGGAGAGTGTGTGGGATGGGAATTTGCAGCTTTCGGGGAACAAGGGAGGAAAAAATGTTCCATAGAAACCAGAATTGTCTGTTCTGAATTTCTATCCTGTACTGACAGTGATGACTTTTGTAAACTCCTTTTACAGGGTATTGGAAGGGGAGGATTTTCAGGCAGGAAACTCTAACCAAATATCACATCAAGATCTGACAGAGTCATTCGATTCATCAGACATCATCCAACTTTGATCCTGGAAGAAACGTTTGTCTGTTCTGTCCGTGGGGAAAGATTTCAAACATCAGTGTGACTGGAAAAGCACCGAGACACACACACACACCCGAGTGAGAATGTTCCAATGAATTGACTGTGGAAAGAGCTTTAACCAGTTACACAGCCTGAAGAATCATTGCACCATTCAGAACGGGGAGAAACCAGACATGTGTTCTGTGTGTGGATGAGGCTTCAACTGATCATCAAACCTGGAGAGTCAGAGGGACACAGGCACCATGGAGAAACCATGGAAATGTGGGGATTGTGGGAAAGGATTCAATCGTCCATCCGAACTGGAAAACCATCAACGCAGTCACACTGGGGAGAGGACGTTCACCTGCTCCAAGTGTGGGAAGGGATTCACTCAGTTATCCAACCTGATGACACACCAGCGAGGTCACACAAGAAGAGGTCATTCCGCTGTATTTCCTGTGGAAAGAGATTCAGGCCTTCATTCCACCTCAGTGTACACCAGCGAGTTCACACTGGAGAGAGGCCGTTCACCTGCTCTTGAGTGTGGGAAGGGATTCACTAGTTCAGACACCAGCGAATTCACAAGTGACTGCAGGGGTTGGATTCTGCTGTTACTTCTGCTGATAATCACATCCAGAACTGAACCATGTTCATTCTGACAGTTTTGGTTTGTTTCTGCTGATATTAGTAATCCATGTATCTGGGCTGGAGTTTAATTTTCTGGATCTATAACTGATTGTGTTCTTGGGGCTGTAGTGTCCCTTTAATAACTGCTGTCTCTGACCTTTCCCCATAATTCAGGAACTCTCATCAGAGATTAGTTTTCAACAAAATTCTGAACTTTTATTTCAATCCCAAATTGACCTTTGGTATGAACTCTACAATTCAGTGTCTGAGAGGTTTTGATCGAGTGCACAGAGAGAGAATGTTTCTTCTTGTGGGAAAGAGCATGACTAGAGCCCATCAATATAAGATAGTCACCAAGAAATCCAATTGGGAACTTGCTACCACTGGGAGTGGTTAAAGGGAATCGTAAAGCTTTTGTCTAGTTGAAAAGGGTGCAATGCGTGGATGTGTTGTTTCTTGCAAAGGACAGGGCCACCTGTGTAGCTTCTAGCACATGTAAGTGAGCCACACTGTGAGTCTGACTGATAATCTTAAATTGGTTGTTAGTGTAATTCTTAGCACAATCAGGATTGTTAAGTAAGTGTTGTCCAATCGAGGAATCACATCTAATATTATTTAAGGGGAAGTTGAGAGAAACACAAGAGGAAGAAAGGAATAGATGGTTACGATGATAGATTTAGATGGGGAATGATCAGAGGAGGCCCTCGTGGAGCTTAAACACCAGCATGGACTGGTTGAACTGAGTGGCCTGTTTCTGTGTCATGTATCCTAGGTAATTACACTCCTGAAGGGTCTGGTTCTAACTTTTAGACTATACCACCTATTCATAGGCTGCCTCTCCAGTGGAAATAATTTCTATTTACCCTCTGATTCTGCTGTTACTGTCAATGTTAATCACATCCAGAACTGAACCATGTTCATTCTGACAGTTGGGGTTTATTTTTACTGATGTTAATAATCCCTGTTACTGGGCTGGAGTTTAATATCATGATACCTGTTAATAAATCAGCTTTGTTTCAAACACACAGCATGTCGAGTCCTTGATTTCTCCAGGATAAGAGGAGACTAATTGATGTCCTGTCCCCAACTACTCCATTTTTGGATCTTTTCTCCTTTCCAATTCTAGATTCTTTCAGTTCTCATAAATTCCCAGCTCCCCATATCTCCCAGAGAGCCTATTTTCACCTTGGGATCCAGGGAAGTATCGGTATTAAATGCAGAAAATGCTAGAAACAATAACTGATACCTTGCCAAGTGCTAATTGATTTTGTCTCGGATTATTGGCTCCAACCTTTCCCCACCACTGATGTGAAGCTGATTGTCCTGGAATTGCTGTGTTTTTGAACAGGGATGTAGCATTTACAATCTGTCAGTGCTTTGACACCACTACTATATAAGGAGGATTTGGAAGATTGTGACCAGAGCCTCCACAAGTTCCATGTGAAGGATGCTGTCTCTGACAGTGTAGCAGTCCCTCAATGTCACCCTGGAGTGTCAGCCTAGATAATGTGCTCAGGTTTATTAATATTTCCTCCTGTTATTGATGTGAGTCATTAAGAAACAATGGACTCTTATGATGTCATCCAGTCCCAGTGCGATGATGTCATGAAGACTATTAAATACCAGCGGAGCCTTAGTGGTGAAAACAGTTTTGTTCGAGATGGCAGCAAGTCCATTACTGATAGATCAGCGAATGAAATTAATGGGAAAGAAAGTGAGGCAGCTCATGAACATCAGGAATAATGTTGTGAATTATGAAGATGAGCAACATCTATAGTACCTGCTATACATCGTGTAACATGTGACCCAGAACATTGGAGCAGCAATGAACAAACTCAGGGGAGTATTGGATACAGAGTCAAAACAACATTATATTCTTTCTCCATGTGACCTGTCTTAGAATTCTCTTCATCAACCAGACCATCCACCCAGAGGGGAATTAGCATCCTCCGGAATTCCATG
This sequence comes from Cetorhinus maximus, assembly GCF_964194155.1. Taxonomy (NCBI): domain Eukaryota; kingdom Metazoa; phylum Chordata; class Chondrichthyes; order Lamniformes; family Cetorhinidae; genus Cetorhinus; species Cetorhinus maximus. The sequence continues at coordinate 36,933,443 of NC_135901.1, read as the reverse complement.
TGGAATTTAGAGGCTGTAATTATCCCAGGATGTTCTGCTGAAATTTACACGACATCTCACTGGGGCTGATTACCCAGGATGGCGATGGACTGCTCAGTGTTAAAGTTTTGTTGTTTCCTCTGTCCGAGATGTTGTTCAATATTGATTTAGCTTTCAGAGAAAGGGGTGGAATTGGATGGTCAGAACTGCTCGGAGTCACCGGAGGGTAATGCTTACCTGAAGTTTTCAACCATCGCAGTCCTTGTAGGCGCCAAGACTTTATCCCCAGTGCTGATCAGGTTGGGTGGTTTGGACCACAGGATAAGGCAGGACGTGTCCCCATGTGTGTCTGTTTGTGTACGGGTAGGTGTATCTGTTTGTGTTTAGGTAAGTTTGTCTGTGTGTGTGAGGGGGCCTGTGTGTGTCTTTGGGGGATGTCTGTGTACGTGTGTCTTTTGGTGTGTACGTGTACAGGTGCATGTTTGGAATGGATGTCCATATGTATGTGTCAGTGTGTGTGGATATCTGTATGTGCGTGTGTATGTGTGTGGGAGAGAGTTAGTATGTGTAGGTCTCTCTATGTGAGTCTCTGTGCTGCTTCTCATTCACTGTAACACAACCATTTCTCTCCCAGCAGACAACATGGCTCCTGTGAATCCCATCGAGTGATGTGAATGGTACCATTCAGAGATTCTTCATCCAGGGTGAAACCACAGGCTGACTGTGTGCTGTGTAAAACCTGAAACCCACACAACCAGGCCCCATTTCTCCCAGAACAACATGAAGTGTCTGCTGCTTTCTACATCCCTTCCTTCTCCCTCACTTTGCCCTTGCATAGTTCACAAGTTCCATTGTAAATCATCTTCAAACACGCCTATGACGTCCAGTAAAAACACTTCCATCGGTTTCACACCAAGAGATAACAAGCCCCCCAGGATTTCCTCCTTGTTTCTCTTGATTTCTAACTAAGTTAAGCCGAGTATCAGTCTGAAGGCCCATTTTGGTTTCTGGTTCTCCTCTTACTGATTGAAGGGGCTATTAAAGGACAAGCTGTCTTTGATATGGAGTATGAATAGAAGTTTGTTTGTTTTTATGAGTTTAACCAATTGAGATGCCCAATTGATTGACGGCAGACTGGGCACGGCTGGAGGACCGAGTGGGAGTGGCTGGAGGACCGAGTGGGAGTGGCTGGCCCTCCAACCAATCAGAGTGAATGAGAGGCGGGGCTGAGTCAGCATTTCCCTCATTGGCTGAAACTCTGCATCATTCTGAAAGCTCATTTCTCTCAAATTCCAGGAGAAAACTGGGCCTTTCTGTTTGTGACTTTAAACAGATGAAACCCTGTGGGTGTGGAGCAGACATTTCAACATCTGTTACAGAAATGAGTTCAATAGAGCTGAGAGCGGGATTATTTGAGGGTTTAACACAGTGTAGTGAGAAAGGAAATAGAGTGGATGCTGTGTGGGTGGATTGTGAAAGGTGTTTGATAAGGTGCTGGACAGGAGGTTTATCGATAAAATTGAAAAGTAGGGAGGTTCTGTTAAACCTTAGTTGGACCCACACTGAGAGCACTGTGTGCAGTTCTGGTCACCATACTATAAAAATAAATGTGTGTACACATATCAGGAAAGGATTTACAGGCTGGCTCTCTATTCTCTCGATAAAAGAAGTCTGAGGGGTGACCGAATAGAGCTCTTTAAAATGATGAAAGGTTTTGATCAAGTGGATGCAGAGAGAATGTTTCCTCTTGTGGGGACGAACAGAACCAGTGGCCATCAATATCAGAGAGTCACCAAGAAATCCAATCTGGAATTCAGGAGAAATGCAGAGAAGTTCTGTTAAACTTCCATTGCATCTCGGGTGGGTGGGTCTGTCTATCAATTTGACAGTGACCCTTGCATTAACCCCACACACACAACAGTCTCGGACCCTGCAGCTCCCTGTCACAGTGAAACCCCTCCCACTTCACCACATGGCTTTATGAAGTCACGACGGAATCTCTGTGTTGCCGCGGTTTCCACAAATATTTAGACTTTGTCGGGGTCTCTCAGACGATCAGATATTCTCTGATGTGAAGATGGATCAGACTCTGCTCTTCAACCAGACTCCAGCTACTAACAAGATGGATCAGACTCTGCTCTTCAACCAGACTTCAGCTACAAGTGGTGAGGTGGTCTGCTTTGGGAATCTCTTCCCCTCTCACTCACCACACTATCGTCCCGCTCCTTTCTCTCTCTCATCTCCTTCCTTCATCCTCGAACACCCACCAGCCAAAACCCAAACCCCTTCACTGTCTGTCACCTTGACACCCATCCCACCGTCCTCAAAACCAGAGAATCCCTCCCTTTAAAACTCAGACAAACAGTGGGAGTCCTCCACACCCTTAAATCTAGGACTCCACACCCACCCCCACAAACTGTGAGACTCCTCATCACCCACAAATGGTGGGACTTCTCACACCCATCACCAAATTGCAAGACTCCTCACTCCCCCCATACAATAGGTCTGCTCAATGCCACACTATCCCGCAGTAATGACATTCTGAAAGTGCACATTCCCTCAGTGTTGACCCTCTGACAGTGTGGTGCTCCCTTGGTACTGACCCTCTGACAGTGCGGTGCTCCCTCAGTCCTGACCCTCCAACAGTACGGTGTTCCCTCAGTACTGACCCTTTGACAGTGCGGTGCTCCCTCAGTACCGACCCTCCAACAGTACGGTGTTCCCTCAGTACTGACCCTTTGACAGTGCGATGCTCCCTCAGTACTGACCCTCTAATAATACAGTGCTCCCTCAGTACCGCCATCTGACAATGCGGTACTTCCTCAGTCATGACCCTCCAACAATGTGTTGCTCCCTCAGTACTCACCCTCCAACAGTGCATGTTCCCTCAGTACTGACCCTCTGACAGTGCAGCACTCCCTCAGTACTGACCCTCTGACAGTGCAGCACTCCCTCAGTACTGACCCTCTGACAGTGCGGCACTCCCTCAGTACTGACCCTCTAACAGTGCGGCACTCCCTCAGTACTGACCCACTAACAGTGCGGCACTCCCTCAGTACTGACCCTCTGACAGTGCGGCACTCCCTCACTACTGATTCTCTGACAGTGCAGCACTCCCTCAATTTTCAAGTGTGCTTTTGTGTCTAATTCTCTTTTTCTCAGATCCTATCTGCACCAGGCGATCGGTGAAAATCAGAGGCCCTAAGACCCTCAGCTCTACCAGAGGCTCTGCGACCCCCAGCTCTACCAGAGGCTCTGTGACTCTCAGCTCTGCGGCCAATACCCAAATCTGCCACTCGGAAACGATGCGCATTGCCGGTATGAATTTGTGCAGCAGCGGGAGACAGCGGCCATACCCATGCAGGGGGGCCACCCCGATGCCCAGTGCCCATGGCCAACCCTCCTTATACACCTCTGTATGCCAACCTGGGACCCAGCTGCAGAGTCAGACAATGGTGGCACCGTCTAGACGAGCAGGATGGGGGAAGGACAGCGCTCAAGCTGAGGGTGACAGAGGGGACGAGGGGGGCAACACAATAGAACGAGGCAGAGGCAGGAGAAGGGGACGCCTGTCAGAAAATGGCCAACCCCAGAAGGCAAAGGCAGTTGCGGCCAACTGCGGCCCGAGGGTGACCCATCACCAAGTGACCACCGTAAAGATCAGTGGAGTCTCAGCCAGGACTGGCAGCTCAGAGGTGGTGCCAAAGGGGTCTCGGAGCAAGAGGGCCAGAGAAGGCCAGCGGAAGTCCAATGCAGCCAGGGATCTCGAGGGAACCCTTACCCCTGAATCACCCAAGAAGCGCAAGGTGGAGGGTAAGGTGGGCACCAAGGAGGCTGGAGGGTGCAGGAGGAAGAGGAAGATACCAGAGGATTGTGAGTGGCCATCGGAGGAAAGCCTGATGAAGAGGCCCCACTCCCACCTGAGCCGACAGATCCTGGAGTCAGTGCAGGTCCTTCACAGGCTGGGCAAGCGAAAGGAGCAGTCATGTCCATCAGTCAAGGCACAGGGCAATTCCAAGGGCAGCCCCCTGCTGAGGATAGAACTCTACCCCCGGAGAGATCCCGTGATCCCAAGGAACCATCACGTCAGTCAGTTAAGGCACAGGGCAATTCCAAGGCCCGGGCCCCTGCTATAACCCGAACTCTACCTCCAGAGAGATGCTGCAATCCCAAGGAACCATCACATCCACCTGTCAGGGCACAGGGAAATTCCAAATCTGGGGCCCCTGCTGGAGATAGAACTCTCCACCCAGAGAGATCCCACAATCCCGAGCAACCGTCACGTTCACCAGTCAGAACACAGGACAATTCCAACAGCCGCCTCCAAGCTGGAGTCCAGAGTGCATCCATGGAAAAATCCCACGGTGCCACGGCACAGGGTGATCCCAAGACACGCCCCCCAAATAGAGCCTGGAGTGTAATCCCGGAGACATTGCGCAATGTCGGGATCCTCCCCCACCTCACATACGTCAAGTTCCAGGAGATCCTGTGGAGGCGGGAGCCAGATTCCAAACTTCCGGAGGAGAGAGAAACCAGTGCCCCTGTCAAGAAGCTTCCAGAAGTCCGATCATGGCAAGCGGAAGTGAAGAAGATGCCGACCGTCAGTCCAGCCCAGTGGAGCCGGACCATTCCGGCAGTGAAACCTGAGGCATATTATCCTGGGGATGTTAGTCAACTGGAAGTGTCCATCCCCATTCCGGCCTGGCTTCGTAGCCAGAAGGAGCAGGAGAAAAGAAAGGCCAGTGAACAGAGAAAACTCGCTGCACAGATCATCGGTCTGGAGAGAAATCTGCTGGCTGAGAGGGAAGAGACGAGGAGCATCTACGGGATACAGGATCACATCTGGTGGAATGATGAGGAGCAGTAGGAAGGGTGCTACACACGAGAGGATCAGGATACAAGATATCCCACTGGAGAGACAGCCAGTATACAACACATCATTCTGGACAGAGACAGTCAGTATATAACACACCACACCGGACAGAGACAGTATATAACACACCACACTGGATAGAGACAGTCAGTACATAACACACCACACTGGATAGAGACAGTCAGTGCATAACACACCACAATGGACAGAGACAGTCAGTATATAACACACCACACTGGATAGAGACAGTCAGTACATAACACACCACACTGGATCGAGACAGTCAGTACATAACACACCACACTGGACAGAGACAGTCAGTACATAACATACCACACTGTATAGAGACAGTCAGTATATAACACACCACACTGGATATGGACAGTCAGTACATAACATACCACACTGGATAGAGACAGTCAGTATATAACACACCACACCGGATAGAGACAGTATATAACACACCACACTGGATAGAGACAGTCAGTACATAACACACCACACTGGACAGAGTCAGTCAGTATGTAACACACCATTCTGGACAGAGGCAAGCAGTATATAACACACCAGACTGGATATGGACAGTCAGTATATAACATACCACACTGGATAGAGACAGTATAAAACACACCACACTGGTTCCAGACAGTCAGTATATAACACGCCACACTCGATGGAGACAAGCATGTATATAACATACCACACTGGATAGAGACAGTCAGTATATAACACACCACACTGGATAGAGACAGTCAGGAAATAACACACCACACTGGATAGAGACAGTATATAACACACCACACTGGATAGAGACAGTCAGTACATAACACACCACACTGGATAGAGACAGTCAGTATAGAACACACCACGCTGGATAGAGACAGTCAGTATATAACACACCACACTGGATAGAGACAGTCAGTATATAACACACCATTCTGGACAGAGGCAAGCAGTATATAACACACCAAACTGGATATGGACGGTCAGTATATAACATACCACACTGGATAGAGACAGTATAAAACACACCACACTGGATCCAGACAGTCAGTATATAACACGCCACACTCGATAGAGACAAGCATGTATATAACATATTACACAGGATAGAGACAGTCAGTATATAACACACCAAACTGGATAGAGACAGCCAGTACATAACACACCACACTGGATATGGAGAATCAGGGCATAACACACCACACTGGATACAGAAAGTCAGTATAAAACACACCACACTGGACAGAGACAGTCAGTATATAACATACCACGCTAGATAGAGTGAGTCAATATATAACACAACGCACTGGAAAAAGACAGTCAGTATATAACACACCTCACCAGATAGTGAAAGGGAGGACATAACACACTGCACTGGATAGAGACAGTCAGTATATAACACACTGCACTGGATATAGACAGTCAGTATATAACACACCACACTGGATAGAGACAGTCAGTATATAACACACCAGTCTGGACAGAGGCAAGCAGTATATAACACACCAAACTGGATATGGACAGTCAGTGTATAATACACCACACTGGACAGAGATAGTATAAAACACACCACACTGGATCCAGACAGTCAATATATAACAAGGCACACTAGATAGAGACAAGCATGTATATAACATACTACACTGGATAGAGACAGTCAGTATATAACACACCACACTGGATAGAGACAGCCAGTATATAACGCACCACACTGGATAGGGGGAGTCAGGCCATAACACACCACACTGGATACAGGCAGTCAGTATAAAACACACCACACTGGACAGAGACAGTCAGTATATAACATACCACACTGGATAGACACAGTCAGTATCAAACACACCACACTGGATAGAGGCAGTCAGTATATAACGCACCACACTAGATAGAGTGAGTCAATATATAACACAACACACTGGATACAGACAATCAGTATATAACACACCACACCAGATAGTGAAAGGGAGTACATAACACACTGCACTGGATCGAGAACAGTCAGTAGACTGTCAGTCGACAAAGGAGCAGTCGGAAGGGTGCTACACACGGCAACACTGGGAGAGGATCAGGAGACAAGATAGCCCACTGGAGAGACAGTATATAACACACCACACTGGATAGTGACAGTCAGTATACAGCATACCACACTGGATAGGGAGAGTCACAGTATAACACAACACACTGGATAGACACAGTCAGTATATAACACACCTCACTGGACAGAGGCAGTCAGTATATAACACACCAAACTGGATAGGGAGAGTTAGGGTATAACACACCACATTGGATAGAGACAGTCAGTATATAACACCACACTGGATAGAGACAGTCAGTATATAACACACCTCACTGGATAGAGACAGTCAGGAAATAACACACAACACTGGATAGGAAGAGTCAGGTTATAACACACCACACTGGATAAAGACAGTCAGTATATAACACATCGCACTGGATAGTATACAACACACTGCACTGGATAGAGACAATCAGTAAATGAGACAGCACACTGGATAGAGACAGGGAGTACATAACACAACATACTGGATAGAGAGCATGCAGTATATGCCGCACCACAACAGATAGACAGTCAGTCTCAAATACACCACACTGGATAGAGGCAGTCAGTACATAACACACTACACTGGACAGAGTGAGTCAGTATATAACACACCACAATGGATAGAGACAGTCAGTATATAACACACCACAATGGATAAAGACAGTCAGTATATAACACACCTCACCGGATAGAGAAAGGGAGTACATAACACATTGCACTGGATAGTGACAGTCAGTATATAACACACTGCACTGGAAAGGGGGAGTCAGTGTATAACACATCGCACTGGATAGAGACAATCAGTGTATAACATACCAAAATGGATAGAGAACAGTCAGTATGTAACACACCACAATGGATAGAGTCAGTCAGTGTATAACACAACACACTGGATAGAGACAGTCAGTACATAACACAGTGCACTGGATACAGACAGTCAGTATATAACACCTCACACTGGATAGAGACAGTCAGTATAGAACACACCACATTGGATAGATGCAGTTAGTATGGAAGACACCACACTGGATGGACACAGTTAGTATGGGAGACACCACATTGGATAGACAGAGTTAGTATGGAACTCATTGCACTGGATAGTCACTGTCAATATGGAGCACAACAAACTATATGGACACTGTCAGTTTGGAGCAGACTGCACTGGATAGACACAGTCAGTATGGAACACACCGCACTGGATAGATGCAGAGAGTAGGAAACACACCTCACTGGATAGATACAGTCAGTATGGAACACACTGCACTGGATAGACACAGTCAGTATGGAACACACCGCACTGGATAGATGCAGAGAGTAGGAAACACACCTCACTGGATAGATACAGTCAGTATGGAACACACTGCACTGGATAGACACAGTCAGCACTGCACTGGATAGACACAGTCAGCATGGAACACACTGCATTGGATAGACACAGTCAGTATGGAACACACTGCACTGGATAGACGCAGAGAGTATGGAACACACCGCACTGGATAGACGCAAAGAGTAGGGAACACACCGCACTGGATAGACGCAGAGAGTATGGAACACACCGCACTGGATAGACGCAGAGAGTATGGAACACACCGCACTGGATTGGCACAGTCAGTATGGAACACACCGCACTGGATAGATGCAGAGAGTATGAAATACACCTCACTGGATAGACAGTCAGTATGGAACACACCGCACTGGATAGATGCAGAGAGTATGAAACACACCGCACTGGATAGGCACAGTCAGTATGGAACACACCGCACTGGATAGATGCAGAGAGTATGGAACACACCACACTGGATAGGGACAGTCAATATGGAACACACCGCACTGGATAGATGCAGAGAGTATGAAACACACCTCACTGGATAGACACAGTCAGTATGGAACACACCGCACTGGATAGACACAGAGAGTATGGACACACCACACTGGATAGATGCAGTTATCATGGAACACACCACACTGGATAGACACAGAGAGTATGGACACACCACACTGGATAGATGCAGTTATCATGGAACACACCACACTGGATGGAAATGTCAGTATGAAACACACCACACTGGATGGAAATGTCAGTATGAAACACACCACACCGGATTGACACAGTCAGTATGGAATACACAAAGTGGACAAAGAAAATGTACAAAACACATTTAAAGTCATTAATATAAGGGCGGGTATAAACATTTTGGGTTAAGAGGTTTTGGGTATGTACAATTACGATATGGTGGGGTGGTTATGTATAGTTAGGATATGGAGGGTATTTACAATTAGGATATGAGGGTGGTCATTACAATTAGGATATGGAGGGTGTGTACAATTAGGATATGTGAGGGGTAATTATAGTTGGGATATGGAGGGTGTGTACAATTAGGATATGAGGGGGGTAGATACAGTTGGGATATGGAGGGTGTGTACAATTAGGATATGAGGGGGGAGATACAGTTGGGATATGGAGGGTGTGTACAATTAGGATATGTGGGGATATTTACAATTAAGATATGGGGTTATTCACAATTTGGTGGGGTTTCTATTTTTGCTTCAATTTGTGCCAGAGCCAGCGTAACCCATGTGATCTGATCGGTGCCATTTTGGGGCAGCATCTCCCATTCACCCACCCTCCAGTTCCCCAACACTGTCACATCGTTCAACCCTCCTGCTTCCCGACACCCCCGCTCACCGACCCTCCCGCTCACTGACTCTCCCGCTCCTCAACTCTCCCGCTCACCGACCCCCCTGCTCTTCAACAACCCCGCTCGCCAACTCTCCTGCTCCTCGACTCCCCTGCTCTTTGATCCTCCCACTCACCGACCCTCCCACTCGCCGACCCTCCCGCTCGCCGACCCTCCCGCTCGCCGACCCTCCCGCTCGCCGACCCTCCCGCTCGCCGACCCTCCTGCTCCTCGACCCTCCTGCTCGCCGACCCTCCCGCTCGCCGACCCTCCCGCTCGCCGACCCTCCCGCTCGCCGACCCTCCCGCTCGCCTGGAATGGAGGCGAGCGGCAGGGAGGCGAGTGGGAGGGAGGTGAGTGGGAGGGGAGGTGAGTGTGATGGGAGGGGAGTGGGATGGGAGGGGAGTGGGAGAGAGGCAAGTGAGAGTGAGTCAAGTGGGAGGGGAGGTGAGTGGGAGGGGAGGTGAGTGTTAGGGTAAGTGAATGAGAGGAAGGCGAGTGGGAGGGAGGCGTGTGGGAGGGGAGGGGAGTGGGATGTGAGGAGAATGGGAGAGGGGCGGGAGAGAGGGAGGGGAATGAGAGGGGAGGTGAATATGAGGGTAGGCGAGTGGGAGGGAGGTGAGTGGGAGGGGAGGTGAGTGGGGGGTGGTGAAGTGGAGTGGATTGGGAGGGGAGGGAGAGGAGAAGGGAAGGGGACGGTAGGTGGAGGGGATTGGGAAGGAGAGGTTTGGAAGTGGGATTGTGAGTGGAAAGGGAGGGGAGGGGGAGTTGGAGGTGGGGTGGTGGAGGGCATAGGGAGGGGGGTACTGGGCAAGGAGGGGATGAGGTGGGAGAGGCAGAGGGGGAGTAGGAGGAGAGAAGAGGGGAGTGTAGATGGAAATGAAGGTGAGTGGAAGAGAGTTGAAGGGGCTAGAAATGGCACTGAGGGAGGGGAATGGGAGAGGAGGGGCTGTGAAGGGGAAGGGGACAGTTGGTGTGAAGTATTGCCGGTGAGAGGAAGTGTCTGTGTGTGGGAGCTTCGGTGTGAGGGAGCGTCGGTGTGAGAGAGCGTCGGTGCAAGTGAGCTTTGATGTGAGGGAATGTCGGAGTGAGGGAGCGACAGTATGAGGGAGCGTCGGTGTGAGGGAGCGTCGGAGTGAGGGAGTGTCAGAGTGAGGGAGTGTCAGAGTGAGGGAGTGTCAGAGTGAGGGAGCGTCAGAGTGAGGGAGCGTCAGAGTGAGGGAGAGTCAGAGTGAGGGAGTGTCAGAGTGAGGGAGCGTCAGAGTGAGGGAGCGTCAATAGGTGGGGTGGTAGAGAAGGCAGTGACTGTCAGTATTTAACAGACAGTGAATGGAGGCTGTCAGTATGGAGCATTCTGCAGAGCAGAGACAAGGTCTAGAACACATCACTGGATTGATAGTATTGAGCATAACTCAATGGGGACATTAGCAGAGAATAAGACACACTGGATAGAGGTTGTCAGTATGTAGCATAATGCACTAGTTAGGAGAGACTATATAACACAACACACTGATAGAGACAGGTAGTATCAAAAGCACTGGCTAAAGAGACAACCAGTATAGGCACAAGACACAGGATAATGACAGACGGTGTATGATACAGTGCACTGGTTGGACTGTCAGTGTATAGTGATCAGGATAGTGGCACTGGATAGAGACAGTCAGTACCTAACACATAGCACTAGACTGAGACAGTCAATATGTAACACACTGTACTAGATAGAGAAGGCCATATATAACACACAGCACTGGACTGAGGCAGTTAGTATATAACACACTGCACTGGATAGAGAAGACAGTTTATAGCATACAACAAAGGATTGAGGAGAGTATATAACACACTGTACTGGATAGAGAAGACAGTATATAACACACAGCACTGGATAGAGAAGACAGTATATAACACACAGCACTGGACTGAGTGAGTCAGTACATAACGCACTGCACTGGATAGAGAAGACAATATATAACACATAGCACTGGATAGTGACATCTATCAAACACAACACAGTGCTGCCAACAGAATGTGTAAAACAAACAACCCTGAATAGAGACAGTCAATACATAACACACCACACTGAATACAGACAGTCAGTATGGAATGCACTGCACTGGATAGAGACAGTCAGTATATAACACAACACACTGGATAGACTTGGTCAGTATATAACACACATCAGTGGATAGAGATGAGCAATATCTTACACACTGCACTGGAAAGAGTGAATGGAAAGCACATTGAACTGGATAGAGAAAGTTGCATATTGCACAATCCACTGGATAGTGACAGTCCATATATTACACACTGCGCTGAAGAGAGACATGAAATGGATAGAGACAGTGATATATTACATAAACCACTGGATAGAGACATTCAATACATGACATACTACACAGCGAGTCCTGATACAACATGCTCCTCTGGATGGAGGCAGTATTTATTCATGACATATGAACTCTCAGTGTGTAATCATGAATCAATCTATTATTTTACTGACACAGAAAAATGGCTTCTAATAATATGTTTAAAGATATTCACTTAAATTAATATATATATATATTTGATTACAAATAAATGATAACAGTTTTTAAATGGCTTACGATTGACTTTTCAAACTCCACATGGGGAGAGTTCCCAATGAATGGGGAGTGGACATGGAGAGAGTTCTCAGTGTATGGGCATTGGACACAGGGTGAGTTCCCAGTGACTGTGGAGTAGGCACAGGAAGAGTTCCAAGTGACTGGGGAGTGGACACAGGGTGAGTTCCCAGTGACTGAGGAGTAGGCACAGGTAGAGTTCCAAGTGACTGGGGAGTGGACATGGCGAGAGTTCCCAGTGAATGGGGAGAGAACATGGAGAGAGTTCCCAGTGAATGAGGAGAGAACATGGAGAGAGTTCCCAGTGACTGTGGAGTAGACATGGGGAGAGTTCCCAGTGAATGGGGAGTGGACATGGGGAGAGTTCCCAGTGAATGGGCAGTAGACATGGGGAGAGTTCCCAGTGAACGAGGAGAGAACATGGAGAGAGTTCCCAGTGAATGAGGAGAGAACATGGAGAGAGTTCCCAGTGACTGTGGAGTAGACATGGGGAGAGTTCCCAGTGACTGTGGAGTAGACATGGGGAGAGTTCCCAGTAACTGGGGAGTGGACATGGGGAGAGTTCCCAGTGAATGAGGAGAGAACATGGAGAGAGTTCCCAGTGACTGTGGAGTAGACATGGGGAGAGTTCCCAGTGACTGTGGAGTAGACATGGGGAGAGTTCCCAGTAACTGGGGAGTGGACATGGGGAGAGTTCCCAGTGAATGAGGAGAGAACATGGAGAGAGTTCCCAGTGAATGAGGAGAGAACATGGAGAGAGTTCCCAGTGACTGGAGATTGCAAATGGTGAGAGTTCCCAGTGACTGGAAAGTGGAAATGGGGAGAGTTCCCAGTGACTGGAGAGTGCACATGGGGAAAGTTCCCAGTGAATTATAGAAAATTTACAGCACAGAAAGAGGCCACTTGGCCCATTGTGTCTGCATCGACTGAAAAACGAGCCACCCAACCGAATCCCACTTTCCAGCATTTGATCCGTAGCCCTGCAGGTGACGGGACTTCAGGTGCACATCCAGACAACTTTTAAACGAGTTGAAGGTTTCTTGTCTCTACGACCCTTTCAGGCAGTGAGTTCCAGATGCCTACAACCCTCTAGGTGAAAGATTTTTACTCATCTCCCCTCTACTCTTTCTACCAATCACTTTAAGTCTATGTCCACTAGTCTCTGCCCTCTCTGCAAAGGTAAATAGGCCTTTCCCATCCACTCTATCCAGGCCCCTCACAATTTTGTATATATCAATCAAATCTCCCCTCAGCCTCCTCTGTGCCAAGGAGAACAACCCCAGCCTATCCAATCTTTCCTCATAGCTACAACCTTCCAGGCTTGGCAACATCCTCATAAATCTCATCTCTATAGGAAGGATGTAATTGCATTAATGAAGTGACCAGAATTGAAAGCAATTTTCAAATTGTGGCCTAAATAATATTTTATAAAGTTCCAACATAACCTTCCTACTCTCATATTCTATGCCTTGGCTATTAAATGAAAGGATTCCATGTGCATTCTTATCCACCTTATCGACCTCTCCTGCTACCCTAGGGATCTGTGGACATTCACTCCAAGGTCTCTAACTTCCTCTACAGATCTCTGTATCCTTCCACTTATTGGGTCATCCTTTGCCTTGTTTGGCCTCCTCAAAAGTACCATCTCACAATTCTTTTGAGTTGCATTCCATTTGTGGCTTTTCTGCCCACCTGACTAGTCCATTGATATCTTCCTGCAGTCTGGAGCTATCCTCCTTGTGAACGACCGCACAGCTAATTTTTGTGTCACCTGCAAACTCCTTGATCATTCCCCTTACATTTCGGACCAAATCATTATTTTTTACCACAGAAAGGAGGGGACCTAATACTGAGCCCTGAGTTGAGGATAGAAATCGAGATGAGAGAAACATTTCTCTTGGCTTGAGTTTGCTGTATGTAAATCCTCCCCTTCCAACCCCTGTAAAAGGAGTTTCCAAAATCCATCCCTGTCAGTCCTGGATAGAAATTCGCAACATTCTCTCCTCCTGCTACCTGGACCAGGATGAGCGTGCATGCGCCTTGCTACACGTTTCCCCTATAAAGATGAGCAAAATACTGCGGATGCTGGAAATCTGAAAGAAAAACAAAAATACCTGGAAAAACTCAGCAGGTCTGACTGCATCTGCGGAGAGGAATACAGTTGACATTTCGCGTCCATATGACTCTTCATCAGAACTAAGGAAATAGAGAAATGAGGTGAAATATAAGCTGGAAGAGGGGGTGGGACAGGTAGAGCTGGATAGAGGGTCAGTGTTAGGTGGATGCAAAGAAGAGATTGCCAAATATGTCATAGACGAAAGGACAAAGGGATGTTGACGATGGCGATATTATCCAAGGAATGTGCGAATGGGGACATTAAGGGTAGCAAGCAGGACAAGCTAGTGGCAGAAGGCCCTAGTGGGGGTGGGGGGAAGGGATCGAAATGGGCTAAAAGGTGGAGATAAAACAATAGATCGAAATAAATTTACCAGTTGAATGTGGAAATGGATTCACTTGGTCGTCCCATTATTTATCAGTACAGCACAGTCACACCGGAGGGAGACCATTCAGATACTTCATGTGTGCAAAGGAGTTCACTCAGTTTTCCCCACTCCAACTTGAAAAGCTCAAAACATTTGATCCACTATCAGCACATCCTTATTAACAAGGAACAGTTTAACTGTTCTGCTGAGAGGGAAAAAAAGGAAATCACTTGTTCACTCCATCTGCTGAGACTCTAGTGAGTTCACATCTAAGTGTAAGAGTTTCTATTGTTGTTAAGTTCACCCAGGACAGAACTACGGTGGATGGACCGTGCTCTTTAGTTGCTGTATTAATTGATTTAATAATTAGGTACGGCATTCCGTAGGGATCATTCCATCCGTGACACCCTGGTCCACTCCTCCATCACCCCCTACACCTCAACCCC
Source organism: Cetorhinus maximus (assembly GCF_964194155.1). Lineage (NCBI taxonomy): Eukaryota > Metazoa > Chordata > Chondrichthyes > Lamniformes > Cetorhinidae > Cetorhinus > Cetorhinus maximus. The sequence continues at coordinate 36,918,322 of NC_135901.1, read as the reverse complement.
CTCCCACAGCACCTTCCCATGCAACCGCAGAAGGTGTAACACCTGCCCCTTTACTTCCCCTCTCCTCACTGTCCAAGGGCCTAAACACTCCTTTCAAGTGAAGCAGCATTTCACTTGCACTTCCCTCAACTTAGTCTACTGCATTCGTTGCTCCCAATATGGTTTCCTCTACATTGGAGGGACCAAACGCAGACTGGGTGACCACTTTGCAGAACACCTTCGGTCTGTCCACAAGCATGACCCAGACCTCCCTGTCGCTTGCCATTTCAACACTCCACCCTGCTCTCTTGCCCAGATGTCTGTCCTTGGCTTGCTGCATTGTTCCAGTGAAGCTCAACACAAACTGGAGGAACAGCACCTTATCTTCTGACTAGGCACTTTACAGCCTTCCGGACTGAATATTGAGTTCAACAATTTTAGATCATGAACTCTCTCCTCCATCCCCACCCCCTTTCCGATTGTCCCCCTCCTTTTTGTTTCTTCCAATAATTTATATAGATTTTTCTTTTCCCACCTAATTCCATTATTTTTAAATGTATTTCCATCCATTGTTTTATCAGGGTTCGCTGCGGGTCAGAATGTGCCCTATCCTTACCACAGGAGCTCCTCGCGCAGGCGCAGTATCCAGCTGTGAGTGGAGCATGCGCAGTGGGAGGAATTGAGAGACGCTGAGTTATGGAGCCAGTGGATGGACGGAGAGGAATAGAGTCCTCGAAATGGGCAAGAAGGCTTCATAAACACCCCGTGGAGACTTTCAACATCAAATAAAAAGTTACTGGTCGCGCTTTGGCAGCAAACGGGGAGTAAATTGCGAGATAAAAACAAAAAGCTAAAAGCTACTGCGGATGCTGGAAATCCAAAACAAAATAAAAAAAAATAAATAAATAAAAACAGAATTACCTGGAAAAACTCAGCAAGTCTGGCAGCATCGGCGGAGAAGAAATCAGTCAACGTTTCGAGCCCTCATGGCCCTTCAGCAGAACTGAAGCATAGTTTCAACAAGGGAGAAATATAAATTGGTTTAAGGTGGGTGGGGGGGAAGAGACACATTGAGGGTGTGGTGTGAGCAGATAATCAAAAGATGTCAGAGACAAAAGGGTCAAAGAGGTGTTGAAGGTGGTGGTCTTTGTCTGAGAAAAGTGCTAATTAAGAATGCAAGACAGGATTGCGAGGCTGCGTCTACGGCTACAGGGAGACAGGGCCCAGTTAACGGCCGCCATCTTTATAGGGAGTAACGTGCAGCAGGGCGCATGGGCGGTCGCCATCTTTATTCGGGTCAATGCGCCGCAGGGCGCATGCGTGTTCACAATTGTCCCTGTCAGTCGGAGGAGCGAATGTTGTGAATTTCTACCCTGGACTGACAGGGATGGATTTTATAAACTCCTTTTACAGGGGGTTAGAAGGGGAGGATTTACACACAGCAAACTCAAACCAAGAGAAATGCTTAACATTTGTGTAAGAGACATGTTTGTCTCTTCTCAATTTCTATCCTGGACTGACAGTGATTGATTTTATAAATTTCTTTTGCAGGATATTAGAAGGGGAGGATTGACAGACGGAAAACTCAAATCAAACCAAACATCACATCAAGATCTGACACGGTCACTCGATTCATCAGGAGCTGAATATCATCGGCTTTTGAATCTGGAAGGAGAAAGGTTTGTCTGTTCTGATTGTGGGAGAAGATTTCTGGTATCAGTGTGACTGGAAAAACACTGAGATTCACAACCTCTGGTTAGGCTGCACTAGAACTGTACTCAGTTCTAGGCAATAAACCTTAGGAAGGATAGAATGGTCTTGGAGGGAGTGTAGCAGAGATTTACCTGAGTGATATCTGAACTCCAAGGGTTAGATTACAGGACAAGTTATACAAAAGAATCACAGAGTCATTATGGCCGAGAGGAGGCCATTCAGCCCATTGAGTTCATGCCAGCGCTCTGCAGCATCCAATCATTATCATTCCCCTGCTGTATCCCTGTAGGTTTATTTTTCTCAAGTGCCTATCCAATTTCCTTTTGAAATTGTTTACCGTATCCATTTCCATCACCTCCCCCCACACCCCAAAATCCCCATATGCAGCAAGTTCCAGGTCATTACCACTCACAGTAGAAAAATGTTCTCCCTCACATCCCTCTCTATCTCTTACCCAAAAACTTAAATCTGTGTTCCTGGTCCTTGTACGATCAGCAACAGGGAACAGATTTTCTTTGTTTACCTTATTTAAACCTGTCATAATCTTGTACAGCTGAATGAAATCTCCCCTCAGCCTCCTTTGCTGGAACCATTCTGGTAAATCCCCTCTGCACCTTCTCAAAGACCTTCACATCCTTGCTAAAGTTTGGAGACCATAAGTGGACACATGACTCAACTTGTGGTCTAACCAGAGATTTATGAAGATTTAGCACATCTTCCCTACTTTTGTACTCAATATCTCAGCTTATGAAACCCAACATCCCATTTACTTTGCTAACTGCTCACTTAATGTGTCCTGTTACCTTCAAAGATATATGCACATGAAGCACCAGGTCCCTCCGTCCCTGCACACTCTTTAGAACTGTGCTATTAAGTCGCTATTCTCCCTCCCTCTCTCTTTTTATCTCTCTCTCTCTCCCCCCACCCTGCCCCAGTCAAAAAACATCACCTCATTATGAGAGTTGTGTTCCTGCAATTTAGAATATTAAAGGTGATTTGATGAAAGTTTTCAAGATATTAGTTGGAGCTGAGAGGGTAAACAGAGAGGAACTATTTCCACTATTAGGGGATCTCGGATGAGTGGAAACAGTCTGAACATGGAATCAGGTTCCAGCACCATTTCAGGTAGAGTGTTCCAGTTCCTGACAACTCTCTGTTGGTGCAGAAACTGCTGAACTCGATATTGAGTGTGGAAGGTTGTAAAGTGCTGAATCGAAAGATGAGCTTCCTTGGAACAGTGCAGCAGGCCAAGGACAGAGAGGTCAGAGTGGGAGTGGGGCGGAGAATTAAAATGACAAGTGACCGGAAGCTTAGGGTCAAGCTCACAGACTGAACGGAGGTTGTTCCACAAAGTGATCATCCAATCTGTATTTGGTCTTCCCAATGCAGAGCAGACCGCATCATGAGCAGTGAATACAGTAACTAAACTGCAAGAAGTACAAGTAAATCACTGTGTGGTTACATCTTTCCAAACCTTGAGAACAACCCAAAGACATAATTTATTTGAAGATCAAAGTTTACAAAGGAAAGCAAACTGATTGTCAGAATATTAAACTGCAGCCCAGTTACTGGATTTATTAACATCAGAAGAAACAAACCCCAACTGTCAGCAAAGTGGACAATGGGGATCCTGTAGATGTCGTATATCTGGACTTCCAGAAGGCCTTTGATATGGTGCTGCACAAAAGATTAATACACAGGATAAGATCACACAGAGTTAGGGGTACTATATTAACTTGGATAGAGAATTGGCTAACCACCAGAAAGCAAAGAGTCGGGATAAATGGGTCTTTTTCTGGATGGCAAGCTGTAACTAGTGGCGTGCCACAGGGTTCGGTCCTTGGTCTCCAACTATTTACAATCTATATTAATGACTTGGATTCAGGGGTAGAAGGTACTATAGCTAAATTTGCAAAGACACCAAAATAGGTGGGAAAGTAAGTTGCAATGAAGAAATAAGAAATTTACAAATGGATATGGACAGGTTAGGTGAATGGACCAAAATTTGGCAGATGGAGTTTAATGTGGATAAATGTGAGGTTATCCATTTTGTTCGGAAGAATAAAAAGGCGACTTATTATTTAAATGGAGAGAAACTTAAGAATGCTTCAGTGCAGAGGGATCTGGGTGTACTCGTGCATGAATCGCTGAAAGCTAGTATGCAGGTACAGCAGGAAAAAGGGAAATCAAATGGAATTTTGGCATTTATTGCTAAAGGAATAGAATATAAAAATAGGGAAGTGTTGTTCCAACTGTACAAGGCATTGGTGAGACCGTACCTGGAATACTGTGCACAGTTTTGGTCCCCTTACTTGAGGAAGGATGTAGTTGCATTGGAGGCGGTTCAGAGGAGATTCACTAGATTGATTGAAGAGATGCGGGGCTTGTCTTATGAGGAGATTGAGCAGTTTAGGCCTATACTCGCTGGAGTTTAGAAGGATGAGAGGAGATCTAATTGAGGCATATAAGATGCTAAAGGAGACAGACAAAGTAGACGTGGAGCAGATGGTTCCCCTTGTGGGGCATTCTAGAACGAGAAGCCATAGTTTTAGGCTAAGGGGCGGTGGATTTAAATCAGAGATGAGGAGGAATTACTTTTCTCAAAGGGTCGTGAATCTGTGGAATTCACTACCTCAGAGTGCAGTGGATGCTGAGTGCTGAATACATTTAAGGAGGAGATAGACAGATTTTTAATTAGTAACGGGTTGATGGTTATGGGGAGAGGGCGGGAAATTGGAGTTGAGGCCGAAATGAGATCAGCCATGATCGTAATGAATGGCGGGGCAGGCTCGAGGGGCTGAATTGCCTACTCCTGCTCCTAGTTCTTATGTTCTTATGTTAGAATCAACAGAATCCAACCTCAGCAGTCACTTGTGAACTGGCCACATTCTCAGCAGATTGGATAATCAATTAAATCTCTTCTCACACACAGAGAAGGTAAACGGCCTCTCCCAGTGTGAACTCTCTGGTGTGTGTCTTGGAGGGGATGGTTTTCCCGTTCACCAGTTGCCCTTGTCCTTCCAGGTGGTGGGGGGTATGGGTTTGGGAGATTCTGTCAAAGTTCTGGTTGAGTTGCAATTGTTTGAAATCCATCTTATTTTCCTCTCCTGCACCTCTCTCTGTCTCTCTCTCTCTCTCTCTTTCTCTCTGTCTCTCTCGCATTCTCTCTCTATTTCTCTTACATCTTTGATGGTGACAGGACACATTAAGAGAGCAGTTAGCAAAGTTAATGGGATGTTGGGTTTTAGAAACAGAGCTATTGAGTACAAAAATAGGGAAGCTGTGCTAAATCTTCATAAAGTTCTGGTTAGGCCACAACTTGTGTAGGTCCAGACTGGATGGCAGGCTGCCTTCCCTAAAGGACATTCCATAGAACCCTAGACCCAGAGAAAAGTTACAACACAGAAAGAGGCCATTCAGCCCATTTTGTCTGGGCCAGCCAAAAAAGGCAAAAAAAAAGAAACTAACCAATCATTCAGATACTGAAGCAGCCCATGTCCAAATGCAGCAAGACCTGGATAATATCCAGCTTGGGCTGACAAGTGGCAAGTAACATTCGCACCACACAAGTGTCAGGCAATGATCATCTCCAACAAGAGAGAATCCAACCATCGCCCTTTGATGTTCAATGGCATTAACATCACTGAAGCCCCCACTATCAACATCCTGGGGGTTACCATTGACCAGGAACTGAACCGGAATAGCCATACAAATACTGTGGCTACAAGAGCAGGTCAGAGGTTCGGAATAGTGTGACAGGTAACTCACCTCCTGACTCCCCAAAGCCTGTCCACCACCTACAAGGCACAAGTCATGAATGTGATGGAATACTCCCCACTAGCGAGGATGGGTGTAGCTCCCACAATACTCAAGAAGCTTGACACCATCCAGGACAAAGCAGCCCACTTGATTGGCACCACATCCACAAACATTCACTTCCTCCACCACCAACGCACAGCAGCAGCAGTGTGTACCATCCACAAGATGCACTGCAGGAATTCACCAAGGCTGCTTCAACAGCACCTTCCAAACCCACGACCACTACCAACTAGATTGTCAAGGGCAGCAGATAGATGGGAACACCACCACCTAGAAGATCCCCCCCAAGTCACTTACCATCCTAACTTGGAAATATATCGCTGTTCCTTCACTGTCACTGGGTCAAAATCCTGGAACTCCCTTCCTAACAGGACACTGTGTGTATCACTGCGGCCTTGATGTCAAGGACAGTGACTCGCACCTCACCTCAGGAGTTCAGCTTTTTAGTCCATGTTTAAACCAAGGCTGTAATGAGGTCAGGAGCTGAGTGGCCCTGGCAGAACCCAAACTGGGCATTAGTGAGCAGGTTATTGTTAAGCAAGTGCCACTTGATAGCACTGTTGATGACCCCTTCGATTACTTTACAGATGATTGAGAGTAGACCGATGGGGCAGTAATTGGCCGGGCTGGATTTATCCTTTTTGTGTAGAGGACTTACCTGGGCAATTTTCCACATAGCCGGGTAGATGCATTTGTCCTCTCCAAAAGTATTAGCTCACACTTTTCGAGATTGAACTCCATTTGCCATTTCTCCACCCACTCAACCAGAAGATTGATATCATTCTGGAGACAACAGTTGTCCCCTTCACTGTCAACTACACGGCCAATTCTTGTGTCATCTGCAAATTTCCCAATCATGCCTCCTTCCTAAGGCTTGGTCACCAGAAGTGAATGCAATACTCAAGTTGTGATTGAACCAGAGGTTTATAAAGATTCAGCACAGTTTCCTTGCTTTTGGACTCAATATCACCGTTTATGAAGCTCAAGATCCAATTTGCTTTGCTAACTACTCTCTTAATCTGTCCTGTCACCTTCACAGATCTCTGCACTTGAAGCCCCAGCTCCCTCTCTCCCTGCACACTCTTTAGAACGCTGCCATTAATCTCTATTGCCTCTCGCTGTCCCTTCTGCCAACATACATGACCTCCTATGAGGGTTTCAATGATCAGTTAAATCCCTTCTCACACATGGATAAGGTGAACGGTCTCTCCCCAGTGTGAACTCGCTGGTATGTGTCTTGGAGATGATGGTTTTCCTGCACCAGCTGCTGTTGTGCTTCTAGTTGGTGGGGGTTGTGGGTTCAGACGATTCTGTGATTCTGCTTGAGTTGCAAATGGATGAATTGCATCTCCTTTTTCCTCTCCTCCACCTCTCTCTCTCTCTCTCTTTCTGGCTCTCTCTCCCTTCCCCCATCTCTCTCTCACTCTCTCTTTCTCTCTCGCTCTCTCTTTCTCTCCTCCAGTAGAAGCCAGAGTCTTGTGTGGGCCCAGACCGGGTGGCAGGTTCCCTTCCCTGAAGGATATTAGTGAACCAGTTGGGTTTTTATGACAATCCAGCAGTTTTCATGGTCACTTTGTCCTAGTACCGGCCCCACAAATTCCCAGATTCATTCAGCTCAATTTCACAACCTGCCTCTGTGTTTTTGTGGGTTCTCTCTCATATTTCCTTTCTCTTGTTTTAAATTAATTTTTCCAGCATATTGCAAAGGGAGGACATGCAGTCAGGAAACTGAAACCAAATGTCACAGAATCTGACAAAGAGTCATTCGATTCATCAGGACCGGAATATCATCGGCTTTTGAACATGGAAACAAAAAACACTGTTCACACTGCACAGAAACTGTGGAAATGTGGGGATTGTGGAAGGAATTCAATGGCTCGTCTGAGCTGAAAAATCTGACCTGCTGAAACACCAGCGAGTTCACACTGGGGAGAGACCATTCACCTGCTCCGAGTGTGGGAAGGGATTCATTCAGTCATCCTGTCTGCTGACACACAGCAACTTCACACTGATGAGAGACCTTTTACATGTCCAGACTGCGGGAAGTGCTATAAAAATTCCGGGGAGCTGATGTCCCATCAACATGTTCACACTGGCGACAGGTGCTCTCACTATGGCACTGGGTTCAGGCGATCGTCTCAACTCACTAAACACCAGCGAGTTCACACTGGGGAGAGGCCGTTCACCTGCTCAGGGTGTGGGAAGGGATTCATTCGGTTATCCCACCTGCTGAGATACCAGTGAATTTGCAAACAGCTACAGCGATTGCCTCTCCCCTGTCTCCTCCATCCTCACCTCCAAAAACAAGCGTGGGGACCTCATGGAGCTTCTTTGTCACTAAGATTGAGACAATCCGATCAGCTGCCTTTGCTGCTTCTCTCCCTTTGACTAACCCACCAGGAGAAACAGGCTCTAACGTTCTCCTGTTTTAGGCCTGAACTCACGTCTCTTCTAATTTCTCTGTGGTCTCCCCTTGGGCGGGTTTCCTTTTCTCTCTCCAGATTGGACAATCGGTTAACACCTCATCCACACAGAGAGAGCAGAGGAGGGGAAGAGTTGTGTGAGTGGACTGCCTAGAAAACCCTTGAGAACTTACTTTGTTTCTTCTGCTGTTTAATGTGTAATTTATACTTAATATTGACTACAATCTGCCTTTTCATTCATATTTCATTGATCTTGATTTTGGATTGATTGTTAAAGTAAAAGGAATAAGAAATGAAATCTTGTCCATTGGTTTTCTAGTTGGGGTTGTTCGGTTAATTTGGTTCATTGATCTCCACAGGGAACAGAACATGGTGGATACATTGGATTTGATCTTCCAGAAATCCTTAGATTCTGGAACTATTCCCAAGGATTGGAAGTTAGCAAACATCACCTCACTATTCCAGAAATGGGGAAGAGAGAAATTGGGGAAGTTTTGGCCAGTTAGCGGAACATCAGTTATTGGCAAAATGCTGGAATCTATTATTCAGGATGTGGTAACCGGGCATTTAGAAAACCATTAACTGATTAAGCAGAGTCGGTACAGATTTCTGAAAGTGAAATCATGTTTGACAATCTGTGTGGAGTTTTTTGATGGTGTAATGGGTAAGGTGGATAACAGGGAAAACAGCGGATGTCGTGTATTTGGATTTTTGAAAAGCATTTGATAAAGAACCACACAAGAGGCCAATGCACAAAATTAGGTTTTATGTGATTGGGGTAATATCTTAGTTTGGATTGAGGATTGGTTAAAGGGCAGAACTCAGAGAGTAGGAATAAATGGGACATTTTTGTGTTGGCCAACTGGAACTAGCAGGATACCACAAGGATCAGTAATTGGGAATCAGCTATTTACAATCTATATCAATGACTTGGATGACTGGGTGTAACATATCCAGGTTTGCTAACGATACCAACTTAGGTCGGAAAGTGAGCAGTGAGGACACAGAGTCTGCAGAGGGATGGAGACAGGCTGGGTGTGTGGGTAAGGACATGGCAGATGGAATACAATGTGGTGAACTTATCCACTTTGGGAGGGGAATTAAAAACAAAGCAGAATGTTTTTGAATGGTGAGAGACAGGGAAATGTTTGCATTCAGAGGGAGCTCGGTTCCTCAAACATGAATCACAGGAAGTTAACATGCAGATCCAGCAAGCAGTTAAGAAGGGAAATGGTTTGATAGCTTTTATTCCAAAGGGATTGGAGTACACAAGCAAAAAAATCTTACTATAATTTGACAGGGCAGCGGTGAGGCTTCAGCTGGATACTGTGTGCAGTATTGGTCTCCCTATCGAAGGAATGACATACTTGCCCCAGAGGGAGTGAAACAACTCTTCACAAGACTGGTTCCTGGGATGAGGAGATTGTCCAATGAGGAGAAATTGAGGAGACTGGGCCTATAATCAATGGAGTTTAGAAGAATGAGAGGGGATCTCATTGAAACATGGAATATTCTTAAGGGGCCTGGAGGGTAGCTGCTCAGAAAATGTTTCCCCTCTGGCTGGGAATCTAGAACATGGGGATTACAGTCTCAGAATAAGGGGTCGATCATTTCGGAATGAGATAGGGAAGAATTTCTTTACACAAAGAGTTGTGAATCTTTGGAAGTTTCTAACCCAGGGAACGGTGGATGTTCAGTTGTTGAATAGGTTTAAGATGGAGCTCAGTAGATTTTTCAGTGCAAAGTGCTGGCTCCACAGCACCTCCTGGATGCCCAGTCTTGAGTTGCTAGATCTTTTCGAAATTGATCCCATTTAGCACGTGGTGTGCAACATTGAGCAGCACTGATCCATCAGGGAGGGATGGCAGTACGTGGTAATCAGCAGGAGGTTTCCTTGCCCATGTTTGACCTGATGCCATGAGACCCACAAACGATGTTGAGGACTCCAAAGGCAACTCCCTCCCGACTGTACGCCACTGTGCTGCCACCTCTGCTGGTGTGGTGGTGTCTGGGACATTATCTGTGAGGTATGATTCTGTGAGGATGACTGTTGCTTGACTAGTCTGTGGAGACAGCTCTTTTGACACTCGCCCCCAGATGTTAGTAAGGAGGACTTTGCAGGGTTGACATGGCTGAGTTTGCCATTGTCGTTTCCAGTACCTCGGTCGATGCTGGGTGGTCTGTCCAGCTTCATTCCTTTTTTGAGAGTTTGTAGCAGTTTGATACAACTGGGTGTCTTGCTAGGCCACCTCAGAGGACATTGCTGTGGAGTCACATGTCGGCAGATTTCCTCCCCCTAAAGGACATTAGTGAACCAGATGGGTTTTTACAACAATCAACAATGGTTTCATGGTCCTCATCAGACTTTTAATTCCAGATTTTTTTTGATTTAAAATTCAAATTCCATGGTGGGTTTTGACCCCAACTCCAGACACAATACCACTGCACAATCACCTCTCAGATTGTAAGGCCTGAGACATGAACTGACTACAGAGGTGTTGGTACAAGGCTAATGGAACAGATTTTATTGCCGGCTGTTTAAAGTGGCACAAATATCACTCCTGATCAACCAATCACAACTGCTTTTTGAAAGCAGCATTCCAGGCCGAATGGCCTCTTTCTTTGCTGTAACTTCATGTCATTTTATGTTCCCCAAAGCCACGGATGCTCTTTCCCAGTCATCCTGCCATTTCATAACCCTTACTATCGAATGGTGCATTGTTACCTTGTGTCCTGACCTTTTGAAGTCAAGACCCGGTGTGAATTCAGTGAGAGGTTTTCTTGTCATTTCCAGCAGGAGATTTGGAACCAGACCAGTTGAATGACAGTTTAAATGGTGCCGACCCTTCACTGCAGATCATTGTGTTTTTGAGTGGAGATGATTTCTGTTTGATACAAAGTGCAGGATGATCTGATTAACTGACGGAGCAGGTTTGAGGTTCCAAATGACCCCTTCCTACTCCTTTGAAACAAAAACAAGAAATGCTGGAAAAACTCAGCAGGTCCGACAGCATCTGTTGGGAGAAAGACAGAGTTAACGTTTCAATTCCGTATGATTCTTCTTCAGAGCCATACGGACTCGAAGTGTTAACTCTGTCTTTCTCTCCACAGATGCTCTCAGACCTGCTGAGTTTTTCCAGCACTTTTTGTTAATGTTTCAGATTTCCAGCATCCGCAGTATTTTGCCTGCTCATTTGACTTTGTTCTCATTCAGTGGCAATGCCAGTGGATGACATGATTAACAAACTGTATCAATATGGTTGTGTGGTCGAACAGTCTAAGGTGCTCTATTGCAACTCCAAGTTTCTATGGAAACTTGGGTTTGAATCCCAGCACCACAAAACATCCTGCTGACCTCTGATTTGGGAACCGCAGCTGCTTCATTTGGACAAACAGATGCCAGCTCACATTAAATCTAGGGGAGTGTACCTTTTTTTCGATAGGAAGAATGAGGAGAGACAACATAAATATGAGTTGCTGTGGGGAAAAGGCAGGGTGTGGAATTACAGTTGTTGAGTTGCTCTTCCAGAGAGTCGGCATGTGAACAACATGATGAATGACCGTCTGATGCAGCAGTCTATGATTTTATAAAAACGGCAGTGACATCAGTGCAGCTCCTGTGTTCACGGCGGAGTGGTTAAGGTGACAGGTTGTGAATGCAGGTAGGCTGGAATCCTGCCAACTACTCTTCGTATCATTCCTGAATTTTACTGTGTGCCTGCAGAATTAATTATCGGTTAAATTGAATAAAAACCATCCAAAAACCTCCAGCGTTCTCCAACTTCCATTCGTCTGCAATCATTCAAAGGAGTTGCAGCCTGAAATGGAACAAAAACGGAGCCAGGTTGGTGTCATGCTTGCTTTCTGGGTGTTTGTCTCTCCTTAGGCCTCTGTAACTCTCAGTGTATATGTCTGTGTGTGTTCCTGTGTGTGTGTCAATGTGGTTGTTCCCCATTTTGCAATCCAAATATCCACGTTACCTTTATGGCTTTATATTAAATGGCACAGGAACAATGAAGAGCAGTTTTAAAAGATGCAAGAGGAGGTTTATTTCTGTTTTATTTTTTGAGTGGAGACATTTCAGCTTCTAATTGCCCAAAAGGCACAAAGTGGAGGATGATGGAAATTGTCACTGAGCAACATTTAAACAGGCAGACACTGAATCCTCATGGTCAAGTGGTTAAGGCAATGGACAAATTAAGAGAATGAATTTGTAAATACAAATAGTCCAAACTGAAATCCCTCGGACATTGGGAACTGTTTATGCTGCCGTTGGATGTCGCAATGAACAGGAAAATAAAAGTTCAATCACAAATGTTACAGGAACGGATAGGTTATAATCACCAGGAAAGGCTAAAGTGCCTGAAGCTCTTTTCTCTAGAAGCTGAGAGATGACCTGATAGAAATGGGATAAGGAATGGCGCTGGTAGCTAGGGAATGAAAATAATGGCTTCAATCTTCCCAATATTGAATTGAGGGAAATTTCTGCACATCCACCACTGGATATCAGACAAACAATCTGATAAGTTAACCATAGTGGAGAAGTGGAGAGAGGTGGTGGTGAGGTAGAGCTGGGCACTGTCAGTGTACATGTGATAACTGACATTGTGTTTTCAGATGATGTCGTTGTGGGGAGCATGTTGATGAAAAATAAGAGGAGGCCAAGGCTGGATCCTTTGGGGACACCAGAGCTAACTTTGGGAGTGGGAAGGGAAGACATTCCAAGTGAATCCCTGGCTATGATTAGATAGAGAAGCATGGAACCAGGAGAGGGCAGCCCCACCCAGCTGGACAACAGTGGAGAGGTGTTGGAGCAGAATGGTATGGTCAACCTTGTCAAAGGCTGCAGAAAGATCGAGAAGAACGAGATGAGATAACTTACCTTTGTCACAGCCACATAGGATGTCATTAGTGGCTTTGATCAGAGCTGTTTCAGTACAGTGGCAGGGCAGAAACCTCATTGGAGGGATTCAGACAGGGAGTTCTGGGAAAGATGGACATGGGTTTGGGAGGTGTGAACATGTTCAAGGAGTTTGTAGAGGAATTGGGGGTTGAAGATGGGTCAATACTTTGCAAGGACAGTAGAGTCAAGTATTTGATTTTTGAGGAAAGGGTGATGATTTGAAGGAGAGAGGGATAGTACCAGAAGAAAGAGAACCGTGAACAATATCAGTCAACATGGGGACGTTGGGGGATCAGCAGCTTTGTGGGAATAGGGTCAATGGGGCAGGAGGTGTGTCTCATGGACAAGATAACCACTGAGAAAGCAGGATGGGGGATGGGAAAGAAACTAAAGAAAGATGTGAGTTCACGGCTTGGACAAGGAGGAACGTTATCGAGACAGTTTGTCCCGGTGGGCGAGTGGAAGTGAGGGAAGCAGCAGAGGCAGCTGATCAGATTGTCCCAATCTTAGTGACAAAGAAACTCCATGAGCTCCTCACACTTGTTGTTGGAGGTGAGGATGGAGGAGACAGGCAAGAGGGAGAGCACTTCAAAGGGAACTAACTTGTGTTAGAGATATTAACAAGACTCGACATGGTATTGGTATTTTATTTGACCTGATCCAGAATTTTAGCCCCTGCAACTGGGCTGGAGTTTATTAACATCAGCAGAAACAGACTCCATTGAACATGGTTCAGTCCTGGATGTGTTTAACAGCAAAATCCTGTTTGTTATTTGTGAACTCACTGGCGTCTCATCAGTTGGGATGAACAGGTGAATCCCTTCCCACAGCTCAATGGCCTCTCCCCAGTGTGAATTCGTTGGTGTCTCAACAAGTGGGATGAATGAATGAAACCCTTCCCACACTGTGAGCAGGTGAACGGTCTCTCCCCAGTGTGAACTCGCTGATATGTCAGCAGGTTGGATAACTGAGTGAATCCCTTCCCACACTTGGAGCAGGTGAATGGCTCCTCCCCAGTGTGTGTGCGCCAATGAGTTTCCAGCTGGGATGGATAATTGAATCCTTTCCCACAGTCCCCACATTTCCATGTATCTCTCCAGTGTGACTGTGCTTGTGTTTTGACAGGTCAGAAGATCGGCTGAAACCTCGTCCACACACAGAACACGTGTACGGTTTCTCCCCACTGTGAAAAGCGCTTTTATCTTTCATGCTTAAAATCCGATGAAATTAAGGTTATGACAAATTGTGCGACACGGTCAGATCTGATGAAATGTTGGGTTTCCCGACTGAATATCCTGGGGAAATAGTTTAAACAGACAAAAGTGAATGAGAGGGAACCCCCAATAACACAAGAACAGGTTGTGAAATTGAGCTGAATGAATCTGGGAATTTGTGGGACCGGCACCAGGAAAAAAGTGACCATGAAAACTGCTGGATTGTCATAAAAACCCAACTGGTTCACTAATGTCCTTCAGGGAAGGGAACCTGCCAACTGCTCAGGGACTATAGAAAACACCAGCATCTACCTGGGGGAATAGAGAGGGAGATAGGGGAGGCAGGGGGTGAAGGATAGGGGTTTTATGCATCTGCAATTCGATCAAAATCTCCCACTCATTCTCCACCACTTAGAAGGATCAGGGGAACAGGTGTCTGTGAACACCATCACCTCCAAGTTCCCCTCCAAGTCACACACCATCTTGACTTGTCTGACATCCAGTACTGGATGAACAGAAGTTTCCTCCATTTAAATGTTGGGAAGATTGGAGCCATTGTCTTCACTTCCTAACCATCAATGCCATCCATCTCTCTGACAACTTTGAGGCTGATCCAGGCTGTTCACAATCTTGGTGTCATATTTCAACCCAAGTTGAGCTTCTGAATACTTATCACTAATTCTGCCTGTTTCCATCTCAGTAATTTTGCCTAACTTCACGCCTGCCTCAGTTTATCTGTTCTGAAACTCATCCATTCATTTCTTCCCTCTAAACTGGACAATTCCTAGCTGTCCATATAAGGATGGGGTCATTCAAAACTCTGCTTCTGGTGTACTTGCTTGCAGTAAGGCTCATTCATCTAATGCCCTTGTTCTCACTGAGCTACATAGGCTCCTGGTTAAGCAACACATCAATGTTCAAATTCTCATCCTTGTTTTCAAATCTCTCAGTGCCCTTGGCCCCTCACTATCTCTAGAATACCCTCAAATCGACATCCCTCCCAGATATCTGTGCTCATCCAATTCTGGCCTATTGAGCATCCCTGACTTCAATTGACCCACCATTGGTGGCGGTGCCTTCAGCTCCCCAGGTCATAAGCTCTGGAATTCCCTATTTAGACCTCTCTGTCTCCCCCTCATCCTTAAGACACTCCTTAAAACCTACCTCTTTGACCAAGCTGTTGATCATCTGCCGTGATATCTCCTGATGTGCTTCAGTGTTAAATATTTCAATATACTTTGGAACGTTTTATTATGTTCAGCATGCTATATAAATGCAGCTTGTTGTTGATTTGGACATATATCATCATCAGTCAGTGATCCATCTAGTTCCATCTGGCCCACCACTGCCACACACACCCCACCCCCCTCGCCCCTCCCCCACCTCCATCCCCCCACCTCCTCCCCCTCCCAACCACCCCCCCACCCCCTCCACCACCACCACTTAAACAGTATAAATTTCATCACATTTCACTTTTCTTGAGCTCTGAAGAAGGGTCATACGGATTTGAAGCGTCAACTACAGATGCTGCTAGACCCGCTGTTGTCTTCCAGCATTTTCTGTTTTTCTTTTAGATTTCCAGCATTCACAATATTTTGCTTTTATCATAGCATTGTAGGAGCACCTTCACCACAGTGACTGCAGCAGTTCAGGAAGAAGGCCCACCAACACCTGACCAACAGACAACTGGGGATTGACAATATCTGCTGCTCTTGTTAGTGACACCAAATACCAAGAATGGAGTTAACAATAAAGCTCTGATAAAAGGGCACTATAAAAATACTTGTTACCAAAACAACACTCTTAAGTTGAATGGACAGTGTCCGTTTAGCAACTCGATCACCCCAGAATCTACCTCCCGTCACAGCCTCACATTGGAAATTGCTGGGCCCGACTGGGTTCCAAAGTCCTCAGGGTTAACCCCAGCAGCTTCTCCTCCAGCTCAAAACTGATACAGCAAAAAGACCCCCATTCAACACCCATCCTAATTTAAACCGGCTCCTAACTGGTCTGTTATCTGTACCTCGCTTGTCATGCTTTCTACCCATAATTAGCATATTCCTTAGATAATATCACCACCTTCAACACCTCTTTGTCCTTTTGTCTGTGACATCTTTTGTTCACACTAGGGAAAGACCCTTCACCTGCTCTGAGTGTGGGAAGGGATTCACTCAGTTATCCAACCTGCTGACACACCAGCGAATTCACACTGGGGAAAAACCTTTTAGTTGCCCAGACTGTGGGAAGTGCTTTAAATGTTCCAGGTACCTGATGTCCCACGGACGTGTTCACACTGACGAGAGACCGTTCAGGTGCTCTCACTGCGGGTCTGGGTTCAGGTGGTCATCTGACCTCGCTAAACACCAACAAATTTACACTGGCGAGAAGCCGTTCACCTGCTTCCAGTGTGGGAAGGGATTCACTCAGACATCCAACGTGCTGAGACACCAACATGTTCACAAGCAACTACAGTGATTAGGTTTTGCTGTTCGTCACATCCAGGACTGAATTGTGTTCATTGGGGTCAGTTTCCGTTGATCTTAATAAACCCCACCCCAGTTATAGGGGGGTAATCTGTGTTATTGAAGTGCTTTGTGTTAACCACAGTGTATCGAGTCTTTTTAGCATCTCTAACACAAGTTAGTTCATTTTGAAGTGCTCTTCCTCACCCCTGTCACCTTCATCCTCACTTCCAACAACAAGTGTGAGGAGCTCATGCAGCTTCTTTGTCACTAAGATTGATACAATCCGATTAGCTGCCTCTGCTGCTTCCCTCACTTTTACTAGCCCACTGGACCAAAGATCTGCCCTCTCGGGGCAGGGGTGAAATGCATAGAATTCGCGTCAGGAAGTGAATAAAATAGATGCATTTCAGGGGGAAATGGACAGCTGGATGAGGAAGAAGGGAATAGATGGTTATATTGGTAGTTTTAGATGAGAAAAGATGGGAGGAGGCTCGAGTGGAGCACAAATACCACCATGGACTTGTTGGGCTGAATGGCCTGGTTCTGTGCTGTATGTCCTGTGAAATACTATGTAATATAGCTCTAAATCCATGGTATTATCTGTCTGGAAGCAGCATGGCATTAAACTGAAAACTAAAATTAAACTCTGACAAGGCCATTGTCCTGACCACCCTGCTGTATGGAGCAGAATCCTGGGTCTGCTCTTGGAGCCACATCAAAGCTCTGGAACACTTCCAGCAAAGACACCCGAGGTCCATCCTGAGAATTAGATGGCAGGACAAAAATCACAAATAACGAGGTTCTCCATCACACTGGGTTCAACAGCTTGGAGGCCACCCTCCAGAAAATTCAGCTCCGATGGCCAGGCCATGTTTCCCACATGGATAATCACAGAATTCCCAAGCTGACCTTCCATGGGGAACTGTTTCAGGGCAAACAACGTCAAGGTCAGTACAACCGATACAAGGACACCCTAAAAAAGAGCCTTGCAAACTTCTGCATTGCAGACCGCCTCTCCTCGGAAAACACTGCAGTCGACTGGCCGAGTTCTGGTCACTACATTATAGGAAGGATGTGATAGCACTGGAGAGGGTGCAGAGGAGATTTACCAGGATACTGCCCGGGCTGGAGGGTCCGAGCTATGAGGAAAGATTGAGTCGGCTGGGGTTGTTTTCCTTGGAGCAGCGAAGGGGACCTGATAGAGGTGTATAAGATTATGAGGGGCATGGTTGTGTGGATAGGAAGGCACTTTTTCCATTAGTAGAGGGGTCAATAACCGGGAAGGGGAAGCGGGGGTGCATAGATTTAAGATAAGAGGTAGAAGGCTAAGAGGGGAGTTAAGGAGAATTTTTTTTTTCACCCAGAACTCGTGGCCTGAAAGGTGGTTGAGTCAGAAACTCTTGTAACATTTAAGAAGCGTTTAGATATTCACTTGCATTGCTTTAGCCTCCAGGGCTATGGGCCAAGCGCTGGAAAATGGAATTAGTGTAGTCAGATGTTTGTGAACAGCATGGAAACAATGGGCCGAATGGTCTTCTGTGCTCTAAACGTCTGTGAGTGTAGAAGTGGAGGCAAGCACTGAAATTTGATTCAGCGTGTTTTGAGGACCATCTACACTAAACTCAACATCCGACGTGCCCACAGGAAGGTCAGAGGTGGCACAGCTGCAGAAGTTAACCCAAGCACGGCCAGCTCTGTGGACGTCCATGCTGATCCCACACCGAACTCTTCAGTCAGGAGAGGACCCACAGAAAATGATTAAATCATTTACAGTTTGGACACACTCGAACAATGAGGAGTTTATCCTAATATTATCCCTGTTCTCCGGATCAGGGGACTATACTTGTCTGTATTATTGCACTGCTGTTGGTAAAATCAGTGTGAGACAATCTATTATCTGGTGTCACAAACCACAAGATTCAATGTTTAGAGTCAACAAGATGAACACGGGAACACCAATAATCCAGCTCAATATTCACCGGAGAAAGTCTGCTATCTAATACCTCGAGTGGACAGAACAGAGATAGATCCCAACTGTAAGAAACCCTCGAATCATTTGTAAATATCTTTCAAATGCTGACAGATTCCAGTTGTCAGATTCCATCACATTGAAGTTAATGGAAGGTGAGAGAGCAGTTGTTCAAGTGCTAT
Organism: Cetorhinus maximus; assembly: GCF_964194155.1. Lineage (NCBI taxonomy): Eukaryota > Metazoa > Chordata > Chondrichthyes > Lamniformes > Cetorhinidae > Cetorhinus > Cetorhinus maximus. Next base: position 36,899,655 of record NC_135901.1, on the reverse strand, counting down.
AAAAAAAACACTAGTTGGAGAACAGCTAGTGTACTGAGTCCAGTTCTAGTCAGAAAATTACAGGAAGGATGTGATCAAACTAGAGAGGGCACAGAAGAGACTTATCTAGATGTATCCAGGACTGGAGAATTTTAACTCTGAGGAAAGATTGGATAGGCTGGGTTTTTTTTGGGGGACAGGGGAGGAAGGGAGGAGATTTAATTGAGGTGTAGAAAATTATGAGGGTCCCAGATAGGGAGGATAAGAAGGACCTATTTAATTTACAGAGTGGTCAGAACCAAGAGGATAGAGATTTAAAGTAATTAGTGGAAGGATTAGAGGGGAGTTCAATAATGTTTTTACGCAGAGGGTGGTGAGTCTTGGAACTCGCTGACTGAAAGGGTGGTAGAGGCAGATTTAAAAAGGACTGGGATATACACTGGATATGCTGTAACCTAAAGGGCTACAGACCAAGAGCTGGAAAGTGGGATTAGTTCACTTTCGGCTGGTAGACACATGATGGGCTGAATGGCCTCCTCTGTGCTGTAAAATTCTATGATTCTGTGGTGACAAGTGGTCCTCATGTTTTTACCCGAGACAGACCTCAGCCCAGTCATTTGCTCCAAGTGTTTTGTGGAACAACCTCCGTTCAGTCTGCCAGCTTGACCCTGAGCGTCCGGTCACTTGTCATTTTAATTCTCCACCCCACTCACACTCTGAACTCTCTGTCCTCCGCCTCCTGCACTATTCCAATGAAGCTCAATGGGAGCTCGAGGAACAGCAGCACATCTTTCAATTCGGCACTTTACAACCTTCCCCACTCAACATCGAGTTCAGCAGTTTCTGCACCAACAGAAAGTTGTCAGGATCTGGAACATTCTACCTGAAAAGGTGCTGGAACCTGATTCTATCAGGAATTTTAAAAGGGAGTTAACAGGGATTTGAGATTGAGGAATTTACAGGGTTACAAACAGAAAGTGGGTGTTTGGGACTAAACATGACTGCTCTTTCAAAAAGACAGAACAAGCACAAAGGGTGGAATGGCCTCCATCTGCGCTCAAAGTTTCGTTGATTCTAGGAGTTGGCCATTTAGCCCCTCGAGCCTGTCCCACCATGCAATCAGATCATGGCTGTTCTGTGACCCTTTGACTCATGTCCCTTAAAATATACCTTGGGTTAGCAAAGATCTATCAATGTCAAATTGGAACTGAATATTGATCAAGCATTAACTGTTAATTCAGGAAGAGAATTCCAAACTTCTCCCAACTTTACCTGAAGAAGATTTTCCTAATGTCATTCCTGAAAGGCCTGGCTCTAATTTTTATACCATGTTCCTCAGTCCTGGATTCCCCAACCAACGGAAATAGTTCCCCTCTATCTACCACACCATTTCCAATTAATATCATGAAAACTTTGAGAAAATCCTCCTCAATCTTCTAAATTCTAGGGAATACAATACTCACAGTGAGATGATGAATACTGGCAGAAGGAATAGGGAGAGGCAATAGATACTTAATGGTACAGCCCCAAAGAATGTGCAGGGACAGGAAGACCTGGGGGTTGATGTGCACAGGCATTTTAAGGTTACAGGACAAATTGAGAGAGCAGTTAGCAAAATATATGGGATCGTGGGCTTCATAAGTAGGTTTAATGTGTATAAAAGCAGGATATAATAAGCTGACCCTTTATAAAGCTCTGGTTAGGTCACAACAAGAGTATCTCATCCAGTTCTAGCATCCACATTTTAGGAAAGTTGTGAGGGTTGTCGAGAGGCTGCAGAGGAGATTTTCCAGAATGGTTCCAGGAAAACGGGAATTCAGTTACAAGGTTAGATTGGAGAAGCTGGAGTTATTCTCCTTGGAGTTACAGAGTTGAGAGGAGATTTGATACAGGTGGACAAGATTGTGACAGGTTTAGATAAGGTGGACAAAGAAAATGTTGTTTCCACTAGGTGATGGTACAAGGATAAGGGAGACACAGTTTGAAGGTAATGGGCAATAGATATAGGGCAAACTGCAGGGAAGAACTTTTTGCACACTGAGTGGTAATAACCCAGAACTCCCTGGCTCCAAGGGGGCTGAAAGCAGACATGATTTAAAATTAAATTGGACCAGCATTTCAGAGAAATAAATGTGCAGGGATTTGAAGACACCGTGGGCCAATGAGACAGACTGGATTGCTCTACAGAGGGCTGGCATGGACTCAATGGGCTGAATGGCCTCTTTCAGTGATGTAATGACTCTGACACATTTGTTTGACTGCTCCTCATAATTTAAAACAAAAACAAAAATAGCTGCAAAAACTCAACAGGTCCAACAGCATCTGCAGAGAGAAATACAGCTAAAGTTTCAAGTCTGTATGACTCAGATTTCCAGCATCCGCAGTATTTTGCTTTTACTTCATAATTTAACCCTTGGAGTCCAGGTATTATTCAGGTAAATCTGCATTGCACTCCCACTAAGGCCAATATAGTTTATCCTTCCTAAAGTGCTGCCCAGAACTGAACACAATATTCCTTTCTGATGAAAGGGAATGTTGACCTGAAACATTAACTCTGTTTCTCTCCACAGATGCTGCCAGGCCTGCTGAGTATTTCCAGCATTTTTTAAATTTAATACAGTGGTTCAGGTGCGGTCTAACCAGGATTTTGAATATCTCGGTGCTTTTCCCACAAACAAAACAGACAAACCTTTTTTCTTCCACAATCAAAGTCATTTAGATCCTGATGACTCAAGTGACTCTGTCAGACCCTGATGTGATGTTTAGTTTCAGTTTCTCCATGTGCAAATCCATCCCATTGAAAATCCTGTAAAAAGGAGATTATATTAAAAAAAATCCATCCCTGTCAGTCCAGGATAGAAATTAAGAGACAAACATTTCTCTGGGTTTGAGTTACTTTGTGTAAATCCTCCCCTTCTAACCCCCTGTAAAAGGAGTTTCCAAACACTGGGTGTAAACTGGGCTCCGGGAGTTTGTAATCCGGGTTTGGAGTCCTACACCGGGTGTTTGTGAACCCTCCCAGTCCACCCTCCGGCTCCATTCCTCTCCTGCACTCGGCCCTTTCTCACCCGCTGGACAGTCACCCGGCCGCCTTCATCCCGATCCCGCACCGGTACTGCGCATGCTTCAATGCAAGTCCGGCCACGTCCCTGATTCACTCCGATTGGTCGCAGGACCAGCCGCTCCCGCTCGGTCCTCCTCACCCTGTCCCTATTGTTCCGGAGCTGCCGTCAATCATCGTGAGCTGGAGCATGCGCAGTGCCTGGAGTAAGACCTTAGGAGAGCTGGAGCAGGCAGATTTGAAGTGCGGGAACTACAAAGACCGAGTGCGGATTGAGAGCTGGAAAAAAAACCCATGAGCATGGATTGGGCTGGCGGGGAAGTCAGGAGGCTTTATGAATTCACGGTCTCTGCCCTAAACCCTCAATAAGGAACCATCGATCCAACCAAAGCTTAGGCCATTTCTCCGGAAGTAGGCCCGAGTTACCTGCCGCCATCTTTACAGGGGGCAAGAAGCAGCAATGCGCATGTGCGGTCACCATCTTTATAGGGGACAATGTCCATGTGTGGGCGCCATTTTTACAGAGGCTGCAGACCCGGATGAATGACTCGCAGGAGGGACAGTACATCAGAGATAGAGTTCGGTGTGAAATCAATGGGTTGTTGTAAAACAGGAGATCAGGGTAACAGTCAGAAACAACAACAACTTCTATTAACATCATAAATCATCCCAGTGACCTTCACAGGAAAATTATAAAACAAACTGTGACTCCCAGAGGCATAGGAGGTGACCAAAATACTTAAATAGTCAAAAGCAAAATACTGCGGATGCTGGAAATCTAGAACAAAAACAAAAATACTTGGAAAAACTCAGCAGGTCTGACAGCATCTGCGGAGAGGAATACAGTTAACATTTCGAGTCTATATGACCCTTCCTAAATAGTCTTAAATAGTTGCTTGGTTGTACAGAATTTGATTATTACTGTAAATAGAGACATCATGTCAAAGCTTTTCGACTTGCACTCACCAGGACACATGCAAGAATCCCAAATTTCAAAGGGAACCACAATTTCTACTGCACGAGAAAAGGGTGCAGATTGGTTGGCCAGTCAGCTCTGATTGGTTGTTGTCATGGAGAACACAGCATGGAGCTGTCATCCCCTGTGCTTTTGTTTAATTCAACAAAAGACCCCGTGCCTGGACTTGTTCCTTCTGCCCGTGGAGGACAGGTCCCTGTGGATGAACATTTGTAGCTTCTAGCAAGTGCAAATGAGCCACATCACGAGCCCGACTGATAATTTTTGAAATTTGGTAATCTTCCCTCTATCCTGATGAGTACAAGATAAAATGTTTTGACAGAATGTCTTTTTTTATTAATACTCAATTGTCTTACAGGGGGAAAGTGTGGTAGACAGAGGGAGATAATTTCAGAGCTTGGGGTTGAGGGAACTGAAGGCACAGACACTATTGGTGGAGCACTTAAAATAGGGAATGCTAGAATTAGAGCAGTGCAGATATCTCAGACGGTTGTGGGTCTGCAGGAGATTGCAGAGATATGGAAAGAGGAGGCCATGGGGGGATTTGAAAACAAGGATGAGAATTTTAAAATCAAGTTGCTACTTGAACGGGAGCTAAGGAGAGTTAGGGAACGGGCCTAGCTGTTAGTGAAGACACAGACAGCAAAAATATGGATGTCTTCAAGGTTACGGAGGGTAGAATGTGGGAGACCGGCCAGGAGTGTGTTGGAATGGTCGTGTCTGGAGGTAAAAATGGCAGTGATGAGGGTTTCAGCAGCAGGTGAGACACTCCTGAGACAGGGGTGAGGTCGGGTGATATTACGGAGGTGGAAACAGGCGATCTTAGTGTTGGCACAGACATGAGGTCAGCAGCTCATTTCCAGATCAAATGTAACACTGAGGTTGTTAACAGACCGGTTTAATCCCAGACTGTTCCCAGGGAGAGAGATGGAGTTGGTATTTGGGAAATGGAGATTGGAGCAGGGACTGAAAACAGTGTCTTCAGCCTTCTCAGTGTTTAATTGGAGTTAATTAGTCATCAGGAAGAGAAGCAGGAACCAGAATGGACCATGAGACTGATCCCAGGTTTAACTGAGTTAGAGAGGGAGAGAAGGAAGGAAGGAAACCCTGGGAGGTTTGGAGAAACCACCTTCATGATCGCTCATTAAATCTCCACACAGGAAGTTTTGGACACAAGGTTAATGTCTGCTATTCCGTATGGTCGGTCAGGGGGTTTCAGATTAATGTTTTGTCACAAGTAATCACAGAAGTGAATGATCAAACATATTGTCACCTCCAGTTGTAAAAATGTGTTAAAAAGGTACGGAAAGAATTGCCCAAATCTCTTTGGATTTCAGCACAGGGAGAGGGGAGAGTGTGTGGGATGGGAATTTGCAGCTTTCGGGGAACAAGGGAGGAAAAAATGTTCCATAGAAACCAGAATTGTCTGTTCTGAATTTCTATCCTGTACTGACAGTGATGACTTTTGTAAACTCCTTTTACAGGGTATTGGAAGGGGAGGATTTTCAGGCAGGAAACTCTAACCAAATATCACATCAAGATCTGACAGAGTCATTCGATTCATCAGACATCATCCAACTTTGATCCTGGAAGAAACGTTTGTCTGTTCTGTCCGTGGGGAAAGATTTCAAACATCAGTGTGACTGGAAAAGCACCGAGACACACACACACACCCGAGTGAGAATGTTCCAATGAATTGACTGTGGAAAGAGCTTTAACCAGTTACACAGCCTGAAGAATCATTGCACCATTCAGAACGGGGAGAAACCAGACATGTGTTCTGTGTGTGGATGAGGCTTCAACTGATCATCAAACCTGGAGAGTCAGAGGGACACAGGCACCATGGAGAAACCATGGAAATGTGGGGATTGTGGGAAAGGATTCAATCGTCCATCCGAACTGGAAAACCATCAACGCAGTCACACTGGGGAGAGGACGTTCACCTGCTCCAAGTGTGGGAAGGGATTCACTCAGTTATCCAACCTGATGACACACCAGCGAGGTCACACAAGAAGAGGTCATTCCGCTGTATTTCCTGTGGAAAGAGATTCAGGCCTTCATTCCACCTCAGTGTACACCAGCGAGTTCACACTGGAGAGAGGCCGTTCACCTGCTCTTGAGTGTGGGAAGGGATTCACTAGTTCAGACACCAGCGAATTCACAAGTGACTGCAGGGGTTGGATTCTGCTGTTACTTCTGCTGATAATCACATCCAGAACTGAACCATGTTCATTCTGACAGTTTTGGTTTGTTTCTGCTGATATTAGTAATCCATGTATCTGGGCTGGAGTTTAATTTTCTGGATCTATAACTGATTGTGTTCTTGGGGCTGTAGTGTCCCTTTAATAACCGCTGTCTCTGACCTTTCCCCATAATTCAGGAACTCTCATCAGAGATTAGTTTTCAACAAAATTCTGAACTTTTATTTCAATCCCAAATTGACCTTTGGTATGAACTCTACAATTCAGTGTCTGAGAGGTTTTGATCGAGTGCACAGAGAGAGAATGTTTCTTCTTGTGGGAAAGAGCATGACTAGAGCCCATCAATATAAGATAGTCACCAAGAAATCCAATTGGGAACTTGCTACCACTGGGAGTGGTTAAAGGGAATCGTATAGCTTTTGTCTAGTTGAAAAGGGTGCAATGCGTGGATGTGTTGTTTCTTGCAAAGGACAGGGCCACCTGTGTAGCTTCTAGCACATGTAAGTGAGCCACACTGTGAGTCTGACTGATAATCTTAAATTGGTTGTTAGTGTAATTCTTAGCACAATCAGGATTGTTAAGTAAGTGTTGTCCAATCGAGGAATCACATCTAATATTATTTAAGGGGAAGTTGAGAGAAACACAAGAGGAAGAAAGGAATAGATGGTTACGATGATAGATTTAGATGGGGAATGATCAGAGGAGGCCCTTAAACACCAGCATGCACTGGTTGGACTGAGTGGCCTGTTTCTCTGTCGTGTATCCTAGGTAATTACACTCCTGAAGGGTCTGGTTCTAACTTTTAGACTATACCACCTATTCATAGGCTGCCTCTCCAGCGGAAATAATTTCTATTTACCCTCTGATTCTGCTGTTACTGTCAATGTTAATCACATCCAGAACTGAACCATGTTCATTCTGACAGTTGGGGTTTATTTTTACTGATGTTAATAATCCCTGTTACTGGGCTGGAGTTTAATATCATGATACCTGTTAATAAATCAGCTTTGTTTCAAACACACAGCATGTCGAGTCCTTGATTTCTCCAGGATAAGAGGAGACTAATTGATGTCCTGTCCCCAACTGCTCCATTTTTGGATCTTTTCTCCTTTCCAACTCTAGATTCTTTCAGTTCTCATACAATCCCAGCTCCCCATATCTCCCAGGGAGCCTCTTTTCACCTTGGGATCCAGGGAAGTATCGGTATTAAAAGCAGAAAATGCTAGAAACAATAACTGATACCTTGCCAAGTGCTAATTGATTTTGTCTCAGATTATTGGCTCCAACCTTTCCCCACCACTGATGTGAAGCTGATTGTCCTGGAATTGCTGTGTTTTTGAACAGGGATGTAACATTTACAATCTGTCAGCGCCTTGACACCACTACTATATAAGGAGGATTGGAAGATTGTGACCAGAGCCTCCACAAGTTCCATGTGAAGGATGCTGTCTCTGACAGTGTAGCAGTCCCTCAATGTCACCCTGGAGTGTCAGCCTAGATAATGTGCTCAGGTTTATTAATATTTCCTCTTGTTATTGATGTGGGTCATTAAGAAACAATGGACTCTTATGATGTCATCCAGTCCCAGTGCGATGATGTCATGAAGACTATTCAATACCAGCGGAGCCTTAGTGGTGAAAGCAGTTTTGTTCGAGATGGCAGCAAGTCCATTACTGATAGATCAGCGAATGAAATTAATGGGAAAGAAAGTGAGGCAGCTCATGAACATCAGGAATAATGTTGTGAATTATGAAGATGAGCAACATCTACAGTACCTGCTATACATCGTGTAACATGTGTCCCAGGACATTGGAGCAGCAATGAACAAACTCAGGGGAATATTGGATACAGAGTCAAAACAACATTATATTCTTTCTCCATGTGACCTGTCTTAGAATTCTCTTCATCAACCAGACCATCCACCCAGAGGGGAATTAGCATCATCCGGAATTCCATGTGGAATTTAGAGGCTGTAATTATCCCAGGATGTTCTTCTGAAATTTACACGACATCTCACTGGGGCTGATTACCCAGGATGGCAATGGACTGCTCAGTGTTAAAGTTTTGTTGTTTCCTCTGTCTGAGATGTTGTTCAATATTGATTTAGCTTTCAGAGAAAGGGGTGGAATTGGATCGTCAGAACTGCTCGGAGTCACCGGAGGGTAATGCTTACCTGAAGTTTTCAACCATCGCAGAACTTGTAGGCGCCAAGACTTTATCCCCAGTGCTGATCAGGTTGGTTGGTTTGGACCACAGGATAAGGCAGGACGTGTCCCCATGTGTGTCTGTTTGTGTACGGGTAGGTGTATCTGTTTGTGTTTAGGTAAGTTTGTCTGTGTGTGTGAGGGGGCCTGTGTGTGTCTTTGGGGGATGTCTGTGTACGTGTGTCTTTTGGTGTGTACGTGTACAGGTGCATGTTTGGAATGGATGTCCATATGTATGTGTCAGTGTGTGTGGATGTCTGTATGTGCGTGTGTATGTGTGTGGGAGAGAGCTTGTATGTGTGTGGGTCTCTCTATGTGAGTCTCTGTCTGTGCTGCTTCTCATTCACTGTAACACAACCATTTCTCTCCCAGCAGACAACATGGCTCCTGTGAATCCCATCGAGTGATGTGAATGGTACCATTCAGAGATTCTTCATCCAGGGTGAAACCACAGGCTGACTGTGTGCTGTGTAAAACCTGAAACCCACACAACCAGGCCCCACTTCTCCCAGAACAACATGAAGTGTCTGCTGCTTTCTAAATCCCTTCCTTCTCCCTCACTTTGCCCTTGCATAGTTCACAAGTTCCATTGTAAAACATCTTCAAACACGCCTATGACGTCCAGTAAAAACACTTCCATCGGTTTCACACCAAGAGATAACAAGCCCCCCAGGATTTCCTCCTTGTTTCTCTTGATTTCTAACTAAGTTAAGCCGAGTATCAGTCTGAAGGCCCATTTTGGTTTCTGGTTCTCCTCTTGCTGATTAAAGGGGCTATTAAAGGACAAGCTGTCTTTGATATGGAGTATGAATAGAAGTTTGTTTGTTTTTATGAGTTTAACCAATTGAGATTCAATGCCCAATTGATTGACGGCAGACTGGGCACGGCTGGAGGACCGAGTGGGAGTGGCTGGCCCTCCCACCAATCAGAGTGAATGAGAGGCGGGGCTGAGTCAGCATCTCCCTCATTGGCTGAAACTCTGCATCATTTTGAAAGCTCATTTCTCTCAAATTCCAGGAGAAAACTGGGCCTTTCTGTTTGTGACTTTAAATAGATGAAACCCTGTGGGTGTGGAGCAGACATTTCAACATCTGTTACAGAAATGAGTTCAATAGAGCTGAGAGCGGGATTATTTGAGGGTTTAACACAGTGTAGTGAGAAAGGAAATAGAGTGGATGCTGTGTGGGTGGATTGTGAAAGGTGTTTGATAAGGTGCTGGACAGGAGGTTTATTGATAAAATTAAAGCTAACGGTATTAAAGGGAGTGGGGCAGCGTGGATAGGAAGTTGGGAAAAGGGTAGGAAACTGGGAATGGTGGTAAATGGATGTTCTTCAGACTGAAGGGATGTAAACAGTAGCTGAAGAAAGAAAACCATTAACAATATCAGCGAATATGGGGAAGTTTGGTGATCAGTGCCCCCAGCGACAGTGTTTGGACCATTGCTTTTCACAATAAAGTGAGAGTCTGAATGAATAAAGACAGGTGAGAAAAATCTTTCACAGCACCGATAAAACATTGGGGGGTGGAGGCAATAATATAATTGACAGTGAGGGACTGGGGAAGGGGTCTCAGAGTGTGAATATGTTAAACACTAGAAGTTACTCCACAGGTTAGCAAGGGCAGAATAAAACACTAACCCAGAACAAAGTTATATTTCTAGGAAGATAAAATTGAAAAGTAGGGAGGTTCTGTTAAACCTTAGTTGGACCCACACTGAGAGCACTGTGTGCAGTTCTGGTCACCATACTATAAAAAGAAATGTGTGTACACATATCAGGAAAGGACTGACAGGCTGGCTCTCTATTCTCTCGATAAAAGAAGTCTGAGGGGTGACCGAATAGAGCTCTTTAAAATGATGAAAGGTTTTGATCAAGTGGATGCAGAGAGAATGTTTCCTCTTGTGGGGAAGAACAGAACTCGAGGCCATCAATATCAGAGAGTCACCAAGAAATCCAATCTGGAATTCAGGAGAAATGCAGAGAAGTTCTGTTAAACTTCCATTGCATCTTGGGTGGGTGGGTCTGTCTATCAATTTGACAGTGACCCTTGCATTAACCCCACACCCACAACAGTCTCGGACCCTGCAGCTCCCTGTCACAGTGAAACCCCTCCCAATTCACCACATGGCTTTATGAAGTCACAACGGAATCTCTGTGTTGCCACGGTTTCCACAAATATTTAGACTTTGTCGGGGTCTCTCAGACGATCAGATATTCTCTGATGTGAAGATGGATCAGACTCTGCTCTTCAACCAGACTCCAGCTACTAACAAGATGGATCAGACTCTGCTCTTCAACCAGACTCCAGCTACAAGTGGTGAGGTGGTCTGCTTGGGAATCTCTTCCCCTCTCACTCACCCCACTATCGTCCCGCTCCTTTCTCTCTCTCATCTCCTACCTTCATCATCGAACACCCACCAGCCAAAACCCAAACCCCTTCACTGTCTGTCACCTTGACACCCATCCCACCGTCCTCAAAACCAGAGAATCCCTCCCTTTAAAACTCAGACAAACAGTGGGAGTCCTCCACACCCCTAAATCTAGGACTCCACACCCACCCCCACAAACTGTGAGACTCCTCATCACCCACAAATGGTGGGACTTCTCACACCCATCACCAAATTGCAAGACTCCTCACTCCCCCCATCCAATAGGTCTGCTCAATGCCACACTATCCCGCAGTAATGACATTCTGAAAGTGCACATTCCCTCAGTGTTGACCCTCTGACAGCGTGGTGCTCCCTTGATACTGACCCTCTGACAGTGCGGTGCTCCCTCAGTCCTGACCCTCCAACAGTACAGTGTTCCCTCATTACTGACCCTCTGACAGTGCGGTGCTCCCTCAGTACCGACCCTCCAACAGTACGGTGTTCCCTCAGTACTGACCCTTTGACAGTGCGATGCTCCCTCAGTACTGACCCTCTAATAATACGGTGCTCCCTCAGTACTGCCATCTGACAATGCGGTACTTCCTCAGTCATGACCCTCCAACAATGTGTTGCTCCCTCAGTACTGACCCTCCAACAGTGCATGTTCCCTCAGTACTGACCCTCTGACAGTGCAGCACTCCCTCAGTACTGACCCTCTGACAGTGCAGCACTCCCTCAGTACTGACCCTCTGACAGTGCGGCACTCCCTCAGTACTGACCCTCTGACAGTGCGGCACTCCCTCTGTACTGACCCTCTGACAGTGCGGCACTCCCTCTGTACTGACCCTCTGACAGTGCGGCACTCCCTCACGACTGATTCTCTGACAGTGCAGCACTCCCTCAATTTTCAAGTGTGCTTATGTGTCTGATTCTCTTTTTCTCAGATCCTATCTGCACCAGGCGATCGGTGAAAATCAGAGGCCCTAAGACCCTCAGCTCTACTAGAGGCTCTGTGACTCTCACCTCTACCAGAAGCTCTGTGACTCTCAGCTCTACCAGAGCCTCTGCGACTCTCAGCTCTACCAGAGGCTCTGCGACTCTCAGCTCTACCAGAGGCTCTGCGACTCTCAGCTCTACCAGAGGCTCTGCGACTCTCAGCTCTACCAGAGGCTCTGCGACTCTCAGCTCTACCAGAGGCTCTGCGACTCTCAGCTCTACCAGAGGCTCTGCGACTCTCAGCTCTACCAGAGGCTCTGCGACTCTCAGCTCTACCAGAGGCTCTGCGACTCTCAGCTCTACCAGAGGCTCTGCGACTCTCAGCTCTACCAGAGGCTCTGCGACTCTCAGCTCTACCAGAGGCTCTGCGACTCTCAGCTCTACCAGAGGCTCTGCGACTCTCAGCTCTACCAGAGGCTCTGCGACTCTCAGCTCTACCAGAGGCTCTGCGACTCTCAGCTCTACCAGAGGCTCTGCGACTCTCAGCTCTACCAGAGGCTCTGCGACTCTCAGCTCTACCAGAGGCTCTGCGACTCTCAGCTCTACCAGAGGCTCTGCGACTCTCAGCTCTACCAGAGGCTCTGGGACTCTCAGCTCTACCAGAGGCTCTGCGACTCTCAGCTCTACCAGAGGCTCTGCGACTCTCAGCTCTACCAGAGGCTCTGCGACTCTCAGCTCTACCAGAGGCTCTGCGACTCTCAGCTCTACCAGAGGCTCTGCGACTCTCAGCTCTACCAGACGCTCTGCGACCCTCAGCTCTACCAGAGGCTCTGCGACTCTCAGCTCTACCAGAGGCTCTGCGACTCTCAGCTCTACCAGAGGCTCTGCGACTCTCAGCTCTACCAGAGGCTCTGCGACTCTCAGCTCTACCAGAGGCTCTGCGACTCTCAGCTCTACCAGAGGCTCTGCGACTCTCAGCTCTACCAGAGGCTCTGCGACTCTCAGCTCTACCAGAGGCTCTGCGACTCTCAGCTCTACCAGAGGCTCTGCGACTCTCAGCTCTACCAGAGGCTCTGCGACTCTCAGCTCTACCAGAGGCTCTGCGACTCTCAGCTCTACCAGAGGCTCTGCGACTCTCAGCTCTACCAGAGGCTCTGCGACTCTCAGCTCTACCAGAGGCTCTGCGACTCTCAGCTCTACCAGAGGCTCTGCGACTCTCAGCTCTACCAGAGGCTCTGCGACTCTCAGCTCTACCAGAGGCTCTGCGACTCTCAGCTCTAACCGAGGCCCTGCGACTCTCAGCTCTACCAGAGGCCCTGCGACTCTCAGCTCTACCAGAGGCCCTGCGACTCTCAGCTCTACCAGAGGCCCTGCGACTCTCAGCTCTACCAGAGGCCCTGCGACTCTCAGCTCTACCAGTGGCCCTGCGACTCTCAGCTCTACCAGAGGCTCTGCGACTCTCAGCTCTACCAGATGCTCTGCGACTCTCAGCTCTACCAGAGGCTCTGCGACTCACAGCTCTACCAGAAGCTCTGCGACTCTCAGCTCTACCAGAAGCTCTGCGACTCTCAGCTCTACCAGAAGCTCTGTGACTCTCAGCTCTACCAGAGGCTCTGAGACTCTCAGCTCTACCAGAGGCTCTGTGACTCTCAGCTCTGCGGCCAATACCCAAACCTGCCACTCGGAAACGATGCGCATTGCCGGTATGAATTTGTGCAGCAGCGGGAGACAGCGGCCATACCCATGCAGGGGGGCCACCCCGATGCCCAGTGCCCATGGCCAACCCTCCTTATACACCTCTGTATGCCAACCTGGGACCCAGCTGCAGAGTCAGACAATGGTGGCACTGTCTGGACGAGCAGGATGGGGGAAGGACAGCGCTCAAGCTGAGGGTGACAGAGGGGACGAGGGGGGCAACACAATAGAACGAGGCAGAGGCAGGAGAAGGGGACGCCTGTCAGAAAATGGCCAACCCCAGAAGGCAAAGGGAGTTGCGGCCAACTGCGGCCCAAGGGTGACCCATCGCCAAGTGACCACCGTAAAGATCAGTGGAGTCTCGGCCAGGACTGGCAGCTCAGAGGTGGTGCCAAAGGGGTCTCGGAGCAAGAGGGCCAGAGAAGGCCAGCGGAAGTCCAATGCAGCCAGGGGTCTCGAGGGAACCCTTACCCCTGAATCACCCAAGAAGCGCAAGGTGGAGGGTAAGGTGGGCACCAAGGAGGCTGGAGGGTGCAGGAGGAAGAGGAAGATACCAGAGGATTGTGAGTGGCCATCGGAGGAAAGCCTGATGAAGAGGCCCCACTCCCACCTGAGCCGACAGATCCTGGAGTCAGTGCAGGTCCTTCACAGGCTGGGCAAGAAAAAGGAGCAGTCATGTCCACCAGTCAGGGCACAGGGCAATTCCAAGGGCAGGCCCCTTGATGAGGATAGAACTCTACCCCCGGAGAGATCCCATGATCCCAAGGAACCATCACGTCAGTCAGTTAAGGCACAGGGCAATTCCAAGGCCCGGGCCCCTGCTATAACCCAAACTCTACCCCCAGAGAGATGCTGCAATCCCAAGGAACCATCACATCCACCTGTCAGGGCACAGGGAAATTCCAAGTCCGGGGCCCCTGCTGGAGATAGAACTCTCCACCCAGAGAGATCCCACAATCCCGAGCAACCGTCACGTTCACCAGTCAGAACACAGGACAATTCCAACAGCCGCCTCCAAGCTGGAGTCCAGGGAGCATCCATGGAAAAATCACATGGTGCCACGGCACAGGGTGATCCCGAGACACGCCCCCCAAATAGAGCCTGGAGTGTAATCCCGGAGACATTGCGCAATGTCGGGATCCTTGCCCACCTCACATACGTCAAGTTCCAGGAGATCCTGTGGGGGCGGGCGTCAGATTCCAAACTTCCGGAGGAGAGAGAAACCAGTGCCCCTGTCAAGAAGCTTCCAGAAGTCCGATCATGGCAAGTGGAAGTGAAGAAGATGCCAACCGTCAGTCCAGCCCAGTGGAGCCGGACCATCCCGGCAGTGAAGCCTGAGGCATATTATCCTGGGGATGTTAGTCAACTGGAAGTGTCCATCCCCATTCCGGCCTGGCTTCGCAGCCAGAAGGAGCAGGAGAAAAGAAAGGCCAGTGAACTGAGAAAACTCGCTGCACAGATCATCGGTCTGGAGAGAAATCTGCTGGCTGAGAGGGAAGAGACAAGAAGCATCTACGGGATACAGGATCACATCTGGTGGAATGATGAGGAGCAGTAGGAAGGGTGCTACACACGAGAGGATCAGGATACAAGACATCCCACTGGAGAGACAGCCAGTATACAACACATCATTCTGGACAGAGACAGTCAGTATCTAACACACCACACTGGACAGAGACAGTATATAACACACCACACTGGATAGAGACAGTCAGTACATAACACACCACACTGGACAGAGACAGTCAGTACATAACATACCACACTGGATAGAGACAGTCAGTATATAACACACCACACTGGATAGAGAGAGTCAGTACATAACACACCACACTGGACAGAGACAGTCAGTACATAACACACCACACCGGACAGAGACAGTCAGTATATAACACACCACACTGGATATGGACAGTCAGTATATAACACACCTCACTGGACAGAGACAGTCAGTATATAACACACCACACTGGATAGAGACAGTCAGTACATAACATACCACACTGGATAGAGACAGTCAGGAAATAACACACCACACTGGATAGAGACAGTATATAACATACCACACTGGATAGAGACAGTCAGTATATAACACACCACAATGGTTAGAGACAGTCAGTATAGAACACACTACACTGGATAGAGACAGTCAGTATAGAACACACTACACTGGATAGAGACAGTCAGTATATAACACACCACGCCGGACAGAGGCAAGCAGTATATAAACACCAAACTGGATATGGACAGTCAGTATATAACATACCACACTGGATAGAGATAGTAGAAAACACACCACACTGGATCCAGACAGTCATGATATAACACGGCACACTCGATAGAGACAAGCATGTATATAACATACTACACTGGATAGAGACAGTCAGTATATAACACACCAAACTGGATAGAGACAGTTAGTATATAACACACTACACTGGATAGGGAGAGTCAGGGCATAACACACCACACTGGATACAGAAAATCAGTATAAAACACACCACACTGGACAGAGACAGTCAGTATATAACATACCACACTGGATAGACACAGTCAGTATCAAATACATCACAATGGATAGAGACAGTCTGCATCAAACAGACCACACTGGATAGAGGCAGTCAGTATCAAACACACCTCACTGGATAGAGTGAGTCAATATATAACACAACACACTGGAAAGAGACAGTCAGTATATAACACACCTCACCAGATAGTGAAAGGGAGCACATAACACTCTGCACTGGATAGAGACAGTCAGTATATAACACACCACACTGGATAGAGACAGTCAGTATATAACACACCAGTCTGGACAGAGGCAAGCAGTATATAACACACCAAACTGGATATGGACAGTCAGTATATAATACACCACACTGGACAGAGACAGTATAAAACACGCCACACTGGATCCAGACAGTCAGTATATAACAAGGCACACTCGATAGAGACAAGCATGTATATAACATACTACACTGGATAGAGACAGTCAGTATATAACACACCACACTGGATAGAGACAGCCAGTATATAACACACCACACTGGATAGGGGGAGTCAGGGCATAACACACCACACTGGATACAGGCAGTCAGTATAAAACACACCACACTGGACAGAGACAGTCAGTATATAACATACCACACCGGATAGACACAGTCAGTATAGAACACACAACACTTGACAGAGGCAGTCAGTATATAACACACCAAACTGGATAGGGAGAGTCAGGGTATAACACACCACATTGGATAGAGACAGTCAGTATAAAACACACCACACTGGATAGAGACAGTCAGTATATAACACCACACTGGATAGAGACAGTCAGTATATAACACACCTCGCTGGATAGAGACAGTCAGGAAATAACACACAACGCTGGATAGGAAGAGTCAGGATATAAACACACTGTACTGGATCGAGACAGTCAGTATATAACACATCACACTGGATAGTATATGACACACTGCACTGGATAGAGACAATCAGTAAATGAGACAGCACACTGGATAGAGACAGGGAGTACATAACACAACGTACTGGATAGAGAACATGCAGTATATGCCGCACCACAACAGATAGACAGTCAGTCTCAAATACACCACACTGGATAGAGGCAGTCAGTACATAACACACTACACTGGATAGGGTGAGTCAGTTTATAACACACCACACTGGATAGAGACAGTATATAACACACCACAATGGATAGAGACAGTCAGTATATAACACACCACAATGGATAGAGACAGTCAGTATATAACACACCACACTGGATAGAGACAGTATATAACACACCACAATGGATAGAGACAGTCAGTATATAACACACCACAATGGATAGAGACAGTCAGTATATAACACACCACAATGGATAGAGACAGTCAGTATATAACACACCACAATGGATAGAGACAGTCAGTATATAACACACCACAATGGATAGAGACAGTCAGTATATAACACACCACAATGGATAGAGACAGTCAGTATATAACACACCTCACCAGATAGAGAAAGGGAGTACATAACACACTGCACTGGATAGAGACAGTCAGTATATAACACACTGCACTGGAAAGGGGGAGTCAGTACATAACACACTGCACTGGATAGACAGTCAGTGTACAACACATCACACTGGATAGAGACAATCAGTGTATAACACACCAAAATGGATAGAGAACAGTCAGTATGTAACACACCACAATGGATAGAGTCAGTCAGTGTATAACACAACACACTGGATAGAGACAGTCAGTACATAACACACTGCACTGGATAGACAGTCAGTGTACAACACATCACACTGGATAGAGACAATCAGTGTATAACACACCAAAATGGATAGAGAACAGTCAGTATGTAACACACCACAATGGATAGAGTCAGTCAGTGTATAACACAACACACTGGATAGAGACAGTCAGTACATAACACACTGCACTGGATACAGACAGTCAGTATATAACACCTCACACTGGATAGATACAGTCAGTATAGAACACACCACATTGGATAGATGCAGTTAGTATGGAAGACACCACACTGGATGGACACAGTTAGTATGGGAGACACCACACTGGATAGACAGAGTTAGTATGGAACACATTGCACTGGATAGTCACTGTCAATATGGAGCACAACAAACTTTATAGACACTGTCAGTTTGCAGCAGTCTGCACAGGCTCGATACTGTCAGCATGGAACACACCACGTTGGATCAACACAGTCAGTGTGGAACACACCACACTGGATAGTCACTGTCAGTTTGGAACAGACTGCACTGGATAGACACAGTCAGTATGGAACACACCTCACTGGATAGATGCAGAGAGTATGAAACACACCTCACTGGATAGGTATAGCCAGTATGGAACACACTGCACTGGATAGACACAGAGAGTATGGACACACCACACTGGATAGATGCAGTTAGCATGAAACACTCCACACTGGATGGAAATGTCAGTATGAAACACACCACACTGGATTGACACAGTCAATATGGAATACACACAGCGGACAAAGAAAATGTATAAAACACATTTAAAGTCATTAATATAAGGGCGGGTGTAAACATTTTGGGTTAAGAGGTTTTGGGTATGTACAATTACGATATGGTGGGGTGGTTATGTATAGTTAGGATATGGAGGGTATTTACAATTAGGATATGAGGGGGGTAATTACAATTTGGATATGGAGGGTGTGTACAATTAGGATATGAGGGGGGTAGATACAGTTGGGATATGGAGGGTGTGTACAATTAGGATATGAGGGGGTAATTACAATTGGGATATGGAGGGTGTGTACAATTAGGATATGTGGGGATATTTACAATTAAGATATGGGGGATATTCACAATTTGGTGGGGTTTCTATTTTTGCTACGATTTGTGCCAGAGCCAATGTAACCCATGTGATCTGATCGGTGCCATTTTGGGGCAGCATCTCCCATTCACCCACCCTCCAGTTCTCCAACACTGTCACATTGTTCAACCCTCCTGCTCCCCGGCACCCCCGCTCACCGACCCTCCCGCTCCTCAACTCTCCTGCTCCTCGACCCCCCTGCTCTTTGATCCTCCCGCTCGCCGACCCTCCAGCTCGCCGAACCTCCCGCTCGCCGACCCTCCCGCTCGCCGACCCTCCCGCTCGCCGACCCTCCCGCTCGCCGACCCTCCCGCTCGCCGACCCTCCCGCTCGCCTAGAATGGAGGCGAGCGGCAGGGAGGCGAGTGGGAGGGAGGTGAGTGGGAGGGAGGTGAGTGGGAGGGAGGCGAGTGGGAGGGGAGGGGAGTGGGATGGGAGGGGAGTGGGATGGGAGGGGAGTGGGAGGGAGGTGAGTGGGAGGGGAGGTGAGTGTGATGGCAGGTGAGTGGGAGGGAGGTGAGTGGGAGGGGAGGTGAGTGATGGGAGGGGAGTGGGATGGGAGGGGAGTGGGAGAGAGGCAAGTGAGAGTGAGGCAAGTGGGAGGGGAGGTGAGTGGGAGGGGAGGTGAGTGGGAGGGGAGGTGAGTGGGAGGGGAGGTGAGTGGGAGGGTAAGTGAATGAGAGGAAGGCGAGTGGGAGGGAGGCGTGTGGGAGGGGAGGGGAGTGGGATGTGAGGAGAATGGGAGAGGGGTGGGAGAGAGGGAGGGGAATGAGAGGGGAGGTGAATGTGAGGGTAGGCCAGTGGGAGGGAGGTGAGTGGGAGGGGAGGTGATTGTGAGGGGAGGTGAGTGGGGTGTGGTGAAGTGGAGTGGATTGGGAGGGGAGGGAGAGGAGAAGGGAAGGGGACGGTAGGTGGAGGGGATTGGGAAGGAGAGGTTTCGAAGTGGGAATGTGAGTGGAAAGGGAGGGGAGGGGGAGTTGGAGGTGGGGTGGTGGAGGGCATAGGGAGGGGAGGGTACTGGGCAAGGAGGGGATGAGGTGGGAGAGGCAGAGGGGGAGTAGGAGGAGAGAAGAGGGGAGTGTAGATGGAAATGAAGGTGAGTGGAAGAGAGTTGAAGGGGCTAGAAATGGCACTGAGGGAGGGGAATGGGAGGGGAGGGGCTGTGAAGGGGAAGGGGACAGTTGGTGTGAAGTATTGCTGGTGAGAGGAAGTGTCTGTGTGTGGGAGCTTCGGTGTGAGAGAGCATCGGTGTGAGAGAGCGTCGGTGCAAGTGAGCTTTGATGTGAGGGACTGTCGGAGTGAGGGAGCGACAGTATGAGGGAGCATCGGAGTGAGGGAGCGTCGGTGTGAGGGAGCGTCGGTGTGAGGGAGCGTCGGTGTGAGGGAGCATCGGAGTGAGGGAGCGTCGGTGTGAGGGAGTGTCGGAGTGAGGGGGCGTCAGTGAGGGAGCATCAATAGGTGGGGTGGTAGAGAAGGCAGTGACTGTCAGTATTTAACAGACAGTGAATGGAGGCTGTCAGTATGGAGTATAGTGCAGAGCAGAGACAAGGTCTACAACACATCACTGGATTGACAGTATTGAGCATAACTCAATGGGGACATTAGCAGAGAATAAGACACACTGGATAGAGGTTGTCAGTATGTAGCATAATGCACTAGTTAGGAGAGACTATATAACACAACACACTGATAGAGACAGGTAGTATCAAAAGCACTGGCTAAAGAGACAACCAGTATAGGCAGAAGACACAGGATAATGACCGACGGTGTATGATACAGTGCACTGGTTGGACTGTCAGTGTATAGTGATCAGGATAGTGGCACTGGATAGAGACAGTCAGTATCTAACACACAGCACTAGACTGAGACAGTCAATATATAACACACTGTACTAGATAGAGAAGGCCATATATAACACACAACACTGGACTGAGGCAGTTAGTATATAACACACTGCACTGGATAGAGAAGACAGTATATAACACACAGCACTGGATAGTGACATCTATCAAACACAACACAGTGCTGCCAACAGAATGTGTGAAACAAACAACCCTGGATAGAGACAGTCAATACATAACACACCACACTGAAGAGAGACAGTCAGTATGGAATGCACTGCACTGGATAGAGACAGTCAGTATATAACACACAGCAATGGATTGAGGAGACAGTATATAACACAAAGCACTGGATAGAGAAGACAGTATATAACACACCGTACTGGATAGAGAAGACAGTATATAACACACCGTACTGGATAGAGAAGACAGTATATAACACACAGCACTGGATAGAGAAGACAGTATATAACACACAGCACTGGATAGAGAAGACAGTATATAACACACAGCACTGGATAGAGAAGTCAGTATATAACACAGCACTGGATAGAGAAGACAGTATATAGCACACAGCACTGGATAGAGAAGACAGTATATAACACACAGCACTGGATAGAGAAGACAGTATATAACACACAGCACTGGATAGAGAAGACAGTATATAACACACAGCACTGGATACAGAAGACAGTATATAACACACAGCACTGGATAGAG
This sequence comes from Cetorhinus maximus, assembly GCF_964194155.1. NCBI lineage: Eukaryota > Metazoa > Chordata > Chondrichthyes > Lamniformes > Cetorhinidae > Cetorhinus > Cetorhinus maximus. The sequence goes on along the minus strand of NC_135901.1, from coordinate 36,878,299 downwards.
AAGACAGTATATAACACACAGCACTGGATAGAGAAGACAGTATATAACACACAGCACTGGATAGAGAAGACAGTATATAACACACAGCACTGGACTGAGACAGTCAGTACATAACGCACTGCACTGGATAGAGAAGACAGTATATAACACACTGTGCTGGATCGAGAAGACAGTATATAACACACAGCACTGGATAGAGAAGACAGTATATAACACACAGCACTGGACTGAGACAGTCAGTACATAACGCACTGCACTGGATAGAGAAGACAGTATATAACACACTGTGCTGGATCGAGAAGACAGTATATAACACACAGCACTGGATAGAGAAGACAGTATATAACACACAGCACTGGACTGAGACAGTCAGTACATAACGCACTGCACTGGATAGAGAAGACAGTATATAACACATAGCACTGGATAGTGACATCTATCAAACACAACACAGTGCTGCCAACAGAATGTGTAAAACAAACAACCCTGGATAGAGACAGTCAATACATAACACACCACACTGAATACAGACAGTCAGTATGGAATGCACTGCACTGGATAGAGACAGTCAGTATATAACACAACACACTGGATAGACTTGGTCAGTATATAACACACATCAGTGGATAGAGATGATCAATATCTTACACACTGCACTGGAAAGAGTGAATGTAAAGCACATTGAACTGGATAGAGAAAGTTGCATATTGCACATTCCACTGGATAGAGACAGCCCATATATTACACACTGCGCTGAAGAGAGACTTGAAATGGATAGAGACAGTGATATATTACATAAACCACTGGATAGAGACATTCAATATATGACATACTACAGAGCGAGTCCTGATACAACATGCTCCTCTGGATGGAGGCAGTATTTATTCATGACGTATGAACTCTCAGTGTGTAATCATGAATCAATCTATTATTTTTCTGACACAGAAAAATGGCTTCTAATAATATGTTTAAAGATATTCACTTAAATTAATATATATATATATGATTACAAATAAACAATAACAGTTTTTAAATGGCTTACGATTGACTTTTCTAACTCCACATGGGGAGAGTTCCCAATGAATGGGGAGTGGACATGGAGAGAGTTCTCAGTGTATGGGCATTGGACACAGGGAGAGTTCCCAGTGACTGAGGAGTAGGCACAGGGAGAGTTCCAAGTGACTGGGGAGTGGACATGGAGAGAGTTCCCAGTGACTGGGGAGAGGACATGGGGGGAGTTCCCAGTGAATGGGGAGTGGACATGGAGAGAGTTCCCAGTGAATGGGGAGTGGACATGGGGAGAGTTCCCAGTGAATGGGGAGTGGACATGGGGAGAGTGCCCAGTGAATGGGCAGTAGACATGGGGAGAGTTCCCAGTGAATGAGGAGAGAACATGGAGAGAGTTCCCAGTGAATGAGGAGAGAACATGGAGAGAGTTCCAAGTGACTGTGGAGTAGACATGGGGAGAGTTCCCAGTAACTGGGGAGTGGACATGGGGAGAGTTCCCAGTGAATTAGGAGAGAACATGGAGAGAGTTCCCAGTGAATGAGGAGAGAACATGGAGAGAGTTCCCAGTGAATGAGGAGAGAACATGGAGAGAGTTCCCAGTGAATGAGGAGAGAACATGGGGAGAGTTCCCAGTGAATTATAGAAAATTTACAGCACAGAAAGAGGCCACTTGGCCCATTGTGTCTGCATCGACTGAAAAACGAGCCACCCAACCGAATCCCACTTTCCAGCATTTGATCCGTAGCCCTGCAGGTGACGGGACTTCAGGTGCACATCCAGAGACCTTTTAAATGAGTTGAGGGTTTCTGTCTCTATGACCCTTTCAGGCAGTGAGTTCCAGATGTCTACAACCCTCTGGGTGAAAGATTTTTACTCATCTCCCCTCTACTCTTTCTACCAATCACTTTAAATCTATGTCCACTAGTCTCTGCCCTCTCTGCAAAGGTAAATAGGCCTTTCCCATCCACTCTATCCAGGCCCCTCACAATTTTGCATATATCAATCAAATCTCCCCTCAGCCTCCTCTGTGCCAAGGAGAACAACCCCAGCCTATCCAATCTTTCCTCATAGCTACAACCTTCCAGTCTTGGCAACATCCTCATAAATCTCCTCTCTACCCTCTCTATAGGAAGGATGTAATTGCATTAATGAAGTGACCAGAATTGCATGCAATTTTCAAATTGTGGCCTAAATAATATTTTATAAAGTTCCAACATAACCTTCCTGCTCTCATATTCTATGCCTTGGCTATTAAATGAAAGGATTCCATGTGCATTCTTAGCCACCTTATCGACCTCTCCTGCTACCCTAGGGATCTGTGGACATTCACTCCAAGGTCTCTAACTTCCTCCACAGATCTCTGTATCCTCCCACTTATTGGGTCATCCTTTGCCTTGTTTGGCCTCCTCAAAAGTACCATCTCACAATTCTTTGAGTTGCATTCCATTTGTGGCTTTTCTGCCCACCTGACTAGTCCATTGATATCTTCCTGCAGTCTGGAGCTATCCTCCTTGTGAACGACCGCATGGCTAAGTTTTGTGTCACCTGCAAACTTCTTGATCATTCCCCTTACATTTCGGACCAAATCATTATTTTTTACCACAGAAAGGAGGGGACCTAATACTGAGCCCTGAGTTGAGGATAGAAATCGAGAAGAGAGAAACATTTCTCTTGGCTTGAGTTTGCTGTATGTAAATCCTCCCCTTCCAATCCCTGTAAAAGGAGTTTCCAAAATCCATCCCTGTCAGTCCTGGATAGAAATTCGCAACATTCTCTCCTCCTGCTACCTGGACCAGGATGAGCGTGCATGCGCCTTGCTACACGTTGCCCCTATAAAGATGAGCAAAATACTGCGGATGCTGGAAATCTGAAAGAAAAACAAAAATACCTGGAAAAACTCAGCAGGTCTGACTGCATCTGCAGAGAGGAATACAGTTGACATTTCGAGTCCATATGACTCTTCATTAGAACTAAGGAAATAGAGAAATGAGGTGAAATATAAGCTGGTAGAGGGGGTGGGACAGGTAGAGCTGGATAGAGGGTCAGTGTTAGGTGGATGCAAAGAAGAGATTGCCAAATATGTCATAGACAAAAGGACAAAGGGCTGATGACGATGGTGATATTATCCAAGGAATGTGCGAATGGGGACATTAAGGGTAGCAAGCAGGACAAGCTAGTGGCAGAAGGCCCTAGTGGGGGTGGGGGGAAGGGATCAAAATGGGCTAAAAGGTGGAGATAAAACAATAGATCGAAATAAATTTACCAGTTGAATGTGGAAATGGATTCACTTGGTCGTCCCATTATTTATCAGTACAGCACAGTCACACCGGAGGGAGACCATTCAGATACTTCACGTGTGCAAAGGAGTTCACTCAGTTTTCCCCACTCCAACTTGAAAAGCTCAAAACATTTGATCCACTATCAGCACATCCTTATTAACAAGGAACATTTTAACTGTTCTGCTGAGGGAGAAAAAAAGGAAATCACTTGTTCACTCCATCTGCTGAGACTCCAGTGAGTTCACATCTAAGTGTAAGAGTTTCTACTGTTGTTAAGTTCACCCAGGACAGAACTACAGTGGAAGGACCGTGCTCTTTAGTTGCTGTATTAATTGATTTAATAATTAGGTACGGCATTCCGTAGGGATCATTCCATCCGTGACACCCTGGTCCACTCCTCCATCACCCCCTACACCTCAACCCCCTCCCACGGCACCTTCCCATGCAACCGCAGAAGGTGCAACACCTGCCCCTTTACTTCCCCTCTCCTCACTGTCCAAGGGCCTAAACACTCCTTTCAAGTGAAGCAGCATTTCACTTGCACTTCCCTCAGCTTAGTCTACTGCATTCGTTGCTCCCAATACAGTTTCCTCAAGATTGGAGGGACCAAACGCAGACTGGGTGACCACTTTGCAGAACACCTTCGGCCTGTCCACAAGCATTACCCAGACCTCCCTGTCGCTTGCCATTTCAACACTCTACCCTGCTCTCATGCCCACATGTCCGTCCTTGGCCTGCTGCATTGTTCCAGTGAAGCTCAACACAAACTGGAGGAACAGCACCTCATCTTCCGACTAGGCACTTTACAGCCTTCCGGACTGAATATTGAATTCAACAATTTTAGATCATGAACTCTCTACTCCATCCCCACCCCCTTTCCGATTTTCCCCCTCCTTTTCGTTTCTTCCAATAATTTATATAGATTTTTCTTTTCCCACCTAATTCCATTATTTTTAAATGTATTTCCATCCATTGTTTTATCAGGGTTCGCTGCGGGTCAGAATGTGCCCTATCCTTACCGCTGGAGCTCCTCGCGCAGGCGCAGTATCCGGCTGTGAGTGGAGCATGCGCAGTGGGAGGAATTGAGAGCCGCTGAGTTATGGAGCCAGTGGATGGACGGAGAGGAATAGAGTCCGTGGAATGGGCAAGAAGGCTTCATAAACACCCTGTGGAGACTCCTGACTTCAAATAAAAAGTTACTGGTCGCGCTTTGGCAGCAAACGGGGAGTAAACTGCGAGGCTGCGTCTACGGCTACAGGGAGACAGGGCCCAGTTAACGGCCGCCATCTTTATAGGGAGTAACGTGCAGCAGGGCGCTTGGGTGGTCGTCATCTTTGTAAGGGGCAATGTGCAGCAGGGCGCATGGGCGGTCGCCATCTTTATTCGGGTCAATGCGCCACAGGGTGCATGCGTGTTCACCATTGTTCCTGTCAGTCGGAGGAGAGAATGTTGTGTATTTCTATCCTGGACTGACAGGGATGGATTTTGGAAACTCCTTTTAGAGGGGGTTAGAAGGGGAGGATTTACACACAGCAAACTCAAACCAAGAGAAATGCTTAACATTTGTGAAAGAGACATGTTTGTCTCTTCTCAATTTCTATCCTGGACTGACATTGATTGATTTTGTAAATTTCTTTTGCAGGATATTTGAAGGGGAGGAATGACAGACGGGAAACTCAAATCAAACCAAACATCACATTAAGATCTGACAGAGTCACTCGATTCATCAGGAGCTGAATATCTTCTGCTTTTGAATCTGGAAGGAGAAAGGTTTGTCTGTTCTGATTGTGGGAGAAGATTTCAGGTATCAGTGTGACTGGAAAAACACTGAGATTCACAACCCCTGGTTAGGCTGCACTAGGAGAACTGTGCTCAGTTCCAGGCAATAAACCTTAGGAAGGATAGAATGGTCTTGGAGGGAGTGTAGCACAGATTTACCTGAGTGATATCTGAACTCCAAGGGTTAGATTACAGGACAAGTTACACAAAAGAATCACAGAGTCATTATGGCAGAGAGGAGACCATTCAGCCCATTGAGTTCATGCCAGCGCTCTGCAGCAACCAATCATTATCATTCCCCTGCTCTATCCCTGTATCCCTGCAAGTTTATTTTTCTCAAGTGCCTATCCAATTTCCTTTTGAAATTGTTTACCGTATCCATTTCCATCACCTCCCCCCCACACCCCAAAACCCCCAGGTGCAGCAAGTTCCAGGTCATTACCACTCACAGTAGAAAAATGTTCTCCCTCACATCCCTCTCTATCTCTTACCCAAAAACTTAAATCTATGTTCCTGGTCCTTGTACGATCAGCAACAGGGAACAGATTTTCTTTGTCTACCTTATTTAAACCTGTCATAATCTTGTACAGCTGAATGAAATCTCCCCTCAGCCTCCTTTGCTGGAACCATTCTGGTAAATCTCCTCTGCACCTTCTCAAAGACCTTCACATCCTTGCTAAAGTTTGGAGACCATAAGTGGACACATGACTCAACTTGTGGTCTAACCAGAGATTTATGAAGATTTAGCACATCTTCCCTACTTTTGTACTCAATATCTCAGCTTATGAAACCCAACATCCCATTTACTTTGCTAACTGCTCACTTAATGTGTCCTGTCACCATCAAAGATATATGCACATGAAGCACCAGGTCCCTCCGTCCCTGCACACTCTTTAGAACTGTGCTATTAAGTCGCTATTCTCCCTCCCTCTCTCTTTTTATCTCTCTCTCTCTCTTCCCACCCTGCCCCAGTCAAAAAACATCACCTCATTATGAGAGTTGTGTTCCTGCAATTTAGAATATTAAAGGTGATTTGATGAAAGTTTTCAAGATATTAGTTGGAGCTGAGAGGGTAAACAGAGAGGAACTATTTCCACTATTAGGGGATCTCGGATGAGTGGAAACAGTCCGAACATGGAATCAGGTTCCAGCACCATTTCAGGTAGAGTGTTCCAGTTCCTGACAACTCTCTGTTGGTGCAGAAACTGCTGAACTCGATATTGAGTGTGGAAGGTTGTAAAATGCTGAATCGAAAGATGAGCTGCTGTTCCTCGAGCTCCCATTGAGCTTCATTGGAACAGTGCAGGAGGCCGAGGACAGAGAGGTCAGAGTGGCAGTGGGGCGGAGAATTAAAATGACAAGTGACCGGAAGCTCAGGGTCAAGCTCACAGACTGAACGGAGGTTGTTCCAAGAAGTGATCACCCAATCTGTGTTTGGTCTTCCCAATGTAGAGCAGATTGCATCATGAGCAGCGAATACAGGAACTAAACTGCAAGAAGTACTAGTAAATCACTGTTTGGTTACATCTTTCCAAACCTTGAGAACAACCCAAAGACATAATTTATTTGAAGATCAAAGTTTACAAAGGAAAGCAAACTGATTGTCAGAATATTAAACTGCAGCCCATTTACTGGATTTATTAACATCAGAAGAAACAAACCCCAACTGTCAGCAAAGTGGACAATGGGGATCCTGTAGATGTAGTATATCTGGACTTCCAGAAGGCCTTTGATATGGTGCTGCACAAAAGATTAATACACAGGATAAGATCACACAGAGTTAGGGGTACTATATTAACTTGGATAGAGAATTGGCTAACCAACAGAAAGCAAAGAGTCGGGATAAATGGGTCTTTTTCTGGGTGGCAAGCTGTAACTAGTGGGGTGCCACAGGTTTCGGTCCTTGGTCTCCAACTATTTACAATCTATATTAATGACTTGGATTCAGTTGTAGAAGGTACTATAGCTAAATTTGCAGATGACACCAAAATAGGTGGGAAAGTAAGTTGCAATGAAGAAATTAGAAATTTACAAATGGATATGGACAGGTTAGGTGAATGGGCCAAAATTTGGCAGATGGAATTTAACGTGGATAAATGTGAGGTTATCCATTTTGTTCGGAAGAATAAAAAGGCGACTTATTATTTAAATGGAGAGAAACTTAAGAATGCTTCAGTGCAGAGGGATCTAGGTGTCCTCGTGCATGAATCGCTGAAAGCTAGTATGCAGGTACAGCAGGAAATAAGGAAAGCAAATGGAATTTTGGCATTTATTACTAAAGGAATAGAGTATAAAAATAGGGAAGTGTTGTTCCAACTGTACAAGGCATTGGTGAGACCGCACCTGAAATACTGTGCACAGTTTTGGTCCCCTTACTTGAGGAAGGATGTAGTTGCATTGGAGGCGGTTCAGAGGAGGTTCACTAGATTGATTCCAGAGATGTGGGGCTTGTCTTATGAGGAGAGATTGAGCAGTTTAGGCCTATACTCGCTGGAGTTTAGAAGGATGAGAGGAGATCTAATTGAGCTATATAAGATGCTAAAGGGTATAGACAAAGTAGACGTGGAGCAGATGGTTCCCCTTGTGGGGCATTCTAGAACGAGAAGCCATAGTTTTAGGCTAAGGGTTGGTAGATTTAAATCAGAGATGAGGAGGAATTAATTTTCTCAAAGGGTCGTGAATCTGTGGAATTCACTACCTCAGAGTGCAGTGGATGCTGAGTGCTGAATACATTTAAGGAGGAGATAGACAGATTTTTAATTTATATCGGGTTGATGGTTATGGGGAGAGGGCGGGAAATTGGAGTTGAGGCCGAAATGATATCAGCCATGATCGTAATGAATGGAGGGGCATGCTCGAGGGGCTGAATTGCCTACTCCTGCTCCTAGTTTTTATGTTCTTATGTCAGAATGAACAGAATCGAACCCCAGCAGTCACTTGTGAACTGGCCACATTCTCAGCAGATTGGATAATCAATGAAATCTCTTCTCACTCACGGAGAAGGTAAACGGCCTCTCCCAGTGTGAAGTCTCTGGTGTGTGTCTTGGAGGGGATGGTTTTCCCGTTCACCAGTTGCCCTTGTCCTTCCAGGCGGTGGGGGGTGTGGGTTTGGGAGATTCTGTCAAAGTTCTGGTTGAGTTGCAATTGTTTGAAATCCATCTTATTTTCCTCTCCTGCACCTCTCTCCCTCTCTCTCTCTGTCTCTCTCTCTCTCTCTCTGTCTCTCTTTCTCTCTCTCTGTCTTTCTCTCACTCTCTCTCTATTTCTCTTATATCCTTGATGGCAACAGGACACATTAAGAGAGCAGTTAGCAAAGTTAATGGGATGTTGGGTTTCAGAAACAGAGCTATCGAGTACAAAAATAGGGAAGCTGTGCTAAATCTTCATAAAGTTCTGGTTAGGCCACAACTTGTGTAGGTCCAGACTGGGTGGCAGGCTCCCTTCCCTGATGGACATTCCATAGAACCCTAGACCCAGAGAAAAGTTACAACACAGAAAGATGCCATTCAGCCCATTTTGTCTGTGCTGGCCAAAAAAGGCAAAAAAGAAGAAACTAACCAATCATTCAGATACTGAAGCAGCCCATGTCAAATGCAGTAAGACCTGGATAATATCCAGCTTGGGCTGACAAGTGGCAAGTAACGTTCACACCACACAAGTGTCAGGCAATGACCATCTCCAACAAGAGAGAATCCAACCATCGCCCTTTGATGTTCAATGGCATTAACATCACTGAAGCCCCCACTATCAACATCCTGGGGGTTACCATTGACCAGAAACTGAACCGGAATAGCCATACAAATACTGTGGCTACAAGAGCAGGTCAGAGGTTCAGAATAGTGTGACAGGTATCTCACCTCCTGACTTTCCAAAGCCCGTCCACCACCTACAAGGCACAAGTCAGGAATGTGATGGAATACTCCCCACTAGCGAGGATGGGTGTAGCTTCCACAATACTCAAGAAGCTTGACACCATCCAGGACAAAGCAGCCCACTTTATTTGCACCATATCCACAAACATTCACTTCCTCCACCACCAACGCACAGCAGCAGCAGTGTGTACCATCCACAAGATGCACTGTCGGAATTCACCAAGGCTGCTTCAACAGCACCTTCCAAACCCACGACCACTACCAACTAGATGGACAAGGGCAGCAGATAGATGGGAACACCACCACCTAGAAGTTCCCCCCCAAGTCACTTACCATCCTGACTTGGAAATATATCGCCGTTCCTTCACTGTCACTGGGTCAAAATCCTGGAACTCCCTTCCTAACAGGACACTGGGTGTATCACTGCGGCCTTGATGTCAAGGACAGTGACTCTCACCTCACCTCAGGCGTTCAGCTTTTTAGTCCATGTTTAAACCAAGGCTGCAATGAGGTCAGGAGCTGAGTGGCCCTGGCAGAACCCAAACTGGGCATTAGTGAGCAGGTTATTGTTAAGCAAGTGCCACTTGATAGCACTGTTGATGACCCCTTCGATTACTTTACAGATGATTGAGAGTGGACCGATGGGGCGGTAATTGGCCAGGCTGTATTTATCCTTTTTGTGTAGAGGACTTACCTGGGCAATTTTCCACATAACCAGGTAGATGCATTTGTCCTCTCCAAAAGTATTAGCTCACACTTTTCGAGATTGAACTCCATTTGCCATTTCTCCGCCCACTCAACCAGAAGATTGATATCATTCTGGAGACAACAGTTGTCCCCTTCACTGTCAACTACACGGCCAATTCTTGTGTCATCTGCAAATTTCCCGATCATGCCTCCTTCCTAAGGCTTGGTCACCAGAAGTGGATGCAATACTCAAGTTGTGATTGAACCAGAGGTTTATAAAGATTCAGCACAGTTTCCTTGCTTTTGGACTCAATATCACCATTTATGAAGCTCAAGATCCAATTTGCTTTGCTAACTACTCTCTTAATCTGTGCTGTCACCTTCAAAGATCTCCACACATGAAGTCCCAGCTCCCTCTCTCCCTGCACACTCTTTAGAACTCTGCCATTAATCTCTATTGCCCCTCTCTGTCCCTTCTGCCAACATACATGACCTCCTATGAGGGTTTCAATGATCAGTTAAATCCCTTCTTACACATGGATAAGGTGAACGGTCTATCCCCAGTGTGAACTCGTTGGTGTGTGTCTTGGAGATGATGGTTTTCCTGCACCAGCTGCTGTTGTGCTACTAGTTGGTGGGGGTTGTGGGTTCAGACGATTCTGTGATTCTGCTTGAGTTGCAAATGGATGAATTGCATCTCCTTTTTCCTCTCCTCCACCTCTCTCTCTCTTTCTGGCTCTCTCTCCCATCCCCCCTCCCCCATCTCTCTCTCACTCTCTCTTTCTCTCTCGCTCTCTCTCTCTCTTTCTCTCCTCCAGTAGAAGCCAGAGTCTTGTGTAGGCCCAGACCGGGTGGCAGGTTCCCTTCCCTGAAGGACATTAGTGAACCAGTTGGGTTTTTATGACAATCCAGCAGTTTTCATGGTCACTTTGTCCTCGTACCGGCCCCACAAATTCCCAGATTCATTCAGCTCAATTTCACAACCTGCCTCTGTGTTTTTGTGGGTTCTCTCTCATATTTCCTTTCTCTTGTTTTAAATTAATTTTTCTAGCAGATTGCAAAGGGAGGACATGCAGTCAGGAAACTGAAACCAAGTGTCACAGAATCTGACAAAGAGTCATTCGATTCATCAGGACCTAAATATCATCGGCCTTTGAACATGGAAACAAAAAACACTGTTCACACTGCGCAGAAACTGTGGAAATGTGGGGACTGTGGGAAGGAATTCAATGGCCTGTCTGAGCTGAAAAATCTGACCTGCTGAAACACCAGCGAGTTCACACTGGGGAGAGACTGTTCACCTGCTCCGAGTGTGGGAAGGGATTCATTCAATTATCCAACTTGCTGACACACCAGCGAGTTCACACTGGGGAGAGGCCGTTCACCTGCTCTGTGTGTGGGAAGGGATTCACTCAGTCATCCTGTCTGCTGCCACACCAGCAACTTCAGACTGATGAGAGACCTTTTACATGTCCAGACTGCGGGAAGTGCTATAAAAATTCCGGGGAGCTGATGTCCCATCAACATGTTCACACTGGCGAGAGGTGCTCTCACTATGGCACTGGGTTCAGGCGATCTTCTCAACTCACTGAACACCAGCGAGTTCACACTGGGGAGAGGCCGTTCACCTGCTCAGGGTGTGGGAAGGGATTCATTCGGTTATCCCACCTGCTGAGATACCAGTGAATTTGCAAACAGCTACAGTGATTGCCTCTCCCCTGTCTCCTCCATCCTCACCTCCAACAACAAGCGTGGGGAGCTCATGGAGCTTCTTTGTCACTAAGATTGAGACAATCCGATCAGCTGCCTCTGCTGCTTCCCTCCCTTCAACTAACCCACCGGGAGAAACAGGCTCTAACGTTCTCCTGTTTTAGGCCTGAATTCACGTCTCTTCTAGTTTCTCTGTGGTCTCCCCTTGGACGGGTTTCCTTTCCTCTCTCCAGATTGGACAATCGGTTAACACCTCATCCACACAGAGAGAGCAGAGGAGGGGAAGAGTTGTGTGAGTGGACTGCCTAGAAAACCCTTGAGAACTTACTTTGTTTCTTCTGCTGTTTAATGTGTAATTTATACTTAACACTGACTACAATCTGCCTTTTCATTCATATTTCATTGATCTTGATTTTGGATTGATTGTTAAAGTAAAAGGAATAAGAAATGAAATCTTGTCCATTGGTTTTCTTGTTGGGGTTGTTCGGTAAATTTGGTTCATTTGGTTCATTGATCTCCACAGGGAACAGAACATGGTGGATACATTGGATTTGATCTTCCAGAAATCCTTAGATTCTGGAACTATTCCCAAGGATTGGAAGTAAGCAAACATAGCCTCACTATTCCAGAAATGGGGAAGAGAGAAATGGGGAAGTTTTGGCCAGATAGCGGAATGTCAGTTATTGGCAAAATGCTGGAATCTATTATTCGGGATGTGGTAACTGGGCATTTAGAAAACCATTAACTGATTAAGCAGAGTCGGTACAGATTTCTGAAAGTGAAATCATGTTTGACAATCTGTGTGGAGTTTTTTGACGGTGTAATGAGTAAGGTGGATAACAGGGAAAACAGCGGATGTCGTGTATTTGGATTTTTGAAAAGCATTTGACAAAGAGCCTCACAAGAGGTCATTACACAAAATTAGGTTTTATGTGATTGGGGTAATATCTTAGTTTGGATTGAGGATTGGTTAAAGGGCAGAACTTGGAGAGTAGGAATAAATGGGACATTTTTGTGTTGGCAGACTGTAACTAGCAGAATACCACATGGATCAGTAATTGGGAATCAGTTATTTACAATCGATATTAATGACTTGGATGACTGAGTGTAACACATCCAGGTTTGCTGATGATACCAACTTAGGTCGGAAAGTGAGCAGTGAAGACACAGAATCTGCAGAGGGATGGAGACAGGCTGGGTGTGTGGGTAAGGACATGGCAGATGGATTACAATGTGGTGAACTTATCCACTTTGGGAGGGGAATTAAAAACAAAGCAGAATGTTTTTGAATAGTGAGACTGGGAAATGTTTGCATTCAGAGGGAGCTCGGTTCCTCAAACATGAATCACAGGAAGTTAACATGCAGATCCAGCAAGCAGTTAAGAAGGGAAATGGTTTGATAGCTTTTATTCCAAAGGGATTGGAGTACACGAGCAAAAAAATCTTATTATAATTTGACAGGGCAGCGGTGAGGCTTCAGCTGGATACTGTGTGCAGTTTTGGTCTCCCTATCGAAGGAATGACATACTTGCCCCAGAGGGAGTGAAACAACTCTTCACAAGACTAGTTCCTGGGATGAGGAGATTGTCCAATGAGGAGAAATTGAGGAGACTGGGCCGATAATCAATGCAGTTTAGAAGAATGAGAGGGGATCTCACTGAAACATGGAATATTCTTAAGGGGCCTGGAGGGTAGATGCTGAGAAAATGTTTCCCCTCTGGCTGGGAATCTAGAACATGGGGATTACACTTTCGGAATAAGGGGTCGATCATTTCGGAATGAGATAGGGAAGAATTTCTTTACGCAAAGGGTTGTGAATCTTTGGAAGGTTCTAACCCAGAGAGCTGTGGATGTTCAGTTGCTGAATAGGTTTAAGATGGAGTTCAGTAGATTTTTCAGTGCAAAGTGCTGGCTCCACAGCACCTCCTGGATGCCCAGTCTTGAGTTGCTAGATCTTTTCGAAATTGATCCCATTTAGCACGGTGGTAGTGCCACAAAACACGATGGGGGGTATCCTCTATGTGAAGGAGGTACTTTGTCTGCATAACGACTGTGCGGTGGTCACTCCTACCAACACTGTCATAGACAGATATGTCTGCGGCAGGCGGGTTGGTGAGGATGAGGTCAAGTATGTTTTTCCCTCTTGTTGGTTCCCTCACCACCTGCTGCAGACCCAGTCTAGCAGCTATATCCTTTAGCACTCAGCCAGCTCGGTCAGGAGTGGTGCTACCGAGCCACTCTTGGTGATTGAAGTCCCCTTTCCAGAGTACATTCTGCACCATTGCCACCCTCAGTGCTTCCTCCGCGTGGTGTGCAACATTGAGCAGCACTGATCCATCAGGGAGGGATGGCAGTATGTGGTAATCAGCAGGAGGTTTCCTTGCCCATGTTTGACCTGATGCCATGAGACCCACAAACGATGTTGAGGACTCCAAAGGCAACTCCCTCCCGACTGTACGCCACTGTGCTGCCACCTCTGCTAGTGTGGTGGTGTCTGGGACATTATCTGTGAGGTATGATTCTGTGAGGATGACTGTTGCTTGACTAGTCAGTGGAGACAGCTCTTTTGACACTCGCCCCCAGATGTTAGTAAGGAGGACTTTGCAGGGTCGACATGGCTGAGTTTGCCATTGTCGTTTCCAGTACCTAGGTCGATGCTGGGTGGTCTGTCCAGCTTCATTCCTTTTTTGAGACTTTGTAGCAGTTTGATATAACTATGTGTCTTGCTAGGCCACCTCAGGGGACATTGCTGTGGAGTCATGTCGGCAGATTTCCTCCCCCTAAAGGACATTAGTGAACCGGATGGGTTTTTACAACAATTAACAATGGTTTCATGGTCCTCATCAGACTTTTAATTCCAGATTTTTTTTAAAATTAAAATTCAAATTCCGTGGTGGGTTTTGACCCCGACTCCAGACACAATACCACTGCACAATCACCTCTCAGATTGTAAGGCCTGAGACATGAACTGACTACAGAGGTGTTGGTACAAGGCTAATGGAACAGATTTTATTGCCGGCTGTTTAAAGTGGCACAAATATCACTCCTGATCAACCAATCACAACTGCTTTTTGAAAGCAGCATTCCAGGCCGCATGGCCTCTTTCTTTGCTGTAACTTAATGTCATTTTATGTTCCCCAAAGCCGCGGATGCTCTTTCCCAGTCATCCTGCCATTTCATAACCCTTTCTATCGAATGGTGCATTGTTACCTTGTGTCCTGACCTTTTGAAGTCAAGACCCGGTGTGAATTCAGTGAGAGGTTTTCTTGTCATTTCCAGCAGGAGATTTTGAACCAGACCAGTTGAATGACAGTTTAAATGGTGCCGACCCTTCACTGCAGATCTTTGTGTTTTTGAGTGGAGATGATTTCTGTTTGATACAAAGTGCAGGATGATCTGATTAACTGACGGAGCAGGTTTGAGGTTCCAAATGACCCCTTCCTACTCCTTTGAAACAAAAACAAGAAATGCTGGAAAAACTCAGCAGGTCCAACAGCATCTGTTGGGAGAAAGACAGAGTTAACGTTTCAATTCCATATGATTCTTCTTAAGAGCCATACGGACTCGAAGTGTTAACTCTGTCTTTCTCTCCACAGATGCTCTCAGAGCTGCTGAGTATTTCCAGCATCTTTTGTTAATGTTTCAGATTTCCAGCATCCGCAGAATTTTGCCTACTCATTTGACTTTGTTCACATTCAGTGGCAATACCAGTGAATGACATGATTAACAAACTGTATCAATATGGTTGTGTGGTCGAACAGTCTAAGGAGCTCCATTGCAACTCCAAGTTTCTATGGAAACTTGGGTTTGAATCCCAGCACCACAAAACATCCTGCTGATCTCTGATTTGGGAACCGCAGCAGCTTCATTCGGACAAACAGATGCCAGCTCACATTAAATCCAGTGGAGTGTACCTTTTTTTCGATACGAAGAACGAGGAGAGACAACATAAATATGAGTTGCTGTGGGGAAAAGGCGGGGTGTGGAATTACAGTTATTGAGTTGCTCTTCCAGAGAGTCGGCATGTGAACAACATGATGAATGACCGTCTGATGCAGCAGTCTATGATTTTATAAAAACAGCAGTGACATCAGTGCAGCTCCTGTGTTCACAGTGGAGTGGTTAAGGTGACAGGTTGTGAATGCAGGTAGGCTGGAATCCTGCCAACTACTCTTTGTATCATTCCTGAATTTTACTGTGTGCCTGCAGAATTAATTATCGGTTAAATTGAATAAAAACCATCCAAAAACCTCCAGCGTTCTCCAACTTCCAGTCGTCTGCAAACATTCACAGGAGTTGCAGCCTGAAATGGAACAAAAACGGTGCCAGGTTGGTGTTATGCTTGCTTTCTGGGTGTTTGTCTCTCCTTAGGCCTCTGTAACTCTCAGTGTATATGTCTGTGTGTGTTCCTGTGTGCGTGTCAATGTGGTTGTTCCCCATTTTGCAATCCAAATATCCACATTACCTTTATGGCTTTATATTAAATGGCACAGGAACAATGAAGAGCAGTTTTAAAAGATGCAAGAGGAGGTTTATTTCTGTTTTATTTTTTGATCGGAGACATATCAGCTTCTAAATGCTCAAAAGGCACAAAGTGGAGGATGATGGAAATTGTCACTGAGCAACATTTAAACAGACAGACACCGAATCCTTGTGATCAAGTGGTTAAGGCAATGGACACCTTAAGAGAATGAATTTGTAAATACAAATAGTCCAAACTGAAATCCCTCGGACATGGGGAACTGTTTATGCTGCCGTTGGATGTCGCAATGAACAGGAAAATAAAAGTTCAATCACAAATGTTACAGGAACGGATAGGTTATAATCACCAGGAAAGGCTGAACAGCCTGAAGCTCTTTTCTCTAGAAGCTGAGAGATGACCTGATAGAAATGGGATAAGGAATGGCGCTGGTAGCTAGGGAATGAAAATAATGGCTTCAATCTTCCCAATATTGAATTGAGGGAAATTTCTGCACATCCACCACCGGATATCAGACAAACAGTCTGATAAGTTAACCATAGTGGAGAAGTGGAGAGAGGTGGTGGTGAGGTAGAGCTGGGCACTGTCAGTGTACATGTGATAACTGACACTGTGTTTTCAGATGATGTCGTTGTGGGGAGCATGTTGATGAAAAATAAGAGGAGGCCAAGGCTGGATCCTTTGGGGACACCAGAGCTAACTTTGGGAGTGGGAAGGGAAGACATTCCAAGTGAATCCCTGGCTATGATTAGATAGAGAAGCATGGAACCAGGAGAGGGCAGCTCCACCCAGCTGGACAACAGTGGAGAGGTGTTGGAGCAGAATGGTGTGGTCAACCTTGTCAAAGGCTGCAGACAGATCGAGAAGAACGAGATGAGATAATTTACCTTTGTCACAGCCACATAGGATGTCATTAGTGGCTTTGATCAGAGCTGTTTCAGTACAGTGGCAGGGCCGAAACCTCATTGGAGGGATTCAGACAGAGAGTTCTTGGAAAGACAGACATGGGTTTGGGAGGTGTGAACATGTTCAAGAAGTTTGTAGAGGAATTGAGGGTTGAAGATGGGTCAATACTTTGCCAGGACAGTAGAGTCAAGTATTTGTTTTTTGAGGAAAGGGTGATGATTTGAAGTAGAGAGGGATAGTACCAGAAGAGAGAGAACCGTGAACAATATCAGTCAACATGGGGAAGTTGGGGGATCAGCAGCTTTGTGGGAATAGGGTCAATGGAGCAGGAGGTGTGTCTCATGGACAAGATGACCACTGAGAAAGCAGGATGGAGGATGGGAAAGAAACTAAAGAAAGATGTGAGTTCGCGGCTTGGACAAGGAGGAACGTTATCGAGACAGTTTGTTCCGGTGGGCGAGTGGAAGGGAGGGAAGCAGCAGAGGCAGCTGATCAGATTGTCCCAATCTTAGTAACAAAGAAACTCCATGAGCTGCTCACACTTGTTATTGGAGGTGAGGATGGAGGAGACAGGCAAGAGGGAGAGCCCTTCAAAAGGAACTAACTTGTGTTAGAGACATTAACAAGACTCGAAATGCTGTATTTAATGCAAAGGTATTTTATTGACCTGATCCAGAATTTTAGCCCCTGTAACTGGGCTGGAGTTTATTAACATCAGCAGAAACAGACTCCATTGAACATGGTTCAGTCCTGGATGTGTTTAACAGCAAAATCCTGTTTGTTATTTGTGAACTCACTGGCGTCTCATCAGTTGGGATGACCAGGTGAATCCCTTCCCACAGCTCAATGGCCTCTCCTCAGTGTGAATTCATTAGTGTCTCAACAAGTGGGATGAATGAATGAAACCCTTCCCACTTTGTGAGCAGGTGAACGGTCTCTCCCCAGTGTGAACTCGCTGGTGTGTCAGCAGGTTGGATAACTGAGTGAATCCTTTCCCACACTCGGAGCAGGTGAAAGGCCTCTCCCCAGTGTGAACTCGCTGATATGTCAGCAGGTTGGATAACTGAGTGAATCCCTTCCCACACTTGGAGCAGGTGAACGGCCTCTCCCCAGTGTGTGTGCGCCGATGAGTTTCCAGCTGGGATGGATAATTGAATCCTTTCCCACAGTCCCCACATTTCCATGGATTCTCTCCAGTGTGACTGTGCTTGTGTTTTGACAGATCGGATGATTGGCTGAAACCTTGTCCACACACAGAGCACGTGTACGGTTTCTCCCCACTGTGAAACGCGCTTTTATCTTTCATGCTTAAAATCCGATGAAATTAAGGTTATGACAAATTGTGCGACACGGTCAGATCTGATGAAATGTTGGGTTTCCCGACTGAATATCCTGGGGAAATAGTTTAAACAGACAAAAGTGAATGAGAGGGAACCCCCAATAACACAAGAACAGGTTGTGAAATTGAGCTGAATGAATCTGGGAATTTGTGGGGCCGGTACCAGGAAAAAAGTGACCATGAAAACTGCTGGATTGTCATAAAAACCCAACTGGTTCACTAATGTCCTTCAGGGAAGGGAACCTGCCAACTGCTCAGGGACTATACAAAACACCAGCATCTACCTGGGGGAATAGAGAGGGAGATAGGAGAGGCAGGGGGTGAAGGATAGGAGTTTTATGCATCTGCAATTCTATCAAAATCTCCCAAACACTCATTCTCCACCACTTAGAAGGACCAGGCGAACAGGTGTCTGTGAACACCATCACCTCCAAGTTCCCCTCCAAGTCACACACCATCTTGGCTTGTCTGACATCCAGTACTGGATGAACAGAAGTTTCCTCCATTTAAATGTTGGGAAGATTGAAGCCATTGTCTTCACTTCCTATCCATCAATGCCATCCATCTCTCTGACAACTTTGAGGCTGATCCAGGCTGTTCACAATCTTGGTGTCATATTTCATCCCAAGTTGAGCTTCTGAATACTTATCACTAATTCTGCCTGTTTCCATCTCAGTAACTTTGCCTAACTTCATGCCTGACTCAGTTCATCTGTTCTGAAACTCATCCATTCATTTCTTCCCTCTAAACTGGACAATTCCTAGCTGTTCATATAAAGATGGGGTCATTCAAAACTTTGCTTCTGGTGTCCTTGCTTGCAGTAAGTCTCATTCATCCAATGCTCTTGTTCTCACTGAGCTACATAGGCTCCTGGTTAAGCAACACATCAATGTTCAAATTCTCATCCTTGTTTTCAAATCCCTCAGTGACCTCAGCCCCTCACTATCTCTAGAATACCCTCAAATCGACATCCCTCCCAGATATCTGGGCTCATCCAATTCTGGCCTATTGAGCATCCCTGACTTCAATTGACCCACCATTGGTAGCGGTGCCTTCAGCTCCCCAGGCCATAAGCTCTGGAATTCCTTATTTAGACCTCTCTGTCTCCCCCTCATCCTTAAGACTCTCCTTAAAACCTACCTCTTTGACCAAGCTGTTGATCATCTGCCGTGATATCTCCTGATGTGCTTCAGTGTTAAATATTTCAATATACTTTGGAACGTTTTATTATGTTCAGCATGCTATATAAATGCAGCTTGTTATTGATTTGGACATATATCATCATCATCAGTCAGTGATCCATCCAGTTCCATCTGGCCCACCACTGCCACACCCAACCCCCCTCCCCCCTCCTCCCTCCCCCCCTCCTCCATCCCCACACCTCCTTCCCTCCTCCCCCCCACCTCCTCCCCTCCTCCCCCCCCCCACCCCCACCACCACCACTTAAACAGTATAAATTTCATCACATTTCACTTTTCTTGAGCTCTGAAGAAGGGTCATACGGATTTGAAGCGTCAACTACAGATGCTGCTAGACCCGCTGTTGTCTTCCAGCATTTTCTGTTTTTCTTTTAGATTTCCAGCATTCACAGTATTTTGCTTTTATCATAGCATTGTGGGAACACCTTCACCACAGTGACTGCAGCGGTTCAGGAAGAAGGCCCACCAACACCTGACCAACACACAACTGCGGATTGACAATATCTGCTGCTCTTGTTAGTGACACCAAATAGCAAGAATGGAGTTAACAATAAAGCTCTGATAAAAGGGCACTATAAAAATACTTGTTACCAAAACAACACTCTTAAGTTGAATGGACAGTGTCCGTTTAGCAACTCGATCACCCCCAGAATCTACCTCCCGTCACAGCCTCACATTGGAAATTGCTGGGCCCGACTGGTTTCCAAAGTCCTCGGTGTTAACCCCAGCAGCTTCTCCTCCAGCTCTACTCCAGCTCAAAACTGATACAGCAAAAAGACCCCCATTCAACACCCATCCTAATTCAAACCGGCTCCTAACTGGTCTGCTATCTGTACCTTGCTTGTCCTGCTTTCTACCCTTTATTAGCACATTCCTTAGATAATATCACCACCTTCAACACCTCTTTGTCCTTTTGTCTGTGACATCTTTTGGTTATCTCCACCTATCATGGGCCCTCTATCCAGCTCTACTTGCAGGTGTTTGTGAACACCATCATCTCCAAGATCCCTTCCAAGTCACACACCTTCCTGACTTGTCTGGATCAACAGAAATTTCCTCCGTTTAAATATTGGGAAGACTGAAGCCATTGTCTTCAGTCCCCGCTACAAACTCCACTCCCTGACCACCGGCTCCATCCCTCTTACTGACAACTGTCTGAGGCTAACCAGACTATGCATAGGAACATAGGAGCAGGAGTAGGCCATTCAGCCCATTCTGCTCCACCATACAATCCGTTCGTCTTTTCCCAAACTATCCCACATATCCCTTTATGTAACTGCTCAACCTGTCATCCATTCCTTTGTTCCATCTAGACTTAACTCCCCGAACACACTCCCGGCCGGCCTCCCACATTCAGCCTCCATGTAATCCAAAACTCTGCTCACTCGCACCAAGTCTTGTTCACCCATCACCCCTGTATTCACCGACTTACAAAGCCTCTAGGTTAAGGAGAACCTCAATTTTAAATTTCTCATCCTCGTTTTCAAATCTCTCCATGGTCTCTCCCTCCCTACCTCTGTAATCTCCTCCAGCCTCACAACCCTCCGAGATATCTACACTTCTTTAATTCCGACCTGCTCAGCATTCCTGATTTTAACTGCTCCACCTTTCATGTCTCCCCCAGCAGCTGCCAAGGCCACAAGCTCTGGAATTTCCTCCCTAAACCTCTCCATCTCACTTTCCTCCCTTAAGATAATCCATAAAACCTACCTCTTTGAGTAAACTTTTGTCCATCTGCCCTAATATCTCTTCATGTGGCTCAGTGTCAAATGTTGCTTTCTAACACTCCCGTGAAACACCTTGGTACGTTCCATTACACAATAGAATTAATTAGTTACCATTTCAGGGTGGGCAGAATTTGATGGTCAACATAGGCACTAAAGCGCAAGAGAAATGGACTGTAGCGCTGGGAAAACAATTCCTGAAAGATACTGTGGGAAGATAAAGCTGGTGAGCCAGCAGCACATGGTCAGGGGACGGGCAGCAGTGGAAACCTCATTTAGACACAGTTGGCAGAAGAAACATTAAAATCCTAAACGTAGTTAAAATACACCCATTATTAGAGACAGAGAAAGTTAGACAATGGCAGAGAGGTGATCAGGAAGGGCAGAGGATGAAACAGAGCAATAGATGGACATGGATTCAGATCCACAGTAAAGGAGTCACACCAGCCCCAGAGCCATGAAACCTCTCATAGACAACAGAGTACAGTACTAAAAGCTCTAAACTGTTGATGAATAGTCAAATATACTCAACTCTGAAACAATTACAGTTTTTAAATTTAAAATCTCCTGCTGGAGCCTGCAGCTGGAAAGATATCAGAAATACTGGCGTCAGAGATAAATCTCCCAGTTGAGGAAATACCCTGGGAGCCAGGTGATGTCACAGTGTAATTGTCGATGTGTGATGATGTCACAGACACAGAACATCTGGGTCTGTGCAAACTAGTGATCACCACACATTATGAAGAATGTGAGAGGGTGAGGAGATTTACCAAAATGGGTAAGGGATGAGGGATTTTAGTTGTAAGGTTAGTTTGGAGAAACTGGGGATGTTCTCCTTGGAGCAAAGTGGATTGAGGGGAGATTTTATGGAGGTGTACAAGTTTATGATAGGTTGAGATAAGATAAAGATGTTCACATTAGTTGATCGTAAAAGGATTACAGACATAGATTGAAGATTTGAGGCAATATCTACAGGGGGCCTGTGAGGAAAAAATTTTACCCAATGAGTGATTGAGTGGAGCTTACGCTCAGAGGCTATTAATATTCAGGTCCTGATGAATCGAATGACTCTGTCAGGTCTAGATGTGATGTTGGTTTGAGTTTCCCGTCTGCAAATCCTTCCCATTCAACATCCTGTAAAAAGATTATTAAAAAAACCCATCACTGTCAGTCCAGGATACAAATTGCGAAGAGACAAACATTTCTCTTGGTTTGAGTTTGCTTTGTGTAAATCCTCCCCTTCTAACCCCCTGTAAAAGGAGTTTCCAAAATCCATCCCTGTCAGTCCTGGATAGAAATGCACAATATTCTCTCCTCCTGCTATCTGGACCAGGATGACCGCGCATGCGCCCTGCTACACAGCCGCTCCCCCGGGCCAAGCAGAGGGAGAGTCCCAGCCATTTCCGGTCTGTTCGCTGCAAAACGGGACCGGTAATTTCATATTAAGGGTATGCGGCCTGCACCAAGCGTTTATTAAGGCTCCCTGCCCGCTCCGCTGGCTCCACTCCTCTCGCCCACCCACTAAATCTGTTATTCTACCGCAGTCGCCATTTTCTCTCCGGCTCCGGTCTCAGGATAGCACTGCGCATGCTCAAATAGGAGACCGCAATGCGCAGGTGCCAATCACACTCAGCTATGCGCATGCACAAGGCAATGGCGTTCTGGATAGGACACCTTCTGTCCCGCTCTGAATGCTGGGTGAAAGGTCCGCCATTGGAGAGCGATATTCTTGTATGTAAAATCATGTTTCATGTTCCGATGATGATCGGACGCTTGGAGAGAACATTTAAAATTATTAATTCGATTAATAAAACAGTCAAATTACACGGGCTTCCACCATATTTCTGTCCTGGGTGTAATTAATAATAGAACAAACCCCAACAGTTCCAGGTGAATTCACTGGATTCACAGCAGTCCGGGTGAAGAAGTGATTTCTCCTTCCATACGCCGGGCATTTAAACTCTGTCTTGTCAGTCAGAACGTGACTGTTGCGACTTAAATCCTTTGAACTTTTAAAGCTGGATTGTTAACAGGTGGTCAAACTGAGAAAATCCCTTCGCAGAGTTTTCTCCATCAGATGTGACTGCAATGAATGAGGTGATCGAGGGAACCCATTTCCACATTCAGATGGTGAATGATGTTTTTGCAGTGTGACTTTACCCAGGATTGTCCAGCTCAGACTTGGATCTCTAATCCTTCTGGCAATGAGTTCTATATTCTACTCAAAGAAAAGAGAAGAGAAAGGCGATGCTATAACTCTGAAATAAAACACAATATTTTGGAACTAAAACAGCTCTGGTAGCATCTGTGGAGAGAGAAACATAGTTTTCATATCAGGTCTGTGACTTTTCAGCAGAACTGTACTGAATCAGTGCACAGGCCTGAAAACATAACTCTGGTTCTCAATCCACAGAAATTCCCAGATATGCTGAGTATTTCCATCATTTTCTGTTTTCATCTCTGGTTAAAGACGTTGCCTCTGAAATGGACATTGGATTTATTGGTGACTAATTTATGTTGATTCTTGTCTATCCGCAAGTGGAAATATCTTCCAAATCCTTTTCTAAAATTAATGGCCTTGCTGAGGTCATCCCTCACCCTTTTCTCCACAGAAAGGCTTTTTAACCTGTTCAATCTCTTTTGAATGAGATAAATTTCCAATTTTAGCATAATTCCAGTAAACCTTTCTTGCACTTCCTCCAGTGCTTCTAGATCCATCTAATTATATAACGAGAGAGCTAATCTGAGACTTCAAACTCATCATTTCCCCCAAATGCCTGTATGTTGGAAGGATCAGTATTGAAGTGGGAGAAAGGACTATGGTTTCAAGCTGTTATTTCCCAACCTCTCTTTCAGCCATTTTCCCACGAGCAGAACGTAAGATGAAATGAAAACATCCAATGAAAAGATTTAGAAAGTGGCGTGTTACTTTTATATGTGACTAGCTCACTCTTGTATTCTGTAAATACTGCTCGGGTTTTTGTGAATGGGATATCATCTACCTGCGATTTCCTGAGCCCATGCTTGGTGCAGCGGGAGATTTCGCCCCTGTTGCAGTATCTGCATCCCAGAGAAGGGCAGGAACCCACTGACTGAAACTGCAATTGCCAATTTCCCCTGCTGACGGTTGGAGAGCAAATAATTGCTGCTTTCTACTTTTCCCTATCTCACTACAGAGCTGAGGAAGAGCGAATAGTTGATGGGTTTGTTTGAATACAATAACTTTCTAGGTTTCTAATGGGTTAGATGTAAGTACATGGGAGATGTAATTGTTTTCTAATTAGAAGCTAAATGGCAGCAGGGGAACAGATTCATAAATCAATGAAAGTAGCAACACTCGCATTGAACCCTCACTCAGGTAAATGCAGCAACGTGTAAATGGTTAGAAAATATTTAGTGATACAAGTGTTACCGAATCAATTTCATGAATATGTCTAAACAGCATTAGTAACCCCAGCACTGACAGAGTTCAATCAATACAACCAATAAATACTGAAAACTCACCTTTTCACAGATGCTGCCTTGCCTGCTGAATATTAACAGAATCCTCTGGGCTTATTTCACTATCTTTTCACATATGTAAAGTCTCCAAAGAGACTACCAAAAATTGCTAATACTGACTTTGTTGCAAGTCACCATCGTGGGGTATTGGGAAAAGTTTTCAATAAGCAATAATTACACCTCAGTTAAACCTCATTGGCTATAATACTGCCACTGCATAAAGCTAATGGAGTCTCCCCGGACAAGTGGTGGTCTAGCAAACGCAAACTGTTCACACTTGTGGTGAGCAAAATGAATTGATTTCAGCGCATTGCACATTCTCGCCTGGGATTGAGTTTATTAGTTATAACTTATTTTCTAAAATTATATCAGCAGATTGAAACATTATTTATCAGCCAGAATGTTGAAATGAGAAGGAAAGGCTTATGGGATGGGAGTACGCTAATCCTCCTTATGATACCTTGTGAAGTGAAATGATGCCCTGTCTGCAGGGAGCACGTGTCCAAGCTCCCCAGAGGGTAGTTGAAACGGTTGTGTTAACCCACTCTAACATAACTAATAGTAACACTACTTTGAACGCTATTTATAAATAATAATTTCAGAAAACTCTGGACACAGTAATGGCTCCTTGTGCATTGTACCCAATTCAGGCTCAGTGAGGGGCAGTGGGAACTGAGAGAGGCGAGCTTTCTGCTTCATGTTGACACATTGTACCCAGTTCAGGCTCAGTGAGGGGCAGTGGGAGCAGGAAGGAGAGAGTTTTCTGCTTCATGTTGACACATTGTACCCAGTTCAGACTCAGTGAGGGGGAGTGGGAGCGGGGAGAAGAGAGTTTCCTGCTTCATGTTGACACATTGTTGGGAACTGGACAGAGCAGTTCTGATGAATCACGCACCCCCCAGCTGCTGATGCTGCTGAACATTTCCAGCTTTGTTTTTATACTTTTAAATTTCAAGATTCATCTTCTGCAGTTATTATTTTTACAGATCTGTATTTCAATTGATTCCAGCCTTGTTTTCAATTTATGATTAGTAGTTTTTCAGTTTTGTGTATCCATGCACAGAATGTGAGACAGCATTTATTGCCAATTCCTACTTGCCCTTGAGAAGGTGGCAGTGAGCTGCCTTCTTGAACAGCTGCAGTCCTTGTGGTGTAGGTACACCCACAGTGTTGTAATTATGATACAACCTTTCAGAGCCAATAATTAAACTTGGCTCAAATATATTAAGAGGAGAAATGAAAGCAAAATGTTACTTTAAATTTACTGAAACATGATATTTATTCATGAGCAGTTATAATACGCATCTATTTAATTAATTTTTTAACCAGTGTGTGCTGCTCCACCTGTGTTTTCCAACCCATCTCTTGAAGACTCCAGCCGAGCAAAGAAAGCAATCAAATTTAAATCAGCAACCTCGAACTTTATATTCACCCCCTTTCAGAGCCAGGTGATTTTTTTTTGTGCTAAGCAGACTTCATGCAATCCAAAGGAAGACATTTTATTAAATGGAAGTGACTTCCATCCCATCTTAACTGGATATTCTTAATTATTGCGCACGTGTCCTCTGAAGGCTGTGGCACATTTGTAACATTTAACTGTTAAACTGGCCTCTGAGTTTAAGATCACTGCTCTAAATGGAGACATCCAACTAAGATGATAGTTGTAACTGTTTGTAAATATCAGGCTCCAGGTCAGTAGCTGGAATTGTTTATTTTAGATTTTGTATGAGTAACACGTTGTGACATTTGTTGTGTGATGTTTGATGCGTAACTTCTGGATGCTGGCTCCAATACTCTATGCATATTTGTGAAGTTAAATGCTGGTCTGTTTTATAATGATTGGTGCACTCACCACCTAGTGTTCGTTTTCGTATTTTGAATGCAAAGTTGGGGCTGTTTTCAGGATGAGCTGTCTTTCTAAAGCCGGGACATCCATACGAGTAATCCAGAGGCCCAGGCTTATGCTCTGAGGACACAAGTTCAAATCCCACCACGGCAGCTGGTGGAATTTAAATTCAATTAATAAATCTGCAATCACAAGCAATGAGACTATCATCAGTTTTCGTAAAAACACATCTGATTAATCATGTCCTTTAGGGAAGGAAATTTACCATCCTCACCTGGTCTGGCCTACATGTGACTGATAAATAACAATAAATAAGTAAGTAAAATAAATAAATTAGAATAAGAAAAAAATGCGCTAAGTAACTAATTTCCTGGTGGTAATTTAACCTGGAATCACCATGGATGATATTAATAATTAACACATTCCCATGACATCTCAGTTTACCAAAGTCTATCCCAATCCATGTGAATGACAAATAGGTTCTCACAATAGTGGGAGGTTAATTTATTAGTGAAGCTTTGTCTACTGTGCCCAATATTTCATGCTGCCATTTATCCATTGATGCGTTTTTGACATCCAAAAGTTTCAGAAATATTACCAAACAGAAACAGACTGTCACCTCCAACAAGGCTATGTTTAGATTCCCCGACAGAATTAGTCCTAATCCCACAGACCCGCCAATCTGCCACGCTCCTTCTCCCCTTGTCATCCCATCACCTTTTTAACATGTTCTTCTATGTTTCCCTGGTCTCTGCTTCAATCATTGACTCTGTTAATACATTTCATAGTCTGCATGGAGAAAACAACTCATCCAACTCAGGAATAGAGCCCAAATGTTCAAGTATTTCTCCCTAGCTTCTTTTCCACACACGAGGCAGAATGCCACTGACTGAGCTGGATCCTTTCTGTCCCCTCAGCTCCAATCCTACCGTGTGGAGCTGAACAACAACAATATTCACTGATTGACACTTAATCCAATAAAACATCGCAAAGCACTTCACAGGAAGCATTCCCAAAGTTTGATCGTGACCCACCCAGAAGGAGATATTAGGATGGGTGGCCAGGAATGTGGTAAAAGGGCTAAGTTTTAAGGAGCATCTTAAAGGAATGGAGATAGAGCGGACAGAGGTGGAGAGTTTGAGGGAGTGAATTCTATCAGTTGGAGTCTCGGCAGCTGAAAGTGAATGAAGGATGAAAGTGAGATGAGAGCTTAATAGTGAATTGACTCTAACTTTCTGAAATGGTCTGATCCATCTTTCAGAAGTGAATCAAATGGCGGAGTCACAGGAAAGTACAACACAGGAGGAGATGGTTTGACCCACTGTGCCTACAAGGGCAGTGCAACCAGTCCCACTTCCCCACCCTTTCCCCACACAGAAGGCAGCTTGACCCACTGTGTCTGCAAGGGCAGTGCAACCAGTCCTACTTCCCCACCCTTTCCCCACACAGAAGGCGGCTTGACCCATTGTGTCTGCAAGGGCAGTGCAACCAGTCCCACTTCCCCACCCTTTCCCCACACAGAAGGCGGCTTGACCCACTGTGTCTGCAAGAGCTGTGAAACCAGTTCCACATCCGCACCCTTTCCCCACATTGCTGCAGATTTTCCTCCTTCTCGTCTTCCCTTTTCAAGGCTGCAATTCATTCTGTTTGCATCATCCTATTAGGCAGTGATATCCAATAACTCAATTTCAATTTTAAATAAAACATCTTATTGCCTCTGGTCCTTCGGATACTCATCTTAAATCGGTGCCATCTGGTTATCAACCCTTCATCCATTTGAAGCAGTTTCTCTTTAATTTCTCTATCTGAACCTTTCATGATTTTAATCAGCTCAATCACAATTCCTGTTTTTCCTTCTCAGCTTTAAGAAGAATAACCTCAGATTCGTCGGTCTATGAACTAAACTATACTTCCTCATTTCTGAATTTGAATTTGGATTTGTATCATCACAACTGCGTTTTCTCCAGTTGCCATTTGGGAAAAAAAAACAAGATATTGTTTAGCTGAAGAGTTCATGGATAACAGCAGCATTGGCAAATTTTAGGGAATATTTTCTGGCAGTGAAAGAACCCAAAAAAAAGCCTGGAACTGTGTGGCAGCCAATACCCAAGGGGGTAAAAAGAGAAAATATTTGGCTGTTTTCGATCTACCGACCTCTCATACAATTGTTACATGTAGTAACTAATTACACCACGGAAACATGTACTAAGGTGAGTTACAAGATACCTAAAGCTGGTATTAATAAGCTGAAGTTTCAGATTGTTGCCACAATAATTGCAGTTGTCCTCATTCCGTTTCTGTTACTGATGGACAGTGATAAGATGCAAGGCACAAGGAATAAACTGACTAAAGGGATGATGCTGCGCGGCTAAATGTGGGTGGTAAAGGGATAAGCTTTTCCGCCTGATGTTCAAACCGGCAGAAATATCACTCCTGATCAAACAATCACAGCCGCTATTTCAAAGCAGCACACCAACCCAAGAAGTGTAACTTCCTATAATTTTATATTTCCCAACAGCATGGTTGTTTTTCACGCTCATTCTGCCATTTTATAACCCAATCCAGCGAAATATATTTTCTTACCTTGTATCCTGTTCATTTGAACTCAAGACATAGAGCAAATTCAATGTGTTTTCTTGTCATTTCTCGAATGAGATTTTGGAACCAGGCTAGTTGAAGGACACTTTTATCGGTGCCAATCCTTCATTGTCTTTCACTGTTTAAAACAGGCACTGTTATCATCAGCCTGTTATGTACCTTACATAAGAAAATAACAACTAGGAGCAGGAGTAGGCAATTCAGCCCCTCGGCCCTGCCCCGCCATTCAACACGATCATGCCTGATCTCATTTCGGCCTCAACTCCAATTTCCCGCCTTCTCCCCATAACCTTTCAACCCGTTACGAATTAAAAATCTGTCTCTCTCCTGCTTAAATTTATTCAGCGTCCCGGCGTCCACTGCACTCTGAGGTAGTGAATTCCATTGATTTATGACCCTTTGAGAAAAGTAATTCCTCCTCATCTCTGATTTCAATCTACCACCCTTAGCCTGAAACTATGGCCTCTCGTCCTAGAATGGCCCACAAGGGGAAGCATCCGCTCCACCTCTACTTTTCTACCCCCTTTAGCATATTATGTACCTCAATTAGATCTCCTGTCATCAGTGATGAATTTCTGCCGTGTGTTCCCTTGTCTGTTTCACAGGAGCCACAGTGATGAGGTTGGCGGGTTTTGGAAATTGAAAGTTGTACATGACCAGCTTGAATAGCAGGTCGAACAAGTGCCAGCTCAAATTGACAGAATCAATATAAACTGCTGTGAGGAAAAAGGTGGGATTATGGAATTCGTTAAGTTGCTCTCCCACAGAGCCAGCACGGACACGATGGGCCCAATGTACTCTTTCTCTGCTGTAGCCATATATGATTTTATACTAACAACATCATCCTGTGCATAGGGCCAGTGATCGTGGTCGAGTGGTTAAGGCGATGGAGCCCAAATCCATTGGGGTTTCCCACTTTTCATTATTCTCATATATGCGTCTACAGAGTTAATTATCGGTTACATTGAATCAAATCGATCCAAACGCTTGGGAGTTTTCAAATTTCTGTTCATTCACGAAACTTGCAGTCGGAAATGAAACAAAAACGGAGCCAGGTTGGTGTGATGCTTGCTTTCTTGGTGTTTGTCTCTCCTTAGAGACAAACCCTTGTTCTCTGTCACTCTCGGTGTATATGTCTGTGCGTGTTCCTCTGTGTGTGTCAATGTGCGTCAGTTCCTCATTTTTATCATTCAAGCATTATTCACCTTAGTTCTGCAGATTCATATTAATTTGGTCCAGATGGAAAAAAATACAGAGCAGTTTTCAAAGATGCAAGAGGATATTTCTTTCTGTTTATTTTTGAGCGGAGAGTGTTCTGCTACTAAATGCTGCATGTTACAAAGCGGAGGATGATTGAAGATTTCACATGATCTTATTAAGTAGCTGAGAATACTCGAGGGGCCGAATGGCCTATTCCTGATCATAAATTTTGCATATTCTAATTCAGTGCCAATGCCGGTCAAGGTAATGGTTGTTTCTGCTCTGACTGTGTTTGAGTGGCTGAGTGGACTAAGGTGCGGGTCTAGGTTCCTGTAATTTGGGCTACACTCCCGCGGTTGTTAAACTTACCAGTGGTTTGTTTTTGAGACACTTCCAAAAAATCCTCCGCGCGGCCAGGGAATGGCTGATCTGTGTTGCATTTTGGTTTGGAGAATGGAGAGAGTCAGTCTAAGTTGGGTTAATGGCAGGGACTGAAAGTCTTTTTTCTCTGTTACTCCCTGTATCCATTCTATTATTTTATACAAACAACAGATCAATTTCACGAAGTAGTTGTGGCCAAGTGATTTTAACTGATGGTCTAGGGAATTAATTATCGGTTAATTGGAATAAAAACCAAATAGCCCGTGTTTCTTATTTCTGTTCATCTGCAAACATTCACTAAATTCGCAGTTGGAAATGGAAGAGTAACTGACCACTCCTGATCAACCAATCACAACTGCTCTTTGATAGCAGCACGCCAGGGCCGAATGGCCTCTTACTTTCCTGTAACTTTCTATAATTTTATGTTTCCCAACACCACGGATGCTCTTTCCCAGTTATTCTGCCATTTTATAACCCATTCTATCGAAATGTACTTTGTTACCTTGTGGCCTGTCCTTCTGAAGTCAAGACCCAGAGTGAATTAAGTGAGAAGTTTTCTTATCATTTCCCGCAGGAGATTTGGAGCCAGACCAGTTCAATGACAGTTTAAATGGTGCCGACCCTTCACTGCAGCTCATTGTGTTTCTGAGTGGAGATGATTTCTGTTTGTTACAAAGTGCAGGATCATCTGATTAACTAACGGAGCCGGCTCCAGGTTCTGAATGGTCCATTCGCACTCTGTTGTTTTTGTTCTATTTCGTGGCAATACCAATGAAGGAAATGATTAATAGATTCCAGCGATGTGGAAGCTTGGCCGAGCGGTCTGAGGCACTGTTTTAAAGCTTTAGTCTCTATGGGGATGTGGGTTCGAATTCCACTGCTGCCAAATATTTAGCAGCCCCAGATGGACAAACAGATACCACCTCAAATTGAGTACGCGTTTCCTCTTTTCCGTTCATCTGAAAGCATTCACCAAATCTGCAGTCTGAAATGGAACAATAATTGGACAAGTCGGTGACATCCTTATTTCTGGGTGTGTGTGGCTCATTGGGTCTCTGTCACTCTCGGTGTATATGTCTGTGTGTGTTCCTCTGTGTGTGTCAATGTGGTTCAGTTCCCTGAAGGGGTGAACAATTTTTTTACCATCACAAACTTCATTCACATTAGTTGTGCAACTTCATGTAAGAATGTTATGGTCCCCCGCCTTTTCACCGGAGACCTGCATTTTCTGTCCAAATCTCTTTTGAAATCCGCGATCGAATCTGCCTCCCCCACACTCTTTGGTAGTACATTGCAGATCCTAACCACTCGCTGTGGAACAGAGAAACCCCTTCAGAATTGTACACTTTATTTGATATTGCCTCTCCTCATTCTGCCGACCAACATGAATCACTTCACACTTCCCTACATTAAATTTCAAGTTCGCTTTAACAGTTTAAACGATGAATTCCTGTGCACTGTGACAGTTCACACGGCGGTAAGAAAAAAAGGTTTTCCTCTGATCAGGAGTTGAACCTGGGCTACGGCGGTGAAAGCATCAAATCCGAAGCACGAAACTCTCTGACTTCCAGTGAAGCCAAGGCTGTTTTCACTCAGAACCCAGCGGCTGTGATATTAACAAAGTGGGATGGAGAAAGGCTCAGTTTGAGCGGTGACACTGCTGGAGGAATGGAGAGCTGGAGATCACCCATGAAAGCAGCAAAGCTTTAAAAAAAATGGCAGCGCCCAGCATGGGGCTTGAAACTATGACCTTGAGATTAAGAGTCTCATGCTCTACTAACTGAGCTAGCCAAGCACACACATGCATCATTTCCCTTCCGAAAATTCAGGGCGATCAATGTTGCTTCCTCCCTGGAGCCTCAGCTTGTTCTGAATTTCAAAGTGTGGAAGGTGATCGATCTACAAAAGCCCCAAGGTTGCAATGCATTCCACTCAATCATCAATAACATCATTCACATCTTCCACTTCTTAGCTGCACCTCATCCCAGCATTGCAAACTCCTCTTGCATCTTTCATCCTGATATTTTTCTCATTGACATTTTAATAAGAAGCTGCAGAATTAATGTGAATCAAGTTTATGAAGTGAATGTGTCTTCATCCCCTCGGGGAACTGAACCACATTGACACACACAGAGGAACACACACCGACACATACACCGAGAGTGACAGGGGCCAAAGGAGAGACAAACACCCAGAAAACAAGGATGTCACCAACTTGGCCAATTATTGTTCCATTTCAGACTCCAAATGTAGTGAATGTTTGCAGATGAACTGAAGTTAGAAACACGGGGGTGTTTGGGTGGTTTTCTTTTTCATTTGACTGATAATTTATTCTGCAGACAGTTTGTGTCAATCAGGAATGAGAAGAAGGGAGTTGGCAGGATTCGAACCACATGGAAAAACGCCTCAACCACTCGGCCAGGACAACTGGGTAAAGGCTGCATGTTGTTTGTTTAAAATGATAGAATGAATACAGGGAGTTCCAGTGAAAGAAGGTCTTCCAGTCCGTGTCATTGTCCCACCTTTTCCCAGTCACCCTGGGATTTACACTGTCTCTCCTCATTCTTCCAACTGAAATACAACACTGCACAGCTCAGCTGCCCCTTCACCGCATGGAGAATCTTTTGGAAGTGCCTCAAATAACAAAACGCCAGAAAGTTTGGCAGCGGTGGGAGTAAAGCCCAAATCACCAGAGAGATCGAAACCTGAACCAGCGGCTGAGCCCGCTCGGCCTCACTGACACATTCAGATTAGACACCAGCATTGACACTGAATTAGAATATAAAAAATTATGATCAGGAATTGGCCATTCGGCCCCTCGAGTGTCCTCAGCTACTTAATAATATCATGTGAAAACTTCAATCATCATCCACTTTGTAACATCCGGACATTTAGTTACTGAACAGTCTCCACTCAAAGAAAAGAGAGAAATGTCCTCTTGCACCTTTTAAAACTGATGTTTTCTTTTTCTCTCTGTATCATATAATATGAAGCCACAGAACGAACATGGATAGTGTTTGGGTGGTAAAAATGGGAAACTGAACCACATTGACACACACAGAAAATCACAAATATGCACCTTGTTAAGATTTGAAATTGTGCTTATTTTCACACTGTCTTTTGATGTGCAGAAAGTGGAGCTGTGATCAGCTTATAGCTCAGAAGATGTACAGCAAGATGTATATAATAGGCTGATGTTCACTGTGCCTGCTGGGACTCGGTGAGCTGCATCTAATGATCGAGACCATTTAGTTGTCGTTCAACAAGTCCAGTTCCAAATTCTGTGCTAGAAATTATAAGAAACCTCGCTGAATTTGCTTAGTGTCGTGAATTCAAAGCATCTCAAGGAAGATAAGAAAGTTCATCTTAACCGTGGTGTAAGGAAACATGAAATGACAGAAAGTTACAGCAAAGAAAGAGGCCATTCGGCCATGTGTGCTGCTTTTAAAGAGCAGTATGATTGGTTGATCTGAATACTCAAAGATATTCATCATTTAGGAAGAACGGGCAAAAAGGAAAACGAGGTGGGGTCGCGCTGTTAATAAGGAACGAGATCGGCACATTAGTGAGACAGGATCTTAGATTGAAGGATCAAGATGTAGAATCAGTTTGGGTGGAGCTAAGAAACAGCAAGAGGCAGCAAACATTGGCGTGCGTTGTTTATAGGCCACCAAAGTGCAGTGGTAATGTTGGACATGGGATAAATCAGGAAATTAGAGCTGCATGTAACAAAGGTAATACAGGAATAATATTCTGCCTCGCACCACCAGCTCCAGAGTCAGTGCTTTGTAACCTATCACAGCTCTTCTCTTTTATTTTCGCTCCTTCACTCCAACTCTGTATTTATTCCCGAGTTTTGCCCTTGTGACATTTCCAGCTCTGATGTGAAACTTCCACTCTCACTCCACCAATTCTAGCAGAGCTAAACCGTGTTATTTTCAACCAGCAAATCAATCAGATTGATTTGAACAGCTCGCCCAGGAGGAATAAGTTTCAAATCCCTACCCAGGAATCGAACACAGGCTGTGCTGATAAAATTATTGCATTCTAACCACTAACCCAGCAGTTTAGCATATGGAAGCTGCTTTTAGCATTTTTCCATTCCAGATCTCTTTCACCAGAGGCCAAATGGTCTGTGTCGGATGAACACAAATGACATCTTCACCAATGAGAAGAACCATTGCTGTTAGCTGGAACATGAAATCGATACTTTGCTCCTTTAAGACAGCTCTTAAAGCCTCCCCCTTTGACCGAGCTTTTAGTCATCTGACCGAATATGAGGCTCTGTGTCTCACTTTGTTTTATAATGATCCTGGGGAACGCCCTGTGATGTTTCATTTGGTAAAAGGAGTTTTATTAAATACAATTTGTTGTTGTAGTCCATATATAGAAAGAGACAAACTGCTCTTTATCCTGATATTTTTCACTGTAACATTGCAATGTGAAGTTGCACAACTAATGTGAATATTGTTTGTGTTCACACCCTCAGGGAACTGAACCACATTGACCCACACAGAGGAACACAAACAGAGATATACACCGAGAGCGACAGGGGCCTAAGGCGAGGCAAATGCCAGAATGAAATCATATCACCAAATTGGCTCAGTTATTTTTTTCCATTTCCTGCTGGAGATTTGCTGACAATGAATGGAAATAAAAGATCACGTATGTGTTTGGATCTCTTTTCAAACGATAATTAACTCTGTCTGCGCGCAGTGAAAACCAGAAATAATTTGAAACGTGGGATTCGAACCTGTGTAGAGCAACCCCAATAGATTTCTAATTCAGTGAATTAACCACTCGGCCACGACTACAGAACTAGACCATAGCACAGCATTATTTGTATGAATTCATACAATGGCTACAGCAGAGAAAGCAATCTTTCTGCCCGTCCTGTCATTGCCATTATCTGACCTTTTCCCCGGAACCCTACAGTTTATGCTGTCTCTCCTCGTTCTTCCCACCAAACTGGGAATGAAAGAGTGAGAATGATCCAACCCGGCCAATTACCGTTCCATCAGTCAACTCCCCATCAACAGCAAAGTAATGGAAGGGGTTATCAACAGTGCTCTCAAGCGGCACTTACTTAGCAATAACCTGCTCACTGATGCCCAGTTTGGGTTCTTCCAGGGCCACTCAGCTCCTGACCTCATTACAGCCTTGGTTCAAACATAGACAAAAGAGCTGAACTCCCGAGATCAGAGCCCTTGACATCAAGGTAGCATTTGACCGAGTGCGGTATCAAGGAGCCCTAGCACAACTGGAGTCAATGGGAATCAGGGGGAAACTCTCCACTTGTTAGAGTCATGCCTAGCACAAAGGAAGATGGCTGTGGTTGTTGGAGGTCAGTCATCTCAGCTCCAGGACATCACTGCAGGAGCTCCTCAGGATAGTGTTCTCGGCCCAACCATCTTCAGCTGCTTCATCAATGACCTTCCTTCCATCATAAGGTCAGAAGTGGGGATGTTCACTGATGATTGCACAATGTTCAGCACCATTCGCGACTCCTCAGATACTGAAGCAGTCCATATCCAAATGCAGCAAGGCCTGGGCTAACATTCGCACCACATAATTGTCAGCCAATGACCATCTCCAACACGAGAGAATCCAGCCATCGCACCCTGATGTTCAGTGGCATTACCATCACTGAATCCCTCGCTATCAACATCCTGGGGGTTACCATTGACCAGGAACTGAACTGGACTAGCCATATGAATACTGTGGCTACAAGAGCAGGTCAGATGCTGGGAATCATGCAACGAATAGCTCACCTCCTGACTCCCCAAAGCCTGTCCACCATCCACAAGGCACAAGTTAGGAGTGTGATGTAGTACTCCCCACTTGCCTGGATGAATGCAGTACCCACAACACTTAGGAAACTGGACACCGTTCAGAGCAAAGCAGTCCATTTCCCTGGCATCACATCCACATTCACTCCCTTTACCACCAACACACAGTAGCAGCAGTGTGTACCATCTACAAGATGCACTTCAGGAATTCACCAAGGCTCCTTAGACAGTAGCGTCAAAACCCACGACTATTACCAGCTAGAAAGACAAGGGCAGCAGATAGATGGGAATATCACCACCTGGAAGTTCCCCTTGAAGTCACTCACCATCCTGACTTGGAAATACATCGCCGATCCTTCACTGTCGCTGGGTCAAAATCCTGGAACTCCCTTCCTAACAGCACTGTGGGTGTACCTACACCACATGGACTGCAGCGGTTCAAGAAGGCAGACCACCTTCCCAAGGGCAATTAGGGATGGACAATAAATGCTGGCCCAGACAGCGAAGCCCACATCCCATGAATGAATTTAATAAAAGATCCAGGTTAGCCTGCAAATTATATTGCCTTAAACTTCTGACCAATATAAAGCACTGCAAACATCAGTGCCCAGAGCAAGTCTGACATATTTGCTCAGGTGAGGAACCAGCTGAAACTTTCAATATTGGTTTTCTTAACTCCGAGTTTCCAAATGGGAATTCCACAATGGCTTGAAAGTGAAAAGAAAACAGGGTTGAAGAGAAACAGTAGGAAATTGTCATTCATTATAAAGCTCTTTGTGCAAAACTGACATAGACATGATGGGTGGAAGGTCCTCTTACTGAGCTGTACCATTTGATGATGACATTGTTGATCAGTCTGTCTCCAGCATTCCTAATGAGAACAGCCGAATTCCATTTCTTCAAAACAAAGACCCAAAGTGCTGCTGCATGACGTCACCGTTTAACATTCCAGACAGCTCCTTTGGGATCTTTACAGCGCAGGGTTTATAGAGGTGAGTGGGGTCATATTCGCTTCACACATGATGGAGCTGTAGTTTGAAACCTGGCAAGAGCATTATCCAAGCGTGTTTATTTGAGTGTGAGCGAAAGTTCGATGATTAACGTTTGTTGTAAATATGAACACAAGGGTTGGAATCCTGCTGACTAAAGTTTTCACCATTTTTGATTTTAACCAAATTAATTATCAGTTAATTAGAAGGAAACCCATCCAAATACGTCCGTATTTTCTGAATTCCATTCATTTGTCAGCATTCAGGGAATTTGCTTTCGGAAATGGAACAAACATTGAGCCAAGTTGGTGACATCCTTGCTTTCTGGGTGTGTGTCTCTCCTTAGGCCTCTGTCATTCTCGGTGTATATCTCTGTGTCTGTTTCTCTGCGATTGTCAATGTGGTTCAGTCCCTGAGGGGGTGAAAACGTTTTTAACGTCGCAACTTGATTCACATTAGTTGTGCGAATTCATGTTAAAATGTCACAGAGAAAAGTATCAGCGTGAAGGATAAAACAGGAGACTGGCCCTTTCTATATATATCCTATAACAACATTATATCTATAAAGCGCCTTTAACCTAATGAAACGTCACAAGGCGTTCCCCAGGATCATTATCTAACAAAGTGTGACACCGAGCCTCATATTCGGTCAGATGACTGAAAGCTCGGTCAAAGGGGGAGGCTTTAAGAACTGTCTCAAAGGAGGAAAGTATCGATTTCATGTTCCAGCTAACAGCAATGGTTCTTCTTATTGGGGAAGAAGTCACTTGTTTTCAACCTAAACAGACCATTTGGTCGGCGAAAGTTGTCTCTGGTGAAAGAGATCGGGAATGGAAAAAAAATGTCAAAAGTTGCCTCCATAATCCAAATGTCAAGCCTTATTGGTCGTTTCCCTGATGTCCAGTGACTTGGGATTGGCGCTTCCATTGGACCAACAGCGAATAGGGTGGAGAGTTTTGGAAATTGAAAGTTGGACATGAGCAGCTTGTGGGACTATTTCACCTCACTGTCGATTTCATGTTCCAGCTCACAGCAACCGTTGTTTTCATTGGCTGAGGAAGTTGTTTATCTTGAACCTAAACAGGCAGTTTTGTGGTGAAAGAGATCTGAACTGAAAAACAATAGGCAAAAGCAGCATAGATAAGCCAAATCAGAAAAAAAACCATTTACAGCATTTCTCTGGTGGTCTTGTGGCTCTGATTTAGTGCTTTCACCACTGTGGCCTGGGTTCAATTCTTGGTTAGGGAATGTCGAGTTTTTTTGAAAACGAGTGTTAATTACTCATTGATTGTAACCATTTAAAAGCTTCACCAGAATCAGAGGAGTAAGAGTTTAAGTTTCGCCTCAGAGCTGGAAAACATCACACTTGGTTCAAGTGGAGTGAGGGAATGAAGGAAGAAGAGGTGGTTGCAACGCACTGACGATAGAAATGTTGGTGTGAGGCAAAATATGGGCGGGAGAAGTACGAATTTTGCTGCCTACTGTTTGCACAAATATCACTTCTGATGGATCAACCAATCACTACTGCTTTTTGAAAGCAGCACGCCTGGCCGAATGGCCTCTTTCTGAGCCGTGACTTTCTATAATTTTATGTTTCCCAACAGCATGAGTCATTCTGCCATTTTCTAACCCACTCGAGCGAGATCTACTTTCTTACCTTATATTAGGCTCTTTTGAAACCTAAACACGGAGCAAATTCAGCGAGTTTTCTTGTCATTTCCAGCACGAGATTTGTTACAAGACCAATTGAACGTCACATTAATGGTGTCAATCCTTCACTGGAGCTCACCGTGTCCAAAGAGCACTTTTATCATCAGCCTGTTATGTACCTTCTTGCAGTATATCTGCTGAACAATATAAGCTGGTCACAGCTCTGCTTTCTTCACATTGAAACCCAGTGTGAAAATCAATTTCAAAGCTGAACAACTGGGAGGAGAGAGTGACTGTGGATAATCGGCACTGGGCACATTCCTGTAATCAGTATCTGGGAGAACCAGGAAGATGAGGTCCAGATGTCTATTTACCTACGAGTTTTACCCATTCCCATGAACTGACTGTGTCTGCATCAAGCAATTGACCAGGGAGCTGGACGGGCAGAGGGAGCTGGAGGCGAGGCAGGGACAAAAGCAGAAACAGATGCGATATGAAAGTGCTTTGAATTTGATGTGTGTCAGTTGCTTTCAGTGAGCCGCAGTGATTAGTTGGTGTTTTTTTTTAAGCAGCAAGATTTAAAAGTAAAAAGATAAAAGCAAATTACTGCGAATGATGGAAATCTGAAACAAACACAGAAAATGCTGCAAAAACTCAGCAGCTGGAGGGAGAAACAGGGTCAATATTTCTTATCCATATGACTCTTATTCAGATTTTTAAACTATTACAGCACTCAGCGTGGGGCTCGAACCCACAACCCTGAGATTAAGAGTCTCATGCTCTACTGAGCCAGCCAGGCATGTGAAAAGCTGTTTCCCAACATACATGAAGAAACCTGTTGCTTTCCA
Organism: Cetorhinus maximus; assembly: GCF_964194155.1. Classification (NCBI taxonomy): domain Eukaryota; kingdom Metazoa; phylum Chordata; class Chondrichthyes; order Lamniformes; family Cetorhinidae; genus Cetorhinus; species Cetorhinus maximus. Next base: position 36,838,514 of record NC_135901.1, on the reverse strand, counting down.
CCTGATACCTCAGTTTGGTCGGAATTTTAAAGTGTGGGACGTAGTCGGCCTACAAAAGCCCCAAGGTTGCAAAGCATTCCTCTCAATCATCAATAACATCATTCACATCTTCCACTTCTTAGCTGCACCTCCTTCCAAATACTGTGATCCATTTTCCTCAGGATTTTCTCCTGCATTTAATATTTACATGCGTTGTGTCTCATATTGAAATCAGATTCACTTCAATATCCAACACAAATTGAATTACAAACCTGACGGACAAACAATGGAACACAAGTCACTCGGTAACACTAATCCCATGGTGCTCATTTTCAGATTCACAACAGCCAGCTTTTCAATAAAATGAAGGAATTTTACAATGGAAAGATTTAGAAAGTTGGTGTGACTTTTATTTGTGACTCACTCACTCGGGTATTCTGTAAATGCTGCTCGGAGGTTTAGTGACCGGAATATAATGTAACTGAGTTTTCCTGAGCCTGTGCTCGGTGTTTTGGGGGGTTTGGCGCAGGTTGCAGTATCTCGCGTCCCAGAGATGGGCAGTAACCCGCTGACTGAAACTGCAGCCGCCGCTTTCTGCTGGCAGCGGGTGATTGGAGAGTGTGAGGCCAGAATATTGCTGCTTTTCTGCTTTTCCCTGTCCCACTCACTGTGGAACTGAGGAAGAGAGAATAATTGATTGGTTCGTTTGATTCCAATAATTACATGGATTTCTAATCGGTTAGGTGAAGGGACAGAGTGGATCCAAATCTTTTCTCATTATATTTGACAGAAAAATTAATTTTAAAAATAAGTTGTTTTTGTGGGAGCTCACTGGACAACAAAAGACCTACCACCGTTTTGAGGATGTTATCTTGCAGCCCAAGTACCCAGTGACAACCCGGAACTGTGTGACAGTGATTGGTGATGAGGGGGAAAAACAGTAAAAAGCTTCATCCCCTGGGTGGTCATCAATAACCAACCTTTCAGCTCACAGGCAAACACGCTGACCAATTGCGCCAGACACTTACACAAGCCCCGCCTATAAGGTATCCCAACCAGGGTGACAGTGAGTGTAATCTTCAGTTTGCTGCTACCCAGATGACTGTCGTTCTCTTGCAGTTTTACTCTTCCAAAATAAAGGGTGGGGCATTCATTGTGGTTATGTGGAAACAGTTTGATCCCACACACTGCAGACACATCAATGTCACCAGAATCGGCTCTCCGACAACTGGTGCCGTCTCCCTTCGAGTCTTTTGCTGTCTTGTCTGTTACCAAGTATCCTGTAGTCCCGAAGCCGATATTAGGTTTGAATTCCTGATGTGCAGTAACGAGAATCCTTTCAATGTGTCAGATCAGTTTATTTTACTGATGACATCAGAGTCACTGTTCCAGTGTCTAAAAGAAGGGACAGGTGCCTTGAATGTCTCTGGTCAATCGGGCGGTTCATCCTTCATTCGCCTTGGATTCCATTCCTCAAGGGGATTTCCATTTCTTTCTTGAGTTCCCTTAACACATCTGGCAGCATCTTTGGATTGAGAGGCATAATTAACATTTTAGATGCAGTGCAGTTCTGATGAAAGGTTACAGACCTGAAATGAAAACTATGTCTCTCTCTCCACAGATACGATCAGGTCTGCTGAGAATTACAACATTTTCTGTTTTTATTTCAGATAACCAGCATCCGCAGTATTTTGCTTTACTTTATCTGATTAGTGAAACATATAAGATCCTGAGAGTACTTGACAGGGTGGATGTGGAGAGGATGTTACCTCTTGTGAGAGAATCTAGAGCTCGGGATCGCTTTTTAAAAATAAGGGGTCACCCATTTAAAACGGAGATGAGGCGAATTTTTGCTCTCTCAAATGGTAGTGAAACTTTGGAACTCTCTTCCTGAAAAGGCTGTGGAAGCAGAGTCTTTGAATATTTTTAAGGCAGAATAATATATTTTTGGTAAGCATAGGTTATTGGGGATAGGTGTGGTACAGATTTCAGGTGACTATCAGATCAGCCATGATCTTATTAAATGGCGAAGCAGATTTGAGGGGCCGAATGACCTACTCCTGCTGCTTGTTCTTATGTAATGCTAAGAATGTGGAACCTGTTACCAGTAGATTTCGAGATCCATGTCTGAGCTGAAAAACGTGTAGGTAAACTGATACTGTAAAAAGTGTTCACCAGCTGGAAATGGAAAGGAATTCACTCTCATCCCATTTACTGACACAGCAACACAGTCTCGCTGGTGGGAGACCGTTCAGATACTTCACGTGTGCAAAGGGCTTTATTCAGTTTGCCCACACGTTAACACTCCAACTTTAAAAGTTCAAAGGATTTGATCCACAATCAGAGCATTGATACTGGCATGACACGGTTTAAATGTTCCATGTATAGGGGGAAAAGTCACTAGCTCACCCCATTTGCTGAGACTCCACTGAGATCAGATTTAACTGTAGGGGTTTGTTCTGTTGTTCATTACAACCAGGGGAGAATTGTGGTGGAGCCCGGAGCAACTTGGCCGCTGTATCAATTGATTCAACAATTTTATCTCTTGCCCCTATGACACGCATCGTATTCTGATTACACGACATGGGTTCCTTTTATACAATAAGGTCTTTCAATGGCGGAGCAGCCAACCAGCATTTGCTGCTGCACAGAGTATGCATTATCCGCACAACAGCAGCGCTATGCGCATGCGCATTGCTTTGTGCGCTGGGGCATGCGCATTGTGGTCTGTTTCATGGCCATGCGCAGTGATGGTCTGTGACTGAAGCTGCTTAGAGCGGGTGAGAGATTGTCGAGCGGAGCAAACTAACAGAGTTAGTGGGTGTGTGAGGAGGAATGGAGCCAGCGGAGTGGACAGGGAGGCTTCATAATGACACAGTGCAGGCCGCAGAACCTAAAATAACAAGGTACCGGTCTTGTGTTTGCAGAGAACGGGCCGAAAAAGTCTGGATTTCTCCCTTCGCCAGATCCGGGGTAACGGCCGCCATCTTTAGGGGGCGATGTGCAATAGGGCGCATGCGCGGTCATCCTGGTCCAGATAACAGAAGGAGAGAATGTTGTGAATTTCTATCCTGGACTGACAGGGATGGATTTTGGAAACTCCTTTTACAGGGGGTTAGAAGGGGAGGATTTACACACAGCAAACTCAAACCAAGAGAAACGTTTGTTCTTTCTGAATTTCTGTCCTGGACTGACAGTGATGGATTTTGTGAACTCTATTTACAGGATGTTAGAAGAGGAGGGAGACGAGAAACTCAAACCAAACAACACATCAAAATCTGAAAGTCACTTGTTTCACCAGGACCTGAATATCATCAGCCTTTGAATGTAAGCATTGGGTTCCAGGTCATTACCAGTCACTGGGTAAAAAATCTCTTCCTGGCATCCCCCTTGTGGATCTTGCCTAAAATCTTAAAACTCTGTCCCTTAATCCTTTCATAATCAGCTAATGGGAACAGCTTTTATTTAACTACCTTTCATAATCCTGCACACCTCTCTCAAATCTCCCCTCAAGCTCCTTTACTCCGAGGAGAACAACCCCAGTTTCTCGAACCTAATCTTACAATTAAAACACCTCATCCCTCGAACCATTCTGGTCAATCTCCTCTGCACCCTCTCAAGGACCCTCACATCCTTCATAATGTGTGGTGATCACTGGTTTGCACAGACCCAGATGTTCTGTGTTCGTGTCTGTGACATCACCCTGCTCCCCAGGTATTTCCTCAACTGGGAGATTTTTCTCTGACTCCAGTGCTTCTGATATCTTTCCAGTTGCAGGCTCCAGCAGGAGATTTTAAAGTTGAAAACTGAAACTGTTTCAGAGTTGACTGTTTTTCACCATCCACCTACAATTTAGAGCGTTTAGTTCTATGCTCTGTATCTGTGCGAGGTTCCAGAGTTCTGGGGCTGGTGTGGCTCCTTTACTGTGGATCTGAATCCATGTCCATCCATTGCTCTGTTTCACCTCTGCCCTCCTTGATCACCTGTCTGCCATTTTTAACTTCCCCTGTCTCTAATAATGGATGTATTTGAGTTATGTTTAGTATTTTACTGTTCTGTCGACTGTGTCTAAATGAGGTTTCCACCGATGCCCATCCCCTGACCATGTGCTGCTGGTTTCCCAGCTTTATCTCCCCACAGTATCTTTCATAGTTAGGAATTGTTTTTCCTACACTATAGTCCATTTCTCTTCCACTTATGAGCTTATACTGACCATCAAATTCTGTAGCATTTTTACTCCCTGAGGGGAGGCGATGGTGTAGTGGTATTGTTGCTGGACTAGTGATCCAGAGACCTGGGACAATATCCTGGGGACCCGGGTTCAAATCCCCTTATGGCAGATGGTGGAATTTCAATTCAATAAAAAAAAAGACTGGAATTAATAATCAAATGATTGTTGTATAAACCCATCTGGTTCACTGATGCCCTTTAGGGAAGGAAATCTGCTGTCCTTACCTGGTCTGGCCTACACATGGTTGACTCTTAGCTGCCCTCTGAATGCTGGCATAGCCATTGACACCCACCTGAATAAAAAAAAAATTCATTCTCTCTCCACAGATACCAGCGCCTATTGTGACCTTCAGTTGCCTGTGGGGAAGATGATGTTTGACCTTCTTGAACCGCTGCAGTCCGTGTGGTGAAGGTGCTCCACAATGCTGTTAGGTAAGGAGTTACAGGTTATTCACCCAGTGATGATGAAGGGACAGTGATATATGTCCAAATCAACAACAACAATTTATAAAGCACTTTTACTGTAAGACAATGTTCCAACAGAAATGTTGCAAAGCAAGGTTTGACACTGAGCCACATAAGGAGATATTAGGGCAGATGACCAAACGTTTGGTCAAAGAGGTGGGTTTTAGAGAATAAATTAAATGAGGTAGAGAGGAAGAGGTTCAGGGAGTGAATTCCAGAGCTTGGCGCCTTGGAAACTGACAGGATGGGCACAAATGTGGAAGAATAAAAATCAGGAATGCTCAGGAGGCCAAATTAGAGGAACACAGATATCTCAGAGGGTTGTGACGCTGGAGGAGATTCCAGCAACAGGGAGCAGCCATACAGGAATTGGAAAATAGGGGTGGGAATTTTAAAATTTTGGTGCTTCTTAACCAGGAAGCCTTTGTAGGTTGGTGAGCACAGGGGTGATGGGTGAACAAGATTTGGTGCGAGTAAGCACACGGGCAGCAGAGTTTTGGATGACCTCAAGATTACAGGGAGGCTGAATGTGGGAGGCCGGCCGGGAATGTGTTAGGATAGTTAAGTCTAGAGGTAATAAAGGAATGGATGAGAGTTTCAGCAGCAGATGAGCTGAGACTGGGGTGGAGTTGGGCGATGTTTCTGAGGTGGAAATAGGCGGTCTTGGTGATGATGTGGATATGTGGTTGGAAGCTCATCTTGGAGTGAAATATTTCACCATGGTTGTGAACAGTCTGGTTCAGCCTCAGACAGTTGTCAGGGAGAGGGATGGAGTAAGTGTCTAAGGAGTGGAGTTTGTATTGGGGACTGAAGACAATGGCTTCAGTCTTCCCAATATTTAAATAGAGGAAATTTCTGCTCATCCAGTATTGGATGTCAGACAAGTCAGGACAGTGTGTGACTTGGAGGGGAACTTGGAGGTGATGGTGTTCACATATACCTGCTACCCTGGTCCTTCCAAGGGGTGAAGGTTAGTGGTTCAGGAAATTTAATCCAAGGTTTAGTTGTAGGTTTATAAAAACCCGCCCCTCACCCCTTGTCTCTCCCACTGCCCTTCTCTCTCTGCCTCTCCCACTGCCCTTCTCTCTCTGCCTCTCCCACTGCCCTTCTCTCTCTGCCTCTCCCACTGCCCTTCTCTCTCTGCCTCTCCCACTCCCCTTCTCTCTCTGTCTCTCCCACTCTCCTTCTCTCTCTGCCTCTCCCACTCCATCCTCTCTCTCCCACTCCCCTTTTCTCTCTGTCTCTCCCACTCTCCTTCTCTCTCTGCCTCTCCCACTCCCCCCTCTCTCTCTCCAACTCCCCTTCTCTTTCTCTCTCTCCCACTCCCCTTCACTCTCTCTCTCCCCCACTCCCTTTCTCTTTCTTGCTTTCTCCCACTCCCCTTCTCTCTCTGTCACATCGAATTGCCCAGCCCAGCGAGTTGTGGATGCTCCATCATTGAATATATTTCAGGCTGAGATGGAGAGATTTTTGGTCTCTCAGGGAGTCGAGGGATATGGGAAGTGGGTGGGAAAGTGGAGTTGAAGCCCACGATCAGCCACGATCGTATTGAGTGGTGGAGCAGGCTCGATGGGATGTTAGGCCTTCTCTTGTTCCAGTTTCTTCAGTTCTTATAGAGACCAGAGTCTTGTGTAGCCCAGTCCAGGTGGCAGGTTCCCTTCCCTGAAGGACATTAGTGAACCAGTTGGGTTTTTATGACAATCCGGCAGTTTTCGTGGTCACTTTTTCCTAGTGCCGGCCTCACAAATTACCAGATTCATTCAGCTCAATTTCACAACCTGCCTTTGTGTTTTTGTGGGTTCTCTCTCACTCCCTTTTTTCTGTTTTAAATCAATTTCACAGGGTGTTAGAAGGGGAGGATTTGCAGTCGGGAAACTCAAACCAAAATCACATCAGGATCTGACGGAGTCGCCCTATTGAACATGGACGGACAAAGCACCGTTCATGCTGGGGAGACATCGTGGAAATGTGGGGATTGTGGAATGGGATTCAGATTCCCATCTGAGCTGGAAACTCATCGGCGCAGTCACACTGGGGAGAGACCGTTCACCTGCTTCCTGTGTGGAAAGGGATTCGCTCGATCATCCAACCTGCTGACACACCAGCGAGTTCACACCAGGGAGAGACCAGTCACCTGCTCCGAGTGTGGGAAGGGATTCAATCATTCGTCCAACCTGCTCAGACACCAGCGAATTCACACGGGGGAGAAGCCGTTCACCTGCTTGAAGTGTGGGAAGGGATTCAATCATTCCTCCCACCTGCTGAGACACCAGCGAGTCCACACTGGGGAGAAGCCGTTCACCTGCCCTGTTTGTGGGAGTGGATTTACACGATCATCAGGGCTACTAGAACACCAGCGAATTCACACAGGGGAGAGACCGTTCACCTGCCCCAAGTGTGGGCAGGAGTTCACCCGATCATCAGGGCTGCATCAACACCAGCAACTTCACACTGGGGAGAGACCATTCATCTGCTCCCAGTGTGGGAAGGGATTCACTCGGTCACCCAACCTGCTGAAACACCAGCGAGTTCACACTGGAGAGAGACCGTTCATCTGCTCCGAGTGTGGGAAGGGATTCATTCAATCATCCCATCTGCTGAGACACCAGCAAGTTCACACTGGGGAGAGACCTTTCAAATGTCCAGACTGCGGGAAGTGCTACAAAAGTTCCGGGGAACTGATGTCCCATCAACGTGTTCACACCGACGAGAAACCGTTCAGGTGCTCTCACTGTGGGACTGGGTTCAGGCAATCAGCTAATCTCACTGTGCACCAGCGAGTTCACACTGGGGAGAGGCCGTTCACCTGCTCCAAGTGTGGGAAGAGATTCACTCAGTCATCTGCACTGCTCAGGCACCAGCGAGTTCACAAGTAACTCATAACATTGAGTAGATTTTTCTGTTTGTCACATCCAGAATGAAAGAATATTCATTGGGGTCTGTTTCTGCTGATGTTAATAATCTCCAGTTCAGTTATAGGTGTTAATATTCTGGATAAAGTCAAATAAATCAGCTTTGTGTTGAGCACATTGTGTTGAATCTTTTTAATGCCTCCAACACAAGTTAATTCCTTTTGAAGGACTCTCCCTCTCCCATCTCCTTCATCCTCTCCTCCAACAACAAGTGTGAGGAGCTCATGGAGCTTCTTTGTCACTAAGATTGAGACAATCTGATCAGCTGCCTCTGCTGCTTCCCTCCCTTCCACTAGCCCACCGGGACAAACTGTCTCTAAAGATCCCCCTTGTCTGAGCCCTGAGCCCACATCTTTCTTTGGTTTCTCTCCCATCTCCCTTCATGCCCTCTCACTGCTCATCTTGTTCATCAGACCCACCTTCTGCTCTATCAACCCTATTCTCACTAAATTACTGACCATTCAACTTCTCCAAGTTTGCTGATATTGTTCATGGTTCTCTCTCTCTTCTGGTACTGTCTCCCTCACCTCTAAATCCACCGTCATCACTCATCCTAAAAAAACAACCCGTGACCCCCCCACCATCTTTGCAAACTTCTGCCCCATCTCCAACCTCCCTTTCCTCTCTAAAGTCCTTGTACTTGGTGTCCCCCAAGGATCTATCCTTGGCCCCTCCTATTTCTCATCTACATGCTGCCACTAGGTGACATCATCCAAAAGCACGGTGTTAGTTTTCACATGTACACTGACAACACCCAGCTCTACCTCACCACCATCCCTCTCCATTCCTCCACTGTTACTAAATTATCAAACTGCTTATCCCACATCCAGTACTGGATAAGAAGAAATTTCCTCAATTAAGAATTGGGAAGACCAAAGCCATTGTCTTCGGTCACCACTACAAATTCTGTTTCCTAACTACCAAGTCCATCCCTCTCCCTGGGAACTGTCTGAGGCTGAACCACACTGTTCTCAATCTTAGTGTCATATTTGACCCCAAGATGAGTTTCTGACCACATATCCACACCATCACTAACACCAGATATTTCAATCTCCATAACGTTGCCTGTCTCCACTCCACCCCCAGCTCATCTGCTGCTCAAACCCTCATCCATGTCCGTGTTACCTTTAGACTTGATGATTCCAATACATTCCTGGCCAGCCTCTCACATTCTCCCCGTTCCTACACAGAAGCATGAGATCATCCAAAACTCTGCTGACCTTGGACTTTCTCACATCAAGTCCCCTTCACCCATCATCCCTGTGCCCACTGATCTACATTGGCTCCTGGTCCACCAGTGCCTCCATTTTAAAATTCGGAATCCTGTTTCGAATCCCTCCATGGTCTCGTCATTCCCTATCTCTGTAACCTCCAGTCACACAATCCTCTGAGATATTTGCACTCTTCTCATCCTGGCCTCTGGAACATCCCTGCTTTTAATTACTCCACCATTGATGGCTGTGCCTACCTATGATGCTCTTAAATCTCCTCCCTAAACCTCTCCACCTCTCTCTCCTGATTAAAGATGTTTGTTAAAATCTGCCTCTCCAATCCAGGTTCTGTCCATTTACTCTAATAATCTCCCCATGTGACTCGCTGTCAGATTTTTCTTTGTGCAACTCCTCTGAACAGCCTTGGCACATTTTCTTACATTAAACGTATTTTATAAATACAAGTTGTTTCTGTTTCACGACAGTTGTGCACAGTAAGATTCCACAAACAGCAATCAGACTAACTGATTAATCTAGTTTTTTTTGGCGTTAATTAAAGCACGAATGTTGGTCCCACTGCACCAGGAGAACTCCCCTGTGGACAGGATGTGGAGTTGTTGAGCTCTCCTGAGCTGAGAGTGGAGCTGATTGAGCTGTCGGGCCTGCAGTGTACCTTGAAGAAATACTGTCTGGGATCTTTCCTCTTAAATCACTGACCCCCCAGCCGAAATTGTTGCTGGGGTTAAACAGTTAACTTTGAATATCAATCCCAATTTAACCTTCGGAGCAAAATCTACAACTTTAAATCAATTGCAGAAGAGAAAGGAATTTCCTGTGTTCATTTATCATCTTTCAGACTCCAGAACATCCCAAAGTGATTCACAGTCAATGATGTGTTTTGGGAGGAAGAATGAGGAGAGGCAGAATAAACTAAATGGTACAATTTTAAACAGAGTGCAGCAACAGAGTGAGCTGGGAGAGTATGAACACAAATCTTTGAATGTGAAAGGGCAAGCTGATCAAGCTGTTTAATAAAAAGCTAATGGGGTCCTCGACTTATTCATGGAGACAAGGAGTACAAAAGCAGGGTAGTTATCCTGAATCTTTATAAATCACTGCTTAATCCTCAGCTGAAATATTGTGTTCAATTCTGAGCACCACACTTTAGGAAAGATGTCAAGGCCTTGGAGAGGGTGTGAGGAAAATCTCCCAGAATAGTATCAGGGATAAGGGGTTTCAGTTCTGTGGAGAGACTGGAGAAGCTGGGATTGTTCTCTTTAGAGCAGAGAAGGTTAAGGGGTGATTTAATAGAGATGCAGAGATTTTTGAGGAGTTTTCATCCACACAGGGAGAAATTGTTTTCATTTGCAGGATGGTCGATAACCACAGAACACAGCTTTAAAATAATTGGCAAAGAATCCAGGATGGAGATGAGGAGAGATTATTTTACTCAGTGAGTTCTGATGATCTGGAACACATTGTCTGAATGACTGGTGGAAGCAGATCCACAAGTAACTTTCCAAAGTGATTTGGACTGATCGATGTTAACGTGTGGGGTCCATGTGTTCGCAGACATGGCAACACACACTTCCTTTGTTGGTACAGGGGCTTTAGTGTAGTTTTCTACTATTAAACTGTCATCATTCATTGTACATTAGGCCAAACCTACAAACTTGTCTCTTCATAATTCCAGTGGAGTATCTGCGGAAGGATGGATCACTTCAAGAATGTCTTTACTGTCTGATGTAATTTTTTCCCCTCAAAAACAATTTATATACCTTGTTTCTCGGGGACATGTCAATCACTTATTCAATTAACAAGGGACAGATATTCAAGGTCACCCCTCCTATTTCCATCGGAAGCCCATGAGATCATTTTGTGGCTCATCACTTGCTGGGACATCCTATTTACCCTTTACTCAGATAGTTGGTTTATGTATGGGTCATGAGTTCCTCCCACCCTATCAAGCTTGTCTTGTTTCAGGGTCTGTGCCAGAGACATGTCCTTGGCAGAGAAACAGGCCTCACTGTCCTGGGTTTCTCAACCCAGGAAGCTTTCTTCATGAGAGAGACAGACAGAGAGTGAGACAGAGATATTCAATACATTTCTGAAGATTTTATAAGGTTGTTGATCACCCCCTTGTGAAGGGAATATCCTTATTGATTTCACACAACTGTTTTCTGACTAACCTCACTATTTCTAAGCTCTGAGCTTGTTTTCCTAATTTCTTGATTACAAACTGTAGATAACACACTAAAGTTACTAGAATGATCAGAATCAGCAACACAAACCCTTGAGCTGCCACCCAGAATAAATGTGAAAACTTTTCCACTAAAATGTGATAACTATCAACTTAGATTCATCCTCCCCACCTGCTGATCATCTCACACAATCTAAATTATTGACATGTTGTAATTACATCTGGTTCAAACAAAAGTTCATGCAGGGAGTTTAAAGATTCTCCAGCTCTCTGTTCACCCACCTCCACCTTGTGGATATTTTCTAACTGATTCTGGACCTTCTTCAACTTAATTTGTCCTTTCTGACCCTCTTTAGAAATTGCATTAAGGATATACTCGTAATCCCGGTCACACTCTTCACCAATCCCCAGGGTATCCCTCACCCCCGGCCCACCTGTTTTCTCTGTGAGACTATCTATCAGTCGCTCCCTATAATGTGTCAATGCCATTGTATACTCCTGGCTTCACTTAGGAACTTCTCCATTCATGTTCAACCAAGACAATTGCTTCTCAAGCCTATGATCTCAACCCCTGTGATCCCACTCCTAACACCACTTATAAGATTTAGGTTCGGGAGTCACAGATTACCTGAAAAGAGGATCGAGTTCAGAAGTGATTTTAAAATAGTTTATTGAGAAGCAAGAGTTTAAATATGATGCAGAGGCTAAATAGACAGGAAAACACATGACCCGTGACAGGTGAGAACAGTTTACTGATCCCAGAGGACAAACGGACGGACGACGCAGAGTGAGTGCTGATCTCTGTAGCTGGTGGTGTCAGTCTCCTCTGAACGGTTAACTGGTGTGAGCCAGAGTGTGGGTGTTGGGCTGAAGCCAGTGTGGATCACGTCAATATCTCTGTGCTCTTGAGAGCCTGTTTTAACCTTTACACAGACAGTTGGTTTACGTATGGGTCATGAGATCCAATCGTATCAGGGTTAGAAATGTCTTGTTTCAGGGCCTGTGCTAGAGACATGTCCTTGGCAGAGATAACAGGCCTGCCCTGTGTTTGTCAGCCAGCAAGCTGATATGGAAGCTTTCTTCATAAGAGAGAGACTGAGCTATTCTTACAATATTCCATAAATTTCTGAAGGTTTTATAAGGTTAACATCAGCAGGAACAAACCCCAATTGTCAGAATGAACATGGTTCAGTCCTGGATGTGATTAACAGCAGCAATGACAGCAGAATCCAACTCCTGCAGTCACTTATGAACTCGCCGGTGTGCCTGTAGGTGGGATGACTGAGTGAATCCCTTCCCACACTCAGAGCAGGTGAATGGTCTCTCCCCAGTGTGAATTCGCTGGTGTGTCAGTAGGTGAGATAACTGAGTAAATTTCTTCCTGCAGTCAGAGCAGGTGAATGGTCTCTCTCCAGTGTGAATTCGCTGATGCTTCCGCAGGTCGGAAGACCCAGTGAATCTTTTCCCACATTCAGGGCAGGTGTATGGTCTCTCCCCAGTGTGAACTCGCTGGTGTCTCAACAGGTAGGCTGACTGAATGAATCCTTTCCCACACTCGGAGCAAGTAAATGGCCTTTCCCCAGTATGAACTCGCTGGTGTACTTTGAGGTGGAATGAAGACCTGAATCTCTTTCCACAGGAAATACAGCTGAACGGCCTCTCCTCAGTGTGAATTCGCTGGTGCTTCAGCAAGATAGAGGACCCAGTGAATCCCTTCCCACATTCAGGGCAGGTGAATGACCTCCCCCTAGTGTGAATTCGCTGGTGTCTCAGCAGGTAAGCTGAATGAGTGAATCCTTGCCCACATTCGGAGCAGGTGAATGGTTTCTCTCCAGTGTGAACTCGCTGATGTGTCTGCAGGTTGGATATCTGACTGAATCCCTTCCCCCACTCGGAGCAGGTGAGCGGTCTCTCTCCAGTGTGAACTCGCTGGTGTGTTCGCAGGTTGGATAACTGAGTGAATCCCTTCCCACACTCGGAACAGGTGAACAGCCTCTCCCCAGTGTGAACTCGCTGGTGTGTTTGCAGGTTGGATAACTGAGTGAATCCCTTCCCACACTTGGAGCAGGTGAATGGCCTCTCCCCAGTGTGAATTCGTTGGTGTACACTGAGGTTGAATGAAGACCTGAATCTCTTTCCACAGGAGGTACAGCTGAATGGTCTCTCTCCAGTGTGAATTCGCTGGTGTTTCAGGAGGTCAGAGGACCCAGTGAATCCTTTCCCACACTCAGAGCAGGTGAATGGCCTCTCCCCAGTGTGAACCCGCTGATGTCTCAACAGGTAGGCTGACTGAATGAATCCCTTCCCACATTCGGAGCAAGTAAATGGCCTTTCCCCAGTGTGAACTCGCTGGTGTACTTTGAGATGGAAGGAAGACCTGAACCTCTTTCCACAGGAAGTACAGCTGAACGGCCTCTCCTCAGTGTGAATTCGCTGGTGCTTCAGCAGCTCAGAGGACCCAGTGAATCCTTTCCCACATTCAGGGCAGGTGAATGGCCTCTCTCCAGTGTGAACCCGCTGGTGTCTCAGTAGGTAGGCTGACTGAGTGAATCCCTGCCCACACTCAATGCAGGTGAACGGTTTCACTCCAGTGTGACTTCGTTGATGAATTTCCAGTTGGGATGGGTAATTGAATTCTTTCCCACAGTCCCCACATTTCCACAGTTTCTCCATGGTGCCTGTGTCCCTCTCTCTCTCCAGGTTTGATGATCAGTTGAAGCCTTGTTCACAGCAGAACATGTGCAGTTTCTCCCTGCTGTGAATAGTGTGATGTTTTTTGTCAGGCTGTGTAATTGGTTAAAGCTCTTTCCACAGTCAGTTCACTGGAACACTCTCACTCGGGGTGTCTGTGTCTCAGTGCTTTTCCAGTCACACTGATGTTTGAAATCTTTTCCCACAGACAGAACAGACAAACATTTCTCCCTCCACATTCAATGATCAACTGTACTAAGGTCCTGATGAATCGAGTGACTCTGTCAGATCTTGATGTGATGTTTGGTTTGACTTTCCCATCGGCAAATCCTCCCCTTTTAATTCTCTGTAAAAGGAGGTTACAAAAGTCATCACTGTAAGAACAGGATAGAAATTCAGAACAGACACTTCTAGTTTCTATGGAACATTTTTTCCTCTCTTGCTGCTCCCACACACTGTCACTCCCCTGTGCTGAAATCCAAATACAGCTTTGGACAATTCTTTCTGTATATTTTTAACAAATTTCTACAACTGGAGATAACAATTTTTTTGATCATTCACTTCTGTCATTATTCGTGACAAAACATTAATCCGAAACCCCCTGACCGACCATACAGAATAGCAGATGTTAACCTTGTGTCCAAAACTTACTGTGTGGAGATTTAATGAGTGATCGTGAAGGTGGTTTCTCCAAACCTCCCAGGATTTCCTTCCTTCCTTCTCTCCCTCTCTAACTAAGTTAAACCTGGGATCAGTCTCATGGCCCATTCTGGTTCCTGCTTCTCTTCCTGATGCCTAATTAACTCCAATTAAACACTGAGATGACTGAAGACACTGTTTTCACTCCCTGCTCCAATCTCCATTTCCCAGATACCAACTCCATCCCTCTCCCTGGGAACAGGCTGAGATTAAACCAGTCTGTTCTCAACCTCGGTGTTACATTTGATCTCGAGATGAGTTTCTGACCTCATATCTGTGCCATCCCTAAGACGGCCTGTTTTCACCTCCATAACATCACCTGACCTCACCCTGTCTCAGTGCTTCTGCTGTTGAAACCCTCATCTCTGTCGTTGTTACCTCCAGACTTGACTATTCCAACACACTCTTTGCCGGTCTCCCACATTCTACCTCTGTAAACTTGAAGCCATCCAAAGATCTGCTGTCTGTGTCTTCACTCGTAGCAAGTCCTGTTCCTCTGTCACCCATCTGCTTCCTGACCTACCATGCCTCCCGGTTAAGCAACAACTTGATTTGAAAATTCTCATCCTTGTTTTCAAATCCCTCCATGGCCTCACCCCTCCCCATCTCTGTAATCTCCTGCAACCCCACAACCCTCTGAGATATCTGCACTGCCCTAATTCTGGTCTTGTATATTCCCTATTTTAATTGCTCCACCATTAGTGACCGTGCCTTCAGTTCACTCGTCCCCAAGCTCTGAAATTCTCCCCCTACACCCCTCCTTCTGTCTAACACAATTTCCTCCTTGAAGATACTTGAGTATTGGTGATAAATGTGGCATTCCATCAAAACTTTTTATCTTGTAATCATCAGGACAGGCGCAAGAATACCAATTTCAAAGATTATCAGTCGGGCTCGTAATGTGTCCTGCTTACGCTTGCTAGAAGCTACATATATTCAAACACAGGGACCTGACCTCTGCAGGCAAGAAGGATCATGTCCAGGCATGGCACCATTTTTCGAAATAAACAAAAGCACGGGGGGGGCGATAATGGCTCCCTGGTGAATTCCCCATGCTGACGCCTTGACCTATCAGAGCCGACTGGCCAACCAGTCATCACCCTTTCCTCATGCTGTGTAAATTGTTGTTTGAACTTTGGTTTTCTTTCATCTGTCCGAATGAGAGCAACAGGAAAAGCTTCAACAGTATGTCTCTTTTCAGCAATACTTAAATTCTGTACTACTGAGTGACTGTGGGTTTATAATTCTCTTGTTGCTGATCTAAAACTCCTGGTGAACACACATTTGATGAATGTCTCCCTCGGGTTGTTGCTGTGTCCCCGTGAGGATGGGGTCGCGCATGCGCGCCTCGCTCTAAATTGCCCGGATAAAGATGGCGGCCGTTCACTCGGACATTTCTCCAGAGCCGAGCGAACGCGGCGATGTTTCTTCATTGACGGTTTGGGGCCGAAACCGTGACTTTCTGAAACCTAACAACTCACCCGCCGGCTCTATCTCTGTACACAGGTTTATTTTCGGCTCTGGATCCGCACTTGGTCTTTTTAAACCCGCATTTTAAATCCGCTCGCTCGAACTCACATCCCGTCTGCCTCCGTGGATTGCGCATGCTCTAGCTCACAATGATTGAAGGCAGCTCCGGACCAATAGGAAGAGGGGGCGGGGCTGGAGGACCTAACGGGAGCGGCTGGTCCTCCAGCCAATCGGAGTGAACGGTGGGCGGAGCCCGGCTGGAAGTGGAGCATGCGCATTGCGGGTGTGGGACCGGGATGAAGCCGGTCGAGTTGAAAGTCCAAAACAAAAACAGAATTACCTGGAAAAACTCAGCAGGTCTGGCAGCATCGGCGGAGAAGAGCAAAGTTGACGTTTTGAGTCCTCATGACCCTTCAACAGAACTAAGTAGAAATGGGAAAGGGGTGAAATATAAGCTGGTTTAAGCGGGGGGGGGAAGCAGGGGGTGGTGGGTTGTTGGGACAAGCAAGCAGTGATAGGAGGAGATACCCAAAAGATGTCATGTCCTCCTATCACTACTTGCTTTCCCAACAACCGCCCCCCACCTTCTTCCACCTCCCCCCCCCCCCCCCCCCCCTTAAACCTAAACCAGCTTATATTTCACCCCTTTCCCATTTCTACTTAGTTCTGTTGAAAGGTCATGAGGACTCGAAACGTCAACTTTGCTCTTCTTCGCCGATGCTGTCAGACCTGCTGAGTTTTCCAGGTATTTCTATTTTTGTTTTGGATTTCCAGCATCCGCAGTTTTTTGTTTATATCGTGTTGAAAGTCCAGCGAGTGAGAAAGGGCCGAGTGCAGGAGAGGAATGGAGCCGGAGGGTGGGCTAGGAGGGTTCACAAACACCCGGTGTAGGACTCTAAACCCCGATTAGAAACTCCCAGAGCCGAGTTTTCACCGGGTGTTCAGAAGGGAGGATTTACACACAGCAAACTCAAACCAAGAGAAATGTTTGTCTCTTCTCAATTTTTATCCTGGACTGACCTGCTGAAACACAGTGAATTCACACTGGGGAGAGGCTATTCAGCTGCTCACAGTGTGGCAAGAGGTTCAGCACATCACCCCACCTGCTGAGACGCCAGCACATTCACACTGACGAGAGACCTTTTTAATGCCCAGAGTGTGAGAAGTGCTTAAAAAGGTGTGGGGAACTGATGGCCCATTAACATGTTCACACTGACCAGAGACCATTAAACTGCTCCAACTGTGGAAAGGGATTCACTCAGTTGTTCCATCTGCAGACACACTAGTGAGTTCACACTGATGAGGCCTTTTAAATGCCCAGGCTGCGGGAAGTGCTAGAAATGTTCCAGGCAACCTTTGCCTTATTAACATGTTCACATTGACGAATGACCGTTGAGGTGCTCTCATTATGGGCCTGGTTTCAGGCAATCCTCTGACCTCACTGTAAACCAGTGAATTTACACTGGGGAGAGGCTGTTCTCACGCTCCAAGTGTGGCAAGTCATTTGGTTGTCCATCCACACTGCAGAGACACCAACCAGTTCACAAGTATAAAGGCAAAATACTGCAGATGCTGGAAATCTGAAATTAAACAAAGTGTGGAAAGACTCAGCAGGTCTGGCAGCATCTGTGAACAGAAAAACAAAGTTTACGTTTTGAGTCCACATGGACTCTTCTTCAGAAGAGTCACATGGACTCAAAAGATTAACTCAAGTTGACAAGTAACTACAGTGATTGGATTTTGCTGTTAATCACATTTGGGACTGAACCATGTTCTATGGGGGCTCTTTCTGCTGATGTTAATAAACACCAGCCCAGTTACAGGGGTTAAAATTCTGGATAAAAGTCAAATAAACCAGCTTTGTGTCAAACACACAGTGTGTCGAGTTGTTTTAATATGTCCACAGAAGTTAGTTCCTTTTGAAGTGCTCTCTCTCCCCTGCCTGTTCTGTTCTCATATCCAACAGCAAGTGTGTGGAGCTCATGGAGCTTCTTTGTCACTAAGATTGAGTCAACCCGATCAGCTGCCTCTGCTGCTTCCCTCCCTTCCACTAGTTCACCAGGTCAACTGTCTCTAAAGATCCCCCATGCCCGAGCTCTGAACTCAGATCTTTCTCCAGTTTCCTATTTCCCTTCACAGCCTCTCAGTGCTCACCTTGTCCATGAGACTCGCCTTCTGCTTCTGACCCTATTCCCACTGAACTGCTGACCATTCAACTTCTCCATGTTGGCTGATATTGTTCATGTTTTTTTCCTCTCTCTTCTGGTACTGTTCCTCACACCTTTAAATCATTCATCCTAAAAAAAGGATCTATCCTTGGCCACTCCTATTTCTCATCTACATGCTACCACTAGGTGACATCATCCAAAAGCACCGTATTAGTTTTCACATGTACACTGACAACACCCAGCTCTACCTCACCACCATCCCTCTCCATTCCTACACTGTTTCTAAATTATCAAACTGCTTATCCCACATCCAGTACTGGATAAGTAGAAATCTGCTCCTTTTAAGAATTGAGAAAATCAAAACCATTGTCTTCAGTCACCAGTACAAATTCCGTTCCCTAACTCCCGAGCCCATCCCTATGGGATGTGTTGTCCTATGTTTGTCAAGCCAGGAGTCTTTGCTCCTACGTGAGAGAGAGAGGGGGAGGGAGAGCCATTCCTATAATATTCAATACATTTCTGAAGATTTTATAAGGTTATTAGACAGTGATTTCTTACAGATCTCCCCACCTTGAGAAGGGAATATTGACTCCTCGCAACTGATTTTTGGCTAACCTCACTATTTCTAAGCTACCAGCTTGCTTTCCTAATTTTTTTGATGGCAAACCGTGGATAACATACTAAAGCTACTAGAATGATCAGAATCAGCAACACAAACCCTTGAGCTGCCACCAAGAATAAATGTGAAAACTTTATCCACTAAATGTGATAACTATCGACTGAGATTCATCCTCCCCACCTGCCGATCATTTCACACAATTCTAAATTATTGGCATGGGGTAAATTCACCTGGTTCAAATAAAGGTTCATGCACGGACTTTAAAGATTCTCCAGCTCTCTGTTCACCTGCATCCACCTTGTGGATATTTTCTAAATCCAGATTCTATTTCCCTCTTCACTTTTATTTTACTCCTTCTGATAGTTACCAACGTGTTTAATTCTATCCTGATAGTTTGAAAGTCAGTTTCTCTATGGAGTGTGTGTCAATATCTTGATGATTTAAAATGTTGTCTCATTCAATATTCCACAATAATCACTTCATGTTGTTCTGTTATCAAGTAGCTGAGTATGTCTGGGACCTGTTCTTCAGTGCAGGGTAACCATGCATTTCTACATGGCGACCTGGGAGGGATGAATCCGGCTGCTGGGTTAGATAGAGAATGTGGGGATGGCAGATTCAGCAGTGGAATTCAAAAACCAAAAACTGCAGCATGTCCAGGGAAAAGGCAGGGGAGTGGGACCAGATGGGTTAATTCCAGAAGAGTAAGAGGCCTCCCTTTTCAGATGGAGATTAAGAGTTTTTTTTTTGCTTTTTCAGACGGTCGTTAGTCTGAGGAATTTTCTCCAGAAAGCAGTGGAGGCTGGGTCATTTAATTTATTCAAGGCTAGATTAGACAGATTTTTGGTAGACAAGGGAGTCAAGGGCTATGGGGGGCGGTGAGGGTGGAGATGGGTACGGACGGACAGACAGGAAAGTGGAGTTGAGGCCACAACCAGATCAGCCATGACCTTATTGAATGGTGGAGCAGGATCAAAGAGCTGAATGGCCGATGTTCCTCTGACTCGGGCTGGATGGTCTCCATGTGTTGTTCTTGGCTCTGATTTTATGGAACTGTGAGGGACTTGGGTGACAAAATGGTCTATTTCTGCTGCTATATGTTATGTTCTAATTCAGTACCGATACCACTCAAGGCAATGGTTACTATCATATTGCCAGCAGTAGCATATGCGAGTGGTCTCAGGCTCTGGATTTAGGTGCCAGTTCCTATTAAGTCATGGATTTAAATCCCACCATTGCCAAAGTTTCAGTTGGTTTGTCTTTCAGACGTTTCATCAAATCCCTTAGAATAGGCTCGGGCTATTTGACATATGAAGTGGTCTGTCTGGTAGGAAGAACAAGAGTGACTGGGAATAGGTGGGGCTGCATGCTCTCAGTCTCTGCTGTAACCATTCTATGCTTTTACATGAACAACAATGACGCTAGTATAAGGCCTGCGGCCGTGACTGAGTGGTTAAGGGGATGGGTTTAAAATCCATTGGGGCCTCCCCACGTGGGTTAGAGTCCTGCTGACTGGACTTCTCGCTGTTCCTTTGCTTTGGTGCCTCCAGAATTAACTATTGGTTAAATGGAATCAGCACCTTCCAAACACTCCCGTGTGTTTTTCCTGCTTCACTTCCGTGTTGCTTCATTTCTGTTGATCCATAAGCATTCATGGAATTTGCCGTCAGAAAACTGAGTTAATTTGTGGCATTCCTGCTTTCTGAGAGTTTTTCTCTCCTTCGAGACAAACTCCTGCCCACTATCACTCACGCCGCATGTGACTGTGTGTCTCAATGTGGTTCAGTTCCCCGAGGGGTGAACATATTTTTACCATCGCAAACTTTATTCACTTTCTTTATATATCTTCATTGTAATTGGTACAAAGAATAGCAACAGGTTGAAAAGTTGCAAGAGGAGATTGACCCTTTGTGTTTATTTGAGTGCAGACTGCTTATTGACTCAGTGCCTGTATGTTACACAGCGGAGGATGATTGAAATTTTCACTGAGCAACATTTTAACAGAAAATGGATTCATTCGTTGTGATGGTGTGTTCCAGTTCGATATATGCAATTTGACAGTCAATTTCTATTCGTTGCTTTGAACCGAATCTTCCTCATAGGTTGGAGGTTATGCACATGTTTGTTTCAGTTTCTCGCTTTATTTGAAATGAATATTCATGAAGCAATTTAGTTACAGAGTCATAGAGGTCTACAGCACAGTAAAAGACCCTTCGGCCCATCGATTCTGCACCAGTCAAACAAGCACCTAACTATTCTCACCCTATTTTCCAGCACTCGGCACATAGCCATGGCATCACAAGTGCACAACCAAGTGCTTCTTAAATGTTATGAGGGTTTCTGCCTCTAGCACCCTTTCAAGCAGTAAATTCCAGATTACCACCACCCTCTGGATGAAAGAATTCTTCCTCACATCCCCTCTAAACCTCCTGCCCCTTACCTTAAATCTATGGCCTCTGTTTATTGATGCCTCCACCAATGGGAAAAGCTCCTTCCTGTCTACACTATCTATGCCACTCATAATTTTATACACCTCAATCATGTCCCCGCCCCCCAATCTCCTCTGCTCCAGGGAAAATAATCCCAGTCTATCCAATCTCTCCTCATAACTAAAACTCTCCAGCCCATGCAACATCCTGGTAAACCTCCTCTGCACTCTCTCTAGTACAATCACATCCTTCCTATAATGGGAATTCCAGAACTGCACGCAATATTTGGAGACATACAATATTTGTGTGGGAACTTACTGAATAATGGCAGGACTGGCAAAGTTTGGACCATATTTCCTTGCAGCCAAATAACACAAAGCAGAGCTATGTCGGTAATATAAGTAGAAGCAGGGAGAGAGAGAGTCTACTTGACCCTATGTTGTCTTAAACCATTCAACCTTCAGTTAGAAGCTAACACTCTAGTGGTCCAGTCTCGGTGCTTTCACCGCCTGGGTTCAATTCTGTGACTTGATGTTGTCCAAAATGTTGTAACTAGCAGCCAATATATGGTTTGAAAAAGTGTCAAATTAGACTCGAAACCTTCACTCTGTTTCCCCCTTCACATTTGCTGTCAGACCTGCTGAGAACTTCCAGCACTTTTTGTTTTTATTATAACATGAATTACTGTCTTTATCATACACATGAACACAAGAAATGGGAGCAGGAGTAGACCACACGGATCATCGATTTTGTTCCATCATTCAATTCGATCATGGCTGATTTTGGGCTTCAACTCAATTTTCTGGTCCGTTCCCCACATCCCTTAATTCCCCAAGAGACCAAAAGCCTGTCCATCCCAGCCTTAAATGTATTCAATGATGGAACATCCACAACCCGCTGGGTAGAGAATTCAAAGATTCACAACCCTTTGGGTGAAGAAATTTCCCCTCATCTCAGCCCTAAATTATCGGCCCTTTATCCTGAGACTGTGCCCCAGTGTTTTAGACTCCCTGACCAGTGGAAACAATCTCTGTGTCCACCCTATCAAGCCCCCTTTGAATATTGCAGGTTTCAATGAGGCTGCCTTTCATTCTTCTAAACTCCAGAAAACAGAAGCCCAATTTATTCAGCCTCTTATCATAGGACAACCACTTCATCCTGGAGACCAATTTAGTGAACATTCCCTGTACCGTCTCCAATGCAAGTCTATTCCTTTATAAATGTGGAGATAAAACAGCACACAGGATTACAGATGCCTCCTTACCAAAACCAAAACTTCTTAATTCTTGCTTTCCAATCCTCTTGTAATAAAGCCCAACATGCCATTGGCCTTCCTAATTGCACCTGCATGCTCACTTTCTCCGTTGCTTGTACAAGCACATCCAAACAGCACTTGTAAATTTCTTACCTTTGAAAAGCATTCTGTTCTAATTTTTGCAACTAATTGAGCACTTGCCGACATTACATTCTGTCTGCCATCTTGTTGCCCACTCACATTCCATAAATTTTAACCACAGGCCCTAGTGAAAATTGAATTCACAATCTGTGGCTTACAGGGCCAGTGCTCTGACAACTGAGCTAGGGAGCCAGTTGCTATTATCTGCTTACAGTAAGTCTTCCATAATCAGTGGACTGAGGAACAGGATAACATTCCACATGGATGATATTTGATCGACCTGGAAATGTCTGAGATGCAGAACAGGGAGTTGAAATATGTGACATGAAAGCAGCAGAATTTGATGCGTCTCAGTTGCTTTCTGTGATGAATGTCTGCCGTGGTTATGTGGGAGATTTTACTGACCACTGTTTACACTGATACAAATATCACTCCTGACCAATCAATCACAACTGCTCTTTGAAAGCAGCAAGCCAGGCGGAATGGCCTCTTTGTTTGCTATAACTATCCTTAATTTTATATTTCCCAGCATTACTGTTGCTTCTTTCACAGTCATTCTGACATTTTATTGCACACTATGTGTACTTTCTTACATTCTATCCGAGGCTTTTGAAGTCAAGACACTGAGCAATATCAAATTCTGAGAGCTTACTTTTATTTCTAGCACGGGATTTGGAACCAGAGCAGTTGAACGACAATTTATTGGTGCCAATCCTTCACTGCAGCTTACCCCTTAAAAACAGTGGGTGTCATTGGCTGAAGCTGTTGTTTGTGTTCGAGTTAAATATAAAATTCTGTAGGAGAAACTTGTCTCTAATGAAAATGTCTGAAAAAATGGCAAATGTGGCGTATATCAAGCACGTTGCAAGATTTCTTGACAGCTTTCCTCGTGATTTAGAGGTGAGGATTCGACCTTTGTACTGCCGCGGCCCAGGCTCGTTTCCCGGTCAGGAAATGAAGACTTATTGATCTGGTACAAACTGCCAAAACAAGCGTGAATTACTTATTGATTGAAAACTGAAATGCGCAACAGCTTCGCCCGAATCAGTGGAGTGAGAGTTGACGTTTCACAACAGAGCTGCAAATGTTACATGTGGAACAGCTTCCAGAAGAAATACAGTTCCTAATGTCCGAGAGATTTCAGTTTGGACTATTTGTATTTAAAAATTCATTCTCTAGAAATGTCCACTGCCTTAACCACTCCACCATAGGAACTCGGCGTCTGTCTGTTTAAATGTTGCTCAGTAAAAATTTCAATCATCCTCCACTTTGTAGCATACAGACGCTTAGTATCTGAACAGTCTCCACTCCAAAATACAGAAAGAAAATTGCTCTTCAATCTTTTAAATCCGCTTTTATTTTCTCTCTATGATTTTAACATGAAGCCACAGAACTAAGGTGAGTAAAGTGTGGCTTGGCAAAAATGGTGAACTGATACCACATCGTCACACACAGCAGAGCAAACAGAAACATATACACCGAGAGTGAGAGAGGGCTGAGGAGAGACAAACACGCAGGAAAAATAGATGTCACCAAACTGGCTCAGTTTTGTTCAACTTCTGTCTGCAGATTTCGTGACTCCTTGCAGAAAGCACGGGACTTTTTATTTGATTCTGTTTACCCGATAACTAATTCTGTTGGCACCTGGTTAAAATCGGGAATAACGAGAACTGCAGTCAGCAAGCCAACATTGGGGAAACCCCGATGGAAGTCAGAACCATTGCCCTCAACACTTGTCTGGGACTGACAGCACTTCCTTAGGGAAAACATGTTCATATCAAATCAGAGATGGCCACAAAATAAGTCTCGGATCATCGTGTCTGTGCTGACTCTCTGGAAGATCAACTGAACCAATTCCATACACCCACCTTTCTCCCACAGCAATTTATATTTGTATTGCCTCTCCTCAATCCGCACATCCCTACTGGCAAGACACGGTCCTGTGCATGGGGGTAAAAAAATCACTGTTTCACCTCAACTGCTAATGCTCCAGTGAATTCAAATCTAACTGTAGGGGTTTGTTCCGCTGTCAATTACACCCAGGATAAAACTAAAGTGCCTGTGCGATTTGGTTGCTGAATGAGTTATTTCAATAATTTTGCATCTTGGAGCTATGGAATCCTAATTGAACCATAAGTTACAATTTTATATTGAATAAGATCACATGTAAATGGCGGGGAGTTTTCCCAGCATTCGCGGCGAAATAGAATGTGCCCCATCCTCGCTTCAGGAGCCCTTTGTGCAGACGCAGTAGTGAGTTGCGAATTGAGCATGCGCACTGCAGTCTGCGCAGGGCGCATGCCCAGTGTTGGAGTTACAGCTACAGAGAGGTGGTCATCTCCAGTCTGCAGCCGGAGCGAAAACAGCCGATTTTAGAAGGGTAATGATTGCAGCGGAGTAAGTGGTGAGGCTTTATAAACACCCAGTGGAGGAGTCAAGACCCAGGAAAAGAACCCACGGGTCCGGTGGTTGCACCAAAACAGGGCGACAACTGCGGGGCCACGTTTCTGCTGAAAAGCCCGAGTTAACGGCCGCCATCTTTATAATGTGCAGCAGGGCGCATGCGCGGTCATCTGGTCCAGGTCGCAGGAGGAGAGGATATTGTGCTTTCTATCCTGGACTGACAAGGATGGATTTTGGAAACTCCTTTTACAGGGGATTAGAAGGGGAGAATTTACACACAGCAAACTTAAATGTCTGAAACAAAAATAAAAATAGCTGGTAAAACTCAGCAGGTCTGACAGACTCTGCGGAGAGGAACACAGTTAATGTTTCGAGTCCGAATGACTCTTCATCAGAATGAAGAGTCATTCGGACTTGAAACGTTAACTGTCTCCTCTCTGCAGATGCTGTCAGACCTGCTGAGTTTTTCCAGCTATTTTTGTTTTTGTTTCAGATTTCCAGCATCTGCAGTATTTTGCTTTTAAACTTAAATGTCTGCCACTTCTCAATTTCTATTGTGGGCTGACAGTGATGACTTATTTTTACAGGATATTAGAACAGCAGGATCGGAAGGCATTAAACTCAACCAAGCATCGGATCGGTCGATTCATTAGAATCTGAATGTATGTTTGTCTGTTTTATCTGTGGGCAAACAATTGTGTAAGACACTAGTTAGGCCTCATCTGGAGTACTCCTTCCAGTTCTGGATGCCATACTTGAGGAAGGATGTGAAGGCAGTGGAGAGAGTAGAGAGGAGATTCACAAGAATGATTCCAGGGATAAAGAACTGCAGTTTTGAGGGCAGATAGAAAGGTTGGGACTGTTTTCCTTGGAGAAAGGAAGGCTGAGAGGAGACATGATAAAGGTATTCAAGATCCTGAGGGGTATGGACAGGGTGAAAAGTGAGAAACTGCCGCCACTCAAGAACCCAAGGACACAGATTCAAAATAATTGGCAAAATGAGTAAAAGTGATCCATGGAGTTTTTTTCATCCAGAGATTGGGTGGAGTCTGGAATGAACTTCCTGAGAGAGTGGTGGAGGCAGGTTCGATCGAGATATATTCAAAAGGGAATTGGATTGCTCCCTGGAAGGAGAGAATATGCTGGGTTAGATGGATAAGGCAGGGGAGTAGGGCTGGGTAGAATGCTTTTTCAGAGAGCTAGTGCAGTCTCGATGGATTCCCTTCCTTGAAGGACAGACAGAAGCAATTGGGTTTTTACAATGACCCAGCAGGTTTCATGGTCACTTTTCCTAGTGCCGACCCCACAAATTCACAGATTCATTAAGCTCAATTTCTTAACCCGCCTACGTGTTTTTATGGGTTATCTCTCTCTCCCTTTTTTCTGTTCCACAGGGTATTTGCAGGTGGGGATTTGCAGTCAGGAAACTTAAATCAAACATCACATCAGTATCCGGACCTGACAGAGTCCCCAACTTATTGTAACCTGAACATTGTTGGATTTTGAACATGGAAGGAAAAAGCACCATTCACAGTGGGGAGAAACCGTACACGTGTTCTGTGTGTGAACGAGGCTTCAGCCAATCAGCTGACCTGTTGAAACACAAGTGCAGTCACACTGGAGACAATCCGTGTAAATGTGGGGATTGTGGGAAGGGATTCAAATACCCGTCTGACCTGGAAAAGCATCGGCGCAGTCACACTGAGGAGAGGCCATTCTGCTGCTCTGAGTGTGGGAAGGGATTCACTCAGTTATCCCACCTGCAGAGGCACATGAGTGTTCACACTGACGAGAGACCTTTTAAATGCCCAGACTGCGGGAAGTGCTATAAAAGTTCCGGGAGCCTGAATGCCCATCAACGTGTTCACACTGACAAGAAACCATTCAGGTGCTCTCACTGCGGAACTGGGTTCAGGACATCATCTCAACTCACTGTACACCGGCGAATTCACACTGGGGAGAGACTGTTCACTTGCTCCGAATGTGGGAAGAGATTCTTACATTCATCCAACCTGCTGACACACCAACGTACTCACACTGGGGAGAGGCCGTTCACCTGCTCCGAGTGTGGGAAGGGATTCACTGCCCCCTCCCATTTGCTGACACACCAGCGAGTTCACACTGACAAGAGACCTTTTAAATGCCCAGACTGCGGGAAGTGCTTTAAAAGTTCCTGGGAACTGATGACCCACCAACGTGTTCACACTGATGAGCGGCCATTCAGATGCTCTTGCTGTGGTAATCTGTTCAAGACATTGTGTGCCCTCACTAAACACCAGCACACTCACACTGGGGAGAGACCGTTCAGGTGCTCTCACTGTGGGACTGGATTCAGGCGATCAGCTGAACTCACTGTCCACCAGCGCACTCACACTGGGGAGAGACCGTTCACCTGCTCCCAGTGTGGGAAGGGATTCATTCAGTCATCCACTCTGCTGAGACACCAGCGAGTTCACGCTGGAGAGAGGCTATTCATGTGCTTAGTGTGTGGGAAGAGATTCACGCAATCGCGGTATCTACTGAGACACCAGCGAGTTCACACCGGGGAGAGACCGTTCACCTGCTCTGAGTGTGGGAAGGGATTCACTGATTCATCTATCCTGCTGACACACCAGCGAGTTCACACTGAGGAGAGACCTTTCAAATGTCCAGACTGTGGGAAGTGCTACAAAAGTTCCGGGAACCTGATTGCTCATCAACGTATTCACACTGACGAGAGACCATTCAGGTGCTCTCACTGTGGGACTGGGTTCAGGGATTCCTTTCAACTCACTGTGCACCAACGAATTCACACAGGGGAGAGACCATTCACCTGCTCCCACTGTGGGAAGAGATTCACTCAATCGTCCAGCCTGCTGAGGCACCAGCGTGTTCACAGGTAACTATAGTCATTGGATTTTGCTGTTGATCACATCCAGGATTGAACCAGGTTCATTGGGGTCTGTTTCAGTTGATCTTAAAAAATTCCATCGCAACTTTCAGTGTTAATAGTCTGGATAAAATCAAATAGATCAGCTTAAATACTGTACACTGAGTCTTTTTAATAACTCTAACACAAGTTAGTTCCTTTGGAAGGGCTCTCTCTCTCCCCTGTCTCCTCCATCCTCACCTCCAACAACAAGTGTGAGGAACTCATGGAGCTTCTGTGTCACTAAGATTGAGACAATCTGATCAGCTGCCTCTGCTGCTTCCCTCCCTTCCACTAACCCACCGGGACAAACTGCCTTTAAACTTCCCTGTTGCTCAAGCCCTGAGCTCGCATCTTACTCCATCCAGCATCCCATACACTCCAGCAAGTTCAGACTGGAGAGAGAGGGTTTGAGTGCTTAGATTGTGTATCAAGAGCTTTAAAAACCCGCATTCACTGATGGTCCACCAGCCCATTCACTCTGGTTCCACTCCATTAACCTGCTCTCACTGCGTGAGGAGGTTCAAGTGATTGTCCATCCTGCAGCAACACCAGCGAGTTTACACTGGGGAGAGGTCATTCACCTGCTCCATGTGTGGGAAGGGATTCACTGATTCACCCAAGCTGTTGACACAGCAGTGAGTTCACACTGACTGAAGATCTTTTGAATATCTGGATTTGTGGGGAGTGTTGTAAGAGTTCTGTGGAGCTGATGTACCATCAACGTGTTCACATTGACAACAAACTGATTAGGTGCTCTCGCTGTGGGACTGGGTTCAGATGATCATGTGAACTCAGTGTCCACCAGCGCTCCCACACTGGGGAGCGACTGTTCACCTGTTCCGTGTGTGGGAGAGATTCATTCAGTCATCCCACTTTACATTAGCTTGTTCACACTGATAAGGAAACTTTCCAAAGTTCTGACAGCAGAGAATTGAAAGCAAAATGGATCTGCTGAAACACAAACACATTCTTATGATATGGTATTTGTTGGCTGACCAAATCCCAAGGGGAAACTTGGTCAGGCAATCACAATAATTTTGCAATTTATATTTATTATGAGAAGGTATGTGTACTGAAGTCAGAAGTAAAAAGATTCCACTACCATTTTAGGGAGATTTTAAATATTAAATTAAGCATTTATTAACAAAATAAAAGAAAACTTAAAACACAAGATTACAGTTTCACAGTTAAATTTAGTCTTACAACATTTCCCAAAAGATTTCTACTTAGCTAGACTCACAAATAACCACCCTTTTCCAGGCAACAGTCTGATATATTCTTAATCTATAAAACATCCAGTAATATTACAGCAAGGCATCCACTGTTGCTATCAAGGAGCTATTTCAGAAGCCACTCCCTCTCACTCAACAATGGAAGTCCAAGGCTGGAAACAAAACCTTGCTTTCTGGAACAAGCATGCACTTCCTTGGGGTTGCCTGAGGCTTCTTTTTCACAGGCCTGTCTTTGCACAGCCCACTCTTCAAGATCTCACATGGCCATAACCCCATACATCTTTCAATCTTTCCCTAAATATATTTCTCCTCTTTTCTTTTTAAACCCATTGCTTTTAACCTTCCTTTGATAGTTTCCTTTCCCAGAATCTAAAAATCTTTGATGTTGTCATTATGGCTAGCACTTTATGGAAAAATAAACTTAATAACTTTGCTTTATTTATTTATGATCTTTGCCATTGTGAAACTTCCTTTCTTATCTCTTTGAAATTCAGCAGCTAATAATTCACTCCTCATCTAACTCCTAATGCAAATTCCTATTCATGCTGTATGTACTGGGATCCCAACTTGACTCGTCCATCTCTACTTAAAAGTGCCTGCTATTGCATCTAATCCTTTGATGACTTAAACCTTGCAGTTTGACTGTCTTCAGTTTAATTAAATTAGTCACACGCACACACAACATGCACCCAGCCCCCACAAGCCTGCTTCACAGTACACCACAGTAATATTGGAAAAGGATATTTTCTTTACAACATTCACACTGGGGAGAGGCTGTTCACCTGCTCTGTGTTTGAGAAGAGGTTCACTCAGTCATCTCACCTACTGAGACACCAGCAAGTTCACAAGTCTCAAGGGGTCGGATTCTGCTGTTATTGGTGCCATTAATCACATCCAGGACTGAGCCATAATCATTCTGGCAGTTGGGGTTTGTTTCTGCTGATGTTAATAATCCCTGTAACTGGACTGGAGTTTAAGAGTCTGGATCAATGTAAAATAAATCAGCTTTGGTTTAAACATATTGTTGTAGATTTTTGTCTTTCCCACCTGAGTGTTTAACATTACCTGACTGGAACTGAGAAAGGACAATCTGGGGGGAGGATCACACGGCAGGAACAGAACTTCAGCCTGGACACAGTCCTTCAGGGTCACACTGAGAGGGATAAACAGCACTTTGGTCTTTCTCATCTCTCTTCACTGACAACGAAGTCCCCGTGTGGGTTAATCCTGAGGTATGTAAGAAATGTTTCCCAGATGCTCTCTTCCATGGTTCAGAGCTCCTGGACACTGAACAGAAGGCTCCTTTACAACTGTGTTTAGAGTCAGGAAGAACAACAGTGAATGCTGCAACTGTGCTGTCAAATCAGAGATTGGTGTAAAGCTGTAAAGCTTTTGGGAATAGAGATAGTTTAAGTAAGTTATATGTGTACTTGAGGGTGTTATGAATAAGGTATATCTTTAATGTTTAAGTTTGATTTGTATTTCTGTATTTGTGAGTTAAGAAAAGGTCAAGTAGAGTTTTACTTTCACTTTAAAAATTGAAACCTGGGATCTAGTTTCATTTTTGAGGGGGACAGCAGGTCTAAAGCTGTTTGTATACCTGCATTCCCAATGGGTTTTATGGCTCAAAGAGAAGCTAAAGCAAACAAGAGTAGAAAAACTGTGCTGTTGCCGAGCAAAGGGGGTCCAGAGAGGCAGGCCCCACCCCTTCAGATAAACACAGAAAAACTAAAGAGAAAGAAGTTTGAACTCAGTTGGGAGCAGCTGCCAGGCAGGAACAGCCTAGAAGGGACAGATAGCCAGTCCCCAAACCAAAGCTGGTTGAAAGTAGCTGCCAGAGAGAGATTGGAGGCAATGGGCTAGATAGAAAGCCCCAAGCTAAAGAAGAATGTCTCCAAACCCAGGGCAGTGGAACAAGAAAGGTCCCAACAGACCTTCCAGTCAATGGAAGGACAGGAACCTGGAAAAGGTTCTGTTAAGCGAAGTAAAGAGTGAGGAGCAGAGGATGACTCCAAGCTTCAAGCTTAAAGGAAGAAAAGCTGCAGGGAGCCAGAGGCCAGAAAGTCCAAAGAGACGGCTGGAGGTCTGTACTCCTTACTATGGGCATGTGAAGCAGTGGTAGTGTTGACAGCTAAGCCGGTGAGAGAGAGTGTGTGGAAGAATGCGCATGGTGACCCAGGGGAGAGGAACATCGGAAGGAGAGTTCAAAACACTGGAGGTGAACCCTTGTGAAAGGCATCTGACAGAAACCGTCTGTTTGGGAGAAGGTCTCAAAGCGAGTTCTTGGAAAGTCGAGATTGGAAACCCCCATGTGAAAGACGGGGTTCAGTGAGACCAGTTGGCTCACAGTGTGTCAAGCTCTGAGGGAAGCTGGTGAGAGATTCACAGCATCTGGTTGAGGTGGCATGTCAGTTGGTTTCAGTTGGTGTGTCTGACCACAGATTACATGGATTGTGTACTTACTGTGGAAATTAGAGGACAAGATAGTTTTTGTAATTTGTGTTATCCTTACAAATCTGTGTATATCTACAAATGTACAGTTGTGGGTGAAGAAGTATTGTAAAATAGTTCATCTTTTCTTGTTTCATAAATGTTTTATTCTTTCATTAGAAGTTCATAAGCTGATTCTGGTGACTCTGTTCAGTAGCTACTCTCCACGTATCTAAGCAAAAAGTAAAAGTTAGGATCTATGAAGCAGGGTTCCACCCTGGGATCAGCATTGTCCAGTTGTAACAACAGCTGGGATCAGAACATAATCAGGGTTTCACAATGACTCACTTAACTGGTCACCTCAGGTTCCAGCCCTCCAGCCCCACGATTTGTTCTGGAACTCGCTGACCCCTTGGTCCTCTGACCTCTGAGTTCTTTTCCTGTTCTTTCCCAGAAAAGTCAACCATCAGTCGTCAATTACACTGTCACATAGACTTCAAGGGGTGAGGGAAGACAGGAATAGAGGCCATGATTCTGAGTTGGAAATAAAATTAGATAAACATGATTACATTTTTTTAAAAACCCAACAAAAATAATAAAATGAATTACTGCTATTAATATATTAATTTTGCATATGCTAGGTGATGAGTAGGAGTAGATAATATTCACTGATGGTGATGGAAGATGCTTGTTTGTCACTCGGCAGCCAGTAAGAGTTAGCGGGGAACTGGCAGGTGGGTGGGGAAAGTTCATTAATGCCTGGTGTGGGCCATGAACCCCTCAAAAAGCTTGCAGTTCCCGCATCTGCAACTCCAGGCCTTTTACCCAGGAACAGCCCAGTTTAATGGATGCCATCTTGTTCCAGGGGGAGTAGAGCGCATGCGTCCCTAGCTTTGTGATGCAACAGAGTGTGGGCAGGGCTTCAGGGTCCCTGTGACCAGGGGAGAAAATGATTGATTTCAATCTCACCCTGTATACGGGGGCTGGAGAGCTGAATCCAGCCAGAGTTGAGGGAGGGAGAAATCTGGGAGTGGAGGAAATAAATGGTGGAGATGATATAATGGGTTTGGGTTTCAGCTCAGAGAGGAGGGAGAATGTGTGGTACGGCGGTTTAAAACTTGAGGGAGGAAAATATCTTGCATCAAATCTAGAATATTCAATGAATTTATGTCCAATAATTGCAGTGATAACAAAAAAAAATACCCTAATATTACAGGGCATTCGAAGGGAAGTGTTTACAGACAGGAAACTCAAACCAACATCACATCAAGACCTGACAGAGTCATTGGATTTAACAGGATTTCTTATCAATGAACTCTGAATGTGGAAAGAGAGATGTTTCTCTGTTCTGTAGTTAGAAACGATTTCAAACATCCATTTGACTGGAGAAGCACAGACACAGGTAGACACACATATGCACTCGAGTGAGAGTATTCCAGTACACAGACTGTGGAAAGAATTTTCACCAGTTACGCATCCTGGAAAAAAAATCTCTCCATTCACAGTGGTGATGAACTGTGTGCGGGTTTTGTTTGTGGACAAGGTTTCCACTGATTGTCCGACCTGGAGAGAAACAAGGGCACCAGCACCATGGAGAAACAGTGGAAATGTGAGGACTGTAGGACAGAATTCCTGGCTGGAATTTCATCGACACAACCACACTGGGGAGAAGCCGTTCATTCGTTCTGTGTGTGGGAAGGGATTTACTCAGTCAACTTGTCTCATGTCACATCAGCGAGTTCACATTAAGGAGAGGCCCTTCATCTGCAATTACCGTGGACAAAGGATCAGACAGTCATCCCACCTCACTGAATACCAGCGAATTTTTAAATTTTATTCATTCAATGGATGGGGGCACCGCTGGATAGGCCAGCGTTCATTTCCCATCCCTAATTTCCATTGAGAAGGTGGTGATGAGCTGCCTTCTTGAATCACTGCAGTCCATGTTGCATAGGTACACCCACAGTGCTGTTAGGAAGGGAGTTCCAGGATTTTCACCCAGCAACAGTGAAGGAATGGTGATATATTTCCAAGTCAAGATGGTGATTGGCTTAGGGGGAAGATTCCAGGTGGAGGCGTTCCCATCAGCCTGCTGTCCTTGTCCTTCTCGGATGTTAGCAGTCATGAGTTTGGAAGGTGCAGTCGAATGAACCTTGGTGAGTTCCTGCAGTGCATCTTGTAGATGGTACACACTGCTGCCACTGTGCATCGGTGGTGGAGGGAGTGAATGTTTGCTGATGCGGTGCTACATTGGAGAGAGAGACCGTTCACCTGCTCTTGAGTATGGGAAGGGATTCACTATGTCCTCCCACCTGCTGAAACACCAGCAGGTTCACGCTGGGGAGTGGCCTTTCACTTGCTCTGTATGCAGGAAGGGATTCACTCCGTCAGCCAACCAACCATCAGTGAATTCACACTGAGGAGAAATCATTCAGCTGCACTTCCTGTGGGAAGAGGTTCAAGTTTTCATCTGAAATTGCTGCGCAACAGCGGGTTCACACTGGAGAGAATCTGTTCACCTGCTCCATGTGTGGGAAGGGATTCACTCAGTCATCCCACTGTCTGATACACCAGCGAGTTCACACTGGAGAGAGGCCGTTCACTTTCATTGCGTGTGAGAAGGGATTCCACTGGTTATCCGGCTGCTGAGACACCAGAAAGTTCACAAGTCCCTGCAGGAGTTGGATTCTGCTGTTATTGCTGCTGTTAATCATGTGCAGGACTGACAGTCTGACTGTATTTGTTTTTTTTCTGATGATGTTCACAACCTGATAACTGGCCGGAGTTTAATATTCTGGATCTATCAATGATTTTCAGGGCTGCAGTGTCCCGATCTTCCCTCTTAGTTCAATTATAATAAAAATATTAACTTTTAATTCAATCCTAATGGATCTTTGGTACAAAATCCACAATTCTGTGACTGAAATTTTCCACTGAGTAATATCTCCAAATGAAAAGTGCTGATTAATCCTTGCTGACAACTCTTACTGACTTGCACATTAATTTTATATTTAATATTATGAAATTTAATTATCAAGGAACATAAACAAAATAGTGACATATTTTACAGTGTTTTGACCACAACCAGTGTTAATTATTGCACAAACCAAATCCCTGAAGGAAACTTGGCTTCCTGGCCATACCTTTTATTTTTGTATTCTGAAAATGAGAGGAAATCATACTGATCAGCAACAAGAAGTCCAGTAACACTTTTTCGATTTTAAAAATTAAAAGTGAAAGCTTTATTAACAAGAATAAAATAAAACTTAAGCACACAAGATTACAGTTGCACAGTTAAACCTAGTGTTACAACACATTCCTCCAAAAAGATGCTCTACTTCGCCAGACCCACAAGTAAACACCTTCCAGGCAACTCTCCCTTCTAAATGTTTAACTGTACAAAGTCCAATAATAATACTCAATGGAAGCTGCTGTGGCTTTAATAAAGGTATAGCACAGTAACTCTAAAATATAATTTTCCCCTTTCATCTTGGGTTCCATTGTTCTCACATCTCTTTGAAACTCAAATCCTTCCAAATATTATTTTTTTATGTTTCTATCTTGTCTTTGCCTTCGGGCCAATAAAATACAATATCCCCACTTCTATTTGCCTATGAAGCTCCTGCAAGATGCAAACATGTTTCTTTGCATCTCTGGCTGCCTTTGATATTCAAACAAACTCACAACTTATCTAAAAAATGCAAGCCTGGATCTAACATATTTATTTATACCTCCAAACTAACACCGCTATCATTTTCATGCTTTAAGCTCCCCCGGGCAACTTGTCTCTGCCCAGCTTAATTAAATCATACACACAAACGCACACACACACACACATACACACACAGCCTTTTTCATTGAATAACACCATATTCCCTAAAAAATATTTTTTAAAAAACATCCATTTTGCACATATGCCCCCTTGGCAGAAATGAACCATCATAGTTCCAAAAATATGGTTTCGTTTTACAACACATTCCTTATTCCACATTTCTTATTCCTTACTACATTTACCTAAACAAACAAGACTATTACACTATAGTGTTCATGCATTAACCATGAAAATATATACAAGTCTTTTGTTCCAGTCCATTATCCATTTGACAATATCCAAGTTCTTTTGAGTTTTAAACTCTTGACAACACATCCACAATTAAATATTCTGGTCCATGTATAATTCGTAAATTAAACAGTTGCAATAATAAACTGCACCGAAACAGTCTTGCATTTTTGGGCAGAAACATTTTCAGAAACTTCAAAGGATTGTGGCCAGTATGTCTCTGTCTCTGCAGAATTAATTGCACCATATACTTCAAAATGGTGCAAAGCTAACACCAAGCTCTATGGTTGAATACTTCTTTGAGTGTACATTCAACTTTTTTGAGAAATGTCCTATCAGCTTCTCAATCCCCTGTTCACCTTATTGCAGCAACACAGCACCAAAACCCACATCACTGGAATCAATAGCCAACTTAAACTGCTTTCTATAATCAGATGCTGAGAGAACAGGTGTATATGTTAGTACAGCTTTCAAGCTGTCAAATGCATTCTGACACTCCTGCGCCCATTGAAATTTCCTGTTCTGTTTTAACAATCCAGTTAGCAGAGCAACTACACCGCTGAAGTTTAGCATGAGTTTCTGATAAAATCTATTCATGCCTAGAAATCTCAAAACTCACCGCTTTGCTGCAGACACTGCGAATTCCACAATAGCCTTTACTTTTGCATCTCGTGGGGCTACTTGACCATGTCCAACAGTGTGGCCTAAATATGTAACCTGCACTTTTGCAAATTCAGTTTTATTTACAACCAAATTAGCTTCTTGCAGTCGATCAAACAGTTCCTTGAAATGTTGTAAATGTTGCTCCCACGTTTGACTGTATACCAGGAAGTTATCAATATGTAAAACACAATTGCTCAGTCCCTCCGTCATTTTAGTTGTTAGTCTCTGAAATGTTGCTGGTGCGTTTTTCATACCAAAGGCATTACTTTGCATTGATATCTCATTTGCCCTTTCCAATGAGGGTACTTGCCAATCTCCTCACAGCAAGGCATTTCCTGTGATAAACATTGATTGTCCCACTTTCTCGATACAATCCTACAATCGTAGAATAGGATGTGAATCTGTCTTTGTTACTGCATTCACTTTTTTGGTAATCAATACATAGTCTTTGAGCTCCACCCGGTTTCGGCACCATTCCAATGGGTGAACTGCAATTACTGTGACTCGGCTCTATGGTGTCATGTTGAGGCATAAATTCAATTTCTTTCCGCACTTGAGCTAATTTTCCTGGATTTAATCTCTATGGGTGTTGCCTTATTGAAACTGAATTCCCCACATCAGCATCATGTACAGCTAAATCCGTTTTCCCCAGTTTATTCCCACAAATTGCTTTGTGTGACTGCAATAGCTCTTTCAAATGACTCAGACCCTTTTCTGGAAGGTAATCTATCAAAACGTTTAGATTTTTGAGCACTTCCTCATTATCCAATTTAACCAGAGGATGGTTAATTTCAGAATCCCCACTTTCTACCCCAGTTTCCTTATTTACAACTGCCGGTACCACCTCCTATTTATTCTGTCAAAGTGTTTTTTGGGTATATTTACATGGCAAACTCGCTGACTCTTCCTTCTATCTGGAGCACTTCCTCACTCAGTTTACCTCACTCAGTCTCTTTTCGACCTGGTAAGGTCCACTAAACCTTGTCTTGCACTGACAGCAATATTAAAACTTTTTCCTGAGCCACAACATTAGGAGCCTTTGTCCTTTTGTCTATCTTTGCCTTCAAGTCTGGATCCTCCTGCTGTAATCCCACTAACTTCAATGAACTAAACACTTAAACATCATCCCCTTTAATCATCTCCTCTTGAGTAATCTTTTCAAAGATTGGTTCAGCCAACTGAATTTCAGTATCCTCCCCTGTCTTTTAGATTCCTTGTCTTCATGTTAAAACTTGTGCGTTTGTGGCCCCCATCACCACACAATCTGGAAATAATCCAGGGTGCTCTTTCTGTAAAACCTCTGCTGATTATGTCTCAACAGGCTGCTGTACTACAGTAGGCATAGTGAATGTCTGGGATCCAGCTATACCATTCCCTGGAATAAATTGAACCGCTGCAAAGGGCAATTTCTCTACGACCCCAACAATCAAGTCACTTCTTAAATGTTCCTTACACAATGAATTATGTTTGACTTCGCCATGGGAATCTCTTAATTAATATTTGTCCTGCAATAACCCTTCTGGAAAACAGATAACACTATCCCATATCATGAAGGACTGACTAGCCCCAGTATCCCTTAAAACTTTGACCTCATTTCCTGGTCATCCCTACACACATGGATATATTTTTCTTTTGCATATAAAATCGTTAAACATCTCTGAAACCTGCCCTTCAGGCCGCCCTTGGGTAGGTTGTGAACACATTGCCACTTCTCCAGCTACCACTGGTTCTTCCTGCTCCACCTATATGAAAACTATTGTTTTTTTCTCTTGCCTCTTGACCTCAAAGTCCAAGGTAATCTTATTTTCAGAACTTTTCTGAGTTCCTACCACCACAATCGGAATACACCTGGCTACAACAGAAATCTACAGGCTGTGTGTGGTGGGGTTGAGAGGACGCTTGGTCCGACGATCACCAAAATTGCTCCCTGAAATCAGCAGATGGTGAAGTTCTCACCAACAGAAGTAAACAGATGTCCCACTGGGGTGAACATGACTGTGAACTGTACTCCCGTGAGACGGACATCTCCCAGTCTCCATTTGACTCTCTCCTGCAGCTTCCTGTCATGGTTTATTTGGACGAGGAGAATCCATTACTTGAATTTGTCAGTGGGCTCAGCCTCTAGTTCAGGTTCTAATCTGTCTAGTTACTTTGGCTCAACTCGCGCCGCTGCCAAAGTTTTGCAAGTTTTGTTCTTTGGGGCACTTCCAGAAATGTTGCGTGCGCTGAATGCATTGTTCCATTTTGGTCAGGAGAATGAGGAGAGGCAGGGTGACTGGGAAAAGGTGGGGCAATGGCAAGGACTGAAAGACCATTTTTCCTCTGAAATGCCCTGTATCTATCTATTATTTTATACAAACGCCATACAGCTGTTATCTGGTAGTTGTAGCCGAGTGGTTAAAGTGATGAATTCGCAATTCACTGGGGGTTTTCCCAAGCAGGTTCGAATTCTGCCAAATCCCCTTCTCCTGACTGTAGCAAACTGTCAGTGGAATTAACTATTGGTTAAAGGAAATAAAAAACCATCCAAACACCTCCTTTCTTAGTTCCGTTCATCTACAAACATTCACAGTCTGAAATGGAACAATAATTGGCCTAGCTGGTGACATCCTTACTTTCTGGGTGTTTGTCTCTCCTTAGGCCTTTGTCACTCTCGGTGTATGTTCCTCTGTGTCTGTCAATGTGGTTCAGTTCCCCGAGGGGGTGAATACATTTTTACCATCACAAACGTAATTGTGCAGCTTCACATTAAAATGTTACGGAGAAAAATGCAAGAGGAGTTTGCAATGTTTGGAAGGAGGTGCAGCTAAGAAGTGGAAGATGTGCAAGATGTTATTGATGATAGAGAGGAATGCAATGCAACCTTGGGGCCTTTGTAGGTCTATTACCTTCTACACTTTGAAATTCAGAATAAGCTAAGGGTCCAGGTGGAAATCAACATTGGGCTCCATGTAAGATAAAAGCAAAATACTGCGGATCTGAAACAAAAACAGAAAATGCTGGAATAACTCAGCAGGTCTGTAGAGAGAGAAACAGAATTAACGTTTCGAGTCTGGATGACTCTTCTTCAGAGCTTGCAAGTTCAGAAGGGGACGGGTTAGAGTGGGTGAGAGGAGCAAAGAAATTGAGATGGCCAATGTCACACCGACAGTTCCCAATGAAAAGAGGCTCTGAAGAAGAGTCATGT
The DNA here is from genome assembly GCF_964194155.1 of Cetorhinus maximus. Classification (NCBI taxonomy): domain Eukaryota; kingdom Metazoa; phylum Chordata; class Chondrichthyes; order Lamniformes; family Cetorhinidae; genus Cetorhinus; species Cetorhinus maximus. The sequence goes on along the minus strand of NC_135901.1, from coordinate 36,799,159 downwards.
GGACTCGAAATGTTGACTCTGCCTCTCTCTCCACAGATGCTGTCAGACCTGCTGAGTTTATCCAGCATTTTCTGTATTGATCTCCATGCATTTCAGTATAGGAAGCACTGCACCTGCATGCCCGGCTAGCTCAGTTGGTAGATCATTAGATTCTTAAACTCAGGGTAGTGGGTCAAAGGCCCACACTGGGCACCATCATCTTTTAAACTTTGCTGCTTTCATGGGTGATCCCCAGCTCTCCATTCCTCCGGCAGTGTCACACCTCAAACCGAGTCTTTCTCCATCCCACTTTGTTTATATCAGAGTTGCTGGTTTATGAGTAAAAACTGCCCTCTGCTTCACTGGAAGTCAGATTATTTAATGCTGAGGAGTTGCTACTTTCACCGCTGCAGCCTAGGTTCAATTACCGGCCAGAGAAAAACTCTTCCTTCCGGCTGTGTGAACTGTCACAATGAACAGGAATTCCTTATTAAATGAAACCAGGTCTGGCTGCGTCTGTGGAGTGAGAAACAGAGTTAATCTTCCAGCTGGATGATCTTTCATCAGAGCTGGAAAAGTCAGAGATGTAACAGGTGGAAAACAAGTCCAGAGGCGGAGGGAGGGGAGTGAAAGGACAAAAGGGAAGGACTGTGACAGGTTACAAGGCCTGAGAGAGAAACTGACTAAAGGGATGGTGGTGAAAAATGTGGGTGGGAATGGGACAGATTTTTCTTCCTGCTGTTCAAACTGGTACAAATATCACTCCTGACCAACCAATCACAGCTGCTCTTTCAACGCAGCACGCCAGGCCGAATGGCCTCTTTCTGTGCTGTAACTTTCTATAATTGTTTCATTTCCATCCCTACTGCTGCTGCATTCACAGTCATTCTATCATCTTACAACCCATTCCAGCAAAATCCACTTTCTTCCCTTGTGTTCAGCTCCTTTGACGTCATGGGACTGAGCAAATTCAGGGAGAATTTTTCTTGTCATTTGGCACGAGATTTGGAACCAGACCTGGGAGATATTTGTGTCGGTGTAAACAGTAAAACCTCCCCTATTACCGCTACAATTTCCCTTGCACCACCATCTCTATGGTCAGTGATTTGCAGCCAATCACAGCCCTTCTCTCATTCCCTATCTTCACCTCTGTATTTGTTTTAGACCTGTTGCACGGGTGACATTTCCAGCTCTGATACAAAGCTTCTGTTCTCGCTCCACTGATTCTGTCCGAGTTGATATGCGTTTTCAATTTTCAATCAGGGAGTAACTCAAGTTCACTTTACTAGGTTCAATAGATCTTCATTCCCTGACCGGGTGAAAGTGCTGAATCCTAACCACTAGACCACCAAGGAACCTGCTTGCGCACATTACAACCTGGTTTATCCATGTCACCTTTAATTCTCATTCCAGACCACTTCCACCAGAGACACGTTTCTCCCACAAAATTGACCTGGGAGCTGGACAGGCAGAGGGAGCCGGATGGGCAGAAGCAGAAAGAGATGCGACATAACATTGATTTGAATTTTAAGTGCATCGGTTGCTTTCAGTGGTTAATCCTGCCTTGTAAGTTTCACAGCGGCCGCAGGGATTCAGTTGGCGTTAAAGGCAGCAAGATTAAAAGCAAAAGTGGGGCTCGAACCCACAACTAAGAGTCTCATGCTTTGCCAACTGAATTAGCTGGGCATTCACAAAGAACCCTCCATAAACCAACATACATGGAAACAACTGTTGCTTTCCACCTGGAGCCTCAGCTTGTTCTGAATTTCAAAGTGTGGAAGGTAATCGACCTACAAAAGCCCCAAGGTTGCAATGCATTCCTCTCAATCATCAATAACATCATTCACATCTTCCACTTCTTAACTGCACCTCCTTCCAAACATTGCAAACTCCTCTTGCATCTTTCATCCTGACATTTTTATCTGTAACATTTTAATCTGAAGCTGCACAACTATTGTGAATAAAGTTTGTGCTGGGAAAAATGTGTTCACCTCCTCGGGAACTGAACCATTTTGACACACGCAGAGGAACACGCACAGACATAATCACCGAGGAGTGACAGAGGGCAAGGGATTGTTTCTAAGGAAAGACAAACACCCAGACAGCAAGCATGACCAATAGCTTTATTTTCCAGTTCCAACTGTAAGTTTCGTGAATGAACAGAAATAGGAAAACGCCCGAGTGTTTGGATGGATTTTATTCCATTTAACCAATAATTAACTCTGTAGACATACAGTTAAAACCAGGCACAGTAAAAAACTGGAGAGACCAACGGATTTGTACTCAATGACTTTAACCACTCGGCGATGACGACTGACCCTATGGTATACAAGCATAGATGGGGACAGCAGAGGAGGAGGACATGCGGCCTCTGGTGTCCGTGCTGACCGATGGAAGAGGAATTCAGCGACTTTGACAAGCCGCCTTTTCTGCACTGCAATTTATATTTTTATTGTCTCTCCTCGCTCTTCCTGTTAAAATAAAACACGACACACACCTGCTCCAACTTTAGGTTGGCACTTCTTCGACCAATTGGGAGTTCTGAAAGTGCAATTTTGGTAACTGTGAGCTTCAAACCGACACCTCCACAGAAAGTAGAAGTACGATCGAGCACCTTAGACTGCTCGGCCACACTATCAAGCTCAGGCTGATACTCCCCATCGCCTTGGTTGGTATTTATACTGAAATAGAAGCAAAGCAGCAACAATACGTCATAAGGCCCCACAAGCCTCCTCCGTCACTTTATAAGATTATGGCGGATCTCCAGCCCCAACAGCAATTTCCCATCCGATCCCGATGGCCCTTCATTCCCTTAGAGTCCAAAAATCGGGAGAATTTTTGGATAAAAGCAAAGTGCTGTGGTTGCTGGAAATATTTTAAATAAAAACAGATAATTCTCGAAAAGCTCAGCGGTCTGGCAGCATCTGTTGGAGAGAAACGGATTCAAAGTTTCAAGTCCGTATGACTCTTCTCCAGAGCTAACGAGGATTTTTGGATGTTTTTCCTTCCATTGACCCGATAGATCTGTGGAAACCTGGTTGAAATCAGCAATAAGGAGAACCACAGTCGGTAAGATTTGACTCTCCCTGGGGAAATCCCAACGGATTTTGAAACCCATCCATTTAACGATTCCGCCATGATGATTGACCAAGGGCCCACTGCTGTCCACTCAATAATAAATAACATCATTCACAGCTTCCGCTTCTCAGCTGCACCTCCTTCCAAACATTGGGATCCATTTTTCTCAGGATTTGTTCCTGGATTTAATATTTAGTTGCTTTGTGCCCACATTCTGAAATTGGATTCGCTGCAATATCCAACACAAACTGAACTCCAAACCTGATGGACAAACAATGGAAAACATGTCACTCGGTAACACTAATCCCATGGTGCTCATTTTCAGATTCACAACAGACAGATTTTCAATCAAATGAAAGAATTTTGTAGTGAAAAGATTTACAAAGTTGGTGTTATTTTTATTTGTGACTTACTCACTCAGGGTTCTGTAAATGCTGCTCGGAGGTTTAGTGACTGGGATATAATCTACCTGTGTTTTCCTGAGCTTGTGCTCGGTGTATTGGGAGGTTTGGCCCGGGTTGGAGTATCTTGTGCCCCAGGGATGGGCAGTAACCCGCTGATTGAAGCTGCAGTCGCCGCTTTCTACTGGCAACGGGTGATTGGAGAGTACAGGGCCGGAATATTGCTGCTTTTCTGCTTTTCCCTGTCTCACTCACCATGGAGCTGAGGAAGAGAGAATAATTGATGGGGTTGTTTGAATCTAATAACTTCATAAATTTCAAATGGGTTAGACGTAGGCACATGGTAGGTTTGATTGTTTTCTCATTATAACTGAAATTAATATTCATTAAAAAAAACACTCAGTTTGGGAATCCAATGTATAAAAGTAGAGTTGGCAATGTTTGGTGAATATTTTCTTGCACTCCAGAGACTCTACCAGATCTGCTGAGAATTCCAGAATGTTCTGGTTTCTTTCATTTCAGAAAGCCAACATCTGCAGCATTTTGATTTTATTTAACTAATTAGTGCTAAGAATGTGGAATCCATTACCAGAAGAGTTTGAGATCCAGATTTCAGCTGAAAATGTATAGGTAAACTCATGTGCACAAGCTGAAAGTGGAAAAGGATTCACTCTATTGTCCCAATTACTGACACAGCAACACAGTCACACCAGTGCGAGACCTTCTAGATATTTCACCTGTGTAAAGGGATTTGTTCAGTTTGCAAAGTAGTAAACACACCAACTTTAAAATTCAAAGGATTTAATCCACAGTCAGAGCATTCCTACTGGCAAGACATGGTTTAAATGTTCCATGTATGGTGAAAAATACCCCATCTGATGAGACTCCATTGAGTTCAGGTCGAAGTACAGGGGTTTGTTCTGCTTTTCATTACATCTAGGAGAGAATTATGGTGGATATAGAGCATTTTAATTGCTGTATCAATTGATTCGACAATTTTATATCCTGGCCCTATGGCACACATCGTATTCTGATGACTGAACTTGGGTTTCGATTTTACAATGTTACCGATCAATGGCGGAGTGGACACCCAGCATTCGCTGGGGGACAGAATGTGCCCTATCCTCATTACAGAAGCACCCCCGCACATGCGCATTGCGGTGTGTGCTTGGAGCATGCGCAGTGTTGTCTCTTTCATGAGCATGCGCAGAGCTGGTCTGTGACTGAAGCTCCCCTGAGCGGGTGAGAGAATTAAAAACAAAAAACTGTGGATGCTGGAAATCCAAAACAAAAACAGAATTACCTGGAAAAACTCAGCAGGTCTAGCAGCATCGGCGGAGAAGAAAAGAGTTGACGTTTCGAGTCCTCATGCCCCTTCAACAGAACTGAGTAATATTGGGAGAGGGGTGAAATATAAGCTGGTTTAAGGTAGCGCGGGGGGTGGGGGGGGGGGCGGGGGTGGTTGTAGGGAAAAGCAAACAGTGAAAGGAGCAGATAATCAGAAGATGTCACAGACAATCAAAAGATGTCACAGACAAAGGAACAAAGAGGTGTTGAAGGTGGTGATATTATCTAAACAAATGTGCTAATTAAGAATGGATGGCAGGACACTCAAGGTACAGCTCTAGTGGGGGTGGGGTGGAAAGACTAACAGGGCATAAAAGGTATAGATTTAAAAATAATGGAAATAGGTGGGAAAAGAAAAATCTATATAAATTATTGGAAAAAACAAACGGGAGGGGGAAGAAACAGAAAGGAGGTGGGGATGTAGGAGGGTGTTCAAGATCTAAAGCTGTTGAATTCAATATTCAGTCCGGAAGGCTGTAAAGTACCTAGTCGGAAGATGAGGTGCTGTTCCTCCAGTTTGCTTTGGGCTTCACTGAAACAATGCAGCAAGCCAAGGACAGACATGGGGACAAGAGAGCAGGGTGGAGTGTTAAAATGGCAAGCAACAGGGAGGTTTGGGTCTTTCTTGCAGACAGACCACAGGTGTTCCGCAAAGCGGTCGCCCAGTTTACTTTTGGTCTCTCCAATGTAGAGGAGACCGCATTGGGAGCAACGAATGCAGTAAACTAAGTTGAGGGAAGTGCAAGCGAAATGCTGCTTCACTTGAAAGGAGTGTTTGAGCCCTTGGACGGTGAGGAGGGAGGAAGTGAAAGGGCATGTGTTGCATCTTTTGCGTGGGCATGGGGAGGTGCCATAGGTGGGGGTTGAGGAGTAGGGGGTGATGGAGGAGTGGACCAGGGTGTCTCGGAGGGAACAATCCCTATGGAATGCTGCCGGTGGGGGTGAAGGGAAGATGTGTTTGGTGGTGGCATCATGCTGGAGTTGGCGGAAATGGCAGAGGATGATCCTTTGAATGCGGAGGCTGGTGGGGTTATAATTGAGGACAAGGGGGACCCTATCATGTTTCTGGGAGGGAGGAGAAGGCGTGAGGACGGATTCGCGGGAGATGGGCCGGACATGGTTGAGGGCCCTGTCAACGACCATGGGTGGAAAACCTCGGTTAAGGAAGAAGGAGGACATGTCAGAGGAACTGTTTTTGAAGGTAGCATCATCAGAACAGATGCGACGGAGGCGAAGGAACTGAGAGAATGGGATGGAGTCCTTACAGGAAGCGGGGTGTGAGGAGCTGTAGTCGAGGTAGCTGTGGGAGTCGGTAGGCTTGTAATGGATATTGGTGGACAGTTTATCACCAGAAATTGAGACAGAGAGGTTAAGGAAGGGAAGGGAAGTGTCAGAGATGGACCATGTGAAAATGATGGGGGGGTGGAGATTGGAAGCAAAATTAATAAATTTTTCCAGGTCCCGACGAGAGCATGAAGCAGCACTGAAGTAATCATCGATGTACCGGAGAAAGAGTTGTGGGAGGGGGCCGGAGTAGGACTGGAACAAGGAATGTTCCACATACCCCATAAAGAGACAGGCATAGCTGGGGCCCATGCGGGTACCCATAGCCACACCTTTTATTTGGAGGAAGTGAGAGGAGTTAAAGGAGAAATTGTTCAGTGTGAGAACAAGTTCAGCCAGACGGAGGAGAGTAGTGGTGGATGGGGATTGTTCGGGAGCAAACTAACAGAGTTAGTGGGTGTGTGAGGAGGAATGGAGCCAGCGGACTGGGCAGGGAGGCTTCATAAACACACAGTGCAGGCCGCAGACCGAAATAACAAGGTACCGGTCTTGTGTTTTCAGAGAACAGGCCGAAAAAATCTGGATTTCTCCCTTCGCCAGGCCCGGGGTAACGGCCGCCATCTTTATAGGGGCATTGTGCAGCAGGGTGCATGCGCGGTCATCCTGGTCCAGGCTGCAGGAGGAGAGAATATTGTGAATTTCTAATTCCCACCGACATCCGTGATTCCTCTAACACCCTACATCATATCAACAATTTCCAGTTACCTGGCCCCAACCGCCTACTCTTCACCATGGACGTCCAATCCCTCTACACCTCCATCCCCCACCGGGATGGTCTGCGGGCTCTCAGCTTCTTCCTCGAACAGAGGCCCGAACAATCCCCATCCACCACTACTCTCCTCCGTCTGGCTGAACTTGTTCTCACATTGAACAATTTCTCCTTAAACTCCTCTCAATTCCTCCAAATAAAAGGTGTGGCTATGGGTAACCGCATGGGCCCCAGCTATGCCTGTCTCTTTATGGGGTATGTTCCAGTCCTACTCCGGCCCCCTCCCACAACTCTTTCTCCGGTACATCGATGATTACTTCGGTGCTGCTTCATGTTCTCATCTGGACCTGGAAGAATTTTTTAATTTTGCTTCCAATTTCCACCCCTCCATCATTTTCACATGGTCCATCTCTGACACTTCCCTTCCCTTCCTTGACCTCTCTGTCTCAATTTCTGGTGATAGACTGTCCACCAATATCCATTACAAGCCTACCGACTCCCACAGCTACCTCGACTACAGCTCCTCACACCCTGCTTCCTGTAAGGACTCCATCCCATTCTTTCAGTTCCTTTGCCTCCGTTGCATCTGTTCTGATGATGCCACTTTCAAACGCAGTTCCTCTGACATGTCTTCCTTCTTCATAACCGAGGTTTTCCACCCACGGTGGTTGACAGGGCCCTCAACTGTATCCGGCCCATCTCCCGCGCATCCGCCCTCACATCTTCTCCCTCCCAGAAACAAGATAGGGTTCCCCTTGTCCTCACTTATCACCCCACCAGCCTCCGCATTCAAAGCATCATCCTCCGCCATTTCTGCCAACTCCAGCATAATGCCACCACCAAACGTATCTTCCCTTCACCCCACCTGGCGGCATTCCGTAGGGATCTTTCCCTCCGTGACACCTTGGTCCACTCCTCCATCACCCCCTACACTCAAACCCCTCCCACGGCACCTTCCCATGCAACCACAGAAGATGCAACACCTGCCCCTTTACTTCCCTTCTCCTCACCATCCAAGGGCCCAAACACTCATTTCAAGTGACGCAGCATTTCTCTTGCACTTCCCTCAACTTAGTCTACTGCATTCGTTGCTCCCAATGCGGTTTCCTCTACATTGGAGAGACCAAACGCAGACTGGATGACCGCTTTGTAGAACACCTTCAGTCTGTCCGCAAGCATTACCCAGACCTCCCTGTCGCTTGCCATTTCAACACTCCACCCTACTCTCATGCCCACACGTCCGTCCTTGGCTTGCTGCATTGTTCCAGTGAAGCTCAATACAAGCTGGAGGAACAGCACCTCATCTTCCGACTAGGCACTTTACAGCCTTCCGGACTGAATATTGAGTTCAACAATTTTAAATCATGAACTCTCTCCTCCATCCCCACCCCCTTTCCGTTTTTTCCCCCTCCTTTTTGTTTTGTCCAATAATTTATATAGATTTTTCTTTTTCCACCTATTTCCATTATTTTTAAATGTATTTCCATCCATTGTTTTATCTCTACCTTTTAGCCTTTTTTGATTCCTTCACCCCACCCCACCCCACTAGGGCTATCTGTACCTTGCTCGTCCTGCTTTCTACCCTTAATTAGCACATTCCTTTAGATAATATCACCACCTTCAACACCTCTTTGTCCTTTTGTCTGTGACATCTTTTGGTTATCTCCAGCTATCACTGGCCCTCTATCCAGCTCTACTTGTCCCACCCCCCTTAAACCAGCTTATATTTCACCCCTTTTCTATTTTTCCTTAGTTCTGTTGAAGAGTCAGGCGGTCTCGAAACGTTAACTGTGCTCCTCTCCACAGATGCTGCCAGACCTGCTGAGTTTTTCCAAGTATTTTTGTTTTTTGTTGTGAATTTCTATCCTGGACTGACAGGGATGGATTTTGGAAACTCCTTTTGCAGGGGGTTAGAAGGAGAGAATTTATACAATGTAAGCTCAGGTCAAGAAGAACGTTTGTCTCTTCTCAATTCCGATCCTGCTCTGATAATGATGGATTTTGTAAATTCCATTTACAGGATACTAGAAGATGAGGTTATGCAGATGGGAAATTCAAACCAATCATCACATCAAAGTCTGCAAGAATCACTCGATTCTGGACCTGGATATTATCGGCCTCTGAGTGTAAGCATTGACTTCCAGGTCATTACCGCTCACTGTGTAAACTTTTTTCCTCATATCCCCCTTGTAGTTCTTCATAAAATCTTTAAACTGTCTCCCATAACCCTTTTACGATCAGTTAACGAAAATAGTTTTTCTTTATCGATCTCATATAAACCTCAGGACCCTCCCATCCTTCATAATGTGTAGTGATCATTGGTTTGCACAGACCCAGATGTTCTGTGTCCCTGTGTGTGACATCATCACACATCGACAATTACACGGTGACATCATCGCACATCAACAATTACACGGTGACATCACCCCGCTCCCCGGGTATTTCCTCAACTGGGAGATTTTTCTCTGACTCCAGTGCTTCTGATATCTTTGCAGCTGCAGGATCCAGCAGGAGATTTTAAAATTGAAAACTGAAATTGTTTCAGAGGTGAGTATTTTTCACCATTCAGCTACAACTTTTCGTTTAGGTTTTAGTTCTGTACTCTGTATCTGTGAGAGGTTCCATGGCTGGTGTGACTCCTTTACTGTGGATCTGAATCCATGTCCATCCATTGCTCTGTTTCACCTCTGCCCTCCCTGATCACCTCTCTGACATTGTCTAATTCCCTCTGTCCTTAATACTGGGTGCAGTTTAGCTCTGTTTAGGGTTTTACTGCTACTTCTACCAACTGCGTCTCAATGAGGTTTCCTCTGCTGCCCATCCCCTGACCATATGCTGCTGTCTTACCAGTTTTATCTTCCCACAGTATCTTCCATAGTCAGGAATTGTTTTTCCTGCGCTATAGTCCATTTCTCTTCCACTTCTGAGCTTATGTTAACCATTAAATTCTGCAGCATTTTTATTCCCTGTAATTCATTCATCACACCTTGAAACATTAACTCTGTTTCCCTCTCCACAGATACCAGCAAATATTGCCAATCTCCAATTGTCTGTGGAGAAGATGATGTTTGACCTTCTTGAACCGCTGCAGACCGTGTGGAGAAGGTGCTCCCACAATGCTGTTAGGTAAGGAGTTACAGGTTATTCACCCAGTGATGATGAAGGAACAGTGATATATGTCCAAATCAACAACAACAATTTGTGTTTATATCACACATTTATTGTTATACAGTTTTCTGGAAATGTTGCAAAACAAGGTTTGATCCTGAGCCACACGAGGAGATGTTTGGGCAGGTGACCAATAATTTGGTCAAAGAGGTCAGTTTGAAGGAGCATCTTAAAGGATGAAAATGCAGTAGAGAGGCAGAAAGGTTTAAGGAGGGAATTCCAGAGCTTGGGCCTTGGAAATTGACAGAATGGCAATCAGGGATGGAGTGATTAAAATCAGGAATTCAGAAGTCGAGGAGCTTGGATATCTCGGGCAGGGATTATGAGGCTGGAGGAGGTTGCAGAGATAGGAATGATCACAACTGTGTAGGAAAACAAGGATGAGAATGTGAAAATTTAGGTGCTTCTTAAATGGGTGCCTTCAAATCATTTCTCTAGTTTGTGAACGGCTGTGGGCCAAGCACTAATCCTTGGGGTACCCCAAAAGTAACAGCCTGTCATCCTGAGAATGAGCCATTTATTCCGACTCTCTGTTTCCTGTCTGTTCACTAATTCTCAATCCAAAGCAGTATATTACCCCAATCCCATGTGCTCAAATTGTGATTACTGACATCCTGTGCTTTGTTCAATAACCTCCTCCCTCTGTCTCTCCCACTCCCCTCTCTCTTTTTCTCTCTCTCTCTCTCTGTCACATAGAATTCTCTAGCCCAGCGGGTTGTGGATGCTCCATCATTGAATATATTTCCGGCTGAGATGGAGAGATTTTTGATCTCTCAGGGAGTAGAGGGATATGGGGAGTGGGCGGGAAAGTGGAGTTGAAGCCCAAGATCAGCCACGATCGGATTGAATGGTGGAGCAGGCTTGATGGGGTGTTAGGACTTCTCTTGTTCTTATTTCTTCATTTCTTATTGAGACCAGAGTCTTGTGTAGCCCAGAGCGGGTGGCAGGTTCCCTTCCCTGAAGGACGCTAGTAAACCAGTTGGGTTTTTGTGACAATCCAACAGTTTTCATGGTCACTTTTTCCTAGTGCCGGCCCCACAAATTACCAGATTCATTCAGCTCAATTTCACAACCTGCCTTTGTGTTTTTGTGGGCTCTCTCTCACTCCCTTTTTCTGCTTTAAATCAATTTCACAGGATATTAGAAGGGGAGGATTTGCAGTCAGGAAACTGAAACTTAACGTCACATCAGGATCTGACGGAGTTGCCAATTTATTGTAACCTGAATATCAGATGAAGGAACTGAAGGCATCCTGGCTAAGTTTGCAGATGATACAAAGATAGGTGGAGGGACAGGTAGTATTGAGGAGGTGGGGAGGCTGCAGAAGGATTTGGGCAGTTTAGGAGAATGGGCAAAGAAGTGGCAGATGGAATACAATGTGGGGAAGTGTGAGGTCTTGCACTTTGGTAGGAAGAATAGAGGCAATGACTATTTTCTAAATGGGGAGAGAATTCAGAAATCTGGAGTGCAAAGGGACTTGGGAGTCCTAGTCCAGGATTCTCTTCAGGTTAACTTGCAGGTTGACACGGTAGTTAGGAAGGCAAATGCAATGTTGGCATTTATTTCGAGAGGACTAGAATATAAAAACAGGGATGTCCTTCTGAGGCTTTATAAGGCTCTGGTCAGACCACATTTAGACTATTGTGAGCAATTTTGTGCCCCGTATCTCAGGAAGGATGTGCTGGCCCTGGAGAGGGTCCAGAGGAGGTTCACGAGAATGATCCCAGGAACGAAAGGCTTAACATATGAGGAACGTTTGAGGACTCTGGGTGTATACTCGATGGAGTTTAGAAGGATGAGGGGGGATCTGATTGAAACTTACAGAATACTGAAAGGCCTGGATAGAGTGGACGTGGGGAAGATGTTTCCATTAGTAGGAGAGACTAAGACCCGAGGGCACAGCCTCAGAGTAAAGGGAAGACCTTTTAGAACAGAGATGAGGAGAAACTTCTTTAGCCAGAGAGTGGTGAATCTATGGAATTCATTGCCACAGAAGGCTGTGGAGGCGAGGTCATTGAGTGTATTTAAGACCGAGATAGATAGGTTCTTGATTGGTAAGGGGATCAAAGGTTACGGGGAGAAGGCGGGAGAATGGGGTTGAGAAACTTATCAGCCATGATTGAATGGCGGAGCAGACTTGATGTGCCGAATGGCCTAATTTGTGCTCCTATGCCTTTTGGTCTTATGGTCTTATCATCGGATTTTGAACATGGGAGGAAAAAGCACCGTTCACAGTGGGGAGAAACCGTACACGTGTTGTGTGTGTGGACGAGGCTTCAGCTGATCATCTGGCCTGTCGAGACACAAGCAGAGTCACACTGGGGAGAGTCTGTGGAAATGTGAGGGCTGTGGGAAGGGATTCAGAACCCCGTCTGAGATGGAAACTCATCGGTGCAGTCACACTGGGGAGAGACCATTCACCTGCTCCGAGTGTGGGAAAGGATTCACTCATTCATCCAAACTCCTGAAACACCAGGGGAGAGACCTTTTAAAAGCCCAGACTGTGGGAAGTGCTATAAAAGCTCCTAGAATCTGATGTCCCATCAACATGTTCACACTGACGAGAGACCATTCAGCTGCTCTCAGTGTGGGACTGGGTTCAGGTGGTCATCTCAACTCACTGCACACCAGCGAATTCACACTGGGGAGAGGCCATTCACCTGCCCTCAGTGTGGGGTGAGATTCACTAATCCCTCTGCCCTGCTGACACACCAGCAAGTTCATGAGTAACGACAGTGATTGGATTTTGCTGTTAATCACATCCAGGACTGAACTGTGTTCAGCGTGGTTTGTTTCTGCTGATGTTAGTAAATCCCAGCTCAGTTATAAGCCTTAATGATCTGGCTAAAAGTCAAATCAATCAGCTTTGCGTTGAATGCACACTTTGTTGAGTCTTTTTAATATCTCTAACACAAGTTAGTTCCTTCTGAAGGGCTCCCCCTCTCTCCTGTCTCCTCCATCCTCACCTCCAACAACAAGTGTGAGGAGCTCATGGAGCTTCTTTGTCACTAAGATTGAGACAATCTGATCAGCTGCCTCTGCTGCTTCCCTCCCTTCCACTAGCCCACCGAGACAAACTGTCTCTAAAGATCCCCCTTGTCTGAGCTCTGTCCTCACATCTTTCTTTGGTTTATCTCCCATCTCCCCTCATGTCCTCTCACTGCTCATCTTGTCCATGAGGCCCACCTCCTGATCCATCGACCCTATTGCCACTACACTGCTGATCACTCAACTTCCCCATATTCACTGAGATTGTTAACATTTCTCTCTCTCCAGGTACTGTCCCTCTCTCCTTTAAATCTGCCATCATCACCCCCTCCTCAAAAACAAACCTTTAAACCTGCCATCCTTGCAAATAACTGCCCCATCTCCAACCTCCCTCTCCTCTCCACACTGTTTGAACATACTGTCACCTCCCAAATACTGGGATTCTCAGTGTGAACAGGGTGGGATGTGTTTGGAGACGGGATGTCCCAGTTCCCCACCCTGGGATTCTCAGTGTGAACAGGGTGGGATGTGTTTGGAGACAGGATGTTCCAGTTCTCCACCCTGGGATCCTCACTATGAACAGGGTGGGATGTGTTTGGAGACAGGATGTCCCAGTTCTCCACACTGGGATTCTCAGTGTGAACAGATTGGGATGTGTTTGGAGACAGGATGTCCCTGTTCTCCACCCTGGGATTCTCAGTGTGAACAGGGTGGGATGTGTTTGGAGATGGGATGTCCCAGTTTTCCACCTTTAAAGGGACAGGGAGAGGACCAGCTGGGCTGAATGACGCTGCTTTATGACATCACTGCAGTGCCTAGTAACCATTCTCCCTGAGCCCTGCTCATTATGGGCTGGCTTTAGCTCAGTGCTGTTACAGGGAGGGAAACAGGAGGAGGATTCGAGACATGTGGAGCTCACGATTAATGGGGGGAGATACAGGATCAGTTTCTCCCTTACTCAGTGAGAAATGTCATTGTCCCGGACACTCCCTGTCCCTTAGTATCTGTATCTGGGGGACAGGCTGATGGGTTTACTCTGTATCTAATCCATGCTGTGTTTGACTGGTGGTATAGATGGGTTGGTGGAGTGGGCGGTAAAGTGGCAGATGGGTTTTAACATAGAGAAGTGTGAGGTCATACATTTAGGGAGGTCAAACAGTTACAGGGATTAAAAAATAAATGGGAATATACTAGGAGGGGTAGATGAAGTGAGAGATCTTGGCGTACAAGTACACAGGTCCCTGAAGGCAGCAGTTCAAGTAGACAAGGTTGTAAAGAAGGCACATGGAATGCTCTCCTTCATTAGCAGAGGTATAGAATATAAAAGTAAGGATATAATGTTGGGATTGTATAAAACACTGGTGAGGCCACAACTGGAGTATTGTGTGCAGTTCTGGTCACCACATTACAGGAAGGACGTAATAGCTCTGGAGAGAGTGCAGAGGAGGTTTACAAGAATGTTGCCAGGGTTAGAAAAGAGTAGGTACGAGGAGAGATTGGCTAGGTTGGGGTTATTTTCCTTGGAACAAAGAAGGTTGAGAGGTGATTTGATAGAGGTGTACAAAATTATGAGGGGAATAGATAGAGGGGACAGGATAAAATTGTTTCCCTTGATGGAGAATTCTAGAACCAGGGGACATAGATTCAAGATAAGGGGCAGAAGGAGTAGGGGGGGGACATGAGGAAGAACTTTTTTTAACGCAGAGGGTAGTGGCTGTCTGGAATTCGCTGCCCAAGTTGGTGGTAGAGGCAGAAACTTTAAACTCTTTTTAAAAAGTACCTGGATCTGCACCTAAAGTGCTGTAAGCTGCAGGGCTGTGGGCCGGGTGCAGGAAGGTGGGATTAGAAAGGGCACCTGGGTGTCCTCGGGCTGGCATGGATAAGATGGTCCGAATGGCCTCTTTCTGTGCTGTAACTTTTCTATGGTTCTATGCAATGTTTGATTCTGACAATAGCTGTTCACCTCGATCATGATGAGATAAACCCATCAGCTTCTCCCCTGGACACAGATCCTGAAAGACAAGGAGTGTCTGTAATATTTTGGACCATGTCTTTGATCCAGTTTTGAACTCTTGGCTCACATCTCCCCTCATCCTGTTTTGTTCTATTGAAAAGACCCCCCAGTTTCTCCATTCACTCCTCAATGGAAACAGTTGAATTAAGTTAGAAACTCAAACAGGAGCTTCACAGCAGACAGGTCACTATGAGAAAACATTTCATTCCACAGTTAGTTGTTTTCATCTGGAATACACTGTCTGAACGTTTGGTGGGAGCAGATTCAACAGTAACTTTCAAAAGGGAATTGGAGAAATGCTTGAAGGAAAACATTAACAGGACCATGGGGAAACAGCAGGGGAGTGGACTATTCAGATCGCTCTTCCAAAGAGCTGGCAAAGGCATGATGGGCCGAATGGCCTCCTTTTGTGCTGTAGCCTCTCATCCATGGTATCATCTCTGTGAATCTCTTCTCCACCCTCTCCATTGCCTTGACATCATTCCTGTTTTAAGATGCCCAGAATTTGACTCAATATTCTAAATGCAGCCGAACCAATGATTTACAAATTAATTTTATAAAGAAAAGTGGAGTAACAGGTTCAAACAGCATTTTAAACCTGTCCTTCAAATTTAAAGATTTGTGTATCTGAACCCCTTGTAACATGGCTAAAAGACATTGAGGTAAATGCCTGATATAATGTGTATTATGGGATAGAGAAGTTTAGACTGAGTTAGAAACTCAAACAGGCTCTTCACTGCAGACAGGTCACCATGGCAACACTGATAAGACATTCCATTGCACAGAATCAGCTCATTGGAAACTTGAATCAGATCAGGGAAAAGGACAGAATTTGTCTGTTATTAACCACAATATAAACTGAAACCAGAGTGAGGAATGGAATGGATCAGATTATAATGTGTGATATTTATACCTATAATTGTGAAACTATCAGAAATAACAGAATTAACAGTGGGCAGGGGAGTTTAGGGAGAATGAGAAAATTCCTGAAGAAAAGTAACTGCTGGGAACCAGGGAATGTGTCCTTGTAAATCACAGATTAGAGAAATTCCAGCTGTCTTATCCTCACTTCCTGCCAAAACCCAGCAGAGAAGACAAAGAAGAGTCAGGGGCCAGAGCTGGATCACTACAGGGTAGAAAAGTGAGGGGATTCTGATGTACGGGGGCAGTCGGGACTGGAGACATCGGAGATTAAGCTCAGGGTGCCTGAGGTTCCATCCAGTGGGCTGACCTCGTGTAAGTGACTGTGGACACAGGAGACTTGCATGTTTACTCTGATTGATAGATTAGTATAAGATATGGTCGAGGACAGAGAATCTGATCAGCTGACGTTTCTTAATAAGTTACTAATGCTGCTGACACTGGACTCGCAAATCCACTCAATCTGATGACACGTTTTAGCAAAAATCTTCCACCTCTTAACCACAACCCCTTTTAAACTGCTCCCATTTACAAACATCAAGGAGAATTTTTGATTGATTATGGAGTGACTTTAAATGAAGGAGAAATGTGGACTGGTCACGGGGGATCTGTAAATGAGCAGTAATGTGACTTGTCAGGGAGGGTCTGTAAATGAACAGCAATGTGACTTGTTAGGGAGGGTCTGTAAATGAACAGCAATGTGACTTGTCAGGGAGGGTCTGTAAATGAACAGCAATGTGACTTGTCTGGGAGGGTCTGTAAATGAACAGCAATGTGACTTGTTAGGGAGGGTCTGTAAATGAACAGCAATGTGACTTGTTAGGGAGGGTCTGTAAATGAACAGCAATGTGACTTGTCAGGGAGGGTCTGTAAATGAAAAGCAATGTGACTGGCCAGGGAGGGTCTGTAAATGAAAAGCAATGTAACTTGTCAGGGAGGGTCTGTAAATGAACAGCAATGTGACTTGACTGGGAGGGTCTGTAGATGAACAGCTATGTGAATTGTCAGGTAGGGTCTGTAAATGAGGAGCAACATTGCACTGATGTGCTGGGCTCCTCCGTCATTGGGGATGGGATATTTGTGGAGCCTCCTCCTCCAGTGAATTGTTTAATTGTCCACCATCATTCATGATTGAATGTGGCAGGTCTGTGGAGCTTTGACCTGATCTGTTTGTTGTGGGGTCGCTTAGCTCTGGCTATCACTTACTGCTTATGCTGTTTGGTAGACCAGTAGTCCTGTGTTATAGCTTCACCAGGTTGACACCTCATTTTTAGTTATGCCTGGTGCTGCTCCTGGCATGCTCTCCTGCACTCTTCACTGAACCATGGTTGATCTCTTGGATTGGTGGCACTGGCAGAGTGGGGGAGAAGCTCAGTCATGAGGTTACAGATTGTGTTCGAGTACAATTCTGCTGCTGCTGATGGGCCAGAGAGCCTCATGGTTGCCCAGTCTTGAGTTGCTAGACCTGCTCGAAATATATCCCATTTAGCACAGTGGTAGTGCCACACAACATGATGGAGGGTGTCCTCAATGTGAAGACAGGACTTCATCTCCACAATGAGTACAGTGGACACTCCTACGGATCCTGTCTCTCTCTCTCTGTCTCTCTCTCTCTCTGTCTCTCTCTCTCTCTCTGTCTCCTCCCCTAGAGGCCAGAACTTTGTGTAGGTCCAGACTGGGTGAGTGTTTCTCTTCCCTGATGAACATTAGCGAACCAGTTGGATTTTTATGACAATCTAGTAGCTTTCATGGTCACTTTTTCCTCGTGCCGGCCCCACAAATTCCCAGATTCATTCAGCTCAATTTCACAACCTGCCTTTGTGTTTTTGTGGGTTCTCTCTCACTCCCTTTTTTCTGTTTTAAATTAATTTCACAGGGTATTAGAAGGGGAGGATTTGCAGTCAGGAAACTGAAACCAAACATCACATCAGGATCTGACGGAGACACCCAATTTACCGTAACCTGAATATCATTGGTTTATGAACATGGAAGGAAAAAGCACCGTTCACAGTGGGGAGAAACCGTACACGTGCTCTGTGTGTGGACAAAGCTTCAGCCAATCCTCTGACCTGTCGAAACACAAGTGCAGTCACACTGGAGAGAAACGATGGAAATGTGGGGACTGTGGGAAGGGATTCCATTACCCATCTGAACTGGAAACACATCAACGGCATCACACTGGGGAGAGACCGTTCACCTGCCCAGACTGTGGGAAGGGATTCACTCAGTCATCCAACCTGCTGAGACACCAGCGAGTTCACACCTGTGAAAGAACTTTTAAATGCCCAGAGTGTGGGAAATGCTTTAAGAGCTCCCAGGTTCTGAAGTACCATCAACGTGTTCACACTGCTGAGAGACCGTTCAGGTGCTCTCAATGTGGGACTGGGTTCAGGCGATCATCTCAACTCACTGTACACCAGCGAGTTCACACTGGAGAGAGACCATTCTCCTGCTCTGAGTGTGGGAAGGAATTCACTCGGTCATCCCACCTGCTGACGCACCAGCGAATTCACACTGGAGAGAAGCCGTTCACTTGCTACATGTGTGGGAAAAGATTCACTCAGTCATCTGACCTGCAGACGCACCAGCAAGTTCACAGTGTTGAGAAACCTTTTAAATGCCTGGACTGCGGGAAGTGTTTTAAAAGTTCTGGGGACCTGCTGCACCATCAACGTGTTCACACTGATGAGAGACCGTTCAGGTGCTCTCGCTGCGGGACTGGGTTCAGGCGATCATCTCAACTCACTGTACACCAGCGAGTTCACACTGGGGAGAGGCCATTCACCTGCTCCATGTGTGGGAAGGGATTCACTCAGTCATCCAATCTGCTGAGACATCAGCAAGTTCATAAGTAACTACAGTGATTGGATGTTTCTGTTCATCACATCCAGGACTAAATCATTTACTTGGTGTCTGATCCTGCTGATTTAATTATCTCCAGGAAAGCTATAGCGGTTAATATTCTTCACAAAAGTCAAATAAACCAATTTTGTGTGAAACACACAAGGTGTCGAGTTTTTTAAAATATCTCTAATACGTTAGTTCCTTTTGAAGGGCTCTCCTTCTCCCCATCTTCTCCATCCTCACCCAAACAATAAGTGTGAGGAGCTCATGGAGTTTCTTTGTCACTAAGATTGAGACAATCTGATCAGCTGCCTCTGCTGCTTCCCTCCCTCCCACTAACCCACCAGGACAAACTACCTCTTAACTCCCTACTCACACTCAACAGCTGATCACTCACATCCACATTTTCACTGTTTTGACTTTCTTCATTTACGGGATGTGGGCTTCGCTGGCTCAGCCAGCATTGATTGCCCATCCCTAGTTGCCCTTGAGAAGGTGGTGGTGAGCTGATATTGTGAACAGTTTTCTCTCCCAACCTCCACATCTGTGACACATCCAATCTCTTCTCCTGATTCAGCCAATTTGCTGTTGAAACCCTCATTCCTGCCTTTTCTACCTCTGACTATTCAGAAACTATCCTAACCCTCCCCGCAAATTCCACCCACCCCTACACCACCACCCACCCACCCCGACCGACTGTCAATCCAGAACACTGGTCCATTTATTTAAAAATTCCCATGGGATGTGGGACAGACGAGAGTAACACTGTTGTCCATCCTGATTGTGCTTTGAACTCAGTGGCTGCCTCAGCCATTTCAGAGGGCAGTGAAGAGCCAACCACATTGCTGTGGGTCTGGAGTCACATGTGGACCAGACCAGGTAACGATGGCAGATTTTGTTCCCTAAACGGCTTTAGTGAACTGGCTAGGTTTTTACAACAATCCATGTTGGGTTCATGGTCTGATAACGAGCTTTCAATTTGAGAATTTTTTTCCTTGAATTTAAGTTCCACCAGTCTATGCTGAGATTTGAACCCAGAAGGTCAGCCTGGGCCTCGGGATTACTAGTACAGTGACGTTGTCACTTTGCCGTTACTCACTGACCTACATTGATTTCCGTTCTGGCAATGCATTGATTATACAATTCTCTGATTTTATTTTCAAATCTCTCCCTGATCTCGACTCCCCTATCTCTGGAAACACCTCCAGCCCAACAGCCCTCTGAGATCTTTCTGCTCCTTCAATTCTGGACTCTTACACATCCCCGAATTCCATCACTCCACCAGTGCCGGATGTGCATTCAGCTGCCTGGGTGTGAAGCTCTGGATTCCCTCCCTAACCAGCTGCACCTCTCTAACTTTCTCTCCTCCTTTAACAGGCTTCTTAAAACCCACCTCTTCGACCCAATGTTTGGTCACCTATCCTAATATCTCCTTTTGTCTTTGTGTTGAGGTTTATTTGATAACACTCCTGTGAAGCCTTGGGATGTTTGACTGTTAAAGGTGCTATATAAATACAAGTTGTTGTTGCTGCTGTTAATCACATTCAGGACTGAAACATCTTCATTCTGACAGTGGGAGTTTATTGCAGGCACAGCAAGCAGACAATTAGGAACACAAATGGTATGTTGGCTTTTATAACAAGATGATTTGAGTATAGGAGTAAAGATGTCTTACTGCGACTATATAGAGCCTTGGTGAGACCACACCTGGAGTATTGTGTGCAGGTTCGGTCTCCTTAGCTAAGGAATGATACACTTACCATAGAGGGAGTGTGATAAATGTTCACTAAATAATTCCTGGGATGGATGGATTGTCCTTTGTGGAAATATTAAATAGACTGAGTCTTCATTCTCTGGAGTTTAGAAGAATGAGAGGGGATCTTATTCAAACAAAATGTTTAACGGGCTCGACAGGGTAGACGTAGGAAGGGTGTTTCCCTTGGTTGGGGGTCTAGAACCGGGGGACACAGCCTTATACTAAGAGGGATGCCATTTAGGACTGAGATGAGTAATTACTTCACTCAGATGGTGATGAATCTTTGGAATTCCCTGCCTCTGAGGGCAGTGGAGTCTCAGTTATTGAGCATATTCAAGATTGAGATCCATCGATTTCTCTATCTTAAAACATCAAAGGATATGGGGATAGTGCAGGAAAATGCTGTTGAAGTAAATCATCAGCCCTGACCTCACTGAATGGCAGAATAAGCTCCAAGGGCTGAATGGCCCACTCCTGCTCCTATCTCTTATGCCGTTATTGCTGCTGATGTTAATAATCTCCATGTAACTGGGCTGGAGTTTAAATTCTGGATATATGTCCAAAATCTGTTTTGTTTCACACACACTGATAAATTACGGACAAACACACATACGAATTAGACCACTCGGCCCCGCAAGCCTGCTCTGCCATTCGGTAAGATCATAGCTGATCTTAATGTAACCTCAACCCCACATTCCTGCCTACCCCCAATAACCTTTCACCCCCTTGTTAAACAAGAATCTATCTAGCTCTGCCCTAAAAATATTCAAAGACTATTTCCACCACATTTTGAGTGAGAGTTCCAAAGACTCACTACACTCTGAGAGAAGAAAAATTCTCCTCATCTCTGTCTTAACTGAGTGGCCCCTTATTTTTAAACACTGACCCCGAGTTCCAGATTCTCCCACGAGGGGAAACATCCTCTCCACATCCACCCTGTCAAGACCCCTCAGGATCTTAAAGGTTTCAATTAAGTTGTCTCTTACTCTTCTAAGTTCCAGTGGATACAAGCCTATCCTGCCCAACCTTTCCTTTTAAGACAACCCACCCAGGAGACGAGACCCTGGAGGGATTTGAAAACAAGGATGCGAATATTAAATCGATGCATTGTTTCACCAGGAGCCAATGTAGGTTAGTGAGCACGGGGGTGATGGATAAACAGGACTTCATGTGAGAAAGCACATGGGCAGAAGAGTTTTGGATGATCTCACATTTCCGTGTGGGGGTGGGGTGAATGTGAGAGGCTGGCCAGGAATGTATTGGAATCACCAAGTCTAAAGGTAACACGGACATGGATGAGGGTTTGAGCAGCAGATGAGCTGGTGTGAGGTGGAGAGAGGCGACATTATGGAGATTGAAATATCTGGTGTTAGTGATGGTGTGGATATGTGGTCAGAAACTCATCTTAGAGTCAAATATGACACCGAGATTGTGAACAGTGTGGTTCAACCTCAGACAGTTCCCAGGGAGATGGATGGACTCGGTAGTTAGGGAATGAAACTTGTAGTGTTGACCGAAGACAATGGCTTTGGTCTTCCCAATTTTTAATTGGAGGAAATTTCTGCTTATCCAGTACTGGGTGTGAGATAAGCAGTTTGATAATTTAGTAACAGTGGAGGAATGGAGAGGGATGGTGGTGGGGTACAGCTGGGTGTTGTCAGTGTACATGTGAAAACTAACACGGTGCTTTTAGCTGATGTCACCTGGTGGCAGCATGTAGATGAGAAATAGGAGGGGCCAAGGATAGATCCTTGAGGGAAACCAAGTACAAGGGCTTTGGAGAGGAAAGGGAGGTTGGAGATGGGGCAGTAGTTTGTGAAGACAATGAGATCAAAGGTTTTCTTTTGTGCATGGGTGATGGTGGATTTAAAGGCAAGAGGGATGGTACCAGAAGAGCGAATTGTTAGCAATACCAGCTAAAATGCAGAAGTTGGCTGGTCAACAGGGAAAAGGGCCAAGGGAGCAGAAGGTGGGTCTGACGGACAAGGTGATCACAGAGAGGGCATGATGGGAGAGAAACTGGAGAAAGAAGTGAGTTCAGGGCTTGTAAATGGAGGAACTTCAGAGACAATCTGGCCTGGTGGGCTAGTGGAAGGGAGGGAAGCAGCAGAGGCAGCTGATCGGATTGTTTCAATCTTAGTGACAAAGAAGCTCCATGAGCTTCTCACACTTGTTGTTGGAGGTGAGGTTGGAGGAGATGGGGAAGAGGGAGAGCCTTTCCAATGGAACTAACTTGTGTTTGAGAGATTAAAAAAACTCAACACACTGTGTGTTGAACAGAAAGGTAATTTATTTTTCTTTACCCAGAATATTAACACCTATAACTGGGCTGGAGTTCGTTAGCATCATCAGAAACAGACCCAAATGAACATAGTTCCATCCCGGATGTGCTTAACAGCAAAATCACACCACAAGTAGTTATGTGTGAATTCGCTGGTGTGTCAGCAGGTGGCATGACTGAATGAATCCCTTCCCACACACGGAACAAGTGAACGGTCTCTCCACAGAGTGAACTCGCCAGTGTATCAGCAGATGGAATGACCGAGTGAATCTCTTCCCACACTCGGAGCAACTGAACGGTCTGTCCCCGGTGTGAGTGCGCTGGTGAACAATCAGACCAGATGATCGCCTGAACCCAGTCCCACAATGAGAGCACTTGAATGGTCTCTTGTCAGTGTGAACACCCTGATGGACAACCAGTTCCTGGGAACCTTTGTAGCACTTGCCACAGTCGGGGCATTTAAAAGGTCTCTCATCAGTGTGAACGCGCTGGTGTGAGAGGAGGTTGGATGAGTGAGCAAATCTCTTCCCACACACGGTGCAGGTGAACGGTTTCTCCCCAGTGTGAACTCGCAGGTGTACAGTGAGCTGAGGTGAATGCTTGAACCCAGTTCCACAGTGAGAGCACCTGAATGATTTCTCATCAGTGTGAACACGTTGATGGGACATCAGTTCGCGCGAACTTTTATAGCACTTCCCGCAGTCGGAACATTTAAAAGGTCTCTCGTCAGTGTGAACTTGTCGGTGTCTCAGTAGGGTGGATGACTGAGAGAATCCCTTCCCACACTCAGAGCAGGTGAACGGCCTCTCCCCAGTGTGACTGCGCCGATGAGTTTCCAGTTTAGACGGTGATCTGAATCCAATTCCACAATCTCCACATTTCCACAGTTTCTCCCTGTTATCCCTGCATTTATGTTTTGACAGGCCAGATGATCGGCTGAAGCCTCGTCCACACACAGAAGACGTGTATGGTTTCTCCCCACTGTGAATGGTGCTTTTTCCTTCCATGTTCAAAATCCAATGATATTCAGGTTACGATAAATTGGACGACTCCATCAGAACCTGATGTGACGTTTGGTTTGGGTTTCCCGACTACAAATCCTCCCCTTCTAGTACCCTGTGAAACTGATTTAAAAGAGAAGAAAATGACATGAGAGAGAACCCACAAAAACACAAAGGCGGTTATGAAATTGAGCTGAATGAATCTGTTAATTTGTCTGGCCGGGACTAGGAAAAAGTGACCATGAAAGATGCTGTATTGTTGTAGAAACCCAACTGGTTCACATGGTCCTGCTCCCCTGGATGGAAATGGAGGGAGATTCCATCAGAATTCTTATCGAGATGCAGATATCTCCTTCACTACCTGCTGCTCCCACCTCTCTGTTCGGTCTCTCTCTTCTCTCTCTCTTTCTGTCCTTCAATAGATGCCAGAATCTTGTGTAGACCCAGATCGGGTGGCAGGTTCCCTTCCCCGATGGACATTAGTGAATCAAACTTGACTATTCTAATTCACTTCTGGGTGGCCTCCCACATTCAAACCATCAGAAAATTGAGATTTTCTAAATCTCCACTGTCTATGTTTTCTGCACTGAGTCCTGTTCGTTCACCCATTACCCTGTCCTCACTGATCTACAAAGGCTCCTGGTTGAACAGCAACTCAGTTTCAAATTCTCATCCTTGTTTTCAAATTTCTTCTTGCCCTTCGCTACTGCCAGTCACACAGACTTTCAGCACACATAAAATAAACATACATTTAGGTCATGATGAATCAAGTGACTTCAGGAGATCCTGATCTGATGTTTGGTTTGAGTTTTCTACCTTCAAAACTGCTTTTCTACTATCCTGTCAACAAAATGGCAACACTGTCAACCTAAGAACATTGAGAAGAGACAAACATTTCTCTGGGTTTGAGTTTGCTGTGTGTAAATCCTCCCCTTCTAACCCCCTGTAAAAGGAGTTTCCAAAATCCATCCCTGTCAGTCCAGGGTAGAAATTCACAATATTCTCTCCTCCTGCTACTGGACCAGGATGACCGCGCATGCGCCCTGCTGCACACAGTGATAAAGATGGCGGACATTAACCCGGGACTGTCAGTGGAGACGGGGCCCTGCAGTTGTCGCCCTGTTTTGGTGGAAACACCTGGACCGGTTCGTTCTTTGTTCGGGGCTTTGAATCGCCACTGGGTGTTTATGAACCTTCCCCACCCACTCCGCCGCCTCCATTACCCTCGAAAACAAAAATAGAATTACCTGGAAAAACTCAGCAGGTCTGGCAGCATCAGTGGAGAATAAAAGAGTCGACGTTTCGAGTCCTCATGACCCTTCAACAGAACTAAGTAAAATTAGGAGAGGGGTGAAATATAAGCTGGTTTAAGGTGTGGGGCGGGGGGAGAGAAGTTGATGGTGGGGTGGTTGTAGGGACAAGCAAGCAGTGATAGGAGCAGATAATCCAAAGATGTCACAGACAAAAGGAACAAAGAGGTGTTGAAGGTGGTGATATTATCTAAGAAAATGTGCTAATTAAGAATGGATGGCAGGACACTCAAGGTACAGCTCTAGTGGGGGTGGGGTGAAATAAGACTAAAAGGGCATAAAAGGTATAGATTTAAAAATAATGGAAATAGGTGGGAAAAGAAAAATCTATATAAATTATTGGAAAAAACAAAAGGGAGGGGGAAGAAACGGAAAGGGGGTGGGGATGGAGGAGGGAGTTCAAGATCTAAAGTTGTTGAACTCAATATTCAGTCTGGAAGGCTGTAAAGTACCTAGTCAGAAGATGAGGTGCTGTTCCTCCAGTTTGCGTTGAGCTTCACTGGAACAATGCAGCAAGCCAAGGACAGACATGTGGGCAAGAGAGCAGGGTGGAGTATTAAAATGGCAAGTGACAGGGAGATCTGGGTCATTCTTGCGGACAGACCGAAGGTGTTCTGCAAAGCAGTCGCCCAGTCTGCGTTTGGTCTCTCCAATGTAGAGGAAACATTGCGTTTGGTCTCTCTACATCTATACCTTTAATGCCCTGTCAGTCTCTCCGCCCCACCCCCACTAGAGCTGTACCTTGATTGTCCTGCCATCCATTCTTAATTAGCACATTCGTTTAGATAATATCACCACCTTCAACACCTCTTTGTTCCTTTGTCTGTGACATCTTTTGATTATCTGCTCCTATCACTGCTTGCTTGTCGCTACAAACACACCCGCCCCCCCCCCCCCCAACTCCTCTCCCCCCACCCCCCCACCTTAAACCAGCTTATATTTCACCCCTCTCCTATTTTTACTTAGTTCTGTTGAAGGGTCATGAGGACTCTAAACGTCAACTTTGTTCTTCTCCGCCGATGCTGCCAGACCTGCTGAGTTTTTCCGGGTATTTCTGTTTTTGTTTTGGATTTCCAGCATCCACAGTTTTTTGTTTTTATCTCCATTACCCTCGAAAATCAGCCGTTTATCTCTGGTTCCGGAGTCGAGACAACCACCTCCCCGCTGCTGCAGTACTCACACTGCGCATGCACCAGTTGGATGCCCACTGCGCATGCTCCGATCGCAACTCATCACTGCATCTGCGCAAACCTCCTGTAGTGAGGATAGCGCATATTCTGATTCGCTGCGAATGCTGGGTAAGAGCCCTGCCATTGACACCTCATCTTGCTCAATAGAAAATTAGATCTTTTGATCCAATTCCGATTGGAGCCATAGGTCAATATTAAAAATTTATTCTAAGAACTGTTACGGCAACCAAAGTGCACAGCCACCAGTGTTTTGCCCTGGGTGTCTTTAACAGCAGAACAAAGCCCGACAGGTAGGTGTGAACTCGCTGGAGTCTCAGCAGATGGGGTGAACCAGTGATTTTTTACCCCCAAACACAGAACATTTAAACCATGTCTTGCCATTTGAGAATGCGCCGATTCTGGATCATACCCTTGAATGTTTAAAGCTGGAGTGTTAACAGGTTGGGAAGCTGAATAAATTTCATTGCCCACATGAAGTCATTTAAACTTCAATGGGATGTGAGTCGCTGGCAGGGTCAGCTTTTAATGTCCATCCTGATTTGCCCTGGACCTGAGTGGCTTGCTGGGCCGTGTCTGAATTCACATGACCAGGTAAGGAAGACAGATTTTCTTCCCTAAAGGACGTTAGTGAACCAGATTTAGAACAATCGACGATGGTTTCATGATCACCATTACTGAGATTCACTTTTAAATCCAGAATTTATTAACTGAATTTAAAATTTCACCAGCTGCTGTGGTGGAATTTAAACCCATATCCCCAGAAGATTAGAAACAGAACAGAAAATGCTAGAAAAAACTCAACAAGTCTGATAGCATCTGTGGAGAGAGAAACAGAGTTAACATTTCCAGTCTGTATGACCCTTCTTCAGAGCTACCAGAAGATTAGCTGGTCTCGATGTTACTAATTATCATAATGACATTACCACTGCGCTAGCATCTTTCTCACAGAACCGGATTGCTCTCCCTCCAGTGTGACTGCGCTGCTCTGTCAGTAAACCGAGTGACTCTATTTCCACTTTCAGCTGCTGAATGATCTTTTCATGGCGGGATTTTACCCATGAGTTCCAGCTAAGATGGGAATCTCACACACTTCTGGTAATGAATTCCACATTCATACCACTCTCCAGTTAAAGAAAAAGCAAAATGTTTCAGATGCTGGGCATCTGAAATAAAACTGTCAATGGTGAAAGCGCTCAGCAGATCTTCCAGTGTCTGTGGAGAGAGAAACACCGTTGACATTTCAGGCCAGTGATCTTTCATCAGGACAGCACTGCATCAGCGTACAGACCTGAATTGTTAACTCTGTTTCTCAATCTACAGATGTTGCCACATATGCAGAGTATTTGAAGCATTCTCTATTTTTATCCCTGGTTAATGAAGTTGATCCTGAATTGCGCATTGGATTTATTACTGACTAACTTATTTTTATTCTTGCTGATTCTCAAGTGGAAACATCTTCCACTTGTCTCCCCTGTCAAACCTTTTCAGAGCCTTAAAGGCCTCGATAAGGCCATCCTGCACTCTCTTTACCAGAGAAAATATTTTCAAACTGTTCACTCTTGATAGTTCTAACTTGCCAGTCTTTTCAGTATTCCGGTAAATATTTCTTGTACCTTCTACAGTGTTTCTAGATTTATTTATAACATGCGGCCCGAGCTAATTTGAACATCAAATTCACCATTCTCTCCAAATACTCTATGTTGGAAGGACCCATGTTGTAACATCGCATGTATCTATGATCAGACATGCATGTACCTTTAAGAAAGCTAATTGTGACATCATACATATGCAATATTGTGACATCAGACCATGTGATATTGTGACATCAGACCATGTGATATTGTGACGTCAGACCAAGTGATATTGTGACATCAGACCATGTGACATGCTTGTATAAAGGTACCAGCCCCGCCTTGAATGACAGCCACTGTACTTTGGAATCCATCAGGAAAGTCACTTCGTCAATTAACCTGTTCAGTGATACAGCCCAGACCATATAGATGTCTGTGATAGAGCTGTAATGTATTTATTTGCTCTATGAATAAAGCTTATGATACTTGTTCTCAGCAAAATCTCTGTCTCAGTGTTTCATGTGACAGGAGCTACCATAATGACACATCATGTGGTGGGTGTCGGTTATTGAGTACAATGCTGGAGGTTTAGCTTTTTAAGGAGTCTTATCTGAAATATGAAACATTGCATTAGTTTTCTGCAGCAGTATATTTCTCCGAGTTCAGGGAAGTCCACAAAATGTCCCGAAGTTTAGATCTGGCCTATGGCACATCCACAGACATGAAGCACCATTGCCGGCTGCTCTTCACCCCCTCAGCACAGCTCCGGCCTCTCCCTGTCCTTCAGTGTTTCACACACCATGGCTGTTTCCTGCCTGCTGTTGTTGCTGTAACAAGTGATTAAACACGGCTCTGCAGTGTGTACAGGAATTCTTTCCCAGAGTGTGCAGGAGCAATCAGTTGTTTGAATCACATCAAGGAAGCAGTGAATAATGGTGGGGGGTGGGGGGGGGGGGGCGGTGGCGGGGGGCGGTGTGTGGTAGGCGGGGGGGAGTGGTTGAAGGGGCCTGAGCTGGGAGTGGTCGTGTGTTCAGGAAGGTGCCAGCAGGAGATTAGAGGGACGGAAGGGAAAGGAGTGTCAGTATGGAATGAGGGGCAAAGACTGTTACTGTCAAATTGGAGTGAGGGGGAAGGAGTGTCAATGTGGAATTGGAGGGAGGGGGAAGGAGAATCAGTGTGGAATTGGAGGGAGGGAGAAAGAGTGTCAGTTTGGAATTGGAGGGAGGAGGAAGGAGTGTGAGTGTGGAATTGGAGGGAGGGGGAGGATTGTCAGTGTGGAATTGGTGGGAGGGGGAAGGAGTGTTCGTGTGGAATTGGAGGGAGGGAGAAGGAATGTCGGTGTGGAATTGGAGGGAAGAGGAAGTCGTGTCAATGTTAAATTGGAAGGAGGGAGAAGGAGTGTCAGCGTGGAATTGGAGGGAGGGGGAGGAGTGTCAGTGTAATCTTAGAGGGAGGGAACAGGAGTAGTTAGAGGATGAATTTGGAAGTCATCTCCATCCTAGCTGTGCATTTTCTGGATTAAAACTTGAATTGTATTTATCATTTTCAATCTTGAGTGTATTCACATGGAAATGCAGGAATTTTTGGACACTGAGGGAATTAATGGATTCGGGGATTGGGCGGGAAAGTGGAGTTGAGGTGGAAGATCATTTAATGGTGGAGCAGACTGAGGGGGCCGCATGGTCTACCCCTGCTCCTATTTCTTGTGTTCTTGTGAACATCACTGTGAATCATTTCCATTCAAGCACAGCAGATGCTGCACCCGCCCTTTCACCTCCTCCCACCCCACATTTCCGGGCTCCAAACACACTTTCCAGGTGACAGTGATTTCCTTGCCTTTCTTGCCATTTAATATTGTGTATTCGCTGCTCACAATGTGATCTCCTCTACACTGAGGATACTAACTCCTAATTGGGTGACTGCTTTTTGGAACATCACCATTCAGTCTGCGAGTGTGGCCCTGAGCTTCTGATCATTTACCAGTTTAATTCTCCCCTGCCCCAGTCCCACTCTGACCTCTCTGTCCTCGGCCTCCCGTACTGTCCCAATGAAGCTCAAAGGGAACTCGAGGAACAACAGCTCATCTTTGATTTAACACTTTCCAACTTTCTAAACTCAACATTCATTTCAATAATTACAGATAATGACCATCATTACCATTTTATTTTTCAGACAGTAGGCATTGGTAATGTTTCTACTGTTTACATTTATCCCTCCTCTGGACCTGTCCTTTTTCACTTCTCTCAGTTTATTGATTCAACTGATTATCACCCAATGTTGCCCCGCACCATCATCCTCTTTGTCACTCCAGCCTTCCATCCTATCACAAGACCGTTTGTTCTTTCCTCCTCTCCCCCACTCTTTTCCCTGGCTCTGCGCTTGTTTGTCAAATATTAAACCATTGAAAAATGAGCAGGAGCTTCTGCAGTGCCCTGTCTGCTAAATTCTTCAGAGTTAAAGTTTCCTTGACCCAGTGCCACGAATAGTTGGACTGGGGATTTTTATACCGATTTTGAACCAAGAAGATGTACTTCAGCTATTGATTACCATTTTTTTTAATGAAGCTTATTCTGATCAAGCATCTCCTCATTTTTCTCAATCGACATATACAATCTAATCTCCCCTTGCTGTACAACCTGTTACAGAGGCTGTTATAGAAAACAGGGAAAGGTTTGCGACAGCTATACAAAGCCCTGGTTAGGTTACACCTGGAGGACTGTGCATAGTTCTGGGAATGGCACCTTATAAAGGATCAATAGTTGCCTTGAAAGTTTCAGAGGAGCCGCATTGATTAGGTTGGTGGGTTTTGGAAATTGGAAGTTGTACATCCGCAACTTGTGGCACTATTTCACCTCACTGTTCACTTCATGTTCATGTCTAACACACTCGGTGCTGTTATTGGCTGAACAAGTCTTCTGTGTTTGAACTAAACATGCTATTATTCGGCGCTCCCACTCCTGCCGCCCGGGTTTGGCCCTCATCAGGGAATGTTGTTTTCTTGTTGCTGTGTGAACTGTCACAATGAACTGATCCTGGAGTCTCTTTCCCCTGGGATCGACAAAACCCGTCACTTCTCTTCCTCTTTCATTCTCACTCTTTCATTCCCAGTTTGAATCAGTCTCCTTTCGGACTCTTCAACAAATCCATTTGGGTGGGCAAGTGGCAGCTGAAATTTAATGTAGCAAGTATGAAGTGATTGATTTTGGTCTGAAGAATGAGGAGATGCAACATCACATAAAGTGTACAATTCTAAAGGGGTTTCCCTGTTACACAGCGAGTGGTTAGGATCAGGAATGCACTACCTGAGAGTGTGGGGGTGGCGGGGGGGAGGCAGATTCAATTGCGGATTTCAAAAGAGAATTGGCCAGAAAATGCAGGTCTCCGGGGAAAAGGCGGGGGAGTGGGACCAGGTGAGTTAGTTTCCAGAAGAGTAAGAGGTCTCCCTTTTCAGACGGAGATGAGGAGGTTTTTGCTCCCACCGAGAGCCGTTAGTCTGTGGAAATATTTTCCCCAGAAAGCAGTGGAGGCTGGGTCACTGAATTTATTCAAGGCAGAATTAGACGGACTTTTGACAGACAAGGAAGTCAAGGGTTATGGGGGCAGACATGAAAGTGGAGTTGAGATCACAACCAGATCAGCCATGATCTTATTGAATGGCAGAGCAGACTCAAAGGGCTGAATGGCCGACACCTGTTCATAACTCCTTTGTCCCTATGGATCGGGCCAAATGGCCTCTCTATGTGGTGTAACCTTGGCTCTGGTTCTGTAATACTGAGTGGCTCCAGTGGCAAAATGGTTCAATTTATGCTCCTGTAATGTTCTAATTCAATGCTGATACCGTTCAAGGCAATGGTTACAGTGACGTACCGAGTGGTCGAGCAGTCTCAGGCGTTTGATTTCGAACTCCAGCTTTTTCAGGAAGCCATGGGTTCAAGTCCCACTGCAGCAAACATTTCCGCTCATCTGACATTTCAACAAATCCATCAATGTGCGCTTGGGGTAGTTGACGCCTGCGGTGTTTCATTTTGGACAGAAGAACGAGGATAAATTGCAGGGTGACCGGATATGGCAGGGACCGAGTCCAGCTTTCTCTGTTGTAACCATTCTCCGGTTTTATTTGAACAACATTACGGTTTACCTAATGTTTGTATTCAGGGCCGAGTGGTTAAGGCGATGGATTCGAAACCTACTGGGCTTTCCCCATGCAAGATTGAATCCTGCCAACTGCGCTTTTAGTACCTCCAGAATTAATTATTGGTTAAATAGAATCAAAACATTCCAAACACTCCTGTCTTTTTCCCCACTTCACTTCCGCGTTCCTTCATTTCCATTCATCTGCAAGCATTCGCCAAACCTGCAGTCGGAAATGTAACAAACTGAGCCAAATTGGTGACAACCTTGTTTTCTGGGTGTTTGTCTCTCCTTAGGCCCCTGTCACTCTCGGTGTATATGTCTCTCTGTGTTCCTCTGTGTGTGTTAATGTGCTTCAGTTCCCCGAGGTGTTGAACACATTTTTTTTTACCATTACAAACATTATTCACGTACTTTATGTATCTTCATGGTAAATGGTACAGAGAATAACAGCAGGTTCAAACGTTGCCAAAGGAGATTGACTGTTTCTGTGTTTTTTTGAGTTCAGTCTGCGAATTGACTCCAGCCTGCGAACTGACTCAGTGCCCACATGTTACACAGCGGAGAGGACTGAAACAGACAGTGGATTCACTCAGTGTGATGGTGTGTTCCAGTTCGGGGTATGCAATCAGAGAATCAATTTGTATGAGTTGTTTTGAACCCAATATTTCGAATAGATTGGATGTTATGCACATGTTGGATCTAATTTCTTTCATTTTATTTGAAATGAACATGAATAAATCTATTTGTGTAGAAACTTACTGAATAAGAGCAGGCCTGGCAAAGTTTGGATAATATTTCCTTGTAGCCAAAGGACACAGCATCTCTGTAGTCCGTTCATATCTGGTTTCTTGCAGCCTTTCACTGTCCGTCTCTTTTCATTTCACTAAATCTCTTCACCTCTGTAATTGCTCCAGATTTATTGCTCAGCCGACATTTCCATTATTGGTGCCGAACCTTAAACCCAACTGGACTGATTCTGGTGAAGCTGATAGTATTGATGGTGCCAATCAGGAAGGAGCTCATATGCATACGGAGAAATCGCACCAGAGCAACAATTCTCAACCCCTACCCAGGAATTAAACCCGGGCCGTGGAGGTGAAAGCACAGAAACCTAACCATGAGATAACCAAGGAAATTGTCTCATCCACGCCACTTTTGCCATTTCTTCACTTGAGACCACCAATGACAAGAACGATTGCTGTGAGCTGGGACATGAAACCGACAGTGAGGTGAAATAGCCCCACAAGCTGCTCATGTGCAACTTTCAATTTCCAAAACTCACCAACCTCATCACTGTGGCCAACCGTTGTGGCCGAGTGGTTAAGGCGATGGAGGCCAAATCCATTGGGGTTCCCCGCTTCTCATTACTTCTGGCTTTAACTGTGTGGCTACAGAGTTAATTATCGATTAAATTAAATAAAATCCATCCAAACACCCAGGCGTTTTCCTATCTCTGTTCATTCACGAAAACATTCACGAAACTTGCAGTTGGAACTGGAACATACTTACTTTCTGAGTTTTTGTCTCTCCTTAGAGACAATCCCTTGCCCTTCCGTCTCAGTGCATATGTCTGTGTGTGTTCCCCTGTATGTGTCAATGTGTCTCAGTTCCCCAGTTTCAAACGCTATTCATGAAAAAGGCCAGAAGCAAAATCAAGAATTGTTCCTCATCTTCATGGACCTGACCAAGGAGTTTGATTCTTTCAGTCGTGAAGCTTTATGGATCTTCCTCCAGCGCTTTGGTTGCCCATTGAAGTTTGTCACCGTCCTGCGACTCCTGCATGACAGCATGACCGCCTCCGTCCTGAGTGGAGGATCTGAAACTGATACCTTTCACATCCGGACCAGGGCCATACAAGGTTGTGTGATCGCCCCCAACTTGTTCACCATTTACCTGACTGTCATCGTCCACTTCATCCAAGATGACCTACAACCTAGTGTCAACATTCAAAATTATCTGGATGGGAAGCTCTTCAACCTTGGTTGCTTCCGGACAAAAACCAAAACTCACCACCGTGGACATCCACGACCTTCAGTTTGAGGATGACTGTTGCATGATGGTTCACTCTGTAGGAGATATGCAAAGGATGCTTGGCCACTTCAACAGGCTTTGCCTGTCCTTAAACATCGCCAAGACCAACCTTCCCTGGGCCAGTTAAGCATCCCTTGTGCCATCCACGCAGATGGGGTTGGCCTATAGTATGTGCAGCACTTCCCTTATCTCGGCAGCTGCCTCTCTCAAGGGACTATTCATCGATGAGGAAGTCCAACACCGAGTCAACTGGGGAGTGAGATTTGAAGTTTCACATCACAGCTGGAAATGTCACACGTGGAACAAATTGAGAACAAACACAAAGATGGAGAGGGAAAGTGGAAATAAAAGAGAAGGGCTGTGATAGGTTACAAAGTACTGACTATAGAGCTGGTGGTGCAAGACAGAATATTATTCCTGTATTACCCATGTCACTTGCAGCTCTAATTTCCTGACAGATACCGTGCCCAACATTACCACTACAGTTTGGTGGCCTTTAAACAACACCCACCAATGTTTGTTCCCTCTTGCTGTTTCTGAGCCCCACCCAAACTGATTCTACTGCTCGATCCTTCGATCTAAGATCCTCTCTCACGAATGTACTGATCTTGTCCCTTATTAACAACACTACCCCACCTCCTTGTCATTTTTGCCTATCCTTCCTAAATGATAAATTTGCTTGAATATTGAGGTCAGCCAATCACACTGCTCCTTGAGAGCAGCACACAGGCCGAATGGCCTCTTTCTTTGCTATAACTTTCCATAAATTGTTACTTCCCAACACAATGGTTACTTCTTTCACAGTCATTCTGCTATTTTATAATCCACTCTAGCGAGTGGTTTCAAAGCTTAACAACGTGCAAAAGACCAGAAGGAGTCTGCAGCTGTGGATAATCGGCACTGTGCACATTCATGTAATCAGTATGTGAGAGAATCAGGAAAATTAGGTCCTGGTTTATCTTTACCATGTCATCTTCAAACCCATCCCTCTAAAATCCTTGGGTTTGACATTCCCTTTCCCTACTTTCCAGGGAAAGGGAAAGCCTGGGTTCACTGACTGTGTCTACATCAAGCAGCGAATTGACCTGGGAGAAGGATGGGCAGAGGGAGCTGGACGTGCATGGGTGGGGGTGGGGGGCGCCAGGGACGGGAGTGGGGGAGGGGGGTGGGGTGGGGTGGGGTGGGGGTAGGGACAGATGTAGAAACATATGTGACATGAAAGCGGCAGAATTTGATGTGTGTCAGTTACTTTCAGTGATGAATTTCTGCCGTGTGTTCCCTTGTCAGTTTCACAGGAGCCGCAGTGATGAGGTTGATGGGTTTGAGAAATTGAAAGTTACACATGAGCAGCTTGTGGGACTATTTCACCTCACTGTCGATTTCATGTTCCAGATCACAGCAACTGTTGCTGTCATTGGCTAAAGAAGTCGTTTGTGTTCCATCTAAACAAGCAGTTTTGTGGTAAAAGATCTGAAATGAAAAAAAAAGGGCAAAAGCAGCATGGGTAAGGCAAACCAATAAGCCTATTGCCAGTTTCCCTGGTGTCCTAGTGATTAGCATTCAGCGCTCTCACTGCTGTGGCCGAGGTTCAGTTATTGGTTAATTCCTTACTTATTGAAACATTTAACAACTCCGCCAGAATCAGTGGAGTGAGAATTGAAATCTCATCTCACAGCTGAAAATGTCACCGCTCATAGACCCATAGTCACAGAGCCATCGAGGGCCACAGCACAGAAAAAGGCCCTTCGGCCCATCGAGTCTGTGCTGGTCAAACCAGTACCGAACTATTCTAATCCCATTTTCCAGCAATCTGGAACCAGCTGGAACAGATCGAGAACAAATATGGACACAGAGTGAGTGAATGAAAGAAGGAGAAGAGAAGGGCTGGTTGCAAAGCATTGGTCAAAAATATGGTGATGTGAGGCAAAGTATGGGTGGGAGAAGGACAAATGTTGCTGCCTACTGTTTGCACTGATACAAATATCATTCCTGATGGATCAACCACTCACAACTGCTCTTTGAAAGCAGCACGCAGGGCGGAATTGTCTCTTTCTGTGCTGTAACTTTCTATAATTTTATGTTCCCTAACACCACTGTTGCTTCATTCGCAGTCATTCTGCCATATTATAACTCACTCTAGTGAGATTACCTTGTATTTGGCTCTTTTGAAACCAAAATACTGAGTAAATTCAACGAGTTATCTTCTCATTTCTAGGCAGGGGCAGAAGCAGAAAGAGGTGTGACATGAAAGTGTTTTGAATTTGTTGTGTCTCAGTTGCTTTGAGTAATGAATGTCTGTCTTGTAGGTTTCACAGGAGCCGCAGTGATGAGGTTGGTGGCTATTTTCAAAGCAGCAAAATTCGAAAAAAACACAATGGCGCCCACTACCCAAAGATTAATAATCTTATGTTCTACTGACTGAGTCACCCGGGCAAGTTTGAAAAAAAAAATGATCCATATGCCAACATACATGGAGAAAAACGTTGTTTTCCACCTGGAGCCTCAGCTTGCTCTGAATTTCAAAGTGTAGAAGGTAATCGAGCTACAAAAGCCCCAAGGTTGCAATGCATTCCTCCCAATCATCAATAACATAATTCACATCTTCCACTTCTTAGCTGAACCTCCTTCCAAACATTGCAAACTCCTCTTGCATCTTTCATCCTGACATTTTTCTCTGTAACATTTTCATCTGAAGCTGCACAACTAATGTGAATAAAGTTTGTGATGATAAAATTGTGTTCACCCCCTCGGAAACTGAACCACATTGACACACACAGGAACACACACAGACATAGACACTGAGAGTGACAGAGGGCAAGGGTTTGTCTCTAAGGAGAGACAAGCACCCAGAAAGCAAACATGACACCAACCAGGCTCCGTTGTTGGTCCATTTCTGAATGCAAGCTTCGTGAATATTTTCGTGAATGAACAGAAATAGGAAAACTCCCGAGTGTTTGGATGGATTTAATTCAATGTAACCGATAATTAACTCTGTAGACACAGAGTTAAAACCAGGAATAATGAGAAGCAGGAAACCGTAATGGATTTGGACTCCATCGCCTTAACCACTCGGCCACAACGACTGGTCCTTTGGACAGGGTGATGTTGTTATAAAATCGTAGATGGCTACAGCAGATAAGCAGGACATTCGGCCCATCATTCCCGTGCTGGCTGTCTGGAAGATCAACTCAACTAATTCCACAATCCCGCCTTTTCCCCACAGCAATTGTATTTGTATTTTCTCTCCTCGTTTTTCCTGCTAAAAGGAAAGACAATCTACATCAGCTTAAGGCGGCGTTTGTTGGACAAAAGATAGCATGCAAAGCACCCCGAGGTTAAACCACCTATAACGTTGAGAGGAGACAGATTCGAACCCAAGTCTCTAGAAAGACTGTAACCAGAATCCAGGAATTTAGACCACTCTAACCTGGCTTTTTGCCATTACCTTGATTGGCATTGCCACTGAATTAGAAGATTAGCAATACAGCAGGAATTGACCATATGCCCATCGAGCCTCCTCTACCATTAAATAAGATAATGGTGGATCCGCAGCCTCAACACCAGTTTCCCCCCTGTCCCCGATAGGCCTTTATTCCCTTAAAATCCAAAAATCTATCCATCTCAGCCTTCAATATTCTCATTGACTGAGGATCCACAGACCTCTGGGCTACATAATTCCAAAGATTCACAAGCATTTGAGTGAAGAAATGTCTCCTCACCTCAGTCCTAAATGGCTGACACATTATGCAGAGACTGTGAGCCCAGTTCTTGACGCTCCAGCCAGGGAAAAACAGCCTCTCAGCATGTTCACTGTCAAGCTGGCTCAGAATGTTCAATGAGATCACCTCTCATTAGTCTAAACTCCAGAGAGAACAGACTCATCCCATTTAATCTCTCATCCTCATCTCAGGAATCAATCCAGTGAATCTTGGTTGCACACAGGCAGCGAGAGAATAGAGGGAACATAGAGAACAGGAGTCAACAGGGATAGAGACACAGACAGAGAGACTGATAGAGTGAAAGAGACTGAGACAGATGTACAGAGACACTGAAAGGAACAGAAACACTTTACCGTTTCATACGATCGCTAACTTAGATTGACAGACGGAAAGAAAGAAGAGAAAGAAAGACTTACATTTAAACAGAGTCTTTCACCAACTCAGGACAACGGGAGGTGCTTCAGAGCCAATGAAATCCTTTTGAAGTGTATTTACTGTTGTAATCTCATCACAGGGAGAGTTTGATAAAAATGCGAATTCAGCAGATGACAAAATCCGATTTTAAGAGTCACATCTCTATGTAGAATCTTTCTTTCTATATCTCTGAACATTTCATTGTTTGTTTGATGCAGGTTTAGCAGTTGTAAATCTGCAGCTGGTGAATAAATTTCACCTCGAACTCCTGATGAAACAGGGACAAGGCATCCCATTTCTATCAGATCATCTCTCAGCCTTCTCTTTTCTAGAGAAAAGAGCTTCAGGCTGTTCAGCCTTTCCTGGTGATTATAACCTATCCGTTCCTGGAACATTTGTGAATTAACTTTTATCTTCCTGTTCCTTGCGACACCTGACAGCAGTAGAAACAGTTCCTAATGTCCGGGTGATTTCAGTTTGGGCTATTTGTATTTAGAAATTCATTATCTCGATGTGTCCACTGCCTTTAACATTCGACCACAAGGACTCGGTACCTGTTTGTTTAAATGTTGCTCGGTTATGAAGATAGATTGGAGAGGTTGGGACTGTTCGCCTTGGACAGGAGAAGGCTAAAAGGAGATTTGATAGAAGTGTTCAAAGTCATGAGGGGCCTGGATAGAGTAGATAGGGAGAAACTGTTCCCTCTCATCAAGAGCTGAAGGACGAAAGGGTACAGACTTAAAGTGATTTATAAAAGAAGATGATGTGAGAATAAACTTTTTCACACAGCGCGTGGTTCAAGTCTGGAATGCACTGCCTGGAAGTATGGTGGAGGCAGGTTCAATTGAGGCATTCAAGATGGCAATAGATGATTATTTGAAACTTACAGCACTTAGTAGATGGGCAGCCTCCATTAAAATAAATCAAGAAATAACTAAATGAATCTCCCCTTGCATGTTTTAAAACTTCTCCTCCCCCTCCACCTTATACGACATTAATATGAAGCTACACTAACTAACGTGAATGATTTTTGGATGCGAAAAATGGGGAGCTGAACCACACTGACACACACACAGAGGAACACACACAGACATATACACCACGAGTGACAGAGGGCAAGGGATTGTCTCTAAGGAGAGACAAACACCCAGAACGCAAGAATGCCAACAGCCTGAATCAATTTTTGTTCCATTTTCGACTGGAAATTTGGTGAATGATTGCAGATGAGTGCAAATAAGAAAAAACAATAGTCTTGGGATGGTTGTTGCTCCATTTACCGATAATTAACTCTGTCGGCACCTGGTTAAAATTGGAAATGATGAAGATTGTAGTCAGCGGAGCTCATAGCTGTGCAGGGAGACCGCAATGAAGGTCAAAACCATCAACTTAACTGCTCTCCCACTGTTACAGACGTTGATCTTGTGCTTGGTTGAGACATAAATCTCAATAGGATTAACAAAAAACACACTTGTGAAACCTTTGAGGTGTTATAACCCACAAGAGATACAGAGCAAGAGCTAGAATGTGGGATTAGACTAGATTGTTCTTATCCTGCCAGCATGGGCATGATGGATCGAATGGCCTCCTAAAGGTTTCTACTTTTCATTGTCTCGATGTCTCAAAATAATCATCGTCACCCCACTTCCCGCCCCGCAACCCCCCCCGCCCCGACCCTCCCCCACCCCTCCCCCAGCCCCCCGACCCTCTCCACCCCACCCCCCCCTCCCCCGGCCCCCCGCTCCCGTGTGTCTTTTGCGTGTTTACTCAATGAAATATTAGTAAAAGGTAACGGTGGGGAAGGATTGAGGGTTTTCAGCGTGGGACAGAAGTGAAATGGGTCAACAAAGAAGCAACACATTTCCAATCAGAGCAGAAATAGATGACAGACACAGAATGACTCTCCCACCTTTAGTTTCTTTCCTAGTTCCATCACCATCGCTTTTCCCTTACATCCTCACACCTTTTGTTATTTATTCTCTCCTGTCCTCCATTTGATCAGAAACCTTCTCTTCGGTTCTCTCTCCTTTCCCCTTTCCCTGTCTGTGAACTTTCTGAAAATCTGTAACATCTTTAACTTCTTTCCAGTTCTGATGAAAGTTCAGCAGCCTGAACCATTAATTGTTTCTCCCTGCACAGACTCAGCCTGACCTGCTGAGTTTTTCCAGCATTTTCTGGTTGTGAATGAGAGTGACAGATGTATGGCCATTTCCCCTCTATACGGAATGTGTGACACTGATTGCCCGAGTGCAGTGGTCATTATGATAAAGACAAAATATTGTGGATGCTGGAAATCTGAAACAAAAACAAAAAATGCTGGAAAAACTCATCAGGTCTGGCAGCATCTGTAGAGAGAAAGGCAGTTAATGTTTCGAGTCCGTATGACTCGAAACCCAGGTCTGAGGAAGAGTCACATGGACTCGAAATGATTACTCTGTCTTTATCTCCACAGGGGCTGTCAGACCTGCTGAGTTTTTCCAGTATTTTTTTTGTTTTTGTTGTGCTGTGGTCATCGTGTTTGCTTTAAACGTGAAATTACCCAGTTAGGTCTCACCTGGAAGGTTTACCCATCAATTGCTTCCGAATGGAGGTGGTACAGTAATAAAATCAGTGAGAATTAATCCAGAGGCCCAGGCATAAGGCTTCAGATTCCACCACAACTTGAGATTTTGATTTTTTATTCTTTCATGGGATGTGGGCACCGCTGGCTCGGCCAATATATATCTTACCCATCCTTAATTTTCCCTTGAGAAGGTGTTGGTGAGCCTCTTCTTGAATGACTGAAGTCCATGTGGTGCAGGTATACCCACAGTGCTGTTGGGGAGGGGCTTCCAGGAATTTGACCTAGTGACAGTGGAGGAACGGTGATACAATTCCAAGTCAGTCTTGGAGGGGAATTTGCAGGTGGTTGTGTTCCTATGCATCCTCTTCCCTTGTCCTTCGAGGTGGTAGAGGTCACGGGTTTGGAAGATGATGTTGAATGAGCCTTGATGAATTGGGAATTGAATTAATAAATCTGGAATTGAAAGCTAGTCTCAATAATGGTGAACTGAAGCTTTCTTCGATTGTCCTGAGAACCCATCTGGTTCACTAATATCCTTTCAGGAAAGAACTGTGGCGTCCTTATCCAATCTGACCTCCATGCAACTCCAGACCCGCAGCAATGTGATTGACTCTTAGCTGCTCTCTGAAATAGCCGAGCAAGTCACCCCGTTCAAGGGTAATTAGGGATGGAGAACAAATGCTGCCCTTGACAGCGATACCAACATCCCATGAAAGAATTTTTAAAAGATGAGCAATTGCCATTTTGTTTCATTTCATGTCGAACAGAGTGACAGTAACTGCTGTCTCATTTAAAACCTCGATCTTTTACCTATTTAACCAGGTAACGTTACGTGAGAAAAAACTGATTCACAGTGACCAAGAAATCCGAACTTTAAACAGAAAATATTGGATGCATTCAGCAGTATCTATGGAAACAGAAACAGAGTGAATGCTTCAGGTCTTTGAACTTGAATCCAGTTATACAGTTCTGATGAAAGGTCATGACCTGAAATGTGAACTATGATTCTGTTTCCACGTTCATTACCAAAAGTGATGAGGATTTCTGAATTTTCTGTTTTAATTTCAGATTTATAGCAACTGCAGTATTTTGATTTTCCATCAATGTGGAGTGTTGAGAATCTGGAATCTCTTCCCCGAATGGTTAGAGATCCACGTCTGAGCTAGGAACCCATGGGTAAAATCC
This sequence comes from Cetorhinus maximus, assembly GCF_964194155.1. Taxonomy (NCBI): domain Eukaryota; kingdom Metazoa; phylum Chordata; class Chondrichthyes; order Lamniformes; family Cetorhinidae; genus Cetorhinus; species Cetorhinus maximus. The sequence continues at coordinate 36,757,214 of NC_135901.1, read as the reverse complement.
CACTGCAAAAAGACAGTTCACCAACTGAAAGTGGGCAGGAATTCACTCAGTCATCCCATTTACTGAGACAGTCAAAATGGAGAGAGGTATTTCACGTGTGAGGAGGGATTTAGTCAGTTTCTCCATCTGTTAACACTCCGGCCTTAAGAGTTCAAAGAATTTGATCCACAAATGGTGCATTCTGGCAAGACACAGATTAGATTTTTCGTATGTGAGGAAAAAAAATCACTAGTTCACCCCTGAGATTCCAGTGAGTTCACATCTAACTGTAGGGGTTTGTTCTGCTGTTAATTACACCCAGTACAGAACGTGCATTATGGTTGCTGCATAAATTGATTTAATAATTTTATATATCTTTCTTATGTCACCAATCTTAATCGGATCACAGAACATAATTTTCAATTGAACAACATTTAATTTCAATGGCGGTTCTCTTGCCCGGCACGAGGCAGAATGTGCCCTATTCTCATTGCAGGAGCCTCTTACGCAGGCGCAGTGGCATTTGTGAGTCGAGCATGCGTGGTTCGCTTTTAGATTCGCGCATGCGCAGTGGGGATTCTGCAGCTGCGGGAAGGCGGATATTTCGATTCTGTGACCGGAGAGAAGCGGCCGATTGTAGGAGGGTAATGGAGGCGGCAGAGTAGGTAGGATGAGTTCATAAACACCAAGCAGAGGCCTCAGAACCTGAATAAGAACATATCAGGCCCGAGTTAGCACCGAACGGGCCGGTAACATCTGCAGGGCCGCGTCTGCAGTTTGGAGGCCCGAGATCATGCAGCAGGGCGCATGCGCGGTCATCCTGGTCCAGGTAGCAGGAGGAGAGAATGTTGTGTATTTCTATCCTGGACTGACAGGGTTTTGGAAACTCCTTTTACAGGGGGTTAGAAGGGGAGGATTTACACACAGCAAACTCAAACCAAGACAAATGTTTGTCTCTGCTCGTTATTAGACTCACAGCAATGTTTTTTTTTACAGGGTATTAGCTGAGCAGAATTTGAAGGTGGGAAACTCAAACCAAACATCAGATCAAAACCTAACAGAGTCACTCGATTTATCAGAACCTAATGTATGTTTCTCTGTGGTAAAATATTCAAACATCTGTGTGACTGGTAATAGGGGAGAGCAAAGTCATGGAGGGATTTGAGAAGAAGGATGAGAATTTTGAATTGAGTTGCTGTTTAACCAGAGCCCGTGTAGGTCAGTGAGGTCAGGTTGATGGGTGAGTGAATGGGACTCGTGCAGAGGACATAGGAAGCAGGCATTTGGATAAACTGAAGTTTATCACGGAAGCCAGCCAGTCAAGACTTGATGTCATAAAGAATAGATGAGAGTTCAGAAACACGACCTGAGACAGGGCCAAATCAAGTGACGTTACTGCAACATTTTATGGACAAGAGGGGGGTTTATTGAAACCACACTGATTTCTCTCATTTATCATCCACAAACAGAAAGGTGTTTTTGATTTGTTTCCCTCTTTATAAGTATTTTCCAATCCTCGGTTTTCATATGATCTAATTTCTATTAGTAACCCCACAACAAAGTCAAGATAGGATGAACTCAAAGGGTTAATTTATTTGCACGCACCCAAAACTTGTGTGGTGTGAATGTTACTTGCTTATTGTCACCTCAAGCCTCTGTGTGACTGGAAATAGGGGAGAGCAAAGTCATGGACGGATTTGGAAAGAAGAGTGAGAATTTTAAATTGAATTTCTGTTTAACTGGGAGCCTGTCTCGGTCAGTAAGTACAGGGTGATGTGTGAGTGACTGGGACTCAGTGCATAGGACAGGGTGATATTTATATATACTGCCTGAGACTGAACCAGACTGTTCACAAAAATACAAGCAGAATACTGCAGATGCTGGAAATCTGAAATAAACAAAAAATGTTGGAAAGACTCAGCAGGTGTGGTAGCATTTGTGGAGAGAGAAACAGAGTTAATGTTTCGAGTCCATATGACGTTTCTTCAGCTAACTGGAGAAACTGTGGTTGTTCTCCCTGGAGCAAAGGAGATTGAGGGGAGATTTGATCGAGGTGTACGAGTAACCCTATGATAGGGTTAGATAAGGTTGATAAACAAAAGCTGTCCCCATTAGCTGATCGGACACGGTACAGCACTAAAACCACAATTAACCATTCCCTTGGCTGAAGTGCACAGAGAAGACGTCATCTGTGGAAGAGCTCTCTCTCCACACACTGCTAGAGCAGACAAGGCTTTCCAGTATTTTCTGTTTTTATTTCAGACTGTTTACAACTTTGGTGTAACATATATGTTCATATATACATCATATATATGTATGTATAAAATGTGTATATATCTATTTATGTGCATGTCTATATGTAAAACACCACAGTTGTGAACAGTCTGATTTAGTCTCAGACAGTTGCCAAGGAGAATGATGGAGCCAGTGGCCAGGGAGTGGGGTTTGTAGGGGATTGAAGACAATGGACGGTGTGTGACTTGGAGGTGATGGTGTTCACATACACTTGCTACCCTGATCCTAGGTCGTGGAGGTTAAGGCATTTCGGAGATTCTGTTAAAGTATCGTCAAATTTCTAGCCTTGTTTTAGATATATAAAATCCCTCGCTTCATCCCTTCTGTTCCCACCTCTCTTAGTCCCGTTCCTCACACAAAGGCCAGAGTCTTGTATAGGCCCAGACCGGGTGGCAGGTTCCCTTCCCTGAAAGACATTAGTGAACCAGTTGGGTTTTTACGACAAATCAGCAGTTTTCATTGTCACTTTTTCCTAGTGCCGGCCCCACAAATGCCCAGATTCATTCAGCTCAGTTTCACAACCTGCCTTTGTGTTTCTGTGGGTTCTCTCTCACTCCCTTTTTTCTGTTTTAAATCAATTCCACAGGGTGTCAGAAGGGGAGGAATCACAGTCGGGAAACTGAAACCAAACCTCACATCAGGATCTGACGGAGTCGCCCAATTTATCGTAACCTGAACATGGAAGGAAAAAGCACCGTTCACAGTGAGGAGAAACCGTACACGTGTTCTGTGTGTGGACGAGGCTTCAGCCGATCGTCTGGCCTGTCAGAACACAAATACAGCCACAGCAGGGAGAAGCCGTGGAAATGCGGGGACTGTGGGAAAGGATTCAATTTCCCATCAAAGCTGGAAATACATCAGCGCAGTCACACTGGGGAGAGGCCATTCACCTGCTCTGTGTGTGGGAAGAGATTCACTCGCTCATCCACCCTGCAGACACACCAGCGCGTTCACACTGGAGAGAGACCATTCATCTGTTCAGAGTGTGGGAAGAGATTCACTCAGTTATCTCATGTCATGGCACACCAGCGGGTTCACAATGATGAGAGACCTTTTCAATGTCCAGAATGTGGGAAGTGTTTTAAAAGTCCTGCTGAAGTGATGTACCATCAACGTGTTCACACTGATGAGAGACCTTTTCAATGCCCAGACTGTGGGAAGTGTTTTAAAAGTTCCTGGGAACGAATGTGCCATCAACGTGTTCACACTGACGAGAAACCTTTCAGGTGCTCTCACTGTGGGGCTGAGTTCAGGCAATCGTCTCAACTCACTATGCACCAGCGAGTTCACACTGGAGAGAGGCCATTCAGCTGCTCTGAGTGTGAGAAAGGATTTGCTCGGTCATCCGACCTGCTGAGACATCAGCAAGTTCACACTGAGGAGAGACTGTTCGCCTGCTCTGAGTGTGGGAAGCGATTCCCTCAGTTATCTGACCTGCTAACACACCAGCGAGTTCACACTGGGGAGAGGCCATTCACCTGTCCCGAGTGTGGGAAGGGATTCACTCGATCGTCCAACCTGCTGAGACACCAGCGAGGTCACACTGATGAGAGACCTTTTAAATGTCCAGACTGCGGGAAGTGCTGGAAAAGTTCTGGAGAACTGATATCCCATCAACGTGTTCACACTGACGAGAGACCGTTCAGGTGCTCTCAGTGTGGGACTGGGTTCAAGTGATCATCTCAACTCAGTGCACACCAACACACTCACACTGGGGAGAGGCCATTCACTTGTACTGAGTGTGGGAGGGGATTCACTCGGTTGTCCATCCTGCTGAGACACCAGCGAGTTCACAAGTAATCACAGTGATTGGATTTTGTGATGAATTTTTGTCATTGGGTCTATTTCTGCTGATGTTAATTAAATGCAGCCTAGTTATAAGTGATAATGTTCTGGATAATATAAAAATCAAATAAATCAGATTTGTGTCTTCTTCTTATCGTGTCCACGGACAGTCTATCCATGGCCCAGTCTATCCATGGCCCAGCCAGAACTGGACACATTTTTGCACCTTGTTGTTGAATTCAGCAAGATCTGCAACAGTGCAGGGTTCCTCTAGTGATAGGCATTGCAGGAGATGTTGCATAGTCTGTGGCTCAGTTCCACATTCACAAGTTGTCGGGCTGGTTGTATATCCCCATTTGCTTAGTGACACCTTTGAACGACCTACACCAGTCCTAAGTCTGTTAAGGCACTTCCAGGTTGCCCAGTTGCAATTAGCTCCTGGGGAAAGGCTTTCATCCGGTAGAATTTCCATGGCTAGGGGTTGTTCGAGACTGGCGAGCCGGTCTTTCCACAAGGCGATGCGGGCTTCAGATGGGGTTGATTGTAATGGAACAACACTGTTCATGAAGCTCTTCCTTGACTTTAGGCGGCTGGGTGTAGGTGTATGACCATGTAGAGGGTGCCTCTCATCTGATGATTGATGGAGTCGCTCTTTCTTGCTGGCTACCGTTCTTCTTATATCAGAGGGAGCGATACCCGCCAGGATATATAGGCTGTTGGTGTTTGTTGGTTTTAAACAACCTGTGATAAGTCAGCAGCTTGCATTCAGAACGGCATCCATCTTCTTAGCATGAGTAGATCTTTCCCATGCAGGGCAGGCGTATTCGGCAGTGGAATAGCAAAGAGCAAGTGCACTGGTTCACAATGTTTTCGAGCTTGCTCCCCATTTTGTGTTAGTGAGCTTATTCAGGATGTTGTTTCATGCGCTCACTTTTGCCTTTGTCTTTTCGATGTGGTTCTTGAAGGTGAGGCATCTGTCAAGGGTGACTCCTAAGTAGATAGGGTGCTTGCAATGCGTCAGTGTTGCTCCATACCAGGTTACTTTAAGCTGGCGTTTGGCTTCACGGTTTCTGAGGTGGAATGCACAAACTTGTGTCTTTGATGGGTTTGCGCGAAGGTGGTTTTCTTCATAGTAGGATGTTAGTCCCTCCAAGGCCTCAGAAAACGTTTTCTCCATGGTGTTAAAATCAGTGCTTTGGGCAGTGACACATAAGTCATCAGCACATATAAAACGGCGTGTGACACCGTCCATTCGTGTAGATGTTGTACAACAGCGGTGCAAGCACGCTTCCCTGAGGAAGACCATTCTTCTGAAAACGCCACCTGCTGCACTTCCCACCTAGTTCAACACAGAACCGGCGATTCTGAAGCATGCTTTCTAAAAGCTCTGTTAAGTGAATATCTTTTGTCATCTCTAGGATCTTGCAGAGGAGACGTCTATGGTTCACTGTGTCGTATGCTGCTGACAGGTCTACAAAAACAGCACCTGTTACCATCCCTTGCTCAAAACCATCTTCGATATGTGTGAGGTTGAGCAGTTGGCTTGTTGTTGATTTGCCGGGACGGAAACCTACTTGCCCTGGAATGATCTTTTCATCTACAGTTGGTGCTATCCTATTGAGTATCAGGTGTTCAAACAGCTTATTGGTGTGGCAAAGCAGTGAAATTGGCCGAAAACTCTTAGGATCTGAGGGATCTTTTCCGGGCTTTAATAGTGCTATTACATTTGCCTTCTGCCAAATATTAGGTAGCTTGTGTATTGCCAGACAGTGGTTGAACAATTGTAGGAGCCATTTCTTTGCTTGCTGTCCAAAATGCTTTATCTGCTCTGTTGCTATGTTGTCAAGAACAATTGCTTTCCCATATTTTAGACTAAATCTACCAGTTTCCAGCTCTTCCATGGTGAATGGTCCAGTGAATCACAGGGAGTTAACATGCAGATCCAGCAAGCAGTTAAGAAGGGAAATTGTTTGATAGCTTTTATTCCAAAGGGAGTGGAGCACACTAGCAAAAAAATCTTACTATAATTTAACAGGGCAGTGGTGAGGCTTCAGCTGGATACTGTGTGCAGTTTTGGTCTCCTTATTGAAGGAATGACATTCTTGCCCCAGAGGGAGTGAAACAACTCTTCACAAGACTGGTTCCTGGGATGAGGAGATTGTCCAATGAGGAGAAATTGAGGAGACTGGGCCTATTTTAAATGGAGTTTAGAAGAATGAGAGGTGATCTCATTGAAGGACAGAACATTCTTAAGGGGCCTGGAGGGTAAATGCTGAGAAAATGTTTCCCCCCTGGCTGAGGAATGTAGAACATGGGGATTACAGTCTCGGAATAAGGGGTCGATCATTTCGGAATGAGATAGGGAAGTATTTCTTTACACAAAGGGTTGTGAATCTTTGGAAGTTTCTACCCCAGGGAGCGGTAGATTTTCAGTTTCTGAATAGGTTTAAGATGGAGCTCAGTAGATTTTTCAGTGCAAAGTGCCGGCTCCACAGCGCCTCCTGGTTGCCCAGTCTTGAGTTGCTAGATCTTTTCGGAATTGATCCCATTTAGCACGGTGGTAGTGCCACAAAACATGATGGGGGCATGGGGGTATCCTCTATGTGAAGGAGGTACTTCATCTGCACAATGACTGTCCGGTGGTCACTCCTACCAACACTGTCATGGACAGATGCATCTCTGGCAGGCAGGCTGGTGAGGATGAGGTCAAGTATGTTTATCTCTCTTATTTGTTCCCTCACCACCTGCTGCAGACCCAGTCTAGCAACTATGTCCTTTAGGACTCCCCCAGCTCAGTCAGTGGTGATGCTACTGAGCCATTGTTGGTGATTTAAGTCCCCCATCCAGGGTACATTCTGCACCCTTGCCACCCCCAGTGCTTCCTCCAAGTGGTGGTCCAACATTGAGGAGCACTGATTCATCAGGGAGGGATTGCAGTACATGGTAATCAGCAGGAGGTTTCCTTGCCCATGTTTGACCTGATGCCATGAGACCCACGAACAATGTTGAGGACTCCAATGGCAACTCCCTCCCAACTGTACGTCACTGTGCCGCCACCTCTGCTGGTGATGGTGGTGTCTGGGACATTATATGTAAGGTATGATTCCGTGAGGATGACTGTTGTTTGACCAGCCTGTGAGACAGCTTTTTCGACACTCACCCCCAGATGTTAGTAAGGGGGACTTTGCAGGGTCGACATGGCATTTCCAGTGCCTAGGTCGATGCTGGGTGGTCTGTCCGGCTTCACTCCTTTTTTGAGAGTTTGTAGCAGTTTGATACAACTGGGTGTCTTGCTAGGCCACCTCAGAGGACATTGCTATGGAGTCACATGGGGGCAGATTTCCTCCCCCTAAAAGACATTAGTGAACCGGATGGGTTTTTACAACAATCGACAATTGTTTCATGGTCCTCATCAGACTTTTCATTCCAGATTTTTATTGAATTCAAATTCAAGTTCCATGGAGGGATTTGACCCCGACTCCAGAGACAATACCACTACATCATCACCTCTCAGACTGCAAGGCCTGAGACATGAAATAACTACAGAGATGTAGGTGCAAGGCTCAATGTGGGGAGTAATGGAACTGATTTTACTGCCGGCTGTTTAAAGTGGCACAAATCTCACTCCTGATCAACCAATCACAACTGCTCTTTGAAAGCAGCACACCAGGCCGAATGGCCTCTTTCTTTGCTGGAACTTTATGTCATTTTATGTTTCCTAACACTACGAATGCTCTTTCCCAGTCATTCTGCCATTTTATAACCCATTCTATCGAAATGTACTTTATTACCTTGTGACCTGTCCTTCTGAAGTCAAGACCTGGAGTGAATTCAGTGAGAAGTTTTCTTGTCATTTCTAGCAGGAGATTTGGAACCAGACCAGTTGAATGACAGTTTAAATGGTGTCGACCCTTCACTGCAGCTCGTTGTGTTTTTGAGTGGAGATGATTTCTGTTTGATACAAAGCGCAGGATGATCTGATTAACTGACTGAGGTTCCGAATGACCTATTCCAACTCCTTTGACTTTGTTCTTGCTAGGTTGAAATACCAGTGAATGACATGATTAATGACTGCACCAATATGGTTGTGTGGCCGAGTGGTCTAAAGTGCTGGATTAAGATTTCAGTCTCTTTGAAAACTCGGCTTTGACTTGCCCTGCTGCCAAATATCCTCATGATCTTTATTTTGGGAATTGTAGCAGCTCTATCCGGACAAACAGATACCAGCTAACATTAAATCCAACGGAGTGTGCCGCCTTTTTTATTTTGATAGGAAGTACAAGGAGAGGCAATATAAATATGAATTGCTGTGGGGAAAAGGTGGGGTGTGGAGTTACAGCAGTTGAATTGCTCTTCCAGAGAGTCGGCATGTGAACGACATGCTGAATGACCGTCTGATGCAGCAGTCTATGATTTTATAAAAACAGCAGCGATGTCAGTGCAGGCCCTGTGTTCACTGCAGAGTGGTTAAGGTGACAGGTTGTGAATGCACTGGGGTCTCCATAGGTTGGCTGTAATCCTGCTAACTACTCTTCTATTATCATTCCTGAATTTTACTGTGTGCCTGCAGAATTAATTATCAGTTAAATTGAATGAAAACCATCCAAAAACCTCCAGTGTTCTCTAATTTTCATTCGTCTACCAGCATTCAGAAACGTTGCAGCCTAAAATGGAACAAAAACGAGGCCAGGTTGGTGTCAGGCTTGCTTTCTGGGTGTTTGTCTCTCCTTCGAGACAAACCTATGTCCTCTGTCAGTCTTGGTGTACATGTATGTGTGTGTTCCTTTGTGTGTGTCAATATAGTTCAGTTCACCATTTTGCCATCCAACAATTTACGTTCGCTTTAGGGCTTCATAGTAAATGGCACAGGGAACAAGGAAGAGCAGTTTTATAAGATGTAAGAGAAGGTTTATTCCTGGGGTTTTTTTGAGTGGAGACATTTCAGCTTCTCAGTGCCCAAAAGGCACAAAGTGGAGGATGGTGGAAATTGTCACTGAGCAACGTTTAAACAGACAGACACCGAGTCCGTGTGGTCAAGTCGTTAAGGCAATGGACACATCGAGAGAATGAATTTGTAAATACAAATAGTCCAAACTGAAATCCCTCGGACATTAGGAACTGTTTCTACTGCTGCCAGGTGTCGCAAGGACCAGGGACATGAAAGTTCAATCACAAATGTTACAGGAACGGATAGGTTATAATCACCAGGAAAGGCTGAACAGCCTGAAGCTCTTTTCTGTAGAAAAGAGAAGGCTGAGGGATGACCTGATAGAAATAGGATACGGAATGGGGTTGGTGGCTAGGGAATTAAAACAATGGCTTCAATCTTCCCAGTATTGTATTGAAGGAAATTTTTGCAGATCCACCACTGGATATCAGGCAAACAGTCTGATAATTTAACAAAAGTGGAGAGAGGTGGTGGTGAGGTAGAGCTGGGCACTGTCAGTGTACTAGTGATAACTGACACTGTGTTTTCAGATGATGTCATTGTGGGGAGCATTTTTATGAGAAATAAGAGGAGGCCAAGGCTGGATCCTTTGGGGGCACCAGAGGTAACTGTAGGAGTGGGAAGGGAAGACATTCCAAGTGATTCTTTGGCTATGATTAGATAGAGAAGAATGGAACCAGGAAAGAGCAGCCCCACCCAGCTGGACGACAGTGGAGAGGTGTTGGAGCAGAATTGTGTGGTCATCCTTGTCAAAGGCTGCAGACAGGTCGAGAAGGACGAGGAGGGATAGTTTACTTTTGTCCCAGGCACATAGGATGTCATTGGTGGCTTTGATCAGAGCTGTTTCAATACAGTGACAGGGGCAGAAACCTGATTGGAGGGATTCAGACATGGAGTTCTGGGAAAGATGGAAACGGATTTGGGAGGTGTGAACATGTTCAAGAGGTTTGGAGAAGAATTGGGTTTTGAAGATGGGTCAATACTTTGCAGGGACAGCAGAGTTAAGTATTTGATTTTTGAGGAAAGGGTGACAATTTGAAGGAGAGAGGGATGGTACCAGCAGAGAGAGAACTGTGAACAATATCAGTGAACATGGGGAAGTTGGGTAATCAGCAGTTTAGTGGGAAGAGAGTCGATGGAGCAGGAGGTTGGTCTCATGGACAAGATGAGCACTAAGAGGGCAGGAAGGGGGGTGGGAGAGAAACTGAAGAAAGATATGGGCTCAGGGCTCAGATAAGGAGGAACATTATAGAGACAGTTTGTTCCGGTGGGCTAGTGGAAGGGAGGGAAGCAGCAGAGGCAGCTGATCAGATTATCTCCATCTCAGTGACAAAGAGGATCCATGAGCTCCTCACACTTGTTGTTGGAGGTGAGGATGGAGGAGACAGGGGAGAGGGAGAGCCCTTCAAAAGGAGCTAACTTGTATCAGAGATATTAACAATACTTTACATGTTATATTTAACATAAAGATATTTTATTGACCTTAGACAGAATATTAGCCCCGATAACTGAGTGGGAGTTTATTAACACAGCAGAATCAGACCCCAATGAACATGGTTCAGTCCTGGATGTGATTAACAACAGAATTCTGTTTGTTATTTGTGAACTCGCTGGTGTCTCATCAGTTGGGATGACCTGGTGAACCCCTTCCCACACTCGGAGCAGCTGAACGGCCTCTCCTCAGTGTGAATTCGCTGGTGATTCAGCAGGTTAGTCGACACAATGAATCCTTTCCCACATACAGGGCAGATGAAGGGCCTCTCTCCAGTGTGAATTCGCTAGTGTCTCATCAAGTGGGATGACTGAGTGAATCCCTTCCCACACTGGGAGCAGGTGAACGGAGTCTCCCCAGTGTGAACTCGCTGGTGTCTCAACAAATCGAATAAATGAGCGAATCCTTTCCCACACTGGGAACAGGTAAATGGTCTCTCCCCAGTGTGAACTCTCTGGTGTGTCAGCAGGTGGGATGACTGAGTGAATCCCTTCCCACACTCGGAGCAGGTGAATGACCTCTCCCTAGTGTGAATGGGCTGGTGTCTCAGGAGGGTGGATGAATCAACAAATCCTTTCTCGCATACAGAACACTTGAATGGCCTCTCCCCAGTGTGAGTGCGCTGGTGAGTATCCAGCCTGGATGGTTAATTGAATCCTTTCCCACAGTCCCCACATTTCCATGGATTCTCTCTAGTGTGACTGTGCTTGTGTTTCGACAGGTCAGATGATTGGCTGAAGCCTCGTCCACACACAGGACACGTGTACGGTTTCTCCCCACGGTGAAAAGCATTTTTATCTTCCATGCTTAAAATCCGAAGAAATTCAGGTTATGACAAATTCTGCTGCACGGTCAGATTCTGATGAAATGCTGGGTTTCCCGATTGAAAATCCTGGGGAAATAGGTTAAACAGTCAAAAGTGAATGAGACAGAAACCAAAATAACACAAAAACAGGTTGTGAAATTGAGCTGAATGAATCTGGTAATTTGTGGGGCCGGCACGAGGAAAAAGTGACCATGAAAACTGCTGGATTGTTATATTAATCCAACTGATTCACTAATGTCCTTCAGGGAAGGGAACCTTACAACTGTTCAAGGTCTATACAAAACACCAGAATCTACTGGGGGGAATAGAGAGGGAGATAGGAGATGCAAGGATTGAAGGAAAGGGATTTTATGCATCTGCAAATCTATCAAAGTCTCCCAAACACTCATCCTCCACCCACTAGAAGAACCAGGGTAACAGGTGAATGTAAACACCATCACCTCCAATTTCCCCTCCAAATCACACAACGTCCTGACTTGCCTGACATCCAGAACTGGATGATCAGAAATCTCTTCCATTTAAATATTGAGAAGATTGAAGCCATTGTCTTCACTCCCTGACCATCAATGCCTTCCATCTTTCTGACAACTCTGAGTCTGAACCAGACTGTTCACAATCTTGGTGTCATATTTCACCCCAAGCTGAGCTTCTGACTACATATCACTAAGACCGCCTATTTCCACTTCAGTCATTTTGCTTAAGTTCACTCCTTCCCTCATCTGCTGCTGAAACTCATCCATTGCTTTGTTCCCTCTAAACTGGAAAATTCTCAGCTGTCCACATAAAGATGGGGTCATTCAAAACTCTGCTTCCGGTGTCCTTACTCGCACTAAGTCCCATTCGTCCAGCATCCCTTTTCTCACTGAGCTACATGGGCTCCTGGGGAAGCAGCCCCTCAATGTTCAATTCTTCATCCCTGTTTTCAAATCCTTCAGTGACCTAGGCCCCTCACTATCCCTAAAATATCCTGCAACTTACATCCATCCCAGATATCTGGGCTCATCTAATTTTTGCCTATTGAGCATCCCTGATTTTAATTGACCCACCATTGGTGACAGTGTCTTCAGCTGCCCAGGCCATAAGCTCTGGAATTCCCTATTTAGACCTCTCTGCCTCTCCCTCATCCTTTAAAGACTCTGCTTAAAACCTACCTCTTTGACCAAGATATCATCTGCTGTGATATCTCCTCTTGTGCTTAAGTGTTAAATATTACAATATGCTTTGGAACGCTTTATTGTATTCAGCTTGCTATATAAATGCAACTTGTTGTTGATTTGGACATATATCATCACTGACTGGCGATGATGATATATGTCCTCACCTATCGCTGGCCTTCTATTCAGCTCCATCTGTCCCACCACCCTCCACCCCCACTTAAACAGTATAAATCTCATCACATTTCCACTTTTCTTGAGCTCTGAAGAAGGGTCATACGGACTTGAAACATCAACTCTGTTTCTCTCTCTGCAGATGCTGCTAAACCTCCTGCGTTTTTCCAGCATTTTCTATTTGTGTTTAAGACTTCCAGCATCCACAGTATTTTGCTTTTATCGTAGCATTGTGGGAGCACCTTCACCACAGTGACTGCAGTGGTTCAGGAAGAAGGCCCACCAACACCTGACCAACAGACAACTGGGGATTGACAATATCTGCTGGTCTTGTTAGTGACACCAAATACCAAGACTGGAGTTAACAAAAATCTCTGATAAAAAGGAACTATAGAAATATTTGCTTCCAAAACAATACTCTTAAATTGAATGGACAGTGTCCATTTAACAATTCGATCACCCCCAGAACCTACCTCCCTTCACAGACTCACATTGGAAATTGCTGGGCCTGACTGGTTTCCAAACTTCTCGGGGTTAAACCCAGCAGCTTCTCCTCCAATTCCACTCCAGCTCAAAACTGATGCAACAGAGGAGAACACCTGCAGCAAAATACAGGAGGACGATCACCCGCCATTATTACAGAACAATGAGCCATGCATCTGCGCTTGCGCACCCACACCAGGGCCGGGACTAACAACTGTCCCGCATCCAGAATCACCGGGATAAAAACAAAAAGCTACTGCGGATGCTGGAAATCCAAAACAAAAACAGAATTACCTGGAAAAACTCAGCAGGTCTGGCAGCATCGGTGGAGAAGAAAACAGTTGACGTTTCGAGTCCTCATGACCCTTCGGCAGAACTGAGTATAGTTAGGAGAGAGGTGAAATATAAGCTGGTCTAAGGTGGGGGGCGGGGGGACTGAGCGTGGATCTCAGAATGCGACGGGAACAGCAGTCCGAGAAACGTTTTATGTCCCGGAGATACCTGTAAACCTGGGTGGGTTCGAAACAAGAGGGATGGAATTTCAGTTGAAATCCACGTGGGGTGAGTCGGAGACGGAGACAGTCACTGAGAAAGGAAATATGGCTGTGAAAGAGAGAACAAAGCAGTACTTCTTCAGGGAGGGCATTTCTTGAAGAGAGGTGGCAGTCAATTAAACACAGAGATAAAAACAAAAAGCTAAAAGCTACTGCGGATGCTGGAAATCCAAAACAAAAACAGAAACAGAAACAAAAACTTCCTCCAAATAAAAGGTGTGGCTATGGGTACCCGCATGGGCCCCAGCTATGCCTGTCTCTTTATGGGGTATGTGGAACATTCCTTGTTCCAGTCCTACTCCGGCCCCCTCCCACAACTCTTTCTCTGGTACATCGATGATTACTTCGGTGCTGCTTCATGCTCTCATCGGGACCTGGAAAAATTTATTAATTTTGCTTCCAATCTCCACCCCTCCATCATTTTCACATGGTCCATCTCTGACACTTCTCTTCCCTTCCTTGACCTCTCTGTCTCAATTTCTGATGATAGACTGTCCACCAATATCCATTACAAGCCTACCGACTCCCACAGCTACCTCGACTACAGCTCCTCACACCCAGCTTCCTGTAAGGACTCCATCCCATTCTCTCAGTTCCTTCACCTCCGTCGCATCTGTTCTGATGACGCTACCTTCAAAAACAGCTCCTCTGACATGTCCTCCTTCTTCCTTAACTGAGGTTTTCCACCCACGGTCGTTGACAGGGCCCTCAACCGTGTCTGGCCCATATCCTGCGCATCCGCCCTCACGCCTTCTCCTCCTTCCCAGAAACATGATAGGGTCCCCCTTGTCCTCACTTATCACCCCACCAGCCTCCGCATTCAAAGGATCATCCTCCGCCATTTCCGCCAACTCCAGCATGATGCCACCACCAAACACATTTTCCCTTCACCAGCCCTGGCGGCATTCCGTAGGGATCGTTCCCTCCGGGACACCCTGGTCCACTCCTCCATCACCCCCTACTCCTCAACCCCCACCTATGGCACCTCCCCATGCCCACGCAGAAGATGCAACACCTGCCCCTTCACTTCCTCTCTCCTCACCGTCCAAGGGCCCAAACACTCCTTTCAAGTGAAGCAGCATTTCACTTGCATTTCCCCAAACTTAGTCTACTGCATTCATTGCTCCCAATGCGGTCTCCTCTACATTGTAGAGACCAAATGCAAACTGGGCGACCGCTTTGCAGAAGACCTGCGGTCTGTCCGCAAGAAAGACCCAAACCTCCCTGTCGCTTGCCATTTTAACACTCCACCCTGTTCTCTTGCCCACATATCTGTCCTTGGCTTGCTGCATTGTTCCAGTGAAGCCCAACGCAAACTGGAGGAACAGCACCTCATCTTCCGACTAGGCACTTTACAGCCTTCTGGGCTGAATATTGAATTCAACAACTTTAGATCTTAAACTCCCCCTTCCCCCATCCCCACCCCGTTTCTTCCCCCTCCCCTTTTTTTTCAATAATTTATATAGATTCTTCTTTTCCCACCTATTTCCATTATTTTTAAATCTGAAACTAAAACTTTGTTAGTCTTTCCACCCCACCCCCACTAGAGCTGTACCTTGAGTATCGTGCCATCCATTCTTAATTAGCACTTTTCTTAGATAATATCACCATCTTCAACACCCCTTTGATCCTTTTGTCTCTGACATCTTTTGATTATCTGCTCCTATCACTGCTTGCTTATCCCTAAACCACCCCACCCTCAACTTCTCTCTCACCCCGCCCCCCACCTTAAACCAGCTTATATTTCACCTCTCTCCTAACTATACTCAGTTCTGCCGAAGGGTCATGAGGACTCGAAATGTCAACTGTTTTCTTCTCCACCGATGCTGCCAGACCTGCTGAGTTTTTCCAGGTAATTCTGTTTTTGTTCCAGAATCACCGGGAGCAGCAGCCTGGAACTGGGAGTGGGAGAAGCGGGAAGAATGAGGAGAAACAATATAATCCAACACTCACAGCAACCTCCAAACCACCTCCATTCCCGGGATAGTGAGACAGAGTTTAGAAACACTCACCAACACGACTCCAGTGAAACTTCCACGAGGGAAAGGGGGAGCAGTGACTGTGCCTGCTCTGATATAGCCCCAGACCTGTCACTCAAACCCCCTAACTCCGCGCAATTCACAGCTCAATCAACCAGCTTGCAGCTTCCTGCACCTTGATCCCGCCCTGCCCAGGTGTGGGACAGTCAAAGGTGAGTCGTTTGTGTAACCAAGACAGTGGGGGAGGGGTGACCTCCCGCCCTGTGCTGTGTCCCAAATGGTTCCGTCCTCCCCTCCCCCAGGGCTCATTAAACACTGCATGCAGACGGCTGATGGACCTTGGGGGTCCTCATTGATCCTCACAGGTACATTATGCTGCTCCCCACTCCCGATACACTCTGGAAACAAGTTGTTTTTCTTTTTTTCTGCTGTCCCTTCACGTAAACATCTTGTTTCATACAAGTTTTGTTTAAGGCTTGTTTAATCTTTTTTAATTGCAGGGCTATGTGGCAAAGGCAGGGATGTGGCATTAGGTAAATTGTCCCTTCAGGGGGCTAATACGGACATGACTGGCTGAATGGCCTCCTTCTTTTGCTGCAACCATGCTATAATTCTCTGACTTGTCTCTATCACGCTGCTCCATTCAAAGTGATTCCCACCTTCTGGTTTTGTCCCTGGCTCCCTGTTTAACCAAGTAATTCCTCCCCTTTCCCCTGCTCACCCTGTGCAGTGTGTGTGTCCGACTTCCTCCGGACACCTGACCCCACCACCACCCCGGGGCCTTTAACCAACAGCAGCTTTCTGCTTGTCTGGTTTTAGTTTAAATTTACAGAATTGCTGGATTTAGCTTTAAACTCGCCTTAATTGAATCCAGCAAAACTGAAAATTTTTGTCCCACACAACAGGATAGATTCTTATGTTTAAAGTCAGAGCCAAAAATGCAGTTACTGTACTCAACTAAAGAGGCTCTTCATTTTAATCCGCACCAGACCAGCATATAAAACAGTGAACATTATCCCCCAGACCCGAATATAAAACAGTGAACATTATCCTTCAGACCCGAATACAATACAGTGAACATTATCCCGCCAGTCCCAAATATAAAACAGTGAACATTATCCCCAGACCCGAATATAAAACAGTGAACATTATCCCCCAGACCCGAATATGAAAAAGTGAACATTATCCCCCAGACCCGAATATAAAACAGTGAACATTATCCCCCAGACCCGAATATAAAACAGTGAACATTATCCCCCAGACCCGAATACAATACAGTGTACATTATCCCGCCAATCTCGAATATAAAATAGTGAACATTATCCCCCAGACCCGAATATAAAACAGTGAACATTATCCCCCAGACCCGAATATAAAACAATGAACATTATCCTCCAAGGAACGAATATAAAACAGTGAACATTATCCCCCCTAGACTCGAATATAAAAGTGAACATTATCCCCCAGACCCGAATATAAAACAGTGAACATTATCCCCCAGACCCGAATATAAAACAGTGAACGTTCTCCCTCAGGCTCAAATATAAAACAATGAGACTGGAGTTACATGAGATCGAGACTTCTGTTATCGATGTGGCAAATTAATATGGGACAATCTCTATCTTTACAAACTCTCAGTCTACAATCCCGGCATGAATCTGAAAATGCTGGAATTCCTCAGCAGGTCAGGCCTTAATCTGTGTCAAGAGAAACAGAGTTAACGTGACAGCTCTGTGACCTTTCATCTGACCTGAGAATATATAGAAATGTAACAGTTCATTACCAGATCAAAAGGAGACGCTTTACAGACTTCGGGAATCAAAATTTGTGTTCAACAATTTTCTATCATAATCTCTGCCCTCATTTGTTCCTTATTTCTTTGAGTCCTGGTTTTCCTTTCTCATTTATCTCATTTTCTGCACATTGCATTCAGACTGTTGTTATCGTGAGATAAAAACAAAAAGCTAAAAGCTACTGCGGATGCTGGAAATCCAAAACAAAAACAGAATTACAGGTAATTCTGTTTTTGTTTCTGTTGTTCTCGTGCCATTCACACCTAATCTAGAAACAGCTTTTGTGATTTTAATAGTCCCATTACCACTCCCTTTGGCCTTGCATCATGAAACCTTTTGTCAGTTAATCGCTCCCACCCTGCAGCCTTTCACAGACCTGTCCTTCTGTTCCTGTTCCACCTCCCCCATTTCACTGACTCACAGACCTGAAACGGTAATTCTGTTTCTCTCTCTACAGATTCTTCCAGACCTACTGAGTGTTTCTAGTTTTTACTCTTTTCATTTCATATTTTAAGCATTGCAGTAATTTTTGTTTCTCCATTCCAAGCACTCTACCTGATATTATTAATAATTCAATTCAGTTATTCATAAATTAATTTATCTGTACTTTATTTTTTGAATTCTGATTATTTATTGAGCTATTTATCAGTTATCAGTGTCTTTAAATGTTACAATTTCACAACTCCTCACGTTTTTCTCACACTTCCTGGCACTAATATTAAATCTTTAGTAATCTTAAATGGAAGGGTCAGCATAGCATTGACAGACCAGTCAGTTTAACCTCTGTGTGGGAAAGCATTTAGAAGCAGCAATTCACGTTAAAATTAGGTCACTTGTACAATTTGTTCAGGACAATCGTGTTGAACTAAATTTCTTGAGTTTTTGATAAGGCAACAGAGAATGTTGATGAAGGTAACACGGTTGATGTGCACATGAACTGCTAAACGGCATTTGATACAGTGCCAAGTAACAGGCTTGTCAGCAGAGTTAAAATCCATGGGGCAGAGGCAGCATTGGCTGTGTGACAGGCAACAACATGCATGGTGAACGGTTGCTTTTTCAAATTGAGGAAAAGTATACAGTGGGATCACAAGGGGTCGGTGGTCAGACCACTGATTTCTTGATATATATTAATGACCTAGACTTGTGTGTGCAGGGCTGCATTTCAAAATTTGCAAATGACACCACATTTTCAAGTTGTGTTTACAGTGGGGAGGATGATGATAAACCTCAAGAGGTGGTGGAATGGGCAGACAGGTGGCAGATAAAATTTAATTCAGAGGTGTGAAGTGATTCATTTCGGTAGGAAGAACAAGGAGAGGCAATATAAAATAAAGGATACAAGTGTAAAAAGGTGCAGGAGCAGCGTAATCTGGGGCTATATGTACACAAATCATTGAAGATGGCAGGGCAGGCTGAGAAAGCAGTGAATAAAACATGTGGAATCCTGGGTTTTATGAATACACGAATAAAGTACAAAATCAACCAAGTTAGAATAAACCTGAATAAAACACTGGTTTGGACCCAACTGCAGCATTGTGTCCAATTCTGAGCTTTAGGAAGAATGTGAGAGTGTGCAGGAAAGATTCACGAGAGATGAGGAACTTCAATTAGGTTAGGTGAAGTTGGTTTGTTATCCTTGGAAGGGGAACCGTTCTCTTGCATCTTTTCTGGACCCTCTGTCTTCACTTCCTTCCGAAATTGTAGCCATTCAGTAGCGGTGGTGTTGAAAACTTTCTTTCATGGAATGAGGGCGGGGCCAGCATTTGTTGCCCTTGGAGCAAGTGCTTGCCACACCATTTCAGAGGATTATTAAGAGTAACCACATTTCAGTGTGGACCTGGAGTCACATGTCAGACCAGGTAAGGACGGCAGATTTCTTTCCCGAAAGGACATTAGTGAACCAGGTGGGTTTTTATGACAATCGACAATGGCTGAATTGTCGCCCGTATTGAGACTCGCTTTCAATTCCAGATTTAATAATTGATTTTAAATTCCACCAGCTGCTGTGGTGGGATTTGAACCCCTGTCCCCAGAGCATCAAACTGGTTTTCTGGATTATTAGTCCAGTGACATTCCCACTGTGACACTCCCCCAATATATATTTTTATTTATTTGTAGCCAACAGTTTAGTATTTGTCAGTATTTTGTTCCATGTGGTTTCTATTCTGAGTTTCAGACAGTTTCTGTGCCAAGTGGACGAGGTGTTTAAAGTTCATTCATTTGCCCCTTTTCCATCTCCAGGTCCGGGAAAGACACAGAGAATAATGTCCCCTCATTAAGTATCTGTTGACGAGACTGAGATGGACAATTCCCACTCCCCATCTTTCCGGTGGATAATGGATGTTCTGTTACATTCAGGTTTCTCTATAATTTGATCGCTAATTTTATTGAGTTTTTATTTTTATTTTTTCCGAGACCCAGACCCAGGGTAACGGCCGCCATCTTGTTTCAACAGGGAGCAGGGCGCATGCGCGGCCTTCTTGTGGATGTGACAGTGAGTGAGTCCATGGGCCATTTGCATATTCAGGGTGAGAGGTGGCAGCCCCTGTGGGGCTGATCCTCAACCTCTGGCGATACTTCAGCCCCACAGTCCTAATCTCTGGCTGCCCAGTGTAAAGGGGGGGTGGTAGGGAGGGGTGGGGGGTGTGGTGGATAAATCAGAGAATCTTCTCCTGTAAATGTTCATGGGCCTGTTTAAAACAGGAATTTCTAGATCCAGGATGGGTGACACACATGAGGGTGGTCACACTGGCTGCCGACCTCTTTTCCATGGCCTTGCCCGTGCCCGGGTGGCCCTGGAGAGGGAACATGCGGTGCCCACCGGTATGCTTGATACCTCCCACAGCCGGTGGGCACCTCAGAGTACAGAGTGTCTCATAGACACTGGAAACAACATTCTGGTTTAGTTAGGAAGGTTCCCTTTGCTTTTATTGGGACTTTGTTGCTGATTTGAACTTCTTTCAGTTTGATTGGACCACATGTTTGGGTGAAGAATGTACCAAAGAAACTCGAATTTTCTGTTTTGAATTTCTATCCTGTATTTACGATGAAGATTTTTGTAAACTCCTTTTACAGGGTACAAGAGGGAGATGATTTGCAGATAGGAACCTAAAACCAAACTTCACATCAAGATCTGACAGAGTCACTCGATTCACCAGGAAACATAGAAACATAGAAAATAGGAGCAGGAGTAGGCCATCCTGCCCTTCAAGCCTGCTCCGCCATTCATTATGATCATGGCTGATCATCCAACTCAGTAGTCTTCTCCCGCTTTCTCCCCATATCCTTTGATCCCTTTCGACCCAAGAGCTATATCGAACTCCTTCTTGAAAACATACAATGTTTTTGCCTCAACTACTTCCTGTGGTAGTGAATTCCACAGGCTCACCACTCTCTGGGTGAAGAAATTTCTCCCCATCTCAGTCCTCAATGGTTTACCCCATATCCTTAGACTGTGACCCCTGGTTCTGGACTCCCCCACCATTGGGAACATCCTTCCTGCATCTGCTCTGTCTTGTCCTGTTAGAATTGTATAGGTTTCTGGGAGATCCCGCCTCATTCTTCTGAACTCCAGCGAATATAATCCTAACCGACTCAATCTCTCCTCATATGTCAGTCCCGCCATCCCAGGAACCTGTCTGGTAAATCTTCGCCTCACTCTGTCTGTAGCAAGAACATCCTTCCTCAGATAAGGAGACCAAAACTGCACACAATATTCCAGGTGTGGTCTCATCAAGGTCCTGAATAATTGAAGCAAGACACCCCTGCCCCTTACTCGAATCCTCTCGCTCTGAAGGCCATTTGCCTTCTTTACTGCCTGCTTACCTTCAGTGATTGGTGTACGAAGACACCCAGGTCTCGTTGCACATTCCCCTCTCTCAATTTACAGCCATTCAGGTAATTATCTGCCTTCCGGTCTTTGCTACCAAATTGGATAACCTCACATTTATCCACATTATACTGCATCTGCCATGCATTTGCGCACTCACTCAGATTGTCCAAATCACACTGAAGCATCTCTGCATCCTCCTCACGGCTCATCCTCGCACCCAGCTTTGTGTCATCTGCAAACTTGGAGATATTACATTCAGTTCCTTCATCTAAATCATTAACGTATATTGTGAATAGCTGTAGTCTCAGCACCGATCCCTGCGCTACCCCACTAGTCACTGCCTGCCATTTCAAAAAAAGACCTGTTTATTCCTACTCTTTGTTTCCTGCCTGCCAACCAGTTTTCTATCCATATAAATACACAACCCCCAATCCCAAGCGCTTTAATTTTACACGCTAATCTCTTATGTGGGACACTGTCGAAGGCCTTCTGAAAGTCCAAATAAATCACATCCACTGGCTCCCCCTCATCAACTCTACTAGTTACATCTCGAAAAATTCCAGTAGTTTTGTCAAGCATGATTTCCCTTTCATAAATCCATGCTGGCTCTGTCCCATATTGCCACTGTTTACCAAGTGCTCAGCTATTAAATCTTTTATCATGGACTCTAGAATTTTACCCACTACCAACGTCAGGCTGACTGGTCTATAATTCCTGATGTTGGACCTGGATATCATTGATCCTTGACTGTGGAAGGAGAAATATTTGTCTGTTCTATCTGTGGGAAAAGATTTCAAACATCAGTGTGACTGGAAAAGCACCGAGACACAGACACGCCCGAGTAAGAGTGCTCCAGTGGAAAGAGCTTTAACCTGTTACACCATCTGAAAAAAAATCTCACCATGCACAATGGGGAGAAACTGTGCAAGTGTTGTGTGTGTGGGCAAGGATTCAAGTGATCGTCCAACATGGAGAGACATGGGGACACCGAAATGTGGGGACTGTGGGGAGGGATTCAGTTCCCCATCTGAGCTGGAAACTCATCAGCGCACACACACTGGGGAGAGGCCTTTCATCTGTTCCGAGTGTGGGAAGGAATTCACTCTCCTAACCCACCTCAAGTGTTGCGACTATGAGAAGAGCTTTAAAATCAAAAGGAATCTGCTGATACACCAGTGAGTTCACACTGGAGAGAGGCCATTAACCTGCTCTGAGTGTGGGAAGAGATTCACTCAGTTATCCAACTTGCTGACACACAAGCGAGTTCACACTGGAGAGAGGTCGTTCACCTTCACTGACTGTGGGAAGGGATTCACTCAGATCAGTACCCTCAGTTGATATCAACTTGTTCACTCTGACAAGAGACCTTTTAAACGTTCTGACTGAAAAGTGCTTTAAAATCAGAAAGATTCTGCTGACACACCAGTAAGCTCACACTGGGCAGAAACCATTCAACTGCTCCAAGTGTGGGCAGGGATTCACTCAGCTTACCCAGCTCACTTCACATCAACGTGTTCACTCTGAAAAGAGACCTTTTAAATGTGCCGACTGTGTGAAAAGCTACAAAAGCAAAATGGATCTGCTGACACACCAGCCAGTTCACACTGGAGAAAGGCCATTGACCTGCTCCGTGTGTGGGAAGGGATTCATTCACCCATCCCTCTGGCTGAAACACCAGCGAGTTCACACAGGAGAGAGACTGTTCACCTGCTCCGTGTGTGGGAAGGGATTCAGTCATTTATCCACCCTGCAGACACACCAGTGTATTCACAAGTGACTCCTGGGGTTGGATTCTGTTGTTATTGCTGCTGTAAATCACATCCAGGACTGAACCATGCTCTTTCCGACAGTTGGGGTTTGTTTCGTCTGATGTTAATAATCCCTGTAACTGGGCTGGAGTTTAATATTCTGGATAAAGGTTAAATAAATCAGCTTTGTGTCAAACATTGTCGACATATTAGTTGAGGCATTGAATGCAAGAGCAGGGTCGTTATGGAGCAGTATAAAGCATTAGTTAGGCCACATTTGGAGTACTCTGTGCAGTTCTGTTTGCCACACAATAGGAAGGGTGTGATTGCACTGGAGAGGTTGCAGTGGAGGTTCATTCAGGATGTTGCCTGGGCTGGAGAGTTTCAGCTATGAAGGGTGACTAGATAGGCTGGGGTTGTTTTCCTCAGAGCAGAGAAGGCTGAGGGGGGACCTGATAGAGGTGTACAAAATAATGAGGGGCATAGATAGGGTGGATAGGAAGACATTTTTCTCTTTAGTGGAGGGGTCAATACTCAGGGGACATTGATTTAAGGTAAGGGGCAGAAGGTTCAGAGGGGAGTTGAGGATTTTCTTTTCACCCAGAGGGTGGGGCTATCTGGAACCTGCCAGCGAAGCCTACATCCCGTGAATGACTTTTTAAAAAAGACAACACTTTCATCCCAGGAATCAACCGAGTGAACTTTCTCTGAAATGCCTCTCATATAACTGTCCATAATCAAGATTATCCCATAACTATGTTATCATAAGGTACGAATGATACGAGCTGGAACTTGGTCTTTCTTATTTTTCAATCCATTTGCTAACAGAATCTCCCCCTCCCTTCCCCAGATTCGGACAATGATTAACTGAGACTCAGTCTCTATTGGCGGACTTAAAAGTGGATAAATCCCCAGGTCCAGATGAAATGTGGAACTCAGGGTGAAAGAGGCAGGAACCTTCACAACATTTAAGAAGTATTTAGATGAACACTTGAAATACCACAGCTTACAGGGCTACGGGCCAAGTGCTGGAAAATGGATGGAGGAGATGGGGTTTGATGATGGGCACTGCAGGAATTCACCAAGGCTCCTTCGACAGCACCATCCAAACCCATGATCACTACCATCTAGAAGGACAAGGGCAGCAGATAGATGGGAACACCGCCACCTGGAAGTTCCCCTCCAAGTCACTCACCATCCTGATATGGAAATATTTTGCCATTCCTTCACTGTCGTTGGGTCAAAATCCTGGAACTCCCTTCCTAACAGCATTGTGAGTGTACCTACACCACATGGTCTGCAGCGGTTCAAGAAGGCAGCTCATCACCACCTTCTCAAGGGCAACTAGGGATGGGCAACAAATGCTGGCCCAGCCAGCGAAGCCCACATCCCATGAATGAATAAAAAAAAACAGAACATGAGTGATTATTGTGGCCAGTAGAATGAAACAACGTTTTAAATTATCAAGGCATTAACACATATTCCATAGAAAAATTGTCTCTCAAACATTCAGGAAAGAATTAAACACATTGAACAGATCAAAGCGAGTCAAATTAATTTGAAGAAGGAAATAGAATCTGGATTTAGAAAATATCCACGAAGTGGATGCAGGTGAACAGAGCTGGAGAATCTTTAAAGTCCGTGCATGAACTTTTGTTTGAACCAGATGTAATTACAACATGTCTATAATTTAGAATTGTGTGAGATGATTGGCAGATGTGGAGGATGAATATAAGTCGATAGTTATCACATTTTAGTGGAAAAGTTTTGACATTTACTCTTGGTGGCAGCTCAAAGGTTTGTGTGGCTGATTCTGATCATTCTAGTAGCTTTAGTGTGTTATCTATGGTTTGTCATCAAGAAATTAGGAAAACAAGCTCGGAGCTTAGAAATAGTGAGGTTAGTCAGAAATCAGTTGTGAGAAGTCAGAAAGGGTATTCTCTTCTCTAGGTGGGGAGATCTGTGAGAAATAACCGTCTAATTAACCTTATAAAATCTTCAGAAATGTATTGAACATTATAAGAAGAGCTCTCTCTCTCTCTTCCCCTTGTTTAGGAAGAAAGATTCCTGGCTTGATAAACATAGGACAATGTATCCCTATGATAACTCATAGGGATGGTCTCAGTCGTTATGGGATGGAATTTGTAGTAGTGATTGAAGACAATTTCTTTTGTCTTCAATTTTTAATTGAGGAAATTCCTGCTCATCCAGTACTGAATGTGGGATAAGCAGTTTGATAATTTAGTAACAGTGGAGGAATGGAGAGGGATGGTGGTGAGGGAGAGCTGGGTGTTGTCAGTGTACATGTGAAAACTAACACGGTGCTTTTGGATAATGCCACCTAGTGGCCGCATGTAGATCGGAAATGGGAGGAGGCAAAGAGAGATCCTTTTTTTAGGATGGGTCAGGATGGTGGATTTAAAGGTGCGAGGGTCAGTACCAGAAGAGAGAGAGACAAAACTGTGAATAATATCAGCTAACATGGAGAAGTTGGGTGATCAGTAGTTCAGTGAGAGTGGGGTCAGTACAGCAGAAAGTGGGTCTCATGGACAAGATGAGCACTGAGAGGGCATGAGGGGAGATGGAAGAGAAACTGGAGAAAGATGTGAGTTCAGGGCTCAGACAAGGGGGAATTTTAGAGACAGTTTGTCCCAGTGGGCGTGTGGAAGGGAGGGAAGCAGCAGAGGCAGCTGATCGGATTGTCTCAACGTTATGACAAAGAAGATCCATGGGCAGAATTTTGCCCTTGGCGTGCGGGCTCAGCGGGGACGAGTGGTGCAGTCAGGAAGCTGACCGCTGCCTGCAATCAGGCCCGGAAAGCAATTTCATGCTGGAAACCAATTAAGGCCTGCGCTGCGTGAAATGTGAGCAGCAGTGCTCAGCGCTGCCTGTGCGGCCGGGGGAAGGAGTGCGAGCTGAGCGAGTGTGACCTTTGTGCATACACGTGAGAGCGAGCTACATAATCTCCCTGAGGCAGAGAGCTATCTCAGGGAGATGGAATGATTTTAAAAAATATATTCATAAAGATTTTATACATGTTATGAAACATATCCCCTCATGTCACTCTGTCACATGAGCAGGGAGATGTTTTTAATTAATAAGATAAAAGCAAAACACTGCAGAGCAGTACTTCTTCAAGATAGGCATTCCTGGAAGAGAAGTGGCAGTGAATTAAATAAGATAAAAGCAAAGTACTGCAAAATACTTTTGCAAAAAAGCAAAATTCTTTTTGTCTCTCCAGAGACACTGTCAGACCTGCTAAGTTTTTCCAGCATTTTCTGTTTTTGTTTCAAGCTTTTAATTCAAGTGTAAAATTTGATTTGCTTCAGGCGACCTCGTCCCGTCCGTGGATGAGGTTTCCTGAAAAAGGTAAAGGCCGTTTGGCCTTTTCATCCACCCGCCAATGATTAGGTTCGATGGGCAGCGTAAATTTGAATTTAATTAACTTCTTAGTGGCCTGACAGGCTTCTTAATTGTTGGTGAAATATTGCGGGACTGCGCGATAACGTCGGGACGCTCGCCCGCCGAGTGTAATTTTCTGCCCCATGAGCTCCTCACACTTGTTGTTGGAGGTGAGGATGGAGGAGACGGGGGTGAGGAAGAGCCCTTCAAAAGGAACTAACTTGTGTCTGAGAGATTAAAAACACTTGACACAGGGTGAGTTTAACACAAAGCTGATTTATTTGACTTTTATCCAGAATATTACTCCCTATAACTGACCTGGAGTTTATTAACATCAGCAGAAAAAGATGCCAATGAACATGGTTCAGTCCTGGATGTGATTTCACAACAACATCCAATCACTGTAGTTACTTGTGAACTTGCTAGTGTCTCTTTAAATGGTATAAGCAAGTGAATCCCTTCCCACACCCTGAACAGGTGAATAGCCTCTCCCCAGTGTGAACTCGCTGGTGTGTCAGCAGAAGGGATGATTGAGTGAATCCCTTCCCACACTCAGAGCAGTTGAACGGTTTCACCCCAGTGTGAACTTGCTGGTGTGTCAGCAGGTAGGATGACTGAGTGAATCCCTTCCCACACTCGAGGCAGGTGAAAGGTCTCTCCCCAGTGTGAATTCGCTGGTGTAGAATGAGTTGAGATGATCGCCTGAACCCAGTCCCGCAGTGAGAGCACCTGAACGGTCTCTCGTCAGTGTGAACACGTTGATGACGTATCAGTTCTCCAGAACTTTTATAGCATTTCCCGCAGTCTGGGCATTTAAAAGGTCTCTCGTCAGAGTGAACAAGTTGATGGGACATCAGATTCCCGGAACTTTTATAGCATTTCCCACAGTCCGCGCATTGAAAAGGCCTCTCCCCAGTGTGAACTCGCTCATGTATCAGTAGGTTGGATGAGGTAATGAAGCCCTTCCCACACTCGGAGCAGGTGAACGGTCTCTCCCCAGTGTGAATTCACTGGTGTTCAGTGAGATGAGATAATCACCTGAACCCAGTCCCACAGTGAGAGCACCTGAACGGTCTCTCGTCAGTGTGAACACGTTGATGACGCCTCAGTTCCCCAGAACTTTTATAGCATTTCCCACAGTCTGGGCATTTAAAAGGTCTCTTATCAGTGTAAACTCGCTGGTGTGTCCTCAGGCTGGATGACTGACTGAATCCTTTCCCACACTCAGAGCAGGTGAATGGCCTCTCCCCAGTGTGAGTGTGGCAATGAGTTTCCAGCTCAGACAGGGATCTGAATCCCTTCCCACATTTCCACAGTTTCTCCCCATTGTGAACAGTGCCTTTTCCTTCCATGTTCAAAATCTGATGATATTTAGGTTACACTAATTAGTCAACTCTGTCAGATTCTGATGTGATGTTTAGTTTCAGTTTCCCGACTGCAAATCCTCCCCTTCTAATACCCTGTGAAATTGATTTAAAACAGAAAAAAGGGAGTGAGAGAGAACCCACAAAAACACAAAGGCAGGTTGTGAAATTGAGCTGAATGAATCTGGTAATTTGTGGGGCCGGCACTAGGAAAAAGTGACCATGAAAACTGCTGGATTGTCATAAAAACCCAACTGGTTCACTAATGTCCTTCAGGGAAGGGAACCTGCCACCCGGTCTGGGCCTACACAAGACTCTGGCCTACAAGGGAGGAGAGGGAGACAGAGGTTGGAGAGGCAGGGGGTGAAGGGATATCTACAACACCAGAAGAACTTTGACAAAGTCTCCAGAAACCTCAACCACCTAAAGGACATGCGTAGCAGGTGTATGTGAACACCATCATCTCCAAGATCCGTTCCAAGTTACACACCATCCTGATTTGTCTGGATCAACAGAAATTTCCTCCATTTAAATATTGTGAAGGCTGAAGCCATTGTCTTCAGTCCCCACTACAAACTCCACTCCCTGACCACCAGCTCCATCCCTCTTACTGGCAAATGTCTGAGGCTGAACCAGACTGTGCATAGGAACATAGGAGCAGGAGTAGGCCATTCAGCCCATTCTGCTCCACCATTCAATCCATTCGAAGTCTTTTCCCACACTATCCATATATCCCTTTATGTAACTGCTCAACCTGTCATCCATTCCTTTGTTCCATCTAGACTTAATTCTCCGAACACACTCCCGGCCGGCCTCCCACATTCAGCCTCCCAGTAATCCAAAACTCTGCTTACTCATACCAAGTCTTGTTCACCCATCACCCCTGTACTCACCGACTTACAAAGCCTCTGGGTTAAGGAGAACTTCAATTTTAAATTTCTCATCCTCGTTTTCAAATCTCTCCATGATCTCTCCCTCCTTGCCTCTGTAATCTCCTCCAGCCTCACCACCCTCCGAGATATCTGCGTTCCTCTAATTCTGACCTGCTCAGCATTCCTGATTTTAACTGCTCCACCTATGGTGTCTCCCCCTAACAGCTGCCAAGGCCACAAGCTCTGAAATTTCCCCCTAAACCTCTCCACCTCACTTTCCTCCTTTAAGATAATCCATAAAACCAACTCATTTAGTAAACTTTTGTCCATCTGCCCTGATATCGCTTCACGTGGCTCAGTGTCAAATGTTGCTTTCTAACACTCCTGTGAAACACCTTGGTATGTTCTATTACACAATAGAATTAATTAATTACCATTTTAGGGTGGGCAGAATTTGATGGTCAACATAGGTGCTAAAGTGGAAGAGAAATAGACTATAGCTCAGGAAAAACAATTCCTGAAAGATACTGTGGGAAGATAAAGCTGGTGAGACAGCAGCACATAGTCAGGGGATGGGCAGCAGTGGAAACCTCATTTAGACACAGTTGGCAGAAGGAACATTAGAATCCTAAACATAGTTAAAATACACTCATCATTAGAGACAGAGAAAGTTAGACAATGGCAGAGAGGTGATCAGGGAGGGCAGAGGATGAAACAGAGCAATGGATGAACACGGATTCAGATCCACAGTAAAGGATTCACACCAGGCCCAGAGCCATGAAACCTCTCATAGATAACAGAGTACAGGACTAAAAGCTCTAAACTATCGATGAATAGTCAAGAATACTCAATTCTGAAACAATTTCAGTTTTTAAATTTAAAATCTCCTGCTGCAGCCTGCAGCTGGAAAGATATCAGAAGCACTGGAGTCAGAGAAAAATCTCCCAGTTGAGGAAATACCTGGGGAGCGGGGTGATGTCACCGTGTAATTGTCGATGTGTGATGATGTCACCGTGTAATTGTCGATGTGTGATGATGTCACAGACACAAACAAAGAGCATCTGGATCTGTGCAAACCAGTGATCACCACATCTTATGAAAGAGGGTCCTTGAGAAGGTGCAAAGGAGATCTACCAGAGTGGGTAAGGGATGAGGGATTTTAGTTGTAAGGTTAGTTTGGAGAAACTGGGGGTTGTTCTCCTTGGAGTAAAGTGGATTGAGGGGAGATTTGATGGAGGTGTACAAGATTATGATAGGGTGAGGTAAGACAGATAAAGGTGTTCACATTAGTTGATCATAAAAGGATTACAGACGCAGATTTTAGATTTGAGGCAAGATCTACAGGGGGGATGTGAGGAAAAATTTTTACACAGTGAGTGATTGAGTGATCTGGAACTCAATGCTTTACGCTCAGAGACCTATAATATTCTGGTCCTGATGAATCAAGTGACTGTCGGATCTTGATGTGAAGTTTGGTTTGAGTTTCCCGTCTGCAAATCCTTCCCATTGGAAATCCTGTAAAAAGGAGATTATAAAAAAATCCATGACTGTCAGTGCAGGATAGAAATTGAAAGAGACAAAAATTCCTCTTGGTTTGAGTTTGCTGTGTGTAAATCCTTCCCTTCTGACCCCCTGTAAAAGGAGTTTCCAAAATCCATCCCTATCAGTCCAGGATAGAAATGCGCAACATTCTCTCCTCTTGCTGCTGGACCAGGATGACCGCGCATGCGCCCTGCTGCACAGTTCCTCCTCCCCCCCCCGCCGGACCGAGCAGAGGGGGAGATTCAGCCATTTCCGGTCTATTTGCTGCAAGCGCGGGACCGGTAGTTTCTTTTTAAGGGTCTGCGTCCCGTACCGAGTGTTTATGAAGACTCCCTGTCCACTCCACTGGCTCCATTCCTCCCGCCCATCCACTAACTCTGTTTTTCTGCTGCCGTCGCCATTTTCTTACCAGCTCTCTGGCTCCGGTCACAGGACAACAGTGCGCATGCTCACGTAGGAGGCCGCAATGCGCAGGTGCCAAATATACTCAGCAATCCGCATGAGCGAGGCCTTGGTGTTCTGGATAGGACACCTTCTGTCCCGCTCTGAATGCTGGGTGAAAGCCCCGCCATTGGAAAGCGATATTCGTGCATGTAAAATTATGTTTCATGTTCCGATGATGTTTGGCCGCTTAGAGAGAAAATTTAAAATTATTAATTCGATTAATAGAACAATCAATGTACACGGGCTTCCACCATACTTCTGTCCTGGGTGTAATTAACAACAGTTAAAACCCCTACAGTGAGATGTGAATTCACTGGATTCTCAGCAGCCGGGTGAAGAAATGATTTTTCCTTCCATACGCCGAGCATTTAAACTCTGCCTTGTCAGTCACAACGTGACTGTTGGAAATTAAATCCTTTGAACTTTTAAAGCTGGATTGTTAACAGGTGGCCAAACTGAGAAAATCCCTTTGCAGAGTTTTCTCCATCAGATGTGACTGCTGCTGTGTCAACTAATGAGGTGATCGAGGGAATCCATTTCCACATTCAGCTGGTGAATGATGTTTTTGCAGTGTGACTTTACCCAGGAGTGTCCAGCTCAGACTTGGATCTCTAATCCTTCTGGCAATGAGATCTACATTCTACTCAACGAAAAGAGAAAGACAATGCTATAACTCTGAAATAAAAGGCAATATTTTGGAACTAAAACAGCTCTGGTAGCATCTGTGGAGAGAGAAACATAGTTTTCATTTCAGGTCTGTGGCTTTTCAGCACATCAGTGCACAGACCTGAAAACATAACTCTGGTTCTCAATCCACAGAAATTCCCAGATATGCTGAGTATTTCCATCATTTTGTGCTTTTATCTCTGTTTAACGACGTTGCCTCTGAATTGGACATTGGATTTATTGGTGACTAACTTTTATTGATTCTCGTCTATCTGCAAGTGGAAACATCTTCCAAACCCTTTTCTAATATTAACGGCTTTGCTGAGGACATCCCTCAACTTTTTCTCCACAGAAAGGCTTTTTAACCTGTTCAATCTCTTTTGAATGAGATAAATTTCCAATTCTGGCATAATTCCAGTAAACCTTTCTTGCACCTTCTCCAGTACTTCTAGATCCACCTGAGACTTCAAACTCATCATTTCCCCCAAATGCCGATATACTGCAAGGATCAGTATTTCAGTGGGGGAGAGGACTATGATTTCAATCTGTTATTTACCAACCTCCCTTTCAGCCATTTTTCCACAAGCAGAACTTAAGATGAGATGAACACATCCAATGAAAAGATGTGGAAAGTGGTGTGTTACTTTTATTTGTGACTAACTCAATCTTGCATTCTGTAAATATTGCTCGGAGGTTTTGTGAATGGGATATTATCTACCTGTGATTTCCTGAGCCCGTGCTTGGTGCAGTGGGAGATTTGGCCCTGTTGCTGCATCCCAGAGATAGACAGTAACCCGCTGATTGAAACTGCAATTGCCACTTTCCCCTGCTGGCTGTTGGAGAGTGACGGGCCAGATAATTGCTGTTTCCTACTTTTCCCTGTCTCACTCACTGCGGAGCTGAGGAAGAGCGAATATTTGATGGGTTTAAAAGCAAAATACTGTGGATGCTGGAAATCTGAAACAAAAACAAAAATAGCTGGAAAAACTCAGCAGGTCCGACAGCATCTGCGAAGAGGAAGACAGTTAACTTTTCGAGTCCATATGACACTTCTGATGAACGGACGCAGATGCTGTCAGACCTGCTGAGTTTTTCCTACTATTTTTGTTGTATTTGATGCGTTTGTTTGAATCCAATAATTACATAGGTTTCTAATGGGTTAGATGTAAGTACATGGGAGATGTAATTGTTTTCTAATTAGAAGCTAAATGGCAAGCAGGGGGACAGATTCATAAATCAATGAAAGCAGCAGCTCTCCCACTGAACCCTCACTCAGGTAAATGCAGCAACATATAAATTGTGAGAAAATATTTCGTGATACAAGTGTTACAGAATCAATTTCATGGATATGTCTAACCAGCATTAGTAACCCCAGCACTGACAAATTTCAATCAACACAACCAATAAATACTGAAAACTCACCTCTTTACAGATGCTGCCTTGCCTGCCAAATATTAACAGAATCCTCTGGGTTTAATTCACTACCTTATTACACATGTAAACAGTCTCCAAAGAGACTACCAAAAATTGCAAATAGTGACTTTGTTGCAAGTCACCATAGTGGGGTATTGGGAAAAGTTTTCAATAAGCAATAATCACGCCTCAGTTAAACCTCATTGGCTACAATACTGCCACTGCACAAACCTAATGGAGTCTTACCGGACAAATGGTGGTCTAGCAAACACAAACTGTTCACACTTATGGTGAGCAAAATGAATTGATTTCAGCGCATTACACATTCTTGCCTGGGATTGAGTTTATTTACTTATTTTTAAAAATTATATCAGCAGATTGAAACATTATTTATCAGCCAGAATGTTGAAATGAGATGGAAAGGATTATGGGATGGAAATATACTAACCCACCCTATGATGCCTTGTGAAATGAAATAATGCCTTGTTTGGGGGGAGAGCACATGTCAGATCTCCCCAGATGGCAGTTTAAACGGTTGTGTTAACCCACTCTAACATAGCTACGATTAACACTACTTTGAACGTTATTTATAAATAATAATTTTCGAAAACTCTGGACACAGTAATGGCTTCTTGTGCATTGCCAGTTCAGACTCAGTGAAGGGAGTGGGAGCAGGGAGAAGACTTTTCTGCTTCATGTTGACACATTGTTGGGAACTGGACAGAGCAATTCTGATGAATCATGCATCCCTAGTTGCTGATGCTGCCGAGTGCTTCCAGCTTTATTTTTTACTTTTAAATTTCAAGATTCGTCTTCTGCAATTATTATTTTTACAGATCTGCATTTCAATTGATTCTCATCTTGTTTTCAATTTGTGATTGGTAGTTTTTCAGTTTTGAGTATCCATGCACAGAATGTGAGACAGCATTTATTGCCAATCTCTTCTTGCCCTTGAAAAGTTGATGGTTAGCTGCCTTCTTGAACCGCTGCAGTCCATGTGGCGTAGGTACACCCACAGTGCTGTTAGAGAGGACTTAATCATGATACAACCTTTCAGAGCCAATAATTAAACTTGGCTCAAATAAATTAAGTGGAGAAATAAAAGCAAAATGTTACTTAAAAGGTACTGAAACAAGATATTTATTCATGTGCCGATATAATACACTTTTATTTAATTAATTTATTAACCTGTGTGCGCTGCTCCAACCGTATTTTTCAACCCATCTTTTGAAGACTCCAGCCAACCAAAGAAAGTAATCAAATTTAAATCAGCAACCTCGAACTTTATATTCACCCCCTTTCAGCTAAGGTGGTGTTTTTGTGCTAAGCAGACTGCATAAAATCCAAAGGAAGACATTTTATTAAATGGAAGTGACTTCCATCCCATCTTAACTGGGTATTCTTAATTATTGCGCACGTGTCCTCTGAAGGCTACGGCACATTTGTAACATTTAAACTGTTAAACTGACCTCTGAGTTTAAGACCACTGCTGTAAATGGAGAAATCCAACTAAACTG
This sequence comes from Cetorhinus maximus, assembly GCF_964194155.1. Lineage (NCBI taxonomy): Eukaryota > Metazoa > Chordata > Chondrichthyes > Lamniformes > Cetorhinidae > Cetorhinus > Cetorhinus maximus. The sequence goes on along the minus strand of NC_135901.1, from coordinate 36,722,949 downwards.
ATAGTTGTAAGTGTTTGTGAATATCAGGCTTCAGGTCAGTAGCTGAAATTGACATGGTGATGTTACCACTAGCCTAGTATTCTAGAGATTTAGGGTAATGCTCTGTGGACCGATGTTTGAATCCCACCGCGGCAGATGGTGAAATTTAAGTTCAGTAAAGATCTGGAATTAAAAATCTGATGATAACCAGTGCTGGTTGTTTGGAAAAAAAACTAATGTCCTTTAGGGATGGAAATCTGCTGTCATAACTGTCCCCACAGCAATGTGGTTGACTCTTAAATGCGCTCTGAACAAGGCAATGAGGGATGAACAATAAATGCTGGCCTAGCTCGTGGCATCTACACCCACATCCCATGAACAAATGCAAAGAAAACAGTTAATCCAGCTCAGAAATAGAGCCCAAATGCTCAAGTATTTCTACCCAGCTGTACGATGCAGATGCCAGTGACCGAGCTAGCTCCTTTCTGTCCCCTCAGCTCCATTCCTACCGTGTGGAGCTGAACAACAACAATTTTCACTGATTGACATTTAATCCAATGAAACACCGCAAAGCACTTCACAGGAAACATTCTCAAAGTTTGATAATGACCCACCCAGAAGGAGATATTAGGATGGGTGGCCAGGAACTTGGTAAAAGGGATGAATTTTAAGGAGCGTCTTAAAGGAGGGGAGAGAGTGACAGAGGCGGAGAGTTTGAGGGAGGGAATTCCATATCTTGGAGCCTTGGCAGCTGAAAGTGAATGAAAGATGAAAGTGAGATTGAAGTTGCTGCTGAGAGCCGAATGATGAATTGGCTCTAACTTCCTGAAATTTCCTTATCCATCTTTCAGAAGTGAGTCAAATCGTGAAGTCACAGGAAAGTACAGCACAGAAGGAGACGGTTTGACTCACTGTGTCTACACTGGCAGTACAATCAGTCCTATCTCCCCACTCTATCCCTTCACAGAAGGAGACGGTTTGACTCACTGTATCTACACTGGCAGGACAATCAGTCCTATCTCCCCACTCTTCACCCTCACAGAAGGAGGCGGTTTGACACAGGAGTAGGAGAATAGAGAGGATGAATGCATGGCTGAAGAGATGGTGCAGGTGGGAGGTCTTTATATTCCTGGATCGTTGGGTCTGTTTCTGGCCAATGTGGGGCCTGTACAAATTGGACGAGTTGATCGAGGTTTACTAGTGCAATTGGAAGGTGTTTAAACTAATTTGACTGGAGGCGGGGGGTGGGATACAGAGTGGAGATACAGTAGGGGGTGATGCACAGCCAAATATAGAAGAAAAACTAAGTCAGTCTGGAAGGCAGAGCAAATATAGACCTGTTAAGGCAAAAGGGAATAATGCAAGGCTGGGTTTGCATCTATTTTAATGCAAGGACTCTTACATGTATGGCCGATGAATTGAGGGCGTTGGCTAACACATGGGAATATCACATGGGAGGCGGTGGCGCATTGGTATTGTCGCTGGACTAGTAATGCTCCGGGGACCTGCCAATCCCGAATTCAATCAAAAAAATCTGAAATTAAAAATCTAATGAGGGCCACAAAACCATTGCCGATTGTCATAAAACCCCACCTGATCGATTGTCATAAAACCCCACCTGGTTCACTAATGCCATTCAGGGAAGGAAATCTGCTGGTCTGGCCTACATGTGACTTCAGACCCACAGCAATGGAAAAACGCCCACATCCCACATCCCATGAACAAATTAGGTAAAAAATGATATTGTTGCTCTCACAGAGACATGGCTGAGGGAAGGGCAGGACTGGCAGCTCTATATTCGAGGGTATAGAATCTTCAGGCGTGAACCGGGGGGAGGGGGCGGTGTAAAAGATGAGTTGGCATTGCACCATTGATCAAGGGTCAATTACTGCAGTAAGTAAGAATGGTAGTTGACCTTGGATGGTCACGTGCTAGAAGTGTCAGTGGGGGAGAATTTTGGGGATAGTGACCATAATTCTAGTTATGGACAAAGATGGACAAGAAATAAAGGTCCTGGATTGGGGGAAGACCGATTTCAATATGATAAGACAGGATCTGGCCATAGTGGACTGGGGGCAGGTACTTGTAGTAAAGTCTACATCAGACCAGTAGAAGTCATTCAAAAAGGAAATAGTGAGATTTCAGGGCTAACATGTTCCCATAAAGGTGAAGGGTAGGAACAACAAGCCCAGGGAACCCTGGATGTCAAGGGATATAGAGGGTTGGATAAGGGGAAAAAAAGGTGGCTTATGGCAGATACAGAGGACTGAAAGCAGTGGGAACCCGGGAGATGTATGGAAAGTGGTGGGGGGAACTTTAAAGAGTAATTCGGAGAGCGAAGAGGGGCATGAACAAAAACACTGGCGGGAAAGATAAAGGAAAATCCCAAGGCATTTAATAAATATATTACGGGCAAGAGGATAACCAGGGAAAGAGTAGGGCCCATTAGAGGCCAAAGTGGCAATCTGTGCATCGAGCTGGAGGACGGAGGTGAGATTTTGAATGATTACTTTTCATCTGTGTTCACAGGGGGAAGATGTTGGTGTAGAAATCAGGGAGGGGACTGTGATATACTTGAACACATTAGCATTGAAAGGGAGGAGGTATTGGTTGTTTTAGTGGGCTTAAAAGTGGATAACTCAGGCCCAGATGAGATGGATCTCAGGCTGCTATGTGAGGCAAGGGAGGAGATTGCAAGGGCTCTGACACTATTTTCAAATCCTCTCTGGCCGCAGGAGAGGTTCCAGAGGACTGGAGACAACGTATGTGGCACCATGATTCAAGAAGGGTTGTAAGGATAAACCAGGTAATTACAGGCCAGTGAGTCTAACATCAGTGGTTGGGAAACTATTGGAAAAAATTCTGAGGGACAGGATTAATCTCCACTTGGAGAGGCAGGGATTAATCAGGGATAGTGAACATGGCTTTGTCGGAGAAAGACCATGTCTAACAAATTTGATTGAATTTTTCGAGGAGGTGACTCATGTCGATGAAGGTAGGGCCGTTAATGTAGTGCAGTTGATATAGTCCACATAGACTTCAGTTAAGGCTTTTGACAAGGTCCCGCAAGGGAGAATGGTCAAGAAGGTAAGTGCACATGGGATCCAGGGCAATTTAGCTAATAGGATCCAAAATTGGCTTAGTGGCAGGAGGCAGAGGGTGATGGTCAAAGTTTGTTTTTATGATTGGAAGCCTGTGACGAGTGGAGTACCACAGGGATCGGTACTAGGACCCTTGCTGTTTACAGTGTACATTAATGATTTAGACGTGAATATAGGAGGTATGATCAGTAAGTTTGCAGATGACACGAGAATTGGTGGTGTAGTAAATAATGAGGAGGAAAGCCTTAGAACACAGGATGATATAGATGGGCTGGTAAGATGGGCAGAGCAGTGGCAAATGGAATTTAATCCTGAGAAGTGTGAAGTGATGCATTTTGGGAGGACTAACACGGCAAAGGAATACACTATGAATGGAAGATCCTTGGAAGTACAAAGGATCAGAGGGACCTTGGTGTACATGTTCATACTTCACTGAAGCGCAGGTAGATAAGGTGGTTAAGAAGGCATATGGGATACTTGCCTTTACTAGCCGAGGCATAGAATATAAGAGCAGGGAGGTTATGTTGGAGCTGTATAAAATGCTAGTTAGGCCACAGCTGGAGTACTGGGTAAATTCTGGTCACCACACTGTAGGTAGGATGTGATTGCACTGGGGAGGGTGCAGAGGAGACTCACCAGGATGTTGCCCGGGCTGGAGCATTTCAGCTATGAAGAGAGACTAGATAGGCTAGAGTTGCTTTCCTTAGAGCAGAGAAGGCTGAGGGGGGACCTGATAGAGGTACAGAAAATTATGAGGGACACAGATAGGGTAGATAGGAAGAAACTTTTCCCCTTAGCGGAGGTGTCAATAAACAGGGGGAATCAATTTTAGGTAAGGGGCAGGAAGTTTAGAGAAGATTAGAGGATTTTTTTTTCACCCAGAGGATGGTTGGAGTCTGGAACTCACTGCCTGAGGGGGTGGTAGAGGCAGGAACCCTCACAACATTTAAGAACTATTTGGATGAACACTAGAAATGCAATAGAATACAGGGTTACTGGGCAAGTGCTGGAAAATGGGATTAGAATAGATAGGGGCTTGATGGCCGGCGAGGACACAGTGGGCCTGTATCTATGCTGTATAAATCTATGACTATGACTCGATTTCAGCTAACACTAGTTGATCCTCTGCTGACTGAGGAAGGGCCAAAAATGCCCACCAATTGAAGCTTTGGCAAGTTGCGATTCAAAATGACAAATCCACATGGACTGGAAGCAGAATCCAACACCTTAGATCGCTCGGCCACGCTAACATACTGACAAGTGCCTTCCATGATTCCCTTCACTTCTTATGGCACTGAAATAGAACAGAAACAAAAGAGTAGGAATAGGCCATTAGCAATCTGGAGCCAGCTCTGTCAGTTAATCAGATCATCCTGCACTTTGTAACAAACAGAAATCATCTCCACTCAAAAACACAATGAGCTGCAGTGAAGGGTGGGCACCAGTGATTTTTTAAGAACACAAGAGATAGGAGCAGGTGTAGACCATATGGCCCCTTCAGCCTGCTCCACCGTTAAATGACGTTCCACCTCCACTCTTATTTTCTCGCCCTATCCCAATATCCATTGAGTGTCCCCGAGTATCCAAATGTTGATGGCTTTGCATCCTGAATATACTCAAGATGGAGAACAATGGATTAAATTCAAGTTTTACTTTGGAAGATGTACAGACAAGGTGCACAGGGATTGCAAATTCACCTCTTCATTGCTTGGAAATCACATTAACTGAACTTTACACTGGCCCTGTCCTGAAATCTAGTGATTCCCTGGCAGCTATTCTTAATGGTATAAGTTACAGATTTAGGATGTAAACCACCCTCCATTGCACTGTAAAGGTGAGAGCCAACTTTGTAGATAATTCATAATGTTACAGATCAGTTCATTGGATCTGTTCATTTAGCCTCATCGTATTTTCAGCTAATGGGAGAATGGCTGAAGTAGAGGATGGTGAATAACAGCTCGAAACCACAGACCACTCTCCCACTGCAATTCTGATCATTCCAGCATTATTGAAGATGGTATTCCCTCCAATCCAGCAACTACCACCTAGGCCAGTTGAAGAGGAGAAATTACAATCCACGATCACACAGCGACCACAGAGACTCAGGCTTCTTTTACCGGTTTTATTCAAGCATATGCAAGGGAGCCGCAATCATTCCTAAGAATGAAGGCCCAACTCCCAGATTGATTACATTTCATTACTTTTGTACTTTTTCTTATCATAATACATTTGAGTACATTTGAATACATCCAATCGGTAAACGACACACCGCTCTAATGCATTGAGTACATAAACATGTGATTTTGCTAACCAGTAATTCTAAAGGATGTATACATAATTATATTATCCAATCAAAATTAAAACACGCACACAAAGACTTTGGTTCTCACAATTCAAGGCTGTTTGTGTTTCATCAAAGCCCCCTCTTTGTCCATTGTTCACCTTCCCATATCTAAGCTAAAACCATTTGCCCCTTCCCTATGTGAGAGGGGAGTACACCTAATCTAATTTATGTTCTTCCTTGTGCCTTCCAGTCTGACTCTCAAGGCTGTGCAATGTTCATCTGGTAATCTTCAACTCTTAATATGCTTAGCAGCCATGTCTGCCTGGAGATTTTAGGGTTTTTCAGTAAATTCTTGCAGTGTTCTCTTTTAGCATTTTTAATTTTCCCCTAACAATACAGGAACTTGGGGCAATAGTGACGTTGGTGCTCAGATTAGCTTTGTATCCATATTATAAGATGGACTGAGAAGCACTGGGGAAGGTGCAAAAAAGATTGGCTAGAATGATGACAGAACTGGAAAGTTATATCAATCAACAAAGATTGAACAGTTTGAAAAGGTTTTGCCTGGAAAAAAGAGTGAGAGATGACCTGATCAAAGCCTTTAAGATAATGAAAGTGTTTGACAGGGTAGACAAGTGGAAGATGTTTCCACTTGTGAATGGATGAAAACAAAATATAAGTTAGTCACGAATACATCTAATACTCAGCACATCTAGGAGCATCTGTAGATTGGGAAACAGAGTTAAGTTTCAGGTCTGTGCACTGATGCAGTGCAGATCTGATGGAAAGTCATAGCCCTGCAGTTTATTTACTATGATTAGCTATGTTTGTCCCTCCATATACTCCACCAGATCTGCTGAAATTCCAGCTTTTTCCTTTTTTATTTCATATTTACAGGACCCAATTTTCAATAACTGTAGATGGTTTGAGAATTTAGAACTCGGTATCAGAAGGATTTGAGATCCCAATGTAAGCTGGAAACTTATGGGTAAAATCACACTGTGAAATAATTGTCCACAAGCTGAATTCTTACTGACAACGGAGTTTAAATGTTCGGTGTATGGAAAGAAAAATCACTTGTTCACATCGCCTACTGAGGCTGCAGTGAGTTCACATCTAACTGTAAGGAGTTGTTCTGACTCATAGACTCACAAACGTTTACAGCACAGAAGGAGGCTTTTTGGCCCATCGTATCTATGCTGGTCAACAACGATCTGACTACACTAATCCCATTTTCCAGCGCTTGGCCCATTTCCCTGGAGACTATGGTAACACAAGTGAATATCTAAATATTTCTTAAATGTTACGAAAGTTTCTGACTCAACCACCCTTTCAGGCAGTGAGTTCCAGACTCCCACCCACTCTGGGTGAAAATATTTCTCAACTCCCCTCTTAGCCTCCAACTCTTACCTTAAATCTATGCCCCCTATTGAGCCCTCTACTGATGAAAAAAGTGTCTTTCTATCCACCCTATCTATGCCCCTCATAATCTTATACACATCTATCAGGCCCCCTCTAACCATCACTGCTCCAAGGAAAACATCCACAGCCTGTCCAATCTTTCTGCAAAGCTCAGGCCCTCCAGCCCAGGCAACATCCTGGTAAACCTCCTCCTCTCTAGCACAATCACATCCTTCCTATAATGTGGTGACCAGGACTGCATGCAGGACTCCAGTTGTGGCCTAACCAGTGTTTTATACAATTCCAGCATAACCTCCCTGCTCTTGTATTCCATGCCTTGGCTAATAAAGGCAGGTATCCCATTTGCCTTCTTAACCACCTATCTACCTGCCCTGCCACCTTCAGAGATCTGTGGATATGCACACCAAGGTCCCTCTGATCTTCAGTACTTTCCACCCTACCATTCATAGTGCAATGCCTTTCCTTGTTAGCCCTCCCCAAGTGTGTTACCTCACTTTCCTGGGTTGAATTCCAATTGCCACTGTTCTGCTCACCTGACCGGTTCATTGATATCTTCCTGCAGTTTACGGCTATCCTCCTCACTATTTACCGTCCTACCAATTTTCGTGTCATGCACGAACTTCTTGATTATACCCCTTACATTTAAGTCCAAATCATTTATGTACACCAGAAACAGCAAGGGCACCAGCACTGAGTCCTGTGGAACCCCACTGGAAACAAACTTCCAATCACAGAAATATCACTCTACCATCACCCCCTGCTTCCTGGCTCTCAGCCAATTTTGGATACAACGTGCCACTTTGCCTTAAATCTCAGGGGCTCGTACTTTCTTGACCAGTCTACAATGAGGGACCTTATCAAAATTCTTGCTAAAGGTAGACGACATCAAATGCATTAACCCTCATCAACACTCCTGGTTACCTCCTCAAAAAAAATCGATCAAATTTGACAAACATGGCCTTCCATTAACAAATCCATGCAGACTATCCCTGATTAAACTGCATCTCTTCAAGTGCAGCAGGGCGCATGCGTGATCATCCTGGTCCAGGTGGCAGGAGGAGAGTATGTTGTGAATTTCTATCCTAGACTGACAGGGACGGATTTTGGAAACTCCTTTTACAGGCGGTTAGAAGGGGAGGATTCACAGGCGGGAAAGTTAGGTCAAACATCACATTAAGATCTGACAGAGTCACTCAATTCATCAGGACCTGGCCCCCCTATTCTAATGCTCTGTACAATCCATTCCCAAACCTGTCACTATCAGCCCAGGATAGAAATTCCAGACCAAGATATTATCAATCTTTGAGTGTAAGCATTGAGCTCCAGGTCATTACTACTCAGTGTGTAAAAACGTTCTTCCTCACAACCCCTCTGTATCTCGTGCCCAAAATCTTAAATCCTTGTCCTGTACTTCTTTTACAATCAGCAAATGGAAACAGCTTTTCTTTATCTACCTGATCGAAACCAATCATAAACTTGTACACCTCAATCAAATTTTCCCTCAATCTCCTTCACTCCAAGGAGAACAACACCAGTTTCTCCAACCTAACTTTACAAGTAAATTCCCTCATCCCTCCAACCATTCTGGTAAATCTCCTCTGTACCCTCTCAAGGACACACATAATGTGTGGTGATCACTGGTTTGCACAGACCCAGATGTTCTGTGTCCATGTGTGTGACATCGTCACACATCGACAATTACACGGTGACATCACCCCGCTCCTCGGGTATTTCCTCAACTGGGAGATTTTTCTCTTACTCCAGTGCTTCTGATATCTTTCCAGCTGCAGGCTCCAGCAGGAGATTTTAACTTGGAAAAGAGTGAAATTCTTTCAGAGGTGAGTATTTTTGACCATCGACAATGATCTGTTATCTGTGTGAGGTCCTATGGCTCTGCTGCTGGTGTGGCTTCTTTACTGTGGATCTGAATGCATGTCTATCCATTGCTCTGTTTCACCATTGCCCTCCCAGATCACCTCTCTGCTATTGTCTAAGCTCCTCTGTCTCTAACTCTGGGTGTATTTTAACTATATTTAGTATTTTATTGTTACTTCTGCCAACTTATTCTAAATAGGGTTTCAACCGCTATCCATCTCCTGATCATGTGCTGCTAGCTTACCAGCTTTATCTTGCCACAGTATCTTTCATAGTCATATAAACATACAAATTAGGAGCAGAAATAGGCGACTTGGTTCCTCGAGCCTGCCCGCCATTCAATAAGATCAAGGCTGATCTGATTGTAACCTCAACCCCACATTCTTGCCCACCCCCGTTAACCTATCACCCCCTTGTTAATCAAGAATCTCTCTTGCTCTGCCTTAAAAACATTCAAAGACTCTGCTTCCACTCTCTCGTGAGGAAGAGAGTTCCAAAGACTCACTACCCTCTGTGAGAAAAAAAAATCTCCTCATCCGTCTTAAATGAGCAACCTCTTATTTTTAAACAGTGACCCCTAGTTCCACATTCTCCCACAAGAGGAAACATTCTCTCCACATCCACTCTGTCAAGACCCCTCAGGACCTTAAAGGTTTCAATTAAGTCACCTCTTACTCTCTAAATTCCAGTGGATACAAGCCTAACCTGTCCAGCCTTTCCTCATAAGACAACCCTCTCATTCCTGGTATTAGTCTAGTAAACCTTCTCTGAACTGCTTCTAATGTATTTACATACTTCTATAAATAAGACCAGTACTGTACACAGTACTCCAGATGTGGTCTCACCAGTGCCCTGTACAACTGAAGCATAACCGCCCTACTTTTGTAATCAATTCCCCTCGCAATAAATGATAACATTCGATTAGCTTTCCTAATTAGTTACTGTACCTGCGTACTAACCTTTTGTGATACATGCACTGGGACATCCAGATCCCTCTGAAGCTCAGAGCTCTGCAATCTCTCACCAATTGGATAATAAGCTTCTTTTTTATTCTTCCTGCCAAAATAATGATTTCACATTTGCCCACACTGTACTTCATTTGCCAGATCCACTCACATAACCTATCTATGTCACTTTGTAGCCTCCTTACATCCTCTTCACAATTTACTTTCCTATCTATCGTTGTGTCATGGAATTTGTGTTAGGAATTGCTTTTCCTGCGCTATAGACCGCTTCCATTTCTGATCTTATATTAATCGTCAAATTCTGCACCATTTTTATTCCCTGTAATTCGTTCTACACTCCCTGAAATGTTAATTCTGTTTCTAAAGCCACTCGTTCTCTGCCTGCTTCCCATGCCTCGCTCTCACTCGCTCTCTCTCTATCTCTACCTCCTCCCATAGAGGCCAAAGTTTTGTGTAGACCCACATTGGCTGGCAAGCTGCCTTCCCTTAGTGAACCAGTTGGGTTTTTATGACAATCCAGCAGTTTTCATGGTCACTTTTTCCGAGTGCCGGCCCCACAAATTCCCAGATTCATTCAGCTCAATTTCATAACCTGTTTTTGTGTTTTTGTGGGTTCTCCCTCACTCCCTTTTGTCTGTTTTAAATCAATTTCACAGAAGTGAAATTGGAGTGGAGGATTTGCGGTCAGGAATCTGAAACCCAACATCACATCAGGATCTGATTGAGTTGCCCAATTTATTGTAACCTGAATGTCATTGGATTTTGAACATGAAAGGAAAAAGCACCATTCACCGTGGGAAGAAACCGTACATGTGTTCTGTGTGTGGACGAGGCTTCAGCCAATCATCTGGCCTGTCAAAACATAAATGCAGTCACAACGGGAGAAACCGTGGAAATGTGGGGATTGTGGGAAAGGATTCAATTACCCATCGGAGCTGGAAATTCATCGACGCAGTCACACTGGGGAGAGACCGTTCACCTGTTCCGAGTGTGGGAAGGGATTCATTAATTCATCCAACCTGATGACACACCAGCGAGTTCACACTGATGAGAGACCTTTCAAATGCCCAGATTGTGGAAAGTGCTATAAAAGCTCTCGGGAACTGATGTCCAATCAATGTGTTCACACTGACGAGAGACCATTCAGCTGCTCTCACTGTGGGACTGGGTTCAGGCGATCATCTCAACTCACTGTACACCAGCGAATTCACACTGGGTGTAGGCCATTTACCTGCTCTGAGTGTGGCAAGAGATTCACTTACTCATCCCACCTGCTGACACACCAGTGGGTTCACACTGATGAGAGACCTTTTACATGTACAGACTGTGGGAGTGCTTTAAAAGTTCCCAGGAACTGATGTCCCATCAACATGTTCAGACGGATGAGAGACAATTCAGGTGCTTTCACTGTGGGGCTGGGTTCAGATGCTCATCCCATCTCACTGTACACCAGCGCATTCACACTGGGGACAGGCTGTTCACCTGCTCTGAGTGTGGAATGGGATTCATCAGCTCGTCAGACCTGCTGAGACACCAACGAGTTCACACGGGGGAGAGACCATTCATCTGCAGTGAGTGTGGGAAGGGATTCATTAATTCATCCAACTTGAAGACACACCAAAGAGTTCACACTGACAAAAAGTCCTTTTGAATGCCAGAGCGCAGGAAATGCTTTCAAAGTTCCAGGGAGCTGACGTCTCCAACATGTTCACACCTTCGAGATACCATTCAGGTGCTCTCACTGTGCAACTGGGTTCACACAATCATTTCAACTCACATTACACCAGTGAATTCACTCTGGGGAGAGGCCGTTCACCTGCTCCGAGTGTAGGAAGAGATTTACTCAGTCATCCTACCTGCTGAGACAGCAGTGAGTTCATGAGTAATGACAGTTATTGTATTTTGCTGTTAAACACATCCAGGACTGAGCCATGTTCATTGGGGTCTGTTTCTGCTGATGTTAATAAACTCCAGACCAGTTACGGGGGTTAATATTCTGGACAAAAATCAGTTGAATCTGACTAATGTTTAAACATACGTTGTCTTGAGTCTGTTTAATATCACTAACACAAAATAGTTCCTTTTGAACATAAGAACGTGTTCTGGTATTTTGGAGCAGCAATGGGCAAAGTCAGGGAAATATTCGGCTACAGAGTCACAACAACATTCTATTCTTTCTCCATGTGACCTGTCTCAGAATTCTCTTCATTAACCAGACTATCAATATGAGGGGAATTAAAACCTTCAATAATTCCAAGTGAAAGTAGAGGCTCTAAATATCCAGCGAAATTGTTCTGAAATGTTACAACCTCCTTCTGTCTCCCAGACTGGCAATAGACAGCTCATTGTTCTAATTGTGTTGTTGCCTCTGTCCCACATGTGGTTCAATACAGATTTAATGTTCAGAGAAAGGGCTGGGATTGGATAGTCCCCCTTGTCCTCACTTTTCACCCCACCAGCCTCCGCATTCAAAGGATCATCCTCCGCCATTTCCGCCAACTCCAGCATGATGCCACCACCAAACACATCTTCCCTTCACCAGCCCTGGCGGCATTCTGTAGGGATCGTTCCCTCCGGGACACCCTGATCCACTCCTCCATCACCCCCTACTCCTCAACTCCCATCTATGGCACCTCCTCATGCCCACGCAGAAGATGCAACACCTGCCCCTTCACTTCCTCTCTCCTCACCGTCCAAGGGCCCAAACACTCCTTTCAAGTGAAGCAGCATTTCACTTGCATTTCCCCTAACTTAGCCTACTGCATTCGTTGCTCCCAATGCGGTTTCCTCTACATTGGAGAGACCAAACGTAAACTGGGCGACCGCTTTGCATAACACCTGCGGTCTGTCCGCAAGAAAGCCCCAAACCTCCCTGTCGCTTGCCATTTTAACACTCCACCCTGCTCTCTTGCCCACATGTCTGTCCTTGGCTTGCTGCATTGTTCCAGTGAAGCCCAATGCAAACTGGAGGAACAGCACATCATCATCCGACTAGGCACTTTACAGCCTCCCGGACTGAATATTGAATTCAACAACTTTAGATCTTGAACTCCCTCCTATATCCCCACCCCCTTTCCATTTCTTCCCCCTCCCTTTTGTTTTTTCCAATAATTTATATAGATTTTTCTTTTCCCACCTATTTCCATTATTTTTAAATCTATGCCTTTAATGCCCTGTCAGTCTCTCCACCCCACCCCTCTAGAGCTGTACCTTGAGTGTCCTGCCATCCATTCTTAATTAGCACATTCGTTTAGATAATATCACCACCTTCAACACCTCTTTGTTCCTTTGTCTGTGACATCTTTTGATTATCTGCTCCTATCACTGCTTGCTTGTCCCTACAACCACCACCCCCACCCCCCCCAACTTCTCTCCCCCCACCCCCCCACCTTAAACCAGCTTATATTTCACCCCTCTCCTAATATTACTCAGTTCTGTTGAAGGGTCATGAGGACTCAATACGTCAACTCTTTTCTTCTCCGCCGATGCTGCCAGACCTGCTGAGTTTTTCCAGGTAATTCTGTTTTTGTTTTGGATTTCCAGCATCCGCAGTAGTTTTTTGTTTTTATCTCTGTGTTTAATTGACTGCCAGTCCTCTTCAAGAAATGCCTACCTTGAAGAAGTACTGCTCTGCTCTCCAACAGGATTTCCGTATCTCTCTCCTGTCTTGTTCACCCTCATTGCTTTCCATTTCTCTCCTGGTGTTTGACAAAGTGTTTACTAAAACCCGCTTTCACAGCCATATTTCCTTTCTCAGTGACTGTCTCCATCTCCGACTTACCCCACGTGGATTTCAACTGAAATTCCATCCCTCTGGTTTCGAACCCACCCAGGATTATAGGTATCTCTGGGACATAAAATGTTTCTCAGACTGCTGTTCCCGTCGCATTCTGAGATCCACACTCAGTGCCATGCGCTGCCATATGAACACACTCGACCTCTCCCTCCAGCAGCACCGCCACACCCTTTTTCAAAGCTGCGTGTGCCCCCAGTTTCATTTTATTCTTCGTCTCACCCGACGCCTCAACAAGAAACTTTTTCTCATTCTCTCAAGTGCTAAGGAACGCAAGCTCCAACAACTCATCGACACCAACACCCATCTAAGACCCTCCACCCCTGCCTGTCCCTCCGTCCCCACCCCATCTTCTAATGCCAGCCCCAGCCATGTATTCACTATACCCCCGACCTTCCCCTCTCCGACGCTGAACGTTCAGTGCTCAGCAAAGGACTTAGTTTCATACCCTTACACCCTCATCTCAATAGATTTCGGGCTTGGCACGATGCTGAACTCTTCTTCCGCCGTCTTCGTCTCCGTGCTCACTTCTTTGGGCAGGAGTCCTCTCCCCGTTCAACGGATCCTTTTACCCACCTCCAATATTCTCCCTCCACCTGGACCCCTCCCTCTGGATTCTTACCTTCTCTTGATCTTTTAATTGAGAACTGTCGGCGTGACATTAGTCGTCTCAATTTCTCTGCTCCTCTCACCCATTCTAATCTGTCTCTCTCTGAACTTACTGCGCTCCGTTCTCTCAGGTCCAACCCCAACATTGTCATCAAACCTGCTGACAAGGGTGCTGCTGTTGTTGTCTGGCGCACTGACCTCTACCTCGCGAAGGCTGAGCGTCAACTCGCAGACACTTCCTCCTACCTCTCCCTGGACCATGACCCCACCACTGAACATCAAGCCATTGTTTCCAGGACTGTCACTGACCTCATCTCCTCTGGAGATCTTCCTCCCACAGCGTCCAACCTGATAGTCGCCCAACCTCGGACGGCCCGCTTCTACCTCCTACCCAAAATCCACAAACAGGACTGTCCCGGCAGACTGATCGTGTCAACCTGTTCCTGCCCCACGATACTCATTTCTCGTTATCTTGACTCCCTTCTCTCTCCCCTTGTCCAGTCCCTTCCCACCTACATCTGTGATTCCTCTGACACCTTACGTCAAATCAACAATTTCCAGTTCCCTGGCCCCAACCGCTTCCTCTTCACCTCCATCCCCCACCAAGATGGTCTGAGGGCCCTTAGCTTCTTCCTCGAACAGAGGCCCGAACAATCCCCATCTAGCACTACTCTCCTCCGTCTGGCTGAACTTGTTCTCACACTGAACAATTTCTCCTTTAACTCCTCTCACTTCTTCCAAATAAAAGGTGTGGCTATGGGTACCCGCATGGGCCCCAGCTATGCCTGGCTCTTTATGGGGTATGTGGAACATTCCTTGTTCCAGTCCTACTCCGGTCCCCTCCCACAACTCTTTCTCCGGTACATCGATGATTACTTCGGTGCTGCTTCATGTTCTTATCGGGACCTGGTAAAATTTATTAATTTTGCTTCCAATCTCCACCCCTCCATCATTTTCACATGGTCCATCTCTGACACTTCCCTTCCCTTCCTTGACCTCTCTGTCTCAATTTCTGGTGATAGACTGTCCACCAATATCCATTACAAGCCTACCGACTCCCACAGCTACCTCGACTACAGCTCCTCACACCCCGCTTCCTGTAAGGACTCCATCCCATTCTCTCAGTTCCTTTGCCTCCGTCGCATCTGTTCTGATGATGCTACCTTCAAAAACAGTTCCTCTGACATGTCCTCCTTCTTCCTTAACCGAGGTTTTCCACCCAAGGTCGTTGACAGGGCCCTCAACTGTGTCCTGCCCATCTCCCGTGCATCCGCCCTCACGCCTTCTCCTCCCTCCCAGAAACATGATAGGGTCCCCCTTGTCCTCACTTATCACCCCACCAGCCTCCGCATTCAAAGGATCATCCTCCGCCATTTCCGCCTACTCCAGCATGATGCCACCACCAAACACATCTTCCCTTCACCCCCCCTGGTGGCATTCCATAGGGATCGTTCCCTCCGGGACACTCTGGTCCACTCCTCCATCACCCCCTACTCCTCAACCCCCACCTATGGCACCTCCCCATGCCCACACAGAAGATGCAACACCTGCCCCTTCACTTCCTCTCTCCTCACCGTCCAAGGGCCCAAACACTCCTTTCAAGTGAAGCAGCATTTCACTTGCATTTCCCCTAACTTAGAATACTGCATTCATTGCTCCCAATGCGGTCTCCTCAACATTGGAGAGACCAAACGTAAACTGGGCGACCGCTTTGCAGAACACCTGCGGTCTATCGGCAAGAAAGACCCAAACTTCCCTGTCGCTTGCCATTTTAACACTCCACCCTGCTCTCTTGCCCACATGTCTGTCCTTGGCTTGCTGCATTGTTCCAGTGAAGCACAATGCAAACTGGAGGAACAGCACCTCATCTTCCGTCTAGGCACTTTACAGCCTTCTGGACTGAATATTGAATTCAATAACTTTAGATCTTAGAACTCCCTCCCTTATCCCCACCCCCTTTCCGTTTCTTCCCCCTCCCTTTTGTTTTTTCAAATAATTTATATAGATTTTTCTTTTCCCACCTATTTCCATTATTTTTAAATCTATACCTTTAATGCCCTGTCAGTCTCTCCACCCCACCCCCTCTAGAGCTGTACCTTGAGTGTCCTGCCATCCATTCTTAATTAGCACATTCGTTTAGATAATATCACCACCTTCAACACCTCTTTGTTCCTTTGTCTGTGACATCTTTTGATTATCTGCTCCTATCACTGCTTGCTTGTCCCTACAACCACCACCCCCCCCAACTTCTCTCCCCCCACCCCCCCACCTTAAACCAGCTTATATTTCACCCCTCTCCTAATATTACTCAGTTCTGTTGAAGGGTCTTGAGGACTCAAAACGTCAACTCTTTTCTTCTCCGCCGAAGCTGCCAGACCTGCTGAGTTTTTCCAGGTAATTCTGTTTTTGTTTTGAATGGTCAAAGCTGCTCACTGTCATTGGAGGGTGATGTTTACTTGAGTTTGCTGAAAATTGTGGTCCTCCCAGGCACCAATGCCTTATACCTAATATTAGTCACTTTAGTTGGTGTTGTCCACCCAATTGTTCAGGAAGTGTCCTAATGTGTCTATCTGAGTGTGGAGATGTGTGTACATGTGTGTGTGATTGACAAACAGAGAATGTGTATGTCGGTCTGTGTTTGGATGTCTGTGTGTGTATGAGGGTGTGTGGGTATGTGGAGAGAGGATGTCTGTGTGTGTGTGTGTGTGTGTGTCTATGTGCATGTGGGTGTGGAGAGGTTGTCTGTGTGTGTGACACTGACAGGGAATGTGTGTGTGGTTGCTTGTGCATGCTGCTTCTCATCATCTGTAACACAAACCTTCCTCTCCGAGTAGACAACGTGGCTCCTGAGAATCCCATCGAGTGATGTGATTAGGGAGCCCCAAGGGTAATTAGGGATTGGCAATAAATGCTGGCCTAGCCAGTGAAGCTTATATCCATGAATGAATAAAAATAAAGAATGGTACTGTTTGGAGATTCTTCATCCAGGGTGAAACCACAGGCTGACTGTGCTATGTAAAACCAGACATCTATACAACCAGGTCCACTTCTCCTGGAGCAACATGAAGTGTCTGCTGCTTTCCAGATCCATTCCTTTCCCCTCACTATTATCCTCAGATAATTCACAAATTCCTTGTGTACATCATCCTCCAACAGGCCTATGGTTTCCACTTTTAATATTTCCATAGGT
The DNA here is from genome assembly GCF_964194155.1 of Cetorhinus maximus. Lineage (NCBI taxonomy): Eukaryota > Metazoa > Chordata > Chondrichthyes > Lamniformes > Cetorhinidae > Cetorhinus > Cetorhinus maximus. Next base: position 36,705,731 of record NC_135901.1, on the reverse strand, counting down.
CTTCTTCACAGACAGCAATGGGATTGTTGCAAACACAGGAACAGTTCTGAAATACTGTCCCTCTGATCATTAGGCTCCCTGGAGTAATACACTGATCCAGATCTTCCCACCTAACACAAATCCATATCACCATCTGAGTTCCAGATTTTAATGTCATTGTCTAACATAGAAAACATATATCATTTAACCCATTTAAACCTGAGTCAGCACACCCCCTCCACACATACTACAAGAAGTTGTCTTTGAGATCATTTGTTCCTTTGTAGTCTGTGTTGTTCTGAATGATGACAGTATTAACCTTCCCCCTAACCTGTCCTAACCCGTCTGCCGGCTCATTTATTGAAACCAGGGCCTCTTGTTCTTGTTCGGTGGATTCCCAGCATCCGCAGTAGCTTTTAGCTTTTTGTTTTTACCTCTTGTTCTAATGATGACTTTCCCTGTCTGCCTAGTCATTCCTTGAAGTCAGCCCTTGAATTGTTTGGACGTTGTTTCATCATGTTCTCACATTTCAGTAACAAATGTTGATATGTCTGCTCCACACCCACAGGGTTTCATCTGTTTAAAGTCACAAACAGAAAGGTCCAGTTTTCTCCTGGAGTTTGAGACAAATCAGTTTTCAGAATGATGCAGAGTTTCCGGCAATGAGGGATATCCGGGTTAAGCCCCGCCCCTCATTCACTCCGATTGGTTGCTCCGTCCTCCAGTCCCACCCCCTCTTCCTATTGGTCCATAGCTGCCCTCAATCAGCCGAGAACATGCGCAGTGCAAGTGATGGACGCACGCTTGGTTGTTGGATTTTCGAAGGTAAGGACGCGGCGAAGCGGAGACAGCATTAGTGGCGGCGGCGGTGGGTGGGCGCGAAGGCATCAGAAACACCCGGTGTAGGCCACAAGCCGCGAACAAGAAAATCCCAGGCCGTTTCTCTCCGGTGCCGCGAATCTCCGGAGCCGCTGTTTCCCCGGGACCGGGTTAACGGCCGCCATCTTGTTTCAGCGGGGAGCAGGGGGCATGTGAGGCCATATCGGTGACGTCATGGAGTGGGCGGGGCTTGGGTTGGATGACGAAGGCGGAAGAGAATGAGAGCGGGAAGCCAGGGCTGAGCATGTGACTGGGGAACGCCTGACTCCCCAAGGACAATGTGCATTGAGAAGGTGAGGCTGAGCTGCCAGTGGTTCAAGAAGGCAGCTCAACACCACCTAATCAGGGGCAATTAGGGATGGGTAATAAATGCTGACCAAGCCATATCCCACATCCCATCAAATAATTAGAAAAAAAATTTCTGTACCAGGCTTGACTCTTGAATAAGAACTAGGAGCAGGAGTAGGCAATTCAGCCCCTCGGACCTGCCCCGCCATTCATTACGATCATGGCTGATATCATTTCGTCCTCAACTCTAATTTCCCACCATCTCCCCATAACCTTTCAAACAGTTACTAATTAAAAATCTATCTCCTCCTTAAATTTATCCACTGCACTCTGAGGTAGTGAATTCCACAGATTTTGAGAAAAGTAATTCCTCTTCATCTCTGATTTAAATCTACCATCCCTTCGCCTAAAACTATGGCCTCTCATTCTAGAATGCCCCACAAGGGGAAACATCTGCTCCACGTCTACTTTGTCTGTCTCCTTTAGCATCTTATATACCTCAATTAGATCTCCTCTCATACTTCTAAAGTCTAGCGAGTATAGGCATAAACTACTGGATCTCCCTTCATTAAACAAGCCCCACATCTCTGGAATCAATCTAGTGAACCTCCTCTGAGCCTCCACCAATGCAACTACATCCTTCCTCAAGTAAGGGGACCAAAACTGTGCACAGTACTCCAGGTGCGGTCTAACCAATGCCTTGTACAGTTGCAGCAACTTCCCTATTTTTATACTCTATTCCTTTAGCAATAAATTACAAAATTCCAATTGCCTTCCTTATTTCCTGCAGTACCTGCATACTAGCTTTCAGCGATTCATGTACGAGGACACCCAGATCCCTCTGCACAGGTGCATTCTGAAGTTTCTCTCCATTTAAATAATGTTGCCTTTTCATTCTTCCGACCAGAATGGATAACCTCACACTTATGAAGTGAGATGTAGCTCTATTACGTCCGTCTTCTTTACCCCCGCTTCTACTGCCCCGTTCTCTTCTTTTCTTTCTCTCTCAGACAGTGGAGTTGAAGCCCAAGATCAGCCATGCTCATTTCGAATGGTGGAGCAGCTCAATGAACCGTATGGTTTATTCCGGTACCTATCTGTTATCTTAAGGAGGACAGAGTCTTGTGTAGGCCCAGACTTGGTGGCAGGTTCCCTTCCCTGAAGGACATTAGTGAACCAGTTGGATTTTTATGACAATCCAGCAGTTTCCATGGTCACTTTTTCCTCGTGCCAGCCCCACAAATTCCCAGATTCATTCAGCTCAATTTCACAACCTGCCTTTGTGTTTTTGTGGGTTCTCCCTCACTCCCTTTTTTCTGTTTTAAATCAATTTCACAGGGTATTAGAAGGGGAGGATTTTCAGTCAGGAAACTGAAACCAAACATCACATCAGGATCTGAAGGAGTCGCCCAATTTATCGTAAACTGATTTGGAACATGAAGGGAAAAAGCACTGATCAAAGTGGGGAGAAACCATGGAAATGTGGAGGCTGCGAAGAGGGATTCAGATGCCCGTCTGAGCTGGAAACTCATTGGCGCACTCACACTGGGGAGAGACCATTCACCTGCTCCGAGTGTGGGAAGGGATTCACTCGATCGTCCAACCTGCTGAGACACCAGCGAATTCACATTGGGGAGAGACCATTCACCTGCTCCGAATGTGGGAAGGGATTCATTCACTCATCCGACCTGTTGCAACACCAACAAGTTCACATGACGGAGAGACTGTTTACCTGCTCCAAGTGTGGGAAGGGTTTCACTCGGTCATCTGACCTGCTGCAACACCAGCGAGTTCATACTGGGAAGAGGCCATTCACATGTCCCAAGTGTGGGAAGGGATACACTCGATCAACAGGGCTGCAACAACACCAGCGAGTTCACAAGGGGGAGAGGCCGTTCACCTGTTCTGAGTGTGGAAAGGGATTCACTCAGTCAACCAACCTGCTGAAACACCAGCGAGGTCACACTGACGAGAGACCTTTTAAATGCTCAGACTACGGGACGTGCTTTGAAAGTTCTGGGGAACTGATGTCCCATCAACGTGTTCACACTGACGAGACACCGTTCAGGTGCTCTCACTGTGGAACTGGGTTCAGGCGAGCATCTCAACTCACTGGACACCAGCGAGTTCACACTGGAGAGAGGCCGTTCACCTGCTCCCAGTGTGGGAAGGGATTCACTCAGTTATCGCACCTGTTGACACACCAGCGAGTTCACACTGGGGAGAGCCATTCACCTGCTCCCAGTGAAGGAAGGATTCACTCACTCATCTAACCTGCTGAGACACCAGCGAGTTCACACTGACGAGAGACCGTTTAAATGCCCAGACTGCAGGAAGTGTTACAAAAGTTCCAGGGAACTGATGTGTCATCAACGTGTTTACACTGATGAGAGACCGTTCAGGTGCTCTCACTGTGGGACTGGGTTCAGGCGAGCATCTCAACTCACTGGACACCAGCGAGTTCACACTGGAGAGAGGCCGTTCACCTGCTCCCAGTGTGGGAAGGGATTCACTCAGTTATCGCACCTGTTGACACACCAGCGAGTTCACACTGGGGAGAGACCATTCACCTGCTCCCAGTGTGGGAAGGGATTCACTCAGTCATCTAACCTGCTGATACACCAGCGGGTTCACACATAAAGACAGTGATTGGATTTCACTGTTAATTATATTCAGGAGTGAACGATGTTCATTAGGGCCTGTTTCTCTGATGTTAAGTTCTAGGCATTAATGTTCTGGACATAAGTCAAATAAATCAGCTTTGTATCACACACACAATTTTGAGTCTTTTTAAGATCACAAGTAAATACAATGATGGGATTTTCTTGTTAACACCACCAGGGACTGATCGATTTTCATTGGGGAGTATTTCTGCTGATGCTAATAAATTCCAGCCCAGTTATAGGTGTTAATATTCTGGATAAAAGTCAGATAAATCAGCTTTGTGTAAAACACACTGTCTGGTGAATCTTGTTAATATCTCAAACACAAATTAGTTCCTTTTGAAGGACTCTCCCTCTCCCCTGTCTCCTCCTTCCTCACCTCCAACAACAAGTGTGAGGAGCTCATGGAGCTTCTTTGTCACTAAGATTGAGACAATCCGATCTGCTGCTTCCCTCCCTTCCACTAACCCACCGGGACAAACTGTCTCTAAAATTCCCCCTTGTCCGAGTCCTGAACTCGCATCTTTCTCCAGTTTCTCTCTCATCTCCCTTCTTGCTCTCTCAGTGCTCATCTTGTCCATGAGACCCACCTCTGTTCCCATAACCATATTCACGTTAAACTGTTGACCATCCAACTTCTCCATCTCAACAATATCAGCTAATGGTTCTGTCTCTCTCCTGGTACTGTTCCCCTCACCTTTAAATCCACCGTCATCACCCATCCTGAAAAAAACTTTTTCCACAATTGTCATTGTAAACTACCACCCCATCTCCAACCTCCCTTTCCTCTCCAAAGTCCTTGTACTTGGTGTCCCCCAAGGATCTATCCTTGGCCACTCCTATTTCTCATCTACATGCTGCCACTCGGTGACATCGTCCAACTGTTACTAAATTATCAAACTGTTTATCCCACATCCAGCACTGGATGAGCAGAAATTTCCTCAATTAAAAATTGGGAAGACCAAAGCCATTGTCTTCAGTCACCACTACAAATTCCATTCCCTAACTACCAAGTCCATCCCTCTCTCTGGGAACTGTCTGAGGCTGAACCACACTGTTCACAATCTTGGTGTCATATTTGACTCCAAGATGAGTTTCTGACCGCATATCCACACCATCACTAACACCAGATATTTCAATCTCCATAACGTCGCCTGTCTCCACCCCACCCCCAGCTCATCTGCTGCTCAAACCCTCATCCATGTCCATGTTACCTATAGACTTGACGATTCCAATACATTCCCGGCCGGCCTCTCACATTCACCCCACCCCCACATGGAAACGAGAGAGCATCCAAACTCTGCTGACTGTGAGCTTTCTCAAACCAAGTTCCATTCACTCATCACCCCTGCGCTCATTGACCGACATTGGCTCCTGGTCAAGGAATGCCTCAACTTTAAAATTGTATCCTCATTTTCAAATCCCTCCATGGCCTCACCACTCCCTATCTCTGTATCTCCAGTCACACACCCTTCTGAGATATCTGCACTCCTCTCATTCTGGCCTCTTCAACATTCAGGATTTTAATTACTCTGCCATTATTGCTGTGCCTCGGTGTGAAGCTTTTAAATTCCCTCCCTAAATGTGATGTAAGGGAACATTTTTTCACCCACAGGGTGGCTGGAGTCTCGAACTAACTTCCTGAAAGGGTGGTCGAGGCAGGTTCAATTGAGGGATTCAGAAGGGAGCTGGGTTGCTACCTGAAAAGAGAGAATGTGCAAGGTTACGGGATAAGGCAGGGGAGTGGGACAGGACTACAGACCAAGAGCTGGAAAGTGGGATTGGACTGGATAGCTCATTTTCAGCCAGTACAGACATGATGGGCTGAATGGCCTCCTCTGTGCTGTAAATTTCTATGATTCTGTGCTGACAAGTGGTCCTCATGTTTTTATCCGAGACAGACCTCAGCCCAGTCATTTGCTCCAAGTGTTGATGTGATGGGTCAAGTGAAGAGGTGCCAGGTATCGGGAGAAGCAGGAGCAGTAAATAAAATCGAGATGTCAGTGAATACTAATAATGTTTATCAGTATCTTGTTTCATTTTAATAACTACTGCTGAATGTGGCCCTCACCCAGTGCCAGGATATCGGATCAGAGCCACCATGGAAAAGGAGTTTGACACCCCTGAGATAGACAATGTCAAATGGATCCTCAGTATCTCTGTAACCTCCTCCAGCCCCACAACCCTCTGTGTAAATACAAGCTGCTGGTGTTGGATTACACCCTGAGATAGACAATGTCAACCTGATTCCCCTCATCCACTAGCACAGCAACTTCTTCACAAAACACAAACAGGTTTCTAAGGTATGACATTCTTTTCCAGAATCCATGTTGAGGATCTCTAATGGATCCTTCTCTCCCTCAGTGATCAGAAACAATCTCTTAGGATCCCTTCAAGCATCTTCACTGTGATCGAGGTCACACTGATGGGCCTGTCATTCCCTGGCTCTGATTTTTCCCTGATTTGGAAAGTGGGAACACCCTGAGCTACTTTCCGATCTCAGAGAACAATCGCTGACTCTATTGAGCTGCTGAAGATACGGACAAGAGGCTCACAGGACACCCGTTCCATCTCTTTAAACCCCCTTGGGTGGATATCATCTGGACCTGTAGCACCATCTAGTTTGTGATTCCCTACTTTCTCCAGGGTGACAATCCCTTTCTATTTTAATATTGATGATGTTATTGTCGACAGCACACCCCACAGCTGGAAACTGAGCATCATCCACAGGAGCGCAGACTGATGTGAAACAGTCATTTAACAGCTCTGTCATAGCCTGGCAATCTGATTCAATCTGTTCTCAACTGTCTTTCAGTGGCTTGAAACCACCTTTAACCATCTTCCCACTCCTGATTGAGCTGGAAAAGCTTTGCTGTTATTCCCACAATTATTCACCATCTTCTTTTCCCAAAGATCTCTTCTCTTCTCTAATGGCTGCTTTTCTCTCCCTTAGTTGTGGGTGATATTTGTCCCAATTCTCCTTCAACTGAATCATCTTGTTCCAAACTGAGTTCAATGTCACAGTTCAGGGAGTCAGGGATCATTCACCCCTCGACCTACACTGAGAGGTAAAACCCCAGACAGCTCCTCAGTAAGAATTCCTCTGGTTCCTCACTATATATTAGCCAGGATACTGAAACCCAGCTTTTTCCCAGTCCACTCCTGGAGGAACCACTTCCTGAGCCTTCAACCTTCAGCAGGGTCAGTGCTGGAGTTCCACAGTGGGAGTGATCCTAGTGTAACTTTGAGGATCGCACCCACATGGATGTCCGGGTTGTGTATTTTTAGTTATCTGGTGTCTAACACACAGAGATCAATAAAACAGACAATTCCAGGAAATGCGCTGCAGGTCCTTCTTTATCTGGAGATCAAATGCCTGTTGTATAATTCTCCCAGCAGATAACAGGTACCTCTGAAATCGTCCATCTGCTATTTTAATACAGAATTTTGCAAATTTATTTCAAATGGGTTCAATCCTGCCTTAAAGTAATCGATTTTGGTCTGTCACACAAACACAGTAAATCGTCATAGAATAATTAGCACAGTCATTTTCAGACTGATTTTCCCTTTCAGTCAGAAACAGATCACAGTTTTACACCAATCTCTGATTTGGCAGCATGTTTCCAGCATTCATCATTGTTCTTCCTGACTCTAAACACAGTTGTAAAGGAACCTCCTGTTCTGGGTCCAGGAGCTCTGAACCATGGAAGAGAGCGGCTGGGACACATTTCTTACACACCTCAGGATTAACCCACAGTGAAGAGAGATGAGAAAGACCAAAGTGCTGTTTGTCCCTCTCAGTGTGACCCTGAAGGACTGTCCAGGTTGACGTTCTGTTCCTGCTGTATGATCCACGACCCAGATTGTCCTTCCTGAGCTCCAGCCAGGTGATGTTAAACACCCAGGTGGGAAAGACAGAAATCTACAACAATGTGTTCAAAACAAAGCTGATTTATTTCACATTTATCCAGAATATTAAACTTCAGTCCAGTTACAGGGATTATGAACATCAGCGGAAACAACTCCAACTGTCAGAATGGTTCAGTTCTGGATGTGGTGAACAGCAGCAATAACAGCAGAATCCAATTCCTGCAGCCACTTGGGAACTCGCTGGTGTGTCAATAGGTGAGATGACAGAGTGAATCTCCTCCCACATACATAGCAGGTGAACAGCCTCTCCCCAGTGTGAATGTGTTTGTGTCTCAGCACCCATTTTGCTTTTAAATCTTGGCTCATGGTCAGACCTTTGAAAAGGTTTCTGACCCGTGTAAACAAGTTGATGTGTATGGATGAAAGCAAAATACTGCACATGTTGGAAATCTAAAATGAGACACAGAAAATGCTGGAAAAGCTCAGCAGGTCTGGCAACATCTGTGGAGAGAGAAACAGAGTTAACTTGTACAGCACAGAAACAGGCTCTTCATCCCATCATGTCTGTGCTGTCCTTCAAGACCTACCTATTACAATCCTCATTTTCCAGCACTTGGCCCATAGCCCTGAGGTGGCATTAGGAAAATTGTTCCATCAGTGAACAACACAGACAGGACGGGTCGAGCAGCCTCCATCTGTTCTGTAACCATTCTATGATTCACTGACATAAAAACAAAAATAAAAATACCTGGGAAAACTCAGCAGGTCTGACAGCATCTGCGGAGAGGAATACAGTTAAAGTTTAGAATCCGTATGACTCTTCAACAGAGCTAAGGAAAAATAGAAAAGAGGTGAAATATAAGTTGGTTTAAGTGGGGGGTGGTGGTGGACAGGTAGAGCTGGATAGAGGGCCAGTGATAGGTGGAGATTGCCAAAAGATGTCAGATAAAAGGACAAAGAGGTGTTGATGGTGGTGATATTAGCTAAGAAATGTGCTAATAGGTGACATTAAGGGTAGAAAGCAGGACGAGCAAGGTACAGATAGCCCTAGTGGGGGTGGGGTGGGAGGAAGGGATCGAAATAGGCTAAAAGGGAGAGATAAAACAATGGATGGAAATACATTTAAAAATAATGGAAATAGATGGGAAAAGAAAAATCTATATAAAATCTATATAATGTCACCTATTAGCACATTTCTATAGCCCATGGCCCTCGATCCAGCTCTAACTGTTCCACCCCATGTTAAACCAGCTTATATTTCACCTCTCTTCTATTTTTCCTTAGTTCTGTTGAGTCATACAGACTCGAAACGTTAACTGTGTTCCTCTCCGCAGATGCTGTCAGACCTGCTGAGTTTTTCCAGGTATTTTTATTTTGGTTTTTATTTTGTATTTCCAGCATCTGCAGTTTTTTGCTTTTATCTACGATTCTCTGAGGTGTCTTTATCCCGCTGCTCCATTCCCAGTGATTCCCGCCTATTGCTAATTTTATTGAGTGGCCCACTGCCCCAATCCCTGTATCATAGCAATAAAATGACCATTTCGGATTGGACATTCAATGGCGGTGCCTTTACCCAGCATTGCCCGCGGTGGTGAATTTCCCCTATCCTCACCACTGGAGAACAATGCGCAGGCGCACTGCCGGAGTGTTTGGCGCATGCCCAGTGTCAGTGATGGCGATGGGGAGAGATGCTCCTCGGTCACATCTGCAGCCGGTGAGGAGCGATGTAGCCGGGAGATGGACAGGGAGGGTTTCTAAACACCTGGTGAAAACCCGAATAAAACCTACAGGTCCCGGGTTTACATCTCCGGGCCTATTTCTCCAGTCCACAGTAACGTGGTTGACTCAGAATTAGGTAGCCGGCCGCCATCTTGTTTCAGTGGGAAGTAGAGCGCATGCGCGGCCACATTGGCGATGTCACATGGAGTGGGTGGGGCTTCAGGGTCCCGTGTCCCAGTGACCGGGTCCAAATGCTTCTGAGCAACAGGTTTTGAAGCAGATTCACTCACTTCCAGGCTGCAGGTGATGTTTGCAGCCGAGTGGAGTTCATGGGCCTTGTATATATTCAGGATGAGAGGTTGCAACCCCTGAAAGGGCTCATCCTCAATTTTTGGTGGCACTTCAGCCCCAAGCTCCTCATCTTTGGCTGCTCAGCATAGAGGCGAAGTGGGGAAGTCAGAGGGTCTTCTCCTGTAACTGTTCATGGGCCTAGTTAAAACAGGAATTTGTCGATCCAGGATGGGTGACACACATGGGGGTGGTCACACTGGCTGCCGACCTCTCTTCGTGGTCTTGTCCGTGCCCGGGTGGCCCTGGAGAGGGAATATGCAGTGTCCACTGGTATGCTTGATACCTCCCACAGCCGGTGAGCACCTCAGGGTACAGAGTGTCTCATAGACACTGGAAACAACATTCTGGTTTAATTTTGTTGGGAATTATTTGCTGATTTAGGCTTCTTTCAGTTTGATTGGACCACATGTTTGGGGAAAGAATGTCCCAAGGGAACTTGAAATGTCTGTTTTGAATTTCTATCCTGTACTTACAGTGATGGTTTTTGTAAACTCCTTTTACAGGGGAGATCATTTACAGATGGGAAACTCAAACCAAACATCACATCAAGATCTGATAGAGTCACTCGATTCATCAGGATCTGAATATCATTGATCTTTGACTGGAAGAAGAAATGTTTGTCTGTCTGTCTGTGGGAAAAGATTTCAAACATCAGTGTGACTGGAAAAGCACCAAGACACACACACAACCCGAGTGAGAGTGTTCCAGTGCACTGACTGTGAAAAGAGCTTTAACCAGTTATGCAGCCTCAAAAAAATCACACCATTTACAGCGGAGAGAAACTGTACACGTGTTCTGTGTGCGGACGAGGCTCCAACTGATCATCAAATCTGGAGAGACACAGGGACACAGGCACGATGGAGAAACCGTGGAAATGTGGGGACTGTGGGAAAGGATTCAATTGTCCATCCTGACTGGAAAACCATCGACGCAGTCACATTGGGGTAAGGCCGTTCACTTGCTCTGAGTGTTGGAAGGGATTCACTCAGTTATCCAACCTGCGGACACACCAACAGATACACACTGAAGAGAGACCATTCACCTGCTCCGAGTGTGGGAAGGGATTTAATCAGTTATCCCTCCTGCTGATACACCAGTGAGTTCACACTGGAGGGAGACCAATCACCTGCTCCAAGTGTGGGAAGGGATTCACTCAGTCATCAAACCTGCTGACACATCAGCGAGCTCATACTGGGGAAAGACCATTCACCTGCTCCAAGTATGGGAAGGGATTTACTCAGTTATCCACCCTGCTGACACACCAGCTAGTTCACACTGGAGAGAGACCATTCACCTGCCCTGAATATGGGAAAGGATTCACTGGGTCCTCTGACCTACTGAAGCACCAGCGGGTTTACACTGAGGAGAGGCCATTCAGCTGTGGAAAGAGATTCCAGTCTTCATTCAACTTCAAAGTACACCAGCGAGTTCACACTGGGGAGAGGCCCTTCACCTGCTCCAATTGTGGGAAGGGATTCAATAAGTCATCCAACCTACTGAACCACCAGCGAGTTCATACTGGACAGAGGCCATTCACATGTTCCGAGTGTGGGAAGAAATTCACTCAATCATCCAACTTGCTGACACACCAGCGAATTTACACTGAGGAGAGGCCGATCCAATGTACTTCCTGTGAAAAGAGATTCAGGTCTTCAATCCAGCTCAGTGAACACCAGCAAATTCACACTGGAGAGAGGCTGTTCACCTGCTCTGAGTGTGGGAAGGGATTCACTCAGTTATCCAATCGACTGAGACACCAGCTAGTTCACACTGGTGAGAGGCCTTTTACTTGCTCCGAGTGTGGGAAGGGATTCACTTGGGCATCCCACCTGCTCAGACACCAGCGAATTCACAAGTGACTGCAGGATTCTGCTGTAATTGCTGCTGTTAATTACATCCAGGACTGAACCATATTCATTCTGACAGTTGTGGTTTGTTTCTGCTGATGTTCACAATCCCTGTAACTGGGCTGGAATTTAATATTCTGGATCTATCGCTGATTGTATTCTTGGGGCTACAGTTTCCCTTTAAGAACCGCTGTCTCTGATCTTTCCCCATAATCCAGGAACTCTCATCAGAAATTAGTTTCCAACAAGATTCTGAACTTTTACTTCAATCCCAAATTGATCTTTGGTACGAACTCTACAATTCAGTGTCTGAGAGGTTTTGATCGAGTGCATAGAGAGAGAATGTTTCCTTTTGTGAGGAAGAGCATAATAAGAGACCATAAATATCGGATAGTCACCAAAAATCCAATCAGGAATTCAGAAGAAACTTCTTCACCCAAAGAGTGGTGAGAAAGTGGAACTTGCTACCACTGGGAGTGATTAAAGTGAATCGTATAGCTTTTGTTTAGTTGAAAAGGGTGCAAAGGACAGGGCCCTGTTTGTGAATATATGTAGCTTCTAGCACGTGTAAGTGAGCCACACTGTGAGACTGACTGATAATTTTAAATTGGTTGTTTGTGCAATTCTTAGCACAGTAAGGATTGTTTAGTAATTGTTGTCTAATCATGGAATGACATCTAATATTATTGAAGGGGAAGCTAGACAAGCACAAGAGGAGAAGGGAATAGATGGTTACGATGATAGATTTCGATGAGGAATGATGGGAGGAGGCTTTGGTGGAGCTTAAACATCAGCATGCACTGGCTGGGCTGAATGGCCTCTTTCTGTGTCATGTATTCTATGTAATTACACTCCTGAAGGGTCTGGTCCTAACCTTTAGGCTATGCCACCTATTCCTAGACTGCCTAATCAGCAGAAGTAATTTCTATTTACCCTCTGTTCCCCTTAGTATTCTTGATTCTGCTTTTACTGTCACTGTTAATCACATCCAGAACTGAACCATGTTCATTCTGACAGTTGGGGTTTATTTCTACTGATGCTAATAATCTCTGTAACTGGGCTGGAGTTTAATATCTTGATATTTGTTAAATAAATCAGCTTTGTTTCAAACTCACAGTATGTTGAGTCCTTGATTTCTCCAGCATAAGAGGAGACTAATTGATGTCCTGTTTCTGACTGCTCCATTTTTGGATCTTTTCTCCTTTCTAACTCTAAATTGTTTCAGTTCTCATTCCTCTGGTTACTCTCATGGACAAGTCCCAGCTCCCCACACCTCCCAGAGAGCCTCTTTTCATCTTGGAATCCAGGGAAGTATCAGTATTAAAAACAGAAAATGATGGAAATAATCCATACTTTTCCAAGTGCCAATTGATTTTGTCCTGGATCATTGTCTCCAACCTTTCCCCACCACTGATGTGAAACTGATTGTTCTGGCATTGCTGTGTTTTTGAACAGGGGTGTAACATTTACAATCTGTCAGTCCTTTGACACCACTACTGTTTCAGGAGGATTGGAAGATTGTGACCAGCGCCTCCACAAGTTCCATGTGAAGGATGCTGTCTCTGACAGTGCAGCAGTCCCTCAATGTCACCCTGGAGTGTCAGCCTAGATAATGTGCTCAGGTTTATTAATATTTCCTCTTGTTATTGATGTGGGTCATTAAGAAACAATGGACTCTTATGATGTCATCCAGCCCCAGTACGATGATGTCATGGAGACTATTAAATACCAGCGGAGCCTTAGTGGTGAAAACAGTTTTGTTTGAGATGGCAGCAAGTCCATTACTGATAGATCTATCCCAGATAGATCTGGGAAAGAAAGTGAGGCAGCTCATGAACATCAGGAATAGTGTTGTGAATTATGAAGATGAGCAACGTGTACAGTATACATCTCCTATCTCCCAACACGCTGCCCCATCCGACATGAAACTAAATGCACTGTTAATTCCTCCTCAGTAACAATTGTAAACACAAAGCTTCTGGGATTGAACCAGGGACTTTCTCATATAAACATAGAAGCAGGAGTAGGCCATTCAGCCCTTCAAGCCTACTCCGCCATTCATTATGATCATGGCTGATCATCTAACTCAATAGCCTGCGCCCGCTTTCTCCCCATATCCTTTGATCCCTTTCACCCAAAGAGCTATATCTAACTCCCTGTCGCTTGCCATTTGAACACACCGCCCTCATGCCCACATGTCCGTCCTTGGCCTGCTGCAATGTTCCAGTGAAGCTCAACGCAAACTGGAGAAACAGCACTTCATCTTCCGATTAGGCACTTTACAGCCTTCCGGACTTAACATTGAGTTCAACAACTTCAGATCATGAACTCGCTCCTCCATCCTCACCCACTTTTCGATCCCCCTTTTTTCTAATAATTATTATATATTTTTCTTTTCCCATCTATTTCTATTATTATTGTTAAATTGATTTCCATCCATTGTTTTATCCCCACCTTTTAACCTATTTTGATACCCCCACCCCCACTAGGGCCATCTGTCACTTGCTCATCCTGCTTTCTACCCTCAATGTCACCATTAGCACATTCCTTTAGCTAATATCACCACCGCCAACACCCCTTTGTCCTTTTGTCTATGACATCTTTGGCGATCTCTCCTTTGCCTCCACCTATCACTGGCCCTCTATCCAGTTTCACCTGTCCCACTCCCCTTAAACAGCTTATCTTTCACCTTATTTCTATTTCTCTTTAGTTCTGAAGAAGAGTCATACGGACTCGAAACTTTAACTCTGTCTTCCTCTTCACAGATGCTGTCAGACCTGCTGAGCTTTTGCAGCTATTTTTGTTTCTGTTTGAGGCCGAGTCTGTGGCCGCTCACCATTTGAAACCGTCACAATGCCCGGGTGATTGATGGCAGCTCCGGAGCAATAGGAAGCAGGGGCGGGACTGGAGGACCGAGCGGGAGCGGCTGGTCCTCCAACCAATCGGAGTGAATAAGGGGCGGGGCCGGGCTGGGAGTGAAGCATGCGCAGTGTGAGTAATGGCGATGGAGAGACGCTTCTTTCCCGGATCCGCCATCGGTGAGTAGGTGAATGGTGGGGCGGAGGGAGCGAAGGATCCGGCGGTTGGGCGTGGAGGCTTCGTAAATATGTTGTGTAAACCGCGAAGCCCGAGAAAGAACTTCCCCTGTACCCGGAGGGAGCGTTCCCTTGTTTACACTGAGCTTTCTCCTCGTTACAGACCCGGGTTAACGTCCGCCATCTTTATTAGGGGCAATGTACAGCTGGACGCATGTGCTGCCGCCATCTTTGTTGGGGGCAATGGTTTTTGGAATCTTCAATGACAATGGGAACAACTTGTCCATCAAACTGCTTCACGCTTTGAGTTACAATGTCTTATTGATGTAGCAGAACAACGATATATGTCCAAGACAGTGACAATAATTTGTATCTATTTTGTGCCTTTAACATAATAAAACTTGTCAAGGTATTTCACAGAAATGTTACAAAGTAACATTTGACACAGCCACATAAGGAGATATTAGGGCAGGTGACCAAAAGCTTGGTCAAAGAGGTAGGTTTTAAGGAATATGTTCAAGGAGGAAAGTGAGGTGGAGAGGTTTAAGGAGGAAATTCCAGAGCTTGTGGCCTAGGCAAATGAAAGAACGGTTACCAATGGTAGAAAGATTAAAATCAGGAATGCTCAAGAGGCCGGAATTAAATGAGTACAGAGATCTTGGAGGGGTGTGTGGTTGGAGGAGATTACAGAGATAGGGATGACTGCAACCATGGAGAAAAACAAGGATGGGAATTTCAAAATGCTGATACTTTTTAACCTGCAGCCTTTGTAGGTCAGTGAGCACAGGGGTAATGGATGAACAAGACTTGGTGTGAGTAAACACACAGGCAGCAGAGTTTTGGATGACCTCAAGATTACAGGGAGGTTGAATGTGGGAGGTCGGCTGGGAGTATGTTAGGATACATAAGTCCAGCGGTAACAAAGGAATGGATGAGAGTTTCAGCAGCAGATGGGCTGAAACTGGGGTGGAGTCGGGCGATGTTACTGAGGTAGAAATAGGCGGTCTTGGTGATGATGTGGATATGTGGTTGGAAGCTCATCTTGGGGTGAAATATTTCACCATGGTTGTGAGAAGTCTGGTTCAGTCTCAGACAGTTGACAGGGAGAGGGATGGAGTCAGTGACTAGGGAGTGGAGTTTGTAGTGGGAACTGAAGACAACGGCTTCAATCTTCCCAATATAAAATGGAGGAATTTCCTGTTCACCCAGTACTGGATGTCAGACGAGTCAGAACGGTGTCTGACTTGGAGGAGAACTTGGAGGTGATGGTGTTCACATACACCTGCTACCCTGGTCCTTCTGGATGGTGGATGTTGAGGGCTTTGGAGATTCTGTCAACGCTCTGGTTGCGTTGTCATCGTATGAAATCTTTCTCCTACACCCCACTCTCTCTCCCTCTTTCTCATTCTCTCTCTTGCTGTCTCTCTCCTGCCTTGGAACCGAGAGTCTTGTGAAGGCACAGACCAAGTGGCAGGGTCCCTTGTGATGTTTTACAATCCTAGCTCCCTATTCTTGGGGATAACAGAATCAGACGTGTATCTCAATAAATTTTCTTCAACTTCGGCAAGAGGGAGCTTTACTCAAGTACACATCATTGGGTCCAATGAATCCAACTTGCCATCAGCCAAAGGATGAAAACCAGTCAAGACTATCCTCCTGATAGTTTAACTTTCAATAATATATGAGCTCGATTTTAATCTTCCTGAATATTATAAGGGTCCGGGTTCAACTCCTCAGTAAATATTCCCCGACATTCAGGAGAATAGGAGTCGGGTTCACTGAGTGATGCAGAAGACTCGGTGAGGCAGGTTAAGTTTTAAGAGTATTTTTTTAAGAACTTGTCACGATAAGAAAGCATGTGATCTGGTGACTATGCAAAGAGTATAATTTGGAAATCTAAGTAAATCCAGAAAAGAAAAGATAACTTGTTCTGATCTCGATAAGAAAGTCCAAAATGTAATCTTTACTCGTTACAGAAATAAGAATTCTAAGAGTAAGTAAGGATATCCATCAAATATGAAAGTAATATTTCCTTCATCCCCAGTATGTGAGATCCGCTACGTTCAGAACAATTCTGAAGTCAATCTCGGAGAATCTGATGACTCCCCCTAACAAATCTGAAGATTCAAGTTTGAGTTGAGATATTTATAATGAATTTGGATAGTTAATGAGCATGGAAGATGTCCATTTGATCACTAACAGACCACCCCTAATTATATTTGGTGAAAGGACCACCTATTATCATGAGGGTGCCCATTCAATTTCTCTGAAATGTTGTCTTGAATTTATTCCTGAGAACTGAACTTCCCCTGACAGTCTTGTTGGTCAATGTTGCTGAGTCAAGATATTGTGTCCAGTGAGATAATAAAACTTGGGGCCGAGTATTTGATTTCTCTGTTTTTTGGTTTTAATTATTAGAGCCAGTATTGTAGCTTGTGTGCCAGTATCATAGCAAGAACCATGAAATCCCATTTTTTAAGTGTGTGAATTTCTTATCAGTAAACTCACCTTTGGTGTGAGGGGAGTTAACCTCGCTGCTTTTGCGAGCTAGTTTTGACCTCTGTTAAAATATGTTTTACTGTGAATTTACCCAGAGTAGCTTTTAATCAAATGCTCCTGGTATCAATCCCATGTTATTTGACCATTATTCCCTCACATCTCTCCCTGGTGGGCAGTCGTGAACCAGTTGGGTTTTTACATCAGTCCAGCAGCTTTCATGATCACTTTTTCAAATTCACAGGGTATTAGAAGGGGAGGATTGACAGTTGGGAAACTGAAACCAAACATCACACCAGGAGCTGACAGAGTCGCACAATGTATATCGGAGCCCGAATGTCATCGGATTTTGAACATGGAAGGACAAAGCACCATTCACAGTGGGGAGAAACCGTACATGTGTTCTGTGTGTGGACGAGGCTTCAGCCGATCTTCTGACCTGTCAAAACACAAGCACAGTCACACCGGGGAGAAACCATGGAAATGTGGAGACTGTGGGAAGGGATTCCGTTACCCATGTGAGTGGGAAGCTCATCAGCACAGTCACACTGGGGAGAGGCCGTTCACCTGCTCCGAGTGTGGGAAGGGATTTACTGACTCAACCCACCTGCAGACACACCAGCGAGTTCACACTGAGGAGAGACCTTTCAAATGCCCAGACTGCGGGAAGTGCTATAAAAGTTCCGGGAACCTGATGTCCCATCAACGTGTTCACACTGACGAGAGACCGTTCAGGTGCTCTCACTGCGGGACTGGGTTCAGGTGGTCATCTCACCTCACTGAGCACCAGCGCAGTCACAGCGGAGAGAGACCGTTCACCTGTACGGAGTGTGGGAAGGGATTCACTCAGTCATCACACCTGTTCACACACCAGCGAGTTCACACTGACAAGAGACCTTATAAATGCCCAGACTGTGGGAAGGGCTTTAAAAGTTCTGGGAACCTGATGCGTCATCAACGTGTTCACACTGACGAGAGACCATTCAGGTGCTCTCACTGTGGGACTGGGTTCAAGACATCATCTGAACTCACTGTACACCAGCGGGTTCACACTAGGGAGAGGCCATTTACCTGCTCTGAGTGTGGACAGGGATTCAGTCAGTCATCGACCTTGATGACACACCAGCGGGTTCACACTGGGGAGAGGCCATTCACTTGCTCTGAGTGTGGGAAGGGGTTCACTCAGTTATCCAATCTGCTGAGACACCAGCGAGTTCACACTGGGGAGAGGCCCTTCACATGCTCCAAGTGTGGGAAGGGATTCACTCAGTCATCTGTGCTGCTGAGACACCAGAGAATTCACAAGTAACTACAGTGATTGGATTTTGCTGTTAATCACATCCAGGACTGAACCATGTTCATTGGGCTCTGTTTCTGCTGAAGTTAATACACTCCACCCCAGTTATAGGGGTAAATATTCTGGATAAAGTCAAATAAACCAGCCTTCTGTTCAACACACAGTGTGTCAAGTCTTTTTAATATCTCTGAGACAAGTTAGTTTCTTCTGAAGGGCTCTCCCTCTCCCCTGTCTCCTCCATCCTCGCCTCCAACAAAAAGTATGAGGAGCTCATGGAACTTCTTTGTCTCTAAGATTGAGACAATCCAACAGCTGCCTCTGCTGCTTCCCTCCCTTTCATTAACCCACTGGGACAAACTGTCTCTAAAATTCCCTCTTGTCCAAGCCCTGAGCCCACATCTTTCTCCAGTTTCTCCCTCATCTCCCCTGATGCTCGTTCAATGTTCATCTTGTCCATGAGACCCACCTCCTGCTCCATTGACCCTATTCCCACCAAACTGCTGATCACCCAACTTCCCCATGTTCACTGAGGTTGTTAACAGTTCTCTCTCTCCTGGTACTGTCACTCTCTCCTTCAAATCTGCAATTATCACCCCCTCCTCAAAAAACAAACCTTTGACCCTACCGTTCTTGCAAACATACTGCCCATCTTCCGCTCCTCTCCACACTGAATATGCCATCACATCCAAAATACTGGGATTCTCAGTGTGAACAGGGTGGGATGTGTTTGGAGACGGGGTGTCCCAGTTCTCCATCCTGGGATTCTCAGTGTGAACATGGTGGGATGTGTTTGGAGACAGGATGTTCCAATTCTCCACCCTGGGATTCTCAGTGTGAACAGGGTGGGATGTGTTCAGAGACAGGATGTCCCAGTTCTCCATCCTAGTTTTGAAAAAGCGCAATTCACAATGGGGAGAAACCGTGGAAATGTGGGGACTGTGGGAAAGGATTCAGATCCCCATCTGAACTCAAAACCCATCAACACAGTCACACTGGGGAAAGGCCATTCACCTGCTCCAAGTGTGGGAAAGGATTCATTCAGTCATCCCAATCACTGACACAACATTAATGCGTTCACACTGATTAGAAACATTTTAAATGTCTCGAGTGTGGGAAAGGCTATATAAGTTCCCAGGAACTGATATACCATCAGCGAGTTCACACTGATGAGAGACCGTTCAGGTGCTTTCACTGTGGGACTCAGTTGAAGCAATCATCTGAACTCAATAATCACCAGCGAATTCACACTGGGTAGAGACCATCTGGGTGATCTGTGTGTGGGAAAGGATTCACTCGGTCATCTGCATTGCGAACATAGCAGCTAGTTCACCCTGGGGAAAGGCCATTTAAATGCCCAGACTGTGCAAAGTGCTGAAAAGTTCCGGGAACCTGATGTCCCATCAATGTGTTCACACTGACAAGAGACTGTGTAGGTTTTCTCACTGTGGGCCTGGGTTCAGGTGATCTTCTCACTTCACTGTACACCAGCAAGTTTACACTGGGGAGAGGCTGTTCATCTGCTCTGAGTGTGGGAAGGAATTCACTACCTTATCCAACCTGCTGAGACACCAGCGAGTTCACAACTGGTGACAGTGATCGGATTTTGCTGTGAAATCACATCCAGGACTGAACCATGTTCATTGGGGTCTGTTTCTGCTGATGGTAATAAACTCCAGGCCAGTTATAGGGACTAATATTCTGGATAACACTGAAATAAACCAGCTTTGTGGTGAACAATCACTGTATTGTGTGTTTTTTAAAGCTCTAACACAAGCTAGTTCCTTTTGAAGGGCTCTCGCTCTCCCCTGTCTCCTCCATCCTCACCTCCAACAACTAGTGTGAGGAGCTCATGGAGCTTCTTTGTCACTAAGATTGAGACAACCCAATCAGCTGTCTCTGCTACTTCCCTCCCTCCCACTAGTCCACCGGGACAAACTGTCTGTAAATATCCCCCTTGTCTGAGCCCTGAACCCACATCTTCCTTTAGTTTCTCCCATCTCCCATCCTGCCCTCTCAGTGTTCATCTTTCCAGGAGACCAGTGAGCTCAGACTGGAGAGAGAGGGTTTAAATGCTTAGACTGTGACAAGGGCTTTAGAAACCCACATTCACTGATGGTTCACCAGCGCATTCACTTCGGTTCCACTCCATTCATCTGCTCTCACTGTGGGAAGAGGTTCAGGTGATTGTTCATCCTGCTGCAACACTAGTGAGTTCACACCGGCGAGAGGCCATTCACCTTCTCCATGTGTGGGAAGGGATTCAGTAATTCATCCAACCTGTTGACACAGCAGCGAGTTTAAACTGATGGAAGATCTTTTAAATGTCTATATTGCAGGAAGTGTTATAAAAGTCCCGTGGAGCTGATGTGCCATCAACAGTGACAAGAGCCCGCTTAGCTGCTCTCATTGTGGGACTGGGTTCAGGTGATCTGTGAACTCAGTGTCCACCCGTGCACTCACACTGGGGAGAGACTTATCACCTGTTCTGCGTGTGGGATGAGTTATCCCAGCTCAATATACATAAATTGTTCACACTGACAAGGAGTCTTTTCAAACTTCTGACCGTGAGCAGAAATTTCAAAGCATAATGGATCTGCTGACACACAAACACATTCACACTGGGGAGAGACTGTTCACTTGCTTCATGTGTGAAAGGAGATCCAACTGGTCATCTCAGCTACTGACACATCACTGAGCTAACAAGTAACTCCTGGGGTTGGATTCTGCTGTCATTGCTGCTGTTAAGCACATCCACGACTGAAACATGTTCATTCAGACAGGTGGGGGTTTGTTTCTGCTGATGTTAATAATCCCTGTGATAAAATCAAAATACTGCAGATGCTGGAAATCTGAAACAAAAAAGGAAAATGTTGGAAAAACTCAGTAGGCCTAACAGCATCTGTGGAGAAAAAAAAGTAGAGTTAATGTTTCGAGTCCATATGACTCTTATTCAGAGCTCTGCAGATGCTTTTAGACCTGCTGAGTTTTTCCAACGTTTTCTGTTTTTGTTGTTAATAATTCCCTGACTGGGCTGGAGTTTAATTTTCTGGAAAAATGTCAAATAAATCAGCTTTGATTTAACACATTGTTGCAGATTTCTGTCTTTCCCACCTGGGCCTTTAACATCACCTGGCTGGAGCTCAGAAAGGACAAACTGGGTCGAGGATCATACAGCAAGAACAGAACTTCACCCTGGACACAGTCCTTCAGGGTCACACTGAGAGGGAAAAATGATACTTTGGTCTTTCTCATCTCTCTTCACTGACAGCGAAGTCCCCGTGTGGTTTAATCCTGGGGTTTGTAAGAAATGTGTGCCAGCTGCTCTCTTCCATGGTTCAGAGATCCTGGACACAGAACAGAAGGCTCCTTTATAACTGTTTAGAGTCAGGAAGAACAATGGTGAATGCTGGAAATGTTCTGTCAAATCAGAAATTGGTGTAAGACTGTGATCTGTTTCTGACTGAAAGTGAAACAGCAGGTTTAAGTTGAATAGATTAATTGATAACCGGGGTTTCACAATGACTCAGCACAGGTTCCAACCATCCAGCCCCACGATTTGTTACGGAACTCGCCGATCCCTTGATCCTTCAGCCTCTGAGTTCCCTTTCTGTTGGTTTCCACAGCAATCAATCATCACTCGCCAACATTACACTGTCAGATGGAGTTCAGGGGCTGGGAGGGAAAAAAAATGAAAGCATGAATCTGAGTTGGGAATTAAACTTAGATAAACATGATTATTTTTTTAATTAAAAAATAAAAATAATTATTAACTATTAATATGTTCATTTTGCACATGATAGATAACGAGTGGGAGTAACTAATATTCACTGCTTCGTATCATTTTATTTTTTTAATGATTATGATACGTGATCTTTCCATCTCTTGATTAGACAAATGGCGATCCTTACTACCCAGAAAGCTCAGCGCGGGTGAATACGGCCTATCTCCATCAGAAGGGCACCAAAGCACATGTGCGGTAAGGCTCCGCCCCGTAGTGCCTGCCTCCCTACCCGGAGCATGCGGGGTGCGGCTGCAGGAAGCTGAGCGTAGCGCAGTCTCAGAAACATGGAATAAATAATTATAACCAATTGGGACTCCCAATGGTGGGGATTTTACCCAGCATTCCCCCGGTGGTGAATATCCCCTATCCGCACAACAAGGGACTGTACGCATGCGCAGTTCCGCCCGGCGCTCCGAGCATGCGCAGGGTGAGATGATGATGGGAAGGCAAAATACTGTGGATGCTGGAAATCTGAAAGAAAAACAAAAAATGCTGGAAAAAACTCAACAGGTCTGACAGCATCTGTGGAGAGAAAGACAGAGTTAACATTTCGAGTCCGTATGACTCTTCTTCAGAGCTAAAGTGAAGTAAAAATGTGATGAAATTTGTACTGCTTATGAGGGATGAAGCAGGTGAAGTTGGATAGAAGGCCAGCGATAGGTGGGGGCAAAGGAGAGATTGACAAAGATGTCATGAACAAAAGGACAAAGGAGTGTTAATGGTAGTGGTACTGGCTAAAGGAGGTGCTGATGATGGCATTAAGGATAGAAAGCAGAGTGTGGTAATAGCAGGACAAGGGTAAGCACTCTGGAAAAGCAACATGAATTAGTGACAGATGGCCCTTGTGGGGTGGGGTGGGGGGAGGGGACGCTAGTGGGGAAAAAAGACTGAAAATAGGATAAAAGGTGGGGATAAAACAATGAATAAAAAAGAAAATAAATAAAAATAAGAATCAGTGGATAAAGAATAAAAATTTAAAAATAAAAATGAATGTTGAAAAAGGGGATAAAAAAAGGGGTGAGTTCATGGTCTGAAGTTGTTGAACTCAATGTTACGTCCAGAAGGATGTAAAGTGCCTAACCAGAAGATGAGGTGCTGTTCCTCTAGTTTGTGTTGGGCTTCACTGGAACACCACAGCAGGCCAAGGATGGACATGTGGACATGAGAGCAGGGTGGAGTGTTCAAATGGCAAGTGACAGGAAGGTCTGGGTCATCTTTTCGGACATACCAAAAGTCTGCATTTGGCCTCTCCAGTGTAGAGGAGGCCGGATTGTGAGCAGCGAGTGCAGTAGACAAATTGAAGGAGGTGCAAGTGAAGCACTGCTTCACCTGAAAGGAGTGTTTGGGACTTTGGACAGTGAGGAGGGAAAAGGTAAAGGGGCAGGTGTTGCATCTTCTGCAATTGCATGGGAAGGTGCCATAGGAGGGGAATGAGGTGTAGGGGGTGATGGAGGAGTGGACCAGGGTGTCCCGGAGGGAGCGGTCCCTACGGATTCCTGACAGGAGAGTGAAGGGAAGATGTGTTTGGTGGTGGCATCATGCTGGAGTTGGTGGAAATGGCGGAGGATGATCCTTTGAATGCGGAGGCTGGTGGGGTGAAAAATTAAGGCAAGGGGGACCCTATCATGGTTCTGGGAGAGAGAGGAAAGCGTGAGGGCAGAGATGTGGGAGATGGATCTGACATGGTTGAGGGCCCTGCCAAATACAGTGGGTGGGAAACCTTGGTTAAGGAAGAAGGAAGACATGTCAGAAGCGCCGTTCTGGAAAGTGGCATCAATGGAACAGATGTGATGGAGGCGAAGGAACTGAGAAAATGGGATGGAGTCCTTACGGGAAGCAGGGTGTGAGGAGTTGTAGTCGAGGTAGCTGTGGGAGTGAGTGGGCTTGTAATGAATAGTGGGGGACAGTCCATCACCAGAAATCAAGACAGAGAGGTCAAGGAAGGGAAAGGAAGTGTCAGAGGTGTACTATGTGAAGGTGATGGAGGGACAGAAATTGGACTCAAAATTGATAATATTTTCCAGGTCCAGCCAACAGCATGAAGAGGCACCGAAATATTCATCAATGTACTGAAAAAAGAATTCTGGGAGGTGGTCTAGCACTGAAACAAAGAACGTTCCACGTACCCCATAAAGAGACAGGCATACGTAGTTGGGGCCCATGTGGGTACCATAGCCACACCTTTTATTTGGAGGAAGTGAGACAAGTTTAAGGAGAAATTGTTCAGTGAGAGAACAAGTTCAGCCAGACGGAGGAGAGTGGTGGTGGATGGGGATTGTTCGGGCCTCTGTTCAAGGAAGATGCAGAGAGCCCTCAGACCATCCTGGTGGGGGATGGAGGTGTAGAGGGATTGGACATCCATGGTGAAGAGAAGGTGGTTAGGGCCAGAGAACTATAAATTTTTGATATGACGTAGGGCATCAGAGGAATCATGGATGTAGGTGGGAAGAGACTGGACAAGGGGAGAGAGAAACAATGGCTTGGTGTTCGGTGGTGGGGTCATGGTCCATGGTCAATTTCTCTGCTCCTCTCACCTACTCTAACCTGTCTCCATCTGAACTCACCATACTCCGTTCTCTCAGGTCCAACCCTGACTTTGTTATTAAACCTGCTGACAAGGGTGGTGCCGTTGTCTGGTGTACTGACCTGTACCTCGCAGAAGCTGAGCGCCAACTCTCAGACACTTCCTCCTACCTCCCCCTGGACCATGACCCCACCACTGAACATCAAGCCATTGTTTCCAGGACTGTCACTGACCTCATCTCTTCTGGAGAGCTTCCCTCCACAGCTTCCAACCTCAGAGCCTCCCATCCTCAGATGGCCCGCTTCTACCTCCTAGCCAAAACCCACAAACAGGACTGTCCCTGTAGACCAATCGTGTCAGCCTGTTCCTGCCCCACGGAACCCATTTCTTTCTATCTTGACTCTGTTCTCTCTCCCCTTGTCCAGTCTCTTCCCACCTACATCCGCGATTCCACTGATGCCCTATGTCATATCAAAAATTTCCAGTTCCCTGGCCCTAACCGCCTCCTCTTCACCATGGACGTCCAATCCCTCTACACCTCCATCCCGTACCGAGATGGTCAGAGGGCTCTCCACTTCTTCATCGAACAGAGGCCCGAACAATCCCTATCCACCACCACTCTCCTCCATCTGGCTGAACTTGTTCTCTCACTGAACAATTTCTCCTTAAACTTAAAGTTCTGTTGAAGGGTCATGAGGACTCGAAACATCAACTCTTTTCTTCTCCGCCAGAAGTGCTGAGTTTTTCCAGGTAATTCTGTTTTTGTTTTGGATTTCCAGCATCTGCAGTTTATGTTTTTATCTCCTTAAACTTGTTGCACTTCCTCCAAATAAAAGGTGTGGCTATGGTACCCACATGGGCCCCAGTTATGCCTGCCTCTTTATGGGGTATGTGGAACATTCCTTGTTCCAGTCCTACTCAGGGCGCCTCCCACAACTCTTTCTCTGGTGCATCGATGACTGCTTCGGTGCCGCTTCATGTTCTCATCTGGACCTGGAAAAATTTATAGATTTTGCTTCCAATTTCTACCCCTCTATTACTTTCACATGGTCCATCTCCAACACTTTCCTCCCCATCCTCGACCTCTCTGTCTCCAATTCTTGTGATAGATTGTCCACCAATATTCATTACAAGCCTACCGACTCCCACAGCTACCTCGACTACAGCTCCTCGCACCCCACTTCCTGTAAGGACTCCATCCCATTCTCTCAGTTCCTTCGCCTCCATTGCATCTGTTCCAATGATGCCACGTTCCAAAACGGCATTTCTGACATGTCTTCCTTCTTCCTTAATCCAGGTTTCACCCCACATCCCCCAACTGCGGCTGACAGGGCCCTCAGCCATGCCCAGCCCATCTCCCGGGCTTGTGCCCTCACACCTTTCCCTCCCTCCCTGGACAATGATAGGGTGTCCCATATCCTCACTTTGCACCCCACCAGCCTCCGCATTCAAAAGATCATCCTCCGCCATTTCTGCTAACTCCAGCATGATGCCACCACCAAATACATCTTCCCCTCACCCTCTCCCCTCCGTCGGCATTCCATAGGGACACCCTGGTCAAATCTTCCATCACTCCCAACAACAAATCCCCTTCCCACGGCACCTTCCCATGGAATCACAGAAGGTGCAACACCTGCTCCTTTACCTCCACCCTCCTCACCGTCCAAAGGCCCAATAATTCCTTTCAGGTTAAGCAGCACTTCACTTGTACCTCTTTCAATTTAGTCTACTGCATCTGCTGCTCCCAGTATGGTCTCCTCCACATTGGGGAGACCAAACACAGACTGGGTGACTGCTTTGCGGAACACCTCTAGTCTGTACGCAAGCATGATCTAGACCTTCCTGTCACTTGCCATTTCAACACACCACCCTGCTCTCATGCCCACATGTCCATTCTTGGCCTGCTGCAATGTTCCTGTGAAGCCCAACACAAACTGGAGGAACAGCGCCTCATCTTCCGATTAGGCACTTTACAGTCTTCCAGACTTAACAGTGAGCTTAACAACTTCAGACCATGAACTCTCTCCTCCATCCCCACCCCCTTTTTTTATCCCCTTTCTCCTACATTCATTTTTATTTTTTATCCGCTTGTTTTATTCTCTTAATTCATTTTTCTGAGGTTCTTTCCCCATTTTTATCTAAGTTTCTATCCTTTTTTACAGACATGATGGACTGAATGGCCTCCTTCTGTGCCATAACAATTCTGTGATTCTGTGAAAATTTCAATCATCCTCCGCTTTGTAACTTGCAGGCATTTAGTTGCTGGATAATCTCCACTAAAATGAATCAAGAAATAAATAATTAAATCTCTTCTTGCATGTTATAAAGCTGCTTTTTTTTCCCTTCTTACGAGTTTAATATGAGGCTACACGGACTCAAGTGAATAATGTTTGGACGTTAACAGTGGGGAACTGAAGCACATTGACACTTCTTTCCAGTTCTGATGAAAGCTCAGTGACCTGACTGTTAACTGGTTCTCTCTCCACAGTCTCGGCCTGACCTGCTGAGTATTTCCAGCATTTTCTGGTTGTAAATGAGAGCGATCGATGTATGGCCATTTCTCTTCTGTCCGGGATGTGTGACACTGATTTCCCGAGTGCAGTGATCCTGATGTTTGCTTTAAATGTGAAATTTCCCGGTTTGACCTCAGGTGGAAGATTTGCCCTTCAATTGCTTCGGGATGGAGGTGGTACAGTAATAAAATCAGTGAGAATTAATCCAAAGGCTCAGGCATAAGGCTTCAGATTCCAACACAGCTTCAGATTTAGTTTTTTTAAAATTATTTAATGGGATGTGAGTGTAGCTGGCTTGGCCAATATATATCTTGCCCATCCTTAATTTTCCCTTGAGAAGGCGGTGGCGAGTCATCTTCTTGAATCACTGAAGGTACACCCACAGTGCTGTTAGGGAGAGAGTTCCAGGATTATGACCCAGTGAAGTGAAGGAACGGCGATATAGTTCCAAGTCAGTATGGTGTTTGGCTTGGAGGGGAATTTGCAGGTGGTTGTGTTCCCATGCATCCTCTTCCCTTGTCCTTTGAGGTGGTAGAAGTTGCAGGTTTGGGAGGTGCTGTTGAATGAGCGTTGGTGAGTTGGCAATTGAATTAGTAAATTTGGAATTGAAAGCTAGTCTCAGTCAACTGTGATCAAAATCCATCTGGTTCACTAATTTAGGGAAGGAAATGTGCTGTCCTTACCCAGCCTGTCCTACATGTAACTTCAGACCCACAGCAACATAGTTGACTCTTACCTGCCCTCTGAAATGTCCTAGCAAGTCACTCCGTTCAAGGGTAATTAGGGATGGGCAACAACAGCGACACCAACATCCCATGAAAGAATATTTTTTAAAATGAGCAATTGGCATTTTGTTTAATTTCATGTCGAACAGGGTGATAGAACTGCTGTCTCATTATTTAAAACCTCGATCTTTTACCTATTTAACCAGGTAACATTAAGTGTGAGAAAATGAGTGCAAGTGAAAGTGTAAGTGACCCAAAATATTGCAGCTGCTGGAAATCCAAACTTAGAACAGAAAATATTGGAAACATTCAGCAGTATCTCTGGAAACGGAAACAGAGTGAATGTGAACTTTAATCCAGTCATACAGTTCTGATGAAAGTTTACAGACATGAATTATAAATTATGATTCTGTCTCTGCATATATTACCAAATGTGATAAGAATTTCAGAATTATCTGTTTTAATTTCAGATTTACAGCATCTGCAGCATTTTGCTTTTCTTTCAATGTTGAGAGTTGAGAATCTGGAACTCGTAACCAGAATGGCTTGAGATCCATGTGTGAGCTGGAAACCCATGAGTAAAATCCCACTGTGAAGAGGCAACTCACCAGCTGAAAATGGGAAGGCGGTCATTCGGCGTCCCATTTACTGAGACTGCAGCACAGTCACAATGGAGAGAGACCATTCAGATGTTTCACGTGTGAGGAGGGATTTACTCAGTTTCTCAGTTGACACTCCAGCTTTAAAAATTCAAAGGATTTGACCCACATTTGGTGCATTCTGGCAAGACACGTATTGGATATTTCGTATATGGGGGTGGGTAAAATCACTTGTTCACATCGTTGCTGAGATTCTAGTGAGTTCACATCTAGCTGTAAGGGTTTGTTCTGCTGTTAATTACACCCAGTAAAGAACTGCTGAAGGGTTCGTTCACTTAGGTTGCTGCATCAATTTATTTAATAATTTTACACATTGGCTCTATGCCTCCAATCATAATAGGATCATATAACGTATTTTTCGGTTGAACAATGTTTAATTTCAATGGCGGTGCTCTTACCCAGCATTCGCGGGAGACAGAATGAGCCCTATTCTGACTCAATGAGCGATTGCGCAGGCGCAGTGATAGTTGTGAGTGGAGATTGCGCAGTGCGCATTCGGAAGGCGAATGCGCAGTCTAGTTTCTGGATTTCTCCCGTCGCCAGGCCCAGAGTAACGGCCGCCATCTTTATAGGGGGCAATGTGCAGCAGTGCGCATGCGCGGTCATCCTTGTCCATTAGCAGGAGGAGAGAATGTTGTGCATTTCTATCCTGGACTGACTGGGATGGATCTTGGAAACTCCTTTTACAGGGGATTAGAAGGGGAGGATTTACACACAGCAAACTCAAACCAAGAGAAATGTTTGTCTCTTAATTTTCTTCTTGGACTGACAGGGATGATTTTTTTTAACAGGATACTAGAAGAACAGCACTTAAAGGCAGGAAACTCAAGTCAAACATCAGATCAAAACCTGACAGAGTCAATCGATTCATCAGAGCCTGAAAGTATGTCTGTCTGTGGAATAATATTCAAAGTTCTGTGTGACTGGAAATAGGGGAGAGCAAAGTCATGGAGAGATTTGAAAAGAAGGATGAGAATTTTGAATTGAGTTGTTGCTTAACCGGGAGCCTGTGGTGGTCAGTGAGGACAGGATGATGGGTGAGCGAATGGGATTCAGTGTAGAGGTCAAAGACTGCGGAGATTTGGATAAACTCAAGTTTATCATGGGTTGAATGTAGGAGGCCAACCAATCAAGTCTTGAGGACTGGATAAGAATTGAGAAATAGGGCCAAGTCGAGTGATGTTACTACAATGTATTAAGTACAGGAGGGGGATTAATTTAAACCACACTGATTTCTCTCATCTCAAGTCCACTAACAGGAAGGTGTTCCTGATTTGCTTCCCCCTTTATAAGCGGTGGCCTATTTCCCAACCCCACCATTTCAAAGTGATCTATTTTCCATTAATAACCCCACAGCAAACACGGGATAGGATGAACTCAAAGGGTTAGTTGATTTACACATACTCAAAACTCGGGTGGTGGGTGTGGCATTCATACAGTAAAAGAGGGATGGAGAAAAGAAAGATTTACAGGGCAGGGACTGCAGAGAAAAATTGTGTTTCACGTGGATTCCAGAATCCAGAATGAAAGTCCAACGAGGTATTCCTTCACGAAGGTCGGCAGACTGAAAACTTATGCTGTAAAACCACTTTTCTGGTGGAGTTGACTTCACGCGATGATAGCTATGCAGAGATAAATCAGTCTGGTAGGCGACTGCACATAAGTTCCAGGAGAAAGTGTAGATGTGGCCAGGTATTAAATCTGGGCAGAATAACTTTTCTGTTAGCTGCTTGTAGATGTTAAAATGGGAGACTGAGGTTTATCAGTACAGCCAGTGTCTCTTCAGAGATAATGAGTTCCAAAATTCTCCAGTAATGCCAGAAAGTGCCTTTTGTTCAGAAGTCACAGACAGATTCAGCCTTTTAAAAGGTCTTTGTCTGGTTTTTAAAATGTTAGAAACAGCCATGGGGCTATCACTATCTATTTCTAAAAAATATACATTGTGTGGTCCCAGTCTCCTCACAGATGGAAACCCACTCTTGGAGATGACAAAGATATGTGGTTGGAAGCTCATCGTGGGGTGAAATATTTCACCATGGTTGTGAACAGCCGGATTCAGCCTCAGACAGTTGCCAAGGAGAGGGATTGAGCCAGTGGACAGGAAGTGGAATTTGTAGTGCGGACTGAAGACAATGGCTTCAATCTTCCCAATATTTAAAGAGAGGAAATTTCTGTTCATCCAGTACTGGATGTCCATCAAGTCAGGGCGGTGTGTGAGTTGGAGGGGAACTTGGAGGTGATGGTGTTCACATACGCCTGCTACCCTGGTCCTTCTAGGTGGTGGATGTTGTGGGTTTGGGAGACCCTTTCTCGCTGTTGCTATATAAAATCCCTCTCCTTCACCCATTCTGCTCCCATCTCTCTCAACCAATCCCCCTTCTCTCCATCCGGTGCCCCCGCTCACATAGAGTCCAGAGTCTTGTGTAGGCCCAGACCGGGTGGCAGGTTCCCTTCCCTGAAGGACATTAGTGAACCAGTTGGGTTTTTATGACAATCCAGCAGTTTTTATGGTCACTTTTTCCTAGTGCCGGCCCCACAAATTCCCAGATTCATTCAGCTCAATTTCACAACCTGCCTTTGTGTTTTTGTGGGTTCTCTCTCATTCACTTTTTCACATCTTTAATACATTTTGCAGGGTATTCGAAGGGGAGGATTTGCAGTCAGGAAACTCAAACCAAACATCACATCAGGATCTGATGGAGTCACCCAATTTATCGTAACCTGAATATCATTGGACTTTGAACATGGAAGGAAAAAGCACCATTCACAGTGGGGAAAAACCGTACACGTGTTCAGTGTGTGGACGAGGCTTCAGCCGATCATCTGACCTGTTCAGACACAAGCACAGTCACAGCGGGGAGAAACCGTGGAAGTATGGGGATTGTGGGAAGGGATTCCATTACCCATCTTATCTGGAAATTCATCGACGCAGTCACACTGGGGAGAGGCCGTTCACCTGCTCCCAGTGTGGGAAGGGATTCACTCAGTTATCCAACCAATTGAAACATCAGAGGGGTCACACTGATGAGAAACCTTTTCAATGCCCAGACTGTGAGAAGTGCTATAAAAGTTCCAGTGGACTCATGTACCATCAACGTGTTCACACTGACGAGAGACCATTCAGGTGCTCACACTGCGGGATTGGGTTCAAGCATTCACCTGCCCTCATTAAACACCAGCGCACTCACACTGGGGAGAGACCGTTTACCTGCTCCAAGTGTGGGAAGAGATTCACTCAGTCATCTAGCCTGCTGAGACACCAGCGAGTTCACAGTGATGAAAGACCTTTTAAATGCCCAGACTGCGGGAAGTGCTGTAAAAGTTTTGGGAACCTGATGTCCCATCAACGTGTTCACACTGACGAGAGACCATTCAGGTGCTCTCACTGTGGGGCTGGTTTCAAACATCCATCTGACCTCAGTAAACACCAGCGCACTCACAGTGGGGAGAGACCAACTCCAAGTATGGAAAGAGATTCACTCAGTCATCTAACCTGCTGAAACACCAGCGAGTTCACAGTGATGAGAGACATTTTAAATGCCCAGATTGCAGGAAGTTCTTTAAGGGTTCCCTGGAACTGATGTGCAATCACCATGTTCACACTGATGAGAGACCATTCAGATGCTGTCATTATGGGACTGGATTCAGGCGATCATCTCAACTCACTGTACACCAGCAAATTCAGACTGGGGAGAGACTATTCATCTGACCTAAGTATAGGAAGGGATTCACTCAGAATTCCCATGTGCTGACACAGCAGTGAGTTCACAAGTAACCACACTGAATGGATTTTGCTGTTAATCACATCCAGGATTGAACCATATTCATTGGCGTCTGTTTCTGCTGATGTTAATAAACTCCAGCCCAGTTATAGGGGCTAATATTGTGGATTAAAGTGAAATAAATTTGCTTTGTGTTAAACACATGTTGAATTGAGCCTTTTTAATATCTCTCACACAAATTACATACGGATTAGGATCAGGAGTAGGCCACTCAGCCCCTCAAGCCTGCTCCACCATTCAATAAGATCATGACTGATCTGATTGTAACCTCAGCTCCACATTTCTCCCCTACCCCAGTTAACCTTTCACCCCCTTGCTTATCAAGAATCTATCTAGTTCTGCGTTTAAAATATTCAAAAACTCTGCTTTCACTGCATTTTGGGGAAGGGAGTTCCAAAGATTCATGAAACATCCTCTCCACATCCACCCTCACAAGATCCCCTCAGGATCTTATGTTTCAATCAAGTCACCTCTTACTCTTCTAAACTCCAGCAGATACAAGCCTGACCATTCCAACATTTCATAAAACCATAAGACCACAAGACATAGGAGCAGAAATTAGGCCATTCGGCCCAATGAGTCTGCTCCGCCATTCAATCATGGCTGATAAGTTTCTCAACCCCATTCTCCCGCCTTCTCCCCGTAACCTTTGATCCCCTTACCAATCAAGAACCTATCGATCTCGGTCTTAAATACACTCAATGACCTGGCCTCCACAGCCTTCTGTGGCAATAAATTCCATAGATTCACCACTCTCTGGCTAAAGAAGTTTCTCCTCATCTCTGTTCTAAAAGGTCTTCCCTTTACTCTGACACTGTGCCCTCGGGTCATAGTCTCTCCTACTAATGGAAACATCTTCCCCAAGTCCACTCTATCCAGGCCTTTCAGTATTCTGTAAGTTTCAATCAGATCCCCCCTCATCCTTCTAAACTCCATCGAGTATACACCCAGAGTCCTCAAACGCTCCTCATATGTTAAGCCTTTCATTCCTGGGATCGTTCTCGTGAACCTCCTCTGGACCCTCTCCAGGGCCAGAACATCCTTCCTGAGATACGGGGCCCACAATTTCTCACAATATTCTAAATGTGGTCTGACCAGAACCTTATAAAGCCTCAGCAGCACATCCCTGCTTTTATATTCCAGTCCTCTCGAAATAAATGCCAACATTGCATTTGCCTTCCTAACCACCGACTCAACCTACAAGTTAACCTTAAGAGAATCCTGGACTCGGACTCCCAAGTCCCTTTTCACTCCAGATTTCTGAATTCTCTCCCCATTTAGAAAATAGTCTATGCCTCTATTCTTTCTACCAAAGTGCATGACCTCACACTTCCCAACGTTGTATTCCATCTGCCACTTCTTTGCCTATTCTGCTAACCTGTCCAAATCCTTCTGCAGCCTCCCTGCCTCCTCAATACTACCTGTCCCTCCACCTATCTTTGTAACATCTGCAAACTTAGCCAGGATGCCCTCAGTTCCTTCATCTAGATCATTAATGTATAAAGTGAAAAGTTGTGGTCCCAACACTGACCCCTGTGGAACTCCACTAGTCACCGGCCACCATCCTGAGAAGGACCCCCTGATCCCCACTCTCTGCCTCCTGCCAGACAGCCAATCTTCTATCCATGCTAGTACCTTGCCTCTAACACCATGGGCTCTTATCTTACTGAGCAGCCTCCTGTGCGGCACCTTGTCGAAGGCCTTCTGGAAGTCCAAGTAGATAACATCCATTGGCTCTCCTTTGTCTAACCTGCTCGTTACCTCCTCAAAGAATTCTAACACATTTGTCAGGCATGACCTCCCCTTGATGAAACCCTGCTGACTTTGCCCGATTTTACCATGCACTTCCAAGTATTCTGAAATCTCATCCTTAATAATGGACTCTAAAATCTTACCAATGAACGAGGTCAGGCTAATCGGCCTGTAATTTCCTGTCTTTTGCCTCACTCCCTTCTTAAACAGGGGGGTTATATTAGCGATTTTCCAGACCTCTGGGACCCTCCCTGACTCCAGTGATTCCTGAAAGATCACCACTAACGCCTCCACTATCTCTTCAGCTAGCTCCTTCAGGACTCTGGGGTGTAATCCATCTGGTCCAGGTGATATATCCACCTTCAGACCTTTCAATTTTCCTAGCACCTTCTCCTTGGTAATGGCCACCATATTCACCTCTGCCCCCCGACTCTCTTGAACTTTGGGGATGTCACTCGTGTCTTCCACTGTGAAGGCTGACGGAAAGTATCTATTTAGTTCCTCCGCCATTTCTTTGTTCCCCACTACTACTTCTGCAGTGTAATTTTCCAGCGGCCCAATGTCCACTTTTGCCTCTCTCTTACCCTTTATATGTCTAAAAAAACTCTTGCAATCTTCTTTTATATTACTGGCTAATTTACCCTCATATTTAATCTTCTCCTATTTCTTTTTTAGTTGTCCTCTGTTGGTCTTTGTAGGCTTCCCAATCCCCTGGTTTCCCATTGCTCTTCACTGCATTGTATGCTTTCTCTTTAGCTTTTATGCTGTCCCTGACTTCCCTTGTCAGCCATGGTTGCCTCGTCCTCCCTTTAGTATGCTTCTTCTTCCTACGGATGAATTTTTGCTGTGTCTCCCAAATTACTCCCAGAAACTCCTGCCATTGCTGTTCCACTGTCTTTCCTGCTAGGCTCATCTCCCAGTCAATTCTGGCCAGCTCCTCCCTCATGCCTCTGTAGTTGCCTTTATGCAACTGTAATACCGTTACATTTGATTCCAGCTTTTTCCTCTCAAATTGCAGGGTAAATTCTATCATATTATGGTCACTTCCTCCTAAGGGTTCCTTCACCTTAGACCTCCTTAGCAAACCTGCCTCATTACACATCACTAAATCTAGAATTGCCTGTTCCCTAGTGAGCTCCACCACAAGACATAAGACAACCCGACCATTCCAGATATTAGTCTAGTAAACCTTCTCTGAAATGCTTCTAATGCATTTACATCCTTCCTTAAATAAGGAGACCGATACTGTACACAGTCCTCCCGATGTGCTCTCACCAATTCCATGTATAACTGAAGTATAACCTCCCTATTTATTCAACTCCCGTTACAATAAACATTAACACTCTATTAGCTTTTCTAACCACTTGCTGTACCTGCACACTAACCTTTTGCAATTCATACACTAGGACACCCAGATCCTCTGCATCTCACAGCTCTGCAATCTCTCACCAATTAGATAAGAAGCTTTTCTTATTCTCTCTACAAAAATGGACCATTTCACATTTTCCTGCATTCTCTGCCATTTGCTAGATATTTTCCCCTCACTTAACCCATCTGTATCCCTTTTTAGTCTCCTTATGTCCTCTTCACAACTTACTTTCCTACCTATCTTTGTGTCATCAGCAAATTTAGCAACCATACCTTGGTCGCTTCATACAAGTCATTTATATAAATTGTAAAAACATGAGGCCCCAGCACTGATCCCTGTGGCACATCACTTGTCACACGCTGCCAGCCAGAAAATGGTATATTTATGACAACTCCCTGTTTTCTGTTAGCTAGCCAATCTAATGTACATGCCAATATGTTACCCCACACCATGAATGTAACTTTCTGCAAGAACCTTTGATGTGCCACTTTATCTCAGTCTTGAAAGCTCCGGCTGACCCTGAGTATCCGCTGTGTTTTGTCGGAGAGAGTTCCACATTTCTACTCCACTTTGTGCAAAGAATCTCTGCTTGATTGCACTGCTGAATGACCAAACTCTAACTTTTTTAAAAATTCATTCACGGGATGAGGGCTTCGCTGGCTGGGCCAGCATTTATTGCCTATCCCTAGCTGCCTTTGAGAAGGTGGTGGTGAAGTGCCTTCATGATGTCCCCTTGTTCTCTATATTTGCCCAAATGCACGTCCAGCAAATTTTGGTCGATCCTCTTTAATCCAGACACCAGAATAAATTTCAGGAGTTGGATGATGGGGAGTGACCTGGATGGACAATGAGCACCCAGTAAACAAGACCACAGTGTTAAGGTAGATTGGGAAAACACTGCAATCGATCACTTGGTAGTGACACCCAGTGTAACTGATGGAGGGAAGAGAGGAGTAAGATGCATAAAATCCTTCTTAATCACCCTGCACATTTCCCTCTCTCAGCACGTAGGGACACAGATTCCCTTCACAACAAAAACAGAAACAGAAATACCTGGAAAAACTCAGCAGGTCTAGCAGCATCGGCGGAGAAGAGCACAGTTGACGTTTCGAGTCCTCATGACCCATCAACAGAACTGACCTGCTGAGTTTTTCCAGGTATTTCTGTTTCTGTTTTTGTTTTGGATTTCCAGCATCCGCAGTTTTCTTCTTTTATCTCTGGACAGATTCCCTTCCCGTGCACTTGGTTGCTATAGAAATTAACTTAAAAATCGGATCACAAAATATGATTCTGCATACAACCATGAAGATCCTCAATGGCGGTATCATTACCCAGCATTCACCGAGATACGCTCTATCTTCACCCTAGTAAGCCCTTGCACAGGCGCAGTGCCAGGTAGTAACTAGAGCATGCGCAGGCGGCGCTCTAACCGGGGCATGCGCAGCCCGAAGCTGGAAGGACAGAGGCGGCCGTGTGGGATCAGCGAGGAGAGCAGAGGTGGGTGAGGGAAAATGAAGCCGCCAGGTGAGTGGGGAGTTTTCATAAACAGTTGCTGGAGGCCTCAAATCGTGAAGAAGAATTTCCAGTCCAACATTTTTACAGGTTTGAAAGTTGCAGCGTTTCTCCCGATCTCAGGCCCAGATTAACAGGCGTCTTCCTTTTAAGAATGTGCAGCAGTGTGTCCGCCATCTTTATCAGGGGCAATGTGCTGCAGAGCGCATCTGTGTCCGCCATCTTTGTGCGGGGCAATTGCAGCAGTGCGCATGTTTGGTGGAGGAATTAAGATTTCGAGCTAGAAATCTGGAATTAGCGAAAGTGAAGATATCTCGGAGAATTATGAGGCTGGAGAAGATGACAGGGATAGGGAGGGGCGAGACCTTGAACATTTGAAAGGATCAGGAATTTAAAATTTTAATGCTTCTTAGCCCAGAGCCTTTGTAGGTCAGTGAGCACAGGGGTGATGGGTGAACAAGACTTGGTGCGAGTAAGCAGACGGGCAGCAGAGTTTTGGATGACCTCAAGATTACAGGGAGGCTGAATGTGGGAGGTTGGCCAGAAGTGCGTTAGGATAGTTAAGTCTAGTGGTAACAAAGGAATGGATTAGAATTTCAGCAGCAAATGAGCTGAGGCTGGGCTGGAGTTGGGCGATGTTACTGAGGTGGAAATAGGCAGTCTTGGTGATGATGTGGATATGTGGCTGGAAGCTCATCTTGGGGTGAAATATTTCACCATGTTTGTGAACAGTCTGATTCAGTCTCAGGCGGATGGAGTCGGTGGATAGGGAGTGGAGTTTATAGAGGGGACTGAACTCAATGGCTTCAATCTTCCCAATATTTAAGTAGAAGAAAATTCTATTCATCCAGTACTGGATGTCAGACAAGTCAGGATGGTGTGGGAGTTGGAGGGGAACTTGGAGGTGATGGTGTTCACAGACACCTGCTACCCTGGTCCTTCTAGGTGGCAGAGGCTAGTGGTTCAGGAGATTCTGTCAAAGTTCTGGTCGAGTTATAGATATATAAAGTCCCTCTGCTATACCCAGTGCCTCTCCCACCTCTGTCTCCCTCTCTGTCTCTCTCCCTCTTCCCATAGAAGCCAGGGTTATGTTTATACCCAGACCGTGTGCCAGGTTCCCTTCCCTGAAGGACATTCATGAACCAGTTGGGTTTTTATGACAATCCAGCAGTTTTCATGGTCACTTTCTCCTAGTGCCGATCCCACAAATTACCAGATCCATTCAGCTCAATTTCACAACCTGCCTTTGTGTTTTTCTGTGTTCTCTCACTCCATTTTTTTCTGTTTTAAATCAATTTCACAGTTTACGAGAAGGAGAGGATTTGCAGTCAGGAATCTGAAAGCAAACATCACATCAGTGTCTGACGGAGTTGCCTAATTTATCATAACCTGAACATTATCGAATTTTGTACATGGAAGGAAAAAGTACCGTTCACAGTGGGGAGAAACCGTACACATGATCTGCGTGTGGACGAGGCTTCAGCCGATCGTCTAACCTTTCAAAACATAAATGCAGGGACAACCAGTGGAAACCATGGAAATGGGAGGACTGTGGTAAGGGATTCACTTACCCATCTATGCTGGAAACACATCGGCGCAGTCACACTGGGGACAGACCGTTCACTTGCTCCCAATGTGGGAAGGGATTCATTACCTCATCTCACCTGCTGGCACATCAGCGAGTTCATAATGCGGAGAGGCCATTCACCTCCTCCGAGTGTGGGGAGAGATTCATTCAGTCACCTGTCCTGCTGAGACATCAGCGAGTTCACAGTGGGGAGAGACCTTTTAAATGTCCAAACTGTGGGAAGTGCTATAAAAGTTCCAGAGACCTGATGTCTCATCAATGAGTTCACACGGGGGAGAGAACTTTTAAATGCCCAAACTGCGGGAAGTGCTTTCAAAGTTCGGGGGAACTTATGTCCCATCAACATGTTCACACAGACAAGCGACCTTTTAAATGCCCAAACTGTGGGAAGTGCTTTAAGAGATCCCAGGAACTAATTTCCCATGAACGTGTTCACACTGATGAGAGACCGTTCAGGTCTCTCACTGTGGGACTGGTTTCAGGCGATCCTCTAACCTCATTGAACACCAGCGAGTTCACACTGGAGAGAGGCCATTCACCTGCTACAAGTGTGGGAAGGGTTTCACTCAGTCATCCAGCCTACTGAGACATCAGCGAGTTCACACCAGAGAGCCTGTTCACCTGCTCCGAGTGTGGGAAGGGATTCACTCACTCAACCACCCTGCTGACACATCAGTGAGTTCTCACTGGGGAGAGACCATTCATCTGCTCTGAGTGTGGGAAGGGATTCACTCGGTTATCCCATCTACTGACACACCAGCGAGTTCACAAGTAACTGGTGATTGGATTTTACTGTTAATCATATCCAGAACTGAACCGTATTCATTGTTGTCTATTTCTGCTGATGTTAATATACTGCAGCCCAATTTTTGTGGTTATTATTATGAATAAATCAGCTTTTATATTAAACACGCTGTATTGAACATTCGAAATAAGAGCAGGAGTAGGCCATTCGATCCCTTGAGCCTGTTCAACCAGTCAGTAAGATCATGGCTGATCTGATTGTGGCCTCAATTCCACAGTCCCTCCTCCCCCCGATAACCTTTACTCCATTAGCAGTAACTGGAAAGTACTGTGTAAGCAGGCAAAGTTTTTTCTGGCAGCTTAGACTCACTCTCTGCTGTGAGATCTGAGTAGTTAATTAGCTAAGTCGTTGAACCTGGTCACTCTAGCCCCAGTTCAGTTGGCTATAAAAACAGACCTCTATAGTGCAGCTAAGGAAAAGGAGTGCAGCTGAGGAAATGGAATGCGTACAGTTTGGTTAGAGGACGAGTTCGGTGAATTTAAGGGATGAGGAATTCATTTCCTTTTTCTATCTTTCGCACGCTGTAAGTATTGGTTCTTGCTCTACTACAGGGAAAGGAGCTAGCTGTTTGGTGAGTATCTAGTGATTGGTTAAGGTCTATTGTATTCTTAAGGTTTCAAATAGTATTAAAATTGGAGGTGAGGATAATAAAATCTATATAATAAATAAATGATTAATATAATTAAGTAATTATTTAAAACATGTTAAGGATGGCAGGACAGGTGATGTGTCAATCACAGAATTTTTACGGCATTACTACTGCTGAATCTCCCACTATCAACATCCTGGGGCTTACCATTGACTGAACTGGACTTGCCATATCAATACTGTGGCTGCAACAGCCAGTCAGATGTTAGGAATCCTGCAGCAAGTAACTCATCTCCTCACTCCCCAAAGACTGTCCACAATCTACAAGGCACAAGTCAGGATTGTGATGGAATACCCTCCACTTGCCTGGATGAATGCAGCTCAAACAACACTCAAGATCACGACATCATCCAGGACAAAGCAGCCCGTTTTATTGGCACCACATCCACGAACATTCACTCCCTCCACTACCAATGCACAGTAGCAGCAGTATGTTCCATCCATAAGACGCACTGCAGGAATTCACCAAGGTTCTTTAGGCAGCACCTTCCGAACCCACAACTACAATCTAAAAAGGACAAGGGCAGCAGCTAAATGGGAGCACCACCGCCTGGAAGTTCCCCTCCAAGCCACTCACCATTCTGACTTGGAAATACATCGCCCTTCCTTCACTGTCACTGGGTCAAAATCTTGGAACTTCCCCCGAACATCTCATGAATGAATCAAAAGGAAAACAACTGTAAAAACAAAGTTTCCAGCCGGGATTGAACCGGGGACTTTCTCATGTAAAGTAAAGGTGATAATCAGTGCACTAGGGAAATGAGTATGAATCCCCCCGGACAGAGGGGAACTGACCATCCATCTCTAGCTCTAATTCCCAAACAGAAAATGCTGCCAAGAATCAGCAAGTCAGGCTGACTCTGTGGCCGCTCTCACCACCTGTAACCGTCACAATGCCCGGCTGATTGACGGCAGCTCCAGACCAATAGGAAGAGCGTGTGCGGCTGGTCCTCCAACCAATCGGAGTGAATGAGGGGCGCGGTCTGGCACGGATCGATGCATGCGCAGTGTGAGTAATGGCGACTGAGAGACGTTTCTTTCTAGGATCCGCAATCGGTGAGTGGATGAACGGCGGGGCGGAGGGAGCGATGGATCCGGCGAGTTGGCGGACAGGTGTCGTGAACATGTTGCATAAGCCGCAAACCCCGAAATAGAACTTCCCGGTCCTGACCCGTTTGCATCGAGCGAGGCCGCAGCTTTGTCCCAGTTACAGTTCCCGGGTTAACGGTCGCCATCTTTATTGGGGACATGTGCAGCGGGGCGCGTGCGCCGCCGCCATCTTTGTTGGGGGCAATGTTTTTGGAATCTTTTCAATGACAGAATTCGAACAACTTGTCCATCAAACTGCTTCACGCTTTGAGTTACAATGTCTTATTGATGAGGCAGAGCAACGAATGTCCAGGTCAGTGACAATAATTTATATTTATATTGGGTCTTTAACATATTAAAACTTGCCAAGGTATTTCACAGAAATGTTACGAAATGACATTTGACACTGAGCCACATAAAGAAATATTGGGGCAGGTGACCAAAAGCTTAAAAGAGGAAAGTGAAGGGGAGAGGTTTAAGGAGAAAATTCCAGAGCTTGTGGCCGAGGCAATTGAAAGAACGGTCACCAATGGTGGAGCGATTAAAATCAGGAATGCTCAAGAGACCGGAATTAGATAAGTGTGGAGATCTCGGAGGGTTGTGTGGCTGGAGAAGATTACAGAGATAGGGAGGAAAACAAGGATGAGAATTTGAAAATTTAGGTGCTTCTTAACAAGGAACCTTTGTAGGTCAGTGAGCACAGGGGTGATGGGTGAACAAGACTTGATGCGAGTTAGCACACAGGCAGGAGAGTATTGGATGGGAGGCCAGCCAGGAATGTGTTAGAATAGTTAAGCCTGGAGTAAAAAAGGAATGTATGAGAATTTCAGCAGCAGACAAACTGAGACTGTGGTGGAGTCGGGTGATATTACTGAGGTGGAAATAGGCAGTCTTGGTGATGATGTGGATATGTGGTTGGAAGCTCACCTTGGGGTGAAATATTTCAACATGTTGTGAGAAGTCAAGTTGAGAGGGAGAGGGATGGAGCAGGTGGACAGGGAGTGCAGTTTGTAACGGGGGCTGAAGACAATTACTTCAGTTTGCCCAATATTTAAATGGAGAAAATTTGTGTTCATCGAGTACTGGATGCCAGACAAGTCAGGACAGAGTGTGACTTGGAGGGGAAATTCGAGGTGATGGTGTTCACCCTGGTCCTTCTAAATGGTGGAGATTGAGGGTTTGGGAGGTTCTGGTCGAGTTGTAGAGATACGAAATTTGTCTCATTCAGCCCGTGTCTCATCTCTCTCTCTCCCTCCCGTTCTCTTTGCCCAGAGAGGCGAGAGTCTTGCGTCGGCCCAGACGGGTGGCAGGTTCCCTTCCCTGAAGGACATTAGTGAACCAGTTGGGTTTTTATGACAATCCAGTTTTCATGGTCACTTTTTCCTAGTGCCGGCCCCACAAATTCCCAGATTCATTCAGCTCAATTTCACAACCTGCCTTTGTGTTTTTGTGGGTTCTCTCTCACTCCCTTTTTTATGTTTTAAATCAATTTCACAGGGTATTAGAAGGGGAGGATTTGCAGTTGGGAAACTGAAACTAAACATCACAACAGGATCTGACGGAGTCACCTAATTTATCGCAATCGGAATATGATGGAATTTTGAACGTGGAAGGAAAAAGAACCATTCACAGCGGGGAGACCATACACGTGTTGTGTGTGTGGACGAGGCTTCAGCCGATCATCTGGCCTGTCAAAACATAAATACAGTCACACTGAAGAGAAACTATGGAAATGTGGGGATTGTGGGAAGGGATTCAATTACCCATTTCAACTGGAAGCTCATCGACGGACTCACACTGGGGAGAGGCTGTTCACTTGCTCCACGTGTGGCAAGGAATTCATTACTTCATCCAACATGATGACACACCAGCGACTTCACACTGATGAGACACCTTTTAAATGCCCAGAATGTGGGAAGTGCTATAAACGTTCTGGGGACCTTGATGCGCCATCAATGTGTTCACACTGACGACAGACCATTCAAATGTCCAGACTGCAGGAAGTGCGATAAAAGTTCCTGGGAACTGATGTCCCATGAACGAGTTCACACTGACGAGAGACCTTTTAAATGCCCAGACTGCAGGAAGTGCTATAAAAGCTCCGGGGAACTGATGTCCCATCAACGTGTTCACATTGACGAGACACCGTTCAGGTGCTCGAACTGTGGGATTGGCTTCAAGTGATCATCTGCCCTCACTAAACACCAGCGCACTCACACTGGGGAGAGGCCATTCACCTGCTCCTAGTGTGGGAAGGGATTCACTCAGTCAACCCACCTGCTGACACGTCAGCGAGTTCACACTTGGGGGAGACCTTTTAAATGCCCAGAATGCGGGAAGTGCTTTAAGAGTTCCGAGGAACTGCTGTGCCATCAACATGTTCACACTGACGAGAGACCTTTCAGATGTTCTCACTGTGGGGCTGGGTTCAGGCGATCCTCTCACCTCACTGAACACCAGCGAGTCCACACTGGGGAGAGGCCATTCACCTGCTGCACGTGTGGGAAGGGATTCACTCAGTCTTCCAGCCTGAAGACACACCAAAGAGTTCACACCGCGAGAGACCTTTTAAATGCCCAGAGTGCAGGAAGTTCTATAAAAAGTTCCGGGGAACTGATGTCCCATCAACGTGTCACACTGACGAGAAATTGTTCAGCTGCTCTCACTGTGGGGCTGAGTTCAGGCGATCATCTCAACTCACTGGACACCAGCAAATTCACACTGGAGAGAGACTGTTCACCTGCTCCCAGTGTAGGAAGGGATTCACTCATTCTTCCCGCCTGCTGACACAACAACGAGTTCACAAGTAACTACAGTGATTGGATTTTGCTGTTAATCACATCCAGGGCTGAACCATGTTATTTTTTGCTGATATTAATAAACTTCAGTCCAGTTATAGGGGCTAATATTCTGGATTAAAGTGAAATAAATTAGCTTTCTGTTGAACATACGGTGTGTCAATTATTTTTTAAACATCTCTATTACAAGCTACAAATGAACAAGGAACAGGAGGAGGTCACTCGTCCCTTCAAGCCTGCTCCACCGCTCAATAAGATTGTGGCTGATCTGATTCAAACCTCAACTCCATATTCCCACCTAACCCGATAACATTTCACCCTCTTGCTCATCAAGAATCTATCTACCTCTGCCTTAAAAATATTCAAAGACTCTGCTTCCACTACCTTTTCAGGAAGACTTCCAAAGACTTACTACCCTCTAAGAGAAAAATGCCTCCTCATCTCTGTCCTAAATGGGTGACCTCTTTTTTAAACAGTGACAACTAGTTCTAGTTTCTCCCACAAGAGAAAACACCCTCTCCATGTCCACCCTCACAAGACTCCTCATGATCTTAGATGTTTCAGTCAAGTTGCCTCTTACTCTTCTAAACTCCAGTGGATACAAGCCTGGCCTGTCCAACATTTCCTCATAAGACAACATTCCCATTCCAGGTATTCGTCTAGTTAATTT
Organism: Cetorhinus maximus; assembly: GCF_964194155.1. Lineage (NCBI taxonomy): Eukaryota > Metazoa > Chordata > Chondrichthyes > Lamniformes > Cetorhinidae > Cetorhinus > Cetorhinus maximus. Next base: position 36,661,092 of record NC_135901.1, on the reverse strand, counting down.
TCTCTAGACTGCTTGCAATGCATTTGCATCCTTCCTTAAATAAGGAGACCAATACTGTACACAGTACTCTTGATGTGGTCTCACCAATGCCCTGTATAACTGAAGTATAACCTCCCTACTTTTGTATTCAATTCCCCTTACAATAAACATCATTCTATTGTCTTTTTTCTAATTATTTGCTGTACCTGCACCCTAACATTTTGCAATTCATGTTCTCAGCCACCCAGATCCTCTAGATCTCAGAGCCCTGCAATGTCTCACCGTTTACATAATATGCTTTTTTATCCTTCCTGCCAAAATAGACAATTTCACATTTGCCCACATTATACTCTATTTACCAGATCTTTGCCTACTCACTTAACTGATCTCTATCCCTTTGTAGACTCCTTATGTCCTCTTCACAAATTACTTTCCTCCTATTTTTGTGTCATCAGCATATTTAGCAACTATAAATTGGTCCCTTCATCCAAGTCATTTATACACATTGTTACAAGTTGGGGCCCCAGCACTGATCCCTGTGACATACCACTCATCCTGCCAACCTGAAAATGAGCTATTTTTGCCGAGTCCCTGCTTCCTGTTAGCTAGCCAATCTTTTATCCATGCCAACCTGTTACCCCCTCCACCATGAACTTTTACTTTCCGCAATAACATTTGATGTGGCACTTTATCAAATGCCTTCTGGAAATTTCCCCATTATCTATAACACATGTTACTTCAAAGAACTCTAACAAACTGGTTAACCATGATTTGCCTTTAACAGAACCATGTCGACTCGGCCTGATTACCGTGAAGTTTTCTAAGTGTCCTGCTATAACGTCATTAAGAATAACATCTAACATTTTCCCTATGGCAGATGTTAGGCTAATTGGCCTGTAGTTTCCTGCTTTCTGCCTCCCTCCCTTTTCGAGCAAAAGAGTTACATTGGCTATTTTCCAATCTCTTGGAATCTTGCCCAAATGTAGGGAATTTGGAAAATTAAAACCAATGCATCAAATATCTCACTCAACACTTCTTTTAAGACCTAACGATGTCACCAGGACCCGGAGACTTGTCAGTCGCAGCTCCAACAATTTACTCAGGACCATTTCCCTCGGGATTGTAATTTTCTTGAGTTTCTCCCTCCCTTCAATTTCCTGATTTACAGCTAAATCTGGGATGTTACTTGTCTCCTCTGAACTGAGCAGGCACCTGGCTGGAATGTTAAATGGTGACGTCATGGAGCAGCACTTTGGGTCTTTGTTTTGAAGAAATGGAATTCGGCTATTCTCATTAGGAATGCTGGAGACAGACTGATCAACAATGTCATCATCAAATGGTGCAGCACAGCAAGAGGACCTTTCACCCATTGTTTCTATGTCTAAGCATTTTGCAAACAGTTTTCTAATTGGTCCTGGTTTCCTTCTCTCTCTCCATAACCCTGATTTTCTCCCTCTCAAGTCACTGTCCAATTCCTTTTTGAAAACTCTTGAGTTAAGAAAAGTAATATTGAAAGATGAGCAGGAACTTCTGCTGTGCCCAGTCTGCTAAGTTCTGCAGTGTTAACAAAGTTTCCTTGACCCAGTGACACGAAGAGTTGCACTGGGGATTATTATACCATTTTTGAACCAAAAAAAAGTACTTAAGCTGTTGATTTCAATTTAAATGAAGTTTATTCTGATCAAGCACCTCCTTATTTTTCTCAGTCAATATATACAATCTAATTCCCCATGCTGTACAACCTGTTACAGAGGCTATTATAGAAAACAGGGAAAAGTTTGCTACAGCTATACAAGGCCCTTGTTAGATCACACTTGGAGGACTGTGTATAGTTCTGGGAACGGCCCCTTATAAAGGATCAATATTTCCCTTGAAAGTTTCAGAGGAGACGCATTGATGAGGTTGATGGGTTTTGGAAATTGAAAGTTTTACGTCCGCAGCTTGTGGCACTATTTCACCTCACTGTTCACTTCATGTTCATGTCTAACACACTCGATGCTGTTATTGGCTGAACAAGTCTTCTGTGTTTGAACTAAACATGCTATTATTCGGCGCTCCCACTTCTGCCGCCCGGGTTTGGCCCTCATCAGGGAATGTTGTTTTCCTGTTGCTGTGTGAACTGTCACAATGAACTGATCCTGGAGTTTCCTTCCCCTGGGATCTACAAAATTGTTGCTTCTCTTCCTCTTTCATTCTCACTCTTTCATCCCCAGTTTGGAAGAACGAGGAGAGACAGTACAAATTGCAGTGTCCGGGGAAAAGATTGGGTAATGTCAGGGACAGGACGGGCAGACAACACTCTTTCTCTGCTGTAACCATTCTATAATTTCATACAAATAATATTAATATACTCGCAAGGTCTGTAGTCGTGGCTGAGTGGTTAAGGCGATGGATTAGAAATCCATTGGGTTCTCCCCAAGTCGGTTTGAATCTGGCCGACTAAGTTTCTTGTTGTTTCTAATTTTAACCGAGTGCTGATGGAACTAATTATCATTTAAATAGAGGGAAAGCTATCCAAACACATCCGTGTTCTCGTATTTCCGTTCATTTGTCAGCCCTTTGCAAATTTCCAGTCGGAAATGGAATAAAAACTTAGCCAAGTTGGTGATATTATTTCATTCTGGTATTTGTCTCTCCTTAGGCCTCTGTCACTTTGTGTGTGTATATATTATATATGTATATATCAATTTATTCACAGGATGTGGGCATCGCTGCCTAGGCTAGCATTTATTGCCCATCCCTAAATGCCCTTGAGAAGGTGGTGATGAGCTGTCTTCATGAACCGCTTCAGTTCCTGAGGTGTAGGTACACCCACAGTCTGTTGGGGTTGGGGGAGCTCCAGGATTTTGACCCAGTGACAGTGAAGGAACAACGATATATTTCCAAGTCAAGATGGTGAGTGTCTTGGATGGGAACTTCCAGGTGGTTGTGTTCTCATGTATCTGCTGCCCTTGTCCATCTAGATGGAAGTCATCATGGGTTTGGAAGGTGCTGCTAAGGAGTCTTGCTGAGTTTCTTCAGTGCATCTTGTAGATGGTACATACTGATGCCACTGTTCGTTGGTGGTAGGGGGAGTGAATGTTTGTGGAAGAGGTGCCAATCAAGCTGGCTGCTTTGTCCTGGATGGCGTCAAGCTTCTTGAGTGTTGTTGGAGCTGCACTCATCCAGGCAAGTGGGGAGTATTCCATCACTCCTGATTTTCACTTTGTAGATGGTGGACAGACTTTGAGGAGTCAGGAGGTGAGTACTCATTGCAGGATTGCTAGTGTGTGACCAGCTCTTGTAGCCACAGTATTTATATGGCTAGTCCAGTTCAGTTTCCGGTCAATGGTAACCCCAAGAATGTTGATAGTGCATGATTTAGCGATGGCATTGAATGTCAAGGGACGATGGTTAGATTCTCTCCTGTTGGAATTTGCCATTGTCTGGCATGAATATTATTTGCCACTTGTCAGCCCAAGACTGGATATTGTCCATATCTTGCTGCATTTGGACATGGACCGCTTCAGTATCTGAGGAGTTGCGAATGGTGCTGAACATTGTGCAATCGTCAGCGAACATCCCCACTTCTGACCTTACGATGAAGCAGCTGAAGATGGTTGGGCCTTGGACACTACCCTGAGGAATTCCTGCAGTGATGTCACGGAACTGAGATGATTGACCCCCAACAACAACAATCATCTTCCTTTGTGCTCGGTATGACTCCAACCAGCGGAGAGTTTCCCCCCCGATTCCCATTGACTCCAGTTTTGCTAGGGTTCCTTGATGCCACACTTGATCAAATGCTGCATCGATGTTAAGGGCAGTCGCTCTTACCTCACCTCGGGAATTCAGCTCTTTTGTCCATGTTTGAATCAAGGCGTTAATGATGTCAGGAGCTGAGTGGCCCTAGTGGATCCCAATTGGGCATCAATGTGCAGGTTATTGCTAAGCAAGTGTCACTTGACAGCACTGTTGATGACCCCTTCCATCACTTTATTGATGATCGAGAGTAGACTGATGGGATGGTGATTGGCCGGGTTGGACTTATCCTTCTTTTGTGTGCAGGACATTCCTGGGCAATTTTCCACATTGATGGGTAGTTGTAGCTGTGCTAGAGCAGCTTGGATAGGGGCACGGCATGGAGCACAAATCTTCAGTACAATTGCAGAATATTGTATGGGCCCATAGCCTTTGCAGTATCTAGTGCCTTCAATCGATTCTCGATATCACGTGGAGTGAATTGAGTTGGCTAAAGACTGGCATCTGTGATCCCGAGCACCTCCAGCGGAAGCTGAGGTGGATCATCGGCTCGCCATTTCTGGCTGATTATTGCTGTAAATGCTTCATGCTGATGTGCTGGGCTCCTCCATCATTGAGGATGGGGATATTTGTGCAGCCTCCTGGTCCACTGCAGCCCCGAGAACACAATCAGCTTTAGATCCAGAATACTGAACTTCAGCCCAGTTACAGGGATAATGATCATCAGCAGAAACAAACCTCAACAGTCAGAATGAACATGGTTCAGTCCTGGATGTGATTAACAGCAGCCATAACAGTAGAGTCCAACCCCTACAGTCACCGATGAACTTGCTTGTGTCTCTGCAGTTGGGATGAGTGAGTGAATTTCTTCCCACAGTCAGAGCAGGTGAATGGTCTCTCCCCAGTGTGAACTTGCTGGTGTGCTTTGAGCTGGGCTGAAGACCTGAATCTCTTTTCACAGGAAGTACAGCTGAATGGCCTCTCCTCAGTGTGACTTTGCTGGTGTTTCAGCAGGTCAGAGGACGCAGTAAATCCTTTCCCACAGACAGGGCAGGTGAACGGTCTCTCCCCAGTGTGAATCCGCTGGTGTATCAGCAGGTCAGATGACTGAGTGAATCCCTTCCCACATTCGGAGCAAGTGAACGGCCTCTCCCCAGTGTGAACTCGTTGGTGTCTCTGCAGGTCGGATGACTGAGTGAATCCCTTCCCACACTCACAGCAGGAGAACAGCCTCTCCCCAGTGTGAATTTGTTGGTGTGTTCGCAGATGGGATGACTGAGTGAATCCCTTCCCACACTCGGAGCAGGTGAACGGCCTCTTTCCCGTGTGTATTCGCTGGTGCGTTTGCAGGTGGGATGACCGAATGAATCTCTTCCCACACTCAGAGCAGGTGAACGGCCTCTCTCCAGTGTGACAAAGCTGGTGCACCAGCAGGTGGGATGACTGACTGAATCCCTTCCCACACTCGGAGCAGGTGAAAGGCCTCTCTCCAGTGTGAAACCGCTGGTGTATAAGCAGGTTGGATGACTGAGTGAATCCCTTCCCACACTCGGAGCAGGTGAACGGCCTCTCCCCACTGTGCACTCGCTGGTGTCTCAGCAGGTCAGATGACTGAGTGAATCCCTTCCCACACTCAGAGCAGGTGAATGGCCTCTCTCCAGTGTGAACCCGCCGGTGTCTCAGCAAGTCAAATGACTTAGTGAATCCCTTCCCACACTCAGAGCAGGTGAATGGTGTTTTTCCAGTGTGAATATGCTGGTGTGCTCGCAGGTTGGCTGACTGAGTGAATCCCTTCCCACACTCGGAGCAGGTGAACGGCCTCTCCCCAGTGTGACTGCGTCGATGCTTTTGTAGCTGAGATGGGTATTTCCCACATTCCTCACATTTCCACGGTTTCTCCATGGTGTGGGTATCCCTGTGTCTCTCCAGATTGGATGATCAGTTGAAGCCTCGTCCACACAGAGAACACGTGTACAGTTTCTCCCCACTGTTAATGGTGCAATGTTGTTTCAGGCTGTGTAACTGGTTAAAGCTCTTTCCACAGTCAGTTCACTGGAACACTCTCACTCGGGTGTGTGTGTGTCTTGGTGCTTTTCCAGTCACACTGATGTTTGAAATCTTTTCCCACAGACAGAATAGACAAACATTTCTCCTTCCACATTCAAAGGCCGATGATATTCAGGTCCTGATGAATCGAGTGACTCTGTCAGATCTTGATGTGATGTTTGGTTTGAGTTCCCCGTCTGCAAGTCCTCCCCTTCCAATACCCTGTAAAAGGAGTGTACAAAAGTTATCACTGTCAGTGCAGGGTAGAAACTCAGAACAAACAATCCTAGTTTCCATGGAACATTTTTTCCTCTCATTTCCCCAAAGCTGCAAATCCCCGTCCCGCACACTCTCCCTCCTCCCTGCGCTGAAATCCAAACAGAGTTTTGGAGAATTCTTTCTGTTTATTTTTAACAAATTTATGCAGCTTGAGATCACAATATGTTTGATCATTCACTTCCGTCATTACTCGTGACAAAACATTAATCTGAAACCCCCTGACCGACCATACACAATAGCAGACATTAACCTTGTGTCCAAAACTTACTGGGTGGAGATTTAATGAGTGATCATGAAGGTGGTTTCTCCAAACCTCCCAGGGTTTCCTTCCTTCCTTCTCTCTGGGATCAGTCTCATGGTCCATTCTGGTTCCTGCTTCTGTTCCTGATGACTAATTAACTCCAATTAAACACTGAGAAGACTGAAGACACTGTTTTCACTCCCTGCTCCCATCTCCATTTCCCAGATACCAACTCCATCCCTCTCCCTGGGAACAGTCTGAGATTAAACCAGTCTGTTCACAACCTTAGCGTTATACTTGATCTCGAGATGAGCTTCTGACCTCATATCCCTGCCGTCAATAAGATCACCTGTTTTCACTGTCTCAGTGCATCTGCTGCTGAAGCCCTCATTCACGCCATTGTTACCTCCAGACTCGACTATTCCAACACACTCCTGGCTGGTCTTCCACATTCTACTCTCCGTAAAGTTTAAGCCATCCAAAGCTCTGCTGTCTGTGTCTTCACTCGCACTGAGTCCCATTCCCCTAACACCCCTCTGCTTCCTGACCTGTCTTGGCTCCCGGCCAAGCAACAACTTCATTTAAAATTCTCATCCTTGCTTTCAAATCATTCCCTGGCCTTGCCCCTCCCTATCTCTGTAATCTCCTCCAGCCCCGCAACCCTCTGAGATATTTGCACTGCTCGAATTCTGGATTTTTGTGCATTCTCTATTTTAATGGCTCCACCATTGGTGACCCTGCCTTCAGTTCCCTCATCCCCAAGCTGTGAAATTCTCTCCCTACACTTCTCCCTCTGTCTACCACACTTTCCCCCTTCAAGAAACTTTTCATCTTGTACTCATCAGGACAGACGCAAGAACAGGGAATTTCAAAGATTATCAGTCGGGCTCATAATATGGCTCACTTATGCTTGCTAGAAGCTACATATATTCATACACAGGGACCTGTCCACTGCAGGCAGAAGGTGCATGTCCAGGCATGGGGCCTTTTGTTGAATTTAACAAAAGCATGGAGGAAGAAAGCTCTTTGGTGCATTCTGCATGTCAATGCCTTGACCAATCAGAGCTGACTGGCCAAACCAGTCAACACCCTTTCCTCGTGCAGTATAAATTGTTGTTTGCTCAGAAATGTGGTTTTCTTGCATCTGTCCAGATGAGTGCAACATGAAAACCTTCAACAGTATGTCTCTTTTCAGCAATACTTAGATTCTGTACGAATGAGTGACTGTGTGTTTACAATTCTATTGTTGCTGATCTAAAAGTCCCGGTGGACGCATTTTATGAACGTCTCCCTCGGGCCCTGGTGGAAACCCTGTTCATTGCGCCGAAGGGCGAAGAATGCGCATGCGCCCGTAGCACGTTTGCCCCTTTCCTGGAATGGGGGCGCATGCGCCTTGCTGTACGTTACCCCAAAAGAGATGACGGTCGCGCATGCGCCCATCCCTACATTGCCCCTATAAAGATGGTGGCCGCGCATGCGCCCATCACCTCATTGCCCCGAAAAGATGGTGACCGTTAACTCGGGCCTTCCTCCCGCAGCGCCGAGCAAACCCGGGACCGCTGGCTCCTTATTGAGGGTTTGGGGCCGACACCCTGATCTTATGAAGCTTCAAAACTCACCTGCCGGCCCTATGTCTATTCACGACTTTGTTTTCGGCTCTGGATCCGCACTCGCTCTTTTTAAACCCGCATTTTAAATCCACTCGCTCGCGCTCTCTTCCGGTCTGTCTCCAAGGGCTGCGCATATTCCGACTCCAAATGATTGACGGAAGCTCCGGACCAATAGGAAAAGGGGGCGGGGCTGGAGGACCGAGCGGGAGCGACTGCTCCTCCAACCAATCGGAGTGAATGAGGGGCGGAGCACTTTGGGAGTGGAGCATGCGCAGTACCTGGGCGGGACTGGAATGAACGCGTCTCAATTTCTCTGCTCCTCTCACCCATTCTAATCTGTCTCTCTCTGAACTTACTGCACTCTGTTCTCTCAGGTCCAACCCCAACATTGTCATCAAACCCGCTGACAAGGGTGGTGCTGTTGTTGTCTGGTGCACTGACCTCTACCTCGCGGAGGCTAAGCGTCAACTCGCAGACACTTCCTCCTCCCTCTCCCTGGACCATGACCCCACCACTGAACATCAAGCCATTGTTTCCAGGACTGTCACTGACCTCATCTCCTATGGAGATCTTCCTCCCACAGTTTCCAACCTGACAGTCGCCCAACCTCGGACGGCCCGCTTCTACCTCCTACCCAAAATCCACAAACAGAACTGTCCCGGCAGACCGATCGTGCCAGCCTGTTCCTGCCCCACGGAATTCATTTCTCGTTATCTTGACTCCCTTCTCTCTCCCCTTGTCCAGTCCCTTCCCACCTACATCCATGATTCCTCTGACACCTTACGTCACATCAACAATTTCCAGTTCCCTGGCCCCAACCGCTTCCTCTTCACCATGGATGTCCAATCCCTCTACACCTCCATCCCCCACCAGGATGGTCTGAGGGCCCTTAAATTCTTCATTGAACAGAGGCCCGAACAATCCCCATCCACCACCACTCTCCTCCATCTGGCTGAACTTGTTCTCACACTGAACAATTTCTCCTTTAACTCCTCTCACTTCCTCCAAATAAAAGGTATGGCTATGGGTACCCACATGGGCCCCAGCTATGCCTGTCTCTTTATGGGGTATGTGGAACATTCTTTGTTCCAGTCCTACTCCAGCCCCCTCCACAACTCTTTCTCCGGTACATCGATGATTACTTCGGTGCTGCTTCATGCTCTCGTCGGGACCTGGAAAAATTTATTAATTTTGCTTCCAATCTCCACCCCTCCATCATTTTCACATGGTCCGTCTCTGACACTTCTCTTCCCTTCCTTGACCTCTCTGTCTCAATTTCTGATGATAGACTGTCCACCAATATCCGTTACAAGCCTACCGACTCCCACAGCTACCTCGACTACAGCTCCTCACACCCCGCTTCCTGTAAGGACTCCATCCCATTCTCTCAGTTCCTTCGCCTCCGTCACATCTGTTCTGATGACGCTACCTTCAAAAACAGTTCCTCTGACATGTCCTCCTTCTTCCTTAACCGAGGTTTTCCACCCACGGTCGTTGACAGGGCCCTCAACCGTGTCCGGCCCAACTCCCGCGCATCCGCCCTCATGCCTTCTCCTCCCTCCCAGAAACATGATAGGGTCCCCCTTGTCCTCACTTATCACCCCACCAGCCTCCGCATTCAAAGGATCATCCTCCGCCATTTCCGCCAACTCCAGCATGATGCCACCACCAAAAACATCTTCCCTTCACCCCCCCTGGCGGCATTCCGTAGGGATCGTTCCCTCCGGGACACCCTGGTCCACTCCTCCATCACCCCCTACTCCTCAACCCCCACCTATGGCACCTCCCCATGCCCACGCAGAAGATGCAACAACTGCCCCTTCACTTCCTCTCTCCTCACCGTCCAAGGGCCCAAACACTCCTTTCAAGTGAAGCAGCATTTCACTTGCATTTTCCCTAACTTAGTCTACTGCATTCGTTGCTCCCAATGCGGTCTCCTCTACATTGGAGAGACCAAACGCAAACTGGGCGAGCGCTTTGCAGAACACCTGCGGTCTGTCCGCAAGAAAGACCCAAACCTCCCTGTCGCTTGCCATTTTACACTCCACCCTGCTCTCTTGCCCACATGTCTGTCCTTGGCTTGCTGCATTGTTCCAGTGAAGCCCAACGCAAACTGGAGGAACAGCACCTCATCTTCCGACTAGGCACTTTACAGCCTTCCGGGCTGAATATTGAATTCAACAACTTTAGGTCTTAAACTCCCCCTCCCCCCATCCCCACCCCATTTCCTCCCCCTACTTTTTGTTTGTTTTTTTTTTCCAATAATTTATATAGATTTTTCTTTTCCCACCTATTTCCTTTATATCTAAATCTACAACTAATACCTTGTCAGTCTTTCCACCCCACCGCCACTAGAGCTGTACCTTGAGTGTCCTGCCATCCATTCTTAATTAGCACTTTTCTTAGATAATATCACCACCTTCAACACCTCTTTGATCCTTTTGTCTGCTCCTATCACTGCTTGCTTGTCCCTACAACCACCCCACCCTCAACTTCTCTCCCCCCGCCCCCCACCTTAAACCAGCTTATATTTCACCCCTCTCCTAACTATACTTCAGTTCTGTTGAAGGGTCATGTGGACCCGAAATGTCGACTCTTTTCTTCTCCACCGATGCTGCCAGACCTGCTGAGTTTTTCCAGGTAATTCTGTTTTTGTTCTGGAATGAATGCGGTCGGACTGAAAGTCCAGAGGCTGAGAAGGGGCCGAGTGCAGGAGAGGAATGGAGCCAGAGGGTGGACTGGGAGGGTTCACACACACCCGATATAGGACTCCAAACCCGGATTGGAAACAAAAATACCTGGAAAAACTCAGTAGGTCTGACAGCATCTGTGGAGAGGAAACAGTTAACGTTTCAAGTTCGTATGACCCTTCAACAGGGTTCTGATGAAGAGTCATTCGGACTCAAAACGTTAACTGTGTTCCTCTCCACAGATGCTGTCAGACCTGCTGAACCTTTCCAGGTATTTTTGTTTTTGTTTCAGATTTCCAGCATCCGCAGTATTTTGCTTTTATCTCCACCTCTCTTTCCTCCTGGAAGGTGCTCCTTAAAACCTGCCTCTTTGACCAAACTTTTGATCATCTGATTGAATATCTCTTTACGTGTCATATTTTGTTTTCTAATGTGAGTATGAAGCGCCTTTGGTCATTTTATTACATTAAAGGTGCTTTATAGCTTATAAGTTGTTGGTAGTTACAGCTTCTCTGGGAGTCATTTCATTTTTTGCTTGTAGCAGGTGGCATGTTTAACATGATATTGGGATACCGGTGTGAGTGTGCAGATGTGATTTGTTACGTGTGACTTAACAAACGTGTGGAAAGGTAGGGGTGAGTCTGCATTGAAGAACATTTCCCAGACATGCTCAGCTACTTGACAACAAAACAACATTGAGGGATTAATTTGGACAGTAGAATGAGGCAACATGTTAAATCAACAAGACACTGATACTTATCCTACAGAGTATGTTTCAATCTATTCAGCATTTTCTTCAGTGCTTAAGTATCCTTTCCATATGGAGTCTGGAACTGCACACAGTCCTTCAAGTTCACCAATATCCTCTGGAAATTTAAGATTCCCTCACTGTTGTTGGACTAAACTCCTCTAGAAATGAACATCAGCTCTATCTTTGTTCTCTTATCAATTTCTGTTGCTCCTTTAGTGATTTATGTGGGTGTATTTTATTTCCAGAATTCTTTGATCATCTACCCCATTTAATTTCTTACATTCTAACCAAAAACTGCCTCCTTATTGCTCCTCCCAAAATGAACCTCCTCACATTTCACCAGATTGAATTTTATTTCCCATTGATCTGTCCAGTTTGCCAGTCTGTTTCCATCTTCCTGGATTTTTGTGTGGAACTCCCCGTTCTTAACTCTATCACCCAACTGTTATCACCTGTAAATTACATAAAGATATTTCCAATTCCAAGTGATGAACAGTAGTTGCTCCCATCACGGATCCATGCAGGACATCACTTCTCACTTTCTTCCAGTCTGAGAAACATCCCTTAACTGCTTCCCCCTGAGCACTGTTTTGTGCTCAGATTTCCCTCAGTTCTGCTGCTGGACCCTGCACTCCACACAGTCTGTCCTTGGTCACCCTCATAGGCCACATATCCTGCAGACATGAATGGAGCAGTGGTGGGGGAAATGGGGATCAGGTCCTATGGTAGCAGCATTGATGAAGTGGGCTCCTCTGTCCAATGTGTTCTGATGCAATGCCCCTGGCTTCATTTCAAATCTTTCCACTTAAAAAAAAATTTGTAATCATCTTATTGAAGCCAGTCACAGTCTCATGACCCAGACCTCCCTGTCGCTTGCCATTTCAACAGTCCACCCTGCTCTCATGCCCACATGTCCATCCTTGGCCTGCTGCAATGTTCCAGTGAAGCTCAATGCAAACTGGAGGAACAGCACCTCATCTTCCAACTAGGCACTTTACAGCCTTCTGGACTGAATATCACTGAGTTCAACAATTTTATCTCCACCTATCACTGGCCCTCCATCTAGCTCTACCTGTCGCAACCCCCACCCACCCCTCCTCCCCCCCCCCGCCCCCCCAACCAGCTTATATTTCACCTCTTTTCTATTTTTCCTTAGTTCTGTTGAAGAGTCATATGGACTCGAAACGATAACTGTGCTCCTCTCTGCAGATGCTGTCAGACCTGCTGAGTTTTTCCAGGTATTTTTGTTTATGTTTTGGATTTCCAGCATCCACAGTTTTTTGCTTTTATCCAGATTAGAAACTCCCGCAGCCCAGTTTACACCGAGTGTTTGGAAACTCCTTTGGAAGGGGAGGATTTACACACAGCAAACTCAAACCAAATGTTCACAGCAAAATACTGCAGATGCTGGAAATCTAGAACAAAAGTACCTGGAAAAACTCAGTAGGTCTGGCAGCATCTGCAGAGAGGAACACAGTTAACGTTTCGAGTCCGAATGACTCTTCATCAGAACGAAGGAAAAATAGAAAAGAGGTGAAATAGAAGCTGGTTTAAGGGGGTCGGAGGAGGGGGGGTCGGTGGGACAGGTAGAGCTGGATAGAGGGCCAGTGATAGGTGGAGATTGCTAAAAGATGTAAAACCCAGACTCCAGCTTGGTGAAATTTTGGCAATCTCCACCTATCACTGGCCCTCTATCCAGCTCCACCTGGCCCACCCCCCCCCCCCCCCCCCCCTCCCCCGCCCCCTTAAACCAGCTTATATGTCACCTCTTTTCTATTTTTCCTTAGTTCTGATGAAGAGTCATTCGGACTCAAAATGTTCCTCTCCGCAGATGCTGTCAGACCTGCTGAGTTTTTCTAGGTACTTTTGTTTTTGTTCAAAAGAAATGTATGTCTCTTTGGACTGACCTGCTGAAACACAGTGAATTCGCACTGGGGAGAGGCCATTCAGTTTCTTACAGTGCGTTAAAAGGTTCAGGACATCATCCCACCTGCTGGGACAACATTCACAATGGCTAGAGACCTTTTGAAGGACCAGGGTATGAGAAGTGCTTTAAAAGGTGTGGGGAACCTTGTGGGCAGGTTTGCAAGTGCTGTTGGCAGGGGTTTAAGCTAATTTGGCACCGGGGTGGGATACCGTGTCGAGGTATAGTAGGGGTGATATACAGACAGGTATATAAGAAAAAACAAGTCAGTCTGGAAGGTAGAGTGTACATCATCAAGTTAAGGCACAAGGGAACATAGCAAGGCTGGATGGCATTTATTTTAATGCAAGGAGTGTTGCGAGTAAGGCAGATGAGTTGAGGATGTTGATTAACACATGGGGATATGATATCATTGCTATCACGGAGACATGGTTGAGGGAGGGGCAGGACTGGTAGCTTAATATTCCAGGGTATAGAATCTTCAGGCAAGACAGGAGGGGAGGGGGGGTGCGGGGGGTTGTAAAAGAGGTGGTTGTGTCACAATATTGATCAAGGAGTCAATTACTGCAGTAAGGGGGGATGGTATCTTAGAAGATTCCTCAAATGAAGCCATGTGGGTAGAACTTAAAAATAAAAAGGGGGCAATCACATTGTTGGGAGTGTACCATAGACCCCCAAACAGTCAGGGAGAGATAGAAGGCCAAATATGTAGGCAAATCTCAGAGAAGTGTAAAAATAATAGGGTGACAATACTAGGGGATTTCAACTTTCCCAATATTAACTGGAATAGACAAAGTGTGAAAGGTTTAGAGGGGGCTGAATTCTTAAAATGTATCTAGGAGAGCGTTTTAAAGCTGGGCAAGTGGTAGAAGTGTCAGTTGGGGAGCATTTCAGTGATAGTGACCATAACTCAGTAAGGTTTAAAATAGTTATGGAAAAGGACAAAGATGGACCGGAAATAAAAGTTCTGAATTGGGGGAAGGCCAATTTTAATATGATAAGACAGGATCTGGCCAAAGTGGATTGGGAGCAGCTACTTGTAATAAAATCTACATCAGAGCAGTAGGAGTCATTCAAAAAGGAAATAGAGAGAGTGCAGGGCCAACATGTTTCTGTAAAGGTGAAGGGTGGGACCAACAAGTCCAGAGAAACCTGAATGTTGAGGAATTTACAGGATTAGATAAGGAAAGAAAAGGGAAGCTTATGGTAGATACCGAGGGCACAAAACAGCGTGAGCCCTTGAGTATAGAAAGTGCAGGGGGCTACTTAAAAAAGGAATTAGGAGAGTGAAGAGGGGGCATGAAAAACACTGCTGAGTAAAATAAGTTAAAACCCAAAGGCATTTTCGAAGTATATTTGGGACAAGAGAACCAGGGAAAGAGTAGGGCCCATAAAGGACCAAAGTGGCAATCTGTGTAAGGAGCCAGAAGATGTAGGTGAGGTTTTAAATGAGTACTTTGCATCTGTATTACCTGTCGAGAAGGATGATGTAGGTATAGAAATCAGGGAGGGGGACAGTGATATACTTGAACAACTTAGCATTGAGAGGGAGGAGGTATTAACAGTTTTATTGGGCCTTAAAAGTGGATTAATCCCCAGGCCCAGACGAGATGTATCCCAGGTGCTGTGGGAGGCAAGGCAAGGGAGGAGATTGCAGGGGCCCTGACATTAATTTTCAAATCCTCTCTAGCCACAGGAGGGGTGCCAGAGGACTGGAGGACAGCTAATGTGGTGCCATTATTCATGAAGAATGGTAGGGATAAACCAGGGAACTATAGGCCAGTGAGTCTAACATCAGTGGTAAGGAAACTTTTGGAAAGCATTGAGGGACAGAATTAATCCCCACTTGTAGAGGCAAGAATTAATCAAGGATAGTCAGCATGGTTTTGTCAGGGGAGATCATGTCTAACAAATTTGAATTTTTCGAGGAGGTGACTAGGTATGCAGATGAAGGTAGTTCAATTAATGTAGTCTACATGGACTTCTGTAAGGCTTTTGACAAGGTCTCGCATGGGAGACTGGTCAAGAAGTTAAGAGCCCATGGAATCCAGGGCAATTTGGCTCAGTGTCAGGAGGCAGGTGGTGACAGTCAAAGGTTGTTTTTGTGACCGGAAGCCTGTGTCCAATGGCGTACCGCAGTGTTCGGTGCTGGGTCCCTTGCTGTTTGTAGTGTACATTGATGATCTAGACATGAATGTAGGAGGTATGATCAGTAAGTTCAGAGATGATGTCCATAGATCCTTGAAGGCAGGACAGGCAGATAAGGTAGTTAAGAAGGCATATGAGATACTTGCCTTTATTAGCCAAGTCATTGAATATATAACAGGTAAGTTATGACGGAGCTGTATAAAACATTACTTAGGCCACATCTGGAATACTGTGTGCAGTTCTGGTCGCCACACTATAGGAAGGATGTGTTTGCACTGGAGGGGGTGCAGACGAGATTCACCAGGATGTTGCCTGAGCTGGAGAGTTTCAGTTGTGAAGAGAGACTCGATAGACTGGGGTTGTTTTCCTTAGAGCAGAGAAGGCAGAGTGGGGACCTGATAGAGGTGTACAAAATTAAGAAGGGCATAGATAGGGTGGATAGGAAGAAACTTTTCCCCTTAGTGGAGGGGTCAATAATCAGGGAGCATAGTTTTAAGGTAAGGGGCAAGAGATTTAGAGGGGATTTGAGGAAAAATGTTTTCACTGAGAGGGTGGAACTCTGGGACTCACTGCCTGAAAGGGTGGGAGAGGCAGGAACCCGCACAACATTTAAGGACTATTTAGATGAATACTTGAAAAGCTCCAGCTTACAGGGCTACGGGCCAAGTGATGGAAAATGGGATGAGGGTAGATGACCAGAGTGGATACGATGGGCCGAAGGTCCTCTTTCCGTGCTGTAAAACTCTGATGTCCCATCATCGTGTTCACACTGATGGGAGAGCGTTCAGATGTTTTCACTGTGGGACTGGGTTCAGGCCATCAAGGGACCTTATTTGACACAAGTGCAGTCACGAGGTGACATCATCCAAAAAGCACCGTGTTAGTTTTCACATGTAAACTGACAAAGCCCAGCTCTCCCTCACCACCATCCCTCTCCATTCCTCCACTGTTACTAAATTATCAAACCGTTTATCCCACATCCCATACAGGATGCGCAGAAATTTGCTCCTTTTAAGAACTGGGAAGATCAAAGCCATTGTCTTCAGTCACCACTACAAATTCCGTTCCCTAACTACCGAGTCCATCCCTATGAGGTAACATTGGGATATGTTGTCCTATGTTCGCAAAGCCAGAAATCTTTATTCCTAAGCGAGAGGAACAGAGCTATTCCTATAATATTCAGTACATTTCAGGAGATTTTATAAAGTGATTGGACAATGATTTCTTACAGATCTCCCCAGCTTGAGAAGGGAAAATCCTTATTGATTTCTCACAATTGATTTCTGACTAACCTCACTATTTCTAAGCTACGAGCTTGTTTTCCTAATTTCTTGATGGCAAACCATAGATAACATACTAAAGCTACTACAATGATTATAATCAGCAACACAAACCCTTGAGCTGCCACCAAGAGTAAATGTCAAAACTTTTCCACTAAAATCTGATAACTATCGACTTAGATTCATCCACCCCACCTGTCAATCATCTCTCACAATCTAAATTATTGGCATGTCGTAAATATATCTGGTTCAAACAAAAGTTCACGCACGGATTTTAAAGATTCTCCAGCTCTGTTCACCAGCATCCACCTTGTGGATATTTTCTAAATCCGAATTCTATTTCCCTCTTCAATTTAACTTCATTCCCTCTGATAGATACGAGTGTGTTTAATTCAATGCTGATTGCTTTATAATTAGTTTCACTATGGAGTGTGTGTTAATGTCTTGATGATTTAAATGTCTCATTCAATTTTCCACAATAATCACTTCATGTTGTTCTGTTGTCAAGTAGCTGAGCATGTCTGGGACCTGTTCTTCAGTACAGGGTCACCATGCATTTCCACATGTTAATTACACCACATGGAACATATCACATCTGCACACTCACGCTGTATCCCAATATCATGTGCGAACCTATGCAATCTACTCTTGGCCTTTCAGGTGATCTTATCAAAATATCAATGGGGTGTCTGTCTGAAGATCTTTGCTGATCTAACCCTGCACTGTTTTGATGCCTTGGATAGTGGCCAGACTATGAAATTCTGTTTCTTTTAAATACAGAGGCAAGGACACAAACATCACCAAGAGAAATCTCTGTTTACTGTTCTCATCTACTCTTTCCTGACTTTAACTAGAATGTACATGTACATTAGATTGAACTATTCCATTGAACTATACCCAGGTGAATTATTCCAATTCCCAACTGGTGGTGTGATTTTCTCTATATTTTATTCTATATGCATCATTCCATGAATTACTATTCTATCTCATTCAGGAGCGCTGGAGGAACTATATTGTCCCATTTAATACTCACATAATATGGTGTTTGTAGATCACAGACAGAAGTACAGATACTTGCAATCAGATTGTAGATCACTCCTATATCTCCTGTTCTCAGGCACTTTGTCCTGAACAATAACAAATGGGATGAAGCCAAATGTTTATAAAGAAAAGCCTTTTGTTTAAATTGTCACCATGCTTCAGTGGAAAGGGTTAACTTCTCAGCTTGTTAGCAAAGGGGCTGAAGAAATATTCTCAAATGTGCACACTTGTGTCAACTTTATATAACTTCATTTTCAGAGCAAGGATGAACCAAACCCCATTTCAATCTTTATTTTTCCAAGTCTCTTGTTATTTTTCTCAGCTTTTCCAAAATGTTATTATTTTCTTCTTTCTTCCTTTCCAAATGACGGTAATAAAACTGAAGAAAAATAGAACTGAGAAAGTTCACTTTCACAGGCAAAAGGAGCTTCAACCTTCCAAGACTGAAAAGAGTTAAAGAGGGTGGAGCTTCCCACAGCTTGTGAGCTCCAGATCATAACCTCAAGGCTGAAGCTTAGCTTTAGGGAATCAAACTTTTCGATGTCTTTTACAATTGTACAAGTTCATTGTAATTCATACTTAAAGGTTCACTTTCACTCAGTAATTATAACCTTTCACTTTTCTCAGCACAGAAGCTGGCAGCATTTTAGATTCAATCCCAATTGTTCACTTCTCTTGTAGCTGGTGTATGGAGAAGATCATGTCCACTGTAGATCTGCCAGCACAGAAACCGCACTGTGCTTCTGGATACACTCGGTCTGCAAGTAGATGAAGTCTTTTAAGCATGACCCTAGTGAAGGTCGTCCCTGTGATGCTGAGGAGTGAGATGTCTCTGTAGTTGTTGCAATCTCCTCTGTCACCTTTCTTTTTGTACATTGTGATCATTCTTCAATCACACGTGTCGTGTGGAAAGGATCCTACATCCCAAAGGAGAAGGAGGAGCTCATGAAGGTGCGACAGTAGATGGGACTTTCTGGGCTTGAGCAGTTCAGCTGGAATTCCATCCTTGCCGGGTGCCTATCTGCTTGCTAAGCAATTAATGGCCTTTTTGAGCTCAAGTGATGAGGGTCATCATCCAACTCAACCATGACAGAAAGCTGCAGGAGAGAGTCAACGGAGACTGGGATATGTCTTTCTCATGGGAGTCCAGCTCACAGTAAAGTTCAACCCTGTGGGACATCTGCTTACTTCCGTGGGTGATAACTTCACCATCTGCTGATTTCAGGGGGTAACTTTGGTGATGGTCGGACCAAGCGCCCTCCTGATCCCATCATACACAGCACGTAGATTTCCATTGTCACAGGCAGTTTGGGTTTCTTGACATGGGCTGATCCAGTGTTTATTTGCAAAGTATCTCCCTGTCTTTTACACAACTGTCTCAGCTACTTTCAAGTTACACAGTGTTCTAGCTGTTGGGTTTATATTGTAATCGGGTTGGGTTTGCTTTTTGTTTCAATGACAGATTCATCTCTGCTGAGTAGGTCTCAAACCAGTCTTTGTTGTGAGTTCCACCTTTACCAAATGTTGCTGCTGCTGGGTCAGAAATGATTGAACTCAGTGACTTCCAAGATTCAGCAACATCAACATTGACTGATGAAGCTTTCATTGATCTACCTGTAAAATACTTCACTATTTTGTTTATCTTCCTTGATAATTTAATTACAATACGGAGGTGTCACTGTGAGTAATGTACAAGTCAGTAAGAATTGTCAGCAAGGATTAATCAGCACTTTCTAATTGGAGATGTTAATCAGTGGAACCTCTCAGACACTGAATTGTAGAGTTCGTACCAAAGATAAATTTAGGATAAAGTAAAAGTTAATAATTTTATTATAAATGCGTTCCCTGTCATGGGTTATTGAATTAAGGAAAAGATCACAGATGGTGCTTTTAAAAAGGGACACTGCAGTCCAGAAAATCAGTGACAGATCCAGGATATTAAACTCCAGCCAGTTATACGGCTGTTAACATCAGCAGGAACAAACCTAATTATTGTCAGACTATCAATCCTGGATGTGATTAACAGAAGCAGAATCCAACTCCACAGTCATTTATGAATTCACCGGTGAGTCCGCAGGTTGGAGGACCTTGTGAATCCCTTTCCACACACGGAACAGGTGAATGGTCTCTCCTCAATGTGAATTCACTGGTGTACAGTCAGCTTAGATGACTGTCTGAAATTCTTTCCACAGATATTTCAGCTGAATGGGCTCTTCTAAGTGTGAGTTTGCTGGTGTGACTGAAGGCCAGATAACCGAGCAAATCCCTTCCCACACACGGAGCAGGTGAACGGTCTCTCCCCAGTGTGAATTCGCTGGTGTCTCACCAGATCAAATGACTGAGCAAATTTTTTCCCACACACGGAGCAGGTGAACGGCCTCTCCCCAGTGTGAGTGCGCTGGTGTACAGTGAGGGCAGAAGAATGTCTGAACCTCTTTCCACAGGAAGTGCAGCTGAATGGCTTCTCCTCAGTGTGAATTCGCTGGTGTTCAATGAGGACAGATGACTGTCTGAAACTCTTTCCACAGGTACTGCACTTGAATGGACTCTCCTCAGTATGAATTCGCTGGTGTAACTGGAGGCTGAATAATCGAGCAAATCCCTTCCCACAAACGGAGCAGGTGAATGGTCTCTCCCCAGTGTGAAGCCGCTGGTGTCTAACCAGGTCAAATGACTGAGTAAATCCCTTCCCACACACAGAACAGGTGAACGGTCTCTCCCCAGTGTGAGTACGTTGGTGTACAGCGAGTGTGGATGAATGCCCGAAACTCTTTCCACAGGAGGTGCAGCTGAAAGGCTTCTCCTCAGTATGAATTTGCTGGTGTGACCAAAGACTGGATGACCGAGTGAAACCCTCCCCACACACAGAGCAGGTGAACGGCTTTTCCCCAGTGTGAATTCGCTGGTGATTCAGCAGGCTGGCTGACTGAGTGAATCCCTTCCCACACATGGAGCAGGTGAACGGTCGCTCCCCAGTGTGAACTCGCTGGTGTGTAGTGAGGGTGGATGAATACCTGAACCTCTTCCCACAGTAAGTGCAGCTGAAGGGCCTCTCCTCAGTGTGAATTCTCTGGTGTAACATCAGGGAGGTTTTCTGAGTGAATCCCTTCCCACACTTGGAGCAGGTGAACGGCCTCTCCCCAGTGTGACTGCGTCGATGGTATTCCAGCCGGGATGGGTAAATGAATCCTTTACCACAGTCCTCACATTTCCAAGGTTTTTCCATGGTGCCAATGTCTTTGTGTTTCTACAGGTGATCCAATCAATTGGAACCTTATCCACACACAGAACAGGTGACAGTTTCTCTCTGCTGTGAATGGTATGATGTTTGTCCAGGCTGTGTAACTAGTTAAAGCTCCTTCCACAGTCTGTGCACTGAAACACTCTCACTCGGGTATACGTGTCTCGATGCTTGTCCAGTCACATTTATGTTTCAATTATTTTCTTGGAGACAAAACGGACGAACGTTTTCCCTTCCACCTTCAGAGGTCGATGGTATTCAGGTTCTGGATAACCGATTGACTCAACCAACATGTTTAGTTTCAGTGCGCATCTCCAAATCCTTCCCTTCTAAGACCTGTAAAGAGAGTTTACAAAAATAATCACTGTAAGTACAGAATAGGAATTCAGAGCAGTCAATTCTAGTTTTTATTTTCTCGTTTCCCAAAGCTGCAAACCCTCGGCCCAAACACTCTCCCATTTCCTGTGCTAAATTCCAAACCCATCATACCTTCTCCCCCATATATTTCCTCCACTCCCAGTTTTCTCCCTCTATCTGCACTGGTTCAGTTCAGTTCTCAAACCCATGTGCAGAGTGAGAATAAAATCAATGAATCAATAATTTTTTCTCCTGGTCACTGGGTCCCTAAAGCCCCGCCTACTCTCGTTTCACCAGGATAGTCGGGCATGCGCAAAGCTCGCTGCTGAATCAAGATGGCAGCTGTTAACCTGGGCCTGTTCATGGTGAAAAGCCCCAGAGCTGCAGGTTCTTATTGGGAGTTTCCTGCCTCCAGCGGGTGTTTCTGAATCCTCCCCACCCACCTCCCAGAGTTTCCGCACTGCTCTTGCTCGAGCTCAAAATGACTGGGGAGTGATTGACAGCATCTCTGGCTCCAGCTCCGGCCGCACTGGAGAGGTGCATAGGAGATTCACCAGGATATAGCCTGGGCTGGAGAGTTTCAGCTGTGAACAGAGACTGGATAGGCTGGGGTTGTTTTACTAAGACCAGAGAAGGCTGAGGAGGGACCTGATAGAGGTATACAAAATTATGAGGGGCATAGATAGGGTGGAAGTGAAGTAGCATTTTCCCTTAGCAGGGGTGTCAATAACCAGGGGGTCATCGATTTAAGGTAAGGGGCAGGAGGTTTAGAGGGGATTTGAGGAAGTTTTCTTCACCCAAAGGGTGGTTGGAGTCTGGAGTCTGGAACTCACTGCCTGAGGGGGTGGTAGAGGCAACAACATTTAAGAAGATTTAGATGAACACCTGAAACGCCACAGCTTACAGGGTTAGGGGCCAAGTGCTGGAAAATGGGATTAGAATAGATCGGGGCTTTGGCAGTGACGGACACGATGGGCCGAAGGGCTTGTTTCTGTGCTGTTTCTCTCTGTGACCTATCACTGGCCCTCTATCCAGCTCTACATGTCCCACCCATCCATCCGTCATTAAACCAGCTTATATTTCACCTCTTCTATTTTTCTTTAGTTCTGATGAAGAGTCACACGGACTCGAAGCGTTAACTGTTTCCTCTCCGCAGATGCTGTCAGACCTGCAGAGTTTTTCCAGCTATTTTTGTTTAGGAAGGGGGCGGGGCTGGAGGACCGAGCGGCAGCGGCTGGTCCTCCAGCCAATCGGAGTGAATGAGGGGCGGGGCTGAGTCCTCCGTGATCGCGCATGCGCTCCGCCGCACACTGGCCCCTATAAAGATGGCGGCCGTTGACCCCTGGGCCTGTCAGCGGAAAAACTTCGAGCAGCTGCTGCCAGTTCAAACCCGGACCCGGGATCTTCTTACTGGGGGTTTGGGGTCTCCACCGGGTGTTTGTGAACCCTCCTGTCTAACCCAGCCGCCGGCTTCAACCCTCCCCGCTCACCAGGCAGCTTCTCACCCGATAAACAACCGCCGACCCGCTCGGTGTAACCGCGGGACCGGGATTTTCCTTTGGAGTTTGGCGGCTTCACTGGGTGTTTGTGAATCTTCCCCACCCGCTAGGCCACCTTCATTCCTCCTACAATCGGCCGTTTCTCTCGAGTTACCGAGTGGAGATAACCGCCTCCCCGCAACTGCAGCATCCAGATTGCGCGTGCGCTAGCCTGGACCTTCTGCGCATGCTCTATTCCCAACACCCCACTGCGCCTGCGCAGTGATGAAGATTGGGCACATTCTATCCCGCCGCGAATGTTGGGTAAGACCCCAGCCATGAAAAGGGTAATGGGTTAAATAGAGAATTATGTTTTCCACTCCGAATACAATTGGAGCCATGGAGATAATATGTAGAATTACTGAATAATTTGTTCCAGCAACCAAAGTGCATGAAACCTCCACTTCTATTCTGGGAGTAATCAACAGCAGAATAAACCCCAACCGTTGGATGTGAACCCATTGGAGTCTCAGCAGCTGGAATGAACAAGTGACTTTAAAAAATCATTGTGTGTCTTGGCCTAATGGCTTCATTGTGTTCGGATCACAAGACATAATTTTCTATTCAACCACCTGGCCTTTCAACGGCGGTGATCCTACCCAGCCTTCACTGCGGGTTAGAATGTGCCCTATCCTCACTGCAGGATTTCCCCGTCCAGGCACAGTACAGGACTCTGCCAGGAGCATAGGCATTGCGGGCTCTAAATTGAGCTGAGCAGCAGGTTTTCGAGGCGAGTGAATGGAGCCGGTGGGTGGGGAGGATTGAAGGGGCCGAGTGAGTGAGGACGACTGGAGAGGCCGAGTGCTAGGAGAGGAATAGAGGGGCAGAGTAAATGGGGAGGAATGGCGGTGGCTGAGTGGAGGTGAGGCTTCACAAATACCCAGTGGAGTCCGCAAACTCTCAATAAGAAACTCCCAGGGTCGCACCAAGTCGTGCGGTGGCTGTTTATTGGGTGAGAAACTACCCGGTGAGCAGGGAGGGATGAAGCCGGTGGCTGGGTTAGATAGAGTGTGGCAGAGGCAGATTCAGTCGTGGTTTTCAAAAGGGAATTGGACCAAAACCTGCAGCATGTCCAGGGAAAAGGCGGGGAGTAGGACCAGGTGAGTTAGTTTCCAGAAGAGTAATAGGTCTCCCTTTTCAGACAGAGATGAAGAGATTTTTTTTTTTTCTGAGAGGGTCGTTAGTCTGAGGAATGTTCCCTGGAAAGCAGTGGAGGCTGGGTCATTAAATTTATTCAAGGCAGAATTAAACAGATTTTTGATAGACAAGCGAGTCGAGGGTTATGGGGGGCAGCGTGGTGGTGGGGGGCGTTGGACATGGGAATGGACAGACAGGAAAGAGGAGTTGAGACCATAACCAGATCAGCCATGATCTTATTGAATGGCAGAGCAGGATCAAGGAGCTGAATGGCCGATATTCTCCTCACCTGGACTGAATGACCTCTATATGTGGTGTTGCCTTGGTTCTGATTTTATGGTACTGTGAGAGGGATTGAGCAACAAAATTTTCTATACCTGTTCCTATTTGTTTTGATCTACACAAGGCAATGGTTACTATCATATTGCCAGCAGCAGCGTGTTTGAGTGGTTGAAGGCGCTGGATTTAGGCTGCAGCTTTTATCGAGTCGTGGATTTGAATCTCATCACTGCCAAAATTTCAGTTGCTTTGTCCTTTCAGACATTTCATCAAATCCCTTAGGATAGACTTGGGGCATTTGACATATGACGTGGTAGTCTTGGTAATAAGAACAAGGGAGGCTGTAGGGATTGCAGGATGACTGGGAATAGGTGGGGCTGAATGCTCTCATTCTCTGCTGTAACGATTCCATGATTTTACATGAACAACATTTACACCAAGTGTACGGTCTCCAGTCATGGTTGACTGATTAAGGCGATGAATTCTAACTCCGCTGGGATCTGCCCACACAGGTTTGCATCCTGCCAACTGCGCTGCTCAGTGTTCCTTCCTTTTGGTGCCTCCAGAATTAATTATTGGCTAAATGGAGTCAAGACCTTCCAGACACTCCTGTCTGTTTTTCCTCTTTTACTTCTATGTTCCTTCGTTTCTGTTCATCCATAAGCAATCACAGAATTTGCAGTCAGAAATGGAACAAAGCCATGCCAATTAGTGGCATCCTTGCTTTCTGAAAGTTTGCCTCTCCTTAGAGAAAAACTTGCCCTCTATCACTCTTGGTTTATACGTCTGTGTGTGTCAATGTGGTTCAGTTCACTGAAATCACATTTTTACCATTGCAAACTTTATTTACTTTCATTATATATCCGCATGGTAAATGGTACAGAAAATAACAACAGGTTGATAAGTTGCAAGAGGGGATTGAAACTTTCTGTGTTTATTTAATTGGAGACTGTTTATTGATTCAGTTCCCACACGTTACACAGTGGAGGAAGATTGAAGTTTACATAGAAACATAGAAAATAGGAGCAGGAGTAGGCCATTCAGCCATTCGTTATGATCATGGCTAATAATCCAACTCAATAGCCTGCTCCCACTTTCCCCCCATATCCTTTGATCCCTTTCGCCCCAAGAGCTGTATCTAATTCCTTCTTGAAAGCATATAATGTTTTTGCGTCAACTACTTTATGTGGTAGCGAATTCCACAGGCTCACCAATCTCTGGGTAAAGAAAATTCTCCTCATCTCTGTCCTAAATGGTCTACCCTGTATCCTCAGACAGTGACCCCTGGTTCTGGACTCCCCCACCATTGGGATCATCCTTCCTGCATCGACCCTGTCTAGTCCTGTTAGAATTTTATAGGTTTCTATGAGATCCCCCCTCATTCTTCTGAACTCCAGTGGATATAATCCTAACCAACTCAATCTACCCTCATATGTCAATCCCACCACTGAGCAACATTTAAACAGACAGTGGATTCACTTGGTGTGACGGTGTGTTCTAGTTCGGTATATGCAATTAGAGAATCAATTTCTATTCGTTGCTTTGAACCCAATCTTTCTAATCGGTTGGATATTATGCACATGTTTCCTCAATTTTCTCGCTTTTTTGAAATTAATATTCATAAATCTATTTGTGTGGAAACTTACTGAATAACAGCAGAACTGGCAAAGTTTGGGCAAGATTTCCTTGGTAGCCAAAGCACACAAAACAGAACGATGTCAGTAATATAAGTAGAAGCAGGAAGACAGGGAGTCTACTTTACCCTTGGTGGCCTTAAACCATTAAACCTTCAGTTGGAAGCTAATTTCGTTCAAACAGTATGTTATAGAAACACCCTAATGGTTCAGATTCTGTGCTTTCACGCCTGGGTTCCATTCCCTGTCTCGATGTTGTGCAAGATGTCGTAACTAGCACTCAACTCATGGTTTGAAAATGAGTCATATTAAACTTGAAACCTTCACTCTGTTTCTCCCTTCACATTTGCTGTCAGACCTGCTGAGAACTTCCAACAGTTTCTGTTTTAGTTATAACATGAATTACTGTCTTTATCATACACATGAACACAAGAACTAGGAGCAGGAATAGACCATATGGCCCATTGAACCTGGTCCATCATTCAGTTCAATCATGGCTGATCTTGGGCTTCAACTCCATTATCCTGCCCGTTCCCCATATCCCTTAGTTCCCCAAGAGACCAAACATCTGTCCATCCCGGCCTTAAATGTATTCAATGATGGAGCATCCACAACCCTCTGGGTAGAGAATTCAAAGATTCACAACCCTTTGGGCGAAGTAATTTCTCCTCATCTCAGCTCTAAATTATCGGCCCGTTACCCTGACTCTGTGCTCCAGTGTTTTAGACCCCTTGACCAGTGGAAACAATGTCTGTGTCCACCCTATCAAGCCCCCTCAGATTTTGTAGGTTTCAATGAGATTGCCTTTCATTCTTCTAAACTCCAGAGAATAAAAGCCCAGTTTATTCAGCCTCTCATCATAGGACAACCATCTCATTCCAGAGACCAATTTAATGAACCTTCTCTGCACCGTTCCCAATGCAAGTCTATTATTTTACGAATGTGGAGATAAAAACAGCACACAGGTTCCTCTGACACGTCTTCCTTCTTCCTTAACCGAGGTTTTCCACCCACGGTGGTTGACAGGGCCCTCAACTGTGTGCGGCCCATCTCCCGTGCATCCACCCTCACATCTTCATCTCCCTCCCAGAACCATGATAGGGTCCCCCTTGTCCTCACTTATCACCCCACCAGCCTCCGCATTCAAAGGATCATCCTCCGCCATTTCCTCCAACTCCAGCATGATGCCACCACCAAACACATCTTCCCTTCACCCCTCTGGCGGCATTCCGCAGGGATCGTTCCCTCTGGGACACCCTGGTCCACTCTTCCATCACTCCCTTCCCCTCAACCCCCTCCCACAGCACCTTCCCATGCAACCGCAGAAGGTGCAACACTTGCCCCTTTACTTCCCCTCTGCTCACTGTCCAAATGCAGCTCCTTTCAAGTGAAGCAGCATTTCACTTGCACTTCCCTCAATTTAGTCTATCGCATTCGCTGCTCCCAATGCGGTTTCCTCTACACTGGAGGGACCAAACGCAGACTGAGTGACCGCTTTGCCGGGTTTGATTGGGTTGCCGGGTTTTGCAAATTGAAAGTTACACATGAGCAGCTTGTGAGACTATTTCATCTCACTGTCAATTTCATGTTCCAGCTCACAGCAATCATTGTTTTCATTGGCTGAAGAAGTCGGTTGTGTTCTATCTAAACGTGCAGTTTTTGTAGGAGAAACTTTTATCTGGTGATGGGTTGTAAGATGATGGAATGATTATGAAGATAGCAGCAGTGGGGATGGAAATGAAACGATACAAAGCGACAGCACAGAAAGAGGCCATTCGGCCCAGCGTGCTGCTTTGAAAAAACAGTTGCGATTGGTTGATAAGGAGTCACATTTGTGTCAGTTTAAACACTAGGAAGAAAAATTTGTCCCATTCCCACTCACATTTTGCCTTGAACCATCATCGATTTAGTCAGTTTCTCTCTCATGCCTTGTAACTTATCATTCCTTCCATTTTGTCCTTTTACTCCCCTTCCTCCGCCTCTGGACTTGTTTTCCACCTGTTACATCTCTGACTGTGACACAAAAACAAGATTCTGCAGGTGCTGGAATCCAAACGCAAAACAGAAAATGTTGGAAACATTCAGTAGGTCAAACAGCTCCGATGGAGAGGGGAACAGAGTGAATGTTTCAAGTCGGTGATCTTTTATCCAAGTTGGAATAATTTAGAGATTTAATAATTTACAAACAAGTACAGAGTCAGGGAAAGGAGAGGGGGAGAGGAGGCAAGAACAAATAGTCTTGTGATAGGACCACCTCCCACAAAGCAGGCAAACGATCTGGATTTGGTTTTCTCAGTGTAGAGATCACATCGGGAGCAACTAGTACACAATAACAAATTTCAAGAAGTATAAGTATGTCCTGTGTCATTCAGAAAGTGAGCCCTGGAACTTGGAAAGGGAGGAGGTGAAAGGGCGGGTGCTGCAACTTCTGTGTTTGCACAGAAGTTGACTGGAATTACGCCAGAACTGGAATGTTAATTCCCATCAAGAAAGACTGAACAGGCTGAACATGGTTTCTCTGAAAAAGAGAGTGAGGGATGACTTGATCGAGGTCTTAAAGACTATGAAACGGTTTAACAGGGTAGACAAGATAGAGATATTTTCAAGTGTGGATGGGTGGGATTAAATATGTCAGTCATTGATAAATCTAATGTAAAATCAGGAACAACCAGAGATAATAACTAAAATGCATCAAGTACTCAGCATATCTGGCAGCATCTGTAGATTGATAAACGTAAATAATATTTCAAGCCTTTTTCTTTATTCATTGATGGGATGTGCATGTCGTTGGCTAGGCCAGCATTGATTACCCATCCCGAATTGCCCTTGAGAAGGTGGTTGTGAGCTGCCTTCTTCAACTGCTGCAGTCCATGTGATGTAGGTACACCCACAGTGCTGTTTGGAAGGGAGTTCCAGAATTTTGAACCAGCAACACTGAAGGACCGGTGATATACTTCCAAGTCCGGATTGTGAGTGGCTTAGAGGGGAACTTCCAGGTGGTGCTGTTCCCATGTGTATGATATCCTTGACTGTGCACTGATACAGTGCAGTCTGATGCAAGATCAAAGACCTGAAATGTAAACTATGTTTTTCTCTCTCCAGACACTACCAGGTCTGATGGGAGTTCCAGCATTTTCTGTTTTTATTTCAGATATCAAGAATCTGCAGTATTTTGCGGATACTTAACTGAAGGGTGTTGTGGATCTGGAACTCATTGCCAGAAGTATTTGAGATCTACTTCAAAGTTGGAAATCTCATCGTGAACAGGAAGTTCACCAGGTGAAAGTGGAAATGGATTCACGCGGTCATACTATTTATTGACACAGCAGCACAGTCACAGCAGAGAGAGACCATTCAGATACTTCATTTGTGCGATCGGGTTTATTCAGTTTCACCACTTGTTAACACTGCAGCTTTAAAAGTTGAAAGCATTTGATCCACAATCGGCACTTTCTTACTGGCAGGTC
Source organism: Cetorhinus maximus (assembly GCF_964194155.1). Taxonomy (NCBI): domain Eukaryota; kingdom Metazoa; phylum Chordata; class Chondrichthyes; order Lamniformes; family Cetorhinidae; genus Cetorhinus; species Cetorhinus maximus. The sequence continues at coordinate 36,631,709 of NC_135901.1, read as the reverse complement.
ACAGTTTAAAAGTTCCATGTATGAGGAAAAAAACAATCGCCTGTTCATCACAGCCACTGAGATTCCAGTGAGTTCATATCTAGCTATCAGGTCTTGTTCTGCTGGAAAGAAATATGGTGCTTCTGCACTTTGGTTGTTGTGTTCGTTACTTTAATAATTTTATATCTTAGCACTATGCTTCCAATCGTAATTAGATCGCAAAATATAATTGTAAATTCAACAGTATCAGGTTTCAATGGCGGGGCTCTGACCCAGCATTCGCAGCGAGACAGAATGTGCCCTACCCTCACTGCAGGCGTGCACTGCGCAGGCGCAGTGACCGGTGGTGAACTGAGCATGCGCAGTGGAGGTATCCGACTGGAACATGCGCAGTGTGGGTACTGCAGCCGCAGGGAAGTGGTGATCACGGCTCTGCAAACAGGTATAAACGGCCGATTGTAGAAGGGTAATGGAGTGGGCAGAGTGGGTGGGGAGGCTTTATAAACACCCAGTGGATGACGACAACGCGGAATAAGAAGCTACCGTTTCGGCAGTTTCACCAAAACTGCGGTTCGCGCGTCTCCCGCCTGGAGGCCCAGGTTAGCGGCCGCCATCTTTAGGGAGCGAATGTGCAGCAGGGCGCATGCGCGGTCATCCTGGTCCAGGTAGCAGGAGGAGAGAATATTGTGAATTTCTACCTTGGACTGACAGGGATGGATTTTGGAAACTCCTTTTACAGGGGGTCAGAAGGGGAGGATTTACACACAGCAAACTCAAACCAAGAGAAATGTTCGTCTCTTAATTTCTCTGCTGGACTGACAGTGATGGATTTTTTTTTTTACAGGATATTAGAAGAGCAGAAGAAGGTTGGAAACTCAAACTAAACATCAGGTCAAAACCTGGCAGAGCTGTTCGATTCATCAGAACTTGAAAGTATGTTTGTCTGTGTTATCTCTGCCTGAAGATTCAAACATCTGTGTGACGGGAAATAAGGCAGAGCAAGATTTAAAAACAAGAATTAGAATATTCAATTGATTTGCCTTTTAATCGGAGCCTGTGTAGGTCAGTGAGGACAGGGTGATAGGTGAGTGAATGGGACTTAGCGCAGTGGGCATTAGGCAGCAGAGATTTGGATAACCTCAATTACCTGACGGGTTGAATGTGGGAGGCTAGCCAGAAGTGTGATAGAATTCTAGGAGTAATAAAGGAATGGATTAGAGCTTTAGAAACATGAACTGAGACTGGGCTGGAGTCAGGCGATGTTACTGAGGTGGAAATAGGCAGTTTTGGTGATGATGTGGATATGTGGTTGGAAGTTCATCTTGGCGTGAAATATTTCCCCATGGTTGTGAACAGCCTGGATCAATCTCAAACAGTTGCCAGGGAGAGGGATTCAGTCGGTGGATAGGGAGTGGAGTTTGTAGTGGGGACTGAAGACAATGGCTTCAGTCTTCCCAATATTTAAATAGAGGAAATTTCTGGTTCATCCAGTATTGGATGTCAGGATGGTATATGACTTGGAGGGGGATTCTGTTCATATACACCTGCTTCCCTGGTCCTTCTGGATGGCATATACATACATACATATAATCTCTCTCTTTCACCACCTGCTACACCTATCTCTCTATCTCTCCCCCTACCTCTCTCTATCTCTCCATCAATACAGGCCAGAGTCTTGTGTCGGCCAGACTGGGTGGCAGGTTCCCTTCCCTGAAGGACATTAGTGAACCAGTTGGGTTTTTATGACAATCCAGCAGTTTTCATGGTCACTTTTTCCTAGTGCCGGCCCCACAAATTCCCAGATTCATTCAGCTCAATTTCACAACCTGCCTTTGTGTTTTTGTGGGTTCTCTCTCACTCCCTTTTTTCTGTTTTAAATCAATTTCACAGGGTGTTAGAAGGGGAGGATTTGCAGTCAGGAAACTCAAACCAAACATCATATCAGGATCTGACAGAGTCACCCAATTTATCGTAACCTGAATATCATCGGATTTTGAACATGGAAGGAAAAAGCACCGTTCACTGTGGAGAGAAACCGTACACGTGTCCAGTGTGTGGACGCTGCTTCAGCCGATCATCTGGCCTGTCAAAACATAAATGCAGGGACAACAGGGAGAAACCATGGAAATGTGAGGATTGTGGGAAGGGATTCAATAATCCAATTCAGCTGGAAACTCATCAGGGCAGTCACACTGGGGCGAGGCCGTTCACCTGCCTCGAGTGTGGGAAGGGATTCATTAATTCAACAGACCTGCTCACACACCAACGAATTCACACCGGGGAGAGGCCATTCACCTGCCTCGAGTGTGGGAAGGGGTTCATTAATTCATCCAACTTGCTAAAACACCAGCGAGTTCACACTGGGGAGAGACCATTCTCCTGCCCTGAGTGTGGGAAAGGATTCACACAGTCACCCCACCTGCTGAGACACCAGCGAGTTCACACTGGGGAGAGACCGTTCAACTGTTCTGACTGTGGGAAGGGATTCACTCAGTCATCCACCTTGATGAGACACCAGCAAACTCACACCGGGGTGAGATCATTCGCATGTGCCGATTGTGGAAAACGATTCTCTCGGTCAACTGACCTGCTGACACATCAGCTTGTTCACACTGACGAGAGTCTTTTTAAATGCCCAGACTGCGGGAAGTGCTATAAAAGTTCCAGCAAACTGATGTTCCATCAACGTATTCACACTGATGAGAGACCGTTCAGGTGCTCTGACTGTGGGACTGGGTTCAGGCAATCATCTCAACTCTCTGTACATCAGCGAATACACACTGGGGAGAGACCATTCACCTGCTCTGTGTGTATGAAGAGATTCACTCAGTCTTCCCACCTGCTGACACACCAGCGGGTTCACACTGATGAGAGACTTTTTAAATGCCCCGACTGTGGGAAGTGTTTTAAAAGTTCTCAGGAACTGAAATACCATCAACGTGTTCACACTGACAAGAAAGCATTCAGGTGTTCTCACTGCGGGACCCGGTTCAGGCGATCAGCTGACCTCATTGTACACCAGCGAGTTCACACTGATGAGAAACCGTTCAGATGTTCTCACTGTGGGACTGGGTTCAAGACATCATCTAACCTCACTGTACACCAGCGCATTCACACAGGGGAGAGACCATTCACCTGCTCTGTATGTGGGAAGGGATGCACTCAGTTATCCACTCTGCAGAAACACCAGCGGGTTCACAAGTAACTACAGGTGTTGCTGTTAGTAACATCGAGGACTGAACCATGTTCACTGGGGTCTGTTTCTGCTGATGTTACTAAACTCCAGCCCAGTTACAAATGTTAATATTCTGGATAAAGTCAAATAAATAATCTTCATATTAAACACACAGTATGTCAAGTCTTTTTAACAACACAATGTGTTGAATCTTTTAATGTCTAACACAAGTTAGTTCCTTTTGAAGGGCTCTCCTTCTCCTCTGTCTCCTCCATTCTCACCCCCAACAAGTGTGGGGAGTTCATGGAGCTTCTCTGTCACTAAGATTGAGACAATCCGATCAGCTGCCTCTGCTGCTTCCCTCCCTTCCACTCGCCCACCGGGGCAAACTGTCTCTAAAATTCCCCCTTGTCTGAGTCCTGAACCTACATCTTTCTCCAATTTCTCTTCCTCTCAGTGCTCATCTTGTCCATGAGACCCACCTTCTGCTCCCTTGACCTGATTCTCACTAAACTGCTGACCATCCAACTTCTGCCTGTTAGCTTATATTGTTAACGGTTCTCTCTCTCTTCTGGCACTGTCCCTCTTGCCTTGAAATCCACTGTGAGCACCCATCCTAAAAATGGACAATCCTTGACCCCCACCATCTTTGCAAACTCGCTCCCCCATCTCCAACCTCCGTTTCCTCTCCAAAGCCCTTGTACTTGGAGTCCCTCAAGGATCTATCCTTGGCCCCTCCCATTCTCCTCTGCATGCTGCCGCTCGGTGGCATCATCCAAAAGCACCGTGTTAGCTTTCACAAATCTTTACCTTCCTTAGTGAGAACCCCCTCCACATCACCCACCGCACCCCCCTCCCCACCCCCGCTCTCCGAGATGATGGTAGGATCCACTTAGGGACCAAAAACGTTTTGCTTAAAGTATAAGTCATAAGTTTGATATTCAAGACACCTGCTTTTAGAATAAAGCTACAAGATTACAAGGGTTTTTAAACAGAAAAAAAAGCAAATTTTACAACTTCTAAAAACATAAAATAGTTGACAAGAACTACCTTATACTCTAACATTCAGGGTAAGTGTGAGGTACATGTGAATTAACGTGACCTGTAGTCGGACCCACAATGCTATAGAATAAATGACAGATGCAACCAAAACAGATTCCATGGATTTCTCAACAACCCACAATGGCCCACATTTCTCACTGAAACTTCGCTTTGTCACGAGGGTTTCAAATCATCACTTTTGAAGATTTCTCCTTGGAATTCTTTCGAAAAGTCACTCTCTACTCGGACAGCTTCAACAATGACTCAGCTCACAGGGTTTCAACCCTGCTTTCTGAGATTCCCCTGGATTGCCGAGTAACCTCAAGCTTCACCTTCCAAGCACACTTTCAGGTCTTAGGCCAGGCCAAGCAGAACATCACTGCTCCAAAGAGGTACCTTTACTCCAATGGCCCTCTTTAAAATCTGCTGCACGTGGATCTTTCTTTAACTTAACTGGGACCTCTGCCTGTCTCTGTCACACCTGCTGACTCACTCCCTGAAACTGGCAGCCTCCAAACTGTGGTTCACTGATGTTTGAACTGACCTGGTGACCCTATCACAGCCAATTCAAGAAGGTCCCACCCTTGTTATGAGTCAGGAACCTATACAACAAGCATGGGAACATTATGTACCCTCAATGTTATAATTTCCACAGACTGCCAATTGAGGACACAGGGCCATAGGTTTAAAAGTGGATTTCATGATAGATGACGAAAAAGAACTACTGCCCCATCGCCAACCTCCCTCTCCAAAATCATTGAACTTGGTGAACCCAAGGTTCTACCCTTGGCCCCTCCTATTTCTCACCTACATGTTGCCACGAGGCGACATCGTCCTAAAGCTCCACATTAGTTTTCACATGTACACTGACAATGTCCAGCTCTACCTTGCTTTTTATTCATTCATGGGATGTGGGCTTGTCTGGCTGGGCCAGCATTTATTGCCCATCCCTAATTGCCCTTGAGAAGCTGGTGGTGAGCTGCCTTCTTGAACCGCTGCAGTCCATGTGGTGTAGGTGCACCCACAATGCTGTTAGTGAGGGAGTTCCAGGAGTTTGACCCAGTGACAGTGAAGGAACCTCACCACTATCCCTCTCCATTCCTCCACTGTTACTAAATTATCAAACTGCTTATCCCACATCCAGTACTGGGAAGACCAAAGCCATTGTCTTCGGTCACCACTACAAATTCAGCTCCCTAACTACCGAGTCCATCCCTCTCTCCGGGAAGTGTCTGAGTCTGAATCACACTGCCCGCAACAAGATGAGTTTCTGACCACATATCCACACCATAACTAATACCAGATATTTCAATCTCCACAATGTCACCTGGCTACAACCCAGCCCAGCTCATCTGCTGCTTAAACCATTCCTTTGCTACCTTTAGACTTTTTCTCTTTACACCAAGATCTAGGTAATTAATATACATCAGGAAAAGCACGGGACCCAACACTGACCACTGGGGAACTCCACTACAAACCTTCCTCCAGCCTGAAAAGCTGACTGAGTGGCAGAAAACAAAGACCGCCCACATAATGGTGGGAATTTCATGTTGTGATATGTGTCAAATAAATCAGCTTTGTTTCAAACACACAGTGTGGCATTTCCTTAATTTCTTTAAAATGTCCATCGTGTGTTCCCCACAGCTTCTCTCCCACCTTCGATGTGTAAATAGGACATCATGCCTATAAAACTGGTTCAAGTTTAAATCTGAATCTACTCAGTAAATGTGTTTAACAAAAGGTGAAAAGTAAACAGATCATGTCAAGTAATTGGCAAAAATACAGAGAGGAGAAGAGAAAACAATATTTACTCAGTGAGTTATGATCTGGAATGTACTACCTGAAATGTGGAAGCAGATTCATCAGCAACTTTATAAAATTGGATCTCTAATGAAAAGGTAAAGTTTGCAGGGTTCTGAGGAAAAGGGCAGGGGAGTGGGACTAATTGGCAGCTCTTTCAAAGATAATACCAACTCTACCATGCAGGACAAAGTCTGATGTCCAAATCCCCGAGAATAAAGAAAGATCCCAACTCTCGTGATGCCCTTGGATTCTTTGTCAATATGTTACAAATGCTGACAGGTTCCTTCCTTCCTTTGAAATCCCACTTCCGTGTGCAGGTGCTGCAGATGGTGCTGGTCACAGAGGGAGCAGCAAACTGGACTCAGTGGACACACTGGGTTTGTCCTTGATCTGGACTTCCTGCTGAGTATGTGCTGGGATCTAGTGGGATTTCACTCTTCTGGGACATTTCTGTGTGAATCACAGGACTGTTAGGAACAGGAGGAGGGCATTCGCCCCTGAAAGCTGCTCCACCACTCAGATAGATGAGGGCTAATTTGTATCAGAACTTCATTTACCCGCCTTCATTCCATATCCCGTGAAACACTTAGTGAACAAAAATCTATCTATCTCAGTCTTGTAAACTCCAATTGACCCTCACCATCCATCGCATTTTGTTGGAGAGAGTTCCACATTTCTACTCCACATTGTGTGAAGGATTTCTGTTTGATTGCACTGGTGAGTGGACAAGTTCTAACTTTAGGTTGATGGCCCCTTTTTCTCGATTCCCCCACCAGAGGAAATTGTTTATTTATATCTACGCGATTGGCACATATAGCAGGTTTTGGTCGATCCTCTTTAATCCATACAATGGTATAAATTTAATGGGTCGGAAAATGGGGAGTGACATGGATGGACAATGAACACCCAGTAGCAAAGACCCCGGTGTTAAGGAAGATTGGGAAAATACTGCAATCGCCCATGTGATAGTGACACCCAGTGTAACGGATGAAGGGAAGAGAGGGAACAGATGTGTAAAAACGTTCTTCATCACCCTGCCCATTCCTCTCACTCATCACATTGGGACACGGACCAGGGGACAGGTTCCCCTCCCGTGCACTTGGCTGCTGTATAAATTAACTTAATGATTTTACCTCTGCGCCTCCAATCCAAATCGGATCACAAAATGTGATTCTGTATTCAACTGTGTTTCCCCTCAATGGCGGTAACATTACCCAGCATGCACCGAGACCATGAACATGCTCTATCTTCAACAAAAAAAGACGAGAAAAACTCAGCAGCTCTGACAGCATCTGTGGAGAGAGAAAAAATGTTAACGTTTCGAGTCCATATAACCGTTCTTCAGACTCGAAACGTTAACTTTGTTTCTCTCTCCACAGATGATGTCAGACCTGCTGAGTTTTTGCAGCATTTTCTGGTTTTGTTTCAGATTTCCAGCATCTGCAGGATTTTGCTTTTATTTTCGATCTTCACCTTGGGTGGTCCTCGCGCAGGCGCAGCCGGGTCTCCAAATGGAGCATGCGCAGTCCGGTGCTGGAAGGATAGAGGCGGCCGTGTCGGATCAACGAGGAGAGCAGAGGTATCGAGCCGCCAAGTGAGTGGAGGGTTTTCATAAACACTTGCTGGAGGCCTCAAGACGCGAATAAGAAGTTTCCAGTCCAACATCTGCACAAATTTGGCGGCTGCATCATTTCTCCCGATTTCAGCCCCAGATTAACAGCCGCCATCTTTTAATAATCAGGGACAATGGGCGGCAGTGCTCATGTGTATCCGCCATCTTTATAGGGGCAATGGGCAGCAGGGCGCATGCGCGGTCATCCTGGTACAGGTAGCAGGAGGAGAGAATGTTGTGAATTTCTATCCTGGACTGACAGGGATGGATTTTGGAATCCAGCTCAAACTCAAACCAAGAGAAATGTTTGTCTGTTCTCAATTTCTAATCTTGGACTGACAGTGATGGCTTTTAAACTCCTTTTACAGGGGGGTTGTAGAACTGAACCCAGCCAGAACAGAGGGAGATAGAAAACTAGGAGGAACAAAGAATTGGTGGAGATTGTATGATGGGTTTGGATTTCATCACACGGAGGAGAGAGAGTTTGTGACACTGTGATTTACAGCTTGGGGCGGGAGGGGGGTGGGGAGGGAAGACGAGAGGAAGAAATATGCCATAGTAACTGGATTTGTCAATTATTAATTTCCATGCTGGACTGACAGTGATTACTTTTGTTAACCTCTTTTACAGGGTATTAGAAGGGAAGGATTTTCAGATCCAAACATCATGATGTACTAAGATTTGTAGATGGGAAACTCAAACCAAACATCACATCAAGATCGGACAGTCACTCGATTCATCAGGACCTGAACATCATCGGCCTTTGAATGTGGAAGGAGAAATGTTTGACTGTTCTGTCTGTGGGAAAAGATTTCAAACATCAGTGTGACTGGGAAAGCACTGAGACGCACACACACCTGAGTGAGAGTGTTCCAGTGAACTCACTGCAGAAAGAGCTTTAACCAGTTACACAGCCTGAAGAAACATTGCATCATTCACAGTGGGGAGAAACTGTACACGTGTTCTGTGTGTGGATGAGAAAATGTGAGAATGGTGTGAAGCTATTCAGTCATCCACCCCAGCTGGAAATTCATTGACGCACTCACATTGGGGCCAGCACCATGGTGAAACCGTGGAAATGTGGGGACTGTGGGAAAGGATTCAATTATCCATCTCTGCTGAGAAGCAATCGACGTATTCAGACTGGAAAGAAGCCGTTCACCTGCTCCGTGTGTGGCAAGGGATTTACTCAGTCATCCACTCTGCTGACACATCAGCGAGGTCACACTGGGGAGAGGCCCTTCAGCTGCACTTACTGTGGTAAGAGGTTCAGGTCTTCATCCCACCTGAGTGGACACCAGCGATTTCACACTGGGGAGAGGCCATTCGCCTGCTCCGTGTGTGGGAAGGGATTCACTGTGTCCTCCAACCTGCTAAAACACCAGTAAATTCACACTGAGGAGAGGCCGTTCAGCTGCAGTTCCTGTGGAAAGAGGTTCAGGCATTCCTCCAACCTCACTGCACACCAGCGAGTTCACACGGGGGAGAAACCATTCACCTGCTCTGTGTGTGCGAAGGGATTCACTCAGTCAGCCAGCATTCAGTCACACCAGCAAATTCACACTGGGGAGAAGCCATTCAGCTGCACTTCGTGTGGAAAGAGGTTCAGGTCTCCATCTAATCTTAAAGTACACAAGAGAGTTCACACTGGGGAGAGGCCATTCACCTGCACTGTGTGGGGGAAGGGATTCACTCAGTCAGCCAACCTGCTGTCACACCAGCAAATTCACATGTGACTGCAAGGATTGGATTTCGCTGTTATTGCTGCTGTTAGTCACATCCAGGACTGATAGTCAGATAGTATTACCTTTGATTCTGCTGATATTAACAACCCTATAACTGGCTGGAGTTTAATATTCTGGATCTGTCACTGATTATCTGAGCTGCAGTGTCCCTTTTTAAAAACACCATTTGTGATCTTTCCTCTTAATTCAAGAACTCTCAACAGGAAATAGATTACAATAAAATTATGAATTTTCACTTCAATCCTAAATTGACCTTTGGAGCAAAGTCGCCAATTCAGTGTCTGAGTGGTTCCACTGATTAACATCTCCAATTAGAAAGTGCTGATTAATCCGTTCTGACAATTCTTACTGACTTGCATATTACTCACAGTGACACCTCCGTGATGAAATTAATTTATCAAGGAAGATAACAAAACAGTAAAATATTTTACAGGCTCATCAATAAAAGCTTCATCAGTCAACATTGATATTGCTGAATCTTGGAAGTTGCTGAGTTCAATCATTTCTGACACAGCAGCAGCAACATTTGGTAAAGGTGGAACCCACAACAAAGACTGGTCAGCAGAGATGAATCTGTCATTGAAACAAAAAGCAAAGCCGACCTGATTACAACATAAACCCAACAGCTGGAACACTGTGTAACTTGAAAGTAGCTGACACATTTGTGTAAAAGACAGGGAGATACTGTGCAAATAAACACTGGATCAGCCCACATCAAGAAATCCAAACTGCCTGTGACAACAGAAATCTACGTGCTGTGTATGATGGGATCAGGAGGGCGCTTGGTCCGACCATCACCAAATGGATGGTGAAGTTCTCATTGACAGATGTAAACAGATGTTCCACTGGGTTGAACTTTACTGTGAGCTGTACTCCCATGAGACAGACATCTCCCAGTCTCCGTTTGACTCTCTCCTGCAGCTTCCTGTCATGGTTGAATTGGATGAGGAACCCTCACCACTTGAGCTCAAAAAGGCCATTAATTGCTTAGCAAGCAGAAAGACACCCAGCAAAGATGGAATTCCAGCTGAACTGCTCAAGCCTGGAAAATCCCATCTACTGTCACACCTTTATGACCACCACATCCTCTGTTGGGATGTTGGATCCTTTCCACAGGACACGTGTGTGACTGAAGAATGATCACAATATACAAAAAGGTGACAGAGGAGATTGCAACAACTACAGGGACATCTCAATCCTCAGCATCACAGGTATGTCCTTCACTAGGGTCAGGCTTAAAAGACTCCATCTACTTGCAGACCGAGTGTATCCAGAAGCACAGTGCGGTTTCTGTGCTGGCAGATCTACAGTGGACATGATCTTCTCCATTCGCCAGCTACAAGAGAAGTGTACAATTGGGATTTAATCTAAAATGCTGCCAGCTTCTGTGCTGAGAAAAGTGAAAGGTTATAATGACTGAGTGAAAGTAAACCTTTAAGTATGAATCACAATGAACTTATACAATTGTAAAAGGCATCGAAAAGTTGGATTCCCTAAAGATAAGCTTCAGCCTTGAGGTTATAATCTGGAGCTCACAAGCTGTGGGAAGCTCCACCCTCTTTAACTCTTTTCAGTCTCGGAAGACTGGAGCTCCTTTTGCCTGTGAAAGTGAACTTTTTCAGTTTTATTTTTCTTCAGTTTTATTACCGTCATTTGGAAAGGTGCCTGAAGAAAGAAGAAAAAAAACATTTGTGAAAAGCTGAGAAAAATACAAATACAATTGGAAAATCAAAGATTGAAATGGGTTTTGGTTCATCCTTGATCTGAAAATGAAGTTACATAAAGTTGACACAAAGTGTGCACATTTTGAGAATGTTTCTTCAGCCCCTTTGCTAACAAGCTGAGAAGTTAACCCTTTCCACTGACAGCACGGTGACAATTTAAACAAAAGGCTTTGCTTTTTAAAGATTTGACTTCATCCCATTTGTTATTGTTCAAGACAAAGTGTCTGAGAATGGAAGATATGGGAGTGATTTGCAATCTGATTGCAAGTACCTGTACTTCTGTCTCTGATCTACAAACACCATATTATGTGAGTATTAAGTGGGACAGTAAAGTTCCTCCAGCTCTCCTGAATGAGATAGAATAGTAATTCATGGAATGACATATTTAGAATAAAAGATAGAGAAAATCACACCACTGATTGGGAAATGGAATAATTCACCTGGGTATAGTTCAGCGGAATAGTTCAATCTGTTATACTTGTACATTCTAGTGAAAGTCAGGAAAGTGTAGTTGAGACCAGTAAACAGAGATTTCTTTTAGTGATGTTTGTGTCCTTGCCTCTGTATTTAAAAGAAACTGAATTTGATAGTCTGGCCACTATCCAAGGCATCATAACCATGCAGGGTTAGATCAGCAAAGATCTTCAGACAGACACCCCATTGATATTTTGATAAGATCACCTGAAAGGCCAAGAGTGACTTGCACAGGTTTGCACATGCATGATATTGGGATACTGGTGTGAATGTGCAGATGTGATATGTTACATGTGGTGTAATTAACATGTGGAAATGCATGGTGACCCTGCACTGAAGAGCAGGTCCCAGATGTGCTCAGCTACTTGACAACAGAACAACATGAAGTGATTATTGTGGAAAATTGAATGAAGCATTTTAAATCATCAGGACATTAACATATACTCCATCGTGAAACTAACCATAAAACAATCAGCACTGAATTAAACACACTCATATCTATCAGAGAGATTAAAATTAAAGTGAAGAGGGAAATAGAATCTGGATTTAGAAAATATCCACAAGGTGAATGCAAGTGAACAGAGAGCTGGGGAATCTTTAAAGTCCATGCATGAACTTTTGTTTGAACCAGATGTATTTACGACATGCCAATAATTTAGAATTGTGTGAGATGATCAACAGGTGGGGAGGATGAATTGAAGTCGATAGTTATCACATTTTAGTGGAAATGTTTTGCAATTATTCTTGGTGGCAGGTCAAGTGTTTGTGTTGCTGATTCTGATAATTGTCATAGCTTTAGTATGTTATCTACGGTTTGTCATCAAGAAATTAGGAAAACAAGCTCAGAGTTTAGAAATAGTGAGGTTAGTCAGAAATCAGCTGTGAGAAATCAATAAGGATTTTCCCTTCTCAAGCTGGGGAAATCCGTAAGAAATCGCTGTCTAATAACCTTATAAAATCTGTAGAAATGTATTGAATATTATAGGAATAGCTCTCTCCCTCTTGCTTAGGAATAAAGATTCCTGGCTTGTCAAACATAGGACAGCATATCCCAATGTTACCCCATAGGGATAGACTGGGTAGTTAGGGAACGGAATTTGTAGTGGTGACCAAAGACAATGGCTTTGATCTTCCCAATTCTTAAAAGGAGCAAATTTCTGCTCACCCTGTATGGAATGTTGGATAAGCAATTTGATAATTTAGTAACAGTGGAGAAATGGAGAGGGATGGTGGTGAGGTAGAGCTGGGTGTTGTCAGTTTACATGTGAAAACTAACACAGTGCTTTTTGGATGATGTCACCTAGTGACTGCACTTGTGTCGAATAAGGTCCCTTGATTGCCTGAACCCGGTCCCACAGTGAAAACATCTGAATGGTCTGTCATCAGTGTGAACACGTTGATGGGACATCAGAGTTTTACAGCACGGAAAGAGGACCTTCGGCCCATCATATCCACTCTGGTCATCAAGCCCTGATCTACCCTCATCCCATTTTCCAGCACTTGGCCCATAGCCCTGTAAGCTGTGGCGTTTCAAGTGCTCATCTAAATAGTTCTTAAATGTTGTGAGGGTTCCTGCCTCTCATTCCCTTTCAGGCAGAGATTTCCAGAGCTCCACCCTCTCGGTGAAAAAAATTTCCTCAAATCCCCTCTAAAAGCCCTGCCCCTTACCTTAAATCTATGCCCCCTAGTTATTTACCTCTCCACTAAGGGGAAAGGTTTCTTCCTATTCACCCTATCTATGCTCCTCATAATTTGGTTCACCTCTATCAGGTCCCCCCTCCATCTTCTCTGCTCTAAGGAAAACAACCCCAGCCTGTCTAGTCTTTCTTCACACCACCACCTTTTTTACAACACCCCACCTGCATCCCCTCCTCTCTCGCCTGAAGATTCTATACCCCGGAATATTGAGCTGCCAGTGCTGCCCCTCCATCAGCCATGTCTCCGTGATAGCAATGATATCATATCTTCATGTGTTAATCAACATCCTCAATTCATCTGCCTTACTCGCAACACTTCTTGCATTAAAATAAATGCCATCCAGCCATGCTATGTTCCCTTGTGCCTTAACTTGACGATGTACACTCTGCCTTCCAGACTGACTTGTTTTTTCTTATATACCTGTCTGTACATCACCCCCTACTATACCTTGACTCAGTATCCCACCCTGGTGCCAAATTAGTTTAAACCCCCAACAACAGCACTAGCAAACCTCCCTGCAAGGTTCTCCACACCTTTTAAAGCACTTCTCACACCCTGGTCATTTAAAAGGTCGCTCACCAGTGTGAATGTTGTCCCAGCAGGTGGGATGATGCGCTGAACCTCTTACCACACTGTGAGCAACTCAATGGCCTCTCGCCAGTGTGGATTCACTGTGTTTCAGCAGGTCAGTCCAAAGAGACAAACATTTCTCTTGGTTTGAGTTTGCTGTGTGTAAATCCTCCCTGTCTAACTCCCTGGAAAAGGAGTTTCCAACCACTCGGTGTAAACTCGACTCCGGGAGTTTCTAATCCGGGTTTGGAATCCTACTCCAGGTATTTGTGAACCCTCCCAGTCCACCCTCTGGCTCCATTCCACTCCTGCACTCCGCTCTTCCTCACACGCTGGACTTTCAACTTGACCTCCCTTCATCCTGATCCCGCACCCGCATTGCGCATGCTCCATTCCCAGCCGGCTCCGCCCTTCATTCACTCCAATTGGTTGGAGGAGCAGCCTCTCCTGCACAGACCTTCAGACCCGGCCCCTCTTTCTATTGGTCCGGAGCTTCCGCCAATCATTTGAAGTCGGAACATGCGCAGTCCGTGGAGACAGACGGGAAGAGAGCGCGAGCGAACGGATTTAAAATACGGGTTTTACAAAGACCGAGTGAGGATTCAGGGCCGAAAATAAACCCCTGAACAGAGATAGGGCTGTTGGGTAAGTTTGGAAGCTTCATAAACTCACGGTGCCGGCCCCAAACCCTCAGTAAGAAGCTACTGGCTCCGGGTTTGCTCGGAGCTGCGGAGGAAGAGTTAGTGGTTGTGTGAGGAGGAATGGAGCCAGCGGAGTGGGCAGGGAGGCTTCATAAAGACACAGTGCAGACCGCAGGACCCAAATAACAAGGTACCGGTCTTGTGTTTACAGAGAACGGGCCAAAAATGTCTGGATTTCTCCCTTCGCCAGGCCCAAGGTAACAGCCGCCATCTTTATAGGGGGCAATGTGCAGCAGGGCGCATGCGCGGCCATCCTGGTCCAGGTAGCAGGAGGAGAGAATGTTGAGCATTTCTATCCTGGACTGACAGGGATGGATTTTGGAAACTCCTTTTACAGGGGGTTAGAAGGGGAGGATTCATACAAAGTAAGCTCAGACCAAGAAAATGTTTGTCTCTTCTCAATTCTGACAATGATGAATTTTGTAAATTCCATTTGCCGGATACTAGAAGATGAGGTTTTGCAGATTGGAAATTCAAACCAATCATCACTTCAGAGTCTGCAAGAATCACTCGATTCATCTGGACCTGGACATTATCGGTCTCGAAATGTAAGCATTGACTTCCAGGTCATCACCGCTCACTGTGTAAACATTTTTCCTCATATCCCCCTTGTAGTTCTTCACAAAATCTTTAAACTGCCTCTCATAACCCATTTACGATCAGTTAACGGAAATAGTTTTTCTTTATCTGCCTCATATAAACCTCAGGACCCTCCAATCCTTCATAATGTGTGGCGATCATTGGTTTGTACAAACCCAGATGTTCTGTGTCCATGTGTGTGACATCATCACACATCGACAATTACACGGTGACATCATCACACATCGACAATTACACGGTGACATCATCCACTCCCCGGGTATTTCCTCAACTGGGAGATTTTTCTCTGACTCCAGTGCTTCTGATATCTTTCCAGCTGCAGGATCCAGCAGGAGATTTTAAAATTGAAAATGTTTCAGAGGTAAATATTTTTCACCATTCAGCTACAACTTTTAGTTTAGGTTTTAGTTCTACGCTCTGTATCTGTGAGAGGTTCCATGGCTCTGGGGCTGGTGTGACTCCTTTACTGTGGATCTGAATCCATGTCCATCTATTGCACTGTTTCACCTCTTCCCTCCCTGATCACCCCTCTGACATTGTCTAACTGCCTCTGTCTCTAATACTGGGTGTATTTTAGCTCTGTTTAGGATTTTACTGCTACTTCTACCAACTGTGTCTCAATGAGGTTTCCTCCGCTGCCCATCTCCTGTCCATGTGCTGCTGTCTTACCAGCTTTATCTTCCCACAGTATCTTCCATAGTCAGGAATTGTTTTTCCTGCGCTATAGTCCATTTCTCTTCCACTTCTTAGCTTATATTGACCATGAGATTCGGCATGATTTTTATTCCCTGTAATTCATTCTGCACACCCTGAGACATTAACTCTGTTTAATTCTCCACAGATACCAGCAAATATTGCCAATCCCCAGTTGCCTTTGAGGAAGATGATGTTTGACCTTCTTGAACCGCTGCAGTCCGTGTGGTGAAGTTGCTCCCACAATGCTGTTAGGTAAGGAGTTACAGGTTATTCACCCAGTGATGATGAAGGAACAAATCAACAACAACAATTTGTGTTTATATCGCACATTTAATGTGATACAGTTTTCTGCGATATTTCATGGAAATGTTGCAAAACAAGGTTTGACCCTGAGCCACATGAGGAGATACTCGGGCAGGTGACCAATAATTTGGTCAAAGAGGTCGGTTTGAAGGAGCATCTTAAAGGATGAAAATGAAGCAGAGAGGCGGAGAGGTTCAGGGAGGGAATTCCAGAGCTTGGGCCTTAGAAACTGACAGAATGGCAATCAGGGATGGAGTGATTAAAATCAGGAATTCTCGGGACTTCAGAATTCGAGGAGCGTGGATATATCGGGGGGGGGGGGATTGTGAGGCTGGAGGAGGTTGCATAGATAGGAATGATCACAACCATGGATGAAAACAAGGATGAGAAAATGAAAATTTAGGTGCTTCTTAAATGGGTGCCTTCAAATCATTTCTATAGCTTGTGAACGGCTGTGGGCCAAGCACTGATCCTTGGGGTACCCCACAAGTAACAGCCTGTCATCCTGAGAATGACCCGTTTATTCCTACTCTCTGTTTCCTGTCTGTTCACCAATCGTCAATCCATAGCAGTATATTAACCCAATCTCATGTGCTCGAATTCTGTTCACTGACATCCTGCGCTTTGTTCATTAACCTCCTCCCTCTGCCTCTCCCACTCCCCTCTCTCTTTATCTCTCTCTCTCTCTGTCACATAGAATTCTCTAGCCCAGCGAGTTGTTTATGCTCCAACATTGAATATATTTCCGGCTGAGATGGAGAGATTTTTGGTGTCTCAGGGAGCTGAGGGATATGGGGAGTGGGCGGGAAAGTGGAGTTGAATCCCAAGATCAGCCATGATCGTATTAGATGGTGGAGCAGGCTCGATGGGGTGTTAGGTCTTCTCTTGTTCTTATTTCTTCAGTTCTTATCGAGGCCAGAGTCTTGTGTAGGCCCAGAACGGGTGGCAGGTTCCCTTCCCTGAAGGACACTAGTGAACCAGTTGGGTTTTTATGACAATCCAGCAGTTTTCATGGTCACTTTTTCTTCGTGCCAGCCCCACAAATTCCCAGATTCATTCAGCTCAATTTCACAACCTGCCTTTGTGTTTTTGTGGGTTCTCTCTCACTCCCTTTTTTCTGTTTTAAATCAATTTCACAGGGTGTTAGAAGGGGATGATTTGCAGTCGGGAAACTGAAACTAAACATCATATCAGGATCTGACACAGTCGCCCAATTTATCGTAACCTGAATATCATCGGATTTTGAACATGGAAGGAAAAAGCACCATTCACAGTGGGGAGAAACCGTACACGTGTTCAGTGTGTGGACGAGGCTTCAGCCGATCATCTGGCCTGTCGAGACACAAGCACAGTCACAGCGGGGAGAGTCCGTGGAAATGTGGGGAGTGTGGAAAGGGATTCAGATCCCCGTCTGAGCTGGAAACTCATCAGCGCAGTCACACTGGGGAGTTCACCTGCTCCGAGTGTGGGAAGGGATTCACTCATTCATCCAAACTCCTGAAACACCAGCGAGTTCACACTGGGGAGAGACCTTTCAAATGCCCAGACTGTGCAACGTGCTGTAAAAGCTCTTGGGATCTGATGTCCCATCAACGTGTTCACACTGATGAGAGACCGTTCAGGTGCTCTCATTGTGGGACTGGGTTCAGGTGGTCATCTCAACTCACTGCACACCAGCGCACTCACACTGGGGAGAGACCGTTCACCTGCCCTCAGTGTGGGATGAGATTCACTGATTCCTCCACCCTGCTAACACACCAGCAAGTTCATGAGTAACGACAGTGATTGGGTTTTGCTGTTAATCACATCCAGGACTGAACCGTGTTCAGTGGGGTTTGTTTCTGCTGATGTTAGTAAACCCCAACTCAGTTATAAACCTTAATGATCTGGCTAAAAATCAAATCAATCAGCTTTGTGTTGAATGCACACTTTATTGAGTCTTTCTAATATCTCTAACACAAGTTAGTTCCTTTTGAAGGGCTCCCCTCTCTCCTCTCTCCTCCATCCTCACCTCCAACAACAAGTGTGAGGAGCTCATGGAGCTTCTTTGTCACTAAGATTGAGACAATCCGATCAGCTGCCTCTGTTGCTTCCCTCCCTTCCACTAGCCCACCGGGACAAACTATCTCTAAAGATCCCCCTTGTCTGAGCCCTGAACCCACATCTTTCTACAGTTTCTCTCCCATCTCCCCTCATGCCCTCTCAGTGCTCACCTTGTCCATGAGACCCACCTTTATCAACCCTATTCCCACTAAACTGCTGATCACCCAACTACCAACTGAGATTTTAAACAGTTCTTTCTCCCA
The DNA here is from genome assembly GCF_964194155.1 of Cetorhinus maximus. NCBI lineage: Eukaryota > Metazoa > Chordata > Chondrichthyes > Lamniformes > Cetorhinidae > Cetorhinus > Cetorhinus maximus. The sequence goes on along the minus strand of NC_135901.1, from coordinate 36,613,282 downwards.
GGTACTGTCCCTCTCTCCCTCAAATCTGTCATTATCACCCCCACCACCAAAAAACAAACCTTTGACCCCCACGGTCCTTGCAAACTACTGCCCCACCTCCAACCTTCCTCTCCTCTCCACACTGTTTGAACACGCTGTCACCTCCCAAATACTGGGATTCTCAGTGTGAACAGGGTGGGATGTGTTTGGAGACAGGATGTCCCAGTTCTCCACCCTGGGATTCTCAGTGTGAGCAGGGTGGGATGTGTTTGGAGATGGGATGTCCCAGTTCTCCACCCTGGGATTCTCAGTGTGAACAGGGTGGGGTGTGTTTGGAGATGGGATGTCCCAGTTCTCCACCCTGGGATTCTCAGTGTGAACAGGGTGGGATGTGTTTGGAGATGGGATGTCCCAGTCCTGCTGCTGTACTCATTGTATGGTGTATATTTTATTTTACTGTAACTTACAGAATGTTCATATTCAGCTGTGTTGAATTCAATCTGACATCTATCTGCCCCATTTACTAACCTGTGTGTTCACACTGAATCACTCACAGTCCTCTTCACAATTCCCCACACTCCCTATTTTCCTTCACCTTTGATGTAGTTCAATGGAATATATCAAGCTGGTATCACTGTCCATTCTCGTGAACGGAAAGTGCAGTGGAGGCTCTTAACTTGATAGCTTCTGGAGATATTTGTATCTTTGTTTATGAACTGTTTTAGTGGATGCATTTGATAGTCTGGCCACTACTGCAGACCAATGCAGTGGGGGTAAAGTGAAGATATTTTGACAAAGACCCAGTTTGACCTTCTGATAAGATCGCCTGAAAGACTAACAACAGCTTTTATCAGATAGAGTGTGTGCCATGATGTTGGCGTACTGGTGTGAGTATGCAGATTTGTCATGTGTGAAATAATTAACGTGTGGAAATGCATGTTGAACCTGCAGTAAAGAATGGGTCTCAAACATGCTCAGCTATTCGACAACAGAACAACGTACAGTTCAGTTGAAGAGTCATACGGACTCGAAACATTAACTGTATTCCTCTCCGCAGATGCTATCAGACCTGCTGAGTTTTTCCAGATATTTTTATTTTTGTTTTGGATTTCCAGCAGCCGCAGTTTTTTGCTTTTATATTAACATAAAGTGATTACCGTGGGCAGCAGAGTGAGTCAACATTTCTAAATCATTAAGGCATTGACACATAGACTGTGGAGTAACTGACTCTAAAACAATCAAGATAGAACTAAACACACTGGCAATTGTCAGAAGGAGCAACATGAAAGTAAAGGGGATTTGGGTGGGGTTGGTTGAAGGCCAAGGAGAAATAATACTTAATAAGAATTATCCACAAGGTGGATGCAGGTGAAGGGAAAACTGGAGAATCTTTTAAGTCCATGCAGGATCTGTTGCTTTAATAATTTAGAATCAGGAGCACTGCTGCAAAAGGATAAGGAATATAATTGAAAGAGGTGATCTGTATGTGAGGAATGCCAATTCAAGTTGATGGCGATCAGATTATTCTGGGAACTTTATTGTGTTACCTACGATATATCAACAAGAAATGAGGAAAACAAGCTTGTAGCTTAGAAATAGCGAGATTAGTCAGAAATCAGTTGTGAAAACTCAGTCAGGATTTTTCCTCACTCAAGCTGGGGAGATCTGTAAGAAAATTGCTCTATAATGATGTCTAAAATCTTAAGATCTCATTAATATTCAATATATTCCATGTGAAGAAAATTCCAACAGCAGTTTACAGATTGAAAAACACAGGACAGGCCAAGCACATATCTCCAGCACAGACATTCCTGAGAGAATCTCATAACCCACACGTAAACTAACCATCTGAGAACAGGTTAAAAACAGGCTCTCAAGAGGAAAACAATCACTCGGGACAGAAAAGAGATGTTTGAAGTGATCCACGCTGGGCAGCCTCCGTCAAACAGAAGGCGACTGGAGAAAAACTTCCCAACACTTCAGTTAAGAAAGTAGGAGGGGCTGCTTCCCCCACCCATTGGCAACAGAGACCAATATTCTGCCTGTGTCACCCATTTGTTCATCCTCTGGGAGCGGTAAACTGCTCTTACAATCCAGGAGTCGTGTGCTCTTTCTATCTGTTTAGTTTATGTGTTATATTTCAACTTTCTACCTCATGATCTACTTAAGAATGACAACATCATAACCTCCCTTAGTGCATAATCTATGACTGCCAAACATTGGACAGTACAGAGAGAGATTTACTCTGTATCTAACCCCGTGCTGCACCTGTCCTGGGAGTGTTTGATGTGGACAGTGTAGAGGGAGCTTTACTCAGTATCTAACCCCGTGCTGCACCTGCCCAGGAAGTGCTTTATAGGGACGGTGTAGAGGGAGCTTTACTCTATCTAACCCCGTGCTGTACCTGTCCTGGGAGTGATTGATGTGGACAGTGTAGAGGGAGCTTTACTCAGTATCTAACGCCATGCTGTACCTGTCCTGGGAGTGTTTGATGGGGACTATGTAGAGGGAGCTTTACTCCTTACCTAACCCTGTGCTGTACTAGTCCTGTACGTGTTTGATGGGGACAGTGTAGAGGGAGCTTTACTCTGTACCTAACCCTGTGTTGTACTAGTCCTGTACGTGTTTGATGGGGACAGTGCAGAGGGAGCTTTACTCTTTTACTAACCCCACATTGTTGCTGCCCTGAGGGTGTTTGATGGGGACAGTGTAGATTGTAGAGGGAGCTTTACTCTGTAACTAAACCATGCAGGATTTGACTGGAGAATGATTTTAGCAGACACTTGATGCTCAGGATGCCCCATTATCCAGCACTGACCTGTTTCACCTCTTGGAGAATAATATTTAAGCCAGAGATAAGAGAGGCCAGCAGTTTATCCCCTGCCCACAGCTCCAAGGTACAGTGAGTGACCTGAATATTGTTGTACTGTCTGCTCAATATTTCACCCCTGGGCCTGAGCCTTTCAGTAATGGTTTCACTTTGTTCTCCTCCAGTTACTGACTCACCGACTAGTGGAAATAGTTTTTCCTCATTTCCCTGATGGGATTTTGAACCCCTCCCTCAGATCTCCAATGACCCTTTGTTCTCATGAAAAGTTCCCCAGTTTCTGGAATCTCTCCTGATAATTAAAGCCTCTTTTCCCTGGATTCATCTCAGTGAATCTCCACTGCACTCTCTCCATGGCCTCGACATCCTTCCTGGTGTAAAATCCCCATAACTTGACCTAATATTCTATCTGCAGCTGAACCGATGATTTGTACAGGTTTACATGACCTTTGTCCTTTTGAAATCTACACCCTGAATTGTAAAACCTAGGATCCCATGTGCTTCTTAAACACTTAATAACTCCCCCTCTCTCCCATTTTTAAAGGTCTGTGTCTCTGAATACCTTTTGAGTGTTTGAGATATTGACAAAAGATGGCTAAATATACATTGAGGTGAAATGTCTGATATAATGAGTATTATGCAATAGAGAAGTTCAGCCTGAGTTACAAATGCAAACAGGCTCTTCACTGCAGACAGGTCACCATGGCAACACTGATAAGACATTCCATCGCACAGAATCAGCTCATTGGAAACTCGAGTCAGATCAGGGAAAAGGACAGAGTTTGTCTGTTATTAACCACAATATAAACTGAAACCAGAGTGAGGAATGGAATAGATCAGATTATAATGTGTGATGTTTATACCTATAATTGTGAAACTATCAGAATTAACAGTGGGCAGGGGAGTTTAGGGAGAATGAGAAAATTCCTGAAGAAAAGTAACTGCTGGGAACCAGGGAATGTGTCCTTGTAAATCACAGATTAGAGAAATTCCAGCTGTCTTTTCCTCACTTCCTGCCAAAACCCAGCAGAGAAGACAAAGAAGAGTCAGGGGCCAGAGCTGGATCACTACAGGGTATAAAAGTGAGGGGATACTGATGTAAGGGGGCAGCCAGGACTGGAATCACCAGAACGTTGACGTCATGTAAGTGACTGTGGACATAAGGGACTTGCATGTTTACTCTGATTGGTGGATCAATATAAGATACGATAGACGACAGGGAATCTGATCAGTTTATATTTCTTATAAAGTTTTAAAGCAGACTCTACAACTTTCTAATGAATAAGGCAAGGTATTTGGTCAAATCTTCCATCTCTTTACTATTCTCTTACTCTGCGCCATCTAAATCTTTCCCACTTTTTATCTTTTATAACTTATGAAATTCATCACCCCATGTTTTTGTTTAATTTCATCTGATATCTACCTGTCCCAGATCCAAACCACTCACTGTGTAAAAAAAATTTCCTCATGTCACCATTGCTTCTTTTCCCAATTAAGTTGAACCTGTGCCCTCTTGTTCTCGATCCTTCCACAAATGGGAACAGTTTCTTCCTATTGATTCTGTCCAGAGCCCTTAACCTCTTCTCCAGGGACAACAGTCCCAACTTCTCCAATCTATCCACGTAAGTGCAGCTCCTCAAACCTGGAACTATTCTTGAGAATCTTATCTGGTGTCACATCCTTCCTAAAGTCTGGTGCCCAGAACTGGACACAATAGTCCAGTTGAGGCCAAACTGTTTTTTTTAATGGGTTTAACATAATTTCCTTACTTATGTATACCATGCCTCTATTTATAAAGCCCAGAATATGATATGTTTTCTGAGACGATTTCTCAACCTGTACTCACTGTATTTTGATTCAGGACTCCACAATTTTAACTCTACCCTGTAAATTGTGACAACATTCCTCCAATTAACAAATGGTGAACAGTAGGAGTCTCTTTTGGACAGAGCAGTTTCTGGGATGTGGAGGATTGTGGGAAATGTGGCCACCATTAATCAGCAGCAAAGAGATGATGACACCATCACTGACTGGAAATTCCACAAAGACGTCACCCCACTCAATGGAGTTTTCCCTCAAAGGTGCGATTTTTGAAACCTCTGACTCCAGTGTTTCTGATATTTTTCCTGCTACAGTCCCTAGCAGGAGATTTCATCATTGAAAAGTGAAATTGTTTCCGAGGTCACCATTTCACAGGGTGAAACATAACTTCACCACACGGACTGCAGCGGTTCATGAAGGTCAAAAGTCATCTTCTCCACAGGCAGCTGGGGATTGACAATATTTGCTGGTCTTCTTCGTGAAAGGGCAGGGGAGTGGGACTGGCTCATTTGCTTTTGCAGAGAGCCAGCACAGGCAGGACGGGTGAATGGCCTCAATCTGTATTGTAAACAGTCATTGGATTGGAGTGGAGTGGGATTGACCCACAGCCTAAGTCACCACTTTAAGGACAGGAAGAGAGAGAATCTGGAGAGGAGAAAATAATTAGTAGGAGACTGGACACTGAATCTGGAACAATGAGCAGAGAGGGGGAGGAGTGTGTGGGACAGGGATTTATAGATTTGGGGGAATGAAATAGGAAACAATATTCCATAGGAACTAGAATTGTCTGTTCTGAATTTCTATCCTGTACTGACAGTGATGACTTTTGTCAGCTGTGTTTACAGGGGATTAGAGGGAGAGGATTTTCAGATGGGGAACTCAAACCAAAAATCTCAACAAGATCTTACAGAATCACTGAATTCATAAATGACCAGCCTTTGATTATGGAAGGAGAAATGTTTGTCTGTTCTGCCTGTGGGGAAGATTCACATCATAATTTGACTGGAAACTCACCAAGACACATACACCCGAGTCAGAACATATGTCGGGGTCAAACCTGACATCACTTGTGCAAAAAGTCTGGTTTAGTCTCAGACAGTTGCCAGGGAGAGGAATCGAGTTGGTATCTCGGGAATGAAAACAATGGCTTCAGTCTTCCCAATATTTAATTGGAGGAAATTTCTGCACATTCACCATTGAAAATCAGACAAACAGTCTGATAATATAATAAAAGTGGAGAGAGGTGGTGGTGAGATAGAGCTGGACACTGACAGTGTACATGTGTTAACTGATGCTGTGTTTTCAGATGATGTCGTTGTGGGGAGCATGTTGATGAGAAATAAAAAGAGGCCAAGGCTGGATCCTTTGGGGATACCAGAGGTAACTGTGGGAGTGGGAAGGGAAGACATTACAAGTAATTCACTGGCAATGGTTAGATAGAGAAGAATGGAACCAGGAGGGAGCAGCCCCACCCAGCTGGACGACAGCGGAGAGGTGTTGGAGAAGAATGGTGTCGTCAACCTTGTCAAAGGCTGCAGACAGATCGAGAAGGATGAGAAGAGATAGTTTACCTTTGTCACAGTCACATAAGATGTCATTAGTGGCTTTGATCAGAGCTATTTCAGTACAGTGGCAGGGGCAGAAACCTGATTGGAGGAATTCAAACAGGGAGTTCTGGGAAAGATGGGCACGTATTTGGGAGGTGTGAACATGTTTGAGGAGTTTGGAGAGGAAAGGAAGGTTGGAGATGGGACAGCAGTTTGCAAGGACAAGGCCAAAGGTTTGTTTATTGATGAGGGCTTGATGATGTCAGATTTGAAGGAGAGAGGGACAGTAACTGAAGAGAGAGAACCATTGACAATCTCAGCGAACATGGGGAGGTTGGGTGACCAACAGTTTAGTGGGAATAGGCTCAATTGTGCAGGAGCTGGGTCTCATGGACAAGATGAGCATGAAGGTGGTATGAGAGGAAATGGGAGCGAAACTAAAGAAAGATGTGGGTTCAGGGTTCAGACAAGGGGGATCTTTAGAGACAGTTTGTCCTGGTGGGCTAGTGGAAGGGAGGGAAGCAACAGAGGCAGCTGATCAGATTGTCTCAATCTTAGTGACAAAGTAGCTCCATGAGCTCCACACACTTGTTGTTGGAGGTGAGGATGGAGGAGACGGGGAGAGAGAGAGCACTTCAAAAGGAACTAATTTGTATGTTTAACACAAAGCTGATTTATTTGACTTTATTCAGAATATTAACGGCTATAACTGGGTTGGAGGTTATTAACATTAGTAGAAACAGACCCCAGTCAACATGGTTCAGTCCATGATGTGATTAACAGCAAAATCCAATCACTGCAGTCAGTTGTGAATTCGCTGGTGTCTCAGCAGGTGGGATAACTGAGTAAATCCCTTCCCACACTCGGAGCAGATGAACCGTCTCTCTCCAGTGTGAACTCACTGGTGTGTCAACAGGTTGGGTAACTGAGTGAATCCCTTCCCACATGCAGGGCAGGTGAACGGCCTCTCCCCATTGTGAATGCGCTGGTGTACAGTGAGTTGAGATGACCACCTGAACCCAGTTCCGCAGTGAGAGCACCTGAACGGTCTCTCGTCAGTGTGAACACGTTGATGGGACATCAGTTCCCCGGAAATTTTATAGCACTTCATGCAGTCTGAGCATTAAAACGGTCTCTCCCCAGTGTGAATTCGCTGGTGTTTCAGCAGGTTAGTTGACTGAGTGAATCCCTTCCCACACACTGAGCAGATGAATGGTCTCTCCCCAGTGTGAACTCGCTGGTGTGCCAGCAGGTCAGATGTCTGGGTAAATCCTTTCCCACACGTGGAGCAGGTGAACGGTCTCTCCACAGTGTGAAGTCACTCATGTTTCAGCAAGTTGAATGGCTGAGTGAATCCCTTCCCACACATGGAGCAGGTAAATGGTTTCTCCACAGTTTCTCGCTGGTGTGTTAGCAGATGGGATGAACAAGTGAATCGTTTCCCACACATGGAGCAGGTGAATGGCCTCTCTCCGGTGTGACTGTGCCGATGAGTTTCCAGTTCAGACGGGTAATTGAATCCCATTCCACAGTCTCCACATTTCCATGGTTTCTCCCTGTTGTCTCTGCATTTATGTTTTGACAGGTCAGATGATCGGCTGAAGCCTCGTCCACACACAGAACACATGTACGATTTCTCCCCACTGTGAATGGTGCTTTTTCCCTCCATATTCAAAATCCGATGATATTCAGGTTATGATAAATTGGGCGACTCTGTCAGATCCTGATGTGATGTTTGGTTTCAGTTTCCCGACTAAAAATCCTCCCCTTCTAACACCCTGTGGAATTGATTTAAAACAGAAAAAAGGGAGTGAGAGAGAACCCACAAAAACACAAAGGCAGGTTGTGAAATTGAGCTGAATGAATCTGGGAATTTGTGGGGCCGGCACGAGGAAAAAGTGACCATGAAAACTGCTGGATTGTCATAAAAACCCAACTGGTTCATTAATGTCCTTCAGGGAAGGGAACCTGCCACCCGGTCTGGGCCTACACAAGACTCTGGTGTCAATAATAAAACAAGTGTTAGGGGCAGCAGGAGACCACATGGCCCTTCGAGCCTGCTCCGTCATTCAATATGATTGTGGCTGATCTTGGGCTTCAACTCCACTTTCCCGCCCACTCCCCATATCCCTCGACTCCCTGAGAGACCAAAAATCTCCCCATCTCAGCCTGAAATATATTCAATGATGGAGAATCCACAACCCGCTGGGCTGGAGAATTCTATGTGACACAAGGAGAAAAGGAGAGAAAGAAAGTCAGAGAGAGGAGTGGGAGAGGCAGGGGGTGAGGAGAGGGCTTTTCATAGACCTACAAATAAACCAGAACTTTGATAGAATCTCCAAAACTTTCAACCTCTACCCCCTAGAAAGCCCAGGGTAGCAGGTGTATGTGAACCTGCAAGTTACACCATCCTGACTTGTCTGACATCCAGTACTGGATGTACAGAAATTTCCTCCATTTAAATATTGGGAAGACTGAAGCCATTGTCTTCAGTCTCCACTACAAACTCCACTCCCTAGACACCGACTCCGTCCCTCTCCCTGACAACTATCTGAGACTGAACCAGACTGTTCACAACCATCGTGAAATATTTCACCCCAAGATGAGCTTCCAACCACATATCCACATCATCACCAAGACCGCCTATTTCCACCTCAGTAACATCGCCTGACTCCACCCCTTATTTTCAAATTCCTGCATGGCTGCTCCCTGTTGCTGGAATCTCCTCCAGCATCACAATCCTCGGAAATATTTGTGCTCCTCTAAATTGGCCTACTGAGCGTTCCTGATTTCTATTGTTCCACATTCGTGCCCATTCTGTCACTTTCCAAGGCTCCAAGCTCTGGAATTCACTCCCTAAATCTCTCCCATTCTCTACCTCATTTTCCTCCTTTAAGATACTCCGTAAAACCCACTTCTTTGACCAAACGCTTGATCACCTGCCCTAATATCTCCTCATGTGGCTCAGTGTCAAACCTTGCTTTGTAACATTTCTGTGAAATGCTTTGGAACATTGTCTTACATTAAAAGTGCTTTATAAATACAAATTATTGTTGTTGATTTGGACATGTATCACTGTTCCTTCATCATCACTGGATGAATAACCTGTAACTCCTTACCTAACAGCATTGTTGGAGCACCTTTACCACACGGACTGCAGCGGTTCAAGAAGGTCAAACATCATCTTCTCCACAGGCGACCGGGGATTGGCAATACATGCTGGTATCTGTGGAGAGGGAAACAGAGTAAACATTTCAGGGTTCACAGAATGATTTACAGGGAGTAAAAATGCTGCAGAATTTGATGATAAATATAAGCTCAGAAGTGGAATAGAAATGGACTATAGCGCAGGAAAAACAATTCCTGACTATGAAAGATACTGCGGGAAGATAAAGCTGGGAAGGCAGCAGCACATGGTCGGAGGATGGGCAGCAGTGGAAACTTCATTTAGGCACGGTCAGCAGAAGTAACAATAAAATACTAAATATAACTCAAATAGATCCATTATTAGAGACAGAGGAAGGTGGACAATGGCAGAGAGGTGATCAGGGAGGTTAGAGGTGAAACAGAGCAATAGATGGACATGGACTCAGATCCTCAGTAAAGGAGTCACACGAGCCCAAGAGCCAGGGAACCTCTCACGGAAAACAGAGCACAGCACTAAAAGCTCTAAATTGTAGATGGATGGTGAAAAATACTCAGCTCTGAAACAACTTCACCATTTTCAAATTTAAAATCTCCTGCTGGAGCCTGCAGCTGGAAAGATATCAGAAGCAGTGGAGTCAGAGAAAAATCTCCCAGTTGAGGAAATACCCGGGGAGTGGGATGATGTCACAGTGTAATTGTCAATGTGTGATGATGTCATAGACACGAACACAGAACATCTGGGTCTGCACAAACCAGTGATCACCACACATTATGAAGGATGTGAGGGTCCTTGATAGGGGGCAGAGGAGATTTATCAGAATGGTTCAAGGGATGAGGGATTTTAATTGTAAGATTAAATTCGAGAAACTGGGGTTGTTCTACTCGGAGTAAAGGAGATTGTGGGAAGATTTGACAGAGGTGTACAGGATTATGAAAGGTAGTTAAATAAAAGCTGTTCCCATGAGCTGATTATGAAAGGATTAAGGAACAGAGATTTAAGATTTTAGATAAGATCCACAACGTGAGGAAGAGATTTTTTACCCAGTAACTGAAAATGACCTGGAACTCAATGCTTACATTCAAAGGCTGGTGTTATTCAGGTCCTGGCGAATCAAGTGACTTTCAGATTTTGACGTGATGTTTGGTTTTAGTTTTTCATCTCCCTCAAGTATCCCTTTCCCCCTCCTCTTCTCACATCTGGAAATGGAATTCAAAAAATCCATCATGGTCAATCCAGGATTGAAATTCAGAAAGAACAAACATTTCTCTTGGTTTGAGTTTGCTGTGTGTAAATCCTTCCCTTCTAACCCCCTGTAAAAGGAGTTTCCAAAATCCATCCCTGTCTGTCCAGGATAGAAATTCACAATATTCTCTCCTCCTGCTACCTGGACCAGGGTGACCACGCATGCGCCCTGCTACACATTGCCCCCTATAAAGATGGCGGCCGTTACCCTGGGCCTGGCGAAGGGAGAAATCCAGGTTTTTCGGTCCGTTTTCTGCAAACACAAGACTGGTGCCTTGTTATTTGGGGTCTGCGGCCTGCACTGTGTCTTTATGAAGCCTCCTTGTCCACTCCGCTGGCTCCATTCCTCCTCACACACCCACTAACTCTGTTAAAAACAAAAAACTGCAGATGCTGGAAATCCAAAACAAAAACAGAATTACCTGGAAAAACTCAGCAGGTCTGGCAGCATCGGCGGAGAAGAAAAGAGTTGATGTTTCAAGTCCTCATGACCCTTCAACAGAACTGAGTAATATTAGGAGAGGGGTGAAATATAAGCTGGTTTAAGGTGGGGCGGCGGGGGTGGGGGGGGGGTGGAGAGAAGTTGGGGGGTGGGGGGGGTGGGTGGTGGTTGTAGGGACAAGCAAGCAGTGATAGGAGCAGATAACCAAAAGATGTCACAGACAAAGGAACAAAGAGGTGTTGAAGGTGGTGATATTATCTAAGAGAATGTGCTAATTAAGAATGGATGGCAGGATACGCAAGGTACAGCTCTAGTGGGGGTGGGGTGGAAAGACTAACAGGGCATTAAAGGTTTGGATTTAAAAATAATGGAAATAGGTGGGAAAAGAAAAATCTATATAAATTATTGGAAAAAACAAAAGGGAGGGGGAAGAAACGGAAAGGGGGTGGGGATGGAGGAGGGAGTTCAAGATCTAAAGTTGTTGAATTCAATATTCAGGCTGTAAAGTGCCTAGTCAGAAGATGAGGTGCTGTTCCTCCAGTTTGCGTTGGGCTTCACTGGAACAATACAGCAATGTCTGTCCTTGGCTTGCTGCATTGTTCCAGTGAAGCCCAACGCAAACTGGAGGAACAGCACCTCATCTTCCGACTAGGCACTTTACAGCCTTCCAGGCTGAATACTGAATTCAACAACTTTAGATCTTAAACTCCCTCCCCCCATCCCCACCCCGTTTCTTCCCCCTCCCTTTTGTTTTTTTGAATAACTTATATAGATTTTTCTTTTCCCACCTATTTCCATTATTTTAAAATCTACAACTAATACCTTGTCAGTCTTTCCACCCCACCCCCACTAGAGCTGTACCTTGAGTGTCCTGCCATCCATTCTTAATTAGCACTTTTCTTAGATAATATCACCACCTTCAACACCTCTTTGTTCCTTTGTCTGTGACATCTTTTGATTATCTGCTCCTATCACTGCTTGCTTGTCCTTACAACCACCCCACCCTCAACTTCTCTCCCCCCACCCCCCACCTTAAACCAGCTTATATTTCACCTCTCTCCTAACTTTACTCAGTTCTGCTGAAGGGTCATGAGGACTCGAAACGTCAACTCTTTTCTTCTCCGTCGATGCTGCCAGACCTGCTGAGTTTCTCCAGGTAATTCTGTTTTTGTAACAGAGTTAGTGGGTGTGTGAGGAGGAATGGAGCCAGCGGAGTGGGCAGGGAGGCTTCATAAAGACACAGTGCAGGCCACAGACCCCAAATAACAAGGTACCGGTCTTGTGTTTGCAGAGAACGGGCCGAAAAAGTCTGGATTTCTCCCTTCGCCAGGCCCGGGGTAATGGCCGCCATCTTTATAGGGGGCAATGTGCAGCAGGGCGCATGCACGGTCATCCTAGTCCAGGTAGCAGGAGGAGAGAATATTGTGAATTTCTGTCCTGGACTGATGGGGATGGATTTTGGAAACTCCTTTTACAGGGGGTCAGAAGGGGAGGATTCACAGATGGTAAAGTCAGGCCAAACATCACATTAAGATCTGACAGAGTCACTCAATACATCAGGACCTGGATCCTCGTTTTCTAATGCTCTATACAAACCGTTTCCCAAACCTGTCACTGTCAGATGTGTAAAAACGTTCTTCCTCACATCCCCACTGTATCCCTTGCCCAGAATCTGAAATCTCTGTCCCATAAACCTTTCACAATCAATTAATGGGAACAGTTTTTCTCTATCTCCCTTATCTAAACCGATCATAATCTCTACATCTCTATTACTCTTACCCCTCACTCTCCTTTGCTGCAAGAACAACTCCAGTTTCTGCAACCTGAACTTGCAATTAAAACCCCTCATTCCCCCTAACCATTCTGGTAAATCTCCTCTGCACCCTTTCAGAAACCCTCACATCCTTCATAATGTCTGGTGATCACTGGTTTGCACACACCTAGATGTTGTTCTGTGTTTGTGTGTGTGACATCATAAGAACATAAGAAATAGGAACAGGAGTAGCCCATTCAGCCCCTTGACCCTGCTCCACCATTCAATAAGACCCTGGCTGATCTTCTTGTGTTTTGATTCCCAAATTCCCATCTAACACTGATAACCTTTGATCCCTTTGCCTAACAAGAATCTGTCTACCTCTGTCTTTAAAATATTCTTGACCCCATCTCCACCACCTCCTGAGGCAGGGAGTTCCAAAGTTGCACAACCCTCTGAGAGGAAAAGAAATCTCCTCATCTCTGTCCTAAAAGTGTGACCCCTAATTTTAAAACAGAACCCCCTAGTTCTGGACTCACCCAGAAGAGGAAACATCCTTTCCACGTCCACCTTGTCAGGGCCATTTAGGGTCTTACATACTTCAATCAAATCATCCTTCACTCTTATAAACTCCAGTGGAAACAAGCCCAGTCTGTCCAACCTTTCCTCATTAAACAACCCACTCATTCCAGGTATCAATCTACTAAACCTCCTTTGAACCACCTCCAATGTATTTACACCCTTCCTTAAATAAGGAGACTAAAACTGCACACAGTATTTAAAGTGCGGTCTCATCAATGCCCTGTATAACTGAAGCATAACATCCTTATTTTTATGTTCAAACCCCCTCGTAATAAAGGATAGCATTTCATTAGCCCGCTTAATTATTTTCTGTACCTGCAGACTAACTTTTTGTGACTCATGTACCAGAACACCTAGATCCCACTGCACCTCAGAATTTAAGTAATATTCTACTTTTTTGTTCTTTTGTTCTTCCTGCCAAAGTGAACAACTTCACATTTTCCCACATTAAACTCCATTTGCCAGACCTTTTCCCACTCACTCAACCTATCTATATCCAACGGCAACCCCCTCATGTCCTCTTTGCAGCAGGATGTAAAATTCAATCATATTGTGCTCGCTGCTACCTTGGGGTGCCTTTACTCTGAGATCATTAATTAATCCTGTCATGTTACACAATACCAAGTCCAATATAACCTGCTCTCTGCTTGGTTCCTGAACATGCTGCTCTAAGAAACTATCTTGAAAGCATTCCAAGATCTCCTCATCCAGGCTACTACTGCCAATCTGATTTTTCCCTGTTTATATGCAGATTAGAATCACCCATGATTATTGCCGTCACTTTATCACAAGCACACAATATTTTCTCTTGAATACTTTGTCCTACACTGTGGCTAGTGTTAGGAGGCCTGTAGACCATTCCCACAAATTACTTTTTCCTCTACTATTCCTCATCTCCACCCAAACCGATTCTACATCCCGATCTCCTGAAGCAAGGTCATCGCTAACTATTGCACCAATGCCCTCTCTGATTAACAATGCTACCCCTCCACCTTTACCTAGCTTCCTATTCTTCTTGAGCATCATGTACCCCTCAATATTAAGGACCCAACCATTGTCATCCTGCAGCCATGTCTCCATAATTAAGATCAGATCATATTTATTTACTTCAATGTGGGTCAATTCATTTACTTTGTTATGAGTGCTATGCGCATTCAGATAGAGAGCCTTCAGTGTTGTCTTTTTGTTACATTTGTAACATTTAGTCTTGACTGTTCTCAGGCTTTTTCACTGTCCCTTCCTGCAATTCTCTGACCCTCATTTCTCATATTTCTATTGCTCTCCTGTCTTGACTCTACACCTTGAAATGCTGCCTCTACCCAAGATTGACCCCCTCACCCCTCTTGTTTAGTTTAAATCATACATTGACAATTACATGGTGACATCACCCCACTCCCCGGGTATTTCCTCAACTGGGAGATTTTTCTCTGACTCCAGTGCTTCTGATATCTTTCCAGCTGCAGGATCCAGCAGGAGATTTTCAGATTGAAAACAGTGAGATAGTTTCAGAGTTGAGTATTTTTCACCATTCATCTACAATTTAGAGCTTTTAGTGTTGCGCTCTGTTTTCTGTGAGAGGCTCCAGGGCTCTGGGGCTGATGTGGCTCCTTTACTGTGGATCTGAATCCATGTCCATCTATTGATCTATTTCACCTCTACCTCCCTGATCACCTCTCTGCCATTGTCTAACTTCCTCTGTCTCTAGTACAGGGTGTATTTTAATTATGTTTAGTATTTTACTGTTACATCTATCAAATGTGTCTAAATGAGGTTTCCACTGCTCTCCAACCCAGACCATGTGCTGCTGTCTTACCAGCTTTATCTTCCCACAGTATCTTCCATAGTCAGGAATTGTTTTTCCTGCGCTATGGTCCATTTCTCTTCCACTTCTGAGCTTATTTTGACCATCAAATTCTGCACCATTTTTATTCCCCCTAATTCATTCTGCACACCCTGAAATGTTAACTCCACAGATACTGCCTGACCTGCTGAGTATTTCCAGCATTTGCTCTTTTTATTTCAGATTTCCAGCAGCTGCAGTATTTTGCTATTATTTTATTTCAGGCGTTGCTCACAGAACCGAGTCTAGAAACACAGACGGACCAATTAAGAGCCGGTTTGTATCAGGGTGGGTGTTGGTTACAGAAGTTGGTTCCTGGCCTCCAGTGTTGGTCCTTTTTAATCGAGTCACAGAATCATTGAATGATGGCGATATGGACGGAGGCCATTCAGCCTGTTGTGTCTGTGCTGGCTCTCTGCAAGAGCAAATCAGCCAGTCCCACTCCCCTGCCATTTCACTAACAAGACCAGAAAATGTTGTCAATCCCCAGTAACCTGTGGAGAAGATGATGTTTGACCTTCTTGAACTGCTGCAGTCCGTGTGGTGAAGGTGGTCCCACAATGCTGTTAGGTAAGGAGTTACAGGTTATTCACCCAGTGATGATGAAAGAACAGTGATATATGTCCAAATCAACAATAATTTGTATTTCTGTAGCACCTTTTGTGTAACAGAATGTTCCAAGATGTTTCACCGGAATGTTATAAGGAAACATTTGAGAACGAACCGCAGATAGAGATATCAGGGCAGATTAACAAATGTGTAGTTGAAAAGGTAAATTTTAAGGATTATCTTAAAGGAAGAAAGTGAGGTGGAGAGGTTTATGGAGGAAATTCCAGAATTCATGGTCTTGGCAGCTGAAGACGCGGCCACTAAAGGTGGAGGAATTAAAATTGGGAATGCTCAGAATGTCGGAATTAGAGAAGTGTAGATATCTGGGAGGGTTGTGAGGCTGGAGGAGATTACAGAGATAGGGAGGGAGAGACCATGGATGAATTTGAAAACAAGGATGAGAATTTTGAAAATGGGGTTCTCCTTATCCCGGAGCATTTGTAAGTCAGTGAGCACAGGGGTGATGGGTGAACAAGACTTGGTGCGAGTAAGCACATGGGCAGCAGAGTTTTGGATGACCTCAAGATTACAGGGAGGTTGAATGTGGGAGACCGGCCGGGAGTGTGTTAGGATAGTTAAGTCTAGAGGGAATAAAGGAATGGATGAGAGTTTCAGCAGCAGATGAGCTGAGACTGGGCTGGAGTCGGGCGATGTTACTGAGGTGGAAATAGGTGATGAGGTGGATATGTGGTTGGAAGCTCATCTTGGGGTGAAATATTTCACCATGGTTGTGAACAGCCTGGTTCAGCCTCAGACAGTTATCAAGGAGAGCGACTCTGCCACCTCTCCCCCTCTCTCCCTCTCTCTCTCTCTCTATTTTCTCCCCTAGAGGCCAGAGTCTTGTGTAGGCCCAGATGGGGTGGCAGGTTCCCTTTCCTGAAGGACATTAGTGAACCAGTTGGGTTTTTATGACAATCCAGCAGTTTTCATGGTAACTTTTTCCTAGTGCCAGCCCCACAAATTACCAGATTCATTCAGCTCAGTTTCACAACCTGCCTTTGTGTTTTTGTGGGTTCTCTCTCACTCCCTTTTTTCTGTTTTAAATCAATTTTACAGGGTGTTAGAAGGGGAGGATTTGCAGTCGGGAAACTGAAACCAGACATCACATCAGGATCTGACGGAGTCGCCCAATTTATCGTAACCTGAATATCATCGGATTTTGAACATGGAAGGAAAAAGCACCGTTCACAGTGGGGAGAAACCGTACACATGTTCTCTGTGTGGATGAGGCTTCAGCCAAACATCTGGCCTGTCTAAACATAAACGCAGTCACAATGGGGAGAAACCATGGAAATGTGGGGACTGTGGGAAGGGATTCAATCACCCATCTGACCTGGAAAAGCATCAGTGCAGTCACACTGGGGAGAGGCCATTCACCTGCTCCACATGTGGTAATGGATTCACTCAGTCATCCAACCTGCGGAAACACCAGCGAGTTCACACCGATGAGAGGCCTTTTAAATGCCCAGACTGTGGGAAGTGCTATAAAAGTTCTGGGGAACTCATGTTCCATCAACGTGTTCACACTGATGAGAGGACGTTCAGGTGCTCTCACTGTGAGACTGGGTTCAAGACATCATCTGATCTCACTGTACACCAGCACAGTCACACTGGGGAGAGGCCGTTCACCTGCTCCCAGTGTGGAAAGGGATTCATTCAGTTATCCCATCTGCTGACACATCAGCAAGTTCACACTGAGGAGAGACTTTTCAAATGCCCAGGTTGTGGGAAGTGCTATAAAAGTTCCAGGGAACTAATGTGCCATCAACGAGTTCACACTGACGAGAGACCATTCAGGTGCTCTCACTGTGGGACTGGGTTCAAGACATCATCTCAGCTCACTGTGCACCAGCGAATTCACACTGGAGAGAGGCCCTTCACCTGCTCTGAGTGTGGGATGGAATTCATTCAGTCATCCCACCTGCAGTCACACCAGTGAGTTCACACGAGGGAGAGACCTTTTAAATGCCCAGACTGTGGGAAGTGCTATAAAAGTTCTTGGAATCTGATGTACCATCAACGTGTTCATACTGACGAGAAACCGTTCACCTGCTCCCAGTGTGGGAAGGGATTCATTCAGTCATCTCAATTGCTGACTCACCAGCGAGTTCAGACTGATGAGAGACCTTATAAATGCCCAGACTGTGGGACGTGCTATAAAAGTTCCGGGAACCTGATGTCCCATCAACGTGTTCACACTGAAGAGAGACCCTTCAGGTGCTCTCAGTGTGGGACAGGATTCAAGACATCATTTGAGCTCACCGTTCACCAACGAATTCACACTGGGGAGAGGCCGTTCATCTGCTCTAATTGTGGGAAGCGATTCACTACCTCATCCCATCTGCTGAGACACCAGCGTGTTCACAAGTAACTGTAGCGATTGGATTTTGCTGTTAATCACATCCAGACTGAACCATGTCCTTTGGGGTCTGTTTCTGCTGATGTACATCGACTCCTAATATTCTGGATGAAGTTAAATATATCAGTTTTTTGTTAAACACAGTGTGTGTTGAATCTTTTAAACATCTCTGTTGGTTCCATTTGAAGGGCTCTCCCTCGCCCCTGCCTCCTCCATCCTCACCTCCAACAACAAGTGTGAGGAGTTCATGGTGCTTCTTTCAGAGAACTTTCCAAACCCAGGATCACTACCATCTAGAAGGACAAGGGCAGCAGATCCATGTGAACACCAGCACCTGAAAGTTCCCCTCCAAGTCACACACCATCCTGACTTGGAAATATATTGCCGTTCCTTCACTAACGCTGGGTCAAAATCCTGGTATTCCCTCTCTAACAGCACTTTGGGTGTACCTACACCACATGGACTGCAGCTGCTCAAGAAGACAGTTCACTACCTTCTCAAGAGCAATTAGGGATGGGCAATAAATGCTGGCCTAGTCAGTGATGCCCACATTCCATGAATGAATAAAAATAATTTAGACAATCTAATCAGCTGCCTCTGCTGCTTCCCTTCCTTCCACTAGCCCACCAGGCCAAACTATCACTGACGTTCTACTGTCTTACGCCTGAACTCAAGTCTTCCTCTAAGTTGCTGTGTGACCTCCCATCAGGCAGGTTTCCTGTTGTCTCTCCAGGTACACAGACCCCATAATGAGACCGGGTAATTGGGAGAACAGGGGGTGTAAGAGTTGTGAGGGGGGAGGGAAGCATTGAGAAGGGCTAAGAAGGGGGTGGGGAAGAGTTGTGACAGACAGAATGGGGGATGCGATGTCATTTATTCACTGACCTTTATGCTGGAGTCAGTGATGGGGCCTCGAACCTCATTCTCTCGACACCTGGACCACTGGCAGGAAAAGAAATGCACGTGTCCTGGAGCCTCGAACCCGATGGCAGGACTGTCTGGGCTGAGTCTCTGCTCCACATCCCCCATTGCTGCCTCGGAGCTCACAGCCCCAATTCCTCAGCCCCCCACCTCACCGGGAATCGCGACCCTCTGTTTGAGATCCGCTGCTGTAAAATTGGGCCAAGGTTTTTGTTTGGAATCTCCTGACTGAAAATCCTCTCCCTCCAATATTCTGCAAATGGAGTTTACAAAGGGCATCGCTGTCAGTACAGGATAGAAATTCAGAACAGAGAGTTCTAGTTTCTATGGAACACTTTTTCCTCTCTTGTTCCCCAAAGCTGTAAATCCCCATCTCACACACTCTCCGTCTTCCCTGAGCTGAAATTCAAACGCATCGCACCATCTCCACCATTTCCTTCCTCCACTCCCAGTTTTCTCCCTCCCTCTACTCTGGCTGGGTTCAGTTCTCCAGCTCCTGTGACTCTTATTCGGGTCCTCAGACTGACCCCAGCTGCCGTCCAGTGGAACACAGGAGGGGACCCCCTGTTGGATCTTATTCAGGCCCTAAAGCTGCACAGCTCGTTTCTGACCCTGGGGTGGGTGGTCATGGTGCCCTCCTTCAGTTTCTGAATCAGTGATAGTAACAAAGCAGGATGGAGAAAGACTCATTTTGAGGGGTGACACTGCTGGAAGAATGGAGAGCTGGAGTTCACCTGGAAAAGGAGAAAAGTTTAAAAACAAAGAGCACCCAATGTGAGGCTCAAACCCACAACCCTGAGATGAAATGACTCGGGCTCCTCCAGCTGAGTTAGTCAGACAATCGGCAATGTTATATCCATATCTGTTATCACAGTGAGTTAACTGTCTGAATGAAATGGCAGAGAAGGAAATTGACCAGCAGAAGCCCAAGGGTCCAATGCTCTCCACTCAATAGCATCATTCACAGCTTCTGCTGGTTAGCTGCACCTCCTTCCAAACACTGATCCATTTTCCTCAGGATTTGTCCCTGGATTTAATATTTACCTGCTTTGTGCCCTCATTTTGAAATGAGATTCACTTCAATATCCAACAAAAATTGAATTGCAAACCTGACAAACAATGGACAGCCAGTCATTTAGTAACACAAACCCCATGGTGCTCATTTTCAGATTCACAACAGTCAGATTTTCAATAAATTGAAGGAATTTTTCAGTGAAAAGATTTAGAAAGTTGGTGTGTCTTTTATTTGTGACTCACTCACTCGGGCATTCTGTAAATGCTGCTTGGAGGTTTAGTGACAGGGATATTATCTACCTGCATCTTCCTGAGCCTGTGCCCGGTGTATTGGGAGGTTTGGCCCGGGTTGGAGTATCTTGTGTCCCAGGGATGGGCAGTAACCCGCTGATTGAAGCTGCAGTCGCTGCTTTCTGCTGGCAGCGGGTGATTGGAGAGTGCGGGGCCGGAATATTGCTGCTTTTCTGCTTCCCCCTTTGTTGTGATATGGCAGGTGGTATTTGCCAGGCTGACCAAATTCCAAAGGGAAACTTGGTCAGGCTATTACAACAAATTTGCAATTTGTGTTTATTTCGAGAAGGTATGTGTACTGAAGTCAGAAGTAAAGATTCCACTACCACTTTTGGAGATATTAAATTAAAATATTTATTAACAGAAGAAAAGAAAACTTAAACACATAAGATTACAGCTACACAGTTAACTTTCGTTTTATATCATTTCCCAAAAGATTTCTACTTAGCTAGATTCACAAATAAACACCCATTTCCAGACAACAGTAAAACATCCAGTAATATTACTACAAGGCACCCACTGTTGCTATAAGGGAGGTATTTCATAAGCTTCTCTCTCCCTCTCAGTCAACAATGGAAATCCAAGTCTTGTAAGAAAACGTTGCTTTCTGGAACAACCAGACACTTCTCTGGGGTGGTGAGAAGCTGCTTCCTTCATTGGACTGTGCTCACACAGCACACTCTTCAAATCACATGGCCAAACCCCATATAAATGTTTTTAACTTTCTTTTGAAGGTTACCTTTCCCAGAATCTAAAAACTTTCATGTTGCTTTTATGGCCACTACTTTAGGGAAAAATAAACTTAATAACTTTGCTTTATTTATTTATGCTCTTTGCCAGTTGTAAAACTTCCTTTTTTCTCTCTTTAAAATTCAATAGCTAAAAATTCAGCTCCTCATTTATCTCCTAATGCAAATTCCTATTCATGCTGTATCTACTGGTATCCCATCTTAGCTCACTCATCTCCACTTCAAAAATACCTGCTTTACACCTAATCCTTCCGATGATTTAAATCTTGCAGTCTGACTGTCGTCAGTCTAATTAAATTAGTCACACACACACACAACCTACACACAGTCCGCACAAGCCTACTTCGCAGCATCGCACAGGAATAAGGGAAAAAAATGATATTTTATTTACACCTGTTTCACTCACGATGGAACTGATGAAGAGAAAATAATTTATTGTTTTGTTTGAACCCATAAACTTCATGGATTTCTAATGGGTGAGATGTAGGTAAAAGACAGCGGTTCTTCAAGGTACAGTACAGGCCCCACAGCTCAATCAGCTCTACTCTCAGCTCAGGAGAGCTCAACAACTCCACATGCTGTCCACAGTGGAGTTCTCCTGGTGCAGTGGGACCAACATTCGTGCTTTAACTAACACCACCAAAAAAAAAAACTGGATTAATCAGTTAGTCTGATTGCTGTTTGTGGAATCTTACTGTGCACAAACTGACTGTCATGAAACAGAAACAATTTGTATTTATAAAACACGTTTAATGTAATAAAATGTTCCAAAATTCTTCACAGGAGTTTCATAAAGAAAAAAAATTGACACAGAGTCACAAATGGAGATATTAGGGTAAATGGACAAAATCTTGATTGGAGAGGCAGATTTTAACCAGCATCTTTAATCAGGAGAGAGAGCTGGAGGGGGTGGAGAGGTTTAGGGAGGGAATTTCAGAGCATCACACTGAGGCACAGCCACCAATGGAGCAGTAATTAAAATCAGGGATGTTCAAGAGGCCAGAATGAGAGGAGTGCAGATGCCTCAGAGGGTGAGTGACTGGAGATTACAGAGATAGGGAGAGACGAGGCCATGGAGGGATTTGTAAACAAGGCTATGAGCTTTAAAATTAAGGCACTGCTTGACCAGGAGCCAATGTAGGTCAGTGAGCACAGGGGTGATGGGGACTTGACGTGAGAAAGCTCATAGACATAGATGATCTCACGTTTCAGTGTGGGGGACAGTTTGAATATGAGAAGCTGGTCAGGAATGTAATGGAATCATCAAGTCTAAAGGTAACATGGAGACGGATAAAAGTTTCAGCACATGAGCTGGGGTTAGGTGGAGTCAGGCGACGTTATGGAGATTGAAATACCCGGTGTTAGTGATGGTGTGGATATGTGGTCAGAAACACCCTCCTGGGGTCAAATATGACACCGAGATTGTGAACAGTGTGGTTCAGCCTCAGACAGTTCCCGGAGAGAGGGATGGACTCGGTAGTTAGGGAACAGAATTTATAGTGGTGACCGAAGACAATGGCTTTGGTCTTCCCAATTTTTAATTGGAGGAAATTTCTGCTTATCCAGTACTGGGTGTGGGATAAGGAGTTTGATAATTTAGTAACAGTGGAGGAATGGAGAGGGATAGTGGTGAGGTAGAGCTGGGTGCTGTCAGTGTACATGTGAAAACTAACACGGTGCTTTTGGATGATGTCACCGAGTGGCAGCATGTAGATGAGAAATAGGAGGGGCCAAAGAGAGATCCTTGGGGGACACCAAGTACAAGGACTTTGGAGAGGAAAAAAAGGTTGGAGATGGGGCGGTAGTTTCCAGAGATGGTTGGGTCAAAATTTGCTTTTTTTTAGAATGGGTGAGGATGGTGGATTTAAAGGTGAGAGGGACAGTCCCAAAAGAGAGAGAGAACCATTAACAATATCAGCTAAGATGGAGAAGTTGGATGGTCAGCAGTTTAGTGAGAATAGGATCAAGAGGGCATGAGGGAAGTGGGAGAGAAACTGGAGAAAGATGTGGGTTCAGGGCTCAGACAAAGGGGAACTTCAGAGACAGTTTGTCCTGGTGGGCTAATGAAAGAGAGGCAAGCAGCAGAGGCAGCTGATAGGATTGTCTCAATCTTAGTGACAAAGAAGCTCCATGATCTCCTCACACTTGCTGGAGGTGAGGATGGAGGAGACAGGGGAGAGGGAGAGTCCTTCAAAAGGAACTAACTTACGTTAGAGATATTAAAAATATTCGACAGAATGGATTTAACACAAAGCTGATGAATTTGGCTATTTTTCTGATAATAATAGCTCCTATAACTGGGCTGGAGTTGATTAACATCAGCAGAAACAGACTCTAATGAACCTGGTTCATTCCTGGGTGTGATTAACAGCAAAATCCCATCACTGTAGTTACTTGTGAGTTCGCTGGTGTCTCAGCAGGTGGGATGACTGAGTGAATCTCTTCCCACACTCGGAGCAGGTGAATGGCCTCTCCCCAGTGTGAATTCGCTGGTGCACAGTGAGCTGAGATGATTGCCTGAATTCGGTCCCACAGTCAGAGCACTTGAATGGTCTCTCATCAGTGTGAATACGTTGATGGGACATCAGTTCCCTCGAACTTTTATAGCACTTCCCGCAGTCTGGGCATTTAAAAGGTCTCTTGTCAGTGTGAACTCGCTTGTGTCTCTGCAAGTTGGATGAATGAGTGAATCTCTTCCCACATTTGGAGCAGGTGAACGGCCTCTCCCCAGTGTGAACCCGCTGATGTTCCAAGAGTTGAGATGACCACCTGAACCCAGTCCCGCACTGAGAGCACCTGAATGGTCTCTCATTCGTGTGAACACGTTGATGGGACATCAGTTCCTGGGAACGTTTAAAGCTCTTCCCACAGTCTGGGCATTGAAAAGGTCTCTCGTCAGTGTGAACTCGCTGGTGTATCAGCAGGGTGGTTGAACTACTGAATCGCATCCCACACTCGGAGCAGGAGAATGGTTTCTCCCCAGTGTGAACTCGCTGGTGTGTCTGCAGGGTTGATAACTGACTGAATCCCTTCCCACACTCGGAGCAGGCGAATGGTCTCTCCCCTGTGTGAACTTGCTGGTGTCTCAGAAGGCTGGAGGACTGGCTGAATGCCATCCCACACTTGGAGCAGGTGAACGGTCTCTCCCCAGTGTGACTGCGCTGATGCACATTGAGGTAATATGATGTCTTGAACCCAGTCCCGCAGTGAGAGCACCTGAACGGTCTCTCATCAGTGTGAACACGTTGATGGGACATGAGCTCCTGAGAACTTTTATAACACTTTCCACACTCTGAGCATTTGAAAGGTCTCTCGTCAGTGTGAACACGCTGGTGTCTCTGCAGGGTGGATGAAACAGTAAATCCCTTCCCACACTTGGAACAGGTGAATGGCCTCTCACCAGTGTGAAATCGCTGGTGTGTCAGCAGGTGGGATGACCGAGTGAATCCCTTCCCACACTCGGAGCAGGTGAACAGTCTCTCACCAGTGTGAGTGCGCCGATGAGTTTCCAACTGGGATGGGTAACTGAATCCATTCCCACAGTCCCCACATTTCCACAGTTTCTTCCCAGTGGGAACGGTGCTTTTTCCTTCCATGTTCAAAATCTAATGATATTCAGGTTACGATACATTGGGCAATTGTCAGCTCCTAATGTGATGTTTGGTTTCAGTTTCCTGACTGTAAATCCTCCCCTTCCAACATCCTGTGAAATTAATTTAAAACAGAAAAAAGGGAGTGAGAGAGAACCCACAAAAACACAAAGGCAGGTTGTGAAACCAAACTAATGAATAATTTGTGAGGTTGGCACTAGGAGAAAGTGGAACGTTAAAGCTGAGAGCGAGAGAGAGAGAGAGAGAGAGAAAGAGAGACAGCACGATGGGGGAACCCTCAACCTCCACCACTTAGCAGGACCAGGGTAGCTGGTACACGTGAATATCATCACCTCCAAGTTCCCCTCCGAGATATACGGCGATATAGTTCCTAGTCAGGATGGTGTATGACTTGGAGAGGAACTTGCAGGTGGTGGTGTTCCCATGTGTCTGCTGCCCTTGTCCTTAGTGTTAGAGGTTATGGGTTTGGAAGGTGCTGCTGAAGGAGCCCTGGTGTGTTGCATCTTGTCGATGGTATACACTCCACATACCCTGGTTGGAGAAACTGGGGTGGTTCTCCTTGAAGCCAAGTAGGTTGAAGGGAGCAAAAACAGCAAATGCTGGAAAAACTCAGCAGGTCTAACAGCATCTGTGGAGAGAAAGACAGAGTTAACATTTTGAGTCTGGATGACTCTTCTGCTCTCTGTTTTTGTTTCAAATTTCCAGCATCTGTGGTATTTTTCTTTTATCTTAGGTTGAACGGAGATTTGATGGAGGTGTGCAACTTAATGATAGGTTCACATAAGGTAGCTAAAGAAAAGCCATTCACAGTAGCTGATAGTAAAAGGATTACAAGACAAAGTTTTAAGATTTGGTGCAAGATCTAGAGGGGGGATGTGAAGAAGAAATTTTATACAGTGAGTGGTAATCACCTGGAAATCAACACTTACACTCAGAGGCCGATAATATCCAGTCCTGATGAATGGAGTGATTAAGTGCCACTTAGATGTGATGTTTAGTGTGAGTGTCCCGTCTGAGAATCCTGATGTAATATCCAGCAAAAAAGTATTCAAAGGCATTACTGTCAGGCCAGGAAAGAAATAGAGAAGAGACAAACATTTCTCTTGGTTTGAGTTTGCTGTGTGTAAATCCTCCCCTCCTAATCCCCAATAAAAGGAGTTTCCAAAATCCATCCCTGTCAGTCCAGGACAGAAATTGAGAAGAGACAAATAGGTTTGAGTTTGTTGTGTGCAAATCCTCCCTTTCTAACCCCCTGTAAAAGGAGTTTCCAAAATCCGTCCCTGTCAGTCCAGGATAGAAATGCACAACATTCTCTCCTCCTGTTACCTGGACCAGGATGACCGCGCATGCGCCCTGCTGCACATTGCCCCATAAAGATGGCGGCCGTTACCCCGGGTATGAGGCCGCAGCTGTTGCCGATTTGGTGCAAACGCGGGACTGGGAATTTTCAATTCGGATCTTGAGTCCTACACCGGGTGTTTATGAAACCTCCCAGTCCGCACTGACTCCATTTCTCTCCTGTACTCGGCTGTTACTCACCCTTTCCCGCCTCCTTCAGCTCCCGCACTCCCCGGGCTTCAGGTACAACGACCCTGCGCCTGCGCGATGTCTCTTCCCTCGGGCCCCGCCCCTCATTCACCCCGATTGGTTGGAGGACCTGCCGCTCACGCTCGGTCCTCCAGTCCCGCCCCCTCTTGCTATTGACCTGGAGCTGCCGTCAATCAACCGGGCATTGTGACGGTTTCAGATGGTGAGAGCGGCCACAGACTCAGCCTGACTTGCTGATTCTTGGCAGCATTTTCTGTTTGGGAATTAGAGCTAGAGATGGATGGTCAGTTCCCCTCTGTCCGGGGGGGATTCACACTCATTTCCCTAGTGCACTGATTATCACCTTTACTTTACATGAGAAAGTCCCCGGTTCAATCCCGGCTGGAAGCTTTGTGTTTACAATTGCTACTGAGGAGGAATTAACAGTGAGTTTAGTTTCATGTCGAACAGGGGGACAGTTATTGTCTCATTCTGTAAAAGCTCTTTCTTCACCTTTAAACAGGGAACGATAAGTCAGAGAAAACTAATCCACTGTGAACCCAAAAACATGATGCTGGAAATCCGACTTCAAAACAGAAAATGTTAGAAACATTCAGCAGGTCAAACAGCTTCTGTGGAGAGGGAAACAGAGTGAATGTTTCAGGTCGGTGACCTTTTACCCAAACTGGAAGAATTCAGAGATTTCATTTTAATAGAGGTTCGATAAGGTACTGCACATAGGGCTACTCAATAAGATTAGAGTGTTGGGAATAGTATATTCGTATGGATAGAGGATTGGCTAATAGAAGGCAGAGAGTTGGGATAAGGGGGGCATTTTTCAGGATGGCAACCTGTAACTAGTGGAGTGCCAGTGTGGAAGTTTCACATCAGAGCTGGAAATGTCACAAGGGCAAAACTCAGGAACAAACCCAGAGTCGGAGTGAGGGAGTGAAAATAAAAGAGAAGGGCCGTGATAGGTTACAAAGCACTGACTATAGAGCAGTGGTGCGAGGCAGAATATTATTCCTGTATTACCCATGTCACATGCAGCTCTAATTCCCTGATTTATCTCATGCCCAACATTACCACTATAGTTTTGTGGCCTATAAACAACTCCCACCAATGTTTGTTGCCTCTTGCTGTTTCTAAGCTCCACCCAAACTGATTCTACATCTTGATCCTTCAATCTGAGATCCTCTCTCACTAATGTACCGATCTCATTCCTCATTAACAACGCGACTCCGCCTCGTTTCCCTTTTTGCCCATTCTTTCGAAATGACGAATATCTTTGAGTATTCAGATCAACGAATCACATTGCTCATTGAAAACAGAACACAGGGCCGAATGGCCTCTTTCTTTGCTGTAACTTTCTGTCATTTTATTTTTCCTCACACCACGGTTAAGGTGAACTTTCTTATCTTCCATGTGATGCTTCGAATTCAAGACATTGAGCAAATTCAGCGAGTTTTCTTATCATTTCTAGCACAGAATTTAGAACCGGACTTGTTGAACGACAATTAAATGGTCTCAATCATTAACTGCAGCTCACAGAGTCCCAACAGGCAATGTGAGCTGTTCTTGCTGTACATCTTCTGAGCTGTAAGCTGATCACAGCTCCACTTTCTGCACATTGAAAGACAGTGTGAAAATATGCACTTTCAAATCTTAACATGCATATTTGTGTTTCTTTGTGTCTGTCAATTGTGGTTCAGTTTCCCATTTTTACCACCCAAACATTATTCATGTTCGCTCTGTGGCTTCATATCATATGATTCAGAGAGGAAAAAACCATCAGTTTTGAAAGATGCAAGAAGACATTTCTCTCTTTTCTTTGATTGGAGACTGTTCAGGATGTTACAAAGTGGATGATGTTTGAAGTTTTCACATAATCTTATTAAGTAGCTAAGAATGCTCGAGGGACCGAATGGCCAATTCCTGATCATCATTTTTTATATCCTAATTCAGTGTCAATGTTTGTGTCTAATCTGAATGTGGTAGTGAGGCCGAGCGGGCTCAGCCGCTGGTTCAGGTTTCGATCTCTCTGGTGATTTGGGCTTTACTCTCACCGCTGACAAACTTTCTGGTGCTTTGTTATTTGAGGCGCTTCCAAAAAATTCTCTGTGTGGTGAAGGAGCAGCTGAGCTGTGCGGTGTTGTATTTCAGTTGGGAGAATGAGGAGAGACAGTGTAAATCCCAGGGTGACTGGGAAAAGGTGGGGCAATGGCATGGACTGGAAGACCTTCTTTCACTGGAACTCCCTGTATTCATTCTATCATTTTAAACAAACAACACGCAGCCTTTACCCAGTTGTCCTGGCCGAGTGGCTCAGGTGTTTTTCCACGTGGCTCGAATCCTCCCAACTCCCCTTCTTCTCATTCCTGATTGACACAAACTGTCTGCAGAATAAATTCTCAGTCAAATTAAAAAGAAAATTACCCAAACACCCCCGTGTTTCTTACTTCTGTTCATCTGCAAACATTCACAACATTTGGTCTCTGAAATGGAACAATAATTGGCCAAGTTGGTGACATCTTGATTTCTGGGTGTTTTGTCTCACCTTTGGCCCCCGTCATGCTCGGAGCATATGTCTGTGTATGTTCCTCTGTGTGTGTCAATGTAGTTCAGTTCCTGAGACATGAACACATATTTTCACCATCACAAACTTTATTCACATTAATTGTGCAGCGTCATATTACAATGTCACAGAGAAAAATATCAGGATGCAAGAGGAGTTTGCAATGCTGGAAGGAGGTGCAGCTGAGAAGTGGAAGATGTGAATGATGTTATTGATGATTGAGATGAATGTTTTGCAACCTTGGGGCTTTTGGAGGTTGAATACCTTCCACACTTTGAAATTCAGAACAAGCTGTTGCTCCAGGTAGAAAACAATATTGATCTCCTTAAATTTTCGCACAGGAAATAAAGTGCATGCACGCCCGGCTAGCTCAGTCGGTAGAGCATGAGACTTTTAATCTCAGGCTCGTGGGTTCGAGCCCCACGCTGTGTGTCGTCTGCTTTTAAAGCTTTGCTGCTTTCATGGGTGATCTCCCGTTCTCCATTCCTCCGGCAGTGTCATCACTCAAACTGAGTTTTTCTCCATCCGGCTTTGTTAATGTCACAGCTGCTGGTTTCTGAGTGAAACTGCCTCCGCTTCACTGGAAGGTGGAGAGTTTCATGTTACGATTTGTTCCTTTCACCGCCGCAGCCTTGATTCAATTCCCGTTTGGAGAAAACTTCTTTCTTACCACTGTGTGAACTGTCACAATGCACAGGAATATCCTCCTGTAAACTGTGAAAACGTACCTGGAATTTAATGTAAGGGAGTGTGAAGTGATTCATTTTGGTCGGAAGAATGAGGAGAAAGTGGTAGCATCAGATAAAGTGTACAATTCTAAAGGGGTTTCTCTGTTACACAGCAAGTGGTTAGGATCTGGAATGCACCACCTGAGAATGTGGCAGATTCAGTCACGGATTCAAAAGAGAATTGGACAGAAAATGCAAGTTTTCAGGGAAAAGGCAGGGGAGTGGGACCAGGTGAGTTAGTTTCCAGAAGAGTAAGAGGTCTCCCTTTTGAGACAGAGACGGGGATTAGAAGGGGAGGATTTGCAGTCAGGAAACAAACCAAACGTCACATCAGGATCTGATGGAGTCGCCCAATTTATCGTTAACTCAGTATTATTGGATTTTGAACATGGAAGGAAAAAGCACCGTTCACAGTGGGGAGAAACGGTACATGTGTTCTGTGTGTGGACGAGGCTTCAGCCGATCATCTGACCTGTCAAAACATAAATGCAGGGACAACAGGGAGAATCCATGGAAATGTAGGGATTGTGGGAAGTGATTCAATAATCCAATTCAGCTGGAAACACATTGGGGCAGTCACATCGGGAAGAGGCCGTTCACCTGCTCCGAGTGCAGGAAAGGATTCATTAATTCAATGGACCTGCTCACACACCAACGAATTCACACCGGGGAGAGGCCATTCACCTGCCCCGAGTGTGGGAAGGGATTCATTAATTCATCCAACCTGCTAAAACACCAGCGAGTTCACACTGGGGAGAGACCATTCACCTGTTCTGACTGTGGGAAGGGATTCACTCAGTCATCCGCCTTGATGGAAACTCACACCGGGGTGAGATCATTCACATGTGCCGATTGTGGAAAGCGATTCTCTCAGTCAACTGACCTGCTGACACACCAGCTCGTTCACACTGACGAGAGTCTTTAAATGCCCAGACTGCGGGAAGTGCCATAAAAGCTCCAGCAAACTGACGTTCCATCAACGTGCTCACACTGATGAGAGACCGTTCAGGTGCTCTGACTGCGGCACTGGGTTCAGGCAATTATCTCAACTCTCTGTACATCAGCGAATACACACTGGGGAGAGACCATTCAGGTGCTCTATGTGTAGGAAGAGATTCACTCAGTCTTCCCACCTGCTGACACACCAGCGGGTTCACACTGGTGAGAGACTTTTTAAATCCCCCGACTGTGGGAAGTGTTTTAAAAGTTCCCAGGAACTGATATACCATCAACGTGTTCACACTGACAAGAAAGCATTCAGGTGTTCTCACTGTGGGACCCGGTTCAGATGATCAGCTGACCTCATTGTACACCAGCGAGTTCATACTGACGAGAAAACTTTCAGGTGCTCTTACTGTGGGACTGAGGTCAAGACATCATCTAACCTCACTGTACACCAGCGCATTCACACAGGGGAGAGACCATTCACCTGCTCTGTATGAGGGAAGGGATGCACTCAGTTATCCACTCTGCAGAAACACCAGTGAGTTCACAAGTAACTACAGGTGTTGCTGTTAATAACATCGAGGACTGAACCATGTTCATTGGGGTCTGTTTCTGCTGATGTTACTAAACTCCAGCCCAGTTACAGATGTTAATATTCTGGATAAAGTGAAATAATTCATCTTTGTGTTAAATACACAATATGTTAAGTCTTTTTAACAACACGATGTGTTGAATCTTTTAATGTTGAACACAATTAGTTACTTTTGAAGGGCTCTCCTTCTCCTCTGTCTCCTCCATCCTCACCTCCAACAAGTGTGAGGAGCTCATGGAGCTTCTTTGTCACTAAGATTTAGACAATCCGATCAGCTGCCTCTGCTGCATCCCTCCCTTCCACTAGCCCACCGGGATAAACAGTCTCAAAAATTCCCCCTTGACTGAGCCCTGAACCTACATCTTTCTCCAATTTCTATCCCACCTCCCCTCACGTCCCCTCAGTGCTCATCTTGTCCATGAGACCCACCTTCTGCTCCCTTGACCTTATTCTCACTAAACTGCTGACCATCCAACTTCTGCCTGTTAGCTGATATTGTTAACAGTTCTCTCTCTCTTCTGGCACTGTCCATCTTGCCTTGCAATCCACTGTGAGCACCCATCCTAAAAATGGACAATCCTTGACCCCCACCATCTTTGAAAGCTAGACCCCCCATCACCAACCTCCGTTTCCTCTCCAAAGCCCTTGTACTTGGAGTCCCTCAAGGGTCCATCCTTGGCCCCTCCCATTCTCCTCTGCATGCTGCCGCTCGGTGGCATCATCCAAAAGCACCGTGTTAGCTTTCACAAGTCTTTACCTTCCTTAGCCAGAATCCCCTCCACATCACCCACTGCACCCCCCTCCCCCACCCCCACCACCGCTCTCCAAGATGATGATGGTAGGATCCATTAGGGACCAATAACATTTTGCTTAAAGTATTAGTCAAAAGTTTGACATTCAAGACACCTGCTTTTAGAATAAAGCTACAAGATTACAAGGGTTTTTAAACAGAAAACAAAGCAAATTTTACAAGTTCTAAAAACATAAAATAGTTTACAAGAACTACCTTATACTCTAACATTCAGTGTAAGTGTGAGGTACGTGTGAATTAACATGACCTGTAGTCGGACCCACAATGCTATAGAGTAAATGACAGATGCAACCAAAACAGATTCCATGGATTTCTCAACAACCCACAATGGCCCACATTGTGAGCCAACCAATCTCACTGAAACTTCGCCTTTGTCACGAGGGTTTCAAATCACCACTTTTGAAGATTTCTCCTTGGAATTCTTTCCAAAGTCACTCCCAACTCTGTCAGCTTCAACAATGACTCAGCTCACAGGGTTTCAACCCTGCTTTCTGAGATTCCCCTGGATTGCCGAGTAACCTCAAGTTTCACCTTCCAAGCACACTTTCAGGTCTTAGGCCAGGCCAAGCAGAACATCACTGCTCCAAAGAGGTATCTTTACTCCAATGGTCCTCTTTAAAATCTGCTCCGCTTGGCTCTTTCTTTAACTTAACTGGGACCTCTGCCTGTCTCTGTCACACCTGCTGGCTGACTCCCTGAAACTGGCTGCCTCCAAACTGTGGTTCACTGATGTTTGAACTGACCTGGTGACCCTATCACAGCCAATACAAGAAGGTCCCACCCTTGTTACGAGTCAGGAACCTATACAACAAGCATGGGAACATTATGTACCCTCAATGTTACAATTTCCACAGACTGCCAATGAGGACACAGGTTTAAAAGTGGATTTCATGAAAGATGAAGAAAGAACTACTGCCCCATCGCCAACCTCCCTTTCCTCTCCAAAGCCATTGAACTTGGTGAACCCAAGGATCTATCCTTGGCCCCTCCTATTTCTCATCTACATGTTGCCACGAGGCAACATCATCCTGAAGCTCCACATTAGTTTTCACATGTGCACTGACAATGTCCAGCTCTTCCTTGCTTTTTATTCATTCACGGGATGTGGGCTTCGCTGGCTGGGCCAGCATTTATTGCCCATCCTTAATTGCCCTTGAGAAGTTGGTGATGAGCTGTCTTCTTGAATTGCTGCAGTCCATGTGGTGTAGGTGCACCCACAGTGCTGTTAGTGAGGGAGTTCCAGGATTTTGACCCAGTGACAGTGAAGGAACCTCACCACCATCCCTCTCCATTCCTCCACTGTTACTAAATTATCAAACTGCTTATCCCACATCCAGTACTGGATAAGCTGAAATTTCCTCTAATTAAAAACTGGGAAGACCAAAGCCATTGTCTTCGGTCACCACTACAAATTCCGTTCCCTAACTACCGAGTCCATCCCTCTCTCCGGGAACTGTCTGAGTCTGAACCACACTGTCCGCAACCTTGGAGTCATATTTTACCACAAGATGAGTTTCTGACCACACATCCACACCATCACCAATACCAGATATTTCAATCTCCATAACATCGCTTATCTCCACCCCACCCCCAGCTCATCTGCTGCTTAAACCGCTCCTTTGCTACCTCTAGACTTGATTCCAATACAATCCTGGTCAGCCCATCAGATTCACCCCGCCCCCACATGGAAACGTGAGATCATCCAAAACTCTGCTGTCCGTGTGCTTTCTCACACCAAGTCCTGTTCATCCATCATTCCTGTTCATCCATCATCCCTGTGCTCTCTGACCCACATTGGCTGCTGGTCAAGCTATGTTTTGATTTTAAAATTTGCACCTTGGTTCAAAGTTTCTCCATGACCTGATCCCTTCCTTTCTCTGACCTCCTGTCCACACCCCTCTGCGAAAACTGTGTTCCTCTCATTCTGCCCTCTTGAACATTCCTGATTTTAATTACTCCACCATTTCTGACTGTGCTTAGATGTGAAACTCTGTAATTCTCTCCCTCAACATCTCCACCCCTCCACCTCTCTCTCCTGATGACAATGTTTTGTGAAAATCTGCCTCTACAATCAAGGTTGTTTTCCATTTACCCTATTATCACTCCATGTGACTTGATGTCAAATGTTTCTTTATGAAACTCGTCTGAAGCGCCTTGGGACGTTTTATTACATTAAACGTGTTATATAAATACAAGTTGTTGCTGTTTCATGACAGCCAGTTTGTGCACAGTAAGATCCCACAAACAGCAATCAGACTAACTGATTAATCCAGTTTTTTTAGTGCTGTTAGTTAATGCACAAATGTTGGTCCCACTGCACCAGGAGAACTCCCCTGTGGACAAGGTATGGAGTTGTTGAGCTCTCCTGAGCTGAGAGTGGAGCTGATTGAGCTGTCGGGCCTGCAGTGTACCTTGCAGAGCCGCTGTCTGGGATCTTTCCTCTTAATTCACTGACTCCCAGCTGAAGTTGTTGCTGCAGTAAAATAGTTAACTTTGAATATCAATCCCAATTTAACCTTTGGAGCAAAATCTGCAACTTTAAATCAGCTGCAGAAAAGAAAGAAATTTCTTGGGTTTATTTAGCATCTTTCACACCCTCAGAACATCCCAAAGTGATTCACAGTCAATGATGTATTTTGGGAGGAGAATGAGGAGAGGCAGAATAAAATAAATGGTACAATTTTAAACAGAATGCAGCAACAGAGTGACCTGGGAGAGTATGTACACATATATTTATGTGTGACAGGACAAGTTGATGAAGCTGCTTTTAAAAAATAGCTAATGGGGTCCTCAGTTTATTAATGGAGACATGGAGTACAAAAGCAAGGCAGTTATCCTGAATCACTGACAATCCTCAGCTGAAATATTATGTTCAATTCTGAGCACCACACTTTAGGAAAGATGTCGAGGCCTTGGAGAGGGTGTGGGGAAAATTTCCCAGAATAGTATCAGTGATGAGGGGTTTCAGTTCTGTGGAGAGACTGGAGAAGCTGGGATTGTTCTCTTTAGAGCAGAGAAGGTTAAAGGGTGATTTAATAGAGATGTGGACATTATTGAGGAGTTTTCATCTACACAGGGAGAAATTGTTTTCATTGCAGATTGGTCGGTAACCACAGAACACAGCTTTAAAATAATTGGCAAAGAATCCAAGATGGAGATGAGGAGAGATTATTTTACTCAGTGAGTTCTGATGATCTGGAACACATTGTCTGAATGACTGGTGGAAGCAGATCCACAAGTAACTTTCCAAAGTGATTTGGACTGATCGACCTTGACATGTGGGGTTCACATGTTTGCAGAGAGGACTTGGCTATCTTGACAACACACACTCCCTTTGTTGGTACAGGGGCTTTAGTGCAGCTTTCCACTATTAAACTGTCATCATTCATTGTACATTAGGCCAAACCTACAAACTTGTCTCTTCATGATTCCAGTGATGAGGAGTATCTGCGGAAGGATGGATCACTTCAAGAATGTCTTTACTCTCTGATGTAATTTTTTCCCCTCAAAAACAATTTATATACCTATTTCTCGGGGACATGGCAATCACTTATTCAATTAACAAGGGACAGATATTCAAGGTAACCCCTCCTATTTCCATCGGAAGCCCATGAGGTCATTTTGTGGCTCATCACTAGCTGGGACATCCTGTTTACCCTTTCCTCAGACAGTTGGTTTATGTATGGGTCATGAGTTCCTCCCATCCTATCAAGCTTGTCTTGTTTCAGGGTCTGTGCCAGAGACATGACCTTGGCAGAGAAACAGGCCTCACTGTCCTGTGTTTGTCAGCCCAGGAAGCTTTCTTCATGAGAGAGACAGACAGAGAGAGAGGGAGGGAGGGGGAGAGATTAATTGCAATAATGTTCAATACATTTCTGAAGATTTTACAAGATGATTTCTTACAGATCTCCCCTGACAAGGGAATATCCTTATTGACTTCTCACAACTGATTTCTGACTAACCTCAGTGTTTCTAAGCTCCGAGCTTGTTTTCCTAATTTCTTGATGACAAACCACAGATAACATTCTAAAGCTACTAGAATGATCAGAATCAGCAACACAAACCCTTGAGCTGCCACCAAGAATAAATGTCAAAACTTTTCCACGAAAATGTGATAATTATTGACTTAGATTCATCCTCCCCACCTGCCGATCATCTCACACAATTCTAAATGATTGGCATGTTGTAAATATATCTGGCTCTAACAAAGGTTCATGCACGGACTTTAAAGATTCTCCAGCTCTCTGTTCACCTGCAATCATCTTGTGGATATTTTCTAACTGATTCTGGACCTTCAACTTGAATTTGTCCTTTCTGACCTTCTTTAGAAATCTTATTGAGGACATACTCATATTCCCTGTCACACTCTTCACCAATCCCCAGGATATCTCTTACCCCTGGCCTGTTTTCTGTGTCAGACTATCTATCAGTCTCTCCCTGTAATGTGTCAATGCCATTGTCTACTCCAGGCTTCACTTAGGAACTTCTCCATTCATGTTTAACTAAGACTGTTGCTTCTCAAGCCTATGATCTCGATCACTCCGATCCCACTCCTAACACCACTTGCAAGATTTAGGTTCGGGAGTCACAGATTACTCAAAAAGAGGATCGAACTCTCTACAAGCCTTCTTAAATAACGGAACCACATTAGCTGTTCGCCAGTCCTCTGGCACCTCACTCGTGGCCAGAGTGGGATTAAAAATTTGGGTGGGTCAGAGCCCCTGCAATCTCCTCCCTTGCCTCCCTCAGCTGTCTGGGGCACAAATCATCCGGACCTGGAGGTTTGTCCACTTTTAAGCCTGCCAACACCTCCAATACCTTGTCACTCCCTATATCAATTTGCTCAAGAACCTTGCAGTCTCTCTCCCCGAGTTCGATACCTTCATCCTCATTCTCTTGGGTGAAGACGGATGTGAAGTATTCATTCAACACTCTAGCAATGTCCTCTGGCTCCGCCCATAGATTGTCCCCTTGGTCCCTACTCTTTCCCTGGTTATCCTCTTCCCATTGATATACTTATAGAAATATCTTGGGATTTTACCTACCTTTACCAGCCAGAGCTTTCTCTTTGCTCTCCTAATTGCTTTCTTAAGCTCTACTCTGCACTTTCTGTGCTCCACTAACGCTTCCGCTGATTTGCTTCTCTTGTGCCTGCTAAAAGCCTCTCTTATCCTTCTCATCATAAGCTGATCACTGGTCACCATGGTTCTCTGGGCTTGTTACTCCTTCCTATCACCCTAGAGGCAACATGTTGAGCCTGTACCCTCCCCATTTCCTTTTTGAATGCCCCCCCACTGCTCCCCTGTAGATCTCCCCACAAGTAGCTGTTCCCAGTCTACCTTGGCCAGATCCTGCCTTATTTTACTAAAATCCACTCTCCTCCAATCCAAAACATTTTTTTGAAACTTGTCGATTTTTTTGTCCATAACAAACTTAAACTGTACCATGTTGTGGTCGCTATCACTAAAATGGTCCACCACCACCAACTCAGTCACCTGTCCGGCTTCAGTGCAGAAGAGATTTTAAAGTAGTTTATTAAGAAGCATTTATTAAGTTAAATTTGGTGTGTAAGCTAAATAGACAGAAAAATCAAATGACCCATGACAGGTGAGAACAGTTTACCGGTCCCGTTGGACAAACGGACGGATGACGCAGAGTGAATGCTGGTCTCTGTAGCTGGTGGTGTCAGTCTCCTCTGAACGGTTAACTGCTGTGAGCCAGAGTGTGGGTGTTGGGCTGAAGCCAGTGTGGATCACGTCAATATCTCTGTGCACTGGAGAGCCTGTTTTAACCTTTACAGAGACAGTTGGTTTACGTATGGGTCATGAGATCCAATCGTATCAGGGTTAGAAATGTCTTGTTTCAGGGCCTGTGCTAGAGACATGTCCTTGGCAGAGATAACAGGCCTGTCCTGTGTTTGTCAGCCAGCAAGCAGCTATGGAAGCTTTCTTCATAAGAGGGAGTGAGGTATTTCTGTAATATTCCATAAATTTCTGAAGGCTTTATAAGGTTATTAGACAGTGATTTCTTGTGGTCCGTTAGTTGGATTGAACTTGTCTCCATTCCTGTGCCAAGGGGATTTCTGTATCAGGCGGGAGGAGTAACATTTGGGAACTCTCGATTCTCCATCAATTCCCATTTCCCATCTTTCTGGTGGATAATGGAGGTGTCGCTGTGAGTAATGTGCAAGTCAGTAAGAATTGTCAGCAAGGATTAATCAGCACTTTCTAATTGGAGATGTTAACCAGTGGAACCTCTCAGACACTGAATTGTAGAGTTCGTACCAAAGATCAATTTAGGATCGAAGTAAAAGTTCAGAATCTTGTTGTAAAGTAATTTCTGATGAGAATTCCTGAATTATGGGGAAAGACCATAGACAGCGGTTCTTAAAGGGACACTGCAGCCCGAGAACACAATCAGCTATAGATCCAGAATATTAAACTCCAGCCCAGTTACAGGGATTATTAACATCAGCAGAAACAAACTACAACTGTCAGAATGAACATGGTTCAGTCTTGGATGTGATTAACAGCAGCAACGACAGCAGAATTAATCCCCTACAGTCACTTGTGAAGTCGCTTGTGTTTCAGCAGGTGGGATGACTGAGTGAATCCTTTCCCACACTCAGAGCAGGTGAACGGCCTCTCTCCAGTGTGAACTCGCTGGTGAGTCACCAGGTTCGAAAACTGAGTGAATCCCTTCCAACAATTGGAGCAGGTGAACGGCTTCTCTCCCGTGTGAAGTCGCTGGTGTCTCAACAGGTTGCAAAAATACCCAAATCTCTTTCCACAGAAGTTACAACTGAACGGCCTCTGCTCAGTGTGAGTTTGCTGGTGTTGCCGCAGGTCAGAGGACCCAGTGAATCCCTTCCCACACACCGTGCAGTTAAACGGCCTCTCTCCAGAGTGAACCCGCTGGTGTGCCAGCAGTTTGGATGACTGAGTGAATTTCTTCCCACACTCAGGGCAGGTGAACGGCTTCTCCCCGGTGTGAACCCGCTGGTGTGTCCGCAGTGCTGATAACTGAGTGAAGTTGTTTCCACACTCGGAGCAGGTAAATGGCCTCTCCCCAGTGTGAATTCGCTGGTGTGCATTGAGATTGGATGAAGACCTGAATCTCTTTCCACAGGAAGTACAGCTGAACGGCCTATCCTCAGTGTGAATTCGCTTGTGTGTCAGCAGCTCAGCGGACCCAGTGAATCCTTTCCCACATACAGGGCAGGTGAATGGCCTCTCTCCAGTGTGAACTGGCTGGTGTCTCAGTAGGCTGGTTAACTGTGTGAATCGCTTCCCACACTCGGAGCAGGTGAACGGTCTCTCTCCAGTGTGTAACCGCTGGTGTCTCAGCAGGTTGGATGACTGAGTGAATCCCTTCCCACACTCGGGGCAGGTGAATGGCCTCTCCCCAGTGTGACTGCGTTGATGGATTTCCAGTTTGGAAGGACAATTGAATCCAATCCCACAGTCCTCACATTTCCACGGTTTCTCCATGGTGCATGTGTCCCTGTGTCTCTCCAGGTTGGATGATCAGTTGAAGCCTCGTCCACACAGAGAACACATGTACAATTTCTCTTCGCTGTGAAGTTATTTCAGGCTGTGTAACTGGTTAAAGCTCTTTCCACAGTCAGTTCACTGGAACACTCTCACGCGGGTGTGTGTGTGTCTCGGTGCTTTTCCAGTCACACTGATGTTTGAAATATTTTCCCACAGACAGAACAGAAAAACATTTCTCCTTCCACTTTCAAGGGCCGATGATATTCAGCTCCTGATGAATCAAGAGACTCTGTCAGATCTTGAAGCGATGTTTGGTTTGAGTTTCTCGTCTGCAAATCCTCCCCTTCTAATTCTCTGTAAAAGGAGTTTACAAAAGTCATCACTGTAAGAACAGGATAGAAATTTAGAACAGGCAACTCTAGCTGCCATGGACCATTTTTTCCTCTCTTGTTCCCCCAAAGCTGCAAATCCCCGTCCCACACACTCTCCCTCCTCCCTGTGCTGAAATCCAAACAGAGATTTGGACAATTATTTCTGTATCTTTTTAACAAATTTCTACAACTGGAGATGACAATATGTTTGATCATTCACTTCAGTCATTACTCATGACAAAACATTAATCTGAAACCCCCTGACCGACCGTACAAAACAGCAGACATTAACCTTGTGTCCAAAACTTACTGTGTGGAGATTTAATGAGTGATTGTGAAGGTGGTTTCTCCAAACCTCCCAGGGTTTCCTTCCTTCCTTCTTCACTCTCTAATGAAGTTAAACCTGGGATCAGTCCCATGGCCCATTCTGGTTCCTGCTTCTCTTCCTGATGACTAATTGACTCCAATTAAACACTGAGAAGACTGAAGACACTTTCTATTGGAAAAAATTCTGAGGGACAGGATTAATCTCTACTTGGAGAGGCAGCGTTTAATCAGGGATAGTCAGCATAACTTTGTCAAGGGGAGATCATATCCTATAAATTTGATTGAATTTTTCGAGGTGTCTAGTTGTGTCGATGAGGGTAGTGCAGTTGAGCTAGTCTACATGGACTTCTGTAAGGCTGTTGACAAGGTCCCGCATGGGAAAATGGTTAAGAAGGTAAGAACCCATGGGATCTAGGGCAATTTGGCAAATTGGATCCAAAATTGGCTCAGTTTCAGGATGCAGAGGGTGATGGTCGAAGGTTGTTCTTGCGATTGGAAGCCTGTGTCGAGTGGTATGCTGCAGGAATTGGTGCTGGGACCCTTGCTGTTTGTAGCATACATTAATGGTTTAGACGTGAATATAGGAGGTATGATCAGTAAGTTTGCAGGTGACACGAAAATTGGTCGTGTCATAAATAGTGAGGAGGAAAGCCTTAGAACACAGGATGATATAGATGGGCTGGTAAGATGGGCAAAGAAGTGGCAAATGGAATTTAATCCTGAGAAGTGTGAAATGATGCATTTTGGGAGGACTAACCCGGCAAGGGAATACACAATGAATGGTAGGACCCTAGGAAGTACAAACGATCAGAGGGACCTTGGTGTACTTGTCGATAGATCCCTGATTAGCAGTACAGGTAGATAAGGTGCTTATGAAGGCATGTGGGATACTTGCCTTTATTAGCCGAGGCATAGAATATAAGAGCAGGGAGGTTATGTTGGAGTTGTATAAAATGCTAGTTAGACCACAGCTGGAGTACTCCGTGAAGTTCTGGTTGCCACACTATAGGAAGGATGTGATTGCACT
The DNA here is from genome assembly GCF_964194155.1 of Cetorhinus maximus. Lineage (NCBI taxonomy): Eukaryota > Metazoa > Chordata > Chondrichthyes > Lamniformes > Cetorhinidae > Cetorhinus > Cetorhinus maximus. Next base: position 36,572,151 of record NC_135901.1, on the reverse strand, counting down.
GGAGAGGTGCAGAGGAGATTCACTGGGGAGTTGCTTGGGCTGGAGCGTTTCAGCTATGAAGAGAGACTGGATAGGCTTGGGTTGTTATTCTTAGAGTAGAGAAGGCTGAGGGGGAACCTGATTGAGGTAAACAAAGTTGTGAGGGCCATAGATAGGGTAGATAGGAAGGAACTTTTCCCCTTAGCGGAGGTGTCAATAACCAGGGGGCATAGATTTAAGGTAAGGGATAGAATGTTTAGAAGAGATTTGAGGAGGGATTATTTCACCCAGAAGGTGGTTGGAATCTGGAACAAGCTGCCTGAGTGGGTGGTAGAGGCAGGAAGCCTCACAACATTTAAGAAGTATTTACATGAATATTTGAAACGCCACAGCTTACAGGGCTATGGGCCATGTGCTGGAAAATGGGATTAGAATAGATAGGTGCTTGGTGGCAGGCACGGACATGATGGACCGAAGGACCTGTTTCTGTGCTGTATAACTCTAGGACCATCTATGACTTTCTGCTCCAATCTCCATTTCCCTACATGCCAACTCCATCCCTCTCCCTGGGAACAGTCTTGGATTAAGCCAGTCTCTTCACAACTTCAGTGTTACATTTCATCTCAAGGTAAGCTTCTGACCTCAAATCTGTGCCACCACTAAGATCACCTGTTCCCACCTCTGTAACATCACCCGACCTCACCCTGTCTTAGTGCATCTGCCGCTGAAACCCTCATCCCTGCTGTTGCTACCACCAGACTCGAATGACTATTCCAACACACTTTTTTTTATTCATTCTGGGGAAGTGGCCTTCGCAGGCTGGGCCAGCATTTATTGCCCATCCTGAGTTGCCCTTGACAAGGTGGTGGTGAGCTGCCTTCTTGAACCGCTGCAGTCCATGTGTGTTTGGATGGCTTCAGGTTTACGGAGGGAAGAATGTGGGAGCTGCACTGCGCTGATCTCCCACATTCTTCCCTCTGTAAACCTGAAGCCATCCAAACAGTTGCTGTCTATGTTTTCACTCGCAGTGAGTTCCATTCCCCTACCACCCCTCTGCTTCCTGAGCTGCCTTGGTTCCCGGTCAATAAACAACTTGTTTTTAAAATTCTCATCCTTGTTTTCAAATCCCAAATGAGGGTAGTGAAGTTGATGTAGTCTACATGGTCTACATCTCTCCCTATCTCTGCAATATCCTCCAGCCCCACAACCCTCTGAGATATCTGCACTGCTCGAATTTTCTATTTTAATCCACCATTAGTGACCATGCCTTCAGTACCCTCATCCCCAAACTCTCAAAATCTCTCCCTCTGTCTGCTACACCTTCCTCCTTTAAGACACTTGAATATTGCTAAAAAAAGAGACATTCTGTCACAGCTTTTTATCTTGTCCTCATCAGGACAAATGCAAGAACATCAAATTTCAAAGATTATCAGTCAGTCTCCTAATGTGACTCATTTACACTTGCTAGAAGCTACATATGCTGACGCACAGTGAACTGTCCTCTGCAGGCAGAAGGAACATGACCAGGGCCAGTGGATAATGCGTCTGCCTATGGATCCGAAGAATATAGACTTGACTACTACCTGGCTTGAGGATACTTGAGGAGGAGGGGGTGCCATAGTGGTATTTTCACTAGATGAGTATTCCAGAGACCCAGGGTATTGCTCTGGAAACCCAAGTTCAAATCACACCATGGCAGATGGTGGTGATGACCATGAAACCATTGCCAATTGTTGTAAAAACCCATCTGGTTCACTAATGTCCTTTCAGGAAGGAAATCTGTCATCCTTATCTGTCTGGTCTACATGTGACTCCAGACTCACAGCAATGTGGTTGGCTCTTAAATGCCCTCTGAACAAGGGTAATTTGGGATGGGCAATAATGGGCACATCCCATGAACAAGAAAAAGACATCGCACCTTGTGTTGAATTGAACAAAATCATGGGGGGGCAATAGCTCCATGGTAACGGCCAATCAGAGCTGACTAGCCAACCAATCACTTTTCTCATGCAGTATAAATTGTGGTTCCCTTTGAAATTTGATATTCTTGTGTCTGTCCTGATGAGTGCAAGTCGAAAAGCTTCTACAGCTTGTCTCTTTTTTCAGTAATAATCCAATTCTGTTGAAACAAGTGACTATTTAACACTGCTTCAAACTTTCCCCAAGCTTCTGGTCACCTGCCCTAATATCTCCTTCTGCCTCTGGGTGTCACACTTTGTTTTATAATTTTCCTGTGAAGCTCACTGGGATGATTTATGATGTTAATAGAAGTTGTTGTTGTTTCTGACTGTTACCCTGATCTCCTGTTTTACAACAACCCATTGATTTCACACCAAACTCTATCTCTGATTTATTGTCCCTCCTGCGGGTCATTCATCCGGGTTTCCTGCCTCTGTAAAGACGCATGCTTCCTGTTGGACCTTGCCCCTCACAAAGATGGCGGCCGTTAGCTGGGGCCTACTTCCGGAAAATAGACCTCAGCCGTCAGTTGACGTTTCGAGTCCTCATGACCCTTCAACAGAACCGTTCTGTTGAAGGGTCATGAGGATTCGAAACGTCAACTGTACTCTTCTCCGCCGATGCTGCCAGACCTGCTGAGTTTTTCCAGGTATTTCTGTTTCTGTTTTTGTTTTGGATTTCCAGCATCCGCAGTTTTTTGCTTTTAGACCTCAGCCGTCGTCCAGTTAAACGCGGGAAATATGGCTCCTATTGAGCGTTTGGGGCCGACACCGTGTGTTTATATAGCCTCCCAACCCACTCGCCGGCCCCATCCATGTTCACGGTTTTACTTTCAGCTCTGAATTCGCACTCGGTCTTTCTAAAACCCGCATTTTAACTCCGCTCGCTCGAGCTCACTTACCGTCTGTCCCAACGGACTGCGCATGCTCCATCTCAGAATGATTGACGGCAGCTGCGGACCAATAGGAAGAGGAGGGCGGGCCTGGAGGACCGTGGCGGAGCCGCTGGTCCTCCAACCAATCGGAACGAATGAGGGGGCGGAGCCGGCTGGGAGTGAAGCATGCGCAGTGTCGGTGAAAAATCGGGCTGAAGGTGGTCTGGTGAGAAAGAGCCGAGTGCAGGAGAGGAATGGAGCCGGAGGGTGGACTGGGAAGATTCACAAACACCCGGTGTAGGACTCCAAGCCCGGATTAGAAACTCCCGGAGCCAAGTTTACACCGAGTGTTTGGAAACTCCTTTTCCAGGGGGTTAGAAGGGGAGGATTTACACAAAGTAACTCAAACCCAGAGAAATGTTTGTCTCTTCTCCATTTCTATCCAGAACTGACAGGGATGGATTTTTAAATAATCTTTTTACAGGATTTTCAATGGGAAGGATTTGCAGACGGGAAATTCAAACCAAACGTCACATTAACATCTGACAGAGTCACTGGATTCATCAGAACCTGAATCTTATCGGACTTTGACTGTGGAAGGAAAAAGGTTTGTCTGTTCTGTTTGTCAGAAAAGGTTTCAGGTATCGATGTGACTGGATAGGCACCGAGATATTCAAAATCCAGGTTAGACCGCACCTGAACCACTGTAATAAAAATTTTAAAATGCTGGAAATACGCAGCAGCATACGGCAGCATCTGTGGAGAGAAACAGAGTTAGCGTTTCAGTTCAACATGACCTTTGATCAGAACAGGAATACCGTGTTCAGCTCTGGGCAGCACACCTTAGGAAGGATAGACTCTATTGGATTTAGTGGGAGTGCAGTGCAGATTTACCTGAATGATACCTGCACTCCAAAATTTAAATTATGAGGAGACAGTAAACAAATGAGTCTGAGTAATAACAGCACCGAAAGAAGCCATTCAGCTCATTGAGTTCAGCAAGCTTTCTAGAGCAATCCAACCTGTCCCATTCCCCTCCTGTATCTCCAAGGCCCTGCAAGTTTATTTCCCTCGACATCCAATCTCTATTTTAAATCACTGCTCATGTCTGCTTCCATCTGCCTCCTAGGCAGTGAGTTCTGGGCTATTACGACTCGCTGTGTAAAAAGTTCTTCCTGCATTTGCCCTGTCTATATTGTCCATAACCTTCAATCTAATCCTTGTACCATCAGCTAATGGTAGGACAGGCTCGAGGGGCTAAATGGCCAACTCCTCGAATCATAGAAACTTACAGCACACAAGGAGGCCATTCAACCCTTTGTGCTTGTGCTGTCGCTTTGAAAGAGCAGTTGTGTTTAGTCCCACACACCCTCTTTCTGTTTGTTACCCTGTAAGTTCCTCAATCTCAAATTCTTGTCAACTCCCTTTTAAAATTCCTGATAGAATCAGGTTCCAACACCTTTCCAGGTAGGGTGTTCCAGATCCTAACACCTCTCTGTTGGTTCAGAAACTGCTGAACTCGATGTTGAGTCCAGAAGGTTGTAAAGTGCCGAATTGAAAGATGAGCTGTTGTTCCTCGAGCTCCCATTGAGCTTCATTGGAACAGTGCAAGAGGCCAAAGACAGAGAGGTCAGAGTGGGAGTGGGGCGGAGAATTAAAATGACAAGTGACCGGAAGCTCAGGGTCAAGCTCACAGACTGAACGGAGGTTGTTCCACAAAGTGATCACCCAATCTGTGTTTGGTCTTCCCAATGCAGAGCAGATCGCATCATGAGCAGTGAATACAGTAACTAAACTGCAAGAAGTACAAATAAATCACTGTTTGGTTTCATTTTTCAAAACCTTGAGAACAGGCAGAAGAAAGATACTTAATTTGAAGAATAAAGGTTACAAAGTAAAGCAAGTGAATTATCAGAACATTAAATTCTACCCCAGTTACAGGGATTATTAACATCAGCAGAAACAAACCCCAACTTTCAGAATGAACGTGGTTCAGTCCTGAATGTGATTAACAGCCGCAATAACAGCAGAATCCAACCCCTGCTGTCACTTGTGAACTCGCTGGTTTCTCAGCAGTTGAATGATCAGTTAAATCCCTTCTCATACACGGAGCAGGTGAACGTCCTCTCCCCAGTGTGAACTCGCTGGTGTGTGTCCTGGAGATGATGGTTTTCCCATGCACCAGCTGCCCTTGTATTCTGGGTTCTGTGGGCTGAGAGTTGGGTTGATTCTGTCAACATTCTGCTTGGGTTGCAGATGTACATAGTCCATTTCCCATGCCCCATCTTTCTCTCCTCCCACATAGACCAGAGTCTAGTGTGGGCCCAGACTGGGTGGCAGGTTCCCTCCCCTGAAGGACATTATTGAACCAGTTGGGTTTTTATGACAATCCAGCAACTTTTATGGTCACTTTTTCCTAGTGCCGGCCCCACAAATTACCAGATTCATTCAAGTCAATTTCACAACCTGTCTATGTTTTTCTGGTTCTCTCTCATTCCCTTTGGTCTGTTTTCAATCAGTTTCACGGGGTATTAGAAGGGGAGGATTTGCAGTCGGGAAACTGAAGCCAAACATCACATTAGGATCTGAGAGTCGGTCAATATATCATAACCTGAATATCATTGGATTTTGAATATGGAAGGAAAAAGCACCATTCACAATGGGGAGAAACCGTGTTGTGTGTGTGGACCAGGCTTCAGCCGATCATCTGGCCTGTCAAAACATAAATACAGTAATAATTGAGAGAATCCATGGAAATGGGGGAAGGGGTCCTGTTACCAGCCTGATTTGGAAACTCATTGCCGCAGTTACACTTTGGAGAGACCATTCACCTGCTCCGAGTGTGGAATGCATTCCTCTCATTTATCCAACCTGCTGAGACACCAGCGGGTTCACACAGGGGAAAGACCTTTTAAATGTCCAGACTGTTGGAAGTGCTTCAGTTCTGGTGCCTAACTGCCTTTTTTATATTATTCATTCATGGGATGTGGGTGTCACTGGCTGGGCCAGCATTTATTGCCCAGAATGGCAGATTTCCTTCCCTAAAGGGCATTAGTGAACCAGATGGATTTATTTTACAACAATAAACAACAGTTACATCAGATATTTAATTCCAGATTTTTATTGAATTTAAATTTCACCTTTTACATTAATAATCAGTATCCAATTACATGAATAACATGATTCCAAATGCATTAACAAGTAGGCTGCCTATTGCATCAATAATCAGGATGTGAATACATTAATAATCAGAATTATTTCAATGAACTATCAGATTCCTATTGAATCAATAATCAGGGTCCTATTACATTATAGTCATTTGCTAATTGTGTCAATAATCATGATCTGATAAGATTAATAATCAGGATGCTAGTATATTGATAATCAGAGTCCAAACATTAATAATCTGTTAAAAATCACCCCCAGCACCCTCCCCCCCGCACCCACCTCCTGCTCAACAACTCTCACACCCCTCAACAAATTTCAATCTGGGGTCACATGAAGCTGAGTCATTAAAATGGGGTCACACTGGGAAAAATTTTGGGAAGCACTGATTTAATCCAATCCCTTTCTCAACTTTAACTGCACATATCTCCTTACTTATCTCATCATTCAATGTCACATCTCCCTGTTCTATTTCCCTGACAGAAGTTATTATTATTCGTGTTGATCAGCTCTCGTTGTGGGTTCTTGTTTACAATGTTGGTATCTGTTTCACTTCATTCTTCATCCTGAAACTGTCAGAGATTCTGCCATCAGCCTGTACAGTACACGGCCTGTTGTCATGAAAGGAGTGGATGATACTGAGCAGCTTTGGTGGACAGTCAAGTTTCTCCAATATCTTCTACATTCCTGCCCTGCTGATGGAGTTGAATTCTTTAGTGAGATCTAGTAAAGTAAGGTAAAGAAGTTTATCCTGTTCCCTACACTTCTCTTGTAGCTGGTGTATAGAGAAGATCATGTCCACTGTAAATCTGCCAGCACAGAAACCGCACTGTGCTTCTGGATACACTCGGTCTGCAAGTAGATGGAGTCTTTCAAGCCTGACCTGAGTGAAGGTCGTCCCTGTGATGCTGAGGAGTGAGATGTCTCTGTAGCTGTGGCAATCTCCTCTGTCCCCTTTCTTTTTGTACATTGTGATCATTCTTGCATTACTCGTGTCCTGTGGAATGGATCCTACCTCCCAACAGAGAAGGAGAAGGTCATTAAGGTGCGGCAGTAATAATATTGTCAGACCATCAACCTGGACATGACTAACAGCAGAATCCAACCATTACAGTCACTTGAAAGTTCGCTTTCTGAGCAAATATCATGACTGAGTGAATCCCTTCCCACACCCAGAGTAGGTGATTGGTCTCTTCCCAGTGTGAACTCGTTGGTGTGCACTGAGGACAGAAGAAGGCTGGAATCTCTTTCCACAGGAAGTGCAGGTGAATGGCTTCCCCTCAATGTGACCTCGCTGGTGGCTCAGCAGACTGAATGACTGATTGAATCCCTTCCCACACATGGAGCAGGTGAATGGCCTCTCCCCGGTGTGAACATGTTTGTGTGCACTGAGATTAAGTGGAGATGTGAACCTCTTTCCACAGGAAGTGCTGCTGAATGGTCAGCACTCAGAGTGAATTTGCTGATGTAACATGAGTCTGACTGACCGAGTGAATCTCTTCCCACACAGAGCAGGTGAATGGTCTCTCCTCAGTGTGAATTTTCTGGTGTGTCAGCAGATTGGATAACTGAGTGAATCCCTTCCCACATACAGAGCAGGTGAATGGTCTCTCTTCAGTGTGAATTCGCTGCTGTATCATGAGGCTGGATGACTGAGTGAATCCCTTCCCACACACAGGACAGGTGAATGGCTTCTCCCGTGCGGGAATGCTTTGATGGTATCTCAACAGGGGTGGATAATTGAATCCCTTCCTACAGTCCCCACATTTCCACAGTTTCTCCATGGTGCCACTGTCCTTTAGTTTCTCCAGTTTGGACAATCAATTAAAGCCTTGTCCACACACAAAACACATGCATGGCTTCTCCCTGCTGTTAATGTGATGTTTCTTCAGGCTGTGTAACTGGTTAAAGCGTTTTCCACAGTCAATTCACTCCAATGTGTGTGTGCGTCTTGGTGCCTTTCCAGTCACACTGATGTTTGAAATATTTTCCCTCCGACAGAATAGACAAACAGTTCTCCTTGCATATTCAAAGGCTGATTCAGGTCCTGATGAATCGAGTGACTCTGTCAGATGTGGATGTCATATTTGGCTTGAGTTTCCCGTCTGTAAATCCTCCCCTTCAAATTACCCTGTAAAATGTGTTTACAAAAGTCATCACAGGCTATAAATTCTGAACAAGCAATTCTAATTTTCATCCAACATTTCTCCTCCTTTGCTCCCCCAAAGCTGTCCCACACACAGTTGCTTCTCCTGTGCTGAAATCCAAACACATCATACCATCTCAACCATTTATTTCCTCTACTCCGAGATTGATCCCTCTCTCTGCTGTAGCTGGATTCAGTTCTCCAGCCCCTGTGTGAAGAGTGAGAATAAAATCAAAGAATCAATCATTTCTCTGAAGAAGAGTCAAACGGACTCTGAACATTAACTCTGTCTTTCTCTCCACAGAAGCTGTCAGACCTACTGAGTATTTCCAGCATTTTTTGATATTGTGTCAGGTTTCCAGCATCTGCAGTATTTTGCCTGAATCAATCATTTCTCCCCTGGTCACTGGGACCATGAAGCCCCGCCCACTCTCTGTTGCGTCACCAAGATGGCCGCACATTCTCCCTGATCGCCGCTGGAACAAGGTGGCGGCCGCTAACCTGGGCCTGCTCGCGGGTAAAAGCCTCGGAGCTGCAGGATTGTATTGGGGTTTGTGGGTTTTAATGAACCCTCCCCGCCCACCCGCCGGTTCCCCGCCCGCACGCCTCTTACCGGCTGCCGAGCGACAACAAGCGACTCACCATCGTCATCACTTAACCTACGCATGCTCGGAACACTGGGCGGCGCTGCGCATGCGCACATGTCACGTGTTGTCGAGATAGGGGACATCTTCCATCGCGGGGAATGCTGGGTAATATCCCTGCCATTGGAGCTCCCCAATCGTTTATAATTATTCCTAACATATAACATAATGTGAAAGCACGAAATGCTGGAAAAACTCAGCAGGTCTGGCAGCATCTGTGGAGAGAGAAACAGAGTTAACGTTTCGAGCCTGTATTACTGTACGTATTTCAGATTTCCAGCATCCGCAGTGTTTTGTGTTTTTAATTATTTATTCACTGTTACTGAGTCTGCGTTCGTCCCCGCTCATCTTCCTGAAGCTGAACCGCACATGCTCCGGGCATGCAGCCGGCCATCAGGTGGGGCGAGGGGTGTGTGGTGGGGTTGGGGGTTTTCTCACGCCTGCGCAGTTCTGCTGTTCTGATGGTGCTGGGCTGTATTTACCCCCTCAACATATTCTGCGTAGGTTGATCGCCATTTATCTTATACAATTTAATATATGTAGAGGAAATTCATGGGTCATAATCGCAGAAAAGTAGAATGGTATAAAGCAGTGAACATTATCCACTCCCACTCCCTCCTGGTCTCTTGCAAAATGAATATATTCATCGTGATAATTCATTTGATTATATTGGAATGGGTTTCTTTTAAAAATACGTCATTTTTATCTCTTTACATTTTCCTAACTCAGGTTCATTGTCTCAATTCATTTCTTCCTCCCAATCCCTGAGCTCCATCAGTTGTTGCTAAGAGGTGTTAGATTGTGATGCAAACCAACAGGAAGAGAAGCTCAGAGGCTGTCGGACCAAGGGAGCAGTGAGTTCTGGAACAAATCGCGGGTCTGGAGGGATGGACCTGTGTTGACTAATCAAGTGAGTCAGTCTGAACCCCTAGTAAAGAAATTTATCTTTTCAAAATTAACTCGAGATTTCTTTTATTAATAAATCAGTTCAATATTTATCAGTATTTTGTTTTTTCTGGAGTTCCCATTATGAGTTTCAAACACTTCAGTACCAAGTGGTTCAGATTTTTAAAGATCATTCATTGCCCTTTTTCCATGTTGCTGTTAATTAAAGATACCGAGATTGATTCCCCCTCACTCTGCATCCATTTGTGATATTTAGATGAACAAACTCTCACCCTTCTGCACATTCATTGTTTAAAAGGGCATCTATCTGTTCTGTTAGTTGTGAAGCACACAGTGCACTGGGGCTGGTGTCTGTTGGCTGAAGCCTTTAAAATTCTTATTCTTCTGTTCAATTCTCTCCACTACCTCGCCCACCCCTGTCTCTTTGAACTTCTGCTAGTCTCCAACTCTTAAAAAGGAGAGACTGTTTCCAGTGCCAGAGGGATTGGTAAGGAGGCAGCTCAAGCTTAAGATAATTGGAAACATTAGAAGATATGACATGAGATATATCATTCTGCATTGATTTCTTATGATCTAGAATTCAATACCTGAAATGGTGGTGTAAGCAAATTCAATCATCACTTTCAAAACTGATAAATTCTTCAATTGGAAAATTTTGGACACCTGGGGGAAAGGGCAAGAAAGTGGAGCCAGCACAGACACGATGGGCTGAATGGCCTCCTTAAGAGCTGTATCAGTCTCTGATTTTAAAAACTCACCGTTCCTCTAATTCCAGTTTCTTACTCACCAAAATCCTGCTCACTGATGTTCAGTTTGGGTTCCAGCAGGGCCACACAACTCCTGATTTCATTACAGCCTTAGTCAAAACATGGACCAAAGAGCTGAATTCCGGAGGTGAGGTGAGAATGATGGCCATTAAAATCATGGCAGCATTTGACTGATTATGGCAATTCAGGTCCCCCAGTAAAATTGTACGCAATGGAAATCAGGATGGGAAACTCTGGAGTAATACCTCACTCAAAGGAAGATGGTTGTGGTTGTTGGAGGTCAATTATTTCAGTCCCAAGACACCACTGCAGGAGTTCCTCAGGGTAGTTTCCTCGGACCAACCATCTTCAGCTGCTTCATCAATCTCCATTCTTCCATCATAAGTCAGACTCTGAAATATATCGGCATTCCTTCAGTCACTGAATCAACATCTTGGAATTCCTTTCCTAGCAGTCACTTCTGAACTCCCTGATGTCTCAGCTGGTGGGATGATTGGGTGAATCCCTTCCCACACTTAGAGCAGGTGAATGGTCTCTCCCCAATGTGAACCTGTGGACTGCAGCAACTGATCATATTGCCCATCAACTAAAATATTTTGCACTTCCGGGGTCCGTATCCCTCTATTCCCATCCTATTCATGTATTTGTCAAGCTGCCACTTAAACACCACTATTGTATCCAGACACTCACTACCCTCTGCGTAAAAAACTTGCCCCGCACATTTCCTCTATAGTTTTCTCCTCTCACCTTAAATCTATGTCCCCTAGTAATTGACTCTTCCACCCTGGGAAAAAGCTTCTGACTATCTACTTTGTCCATGCCACTCATAATTTTGTAATCTTCTATCAAGTCGTCCCTCAATCTCCGTCGGTCTAGTGAGAACAATCCGAGTTTCTCCAACCTCTCCTCATAGCTAATAGCATCCTGGTAAACCTCCTCTGCACCCTCTCCATATCCTTCTGGTAATGTGGCGACCAAAATTGCACGCAATATTCTAAGTGTGGTCTAACCAAGGTTCTATACAGCTGCAGCATGATTTCCAAGCTTATATACTCAATACAACCGCCGATGAAGGCAAGCATGCCATATGCCTTCCCGACTACCTTATCCACCTGCGTTTCCACTTTCAGTGACCTGTGGACCTGTACACCCAGATCCCTCCGCCCATCAGTGCACTTAAGGGTTCTGCCATTTACCGTATAATTCCTGCCTGTATTAGACCTTCCAAAATGCATTACCTCGCATTTGTCTGGATTAAACTCCATCTGCCATTTCTCCGCCCAAGTCTCCAACTGATCTATATCCCGTTGTATCCTTTGACAATTCTCTTCACTATCTGCAACTCCTCCAACCTTAGTGTCGTCTGCAAACTTACTAATTAGCCCAGTTACATTTTCCTCCAAATAATTTATGTATACTACAAACAGCAAAGGTCCCAGCACTGATCCTGTGGAACACCACTAATACCAGCTCTCCATTCAGAAAAGCACCCTTCCACTGCTACCCTCTGTCTTCTATGACCAAGCCAATTCTGTATCCATCTTGCCAGCTCACCTCTGATCCCATGCGACTTTATCTTCTGTACCAGTCTGCCATGAGGGACCTTGTCAAAGGCCTTACTGAAATCCATGTATATAACATCCATTACCCTTCCATCGTCGATCATCTTTGTCATTTCCTCGAAAAACTCAATCAAGTTAGTGAGACACGACCTCCCCTTCACAAAATCATGCTGCCTCTCACTAATATGACCATTTGCTTCCAAATTGTAGTAAATCCTGTCACGAAAAATCTTCTCCAATAATTTCCCTACCACTGACGTAAGGCTCACCGGCCTGTAATTTCCTGGATTATCCCTGCTACCCTTCTTAAACAATGGAACAACATTGGCCATTCTCCAGTCCTCTGGGACCTCACCCGTAGCCAGTGAGGGTACAAAGATTTCTGTCAAGGCCCCAGCAATCTCCTCCCTTGCCTCCCTCAGTACTCTGGGGTATATCCCATCTGGCCCTGGGGACTTATCCACCTTAATATTCTTCAAGACGCCTAACACCTCCTCTTTTTTGATCTCAACATGATCCAGGCTATCTACACACTCTTCCCTCGACAAATCAACCGCTAAGTCCTTCTCTTTGGTGAATACTGATGAGAAGTATTCATTTAGTATCTCTCCCATTTCTTCTGGCTCCACACACAGATTTCCACCTCTGTTCCTGAGTGGACCTACCCTTTCCCTGGCTACCTTCTTGCTTTTTACATAAGTATAAAAGGCCTTGGGATTTTCCTTAATCCTGGTTGCCGGTGACTTTTCATGACCCCTTTTATCCCTCCTGACTCCTTGCTTAAGTTTCTTCCTACTTTCTTTATATTCTCCACAGGCTTCATCTGTTCCCAGCCTTCTAGCCCTTACGAATGCTTCCCTTTTCTTTTTGACTAATCTCACAATATCCTTCGTTAACCAAGGTTCCTGAAACTTGCCATGCTTATCCTTCATCCTAGCAGGAACATGCCGGTCCTGAATTCTTATCAACTGGCGTTTGAGAGCCCCCCACATGTCAGTTGTTGATTTGCCCTCAAACATCTGCCTCCAGTCTAGATTCCTCAGTTCCTGCCTAATATTGTTATAATTTGCCTTCCCCCAATTAAGCACCTTAACCCGAGGACTCCTGTTATCCTTATCCACCAGTACCTTGAAACTTACTGAATTATGGTCACTTTTCCCAAAATGCTCCCCTACTGAAACTTCGACCACCTGGCCGGGTTGATTCCCTAATACCAGGTCCAGTATTGCCCCTTCCCTAGTTGGACTATCTACATATTGTCTTGGGAAGCCCTCCTGGATGCACCTTACGAATTCTGCACCTTCCAAACCCCTAGCACTAAGTGATTCCCAGTCAATATAGGGAAAGTTAAAATCACCCACCACAACAACCCTATTGGTTTTACATCTTTCCAAAATCTGCTTACATAACTGTTCCTCAATCTCCCGCCGGCAATTGGGAGGCCTATAGTAAACCCCCAATATTGTGACTGCACCTTTCCTATTCCGGAGCTCTGCCCATATGCTGCTATTAACACCTGCATTTGTCTTTAATAGTATCATTATCACTCCCTTTGTGTTCTGTCCAGGACATCTTAGTCATTTACTCAATCCTGACCTCCAACCAATCCTTGACCTTCTATTTTGCTCCAGTAACCCACCCCATCGCCCCACCCCCACCGCCTCCATTTTCAGCAGCATAAATTCCATCACATTTCGACCTCTTCAGCTCTGTAGAAGAGTCATATGAACATATGACGAATTAGAAGCAGGAATAGGCCACTCGGCCCCTCGAGCCTGTTCCACCATTTAATAAGATCATGGCTGATCTGATTGTAATCTCAACCCCGCATTCCTGCCTACACCCAATAACCTTTCACCCTCTTGTTAATCAATAATCGATCTTCCTCTGTCTTAAAAATATCCAAAGACTCTGCTTCCAACACCTTATGAGGAAGAGAGTTCCAAAGACTCATGACCCTCTGAGAGAAAAACAAATTCTCCCCATCTCTGTCTTAAATGGGCGACCCCTCATTTTTAAACAGTGACCCTTGGTTCTAGATTCTCCCACAAGGAAACATTCTCTCCACATCCACCCTGTCAAGACCGCTCAAGACTCAAAATGATAACTCTGTTTGTCTCTCCAGAGATCCTAACAGACCTGCTGAGCTTTTCCAGCATTTTCTGTTTTTATTTAGATTTCCAGCATCTGCAGAATTTTGCTTTTATTTCAGGTATGAGAGGAGATAGAAGAGAAAATAAAGAAAGTTGTGAGTTCATGACTCGAACAAGGGACAACTTTAGAGACAGTTTGTCCCGGTGGGCTAGTGGAAGGGAGGGAAGCAGCAGAGGCAGCTGATCAGATTGTCTTAATCTTAGTGACAAAGAAGCTGCATGAAATCCTCACACTTTTTGTTGGAAGTGAGGATGGAGGAGACAGGGAAGAGGGAGAGCCCTTCAAAAGGAACTAACTTGTGTTCGAGACTAAAAACATTCACCACACTGTACTTCACACAAAGCTGATTTATTTTACTTTATCCAGAGTATTGACATCTGTAACTGGGCTGGAGTTTATTAACATCAACAGAAACAGACCCGAATGAACATGGTTCAGTCCTGGATATGATTGACTGCAAAATACAATCACTGCAGTTTCTTGTGAACTCGCTGATGTCTCAGCAGGTGAGATGAAAGCGTGAATCCCTTCCCACACTCGGAGCAGGTGATTGGCCTCTCCCCAGTGTGAACTCCCTTGTGTCTCAGTAGGTGTGATAACCGAGTGAATCCATTCCCACACTTTGAACAGGTGAATGGCCTCTCACCGGTGTGAATTCGCTGGTGTCTCAGCAGCGTGGATGACTGATTGAATCCCTTCCCACACTCGGAGCAGGTGAATGGTCTCTCTCCAGTGTGACTGCGCCGATGAATTTCCAGCTCAAATGGGGAAAAGAATCCCTTCCCACAGTCTCCACATTTACAGGGTTTCTCCCCAGTGTGACTGCGCTTGTGTCTTGACAGGCTAGATGATTGATTGAAGCCTTGTCCACACAGAGAACACGTGTACGGTTTCTCCACACGATGAATGGTGCTTTTTCCTTCCATGTTCAAAATCCAATGATATTCAGGTTACAATAGATATAGAAAACCTGTCAGGTCTTGATGTGCTGTTTCAAGTTCCTAACTGCACATTTTCCCCTTCTATTACCCTGTGAAATTGATTTAAAACAGAAAAAATGGAGTGAGAGAGAACCCACAAAAAGACAAAGGCAAGTTGTGAAATTGAGCTGAATGAATCTGGTAATTTGTGGGGCTGGCACTAGGAAAAAGTGACCATGAAAACTGCTGGATTGTCATAAAAACCCAACTGGTTCACTAATGTCCTTCAGGGAAGGGAACCTGCCACCCGGTCTGGGCTCACTCAGGACACTGGCCTCTATGGGAGGAGAGAGAGGGGGAGAGAGGGTGTTTATGTATAACTCGATCCAACCTTTGACAAAACCATCCAAACCCTCCATTTCCAATTTCCTCCATTTAAATATTGGGAAGACTGAAGTCATTGTCTTCAGTCCCCACTACAAACTCCACTTCTTAGCCACGGACTCCATCCCTCCCCCTGACAACTGTCTGAGACTGAACCAGACTGCTCACAACCATGGTGAAGTATTTCACCCCAAGATGAGCTTCCAACCACATATCCACATCATCACCAAGACCACCTATTTCCACCTCAGTAACATCGTCCGACTCCACCCCAGTCTCAGCTCATCTGCTGCTGAATCTCATCCATTCCTTTGTTACCTCGAGACTTAACAATCCTAACACATTCCCGGCCAGCCTCCCACATTCAGCCTCCCTGTAATCTTGAGGTCATCCAAAGCTCTGCTGCCCATGTGCTTACTCGCACCAAGTCTTGTTCACCCATCACCCCTGTGCTCACTGACCCAGAAGGCTCCGGGATAAGAAACAACAAAACTATCAAATTCCCATCCTATTTTCCAATTCATCCATGGCTCCTCCCGATCTCTGTAATCTCCTTCGGCCTCACAACCCTCCGAGATATCTGCACTCCTCTATTCCTAGCTTTCTGAGCATCCCTGATTTGAACTGATCTAACTTTGTTGGCTGCACCTTCAGCTCCAGGCCCATGAGCTGTGGAATTTGCTCCTTGAACATCTCCAACTATCCACCTTGCTTTCCTCCTTTAAGATATTCCTTAAAACTAACCCCGCTGGCCAATCTTTGCTCCTTATGTGGCTCAGTGTAAATGTTGCTTTTGAACATTTCTGTGAAACATCTTGGATCATTCTATTACTCAAAAGGAGCTATATAAGTACAAATTATTGTTGTTGATTTGGGCATATATTACTGTTCCTTCATCATCTGCAGCTGGAAAGATATCAGATGCACTGGAGTCAGTGAAAAATCTCCCAGTTGAGGAAATACCCGGGGAGCGGGATGATGTTACCGTTTAATTGTTGTTGTGTGATGATGTCACCGCGTAATTGTCGATGTGTGATGATGTCACACACACGGACACAGAACATCTGGGTCTGTGGTCACCACAAATTGTGAAGGATGTGAGGGTCCTTGAGAGGGGGCAGAGGAGATTTAACAGAATGATTTGAGAGATGAAGGATTTTAGTTGCATGGTTAGGTTGGAGAAACTGGTGTTCTCTTTCAACCAAAGTAGATTGAGGGGAGGTTTGATAGAGGTGTACAAGATTATGACTGGTTTACATCAGGAAGTTAAAGAAAAGCTGTTCCCATTCGCTGATTGTAAAAGGATTATAGACACAGATTTAAGATTTGGGGCAAGGTCTAAAGGGAAGATGTGTGGAAGACATTTCAATGACCTGGAACTCAACACTTACACTCAGAGTGCGATAATATCCAGGTCCTGATGAATCGAGTGATTCTCCCAGACTTTGATGTGGTGTTTCAATTGAGTTTCCTGTCTGAGAACCCCCTTCCATTATCCTGTAAAAAGGAGATTAAAAAACCATCACTGTCAGTCAAGGGTAGAAATTGAGAACAAACAGTTCTCCTGCTTTGAGTTTGTTGTGTGTAAATCCTCTCTTAACCCCAGGTAAAAGGAGTTTCCAAAATCCATCACTGTTAGTCCAGTACATAAATTCAGAAAGAACAAACATTTATCTTGGTTTGAGTTTGCTGCATGTAAATCCTCCTCTTCTAACCCCTGTAAAAGGAGTTTCCAAAATCCACCCCTGTCAGTCCCTGATAGAAATTCACAACAAAAACAAAAATAGCTGGAAAAACTCAGCAGGTCTGACAGCATCTGCGGAGAGGAATACGGTTAATGTATCGAGTCCGTATGACTCTTCATCAGAACTAAGGAAATATAGAATGAGGTGAAATATAAGCTGGTTGAGGGGGGTAGGACAGGTAAAGCTGGATAGAGGGCCAGAGATAGGTGGAGGCAAAGAAGAGATTGCCAAAGATGTCATAGACAAAAGGACAAACGGGTGTTGATGGTGGTGATATCAGCTAACGAATGTGCTAATGGGGTCATTGAGAGTAGAAAGCAGGACGAGCAAGTGACAGATGGCCCTAGTGGGGGTGGGGTGGTGGGATGGGATCGAAATAGGCTAAAAGGTAGGGATAAAACAATGGATGGAAATAAATTTAAAAATAATGGCAATAGGTGGGAAAAGAAAAATATATTTTAAAAATTATTATAAATTATTGGAAAACGGGATCAGAAAGGGGGTGGGGATGGAGGAGAGAGTTCATGATCTAAAGTTGTTGAACTCAATGTTAAGTCTGGAAGGTTGTAAAGTACCTAGTCGGAAGATGAGGTGCTGTTCCTCCAGTTAGCGTTGAGCTTCATTGGAAAATTGCAGCATGCCAAGGACGGGATTGAGAGCAGGGTGGTGTGTTGAAATAGCAAGCGACAGGGAGGTCATGGTCATGCTTGTGGACAGACTGAAGGTGTTCCACAAAGTGGTCACCCAGCCTGCGTTTGGTCTCTCCAATGTAGAGGAGACCGCATTGGGAGCAGCGAATGCAGTAGACCAAATTGAAGGAAGTGCAAATGAAATGCTGCTTCACTTGAAATGCACAACATTCTCTCCTCCTGCTACCCGGACCTGGATGTCCGCGCATGCGCCCTGCTGCAAACTGCCCCCTATAAAGATGGCGGCCATTACCCCGGGCCTGGCGAAGGGAGATATCCAGACTTTTGGCCCTTTCTCTGCAAACACAAGACCTTGTTATTTGGGGTCTGCGGCCTGCACCGTGTCTTTATGAAGCCTCCCTGCCCATTCCTCCTCACACACCCACTAACTCTGTTAGTTTGCTCCCATCGACATTCTCTCACCCGCTCTGAGCAGCTTCAGTCACAGACCAGCACTGCGCATGTTCATTAAAAGGAACGCAATGCGCATGCCCCAGCATACCCAGAAAAGCGCATGCGCAAAGAATTTCTGTTGTGAGGATAGGGCACATTCTGTCCCGCAGTGAAAGCTGGGTGAGTGCCCCGCCATTGAAAGTCCGAATTGTAGAATGTCTTCATCCTGCAGTCAGAATACGATCGGTGCCATAGGGGCAAGACATAAAATTGTTAAATCAATTGATGCAACGGCCATATTGCTCCAAGATCCACCACAATTCTCTCCTGGATGTAATGAACAGCAGAACAAACCCCTACAGTTAGATCTGAACTCAGTGGAGTCTCAGCAGATGGGGTGAGCTGCTGACTTCCCCCTCTCCCCTGCGCTGTACATGGATCATTTAAGCCGTGTCTTGTCAGTAGCAAAGCTCTGATTGTGGATCAAATCCAATGAAATTTTAAAGTTGGAGTGTTAACATTTGGGCTAACTGAATAAAGCCCTTTACACACGAGAAGTATCTGAATGATCTCCCACCAGCGAGGCTGTGATGCTGTGTCAGTAATTGAGATTATAGAGCAAACCCCTTTCCACTTCCAGGTGGTGAACAATCTGTTCATAATGTCAGTTTACCTACACGTTTTCAGCTCAGACATGGATCTGGAAATCTACTGGTAATTGGATCCACATTCTTAACACTGCATAAGCACAAGGAGCAGGAGTAGGTCATTAGGTCCCTAAAGCCTGTTCCTCCATTTAATAAGATCTTGGCTGATCTGATAGTAACCTGAAACCTGTACCCCGTGTACCCCCGATAACCTATCACCCCCTTGCTTACAAAGAATATATCCACCTCTGCCTTAAAAATATTCAAAGACTCTGCTTCCACACCCTTTTCAGGAAGAGGGTTCCAAAGCTTCACGGCCCTCTGAGAGAAAATAAAATTTCGCCTCATCTCTGTTTTAAATGGGCGACCTCTTATTTTTAAACAGGGCCCCCAGTTCTCGAATCTCCCACAAGAGGTAACGTCCTCTCCACCTCCACCCTGTCAAGAACCCTCAGAATCTTTTACGTTTCACTAGTCAGGTAAAGAGAAGCAAAATACTGCAGATGCTGGCTATCTGAAATGATAACAGAAAATGCTGGAATTCTCAGCAGATCTGGTGGCGTCTGTGGAGAGAGAAACATCGTTTTCGTTTCAGACCTGTAACCTTTCGTCAGAACTGCACTGCATCTGATCCGTTAATTATGCCTCTCCACTCAAAGATGCTGCCAGTTGTGGTCAGGAAACTCAAGAAGAAAAAGAAAATCCCCTTTGTGGAATGGAATCCAAGGAGAATGAAGGGTGAACTGTCCCATTGACCAGAGACAGTAAAAACACCCTTCCCTTCTTCAAGACACTGGAACATTGACTCTGATGTTATCTATGAAATTAACTGACCAGAGACCTTGAAAGGATTCTTGTTACTGCACATCAGGAATTCAAACCTTAATATCGGCTTCAGGACAATCAGAATACTTGGTAACAGACAAGACACTGAAAGACTCGAAGGGAGATGGCACCGGTTGTAGGAAAGCTGGTTCCCGGTGACATGGATGTGTCTGCAGTGGGTGGGATCAGACTGTTTCCATGTATCCACAATGAATGTCCCAACCTTTATTTTGGAAAAGTAAACTTGATAGAGAAAGATAGTCATCTGGGTAGCAGCAACCTGAAGATTACACTTACTGACACCCTGGTTGGGATATCTTGTAGGCTGAACTTGCCTAAGTCTCTGTGGTGCCACTAAAAATAGCATAGAGCCTTTCCCCTATGGCAGATGTTAAGCTAACTGGTCTGCAGTTTCGTGCTTTCTGTCTCCCTCACTTTTTGAGCCGAAGTATTTCATTTGCTGTTTTCCAATCTCATGGAATCTTGCCCAAATATAGGGAATTTGGAAAATTAAAACAAATGCATCAAATATCTCCATCAGGACCCGGGGGCTTGTGAACCCGCACATCCAACAATTTACTCGGTACCACTTCCCTGGTGATTGTAATTTTCTTGAGTTTCCCTCACTTCATTTCCTGATTTACAGCTAAATCTGGGATGTTACTTGTCTCCTCTGAACTGCGCAGGCACCTGGCTGGAATATTAAGCTGTGACGTCATGGAGCAGCACTTTGGGTCTTTGTTTTGAAGAAATGGAATTCGGCTGTTCTCATTAGGAATGCTGGAGACAGACTGATCAACAATGTCATCATCAAATGGCACAGCGCAGTAAGAGGACCTTCTACCCATCATTTCTATGCCCAATCTTTTTACAAAGAGCCTCCTCATTCATCCGATTTCCCTTCCTTCTCTGCAAAACACCGATTTCTCCCCTCTCAACTCATTCTCCAATTTCACTTTGAAAATACTGATTTAATAAAAATGATATTGAAAGATGAGAAGGAGCTTCTACAATGCCCAGTCTGCTAAATTCTGTGGCGTTAACAAAGCTTCCTTGACCCAATGACACCAAGAATTGCACTTAAGATTATTACATAGTTTTTGAACAAAAAAAAAATACTTAAACTGTTGATTTTGATTTAAATTTTTTAATCAAGTTTATTCCGATCCAGCGTCTCTTCATTTTTCTCAGTCGATATATACAATCTAATTCCTCTTGCTGTACAACCTGTTGCAGAGGCTGTATTAGAAAAGAGGGAAAGGTTTGCTACAGCTATACAAAGCCCTTGTTAGGTCACAACTGGAGGACTGTATAATTCTGGGAACGGCACCTTATAAAAGATCAATATTTGCCTTGAAAGTTTCAGAGGAGCCACATTGATTAAGTTGGTGGGTTTTGGAAAGAGGAAGTTGTACATCTGCAACTATTACATTGGGGACACCAAACACAGACTGGGTCACCACTTTGCAGAACACCTTCAGTCTGTCCGCAAGCATGACCCAGGCCTTCCTGTTGATTACTATTTCAACACACCGCCCTGCTCTCATGCCCACATGTCCGTCCTTGGCCTGCTGCATTGTTCCAGTGAAGCCCAACACAAACTGGAAGAACAGCACCTCGTCTTCCGATTAGGCACTTAGCAGCCTTCCAGACTTAACATTGAGTTAAACAACTTCAGATCATGAACTCTCTCCTCCATTTTCACCCTTTTTAAAATCCCTTTATAAAATGTATTTTATTTACTTATTTTTTATTCATTTATTCATTATTTCAATCCCCTTTTTATCCCCTTTTTAATCCTTTTTTCCCAACTACCTCCCTCTCCCCCCACCCCACCCAAACTCCAAAAGCGCCATCTGTTACTTGTTCCACGTTTTTTCACAGAGTGCTGACCCTTGTTCTGCTATTCACACATTCTGCTTTCTTACTTTTATGCAACTATCAGCACCTGCTTCAGCCCTCACCACTACCATTAACACTCCCTTTTTCTTGCGTCCATGACACCTTTGTCAGTCTCTCCTTAGCCCCCACCTCTCGCTGACCTTCTACCCAGCTTCACCTGCTCTACCCTCCCCGCCCCCTCCCCACCCTGCCCCACTTGAACAGTATAAACCCCATCACTTTTTACTTCTCTTCAGCTCTGAAGAGGGGTCATATGGAATCGAAACATTAACACTGTTTCCCTCTCCACAGATGTTGTCAGACCAGCTGAGCTTTCCCAGAATTTTCTGTTTTTATAATATATAAGAGGTACTTGGCTAATCAGATGGCAGACGGAGGAAAATGTAGCAAAAACTGTAGTAACTCACTTGGTCGTAAAAGTAATTTTTAAAATGCAACAAAGCAGAACATGTTTCAAAAGGTGAAAAAGTTGTGTGTTGATGTGCAAAGAGACTTGGCTGTGCTTGTACAAGGAAGACAGGAAGTTGTATTAGTTCCTGCAGCAGAATTTATTAGCGTGTTCGAGCAACTGAAAATTTGGTAGTTCAAAACCACTCAGTGACCAAACTTCTGACTCCACCCCCCATCAACACTCATTGTCATATGGATCCGGGTTGTCAATGGCAGCAGGAAAGTTTTCCACAAATGCTGCCAGTTCTAATGTTCTGCAGTGAGATTCCAACCAGAGAATCTTCTGCGTGTAAAGGAAATGTGATAACTACGAGGCTACAAAAGCAACATGCAGCTCCTTGCAGAATATCAAACTGTGCTGTCTTATTGCACTTCAGGACCTTGTTTTGTGGAAGTATAATTCAGCAGAAAACCTTAGCCATGCGGCAGAGAAATTAATCTAACATTAGAATCATCAGGTGACAGAGCACATCAACACACATTGTCATTCAACACCGCACACATGTGCGAACAACCTTACAGCAAATCCGCCCTCATCTTTCCCTCTTTTTTCCGAGCCATACATTTTTCAGAATATCATTCAAAACCTGGAGAAGTATAAATGTCACTTTGTTTTGAGAAGATGCATCCAGTTACTATTTAACAACAAACTGGAACGATGCAACCTTTCCTCACATTTAATTCTGTTAATGCTTCTACTCCTTTTCGAACGGGAAAACTTTCCGTGTGTGAGAGACCGTGATCCCCATTACCCTACACAAACCCTGCAATGTAGCGGGAACCTTTCCATGTGTGAGAGACCGTGATCCCTATTACCCTACACAAACCCTGCAATGTAGCGGGGAAACTTTCCGTGTGTGAGAGACCGTGATCCCTATTACCCTACACAAACCCTGCAATGTAGCGGGGAAACTTTCCGTGTGTGAGAGACCGTGATCCCTACTACCCGACACAAACCCTGCAATGTAAAGAGCCTAATTTAACACACAGAAGGCAGAGAGTTGGGATTTTTCAGGTTGGAAAGACGTAACTAGTGGAGTGCCACAAGGATCAATCCTAGGGCCTCAATTATTTACTATCTATATTAATAACTTGGAGGAGAGGGCAGAGCGTAATGTATCCAAATTTTATGACGATACAAAAATAGGTGGGAGTGCATTTTGTGATGAGGACATAAGGAATCTGCAAGGGGGGATAGATAGGTTGAGTGAGTGGGCAAAAAACTTGGCAAATGGAGTTTAATGTAGGAAAGTGTGAGGCCATGCACTTTGGACGGAAGAATCAAAAGGCAGACTATTATTTAAACGGAGAAAGACTCCTAAAAAGTGTAGCACAGAGGGATCTGGGTGTTCTTGTGGATTAAACACAATAGGTTAGCTTGCAGGTGCAGCAAGTAATTAAGAAGGTAAATGGAATTTTGGCCTGTATTTCTAGTGGTTGGAGTTTAAAAATAGGGAAGTCTTGTTACAACTGTGCAGGGTGTTCGTGAGGCCACATCTGGAGTACTGTGTACAATTTTGGCCCCCGCATTTAAGAAAGGATATACTGGCATTGGAGGCAGTTCAAAATAGATTCAGCAGGCTCATTTTTGGGATGAAGAACAGCGAAACAAGTTAAGCCTTTATTCATTAGAGTTTAGAAGAATGAGGGGTGATGTTATTGAAACCTACAAGATTCTGAGGAGGCTTGACAGGTTAATGTAGAGAAGGCGTTTCCACTAGTGGCGAATCTCGAACTAGGGAACATAGTTACAGAATTAGGGAGCACTCATTTAAAACTGAGATGCGAAGGAATTTATTCTCTCAGAGGGTAGTAAATGTCTGGAATTCTCTACCCCAGAGAGTTGTAGAGGCTAGATCACTGAAAGTATTTAAAGAGGAGGTAGATAGATTTTTGTAATATCGGGGAGTTGGGGGCTATGAGGAGCTGGCACAAAAGAGGAGTTGAGGCCTGGGGCAGATCATCCATGATCTTATTGAATGGCGGGGCAGGCTTGAGGGGCCGAGATGTCGACTCCTGCTCCTTTATCTCATGTTCTCACGTTCGTTTGAAACGCCTCTCTGGTGAAAGGGGTCGGAAATAAAAATAAAAGGCACAGCTAACATAGATAAGCCAGCTTGTAAAAATTTTTTTTAGCTTCCCTGGTGGTCTAGTGGTCAGGATTCGGTGCTTTCACCGCCGTGGTCTGGGTTCGATTCCCGGTCAGGGAATGATAATTTGTTGACCTTGTGCAAACTACGAAAATGAGTTTGGATAATTTCCTGAGAGAAATGCAGATCACCTTTTCCGGAATCAGTGGCGTGGGAGCTCGAGGTTTGCATCAGAGTTGGAAATGTCATCCGGTCACAACCGGTAAGGAACAAACACAGAGGTGAAGATAGGGAATGAGAGAAGGGCAGTGGTCGGCTGCAAAACGCTGACAATAGAGAGGATGGTGTACGGCAAAATATAACGGTAAGAGTGAAGACTTACATCGACACAAATATCTCCCAGATCTGGTCCCAAATCTCGTGTTAAATGAGCAGAAAACTCCTCGCTGAATCTTCCACTTCTTAGCTGCACCTCCTTCCAAACATTGCAAACTCCTCCTGCATCTTCCATCCTGATATTTTTCACTGTAACATTTTGATATGAAGCTGCACAACTAACGTGAATAGAGTTTGTGATGGTAAAAATGTGTTCACCCCCTCGGGGAACTGAACCACATTGACACACACACAGGAACACACACAGACATAGACACCGAGAGTGACAGAGGGCAAGGGTTTGTCTCTAAGGAGAGACAAAAACCCAGAAAGCAAGCATATCACCAATCTGGTTCCGTTTTTGTTCCTTTACGACTACAAGTTTCGTGAGTGTTTTTGTGAATGAACGGAAATAGGAAAACCCCCTTGGATGCTTTGGTACTTGGATGGATTTGATTGAATCTAACCGAGAATTAACTCTGTGGACACAGAGTTAAAACCAGGAATAATGAGCAGCGGAGTAACCCCAATGGATTTGAACTCCATCGCCTTAACCACTCAGCCACGGCAACTGGCCCTATGGACAGGTTAATGTTGTTGGTATAGAAGATGGCTACAGCAGAGAAGCGGGCTTTCGGCCCATCTTCTCCATGCTGTCTGTCTGGAAGAACAACTCAACTACTTCCACAACCGTGCATTCTCACAAAAGCAATTGATATTTGCATTGCCTCTCCTACTTCTCCCAGTTAAAATGAAACCCAGTACACGCCCGCATTCACTTTGATCTCGCACTTTTCTGTCAGAAAAGAGCATTCAAAGTGACCCACAGGTGAACCACCTGTAACTTTGGCAGCGGTTCCACAAATAATGGAACCTGAATCCAGCGCCTGAGGCCGTTCGGCCAGGCTACCTCTCTCAACCTGCTGTTTCCCGTCGCCTTGATGGTGTTTCCACTGAAACAGAACATTAAAAACATCGAAAAAGGAACAGGAATTAGCCATAAGCCCCTCGAGCCTCCGCTACCACTTAAAAAGTTCATGTCAGATCCTCAAACTCAGCACCAATTTTCCATCTGATCCCGATAGCCCTTCATTCACTTAAAGTCCAAACATTTATCCATCTCAGCCTTCAATATACTTATCGACTGAGGATCCACAGAGCTCCAGGCTACAGAATTCCAAAGATTCACAAGCCTTTGAGTGAAGAAATGTCTCCTCACCTCAGTCTTAAATGGCTGACACATTATCCGGAGAATGTGAACACAGTTCTAGACGCTCCAGCCGGGGGAAACAGCCTCTCAGCATGTTCACTGTCACTTAGGAATCAACCCAGTGAATCTTGGTTGCACACAGACCGCGAGTGAATGGAGGGAACAAAGAGCACAAAAGTGAACAGAGATAGAGACACAGGCAGAGAGACAGAGAGTGAAAGAGAGGTGGCAGATATGCAGGGACAAAAAAAGGCAGACAGAGGGAGAGAGAGTGGTAGACACTGAAAGGAACAGATATACTTCACCATTCCATATGATTGTTAACTTATATTGACAGACAGAAAGAGAGAAATAAAGACTTACATTTAAACAGAGCCTTTCACCAACTCAGGACAACGGGAGGCTCTTTAGAGCCAATGAAATCTTTTTCAAATGTATTCACTGTTGTAATCTAAAAGCAGAGAGTGTTTGATTAAAATACTGATTCAGTAGATGAGAAAATTCGATCTTGAGAAATCCATCTCAAAGTAGAATCTTTCTTTCTATCTCCCTAAACATTTCATGGTTTGTTTGATGCCGATTCAGCAGATGTAAATCTGCAGCTGAGTGAATAAATTTCACCTCGAATTCCTGACGAAACAGGGACAAAGCATCCCATTTCCATCAGGTCATCTTTCAGCCTTCTTTTTTCTAGAGAAAAGAGTTTCAGGCTGTTCAGCCTTTCCTGGTGATTATAATCTATCCGTTCCTGTAACATTTGTGAATCAACTTTTATTTTCCTGTTCCTTGCGACAACTGACAGCAGTAGAAACAATTTCAAATGTCAGAATGATTTCAGTTTGGACTATTTGTATTTAAAAATTCATTCTCTCGATGTGTCCATTGCCTTAGACACTCAACCACAAGGACCTGGTGTCTGTCTGTTTAAATGTTGCTCAGTGACAATTTCAATCATCCTCCACTTTGTACCAAACCGACCCTCAGAAGCTGAAAAGTCTTCATTCAAAAAAAAAGAAAGAAAACTCCTCTTGTATATTTTATAACTGCTCTTTTTATTCTCTGTACCATCTTAATATGAAGCCACACAACTAACGTGAATAATGTTTGGATGGTGAAATGGGGAACTGAACCGCATTGACACACACACAGGAACAAACACAGGCATATACACCGAGACTGACAGAGGGCAAGGGGTTGTCTCTAAGGAGGGGCAAACATCTAGAAAGCAAGCATGACACCAACCTGGCTCTATTTTTGTTCCATTTCTAGCTGTAACTTTTGTGAACGCTTGCAGACGAATGGAAATTAGAGAACGCTGGGGTTTTTGGATGTTTTTTATTCAACTTAATCGACATTTAATTGTGCAGACACTGTAAAATTCAGGAATGATAAGAAGAATAGTTGTCAGGAATCCAGCCCACCTGTGGAGACCGCAATAGATTCAAAACCCGTCACTTTAACAATTCAGTCACGAACCCAAGCCCTAGATTTGCATGAATGTAGTTTTGTATAAAATCATAGGCGGCTACATCAGACGGTCATTCAGCATATCGTTCACATGCTGACTCTGCGCAAGAGCAGCTCAGCGACTTTAATTACACACGCCGCCTTTTTCCTACAGCAACTCATATTTATATCGTCTCTCCTCGTTCCTCCTATTAAAGTAAAACACCGCACACTACGCTGGATTAAATGTGAGTTGGTATCTGTCGGTTCAAATGGGACAGCTGCAGATCCTAAAAGGAAGATAACTTGAACGTTGGGCGATTGTGGGACTCGAGCTTATGTTGCCGTCGAGACTGGATCTTCGCAAGGCGAAGGATTGAGACGAGGTTTTGGAAAATATTGTCAGTTGGAAGGTGGGGAATTCGAGAAAGAACCAAAACAGAAAATCCAGTCTCCAGCTTTGTGAATCTTTAGAAACTCTTTGGGAACCGGAATCAGGGGAGAATGAAGGGTGAACTGTCCGACTGACCAGAGACAGTCAAGGCACCTTTCCCTTCTTTAAGATGCTGGATCAGTGACTCTAATGTTATCAGTGAAATTAACTGATCTGAGACATTGAAAGGATTCTCGTTACTGCACATCAGGAATTCAAACCTAATTTCGGCTTCGGGACAATCAGAATACTTGGTAACAGAAAGACAGCAAAAGGCTCGAAGGGAGACGGCACCGGTTGTAGGAGAGCTGGTTCCCGGTGACAGGGATGTGTCTGCAGTGGGTGGGATCAGACGGTTTCCATGTATCCACAATGAATGTCCTAACCTTTATTTTGGAAGAGTAAAACTGATAGAGAACAATTGTCATTCAGTTCGCAGCAATCTGAAGCTTTAACTCGCTGACACCCGGCTGAAGCTTTTATCGGTCTCTGTGGCACAATCGGTTAGTGTGTTCAGCTGTTAACTGAAAGGTTGGTGGTTCGAGGTAACCCAGGGACGAAGCTGTCACTGTTTGCTCTCCATCAGCCTTCATTGTCTCACAGTTCCTGGTTGTCATTGGGTCCTTGAACTGAATGTCAAGGCTCCAGAAATGTTGCCGGCTCCACTGTTATCCAGTGAGCTCTCAGGTAAGCGGCTTTTTTTCGAATATTCATTTCAAATGTAATGGGAAAATAATTAGGCATACCATGTACCGATATCCAACACACTGGAAATTGATGAAGTTATTGGATTCAAGCAAATCCATCAATTCTTCCCTCTTCATCATTTCCACAGTGAGTGAGACAGGGAAAAGCAGAAAAGCAGCAATATTCTGGCCCCGCACTCTCCAATCACCCGCTGCCAGCAGAAAGCGGCGACTGCAGCTTCAATCACATGCAGATCTAATTTCCTGATTTATCCCATGCCGAACATTACCACTGCAGTTTGGTGGCCTATAAACAACTCCCACCAATGTTTGCTGCCTCTTGCTGTTTTTTAGCTCCACCCAAACTTATTCTACATCTTGATCCTTCAATCTAAGATCTTCTCTCACTAATGTACCGATCACGTTCCTTATTAACAGCGCGACCCCGCCTCGTTTTCCTTTTTGCCCATTCTTCCTAAATGACGAATATCTTTGAGTATTCAGATCAACGAATCACACTGCCCTTTAAAAGCAGCACACAGGACCGCATGGCCTCTTTCTTTGCTGTTACTTTCTGTCAATTTATGTTTCCTTACACCACGGTTAAGATGAACTTTCTAATCTTCCAAGTGATGCTTTGAATTCAAGACAATAAGCAAATTCAGCGAGTTTTCTTATCATTTCTAGCACAGAATTTGGAACCGGACTCATTGAACGACAATTAAATGGTCTCAATCGTAAGATGCAGCTCACCGAGTCCCAACAGGTACTGTGAGCATCAGCCTGTTATATACGTTCTTGCTGTACATGTTCTGAGCTATAAGCTGATCACAACCCCACTTTCTGCACATTGAAAGACATGGTGAAAATATTCACAATTTCAAGTCTTAATAACGTGCATATTTGTGATTTTCTGTGTGTGTCAATGTGGTTCAGTTTCCCGTTTTATTCATGTTAGTCCTGTAGCTTCATATTAAGATGGTACAGAGAGAAAAAAGAGGAGTTTTAAAAGATGCAACAGGACATTTCTCTCTTATCTTTGAATGGAGACTGTTCAGTAACTGAACGTCCGGATGTTACAAAGTGGATGATGTTTGAAGTTTTCACATGATCTTATTCAGTAGCTGAAGATGCTCGAGGGGCAGAATGACCAATTCCTGATCATATTTTTTTATATTCTAATTCAGTACCAATGTTGGTGAAGACAATGTTTGTGTCTAATCTGAATGTGGTAGTGAGGCCGAGCGGGCTCAGCCTCTGGTTCAGGTTTCAATCCCCCTGCTGATGTGGGCTTCACTCTCATCATTGCCAAACTTTCTTGTGGTTTGCTGTTTGAGGCACTTCCCAAAAATTCTCCGTGTGGTGAAGGAGCAGCTGATCTGTGTAGTGTTGTATTTCATTTGGGAGAATGAGGAGAGACAGTGTAAATCCCAGGGAGACTGGGAAAAGGTGGGGCAATGGCACGGACTGGAAGATCTTCTTTCACTGGAACTCCCTGTATTCGTTCTATTATTTTAAACAAACAACATGCAGCCTTTACCCAGTTGTCCTGGACGGGTGGTTAAGGCGTTTTTCCACATGGTTCGAATCCTGCCAACTCCCCTTCTTCTCACTCCTGATTGACACAAACTGTCTGCAGAATAAATTATCCGTCAAATGAAAAAGAAAACCATCCAAACACCCCCGTGTTTCTGACTTCAGTTCATCTGCAAACATTCACTACATTTGGAGTCTGAAATGGAACAATAATTGGCCAAGTTAGTGACACCCTTGCTTTCTGGGTGTTTTGTCTCTCCTTTGGCCTCTGTCACTCTCGGTGTATGTGTCTGTGTGTGTTCCTCTGTGTGTGTCAATGTGGTTCAGTTCCCCGAGGGGATGGACACATATTCACTTCATAAACTTGATTCACATCAATTGTGAAGCTTCATATTAAAATGTCAAAGAGGTAAATAACAGGATGAACGATGCAAGAGGAGTTTGCAATGCTGGAAGGAGGTGCAGCTAAGAAGTGGAAGATGTTATTGGTCGATTATCTTCCACTCTTTGTTATTCAGAACAAGCTGAGGCTCCAGCAACGTTGATCTCCCTGAATTTTCGAATCGGAAACAAAGCGTGTGTATGCCTGGCTATCTGTCGGTAGAACATGAAACTCTTAATCTCAGGGTCGTGGGTTCGAGCCCCATTCTGGGCGCCGCTGCTTTCATGTGTGATTTCCAGTTCTCCATTCCTCTGGCAGTGTCACTGCTCAAACTGAGTCTTTCTCCATCCTGCTTTGTTCATATCACAGCCACTGGTTTCTGAGTGAAAACTAGCTTCATCTTCACTGGAAGTCAGAGTTTCGTGCTTCAGGTTTGTTGCTTTCATGTCGCAGCCTAGGTTCAACTCATGTTCAGGGGAAAACTCTTTTTCTTACCGCTGTGTGAACTGACACAATGCACAGGAATTCCTGGTGTAAACTGCTAAAACGAACCTGAAATTTAATGTATGGAAGTGTGAAGTGATTCATGTTGGTCGGAAGAATGAGGGGAGGCAACATCACATAGAGTGTACAATTCTAAAGGGATTTCTCTGTTGCACAGCGAGTGGTTAGGATCTGGAATGCACTATCTGAGAGTGTGGGGGAGGCAGATTCAATCGCGGATTTCAAAAGAGAATTGGACACAAGATGCAGGTCTCCGGGAAGAAGTGTTCAACCCCTCAGGGAACTGAACCACATTGACACACACAGAGGAACACACACAGACATATACACCGAGAGTGACAGAGGCCTAAGGAGCCACACACACCCAGAAATAAAAATGTCACCAACTTGTCCAATTATTGTTCCCTTTCAAACTGCAGATTTGGTGAATGCTTGCAGAGGAATGGAAATGGAGAAACGCGGAACTGAAGCAGGAGAAACACGTGGGAGTGTTTGGAAGGGTTTTATTCCATTTCACTAATGATTAATTTTAATTCTGGATTCACCTAAAGTAAGGGACAGCAGACAGCGAGGTTGGCAGGATTCAAACCAACATGGGGTGAACCAAATAGATTTACAAAGCTATTGTCTTAACCACTCATGCACAATTGCAGATCTCACATCAATTTTAATCTTGTTCATATAAAATCACAAAAAGGTTATAACAGAGAAAGAGGGAGTTCGGCCCCACATATTCCCAGTAATCATGCAATTCATACTGCGTCTCCTTGTTCTTCCTTCCAAGATGAAGATCTTAATACATCGACGGCCGCGAGCCGATGCTCAGGTGAAGTGACTGAAAGAACAAATCAACTGAAGCTTTGATTCGAACCCACGAAGAGAACAGAGCCCAAACAAAACACCTTAACCCAGCCGGCCATGCTCCCACTGTCAAAGGTAAATCTTGGGTAGTATCGGCTCCAAATTAGAGCATAACAAATAGAAGCAGGAGTTGACTATTTGCCTCCTTGAGCGCCTCATAGGGTCAGAGAATCAGTGCTAAGGCTACACACAGATGGAGGCCATTCAGCAGGGGTCATAGGAACAAAAGTCTCAGGGGCAGAAGTATGCCATTCAGCCCTTTGACCCTGCTGCATCATCTATTCAGGTCATGGCTGATCTGGTTGTGGCCTCAACTCCGCTTTCCTGTCTGGACCCTTTAACCCTTGATCCCCTTCTCTTTCAAAAATCTGTCTAATTCTGCCTTGAATAAATTCAATGACCAAACTTCCATTGCTTTCTGGGGAAATTAATTCCACAGACTAATGATCCTTCGAGATAAAAAATCTCCTCAACTCCGTCTGAAAAGGGAAATATCTTACTCTTCTGGAAATTAATTCACCTGGCCCCACTCCCCTTTTCCCCGGGGACCTGCATTTTCTGTACAATTCTCTTTTGAAATGTGCGATTGAATCTGCCTCCCCGACACTCTCAGTTGGTGCATTGCAGATCCTAACCACTCGCTGTGTAACAGAGAAACCCCTTTAGAATTATCGGCTTCGGGACAATCAGAAAATTTGATACCAGTCAAAACACCGAAAGGCACCGGTTGTAGGAGAGCTGGTTCCCGGTGACATGGATGTGTCTGCAGTGGGTGGGACCGGGAAGAGTATAACTGATAGAGAATATTTGTCATTCGAGTTGCGGCAATCTGAAGCTTTCACTCGCTGAGCCATTGGTTTAGGATATCTTACAGAGAGCAGGTTCTTTCCTCAAGTCTCTGTGGCGCAATTGGCCAGCGTGTTCGGCTGTTAACCGAAAGGTTGGTGGTTTGAGACCACCCAGGGAGGAAGCTGTCACTGTTTTCATTCACGCTCTGGTTCTTTCTGGGGCCCTGAAAGCACAAGAAAATCCACCTCCCCCCACCCCACCACCCTCACGTTGCAAACTCGGCTCTCACCCACTGAGTTCCCACGTCAAGCTCTGTTTATGAATATTCATTTCAGATATAACAAAGAAAATGAGCGATCTTGTACCCCCATCTAAATCAATAGAGCTCTATGAGGCTTTTGGATTGAAACAAACCCATCAATTAATCGATCTTCCTCAGCTCCACAATGAATGAGACAGGAAAAAGGAGCAAAATTCGAGAGCCGCAGACTCTCCAATCACCTGCATCCAGCGGAAACGTCTTCTTATTTTGCTGAACGTAATATTCAGAAAAAGTGAAGAGCGAATTTAATGTGGCTGCAAGATTCTGCATTCAGTTCATATTCAACAACAAACAGGAATGGGAGCGATACAACATTTCCACACACTTGGGTGATAATGTTTCCCCGAGCATTGAATGGAGTAACTTGCAGATGCGAAATGAGTGGGGTAACCACAACGCTACAGGGACACTTCCCTGCCTGGATCCCAATGGAGCTGTCTGGAATGTTAAACTGTGACGTCATGCAGCAGCACTTTGGGTCTTTGTTTTGAAGAAATGGAATTTGGCTGTTCTCATTAGGAATGCTGGAGACAGACTGATCAACAATGTCATCATCAAATGGCACAGCGCAGTAAGAGGGCCTTCCACCCATTCTATTTATAACCAGCCTTTTACAAAGATCTTGCCAATTAATCCCAATTTCCTTCTCTTTTTTCCATGAATCAGAATTTTCTCCCTTTCAACCATTACCAAATTCCCTTTTGAAGAAGGAGTTTCTGAAGAATCCATGCAGTTTGCCTTAATGAACATTTCCCTCACCCAATGAAATGAAGAGTTTGACTAGGGTTCCTTCTGCAGTTTTCGATACAAACAGTAGTTATTCACGCAATTCATTTTATATCGAACTTACAAAAGGCTTTTATTCTGATCCGACATGTCCTCAGTACTTTCAGTCATGATGACCATGAAACTATCATGGATTGCCATACAAACCCATGTGGTTCACCAGTCATGTAAGGAATTCCATCGGTCGTCCTTACCTGGTCTGACCTGCACGTGACTCCAGACCCACGGTGATGTGGTTGATTCTCAACTGCCCTCTGAAATACTTTAACAAGTTACACAGTTGAAGGGCAATTCGGGATGGGCAACACATGCTGGCCAGCGATGCTCATGAAAGATTGAAGATCCATGATGAAGAGCGATACAAAGTGATTTTCTACCATCTCTCCCACTCCCTCACGTTCAATCACAGTATCAGTTGCATCTATCTTTAGGGTGACCCTAGTCTTTGGATCACACTAGTAGTCATCTTTCAGTCAGTAAGTAACTGTGAATTTGCATTTGTAAAGTCATTAATTTCTGTTGTTAACTAAAGAAACTGTTATTTTTGTGCCGAGTCAGTTTCATCCCTCTTGATTTTGGGGAGGCTTTTTGAGGCTTGGCGAAGGGCAGATTTAATGTGGCGACAAGATACTATATTCAGTTAATATTCAACAACAAATGTGAATCATGGAGCTTTCCTTCACACTTAGATGTGTAAATCTCGATAATGTTTCTACCCATTTCCAGACAGGGGACCTTTCGCATGTACGTAGTAACCACTGCACTACAGAAACAATGGGCAGAACCACAGGGACCGACTTAGAATATCAAACTGTGCAGTCTTACTGCACTTCCGAAACCTGTTTTGTGGAAGTACAATTCGGCTGAAAAACATAGCCATGCGACAGAGAAATTGACCTGACATTAGAATCATAAAATGACAGAACACATCAGCAGGTCATTCAACACTTCACACATGTGTGAACTATCTTATTGCAATTCGTCTGATTTATTGTCTCTTTCTCATAACCATGCCTTTTGGAGAAAATCAGTTAAAGCCTGGTGAAGTGCCAATGTCACATGGCTGTGAGATAATGTATTCAGCTTATATTTAGCAACAAACAGGAATTGTGCAACTTCTCACAATTAGATGACTTAATTTTGATAATGTTTCCGTCAGTTTTCGAACCGGCGACCTTGCACATATGAAGCAAATGTGAAACCACTGCTTGTTTCTCTAATTATTTATAGGATATAGACATCGCTACACTACACTACAGAAACAATTTGTGAGAAAAAGCCAAAGGGACTTGTATGGAATGTCATACTATGTAGACATGCTGCACTGCAAGATCCTGTTTTACAGGAATAGAATTGGAGTGGGACATTTTAGAATGCTGCAGAGAAATTGATCTAATTGTAAATTGACACAGCTCATTAGGAGGCCATTCGACCCATCGGGTGTGTGCTTTCTTCCACTTAGTTCCAATATCATTCTCTTCCTTCATAACCCTGCCGTTTTATTTTCCATTTCAAATAATTGTCCAATACCCTTTTGAAAACTCTGATTGAAGAAAACCAATATTGAAAGAGGTTCAGGAGCTTCTGCAGTGTCCATTCACAGTGTGTGAAAATTAACAAAGTTTCCCTCACCCAATTACATGGAGAGTTGGGCTGGGGATTCATATATGGTCTTCGAAATAAAAAGAAATAATTAGAATAGAGAGTACTCCTCATTCGATATCTACAAACTAATTCCTCTTGCTGTACAACCTGTTACAGAGGCTGTTATAGAAAAGAGGTTTCCGACAGCTACACGAAGCCCTGATTCGATCACATCTGGAGGACTGTGTATAGTTCTGGGAACGGCACCTTTTTAAGGATCAATATTGTTTTGCAGCATTGTCCAACCCATCAGCCACTTTTCCACGGAACTTGGTTTCATCAGCTAAACCACAGGCTCCAGTGAGAGTTGAACTCACGACCCCTGGTTTACGAGACCAGTGCTCTAACCACTGAGCTATGGAGCCAACTGCCAAATAGAATGCACGGGAAGTTGACCATATTCAGTGGACGAGGACCAGAATAACATTTCAGGTAGATGACATTTGATAGACCTCGAAATGTCTGAGAGGGAGAACAGGAAGTTAAAAGTTGCGACATGAAAGTGGCAGAATTTGATGTGTGTCAGTTACTTTCAGTGAGGAATTTCTGCCGTGTGTCACCTTGTCAGTTTCACAGGAGCCGCAGGGATGAGGTTGGTGACACCTGGTCAAAATGAGGAATGATGAGAACTGTAGTCAGCAGGATTCAAACCGACAGGGGGAGACACCAGTGGATTTCAAATCCATCACCTTAAACATTGAGTTATGACCAACAGCTGCTCCGAGTTCAAAGGTGTTCTTATCAAATCAGAGATGGCGAAAAAGTAAGTCACTCGGCCCATCGCGCCTGTGCTGGCTCTTTGGAAGAACAACTCACCCAATTCCACACACCCGACTTTCCCCCGCAGCCATTTATATTTGTATTTCCTCTCCCCGTTCTTCCTGTCAAAATAAAGGATCACAAACCCCCTGCATTAAACCAGAATCTCCTCTTGCTCACCTAAAGGAAATTCCTAAAGTGCCTGAAAGGGGGAATGTGACTGAAACTGTGGCAGCGCTGGGATTCGGACTAACTCCTATATTCACAAAAAACCAAGTACCTGTTGGAACTCGCTGGGTGACAGCAGAGTTGGCAATTTTTTGTTATTTATTTTATTTTGTTTGCCACTGAAGAACCCAGTGACAACCCGGAACTGTGTGACAATGAATGATGTTCCAGCTAACAGCAATCACTGTTGTCATTGGCTGAAGAAGTCGGTTGTGTTCTATATAAACATATAAGTTTGGGAGGAGAAACGTGTCTCTGGTGAGCGAAGTCTGGAATGAAAATAAAAGGCACAGGTAGCACAGATCAGCCGGTTGTGAGGTTTGCAAACAGTTTCTTTGGTGCAGTGGTGATTAGGAATTGGCGCTTTCACTGCTGCGGTTCCATATATACGTTTTGACATAAACATAATTCATTTATGCAATTGATTTCATAGCGAATTTAAAACAACACATTTTTTCTTATCACGTTACCCTCGTTATTTCTGGTCTGATGCCTGCAGTCTGATTGAATGTGCTCTACAAACGGGAGAGCTGGATTCAGGTTCCAGTTTCTGGCGGAGTGGGTCCAAATCCCACGGCTGCCAAAGTTTCAGATGCTTCCCCCTTTTGGACACTTTAAGAATTCTGTTTGAGTGGACAAGAGGCAACTCCAGTTTAATGCCGGGCGGGAGGGCGGAGGGCGGGGGGCGGGGGAGGGGAAGCGTGCGGATTGCGGTCCTTTATTTTGTTTGGAAGAACGAGGAGAGTCAATACAAATATAAATTGCTGTGGGGGAAAGGCGGGTGTGTGGAATTGGTTGAGTTGCTCTTCCAGAAAGCCAGCACAGACACGATGGGCCGATTGGCTGACTTTGTCACCATCTCTAATTTTATATAAGCGTGCTTGGACTATGGATGTGCTGTCAGTCGTGGACGAGTGTTTGAAGCGATGGTTTCAAGATCTGTCGGGTCTTCCCAATGTAGGTTGCAATCCTGCTGACTGTGGCTCTTATTATTCCCGATTTTAACCAGGTACCAACAGGATTAATTATCGGGTAAATAGAATCAAACAAAAACACCCGCGCTTTCTTATTTAAATTAATCTGTATGGATTCACGAAATCTGCAGTCAGAAATGGAACAAACTGAGCAAGTTGGTGATATCCTTTCTTTCTGGGTGTTTGTCTCTCCTCAGGCCTCTGTCACTCTCGGTGTGTATGTCTGTGTGTGTTCCTCCATCTGTGTCAATGTGGTTCCGTTCCCCATTTTTCACAATCCATACTTCATTCACCTTAGTTTTGTGGCTTCATATTAAAATCGTAGAGAGAAAATAAAAATAGATTTAAAAGATTGAAGAGGAAATTTTTTCTGTAATTTTTTTTTGAGTGGAAACTGTTCAGCTACTAAGTGTCTATGTTACAAAGTGGAGGGTGATTGAAATTTTCACCGAGCAAAATTTAAACAGACATTCACCGGGTCCTTATGGTCGAGTGTTTAAGGCAATGGACGCTGGAGAGAGATAATTTGTAAATACAAATAGTCCAAACTCATATCCCTCGGACATTGGAAACTGTATTTCTTCTCGAAGCTGTTCCACGTGTGACATTTGCAGCTCTGATGTGAAACTTCAACTCTCACTCCACTGATTCGGGTGGAGCTGTTGTGGGTTTCGGTTTTCAATCAATAAGTAAATCAGGCTTCTTTTAACAGTTTGTACCAGATCAATAAACCTTCATTCTCTGACCAGGAAATGAGCCCGGACCGCGGCAGCACAAGGGCCGAATCCTCACCTCTAAATCACGAGGACAGCTGTCTATAACTCTTACAAAGTGCTTTATCTGCGCCACATTTGCCATTTTTTCAGACAATTACACCAGAGGCAAATTTTTCCAACAGAATTTTGTGTTTAACTAGAACTCAAACGACATTTTCAGCTCATGACACCCATTATTTTTAAGGGGTGAGTACAGTGGAGGATTGGCACCAATAAACTGTCGTTCAACTGGTCTGATTCCAAATCCCGTGCTAGAAATAACAAGAAAACCCTCTGAAGTTGCTCAGGCTTCAAAAGCGTTGGATAGAATGTAAGAAAGTACATTCCCCCAAAGTGTGCAATAAAATGTCGGAATGATTGTGAAAGAAGCAACCGTGATGCTGGAAAAGATAAAATTATAGACAGTTACAGCAAAGGAAGAGGCCATTCGGCCTGGCGCGCTGCTTTCAAAGGGCAGTTGTGATTGATTAGCCAGGAATGATATTTGTGTCAGTGTAAACAGTCGGCAGTGAAATCTCCCACGTTACCATGGCAGACATTCATCACAGAAAGTAACTGACACACATCAAGTTCTGCCGCTTTCATGTCACATCTTTTAACTCCCTGTTCTCCCTCTCAGACATCTCCAGGCCGATCAAATATCATCCACGTGGAACGTTATCATGTTCCCCTTTCCATTTATTATGGGGACTTACTGTACCAGGTGGTAGTGTTCCCATCTATCTGCTGCCATTGACCTTCTAAATGGTAGTGGTCGTGGGTTTGGAAGGTGCAGTCGAAGAAGCCTTGATGAGTTCCTGCAGTGCATCTTGTAGATGCTACACACTGCTGCTACTGTGCGTCGGTGGTGGAGGGAGTGAATGGTGAAGGTGATAGGCGAGGTGTCAACAACTGGGCAACTTTGTGCTGGATGGTGTCGAGCTGGAGCCAACAGTGTGTTGCTGGAGCCGCGTTCACCCAAGCAAGTGGAGACTATTCCATCACACTCCTGACTTGAGCCTTGTAGGTGCTGGGCGAGTTTGGGGGTTCAATAGGCGAATTACTCTCCGCAGCATTCTCCGTGCCCATCTTACCAAAGAAATGGTTGGTAGGATACAAATTTCTAAACAAGAGCACACAACAGAATATACTATCAATGAATATTTATGGTATTAGGTGATCTGTAGTTACAGTTTGAATAAGAGAGAATAAAAACAACAGAAATATTCTGGTGAAGATAAATCTTTTATCTTTGTGGAATGATGCAGCATGATTTATTTTCACACACACACACGCACAGAACAGGCGATGTCTCATATGTGATTCTGTTGGCTGTAATGAAAATGAATATCAGGAGCTGCACGGAACAAATGGTCAGTGGAAACCTCTAGTTTTAGGCCAAAGTCAGAGGCCCATTTCGAGCTCGATGTCCACTTTATAGAGACACAGGCTAGTGCAGTAACAACAGAGACAGAGCCTGGTGTGGTAATTAATGAGACAGGGCCTAGAGCAATTTAAGCAGAGACATTACTAGTGCAGTAATAATAGAAACTGCATCTAATGTTACTTAAGCAAAGACGGGGACGAGTGCTATGTTAACATAGACAAGGTCTACTGCTGTAATATCGGAGACCGGTCTAGTGCAGTAGTTACTGATACAGGGTCTGGATCAATATCAAGTGAAATAGGGTAGTTATCACAGGCACATGACATAGACTAATTGCTTCCTAGAGAGAGTCTAAGGCCGTAATAACAGAGACTGCCTTCAGTGTAAGAGAGACAGATATGATCTCGTGGAGTAAAAACAGAGACAGGGAGAGCAGAATAGAAGCAGAGACAGAGGTACAAAGACAAAGTCTCTGCAAAGACAGGATCCACTTTGATTAAAAAGACAGACAAGTTCGAGTGTGATACATGTTGATACAGATTCTAGTGTCACTTGTTCTGAAATGGTCTAGCGGAATATA
Source organism: Cetorhinus maximus (assembly GCF_964194155.1). Taxonomy (NCBI): domain Eukaryota; kingdom Metazoa; phylum Chordata; class Chondrichthyes; order Lamniformes; family Cetorhinidae; genus Cetorhinus; species Cetorhinus maximus. The sequence goes on along the minus strand of NC_135901.1, from coordinate 36,532,293 downwards.
AGTGCAGACATGATTCAGTGTGTTATAAGCAGGGCCGCGATCTCGTGGAATATAAGTGAGGCAGTGCCAAGTGCAGTAATAATTGAGACAGGACCTTGTGTAATACGAACTACCCTAGTGTAGTAATAACACAGACCGGATCCAGTTTAAGAAAACTGATACACGGTCTAGTGGAGCTTCACATAATTCAGAGCTCTTTTTAATATCAACTGACGCAGCGCCTGGTGAAGAAAACACCGGCAAATGTACGAGATCAATAAAAACAGAGACATGGACAAGTCCAGCAATAACAAAGTCATGATAAAGGACAATAAAAACAGAAACAGGAAAATGTGTGATATGAATGGAGACATAGATTGGTGCAACATTAACTGAGACAGGGTCCAGTTTGATAAACACGTGGCAGGTTCTACTGGAGCAATAGCTGAGACAGAGTCTCGTGAAATGCAAATAAAAACGTGTTCTAGTTTTCTATAACCAGAGACAAGCTCTAGTGCAGTGCAAACTGGAGCATGGCTTATTGTAACTTTAGCCTAGACCTGCTTCAGTGCAGTCATGACTGAGATAGTGGCAACTGTATTGTGGTCCTAGTCCAGTTCATAAACAACTGAGATTGAGCAAATTAGAGAAACAACTGAGAGATTACCTTCTCTAATATGATCAGAGACATGTCCTAGTGTAATAGAAACAGAAACGGCGTCTAATTTAATATGAACAGAGACAGTGCCAAATGCAGTAATAATTCAGACCGTGTTTGTTTCATGTGATGGAAGCAATTACGGTTTCACTGCCATCCACTGGTCAGACTTTGCTATTGCAGGTGTTGTGAAAATGTCGATTACATTTACTGTTTCGGAGATCAATGGTTAAAATCAGAAATAATGGAAAACGTAGTCGACAGGATTTGAACCTGCGCGGGGTAACCCCAATGGATTTCAAATCCATCGCCCTAACCACTCGGCCACGACTACAGACCTTGGCAGTAAGCCTGTATTATTGATATGAAGTCATAGAATAGTTACAGCCGACAAAGAGGGCCTTCTGCCCGCCCTGTCTCTGTCACAACCTAGCCGGCATGCACGCGCGTTATTTCCTATGTGAAAATTCAGGGAGATCAATGTTGTTTCCTCCTGGAGCCTCAGCTTGTTCTGAATTTCAAACTGTGGAAGGTAATCGACCTACAAGAGCCACAAGGTTGCAATGCATTCCTCTCAATCATCAATAACATCATTCACATCTTCCACTTCTTTGCTGCACCTCCTTCCAAACATTGCAAACTCCACTTGCATCGTTCATCCTGATATTTTTCTTTTTGACATTTTAATATGAAGCTGCACAACGAATGTTAATCAAGTTTGTGATGGTGAATATGTGTCCATCCCCTCGGAGAACTGAACCGCATTGACACACACAGAGGAACACACACAGCCACATACAACGAGAGTGACAGAGGCCGAAGGAGAGACAAACACCCAGAAAGTAAGGATGTCACCAGCTTGGCCAATTATTGTTCCATTTCTGACTCCAAACGTAGTGAATGTTTGCAGATGAACAGGACTAAGAAACGCGGGGGTGTTTGGGTGGTTGAGTTTTTCATTTGACTGATAATTTATTCTGCTGACAGTTTGTGTCAATCAGGAATGAGAAGAAAGGGAGTTGGCAGGATTCGAACCACGTGGAAAAACGCCTGAACCACTCGGCCAGGACAACTGGGTAAAGGCTGCATGTTGCTTGTTTAAAATAATAGAATGAATACAGGGAGTTCCAGTGAACGAAGGTCTTCCAGTCTGTACCATTGCCCCACCTTTTCCCAGTCACCCTGGGATGTATACTTTCTCTCCTCATTCTTCCAACTGAAATACAACACGGCACAGCTCAGCTGCTCCGTCACCGTACGGAGAATCTTTTGGAAGCCCCTCAAATAACAAACCACTAGAAAGTTTGGCAGTGGTGGGAGACAAGCCCAAATCACCAGAGAGATCGGAACCTGAACCAGCGGCTGAGCCCGCTTGGCCTCACTACCACATTCAGATTAGACACAAACATTGTCTTCACCAACATTGACACTGAATTAGGATATTAAAAATTATGATCAGGAATTGGCCATTCAGCCCCTCGAGTATCCTCAGCTACTTAATAAGATCATGTGAAAACTTCAATCATCATCCACTTTGTAACATCCGGACGTTTAGTTACTGATCAGTCTCCACTCAAAGAAAAGAGAGAAATGTCTTCTTACACCTTTTAAAACTGATGGTTCTTTTTCTCTCTTTATCATATAATATGAACCCACAGAACGAACATGGATAGTGTTTGGGTGGTAAAAATGGGAAACTGAACCACATTGACACACACAGGAAATCACAAATATGCACGTTGTTAAGATTTGAAATAGTGAATATTTTCACCATGTCTTTCAATGAGCAGAAAGTGGAGCTGTGATCAGCTTATAGCTCAGAACATGTACAGCAAGAAGGTATATAACATGCTGATGCTCACAGTGCTTGTTGAGACTCGGTGAACTGCATCTTATGATTGAGACCATTTAAATGTCGTTCAACGAGTCCGGTTCCAAATTCTGTGCTAGAAATTATAAGAAAACTCGCTGAATTTGCTCAGTGTCGTGAATTCAAAGCATCACATGGAAGATAAGAAAGTTCATCTTAACCGTGGTGTTAGGGAACATAAAATGACAGAAAGTTACAGCAAAGAAAGAGGCCATTGGGCCCTGTGTGCTGCTGTCAAAGAACAGTGTGATTGGTTTATCCGAATGATATTCGTCATTTAGGAAGAATGGGCAAAAAGGAAAACGAGGCGGGGTCGCGCTGTTAATAAGGAACAAGATCGGTACATTAGTGAGAGAGTATCTTAGATTGAAAGGTCAAGATGTAGAATCAGTTTGGGTGGAGCTAAGAAACAGCAAGAGGCAGCAAACATTGGTGGGAGTTGTTTATTGGTCACCAAACTGTAGTGGTAATGTTGGGCATGGGATAAGTAAGGAAATCAGAGTTGCATGTGACATGGGTAACATGGGAATAATATTCTGCCTCGCACCACCAGCTCTACAGTCAGTGCTTTGGAACCTATCACAGTCCTTCTCTTTTATGTTCACTCCCTCACTCCGACTCTGGATTTATTCCCGAGTTTTGCCCTTGCGACATTTCCAGCTCTGATGTGAAACTTCCACTCTCACTCCACCAATTCTAGCAGAGCTAAACCGTGTTAGTTTCAACCAGCAAATCAATCACATTGATTTGAACAGCTCGCCCAGGAGGAATACATTTCAACTCCCTAACCAGGAATCGAACACAGGCTGTACTGGTATAATTACCACATTTTCACCATTAACCCAGCAGTTTGGCACATGCAGGCTGCTTATAGCATTTTTCCAGTCCAGATCTCTTTCACCAGAGGCAAGTTTCTTTGGCCAAATGGTCTGTGTCGGATGAACACAAGTGATGTCGTCAGCCAGTGAGAAGAACCATTGCTGTGAGCTGGAACATGAAATCGATATTTTCCTCCTTTACGACAGTTCTTAAAGCTGCCCCCTTTGACTCAGCTTTTAGTCATCTGACCGATTATGTGGCTCAGTGTCACACTTTGTTATATAATGATCCTGGGGAACGCCTTGTGACGTTTCATTAGGTAAAAGGAGCATTATAAATATAAGTTGTTGTTGTAGTCCATACATAGAAAGAGACAAACTCCTCTTGCCTCTTTCATCCTGATATTTTTCACTATAACATTGTAATGTGAAGTTGCATAGCTAATGTGAATATTGTTGTGTTCGTAAAATGTGTTCACCTCCTCAGGTAACTGAACCACATTGACCCACACAGAGGAACACACTCAGAGATATACACCGAGACTGACAGAGGCCTAAGGAGAGACAGATGCCAGAATGAAATCACGTCACCAAATTGGCTATTTTTTTTTTCCAGTTCCGACTGGAGATTTGCAGAAGGCTGACATATGAATGGAAATAAAAGATCACGGATGTAGTTTGGAGCGCTTTTCCTCAATTCAAATGATAATTAATTCCGTCTGCACGCGGTTAAAACCAGAAGTAATGGGAAACATTGTCAGCAGGATTCAAACCTGGGCAGGGTACATCCAATGGATTTCTAATCCATCACCTTAACCACTCGGCCACGACTACTGGAACTGCTCCGATTATTGCATTGTTTATATGAATTCATACAATGGTTACAGCAGCGAAAGTGGTCTTTCTGCCCGTCTTGTCAACCTTTTCCTCGAAACCCTGCAATTTGTCATGTCTCTCCTCGTTCTTCCAACCAAACTGGGAATGAAAGAGTGAGAATGAGCCACCCCGGCCTATTACCGCCCCATCAGTCTACTCTCCATCATCGGTAAAGTAGTCAATGGGAATCGCAGGGCTAAGGAGAAAGAGAAGGAAATTGTCATTAATTGCAAAGCTCTTTGTACAAATCTGACAAAGGCACCATGGGTGGAGGGTCCTCTTACTGCGCTGTGCCATTTGATGATGACATTGTTGATCAGTCTGTCTCCAGCATTCCTAATGAGAACAGCCGAATTCCATTTCTTCAAAACAAAGACCCAAAGTGCTGCTGCATGACGTCACCATTTAACATTCCAGACAGCTCCATTGGGCTCTTTACAGCGCAGGGTTTATAGAGGCGAGTGGGGTCATATTCGCTTCACATATGATGGAGCTGCGGTTTGAAACCTGGCAAGAGCATTATCCAAGCTTGTTTATTTGAGTGTGAGCGAAAGCCCGATAATTAAAATTTTTGTAAACATGAGCACAAGGGTTGGAATCCTGCTGACTAAAATTTTCACCATTGTTGATTTTAACCAAACGAATTATCAGTTAATTAGAAGGAAACCCATCCAAATACGTCCGTATTTTCTGATTTCCATTCATTTGTCAGCATTCAGGAAATTTGCTTTCGGAAATGGAACAAACACTGAGCCAAGTTCATGACATCCTTGCTTTCTGGGTGTGTGTCTCTCCTTAGGCCTTTGTCTCTCTCGGTGTATATAACTCTGTGTCTGTTTCTCTGCGATTATCAGTGTGGTTCAGTTCCCTGACGGGGTGAACACATTTTTAACGTCGAAACTTGATTCACATTAGTTGTGCGAATTCATGTTAAAACGTCGCAGAGAAAAGTATCAGCGCGAAAGATAAAACAGGAGACTGGCTCTTTCTATATATATCCTACAACAACAACAACTTACATTTATAAAGCGCCTTTAACCTAATGAAACGTCACAAGGCTTTCCCCAGGATCATTATATAACAAAGTGTGACACCGAGCCACATATTCGGTCAGATGACTGAAAGCTCGGTCAAAGGGGGAGGCTTTAAGAACTGTCTTAAAGGAGGAAAGTATCAATTTCATGTTCCAGCTAACAGCAATGGTTCTTCTCATTGGGGAAGAAGTTGCTTTTGTTCAACCTAAACAGACCATTTGGTCGGCGAAAGTTGTCTCTGGAGAAGGAGATCAGGAATGGAAAAAATGTCAAAAGTTGCCTCCATAATCCAAATGTCAAGCCTTATTGGTCATTTCCCTGATGTCCAGTGACTCGGGATCGGCGCTTCCATTGGACCAACAGCGAATAGGGTGGAGGGTTTTGGAAATTGAAAGTTGCGCATGTGCAGCTTGTGGGGCTATTTCACCTACTGTCAATTTCATGTTCCAGCTCACAGAAACCGTTGTTTTCATTGGCTGAAGGAGTCATTTATCTTGAACCGAAACAGGCAGTTTTGTGGTGAAAGAGTTCTGGACTGAAAAACAATAGGCAAAAGCAGCGTAGATAAGTCAATTCGAAAAATACTCGTGTAGCTTCCCTGGTGGTTTAGTGGTTAGGATTCGGCGCTCTCACCGCCGCGGCCCGGGTTAGATTGCTGGTCAGGGAATGTCAAGTTATTGAGTTTGTTCGAACTTTGTTTGAGTTTGTTTGTTGATTATTCATTGATTGGAAACGTTTAAAAGCTCCACCAGAATCAGAGGAGTGAGGGTTTAAGTTTCGTCTCAGAGCTGGAAAACATCACACTTGGTTCAAGTGGACTGAGGGTATAAAGGGAGAAGGGCAAAGCACTGACTATAGAAATGTTGGTGTGAGGCAAAATATGGGTGGGACAAGAATGAATTTTGCTGCCTGCTGTTTGCACAAATATCACTCCTGATGGATCAACCAATCACTACTGCTCTTTGAAAGCAGCACGCCCGGCCGAATGGCCTCTTTCTGTGCTGTAACTTTCTATCATTTTATGTTTCCCACTAGCACGGGACATTCTGCCATTTTATAACCCACTCGAGTGAGATGTACTTTCTTACCTTGTATTCAGCTCTTTTGAAACCAAAACACGGAGCAAATTCAACGAGTTTTGTCATTTCCAGCACGAGATTTGTCACGAGACTAATTGATCGACACATTAATGGTGCCAATCCTTCACTGAAGCTCACCGCGTCCAAAGAGCACTGTTACCATCAGCCTGTCATGTACCTTCCTGCAGTACATCTGCTGAACAATATAAGCTTATCACAGCTCTGCTTTATTCACGTTGAAACCCAGTGTGAAAATCATTTAAAAAGCTGAACAATTGGGAGGGGAGTGACTGTGGATAATCGGGACTGTGCACATTCCTGTAATCAGTATCTGGAAGAACCAGGAAGGTGAGATCCAGGTGTTTCTTTACCCATGAGTTTTACCCATTCCCCCGAATTGACTGTGTCTGCACCAAGCAGCTAATTGACCTGGGAGCTGGACGGGCAGAGGGAGCTGGGGGCGAGACAGAAGCAGAAAGAGATGCGACATGAAAGTACTTTGAATTTGATGTGTGTCAGTTGTTTTCAGTGGTGAATTTCTGCCTTGTAAGTTTCACAGGATCCGCAGTGATTAGTTGGTGTTTTATTTAAGCAGCAAGATGTAAAAGTAAAAAGATAAAAGCAAATTACTGCGAATGATGGAAACCTTAAACAAAAGTGGAAAATCTCAACAGCTGAAAGGAGAAACAGGGTCAATGTTCCGAGCCTGTACAACTCTTATTCAGATTTTTAAACTACTACAGCGACCAACGTGAGGCTTGACCCCACCGCCCTGAGATCAAGAGTCTCATGTTTAACCAACTGAGCTAGCCAGGAATATGAAGAAATGCTTCGTATCCCAATATGCATGGAGAAACCTGCTGCTTTCTACCAGACACCTCAGCTTGGCCGGAATTTTAAAGTGTGGAACATAATCGGCGGCCTACAAATGCCCCACGGTTGCAATGCATCCCCCTCAATCATCAATAACATCATTCACATCTTCCACTTCTTAGCTGCACCTCCTTCCAAATACCGTGATCGATTTTCCTCAGGAATTTCTCCTGCATTTAGTATTTACCTGATTTGTGTCCTCATTTTGAAATCAGATTCGTATTAACATCCAACACAAATTAAATTGCAAACCTGACGGACAAACAATGGAAAACAAGTCACTCGGTAACACAAATCCCATGGTGCTCATTTTCAGATTCACAACAGTCAGCTTTTCAATAAAATGAAGGAGTTTTACAATGAAAAGAATTAGAAAGTTTATGTGACTTTTATTTGTGACTCACTCACTCCGGTATTCTGCAAATGCTGCTCGGAGGTTTAGTGACTGGGATATAATCTACCTGCACGTTCCTGAGTCTGTGCTTGGTGTATTGGGAGGTTTGGCCCGGCTTGGAGTAGGTCGCGTTCCAGGGATGGGCATTAACCCGCTGACTGAAGCTGCAGTCATTGCTTTCTGCTGGCAGCGGGTGATTGGAGAGAGCGGGGCCGGAATATTGCTGCTTTGCTGCTTTTCCCTGTCTCACTCACTGTGGAGTTGAGGAAGAGAGAATAATTGATGGGTTCGTTTGATTCCAACAATTTCATGAATTTCTGATGGGTTAGATGAAGGTACAGAGTGGGTCCAAATCTATTCTCATTGTATTTGACAGAAAAAGTAATTTTAAAAAGAAGCTGTTTTTGTGGGACCTCACTGGACAACAAAAGACCTGCCACCGTTTTGGGGATATCTTGCAGCCCAAGTACCCAATGATAATCCGGAACCGTGTGACAATGATTGGTGATGAGGGGGAAAAACAGTAAAAATCTTCAACCACTGGGTGATTTTGAATCACCAAACGTTCAGTTAACAGGCAAACACGCTGACCAATTGTGCCACAGACACTTACACAAACCTAACTGACAAGGTATCCCAACCAGGGTGTCAGTGAGTCTAATCTTCAGATTGCCACTACCCAGATGGTTAGCACGCTCTATCAGTTTTACTCTTCCAAAATAAAGGGTGGGACATTCATTGTGGATATATGGAAACAGTCTGATCCCACCCACTGCAGACACATCCATGTCACCGGGAACCAGCTTTCCTACAACCGGTGCCATCTCCCTTCGAGCCTTTCGCTGTTTTATCTGTTACCAAGTATTCTGATTGTCCTGAGCCAATATTAGGGTTGAATTCCTGAGGTGCAGTAACGAGAATCCTTTCAATGTCTCAGATCAGTTAATTTCACTGAAAACATCAGAGTCACAGTTCCAGCGTCTTAAAGAAGGGAAAGGTGCCTTGACTGTCTCTGGTCAGTCGGGCAGTTCACCCTTCATTCGCATTGGATTCCATTCCTCAAAGGGGATTTTCATTTCCTTCTTGAGTTCCCTTAACACATCTGGCAACATCTTTGGATTGAGAGGCATAATTATCATTTCAGATGCAGTGCAGTTCTGAGAACAGGTTACAGACCTGAAATGAAAACCATGTCTCTCTCTCCACAGTCACTACCAGATCTGCTGAGAATTCCAGCATTTTCTGTTTTTATTTCAGATAACCAGCATCTGCGGTATTTTGCTTTATTTTACCTGATCAGTGGAACATATAAGTTCCTCAGGGTACTTGACAGGGCGGATTTGGAGAGGATGTTACCTCTTGTGAGAGAATCTAGAACTCAGGATCGCTGTTTAAAAACAAGGGGTCACCCATTTAAAACGGAGATGAGGCAATTCTTTTCTCTCTCATAGGGCCGTGAAACTTTGGAACTCTGTTCCTGAAAAGGCTGTGGAAGCAAAGTCTTTGAATATTTTTAAGGCAATGGTGGATATATTCTTGGTAAGCAAGGGGGTGATAGGTTATCGGGGATAGGTGGGGTACAGATTTCAGGTTACTATGAGGTCAGCCATGATCTTATTAAATGGCGCAGCAGGTTTGAGGGGCCGAATGGCCTCCTCCTACTCCTTTTTCTTACGTAGTGCTAAGAATGTGGAACCCATTACCAGTGGATTTCGAGATCCATGTCTGAGCTGAAAATGTGTAGGTAAACTCACACTGTAAACAGATTGTTCAGCAGCTAAAATTGGAAAGGGATTCACTCTCATCCCATTTACTGACACAGCAACACAGTCTTGCTGGTGGGAGACCATTCAGATACTTCACGTGTGCAAAGGGTTTTATTCAGTTTGCCCACAAATTAACATTCCAACTTTAAAAGTTCAAAAGATTTGATCCACAATCAGAGCAGAGATGTTGTCAAGACGCGGTTTAAATGCTCTATGTATAGGGGGAAAAGTCACGAGCTCACCCCATCTGCTGAAACTCCACTGAGTTCAGATCTAACTGTCAGGGTTTGTTCTGTATCCAGGAGAGAATTGCGGTGGAGCCCGGAGCAATTTGGCCGCTGCATTAATTGATTCAACAATTTTATGTCTTGCCCCTATGTCACCCATCGTATTCTGATTACAGAGCATAGGTTTCTGTTCTACAATATTAGCTTTCAATGGCGGAGCGGCCACCCAGCATTCGCTGCGGGGCAGAATGTGCCCGATCTTCACAAAAGCAGCGCCATGCGCATGCGCAGTGCTAGATGTGCTTGGAGCATGCGCACTGCAGTCTGTTTCATGAGCATGCGCAGTACGGGTCTGTGACTGTAGCTGCTCAGAGCTGGGAAGAGAATGTCGAGTGGAGCAAACTAACAGAGTTAGTGGGTGTGTGAGGAGGAATGGAGCCAGCGGAATGGGCAGGGAGGCTTCGTAAAGTCACAGTGCAGGCCGCAGACCCCAAATAACAAGGTACCGGTTATGTGTTTGCGGAGAACGGGCCGAAAAATTCTGGATTTCTCCCTTCGCCAGGCCCGTGGTTACGGCCGCCATCTTTATAGGGGGCAATGTGCATCAGGGCGCATGCGCGGTCATCCCTGGTCCAGGTAGCAGGAGGAGAGAATATTGTGAATTTCTGTACTGGACTGACAGGGATGGATTTTGGAAACTCCTTTTACAGGGGGTTAGAAGGGGAGGATTTACACACAGCAAACTCAATCCAAGAGAAATGTTTGTCCTTTCTGAATTTCAATCCTGGACTGACAGTGATGGATTTTTTGAATTCCATTTACAGGATGTTAGAAGAGGAGGGGGAACTCAAGGGATACTTGAGGGAGATGAAAAACTAAAACGAAACATCACGTCAAAATCTGAAAGTCACTTGATTCACCAGGACCTGAATAACACCAGCCTTCAAATGTAAGCATTGAGTTACAGGTCATTTTCAGTTACTGGGTAAGAAATCTCTTCCTCACGTTGTGGATCTTACCTAAAATCTTAAATCTCTGTCCCTTAATCCTTTCATAATCAGCTAATGGGAACAGCTTTTATTTAACTACTTTTCATAATCCTGTACACCTCTTTCAAATCTCCCCTCAAGCTCCTTTACTCCGAGGAGAAAAACCCCAGTTTCTCGAATTTAATCTTACAATTAAAATCCCTCATCCCTCGAACCATTGTGATAAATCTCCTCTGCCCCCTCTCAAGGCCCCTCACATCCTTCATAATGTGTGGTGATCACTGGTTTGTACAAATCCAGATGTTCTGTGTCCGTGTGTGTGACATCATCACACATCGACAATGATACGGTGACATCATCCCACACCCCGGGTATTTCCTCAACTGGGAGATTTTTCTCTGACTCCAGTGCTTCTGATATCTTTCCAGCTGCAGGCTCCAGCGGGAGAGTTTAAATTTGAAAATGGTGAAGTTGTTTCGGAGGTGAGTATTTTTCACCATCCATCTACAATTTAAAGCTTTTAGTGCTGTGCTCTGTTTTCTGTGAGAGGTTCCATATCTCTGGGGCTGGTGTGGCTCCTTTACTGTGGATCTGAATCCATGTCCATCCATTGCTCTGTTTCACCTCTGCCCTCCCTGATCACCTCTCTGCCATTGTCCACCTTCCTCTATCTCTAATAATAGATCTATTTGAGTTGTGTTTAGTATTTTATTGTTACTTCTGCCGACTGTGTCTCAGTGAGGTTTCCACTGCTGTCCATCCCCCGACCATGTGCTGCTAGCTTCCGGGCTTTATCTCCCCACAGTAACTTTCATAGTCAGGAATTGTTTTTCCTGCGCTATAGTCCATTTCTCTTCCACTTCTGAGCTTATATTGATCATCAAATTCTGCAGCATTTTACTCCCTGTAATTCATTCTGCACACCTTGAAATATTAATTCTGTTTCCCTCTCCACAGATACCAGCACCCATTGTGACCCCTAGTTACCTGTGGAGAAGATGATGTTTGACCTTCTTGAACCACTGCAGTCTGTGTGGTGAAGGTGCTTCCACAATTCTGTAAGGTAATGAGTTACAGGTTATTCAACCAGTGATGATGAAGGACCAGTGATATATGTCTAAAATCAACAACATCAATTTGTATTTATATCACACTTTTAATGGAAGACAATGTTCCAAGGCATTTCACAGAAATGTTACAAAGCAAGGTTTGACACTGAGACACATGAGGAGATATTAGGGCAGGTGACCAAGCGTTTGGTCAAAGAAGTGGGTTTTACGGAGTATCTTATAGGAGGAAAATGAGGTAGAGAATGGGAGAGGTTTAGGGAGTGAATTCCAGAGCTTGGAGCCTTGGAAAGTGACAGAATGGGCACGAATGTGGAACAATAGAAATCAGGAATGCTCAGTAGGCCAAATTAGAGGAGCGCAGATATCTCCGAGGGTTGTGATGCTGGAGGGGAGTCCAGCAACAGGGAGCAGCCATGCAGGAATTTGAAAATAAAGGGTGGAGTCGGGCGATGTAACTGAGGTGGAAATAGGCGGTCTTGGTGATGATGTGGATATGTAGTTGGAAGCTCATCTTGGGGTGAAATATTTCACCATGGTGGTGAACAGTCTGGTTCAGTCTCAGATAGTTGTCAGGGAGAGGGCTTTCTAGGGGGTAGAGGTTGAAGGTTTTGGAGTTTCTGTCAAAGTTCTGGTTTATCTGTAGGTCTATGAAAATCCCTCTCCTCACCCCCTGCCTCTCCCACACCTCTCTCTGACTTTCTCTCCTTTTTTCCTTCTGTCACATAGAATTCTCCAGCCCCGCAGGTTGTGGATGCTCCATCATTGAGTATATTTCAGGCTGAGATGGAGAGATTTTCGGTCTCTCAGGGAGTCGAGGTATATGGAGAGTGGGTGGGAAAGTGGAGTTGAAGCCCAAGATCAGCCACAATCGTATTGAATGACGGAGCAGGCTCGAAGGGCCATGTGGTCTCCTGCTGCCCCTGACACTTGTTTTATTATTGAAACCAGTGTCTTGTGTGGGCCCAGACTGGGTGGCAGGTTCCCTTCCCTGAAGGACATTAGTGAACCAGTTGGGTTTTTATGACAATCCAGCAGTTTTCATGGTCACTTCTTCCAAGTGCCGGCCCCACAAATTCCCAGATTCATTCAGCTCAATTTCACAACCTACCTTTGTGTTTTTGTGGGTTCTCTCTCACTCCCTTTTTTCTGTTTTAAATCAATTTCACAGGGGATTAGAAGGGGAGGATTTGCAGTCGGGAAACTCAATCCAAACGTCACATCAGGATCTGATGGAGTCGCCCAATTTATCATAACCTGACTATCATCGGATTTTGAACATGGAAGGAAAAAGCACCGTTCACAGTGGGGAGAAACCGTACACGTGTTCTGTGTGTGGACGAGGCTTTAGCCAATCATCTGGCCTGTCAAAACATAAATGCAGGGACAACAGAGAGAAACCATGGAAATGTGGGGACTGTGGGAAGGGATTCAATTACCCGTCTGAACTGGAAACTCATCGGCACAGTCACACCGGAGAGAGACCATTCACCTGCTCCACGTGTGGGAAAGGATTCACTTGTTCATCCCATCTGCTGACACACCAGCGAGTTCACACTGGGGAGAAACCATTTACCTGCTCCGTGTGTGGGAAGGGATTCACTCAGCCATTCAACTTGCTGAAACATGAGCGACTTCACACTGTGGAGAGACCGTTCACCTGCTCCACGTGTGGGAAAGGATTCACTCAGACATCTGACCTGCTGACACATCAGCGAGTTCACACTGGGGAGAGACCATTCATCTGCTCAGTGTGTGGGAAGGGATTCACTCAGTCAACTAACCTGCTGAAACACCAGCGAATTCACACTGGGGAGAGACCGTTCAAATGCTCAGACTGCGGGAATTGCTATAAAAGCTCCGGGGAACTGATGTCCCATCGACGTGTTCACAGTGACGAGAGACCGTTCAGGTGCTCTCACTGCGGGACTGGATTCAGATGGTCATCTCAACTCACAATACACCAGCGAGTTCACAGCGGAGAGAGGCCGTTCACCTGCCCCGCGTGTGGGAAGGGATTCACTCAGTTACCCAACCTGTTGACACATAAGCGTGTTCACACTGGAGAGAGGCCGTTCACCTGCTCCGAGTGTGAGAAGGGATTTACTCAGTTATCCCACCTGCTGAGACACCAGCGAATTCACAAGTAACATCAGTGAATGGATTTTGCTGTTAATTACATCCTGGACTGAACCATGTTGACTGGGGTCTGTTTCTACTAATGTTAATAAACTCCAACCCAGCTATAGCTGTTAATATTCTGAATAAAGTCAAATAAATCAGCTCTGTGTTAAACATACAAGTTTGTTCCTTTTGAGGGCCTCTCCCTCTCTCCCGTCTTCTCCATCCTCACCTCCAACAACAAGTGTGAGGAGCTCATGGAGCTTCTTTGTCACTGAGATTGAGACAATCCGATCAGCTGCATCTGCTGCTTCCCTCCCACTAGCCCACCGGGTCATACTGCTTGTAAAATTTCCCCATGCCCGATCCCTGAACTCACATCTTTCTAGTTTCTCTCTCATCTCCCCTCATGCCCTCCCAGTGCTCATCTTGTCCATGAGACCCCCCTTCTGCTGTACTGACCCCACTCTCACTGAACTACTGATCATGCAACTTCTCCATGTTAGCTGATATTATTCACAGTTTTCTCTCTCTCTCTTCTGGCACTGACCCTCTCACCTTTAAACCTACCGTCCTGACCCATCCCAAAAACGGGATCTACCTTTGCCCCCTCCTATTTCCCATCTCCATGCTGCCACTAGGTGACATCATTCAAAAGCACCATGTTAGTTTTCACATGTACACTGATGTACACTGACAATGCCCAGCTCTACCTCACTACCATCCCTCTCCATTCCTCCACTGTTACTAAATTATCAAACTGCTTATCCCACATCCAGTACTGGATGAGCAGAATTTCCTCCAATTAAAAATTGAAGACAAAAGCCATTGTCTTCAATCACTACCACAAATTCCACCCTGTAACTACTGAGACCATCCCTATGAGTTATCATAAGGGTACATTGTCCTATGTTTATCAAGCCAGGAATCTTTCTTCCTAAACAAAGGAGAGGGAGAACGAGCAATTTCTGTAATGTTAAATAAATTTCTGATGATTTTATAAGGTTATTAGAGAGAGATTTCTCACAGATCTCCCCAGCTTGAGAAGGGAAAATCCTTATTGACTTCTCACAACTGATTTCTGACTAACCTCACTATTTCTAAGCGACGAGCTTGTTTTCCTAATTTCTTGATGACAAACTGTAGATAACATACTAAAGCTACTAGAATGATCAGAGTCAGCAACACAAACCCTTGAGCTGCCACCAAGAGTAAATGTCAAAACTTTTCCGCTAAAATGTAATAACTATCAACTTAGATTCATCCTCCCCACCTGCCGATCATCTCACACAATTCTTAATTATTGGCATGTTGTAATTACATCTGGTTCAAACAAAAGTTTGCACAGACTTTAAAGATTCTCCAGCTCTCTGTTCACCTGCATCCACCTTGTGGGTTTTTCTAAATCCAGATTCTATTCCCCTCTTCAAATTAATTTGACTCACTTTGATATGTTCAATGTGTTTAATTCTTTCCTGAATGTTTGAGAGAGAATTTTTCTATGGAATATGTGTTCGTGTCTTGATAATTTAAAACGTTGTTTCATTCTACTGGCCACAATAATCACTCATGTTCTGTTTTTTTTATTCATTCATGGGATGTGGGCTTTGCTGGCTGGGCCAGCATTTGATCGCCCATGTTGTGAATTTCTATCCTGGACTGACAGGGATGTATTTTGGTAACTCTTTTTACAGGAGTTTAGAAGGGGAGGATTCACAGATGGGAAAGTCAGGCCAAACATCACATTAAGATCTGACAGAGACACTCAATTCATCAGGACCTGGATCCTCCTTTTCTAATGCTTTGTGCAAACTGTTTCCCAAACCTGTCACCGACAGCCCACGATAGAAATTCCGGACTGAGATATTTTCGGCCACTGAGTGTAAGCATCGAGCTCCAGGTCATTACTACTCACTGTGTAAAAACGTTTTTCCTCACATCCCCCTGTATCTCTTGCCCAAAATCTGACATTTCTGCCCCATAACCTTTTACAATCAATTAATGGAACAGCTTTTCTTTACCTACCTTATCTAAACTTATCATAATCTTCTACATCTCTATTACACCTCCCTTCACTCTCCTTTGGTCCAAGAAGAACAACCCCAGTTTCTCCAACCTAACCTTGCAATTAAAACCCCTCATCCCCTGAACTATTCTGGTCAATCTTTTCTGCACCCTCTCAAAGTCCCTCACATCCTTCATAATGTGTGGTGATCACTGGTTTGCACAGACCTAGATGTTCTGTGTCCGTGTGTGTGACATCATAAGAACATGAGAAATAGGAACAGGAGTAGACTATTCGGTCCCTTGAGCCTCCTCCGCCATTCTATAAGATCATGGCTGATTTTCTTGTGTTTTGATTTCCACATTCCTGTCTAACACTGAGAACCTTTGACTCCTTTGCCTAACAAGAATCTATCCACCTCTGCCTTAAAAATGTTCAATGACCCCACTTCCAACACCTTCTGAGGCAGAGAGTTCCAAAGTCACACAACCCTCTGAGAGAAAAAAAATTCTCCTCTTCTCTGTCCTAAAAGGGCGAGCACTAGTTTTAAAACAGTGTCCCCTCATTCTGGACTCACCCATAAGAGGAAACATCCTTTCGATGTCCACCTTGTCAGGGCTGTTCAGGATCTCGTATACTTCAATCAAATCACCCCTCACTCTTCTAAACTCCAATGGAAACAAGCTCAGTCTGTCCAACCTTTCCTCATAAGACAGGCCAGTCATTCCAGGTATCAATCTAGTGAACCTCCTTTGAACCACCTCCAATGCATTTACATCCCTCCTTAAATATGGAGACCAAAACTGCACACAGTATTTAAGGTGCGGCCTCATCAATGCCATGTATAACTGAAGCATAAGATCTTACTTTTACGTTCAATTCCTCTTGCAATAAAGGATAGCATTAATTATTTGCTGTACCTGCAGACTAACTTTTTGTGACTCATGTACTAGAACACCCAGATCCCTCTGCACCTCAGAATTTAAGTAATATTCTGATTTTTTGTTCTTTTATTCTTCCTGCCAAAGTGAACAACTTCACATTTTCCTACATTGAACTCCATTTGCCAGATCTTTGCCCACTCACTCAACCTATCTATATCAATCTGCAGCCTCCTCATGTCCTCTTCTCCAACATACTTTCCTACCTATCTTTGTATCATCTGCAAATTTATCTACCATGTCTTCACTCCCTTCATCTAAGTCATTGATGTAAATCATAAAAAGTTGAGGCCCCAGCCCAGACCCCTGTAGGGCCCCGCTTGTCACATCCTGACAATCGAAAAAAGACCCATTTGTGCATACTCTCTGCCAGCCAGAAATTCTTCTATCCAGGCTAATAGGTTACCCACTAGACCATGCACTTCTATTTTCTGTGATAATCTTTGATGTGGCAACTTATCAAATGCCTTCTGGAAATCCAAGTCCAGTACATCTACAGGCTCCACTTTACCCACTGTGCATGTTACTCCTTCAAAAAACTCCAATAAATTGGTTAAACATGATTTTCCTTTCATAAAACCATGCTGATCTTCCTGATAGTCTTGAGCTCTTCTAAGTGCCCAGCTATAACCTCCTTAATGATTGATTCTAATAACTTCCCCACAACAGACATCAAGTTAATTAGTATATAGTCTAATTAGTCTATAGTCCACTCCCCACTGACACTCTCTAGAGGACCAACATTCACTTAGCTTACTATTTTTCTTTTTAAGTAAAAAATCTTGCTATCCAATTTTAAATTTCTAGCTCGCTTCCTCTCATACTCGAATTTCTTTCTCCTGATTAACCTTTTAGGCCTACACTTTCCTGTTTTCTGCCTCCCTCCCTTCTTGAATAGAGGGGTTATATTTGCTACTTTCCAATCTGATGGAACCTTTCCAGAATCTAGCAAATTTTGGAAAATTAATACCAGCGCACCGATTACCTCATTAGCCACCTCTTTTAAGACCCATCAGGACCCGGAGACTTGCCAGCCTGCAGCTCCATCAATTTGCTCAGTACCATTTCCCCAGTGATTTCAATTTCATCAAGTCCCTTCCTCCCATTCACCTCCTGTTTTTCAACTATTACTGGAATGCTTTTTATATTCTCTATAATGAACACGGAAGCAAAATATTTGATCATCTCTTCTGCCATTTCCTTATTATCTACTATTAACTCCCCACTGACACTCTCTAGAGGACCAACATTCACTTAACTTACTATTTTTCTTTTCAAGTAGAAAATCTTGCTATCCAATTTTAAATTTCTAGCTTGCTTCCTCTCATACTCGAATTTCTTTCTCCTGGTTAACCTTTTAGGCATTCTCTGTCATTCTTTACATTCTGTCCAATCACCTGTCCTGCCACTCATCTTTGTTAAGTTGTATGCTTTTTCCTTAAGTTTGATGCTTTCATTAACTTCTTTAGGTAGCCACGGATGTTGGGTCCTCCCCTTAGCATTTTTCTTTATTGTAGCAATGTACTTATTCTGAATACCCTTAAGTATCCCTTTAAATGTCTGCCACGGCTTCTCTATTGATCTATCCTCTAGCCTAGTTTCCCAGTTCACTTCAGCTAGCTGAGCTTTCATCCCCACATAGTAGCTCTTATTTACGTTTAAGACACTAGTCTTAGATCCACTCTTCTCCCTTTCAAACTGGATGTAAAGTTCAATCATATTGTGGTCGCTGCTGCCTAGGGATGTCTTTACTCTGAGATAACTAATTAATCCTGTCACGTTACACAATACCAAGTCTAATATAACCTGCTCTTTGCTTGGTTCCTGAACATGCTGCTCTAAGAAACTATCTTAATAGCATTCTAAGAACTCCTCATCCAGGCTACTACTGCCAATCTGATTTTTCCCTGTTTATATGGAGATTAAAATCACCCATGATTATTGCCATCCCTTTATCACAAGCACACAATATATTCTCTTGAGTACTTTGTCCTACACTGTGGCTATTGTTAGGGGGCCTGTAGATCACTCCCATGAATTACTTTTTCCTCCACTATTCCTCATCTCCACCCAAACTGATTCTACATCCTGATCTCCTGAAGCAAGGTCATCTCTAACTATTGCACCAATGCCCTTTCTGATTAACAATGCTACCCCTCCACCTTTACCCAGCTTCCTATTCTTCTTGAGCATCATGTACCACTCAATATTAAGGACCCAACCATTGTCATCCTGCTGCCATGTCTCCGTAATTTCTATCAGATCATATTTATTTCCTTCAATGTGGGCCATCAATTCATTTACTTTGTTATGAGTGCTACGCGCATTCAGATAGAAAGCCTTCAGTTTTGTCTTTTTGTTACATTTGTAACATTTAGCCCTGACTGTTGATTTATTCTCAGGCTTTTTCTCTGTCCCTTCCTGCCATCCTCTGACCCTCATTTCTCATATTCCTATTGCTCTCCTGTCTTGACTCTACAACTTGAATTGCTGCCTCCACCCAAGCTTGACCCCTCACCACTCTTGTTTAGTTTAAATCACACATCGACTAGTACACGGTGACATCACCCCGCTCCCTGGGTATTTCCTCAACTGGGAGATTTTTCTCTGACTCCAGTGCTTCTGATATCTTTCCAGCTGTAGGATCCAGCAGGAGATTTTCAGATTGAAAACAGTGAGATAGTTTCAGAGTTGAGTATTTTTCACCATTCATCTATAATTTAGAGCTTTTAGTTCTATTCTCATCTCTGTGAGAAGTTCCATGTCTCTGGGGCTTGTGTGGCTCCTTTATTGTGGATCTGAATCCACGTCCATCTATTGCTCTGTTTCACCTCTGCCCTCCCTGATTACCTCTCTGCCATTGTCTAACTTCCTCTGTCTCTATTACTGGGTGTATTTTAATTATGTTTAGTATTTTACTGTTACTTCTATCGACCATGTCTAAATGAAGTTTCCACTGCTGTCCATCCCCTGACCATGAGCTGCAGTCTTACCAGCTTTATCTTCCCACAGTACCTTCCATAGTCAGGAATTGTTTTTCCTGTGCTATAATCCATTTCTCTTCCACTTCTGAGCTTATATTGACCATCAAATTCTGCACCATTTTTATTCTCCCCAATTCATTCTGCACACCCTGAAATGTTAACTCCACAGATATTGCCTGACCAGCTGAGTATTTCCAGCATTTGCTCTTTTTATATCCAATTTCCAGCAGCTGCAGTATTTTGCTATTATTTTATTGCAGAACCGAGTCTAGAAACACAGATGGACCAATTAAGAGTCCGTTTGTTTCATCGAATCACAGAATCATTGAATGATTACAATAAAGGCAGAGGCCGCTCAGCCTGTTGTGCCTGTGCTGGCTTTCTGCAAGAGCAAATCAGCCAGTCTCACTCCCCACCCCTTTCACGAACAAAACCAGAAAATGTTGTCAATCCCCAGTTGCCTGTGGGGAAGATGATTTTTGACCTTCTTGAACCACTGCAGTGCTTGTGATGAAGCTGCTCCCACAATGCTGTTAGGTAAGGAGACACAGGTTATTCACCCTGTAATGATGAAAGAACAGTGATATATGTCCAAATTAACAATAATTTGTATTTCTATAGCACCTTTTGTGTAACAGAATGTTCCAAGATGTTTCACCGGAATGTTAGAAAGGAACATTTGAGAACGAACCGCAAATAGAGATATCAGGGCAGATTAATAAATGTGTGGTTGAAAAGGTAAGTTTTAAGGATTATCTTAAAGGAGGAAAGTGAGGTGGAGAGGCTTATGGAGGAAATTCCAGAGTTCATGGTCTTGGCAGCTGAAGACGCGGCCACTAAAGGTGGAGGAATTAAAATTGGGAATGCTCAGGAGGTCAGAATTAGAGAAGTGTAGATATCTGGGAGGGTTGTGAGGCTGGAGGAGATTACAGCGATAGGGAGGGAGAGACAATGGAGGGATTTGAAAACAAGGATGAGAATTTTGAAAATGAGTTTCTCCTTATCCTGGAGTCTTTGTAGGTCATTGAGCACAAGGGTGATGGATGAACAAGACTTGGTGCGAGTAAGCACATAGGCAGCAGAGTTTTGAGATTACAGGGAGGCTGAATGTGAGGAGGCCGGCCGGGAGTGCGTTAGGATAGTTAAGTCTAGAGGTAACAAAGTAATGGATGAGAGTTTCAGCAGCAGATGAGCTGAGACTGGGCTGGAGTCGGGCGATGTTACTGGGGTGGAAATAGGTGGTCGTGGTGATCATGTGGATATGTGATTGGAAGCTCATCTTGGGGTGAAATATTTCACCATAGTTGTGAACAGTCTGGTTCAGCCTCAGACAGTTATCAAGGAGAGCGACTCTGCCACCTCTCTCCCTCTGTCTCTCTTTCTCTCTCTCTCTCCCTCTCTCTCTCTCTCTATTTTCTCCCCGAGAGGCCAGAATCTTGTGTGGGCTCAGACCAGGTGGCGAGTTCCCATCCCTGAAGGACATTAGTGAACCAGTTGGGTTTTTATGACAGTCCAGCAGTTTTCATGGTCACTTTTTCCTCGTGCCGGCCCCACAAATTCCTAGATTCATTCAGCTCAATTTCACAACCTGTCTTTGTGTTTTTGTGTGTTCGCTCTCACTCCCTTTTATCTGTTTTAAATCAATTTCTCAGGGGATTAGAAGGGGAGGATTTGCAGCAGGGAAACTCAAACTAAACATCACATCAGGACCTGACGGAGTCACCCAATTTATCATAACCTGAATATCATCAGATTTTGAACATGGAGGAAAAAAGCACCGTTCACAATGGGGTGAAACCGTACACGTGCTCTCTCTGTTGATGAGGCTTCAACCGATCTTCTAACCTGATGGAACATAATGGAGAGAAACCATGGAAATGTGGGGACTGTGAGAAGGGATTCAAATACCCATCTGACCTGGAAAAGTCACAGCGCAGTCATACTGGGGAGAGGCCATTCACCTGCTCCACATGTGGTAAAGAATTCACTCAGTCATCCAACTTGCGGAAACACCAGTGAGTTCACACTGAAGAGAAGCCTATTAAATGCCCAGACTGTGGGAAGTGCTATAAAAGTTCCGGGGAACTCATGTTCCATCAACGTGTTCACACTGATGAGAGACCGTTCAGGTGCTCTCACTGTGGGACTGGGCTCAAGACATCATCTGATCTCACTGTACACCAGCGCAATCACACTGGGGAGAGGCTGTTCATCTGCTCCCAGTGTGGGAAGGGATTCACTCAGTCATCCCATCTGCTGACACACCAGCAAGTTCACACTGAGGAGAGGCTTTTCAAATGCCCAGGTTGTGGGAAGTGCTATAAAAGTTCTGGGAACCTGATGCGCCATCAACGTGTTCACACTGATGAGAAACCGTTCACCTGCTCCAAGTGTGGGAAGGGATTCACTCAATCATCTCAATTGCTGACTCACCAGCGAGTTCACACTGATGAGAGACCTTATAAATGCCCAGACTGTGGGAAGTGCTATAAAAGTTCCGGGAACCTGATGTCCCATCAACGTGTTCACACTGATGAGAGACCATTCAGGTGCTCTCACTGTGGGACTGGGTTCAAGACATCATTTGAGCTCACCGTTCACCAACGGATTCACACTGGAGAGAGGCCATTCATCTGCTCTAATTGTGGGAAGCGATTCACTACCTCATCCCATCTGCTGAGACACCAGCGAGTTCACAAGTAACTGTAGTGATTTGATTTTGCTGTTAATCACATCCAGACTGAACCATGTTCTTTGGGGTCTGTTTGTGCTGATGTTCATCGACTCCTAATATTCTGGATGAAGTTAAATAAATCAGCTTTTTGTTAAATATGTTGAATCTTTTAAACATCTCTGCTGGTTCTTTTTGAAGGGCTCACCTTCTCCCCAGTCTCCTCCATCCTCACCGCCAGAAACATTTGTGAGGAGCTCATGGAGCTTCTTTGTCACTAAGATTGAGACAATCCAGTCAGTTGCCTCTGCTGCTTCCCTCCCTTCCACTAACCCACTGGGACAAACTGTCTCTAAAGTTCCTCCTTGTCTGAGCCCTGAACTCACATCTTTCTCCAGTTTCTCTCCCATCTCCCCTCATGTCCTCCCAATGCTCATCTTGTCCATGAGACCCACCTCCTGCTCCATCGACCCTATTCCTACTACAATGTTGATCACCCAATTTCCCCATGTTCGAAGACATGGTTACCAGTTCTCTCTCTCCCTCTCCAGGGGCTGTTCTTTGCCTCAAATCTGCCATCATCACCCCCTCCTCAAAAATAAACCTTTGGTCCCACCGTTCTTGCAACTACTGCCCCATCTCCAACCTCCCTCTCCTCTCTACACTGTTCGAACGTGCTGTCACCTCCCAAATACTAGGATTGTCAGTGTGAACAGGGTGGGGTGTGTTTGGAGACAGGATGTCCCAGTTCTCCACCCTGGGATTCTCAGTGTGAACAGGGTGAGATGTGTTTGGAGACAGGATGTCCCAGTTCTCCACCCTGGGATTCTCAGTGTGAACAGGGTGAGATGTGTTTGGAGACAGGATGTCCCAGTTCTCCATCCTGGGATTCTCAGTGTGAACAGGGTGGGATGTGTTTGGAGACAGGATGTCCCAGTTCCCCACCCTGGGATTCTCAGTGTGAATAGGGTGGGATGTGTTTGGAGACAGGATGTCCCAGTTCTCCACCATGGGATTCTCAGTGTGAACAGGGTGAGATGTGTTTGGAGACAGGATGTCCCAGTTCTCCATCCTGGGATTCTCAGTGTGAACAGGGTGAGATGTGTTTGGAGACAGGATGTCCCAGTTCTCCATCCTGGGATTCTCAGTGTGAACAGGGTGGGATGTGTTTGGAGACAGGATGTCCCAGTTCCCCACCCTGGGATTCTCAGTGTGAACAGGTTGGGATGTGTTCAGAGACAGGATTTCCCAGTTCCCCACCCTGGGATTCTCAGTGTGAACAGGGTGGGATGTGTTTGGAGACAGGATGTCCCAGTTCTCCACCCTGGGATTCTCAGTGTGAACAGGGTGGGATGTGTTTGGAGACAGGATGTCCCAGTTTTCTACCTTTAAAGGGACAGGGAGAGGACCAGCTGGGCTGAATGACGCTGCTTTATGACATCACTGCAGTACCTAGTAACCATTCTCCCTGAGCCCTGCTCATTATGGGCTGGCTTTAGCTCAGTGCTGTTACAGGAAGGGAAACAGGAGGAGGATTCGAGCCGTATGGAGCTCAGGATTAATGGAGAGAGATACAGGATTAATTTCTACCTTACTGAGTGAGAAATGTCATTGTCCTGGACACTCCCTGTCAATCAGTATCTGCATCCTGGGGACAGACTGATGGGTTTACTCTGTATATAATCCGTGCTGTATTTGACTGGAGAGTATTTGGTTCTGACAGTAGTTGTTCATCTCGAATATGATGAGATAAACCCGTCAGCTTCTCCCCCAGACACAGGCCCTGAAAGACAAGGAGTGTCTGTAATATTTTGGACCATGTCCTTTACTCAGTTTTGAATTCCTTGTTCACATCTCCTCTCATCCTGCTTAGTTCTAATGAAAATACCCCCAGTTTCTCTAGTCTCTCCTCATGGGGAAGAGAAGTTGGAATTAAGTTAGAAACTCAGAGAGGAGCTTCACTGCAGACAGATCACCATGAGAAAACATTTCATTTCACAGTCAGTTGTTTTCATCTGGAACACACTGTCTGAAAGTTTGAGGGGAGCAGGTTCAACAGTAACTTTCAAAAGGGAATTGGAGAAATGCTTGAAGAAAAACATTGACAGGGAAAACATCAGGGGAATGGACTATTCAGATCGCTGTTCCAAAGAGCTGACAAAGGTATGATGGGCCGAATGGCCTCCTTTTGTGTTGTAGCTTCTCATCCATGGTATCATATCTGTGAATCTTTTCTGCACCCTCTCCATGGCCTTGACATCATTCCTGCCCAGGAAGTTGCCCAGGATTTGACTCAATATACTGAATACAGTTTAACCAATGATTTACAAATTAATTTTGAAAAGAAAGTTGGAGTAACAGGTTCAAACAGCATTTTAAACTTGTCCTTCACATTTAAAGATTTGTGTATCTGAACCCCTTGTAACATGGCTAAAAGATATTGAGGTAAAATCCCTGATAAAGTGTGTATTATGAGATAGAGAAATTTAGTCTGAGTTAGAAACTCAAACAGGCTCTTCACTGCAGACAGGTCACCATGGCAACACTGATAAGACATTCCATTGCACAGAATCAGCTCATTGGAAACTCGAATCAGATCAAGGAAAAGGATAGAGTTTGTCTGTTATTAACCACAATATAAACTGCAACCAGAGTAAGGAATAGAATAGATCAGATTATAATGTGTGATGTTTTCATCTATAACTGTGAAACTATCAGAAATAACAGAATTAACAGTGGGCAGGAGAGTTTAGGGGGAATGAGAAAATTCCTGAAGAAAAGTAACTGCTGGGAACCAGGGAATGTGTCCTTGTAAATCACAGATTAGAGAAATTCCAGCTGTCTTTTCCTCACTTCCTGCCAAAACCCAGCAGAGAAGCCAAAGAAGAGTCAGTGGCCAGAGCTGGATCACCACAGGGTATAAAAGTGAGGGGATACTGATGTAAGGGGGCAGTCGGGACAGGAGACACCAGAGGTCAGGGTTCTATCCAGCGGGCTGACCTCGTGTAAGTGACTGTGGGCACACGGGACTTGCATGATTACTCTGATTGATGGATGAATGTAATATACGGTGGAGGACAAAGAATCTGATCTGCTTGTGTTTCTTAAAATAGCATTAAAGTTGTTGCTACTGGCTCTCAAATGGCATTAGTTAGAATCTTTCATGTCTTTACTGCTCTGTTCCTCTGCACCTTCTAAACCTTTTCCATTTACAGTATATTTCAACTTTTATAACTCATCAAATCCACGGCCTCGTACTTCTCGGTGTTCATTTTTATTTGATATCTACCCGTCCAATTAGAATTATAAATTGGTTACAGCACAGAAGGAGATCATTCAGCCCGACGTGTCTCTCCTGGCTCTCTGCAAGAATAATTCACTATGTACCAATCTTCCACCTTTCCCCCGTAGCCCTGAAACCTTTTCCTCTTCAGACAATGATCCAATTCTCTTTGGAAAGTCTCGATTAGATCAGCCTCTGTAACACTCTCAGGCAGTGCATTCCAGATCCAAGCCACTCAGTGTGTAAAGAAAACAATTGCAAAGTGACGTCACCCTACTCAATGGGATTTTCCTCAAAGCCACGACTTTTGAAACCTCTGACTCCAGGGCTTCTGTCACCTCTCCAGCTGCAGCCTCCAGCAGGAGATTTTCAATTAGAAAGAGTGAAATAGTTTCATAGGTGAGTTTTTTTGAGCATTCATCCACAACTTTGAGACTTGACTGCTCCGCTCGGTTATTCGTGTGAGATTCCGTGACTTTAGGACTCTTTTACTCTCGATCTGAATCCATGTCCATGCTCTGTTTCACCTCTGCCCTCCCTGATCACCTATCCTCCATTGTCCAACTTCCACTGGCCCTGTAATTGGCGTATTTCAGCCTGATTTGGTATTTACTGTTACTTTCACTGACCATCACTAAATGATATTTCTACTGCTGACCATCCCCTGACCATGTGCTGCTCACCAGCGTTATCTTCCCACAGTATCTTTCATAGCCAGGAATTGTTTTTTCCTGCACTATAGTCCATTTCTCTTCCACTTCTGAGCTTTTATTGACCATCAAATTCTACACCATTTTTATTCCCTGTAACTCATTCTACACACCCTGAGACATTAACTTTGTTTCACTCTCCACAAACACCAGTATATATTGCCAATCTCCAGTTGCCTGTGGGGAAGATGAGGTTTGACCTTCTTGAACCGCTGCGGTCCGTGTGGTGAAGGTGCTCCCACAATGCTGTTAGGTAAGGAGTTTCAGGTTATTCACCCAGCGATGATGAATGAGTGGTGATAAATGTCCAAATCAACAACAATTTGTATTCATATAGTGCCATTGTGTAATAGAACGTTCTAAGGTGATTCACAGGAATGTTATAAAGAAACATTTGATGCTGAGCCACATAAGGAGATATTAGAGCAGGTGACCAAAAGCTTGGTCAAAGAAGTAGGTTTTGAGGATTATCTTAAAGTAGAAAAGCAAGGTAGGAGAGGCAGAGAGGTTTAGAGAGGAAATTACACAGCTTACGGCAATGGCAGCTGAAGGCACGGCCACCAAAAGTGGAACAGTTAAAATCGGGAATGCTCAGGAGGTTGGAATTAGAGGAGCGCAGATATCTCAGAGGGTTGTGAGGCTGGAGGAGATTACAGAGATATTGATTTGAAAATATGGATGAGATATTTAACATTTTGGTGCTTCATAACCCTTTGTAGGTCACTGAGCACAGAGGTGATGGTGAACACAACTTGGTGCGAGTAAGCACACGGGCAGCAGAGTTTTGGATGACCTCAAGATTACAGGGAGATTGAATGTGGGAGGCTGGTCGGGATTTGGTTAGGATGGTTAAATCTCGAGGTAACAAAGGAACGGGTGAGAGTTTCAGCAGCAGATGAGCTGAGGCTGGGGTGAAGTGTGGCAATGTTGCTGAGGTGGAAATAGGCGGTCTTGGTGATGATGTGGATATGTGGTTGGAAGTTTATTATGGGGTAAAATGTTTTGCCACGGATGTGATCAATCTGTTTTAGCCTCAGACAGTTCCCAGGGACACGGATGGAATCAATGGCTAGGAGTGGAGATTGTAGCAGGGAGGAGATTTCTGCTCAACCAGTTCTGGACGTCAGACAACTCAGGACAGTGTGTGACTAAGTGTTGGGGGGTGGGGGGGGGGGGGGGGTGGGGGGGAGAGAACACGAGGAGGGGGGCGGTGTGGGACTTGGATCTGATGGGCCTTCAAAGTGGTGGAGATTGAGGGTTTGGGTGATTCTGACAAAGCTCTGATTGAGTTGTAGATATCTGAAATCTCTCCCCTTCCTCCCCGACCTCCCTTTCCCTCCTCCTCTCTCTCGCTCACTCTTTCTTCCCCCTCTCCCATCACCCTCTCCCATTCCCCTCTCCCCCCCATGTCTCCCTCTCACTCTCTCTCCTTCTTAGAAATCAGAGTCCAGACTGGTTGGCCAGTTCCCTTGCCTGAAGGACACTAGTGAACCAGTTGGGTTTTTTTTGACAATCAGCAGTTTTCATGGTCACTTTTTCCTCATGCCGGCCCCACAAATTCCCAGTTTCATTCAGCTCAATTTCACAACCTGCCTTTGTGTTTTTGTGGGTTCTCTCTCACTCCCTTTTCTCTGTTTTAAGTTAATTTCACAGGGTATTAGAAGGGGAGGATTTGCAGTTGGGAACCTCAAACCAAACCTCACATCAGGATATGACAGAGTCACCTAATTTATCAAAACCTGAATATCATTGGATTTTGAACACAGAAGGAGAAAGCACCGTTCACAGTGGGGAGAAACTGTACACGTGTTCTGTATGTGGACAAGGCTTCAGCCGATCATCTGACCTGCCAAAACATAAATGCAGAGACAACAGGGAGAGAATGTGCAAATGTGGGGACTGTGGGACGGGATTCATTTCCCAATCGAAGTTGGAAAGTCGTCAGCGCAGTCACACTGGGGGAGAGACCATTCACCTGTTCTGCGTGTGGGAAGGGATTCACTCGGTCATCCCACCTGCAGACACACCAGCGAGTTCACACAGGCCGTTCATCTGCTCCAAGTGTGGAAAGAGATTTATTAATTCATCCAACCAGATTGCACCTCAAAGAGTTCTTAATGAGAAGAGACCGTTTAAATGTCCAGACTGTGGGAAGTGTTATAAAAGTTCCCAGGAACTGATGTACCATCAGTGTGTTCACACTGATGAGAGACCGTTCAGATGCCCTGTTTGCGGGACTCGGTTCAGGCAATCATCTCACCTCTCTCTACACAAGCACTCACACACTGGAGAGAGGCCGTTCATCTGCATCAAGTGTGGGAAGAGATTCACTCAGTCATCCCACCTGCTGAGACACCAACGAGTTCACAACGAACTACAGTGATTGGGTTTTGCTGTTAATATCATATAGAAATGAATCATGCTCAATGGGGCCTGTTTCTGCTGATATTAATAACCGCAAACTCAGTTATAGGGGTTAATATTCTGGATTAAAGTCAAATAAATCAAATTTGTGTCAAACACAGAGGGTGTTGATTTTTTTAAAAATACCTCCAACACAAGTTAGTTCCTGTTTTAGTCTCTCCCTCTCCCCTGTCTCCTCCATCCTCACCTCCTATGAAAAGCGTGAGGAGCTCATGGAGCTTCTTTGTCACTAAGATTGAGACAATCCAATCAGCTGCCTCTGCTGCTTCCCTCACTTCCACTAGTCCATCCTAGACACAATATCCTTGCAAACGCACATCCCACCTCTAACCACCCTAACCTCCAAGATCCTGGTTACCTCCCAGATCCATGTCCATAGGTCCATGTTTGAATTCCTACAGTGAGATTTTTGCCCCTGTCACATCTTTGATTGAGACAATCTGATCAGAAATAATGAGGACATGGTTGATCAGAATTTTGTAAATTTGACATCAAAATCAATTGCGTAAATAAATAATATTTATATTGAAAACTGTATAAGGAACCCAAGCCCAACTTTTTGTGTCTTTGGGTCAGGGGAACTTTGTTAATTAAAGCAAATTGTGCATGGGTTCTGTTTTAAATCAATTTCACAGGGTTTTAGAAGGGGAGGATTTGCTGTCGAGAAACATAAACTAAACATCACATCAGGACCTGACAGAGTTGCCCAATTTGTCGTAACCTGAATATCATTGGATTTTGAACATGGAAGGAAAAAGCACCGTTCACAGTGGGGAGAAACAATTCACGTGTTCTGTGTGTGGACGAGGCTTCAGCCGATCACCTGACCTGTCAGAACATAAATGCAATTGCAGTGGGGAGAAACCTTGGGAAGGTGAAGGGATTCAGATACCCCTCTGAGCTGGAAACCCATCGGTGCTGTCAGACTGGGGAGAGACCGATTACCTGCCCCAAGTGTGGGAAGGGATTCATTCAGTTATTCCAAGTGTTGAAACAACAGTGTGCTCATAGTGGGGAGAGAACTTTTAAATGCCCAAACTGCAGGAAGTGCTATAAAAGTTCCAGAAACCTGACATACCATCAATGTGTTCACGCTGATGAGAGTCTATTCAGGTGCTGTCACTGTGGGACAGAGTTCAGGCAATTATCTGACCTCAATGTACAACAGCGTAGTCACACTGTGGAGAGGCTGTTCACTTGCCCCCAGTGTGGAAAGGGATTCACTCGGTCACCCCAACTGCTGACACACCAACGAGTTCACACTGACAAGAGACATTTTAAATGTCCAGACTGCGGGAAGTGCTATAAAAGTTCCGGTAACCTGACATATCATCAACATGTTCACACTGACGAGAGACCGTTCAGGTGCTCTCGCTGTGGGACTGGGCTCAAGACATCATCTGAGCTCACTGTACACCAGCGGGTTCACACTGGGGGGAAACCGTTTGTTCACCTGCTGGAATGTAGGAAGGGATTCACTCAGTCATCTCACCTGCTGACACACCAGCGAGCTCACACTGGGGAGAGACCTCTTAAGTGTCCAGATTGCAGGAAGTGCTATAAACATTCCAGTGAACTGATGTCCCATCAACGTGTTCACACTGACGAGAGACCGTTCAGGTGCTATCAGTGTGGGACTGGATTCAAGACATCATCTGGCCTTATTGTACACCAGCCAGTTCACACTGGGGTGAGGCCATTCATCTGCTTCGAGTGTGGGAAGGGGTTCACTTGGTCATCCCATCTGCTGAGACACCAGTGAGTTCACAAGTAACCACAGCGATTGGAGATTTCTGCTAATCTTCTTTAGCACTGCAGAGTTTCTAGAAGGCTGCTCACAACCACCTCCTCAAGGGCATTTAGGGATGGGCAATAATTGCTGGCCTGGCCAGCGATGCACACATCACGTAAACAATAAAAAAGGACTGAGCCATGTTTATTGGGGTCTGTTTCTGCTGCCCTTAATATACTCCAGCCAAATTTTAGATGTTAATATTTTGGATAAAGTCAAATAAATCATTTTTGCGTTGAACACGGTTTGTTCAGTTTTTTAATATCACTGAGACAAGTTAATTCCTTTTGAAGGACTGTCCCTCTCCCCTGTTCCTCCATCCTCACCTCCAACAACAAGAGTGTGGAGCTCAAGGAATTTCTTTGTCACTAAGATTGAGACCCATCTCCTGCTCAATCGGCCCTATTCACATTAAACTGCTGATCACCCAACTTCCCCATGTTCACTGATATTGCTAACAGTCCTACATCTTCATGTACTGTTCCTCCCTCCTTCACACCTGCCATCATCAACCCCTCGTCAAAAAAACAAACCTTTGACTCCACCGTCCTTGCAAACACGTGCCCCATCTCCCAACTCCCTCTCCATTCCACACTGTTGGAACATGCTGTCCCCTTCCAAATATTGGGATTATCAATGTTTACAGGGTGGGATGTGTTTGGAGACGGGATGTCCCAGTTCTCCACCCTGGGTTTCTCAGTGTGAGCAGGGTGGGATGTGTTTGGAGACAGGATGTCCCAGCTCTCCACCCTGGGATTCTCAGTGTGAACAGGGTGGGATGTGTTTGGAGACAGGATGTCCCAGTTTTCACCTTTAAAGGGACAGGGAGAGGACCAGCTGGGCTGAATGACGCTGCTTTATGACATCATTGCAGTGCCTAGTAAGCATTCTCCCTGAGCCCTGCTCATTATGGGCTGGCTTTAGCTCAGTGCTGTTACAGGAAGGGAAACAGGAGGAAGGTATGAGCCGTGTGGAGCTCAAAATTAATGGGGAGAAACACAGGATCAATTTTGACCTCACGGAGTGAGAAATGTCATTGTCCCGGACACTCCCTGTCCCTCAGTATCTGTATCCGGGGGACAGGCTGATGGGTTTACTCTGTATCTAATCCGTGCTGTATTTGACTGGAGGGTGTTTGATTCTGACAATGATTGTTCACCTCGATAATGATGAGATAAACCCATCAGCTTCTCCTCTGGACGCAGATCCTGAAGGACAAGGAGTGCCTGTAATATTTTGGACCATGTCCTTGACCCAGTTTTGAACTCCTTGCTCACACCTCCGCTCATCCTGCTTTGTTCTAATGAAAAGACCACTAGTTTCCCCAGTCTCTCCACATGGGAAAGAGAAGTTGTAATTAACTTAAAAACTCAAACAGGAGCTTCACAGCAGACAGGTCACCATGAGAAAACATTTCATTCTGCAGTCAGTTGTTGTTATCTGGAATACACTGTCTGAAAGTTTCGTGGTAGCAGATTCAACAGTGACTTTCAAAAGGGAATTGAAGAAATGCTTGAAGGAAAACATTGACAGGGCCATGGGGAAACAGCAGGGGAGTGGACTATTCAGATAGCTCTTCCCAGGAGATGGCAAAGGCACAATGGGCCGAATGGCCTCCTTTTGTGCTGTAGCCTCTCAACTGTGGTATCGTCTCTGTGAATCCCTCCTGCACCCTCTCCATAGCCTTGACATCATTCCTGTTGTAAGATGCCCAGAATTTGACTCAATGTTCTAAATGCAACTTAACCAATGATTTACAAGTTAATTTTATGAAGAAAAGTGGGGTAACAGTTCAAACAGCATCTTAAACTTATCCTTCAAATTTTAAGAATTGTGTATCTGAACCCCTTGTAACATGGCGAAAAGACATTGAGGTAAATTGTCTGATATCATGTGTATTATGGGATAGAGAAGTTTAGTCTGAGTTAGAAACTCAAAAAGGCCCTTCACTGCAGACAGGTCACCATGGTAACACTGATAAGACATTCCATTGCACAGAATCAGCTCATTGGAAACTCGAATCAGATCAGGGAAAAGGACAGAATTTGTCTGTTATTAACCACAATATAAACTGAAACCAGATTCAGGAATAGAATAGATCGGATTATAATGTGTGATGTTTTCATCTATAACTGTGAAACTATCAGAAATAACAGAATTAACAGTGGGCAGGGGAGTTTAGGGAGAATGAGAAAATTCCTGAAGAAAAGTAACTGCTGGGAACCAGGGAATGTGTCCTTGTAAATCACAGATTAGAGAAATTCCAGCTGTCTTTTCCCCACTTCCTGCCAAAACCCAGCAGAGAAGCCAAAGAAGAGTCAGTGGCCAGAGCTGGATCACTACAGGGTATATAAGTGAGGGGATATTGATGTAAGGGGGCAGTCGGGACTGGAGACACCGGAAATCAAGCTCAGGGCGCCCGAGGTTCCATCCAGTGGGCTGATCTCGCGTAAGTGACTGTGGATGCATGAGACTTGCATTTTTACTCTGATTGATGGATCAATATAAGATACGGTAGAGGACAGAGAATCGGCTCAGCTTGTATTTCTTAAAAATGTATTTAAATTGTTGACACTGGACTGTAAATCCTACTGATTTACGAAGACAAATTGTTAACTGGAATTACCCACCTCTTTACTGTTCTGATCCACTACTTTTAAACTGTTCACATTCACAAATATCAGTGGGAATTTTTGACAGATTATGGAGTGCCTGTGAATGGAGAAGAAGTTGGAACTGGTCATGGAGTAACTGTAAATGGGGGAGAAATGTGGACTGGTCAGGGATGGTCTCTTAATGTATAGCAATGTGACTTGTCAAGGACAGTCCGTAAATGAACAGCAATGTGACTTGTTAGGGAGGGTCTCTAAATGAACATCAGTGTTGCTTGTCAGGGAGAGTCTGTAAATGAACAGCAATGTGACTTGTTAGGGAGGGTCTGTAAATGAACAGCAATGTGACTTGTTAGGGAGGATCTGTAAATGAAGAGCAATGTGACTTTTCAGGGAGGGTGTGTAAATGAAAAGCAATGTGACTTGTTAGGGAGGGTTTGTAAATGAAAAGCAATGTGACTTGTCAGGGAGGGTCTGTAAATGAACAGCAATGTGACTTGTCAGGGAGGGTCTGTAAATGAACAGCAATGTGACTTGTCAGGGAGGGTCTCTAAATGAACAGCAATGTGACTTGTCAGGAAGGGTATGTAAATGAGCAAGAAATGGCGTGGTCAGAGTGTATCTACAGGAAGTAGAATTGGTCACAGAGAGTCCTTGGTTAGTTGTGGGAGATATTGGAGATGGATGGCATAGAGGGAGGAACAAAGTGATTGGATAAAGGGATGCAGAGAGAGAGAGATCAAGAGACCAAAAATAACTGAAGACTCCACATGGAGAATAAACAGAATTTTTAAAAAATATATTTACTGTTTTGACAGTTAGTGGCCTTAGAAAAGAAAAAAAACAGGTGATGTCTGATCAGGAAAGAGGAAGCTGGTTGAGGGGCTGCAGTTAGTTTAACACAATCTCAGTAAATGGAGTGATACACAGACCAGCCTCCCATATGGATGAGCGGCTGCAGCAAGAATCACATGAAAACAGGAGATTGTGGAAGGTCCAGCATCGTCAGAATCAGAGAATAGTACAGGACCGACAGAGGTCATGCAGCTCATCGAGTCTAATGCTCAATGGGATCAATAACCAGCTCAATGACCATTCCAGTTCATCCACTCCCATATTCCGGCAGTCTGTTTCTGCTTCAAGTTTTTAAATTCCTTTCAGCAGGTTACTATTGAATCTGTGCATTCAATCTCCTCTCTAAATTCTAACATTTGGCTTGTATTCTCTCTCGTCATTCTTCTGTCCGAAACGTATCAGCTCACATTTTGCTGCGTTGATTTTCATCTGCCATGAGCCCACCCATTGCACCACTCTGCTTAGATCCTTCTGAAATCTGTTACTATCTTCTTTACTGTTTCCTTCACTTTCAAGTTTGGAGCCCTGTGAAAATTTTTACTCTGTGTCCTGTACCCTCCAGTCCAAGTGTTATGATCTCGATAGAGACTGTGACTTTTAAAAAGAAATTTGAATTTCCAGTGATTAACTAAAAGAACATGCAACAATATTTCATGTTTTCAAGGAAAGAAAAACTTTTACTGTCTCTGGCTGGGGTCGCCTCGTAAACACTTACACCTGAAACCCAAGTTCCAAGCTGTACCCATTCTACTTGGATTTTCAAGCATCTTACAGTTTCATAACTGTCCATTCAACTCAGCTGAAACCAAACCAATGTGTGTCTCAACTCTCAAGGATTTACTGTGTTCTTTTTCCTTTTGCAGATTAACTTCTGAGATGAGGGTTTCCTTGGTGATTCTCCCACGAGCATCCAGCCCTACCCTACTTCATCCTCATGAATTTGGATTTGCCCAGCCTGAGCACGGGCCTCACTCACATCCTTGCATATTGTCTTCAAATCAGAAACACCCCTGGTTCCTGATGGAGCTCTGCTACTTATTCAGGATGCTGGCAGATTCTCTCTCTGCTTTTCTAAGCTGTTGAGGACACAGACCGACCCCCAGACTAACATTTACAGCAGGAATAGGGTGAACATCTCAACCCATCTCCAATATCACGTGACATACGAGGTTTTTCTTCAGAAAGAAATGGAAATTACTTATCTTTAAATTTAACCCACTCCTTTGAACTGAAAAGTATATGGATACTTTGAAACTGTCTCTTGGCTACCAATGGCCTTCAGCTGTCTCTGATGTGGGGAAATGACATTAACAATATGAGCCCTCACAGACAGACCATCTTCTCAAGAGATAGTTAACGAGGCCTCCATTGTTTAACTTTTAACACCTCACATTGTGGCTTCACTGACATAACATGGGGCCTCGCTTTGATCTGGAATTATCCCAGGTCTGTCTACCATTCCTTCAGACCAGTTTTGCTTTCATTTATCCTACATTTAAAAACTATAATTTCTAAATCAATGATGATCGTTTAATATTAATATTACATTATATTACTGACACAAGTCAGTGATTTTTTTTAATCAAAACAGCAGAAACCCTGGTGCTGCTCGCTGGGAACTGCTATGTAAAACTCACTTCATTCCAAAGAAAACACTATTCACCACAGCTCTGTTTACTATCACTTAGTTAACTTTTTATCAATGCTACTGCTGCTGTTTTGACCCCACGTGTATGAACTGTGTCAGAGCCGCTCTCTTCCATGGTTCAGAACTCCTGGACACAGAACAGAAGGCTCCTTTACAACTGTGTTTAGAGTTAGGAAGAATAACGGTGAATGCTGCAAATATGCTGTCAAATCAGAGATTTGTGTAAAATTGTGACCTGTTCCTGACTGAAAGTGAAACGGCAGGTTTAAGTTTCCAGTCTAAAAATGACCATGTTAAGTATTCTGTAAATGACTAGTCATAAATGAAAAATGTCTTAATGTGTATGTGACAGTCCTCTGTCTATCATTTTAACGCAGTTGCTAACCCTAACAAAGCCGAAAGGCCTGAAAGGTTGACTCTTTCTCCCTCCACTGATGTTGCCTGAGCAGCTGAGTATTTCAAACATTTTCTGTTAGATTCTTGAGAAATGAGTTTGCTAAAGAAACAACCCTAACCACCCCGACCGCCACTCCACATCAAAAATAAAATTAGCTTGTTAAACAAAGACCGACAACTCCCCCCCCGCCCGCCTACCCGCACCTCCTCCCCCCGCGCGCCCCCCCCCCCCCCCCCCCACAACCCTCCCCAACCAATATAAAATTAGTTTTGTTTTAGAAACAAAATTTCTGTGCAGGTTTTTCATTCCTGGTGTGTGGGCATTGGCAGCAAGTCTATTAAACATATTGCCCATCCCCAATTAGTCTCCTTGAAGCACGATCTAGTAAAGGTGCTCCCACAAGGCCGTGAAGTAAAATCCTGAGTTCCACCATTTTCACTCAGCAATTAAGGAGCAGTGATAATATGCCCAAGGGAGGATGGTGTATGACTTAGGTGGAAAGATGAGGATAAGGGTGTCCCCCAGTATCTGCTACCTTCCTTCTTCTATGTGGCGGAAATATGAGGGTTTGGACGTTCCATAACAATTCCGGTTGTGTTGCTGATGTATAAAATCCTTCGTCTTCACCCTGTCCCAACTCCCTCTCTTCATGTATGGACACAGACCAGGTAACAGGTTCCCCTCCCATGCACTTGCTGGCTGTATCAATTGAATTAATAATACTATATGGTTGGCGCCAATCATTATCGGAGCTCGGAATATGATTTTGTATTCAACAACGTCACGGTTCAATGGCGCTGCAGTTACCCAGCATTCACCGAGAGGCAGAATATGCTCTATCTTCACTGCGGGAGATCATCGCGCAGGCGCGGCGCCAGGCTGTGGCCGGATCATGCACAGTTGCGGTGCTGGGAGGAGAGTCGTGGTCGGGTCGGATCAGGGAGGAGAGCAGAAGAAGGGTCGACCCAGCGGGCAGGTGAAGGCTAATGGAACCGGCAACCGGGTGGGACGCCTTCAGAAATATACACTGCAGGCCTCAAACCACCAAAAAGAATTTTCCGATCCCGCGTTTGCTCCGATTTGGCGACGGCATGCGCGGCCGCCATATTTATAGGAACAGGGTAGCAATGCGCATGTCGGTCCGCCATATTTATCGGGGGCAATGAGCAGCAGTGCGCATGCGGCACCGCCATCTCTATAGGGGGCAAGGGGCAGCAGCTGTGACCACAGTTGGAGCAATTAAAATTGGGAATTGTCAGCAATCCGGAATTAGAGAAATTGAAGATATCTGGGGGAGAGGGGCCTGTGAGACTGGAGGAGATTACAAAGGAATGGATGAGAGTTTCAGCAGCATTTGTACTGAGACTGGGGTGGTGTCAGGCGATGTCACTGAGGTGGAAATAGGCGGTCTTGGTGATGATGTGGATATGTGGTTGGAAGCTCATCTTGGGGTGAAATATTTCACCATGGTTGTGAACAGTCTGGTTCAGTCTCAGACAGTTGTCAGGGAGAGGGATGGAGTCGGTGTCTGGGGAGTGGCGTTTGTTGCGGGACTGAAGACAATGTCTTTAGTCTTCTCGATATTTAAATGTAGGAAATTTCTGTTAGAACCATAGAACCATGGAAAAGTTACAGCACAGAAGGAGGCCATTCGGCCCATCTGGCCCATGCCAGCCCAAGGACACCCAGGTGCCCTTTCTAATCCCACCTTCCTGCACCTGGCCCATAGCCCTGCAGCTTACAGCACTTAAGGTGCAGATCCAGGTACTTTTTAAAAGAGTTTATAAAGTTTCTGCCTCTACCACCAATTTGGGCAGCGAATTCCAGACACCCACTACCCTCTGCGTAAAAAAGTTCTTCTCCATGTCCCCCTACACCTTCTGCCACTTATCTTGAATCTATGTCCCCTGGTTCTAGAATTCTCCTTCAAGGGAAACAATTTTATCCTGTCCACTCTATCTATTCCCCTCATAATTTTGTACACCTTAATCAAGTCACCTCTCAGCCTTCTTTGTTCTAAGGAAAATAACCCCAACCTATCCAATCTCTCCTCGTAGCTACACTTTTCTAACCCTGGCAACATTCTTGTAAACCTCCTCTGCACTCTCTCCAGAGCTATTACGTCCTTCCTGTAATGTGGTGACCAGAGCGGCACACAATACTCCAGTTGTGGCCTCACCAGTGTTTTATACAATTCCAACATCCTATCCTTACTTTTATATTCTATACCTCTGCCAATGAAGGAGAGCATTCCATGTACCTTCTTTACAACCTTGTCGACTTGAACTGCTGCCTTCATGGACCTGTGTACTTGTACGCCAAGATCTCTCACTTCATCTACCCCTCTTAGTATATTCCCATTTATTTTGTAATCCCTCTGACTGTTTGACCTCCCTAAATGGATGACCTCACACTTCTCTATGTTAAAATCCATCTGCCACTTTACCACCCACTCCACCAACCTATCTATATTGTTTTGGAGATTATGGCTATCCTCTACACGATCCACTACTTGGCCAATCTTTGTGTCATCTGAAAATTTCCCAATTGTGCCCCCCACTACCGGATGTCAGACAAGCCAGGACAGTGTGTGACTTGAAAGGGAACTTGGAGGTGATGGTGTTCTCATGCACCTGATACCCTAGATCTTCTGGAGTGTGGAGGTTGAGGGTTTGGAAGATTCTGTCAAAGTTCTGGTTGAGTTGTAGAGATATAAAATCCCCCTGCATTACCGGGTGCCTCCATCACCTCTCTCATTCTCTCTCTCTTACCCTCTTCCCATAGAGTCCAGAGTCTTGTGTACACCCAGACCAGGTGGCAGGTTCCCTTCCCTGAAGGACATTAGTGAACCAGTTGGGTTTTTATGACAATCCAGCAGTTTTCATGGTCACCTTTTCCTAATGTCGGTCCCACAAATTCCCAGATTCATTCAGCTCAATTTCACAACCTGCCTTTGTATTTTTGTGGGTTCTCTCTCACTCTCGTTTTAAATCAATTTCACAGGGCATTAGAAGGGGAGGATTTGCTGTGGGGAGACTGAAACCAAACATCACATCAGGATCTGATGGAGTCGCCCAATTTATCATAACCTGAATATCATCGGATTTTGAACATGGAGGGAAAAAGCACTGTTCACAGTTGGGAGAAACCGTACATGTGTTCTATGTGTGGACAAGGATTCAGCCGATCATCTGGTCTGTCAAAACACAAGCGCAGTCACAACGGGGAGAAACCATGGAAATGTGGGGACTGTGGGAAGGGATTCACATGTCCATCTGAGCTGGAAATTCATCAGCGCAGTCACACTGGGGAAAGGCCATTCACCTGCTCTGAGTGTGGCAAGGGATTCGCTCAGTCATCCCACCTGCTCAAACACCAGCTAAGTCACACAGACGAGAGACCTTTCAAATGTGCAGACTGCGTAAAGTGCTTTAAAAGTTCCGGGGAACTGATATCCCATCAACGTGTTCACACTGACGAGAGACTGTTCAGGTGCTCTCAGTGCAGAACTGGGTTCAGGCGATCCTCTGACTTCACTAAACATCAGCGCAGTCACACTGGGGAGAGACCTTTCACCTGCTCCGAGTGTGGGAAGGGATTCACTCAGTCATCCAGCCTTCTGACACACCAGCGAGTTCACACAGGAAAGAGATCTTTCAAATTCCCAGACTGCGGGAAGTGCTGTAAAAGTTCCAGGAACCTAATTACACATCAACGCGTTCACACCGATGAAAGACCATTCAGGTGCTCTCAGTGTGGGACTGGGTTCAGGCGATCATCTGAACTCACTGTCCAACAGTGAATTCACATTGGGGAGAGGCCGTTCACCTGCTCTGTGGGAAAGGATTCACTCAGTCATCCAACCTACACAGACATCAGCAAGTTCACAAGTCACTACAGTAATGGGATTTTGCTGTCAGTCACATCGAAAACTGAACCATATTCATTGGGGTCTGTTTCTGCTGAAGTTGGTAAGCTCCAGGCCAGATATAGTGGTTCATATTTTGGATAGAAGTCAAATAAATCAACTTTGTGTTAAATACAGCGTGTTGAATCTTTTTACTATTTATAACGCAAGTTAGTTCCTTTTGCAGGTCTCTCCATCTCCCCTATCTCCTCCATCCTCACCTCCAACAACAAGTATGTAGATCTCTTGCAGCTTCTTTGTCACTGAGATTGAGACAATCTGATCAGCTCCCTCTGCTGCTTCCCTCCCTTCCATGAGCCCACCAGGACAAACTGTCTCTCAAGTTCCTTCTTGTCTGAGCCCTGAACCCAGATCTTTCTTTAGTTTCTCTCACATCTCCCCTCATGACCTCCCAGTGCTCATCTTGTTCATGAGACCCACCTCCTGCTCCATCGACCCTATTCCCACTAAACTGCTGATCACTCAACTTCCCCATGTTCACTGATATTGTTCACAGTTCTCTCTCTTCACGTACTGTTGATCTTTCCTTCAAATCTGCCATCATCACCCCCTCCTCAAAAATCAAACCATCATCTTTCGGAATCAATCACATCATGCTTGCAAACTATTGTCCCATCTTCAACCTCCCTCTCCTCTCCAAACTCCTTGAACACGTTGTCACCTCCCAAATCCGTGCCCGGCTTTCCCAGAACTCCCTGTTTGAATTCCTCCAGTCAGGTTCCTCCCCTGCCACAGTACTGAAACAGCTCTGATTAAAGCCAAAAATGACATCCTATGTGACTGTGACAAAGGGAAACTATCCCCTCTCGACCTTTCTGCAGCTTTTGACAGGATTGACCACACCATTCTGCTCCAACACCTCTCCACTGTCGTCCAGCTGGGTGGAGCTGCTCTCTCCTGGTTCATTCTTCTCTATCTAATCATAGCCAGAGAATCACTTGTAATGACTTCCCTTCCAACTCCCACAGTTACCTCTGGTGTCCCCAAAAGATCCAGCCTTGGCCTCCTCTTATTTCTCATCAACATGCTCCCCACAACGACATCATCTGAAAACACAGTGTCAGTTATCACATGTACACTGTCAGTGCCCAGCTCTACCTCACCACTACCTCTCTCCACTTCTCCACTTTTGTTAAATTATCAGACTGTTTGTCCGATATCCAGTGGTGGATGTGCAGAAATTTCCTCCAATTAAATATTGGAAAGACTGAAGCCATTATTTTTATTCCCGAGATACCAAATCCATTCCTCTCCCTGGCAACTGTCTGTGACTAAACCAGACTTTTTGCAAATGTGACTTGACCCCGAGATGAGATTCCGACTCGGGTGTCTGTGCCCCGGTGATTTTCCAGTCACACTGATGATTTAAATATTTCCCCACAGACAGAAGAGACAAACATTTCTCCTTCCATAATCAGAGGCTGATCATATGTGAATTCAGTGATTCTATAAGATCTTGTCGAGATTTTTGGTTTTATTTTCCCATCTGAAAATCCTCTCCCTCTAATCCCCTGTAAACAGAGTTGACAAAAGCCAACACTGTCAGTACAGGATAGAAATTCAGAACAGACAATTCTAGTTTCTATGGAATATTCTTTCTCCTTTCATTCCCCCAAATCTATAAATCCCTGGCCCACACACTTCTCCCCTTCTCTGCTCATTGTTCCAGATTCAGTGCCCGGTATCCAACTAATTCTTTTCCCCTCTACAGATTCTCTCTCTTCCTGTCCTTAAAGTGGTGACTCAGGCTGTGGGTCAATCCCACTCCTTCACTCTAATTCTACCAAATAATTCAATGCAAAACAACAAATCATCTTTAATTACTTGATTCGTCATTTGGATGTTTGAAAAGAATCATGTTTTCCCAACTGTGGAGAATAGAAAGTCCAGTGATTAATTCAGAGCTTCCTTCTCCCCAGGTCCGTTCCAACAAGCTGTCTTTATCCGAATAACATTGATACAGACTCACTCACTCAGTAAGTGATCAGATCTCACTGAACTATGACACAAGCTGTGTCTATCTGAGTTACATTGATACAGACTCACTCAGTAAGTGATCAGATATCACTGAACTATGAAACAAGCTGTGTCTATCTGAGTTACATTGATACAGACTCACTCACTCAGTAAATGATCAGATCTCACTGAACTATGAAACAAGCTGTGTCTATCTGAGTTACATTGATACAGACTCACTCACTCAGTAAGTAATCAGATCTCACTGAACTATGACACAAACTGTGTCTATCTGAGTTACGTTGATACAGACTCAGTAAGTGATCAGGTCTTATGGAATTACATAAAAAAATGCAACAACTTATATTTATATCGAGCTTCTAACGTAATACATTGTCCCAAGACGTTTCACAGGGGCATATGGACATATTAGGTCAGATGACCAACTGCTTGGTCAAAGAGGTCAGTTATATGGAGTGTTTGAAAGGAGGAAAGTGAATTAGAAAGGTGGAGAGGTTCAGGGAGGAAATTGCACAGCTTGGGGTCCAGGCAGCTGAAGGCACGGCCACAAATGGTGAAGTGATTAAAATCGGGGATGAAGGACATCCGGTAATGGTGCTCCATGTATGTGGGCCCCATAGCCCAGGCTCAAAGCCCAAATCTGAACTTTGGGACATAGTTTGACCATCCCGGGTTTCAGAGAAAAACACAGCAGGTCAAACATCATTGGAAAGTGAGAAATGAATGGTCACTGTTTCAGGTGGGACTCCTTCAGAATGAACACTTCCCACCACCAGCACCAACCCCCCCTCCCCCATCCCCCTCCCTGTGAACTGAACATTCCTTCACCCACTCATCCACCCATTGCCCATCCACCAACGGCTCCCAGCCTGGACTGACATTCAGCATGAACCCAGTGAGAGGGCGAGCTGGCCCACGAATGTCAGAATGGACAAGAGCTGGAAGTGGTCCCAATCAATACATTTTATGTGTCGTTGTTAAAAACAGGAAACTTAATATTTTGTCAAACCCCCATGTGCACACCCTTGGTGAATTACAATTTCTCGCCCAGTCCTTTCCTCTGGCTTCAACATGGTGCATCCTGTGTGGGTTCAGCAGAGGTAGAGACAGGCTGCTCGGCAGATGGGGGCAGTGTCAGGAGGTGGGACAGTGTGTCAGAAGATGGGGGCAGCTTTTTGGGAGACTGGACATGTATACTGTACACATTTATCTTCATAATTCACAACACTATTCCTGATGTTCATGAGCTGTCTCACTTTCTTTCCCATTAATTCCATTTGTTGATCTATCAGTAACGGACTTGCTGCCATCTCTAACAAAACTGTTTTCACCACTAAGGTATTTAATAGTCTTCATGACATCATTGCACTGGGACTGGATGACATCATAAGAGTCCATTGTTTCTTAATGATCCACATCAATAACAAGAGGAAATATTAATAAACCTGAGCACATTATCTAGGCTGACACTCCAGGGTGACATTGAGGGACTGCTGCACTGTCAGAGACAGCATCCTTCAGATGGAACTTGTGGAGGCTCTGGTCACAGTCTTCCAATCCTCCTTATATAGTAGTGGTGTCAAAGCACTGACAGATTGTAAATGGTACACCC
This sequence comes from Cetorhinus maximus, assembly GCF_964194155.1. Classification (NCBI taxonomy): domain Eukaryota; kingdom Metazoa; phylum Chordata; class Chondrichthyes; order Lamniformes; family Cetorhinidae; genus Cetorhinus; species Cetorhinus maximus. Next base: position 36,488,703 of record NC_135901.1, on the reverse strand, counting down.
CTGTTCAAAAACACAGCAATTCCAGGACAATCAGCTTCACATCAGTGGTGGGAATGGGCAGAGCTAAGAAGCCAGGAAAAAATCAATTGGCACTTGGAAATGTATGGATTATTATTTCCAGCATTTTCTGTTTTTAATATCGATACTTCCCTGGATCCCTCGGTGAAAAGAGGCTCTCTGGGAGGCATAGGGAGCTCGGACTTGTCCATGAGAGTAAGGAAAGGTAAGAGAACTAAAATCATCTAGAGTTAGAAAGGAGAAAAGATCCAAAAATGGAACAGTCAGTAACAGGACATCAATTAATCTCCTCTTACCCTGGAGAAATCAAGGACTCAAACTGTGCGTTTGAAACAAAGCTGATTTACTTAACAGGCATCAAGATATGAAACTCCAGCCCAGTTACAGAGATTATTAACATCAGTAGAAATAAACCCCAACTGTCACAATGAACATGATTCAGTTCTGGATGTGATTAACAGTGACAGTAACAGGAGAATCAATCACATTAAGGGGAGCAGCGGTTAAATAGAAATTATTTCCACTTGTTAGGCAGTCTAGGAATAGGTGAAAGAGTCTAAAAGTTAGAAGTAGAACATTCAGGAGTGTAATTACATAGGATACATGACACAGAAACAAGCCATTCGGCCCAGCCAGTCCATGCTGGGGTTTAAGCTTCCAAAGAACTCTCTCCCAACTTTCCTCATCTCAACCTATCATCATAACCACCTGTTCTTGTCTCCCTCTTGTGCTTGTCCAGCTTCCATTTAAACAATATTAGATGTCATTCCACGATTGGATAACACTTACTAAACAATCTCGATGGTGCTAAGAATTACATGAACAACCAATTTAAGATGATCAGTCAGGCTCACTTATACGTGCTAGAAGCTGCATAAATTGACACACAGGGCCCAGTCCTTTGCAAAAAAAAAAACACATTGCTTTTTGCCCTTTCTCACCTAAACAAAAGCTATACAATTCACTTCAACCACTCCCAGTGGTAGCGAGTCCCACTTTCTCACCACTCTATGGGTGAAGAAGTTTGTTTTGAATTCCCTACTGGATTTCTTGGTGACTATCTTATATTGATGGTCTCTGCTTATGGTCCTCCCCACAAGAGGAAACGTTCTCTCTGCATCCACTCCATCAAAACCTTTCATCATTTTAAAGACCTCGATTAACCTCAGCCTTATTTTCTCAAGAGAAAAGAGACCAAGTCTGTCAATCCTTTCCTGATATGTTTACCTGCACATCTCTGGTATCATCATTATAAATCTGCTCTGGGCCCTATCCAGTGATTCGATATCTTTTTCTACATGGCGACCACAACTGTCCTCTTCATTATGACTGGTAAGATTTAGGTTCAGGAGTCACAGATTACCCAAAAAGAAGGTTGAGTTCAGAAGTGATTTGAAAGTAGTTTATTGAGAAGTAACAGTTTAAATTTGATATATAAGCTAAATAGACAGGAAAACACACAACCTGTGACAGGTGAGAATGGTTTACCGGTCCGGAGGACAAATTGATGGATGACGCAGAGTGAGTGCTGGTCTCTGTAGCTGGTGGTGTCAGTCTCCTCTGAACGGTTAACTGGTGTGAGCCAGAGTGTGGGTGTTGGGCTGAAGCCAGTGTGGATCACGTCCATATCTCTGTGCTCTCGAGAGCCTGTTTTAACCTTTACACAGACAGTTGCTTTACGTATGGGTCATGAGATCGAATCGTATCAGGGTTAGGAATGTGTTGTTTCACGGTCTGTGCTAGAGACATGTCCTTGGCAGAGATAACAGGCCTGCCCTGTGTTTGTCAGCCAGCAAGTTGCTATAGAAGCTTTCTTCATAACAAAGAGAGAGGATGAGCTTTTTTTATTTTACATGAATTACTGAAAATTTTATCAGGTTATTAGACAGTGATTTCTTACAGTCCGTTACTTGGATTGAACTTGTCTCCATTCCCGTGCCGAGGGGATTTCTGTACCAGGCGGGAGGGGTAACATTTGGGAACTTTCGATTCTCCCCCAATTCCCATTTCCCTTCTTTCCTGTGGATAATGGAGGTGTCGCTGTGAGTAATGTGCAAGTCAGTAAGAATTGTCAGCAAGGATTAATCAGCACTTTCTAATTGGAGATGTTACTCAGTGGAACCTCTCAGACACTGAATTGTAGAGTTCGTACCAAAGATCAATTTAGGATTGAAGTAAAAGTTCAGAATTTTGTTGTAAACTAATTTCTGATGAGAGTTCCTGAATTATGGGGAAAGATCAGAGACAGCGGTTCTTAAAGGGACACTGCAGCCCCGAGAACACAACCAGCTATAGATCCAGAATATTAAATTCCAGCCCAGTTACAGGGATTATTAACATCAGCAGAAACAAACCCAATTGTCAGAATGAACGTGGATCAGTCCTGGATGTGATTAACAGCAGCAACAACAGAATCCAACTCATTCAGTCACTTATGAACTCGCTGGTGTCTCAGCAGGTAGGATAATTGAGTGAATCCCTTCTCACACTCGGAGCAGGTGAACGGCCTCTCCCCAGTGTGAACTCGCTGGTGTGCTTTGAGCTGGGCTGAAGATCTGAATCTCTTTCCACAGGAAGTACAGCTGAACGGTTTCTCTCCAGTGTGAATTCGCTGGTGCTTCAGCAGCTCAGAGGACCCAGTGAATCCTTTCCCACACTCGGAGCAGGTGAACGGTCTCTCCCCAGTGTGAACCCGCTGGTGTCTCAGCAGGCAGGCTGACTGAGTGAATCCCTTCCCACATTCAGAGCAGGTGAATGGTCCCTCCCCAGTGTGAACTCGCTGGTGTCTCAACAGGGCAGATAACTGAGTAAATCCCTTCCCACACTCAGAGCAGGTGAATGGTCTCTGCCCATTGTGAACTCGCTGGTGTGTCAGTAGGTTGGATGACTGAGTGAATCCCTTCCCACACTCGGAGCAGGTGAATGGTCTCTCTCCAGTGTGAACTCGCTGGTGTACTTTGAGGTGGAATGAAGACCTGAATTGCTTTTCACAGGAAGTACAGCTGAACGGCCTCTCCTCAGTGTGAATTTGCTGGTGTCTCAGCAGGACAGAGGACTCAGTGAATCCTTTCCCACATTCAGGGCAGGTGAATGGCCTCTTCTCAGTGTGAACTCGCTGATGTCTCAACAGGTAGGCTGACTGAGTGAATCCCTTCCCACACTCGGAGCAAGTAAATGGTCTCTCTCCAGTGTGAATTCGCTGGTGTGCTTTGAGCTGGGCTGAAGATCTGAATCTCTTCCCACAGGAAGTACAGCTGAACGGCCTCTCCTCAGTGTGAACTCGCTGGTGCTTCAGCAGGTTAGAGGAGGCAGTGAATCCTTTCCCACATACAGGGCAGGTGAATGGCCTCTCTCCAGTGTGAAGTCGCTGGTGTCTCAGCAGGCTGGCTGACTGAGTGAATCCCTTCCCACACTCAGAGCAGGTGAATGGTCTCTCTCTGGTGTGAACTTGCTGGTGTCACAGTAGGCCGGCTAACTGCGTGAATCCCTTCCCACATTCGACACAGGTGAACGGTCTCACCCTAGTGTGACTGTGTCGATGAATTTCCAGTTGGGATGGGTAATTGAATTCTTTCCCACAGTCCTCACATTTCCATGGTTTCTCCATGGTGCATGTGACCCTCTCTTTCTCCAGGTTTGATGATCAATTGAAGCCTCGTCCAGAGAATGCGTGTACAGTTTCTCCCCGCTGTGAATGGTGTGATTTGGTTTTTTTTCAGGCTCTGTAACTGGTAAAAGCTCTTTCCTCAGGCAGTTCACAGGAACACTCTTACTCGGGTGTGGCTGTGTCTCGGTGCTTTTCCAGTCACCCTGATGTTTCAAATCTTTTCCCACAGACAGAAGATAAATATTTCTTCTAGATTCAAAGTCTGATGAATTGAGTGACTCTGTCAGATCTTGATGCGATGTTTGGTTTCAACTTCCCGTCTGCAAATTCTCCCCTTCTAATTCTCTGTAAGAGGAGCTAACAAAGGTCATCACTGTCAGTGCAGGATAGAAATTCAGAACACACAATTACAGTTTCTATGGATCATTATTTCCCTTCTTCTTCCCCCAAAGCTGCAAATCCCCATCCCACACACTCTCCCTCCTCCCTGTGCTGAAATACAAACAGAGTTTTGGACAATTATTTCTGTGTCTTTTGAACAAATTTGTCCAACTGTAGATAACAATCTGCTTGGTCATTCACTTCAGTCATTACTCGTGACAAAACATTAATCTGAAACCCCCTGACCGACTATACAGAATAGCAGACGTTAACCTTATGTCCAAAACTTACTGTGTGGAGATTTAATGAGTGATCATGAAGGTGGTTTCTCCAAACCTCCCAGGGTTTCCTTCCTTCTCTCCCTCTCTAACTGAGTTAAACCTGTGGAGGTCAGGTCATTGAGTGTATTGAAGACCGTGATAGATAGGTTCTTGATTGGTAAGGGAATCAAAGGTTACGGGGAGAAGGCGGGAGAATGGGGTTGAGAAACTTATCAGCCATGATTGAATGGCGGAGCAGACTCGATGAGCCGAATGGTCTAATTTCTGCTTCTATGTCTTATGGTCTTATTATGGTCTTATCAGTCTCATGGCCCATTCTGGTTCCTGCTTCTCTTCCTGATGACTAATTAACTCCATTTAAACACTGAGAAGACTGAAGGCACTGTTTTCAGTCCCTGCTCCAATCTCCATTCCCAGATACCAACTCCATCCCTCACCTTGGGAACAGTCTGAGATTAAACCTGTCTGTTCACAACCTCAGTGTGACATTCGATCTCGAGATGATCTTCTGACCTCATATCTGTGCCATCACTAAGATCACCTGTTGGCACCCGACCTCACCCTGTCTCAGTGCATCTGCTGCTGAAATCCTCATCGCTGCCATTGTTACCTCCAGACTTGGCTAATGCCACACACTCCTGGCTGGTCGCCCACATTCTATCTTCTGTAAACTTGACACCATTCAAACCTCTGCTGTCCATGCCTTAACTTGGAGCAAGATCCGTTTCCCTCACACCCCTCTACTTCCCGACCTGCCTTGGCTCCCGGTCAAGCAACAATTTGATTTTAACATTCTCATCCTTGTTTTCAAATCCTTCTATGGCCTTGCCCCCCCCCACCACCCCTCACCCACCTCTCTAATCTCCTCAGCCCCACAACCCTCCAAGATACCTACATGGCTCTTATTCTGGACACTTGTACATTCCCTATTTTAATCGGTCCACTACTGGAGACCTTGCCTTCAGTTCCCATGTCTCAAAAGCTCTGAAATTCTCTCCTGACACCTCTCTCTCTGTCTACCTCAATTTCCTCCTTTACGACGGTTGAGTATTAATAAAAAAGACATTCTGCCAAAACATTTTATCTTGTACTCATCAGGACTGACGCACAAATACCAAATTTCAAAGATTTATCAGTTGGGCTCATAATGTGGCTCACTTACCCTTGCTAGAAGCTATAGATATTCATACACAGGGATCTGTTCTCTGCAGGCAGAAGGAACAAGTCCAGGCATGGGTTATTTTCTTGAATTAAACAAAGGCATGGGGGTTGATATCTCCTTGTAGCATTCTCCATGGGAAGGACCCATCACAGCTGACTGGCCAGCCAATCAGCACCCTTTTCTCATGCTGTATAAATTGTTGTTCCCTTTGAAATTTGACATTCTTGCATCTGTCCTGAGTGCAAAACAAAATGCTTCCACAGCTTGTCTCTTTTTTCAGTAATTCTCAAGTTCTGTACAACCAAGCAACTGTTTAACACTACTTAAAGCTCTTTGCCCAAGCTTTTGGTCACCTGTCCTAATATCTCCTGATATGTCTAGATGTCACACTTTGTTTTATAATTTCCCTGTGAAGCTCACTGGGATGATTTATGATGTTAATAGAAGTTGTTGTTGTTTCTGACTGTTACCCTGATCTCCTGTTTTACAACAACCCATTGATTTCACACCAAACTCTATTTCTGATTTATTGTCCCTCCTGCGGGTCATTCATCCAGGTCTGCAGCCTCTGTAAAGATGGCGCCCACGCATGTGCCCTGTTAGAACTTGCCCCCTATAAAGATGGCGGATGCACATGCGCTCTCTTACTTCTTGTCGACCCGCTTCGTGAAACGCGTTACAGATGATACCTTACTGGGGCTTTGGGGCCGACACCGTGAGTTTATGAAGCCTTCCAACCCATACACCAAACCTATCCATTTTTACGGCTTTATTTTCGGCTCTGAATCCGCACTCGGTCTTTGTAAAACCCGCAACTTAAATCCGTTCGCTCGAACTCTGTCTGTTTCCGGAAATTGCGCATGCTCCAGCTCACAATGATTGACGGCAGCTCCAGACCAATAGGAAGAGGAGGGCGGGGCTGGAGGATCTCCTTGGTACGGCTGGTCCTCCAGCCAATCAGAGTGAATGAGGGGCGGAGCCCGCTGTGAGTGGGGCATGCGTAGTGTGGGTCGGATTGAAAGTCCAGCGGCGGAGAAAGGGCCGAGTGCAGGAGAGGAATGGAACCAGAGGGTGGACTGGGAGGATTCACAAACACCCGGTGTAGGACTCCAAACCCGGATTACAAACTCCTGCAGCCCAGTTTACACCGAGTGTTTGGAAACTCCTTTTACAGGGGTTTAGAAGGGGCGGATTTACACATAGCAAACTCAAACCTATAGAAACGTTTGTCTCTAAAACAAAAACAGAAATACCTGGAAAAACTCAGCAGGTCTGGCAGCATCGGCGGAGAAGAGCAAAGTTGATATTTCGAGTCCTCATGACCCTTCAACAGAACTAAGTAGAAATAGGAAAGGGGTGAAATATAAGCTGGTTTAGGGGGGGTGGGCGGAAGAAGGTGGGGGGGGGGGGTTGTTGGGACAAGCAAGTAGTGATAGGAGGAGATAACCAAAAGATGTCACAGACAAAAGAACAAAGAGGTGTTGAAGGTGGTGATATTATCTAAAAGAATGTGCTAATTAAGAGTGGAGAGCAGGACAAGCAAGGTAGCTCAGAGGAACTGTTTTTGAAGATAGCATCATCAACAAACAGTTCCTCTGACATGTCCTCCTTCTTCCTTAACCGAGGTTTTCCACCCACAGTAGTTGACAGGGCCCTCAACCATGTCTGGCCCATCTCCCGCGCATCTGCCCTCATGCCCTCTCCTCCCTCCCAGAAACATGATAGGGTCCCCCTTGTCCTCACTTATCACCCCACCAGCCTCCGCATTCAAAGGATCATCCTCCGCCATTTCCGCCAACTCCAGTATGATGCCACCACCAAACACATCTTCCCTTCACCCCCCCTGGCGGCATTCCGTAGGGATCATTCCTTCCATGACACCCTGGTCCACTCCTCCATCAGCCCCTACTCCTCAACCCCCACCAACGGCACCTCCCCATGCAAACGCAAAATATGCAACACCTGCCCCTTCACTTCCTCTCTCCTCACCATCCAAGGGCCCAAACACTCCTTTCAAGTGAAGCAGCATTTCACTTGCATTTCCCCCAACTTAGTCTACTGCATTCGTTGCTCCCAATGCGGTTTCCTCTACATTGGAGAGACCAAACGCAGACTGGGTGACCACTTTGCAGAACACCTTTGGTCTGTCCGCAAGCATTACCCAGACCTCCCTGTCACTTGCCATTTCAACACTCCACCCTGCTCTCTTGACCACATGTCTGTCCTTGGCTTGCTGCATTGTTCCAGTGAAGCTCAATGCAAACTGGAGGAACAGCATCTCATCTTCCGACTAGGCACTTTACAGCCTTCCGGACTGAATATTGAGTTCAACAACTTTAGATCTTGAGCTCCCTCCTCCATCCCCACCCCCTTTCCGTTTCTTCCCCTCCCTTTTGTTTTTTCCAATAATTTATATAGATTTTTCTTTTCCCACCTATTTCCATCATTTTTAAATGTATCCCAACTATCGTTTATTTCACCACAACCCCACTAGAGCTACCTTGCTTGTCCTGCTCTCCACTCATAATTAGCACATTCTTTTAGATAATATCACCACCTTCAACACCTCTTTGTTCTTTTGTCTGTGACATCTTTTGGTTATCTCCTCCTATCACTGCTTGCTTGTCCCAACAACCCCCCCCCCCGCCCCCCTTCTTCTCCATATATTCCCCATCCCCATATATTTTCCTAACTGCTCTCTCAATATGTCCTGTCACCTTCAAACATCTGTGCACATAAACCCCTAGGCTCCCCCTGCCCCTGTACAATCTGAGACTGTCCCATTAAATAACTGTTGCCTCTCCCTATTTCTTCTGCCAGTATTCATCATCTCACTGTGAGAGTTATATTCCCTGGAATTTAGAAAATTAAGGAAGATTTCCTCGAAGTGTTCATGATATTAATTGGAAATGGAGTGGTGGATGGAAGGGAACAATTTCCATTGGTTGGTGAATCCAGAACTGAGGAACATGGTCTAAAAACTAGAGCCAGACCTTTTGGGAGTGAGATTAGGAAAATCATCTTCAGGTAAAGTTGGGAGAAGTTTGGAATTCACATCCTGGATTGGCAGTTCATGCTTGATCAATGTTCAGTTTCAATCTAACATTGATAGATCTTTGCTAACCCAAGGTATAAATTAAGGGACATGAGACAAAGGGTCACAGATCAGCCATGATCTGATTGCATGGTGGGACTGGCTCGATGGGCTAAATGGCCAACTCCTAGAATCATCGAAACTTAGAGCACAGAAGGAGGCCATTCAACCCTTTGTGCTTGTGCTGCCTCTTTGAAAGAGCAGTCGTGTTTAGCCCCACACACCCACTTTCTGTTGTTAACCCTGTAAGTTCCTCAATCCCAAATCCCTGTCAACTCCCATTTATAATTCCTGTTAGAATCAGGTTCCAGCACCATTTCAGGTAGAGTGTTCCAGATCCTGACAACTCTCTGTTGGTGCAGAAACTGCTGAAATCGATGTTGAGTGCGGCAGGTTGTAAATTGCCGAATTGAAAGATGAGCTGCTGTCCCTCAAGCTCCCATTGAGCTTCATTGGAACAGTGCAGGAGGCTGAGGACAGAGAGGTCAAAGTGCGAGTGGGGTGGAAAATTAAAATGACAAGTGACCAGAAGCTCAGGGTCAAGCTCACAGACTGAACGGAGGTTGTTCCACAAAGTGATCACCCACCCTATGTTTGGTCTTCCCAATGTAGAGCAGATCGCATCATGAGCAGTGAATACAGTAACTAAACTGCAAGAAGTACAAGTAAATCACTGTTTGGTTTCATCTTGCAAAATCTTGAGAACAGGCAGAAGAAAAATACTTTATTTGAAGAACAAAGGTTACAAAATAAAGCAAACGAATTATCAGAACATTAAATTCTATCCCAGTTACAGGATTTATTAGCATCAGCAGGAACAAACCCAACTGTCAGAATAAATGTGGTTCAGTCCTGGATGTGATTAAAAGCAGCAATAACAGCAGAATCCAACCCCTACAGCCACCTGTGAACTCGCTGGTGTCTCTGCAGTTGGATGATTAATTAAACCCTTTCTCATATGCGGAGCAGGTGAACGGCAGTGTGAACTCGCTGGTGCGTGTCCTAGAGATGGTGGTTTCCCATGCATCAGCTGTCCTTGTATTCTGGGTGGTGTGAGCTGTGATTTGGGCCAATTCTGACAACATTCTGGTTGCATTGCAGATTTACATAGTCCATTTCCCATGCCCCATCTTTCTCTCCTCCCACATGGACCAGAGTCTTGTGTGGGCCCAGACCGGGTGGCAGGTTCCCTTCCCTGAAGGACATTAGTGAACCAGTTGGGTTTTTATGACAATCCAGCAGTTTTCATGGTCACTTTTTCCAAGTGCCGGCCCCACGAATTCCCAGATTCATTCAGGTCAATCTCACAACCTGCCTTTGTGTTTTTGTGGGTTCTCTCGCACTCTCTTTTGTCTGTTTTCAATCAATTTCATGGGGTATTAGAAGGGGAGGGAAACTGAAGCATGTGTTCAGCCTGTGGACGAGGCTTCACCCAATCATCTGGCCTGTCAAAACATAAATGCAGTAATAATTGAGAGAATCCATGGAAATGGGGGAAGGGGTCCTTTTACCAGCCTGATTTGGAAACTCATTGGCGCAGTCACATTTTGGAGAGACCATTCACCTGCTCCGAGTGTGGAAAGGGTTTCTCTCATTTATCCAACCTGCTGAGACACCAGACTCTTGGAAGTGCTTCAGTTCTGGTGCCTAACTGCCTTTTTTATATTATTCATTCATGGGATGTGGGTGTCACTGGCTGGGCCAGCATTTATTGCCAAAAATGGCAGATTTCCTTCCCTAAAGGGCATTAGTGAACCAGGTTGATTTATTTTACGACAATAAACAACAGTGACATCAGATATTTAATTCCAGATTTTTATTGAATTTAAATTTCACCATCTGCAATGATGGGATTCGAACTCACGTCCCCAAAACATTCCCCTGAGTTTCCAAAATACAAACCTTGCGACAATACCACTCTGCTCTCGACACACACACACACACACACACCCCGAGAATCACAGCCCTCTGTTTGAGAACCCCTTGCTGTAAATTCGGGCCAAGGTTTTTGTTTGGAGTCTTCTCTCCGCAAATCCTCTCCCTTCAATATCCTGCAAATGGAGTTTACAGAATTATTCACTGTCAGTACAGGATAGAAATTCAGAACAGACAATTCTCGTTGCTATGGAATATTTTTTTCCTCTATTGTTCCCCCAAAGCTGCGAATCTCCACCCGACACACTCTCCATCTTCACTCTGCAGAAATCCAAACCCATCGCACCATCTCCACCATTTCCTTCCTCCACTCCCAGTTTTCTCCCTCCCTCTACTCTGGCTGGGTTCAGTCCTCCAGCTCCTGTGACTCTTATTCAGGTCCTCAGACTGACCCCAGCTGCTGTCCAGTGGAACACAGGAGGGGATTCTCTGTTGGATCTTATTCAGACTCTAAAGCCACTCGCCCAGTTCCTGACCCAATGGCAGGCAGTCAGGGATTGGCCTCCCCGCATTATCTGAATATCTGTGAGATTAATAAAGTGGGCTGGAGAAAGACTCAGTTTGAGCGGTGACACTGCTGGAGGAATGGAGAGCTGGGGATGACCATGAATGCAACAAAGTTTAAAAACAATAGCGCCCAACATGGGGCTCAAAAGGATTAAGGGACACATATTCTACCAACTAAGCAGGTCAGGTATTTAGAATTTAGAACTTCAATATCCATATCTCTTACCACAGTGAGATAACTGTCTGACTGCAATGGGAGGGAAAGGAATTGACCACCAGAAGCCCAAGGGCCCAATGCTTTCCACTTAATCATCAATAACATCATTCACAGCTTCTGCTTCTTAGCTGTGCCTCCTTCCAAACATTGTGATCCATTTTCCTCAGGGTTCGTTCCTGGATTTAATATTTACCTGCTTTGTGTCCTCATTTTGAAATCAGATTCGCTTCAACATCCAACACAAATTGAATTGCAAACCTGACGGACAAACAATGCAAAACAAGTCACTCGGTAACACAAATCCCATGGTGTTCATTTTCAGATTCACAACAGTCAGATTTTCAATAAAATGAAGGAATTTTACAGTGAAAGGATTTAGAAAGTTGATGTTTCTTCATTTGTGACTCTCTGACTCGGGTATTCTGTAAATGCTGCTCGGAGGTTTAGCGACTGGGATATAATCTACCAGCGTTTTCCTGAGCCTGTGCTCGGTGTATTGGGAGGTGTGGCCCGGGTTGGAGTATCTTGCATCCCAGGGATGGGCAGCAACCCGCTGATTGAAGCTGCAGTCGCTGCTTTCTGCTGGCAGCGGGTGAGTGGAAAGTACAGAGCCGGAATATTGCTGCTTTTCTACTTTTCCCTGTCTCACTCACTGTGGAGTTGAGGAAGAGAGAATAATTGATGGGCTTGTTTAAATCTAGTAATTTCATGGATTTCTAATGGGTTATATGAAGGTGCATTGTAGTTCTAAATCTATTCACTATATATTTGACAGAAAAGTTAATTTTTAAAAAGTGTTCAAGTGGGAACTCACTGGATAACTGCAGAGTTGACAACGTTTTGGGGATATTTTCTTGTATCTCAAATACCCATTGACAACAGAACTGTGTGACAATGAATGCTAATGGGGAGAAAAACAGTGAAAAGTGCATCCCTACATGGTTTCGAACCATCAACCTTTCAGTCAACAGGCAAATGTGCTGACCAATTGTTCCACATAAAGTGAGACAAGTTCCAACTGTAAGGTATCCCTTAAGTAAGTCAAATCTTCAAACTGACACTACCCAAATGTCAATCGTTCTGTTAGATTTACTATTTCAAAATAATCTTTTGGACATTCATTGTGGATACATGGAAACAGTCTGATCCCACCCACTGCAGACACATCCATGTCACTGGGAACCAGCTCTCCTATAACCGGTGCCGCCTCCTGTCGAGCCTTTCTGTGTCTTGTCTGTTACCAAGTATTCTGATTGTCCCAAAGCTGATATTAGGTTTGAATTCCTGATGTGCAGAAACGAGAGTCCTTTCAATGTCTCAGTTCAGTTAATTTCAGAGTCAATGTTCCAGCGTCTTAAAGAAGGGAAAGATGCCTTGACTGTCTCTGGTCAGTCAGACAGTTCACCCTTCATGCTCCTCGGATTCCATTCCTTAAAGGGGATTTTCAATTTTCTTCTTGAGATCCCTGACCACAACTGGCAGCATCTTTGGATTGAGAGGCATAGCTAACAATTCAGATGCAGTGCAGTTCTGACGAAAGGTTACAGACCTGAAGTGAAAATGATGTTTTTCTCTATCCACAGACACTACCAGATCTGCTGAGAATTCCAGCATTTTCTGTTTTTATTTCAGATAGCTAGCATCTGCAGTATTTTGCTTTTCTTTACCTGATTAGTGAAACATATAAGATCCTGAGGGTACTTGACAGGGCCGATGTGGAAAGGATGTTGCCTTTTGTGAGAGAATCTAGAACTCGGGATCGCTGTTTAAAAATAAAGGGTCACCCATTTAAAACAGAGGTTAGCATTTTTTTTTCTCTCAGAGGGTCGTGAAACTTTGGAACTCTCTTCCTGAAAAGGCTGTGGTAGCAGAGTCTTTGAATATTTTTAAGGCAGAGATGGATACATTCTTTGTATGCAAGGGGGTGATAGGTTACCAGGGATAGGCGGGGTACAGATTACAGGCTACTATCAGATCAACCATGATCTTCATAAATGGCAGAGCAGGCTTGAGGGGCCTAATGACGTACTCCTGCTCCTTGCTCTTATGTAGTGCTAAGAATATGGAACCCATTACCAGTAGATTTCAAGATCCATGTCTGAGCTGAAAATGTGTAGGTCAATTCACACTGTAAACAGATTGTTCCCCAGCTGGAATTGGAAAGGGATTCACTCTCATCCCATTTACTGACACAGCAACACAGTCTCGCTGGTGGGAGACCATTCTGATACTTCATGTGTGCAAAGGGCTTTATTCAGTTTTCCCACAAGTTAACACTCCAACTTTAAAAGTTCAAAAGATTTGATCCACAATCAGAGCATTGCTACTGGCAAGACACGGTTTAAATGTTCCATGTATAGGGGGAAATAGCTCACCCCATCTGCTGAGACTCCACTGAGTTCAGATCTAACTAGGAGTTTGTTCTGCAGTTCATTACATCCAGGAGAGAATTGTGGTGGTGCCCGGAGCAATTTGGCCCCTGCATCAAATAATTCAACAATTTTATGTCTTGCCCCTATGGCATCTATAGTATTCTGATTACAGGACAGAGGTTTTTGTTCTACAATGTGGTTTTTCAATGGAGAGCGGTCACCCAGCTTTCACTGCGAGACAGAATGTGCCCTATCCTCACAACAGCAGCTCCCTGCGCGTGCGCATTGCTGAGCGTGTTGGGGTATGTGAATGAAGCTGCTCAGAGCGGGGGAGAGAATGTCGAGCGGAGCAAACTAACAGAGTTAGTGTGAGGAGGAATGGAGCCAGCGGAGTGGGCAGGGAGGCTTCATTAGGACACAGTGTAGGCCGAAGACCCCAAATAACAAGGTACCGGTCTTGTGTTTGCAGAGAACGGGCCGAAAAAGTCTGGATTTTTTCTTTCGCCAGGCCCGGGGTAACGGCCGCCATCTTTATAGGGGGCAATGTGCAGCAGGGCGCATGCGCGGTCATCCTGTCCAGGTAGCAGGAGGAGAGAATGTTGTGCATTTCTATCCTGGACTGACAGGGATGGATTTTGGAAACTCTGTTTACAGGATGTTAGAAGAGGAGGGGAAACTCGAGGGAGATGAGAAACTAAAACCAAACATCACGTCAAAACATGAAAGTCACTTGTTTCAACAGGACCTGAATATCACAAGCCATTGAATGTAAGCATTGAGTTCCAGGTCACTACCAGTCACTGGGTAAAAAAATCTCTTCCTGGCATCCCCCTTGTGGATCTTGCCTGAAACCCTAAACCTATGTCCCTGAGCCCTCACATAACCAGCTAATGGGAACAGCTTTTATTTAACAACCTTTCATAATCCTGTACAGCTCTATCAAATCTCCCCTCAATCTCCTTTACTCCAAGAACAACCTCAGTTTCTCGAACCTAATCTTACAATTAAAACCCCACATCCCTTGAACCATTCAGGTCAATCTCCTCAGTTCCCTCATATCCTTCATAATGTGTGTTGATCACTGGTTTGCACAGACCCAGATGTCCTGTGTCCGTATTTGTGACATCATCACACATCGACAATTACATGGTGACATCACCACACATCAACAATTACACGGTGACATCACTCCGCTCCCCGGGTATTTCCTCAACTGGGAGATTTTTCTCTGACTCCAGTGTTTCTGATATCTTTCCAGCTGCAGGCTCCAGCAGGAGAGTTTAAAATTGAAAACTGAAACTGTTTCAGAGTTGACTGTTTTTCACCATCCACCTACAATTTAGAGCTTTTAGTTCTATGCTCTGTATGTTTATCTGAGAGAGGTTCCGTGGCTCTGCTTTACTGTGGATCTGATTCCATGTCCATCTGTTGCTCTGTTTCACCTCTGCCCTCCCTGATCACCTCTCTGCCATTTTTTAACTTCCCCGTCTCTAATAATGGATGTATTTGAGTTATGTTTAGTATTTTACTGTTCTGTCGACTGTGTCTAAATGAGGTTTCCACCGATGCCCACCCCCTGACCATGTGCTGCTGTCTTACCAGCTTTATCTTTCCACAGTATCTTTCACAGTCAGGAATTGTTTTTCCTGCGCTATAGTCCATTTCTCTTCCACTTCTGAGCTTATATTGACCATCAAATTTTTACCCCCTGAGGGGAGGCGATAGTTTACTGGTATTGTCGCTGGACAAGTGATCCAGAGACCCAGGGCAATATCCCAGGGACCCAGGTTCAAATCCCATTATGGCAGATGGTGGAATTTCAATGCCCTTTAGGGAAGGAAATCTGCCATCCTTACCTAATCTGGGCTACACGTCACTCCAAAGCACAGCAGTGGTTGACTCTTCACTGCCCTCTGAATGCTGGCCTAGCCAGTGATGCCCATCTGAGTAAAAAAAATCATTCTGCACACCATGAAACGTTAACTCTGTCTCTCTCCACAGATACCAGCATCCACTGTGATCCCCAGTTGCCTGTGGAGAAGATGATGTTTGACATTCTTGAACCGCTGCAGTCCCAGTGATAGTGAAGGAACAGTGATATACGTCCAAATCAACAGCAACAATTTGTATTTATTTAGCACTTTTAATATAAGACAACGTTCCAAGGCATTTCACAGAAATGTTACAAAGCAAGGTTTGACACTGAGCCACATGAGGAGATATTAGGGCAGGTGACCAAAAGATTGGTCAAAGCGGTGGGTTTTACAGAGTAAATTAAAGAGGGAAAATGAGGTAGAAAGGACGAGGTTTAGGGAGTGAATTCCAGAGCTTGGGGCCTTGGAAACTGACAGAATGGGCACAAATGTGGAAGAATAAAAATCAGGAATGCTCAGGAGGCCAAATTAGAGGAGCGCAGATGTCTCGGAGGGTTGTGATGCCGGAGGTGATTCAGGGAGCAGCCATGCAGGAATTTGAAAATAGGGATGGGAATTTTAAAATTTTGGTGCTTCTTAACCAGGAAGCCTTTGAATGTCAGTGAGCACAGGGGTGATGGATGAACAAGACTTGGTGTGAGTAAGCACATGGGCAGCAGAGTTTTGGGTGGCCTCAAGATTACAGGGAGGTTGAATGTGGGAGGCTGGCCGGGAGTGCGTTAGGATAGTTAAGTCTAAAGGTAACAAAGGAATGTATGAGAGTTTCAGCAGCAGATGAGCTGAGACTGGGGTGGAGTCGGGCGATGTTACTGAGGTGGAAATAGGCAGTCTTGGTGATGATGTGGATATGTGGTTGAAGCTCATCTTGGGGTGAAATATTTCACCGTGTTTGTGAACAGTCTGGTTCAGTCTCAGACAGTTGTCAGGGAGAGGGATGGAGTCAGTGTCTAGGGAGTGGAGTTTGTAGTGGAGACTGAAGAGAATGGCTTCAGTCTTCCCAATATTTAAATGGAGGAAATTTCTGCTCATCCAGTATTGGATGTCAGACAAGTCAGGATGCTGTGTGACTTGGAGGGGAACTTGGAGGTGATGGTGTTCACATACACCTGCTACCCAGGTCCTTCCAGGGGGTGAAGGTTAGTGGTTCAGGAGATTCAATCCAAGTTCTGGTTTTGTTGTAGATTTATAAAAGCCACCCCTCACCCACTGTCTCTCCTACTCCCTTCCTCTCTCTGTCTCTCCCACTCCGCTTCTCTCCCTCTCCCACTCCCCTTCTCTCTCTGCTTCTTCCATTCCCCTTCTCTCTCCCTTTCCCACTCCCCTTCTCCCTCTCCCACTCCCCTTCTCTCCCTCTCCCACTCCCCTTCTCTCTTTCTCCAACTCCCTTTCTCTCTGTCTCTCCCACTTCCCTTCTTTCTCTCTCTTCCACTCCCCATTTCTTTCTCTCTCTCCCACTCCCCTTCTCTCTCTGTCTCTCTCACTTCCCTTCTCTCTCTTTTTCTCCCTCTCTGTCACATAGAATTATCCAGCCCAGCGGGTTGTGGATGCTTCTTCATTGAATATATTTCAGGCTGAGATGGGGAGATTTTCGGTCTCTCAGGGAGTCGAGGGATATGGGGAGTGGGCGGGAAAGGAGTTGAAGCTCAAGATCAGCCACGATCGTATTGAATGGTGGAGCAGGCTCGATGGGGTGTTAGGTCTTCTCTTGTTCTTATTTCTTCAGTTCTAAGAGAGGCCAGAGTCTTGTGTAGCCCAGACTGGGTGGCAGGTTCCCTTCCCTGAAGGACATTAGTGAACCAGTTGGGTTTTTACGACAATCCAGCAGTTTTCATGGTCACTTTTCCCTAGTGCCGGCCCCACAAATTCCCAGATTCATTCAGCTCAATTTCACAACCTGCCTTTGTGTTTTTGTGGGTTCTCTCTCACTCCCTTTTATCTGTTTTAAATCAGTTTCACAGGGTATTAGAAGGGGAGAATTTGCAGTCGGGAAACTGAAACCAAACATCACATCAGGATCTGACGGAGTCGCCTTAGAATATGGACGGACGAAGCACCGTTCACAGTGGGGAGACACAGTGGAAATGTGGGGATTGTGGAACGGGATTCCGATTGGCTGAGCTGGAAACTCATCAGCGCAGTCACACTGGGGAGAGACCGTTCACCTGCTCCCTATGTGGGAAGGGATTCGCTCAATCAACCAACCTGCTGGCACACCAGCAAGTTCACACTGGGGAGAGACCGGTCACCTGCTCCGAGTGTGGGAAGGGATTCAATCATTGGTCCAACCTGCTGAAACACCAGCGAGTTCACACTGGGGAGAGACCGTTCATCTGCCCCGAGTGTGGGCAGGAGTTTACCTGATCGTCAGGGCTGCTACAACACCAGTAACTTCACACTGACGAGAGACCATTCATCTGCTCCCAGTGTGGGAAGGGATTCACTCAGTCACCCAACCTGCTGAAACACCAGAGAGCTCACACTGGAGAGAGACCGTTCACCTGCGCCGAGTGTGGGAAGGGATTCATTCAATCATCCCCATCTGCTGAGACACCAGCAAGTTCACACTGGGGAGAAACCTTTTAAATGTCCAGACTGCGGGAAGTGCTACAAATGTTCTGGGGAACTGATGTCCCATCAACGTGTTCACACTGACGAGAGACCGTTCAGGTGCTGTCACTGTGGGACTGGGTTCAGGCAATCAGCTAATCTCACTATGCACCAGCGAGTTCACAAGTAACTCATAACATTGAGTGGATTTTTCTGTTGGTCACATCCAGAATGAAAGAATATTCACTGGGGTCTGTTTCTGCTGATGTTAATAAACTCCAGCCCAGTTATAGATGTTAATATTCTGGATAAAGTCAAATAAATCAGCTTTGTCTTGAGCACATTGTGTTGAATCTTTTCAATGGCTCTAACACAAGTTAGTTCCTTTTGAAGGACTCTCCCTCTCTCCTGTCTCCTCCATCCTCACCTCAAACCAGTGCCGGTGAGGCTAGAAATAGGAAGATAGTGCAGCTGAACACGTGGCTGAACAGATGGTGTAGGAGGGAGGGTTTCCGATATCTGGATCAGTGGGATCTCTTCCGGGGCAGGTGGGACCTGTACAAGAAGGACGGGTTGCATCTAAACTGGAGGGCCACCAATATCCTGGCTGCGAGGTTTGCTAGTGTCACTCGGGAGTGTTTAAACTAGTATGGCAGGGGGGTGGGAACCAGAGCAATAGGTCAGCAAGTGAAATAAATGACTGGGAACCAGTAAGTATGGCCAGTAGGACTAAGAGGAAGGGCAGGCAGGGAGAAATTACTGAACACAGTGGGACTGGGGGTCTGAAATGCATTTGTTTCAATGCGAGAAGTATAACAGGCAAGGCAGGTGAGCTTAGAGCTTGGATTAGTACTTGGGACTATGATGTTATTGCTATTACAGAGACTTGGTTGAAGGATGGACTGGATTGGCAGCTAAACGTTCCAGATTTAGATGTTTCAGGCAGGATAGAGAGGGATGTAGAAGAGCTGGGGGAGTTGCACTGCTGGTTAAGGGGAATATCACAGCTGTATGACAGGAGGACACCTCGGTGGGCTCATGCAGTGAGGCAATATGGGTAGAGCTCCGGAATAGGAAGGGTGCAGTCACAATGTTGGGGGTTTACTATAGTCCTCCCAGTTGCCAGCAGGAGATTGAGGAACAGTTATGTAGGCAGACTTTGGAAAGATGTAAAAGCAATAGGGTTGTTGTGGTGGGTAATTTTAACTTTCCCTATATTGACTGGAAATCACTTAGTGCTAGGGGTTTGGATGGTGCAGAATTTGTAAGGTGCATCCAGGAGGGCTTCCTGAGATAATATGTAGATAGTCCAACTAGGGAAGGGGCAATACTGGGCTTGGTATTAGGGAATGAACCCGGCCAGGTGGTCGAAGTTTCAGTAGAGGAGCATTTCGGGAAAAGTGACCATAATTCAGTAAGTTTCAAGGTACTGGTGGATAAGGATAACAGGAGTCCTCGGGTTAAGGTGCTTAATTGGGGGAAGGCTAATTATAACAATATTAGGCAGGAACTGAGGAATCTAGACTGCAGGCGGATGCTTGAGGGCAAATCAACAACTGACATGTGGGGGGCTTTCAAACGTCAGTTGATAAGTATTCAGGACCGGCATGTTCCTGCTAGGATGAAGGATAAGTGTGGCAAGTTTCAGGAACCTTGGATAACAAAGGATATTGTGAGATTAGTCAAAAAGAAAATGGAAGCATTCGTGAGGGCTAGAAGGCTGGGAACAGATGAAGCCCGTGGAGAATACAAAGAAAGTAGGAAGAAACTTAAGCAAGGAGTCAGGAGGGATAAAAGGAGTCATGAAAAGTTACTGGCAACAAGGATTAAGGAAAATCCCAAGGCCTTTTATACATATGTAAAAAGCAAGAGGGTAGCCAGGGAAAGGGTAGGCCCAATCAGGGACAGAGGTGGGAATCTGTGTGTGGAGCCAGAAGAAATGGGAGAGATACTAAATGAATACTTCTCATCAGTATTCACCAAAGAGAAGGACTTAGCAGTCGATTTATCTAGGGAAGAGTGTGTCGATAGCCTGGATCATGTTGAGATCAAAAAAGAGGAGGTGTTGGGCGTCTTGAAGAATATTAAGGTGGATAAGTCCCCAGGGCCAGATGGGATCTACCCCAGAGTACTGAGGGAGGCAAGGGAGGAGATTGCTGGGGCCTTGACAGAAATCTTTGTATCCTCACTAGCTATGGGTGATGTCCCAGAGGACAGGAGAATGGCCAATGTTGTTCCATTGTTTAAGAAGTGTAACAGGGATAATCCAGGAAATTACAGGCCAGTGAGCCTTACGTCAGTGGTAGGGAAATTATTGGAGAAGATTCTTCATGACAGGACTTACTACCATTTGGAAGCAAATGGGCGTATTAGTGAGAGGCAGCATGGTTTTCTGAAGGGGAGGTCGTGTCTCACTAACTTGATTGAGTTTTTCGAGGAAGTGACAAAGATGATCGACGATGGAAGGGCAGTGGATGTAATATACATGGATTTCAGTAAGGCCTTTGACAAGGTCCCTCATGGCAGACTGGTACAGAAGGTAAAGTCGCACGGGATCAGAGGTGAGCTGACAAGATGGATACAGAATTGGCTTGGTCATAGAAGACATGTAGTAGTGGAAGGGTGCTTTTCTGAATGGAGAGCTGTGACTAGTGGAGTTCCACAGGGATCAGTGCTGGGACCTTTGCTGTTTATAGTATACCTAAATGATTTGGAGGAAAATGTAACTGGGCTAATTAGTAAGTTTGCAGATGACACTAAGGTTGGAGGAGTTGCAGATAGTGAAGAGAATTGTCAAAGGATACAGCAGGATATAGATCGGTTGGAGACTTGTTCGGAGAAATGGCAGATGGAGTTTAATCCGGAAAAATGTGAGGTAATGCATTTTGGAAGGTCTAATACAGGCAGGATTTATACAGTAAATGGCAGAGGGATCTGGGTGCACAGGTCCACAGGTCACTGAAAGTGGCAACGTGGATAAGGTAGTCAGGAAGGCATATCGCATGCTTGCCTTCATTGGCAGGGGTATTGAGTATAAAACCTGGGAAGTCATGCTGCAGCTGTATAGAACCTTGGTTAGGCCACACTTGGAATATTGCGTGCAATTCTGGTCGCCACATTACCAGAAGGATATAGAGGCGTTGGAGAGGGTGCAGAGGAGGTTTACCAGGATGCTGCCTGGTCTGAAGGTTATTAGCTATGAGGAGAGGTTGGAGAAACTCAGATTGTTCTCGCTAGAGTGACGGAGATTGGGGGGAGACTTGATAGAAGTTTACAAAATTATGAGTGGCATGGACAGAGTAGATAGTCAGAAGCTTTTTCCCAGGGTGGAAGAGTCAATTACTAGTGGACATAGATTTAAGGTGAGAGGAGAAAACTATAGAGGAGATGTGCGGGGCAAGTTTTTTATGCAGAGAGCAGTGAGTGTCTGGAATTCGCTGCTAGAGGAGGTGGTGGAAGCAGGTACGATAGTGGTGTTTAAGAGGCAGCTTGACAAATACATGAATAGGATGGGAATAGAGGGAAACAGACCCCGGAAGTGCAAAATGTTTTAGTTGACGGGCAATATGATCGGTGCAGGCTTGGAGGGCCGAAGGTCCTGATCCTGTGCTGTATTTTCTTTGTTCTTTGGATCCAAACAAGTGTTTTATTCAGGTTTATTCTAACTTGGTTGATTTTGTAGTTTATTCCCCTATTCATAAAGCCCAGGATTCCACATGCTTTATTCACTGCTTTCTCAGCCTGCCCTGCCATCTTCAATGATTTGTGCACATATAGCCCAAGATTACGCTGCTCCTGCACCCTTTTACAATTGTCTGCTTTATTTTATATTACCTCTCCTCGTTCTTCCTACCAAAATGAATCCCTTCACACCTCTCTGAATTACATTTTATCTGCTACCTGTCTGCACATTCCACCATCTTGTCTATGTCCTCTTGAATTGTATCCTTTATTTTATATTGCCTCTCCTTGTTCTTCCTACCGAAATGAATAACTTCACACCTCTCTGAATTACATTTTATCTGCCACCTGTCTGCCCATTCCACCATTGTGTATGTCCTCTTGAGGTTTATCACCATCCTCCCCACTGTAAACACAACTTGAAAATTTGGTGTCGTTTGCAAATTTTGAAATGCAGCCCTGCACACACAAGTCTACATCATTAATATATTTCAAGAAATCAGTGGTCTGGCCACTGACCCCTTGTGATCCCACTGTATACTTTTCCTCAATTTGAAAAAGCAACCGTTCACCATGCATGTTGTTGCCTGTCACACAGCCAATGCTGCCTCTGCCCCATGGATTTTAACTCTGCTGACAAGCCTATTAATTGGCGCTGTATCAAATGCTGTTTAGCAGTTCATGTGCACATCAACATTCTCTGTTGCCTGATCAAAAACTCAAGAAATTTAGTTCAACACAATTGTCCTGAACAAATTGTACAAGTGACCTAATTTCGACCTGAATTGCCGCTTCTAACTGCTTTCCCACACAGGAGTTAAACTGACTGGTCTGTCAATGCTGGGCTGATCCTTCCATTTAAGATTACTAAGGATTTAATATTAGTGCCAGGAAGTTTGAGGAAAACGAGAGAAGTTGTGAAATTGTAACTACATTTAAAGACACTGATAACTGATAAATAGCTCAATAATTAATCAGATTTCAAGACATAAAGTACAGATAAATTAATTTATGAATAACTGAATTGAATTATTAATAATGTCAGGTAGAGTCCTTGGAATGGAGAAACGAAAATTACTGCAATGCTTAAAACATGAAATGAAAAGAGTAAAAATTGAAAACACTCAGCAGGTCTGGAAGAATCTGTAGAGAGAGAAACAGAATTAACGTTTCAGGTCTGTGAGCCATTGAAAGGGGGAAGGTGGAAGAGGAACAGAAGGAAAGGTCTGTGAAAGGCTGCAGGGCGGGAGAGATTAACTGACAAAAGGTTTCATGATGCAAGGTCAAAAGGAGTGGCTATTAAAAACACAAAAGCTGTTTCTAGATTAGGTGTGAATGGCACGATAATAACAGTCTGAATGTAATGTGAAGAAAATGAGCGAAATGAAAAAGGAAAACTAGGACTCAAAAAACAAGAAACCAATGAGGGCAGAGATTATGATAGAAAATTGTTGAACTCAAATTTTGATTCCCGAAGTCTGTAAAGCATCTCCTTTTGATCTGGTAATCAACTGTTACATTTCCATATATTATCAGGTCAGATGAAAGGTCACAGAGCTGTCACGTTAACTCTGTTTCTCTTGCCACAGATTAAGGCCTCACCTGCTGAGGAATTCCAGCATTTTCAGTTTCATGTCGGGATTGTAGATTGTGAGAGTTTGTAAAGATAGAGATTGTCCCAAATTAATTTGCCACATCGATAACAGAAGTCTCGGTCTCATGAAACTCCAGTCTCATTGTTTTATTTTTGAGTCTGAGGGAGAATGTTCGCTGTTTTATATTCGGGTCTAGGGAGATAATGTTCACTGTTTTATATTCGTTCCTTGGAGGATAATGTTCACTGTTTTAAATTCGGGTCTAGGGGATAATGTTCACTGTTTTATATTTGGGACTGGCGGGATAATGTTCACTGTATTGTATTCGGGTCTGGGGGATAATGTTCACTGTTTTATATTCGGGTCTGGGGTATAATGTTCACTGTTTTATGTTCGGGCCTGGGAAGATAATGTTCACTGTTTTATATTCGGGTCTGGGGGATAATGTTCACTGTTTTATATGCTGGTCTGGTGTGGAATAAAATGAGGAGCCTCTTTAATTGAGGACAGTAACTGTATTTTTGGCTCTGACTTTAAACAAAAGAATCTATCCTGTTGTGTGGGACAAAGATTTTCAGTTTTGCTGGATTCAATTAAGGCGAGTTTGAAGGTAAATCCTGCAATTATCTAAATTTAAACTAAAACCAGACAAGCAGAAAGCTGTTGATGGTTAAAGGGGCCGGGATGGTGGTGGGGGGAGGTGTCCGGAGGAAGTCTGACACACACTGCACAGGGTGAGCAGGGGAAACGGGAGGAATTACTTGATTAAACAGGGAGCCAGGGACAAAAGCATGAGGTGGGAATCACTTTGAATGGAGCAGCGGGATAGAGAAAAGTCAGAGAATCATAGGATGGTTGGAGCAAAGAAGGAGGCCGTTCAGCCAGTCGTGTCTGTATTAGCCCCCTGTAGGGACAATTTATGTAATGCCACGTCCCTGCCTTTGCCCCATAGCCCTGCAATTAAACAAGATTAAACAAGTTTTAAACAAAACTTGTATGAAACAAGATGTTTACGCGAAGGGGCAGCAGAAAAAAAAAATAAAGCAACTTGTTTCCAGAGTGTATCGGGGGTGGGGAGCAGCATAATGTACCTGTGCAGGTCAGTGAGGATCCTCAAGCCCATCAGCCGTCTGCATGCAGTGTTTAGTGGGCCTTGGGGGAAGGGGGCTGGAACCATTTGGGACAAAGCACAGAGTGAGAGGTCACCCCTCCCCCACTCCCCTGGTTACACGAAGGACTCACCTTGGACTGTCCCACACCTGGGCCGGGCGGGATCAATGTGCAGGAAGCTGCAAACTGATAGGTTGAGCTGTGAATTGGGCGGAGTTAGGGGGTTTGAGTGACAGGTCTGGGGCTATTTCAAAGCAGGCACAGCCACTGCTCCCCCTTTTCCTCGTGGAAGTTTCACTGGTGTCGTGTTGGTGAGTGTTTCTAAACTCTGTCTCACTATCCCGGGAATGGAGGTGAATTGGAGGTTGCTGTGAGTGTTGGATTATATTGTTTCTCCTCATTCTTCCCGCTTCTCCCACTCCCAGTTCCAGGCTGCAGGTCCCGGTGATTCTGGATGCGGGACAGTTGTTAGTCCCGGCCCTGGTGTGGGTGCGCAAGCGCAGATGCGCGGCTTATTGTTCTGTAATAATGGCGGGTGATTGTCCTCCTGTATTTTGCTGCAGTTCTTCACCTCCTTGACTCTCCCGGCGCCATAGTTGCCACCTGCCGATTGCGGCAACCGACCTTCGATCAGGAAATTAACAACTTTTAGATAGAACGTTTTCTGGAGCGCATAGCATTGTGGGAACATTGCCCGCCATTAGTCGGCGGCCGTCGCCGAGAGTTTTCGTGCAGCCCGAAGGCAGGTCAGCGACTTGAGCACCTACTTCTGTTTCTTAATCTGTTCGTGCTGTCTGACCTGCTGGATATTTAAAATATTTTATCTCTTTATTTCTGATCCAGCCTTGCAGAGTTTTGCTTTCGTTTTTGTTTTGTTTTTTAGAACCGAGTCTAGAAACACAGGCAGACCAATTAGGAGCCGGTTTGAATTAGGGTGGGTGTTGAATGGGGGTTTTTTTGCTGCATCAGTTTTGAGTGGAGTAGAAGCTGCTGGGGTTAAACCCGAGGACTTTGGAAACCAGTTGGGCCCAGCAATTTCCAATGTGAGACTGTCAAGGGAGGTAGATTCTGGGGGTGATTGAGTTGCTAAACGGACACTGTCCATTCAATTTAAGAGTATTGTTTTGAAAGCAAGTATTTCTATAGCGCCCTTTTATCAGAGATTTTTATTAACTCCATTCTTGGTATTTGGTGTCACTAACAAGACCAGCAGATATTGTCAATCCCCAGTTGTCTGTTGGTCAGGTGTTGGTGGGCCTTCTTCCTGAACCACTGCAGTCACTGTGGTGAAGGTGCTCCCACAATGCTACGATAAAAGCAAAATACTGCGGATGCTGGAAGTCTTAAACACAAATAGAAAATGTTGGAAAAATGCAGGAGGTTTATGAGCATCTGCAGAGAGAGAAACAGAGTTAATGTTTCAAGTCCGTATGACTCTCCTTCAGAGCTCAAGAAAAGTGGAAATGTGATGAGATTCTTCTGTTTCAGTGGGGGTGGAGGGTAGAGGGGCAGATGGAGCAGAATAGAAGGCCAGCGATAGGTGGGGACATATATCATCACTGACTGATGATGATGATATTTGTCCAAATCAACAACAAGTTGCATTTATGTAGCAAGCTGAATATAATAAAACGTTCCAAAATATATTGGAATATTTAACACTTAAGCACATGAGGAGATGTCATGGCAGATGATCAACAGTTTGGTCAAAGAGGTAGGTTTTAAGCAGAGTCTTAAAGGATGAGGGAGAGGCAGAGAGGTCTAAATAGGGAATTCCAGAGCTTATTGCCTGGGCAGCTGAAGACACTGTCACCAATGGTGGGTCAATTAAATTCAGGGATGCTCAATAGGCCAGAATTAGATAATCCCAGATATCTGGAACGGATGTACATTGGAGGATGTTCTAGAGATCGTGAGGGGGCGAGGTCACTGAAGGATTTGAAAAAAAGGATGGACTTGAACATTGAGGTGTTGTTTCACCAGGATCCCATGTAGCTCAGTGAGAACCGGGGTGCTGGATGAAAGAGACTGAGTGCGAGTAAGGACACGGGAAGCAGAGTTTTAAATGACCCCATCTTTATGTGGACAGCTAGGAATAGTCCAGTTTAGAGGGAACAAAGGAATGGAGGAGTTTCAGCAGCAGATGAGCAGGAGTGAAGTTAGGCAAAATTACTGAGTAGGAAATAGGTGGTCTTAGTGATATGTAGTCAGAAGCTTAGCTTGGGATGAAATATGACACCAAGATTGAAAACAGTCTGGTTCAGACTCAGAGTTGTCAGAGATGGATGGCATTGATGGTCAGGGAGTGAAGACAATGGCTTCAATCTTCTCAATATTTATATGGAGGAAATTTCTGTTCATCCAGTATTGCTTGTCAGGCAAGTCAGGACGGTGTGTGACTTAGAGGAGAAATTGGAGGTGATGGTGTTCACATTCATCTGTTACCCTGGTCCTGCTAGGGGATGGAGGATGAGGGTTTGGGAGATTTTGATGGAATTGCAGATGCATAAAATCCCTTTCCTTCACCTTCTGCCTCTCCCATCTCCCTCTCTATTTCCCCCGATAGATGCAGGTGTTTTTTTTATAGTCCCTGACCAGTTGTAAGGCTCCCTTCCCTGAAAGACATGAGTGAACCAGTTGGGTTTACACAACAATCCACCAGATTTCATGTCACTTTTTTCCTGGTGCCGGCCCCACAAATTACCAAATTCATTCACTTCAATTTCACAACCTGTATTTGTGTTATTGTGGGTTCTCTCTCATTCACTTACGTCTGTTTAAACTATTTCCCCAGAATATTTCCCCAGAATTTTCAATCAGGAAATACAACGTTTCATCAGAATCTGACAGTGTGGCACAATTTGTCATAAACTGAATTTCATTGGATTTTAAGCATGAAAGATAAAAGCACTTTTCACCGTGGGGAGAAACCGTACATGTGTCCTGTAAGTGGACGAGGTTTCAGACGATCATCTGGCCTGTTCTGTTCTGTATGTGAGAAGGGATTTGTTGATTCATCCACCCTCCTGAGACACCAGTCCATTCACACTGGGGAGAGGCCGTTCAGCTGCTCCGAGTGTGGGAAGGGATTCGTTCATTTATGTGATCCGTTGAGACACCAGCAAGGTCACACTGGGGAGAGACCGTTCACATGCTCACAGTGTGAGAAGGGATTCACTCAGTCATCCCATCTGCTGAGGCACCAGCGAATTCATGCTGGAGAGAGGCCATTCATCTGCCCTGTATGTGGGAAGGGATTCACTGTGTCCTCTGACCTTGTGAAGCACCAGCGAATTCACACTGAGGAGAGGCCGTTCAGCTGCTCCAGGTGTGGGAAGGGATTCACCTGGTCATCCAACCTGATGAGACACCAGCGAGTTCACAAATAACAAACAGGATTCTGTTGTTAATCACATTCAGGACTGAACCATGTTCATTGGGCTCTGTTTCTGCTAATGTTAATGCTGTTTGGCACGTAAGTAATCCTGTGTTATAGCTTCACCAGGTTGGCACCTCATTTTTAGGTATGCCCGGTGCTACTCCTGACATGCTCTCCTGCACTCTTCTTTGAACCAGCGTTGATCCCCTAGCTTGATGGTAATGGTAGAATGGGGGAATATGCTGGGCCATGAGGTGACAGGTTGTGTTCGATTACAATTCTGCTGCTGATGGCCCACAGCGCCTCTTGGATGTCCAGTCTTGAGTTGCTAGATCTTTTCGAAATCTATCCCATTTAGCACAATGGTAGTGCCACACAACACGATGGAGGGCATCCTCAATTTGAAGGTGGGACTTCGTCTCCACAATGGTGGTCACTCCTACCGATATTGACATGAGCAGATGTATAAGCTCAGCAGGTCTGACAGCATCTGTGGAGAGGAAGACAGAGTTAACGTTTCGAGTCAATATGACTCTTCTTCAGAACTAAAGAAAAATAGAAATAAGGAGAAATATAAGCTGTGTGAGGGGGAGAGGACAAGTGGAGCTGAATAGAGGGCCAGTGATAGGCAGAGGGACAGTGTGTCAGGAGATGGAGCAGTGGCTCACGTATACTATACACGTTGCTCAGCTTCATAATTCACAACACTATTCCTGATGCTTTGGGGGAGACGATGGCATCGTGGAAGTGTCAATAAACCAGTAATCCAGAAGACCAGCCTGTGGACTTGGGTTCAAATCCTACCGTGATAGCTGGTGGAATTTAAATTCAATTAATAAACCTGGAATTGAAAGCTAGCCTCAGTTCACAAAAAATCCTTTACAGAAGGAAATCTGCCATCCTTACCTGGTGTGGCCACATGTAACTCCAAATCCACCAAAATGTGGTTGACTGTGAATGGCCCTCTGAAATGGTGTGGCAAGCCACTTGCTTCAAGTGCAGTTGGGGATGGGCAACAAATGTTGGCCTTGCCCACATTCCATGAAAGAAAGTGTTTAACACCCTCCGCCACTGAATGGCTACAATTTCAGAATGAATTGAAGTCAGAGGCCCCAGAAAAGATGCAAGAGAACAGTTCCCCTTCCAAGGAAAACAAACCAACTTCACCTAACTGAAGTTCCTCATTTCTTGTGAATCTTTTCTGCACATTCTCTAATGCCTCACATTCTTTCTGAAGTGAGGTGCTCAAAATTGGACACAATACTGCAGTTGGGGCCAAGCCAGTTTTTATTCAGGTTTATCCTAACTTGGTTGCTTTTGTACTTAATTCCCCTGTTCATAAAGCCCAGGATTCCACATGCTTTATTCACTGCTTCTCAGCCTGCCCTGCCATCTTCAATGATTTGTGTACATAAAGCCCCAGGTTCCACTGCTCCTGCACCCTTTTACAATTGTACCCTTTATTTTATATTACCTCTCCTCGTTCTTCCTACCAAAATGAATCACTTCACACGTCTCTGAATTAAATTTTATCTGCCATCTGTCTGCACATTCCACCATCTTCTCTATGTCCTCCTGAAGTTTTCCACCATTCTCCTCACTGTAAATACAACTTGAAAATTTAGTTTCGTTCGCAAATTTTGAAATGCAGCCCTGCACATACAAGTCTAGGTCATTAATATACATCAAGAAATCAGTGGTCTGACCACCGACCCTTTGTGATCCCACTGAATACTTTTCCTCAATCTGAAAAAAACAACCAACTACCATGCATGTTGTTTCCTGTCACGCAGCCAATGCTGCCTCTGTCCCATGGATTTTAAATTTGCGAACAAGCCTATTACTTGGCACTGTATCAAACGCCTTTCAGAATTTCATGTGCACATCAACCGTGTTACCCTCATCAACTTTCTCTGTTCCCGTACCAAAAAACTCAAGCAATTAGTTCAACGTGATTTGTCCTGAACAAATCCATGCTGGCTTTAAATAGAGCACAATTGTACAAGTGACTTAATTTTGACCGGAATTGCCGCTTCCAAATGCTTTCCCACATAGAGGCTAAACTGACTGATCTGTCGATTTTGGGCTGATCCGTCCATTTAAGATTAATAAGGATTTAATATTAGTGCCAGAAAGTGTGATGGAAACGAGGGAAGTGGTGAAATTGTAATTACATTTAAAGACACTGATAACTGATAACTGACAAACAGCTCAATAGTTAATCAGATTTCAAGACATTAAGTACAGGTAACAAATTAATTTATGAATTATTAATAACGTCAGACAGAGGGCTTGGAATGGAGAAACGAACAAAACTGCGATGCTCAAAATATCAAATGAAAACAGTAAAAACTGGAAACACTCAGCAGAACTAGGAGAATCTGTGGAGAGAGAAACAGAATTGACGTTTCAGGTCTGTGACCCAGTGAAAGGGGGGAGGTGGGAAGAGGAACAGAAGGAAACGTCTTTGAAAGACTGCAGGGCTGGAGAGATTAACTGACAAAGGGTTTCATGATGTAAGGTCAAAGGGAATGGTAATGGTCCCATTAAAACACAAAATCTGTTTCAGAATTAGGTGTGAATGGCACGATAACAACAGTCTGAATGCAATGTGAAGAAAATGAGAGAAATGAGAAAGGAAAACAAGGACTCAAAGAAACAAGAAACAATTGGGGGCAGAGATTATGATAGAAAATTGTTGAACTCAAATTTTGATTCCCGAAGCCTGTAAAGTGTCTCCCTTTGACCTGCTAATAAACTGTTACATTTTTAGTTATTCTCAGGTTAGATGAAAGGTCACAGAGCTGTCACGTTAACTCTGTTTCTATCTTCATAGTTGAAGGCCTGGCCTGCTGAGGATTTTCAACATTTTAAGATTCATGTCGGGATTGTAGACTGTGAGTTTTTGTGAAGAAAGAGATTGTATCAAATTTATTTGCCACATCGACAACAAAAGTCTCGGCCTCATGACATTCCAGCCAACTGTTTATATTCGTGTCTGAGGAATAATGTTCACTGTTTTTATATTTGGGCCTGGGGGATAATGTTCACTGTTTTATATTCGTGTCTGGAGATAATGTTCACTGTTTTATATTAGGGTCTGGGGGATAATTTTCACCGTATTATATTTGGGTCAAGTGCGGATTTAAATGAGGAGCCTCTTCAACTCGGGACAGCAACTGCATTTTTGGTATGACTCGAAACAAAATAATCTATCCTGGCGTGAGGGACAAACATTTTCTGATTTAGAGCAGTCAGCTAAAGCGAGTTTGAAGCTAAATCCTTCAATTCTGTAAATTTAAACGAAAGCCAGACAAGCAGAAAGCTGATGATGTTTAAAAGGGCCGGGGCGGTGATGGGGTGAGGTGTCCAGAGGAAGCCTGACACACACACTGCACAGGGTGAGCTAGGGAAAGAGGAGGAATTACTTGGTTAGCAGGGAGCCAGGAGCCAGAGCAGAAGGTGGGAATCACTGGAAATGGAGCAGCAGGATAAATACACATTAGAGAATCATAGAATGGTTACAGCTCAGAAGGAGATCGTTCAGGCCATCGTGTCTGTGTTGGCCCCCTGAAGGAACAATTTTTCTCCTGCCACTACAGGGTTATGGGCCAAGTGCTGGAAAATAGAATTAGAACAGATACATGCTGATGGCCGGCATGGACACGATGGGACGACTGTTTCTGTGCTGCATAACTCTATGAATCTATGACCTCCCTGCCTTTGCCCCATAGCCCTGTGATTAAACAAGTCTGAAACAAGACTTGTATGAAAGAAAAACAAAAAAAGCTCGAAAAACTCAGCAGGTCTCACAGCATCTGCGGAGAGGAATACAGTAAACTTTTCGAGTCCGTATGACTCTTCATCAGAACTAAGAAAAAATAGAAATGAAATGAAATATGAGCTGGTTGAGGGGGGTGGGACAGGTAGAGCTGGATAGAGGGCCAGTGATAAGTGGAGGCAAAGGAGAGATTGCCAAAGATGTCATAGACAAAAGGACAAAGGGGTATTGACGTTGGTGATATTAGCTAAAGGGTCTCCTTGTGGTGATATTAAGAGTAGAAAGCAGGATGAGCAAGTGGCAGGTAGCCCTAGTGGGCGTGGGGTAGAGGAAAGGGGTCGAAATGGGCTAAAAGGTGGAGATAAAACATTGAATGGAAGTACATTAAAAAATAATAGAAATGGGTGGGAAAATAAAAATAAAATACATATATATATAAAAAAATATATAAATTATTGGAAAAAGGGGGATCAGAAAGGGCGTAGGGATGGAGGAGAGAGTTCATGATCTGAAGTTGTTGAACTCAATATTAAGCCTGGAAGAAACGTGTATGAAAGAAGATGTTTAGGGCAAGGGGAAGCAGCAAAAAAGGAAAGCAACTGGTTCACACAGTGAATCGGGAGTGAGGTGCAGGATAATGTACCTGTTCACGTCAGTGAGGATCCCAAAGGTCCATCAGCCGTCTTCATGCAGTGTTCAGCAGACCCTCGGGGAAGGGAGGAAGAATTTTTAAAAATTCATTCTCGGGATGTTGGCTTCGCTGGCTGGGCCAGAACTTATTGCCCATCCCTAGTTGCCCTTGAGAAGGTGGTTGTGAGCTGCCTTCCTGAACTGCTGCAGTCCATGTGGTGCAGGTACACCCACAGTGCTGTTAGGAAGGGATTTCCAGGATTTTGACCCAGCAAGTGAAGGAACGGCGATATATTTCCAAGTCGGGTGAGTGACTTGGAGAGGAACTTCCAGGTGGTGGTGTTCCCATCTATCTGCTGCCCTTGTCCTTCTGGATGGTAGTGGTCGTGCATTTGGAAGATGCTGTCGAAGGAGCCTTGGTGAATTCCTGCAGTGCATCATGTAGATGGTACACACTGCTGCTACTGTGCATCTATGGTGGAGGGAGTGAATGTTTGTGGATGTGGTGCTAATCAAGCAGACTGCTTTGTCCTGGACGGTGTCCAGCTTCATCTGTGTTTTAGGAGCTGCACTCACCCAGGCAAACTACACGCGTCCATTTGGGACACAGCACAGGGCAGAAGATCATCCCTCCCCGATTCTCCTGATTATACAAAGGACTCACCTTGGACTGTCCCACACATGGGGTCAAGGTGCAGGAAGATGCAAGCTGGTAGGTTGAGCTGTGAAATGGGCGAGGTTAGCGCGGTTTAAGTGACAGGTCTGGGGCTATATCAGAGCAGGTACAGTCACGGCTCCCCCTTTTCCTCGTGGATGTTTCACTGGAGTCGTGTTGGTGAGTATTTCTAAATTCTGTCTCACTATCTGGGAATGGAGGTAGATTGGAGGACGCTGTGAATGTTAGATTATATTGTTTCTCCTTGCATCGTTTCTCTTTGCGGTGATTCTGGATGCGGGACGGTTGTTAGTCCCGGTCCTGTTGTGGGTGCGCAAGCGCAGAAGCGCGGCTTATGGTTCTGTAATAATGGCGGGTGTCCTTACCCAGAATGCACCACGAGGTCGAATACGGTCTATCTCCATCAGCAGGGAACCAAACCGCCCTCATTCCACAATTATGAATTTAATTTTCCATTTATCTGTTTAGTTGGCAAGTCTGTTTATGTCTTGCTGTAATTTGCTGCAGGTCTTCACCTCATTAGCTCTCACTGCAGACTGCAACAACCGCCCATCGACCAGGAAATAAACAACTTTTAGATAGAGCGGTCTCTGGGCCGAATAGCATTATGGGAACGTTGGCCGCCATTATTCAGCGGCTATCGCTGAGCGTTTTCGTGCAGAATGGAGGCAGATCAGCGACCTGAGCCCCTACCACTGTTTCTTAATCGGTTTATGCTGCTTGACCTGCTGGATATTTAAAGAATTTTACATTTTAATTTCAGATCCAACCTTGCAGCGTTTTGCTTTCGTTTTATTGTTTTATAGAACCGTGTCTCGAAACACAGACAGACCAATCAGGATAAAAGTAAATTATGCAGATGCTGGAAATCTGAAATCAAAACTGAAAACGCTGGAAAAACTCAACAGACCTGACAGGATCTGTGGAGAGAGAAACAGAGTTAACGCTTCAAGTTTGTATGACCCTTCTTCAGAGCTGTGTTTTCTTCAGCGCTCTGAAGAAGACTCGAAATGTTAATTCTGCTTCTCGCTCCACAGATGCTGTCAGTCCTGCTGAGTTTTTCCAGCATTTTCTGTTATTATTTCAGACCAATTCGGAGCCGGTTTGAATTAGGGTGGGTGTTGGATGGGGGTCTATTTTTATTGCATCATTTTGAGCTAGGGTGGAGTTGGAGGAGAAGCTGCTGGGTTGAACCCTGTCAGGCCCAGAACTTTCAAATGTGCGACTGCCAAGGGAGATAGATTCTGGGGGAGATCAGGTTGCTAAAGGGATACGACCCATTCAATTTCAGAGTACTGTTTTCGTATCAAATATATCTATAGTGCCTTTGTATCCGAGATTTGTTGTTAACTCCATTCTTGGTATTTGGGTGTCATTAACAAGAACAGCAGACATTGTAAATCCCCAGTTATCCGTTCGTCAGGTGTTGGGGGCATTCTTCCTGAACCACTGCAATCACTGTGGTGAAGCTGCTCCCACGATGCTGTTTGGTAAGGAGTTGCAAGATTTTCGCTCAGTGATGATTTATGTCATCAACAACAACACCTTGTATTTATATAGCACCTTGGATAGAATAAAATCTTCCAAAGTATTTCACAGGAATATTATACTGGAATATTTAACACTGAGGCACACAAGCAGACATCAGGGCAGATGATCAACAGCATGGTCAAAGAGGTAGGTTTCAAGGGGAGTCTTAAAGGGTGAGAGGGAGGCAGAGAGGTCTAAGGAGGGAATTCCAGAGCTTATGGCCTGGGCAGCTGAAGGCACTGTCACAAATGGTGGGTCAAATAAAATCAGGGATGCCCAAAAGGCCATAACGAGATGAGCCCTGATATCTGGGAGGGATGTAGTTTGGAGGATATAATAGATAGTTGAGGGGCGAGGTCACTGAAGGATTTGAAATCGAGGATGAGAATTTGAACATTCAAATGCTGTTTAACCAGGAATAAATGTTGCTCAGTGAGTACAGGAGTGTTGAATAAGCGAGATTTAGTGCGAATGAAGATGCAGGAAGCGGAGTTTTAAATGACCCCATCTTTATGTGGGCGGCAAGGAATAGTCCAGTTTAGCGGGAACAAGGGAATATATGACTTTGAGCAGATGAGCTGAGGCAGGAGTGAAGTTAGACAAAGTTACTGAGATGTAAATAGGCCGTCTTAGTGATATGTCATCAGAAGGTTAGCTTGAGGTGAAATATGTAGGATCGAAATTCCTTCCAGCTGGAAAATTTAAGGACGATAATTTCAAACCCACAGACATGTTTTGGCCTCTTTATTTAAACTATAAATTTCAAAAAGGTAAGCTGCAGTCAGCAGTACAGGGCTGGGAAACATCGGGTTAATTTGGACATTTAATGAAAACACAGTGACTCATCAAAAGGGTATGGACTTTGACTAACACCATCAAGAAACCTGATTACCCAATACAATGGAATAAAGGATATATCATCAATACAATACACATAAGGAATTATTCAACTACCACAGAAAATAGCATTGGAATAGGGTCAATCAATCCCTCATTCACTTTGGAGCCGGTTGCTGTTACTGTGCCACCTCAAAGAGCAGGAGAATTTCTCATACAATGAAAACTGATAATATTCGTCCATGGAAAACCCTGTTTTGTTTCAACCAGCAGGAGCTGATGAACATTTGTCTGGTCTTTGCATGGAATCAACTAAATGGACATTGGAATAACAGTAAATATGTTTTGACATTTGAGTTAAATTATTATAAAAGCAGAGCAGATTTGAGTACCTAGGCTGTAGCTGCAAAAAGGGTCGAGTTTGGTCACCTCGACTCAGGCCTACAGTCAACATCAGACAGACCAGTTGTGTTGGGGATTGTAATTTACAGACAAATGGTAGTGATATTGGTCTGAGGTTTTTGTGAAGGCTTGGGGCGCAAACTTGGTGCTTTTTGCCAGTACCTTGTAACTTCAGCCCTATCTTGGTGATATTGGTCTGAGGGTTTCTTCTTAAGCTTTCAGGATAGGACATGGTGTTTTGCCTGTGTTTTGTAAGTTTTAACTGAGTCGTGGTGACTTTGTTTCGGGTACTGGGAATAGGTTGTTTTAAATTTTGGGTTTGTACTGCAGAGTTGTGAGCGATTAAATAAAGCAATTGTGAATTATCAGAAGAAACCTGTCTGGCTGGTCACCCTTTTCAAGCCATACACTTGTGAATCTGGTGTCCTGAGCTTTAGCGCGGGGAGGGTTTCTGAGGGAAAAGGGGGGCCCCTACAAATATGGCACCAAGATTGTGAACAGCCTGGTTCAGACTCTAAGTTGCAGGGGAGATGGATGACATTGATATTTGGTGAGTGAAGATTGTAGCGGGGACTGAAAACAATGACTTTAATCTTCCCAATGTTTAAATGGAGGAATTTTCTGCTCATCCAGTACTGGATGTCAGACAAGTCAGGACAGTGTGTGACTTGGAGGGGAACCTGGAGGTGATGGTGTTCACAAACACTTTCTACCCTGGTCCTTCTATGTGGTGGAGGATAGGGTTTTGGAGATTCTGCTGGAGCTGGTGGAGTTTTAGATATATAAAATTCATCTCCTTCACCCCCTGGCTCTCCCATCTCCCTCTATCATACCTCCCATAGATGCTGGAGTTTTATGTAGGCCCTGGCCACTTGGCAAGTTCCCTTCCCTGAAGGTCATGAGTGAACCAGTTGGGTTTTTATGATAATCCAGCAGTTTTCATGGTCACTTTTTCCTAGTGCTGGCCCCACATACTCCCAGATTAATTCAGCTCAATTTCACAACCTATCTTTGTGTTTTTGTAGGTTTACTCTCACTCCCTTTTTTTCTGTTTTGAACTATTTTCACAGGATTTGAAGTCCCGAATCTCAAACACAACATTATATCAGGGTCTGACGATGTTGCCCAATTTATTATAACTAAAATATCATCGGATTTTGAATATGGAAGTTAAAAGGCTTGTTGACATGGTGGAGAAACCGTACACATGCTCTGTGTGTGGACGAGGCTTCAGCCGAAAACCTGACCTGTCAGAACACAAGTACAGTCACACTGGAGAGAATCCACAGAAATGTGGGGACTGTGGGAAGAGTTTCAATTATCCATCCCAGCTGGAAATTCACCAGCGCACTCACACTTGTGAGAGACCATTTACATGTTCAGTGTGTGGGAAGGGATTCACTCAGTTGTCCAGCCTGCGGACATACAAGCAAGTTCACGCTCAGGAGAGACCAAATGGGATTGGCTGATACACCCACCCTACTGAAACACAAGCGAGTTCACACTGGGGAGAGACCATTTACCTGCAATGCATTTAAAAAGGGATTTGTTCATTCATCCACCCGACTGAAACATAAGCAAGTTCACCCAGCGGAGAGTCACTTCACCTGCTCTGAGTGTGGGAAGGGATTCACTCGTCAATTCAATCTACTGAGACACCAGAGACTTCACACTGGGGAGATGCCGTTCACCTGCTCCAAGTGTGGGAAGAGATTCACTCAGTTATCCAACATGCTGAGACACCAGCGAGTTCACAAGCAACTGCTCGGGTTGGTTATAGTTCCCAATTACATCCTTGTCTGAAACATATTCATTGGAGAGTGTTTCTGCTGATGTTAATAAACTCCAGGCCAGTTACAGATTCTGGATAAAATTCAAATAAACCAGCTTTGTGTTAAACACAGTATGTTGAGTCTTTTTGATATCTCGTGCACAAGTTAGTTTCTTTTGAAAGGTTCTACCTTTCTTCTGTCTCCCACATCCTCACCACCAACAAGTGCGAGGAGCTCATAGAGCTTGTTTGTCGCTATGATTGAGACAACCTGATCTCTGCTGCTTCCCTCCCTTCCACGAGTCCACCCGGGCAAATTGTCTCTAAATTTCCCCCTTGCCTGAGCCCTGAACTCGCATCTTTCTCCAGTTTCTCTCACATCTCCTCTCATGCCCTTTGTGTGCACCACCTGCTTCATTGACCTTATTCCCATAAAACTACTGACCATCCAAATTCCACATTTTTGCTGACGTTGACAATGGTTCTGACATTGTCAATGGTTCTCTCTTTTACAGGTACTGTCCCTCTCTCCTTTAAATCATTACCACTGTCCTTTAATAAAAACAAACCTTTCACTACTCCATCTTTGCATGCTGCCGCCCCATCTCCAGACCCACCTTCCTTTCACAAATCCTTAAAGGTTTTGTAATCTCCAAAATCCGTGTCCATCTTTTCCAGAACTTCCTGTTTGAATCTCTCCATGTTACTGCCCCATCACAGTTCCAGAACAGTTCTTGTCAAAGCCACAAGCGACATCCTATGTGGCTGTGACAAAGGTAAACTTTCCCTTCTGGTCCTTCCTCGCCTTCCAGGAATGGAGACAGCCGGACCTGTGATGGACACCTCTGCTCGGGCAGTGGGCTGAGTTTGGAAAAAAAATCCATGAGTAACATCACAGGAAAACTAGAAGCTGCTGTTAGGGAGTGTGTTTGAACAGCTTAAAACTAGAAAAACGTTTCATTTATAAAGAAGTAGCCACTTGGTTTTCAGTAAGGAACAGTAGCAATAGGGAAGGAAAGTTAAATCAAGACAAAGTGAAATATAGTAATAAAGCAAACCAAAGTAAGATAAAGTTAGTGGAAGAATAATAAAATTAAGTTACTAGTAATTTATTATATTCTAAGTGTAATAAATTACAAGTAAATAAAGTTGGTAACAAGAAGTGTTTGTGAGTCCAGAAGGCAGGATAAACAAAGCAGAGCATTGAGTATGCTTCGAATGCAGAATTATGTCAAAAAGACAAAGTTAAGGGGGCTCCACCTGAATGCGTACAGCCATCACAATAAGGTAGATGATCTAAAGGCACAAATAGAGGTAAATGGGTACGATATTATAGCCATTATGCAAACATGGCTGCATGGTGACCAAGACTGGAAACTGAATATTCAAGGATATTCGACGTTCAGGAAAGACAGTCAAGGGAATGGAGGTGGAGTTGTGCTGATAATAAGGGATGGGATCAGCGCATTATTAAGGGAGGATCTCAGATCGTAAGAACAATGTGTGGAATCTGTTTGGGTGGAGCTAAGAAACAGCAAAGGGCAGCAGACATTGGTTGGAGTTATTTATAGGCCACCAAATAGTAATGGTAATGTCGGGCGTGGCATTAATCAGGAGATGAGAGAAGCATGTAGCATAGGCAATACGTTGATCATGGGTGGCTTCAATCTGCATATAGGCTGGGTAAACCAATTGAGCACTAATGCTGTGGAAGACGAGTTTCTGGAGTGTGTTGGGGATGGTTTTCTGGAGCAGTATGATGAGGAGCCGACTAGAGGACTATTGTAGGTCTAGTATTATGTAATGAAAGATGGATAATTAATAATCTAGCTGTAAAATAACCTTTAGGGCTGAGTGACCACAATATGATAGAATTTTACATTATGTTTGAAAGTGAGGTCGTTCACCCTGAAGCAAGAGTGTTAAAGTTGAATAAAGAAAATTATGGAGGCAAGAGGGACAAATTGGCTGAGGTGGACCGGGAAAATTCATTAAAGGGTGTGACTGTACATACACAATGAATAGTCTTCAATGAACTATTGCACATCTTACAACGCCTATACTTTCCTTCAAGGTGCAAAAATCGCAAAAAGCCAGTCAAAAGTCGCTGAGAAAGGAAGTTAAGTATTGTATAAGATTAAAAGAAAAGGCTTATAAAGTTGCCGAAAGTAGTACTAAACCTAAGGATTGGCAGGTTTGCAGAATAGGCAAAGGAAGACCAACAAACTGGTAAAGAAAGGGAGAATAGCATCTGAATTTAATCCAGCAAAATACATAAAAACGCACTGTAAAAGCTTCTACATGTTTGGCTTAGGCAAATGAGGGTCCATTTCAGGCAGCGTGGCCAGACCCATCCTTCGCAACACCGGGGACAGGTAGAACCTCAGCACGGAATGACACTTGGTGTTTGCATACTGGGGGTCTACGCACAGCTTGATGCAGCCACACACAAAGGTGGCCATCAGGATGAGGACAATCTTGAGCACGTTTTTTCCTCCCTTATCTAGAGGCTTGTACATTGCGTCCCTGCGAACATGATCCATTTTTGACCTCCAGGTAAAGTGAAAGATGGCTCGGGTGATCGCCATTGCACAAGAGTGTGGAATGGGCCAGGCCTGCACCACGTACAGCAACAGCAAGAGTGCCTCACACCTGATGACCAGGTTCTTACCCGCAATGGAGAGGGAGCGTTGCTCCCACATGCCCAGTTTTCTTTGCACCATAGACACTCACTCCTTCCAGTTTTTAACGCATGGCCCGGTCCCTCCGAACCATATCACTACACCTTCAGGCCCAAAGAACAATTTACCTTTGCTCCCGAGGCCAGTTCGAACTGGTCGCAAATGTCGATCAGTCTGCGTACCGACAGCAGATCTGAGCAGATGACGGTGACATCATCCATGTACAGGGAGGCTTTGACCTGAGTGCCTCCACTGCCTGGGATCGTCACTCCTCTTATGCCCAGATCCTTCCTGATGGACTCAGCAAAAGGCTCTATGCAACACACAAACAGGATAGCGTAGAGACAGAAGCCCTGCCTGACTCCAGATTTAATAGGAAAGCTAGATAGATAGATAGATTCCCACCCATTGATTGAGACTGCGCTACTGATGTTAGTGTTGAGCGGTTGGATCCAGTTGCAGATTCCCTCCACAAACCCCATTTTGGAGAACACATCCACCATGTAGGTGTGCGATATTCTGTCAAAGGCCTTCTCCTGATCCAGGCTGATGAGGCAGGTGTCCACACCCCTGTCCTGCACATAGGCAATCGTATCCCTGAGTCGTGCAAGGCTGTCAGAGATCTTCCTGCCGGGCACAATGCAGTTCTGGTCAAGGTGGATCAGAGACCATTCAGATACTTCATGTGCGCAAAGGGATTACTCACTGCCCGCCTGTTAACACTCCAGTTTTAGAATGTCAAAGGATTGGATCCACAATTGCTACATTCCAACTGACAAGACGGAGTTTCCGTAGTCAGAGTAAGGGAAGAAAAATCACTTTCCACACCGCCTGCTGAGACTCCAGTGAGTTCAGATCTAATTGTCGGGGTTTTTCTTATCAGAAAAGGCATTTCGATGGCGGTATGTTTACCCGGCATTCAGTGGGGGGCAGAATGTGCCCTATCCTCACGACAGGCGGTCCTCGCGCAGGCGCAGTAGCTGGCAGTAACTGGTACATGCGCATTGCGCTCTCTGACTGGAACATGCGCAGTACCATCTGTACCTGGAGCTGGTGGAAGTCGCTGAGAAATGGCGAACACAGGTGGGTAAAAGGAGCTGGTGAGTGGGGAGGGATGGAGGCGGCGGAGTGGGCGGGGAGGCTTCATGAAGACCCTGTGAAGGTCTGAAATCTTGAATAAGAAGCTACCGGTCCTGCAGTTACACCGAATGGGACCGGGACAACAACCGCCATCTTTATAGGGGGCAATGTGCAGCAGGGCGCATGCGCGGCCATCCTGGTCCCGGTAGCAGGAGGAGGGAATCTTGCGCATTTCTATCCTGGACTCTCAGGGATGGATTTTGGAAACTCCTTTTACAGAGGGTTAGAAGGGGAGGATTTACACATAGCAAACTCAAACCAAGAGAAATGTTTGTCTCTTCTCAATTTATATCTTGGAGTGACGTTTAGTGTTTTTATAAATTTCTTTTACTGGATCTTAGACGTTAAGGGTTGACAGATGGGAAACTCAAATCAAACATCAATTCAATTCTGGCAGAGTCACTCAATTCGTGAGGGCTTGAATATCATCGACCTTTAAACCTGGAAGGTTAACAGTTGGTCTGTCTGTGGAGAAAGATTACTTGTAAGAGAAAGAATAATTAACTGGGGAAAGCCAATTTCAATAGGGTGAGAATAGATCTGAACCAGTAAAGTGGAATCAAAGGTTGGCAGGAGAAACTGTAATTGAAGAATGGGCTGCCTTAAAGAGGAAATAGATCAGACACAGTAATGACATATTCTTACAAATGAGGAAGGTGTGGCTAACATATCCACAGCTCATTAAATAAGAGAAGAGATTAAGATGAAGATGAATAAGTCTACTAACAGAGCTATCAGGTGGCTAACACAACTGAGAGACAGGATAAAGAAAGAAGATTCAGAGAGGAATTGGAAAAAGAAAGTAAGAGAAGCAAAGAGAGTATGAGAAGAGACTGGCAGCTAACATGGAAGGAAATCAAAACGCTTTCTCTGGCTTATACCTAGTAACAGGGTGGTAAAAGGAGAAAGGGGCTGATTAGGGATTTAAAAAAGGTGATTTACCCATTGGCACAGGGGGCATGGATGAGGTATAAATGAATATTTTGCATCTGTCTTTACCAAAGAAGATGATGCTGCACAGGTAATGGTTAAAGAGGAGGTAGTTCAAACACTTGTGGTGTTTAATATTGATAAGGAGAAGGTATTATATAGGCTGTCTGATAAAGTTGACAAGGCACCAGGATTGGATGAGATGTATCCAAGGATACTGAGGGAATTCGGAGTGGAAATTGTGGAGGCACTGACCATATTATTCCAATCTTCTTCAGACCCATGAGTGGTGACAGAGGACAGGAGAATTACAAATCATACACCTTTGTTCAAAAAGGGTGTAATGATAAGTCCAGCAACTACCAGACCAGTCAGTTTAACCTTGGGGGTGATAATTCTGGACAAAATTAATAGTCACTTAAGCAAATGTGGGCTAATTCAGGAAAGTCAGCACAAGTTTGTTAAAGGAAAATCATGTTAAACTAACTTGCTTAAGGTTTTTCAAGAATTAACAGTGTGGTTGATGAGGGTAATGCTGTTAATGTTGGTCTACATGGTCTTCCAAATGGCATTAGATAAAGTGCCACATAACAGACTTGTGAGCAAAGTTATAGCTCATAGAACAAAATGGGCAGCAGCAGCATGGGTACAAAATTGGCTGAGTGACAGGATACAGAGAGTAATGATTTTTCAGAATGGAGGAAGGTTGAAAGTGGATTTCCCCAGGAGTCAGTGTTAGGACTCCTGCTTCAATGACCTAGACCTTGGTGTTCAGGCACAATTTTGAAATTTATGGGCACAGACTGTGTAGAAGGTCCTTTCTCTGGTGGACCTTAATGAACCAGTTGAGTTTTTATGACAATCCAGCTTCTTTCGTGGTCACTTTTTCCTAGTGCCGGCCCCACAAATTACCAGATTCATTCAGCTCAGTTTCACAACCTGTTTTTGTGGGTTCTTTTTCACTCCCTCTTTCTGTTTTAAATCAATTGCACAGGATATTAGAAGGGGAGGATTTGCAGTTGGGAAACTGAAACCAAACATCACATCAGGATCTGATGGAGTTGCCCAGTTTATCGTAGCCTGAATATCATCAGATTTTGAACATGGAAGGAAAAAGCACCGTTCACATGGGGAGAAACTGTGCACATGTTCAGTGTGTGGACGAGGCATCAGCCAATCATATGACCTGGCAGGACATAAATGCAGGGACAACAGGGAGAAACCGTGGAAATGTGGGGACTCTGGGAAGGATTTAATTGCATGGAAAGATATCGGTGCAGTCAAACAGCAGAGAGACCATTCATCTGCTCCGAGTGTGGGAAGGGATCCACTCGTTCATCCTACTTACTGAAACACCAGCGAGTTCACAATGACGAGAGACCTTTTAAATACCCAGACTGCGGGAAGTGCTACAAAAGTTCCTGAGAACTGATGTCCCATCAACGTGTTCACACTGATGAGAGACCGTTCAGGTGCTCTCACTGTGGGGCTGGTTTCAGGCTATCATCTCATATGACTGCGCACCAACGAAGTCATACTGGGAGAAGCTATTTATCTGCTCCAAGTGTGGGAAGGGATTCACTCAGTCATCCAACCTGCTGA
This sequence comes from Cetorhinus maximus, assembly GCF_964194155.1. Classification (NCBI taxonomy): domain Eukaryota; kingdom Metazoa; phylum Chordata; class Chondrichthyes; order Lamniformes; family Cetorhinidae; genus Cetorhinus; species Cetorhinus maximus. Next base: position 36,444,903 of record NC_135901.1, on the reverse strand, counting down.
GATACCAGCATGGTCACACTGGAGAGAGGCATTTCACCTGTTCAGAATGTGGGAAGGGATTCACTGATTCATCCCATCTGTTGATGCACCAGCGAGTTCACAGTGAGGAGAGACCTTTTCAATGTCCATACTGCGGGAAGTGCTATAAAAGTTCCAGGGACCTGGTGTCCCATCAACGTGTTCACACTGATGAGAGACCATTCAGGTGCTCTCACTGTGGGACTGGGTTCAGGCGATCAGCTAATCTTATTTCACACCAGCGAGTTCACACTGGGGAGAGGCCTTTCACCTGCTCCGTGTGTGGGAAAGGATTCACTCAGTCATCCAACCTGCTGAGACACCAGCAGGTTCACGAGTAACTACAGTGATGTAGTTTTTCCAGGTAATTCTGTTTTTGTTTTGGATTTCCAGCATCCGCAGTAGCTTTTAGCTTTTTGTTTTTATACAGTGATTCAGTTTTGCAACTGAACCATATACATTGGGGACTGTTTCTGCTGATGTTAGTAAACTCCAGCCCAGTTGTAGGTGCTAATGTTCTGGATGAAAATAAAATAAATGAGCTTTCTATTAAACACATGACGTTGATTTTTTTTACTGTCCCCAAGACATTAGTTCCTTTTGAAGGGCTCTCCCTCTCCCGTCTCCTCCATCCTCACCTCCAACAACAAGTGTGAGGAACTCATGGAGCTTCTTTGTCACTAAGATTGAGACAACCTGATCAGCTGCCTCTGCTGCTTCCCTCCCTTCCACTAGCCCACTGGGCCAAACTGTCTCTAACCCTCCCCCTTGTCTAAATCCTGAACACATATCTTTCTCCAGTTTCTCTCCCATCTCCCCTCATACCCTCTCAGTGCTCATCTTGTCCATGAGACCCACCTCCTGCTCCATCGAACCTATTCCCACTAAACTACTGATCACCCAACTTCCCCATGTTCACTGATATTAATGGTTCTCTCTCTCCTGGTACTGCCCATCTCTCCTTCAAATCTGCCATCATCACCTGTCCTCAATAAAACCAACACTTGACTCCACTATCCGATTAAACTCCCGCTCCAGCTCCAACCTCCCTTCACTCTCCAAAGTCCTGATCACCTCCCAAATCCATGTCCACATTTCCCAGAACTCCATGTTTAAATCCCTCCAATAAGATCTCTGTCCCTGTCACGGTATCGAAATAGCTCTTCCCAAAGTCACCAATGACACCCGATGTGAATGTGACAAAGGAAAACTCCCTCATTGTCCTTCTCGGCCTGTCTACAGCCTCTAACAACGTGGACCAAACTGTCCTCCTCCAATGCCTCTGCACTGGTGGCCAGCTGGGTGGGACATGATGAAACAATGTACAAACAATTCAAGGGCTGGCTGACTTCAAGAAATAACTGGACAAACTGGGAATGTCACCGTTAGAACAAGGAGAGTCCCTGGTTTCAGTGAATGAACCATGTGGGAATCTGCGGATTGCCACGGTCTCAGAATGACATTCATGGGTTAATATAGTATAACCTGTTGAATGCTTGCAAACACCAGATGGCCATGACTAACTCGAGAAAGAATGTAGCAAACAAGATAAGTCCTTTGTTTATCCCATACTATAAAAGCGGGGACCTTCCAGTCGAATTCGGAATTCACCTATGGACTGGGTTCGTGACCGGTGCCAGGAACTTGAGGATATCTCTCGACCAGCCATCGCCGCAGGGTCCCCAGTGGGCAGAAGGGCATGAGATTATTGTTTGTAGTTGGGTAGATGCAATAAAGTAACATTTATAATCAGTTGTCTCCTTTGATTCCACTAATATCGGTCAGATCTGAACAAAGTGTTACCCAGTGTATCGTAACAAACCGACAGACGGGTGCTGAGGAGTATCTAAGACACTCAGCATGAGTCAGCTGTGTGATGGAAAAGCAAGTTTAATGACAAATATGCTGATACAGGAGAGCTCCAAAGACATCTCATCGATACAAGTTTCTCTCGTACGTTTGGAATATTTTGTCGACATTACAGCATTGATCATGATTACAGACTGAACCGTGTGCCCTTGTCTATACTTTTGATCCTGTACGTTCATGCCTATGTAAAAATGGTCTGCACCCATACCTGGTTTCTCTGTTATTCCCCTCCCACCCCACACCACAAATGCACTTCCTATGACATTCCTGACTTTCTAGCTCCTTCTCATTGTCTCCCATTCCATCAAAAATCAGCAAGTTCTTTAAAAAATCAATGTAAAGATAATGTAATCCCGACATTAGCAAGAAGTACCCTTATGTCCCCGTTGGACATCTGTCCATTCGACCATACCCTAATTCTTCTGTAAACTAATCATGTCAGTCAGACAAAGCAGAATTATTAACTTGAAGCATCTATGTGTTAATGGCACATTACCCCCTTTCAAGGGTTAGGACAGGTTAGGAAGAAGGTTCATATTGTCATCATTCAGAACAACCCAGATTACAAAGGAACAACTGATCTCAAAGACAACCTCTTGTAATATGTGTGGAGGGGGTGTGCTCAATCAGGTTTAAAGGGGTGAAATGACATCACATTAAAATCTGGAACTCAGATGGGGATATGGATTTGTGTTAGGTGGGAAGATCGGGATCAGTGTATTACTCCAGGAAGCCTGAAGATCAGAGGGACAGTATTTCAGAACTGATTCCTGTGATAGCAGCAATCCCATTGCTGTCTGTGAAAAAGATCGATGGAAGTATTTAAAGTGAAAACCATTGGCATGTTGGAGGATGATGTACACAAGGAATTTGTGAACTATCTGAGGATAATAGTGAGGGGAAAGAAATGGATCTGGAAAGCAGCAGACACTTCATGTTGCTCCAGGAGAAGTGGGGCCTGGTTGTATAGGTGTCAGGTTTTACACAGCACACAGTCAGCCTGTGGTTTCACCCTGGATGAAGGATCTCCGAATCGTACCATTCACATCACTCGATGGGATTCTCAGGAGCCATGTTGTCTACTTGGAGAGGAAGGTTTGTGTTATAGCTAATGAGAAGCAGCACAGACAACCACACACAGAGACCCACACACACATTCTCTGTCTGTCTCACACACACTCAGAAAACCTCTCCACACCCACACACATTTACACACACTTCCACACTCAGGGACACACCCGCACTCAGACAAACAGACACATGAGGACACATACTGTCCTATCAGGTGGACAACACCGACCAAAGTGACTAATACTGGGGATAAAGTATTGGTGCCTATGAAGAACACTGTTTTTGGCACATTCAAGTCAACATCACCCTCCATAGCCTGTGAGCGGTTTTGACCATCCAATCTCACCCCTTTCTCTGAACAGTAAATCTACATTGAACAACATCTGGGACAGAGGCTAGAACACAATTAGAACAATGAGCTGTCTATTGCCAGCTTTGGTGATAGTGGGAGGTTGTAAAATTTCAGAACAACATCCGTGGATAATTACAGCCTCTAATTTCCTCTTGGAATGACTGAAAATGTCAACTCCTCTCATGTTGATGGTCTGTTTGATGAGAGAACTCTGAGACAGATCACATGGAGAAAGAATATAATGTTGTTTTGACTCTGTATCCAATATTCCCCTGAGTTTGTTCATTGCTGCCCCAATGTCCTGAGACATGTTCCTATGTTCAAAAGGAACTAATTTGTGTTAGTAATATTAAAAAACACTCAATACACCATGTGTTTAACACAAATCTGATTCATCTGATTGTTATCCAGAGTATAAATCCCCATAACTGGGCTGGAGTTTATTAACATCAGCAGAAACAGACCCCAATGAACATGGTTCAGACCTGGATGAGATTCACAGCAAAATCCAATCACTTGTTAATTGTGAACTCGCTGGTGTCTCAGCAGGTTAGTGACTGAGTGAATCCCTTCCCCAAGCTCGGAGCAGGTGAACGGCCTCTCTCCAGTGTGAATTCGCTGGTGTGCAGTGAGTTGAGATGACCACCTGAACCCAGTCCCACAGTGAGAGCACCTGAACGGTCTCTCGTCAGTGTGAAAATGTTCATGGTGCATCAGTTCACTGGAACTTTTAAAGCACTTCTCACAGTCTGGGCATTTAAGAGGTCTTTCATCAGTGTGAATTCGTTGATGTGTCTGTAGATGGGATGACTGAGTAAATCTCTTCCCACACTCACAGCAGCTGAACAACTTCTCTCCAGTGTGAACCTGCTGGTGTCTCACAAGGTTGTTCGAATGGGCGAATCTTTTCCCACACTCGGAGCAGCTGAATGGCCTCCCCTCAGTGTGAGTTTGTTTGTGTCTCAGCAGGTTGGATAACTGAGTGAATCCCTTCCCACACTCCGTCCAGGTGAATGGCCTCTCCCCAGTGTGTGATCTGGTGTATTGTGAGTTCTGATAAATATATGCTTTCTTTACCATCTGATCCACCTGTCCTGCCACCTTCAGGGACCTGTGGACATGGACTCCAAGGTCTTTCACTTCCTCTACCCCTCCCAATATTCTCCTGTCTATTGTGTATTCTCCAGCTTTGTTTGCCCTCCCCAAATGCATTAGCATGAATTTTCTTTCTCTTTTACAGCTGATTTAAAGTTGTTGATTTTGCTCCAAAGATTAAGTTGGGATTGATATTCAAAGTTAGCTATTTAACTGCAGAAACAACTTCAGCTGGGAGTCAGTGAATTAAGAGGAAAGGTCCCAGACAGCAGTTCTTCAAGGTACACTGCAGGCCCGACAGCTCAATCAGCTCCACTCTCAGCTCAGGAGAGCTTAACAACTCCACATGCTGTCCACAGGGGAGTTCTCCTGGTGCAGTGGGACCAACATTCGTGCTTTAACTAACACTACCAAAAAAAAATTAATCAGTTAGTCTGATTGCTGTTTGTGGAATCTTACTGTGCACAAACAGGCTGTCATGAAACAGAAACATCTTATATAAAACATCCCAAGGTGCTTCGGAAGAGTTCCATAAAGAAAAAACTGACAAGTCACATAAGGCGATATTAGGATCAATGGACAAAGCTATGATTGAAGAAGCAGATTTTAACCAACATCTTTAATCAGGAGAGAGAGATGGAGGGGTGGAGAAGTTGAGGGAGAGAATTTCAAAGCTTCACACCAAGGCACGGCCATCAATGGTGGAGTAATTAAAGTCAGGGATGCCAAAGAGGCCATGAGGATGAGTGCTGAAATCTAGGAGGGTTGTAGGACTGGAGATTAGAGAGGAAGAGAGGGATGAGGCCATGGGGGGATTTGAAACAATTATGGAATTTTAAAATGGAGACATTGCTTGACCAGGAGTCAATGTGGGTCAATGAGCACAGAGGTGATGGGTGAATGGGATTTGCGGTGAGAACGCACAGAGTTTTGGATGATCTCGTGATTCCATGAGGGAACGGGGTGAATGTGAGGGGCCGGCCAGGAATGTATTGCAATTGTCAAGTCTAAAGGTAACACAGACATGGATGAGGGTTTGAGCAGCAGATGAGCTGGGGGTTGGGTGGAGACAGGCAGCGTTATGGAGATTGAAATATCTGGTATTAGTGATGGTGTGGATATGTGGTCAGAAACTCATCTTGGAGTCAAATATGACACCAAGATTGTGAACAGTGTGGTTCAGCCTCAGACAGTTCCCAGGGAGAGGGATGCACTAGGTAGTTAGGGAACGGAATTTGTAGTGGTGACTGAAGACAATGGCTCTGATCTTCCCAATTTTTAATTGGAGGAAATTTCTGCTCATCCAGTAATGGATGTGGGATAAGCAGTTTGATAATTTAGGGACAGTAGAGGAATGGTGGTGAGGTAGAGCTGGGTGTTGTCAGTCTCCATGTGAAAATTAACACGGTGCTTTTGGATGATGTCACCGAGTGGCAGCATGTAGATGAGAAATAGGAGGGGCCAAAGATAGATCCTTGGGGGACACCAAGTACAAGGACTTTGGAGAGGAAGGGGAGGTTGGAGATGGGACAGTCGTTTGTAAAGATGTTGGGGTCAAAGGGTTTTTTTTGGGTGATGATGGTGGGTTTAAAGGTGAGGGGAAAAGTACCAGGAGAGAGAGAACCATTAACAATATCAGCTAACATGGAGAAGTTGGATGGTCAGCGATTTAGTAAGAATAGGGTCAAGGAAGCAGAAGGTGGATCTCATGGACAAGATAAACACTTCGAGGGCATGAGGGGAGATGGGAGAGAAACTGGAGAAAGATGTGCGTTCAGGGCTCAGAAAAGAGGGGATTTGAGAGACAGTTTGTTCCGCTGGGTTAGTGGAAGGGAGGGAAGCAGCAGAGGCAGCTGATCAGATTGTCTCAATCTTAGTGACAAAGAAGCTCAATGAGCTCCTCACACTTGTTGCAGGAGATGAGGATGGAGGAGACAGGAGAGAGGGAGAGTCCTTCAAAAGGAACTAACTTGTGTTCAAGATATTAAAAAGATTTGACACAGTGTGTTCAACACAAGGCTGATTTATTTGACTTTTATCCAGAACGTTAATTCTATACGGGGCTGGAGTTTATTAACATCAGCAGAAACAGACCCCTGTGAACATAGTTCAACCCTGGACGTGATTAACAGCAAAATCCAATCATTGTAGTTACTTGTGAATTCGCTGGTGATTCTGCAGGTGGGATGACCGAGTGAATCTCTTCCCACACTCGAAGCAGGTGAATGGCCTCTCTCCAGTGTGAACTCGCTGGTGATACACCAGAGTGGACGACTGAGCGAATCCCTTCCCACATTCAAAGCAGGTGAAAGGCCTCTCCCCAGTGTGAACTCGCTGGTGTGTCAGCAGGTGGGATGACCGAATGAATCCCTTCCCACATTCAAAGCAGGTGAACGGCCTCTCCCCAGTGTGAACTCGCTGGTGTGTCAGCAGTTGGGATGACTGAGCAAATCCCTTCCCACATTCGGAGCAGGTGAAGGGCCATTTCCCAGTGTGAATTCGCTGGTGTGCAGTGAATTCTGCTGATAGCATGAACCCAGCCCCACAGTGAGAGCACCTGAATGGTCTCTTGTCAGTGTGAACACGTTGATGGGACATCAGTTCCCCAGAACTTTTATAGCACATCGCACAGTCTGGGCATTTATAAGGTCTCTCCCCAGTGTGAACTCTCTCATGTCTCAGCACATGGGACAATTGAGTGAATCCCTTCCCACACAAGGAGCAGGTAAATGGCCTCTCCCTAGTGTGAACTCGCTGGTGTACAGTGAGTTGAGATAATTCCCTGAACCCAGTCCCACAGTGAGAGCACCTGAATGGTCTCTCGTCAGTGTGAACACGTTGATGGGACATCAGGTTCCCAGAACTTTTGTAGCACTTCCCGCAGTCTGGGCATTTATAAGGTCTCTCGTCAGTGTGAAGTCGCTGGTGTATCAGCAGTTGAGATAACCGAGTGAATCCTTTCCCACAGTCCCCACATTCCCACGGTTTCTTGCCACTGTGAATGGTTCTTTTTCCTTCCATGTTCAAAATCTGAAGATATTCAGATGACGATAAATTGGGCAATTTTGTCAGATCTTGAGGTGATGTTTGAGTTCCTTGACTGCAAGTTCTTCCCCTCTAACACCCTGTGAAATTGATTTAAAACAGAAAAAAGAGAGTGAGAGAGAACCCACAAAAACACAAAGGCAGGTTGTGAAATTGAGCTGAATGAATCTGATAATTTGTGGGGCTGGCACTAGGAAAAAGTGACCATGAAAACTGCTGGATTGTCATAAAAACCCAACTGGTTCACTGACGATACAGGACTCTGGCCTCTATGCGAAGAGAGAGAAACACAGAGAGAGAGAGAGAGAGAGAGAGAGAAAGAGAAAGAGAGACAAAGCCAGAGAGAGAGAAAGAGAGTGGTCGGAGCAGCAAAGAGGAGATGAGAGGGATTTTATCTGCCTAAAACCCAACCAGAGCTTTGACGAAACCTCCACCTATAGCAGGGGTGGGGAGCCCACGGCCCGTGGGCTGGATCCGGCCCATTGCTCAATTTTATCCGGCCCGCAGCAAGAGTTCTAAAAGTAAAATTAGCTCCGATGTTTTGCGTAGAGTCTGAACACAGCACCAAATCTCTCTATTGCCGAAATGACTTTGTTTTCTGGTTGTCTCTGTCTCTATTTTTAGTGAGATCTGTACAAACTCATCATGACAGCACGGCTGCTCGTTTGTCTCTGTAACTGACCACGATGCTGCGGAAAAACAATGAAGTCCCGGGTGAACTTTAGGACAGTGTTAGACTTCTGGGTTGGGAAACTTGCCATCCAATTTCGACAAAAGGATGACACCAGGAACGTTGAGAAACATTATGTTTGGCTGTGGTTGCTGTTCTGTGGGAAGAGCTCCAAATCAGCAGATGACAAGTTGACAATGCACTTCTATGTACTAAACCTCCAGCCACAATGTTAATTTTTTTGTTTGTGTGGCCCACAACTGATTTTGTCTATGTCTGAATGGCCCGTGATAAGAAAAAGGATCCTCACCCCGACCTGGAAGGACAAGGGTAGCAGGTGTATGTGAACACCATCACCTCCAAGTTCCCCTCCAAGTCACACACCATCCTGACTTGTCTGACATCCAGTACTGGATGAGCAGAAATTTCCTCCATTTAAGTTTTGGGAAGATTGAAGCCATTGTCTTCAATTCCTGCTACAAACTCAATCCCGAGCCAACAATTCCATCCCTCTCCCTGGCAACCAGACAGTTCACAACCATGGTGAAATATTTCATCCCAAGATGAGCTACCAGCCACATATCCACATCATCACCAAGACTGTCTATTTCCACCTCAGTAATAAAAACAGAAAATGTTGGAAATACTCAGCAGGTCAGGCAGCATCTGTGGAGAGAACGAGAGTTAATGTTTCAGATTGTGATGACCCGTCCTCAGACTGTGGAAAGATGTAATGTAATAGGTTTAAAGTCAATGAAAGTGGGATTGTGAGGGAAGAACAAAAGCAAAGGTCTGTGAGCGGGTGGATCCACCTCAGTAACATCGCCCGGCTTTGCCTCTGCCTCAGCTCAAACATTTCTGAAACTCTCATCCATTCCTTTGTTCCCTCTAGACATGCCTCTGCTGACACTTTCCTATCCGGCCTCCCATATTCAAACTCCATAAACCTGAGATCATCCAAAACTTCACTCTCTGTATCACACTCATAGAATTGTTTGAGCAGTGAAGACGACCATTCAGCCCTTCCTGTCTGTACCAGCTCTCCAAATGAGCAATTCACTGAGTGCCATTCCCCCACTTTCTCCCTGTAACCCTGCACATTCTTCCTTTTCAGGCATCATTCAATTTCCACTTGAATACCTCAATTGAAGCTGCCTTCACCACACTCTCAGACAGCACATCTTAACCACTCGCTGTTTGAAAAGGTTTCTCCTCATGTCTACATTGATTTATTTTTCTTAAATCTGTGCCCTCTCCTTCTCGATCCTTCTACCAATGGGAACAGTTTCTCCATCTCTACCCTGTCCAGACCCCTCAGATTTGAAGATGTATTCAAAATCATAAGTAAATCTCACTCCCACATCACCACTCTGCTCATTGACCTACACAGGCTCCTGGTGAAGCAACACCTCAATTTTAAAATTCTCATCCTTGTTTTCAAATCCCTCAAGTTTCTCCCTCTGTTTTTTCCAGTCCCTGTGATGATTGAAATCATTTCCCACAGAAAGGACAGACAAACCTTATTCCTTCCACATTCAAATGCTGATGATAGTCAGGTCCCGATGAACGGAGTGAATCTTTCAGATCTTGATGTGATTCTTGAATTGAGTTTCCCGTCTGTTAATCCGCCCCTTCTCATATCCTGTAATAGAAATTTAGAATAGCCATCACTGTCTGTCCAGGATAGAAATTGAGAAGTGACAAACATTTCTCTTGGTTTGAGTTTGTTGTGTGTAAATCCTCCCCTTCTAACCCCCTGTAAAAGGAGTTTCTAAAATCCATCCCTGTCAGTCCAGGATAGAAATTCACAACATTCTCTCCTCCTGCTACCTGGACCAGGATGACCGCGCATGCGCCCTGCTGCACATTGCCCCCTATAAATACGGAAATGTGAGGGGCAGACGAGGTCCCGCAGTTGCCGCCGGATTTGCAGCAAACGTGGGACCTGTACATTCCTACTGTGGGTTTGGGGCCTCCACTGGGTGTTCATGAACCCGCCACACCCACTCCGCCGCCTCCATTACCCTCCTACAGTCGGTTATTTCTCACTCGTTGCGGAGCCGACATGATCACAAACCCTGCAGTTGCAGCACTCGCTGCGCATGCGCCAGACGAAACACGTACCGCGCATGCTCCATTCAAAGCAAACCACGGCGCATGCGTAGCCTTTCCTGTAGTGCGGATAGGGCACATTCTGTGTCGCTCCGAATGCTGGGTAATAGTCCCGCCATGGAATTATGTTTTGTGATTTGATTGCAATGGAGCCTTAGGGGCAAGATATAAAATGATTAAATCTTTTGATTGATAAACCAAAGTGTACACGCTCTGCACCATAGTTCTTTCCTGAATGTAATTACCAGCAGAACAAACCACTACTGTTAGATGTGGACTCACTGGAATCTCAGCAGATCGGGTGAACATTTGATTTTTATCCCATACATGGAACATTTAAACAGCGTCTTGCCATTAAGAATGTGCTGATTATGGATGAAACGCTTTCAACTTTTAAAGATGGAATTTTTAACATTGTTAAAGGGCAATAATGAACCAAATAGGTTTTTCTGGCAATGCTAGTCGCCATTACTGACACTGACTGTCAATTACAAGCTTTGATTGATTCATTGAATTTAAATTCCACCAGCTATGATCCCGTTTCCCAATCAGAAAATTCTGGAAATACTCAGTGGTCAGGCCGAGACTGTGGAAGAGAAACATTTAAAGGCTCAGGTCACTGAACTTCCAACTAAATTGGAAAATAAGTTAGAGATACAATAGATTTTAGGAAAGAACACAAACAAGGAAAGGGAGAGGGGGAAATAACAGAAGAAAAGGCTTGTGATTGGGTGAATACAGGAGAGATTAAATAACAGAAGGGATAAGGACACAAGGCAAAAGCTGTGGTAATGGAACGAGTAAATAAACTAAAGGTGGGAGAGCCATTCTGTACCTGTCGTCTATTTCTGCTCTGATTTGAAATGTGTTGCTTCTCTGTTGACCCATATGACTTCTGACCCACATTGAAAACTCTCAATCCTTCCCCACCATTACAGAGATTTTATTGAGCAAATACACACAAATCATGCAGGAAAAGTCTCAATTTTTAAACATCGAAATACCGAAACATAGAAATATTTATGACCCAGAAGGTGGTCATTTGATCCATCGTGTCCATGTTGACAGAAAAAGAACAATCTGAAGAAGGGTCATTCCGACTCGAAACGTTAACTCTGTTTCTCCCTCCACAGAGCTTTTCCAGCATTTTCTGTTTTTATTTCAGATTTCCTGGATCCACAATATTTTGATTTTATATTGTTATTATTTATGATGTAAAAGAACAATCCAGTTCAATCTCACATTCTAGCTCTTGGTCTGAAGCTGTGTAGGTTACATCAGCTCAAATCATTTTCCAAGTTTTCTTTTCTTTAATCCATTGGGGGTTTCTGCCTCTGCCAACAGCTCAGTCAGTGATTTCGAGACCCCACACAACTGAGTGAAACAAATTGCTCGACAACTTCCCACTAATCCTTCCATTAATTTTGTTAAGTTGAATTGTTGGTTTTACTGTGACTCTGTTAGTAACACTTTCTCCTCTATGTTGGAAGGTTCTGACATCAAATCCCAATACTCAGACTTGAGCACAGCAATCAGTTAACCATCCAGCAGAGTACTGAGGGAATCCTGCACTGGCGGAGGCGTTTCCTTGGGATTTTAAACTGAGGTCCCCTCTGCCCTCTCAGCTGAATTTAAAATACCCCATGTCACTATTCCACAAAGAGTCCCGTGTCCTGTTTAATATTTATCGCTCAATCAACATCTCAAGAACAGATTCTCTGCTCATTATGACGTTGCTGTATGTGGGAGTTTGCAGCATTTCCTACTTTACAACACTGAATGCACTTCCAAAATATCTCATTGGCTGAAAAGCATTTTGGGATTCCAGTGGTGTGGGAAGGCGCTATTTAAATGTAATGATTTCTTTCTTTCTAAATCTATGTCCCTGGTTATTGATGTCCCTGCTCACGGAAATAGCTCCTTCCTATCCACACTATCTCTACCCCTCATAATTTTATACACCTCAAATAAATCTCCCCTCAGCCTCCTCTGCTCTGAAGAAATCAAACACATACTATCCAAAGTTTCCTCACAGCTCGTTTTGATGTGAATATGTTTCAGGAGGAGTTCCCGAATACTCTCCCACAATCTTATGCATTAGATCATTCTCGCCTGGATCCTGATTGACGTGGGCCCGCTGCTATCGGTCCCCCAGGAAGTGGCCATTCTAATTCTGTGACTCTGAGCAGTTTTGGTGGTACAGAGGCTTGAGTGGGACTTGCCACTTTTAAAGTGTCATCACTCGTTGTACATTAGGCTGCAACTACACATTTGTCTCTCACTCCTCCAGTGAAGCAGAGGGTAGTTTTCACTCATAAACCAACAACTGTGATATTAACAAGGTGGGAGAAAGACTCCGTTTGAGCGGTGACACTGTCAGAGGAATGGAGAGCTGGGGATCACCCATGAAGCAGCAAAGTTTAAAAAAGCTGATGATGCCCAACGTGGGGAATCAAACCCACAACGCAAAGATTACTAGTTTCATGCTCTAAAAACTGAGCTAGCCGGGCATGCACCCACATAAGTTCACATCCCTTATCGCAGCGATATTAATGCCTGAATGCAATGGTGGAGAAGCAAATTGACGCCCAGAAGCCCAAGGGTCCAATGCTTTCCGATACACCAAGCACAGCCTCAGGAAAACACAAGGAGATTACATACCAGTCACTAAACTTCTGAGCAGCATTTACACAATACCCGACTGCACCTCCTTCCAAGTATTGTGATCCATTCTCCTCAAGATTTGTCCCTGGATTTAATACTCACCTGCTTTGTGTGCTCATTGTGAAATCAGATTCACTTCAATATTCAACACAAGGACAAATAGGGATGGACAATAAATGCTGCCTTAGCCAGTGATGCCCACATCCCATGAATGAATTTAAAAGAAACAAATTGAATTCCAAACCTGATGGACAAACAATGGAAAACAGGTCACTCGGTAACACAAATCCCAAGGTGCTCATTTTCAGATTGAGAACAGTCAGCTTTTCAGCCAAGTGAAGGAATTTTACAGTGAAAAGAATTAGAAAGTTTGTGTGACTTTTATTTGTGACTTACTCACTCGGTGTTCTATAAATGCTGCTCGGAGGTTTAGTGACCGGGATATAATCTACCTGTGTTTTCCTGAGCCTGTGCTCGGTGTATTGGGAGGTTTGGCCCGGGTTGGAGTATCTTGTGTCCCAGGGATGGGCAGTAACCCGCTGATTGAAGCTGCAGCCGCCACTTTCTGCTGGCAGCGGGTGATTGGAGAGTGCGGGGCCGGAATATTGCTGCTTTTCTGCTTTTCCCTGTCTCACTCACTGTACAGCTGAGGAAGGGAGAATAATTGATGGGTTTGTCTGAATACAATAACTTCAGAGATTTCTAATGGGTTAGAGGTAGGTACATGGTAATTCTAATTGTTTTCTCATTATATTTGAAATGAATACTTTAAATAAAACTGTTTGTGCGGGGACTCACTGGATAACAGTCGAGCTGGGAACATTTGGGAGATATTTTCTTGCAGCCCATGTACCCATTAACAATTGGAATTGTGTGAAAATGAATGCTGACGGAGAGAAATCAATGAGAGCTCCTCCCCCCACCCAACCCGGATGGTCTCAACTCACCAACCTTTCAGTTAACACCCAACGTGCTAAGCAATAGCGCCACAGAGACTGACGGAAGTACACTTCTGCAAGATGTCCTAATTCAAGAGGTCAGCGAGTTAAACCTTCAGATTTAGTTGTGTCAATTGTTCCCTGTACAATAATGATTGTTCAAACTGTCTGTCTGAAGTCTCCGCCCCGCTCAACATCTCCTGTACCCCCCACATTTTCACTCTAGGGTCACACCAAGTTGGAGGCATTACAATGGGGTCTCACTGGGAAAAGGTTTGTGAAGTGGCGCTGTATTAATAGACTCAGCATCATTATATTCAACACAAAACTGTTTTATTTGACTTTTGACCACAACATTAACCCCTATATCTATCTGGAATTTATAAACACCAGCAGAAACAGACCCCAATGAACATGGTTCAGTCCTGGATGTGATTAGCTGCAAAATTCAATCACTGTTATTACTCGTGAACTCGCTGGTGTTTCAAGAGGCTCAATGACTGAGTGAATCGCTTCCCACACTCAGAGCAGGGGAATTATCTCTCTCCACTATGAATGCCCTGATATACAGTGAGTTTAGATGCTTGCCTGAACCCAGTCCCGCAGTGAGAGCACCCAAATGGTGCTCACTTGTGTTTGAACTCACTTGCGTGTCACCAGGGTGGATACCTGAGAGAATCCATTCCCACACTCGGAACAGGTGATTGGCCTATCCCCAGTGTGAATGCCAATATGGTTCGAGCCTGGAAAGGGAACTAAATCCCTTCCCACCATCTCTACTTTACCACAGTTTCTCCCTGGTGTGCCTGTGCTTGTGTTTCAACAGGTCAGATGATTGGCTAAAGCCTCGTCCACACACACAACACTTATGTGATTTCTCCCCACTGTGAACGGGGCATTTTCCTTCCATGTTCAAAATCTGATGATATTCAGGTCGCGATAATTTGGGCGATTCCTTCAGATCCTGATGTGATGTTTGGTTTCAGTTTCTCGGCTGCAAATCCTCTCCTTCTAATACCCTGTGAAATTGACTTAAAACAGAAAAAAGGGAGTGAGAGAGAACCCACAAAAACACAAAGGCAGGTTGTGAAACTGAGCTGAATAAATCTGGTAATTTGTGGGGCTGGCACTAGGAAAAAGTGACCATGAAAACTGCTGGATTGTCATAAAAACCCAACAGGTCCACTGATGTCCTTCAGGGAAGGACTGGTCTGGACCCACACAAGACTGGTCTATGTGGGAGGAGAGAAAAAGAGAGGTAGAAAAAGAGAGAAGCGGAGGAGGGGGCATGGGAAATGGATTGTGTACATCTGTAACTCAACCAGCATGTTGACAGAATCAACCGACCTCACAGCCCACAGCACCCAGAATACAAGGGCAGCTGGTGCATGGGAAAACCATCACCTGCAGGACACACACCAGCGAGTTCATACTGGGGAGAGGCTTTTCACCTGCTCCGCGTGTGAGAAGGGATTTAATTGATCATCCAAACTACGAGAAACCAATGAGTTCACAACGGACTGCAGGGGTTGGATTCTGCTGTTATTGCTGCTGTTAATCACAACCAGGACTGAACCATCTCCATTCTGACAGCTGGGCTTTGTTTCTGATGATGTTAATAATCCCTGTAACTGGGCTGGAGTTTAATATTCTGACAATCAGTTTGCTTTACTTTGGAACCTTTACCCTTCAAATTAAGTATCTGTCTTTGGGCTGTTCTCATGGTTTTGAAAGATGGAACCAAACAGTGATTTATTTGTACTTCTTGCAGTTTAGTTGCTGTACTCACTGCTCACGATGCGATCTGCTCTACATTGGGAAGACTAAACACAGATTGGGTGATCACTTTGTGGAACAACCTCCGTTCAGGCTGTGAGCTTGACCCTGAGCTTCTAGTCACTTGTCATTTTAATTCTCCGCTCCACTCCCTCTCTGACCTTTCTGTCCTTGGCCTCCTGCACTGTTTCAATGAAGCTCAATGGGAACTCAGGGAATAGCAGCTCATCTTTCGATTCGGCACTTTACAACCTTCCAGACTCAACATCGAGTTCAGCAGTTTCTGCACCAACAGAGAGTTGTCAGGATTTGGAACACTCTACCTGAAAAAGTGCTGCAACCAGATTCTACCAGGCATTTTAAAAGGGAGCTGACAGGGATTTGAGATTGAGCAACTTACAGGGTTACAAACAGAAAGTGGATGTGTGGGGCTAAACACGACTGCTCTTTCAGAGAGACGGCACAAGCACAAAGGGGTTGAATGGCCTCCTTCTGTGCTCTAAGTATCTTTGATTCCAGGAGTTGGCCATTTAGCCCATCGAGCCTGTCCCACCATGCAATCAGATCATGGCTGATCTGTGACCCTTTGTCTCATGTGCCTTAATTTATACCTTGGGTTAGCAAAGATCTATCAATGTCAGATTGAAACTGAACATTAATCAAGCATAAACTGCCAATTCAGGAAGAGAATTCCAAACTTTTCCCAACTTTACCTGAAGAAGGTTTTCCTAATCTCACTCCTGAAAGGTCTGGCTCTAATTTTTAGACTATGTTCCTCAGTCCTGGATTCCCCAATCAATGGAAAAACTTCCCCTCTATCTACCACACCATTTCCCATTAATATCATGAAGACTTTGAGAATATCTTCCTTAATCTTCTAAATTCCAGGGAATACAACCCTCAAGGTGAGATAATGAATACTAGAAGAAGGAATAGGGAGAAGCAACAGATACTTAATGGTACAGTCCCAAAGAGAGTGCAGGGAGAGGAGGATCTGGGGGTTGATGTGCACAGGCATTTGGGGGTTACAGGACATATTGAGAGAGCAGTTATCAAAATATATGGGATCTTGGGCTTCATATACAAATATAATGTGTACAAAAGCAGGAAAATAATCTGACCCTTTATAAAGCTCTGGTTAGGTCACAACAAAAGTATTGCATCTAGTTCTGGTCTCCACACTTTAGGAAAGATGTGAGGGTCCTTGAGAGGGAGTAGAGGAGATTAACCCAGAATGGTTGCAGGAAAAGGGAATTCAGTTGCAAGGTTAGATTGGAGAAGCTGGAGTTGTTCTTCTTGGAGTTACAGAGTTGAGAGATTTGATAGAGATGGACAAGATTGTGACAGGTTTAGATAAGGTCGACAAAGAAAAAGTTGCTTTCATCAGGTGATGGTACAAGGATTAGGGGGACACAGATTGAAGGTTATGGACAATAGATACAGGGCAAATGCATGGTGGAACTTTTTACACAGCAAGTGGTAATAACCCAGAACTCTCTGCCTATGATGGGGGAAGGAAGCGGAGATGATCAATGATTTAAGAATGAGATTGGATCGGCATATAAGGGAAATAAACTTGGAGGGCTTTGGGGATACAGCAGGGGAATGTGACAGACTGGATTGCTCTACAGAAAGTCATCATAAACCCAATGGGCTGAATGGCCCCTTCCTGTGCTGTAATTACTGTGGTGGAGGTGCGATATAAGCAGTATTTTGAATATCTTTGTGCATTTCCAGTCACACTGATACCTGAAATCTTCTCCCACAAAGAGAACAGATAAAGCTTTTTCCTTCCACGGTCAAAGTCCAATAATATTCAGGTCCTGAGGAATCGAGTGACTCTGTCAGATCTTGATGTGATGTTTGGTTTGAGTTTCCCTGTTTGTAAATCCTACCGATTTAATATGCTGTAAAATTGAGATTATAAAAAAATCCATCACTGTCAGTCCAGGATAGAAACTGAGAAGAGACAAACATTTCTCTGGGTTTGAGTTTGCTGTGTGTAAATCCTCCCATTCTAAGCCCCTGTAAAAGTAGTTTCCAAACACTCGGTGTAAACTGGGCTCCGAGAGTTTCTAATCCGGGTTTGGAGTCCTACACTGAGTGTTTGTGAACCCTCCCAGTCCACCCTCCGGCTCCATTCATCTCCTGCACTTGGCCCTTTCTCACCCGCTGGACTTTCAACCCGATGATAAAAGCAAAAAAACTGCGGATGCTGGAAATCCAAAACAAAAACAAAAATACCTGGAAAAACTCAGCAGGTCTGGCAGCATCGGCGGATAGGAGCACAGTTAACATTTCGAGCCCTTAAGACTCTTCTTCAGAATTGGTGAAGCAGAGGGCATTTATATTTCTACAACTCGGCCAGAACTACGGCAGAATCTCCCAAACCTTCAAACTCCACCCTAGAAGGACTAGGGTAGCAGGTGTATGTGAACACCATCACCTCCAAGTTCCCCTCCAAGTCACACACCATCCTGACTTGACTAACATCCGATACTGGATTAGCAGAAATTTCCTTTATTTAAATATTGGGTAGACTGAAGCCATTGTCTTCAGCCCCCGCTACAAACTCCACTCCCCAGACACCTGCTCCATCCCTCTCCCTGACAACTGTCTGAGACTGAACCAGACTGTTCACAACCATGGTGAAATATTTCACCCCAAGATGAGCTTCCAACCACATATCCACATCATCACCAAGACCGCCTATTTCCACATCAGTAACATCGCCCGACTCCACCCCAGTCTCAGCTCATCTGCTGCTGAAACTCTCATACATTCCTTTGTTACCTTGAAACTTAACTATTCTAATGCACTCCCGGCTAGTCTCCCACATTCAGCCTCCCTGTAATCTTGAGGTCATCCAAAACTCTACTGTCCCTGTGTTTACTCGCACCATGTCTTGTTCACCCATCACCCTGTGCTCACTGACCTACAAAGGCTCCGGGTTAAGGAGAACTGAAATTTGAAATATCTCATCCCTGTTTTCACATTCCTGCTCCCTAACTCAGAAATCTCCACCAGCCTCGCAACCCTCAGAGATATCTGTACTCCTCTGATTCCAGCCTCCTGTGCATTTTGTCAGTTTCGAACGCCCCAAGCTCTGGAATTTCCTCCCTAAACCTCTCTACCTCCGGAGGTCCCCAGCATCATAGCTGCCAGTCTTCAGCCAATTCGATTCGCTCCACGTGATATTAAATGGCTGAAGGCACTGGATACTGGAAAGGCTATGGGTCCTGACAATATTCTAGCAATAGTATTGAAGACTTGTGCTCCAGAACTTGCCGCACCTGTAGCCAAGCTGTTCCAGTGCAGCTATAACACTGGTATCTACTTGGCTATGTGGAAAAATGTCCTGTACACAACAAGCAGGACAAATCCAACCTGGCCAATTGCCACCCCATCAGTCTACTCTGGATCATTAGTAAAGTGATGGAAGGGGTCATCAACATTTCTGTCAAGCGGCACTTACTTAGCAATAACCTGCTCACTGAATCCCCCACTATCAACATCCTGGGGGTTACGATTGACCAGAAACTCAACTGGACAAGCCATATAAATACTGTGGCTACAAGACCAGGTCAGAGGCTAGGAATCCTGTGGTGAGTAACTCACCTCCTGACTCCCCAAAGCCTGTCCACCATCTACAAGGCACAAGTCAGGAGTGTGCTGGAATACTCTCCATTTGCCTGGATGAGTGCAGCTCCCACAGCATTCAAGAAGCTTGACACCGTCCAGGACAAAGCAGCTCGCTTGATTGGCACCACATCCACAAACATTCACTCCCTTCACCATCGACGCACAGTAGCAGCAGTGTGTACCATCTATAAGATGCACTGCAGGAATTCATCAAGGCTCCTTAGACAGTGCCTTCCAAACCTGTGACCACTAACATCTGGAAGGACAAGGGCAGCAGATAGATGGGAACACCACCACCTGGAAGTTCCCCTCCAAGTCACTCACCATCCTGACTTGGAAATATATCGCCGTTCCTTCACTGTCGCTGGGTCAAAATCCTGGGATTCCCTCCCTAACAGCACGGTGGGTATACCTACACCACATGGACTACAACTGTTCAATAAGGCAACTCACCACCACCTTCTCAAGGGCAATTAGGGATGGGCAATAAATGCCCAAGCCAATGAAGCCCACATCCCTTGGAAGATTTCAGAAGAAAACCCCCTGGAAGATTCCCTTTAAAAGTGACATCTTTGACCAAGCTTTTGGACTCCGGCCCTAATATCTCCTCATGTGGCTCAGTGTCAAATGTTACTTTTCTGTGAAATGTCTTGGAACATGGTATAACATTAAAAGTGTGATAGAAGCAGAAATGACTGTTATTGATTTAGAATTATAACGCCATCCCTTCATCATCGCTGGGTGAATGACCTGTAACTCCTTACCTAATACCACCATGGGAGCACCTTCACCACATTGACTGCAGCAGTTCAAGAAGGTCAAACATCATCTTCCCCACAGGCCACTGGGGATTGGCAATATTTGCTGGTATCTGTGGAGAGGGAAACAGAGTAAACATTTCAGGATGTGCAGAATAAATTACAGGGAATAAAAATGGTGCATAATTTGATGGTCAATATGATCTCAGAGGTGGAAGATAAATACACTATAGCACAGGGGAAAACAATTCCTGATGATGAAAGATATTGTGAGAAGATAAAGCTGGGAAGGCAGCAGCACATGGTCGGAGGATGGGTAGCAGTGAAAACTTCATTTAGATTCAGTCAGCAAAAGTAACAGTTAAATACTAAACAGCTAAAATACACCCATATGAGAGACAGAGGAAGTTGGGCAATAGCGGAGAGGTGATCAGAGAGGACAGAGCTGAAACAGAGCAATGGATGGTGTTATGAATTCAATTCATCCTGCATCCCTGGGTGCTAACTGTGCAGATTGTAAAATTTAAAGGTACAGGATGTTCTTATGCTTGTTACGTTGGTTCCTGTCTAGTAACAAGGGTGGGACCCTCTGGGAGTGTTTTGATAGGTCACAGATCAGTTCAAGTGTCAGTGAACAACTCTTCTTGAAGCAGTTATTTCCGGGAGTTGCCAGGCAACAGGTGGCACAGAGACAGGGACGGGCAGACGTCCCAGTTAAGTTGCATTAAAAATTTAGAGAAAAGGCTGCAGGGGCAGAATTTAACTAAAAAGGGCTGTTGAAGCAAAGGTACCCCTTTGGAGCAACGGTGTTCTGCTTGCATGGCCATAACTTAAAACAGTGCTTGCAAGCTAGTGTTTGAGTGTACTCAAGAATCCAGGGAGAAGGAATCTCGGAAAGCAAGACTGAAACTCTGAGAGGTGGGCCATTGTTAAAGCCATCTGAGTGGGAGTGACTTTTGGAGAGAATTCCAGGTGAGATCTTTGACGCTGGAGATTGGAAACCCTCTTGAGAAAGACTAAGTTTCAGTGAGATTGGTTGACTCAATATGGGACTAACGGCTGAGTGGATTGTAGAGAAATCCATGGAATCTGTTTTGGTTGCATCTGTCATTTACTCTGTAGTGTGGTGTGTCTCACCACAGTTCGTCTGTTAATTCACATGTACCTCACTTACCCTGAATGTTCGAATATCAGATACAGATTGTAAATTGTTTTATCTTTCTGAACTTGTACAGTAAATATTGTTTATTGTTGTTCAAACCCATGGAAACTTGTGGTTTTGTTCCAAAAGCAGGTGTCTTAAATCTCAACCTTCATCTATTTTAAACAAAATGTTATTGATCCCTCACTGGATTGCATATGTGTCTGGCCAAGAATCATAATAATGGACTTGCGATTCAGGTTCACAGGAAAGAAGCCACACCAGCCGTTAACAGGATCCACACCAATTGGTGAAGTCAAAACTAAGACACAGAGCCTTTTCTTGCTGAGATAGTTTGTTGACTTGGTTCACTGTCAACACTGCTCACCCACACCCAGTGTCCCAGCTATCCCCTACTTCATTGTGTTCAAATACCCATCACCTGTTTACCTTAACAATCTCATTGACATTAACAAACCTTAACAATGTAACTGAGAAGGCATTCACATCAACCTCAGAGCCATGGAACTTTGCATAGATAACAGAGCATTGACAACAGTGCATAAAACCAAAAGCTGTAAATTGTAGATGAATAGTCAAAAATACTCACCTGTGAAACAATTTCAAGGTTCAACTTCAAAATCTCCTGCTGGAGCCTGCAACTGGAAAGATATCAGAAGCACTGGAATCAGAGAAAAATCTCCCAGTTGAGGAAATACCCAGGGAGCAGGGTGATGTCACCATGTAATTGTCGATGTGTGATGATGTCACAGACACGGACACAGAACATCTGGGTCTGTACAAACCAGTGATCACCACATATTGTGAAGGATGTGAAGGTCCTTGAGAGGGGGCAGAGGAGATTTACCAGAATGGGTCGAGGGATGGGGGATATGAGCTAGAAGGTTTTGTTCTCCTTCAAGCAAAGGAGATTGAGGGAAATTTGATAAAGGTGTACAAGATTGTGATAGGTTTAGATAAGGTAGATCATACAGAATCACACAGAGCGGAAGAGGCCCTTCGGACCATCGAGTCTGCACCAACACGTGAGAAACACCTGACCTACCTACCTAATCCCATTTATCAGCACTTGGCCCATAGCTTTGAATGTTATGATGTGTCAAGTGCTCATCCAGGTACTTTTCAAAAGGATGTGAGGCAGCCTGCCTCCACCACCCTCTCAGGCAGTGCATTCCAGACCGTCACCACCCTCTGGGTAAAAAAGCTTTTCCTTACATCCCCCCAAACCTCCTGCCCCTCACCTTGAACTTGTGTCCCCTCGTGACTGACCCTTCAACTGAGGGGAACAGCTGCTCCCTATCCACCTGTCCATGCCCCTCATAATCTTGTACACCTCAATCAGGTCGCCCCTCAGTCTTCTCTGCTCCAATGAAAACAACCCAAGTCTATCCAACCTCTCTTCATAACTTCAATATTTCATCCCATGCAACATCCTGGTGAATCTCCTCTGCACTCCCTCCAGTGCAATCACATCCTTCCAATAATGTGGCGATGAGAAATGCACACAGTACTCCAGATGTGGCCTCACCAAGGTTCTATACAACTCCAACATGACCTCCCTACTTTTGTAATCTATGCCTTGATTGATAAAGGCAAGTGTCCTATATGCCTTTTTCACCACCCCACTAACATGTCCCTCCGCCTTCAGAGATCTATGGACACATACGCCAAGGTCCCTTTGTTCCTTAGAACTTCCTGGTGCCATGCCGTTCATTGAATACTTCCTTGTCAAATTACTCCATCCAAATTGTATCACGTCACACTGTTCATGGTTAAATTCCATCTGCCACTTATCTGACCATTTGCCCATCCCGTCTATATCTTCCTGAAGCCCAAGACACTCAACTTCACTGTTAACCACTCGGCTAATCTTTGTGTCATCCGCAAACTTACTAATCCTACTCCCCACATGTCATTTATATAAATTACGAATAATAGGGGACCAAGCACACATCCCTGTGGTACGCCACTGGACACTGGCTTCCAGCCACTAAAGCAGCCTTCTGTCATCACCCTCTGCCTCCTACAACTAAGCCAATTTTGAATCCAACTTATCAAATTACCCTGTCTCCCATGTGTATTTGCCTTCTCCCATCCTATCTCCCATGTGGGACCTTGTCAAAGGCTTTGTTGAAATCCATATAAACTACATCAACCTCACTATCCTCATCTACACACCTGGTCACCTCCTCAAAAAATTCAATCAAAATTGTTAGGCATGACCTCCCTCTGCAAAGCCATACTGCCTTTCCCTGATCAAACCTTGCCTCTCCAAGTGGAGATAGGTTCTCTCCTTCAGAATTTTCTCCAATAGTTTCCCTGCCACTGACATGAGACTCACTGGTTTGTAGTTCCCTGGCTTATCTCTACAACCCTTCTTAAATAGCGGAACCACATTAACTGTTCTTCAGTCCTCTGGCACCTCTGGCCAAAGGGGAATTAAAATTTTGGGTCAGAGCCCCTGTAATCTCCTCCCTTGCCTCCCTCAGCAGTCTGGGATACAAATCATCTGGACCTAGAGATTTGTCCACTTTTGAGCCTGCCCACATCTCCAATACCTTGTCACTCACTTTATCAATTTGTTCAGAACCTCGCAGTCTCTCTCGCGGAGTTCCATACCTTCATCCTCATTCTCTTGGGTGAAGATGGATGTGAAGTATTCGTTCAACACTCTAGCGATGTCCTCTGGCTCCACCCATAGATTGCCCCCTTGGTCCCTAATGATAACGATAGTTAACGAAAAGCTGTTCCCATTAACTGATTGTAAAATGATTACGGGACACAGATTAAAGATTTTGGGCAAGATCTGTAAGGGGAATGAGAGGAAGAAATTTTACACAGTGAGTGGTAATGACCTGGAACTCAATGATTACACTCAGAGGCCGATAATATCCAGGTCCTGAATTTCTCTCCTGGACTGACAGTGGCATGTTTGGGAAACGTTATATGCAGAGCATTAGAAAAGGATGATCCAGGTCCTGATGAATCGAGTGACTCTGTCATATCTAAATGCGATGTTGGTCTTGACATCCCCGTCTGTGAATCCTCCTCTTCTAACCCCCTGTAAAAGGAGTTTCCAAAATCCATCCCTGTCAGTCCAGGATAGAAATTCACAACATTCTCTCCTCCTGCTACCTGGACCAGGATGACCGCGCATGCGCCCTGCTGCACATTGCCCCCTATAAAGATGGCGGCCGTTACCCCAGGCCTGGCGAAGGGAGAAATCCAAACTTTTTCGGCTCGTTCTCTGTAAACACAAGACCGGTACCTTGTTATTTTAGGTTCTGCGGCCTGCACTGTGTCTTTATGAAGCCTCCCTGCCCACTCCGCTGGCTCCATTCCTCCTCACACACCCACTAACTCTGTTAGTTTGCTCCACTCGACATTCTCTCACCCGCAACAATAACAGAATTACCTGGAAAAACTCAGCAGGTCTGGCAGCATCGGCGGAGAAGAAAAGAGTTGACGTTTCGAGTCCTCATGACCCTTCAACAGAACTGAGTAAAATTAGGAGAGGGGTGATATATCTGCTCCTATCACTGCTTGCTTGTCCCTACAACCATACCCCACCCCCCCAACTTCTCTTCCCCCACCCCCACCTTAAACCAGCTTATATTTCACCCCTCTCCTAACTTTACTCAGTTCTGCTGAAGGGTCATGAGGACTCGAAACATCAACTCTTTTCTTCTCCGCCGATGCTGCCAGACCTGCTGAGTTTTTCCAGGGAATTCTGTTATTGTTTAGGATTTCCAGCAACCGCAGTAACTTTTTGTTTTTATTCTCTCACCCGCTCTGAGCAGCTTTAGTCACAGGCCAGCACTGCGCATGCTCATGAAACACCGCAATGCACATGCCCCAGCACACGCCATAATGCGCATGTGCAGGGTGCTGCTGTTGTGAGGATTGGGCACATTATGCTCCCCTTTGAATGCTGGGTAGCCCCGCTGCCATTGAAAGTCCATATTTCTGAATAGGGAATTATTATTTGTGATCCAGTGACGATTGGAGCCACAGGGCCAAGATATAACAATGTTTTTTTTTCTCAATTGACTTAATAAAGGTCTTCCGCTATAGTTCTGTGCCAGGTGTAATTAACAGCAGAACAAATCCTTAGTTAGATGTGAACTCACTGGAATCTCAGGAGGCCGTATGAACAAGTGATTTTTCATTCCATACACAGAACATTTAAATTCTGTCGTCAGTAAGGATGTAACAGCTCAACTGGTGAACGATCATTTCACAGTGTGATTTTACCCATAAGTTTCCAGCTCACACGAGGATCTCAAACCCTTCAGATAATGAGTTCCACATTCTCAACCATCTACAGTTATCAAAAAGCGGGTGCTGTGAATCTGAAATTAAAATGGAAAATGCTGGAATTTTTAGCATATCTGGTAGTACCGGTACAGTGAGGAATATAGCATCAGTGAATAGTCCTGAAAACTTAATGCTTCTCAATGCAGATGCTCCTAGATGTGCTGAGTGTTTCTGGCACATTCTGCATTATCTCTGGTGAATGAAAATTGATCATGATTTACACATTAGATTTATTAGTGACTAACTTATATTTATTTCCATCCATTCACAAGTGGAAACATCTTCCACGTGTCCATCCTGTCAAACCCTTTCACTATCTTAAAGTCCTCGGTCAGGTCATCTCACTCTCATCTCCAAACAAAACCTTTGCAAACTGTTGAATCTTCGTTGATTGATATAACTTTCCAATTCTGGCATCATTCCAGTAAATCTGTTTTGCACCTTCCCCAGTGCTTCTCGATCCAATTTAACCTATGGAGACAGAGCTAATCTGATCATCAACATCACTATTGCCCCAAATTTCTGTATGTTGGAAGGATCAGCATGGCAGTGGGAGAGAGGACTGTGGTTTCGAGCTATTATTCATCATCCTTTATTTGAGAGATTATCTCACTAATAATTGGACACTAAGGGAATCAATGGATATGAGAATGGGGCGGGAAAGTGGAGTTGAGCTGAAAGATCATTTAATCGTAGAACAGGCTCAAAGAGCTGTATGGTCTACCCCAGCTCCTATTTCTTGATTTTTTTATGAACATCACTGTGAATCATTTCCATACAAGCACAGCAGATGCAGCGTCCGCCCTTCACCTCTTCCCTTCCCACATTCCAGGTCCCCAAACATACTTTCCAGGTGACACAATGAGAAAGGTCAGCGACTTGAAACATTCCATCCGCTTGGTCGAAATGAAACTAAACCCATGATTAATTCCTCCTCAGTAACAGGGAGTGGATCAATAGCACCACTACTGACCGAGCTGGTCGATTCCTAAAGGACATAGCTGCTAGACTGGGTCTGTGGCAAGTCGTGAGAGAGTCTTCAAGAGGGAAAAACATACTTGACCTCATCCTCATCACTCCGTGCAGTCGCACCTATCCATGACAGCATCAGTAGGAGTCACCTCCTACGCAGTCATTATGGAGGCGAAGTCCCATCTTCACATTGAGGATACCCTCCATCGTATGGTGTGGCATTAGCATCGTGCTAAATAGCATAGGTTTCGAACAGATCTAGACACTCAAGGCTGGGCATCCATGGGGTGCTGTGGGCCATCGGCAACAGCAGAATTGCACTCAACCGCAATCTGTAACCTTATGGCCCAGCATAACCACCCCCCCGCCCCCCTCCCCCCACCTCTACCAGTACCATCAAGCAAGGGGATCAACCCTGGTTCAATTAAGACTTTAGGAGGGCATGCCAGGAGCAGCATCTGGCATACACGAAAATGAGATGTCAACCTGGTGAAAATACAACATAGGTCTACTTGCAGGCCAAACAGCGCAAATGGCATGTGACAGACAGAGCTAAGCGATTCCACAACCAATGGATCAGATCTAAGCTCTGCAGTCCTGCCACATCCAGTCGTGAATAGCGGTGGGCAATTAAACAACTCACTAGAGGAGGAGGCTCCACAAATATCTCCATCTTGAATAGTACTGAAAACCTGGACTCCAGAATTCACTGCACCCATAGCCAAGCTGTTCCAGCCACAACACTGGCATCTCCCCAGCAATGTGGAAAATGGCCTGGGTATGTCCTGTACACATAAGGCATGATAAACCCAATCAGACCAATTACTGCCCCATCATTCTACTCTCGATCATCAACAAAGTAATGGAAGGAGTCATCAACAGTGCAATCAATCAGAACTTGCTTAACAACAACCTGGTCACTGGTGCTCAATTTGGGTTCTGCCAGGATCGCTCAGCTCCTGACCTCATTACAGCCTTCGGTCAAACATGGACAAAACAGTTGAACTCTGGTGATAAGGTCAGAGTAACTGCCCTTGACATCAAGGCAGCATTTGACCGAGTGTGGCATCAAAGAGCCCGAGCACAACTGGGGTCAATGGAAATGAGGGGGGAAACTCTCTGTGGGTTTGAGTCCTGGGTGGTGATTGTTGGAGGTCAATCATCTCAACTCAGGGCATCGCTGCAGGACTTTCCTTCCATCATAAGGTCAGAAGTGGGGATGTTCACTGATGATTGCACAATGTTCAGCACCATTCGTGACTCCTCAGGTACTGAAACAATCCATGTCCAAATGCACCAAGACCTGGAAAAACTTGGCGGATGGAATATAATTTGAGAATATGTGAGGTTATGCAATTTGATGGGAAGAATAGAGGAGCTGAATATTATTTAAGTGGAGAAAGACTGCAGAAGGCTGCAGCACAGAGGGATTTGGGAGTCCTTGTACATGAATCCCAAAAAGCTAACATCCAAGTTCAGCAGGGAATAGGGAAGGAAAATGGAATGTTGGTCTTAATTTCAAAGGGAATGGAGTATAAAAATAGGGAAGTCTTGCCAAAACTATACAAGGCAGCAGTTAGATCACCCCGAGAATACTGTGAACAATTTTGGTCCCCTTATCTAAGGAAAGATATTCTGGCATTGGAGGCAGTCCAGGGAAGGTTCATTCAGTTGATCCTGAGTATGGAGGGATTTTCTTAGGAGGAGAGGTTGAGTAGGTTGGGCCTGTACTCATTGGAGTTTAGAAGAATGAGAGGTGACCTTATTGAAACATATAAGATTCTTCGGGGGCTTGACAGGGTAGATGCTGAGAGGTTGTTTCCCTTTGTGAGAAAGTCTAGGACTAGAGGGCATAATCCAAGAGTAAGGGGGCACCTATTGAAAAAATGGACGAGGCAGAATTTCTTTCCTCAGAGGATAGTGAATCTGTGGAATTCTTTACCACAGAAGGCTGTAGAGGCTGGGTCATTAAGTATATTCAAGGCTGAGATAGACAGATTTTTAATCAGTAAGGGAATCAAGGGTTATGGGGATAAGGCAGGGAAGTGCAGTTGAGGATTATCAGATCAGCCACGATCTCATTGATTGGCGGAGCAGACTCAGTGGACCAAATAGCCAGCTTCTGCTCCTACATCTTATGGTCTTATGGACAATACCCAGGCTTGGTCTGGCAAGTGGCAAGTAACATTCGTGCCACATAAGTGCCAGGCTATGACTATCTCCAACAAGAGAGAAGCTAACCAACTCCCCTTGACATTCAAATGCATTACTACCATTTAATCTCCCATTTTCAACATCCTGGGGTTACCATTTACCAGAAACTGAATTGGACCAGCCATATACATAGTCCAGCTACAAGAGCCGATCAGAGGCTAGAACTCCTGCGGCGAATATCTCACCTCCTGACTCCCCAAAGCCTGTCCACAATCTGCAAGGCAGGAGCGCGATGGAACACTGTCTACTTGCCAGGATGAGTGCAGCTCCAAAAACACTCAAGAGCTCGACACCACCCAGGACAAAGCAATGCACTGGATTGGCACCACATCCACAAACATTCATTCCTTCCACCACTGACACACAGTCGCAGCCAGTGTGTACCATCTACAAGGTGCACTGCAGAAACTCACCAAGGTTCCTAAGGCAGCATCTTCCAAACCCACGACCACTACCGTCTAGAAGGACAAGGGCAGCAAACACATGGGAACACCACCACCACCTGGAAGTTCCCCTCCAAGTCACTCGCCATCCTGGCTTGGAAATATCGCCGTTCCTTCACTGTCACTGGGTCAAAATCCTTGAACTTCCCACAGCATCTCATGAATGAATTTTTAAAAATCAATTGTAAACACAAAGCTTCCAGCCGGGATTGAACCGGGGACTTTCTCATGTAAAGTAAAGGTGATAATCAGTGCACTAGGGAAATGAGTGTGAATCCCCCCGGACAGAGGGGAACTGACCATCCATCTCTAGCTCTAATTCCCAAACAGAAAATGCTGCCAAGAATCAGCAAGTCAGGCTGAGTCTGTGGCCGCTCTCACCATCTGAAACCGTCACAATGCCCGGCTGATTGACGGCAGCTCCGGACCAATAGGAAGAGGGGGCGGGACAGGAGGACAGTGCTGGAGCGGCTGGTCCTCCAGCCAATCGGAGTGAACGAGGGGCGGGGCTCGAAAACTGAGGCTCTGCGCAGGCGCAGTATCATTGTACCTGAAGCCCGGGGAGTGAGAGAGCTGAAGGAGGCGGGCAAGGGTGAGTGACAGCCGAGTGCACGAGAGAAATGGAGTCGATATGGACTGCGAGGTTTCATAAACACCTAGTGCAGGACTCAGGACCCTAATTAGGAACTCTCGGTCCCGCGTTTGCACCAAACCGGCAACAGCTGCGACTCCTACATGTTCCAGGCCCGGATCAACGGCCGCCATCTTTATAGGGGAATGTGCAGCAGGGCGCATGCGCGGTAATCCTGGTCTAGGTAACAGGAGTAGAGAATGTTGTGAATTTCTATCCTGGACTGACAGGGATGGATTTTGGAAACTCCTTTTACAGGGGGTTAGAAGGAGAGAATGTACACACAGCAAACTCAAAGCAAGAGTAGTGTTTGTCTCTTCTCAATTCCTATCCTGGACCGTCTGTACTTTGTCTACTTTTTTGCAGGATATTACAACATGATTCTCAGACGGGACACACACACCAAACGTCACATCTAAGTGGGACTGAATCACTTCATTCATCAGGACCTGGATATTGTCGGCCTCTGAGTGAAAGTGTTGAGTTCCAGGTCATTACCTCTCACTGTGTAAAATTACTTCCTCGCATCCCCCTCTAGATCTTGCACTAAATTTTTAACCTGTGTCTTGTAATCCTTTTACTATCAGTTATTGCAAATGGCTTTTCTTTATCCACTTTATCTAAACCTCCATTAACTTGCGCACCTCTATCAAATCTCCCTTCAACCTGAGATATAAGCAAAATATCGCAGATGCTGGAAATCTGAAACAAAAACTGCAAATGCTGGAAAAACTCAGCAAGTCTAACAGCATCTGTGGAGAGAAAGACAGAGTTAACATTTCAAGTCCTGATGACTTTTCTTCAGAGAGAAAAAGAAAAGAATCAACCGGGCTCGAAACGTTAACAATGTCTTTCTCTCCACAGACGCTGTTAGACCTGCTGAGTTTTTCCAGCATTTGCTGTTTTTGCCCCCTTCAACCTACTTGCAAATGGCCTTTCTTTATTTATCTTATCTAAACCTATCATTAACTTGCACACCTCTATCAAATCTCCCTTCAATCTACTTGGCTTGAAGGAGAACCACCGCACTTTCTCCAACCATAGTGTCAGGAGTGTACACCATCTACAAGGTGCACTGCAGCAACACACCAAGGCTCCTTCGGCAGCACCTTCCAAACTCACGACCTCTAACACTGAGAAGGACAAGGGCAACAGATGCATGGGAACACAATCACCTGCAAGTTCCCCTCCAAATCACACGCCATCCTGACTAGGAACTATATCGCCGTGTGTCTCGGAAGGGAAACTTGGAGGTAATGATATTCACATGTACCAGCTGCCCTGGTCCTGCTAAGTGGTGGAGGTTGAGGGTTCTCCTTTCTTTCTCTCTCACTCTCCCTCTCTCCCCCCTCTCTCTCTCTCTCAGCTTTAACGTTCACTTTGTCCTAGTGCCGGCATATAAATTATTCATTAGCTCGGGTTCACAACCTGCCTTTGTGTTTATGTGGATCCTCTCTCACTCCCTTTTTTCTGTTTTAAATCAATTTCACAGGTTATTAGAAGGGGAGAATTTGCAGTCCAGAAACTGAAACAAAACAACAGATCAGGATCTGAGAGAGTCTTTGGATTCATTTGGATCATTGGCCTTTGAACATGGAAGGAAAAAGCACTGATCCCACTGGGAGGGAACTGTGGAAATGTGGGGACTGTGGGAGGGGATTCAGTTACCCATCCCAGCTGGAAACTCATCGGCCCACTCACACTGGTGAGAGACTGTTTACCTGTTCCGAGTGTGGGAAGGGATTTACTATTTTATCCACCCTGCAGAGACACCAGTGTGTTCACAACGACGAGAGACCTTTTAAATGCACAGAGTGTGAGAAGTGTTATAAAAGCTCCCAGGAACTGATGTCCCATCAACGTGTTCACACTGATGAGAGACCGTTCAGGTGCTCTCACTGTGGGACTGGGTTCAAGACCTCATATTACCTCAATGTGCATCAGCGCAGTCACACTGGGGAGAGACCGTTCATCTGCTCCAAGTGTGGGATGGCATTCACCCAGTCCTCCAGCCTTCTGAGACACCAGCGAGTTCACACTGGGGAGAGACCATTCGCTTGCTCCGAGTGTGGGAAGGGATTCAGTCAGTTATCAACCCTGCAGACACACCAGCGAGTTCACACCGGGGAGAAACCATTCTCCTGCTCAGAGTGTGGGATGCGATTCAGTAGTTCAACCACCCTGCTGATACACCAGCGAGTTCACACTGACGAGAGACCTTTTCAATGCCCAGACTGTGGGAAGAGCTTCAAACGTTCCCAGGAACTGATGTCCCATCAACGTGTTCACACTGACGAGAGACCGTTCAGGTGCTCTCAGTGTGGGACTGGGTTCAGGTGGTCATCTCAACTCACTGAACATCAGCGAGTTCACACTGGGGAGAGGCCGTTCACCTGCTCCAAATGTGGGAAGAGATTCACTCATTCGTCCAACCTGCGGAAACACCAGCGAGTTCACACTGACAAGAGACCTTTTAAATGCCCAGACTGTGGGAAGTGTTACAAAAGTTCCAGGGAACTGATGTCCCATCAACGTATTCACACTGACGAGAGACCATTCAAGTGCTCTCACTGTGGGACTGGATTCAGGCAATCATCTCAGCTCACTGTACACCAGCGAATTCACACTGGAGAGAGGCCATTCACCTGCTCCAAGTGTGGGAAGAGGTTCACTCAGTCATCCCACCTGCTGAGACACCAGCGAGTTCACGAGTAATTACAGTGATGGGATTTTGCTGTTAATCACATCCAGGAATGAACCAGGTTCATTGGATTATGTTTCTGCTGATGTTAATAAACTCCAGCACAGTTACAGGGGCTATTATTATCAGAAGAATAGTCTAATACATCAGCTTTGTGTTAAATACACTGTGTCAAATATTTTTAATATCTTTAACACAAGTTAGTTCCTTTTGAAGGACTCTCCCTCTCCCCTGTCTCCTCCATCCTCACCTCCAACAACAAGTATGAGGAGCCCATGGAGCTTCTTTGTCACTAAGATTGAGACAATCCGATCAGCTGCCTCTGCTGCTTCCCTCCCTTCCACTAGCCCACCGGGACAAACTGCCCCGAAAGATCCCCCTTGTCTGAGCCCTGAACCCACATCTTTCTCCAGTTTCTCTCCCATTTCCCTCATGCCCTCTTGATCCTATTCTCACTAAACTGCTGACCATCCAATTTCTCCATCTTAGCTGATATTGTTAATGGTTCTCTCTGCCTTTTGATACTGTCTCTCTCACTTTTAAATCCACCACCTCACCCATTCTAAAAAAAGCAACTTTTGACCCAACTATCTTTGGAAACTACCGCCCCATCTCCAACCTCCCTTTCCTCTCCAAAGCCCTTGTACTTGGTGTCCCCCAAGGATCTATCCTTGGCCCCTCCTATTTCTCATCTACATGCTGCTACTCGGTGACATCATCCAAAAGCACCGTGTAAGTTTTCACATGTACACTGACAACACCCAGCTCTACCTCACCACCATCCCTCTCCATTCCTCCACTGTTACTAAATTATCAAACTGCTTATCCCACATCCAGTACTGGATAAGCAGAAATTTCCACCAATTAAAAATTGGGAAGATAAATGTCATTGTCTTCGGTCACCACTACAAATTCTGTTCCCTAACTACCGAGTCCATCCCTCTCCCTGGGAACTGTCTGAGGCTGAACAACACTGATCACAATATCGGTGTCATATTTGACCCAGGAGGAGTTTCTGACCACATATCCACACCATCACTAATACCAGGTATTTCAATCTCCATAATTTTGCCTGACTCCACCCCACCCCCAGCTCATCTGCTGAAACTTTTATCCGTGTCCATGTTACCTTTAGACTTGACGATTCCATTACATTCCTGACCAGCTTCTCACATGCAATCCGTCTCCCACACAGAAACGTGAGATCATCCAAAACTCTGCTGTCCATGAGCTTTCTCACATCAAGTCCCCATCACCCCTGTGCTCACTGACCTACATTGGCTCCTGGTCAAGCAGTGCCTTGATTTTAAAGCTCATAGCCTTGTTTACAAATCCCTCCATGGCTTCATCTCTCCCGATCTCTGTAATCTCCAATCACTCACCCTCTGAGGTATCTGTGCTCCTCTCATTCTGGCCTCTTGAACATCCCTGATTTTAATTACTGCGCCATTGGTGGCTGTGCCTCAGTGTGAAACCCTGAAATTCCCTCCCTAAACCTCTCCACCCCCTCCAGCTCTCTCTCCTGATTTAAGATGCTTGTTAAAATCTGCCTCTCCAATCAAGATTTTGTCCATTTACCTTAATATCTCCCTCTGTGTCTCTGTGTCAATTTTTTTCTTTATGAAACTCCTGTGAAGAACTTTGGAACATTTTATTACATTAAACGTGTTTTATAAATACAAGTTGTTTCTGTTTCAGTTTGATGCACAGTAAGATTCCACAAACAGCAATCAGACTAACTGATTAATCCAGTTTTTTTTTTGGTGGTGTTAGTTAAAGCACGAATGTTGGTCCCACTGCACCAGGAGAACTCCCCTGTGGACAGGATGTGGAGTTGTTGAGCTCTCCTGAGCTGAGAGTGGAGCTGATTGAGCTGTTGGGGCTGTAGTGTACCTTGAAGAACCGCTGTCTTTTACCTACATCTAACCCATTAGAAATCCATGAAGTTTATGGATTCAAACAAAACAATAAATTATTCTCTCTTCATCAGTTCCATCGTGAGTGAAACAGGTGTAAACAAAATATCATTTTTTTCCCTTATTACTGTGGGATACTGCGAAGCAGGTTTGTGCAGACTGTGTGTAGGTTGTGTGTGTGTGTGACTAATTTAAGTAGAGTGACGACAGTCAGACTGCAAGGTTTATATCATGAAGCGGATTAGGTGTAAAAGCAGACATTTTTGAAGTGGAGGTGAGTGAGCTAAGATGGGATACCAGTAGATACAGCATGATTAGGAATTTGCATTGGGAGATAAATGAGGAGATGAATTTTTAGCTATTGAATTTTAAAGAGAGAAAAAAGGAAGACTAACAACTGGCAAAGAGCATAAGTAAATAACGCAAAGTTATTAAGTTTATTTCTCCCTAAAGTAGTAGCCATAAAATGAACATGAATGTTTTTAGATTCTGGGAAAGGTAACCTTCAAAATAAAGTTTAAAAACATTGGGTATATGAGGGTTTTGGCCATGTGATCTTGAAGAGTGTGCCATGTGAACACAGTCCTATGAAGGAAGCAACTTCTCACCATCCCAGAGAAGTGTCTGGTTGTTCCAGACAGCAAGGTTTTCTTACAAGACTTGGATTTCCATTGTTGACTGAGAGGAAGAGAGAAGCTTGTGAAATACCTCCCTTATAGCAACAGTGGGTGCCTTGCAGGAATATTAATGGATGTTTTATAGATTAAAAATCTATCAGGACTGTTGCCTGGAAATGGGTGTTTATTTGTGAGTCTAGCTAAGTGGAAATCTTTTGGGAAATGATATAAAATGAAGTTAACTGTGTAACTGTAATCTTATGTGTTTAAGTTTTCTTTTCTTCTGTTAATAAATGTTTTAATTTAATATTTAAAATCCCCAAAAGCGGTAGTGGAATCTTTACTTCTGACTTCAGTACACATACCTTCTCATAATAAATACAAATTGCAAAATTGTTGTGATAGCCTGACCAAGTTTTCCTTTGGGATTTGGTCAGCCTGGCAAATACCACCTACCATATCACAACACAGGGGAAAGCAGCAATATTCTGGCCCCGAACTCTCCAATCACCCGCTGCCAGCAGAGAGCAACAACTGCAGCTTCAATCAGCGGGTTACTGCCCATCCCTGGGACACAAGATACTCCAACCTGGGCCAAACCTCCCAATACACCGAGCACAGGCTCAGGAAAATGCTGTTAGCTTATATCCCTGTCACCAAACCTCCGAGCAGCATTTACAGAATACCCGAGTGAGTGAGTCACACATAAATGTCACACCAACTTTCTCAATCCTTTCACTGCAAAATCCTTTCATTTTATTGAAAATCTTACTGTTGTGAACCTGAATATGAGCACCATGGGATCTGTGTTACTGAGTGACTTGTTTTCCATTGTTTGTCCGTCAGGTTTGCAATTCAATTTGTGTTGGATGTTGATGCGAATCTGATTTCAAAATGAGAACACAAAGCAGATAAAAATTAAACCCAGGAAAAAATCCAGAAGAAAATGGAACACAATGTTTGGAAGGAGGTGCAGCTAAGAAGCAGAAGCTGTGAATGATGTTATTAATGATTGAGTGGAAAGCATTGGACGCTTGGGCATCTGGTGGTCAATTTCCTTCTCAGCTATTTCATTCAGACAGTTATCTCATTGTGATAACATATCTGGATATAACATTTCCGATTGCCTGACTAACTCAGTTGGTTGAGCATAGAAACATGGAAAATAGGAACAGGAGTAGGCCATTCGGCCCTTCAAGCCTGTTCTGCCATTCATTATGATCATGGCTGATCATCCAACATCAATAGCCTGCTCCCGCTTTCTCCCCATATCCTTTGATCCCTTTCGCCCCAAGAGCTATATCTAACTCCTTCTTGAAAACATACAATGTTTTGGCCTCAACTAGTAGCGAATTCCACAGGCTCACCACTCTCTGGGTGAAGAAATTTCTCCTCATCTCAGTCCTAAATTGTCTACCCCATATCCTCAGACTGTGACCCCTGGTTCTGGACTCCCCCACCATCGGGAACATCCTTCCTGCATCTACCCTGTCTAGTCCTGCATGAGTCGTTTCATCTCAGGGTTGTGGGTTTGAGCCCCACATTGGGTGCTCTTTGTTTTTAAACTTTTCTCCTTTTCCAGGTGAACTCCAGCTCTCCATTCTTCCAGCAGTGTCACCCCTCAAAATGAGTCTTTCTCCATCCTGCTTTGTTACTATCACTGATTCAGAAACTGAAGGAGGGCACCATGACCACCCATCCCAGGGTCAGAAACTAGCTGTGCAGCTTTAGGGCCTGAATAAGATCCAACAGGGGGTCCCCTCCTGTGTTCCACTGGACGGCAGCTGGGGTCAGTCTGAGGACCCGAATAAGAGTCACAGGAGCTGGAGAACTGAACCCAGCCAGAGTAGAGGGAGGGAGAAAACTGGGAATGGAGGAAGGAAATGGTGGAGATGGTGCGATGCGTTTGAATTTCAGCTCAGGGAAGACGGAGAGTGTGTGAGATGGGTATTTACAGCTTTGGGGGAACAAGAGAGGAAAAAATGTTCCATAGAAACTAGAACTCTCTGTTCTGAATTTCTATCCTGTACTGACAGTGATGCCCTTTGTAAACTCCATTTGCAGGATATTGGAGGGAGAGGATTTGCAGACAGGAGACTCCAAACAAAAACCTTGGCCCAATTTTACAGCAGGGGATCTCAAACAGAGGGTTGCGATTCCCGGTGAGGTGGGGAGCTGAGGAATTGGGGTTGTGAGCTCCGAGGCAGCAATGGGGGATTTGGAACAGAGACTCAGCCCAGACAGTCCTGCCATCAGGTTCGAGGCTCCAGGACACGTGCGTTTCTTTTCCTGCCAGTGGTCCGGGTGTCGAGAGAATGAGGTTCGAGGCCCCATCACTGACTCCAGCATAAAGGTCAGTGAATAAATGACATCGCATCCCCCATTCTGTCTGTCACAACTCTTCCCCACCCCCTCATGATTCTTAGCCCTTCTCAATGCTTCCCTCCCCCCTCACAACTCTTACACCCCCTGTTCTCCCAATTACCCGGTCTCATTATGGGGTCTGTGATTTGTGTGTGGACAAGGCTTTAGCTGATCATCCAACCTGGAGAGACAAAAGGAAACCTGCCCGATGGGAGATCACACAGTAACTTAGAGAAAGACTTGAGCTCAGGCATAAGACAGGAGAACATCAGTGATAGTTTGGCCTGGTGGACTAGTGGAAGGAAGGGAAGCAGCAGAGACAGCTAATTAGATTGTCTCAATTATTTTTATTCATTCAGGGGATGTGGGCATCACTGGCTAGGCCAGCATTTATTGCCCATCCCTAATTGCCCTTGAGAAGGTAGTGAACTATCTTCTTGAGCCGCTGCAGTCCATGTGGTGTAGGTACACCCACAGCACTGTTAGGGAGGGAGTACCAGGATTTGACCCAGCGTTAGTGAAGGAACGGTGATATATTTCCAAGTCCGGATGTTGTGTGACTTGGAGGGGAACTTGCAGGTGCTGGTGTTCACATGGATCTGCTGCCCTTGTCCTTCCAGATGGTAGTGATCCTGGGTTTGGAAAGTTCTCTGAAAGAAGCACCATGAACTCCTCACACTTGTTGTTGGAGGTGAGGATGGAGGAAGCAGGGGAGAGGGACAGCCCTTCAAAAGGAACTACCTTGTGTTAGAGATGTTAAAAGATTCAACACACAGTATTTAGCACAAAGCTGATTTACTTGACTTTTATACAGAATATTAACACCTATAGCAGGGCTGGAGTATATTAACATCAGCAGAAACAGACCCCAATGCATATGGTTCAGTCCTGGATGTGATTAACAGCAAAATCCAATCATTGGAGTTGCTTGTGAACTCGCTGATGTCTCAGCAGGTGGGATGACCGAGCAAATTCCTTCCCACACTCTGAGCAGGTAAACGGCCTCTCCCCAGTGTGAATTCGCTGGTGTGCAGTGAGGTCAGATGATCACCTGAACCCAGTCATACAATGAGAGCACCTGAACGGTCTCTCATCAGTGTGAACACGTTGATGGAATATCAGTTCCCAGGAACTTTTAAAACCACTTCCCACAGTCTGGACAATTAAAAGGTCTCTCCCCAGTGTGAACCCGCTGGTGCTTCAGCAGGGTGGATGAATGAGTGAATCCCTTCCCACACACGGAGCAGGTGAATGGTCTTTCCCCAGTGTGAACTCGCTGGTGTGCAGTGAGGTGAAATGATCGCTTGAACCCAGTCCCACAGTGAGAGCACCTGAATGATTTCTCGTCAGTATAAACACGTTGATGGGACATCAGATTCCCGGAACTTTTATAACTTGCCGCAGTCTGGGCATTTAAAAGGTCTCTCCCCAGTGTGAACTCGCTGGTGTTTTAGCAGGGTGGATGAATGAGTGAGTGAATCCTGTCCCACACACGGAGCAGGTGAACGGTCTCTCCCCAGTGTGACTGCGCCGATGTGTTTCCAGGTCAGATGGGGATCTGAAACCCTTCCCACAGTCCCCACATTTCCACGGCTTCTCTCTGTTGTAACTGCACTTATGTTTTGACAGGCCAGATGATTGGCTGAAGCTTCATCCACAAACAGAACACGTGTGCGGTTTCTCCCCACTGTGAACAGTGCTTTTTCCTGCCATGTTCAAAATCCAATGATATTCAGTTTATGATAAACTGGGCGACTCCATCAGATCCTGATGTGATGTTTGGTTTCAGTTTCCCAACTGCAAATCCTCCCATTCTCATATTCTGTCAAACTGATTTCAAACAGAAAAAAGGGAGTGAGAGAGAACCCACAAAAACACAAAGGCAGGTTGTGAAATTGAGCTGAATGAATCTGGGAATTTGTGGGGCCGGAACTAGGAAAAAGTGACCATGAAAACTCTGGATTGTCATAAAAACCCACTGGTTCACTCATGTCCTTCAGGGAAGGGCAGCTGCTACACAGTCTGTGCCCACTCAAGATTCTGTCAACAAATTTCAA
Source organism: Cetorhinus maximus (assembly GCF_964194155.1). Lineage (NCBI taxonomy): Eukaryota > Metazoa > Chordata > Chondrichthyes > Lamniformes > Cetorhinidae > Cetorhinus > Cetorhinus maximus. The sequence goes on along the minus strand of NC_135901.1, from coordinate 36,405,499 downwards.
ATAGTGCCTGAACACCAACATCTCGGTCATTTATATCTGTTAAGAAGAGCAGGGTTCCTAACACTGACTCCTGGGGAACTCCACTAGAAACCTTCCTTCAGTCTGAAAAACATCCATTAAACAATGTCACTCAGCCAATTTCATATCCATGTTGCTGCTGTCCCTTTCATTCCAAGAGCTATGACTGCTATTCCAACACCCTCTCCTTATCAATCTTAAGCCCCACAAGTGTCTGAACTACCTCCTCTTTCACCATGTCCTGTGCAGTATCTTCTTGCTTGGTAATGACAGGTGCAAAATATTTATTAAATACCTCATCCAGGCCCACTGTCTCCATGTACAAATTGTCCTTTTGGTCCTCAATCAGCCCTACTCCTCCTTTTACCACCCTGCTACTATCTATAAGCCTACACAAGACATTTTGATTTCCTTCTATATTAGCTGCCAGTCTCTTTCCATACTCACTCTTTGCTTCTCTTATTTGTTTTTTCAATTCCCCTCTGTACCTTCTATATTCAGCCTGGTTCTTGGTTTTTTTATCCACTTGACATGTGTCATTAGCACATTTATTCATCTCCATCTTAATCTCTATCGCTTATATCATCGAGGGAGTTCTGGATTTGTTTGCCCTACCTTTTCCCCTCTGCGGGAATGTCCCTTTACTGTGTCTGAACTATTTCTTCTTTAAAGACAACCAAGTGTTTAGTTACAGTTTTTCCTGACAACCTTTGATTCCAGTTTACCTGAGTAATTCTTAAACCATTGAAGTTGGCTTTCCCCCAGTAAATTATTCCTACTTCTTCCTTAAATCTTTGCCCACACACAGAGCAGATAAACTGTTTACCTCCCAGATTCAAAGTATGATAATATTCAGGTCCTGATGAACCGAGTGACTCTGTCAGGTCTTGATGTGATGTTTGGTTTAAGTTTCCCGTCTGTCAATCTCTGCTTCCAAAAGAAATTTACAAAATCCATCACTGTCAGTCCAAGATTAGAAATTGAGAAGACACAAACATTTCTCTTGGTTTGGGTTTGCTGTCAGTAAATCCTCCCCTTCTAACCCCCTGTAAAAGGAGTTTCCAAAATCCATCCCCGTCAGTTCAGGATAGAAATGCTACCTGGACCAGGATGACAGGGCATGCGCCCTGCTGCACATTGGCCTATAAATATGGCGGCCGCGCATGCGCACTGGCGCTACTGGCCCCAATAAAGATGGCGGCTGTTAACTCGGAACTGTCTCCGAGGGAAGTCGCGGCCGTACCTGCCATCGTCCCGTCCGGTACAACCACGTGGTCTGTAGCTTCATTTCGCGGTTTCAGGCCTCCACTGGGTATTTATGAAGCCTCCCCGCCCACTCCGCCGCCTCCATCCTCTCCACTCACCGGCTCCATTCACTCGCCTGTTTTCGCCATTTCTCGGCCCCTTCGAACAGCAACAAGTAAAAACTTTACTGCGCATGCGCCCTTCAGATACCGCACTGCGCATGTTCCAGTCACTATCCGGGACTGCGCCTGCGCTTGAGGTCCTATAGTGAAGATAGAGCACATTCTGGCCCCCATTGCATGCTGGGTAAAGCCGCAGCCATTGAATGCCCATTTTGATTCATAGAATATTATGTGTTGCAATCCAGTGACGATTGGAGGCACAGGGCCTAGACTATCACCAAACACATCTTCCCTTCACCCCCCCCCGCCTGGCGGCATTCTGCAGGGATCGTTCCCTCCGGGACACCCTGGTCCACTCCTCCATCACCCCCTACACCTCAACCCCTCCCACAGCATCTTCCCATGCAACCGCAGAAGGTGCAACACCTGCCCCTTTACTTCCCCTCCCCTCACCGTCCAAGGGCCCAAACACTCCTTTCAAGTGAAGCAGCATTTCACTTGCACTTCCCTCAACTTAGTCTTCTGCATTCGTTGCTCCCAATGCGGTTTCCTCTACATTGGAGAGACCAAACGCAGACTGGGTGACCGCTTTGCAGAACACCTTCGGTCTGTCCGCAAGCATGACCCAGACCTCCCTGTTGCTTGCCATTTCAACACTCCACCCTGCTCTCATGCCCACATGTCCGTCCTTGGCTTGCTTCATTGTTCCAGTGAAGCTCAACGCAAACTGGAGGAACAGCACCTCGTCTTCTGACTAGGCACTTTACAGCCTTCCGGACTGAATATTGAGTTCAACAATTTTAGATCATGAACTCTCTCCTTCATCCCCACCCCCTGTCCGATTTTCCCCCTCCTTTTTGTTTTTTCCAATAATTTATGTAGATTTTTCTTTTCCCACCTATTTCCATTCTTTTTAAATATATTTCCATCCATTGTTTTATCTCTACCTTTTAACCTTTTTCGATTCCCCCACCCCCACTAGGGCTATCTGTACCTTGCTCGTCTTGCTTTAATTAGCACATTCCTTTAGATAATATCACCTTTTGTCTGTGACATATTTTGGTTATCTCCACCTATCACTGGCCCTCTATCCAACTCTTCTTGTCCCACCCGCACCCCCCCCCCGCCCTCCCCCCTTTTAACCATCTTACATTTCACCTCTTTTCTATTTTTCCTTAGTTCTGTTGAAGAGTCATACGGACTCGAAACATTAACTGTGCTCCTCTCCGCAGATGCGGCCAGACCTGCTGAGTTTTTCCAGGTATTTTTGTTTTTGTGTTATATAAAATTGTTACGTCGATTCAAATATCAATCAGGCCCTCCATCATAGTTCTGTTCTAGGTATAAGTAACAACAGAACAAACATCTACAGTTAGATGTCAACTCATTTAAACTCCGTCTTGTCAGTAAGAATGTAGCAATTGTGGATCAAATCCCTGGAACTTTTAAATTGGAGTGTTAACAGGTGGGCAAAATGAGTAACTCCCTTTGAACACATGAAGTATCTGAATAGCCCTCTCTCTGATGTGGCTATGCTGTCCTGTCAGTAAATGGGACGACTGAGTGAATCCCTTTCCACATTGAGCTGGTGAACGATCTTCTCATTGTGTGATTTTACCCATGAGTTTCCAACGCACACTGGATCTCAAACCCTTCTGAAAATGAGCTCTACATTCTCAACCATCCACAGTTAGAGAAAATCGGGCATTGTAAATCTGAAAAAGTAACAGAAAATGCTAGAATTTCCAACAGATTTTGTGGCGTGTGTGGAAAGCTAAACATAGTTTACATTTCAGGACTATGATTTTCCATCAGAATTGCACTGCATCAGTGCACAGATCTGAAAACTTAACTCAGTTCCTCAATCCACAGATGCTCCTTGATGTGCTGAGTATTTCCAGCACTTCCTGCTTTATCTCTGGTTAAAGCAGTTGTTCCCGATTTGTACAACAGATTTATTATTTACATACAAACATAAAAACATGTGAATGAGGAACAGGAGGAGGCCATTCGGCCCCTCGATTCCGTTCAACAAGATCAAGCTGAATTATTGGAACCTCAACTCCACATTCCCACCTACTCACTTTCACCACCTCGCTTATTAAGAATCTATCTGCCTCTGCCTTAAAGATTTTCAAAGATTCTGCTTCCACCATCTTTTGAGGCAGAGAGTTACAAACACTCATGACCCACTGAGAGAGAAAAAAAACCTCATCATCTCTGTCTTTCTTCTCATCCATCCACAAGTGGACACATCTTCGTCTCGTTCAGGTCATCCCTCACTCTTATTACCGAGGCAAAACCTTTTCAACCAGTTCAATCTTTTGTGATTGATATAGCTTTTCATTTCTGGCATAATTCCAGTCAATCTTATTAGCACCTTCCCCAGTGCTTCGTGATCCATCTTATAATATGAAGACAGCTAATCTGAGCATCAACATCACTATTGTCCCATATTCCCGTTAGTTGGGAGGATCAGAATCGCATTGGGAGAGGGGACTGCGGTTTCGAGCTGTTATTCACCATCCTCTATTTCAGCCATTCTCCCATTAGCTGAAAATAATATGAGATGAAATGACCAGATCCAAGGAGCCGCTCTGTAACATTATGAATCATCTACAAAGTTGTCTCTCACCTTGACAGTGCAACAGAGCGCAGTTTTCATTCTAAATCCGCCAATGATACCATTAAGAATACCTGTCAGAGAATGACTAGATTTCAGCACGGGGCCAGTGGAAAGCTCAGTTAACATGATTACCAAGCAGTGAGGAGATGAATTTGCAATTCATGTGCACCTTGTTTGTACATTTTCCAGTTTAAAAAAAAATTCATTTGTGGGACGTGGGTGTCAATGACGAAACCAGCATTTATTGCCTATCCCTAATTGCCACTGAGCTGCTGGTGGGGAGCCGCCTTCTTGAACCACTACTGTCTCTGCTGTGTAGGTACACCCACAGTCCCGTTAGGATTTTGACCCAGCAAGAGTGAAGGGATGGCGATATATTTCCAATTCAGGGTGGTGAGAGGCTTGAAGGGGAACTTCCAGGTCGTGGTGCTCCCATATTTCTGCTGCCCTTGTCCTTCTAGATGTTAGCGGTTGTGGGTTTGGAAGGTGCTGGTTAAGGAGCCTTGGTGAGTTGCTGCAGTGCATCTTGTAGATGGTACACAGGGCTGCCACTGTTCGTCGGTGGTGGAGGGAGTGAATGTTTGTGGATGTGGTGCCAATCAAGCAGGCTGCTTTGTTCTGGATGGTGACAAGCTTCTTGAGTGTTGTTGGAGCTGCACTCATCCAGGTAAGTGAAGAATACTCCATCACACTCCTGACTTGTGCATGTAGGTGGTGCACAGGCTTTGGGGAGTTAGAAGGTGAGTTACTCATCGGATGATTCCTAGCCATTGACCTGCTCTTATAGCCACAGTATTTATATGGTGAGTCTAATTCAGTCCCTGGTCGATGGTAACCCCCTGGATGTCGATAGTGTGGGATTCAGTGATAGTAATGGCATTGAACATCAGGGGGCGATGGTTAGATACTCTCTTGTTGGAGATGGTCATTGCCTGGCACTTGTGTGGCGCAAATGTTAATTGCGAATTGTCCAGGTCTTGTTGCATTCGGGTATGGAAAGCTTCAGGATCTGAGGAGTCATGAATAGTGCTGAACATTGTGCAATCATCAATGAACATCCCCACTTCTGACCTTATGTTGGAAGGAAGGTATTTGATGAAGCATCTGAAGATGGTTGAACCGAGGACACTATGCTGAGGAATTCCTGCGGTGGTGTCATGCACTGAGATGACTGACCTCCAACAACCAGAACCACCTTCCTTTGTGCTAGGTATGACTCCAACCAGCAAAGAGTTTTCCCCTGATGCCCATTGACCCCAGTTTTGCTCAGTCTCCTTGATGCCACACACAGTCAAAGACTCCCTTGATGTCAAGGGCAGTCACTCTCATTGCACCCCTGGAGTTTAGCTGTTTTGTCCATGTTTGAACCAAAGCTGACATGAGGTCAGAAGCTGCGTGACCCTTGCAGAACCCAAACTGAGCATCAGTGTGCAGGTTATTGCGAAGCAAATGCCGCTTGATAGCATTGTTGATAACCCCTTCCATCAGTTTACTGATGACAGGGAGTAGATTGATGGGGTGGTAATTGGCCGGGTTGGATTAATAGTTGCATTAAGTCTGTCAATTTCCATCTTGAATCTCAAAATGAAGAGCGATAGACTCAGTGTCTAGATATTTGGACACTAAGGGAATCAATGGGTATGGGGATTGGACGGGGAAGTGGAGTTGAGGTGGAAGATCATTTAATGGTGGAGCAGGCTCAACGGGGTGTATGGTCTACACCTGCTCCTATTCCTTGTGTTCTTATGAAATCACTGTGTCTCATTTCCATGAAAGCCCAACAGATGCAGCACCCACCCCTTCACTTCTGCCGCATGTTCCAGGGCCCCAGACAGACTGTCCAGGTGACACAGTGATATACTTGTACTTATTTGCATTTTGTATTGTGTATTCACTGTTCACGATGTGATCTCCTCTCTGCTGAAGAAACTAAATCCCGATTGGGTGACTGCTCTTGTGGACCATCAGCAGTCTGCAAGTGTGGTCCAGATCTTCTGCTTATTTACCTGTTTATTTCTCCACTGCACTCCAGCTCTGACCTCTCTGTCCTCGTCCTGCTGCACTGTTCAAACGAAGATTCAGGGAAGCTCGAGAAACAGTGGCTCATGCTTCGGCTTGGCTCTTTACAACGTTCCAGACTCAACATTCACTTGAATAATTTTTGATCCTATTTTTTTCAGACAGTAGGTGCTGGTACATGTTCTGCTGTTACCATTTATATCTCCTCTGCACCTGTCTTCTGCTTCTTCACTTACCCATCAGTTTATTTGCTTATCTAATCATCACCCAATGTGTCCTCGCACCATCATCCCCTTTGTCATTTAATCACTGCAGCCTTCCATCCTATCACAAGACTGTTTGTTCTTTCCTCCTCTCCTGTCTCTTTTCCCCGACTCTGGACTTTTTTGTAATCTATTAAATCTCTAAATTCTTCCAGTTTGGATAAAAGGTCACCGACCTGAAACATTCACTCTGGTTCCTTCTCCACAGAAGCTGTTTGACCTGCTGAGAGTTTACAACATTTTCTGTTTTGAGCTCGGATTTCCAGCATCTGCAGTATCTTGTTTCTGGGTCACCGTGGATCAGTTTTCTCTGATTTATCGTTCTCCGTTCAAAGGTGAAGAAGGAGTTTTTAAGGAATGAGACAATAACTGTCCCCCTGTTCGACATGAAACTAAACTCACTGTTAATTCCTCCTCAGTAACAATTATAAACACAAAGCTTCCAGCCGGGATTGAACCGGGGACTTTCTCATGTAAAGTAAAGGTGATAATCAGTGCACTAGGGAAATGAATGTGAATCCCCCCCGGACAGAGGGGAACTGACCATCCATCTCTAGCTCTAATTCCCAAACAGAAAATGCTGCCAAGAATCAGCAAGTCAGGCTGAGTCTGTGGCCGCTCTCACCATCTGAAACCGTCACAATGCCCGGCTGATTGACGGCAGCTCCGAACCAATAGGAAGCAGGGGGCGTGACTGGAGGACAGCGCGGGAGGTGCTGATCCTCCAACCAATCGGAATGAATGAGGGGCGGGGCCGGGCTGGGAGTGAAGCATGCGCAGTGTGAATAATGTCGATGGAGAGACTCGGATCCGGAATCGGTAAGGAAGTGAATGGCGGGTCGGAGGGAGCGATGGATCCAGCGGGCGGGGCGGCTTCGTAAACATGTTGTGCAATCCGCAAACCCGGAAAAAGAACTTCCCGGTCCCCGGGGGACCGTCTCCCCGTTTGCACCGAGCGAGGCCGCAGCTCTTATTTCTTTCTTTATTGCACAACGCAAAAAACCCAAGTCTATCCAACCTCTCTTCATAACTTCAATGTTTCATCCCAGGTAACATCCTGGTGAATCTCCTCTGCACCCCCTCCAGTGCAATCACATCCTTCCTATAATGTGGCGACCAGAAATGCACACAGTACTCCAGCTGTGGCTTCACCAAGGTTCTATACAACTCCAACATGACCTCCCTACTTTTGTAATCTATGTCTCGCTTTATAAAGGCAAGTGTCCCATATGCCTTTTTCACCACCCCACTAACATGCCCCTCCGCCTTCAGAGATCTATGGACACACGCCAAGGTCCCTTTGTTTCTCCTTCAAGTGTCTTAAAGGGGAAAATGTGGTAGGGAGAGAATCTCAGAGCTTGGGGACAAGGGAACTGAAGGCACAGTCACTAATGGTGGAGCGATTAAAATAGGGAATGTACAAGGCCAGAATTAGAACATTGCAGTTATCTCAGAGGGTTGTGGGGCCGGAGGAGATTACAGAGATAGGGAGGGGTGAGGCCATGGAGGGATTCGAAAACAAGGATGAGAATTTTAAAATCAAGCTGTTGCTTGACTGGGAGCCAAGGCAGGTCAGGAAGCAGAGGGGTGTTAGGGGAATGGGCCTCACTGCGAGTGAAGACATGGACAGAAGATCTTTGGATGGCTTCAACATTACGGAGGGTAACGTGGGCGACCAGCGCTGAGTGTGTTGGAATAGTCGAGTCTGGAGGTAACAACAGCAGTGATGATGGCTTAATCTCAGACTGTTCCCAGGGAGGGGGATGGAGTGGGTATCTGGGAAATGGCGATTGGAGCAGGGACTGAAAACAGTGACTTCAATCTTCTCAGTGTTTAATTGGAGTTAATTAGTCACCAGGAAGAGAAGCAGGAACCAGAATGGGCCATGAGACTGATCCCAGGTTTAACTTAGTGAGGGAGAGAAGGAAGGAAGGAAATCCTCGTTGGTTTGGATAAACCACCTTCACAATCACTCATTAAATCTCCGCACAGTAAGTTTTGGACCCTATTTTGTATGGTCGGTCAGGGGGTTTCAGATTAAAGATTTGTCACGAGTAATGACTGAAGTGAATGATCAAACATATTGTCATCTCCAGTTGTAGAAATCTGTTAAAAAGATACAGAAATAATTGTCCAAAACTCTGTTTGGATTTCAGCACAGGGAGGAGGGAGAGTGTGTGGGATGGGGATTTGCAGCTTTGGGGGAACAAGAGTTGAAGAAATGTTCCACTGAAACTAGAATTGTCTGTTTTGAATTTCTATCCTGTTCTTACAGTGATGACTTTTGTAAACTCCTCTTTCAGAGAATTAGAAGGGGAGGCCTTGTAGATGGGAAACTCAAACCAAACATCACATCAAGATCTGACACAGTCACTCAATTTATAAGACCTGAATATCATCGAGCTTTTGAATGTGGAAGGAGAAATGTTTGTCTGTTCTATTCGTGGGAAAAGATTTCAAACATCAGTGTGACTGGAAAAGCACCGAGACACAGACGCACACAGTGTTCCACTGAACTGACTGTGGAAAGAGCTTTAACCAGTTACACAGCCTGAAAATAACATCACACCATTCACAGTGGGGGAGATTGTACACATGTTCTCTGTGTGGACAAGACTTCAACTGAGCATCCAACCTGCAGAGCCACAGGGACACCCGCACCATGGAGAAACCGTGGAAATGTGAGGACTGTGGGAAGGGATTCAATTACCCATCCCATCTGGAAAACCATCGAAGCCGTCACACTGGGGAGAGACTGTTCACCTGCTCCATGTGGGGGAAGGGATTCACTCAGTTATCCAACCTGCTAACACACCAACAGTTACACACTGCAGAGAGACCATTCACCTGCTCCAAGTGTGGGAAGGGATACACTCAATTATCCCACCTACTCACACACCAGCGAATTCACAGTGGAGAGAGGCCATTCGCCTGCTTTGTATGTGGGAAAGGATTCACTGGGTCCCCTAATCTGCTGAAGCACCAGCAAGTTCACACTGAGGAGGCGGCATTCAGCTGTACTTCCTGTGGAAAGAGATTCAGGTCTTCATTCAACCTCAGTGTACACCAACAAGTTCACACTGGAGAGAGGCCGTTCACCTGCTCTGAGTGTTGGAAGGGATTCACGCAGTTGTCTAACCTGCTGACACACCAGCGAGTTCACACTGGGGAGAGACCATTCAGCTGCTCTGAGTGTGAGAAGAAATTCACTCAGTTATCCACACTGCTGACACACCAGCGAGTTCACTCTGCAGAGAGACAGTTCACCTGCTCTGTATGTGGGAAAGGATTCACTGGGTCCACTGTCCAGCTGAAGCACCAGCGAATTCACACTGAGGAGAGGCCGTTCAGCTGTACTTTCTGTGGAAAGAGATTCAGGTCTTCATCCAACCTCAAAGTGCGCCAACGAGTTCACACTGGAGAGAGGAGGTTCACCTGCTCCAACTGTGGGAAAGGATTCACTTGGTCATCCAGCCTGCTGACACACCAGCGAATTCACAGTGAGGAGAGGCCGTTCAGCTGTACTTTCTGTGGAAAGAGATTCAGGTCTTCATCCAACTACAAAGTACACCAGCGAATTCACAGTGGAGAGAGGCCATTCACCTGCTCTGACTGTGGGCAGGGATTCACTCAGTTATCCCACCTGCTGAAACACCAGTGAGTTCATAAGTGACTGCAGGGATTGGATTCTGCTGTTAATCACATCCAGGATGAAAAGTCTGACAATATTAGGCTTTTTTCTGCTGACGTTTACAATCCCTGTAACTGGGCTGGAGTTTAATATTCTGGATCTATAGCTGATTGTGTTCTCGGGGCTGCAATGTCCCTTTAAAAACCGCTGTCTCTGATCTTTCCCCATAATTCAGGAACTCTCATCAGAAATTAGTTTATAACAAGATTCTGAACTTTCACTTCAATCCCAAATTGATCTTTGGTACGAACTCTACAGTTCAGTGTCTGAGAGGTTCCACTGATTAACATCTCCAATTAGAAAGTGCTGATTAATCCTTGCTGACAATTCTTACTGACTTGCACATTACTCACAGTGACACCTCCATTATCCACCAGAAAGAAGGGGAATGGGAATTGGTGGAGAATCGAGAGTTCCCAAATGTTACCCCTCCCGCCTGATACAGAAATCCCCTCGGCATGGGAATGGAGACAAGTTCAATCCAAGTAATGGACTGTAAGTAATCATTGTCTAATAACCCTATAAAAAGGTTAAAACAGGCTCTCGAGAGCAAAGAGATTTTGAAGCGATCCGTATTGGCTTCAGCCCAACACCCACACTCCCCACATCAGTTAACCATTCAGAAGAGACTGCCACCACCAGCTACGGAGACCAGCACTCACTATGTGTCCTCCGGGACCAGTAATCCATTCTAACCTGTCATGGGTCATATGTTTCTCGTGTCTATTTAGCTTCTGCATCATATTTAAACTGTCGCTTCTCAATAAACTACTTTAAAATCACTTCTGCGCTCAAACCCCTTTTCAGGTAATCTGTGACTCCCGAACCTAAATCTTACAAGTGGTGTTAGGAGTGGGATCGGAGTGATCGAGACCATAGGCTTGAGAAGCAACACACTTACTTAAATGCGAATGGAGAAGTTCCTAAGTGAAGCCAGGAGTATAAAATGGCATTGAAACATCACAGGGAGCGACTGATAGTCTGATAGAGAAAACAGGCGGGCCAGGGATGAGAGATACCCTGGGGATTGGTGAAGAGTGACCGGGATTACGAGTATATCCTTGATAGGGTTTGTAAAGAGGGTTAGAAAGGACAAAATAAGTTGAAAAAGGTCCAGAATGAGTTTGAAAATATCCACAAGGTGGATGCAGGTGAACAGAGAGCTGGAGAATCTTTAAAGTCCGTGCATGAACCTTTGTTTGAATCAGATGTATTTACGACATGCCAATAATTTAGATTGTGTGAGATGATTGACAGGTGGGGAGGATGAATCTGAGATGATAATTATGACATTTTCGTGGAAAAGTTTTGACATTTATTCTTGGTGGCTGCTGAATGGTTTGTCTTGCTGATTCTGATCGTTCTAGTAGCTTTCGTATGTTATCTACAGTTTGTCATCAAGAAATTAGGAAAACAAGCTCATTGCTTTGAAATAGTGAGGTTAGTCAGAAATCAGTTGTGAGAAGTCAATAAGGATATTCCATTCTCATGGTGAGGAGATCTGTGAGAAATCACTGTCTAATAACCTTATAAAATCTGCAGAAATGTATTGAACATTATTGCAATTACCCTCTCACTCTCTGTCTCTCACTCTCTGTCTGTCTCTCTCATGAAGAAAGCTTCCTGGGTTGAGAAACACAGGACAGTGAGGCCTGTTTTTCTGCCAAGGAGATGTCTCTGGCACAGACCCTGAAACCAGACAAGCTTGTTCGGGTGAGGGGATCTCATGACCCATACGTAAATCAACTGTCTGAGTAAAGGGTAAACAGGATGTCCCAGCAAGTGATGAGCCACAAAAGACTTCATGAACTACCATTGGAAATGGGAGGGGTTATCTTGAATATCTGTCCCTTGCTAATGGACAATTGGATAAGTTATTGACATGAGACCCCCAGAAATGAGATATATAAACTGGCTTTTGAGAGAGAAAATAACGTCAGACAGTGAAGAGCTTCTTGAAGTGATCCCTCATTCCATCCACAGATGCTCCTCTTCACTGGAAATGTGAGAGACAAGATTGTAGATGTGGCCTAATGTACAATGAATGATGAGTTTAATAGTGGAAAGTTCTACTCAAGCCCCTGAACCAACAGACAGAGAGTCTGTTGCCGTGGTCACTGAGTGCGCTCTGCACATGTGCGAACCCCGAACTAGTGCAGAGCGATCAGTCCAAATCACTTTGGAAAGTTACTTGTGGATCTGCTTCCACCAGTCATTCAGACAATGTGTTCCAGATCATCAGAACTCACTGAGTAAAATAATCTCTCCTCATCTCCATCCTAGATTCTTTGCCAATTATTTTAAAGCTGTGTTCTGTGGTTACCAACCATCCTGCCTATGAAAACAATTTCTCCCTGTGTAGATGAAAACTCCTGAAAAATCTCTGCATCTCTATTAAAGCACCCCTTAACCTTCTCTGCTCTAAAGAGAACAATCCCAGCTTCTCCAGTCTGTCAATAGAACTGAAACCCCTTATCCCTGATACTTTTCTGGGACATTTTCCCCACACCCTCTCCAAGGCCTCGACATCTTTCCTAAAGTGTGGTGCTCAAAATTGAACATAATACTTCAGCTGAGGGATAATCAGTGACTTATAAAGATTTAGGATAACCGCCTTGCTTTTGTATTCCTTGTCTCCATTAATAAACCGAGGACCCCATTAGCTTTTTATTAAACAGCTTGGTCACACTTTTCCTACACTCTGTTTAAAAGTGTACCATTTGGTTTATTCTGCCTCTCCTCATTCTTAGTTTCAAAATACATCATTGACTGTGAATCACTTTGGGATGTTCTGAGGATGTGAAAGATGATAAATAAACACAACTTTCTGTCTCTTCTACAGCTGATTTGAAGTTGCAGATTTTACTTCAAAGATTAAATTGGAATTGATATTCAAAGTTAATTATTGTACTGCAGAAATAACTTCAGCTGAGAGTCAGTGAATTAAGAGGAAAGATCCCAGACAGCGGTTCTTTAAGGTACACTGCAGGCCCGACAGCTCTATCAGCTCCACTCTCAGCTCAGGAGAGCTCAACAACTCTACATCCTGTCCACAGGGGAGTTCTCCTGGTGCAGTGGGACCAACATTCGTGTTTTAACTAACAGCACCAAAAAAACACAGATTAATCAGTTACTTGTAATGATTGTTGTTTGTGGAATCTTACTTTGTGCATCTGGCTGTCATGAAACAGAAGCAACTTGTCTTTATATAACATGTTTAATCTAATAAAACATCCCAAGGTGCTTCAGAGGAGTTTTGTAAAGAAAAATTTGACACCATGTCACAGAGGGAAATATTAGGGTAAATGGACAAAACCTTGATTGGCGAGGCAGATTTTAACCAGCATCTTAAATCAGGGGAGAGAGCTGGAGGGGGTGGAGAGGTTTAGGGAGGGAATTTCAGGGTTTCACACCGAGGCACAGGCTCCAATGGTGCAGTCATTAAAATCAGGGATGTTCAAGAGGACAGAATGAGAGGAGTACGGATATCTCAGAGGGTGAGTGACTGGAGGTTACAGAGATCGGGAGGGACAAGACCATGGAGGGATTTGTAAACAAGGATGTGAATTTTAAACTGGAGGCACTGCTGGATCAGGAGCCAGTGTAGGTCAGTGAGCACAGGGCTGATTGGTGAACAGGACTTGGCCTGATAAAGCTCATGGACAGCAGAGTTTTGGATGATCTCATGTTTCCGTGGGGACGGGGTGAATGTGAGGGGCCGGCCAGGAATGTATTGGAATTGTCAAGTCTAAAGGTAACACGGACATGGATGAGGGTTTGAGCAGCAGATGAGCTGGGGTCAGGTGGGGACATGTGATGTCTTGGAGATTGAAATCCTTGGGGGACACCAAGTCAAGGACTGTGCAGAGGAAAGTGAGTTTGGAGATGGGGTGGAATTTTAGGGTGGTTGGGTCAAGTGTTTTTTCAGGTGATAACAGTGGATTTAAAGGTGAGAGGGACAGTACTAGAAGAAAGAGAGAGAGAGAGAGCCATTAACAATATCAGCTGAGATAGGGAAGCTGGGTGATCAGTAGTTTAATGAGAATGGGGTCAATACAGCAGAAGACAAGATGAGCACTGAGAGGATGTGAGGGGAGAGAAACTGGGGAAAAATATGAGTTCAGGTCTCTGACAAGGGGAACTTTAGAGACAGTTTGGCCCGTTGGGCTAGTGGAAGGGAGGGAAGCAGCAGAGGCAGCTGATCGGATTGTCTCAATCTTATTGACAAAGAAGCTCCATGAGCTCCTCACACTTGTTGGAGGTGAGGATGGAGGAGACGGGAGAGAGAGAGTCTTTCAAAAGGAACTGATTTGTGTTAAAGATATTAAAAATGTTCAACATACTGTGTGTTTAATACAAAGCTGATTTATTTAATTTCATCCAGAATATTTAGTACCTCCAACATGGTTGGAGCTTTTCAACATCGGCAAAAACAGACTCCGATTAAATTTGTTCAGTCCTGGATGTGATCAACAAAAAAATCCAATCACTGTAGTTACTTGTGAACTCGCTGGTGTGTTGGCAGGTGGGATGACTGAGTGAATCCCTTCCCACACTCAGAGCAGGTAAATGGTCTCTCCCCAGTGTGAATTTGATGGTGTCTAAAAAGGGTGGATGAATCAATGAACCCCTTCCCACACTCTGAGCAGGTATACGGTCTCTCCCCTGTGTGTACTCGGTGGTGTGTCAACAGGTGGCATAACTGAGTGAATCCCTTTCTACACTCGGAGCAGGAGAACAGCCTTTCCCCAGCGTGAATGCGTTTGTGTACAGTGAGGTGAGGTGAGTGCCTGAATCCGGTCCCACAGTGAGAGCACCTGAACAGTCTCTCGTCAGTGTGAACACGTTGATGGGACATCAGTTCCCCAGAACTTTTAAAGCACTTCCCGCAATCCGAACATTTAAAATGCCTCTCATCAGTATTGAATCGCTGGTGTCTCAGCAGGTTGGATAACTGAGTGAATCCCTGCCCACATACAGAGCAGGTGAATGGCCTCTCCCCAGTGTGAACTCGCTGGTGTCTCAGCAGGTTGGATGACTGAGTGAATCTCTTTCCACACTCGGGGCAGGTGAACGGTCTCTTCCCAGTGTGAACTCGCTGATGAGTTTCCAGCTGAGATGGGGAATTGAATCCCTTCCCACAGTCCTCACATTTCCACAGTTTCTACTCTGTAAACACTGCTTTTTCCTTCCATTATCGAGCTTGATGGATCGAGTGACTCTGTCAGATCCTGATGTGATGTTTGGTTTGAGTTTCCCGACTAAATCCTCCCCTTCTCATACCCTGTGAAATTGATTTAAAACATAAAAATGGAGTGAGAGAGAACCCACAAAAGCACAAAGGCAGGTTGTGAAATTGAGCTGAATGAATCTGGGAATTTGTGGGGCCGGCACTAGGAAAAAGTGACCATGAAAACTGCTGGATTGTCATAAAAACCCAACTGGTTCACTAATGTCCTTCAGAGAAGGGAACCTGCCACCCAGTCTGGGCCTACACAAGACTCTGGCCTCTGTGGGAGAAGCGCGAGAGTGAGAGGAAGGGTGAGAGAGAAGCGAAGTAGAGAGAATATCTTGACATATACAAATAGAACAGAAATACATCAGGTTCTTGCAAACCATCAACCTCCACCACCTTAGAGGACCAGGGTAGCAGGTGTGTGTGAACACCATTACCTCAAAGTTCTCTTCAAAGCTACACACCATCCAATACTGGGTGACCAGAAATTTCCTTCATTTAAATATTGGGAAGACTGAAGCCATTGTCTTCAGTCCCCACTACAAACTCCACTCCCCAGACACCAACTCCATCTCTTTCCCTGACAACTGTCTGAGATTGAACCAGACTGTTTGCAACCATGGTGAAATATTTCACCCCAAGATGAGCTTCTAACCACATATCCACATCATCACCAAAACCACCATTACCTTCTCAAAGGGTAACAAGAGATGGGCAGTTTATATAATAGACTTGCTACCAATGCCCACACACCCCGAATTAAAAGCCTGTACAGAAATATTTGTTTTAAAACAATTCACTTTTTAGAAGAACATAAGAAATAGGAGCGCAATGCTGCACCATTTAATAATCTTCTACTTCAACACCATTTCCCCACACTATCCCCAAATTAGTTAACCTTCTGTAACTATTCTCACATCCTCTGAGATTTGTAGATAACTTTTATTTCTCTACTTTCTCTCATTGTCTATCCTTTGTCATTATAGCTTCACTCATTGATCACTTCCTGTTTCCCCCTCAATTTTACATATCATTCATTTGCGTTCTTTCAGTATTCTCTCTCTCTCAGAATCTGTGGGTTTGAGAGTCCAGTGTCAGCAACTTTAATACCTCATTAAGAAGCATAAGCTGAGCAGATTCTCTGTTCTCTACTGTATCGTATATTGATCCATAAATCTGAGTAAACATGCAAGTCCCGTGTGTCCAGAGTCACTTACACGAGGTCAGCCCACGGGATGGAACCTCGGGTGCCCTGAGCTTGAACTCCGGTGTCTCCAGTCCCGATTGCCCCCTTACATCAGTAACCCCTCACTTTTATACCCTGTAGTGATCCAGCTCTGGCCATTGACTCTTCTTTGTCTTCTCTGCTGGGTTTTGGCAGGAAGTGAGGAAAAGACAGCTGGAATTTCTCTAATCTGTGATTTACAAGGACACATTCCCAGGTTCCCAGCAGTTACTTTTCTTCAGGAATTTTCTCACTCTCCATAAACTCCCCTGCCCACTGTTAATTGTATTATTTCTGATAGTTTCACAATTATAGGTATAAACATCACACATTATAATCTGATCTATTCCATTCCTCACTCTGGTTTCAGTTTATATTGTGGTTAATAACAGACAAACTCTGTCCTTTTCCCTGATCTGATTCGAGTTTCCAATGAGCTGATTCTGTGCAATGGAATGTCTTATCAGTGTTGCCATGGTGACCTGTCTGCAGTGAAGAGCTTGTTTGAGTTTCTAACTCAGACTAAACTTCTCTATCCCATAATACACATTATATCAGACATTTTACCTCAATGTCTTTTAGCCATGTTACAAGGGGTTCAGTAACATAAATATTTAAATTTGAAGGACAAGTTTGAAATGCTGTTTGAACCTGTTACTCCACTTTTTATAAAATTAATTTGCAAATCATTGGTTAGGCTGCATTTAGAATATTGAGTCAAATTCTGAGCATCTTACAACAGGAATGATGTCAAGGCCATGGAGAGGGTGCAGGGGAGATTCACAGAGACGATACCATGGATGAGAGGTGACAGCACAAAAGGAGGCCATTTGGCCCATTGTGCCTTTGCCAGCTCTTTGGAAGAGCTTTCTGAATAATCCACTCCCCTGCTGTTTCCCCATGGCCCCGGTCAATGTTTTCCTTCAAGCATTTCTCCAATTCCCTTTTGAAAGTTACCGTTGAATCTGCTACCACCAAACTTTCAGACAGTGTATTCCAGATGATAACAACTGACCGTGGAATGAAATGTTTTCTCATGGTGACCTGTCTGCTGTGAAGCTCCTGTTTGAGTTTCTAACTTAATTCCAACTTCTCTTTCCCATGAGGAAAGACTGGAGAAACTGGGTGTCTTTTCATTTGAACAAAGCAGGATGAGGGGAGATGTGAGCAAGGAGTTCAAAACTGAGTCAAGGACATGGTCCAAAATATTCCAGACACTCCTTGTCCTTCAGGATCGGTGTCCAGGGGAGAAGCTGATGGGTTTATGTCATCATCATTGAGGTGAACAGCTTCTGTCAGAATTAAACACATTCCAGTTAAATACAGCACGGATTAGATACAGAGTAAACTCATCAGCCTGTCCCCCGGATACAGATACTGAGGGACAGGGAGTGGCCGGGACAATGACATTTCTCACTCAGTCAGGTAGAAATTGATCCTGTATCTCTCCCCATTAACCCTGAGCTCCACACGGCTCGAATAGTCCTCCTGTTTCCCTTCCTGTAACAGCACTGAGCTAAAGCCAGCCCATAATGAGCAGGGCTCAGGAACAATGGTTACTAGGCACTGCAGTGATGTCATAAAGCAGCGTCATTCAGCCCAGCTGGTCCTCTCCCTGTCCCTTTAAAGGTGGAAAACTGGTACATCCTGTCTCCAAACACATCTCACCCTGTTCACACTGAGAATCCCAGGGTGGAGAACTGGGACATCCTGTCTCCAAACACATCCCACCCTGTTCACACTGAGAATCCCAGGGTGGAGAACTGGGACATCCTGTCACCAACCACATCCCACCCTGTTCACACTGAGAATCCCAGGGTGGAGAACTGGGACATCCTGTCTCCAAACACACCCCACCCTGTTCACACTGACAATCCTAGTATTTGGGAGGTGACAGCACATTCGAACAGTGTAGGGAGGAGCGGGAGGTTGGAGATGGGGCAGTAGTTGCAAAAACGGTGGGATCAAAGGTTTATTTTTGAGGATGGGGTGATGATGGCAGATTTGAAGCAAAGAACAGCACCTGAAGAGAGAGAACCAGTAACCATGTCTTCAAACATGGGGAAATTGGGTGATCAACATTGTAGTAGGAATAGGGTTGATGGAGCAGGAGGTGGGTCTCATGGACAAGATGAGCATTGGGAGCACATGAGGGGAGATGGGAGAAAGATGTGGGTTCAGGGCTCAGACAAGGGGGAACTTTGTTAGAGACAGTTTGTCCTGGTGGGCTCGTGGAAGGGAGGGAAGCAGCAGAGGCAGCTGATCGGATTGTCTCAATCCTCGTGACAAAGAAGCTCCATGAGCTCCTCACACTTGTTGTTGGAGGTGAGGATGGAGGAGAGAGGGGAGAAGGAGAGCCCTTCAAATGGAACCAACAGAGATGTTTAAAAGATTCAACACACACTGTGTTTGATAAAAAGCTGATTTATTTAACTTCATCCAGAATATTAGGAGTCGATGAACATCAGCAGAAACAGACCCTAAAGAACATGGTTCAGTCTGGATGTGATTAACAGCAAAATCCAATCACTACAGTTACTTGTGAACTCACTGGTGTCTCAGCAGATGGGATGACTGAGTGAACCTCTTCCCACACTGGGAGCAGGTGAACGGCCTCTCCCCAGTGTGAATTCTCAGGTGTACATTGAGATCAGATGATGTCTTGAACCCAGTCTCACAGTTCGAGCACCTGAACGTCCTCTCATCAGTGTGAACATGTTGATGGAACATGAGTTCCCCGGAACTTTTATAGAACTTCCCACAGTCTGGGCATTTAAAAGGCCTCTCATCGGTGTGAACTCACTGGTGTTTCCGCAGGTTGGATGACTGAGTGAATCCTTGACCACATGTGGAGCAGGTGAATGGCCTCTCTCCAGTCTGATTGCGCTGATGCTTTTCCAGGTCAGATGGGTATTTGAATCCCTTCCCACAGTCCCCACATTTCCATGGTTTCTCTCCAGTGTGACTGCATTTATGTTCCATCAGGCCAGAAGATCGGCTGAAGCCTCGTCCACACAGAGAACACGTGTACGGTTTCTCCCCACTGTGAACGGTGCTTTTTCCTTCCATGTTCAAAATCCAATCATATTCAGGTTACGATAAATTGGGCAACTCCGTCAGATCCTGATGTGATGTTAGGTTTCAGTTTCCCGACTGTAAATCCTCCCCTTCTAATCCTCTGTGAAATTGATCTAAAACAGAAAAAGGGAGTGAGAGAGAACCCACAAAAACACAAAGGCAGGTTGTGAAATTGAGCTGAATGAATCTGGTAATTTGTGGGGCCGGCACTAGGAAAAAGTGACCATGAAAACTGCTGGATTGTCATAAAAACCCAACTGGTTCACTAATGTCCTTCAGGGGAGGGAACCTGCCATCCGGTCTGGGCCTACACAAGACTCTGGCCTCTAGGGGAGAAAATAGAGAGAGGGGGAGAGGTGGCAGAGTCGGTCTCCTTGATAACTGTCGGAGACTGAACCAGACTGTTCACAACCATGGTGAAATATTTCACCCCAAGATGAGCTTCCAACCACATATCCACATCATCACCAAGACCGCCTATTTCCACCTCAGTAACATCACCCGACTCCAACCCAGTCTCAGCTCATCTGCTACTGAAACTCTCATCCATTCCTTTGTTATCTCTAGACTTAACTATCCTAACACACTCCCGGCCGGCCTCCCACATTCAACCTCCCTGTAATCCTTAGGTCATCCAAAACTCTGCTGCCCGTGTGCTTACTCGCACCAAGTCTTGTTCATCCATCACCCTTGTGCTCACTGACCTACAAAGACTCCAGGATAAGGAGAACTTAATTTTCAAATTTCTCATCCTTGTTTTCAAATTCCTCCTTGGTCTCTCCCTCCCTATGTCTGTAATCTCCTCCAGCCTCACAACCCTCCCAGATATCTACACTTCTCTAATTCCGGCCTCCTGAGCATTCCCAATTTTAATTCCTCCACCTTTAGTGGCCGTGTCTTCAGCTGCCAAGACCATGAACTCTAGAATTTCCTCCATAAGCCTCTCCACCTCATTTTCCTCCTTTAAGATAATCCTTAAAACTTACCTTTTCAACTACACATTTGTTAATCTGCCCTGATATCTCTATTTGCGGTTCGTTCTCAAATGTTTCTTTATAACATTCCTGTGAAACATCTTGGAACATTCTGTTACACAAAAGGTGCTACAGAATAACAAATTATTGTTAATTTGGACATATATCACTGTTCTTTCATCATTACAGGGTGAATAACCTGTAACTCCTTACCTAACAGCATTGTGGGAGCAACTTCATCACAAGGACTGCAGCAGTTCAAGGTCAAACATCATCTTCTCCACAGGAAACTGGGGATTGACAACATTTTCTGGTCTTGTTACTGAAAGGGCCGGGGAGTGGGACTGGCTGATTTGCTTTTGCAGAGAGCCAGCACAGGCACAACAGGCTGAATGGCCTCCGTCTATATTGCCATCGTTCAATGATTCTGTGACTCAATGAAAAAGGACCAACACTGGAGGCCAGGGACCAACTTCTGTAACCAACACCCACCCTGATACAAACCGGCTCTTAATTGGTCCGTCTGTGTTTCTAGACTCGGTTCTGTGAGCAACGCCTGCAATAAAATAATAGGAAAATACTGCAGCTGCTGGAAATGTGAAATAAAAAGAGCAAATGCTGGAAATACTCAGCAGGTCAGGCAGTATCTGTGGAGTTAACATTTCAGGGTGTGCAGAATGAATTAGGGGGAATAAAAATGGTGCAGAAGTTGATGGTCAAAATAAGCACAGAAGTGGGAGAGAAATGGACTATAGCGCAGGAAAAACAATTCCTGAATGTGAAAGATACTGTGGGAAGATAAAACTGGTAAGACAGCAGCACATGGTCAGGGGATGGACAGCAGTGGAAACTTCATTTAGACACGGTCAGCAGGAGTAACAGTAAAATACTAAACATAATTAACCCAGTATTAGAGACAGAGGAAGTTAGACAATGGCAGAGAGGTAATCAGGGAGGGCAGAGGTGAAACAGAGCAATAGATGGACATGGATTCAGATCATCAGTAAAGGAGTCACACCAGTCCCAGAGCCCTGGAACCACTCACAGAAAACAGAGCGCAACACTAAAAGCTCTAAATTGTAGATGAATGGTGAAAAATACTCAACTCTGAAACTATCTCACTGTTTACAATCTGAAAATCTCCTGCTGGAGCCTGCAGCTGGAAAGATATCAGAAGCTCTGGACTTAGAGAAAAATCTCCCAGTTGAGGAAACACCCAGGGAGCAGGGTGATGTCACCATGTAATTGTCGATGTGTGATTTAAACTAAACAAGAGGGGTGAGGGAGTCAATCTTGGGTGGAGGCAGCAATTCAAGGTGTAGGGTCAAGACAGGAGAGCAATAGAAATATGAGAAATGAGGGTCAGAGAATGGCAGGAAGGGACAGAGAAAAAGCCTGAGAACTGTCAAGACTAAATGCTGCAAATGTAACAAAAAGACAAAACCGAAGGCTCTCTATCTGAATGCGCATAGCATTCATAACAAAGTAAATGAATTGATGACCCACATTGAAGTAAATAAATATGATCTGATAGTAATTATGGAGACATGGTTGCAGGATGACAACGATTGGGTTCTTAATATTGAGGGGTACATGATGCTCAAGAAGAATAGGAAGCTAGGTAAAGGTGGAGGGGTAGCACTGTTAATCAGAGAGGGCATTGGTGCAATAGTTAGAGATGACCTTGCTTCAGATCGGGATGTAGAATCGGTTTGGGTGGAGATGAGGAATAGTTGAGGAAAAAGTCATTTGTGGGAATGGTCTACAGGCCTCCTAACACTAGCCACAGTGTAGGACAAAGTATTCAAGAGAAAATATTGTGTGCTTGTGATAAAGTGACGGCAGTAATCATGAGTGATTCTAATCTGCATATAAACTGGGAAAAATCAGATTGGCAGTAGTAGCCTGGATGAAGAGTTCTTGGAATGCTTTCAAGATAGTTTCTTAGAGCAGCATGTTCAGGAACCAAGCAGAGGGCAGGTTATATTGGACTTGGTATTGTGTAACATGACAGGATTAATTAATGATCTCAGAGTAAAGGCACCCCTAGGTAGCAGCGAGCACAATATGATTGAACTTTACATCCTGCTGCAAAGAGGACATGAGGGGGTTGCCGTTGGATATAGATAGGTTGAGTGAGTGGGAAAAGGTCTGGCAAATGGAGTTTAATGTGGGAAAATGTGAAGTTGTTCACTTTGGCAGGAAGAACAAAAGAACAAAAAAGCAGAATATTACTTAAATTCTGAGGTGCAGTGGGATCTAGGTGTTCTAGTACATGAGACAAAAAAAGTTAGTCTGCAGGTACAGAAAATAATTAAGCAGGCTAATGAAATACTATCCTTTATTACGAGAGAAATTGAACATAAAAGTAAGGATGTTATGCTTCATTTATACAGGGCATTGATGAGACCGCACCTTAAATACTGTGGGCAGTTTCAGTCTCCTTATTTAAGGAAGGGTGTAAATACATTGGAGGTGGTTCAAAGGAGGTTTAGTAAATTGACACCTGGAATGAGTGGGTTGTCTTATGAGGAAAGGTTGGACAGACTGGGCTTGTTTCCACTGGAGTTTAGAAGAGTGAAGGATGATTTGATTGAAGTATGTAAGATCCTGAATGGCCCTGACAAGGTGGACATGGAAAGGATGTTTCCTCTTCTGGGTGAGTCCAGAACTAGGGGGTTCTGTTATAAAATTAGGGGTCACACTTTTAGGACAGAGATGAGGAGATTTTTTTTCCTCTCAGAGGGTTGTGCAACTTTGGTACTCCCTGCCTCAGGTGGGGATGGAGGTGTGGTCATTGAATATTTTAAAGGCAGAGGTAGACAGATTCTTGTTAGGCAAAGGGATCAAAGGTTATCAGTGTTAGATGGGAATTTGGGAATCAAAACACAATAAGATCAGCCAGGGTCTTAATGAATGGCGAAGCAGGGTCAAGGGGCTGAATGGGCTACTCCTGTTCCTATTTCTTATGCTCTTATGATGTCACACACACGAACACAGAACATCTGGGTGTGTGCAAACCAGTGATCACCACACATTATGAAGGATGTGAGGGTTTTTGAAAGGGTGCAGAGGATATTTACCAGAATGGTTCAGGGGATGAGGGGTTTTAATTGCAAGTTCAGGTTGGAGAAACTGGGGTTGTTCTCCTTGCAGCAAAGGAGAGTGAGGGGTAAGAGTAATAGAGATTATGATCAGTTTAGATAAGGGAGATAAAGAAAAACTGTTCCCATTAATTGATTGTGAAAGGTTTATGGGACAGAGGTTTCAGATTTTGGGCAAGAGATACAGGGGGGATGTGAGGAAGAACGTTTTTACACATGGACTGACAGTGACAGGTTTGGGAAACGGTTTGTACAGAGCATTAGAAAACGAGGATCCAGGTCCTGATGAATTGAGTGACTCTGTCAGATCTTAATGTGATGTTTGGCCAGACTTTACCATTTGTGAATTCTACCCTTCTAACCCCCTGTAAAAAGAGTTTCCAAAATCTATCCCTGTCAGTCCAGGATAGAAATGTACAACATTCTCTCCTCCTGCTACCTGGACCAGGATGACTGCGCATGCGCCCTGCTGCACATTGCCCCCTATAAAGATGGCGGCCGTTACCCCGGGCCTGGCGAAGGGAGAAATCCAGACTCTTTCGGCCCGTTCTCTGTAAGCACAAGACCGGTACCTTGTTATTTGGGTCCTGCGGCCTGCACTGTGTCCTTATGAAGCCTCCCTGCCCACTCCGCTGGCTCCATTCCTCCTCACACACCCATTAACTCTGTTAGTTTGTTCCACTCGACATTCACTCGCTCTGAGCAGCTTCAGTCACAGACCAGCACTGCGCATGTTCAAGAAACAGACCGAAATGTGCATGCTCCAACACATACGCAAATGCGCATGCGCCTGTAGTTGTTGTCGTGAGGATCGAGCACATTTCGCTCCCCCTTGAATGCTGGGTAGCCCCGTCGCCATTGAAAGACAGTAGTTTTGAATAGAAAATTATTATTTGTGATCCGATGACGATTGGAGTCACAGGACCAAGATATAACACTATTAAGTATGACAAACAAAGTGTACAGGTCCTCCACCATGCTTCTGTCCCAGGTGTAAATAACAGCAGAACAACCCTATAGTTAGATGTGAACTTACTGGAGTCTCAGCAGGCGGTGTGGACAAGTGATTTTTCTTCCCATACACAGAACTTTTAAACTCTGTATTGTCAGCAAAAATGCAACAATTCAGCCAGTGAACGATCATTTCACAGTGTGGTGTTACCCATAGGTTCCCAGCTCATACTGGGATCTCAACCCCCTCTGCTAACAACTTCTACATTCAGAACCACCTACAGTTATAGAAAAGCAAGTGCTGTAAATCTGAAATAAGAATGGAAAATGTTGGAATTTCTGTGGTAGTTTCTGTGGAGGGAGGAACATAGTCCACATTTCAGGGTTATGGCTTTCCATCAGAATTGCATTACATCATGCACAGGCCTGAAAACTTAACTGTGTCTCAATCTACAGATGCTCCTAAAGTGCTGAGTATTTACAGCACATTCTGCATTATCTCTGGTGAATGAAATTGCTCCTGATTTACACTTTAGATTTATTAGTGACTAACTTATAATTATTCTCATCCATTCACAAATGGAAACATCCTCCACTTGTCTACCCTGTCAAACCATTTGATTATCTTAAAGGACTCGGTCAGGTTATTCCTCATTCTCTTTTCCAGGCAAAACTTTTTCAACCTGTTCAATCTTTGTTGATTGATAGAACTTTCAAATTCTGGCATCATTCCAGTAAATCTTTTTTTCACCTTCTCCAGTGCTTCTCGCTCCTTTCTATAATATGGAGGCAGAGCTAATCTGAGCATCAAAGTCACTATTGTCCCAAATTCCTGTATGTAGTAAGGATCACTATGGCAGTGGGAGAGAGGGCTGTGGTTTAGAGCTATTATTCGCCATCCTCTATTTGAGACATTCTCTCATTAGCTGAAATAAGGTGAGATGAAATGAGCCAATCCAATGAGCCATTCTGTGACATTATGAATCATCTACAAGGTTGTCTCTTACCCTGACAATGCATCAGAGCGCAGTTTTCATTCTAGACACGCCACTTATACCATTAAGAATACCTTTCAGAGAATGACAAGATTTCAGCACGGAGCCAATGGAAAGTTCAGTTAACATGATTATCAAGCAGTGAGGAGGTGAATTTGCAATTCATGTGCACCTTGTTTGCACATTTTCCAGATTAAAACTTGAATTGAATCTAGTGTTCTCCATCTTGACCATATTCAAGCTGGAAATCCAGGAATATTTGGACACAAAGCGCATCGATGGATATGGGAATAGGGCGGGAAAGTAGAGATGAGCTGGAAGATAATTTAATGGTGGAGCAGACTCAGGGGTCGTACAGTCTACCCCTGCTCCTATTTCTTGTGTTCTTTGAACATCATTGTGAATCATTTCCATACAAGCCCAGCAGATGCAGCACCAACCCTTTCACCTCCTCCCGCCCCACATTTCCGGGCCCCAAACACACTTTCCAGGTGACACAGTGATTTACATGTACTTATTGCAAATCAGTATCTTGTATTCACTGCTCACAATGCGCTCTCCTCTACGCTGAGGAGACTAAATTCCATTGGGTAACTGCTTTGTGGAATATCACCTTTCAGTGTGACCCTGAGCTTCTGGTCATTTACCAGTTTAATTATCCACCCATTCCCACCTCTGACCTCTCTGTCCTTGACCTCCTGCACTGTTCCAATGAAGCCCAATGGAAGCTCAAGGAACAGCAGCTCATCTCTGATTAGACACTTTACAACCTTCCACACTCAACATTTATTTCAACAATTTCAGATCATCCCCATCAATCCCATTTTTTCAGACCGTCGGTGCTGATAATCGTTCTGATGTTACCATTTATCCTTCCTCTGGACCTGCCTTTTGTTTCTTCATTTGTCCCTTGAGTTTATTTTATTGTCTCTTACCACCCAATGTTGCCTCGCACCATCATCCCCTTTGTCATTTAATCACTCCAACCTTCCATCCTATCACAAGGCCGTTTGTTCTTTCCTCCTCTCCCCCTCTCTTTTCCATGACTCTGTACTTGTTTGTAAACAATTAAACCTCTAAATTCCTCCAGTTTGTATAAAAGGTCCATTATTAAGAAAAAAACAGCAGGATATTTAGAAAAGATTAACGCAATCAAATAAAGTCAACGTGGGTTTCTGAAAGGGAAATCACGTTTGACAAATTTGCTCGAGTTCTTTGAGGATATAACAAGCAGAGTTGGGGAACAAGGGGAACTGGTAGATGTAGTGTATTTGGATTTCCAAAAGGCATTCGATAAGGTGCCACATAAAAGGTAATTGCACAAGATAGGAGCTCATGGTATTGGGGATAATGTATTAGCATGGATTGAAGATTGGTAACATAGAGAAGACAGAGTCGGGATTAATGGGTATTTTTCAGGTTGGAAAGATGCAAATAGTGGAATGCCACAAGGATCAGTCCTATGGCCTCAATAATTTCCGATCTATATTAATGATTTGGAGGAGGGGGCAGACTGTCATGTATCCAATTTTTCTGACAATATAAAAATAGGTGGGAGGGCATGTTGTGACGAGGACATAAGAAATCTTCAAAGGGATATAAACAGGTTGAATGAGAAGGCAGGTGGAGTTTAATGTAGGAAAGTGTGAGGTCATGCACTTTAGGAGGAAAAATCAAAAGGCAGGTTATTATTTAAATGGAGAGAGAACCCAAAAAAGTGCAGGCTCTGGGTGTTCCTGTGCACGAAACACAAAAGGTTCGCATGCAGGTGCAGCAACTAATTAAGAAGGCAAATAGAATTTTGGCCTGTATTGCTAGGAGGTTGGAGTTTAAAAATAGGGAAGTCTTGTTACAACTGTACAAGTTGTTGGTGAGGCCTCACCTGGAGTATATGTACAGTTTTGGTCCCCATATTTAAGAAAGGAAATGCTGGCATTAGAGGCAGTTCAAAAGAGATTCACTAGTTGATTCCTGGGATGAAGGGGCTGAATTATCAAGACTGGCTAAACATATTAGGCCTTTATTCATTAGAGTTAGAAGAATGATGGGTGTTCTTATTGAAAAGTACACGATTCTGAAGAGGCTTGACAGAGTAGATGTTGAGAAGATGTTTCCACTAGTGGGGGAATCTCGAACTAGAGGTCATAATTACAGAATAAGGGGACACCCATTTAAAATTGAGATGTGAAGGAATTTCTTTTCTCAGAGGGTAGTGAATATTAGGAGTTCTCTACACCATAGAGTTGTGGAGGCTAGATCACTGAAAGTATTTAAAGAAAAGATAGATTGATTTTTAAAATATCAGGGACCTGAGAGCTATGAGGAGTTGGTACGAAAGAGGAGTTGAGGCTGGAGCAGATCAGCCACGATCTTATTGAATGGCAGGGCAGGCTTGAGGGGCCGAATAGCCGACTCCTTCTCTTGTTTCTTATGTTCTTATGAAACAAGTCTCTGGTGAAAAGGGTCGGAAATGAAAATACAATGCACAGGTAGCATTTAACCATGTTGTAAGCCAGGTTGTAAGGCTTGTCAGTAGTTTCCCTAATGGTCTAGTGATCATGATCTGGTGTTTTCACAGCTGTGGCCCGGGTTCGATCCCTGGTCAGGGAATGATGGTTTATTAACCTCATGCAAGCTCTTAAAATGAGCTCGAGTTGATTCTTGATTAAAATTATTAGCTCTGCCAGAATCAGTGAAGTCAGAGCTTGAGTTTTGCATCAGAGCTGGAAATGTCACCCGTGCAAAAGATCGAGAACAAACACAGAGATGAAGATAGGGAATGAGAGAAGGTCTGTGATAGGCTGCACATCACCGACTAGAGAGATACTGGTGAAAGGAAAAATATAGCAGTAATAGGGGAGATTTTACTGTTTACAATGACACAAATATCTCCCAGATCTGGTTCCAAATCTGGTGATAAATGAAAAGAAAACTTCTCGCTGAATCCTCCACTTCTTAGCATCTCTTTCCAAATATTGTAAACTCCTCTTGCGTCTTTCATCCTGATATTTTTCCTTGTAACATTTTGATATGAAACTGCACAACTAATGTGAATAAAGTTTGTGATGGTAAAAATGTGTTCACCCCCTCGGGGAACTGAAGCACATTGACACACACAGAAGAACACACCCAGGCACATACACCGAGAGTGACAGAGGGCAAGGAATTGTCTCTAAGGAGACACAAACACACAGAGAGCAAGCGTGTCACCAACTCGTCGACTGAGGATCCACAGAGCTCTAGGCTACAGAATTGGAAAGATTCACAAGCCTTTGAGTGAAGCAATGTCTCCTCCTCTCAGCCCTCTCAGAGTTAAAACCAGGAATAATGAGAAGCGGGAAACCCCAGTGGATTTGGGCTCCATCACCTTAACCACTCGGCTACAATGACTGGCCCTATGGATAGGTTAATTATTGTTGGTATATAAGATGGGAAGGAGGGCATTCAGCCCATTGTGTCCATGCTGGCCCTCTATAAGGGCAACTCAACTACTCCCACCACCGTGCATTCTAACAAAATCAATTAATATTTGTATTGCCTCTCCTCCTTCTTCCGGTTAAAATGAAACCCAATACACGCCCGCATTCACTTTGAGCTGGCACTTTTTTCGTCAGAAGAGAGCATTCAAAGTGACCCACAAGTTAACCATCTGTAACTTTGGCAGCGGTTCCACAGAGACTGGAACCTGAATCCAGCGCCTGAGGCCGTTCGGCCAGGCTACCACGCTCAACCTGCTGTTTCCCATC
The DNA here is from genome assembly GCF_964194155.1 of Cetorhinus maximus. Taxonomy (NCBI): domain Eukaryota; kingdom Metazoa; phylum Chordata; class Chondrichthyes; order Lamniformes; family Cetorhinidae; genus Cetorhinus; species Cetorhinus maximus. The sequence continues at coordinate 36,376,206 of NC_135901.1, read as the reverse complement.
GCCTTGATGGTGTTTCCACTGAAATGGAACATTAAAAACCTCAAAAATGAACAGGAATTGGCCATAAGCCCCCTCAAGTCTCCTCCACCAGTTCATAAGATCATGTCAGATGCCCAGCCTCAACACCAACTTTCCCCCTGATCCCAATAGCCCTTCATTCCCTTAAAGTCCAAACATTTATCCATCTTAGCCTTCAATATACTCGTCGACTGAGGATCCACAGAGCTCTAGGCTACAGAATTGGAAAGATTCACAAGCCTTTGAGTGAAGCAATGTCTCCTCCTCTCAGCCCTAAATGGCTGACACATTATTCAGAGAATGTGAACCCAGTTCTAGACGCTCCAGCCAGGGGAAAACAGCCTCTCAGCATGTTCACTGTCAAGCTGGCTCAGAATGTCAGACTTTTCAATTCTGCCAAAGGGTCGTGAAGACTCGAAACGTTAACTGATTTCTTCTCCACCGATGCTGCCAGACCTGCTGAGTTTTTCCAGGTAATTCTGTTTTTGTTTTCAATGAGATCACCTCTCATTATTCTAAACTCCAGAGAGAACAGACTCATCCCATTTAATCTCTCCTCCTAGGACAACCGCCTCATCTCAGGAATTAATCCAGTGGACCTTGGTTGCACACAGGCAGCGAGAGAATAAAGGGAACAAAGAGAACAAGAGTCAACAGAGATAGAGACACAGACAGAGAGACAGAGAGTGAAAGAGAGCGAGGCAGATATACAGAGTCAAAGAGAGACAGATAGAGATAGAGAGTGGGGTAGACACTGAAAGAGACAGATACACTTCACCATTCCATATGATTGTTAACTTAGATTGTCAGACAGAAAGAAAGAAGAGAAAGTAAGACTTACATTTAAACAGAGCCTTTCACCAACTCAGGACAACCGGAGGCGCTTTAGAGCCAATGAAATCTTTTTGAAGTGTATTTACTGTTATAATCTAATGACACAGAGAGAGTTTGACAAAAATGCTAATTCAGCAGATGACAAAATCCGATTTTAAGAATCACATTTCAATGTAGAATCTTTCTTTCTATATCTCTGAACATTTCATTGTTTGTTTGATGCAGGTTCGGCAGATGTAAATCTGCAGCTGGTGAATAAATTTCACCTCGAATTCCTGACGAAACAGGGACAAAGCATCCCATTTCTATCAGGTCATCTCTCAGCCTTCTCTTTTCTAGAGAAAAGAGCTTCAGGGTGTTCAGCTTTCCTGGTGATTATAACCTATCCGTTCCTGGAACATTTATGATTGAGCGTTTATTTTCCTGTTCCTTGCGACGTCTGACAGCAGTAGAAACAGTTCCTAACGTCCGAGGGATTTCAGTTTGGACTATTTGTATTTACAAATTAATTCTCTCGATGTGTCCATTGCCTTAACCACTTGACCACAAGGACTCAGTGTCTGTCTGTTTAAATGTTGCTCAGTGAAAATTCCATTCATCCTCCGCTTTGTAGCATAAGACACTTAGTAGCTGAAAGATACAATGTGGCAAAGATTAGTGTTAAACCAGAGGATTGGGGAAGTTTTAAAAACCAACAAAAGACGACCTAAACTAATAGAGTGGGAGAAAATAAACTTTGAGGGTAAACTAGCAAGTAATATAAAAACTGACAGTAAGAGCTTCTTTAAATAGATAAAAGGGAAGGGAGAGGCCAAAGTGAACATGGGCTCCTTAGAGAATGAGGCTGGGGAAATAATAATGGGGAACCAGGAAATGGCAGAGAAGTTGACTAAGTACTTTGCATCAGTATTCACGGTAGAAAACACTAATAGCATTCAAAAAATACCAAATAATCAAGTGCCAAAAGTATGGGTGTGGGAGGTGGTGGGGGTGAGGGGCTAAGTACAATAACTATCACGAGAGAAAAAGTACTAGTGGAACTAATGGGTCTAAAGGCCGATAAGAACCCTAGACCTTATGGGCTGCATCCTTGAATATTAAAGGAAATAGCTTCAGAGATAATGGATACACTGGTAGTAATCCTCCAAGAATCTTTAGATCCTGGAAAAGTACCAAGGATTGGAAAACTGCCAATGTTTATTCAAAAAGGGAGGGAGACCAAAAACAGGTAACTATCGGCCAGTGAGATAAACATTTGTCATTTGGAAAAAGTTGGAGTCTATTAAAAGGATGCAATTGCAGAGCATTAAAAATATATAATATAATCAAGCCGAGTTAACATGGCTTCATGATGAGGAAATCATGCCTGATAAAGTTATTAGAATTCTCTGAGGAGGTAACAAGCTGGATATATAAAGGGGAACCAGTTGATGTATATATTTAGATTTCCAAAAGGCGTTCGATGAGGCACCACACAAAAGGCTACTTAATAAGATGGCTTGGGGAGAGTGTATTAACATGGATAGAGGATTGGCTAACTAATAGAAGACAAAGAGTTGGGATAAGGGGGGCATTTTCCGGATGGCAACCTGTAACTAGTGGAGTGCCACAGGTGTCAGTGCTGGGGCCACAATTATTTACAAAATATATTAATGATTTGGATGAGGAAGTGAATGTACTATCTCTAAGTTTGTGGATGACACAAAATTAGGTGGGAGGGCAAGTGGTGAGGATGACAGAAAGAGTACAGAGGGATATAGACAGGTTAAGTGACTGGGCAAAAGTTTGGCAGTTGGAATATAATGTGGGAAAATGCGAGTTTATGCACTTTGGCAGGAAGAATAGAGGAGCTGAATATTATTTAAATAGAGAAAGACCGCAGAAAGCTGCAGCACAGAGTGATTTGGGGGCCCTCACAAAAAGCTAGCATACAAGTTCAACAGGTAATAGAGAAGGCAAATCGAATGTTGGCCTTTATTTCAAAGGGAATGGAGTATAAAACAAGGGGAAGTCTTGCTAAAACTATACAAGGCATTAGTTAGACCACGCCCATAATATTTTGAACAGTTTTGGTCCACTTATCTAAGGAAATATACAGTGGCATTGGAGGTAGTCCAGAGAAGGTTCACTGGGCTGATCCCGAGTATGGAGGGATTTTCTTATGAGGAGAGGTTGAGTAGGTTGGGCCTGCGCTCATTGGAGTTTAGAAGAATGAGAGGTGACCTGTTTGAAACATTTAATTTTCTAAGGGGGCTTGACAGGGTATACGCTGAGAGGTTGTTTCCCCTTGTGGGAGAGTCTAGGACCAGAGGGCATAATTTCAGAGTAAGGGATAGCCCATTTAGAACAGAGATGAGGAGGAATTTCTTCTCTCAGAGGGGAGTGAATCTCTGGAATTCTTTGCCGCAGAGGGCTGTGGAGGCTGGATCATTAAGTATATGTAAGACTGAAATAGACAGATTTTTAATCAGTAAGGGAATCAAGGGTCATGGAGAAAAGGCAGGAAAGTGGAGTTGAGGACTATCAGATCAGCCATGATCTCATCGGATGGTGGAGCAGACTCGATTGGGTGAATGTCTGTCTTCTGATCCTACACATTCTGGTCTTTTGATCAGTCTCCACTGAAATAAATAAATAAATAATGAAATAGGTCTCTTCTTGCATGTTTTAACACTGTTCTTTTTACTTTGTACAATGTTAATATGAAAATACACGACGAATGAGTTAGTGTTTCGATTGGTAAAAATCGGGAACTGAACCACACTGACAAACACAGTGGAACACACAGAGAGATATACACCGAGAGTGACAGAGCACAAGTTTTGTCTCTCAGGGGAGACAAACACTCAGAAAGCAAGAATGACACCAACCTGGCTCCGTTTTTGTTTCTTTTCAACTGGGCAATATCCAGGATTGGGCTGACAAATGGCAAGTAACGTTGGCGCCAGACAAGTGCCAGGCAATGAACATCTCCAACAAGAGAGAAACTAACCATCACCTCTTGATATTCAATAGCATTACCATCGCTGCATCCTCCACTATCAACATCCTGGGGCTTACAATTGACGAGAAACTGAACTGGACTAGCCATATTATTACTGTAGCTTCAAGAGCAGATGAAAGGCTAGGAATCCTGCGGTGAGTAACTCACCTCCTGACTCTCCAAAGCCTGTGTACAAACTACCAGACACAGATCAGGAGTGTGATGGAATACTCTCCACTTGCCTGGATGAGTGCAGCTCCCACAACTCTCAAGAAGCTTGACACCGTCCAGGACAAAGCAGCCCGCTTGATTGGCACCACATCCACATACATTCTTTTCCTCAACCACCGACGCAGAGGAGCAGCAGTGAGTACCATCTACAAGATGCACTGCAGGAATTCACCAAGGCTCCTTAGACAGCACTTTTCGATCCCACAGCCATTCCCAACCAGAAGGACAAAGGCAGCAGAAAGATGGGAACATCACCCACCCCGCCGCCCCCCCACCCCCCCCCCCCCCAACCTCAGTTCCCCGTGTGCCTTGTGTGTGTTTGCTCAATTAAATGTTTGTAAAAGGTAACGGTGGAGAAGGGTTGAGAGTATTCAATTTGGGACAGAAGTGAAATTGGTCAACAGGGAAGCAACACATTTCCAATCTGAGCAGAAATAGATGACAGACACAGAATTACTTTCCCATCTTTAGTTCCTTTACTAGTTCCATCTTCATCGCTTTTGCCTTTCATCCTCATCCTTTTTGTTATTTATTCTCTCCTGTCTTCCACCCAATACAGACCTTCTCTTCAGCTCTCTCCCCTCCCCCTCACCCTGTCTATGAACTTTCTGAAAATCTGTAACACCTCGAGCTTCTTTCCAGTTCTGATGAAAGTTCAACGGCCTGAACTTATAGCTGTTTCTCTCTCCACCGTTTTGGCCTGGCCTGCTGAATATTTCCAGCATTTTCTGGTTGTCAATGAGAGTGATAGATGTATGGCCATTTCCCCTCTGTCCGGGATGTGGGACACGGATTTCCCGAGTGCAATGGTCGTAGTGTTTGCTTTAAATGTGAAATTAGCCGGTGAGATCTCACGCGGAAAATTTGCCCTTCAATTGTTTCGGGTTGGAGTTGGCATAGTGATAAGATCAGGGGGAATTAATCCAGAGGCCCAGGCACAAGGCTTCAGCTTCCGCCACCATTTGTGATTTCATTTCTTTTTATTCTTTCATGGAATGCGGGCATCGCTTGCTCGGCCAATATATATATCGTGTCCATCCTTAATTTCCCCTTGTGAAGATGGTGGTGAGCCACCTTCTTAAACTGCGGCAGTCCATGTGGTACAGGTGCACACACAGTGCTATTAGGGAGGGAGTTCCAGAAATTTGACCCAGTGACAGTGAAGTAACGGCTATATAGTTCCAAGTCAGCATGATGTTTAGAATAGAGGGGAACTTGCAGGTGGTGGTGTTTCCCAATCGTCCACTTTCCTTGTCATTCGAGGTGGTTGGGCTCACGGGGTTGGAATGTGCTGTTGAATGAGCCTTGGTGAGTTGGGAATTGAATTAATAAATCTGGAATTGAAAGCTAGTCTCAGTAATGGTGAATTGAAGCTTTCTTCGATTGTCACGAAAACCCATCTGGTTCACTAATATGTTTTAAGGAACGAAATGTACCATCCCTACCCAATCTGAACTACATGTGACTCCAGGCTCACAAAAATGTGGATTTACTCATAACTGCCCTCTGAAATGGCCTAGCAAGTCACTCTGTTAAGAGTATTTAGGGATGGACAACAAATGCTGCCCTTGACAGCGACACCAACATCCCATGAAAGAATATTTAAAAGTGAGCAATTGGCATTTTGTTTCATTTCACGTTAAACAGGATGACAGTAACTGCTGTCTCATTAATTAAAGCCTCTACATTTTATCTATTTAACCAGGTAACGTTAAGTGAGAGAAAACTGATTCACAGTGACCCAAAATACTGCAGCTGCTGGAAATCCAAACTTAAAACAGAAAATATTGGAAACACTCATCGGTATCTATGGAAATGAGTGAATGCTCCAGATTATTGATTTTTATCCAGTTATACAGTTCTGTTGCAAAGCCACAGACCTGAAATATAAACTATGATTCTGTCTCCACATATATCACCAAATGTGATAAGAATTTCAGAATTCTCTGTTTCAGTTTCAGACTTCCAGCATCTGCAGTGCTTTGCTTTTCTGTCAATGCAGAGTGTTCAGAATGTGGAGCTTCTTACCAAAATGAGATCCATGTGTGAGCTGGTAACCCATGGGTAAATTCTCACTGTGAAAGGACAGTTTACCAGCTGAAAGTGGGAAGGCATTCACTCGGTCATCCCATTTACTGAGACAGCAGCACAGTCAATGGAGAGAGACCAGTCAGATACTTTGTGTGTGTGAAGTGAAATGTAGTGAAGTGAACAGTTTCCCCACCTGTTAAAGCTCCAGCTGTAAAAGTTCAAAGGGTTTGATCCACAATTAGTAGGCTCTGGCAAGACACAGATTAGATGTCTCGTATGTGGGGGAAAAAAATCACTTGTTCACATTCCAGTTGCTGAGATTCCAGTGAGTTCAAATTTTACTGTAGGGGTTTGTTCTGCTGTTAATTGCACCCAGGACAGAACTGCTGGAGGTTTCGTGCGCTTTGGCTGCTGCATGAATTGATTTAATAATTTTCTATCTTGGCCCTATTACTCCAATCGTAATCAGATCATATAACATTATTTTCGATTGAATAATATTTGATTTTCAATGGCGGTGATCTTACCCAGGATTCGCGGCGAGACAGAATGTGCCTTATTCTCACTCAATGAGCCCCTTGCGCAGGCTAATTGGAAATAGCGCGTGCGCAGTTTAGAGACCGACCGTGCATGCGCAGTGTCGGTGCTGCAGTTGCAGGTAGGTGGTTGCTTGGCCTGTGCAATCGGAGAGATATGGCCGAGTTTTGGAGGTAATGGAGGTGACGGGGTGGGTGGGGAGGCTTCATGAACACCCACTGGAGGCCTCAAAAGCCGAATACGAGCCTATTGGGCTCGCGTTAGCAACGAACGGCGCGGTAACAGCTGAAGGGCCGCGTCGACAGGCTGGAGGCCCGAGTTACTGCAGCAGGGCGCATGCGCGGTCATCCTGGTCCAGGTAACAGGAGGAGAGAATGTTGTGAATTTCTATCCTGGACTGACAGGAATGGATTTTGGAAACTCCTTTTACAGGGGGTTAGAAGGGGAGGATTTACACACAGCAAACTCAAACCAAGAGGAATGTTTGTCTCTTCTCAAATCCTATTCTTGGACTGACAGGGATGATTTTTTTTTGCAGGATATTAGAACAGGATTTGAAGGCGGGAAACTCAAACTAAACGTCAGATCAAAACTTGACAGAGTCACTCGATTCATCAGAGCCTGAAAGTATGTCTGTCTGTGGAATAATATTCAAACATCTGTGTGACTGGAAATAGGGGAGAGCAAAGCCATGGAGGGGTTTGAAAAGAAGGATGAGAATTTTAAATTTGAGTTGCTGTTTAACCGGGAGCCTGTGTAGGTCAGTGAGGACAGGGTGATGGGTGAGTGAATGGGACTCAGTGCAGAGGACACAGGCAGCAGAGGTTTCGATAAACTCCAGGTCATCAAAGGTTGAATATGGGAGGCCAGCCAGTCAAGTTTAGAGGTCACAAAGGAGTGGGTGAGAGCTCAGAAACGTGCTGAGACAGGGCCAAGTTGAATGACGTTATTGAGATGTGTTCGGGTCAGGAGGGGGGGTAATTTAAACCACACTGATTTCTCTCACCACCCACTTGTAAAAGGAAAGGTGTTTTTGATTTGCTTCCCTCTTTATAAGTATTCTTCAACCCTCGGTTTTCATGCAATCTAATTTCTATTAATAACCCCACAGCAAACTCAAAATAGGACAAACTCAAAGGGTTAGTTCATTTGCACACACTCAAAACATGGGTGGCGATCGCAATGTGGCTCCTTTGCATTCATGCAGTTAAAGAGGGATGGAGAAAAGAAAGATTTACAGGGCAGGGACCGCAGAGAAAAATTGTATTTTATGTGGGTCCAAGAGTCCGGAATCAAAGTCCAATGAGGTGTTCCTTCATGGAGGTCGGCAGGTTGAAAACTGATGCTGTATAATTCACTTTTCCGATGGAGTTGGCTTCACGCGATGAGATAGCTATGCAGAGATGAATCAGTCTTGTAGGCGAAGGCACAGATGTTCCAGCAGAAACAGTGTAGATGTGGCCCGGTATTAAATCTGGGCAGAACACCCTTTCTGTTTGCTGCTTGTAGATGTTAAAATGGCAGACTGAGGTTTATCAGTGCAGCAAGGCAATATTACTGGTTACACAAGCTGGAGGTCCATGTCCCATGACTCCCACCTTGTCTTTGACAAGGGATGTGTATCCCTTATCTGGGTCCTCGAGATGGTTAAATGTCTCAATCATTAAGAATTGAAAGTAAGGTGCCAGGGCCCTTTGTCACATCAGACGATTGGACTCCTGTTGGCCAGCCTGGGTTATGAAATGCAGATCGCCTTTGTATAGCTCTCTTTGAAATTGGCCTGTGCAACCCACAGTGGGTCATGAATGTCTCTTCAGAGATAGCGAGTTCCAAATTTCTCCAACAATGCCAGACAGGGTCCTTTGTTCAGTGGTCACAGACAGCTTCAGCCATTTTAAAAGGTCTTTGTCCAGTTTTAAAAATTTTAGAAATAGCCATGAGGATATCTATATCTATTTTCTAAAAAAAAAAGTGTGAGGTCTCAGTATCCTCACAGATGGAAACCCACATTGGAGACGACAAAGATATGTTTTTGGAAGTTCATCTTGAGGTGAAATATTTCACCATGGTTGTGAACAGTCTGGTTCAGTCTCAGACAGTTGGCAGGCAGAGGGACGGAGTCGGTGTCTCGGGAGTGGAGTTTGTAGTGGGAACTGAAGACAATGGCTTCAGTCTTCCCAATATTTAAAAGCAGGAAATTTCTGTTCATCCAGTACTGGATGTCGGGCAAGTTAGGACAGTGTGTGAGTTGGAGGGGAACATTGACGTGATAGTGTTCACATACACCTGCTACCCTGGTCCTTCTAGGTGGTGTAGGTTGAGGGTTTGGGAGACTCTTTCTATTTATGGATATATAAAATCCCTTTCCTTCATTCCTTCTACTCCCATCTCTCTCAGCCTCCCTCCTCACATAGAACCCAGAGTCTAGTGTGGGCCCAGACCGGTTGACAGGTTCCCTTCCCTAAAGGACAATAGTGAACCAGTTGGGTTTTTATGACAATCCAGCAGTTTTCATGGTCACTTTTTCCTAGTGCCGGCCCCACAAATTCCCAGATTCATTCAGCTCAATTTCACAACCTGCCTTTGTGTTTTTGTGGGTTCTCTCTCACTCCTTTTTTTCTGTATTGAATCAATTTCACAGGGGATTAGAAGACGAGCATTTGCAGTTGGGAAACTCAAACCAGACATCAGCTCAGGACCTGAAGGAGTCGCCCAATTTATCGTAACCTGAATACCATTGGATTTTGAACATGGAAGGAAAAAACGTCGTTCACAGTGGGGAGAAACCGTACACGTGTTCTGTGTGTGGACAAAGCTTCAGCCAAACATCTGGCCTGTCAGAACATAAGCGCAGTCACAACAGGGAGAAATCGTGGAAGTGTGCGGATTGTGGGAAGGGATTCTATTACCCTTCAGAGCTGGAAACTCATCGACGCAGTCACACTGGAGAGAGGCCATTCACTTGCTCCCATTGCGGGAAGGGATTCACTCAGCTATCCAACCAGCTGATACACCAGCGAGTTCACACTGTCGAGAAACCTTTTAAATGTCCAGACTGCAGGAAGTGCTATAACAGTTCCAGTGAACTGATGTACCATCGACGTGTTCACACAGACCAGAGGCGATTCAAGTGCTCTCAGTGCGGGAGTAGGTTCAGGTGGTCATCTGACCTCACTAAACACCAGCGAATTCACACTGGGGAGAGACCGTTCACCTGCTCCGAATGTGGGAAGGGATTCACTCAGTCATCCAGCCTGCTGACACACCAGCGAGTTCACACTGACGAGAGACCTTTTAAATGTCCAGACTGTGGGAAGGGCTATAAAAGTTCCGGGAACCTGATGTCCCATCAACGTGTTCACACTGACGAGAGACCTTTCAGGTGCTCTCACTGTGGGGCTGGTTTCAAGCATTCATCTGACCTCACTGTACACCAGCGCACTCACACTGGGGAGAGACCTTTTAAATGTCCAGACTGTGGGAAGGGCTATAAAAGTTCCTGGAACCTGATGTCCCATCAGCGTGTTCACACTGACGAGAGACCGTTCAGGTGCTCTCACTGCGGGACTGGGTTCAAACATTCATCTGACCTCACTAAACACCAGCGCACTCACAGTGGGGAGAGACCTGCTCCGAGTGTGGAAAGGGATTCACTCAGTCATCTGCCCTGTTGAAACACCAGCGAGTTCACAATGACCAGAGACATTTTAATTGCCCAGAGTGTGGGGAATGCTTTAAGGGTTCCCAGGAACTGATGATCCATCAACGTATTCACACCAACGAGACACCGTTCAGGTGCTCTCACTGCGGGACTGAGGTAATCATCTCAACTCACTGTTCACCAGTGAATCCACACTGGGGAGAGACTATTCACCTCATCTAAGTGTGGTTCAGGATTCACTCAGTCATCCTACCTGCTGACACAGCAGTGAGTTCACAAGTAACCACACTGATTGGATTTTACTCACTCCCAGGACTGAATGATTTTCATTGGGGTCTGTTTCTGCTGATGTTAATAAACTCCAGCCCAGTTAGAGGGGTTAATATTGAGGATTAAAGTGAAGTAAATTAACTTTGTGTTAAACGCAAGTTGTGCCCAGCCTTTTTAATATCTTTCACACAATTTACACACAAATTAAAATCAGGAGTAGGCCACTCGGCCCCTCAAACCTTCTCCGCCATTCAATAAGATCATGTTGATATGATTGTAACCTCGAGTCCACATTCTCAGCCAGCTCAAATAACCTTTCACCTCCTTGATTATCAAGAATCAATCTACTTCTGTCTTTAAAATGTTCAGCGACTCTGCTTCCACTGCCTTTTGGGGAAGAGTCCCAAAGATTCACGACCATTTGAGAGAAAAAATTCTCCTAATCTCTGCCTTAAATGGGTGGCCCTGTCTTTTTAAACAGTGACCCCTCGTTCTAGATTCTCCCACAAGAGAGAACATCCACTCCACATCCACCCTGTCAAGACCCCTCAGAATCTTATATGTTTCAATCAAGTCACATCTTACTCTTCTAAACTCCAGCAGAATCAAGCCTGACCTTTCCAACATTTCCTCATAAAACAACCCAATCATTCCAGATATTAGCCTCGTGATCCTTCTCTGAACTGCTTCCAATGCATTTACATCCTTCCTTAAATAAGGAGACCAATACTGTACACAATATTCCCGATGTGATCTCACCAATGACATGTATAACTTAAGTATAGTCTCCCTGTTTATATTCAATTTCCCTTACAATAAACAATAACACTCTATTAGCTTTTCTAACCACTTGCTGCACCTGCACACTAACCTTTTGCAATTCCTGCACTAGGGCATCAAGATCATTTACATCTCAGAGCTCTGCAATCTCTCACCATTTAGATAAGAAGCTTCTTTTTTATTCTTCCTGCCAAAATGAACAATTTCACATTTTCCCACATTCTCTGCCATTTGCCAGATATTTGCCCACTCACTTTACCTATCTATATCCCTTTCTAGCCTCTTTATATCCTCTTCGCAACTTATTTTCCTACCTATCTTTGTGTCATCAGCAAATTTAGTAACCATACCATGGTCCCTTCATACAAGTCATTTATATAAAAACTTGAGGCCCCAGTACTGGTCCCTGTGGCACACCACTTGTCACATCCTGCCAGCCTGAAAATGACACATTTATGCCTATTCTGTTTCCTGTTAGCTCGCTGATCTTCTATCCACACCAATATGCTACCCCCTGCATCATGAGCTTTTACTTTCCTCAATAATCTTTGATGTGGCACCTTATCAAATGCCTCCTGGAAATCTAAGTACAGCACATCCACAAGTTCCCCATTATACACAGCACCTGATTTGCCTTTAGCAAAACCATGTTGACTCTGCCAGAATACCTTGAATTTTTCTCAGTGCCTTGCTATAACATCATTAAGATTAACATCTAACATTTTCCCCATGACAGATTTTAAGCTAACTGGCCTGTAGTTTTCTGATATCTGTCTCCCCCTTTTAGAATATAAGAATTACATTTATTATTTTCCAATCTCACGGAGTCTTCCCTGAATATACAGAATTTTGGAAAATTAAGACCAACACATCAACTACCTCACTAACCAGGATGAAGTCCAGTAGGCCTTGGGGTCAGGCTGCAGCTCCAACAATTTTCTCTACCATTTCCCTGGTTATTTTAGTTATCTTGAGTTCCTCCCTCCCTTCCATTTACCGATTTACAGCTATTTCTGGGATGTTACTTGAATCCTCTAAACTGAAAGGCACCCGGCTGGAATGTTAAACGGTGACGTCATGCAGCAGCACTTAGGGTCTTTGTTTTGAAGAAATGGAATTCAGCTGTTCCCATTAGGAATGCTGGAGACAGACTGATCAACAATGTCATCAAATGGCACAACACAGTAAGAGGACCTTCACCAACAGTTTTATTGTCATAAGCTTTTTTACAAAGAGCTTTCTAATTCATCCTAGTTCCCCTCTTTCTCTCCAGGACCCTGATTTTCCCCGCCTAAAGCCAATGTGCAATTCCTTTGTTTGAAAACTTTGAGTTAAGAAAAAACAATATTGAAAGATAATCAAGAGCTTCGGCAGTGTCCAGTCTGCTAAATTCTGCAGTTTTAGCAAAGTTTTCTTGACCCAATGACATGAAGAATTGGACTGAGGATCCTTATATTGTTTCTGAACCAAAACAATCCACTTAATCTGTTGATTTTTGAATTAAATTTTTGAAGTTTTTTCTGATCAAGCATCTTGTCATTTTTCTCAGTCGATACATAGATTCTAACTCCCCTTGCTGTACAACCTGTTACAGAGATTGTTATAGGAAAGAGGGAAAGGTTTGCGACAGCTATACAAAGCCCTGGTTAAATCATACTTGGAGGACTGTGTATGGTTCTGGGAATGACACCTTATCAGGGATCAATATTTGCCTTGAAAGTTTCAGAGGAGACGCATTGATGAGGTTGGTGGGTTTTGGAAATTGAAAGTTGTACATCCGCAGCTTGTGGCACTATTTCACCTCATTTTTCACTTCATGGTCATGTCTAACACACTCGACAGGGAAGTGGGACTAAGCAAATTGTTGGAGCTGCGGCTGACATGTCCCAGGGTCCTGATGGAATTCAGGCTCGGGTCTTCAAAGAAGTGTCTAATGAGAGAGTTGATGGTATTTCTTTTAATTTTCCAAAATTCCGTAGGTTTGGGTAAGGTTCCATTAGATTGAAAAACAGTAAATATAACTCCTTTACTCAAAAAGGGAGAGAGACAGAAAACAAGAAACTTCAGGCCAGTTAGCTTAACATCTGCCATTGGGACAATGTTGGAAGCGATTATTAAAGATGTTATAGCAGGACACTTAGAAAAATTCAAGTTAATCAGGCAGAGTCAACATGGTTTTGTAAAAAGGAAATCATGTTTAACCAGTTTATTGGAGTTGTTTGAAGAAGTAAAATGTGCCGTGGATAAATGGGAACAGATGGGTGTACTGTATTTAGACTACCAGAAGGTATTTGATAAAGTCTCACCTCAAAGCGTATTGCAGAAAATAAAAGCTCATGATGTCGTGAGTAACATATTGGCATGGGTAGGAAATTGGCTTGCTAATATGTGATTAAAATATAATTTTCATAATATTCTGGTTTATTTTAAAGTAGGTTTATGGGTGTATGTATAGGTGGTTCTGTCTGTGTGATTTAATTACATTTGGAGTCAAGTAGACTGCAAGTTTGAATTCATCAGAAGAAGCTAGGTGTTGAAATGTGCTTGGCATGCTAATGAGCAAACATGGATGCTATCTTAGCATGTAAGGTGTGAAGGGAATTGTTATTTTTAGATACATTAAGGGATTGTTTGGATTTCAAAGGGATCTTAGTCTGTTTACAACCAGTCGGATAAGCAAGGCTAAGGAGCGTGTTTATTTTCCCAAAGGTTGCTGACAATATTGGCAACATGAAAGTTTTTTTATATTATGAGGAAGATACAGTTTCAAAGGCACATGGAAACAATAGAATTTACATATTAAAGAGAGAGAAACATAAAAGAAAATGAAAGGAAAGGGCCATGTAAGATCTAACAAGAGTGTGTGAAACAGCCTTCAAGAATCCTCCAGCCATTTGTGCCTACGTTTGCTATGTAAAGGAACTGAAGTTGGGGAATAGCCATTTGGAATTCCATTGTCAAATGGGTACTGTGTTAACTTGTTGGGTTTGTTTAGATCTAAAATCTATTTTGGACTGTTGTCTTAAAATAGGTGTGTAATTGGGAGTCAGGTCAAATAGGAGTTTTAGGTAAGTAATTGTAGTGGTAAGTAATTGTAGTCTTATGTATGTGCTTGAAATATTTTTTAAATAAATATTTTAATGGCCTTGGTGGACTCATTACTTCTGAATTCAGTACACACATCTTGTCATAATAAATACAAATTGCAAAACCATTTTGATAGCACAACCAAGTTTCCCTTGTGGATTTGGTCCACCTGGCATGTCATAACAAACAGTAAGAAGAAAGTTGGCATAAATTAGTAATTTTCTGGTTGGCAAGATGTAACAAGTGTTGTGCCACAGAGATCAGTGCTGGGACCTCAACGTTTTACAATTTATATAAATGACTTGGATGAAGGGACCTAAGCTATGGTTGCTAACTTTGCTGTTGACACAAAGATAGGTTGGAAAGTAAGTTGTGATGAGGACATAAGGACGTTAAAAAAAAATCTGGATAGTTTAAGTGAGTGGAAAAAGAACAGGAAATGTAAAATAATGTTGAAAAATTTGAAATGGCCTATTTGGCAGGAAGAATAAAAACAAAGCATTTCATCTAAATGGTGAGAAATTGCAGAGCTCTGAAGTCCAGAGGGATCTGGGTGTCTTAGTGCATGAATTGCAGAAGGTTAGTATGAAAAACATGAAATTGAGCTGAATGAATCTGGGAATTTGTGGGGCCGGCACGAGGGAAAAGTGACCATGAAAACTGCTGGATTGTTCTAAAAACCCAACTAGTTCACTAATGTCCTTCAGGGAAGGGAACCTGCCACCCGGTCTGGGTTCACTCAGGAGTCTGGCCTCTGTGTGAGGAATGGGACTAAGAGAGATGGGAACAGAAGGGGTGAAGCAAGGCATTTTATATATCTAAAACAAGACTAGAACTTTGTCAATACTTTAACAGAATCTCTGAAATGCCTTAACCTCCACCACCTAGAACCAGGGTAGCAGGTGTATGTGAACACCATCACCTCCAAGTTGTCGCCAAGTCACACACCGTCCATTGTCTTCAATCCCCTACAAACCCCACTCCTTGGCCACCGACTCCATCATTCTCCCTGGCAACTATCTGAGACTAAACCAGACTGTTCACAACTGTGGTGTTTTATAACAAAAACAGAATTACCTGGAAAAACTCAGCAAGTCTGGCAGCATCGGCGGAGAAGAAATCAGTTAACGTTTCGAGCCTTCATGGCCCTTCGGCAGAACTGCAGCTCACTGCAGTTCTGCCGAAGGGCCATGAAGGCTCGAAACGTTAACTGATTTCTTCTCCGCCGATGCTGCCAGACTTGCTGAGTTTTTCCAGGTAATTCTGTTTTTGTTTTGGATTTCCAGCATCCGCAGTAGCTTTTAGCTTTTTGTTTTTATCTGTGGTGTTTTATATATAGACATGTACAAAAATGGATATATACATATTTTGTGTATATATATATTATACATACATATATATGTATATATGAATATATATGTTACACCAAAGTTGTAAACAGTCTGAAATAAAAACAGAAAATACTGGAAAGCCTCAGCTGGTGTGGCAGTGTGTGGAGAGAGAGCTCTTCCACAGATGATGTCTTCTGTGCTCATTTCAGCCAAGGGAATGGTTGATTGTGGTCTTAGTGCTGTACCGTGTCCAATCAGCTGATGGGACGAGCTTTTGTTTATCAACCTTATCTAAACCTATCATAAACCCGTACACCTCAATCAAATCTCCCCTCAATCTCCTTTGCTCTGGGGAGAACAACCACAGTTTCTCCAGTTATCTGAAGATGCGTGAAATGGACTCAAAACGTTAACTCTGTTTCTCTCTCTACAGATGCTACCACACCTGCTGAGTCCTTCCAACATTTTCTGTTTATTTCAGATTTCCAGCATCTGCTTGTATTTTTGTGAACAGTCTGGTTCAGTCTCAGGCAGTACATATAAATATCACCCTGTCCTATGCACTGAGTCCCAGTCACTCTCACATCACCCTGTACTTACTGACCTAGACAGGCTCCCAGTTAAACAGAAATTTAAAATTCTCACCCTTCTTTCCAAATCCGTCCATGACTTTGCTCTCCCCTATTTCCAGTCACACAGAGGCTTGAGGTGACAATAAGTAAGCAACATTCACACCACACAAGTTTTGGGTGTGTGCAAATAAACTAACCCTTTGAGTTCATCCTATCTTGACTTTCCTGTGGGTTTACTAATAGAAATTATATCATATGAAAAATGAGGGTTGGAAAATACTTATAAAGAGGGAAGCAAATCAAAAACACCTTTCTGTTTGTGGATGGGAAATGAGAGAAATCAGTGAGGTTTAAATTAACCCCCATCTTGACCATGAAATGTTGCAGTAACGTCACTCATTTTGGCCCTGTCTCAGCTCATCTTTCTGAACTCTCATCTATTCTTTATGACATCAAGTCTTGACTGGCTGGCTTCTGTGATAAACTTGAGTTTATCCAAATGTCTGCTGCTTTGTCCTCTGCACGAGTCCCATTCACTCACCCATCAACCTGACCTCACTGACCTACACGGGCTCTGGTTAAACAGCAACTCAATTCAAAATTCTCATCCTTCTTCTCAAATCCATCCATGACTTTGCTCTCCCCAATTATCAGTCACACAGATGTTTGAATATTTTACCACAGAGAAACATACATTAGGTTCTGTTGAATCGAGTGACTCTGTTAGGTTTTGATCTGATGTTTGGTTTGAGTTTCCCGCCTTCAAATTCTGCTCAGCTAATACACTGTAAATAAAAAACATTGCTGTCAGTCCAATAACGAGCAGAGACAAACATTTGTCTTCGTTTGAGTTTGCTGTGTGTAAATCCTCCCCTTCGAACCCCCTGTAAAAGAAGTTTCCAAAATCCATCCCTGTCAGTCCAGGATAGAAATTCACAACCCCCTGGCGGCATTCCGTAGGGATCGTTCCCTCCGGGACACCCTGGTCCACTCCTCCATCACCCCCTACACCTCAACCCCCTTCCACGGCACCTTCCCGTAAAACCGCAGAAGATGCAACACCTGCCCCTTCACTCACCTCACCGTCCAAGGGCCCAATCACTCATTTCAAGTGAAGCAGCATTTCACTTGCACTTCCCTCAACTTAGTCTACTGGATTCGTTGCTCCCAATGCCGTTTCCTCTACATTGGAGAGACCAGACGCAGACTGGGTGACCGCTTTGCAGAACACCTTCGGTCTGTCTGCAAGCATTACCCAGACCTCCCTGTCACTTGCCATTTCAACACTCCATCCTGCTCTCATGCCCACATGTCCGTCCTTGGCTTGCTGCATTATTCCAGTGAAGCTCAACGCAAACTGGAGGAACAGCACCTCATCTTCCGACTAGGCACTTTACAGCCTTCCGGACTGAATATTGAGTTCAACAACTTTAGATCTTGAACTCCCTCCTCCATCCCCACCCCATTTCCGTTTCTTCCCCCTCCCTTTTGTTTTTTCCAATAATTTATATAGATTTTTTCTTTTCCCACCTATTTCCATTGCTTTTAAATCTATACCTTTTATGCCCTTTTAGTCTTATTTCACCCCACCCCCACTAGAGCTGTACCTTGCGTGTCCTGCTATCCATTCTTATTTAGCACATTCTTTTAGATAATATCACCACCTTCAACACCTCTTTGTTCTTTTGCCTGTGACATCTTTTGATTATCTGCTCCTATCACTGCTTGCTTGTCCCTACAACCACCCCTCACCCCACCGCCCCCCCCCACCCCCACCACTTCTCCCCCCACCCCCACCTTAAACCAGCTTATATTTCACCCCTCTCCTATTTTTCCTTAGTTCTATTGAAGGGTCATGAGGACTCGAAACGTCAACTTTGTTCTTCTCTGCCGATGCTGCCAGACGTGCTGAGTATTTCCAGGTAATTCTGATTTTGTTTTGGATTTCCAGCATCCGCAGTTCTTTGTTTTTAACAGAATCGAGATGTCCGCCTCTCCGCAGCTGCAGCACCCACACTGCGCATGCGCTAATCTAAAAGCGGACGGCGCATGCTCGACTCACAAATGCCACTGCGCCTGTGCAAGGGGCTCCTGCAATGAGAATAGGGCACATTCTGTCTCGCGACGAATGCCGGGCAAGAGAACCGCCATTGAAACTAAATATTGTTCAATCGAAAATTATGTTATGTGATCCGATTAAGATTGGCAACATAGGAAGATATATAAAATTATTAAATCAATTTATGCAGCAACCATAATGCACGTTCTGTACTGAGTATAATTAACAGCAGAACAAACACCGACAGTTAGATGTGAACTCACTGGAATCTTAGCAACTGGGGTGAACTAGTGATTTTTTTTTCCTCACATACGAAAAATCTAATCTGTATCTTGCCAGAATGCACCATTTGTGGATCAAATTCTTTGAACTCTTAAGGCCGGAGTGTTAACAGATGGAGAAACTGACTAAATCCCTCCTCACACGTGAAATACCTCTCTCCATTTTGACTGTCTCAGTAAATGGGATGACTGAGTGAATTCCTGCCCACTTTCAGTTGGTGAACTGTCTTTTTGCAGTGGGATTTTACCCATGGGTTCCTAGCTCAGACGTGGATCTCTAACCATTCGGGGAAGAGATTCCAGATTCTCAACACTCCACATTGATGGAAAATCAAAATACTGCAGTTGCTATAAATCTGAAATTAAAACAGAAAATTCAGAAATCCTCATCACTTTTGGTAATGAACGTGGAAACAGAATCATAGTTCACATTTCAGGTCATGACCTTTCATCAGAACTGTGTAACTGGATTCAAGTTCAAAGACCTGAAGCATTCACTCTGTTTCTGTTTCCATAGATACTGCTGAATGCATCCAATAATTTTTGTTTTGTTTTTGTTTTTGTTTTAGGTTCGGATTTCTGGGTCACTGTGAATCAGTTTTCTCTCACTTAACGTTACCTGGTTAAATAGGTAAAAAAAATCGAGGTTTTAAATAATGAGACAGCAGTTACTGTCACTCTGTTCGACATGAAATGAAACAAAATGGCAATTGCTCATCTTTTAAAAATTCTTTCATGGGATGTTGGTGTCGCTGTCAAGGGCAGCACTTGTTCTCCATCCCTAATTACCCATGCACGGGGTGACTTGCTCGGCTATTTCAGAGGGCAGCTAAGAGTCAATCACATTGCTGCGGGTCTGGACTCACATTTGGTCAGATTGGGTAAGGACGCCACATTTCTTTCCTGAAAGGATATTAGTGAACCAGATGGGTTCGCAGGACAATCGAAGAAAGCTTCAATTCACCATTATTGAGACTAACTTTCAATTCCAGATTTATTAATTCAATTCTCAACTCATCAAGGCTCATCCAACAGCACCTTTCAAACCCGTGACCTCTACCACCTCGAAGGACAAGGGAAGAGGATGCATAGGAACACAACCACCTGCAAATTCCTCTCCAAGACTGACTTGGAATTGTATCGCCGTTCCTCCACTGTCACTAGGTCAAATTCCTGGAAGCCCCTCCCCAACAGCACTGTGGGTATACCTGCACCACATGGACTTCAGTCATTGAAGAAGAGGCTCACCAACACCTTCTCAAGGGAAAATTAAGGATGGGCAAGATATATACTGGCCGAGCCAGCGATGTCCACATCCCATGAAAGAATAAAAAATCAAAACCTCAAGTTGTGGTGGAATCTGAAGTCCTATGCCTGGGCCTCTGGATTAATTCTCGCTGATTTTACTACTGTCCCACCTCCATCCCGACACAATTGAAGGGTAAACCTTCCACATGAGAGCTAACCGGGTAATTTGAGGTTTAAAGCAAACACAATGACCACAGCACAACAAAAACAAAAAAAATACTGGAAAAACTCAGCAGGTCTGACAGCCCCTGTGGAGATAAAGGCAGAGTTATCATTTCGAGTCCATGTGACTCTTCCTCAGAGTTGGGTTTCGAGTCAAAGGTACTCGAAACGTTAACTGTCTTTCCAAAGATGCTGCCAGACCTGCTGAGTTTTTCCAGCATTTTTTGTTTTTGTTTCAGATTTCCAGCATCCACAGTATTTTGTCTTTATCATAATGACCACTGCACTCGGGCAATCAGTGTCACACATTCCATATGGAGGGGAAATGGCCATACATCTGTCACTCTCATTCACAACCAGAAAATGCTGGAAATACTCAGCAGGTCAGGCTGGATCCGTGTAGGGAGAAACAGTTAACGGTTCAGGCTGCTGAACTTTCATCAGAACTGGAAAGAACTTAGAGATGTTACAGATTTTCAAGAAGTTCACAGACAGGGAAGCGGGAAAGGGGAGAGAACAGAAGAGAAGGTTTCTGATCAAATGGAAGACAGGAGAGAATAAATAACAAAAGGGATGAGGATGTAAGGGAAAAGCGATGGTGATGGAACCAGTAAAGAAACTAAAGGTGTGAGAGTCATTCTGTATGTGTCATCTATTTCTGCTCTGAGTTGAAATGTGTTGCTTCTTTGTTGACCCATTTCACTTCTGTCCCACGCTGAAAACCCTCAATCCTTCCCCACCGTTATCTTTTACTAACATTTCATTGAGTAAACACACAAAATACACACGGGGGCGGGTGGCCGGGGAGGGGGGGGAGGGGGGCTGGGGGAGGTGGGGGGAGGGTCGTTGGGGGGCGAGGGGTGGGGGGGGCAGTGGGGGAGTGGGTGACGATGATTATTTTGAGACATTGAGACAATGAAAAGTAGAAACCTTTAGAAGGCCATTCGATCCATCACGCCCATGCTGGCAGGAAAAGGACAATTCAGTCTAATCCCACATTCTAGCTCTTGCTCTGTATCTCCTGTGGGTTACAACACCTCAAAGGTTTCACAAGTGTGTTTTTTGTTAATCCTTTTGAGATTTATGTCTCAACCAAGCACAAGAACAACGTCTGTAACAGTGGCTGAGCGGTTAAGGTGATGGTTTTGAAATTCATTGCAGCCTCCCTGCACAGCTATGAGCTCCACTGACTACACTCTTCATCATTTCCAATTTTAACCAGGTGCCGACAGAGTTAATTATCGGTAAATGGAGTAAAAACCATCCCATGTTTTTTCTTATTTGCGCTCATCTGCAATCATTCACCAAATTTCCACAGAGATATAGAAAGAAAGATTCTACATTGAGATGTGATTCTTAAAATCGGATTTTGTCATCTGCTGGATTAGCATTTTTATCAAACTCTCCCTGTGATTAGATTATAACAGTAAATACACTTCAAAAGGATTTCATTGGCTCTAAAGCGCCTCCCGTTGTCCTGAGTTGGTGAAAGACTCTGTTTAAATGTAAGTCTTTCTTTCTCTTCTTTCTTCCTGTTTGTCAATCTAAGTTAACGATCGTATGAAACGGTGAAGTGTATCTGTTCCTTTCAGTGTCTACCCCGCTCTCTATCTGTCTCTCTTTGTCTCTGTACATTTGTCTCGGTCTCTTTCACTCTCTCAGTATCTCTGTCTGTGTCTCCATCTCTGTTGACTCTTGTTCTCTTTGTTCCCTCTATTCTCTCGCTGCCTGTGTGCAACCAAGATTCACTGGATTGATTCCTGAGATGAGAGTGAGAGATTAAGTGGGATGAGTCTGTTCTCTCTGGAGTTTAGACTAATGAGAGGTGATTTCATTGAACATTCTGAGACAGCTTGACAGTGAACATCCTGAGAGGCTGTTTTCCCCTGGCTGCAGCGTCAAGAACTGGGCTCACATTCTCTGCATAATGTGTCAGCCATTTAGGACTGAGGTGAGGAGACATTTGTTCACTCAAAAGCTTGTGAAATTTTGGAATTCTGTAACCCAGAGGTCTATGGATCCTCAGTCAATGAGAAGATTGAAGGCTGAGATGGATAGATTTTTGGATTTTAAGGGAATGAAGGGCTATTGGGGTCAGGGGGGAAATTGGTGTTGAGGCTGCGGATCCACCATTATCTTATTTAATGGTAGAGGAGGCTCGATGGGCTTATGGTCAATTCCTACTGCATTGCTAATCTTCTATTTCAGTGGCAATGCCAATCAAGGTAATGGCAAAAAGCCAGGCTAGTGTGGTACTGTGACCGAGTGGTTTAAAGTCCTGGATTCAAGTTACAGTCTTTCTGGAGGCTTGGGTTCGAATCTTTCTCCTCTCAACTTTATAGGTGGTTTAACCTCGGGTTGCTTTGCATGCTATCTTTTGTCCAACAAGCGCCGCCTTAAACTGATGCAGATTGTCTTTCCTTTTAGCAGGAAAAACGGTGTCTATGTCTGTGTTTTTTCCTCTGTGTGTGTCAATGTGGTTCAGTTCCCGAAGGGGTGAACACAATTTTATCATCACAATTTTATTCATATTTGTTGCGTAGCTTCAGATGAAAATGTTACAGGGAAAAATGGCAGGATGAAAGATGCAAGACGAGTTTGCAATGTTTGAAAGGAGGTGCAGCTAAGAAGTGGAAGATGTGAATGATGTTATTGATGATTGAGAGGAATTCATTACATCCTTGGGGCTTTTGTAGGTCGATTACCTTCCACACTTTGAAATTCAGAGCAAGCTGAAGCTCCAGGTGGAAAACAACGTTTTTCTCCACGTATTTTGGCATATGGATCATTTGTTTTTCAAACTTGCCCGGCTGACTCAGTCGGTAGAACATAAGATTATTAATCTTTGGGTAGTGGGCGCCATTGTGTTTTTTTTCAAAATTTGCTGCTTTCAGAATAGCCACCAACCTCATCACCGTGGCTCCTGTGAAAGCTACAAGACAGACATTCATCACTCAAAGCAACTGAGACACATCAAATTCAAAACACTTTCATGTCACACCTCTTTCTGCTTCTGCCCCTGCCTAGAAATGAGAAGATAACTCGCTGAAGTTACTCAGTATTTTGGTTTCAAAAGAGCCGAATACAAGGTAATCTCGCTAGAGTGAGTTATAATATGGCAGAATGACTGTGAATGAAGCAACAGTGGTGTTAGGGAACATAAAATTATAGAAGGTTACAGCACAGAAAGAGACAATTCGGCCCCGTGTGCTGCTTTCAAAGAGCAGTTGTGATTGGTTGATCTATCAGGAGTGATATTTGTGTCAGTGCAAACAGTAGGCAGCAATATTTGTCCTTCTCCCACCCATATTTTGCCTCGCATCACCATATTTTTGATCAGTGCTTTGCAACCAGCCCTTCTCTTCTCCTTCTTTTATTCACTCACTCTGCGTCCATATTTGTTCTCGACCTGTTCCAGCTGGTTCCAGATAGCTGGAAAATGGGATTAGAATAGTTCAGTACTTGTTTGACCGGCACAGACTCGATGGGCCGAAGGGCCTTTTTCTGTGCTGTGGCCCTCGATAGCTCTGTGACTATGACTCTATGAGCGGTGACATTTTCAGCTGTGAGATGAGATTTCAACTCTCACTCCACTGATTCTGGCGGAGTTGTTAAATGTTTCAAAAAGTGAGGAATTAACACTCGTTTTAACAATTTCACAAGACCAATAAATTTTTATTCCCCGACCAATAACCGAACCCCAGCCGCAGCAGTCAGAGCACTGAATGCTAACTACTAGGCTACCAGGGAAACTGGCAAGAAGCTTATTGGTTTGCCTTATCCACGCTGCTTTTGCCCATTTTTTAAAATTTCAGATCTTTTACCACAAAACTGCTTGTTTAGATGGAACACAAACGACTTCTTCAGCCAATGACAGCAACAGTTGCTGTGATCTGGAACATGAAATCGACAGTGAGGTGAAATAGTCCCACAAGCTGCTCATGTGTAACTTTCAATTTCCAAAACCCACCAACCTCATCCCTGCGGCTCCTGTGAAACTGACAAGGCGACACATGGCAGAAATTCATCACTGAAAGTAACTGACACACATCAAATTCTGCCGCTTTCATGTCACATCTGTTTCTACATCAGTCCCTGCACCCCCCCGTCCCTGCCACCCACCACCCCCTGTCCCTGGACCGCCCCCCATGACCGTCCAGCTCCCTCTGCCCATCCAGCTCCTAGGTCAATTCGCTGCTTGATGTAGATACAGTCAGTGAACCCGGGCTTTCCCTGGAAAGCAGGGAGAAGGAACGTAAAACCCAAGGATTTTAGCAGGGATGGGTTTGAAGATGACACAGTAAAGATAAACCAGGACCTCATTTTCCCGATTCTCTCACATACTGATGCCAGGAATGTGCACAGTGACGATTATCCACAGTTGCAGACTCCTTCCAGTCTTTTGCACGTTGTTAAGCTTTGAACCCACTCGCTAGAGTGGATTATAAAATGGCAGAATGACTGTGAAAGAAATAATCGTTGTGTTGGGAAGTAACAATTTATGGAAAGTATAGCAAAGAAAGAGGCCATTCGGCCCTGTGTGCTGCTTTCAAGGAGCAGTGTGATTGGCTGACCTCAATATTCAAGGATATTCATCATTTAGGAAGGATAGGCAAAAAGGACAAGGAGGTGGGGTATTGTTGTTAATAAGGGACAAGATCAGTACATTCGTGAGAGAGGATCTTAGATCGAAGGATCAAGTAGTAGAATCAGTTTGGGTGGAGCTCAGAAACAGCAAGAGGGAACAAACATTGGTGGGTGTTGTTTACAGGCCACCAAACTGTAGTGGTAATGTTGGGCATGGTATATATATCAGGAAATTAGAGCTGCAAGTGACATGGGTAATACAGGAATAATATTCTGCCTTGCACCACCAGCTCTATAGTCAGTGCTTTGTAACCTATCACAGCCCTTCTCTTTTATTTCCACTTCCCCTCTCCATCTGTGTGTTTGTTCTCAATTTGTTCCACATGTGATATTTCTAGCTGTGATGTGAAACTTCAAATCTCACTCCCCAGTTGACTCGGTGTTGGACTTCCTCATCGATGAATGGTCCCTTGGGAGAGGTGGCTGCCGAGATAAGGGAATTGCTGCACATACTATAGGCCCATTCCATCTAGGTGGATGGCACGAGGGATGCTTAACTGGCCCAGGGAAGGTTGGTGAAGGACCATTGTCTTGGCGATGTTTAAGGACAGGCCAAGCCTCTTATACGAGATGTTGAAGAGGCCAAGCGTCCTTTGCATATCCCCGACAGAGTGAGCCATCATGCAGCCGTCATCCTCAAACTGAATGTCGTCGATGTCCATGGTGGTGAGTTTTGGTTTTTGTCCAGAAGCAACCAAGGTTGAAGAGCTTCCCGTCCAGATAATATTGAATGTTGACACCAAGTGGTAGGTCATCTTGGATGAGGTGGACGATGACAGTCAAGTAAATGGTGAACAAGTTGGGAGCGATCACACAACCTTGTATGGCCCTGGTCCGGATGTGAAAGGTGTCAGTTTCAGATCCTCCACTCAGGACAGAGGCGGTCATGCTGTCATGCAGGAGTCGCAGGATGGTGACAAACTTCAATGGGCAACCAAGTGTTAGAGGAAGATCCATAGAGCTTCATGACTGAAAGAGTCAAACGCCTTGGTCAGGTCGATGAAGATGAGGACCACTTCTTGATTTTGCTTCTGACCTTTTTCGTGAATAGCGTTTGAAACTAGGGAACTGAGCCACATTGACACACACAGGGGAACACACACAGACATATACACCGAGAGTGACAGAGGGCAAGGGATTGTCTCTGAGGAGAGACAAAAACTCAGAACGCAAGCATGACACTAAGTTTTGTTTCAGTTCCAACTGCAAGTTTCGTGAATGTTTTCGTGAATGAACAGAGGTAGGAAAACGCCGGGGTGTTTGGATTGATTTTATTTAACTTAATCGATAATTAACTCTGTAGCCACACAGTTAAAACCAGGAGTAATGAGAAGCGGGGAACCCCAATGGATTTGGCCTCCATCGCCTTAACCACTCGGCCACAATGGTTGGCCGCAGTGATGAGGTTGGTGGGTTTTGGAAATTGAAAGTTGCACATGAGCAGCTTGTGGGACTATTTCACCTCACTGTCGGTTTCATGTCCCAGCTCACAGCAATCGTTCTTGTCATTGGTGGTCTCAAGTGAAGAAATGGCAAATGCGGCATGGATGAGGAAAGCTGGTCAGGCAATTTCCTTGGTGATCTTATGGTTAGGTTTCTGTGCTTTCACCTCCACGGCCCGGGTTCAATTCCTGGGCAGGGATTGAGAATTGTTGCTCTGGTGCGATTTCTCCACATGCATATGAACTCCTTCCTGATTGGCACCATCAATACTATTAGCTTCACCAGAATCAGTCCAGTTGGGTTTAAGGTTAGGCACTAATAATGGAAACGTCGGCTGAGCAATAAATCTGGAACAAGTACAGAGGTAAAGAGATTTACTGAAAGGCTGCAAGGAACCAGACATAAACTGACTACAGAGATGCTGTGTCCTTTGGTTACAAGGAAATATTATCCAAACTTTGCCAGGCCTGCTCTTATTCAGTAAGTTTCCACACAAATAGATTTATTCATGTTCATTTCGAATAAAACGAAAGAAATTAGATTCAACATGTGCATAACATCCAGCCTATTCGAAATATTGGGTTCAAAACAACTCATACAAATTGATTCTCTGACTGCATATCCCTAACTGGAACACACCATCACACCGAGTGAATCCACTGTCTGTTTAAGTGTTCTCCGCTGTGTAACATGTGGGCACTGAGTCAGTTCGCAGGCTGGAGTCAATTCGCAGTCTGACCTCAAAAAAACACAGAAACGGTCAACCTCCTTTGGAAACGTTTGAACCTGCTGTTATTCTCTGTACCATTTACCATGAAGATACGTAAAGTACGTGAATAACGTTTGGAATGGTAAAGAAAATGTGTTCAACACCTCGGGGAACTGAAGCACATTGACACACACAGAGGAACACAGAGAGACATATACACCGAGAGTGACAGGGGCCTAAGGGAAGACATACACTCAGAAAACAAGGATGTCACCAACTTGGCTCAGTTTGTTCCATTTCCGACTGCAGATTTGGCGAATGCTTGCAGATGAATGGAAATGAAGTAACGCGGAAGTGCAGTGGGGAAAAAGGCAGGAGTGTTTGGAATGTTTTGATTCTATTTAACCAATAGTTAATTCTGGAGGTACCAAAAGCGTAGTTGGCAGGATTCAATCTTGCGTGGGGAAACCCCAATAGGTTTCGAATCCATTGCCTTAACCACTCGGCCCTGACTACAAACATTAGGTAAACCGTAATGTTGTTCAAATAAAACCGGAGAATGGTTATAACAGAGAAAGCTGGTCTCGGTCCCTGCCATATCCGGTCACCTTGCAATTTATCCTCGTTCTTCCGACCAAAATGAAGCAGCGCAGGCGTCAGCTAACCCAAGCGCACCTTGACGGATTTGTTGAAATGTCAGATGAGCAGAAATGTTTGCTGCAGTGGGACTTGAACCCATGGCTTCCTGAAAAAGCTGGAGTTCGAAATCGAACACCTGCGACTGCTCGACCACTCAGTACGTCGCTGTAACCATTGCCTTGAGCGGTATCAGCATTGAATTAGAACATTACAGGAGCATAAATTGAACCATTTTGTCACTGGAGCCACTCAGTATTAGAGAAGCAGAGCCAAGTTTACACCTCAGAGAGAGGCCATTCGGCCCGGTTCATAGGGACATCGGAGTTATGAACAGGAGTCGGCCATTCAGCCCTTTGAGTCTGCTCTGCCATACAATAAGATCATGGCTGATCTGGTTGTGATCTCAACTCCACTTTCATGTCTGCCCCCATAACCTTTGACTTCCTTGACTGTCAAAAGTCTGTCTAATTTTTCCTTGAATAAATTCAGTGACCCAGCCGCCACTGCTTTCTGGGGGAAATATTTCCACAGACTCTCGGCGGGAGAAAAAACCTCCTAATCTCCGTCTGAAAAGGGAGATCTCTTACTCTTCTGGAAACTAACTCACGTAGTCCCACTCCCCCGCCTTTTTCCCGGAGACCTGCATTTTTTGGCCAATTCTCTTTTGAAATCCGCGATTGAATCTGCCTCCCGCACACTCTCAGGTAGTGCATTCCAGATCCTAACCACTCGCTGTGTAATGGAGAAACCCCTTTAGAATTGTACAGTTTATTTGATGTTGCATCGCCTCATTCTTCAGACCAAAATCAATCACTTCATACTTGCTACATTAAATTTCAGCTGCCTCTTGCCCACCCAAATGGATTTGTTGAAGAACCCGAAAGGAGAACCGACTCAAACTAGGAATGAAAGAGTGAGAATGAAAGAGGAAGAGAAGTGATGGGTTTTGTAGATCCCAGGGGAAGGAGACTCCAGGATCAGTTCATTGTGACAGTTCACACAGCAACAAGAAAACAACATTCCCTGAGGAGGGCCAAACCCGGGCGGCAGGAGTGGGAGCGCCGAATAACAGCATGTTTAATTCAAACACAGAAGACTTGTTCAGCCAATAACAGCATCGAGTGTGTTAGACATGAACATGAAGTGAACAGTGAGGTGAAATAGTGCCACAAGCTGCGGATGTACAACTTCCAATTTCCAAAACCCACCAACCTCATCAATGCGGCTCCTCTGAAACTTTCAAGGCAAATATTGATCTTTTATAAGGTGCCGTTCCCAGAACTATACCCAGTCCTCCAGGTGTGATCTAACCAGGGCTTTGTATAGCTGTGGCAAACCTTTCCCCCTTTTCTATAACAGCCTCTGTAACAGGTTGAGCAGCAAGGGGAATTCGATTGTATCTATCGACTGAGAAAATTGGGGACATACTTGATCAGAATAAACGTCATTTAAAAATGTAAATTGTAAATAATAGCTTAAATACATCTTTTTTGATTGAATAACACAATAATAATCCCCAGTCCAACTATTCGTGTCATTGGGTCAAGGAAATTTTGTTAACACTGAAGAACTTAGCAGACTGGGCACTGCAGAAGCTCCTGCTCATTTTTCAATGCTTTAATTGTTTTCAAACAAGTACAGAGTTAGGGAAAAGAGAGTGGGAAAGGAGGAAGGAACAAACGGTTTTGTGATAGTATGGAAGGCTGGAGGAAGGAAAAAACGTTTTTGTGATAGGATGGAAGGCTGGAGTGGTTAAATGACAAAGGGGGTGTTGGTCCAAGGCAACATTGGGTGATAATGAGATAAGGAAATAAACTAATGAGACAAGTGAAAGGAAGGACAGGACTAGAGGAGGGATAAATGTTCACAGCAGAAACATTACCAGCACCTACTGTCTGAAAAAAATTGTAGTGATGGTTATTATCTGTAATTCTTGAAATGAATTTTGAGTCTAGAAAGTTAACCAAAGATGAGCTGCTTTTCCTTGAGTTTCCTTTGAGATTCATTGGGACATTGCGGGAGGCTGAGGACAGAGAGTTCAGAGTGGGACTGGGGAAGAGGAGAATTAAACTGGTAAATGATCAGAAGCTCAAGGCCACACGCACAGACCGAATAGTGATGTCCCACAAAGCAGTCACCCAATCAAGAGTTAGTCTCCTCAGTGTAGGGGAGGTCACACTGTGAGCAGTGAATACAACATACTAAATTGCAAGAAGGACAAGCAAATCACTGTGTCACCTGGAAAGTGTGTCTCGGGCCCTGGTATATGGGGTGGGAGGAAGGGAAATGGCGGGTGCTCAATCTGCTGTGCTTGAATCGAAATGATTCACAGTGATGTTCAAAAAACACAATAAATAGGAGCAGGGCTAGACCATATGGCCCCTTGACCCTGCTCCACCATTAAATGATCTTCTACCTCAACTCCACTTTCCCGCCCATCAATTCACTTAGTGTCCAACAGTTCCTGCATTTCCGTATGAATATACTCAAGATGGAGAACGATAGGTTCAATTCAAGTTTTAATACGGGAGATGCACAGTCAGGGTGGAGATGACTTCCTAATTCTTCCTCTAACTACTCCTGCTCCCTCTCTCGAAGTTTACATTGTCAATGCTTCCCCCTCCCTCCAATTCCACAGTGAGACTCCTTCCCCCACCAATTCCACAGTGAGACTCCTTCCCCCACCAATTCCACACTGACACTCATTCCGCCTCCCTCCAATTCCATAATGAGATTCCTTCCCCCTCCCTCCAATTCCACATTGACACTCCTTCCCCCTCCCTCCAATTGCACACTGTCACTCCTTCCCCCTCCCTCCAATTCCACGCTGATACTCTTTCCCCCTCCCTCCAATTCAATGCTAATATTCCTTCCCCCTCCCTCACTTTAATCTCCTGCTGTCACCTTCCTGCGCTCACCACCACTCCCAGCTCCGGCCCCTTCAATCCCTGCACCATTACTCACCGCCTTCTTGATGTGGTTTAAACAACTGATTGCTCCTGCAGACTCTGGGAAAGAATTCCTGTACACATTGCGGAGTCGTGTTTAATCACTTGATAGAGCAACAGGAGCAGGCAGGAAACAGCCATGGTGTGTGGGAGCACTAAAGGACAGCGAGAGGACGGAGCTGTGCTGAGGGGGTGAAGAGCAGCCGACAATGGTACTTCATGTCTGTGGATGTGTCATGGGCCAGATCAACGGGACGTTTTGTGGACTTCCCTGAACTCAGAGAAATATATTGCTGCAGAAAACTAATGCAATGTTTCATGTTTCAGACAAGAATACTTAAAAAGCTGTACCTCCAGCATTGTATTCAATAACCGACACCAGCCACTGATGTGTTCTTGTGTCATTATGTTAGCTTCTGTTACATGAACAATGAGACAGAGACTTTGCTGAGAACAAGTATCATAGTTTATTCATAGTGCAACTACATACATGACAACTCTATCACAGACATCTATATGGTCTGGGCTGCATCACTGAACAGGCTGATTGACAAACTGACTTTCCTGATGGATTCCAAATTACAGGGGCTGTCATTCAAGGTGGGGCTGGTACTTATATACAAGAATGTCACATGGTCTGATGTCACAATATCGCATGGTCTGACGTCAGAATATTGCATATGTATGATGTGACAATTAGCTCCCTAAAAGGTACATGCCTGTCTGATCATAGATACATGCAATATTACAACATGACCTTTCTAACATAGATTATTTGCAGAGAATGGTGAATTTGATGTTCAAATTAGCTTGGTCCCCATGTTATAAAATAGATATAGGAACATTGTACAAGGTACAAGAAATATTTGCTGGAATGATGCAAGGACTGGCAAGTCAGAACTATCAAGACTGTACAGGTTGAATATGTTTTCTCTGTTAAAGAGAGGGCAGGATGGCCTTGTCGAGGCCTTTAAGGTTCTGAAAGGGTTTGACAGGGGAGACAAGTGGAAGATGTTTCTAGTTAATAATAAGCAAGAATAAAAATAAAGGCAAAATACTGCGGATGCTGGAAATCTAAAACAAAAACAAAAAATCCTGGGAAAAACTCAGCAGGTCTGACAGCATCTGTGAAGAGAAAGACAGAGTTAACGTTTCGAGTCCATATGACTCTTCTTCAGAATAAAAATAGCCACCAATAAATCTAATGTGCAATTCTGAAGCAACTTCATTAACCAGACATAGAAATAGAAAATGCTTCAATTACTCAACATATTTGGCAGCATCTGTGGTTCGAGAAACAGAGTTAACATTTCAGGTCTGTATACTGATGCAGTGCTGTTCTGATGAAAGGTCAGAGATGTATCCATAGATACTGGCAGATCTGCTGAGCGCTTCGAGCATTGCCTGGTTTTGTTTCAGATATCCAGTATCTGAAGTACTTTGCTTTTTTTAAACTGGGGAATGTTACGAATGTGGAATTCATTAGCAGAAGCGTTCCTGTTTTAGCTGGAACTCAGATAAAATCCCACCATGAAGAGACCATTCAGCAGCTGAAAGTGGAAATAAAATCACTGGATTTACTGACACAGCAGCACAGTCACACCGGAGGGAGACCAATTGGGTGCTTTGAGAGCGATGCTAGCGTACTGGTAATGTCATTATGAGAATTAATAATCTAGAGACCAGCTAATCTTCTGGGGATATGGGTTCAAATCCCATCACGGCAGCTGGTGAAATTTTAAATTCAGTTAATAAATTCTGGATTTAAAAGTGAGTCTTAGCAATGGCGATTATGAAACCATTGTCGATTGTTCTAAAAATCTATCTGATTCATAAACGTTTTTTAGGGAAGGAAATCTGCCCTCCCTACTTGGTCATATGAATCCAGACACACAGTATTGTGGTTGATTCTTAAATACCCTCTGAAATGGCCCGGCGAGCTACTCAATTCGCAGGCAAATCGGGATGGGCTTTAAATGCTGACCCTGCCAGCGACACCCACATCCCATGGAAGTTTAAATGTCTTCATGTTGGCCGGCCTGTTGAACACTTCAACTTTAAACATATAAGGGTTTTGATCCCGAATCGGTGCATTATTAACAGGCAAGACACGGTTTAACTGCTCTGTGTTTGGGGGGAAAAAAAATCACTGGTTCATCCCACCTGCTGAGGCTCCAGTGAGTTCACACCTAACTGTAGGACTTTGTTCTGCTCTTAAGGATACCCAGGGCATATTTAGATAATATCACCACCGTCAACACCCCTTTGTCCTTTTAACTATGACATCTTTGGCAGTCTCTTCTTGGCCTCCACCTATCACTGGCCCCCTATCGAGCTCTCCTGTCCCATGATAATGGAGCCGGCGGAGTGGGTGGGGGAGGTTCATAAACACCCAGTGACGATTCAAAGAGCCGATCCGGCTCTTCCACCAAAACAGGGCGACATCTCCGCTGACAGTCCCGGGTTAATGGCCGCCATCTTTATCACTGTGTGCAGCATGGCGCATGCGCGGTCATCCTGGTTCAGGTAGGAGGAGGAGAGAATGTTGTGGATTTCTACCCTGGACTGATAGGGATGGATTTTGGAAACTCCTTTTACGGGGGGTTAGAAGGGGAGGATTTACACACAGCAAACTCAGACCAAGAGAAATGTTTCTCTCTTCTCAATGTTTGTTCTTGACAGTGCTGTCATTTTTTTGACAGGATATTAGAAGAGCAGTTTTGAAGGCGGAAAACTCAAACCAAACATCAGATCAGGATCTGACAGAGTCACTTGATTCATCATGACCTCAATGTATCTTTGTTTTATGTGTGCTGAAAGTCTGTGTGACTGGCAACAGCGAAGGGCAAGAAGGGATTTGAAAATAAGGATGAGAATTTGAAACTGAGTTGCTGCTAAACCAGGAGCCTTTGTAGATCAGTGAGGACAGGGTGATGGGTGAACGAACAGGACTCAGTGCAGAAAACATAGACAGTGGAGATTTAGAAAATCTCAATTTTCTGACGGTTTGAATGTGGGAGGCCGTCCAGAAGTGAATTAGAATAGTCAAGTTTGGTTCACTAATGTCCATTGAGGAAGGGAACCTGCCACCCGGTCTGGGTCTGCACAAGACTCTGGCATCTATTGAAGGACAGAAAGAGAGAGAGAAGAGAGAGACTGAACAGAGAGGTGGGAGCAGCAGGTAGTGAAGGAGATATCTGCATCTCGATAAGAATTCTGATGGAATCTCCCTCCATTTCCATCCAGGGTATCAGGACCATGTGAACCAGTTGGGTTTCTACAACAATATAGCAGCTTTCATGGTCACTTTTTCCTAGTCCCGGCCCCACAAATTACCAGATTCATTCAGCTCAATGTCACAACCTGCCTTTGTGTTTTTGTGGGTTCTCTCTCACTCCATTTTTTTCTCTTTTAAATCAGTTTCACAGGGTATTTGAAGGGGAGGATTTGCAGTCAGGAAACTCAAACCAAACAACACATCAGAATCTGACAGAGTCGTCCAATTTATCGTAACCTGAATATCATTGGATTTTGAACATGGAAGGAAAAAGCACCGTTCACAGTGGGGAGAAACCGTACACGTGTTCTGTGTGTGGACGAGGTTTCAGCCGATCATCTGACCTGTCAAAACATAAATGCAGGGATAACAGGGAGAAACTGTGGAAATGTGGAGACTGTGGTAAGGGATTCAGATCCCCGTCTAAGCTGGAAACTCATCGGCACAGTCACACTGGGGAGAGGCCGTTCACCTGCTCTGAGTGTGGGAAGGGATTCTTTCAGTCATCCACCCTACTGAGACACCGACAAGTTCACACTGACGAGAGACCTTTTAAATGTTCCGACTGTGGGAAGTGCTATAAAAGTTCGTGGGAACTGATGCCCCATCAACGTGTTCACACTGACGAGAAACCGTTCAGGTGCTCTCACTGGGACTGGGTTCAAGCATTCACCTCAGCTCACTGTACACCTGCGTGTTCACACTGGGAAGAAACCATTCACCTGCACCGTGTGTGGGAAGAGATTTGCTCACTCATCCAACCTCCTCTCACACCAGCGAGTTCACACTGATGAGAGACCTTTTAAATGCCCCGACTGTGGCAAGTGCTACAAAGGTTCCCAGGAACTGGTTGTCCATCAGGGTGTTCACACCGACAAGAGACCATTCAAGTGCTCTTATTGTGGGACTGGGTTCAGGCGATCATCTGGTCTGATTGTTCACCAGCGCACTCACACCGGGGAGAGACTGTTCAGCTGCTCCGAGTGTGGGAAGAGATTCACTCGGTCATTCCACCTGCTGATACACCGGCGAGTTCACTCTGCAGAGAGACCATTCACCTGCTCCGTGTGTGGGAAGGGATGCATTCAGTAATGCCACCCTCTGACACACCAGCGAATTCACACGTAACTACTTGTGATGTGATTTTGCTGTTAATCACATCTGGGACTGAACTATGGTCACTGGGACAAAAACAGAATTACCTGGAAAAACTCAGCAGGTCTGGCAGCATCGGCGGAGAAGAAATCAGTTAACGTTTCGAGCCTTCATGGCCCTTCAGCAGAACTGAAGCCGGCTTCAGTTCTGCCGAAGGGCCATGAAGGCTCGAAACGTTGACTGATTTCTTCTCCGCCGATGCTGCCAGACCTGCTGAGTTTTTCCAGGTAATTCTGTTTTTGTTTTGGATTTACAGCATCCGCAGTAGCTTTTAGCTTTTTGTTTTTATCTATGGTCACTGGGGTCTGTTTCTGATGATGCTAATGAACTCCAGCCTAGTTATAGGTGTTAATATCCTGGGTAAAGAAAAATAAATCACCTTTCTGTTCAACACACAGTGTGTCAAGTTTTTTAATCTCTCAAACACAAGTTAGTTCCTCTGAAGGGCTCTCCCTCTCCCCCATCTCCTCCATCCTCACCTCCAACAACAAGTGTGAGAAGCTCATGGAGATTCTTTGTCACTAACATTGAAACAATCCAATCAGCTGCCTCTGCTGCTTCCCTCCCTACCACTAGCCCACCAGGCCAGACTGTCTCTGAAGTTGCTCTATTTACAAGCCCTGAACTCACTTCTTTCTCCAGTTTCTCTCCCATCGTGCCCTCTCTGTGCTCACTTTGTCCATCAGGCCCACCTTCTGCTTCCTTGGCCCTTTTCCCTGTTGACCAGCCAAC
The DNA here is from genome assembly GCF_964194155.1 of Cetorhinus maximus. Classification (NCBI taxonomy): domain Eukaryota; kingdom Metazoa; phylum Chordata; class Chondrichthyes; order Lamniformes; family Cetorhinidae; genus Cetorhinus; species Cetorhinus maximus. The sequence goes on along the minus strand of NC_135901.1, from coordinate 36,340,511 downwards.
TTCTGCATTTTAGCTGGTATTGCTAACAATTCGCTCTTCTGGTACCATCCCTCTCGCCTTTAAATCCACCATCACCCATGCACATAAGAAAACCTTTGATCTCATTATCTTCACAAACTACTGCCCCATCTCCAACCTCCCTTTCCTCTCCAAAGTCCTTGTACTTGGTTTCCCCCAAGGATCTATCCTTGGCCCCTCCTATTTCTCATCTACATGCTACCACTCGGTGACATCATCCAAAAGCACCATGTTAGTTTTCACATGTACACTGACAACACCCAGCTCTACCTCACCACCACCCCTCTCCATTCCTCCACTGTTACTAAATTATCAAACTGCTTATCCCACATCCAGCACTGGATGAGCAGAAATTTCCTTAATTAAAAATTGGGAAGACAAAAGCTATTGTCTTTGGTCAACACTACAAGTTTCATTCCCTAACTACCCAGTACATTCCCTCTCCCTGGGAACTGTCTGAGGCTGAACCACACTGTTCACAATCTTGGTGTCATATTTGCCCCCAGGGTGAGTTTCTGACCACATATCCACGCCATCACTTACACCAGATATTTCAATCTCCACAATGTCGCCTCTCTCCACCTCACACCAGCTCATCTGCTGCTCAAACCCTCATCCATGTCCGTGTTACCTTTAGACTTGACGATTCCAATACATTCCTGGCCAGCCTCTCACATTCACCCCACCCCCATACGGAAACATGAGATCATCCAAAACTCTTCTGCCTATGTGCTTTCTCACATGAAATCCTGTTTATGCATCACTTCTGTGCTCACTAACCTACATTGGCTCCTGGTGAAACAATGCCTCGATTTAATATTCACATTCTTGTTTTCAAATCCCTCCAGGGTCTCGTCTCCCCCTATCCCTGTAATCTTCATACCTTCTTCCATCTCCTTCCCTGTCACCCTGACAGTGTTACATATCCCCTAGCTGGGATGGTTGTTTCTGCTCATTCTCTTCACTCTATCAGTGTCAGTCCTGAGCCAGGATGAAGGAGAGCTCAAACATCATTGTGACATCAGACTGAGGGCAGCATTGAGACCCAGCCCCACCACGCCCCAAAAAAACTACAAGTCTCAGAGCTCAGAATCAGCCAAAAGGCTGAGAAATGATCATGTAACATGTTTATCACTGTGGGATGTTTCATATTTTGGGGGGAAAAAACAATCACACTTATCGATATGGAAGTATCTGATCTAACAGAGGATGTTGGAAACACTCCTGCGGTCAAGGTGTATCTGTGGAGAGAGAAATTGAGTGAAAGTTTCTGTTCAATCATCTTTCATCAGAACATTCCTATTCCCAACATCTCCACTCTTCTGATTTTCTGTAATCAGTTACAGTTTGATCTTCTGAACATTTATCTAACATCTTATGATCTTTTATTCACAAGTGGATAAAATTCCAGTTTAGCAATAGCTAAAGTGAAGCCATTGTGAAGAAGGATCACATTGAACTGAAAGCATTAACTCTACTTCTCTCTCCGCAGATGCTTCCAGATCTGCTGAGTTTGTTCCAGCATTTTCTGTTTAAATTTGGATTTGCAGCCTCCGTGGTATTTTGCGTTTATTTCTTTGTGGTTACGTTAGTCATGGGGTAGCTGGTCGGAGGAATAAGGGACTGAAGGAATGGTTGTTAAATTTGCTTATAACACAAAGGTCTGTAAGAAAGTAAATTGTGAAGAGGACATAAGGAGGCTACAAAGGGTAAAGTGAGTGGGCAAAGATCTGGTAAATGGAGTACAGTGTGGGCAAATGTGAAATTGTTTATTTTGGCAGGAAGAATAAAAAATTAGCTTATGATCAAAACGGTGAGAAATTGCAGAGCTGTAAGATTCATTGAGGGGAATTGATTCCAAATGTTGGGAGGTTAGCTTCAATTGTACAGAGCACAGGTGAGACTGCATCTGGAATATTGTGTACAGAACCAGTCTCCTTACTTAAGGAATGATGTAAATGTGTTAGAAGCAGTTCAGAAAATGTTTACTCAGCTAATACCAGGAATGGGTGGGTTGTCTTAAAAGGAACGTTAGGCAGGTTAGGCTTGTATCCACTGGAACTTAGAAGAGTAAGAGACAACTTAATTGAAACCTTTAAGATCCTGAGGGGTCTTGACAGGGTGGATGTGGAGAGGATGTTTCCCCTTGTGGGAGAATCTAGAACTAGGGGTCAACGTTTAAAAATAAGGGGCCACTCATTTAAGACAGAGATGAGAAGAATTTTTCTTCTCTCAGACGGTAGTGAGTCTTTGGAACTCTCACTCAAAATGTGGTGGAAATAGTCTTTGAATATTTTTAGGGCAGAGCTAGATAGATTCTTGTTTAACAAGGGGGTGAAAGGTTATTGGGGGTAGGCAGGAATGTGGGGTTGAGGTTACATTAAGATCAGCTATGATCTTACTGACTGGCAGAGCAGGCTCGCGGGGCCGAGTGGTCTAATTCGTATGTGTGTTTGTCTGTAATTTATCACAGTGTGTGTGAAACAAAACTGATTTTGGACATATATCCAGAATTTAAACTCCAGCCCAGTTACATGGAGATTATTAACATCAGCAGCAATAGCGACATAAGAGATAGGAGCAGGAGTAGGCCATTAAGCCCTTGGAGCTTATTCTGCCATTCAGTGAGGTCAGCCCTGATCTACTTCAACAGCATTTTCCTGCACTATCCCCGTATCCCTTGATATTTTAAGATATAAAAATCGATGGACCTCAATCTTGAATATGCTCAACAACTGAGAGTCCACTGCCCTCTGGGGCAGGGAATTCCAAAGATTCACCACCATCTGATTGAAGTAATTACTCCTCATCTCAGTCCTAAATGGCATCCCTCTTAGTATAAGCCTGTGTCCCCCGGTTCTAGACCCCCAGCCAAGGGAAACACCCTTCCTGCATCTACCCTGTCGAGCCCGTTAAACATATTGTTTGAATAAGATCCCCTCTCATTCTTCTAAACTCCAGAGAATGAAGACTCAGTCTATTTAATATTTCCACAAAGGACAATCCATCCATCCCAGGAATTATTTAGTGAACATTTATCACACTCCCTCTATGGCAAGTATATCATTCCTTAACTAAGGAGACCGAACCTGAACACAATACTCCAGGTGTGGTCTCACCAAGGCTCTATATAGTCGCAGTAAGACATCTTTACTCCTTTACTCAAATCATCTTGTTATAAAGGCCAACACACCATTTGTGTTCCTCATTGACTGCTTTCTGTACCTGCAATAAACTCCCACTGTCAGAATGAAGATGTTTCAGTCCTGAATGTGATTAACAGCAGCAACAACAACTTGTATTTATATTGCACCTTTAACAGTCAAACATCCTGAGGTGCTTCACAGTTATCAAATAAACCTCAACACCAAGACAAAAGGAGATATTAGGACAGGTGACCAAACACTGGGTCGAAGAGGTGGGTTTTAAGAAGCCTCTTAAAGGAGAGGAGAGAAAGTTAGAGAGGTGCAGCTGGTTAGGGAGGGAATCCAGAGCTTCACACCCAGGCAGCTGAATGCACATCTGGCACAGGTGGAGTGATGGAATTCGGGGATGTGTAAGGGTCCAGAATTGAAGAAGCAGAAAGATCTCAGAGGGCTGTCGGGCTAGAGGTGTTTCCAGAGATAGGGGGGTCGAGACCAGGGAGAGATTTGAAAAAAAAATCAGAGAATTATATAATCAATGCATTGCCAGAACGGAAATCAATGTAGGTCAGTGAGTAAGGGCAAAGTGACAACGTCACTGTACTAGTAATCCCAAGGCCCAGGCTGACCTTCTGGATTGAGATCTCAGCATAGACTGGTGGAACTTAAATTAAAGGAAAAAAACTCTCAAATTGAAAGCTCGTTATCGGACCATGAACCCAACATCGATTGTTGTAAATACCCATCCGGTTCACTAAAGCCGTTTAGGGAACGAAATCTGCCATCCTTACCTGGCCTGGTCCACATGTGACTCCAGACCCACAGCAAAGTGGTTGGCTCTTCACTGCCCTCTGAAATGGCTGAGGCAGCCACTCAGTTCAAAGCACAATCAGGATGGACAACAGTGTTACTCTCGTCTGTCCAACGTCCCATGGGAATTTTTAAATAAATGGACCAGTGTTCTGGATTGACAGTCGGTCGGGATGAGTGGGTGGGTGGAGGGGGGTGGGGGGTGGTGGTGTAGGGGTGGGTGGAATATGCGGGGAGGGTTAGGATAGTTTCTGAATAGTCGGAGATAGAAAGGGCAGGAATGAGGGTTTCAACAGCAAATCAGCTGAAGCAGGAGAAGAGATGGGATGTGTCACAGATGTGGAGGTTGAGAGAGAAAACTGTTCACAATATCAGCTCACCACCACCTTCTCAAGGGCAACTAGGGATGGGCAATCAATGCTGGCTGAGCCAGCGACACCCACATCCATAAATGAAGAAAGACATAACAGTGAACATGTGGATGTGAGTGATCAGCTGTTGAGTGTGAGTAGGGAGTTAAGAGGTAGTTTGTCCCGGTGGGTTAGTGGGAGGGAGGGAAGCAGCAGAGGCAGCTGATCGGATTGTCTCAATCTTAGTGACAAAGAAACTCCATGAGCTCCTCACACTTGTTGGAGGTGAGGATGGAGGAGATGGGGAGAGGGAGAGCCCTTCAAAAAGAACCAACATGTGTTAGAGATATTAAAAAAAACTTGACACCTTGTGTGTTTCACACAAATTTGGTTTATTTGACTTTTGTGAAGAGTATTAACCGCTATAGCTTTCCTGGAGGTAATTAAATCAGCAGGATCAGACACCGAGTAAATGGTTCAGTCCTGGATGCGACTAAGAGAAACATCCAGTCACTGCAGTTACTTGTGAACTTGTTGATGTCTCAGCAGATTGGATGACTGAGTGAATCTCTTCCCACACTTGGAGCAGGTGAATGGCCTCTCCCCAGTGTGAATTCGCTGGTGTACAGTGATTTGAGATGACCACCTGAACCCAGTCCCGCAGTGAGAGCACCTGAATGGCCTCTCGTCAGTGTGAACATGTTGATGAACATCAGATCCCCAGAACTTTTGAAACACTTCCCACAGTCTGAGCACTTAAAAGGTCTCTCTTCAGTCTGAACTCGCTGGTGTGTCTGCAGGTCAGATGACTGAGTAAATCTTTTCCCACACATGGAGCAAGTTAATGGTCTCTCCCCAGTGTGAACTCGCTGGTGTACAGTGAGTTGAGATGATCGCCTGAACCCGTCCCAAACTGAGAGCACCCGAACGGTCTCTCATCAGTGTGAACACATTGATGGTACTTCAGAACCTGGGAGCTCTTAAAGCATTTCCCACACTCTGGGCATTTAAAAGCTCTTTCCCAGGTGTGAACTCGCTGGTGTCTCAGCAGGTTGGATGACTGAGTGAATCCCTTCCCACAGTCTAGGCAGGTGAATGGTCTCTCCCCAGTGTGATGCAGTTGATGAGTTTCCAGTTCAGATGGGTAATGGAATCCCTTCCCACAGTCCCCACATTTCCATCGTTTCTCTCCAGTGTGACTGCACTTGTGTTTCAACAGGTCAGAGGATTGACTAATGCCTTGTCCACACACAGAGCACGTGTACAGTTTCTCCTCACTGTGAATGGTGCTTTTTCCTTCCATGTTCATAAACCAAAGATATTCAGGTTACAATAAATTGGGCAATTCCGTCAGATCCTGATGTGATGTTTGGATTGAGTTTCCCTACTGCAAATCCTCCTCTTCTAATACCCTGTGAAATTAATTTAAAACAGAAAATAGTGAGTGAGCGAGAGCCCACAAAAACACAAAGGCAGGCTGTGAAATTGAGCTGAATGAATCTGGTAATTTGTGGGGCCGGCACTAGGAAAAAGTGACCATGAAAACTGGATTGTCATAAAAATCCAACTGGTTCACTAATGTCCATAAGGGAAGGGAAACCGTCACCCAGTCTGGACCTACACAAAGTTCTGGCCTCTAGGGGAGGAGACACAGAGAGAGAGACAGAGAGAGAGAGAGAGACAGGATCCGTAGGAGTGACCACTGTACTCCTTGTGGAGATGAAGTCCTGTCTTCACATTGAGGACATCTCCATCATGTTGTGTGGCACTACCATTGTGCTAAATGGGATATATTTCGAGCAGGTCTAGCAACTCAAGACTGGGCAACCATGAGGCACTGTGGCCCATCAGCAGCAGCAGAATTGTACTCAAACACAATCTGTAACCTCATGACCGAGCTTATCCCCCACTCTGCCAGTGCCACCAATCCAGGAGATCAACCATGGTTCAGTGAAGAGTGCAGGAGAGCATGCCAGGAGCAGCACCAGGCATAACTAAAAATGAGGTGTCAACCTGGTGAAGCTATAACACAGGAATACTGGTCTTCCAAACAGCATAAGCAGTAAGTGATAGCCAGAGCTAAGCGACCCCACAACAAATGGATCAGGTCAAAGCTCCACAGATTTGCCACATCCAGTCATGAATGATGGCGGACAATTAAACAATTCACTGGAGGAGGAGGCTCCACAAATATCCCATCCCCAATGACAGAGGAGCCCAGCACATCAGTGCAATATTGTTCTTCATTTACAGACCCTCCCTGGCAAGTCACATTGCTATTCATTTACAGACACTCCCTGGCAAATCACAATGTTGTTCATCTATAGACCCGACCTGACAAGTCACATTGCTGTTCATTTACAGACCCTCTCAGACGAGACACAATACTGTTCATTTACAGACCCTCCCTGACAAGTCACATTGCTGCTCATTTACAGACTCTCCCTGACAATTCATGTTGCTTTTCATTTACAGACCCTCCCAGACAAGTCGCATTGCTGTTCATTTACAGGCCCTCCCTGACAATTCATGTTGCTTTTCATTTACAGACCCTCCCTGACAAGTCACTTTGCTGCTCATTTACAGACTCTCCCTGACAAGTCACATTGCTGTTCATTTACAGACCCCCCCTGACCAGTGCACATTTCTCCTTCATCTATAGTCACTTGATAATCAGTCAACAATTCTCCTTGATGTTTGTGAATGGGAGCAGTTTAAAAGGAGTTGTGGTTAAGAGGCGGGAGATTTTTGCTAAAACGTGTCTTCATAATGAGTGGATTTGAGAGTCCAGTGTCAGCAGCATTAGAAACTTATTAAGAAACATTAGCTGATCAGATTCTCTGTCCTCAACCGTATCTTATACTAATCCATCAATCAGAGTAAACATGCAAGTCCCGTGTGTCCACAGTCATTTACACGAGATCAGCCCATTGGATGGAACCTCGGGCACCCTGAGCTTGATCTTCGATGTCTCCAGTCCCGACTGCCCCCTTACATCAGTGTCCCCTCACTTTTATACCCTGTTGTGATCCAACTCTGGCCACTGACTCTTCTTTGTCTTCTCTGCTGGGTTTTGGCAGGAAGTGAGGAAAAGACAGCTGGAATTTCTCTAATCTGTGATTTACAAGGACACATTCCCTGGTTTCCAGCAGTTACTTTTCTTCTGGAATTTTCTCATTCTCCCTAAACTCTCCTGCCCACTGTTAATTCTGTTATTTCTGATAGTTTCACAATTATAGGCATAAACATCACACATTATAGTCTGATCTATTCCATTCCTCACTCTGGTTTCAGTTTATAAAGTGATTAATAACAGGGTTTCAGTTTATAAAGTGATTAATAACAGACAAACTCTGTCCTTTTCCCTGATCTGATTAAAGTTTCCAGTGAGCTGATTCTGTGCAATGGAATGTCTTATCAGTGTTGCCATGGTGACCTCTCTGCAGTGAAGAGTCTGTTTGAGTTTCTAACTCAGACTAAACTTCTCTATCCCATAATACACATTATATCAGACATTTTGCCTCAATGTCTTTTAGCCATGTTACAAGCGGTTCAGATACACACATCTTTAAATGTGAAGGACAAGTTTAAAATGCTGTTTGAACCTGTTACTCCAATTTTCTATGCAAAATTAATTTGTAAATCAATGGTTAAGCTGCATTTAGAATATTGAGTCAAATTCTCGCATCTTATAACAGGAATGATGTCAGGGCCATGGAGAGGGTGCAGGAGAGATTCACAGAGATGATACCACAGATGAGAAGATACAGCACAAAATGAGGCCACTCGGCCCATCGTGCCTTTGCCAGCTCTTTGGAGGAGTTACCTGAATAGTCCTCTCCCCTGCTGTTTCCCCATGGCCCTGTCAATGTTTTCCTTCAAGCATTTCTCCAATTCCCTTTTGAAAGTTACTGTTGAACCTTCTCCCACCAAACTTTCAGACAGTGTATTCCAGATGATAACAACTGACTGTGGAATGAAATGTTTTCTCATGGTGACCTGTCTGCTGTGAAAATCTTGCTTGAGTTTCTAACTTAGTTCAACTGTTTGCATTGAGGAGAGGCTGGAGAAACTGGGGGGTCTTTTCAATAGAATAAAGCAGGATGAGGGGAGATGTGAGCAAGGAGTTCAAAACTGGATCAAGGACATGGTCCAAAATATTACAGACACTCCTTGTCTTTCAGGATCTGTGTCTAGGGGAGAAGCTGATGGGTTTATCTCATCATCATCAAGCTGAACAACTATTGTCAGAACCAAACACTCCCCACTCAAATACAGCACGGATTAGATACAGAGTAAACCCATCAGCCTGTCCCCCGGATACAGATACTGAGGGACAGGGAGTGTCCGGGACAATGACATTTCTCACTCAGTCAGGTAGAAATTAATCCTGTATCTCTCCCCATTAATCCTGAGCTCCACACGGCTCGAATCCTCGTCCTGTTTCCCTCCCTGTAACAGCACTGAGCTAAAGCCAGCCCATAATGAGCAGGGCTCAGGGAGAATGGTTACTAGGCACTGCAGTGATGTCATAAAGCAGCATCATTCAGCCCAGCTGGTCCTCTCCCTGTCCATTTAAAGGTGGAAAACTGGGACATTCTGTCTCCAAACACATCCCACCCTGTTCACACTGAGAATCCCAAGGTGGAGAACTGGGACATCCCATCTCCAAACACATCCCACCCTGTTCACACTGAGAATCCCAGGGTGGAAAACTGGGACATCCTGTCTCCAAACACATCCCACCCTGTTCATGTGGAGGATCCCAGTATTTGAGAGGTGACAGCACATTCGAACAGTGTGCTGAAGGGAGGGAGGTTGGAGATGGGGCAGTAGCTTGCAAGTATGGATGAATCAAAGGTTTGTTTTTGAGGAGGGGGTGATTATGGCAGATTTGAAGCAGACAGGGACAGTATCGGAGAGAGAGAACTGTTAACAATCTCAGTGAACATGGGGAAGTTGGGTGATCAGCACTTTAGTGGGATTGGGTTGATGAAGCAGGAGGTGGGTCTGATGGACAAGATGAACACTGGGAGGGCATGAGGGGAGATGGGAGAGATACCAAAGAAAGATGTGGGTTCAGGGCTCAGACAAGGCGGGACTTTAGAGACAGTTTGTCCCGGTGGGCTAGTGGGAGGGAGTGAAGCAGCAGAGGCAGCTGATCGGATTGTCTCAATCTTAGTGACAAAGAAGCTCCATGAGCTCCTCACACTTGTTGTTGGAGGTGAGGATGGAGGAGACAGGGAAGAGGGAGAGCCCTTCAAAAGGAATTAACTTGTCTCAGTGATATTAAACAGACTCAACACACTGTGTGTTTAACAGAAGGCTGATTTATTTGACTTTTATCCAGAATATTGCCCCCTAGAACTGGGCTGGAGTTTATTAACTTCAGTAGAAACAGTGCCCAATGAACATGGTTCAGTCCTGGATGTGATTAACAGCAAAATCCAATCACAGTGGTTATTTATGAGCTCGCTGGTGTCTCAGCAGTTTTGATGATCGAGTGAATCCCTTCCCACACTTGGAGCAGGTGAACGGCCTCTCCCCAGTGTGAATGTGCTGGTGTGACAGCAGGTCAGATGATGACAAAAACAGAATTACCTGGAAAAACTCAGCAGGTCTGGCAGCATCGGCGGAGAAGAAATCAGTTAACGTTTCGAGCCTTAATGCCCCTTCGGCAGAACTGAAGCATAGTTACAAGAAGGGAGAAATATAAATTGGTTTAAGGTGGGTGGGGTGGGGGGTGGTGGAGAGACACATTGAGGGTGTGGTGATTGTGGAGATGAGCAGATGATCAAAAGATGTCACAGACAAAAGGGTCAAAGAGGTGTCGAAGGTGGTGACATTTGTCTGAGAAAAGTGCTAATTAAGAATGGAAGAAAGGATATTAAAAGTACAGCTCTAGTGGGGGTGGGGTGGAAAGACTAACAAGGTTTTAGTTTATATTTAAAAATAATGGAAATAGGTGGGGAAAGAAGAATCTATATAAATTATTGAAAAAAAAGGGGGGGGGGAAGAAACGGGGTGGGGATGGGGGGAGGGGGAGTTTAAGGTCTAAAGTTGTTGAATTCAATATTCAGCCTGGAAGGCTGTAAAGTGCCTAGTCGGAAGATGAGGTGCTGTTCCTCCAGTTTGCGTTGGGCTTCACTGGAACAATGCAGCAAGCCAAGGACAGACATGTGGGCAAGAGAACAGGGTGGAGTTTTAAAATGGCAAGCGACAGGGAGGTTTGGGTCTTTCTTGCGGACAGACCGCAGGTGTTCCGCAAAACGGTCGCCCAGTTTGCGTTTGGTCTCTCCAATGTAGAGGAGACCGCATTGGGAGCAACGAATGCAGTAGACTAAGTTAGGGGAAATGCAAGTGAAATGCTGCTTCACTTGAAAGGAGTGTTTGGGCCCTTGGATGGTGAGGAGAGAGGAAGTGAAGGGGCAGGTGTTGCATCTTCTGCGTGGGCATGGGGAGGTGCCATAAGTGGGGGTTGAGGAGTAGGGGGTGATGGAGGAGTGGACCAGGGTGTCCCGGAGGGAACGATCCCTACGGAATGCCGTCAGGGGGTGTGAAGGGAAGATGTGTTTGGTGGTGGCATCATGCTGGAGTTGACGGAAATGGCGGAGGATGATCCTTTGAATGCGGAGGCTGGTGGGGTGATAAGTGAGGACAAGGGGGACCCTATCATGTTTCTGGGAAGGAGGAGAAGGCGTGAGGGAGGATGCGCGGGATATGGGCCGGACACGGTTGAGGGCCCTATCAACGACCGTGGATGGAAAACCTCGGTTAAGGAAGAAGGAGGACATGTCAGAGGAGCTGTTTTTGAAGGTAGCGTCATCAGAACAGATGCGACGGAGGTGAAGGAACTGAGAGAATGGGATGGAGTCTTTACAAGAAGCGGGGTGTGAGGAGCTGTAGTCGAGGTAGCTGTGGGAGTCGGTAGGCTTGTAATGGATATTGGTGGACAGTCTATCATCAGAAATTGAGACAGAGAGGTCAAGGAAGGGAAGAGAAGTGTCAGAGATGGACCATGTGAAGATGATGGAGGGGTGGAGATTGGAAGCAAAATTAATAAATTTTTCCAGGTCCCGACGAGAGCATGAAGCAGCACCGAAGTAATCATCGATGTACCGGAGAAAGAGTTGTGGGAGGGGGCCGGAGTAGGACTGGAACAAGGAATGTTCCACATACCCCATAAAGAGACAGGCATAGCTGGGGCCCATGCGGGTACCCATAGCCACACCTTTTATTTGGAGGAAGTGAGAGGAGTTAAAGGAGAAATTGTTCAGTGTGAGAACAAGTTCAGTCAGACGGAGGAGAGTAGTGGTGGATGGGGATTGTTGGGGCCTCTGTTCAAGGAAGAAGCTAAGGGCCCTCAGACCATCCTGGTGGGGGATGGAGGTGTAGAGGGATTGGACATCCATGGTGAAGAGGAAGCGGTTGGGGCCAGGGAACTGGAAATTGTTGATGTGACGTAAGGTGTCAGAGGAATCACGGATGTAGGTGGGAAGGGACTGGACAAGGGGAGAGAGAAGGGAGTCAAGATAACGAGAAATGAGTTCCGTGGGGCAGGAACAGGCTGACACGATCGGTCTGCCAGGACAGTTGATGTCCTGAACCCAGCCCCACAGTGAGAGCACCTGAACGGTTTCTCGTCAGTGTGAACGCGTTGATGGCGAATCAGGATCCCAGAACTTTTGAAGCATTTCCCACAGTCTGGGCATTTAAAAGGTCTCTCATCAGTGTGAACTCGCTGGTGTTTCAACAGGCTGGCTGAATCAGTGAATCCCTTTTCACACTTGGAGCAGGTGAATGGTCTCTCCCCAGTATGAACACGTTGGTGTGTCATCAGGTGCGATATCTGAATGAATCCCTTCCCACACTCGGAGCAGCTAAACGGTCTCTCCCCAGTGTGAACACGTTGGTGTGTCATCAGGTGCGATATCTGAATGAATCCCTTCCCACACTCAGAGCAGGTGAATGGTCTCTCCCCAGTATGAATTTGCTGGTGTTTAGTGAGGTCAGCTGATCGCTTGAACCCAGTCCCACACTGAGAGCACCTGAACGGTCTCTCATCAGTGTGAACACGTTGATGGGACATCAGCTCCCAGGAACTTTTAAAGCATTTCCCACACTCTGAGCATTTAAAAGCTCTCTCATCAGTGTGAACTTGCTGGTGTTTCAGAAGGCTGGATGAAGAAATGAATCCCTTCCCACACGTGGAGCAGCTGAACGGTCTCTCCCCTGTGTGAGTGCGCTGATGAGTTTCCAGTTCAAATGGGTAATTGAATCCCTTGCGACAATCCCCACATTTCCAAGGTTTTTCCCCACTGTGAACGGTGCTTATTCCTTTCATGTTCAAAATCCGATGATATTCAAGTTACGATAAATTGGACGACTCCTGACTCAGATCCTGATGTGATGTTTGGTTTCAGTTTCCCAACTGCAAATCTTCCCCTTCTCATACCCTGTGAAACTGATTTAAAACAGAAAAAAGGAGTGAGAAAAAACCCACAAAAACACAAAGACAGGTTATATAATTGAACTAATAGAATCTGGTAATTTGTGGGGCTGGAAATAGGAAAAAGTGACCATGAAAGCTGCTAGATTGTCATAAAAGCCCAACTGGTTCACTAATGTCCTTCAGGGAAGGGAACCTGCCACGCAGTCTGGGCCTACACAAGACTCTGGCCTCTCTGGGAGAAGACAACTGGAGAGAGAGAGAGAGAGAGAGAGAGAGAGAGAGAGAGAGAAAGAGAGAGATGTGAGAGACAGGGGGTGAAGGAGAAAAACTTCTTATCTCTACAACTCGACCAGAACGTTGACAGAACCACCCAAACCCTCAAATTCCATCCCCTAGAAGGACCAGGGTAGCAGGTGTATGTGAACACCATCACCTCCAAGTTCCCCTCCAAGTCACACTCTGTCCTGACTGGTCTGACATCCAGAACCGGATGAACAAAAATTTCCTCCATTCAAATATTGGGAAGACTGAAGTCATTGTCTTCAATCCCCACTACAAACACCACTCCCCAGACACCGACTCCATCCCTCTCCCTGACAATTGTCTGAGACTGAACAAACCTGTTCACAACCAAAGTGACATATTTCACCCCAAGATGAGCTTCCAACTACATATCCACATCATCACCAAGACCACCTATTTCCACCTCAGTAACATCGCCCGACTCCACCCCATACTCAGCTCATCTGCTGCTGAAACTCTCATCCATTCCTTTGTTCCCTCCATACTTAATTATCTTAACACACTCCCGGCCAGCCTCCCACATTCAACCTCCCTGTAATCTTGAGGTTATCCAAAACTCCTCTGCCCGTGTGCTTACTCGCACCAAGTCTTGTTCACCCATCACCCCTGTTGTCACTGACCTACAAAGACTTCTTTTTAAGAAGCACTAAAACTTTAAACTCCCATCCTTGTTTTCCTCTATGATTGTGATCATCCCTATCTCTGTAGCCCCCTCGAGCCACACACCCCTCCGAGATCTCTACACTCATCTAATTCCGGCCTCTTGGGCATTCCTGATTTCAATCACTCCACTATTAGTGAGCATTCTTTCATTTTCCTAGGCCGAAAGCTCTAGAATTTCTTCCGTAAATCTCTCCACCTCTTTCCCTCCTTTTAGATTCTCCTTAAAACCCACTTCTTTGACCAAGCTTTTGGTCACCTGCTCTAATATCTCCTTATGTGACTCAGTGTCAGATGTTACTTTGTGACATTACTGTGAAATGTCTTGGAAAGTTTTAATGTGTTAAAGGCAGAATATAAATATAAATTATTGTCACTGACTTGGACATATATCGTTGTTGTGCCTCATCAATAAGACATTGTAACTCAAAGCGTGAAGCAGTTTGATGGACAAGTTGTTCCCATTCTGTCAATGAAAAGATTCCACATGCATTGCCCCCTACAAAGATGGCGGCAGCGCAGGCGCTCTCCTGCACATTACCCCCAATAAATATGGCGGCCGTTAACACGGGTCCGAAACTGGGAGAAATCCGCGGCCACGCTTGGTAGAAAAAGAGCGATGGACCCCGGGTACCGGGAAGTTCTTTTTCGGGTTTTGCAGCTTAACAACATGTTTACGAAGCCTCTCTGCCCACTCGCCAGATCCATCGCTCCCTTCGCCCCGCCATTTACTCCACTCTTGCAGATTCAACAGCGCAATATCCCCACATCGCCATTGCTCGCATTGCGCATGCTTCACTCCCAGTCTGGCCCCGCCCCTCATTCACTTCGATTGGTTGGAGGACCAGCTTCTTCCTATTGGTCCGAAGCTGCCGTCAATCACCCGGGCATTGTGACGGTTATCAATTACAGGATTTTTCGTGGTAGAAGGAGGCCCAGATGAGCATAATTTCTTAGCGCCATTCTCCTGCTTCTTCCCTGCACCCTTGCACATTGTTTCTATTCAAATAATCATCTATTACCCTCTTGAATACCTCGATTGAAGCTGCTTCCGCCACACTTCCAGGCAGTGCATTCCAGACTCGAACCACTTGCTGTGTGAAAAGGTTTTCTTTTCTCACATCACGTTTGCTTCTTTTGCAAATCACTTTAAATCTGCACCCTCTCATTCTTGATCCCTTGGTGAATAGGAACAGTTTCTCCATATCAACTCTATCCAGCCCCCTTATAATTTTGAACACCTCCATCAAATCTCTTAGCCTAAGATAAAAGCAAAATACTGCAGATGCTGGGAATCTGACACAAAAACAGAAAATGCTGGAAAAACTCAGCAGGTCTAACAGCATCCGTGGAGAGAAAAACAGAGTTAACGTTTCGAGTCCGAATGACTTTTCTTCAGAGCTGTTTTTGCTCCTCTCAGCCTCCTCCGCTCCAAGTCGAACAGTCCAAATTTCTCCAATCTATCTTCGAAACTCAAGTGTCTCATCCCTGGAACAATTCTTGTAAACCTCTTCTGCACGCTCTCCAATGTGTTCACATCCTTCCTATAGTGTGGTGCCCAGAACTGTACACAATGCTCCAGCGGAGATCTAACTAGTGTATATATAAGCTCAGCATAACCTCTCTGCTCTTGTACTCTGTGCCCCTATTAATCAAGCCCAAGACACTGTATCATTTATTAACTTTTCTCTCCACCTGTCCTTCCACATTCAATGATCTATTCACATATACACCCATGTCTCTATGCTCCTGCATAGCCTTAAGAATTCTACCCCGTATTTTATATTGCCTCTCCATGTTGTTCCTACCAAAATGCATCACCTCACACTTCTCTGCATTGAACTTCATTTGCCACCTATCTGCCCATTCCACCAACTTGTCTATGTCCTTTTGATGTCCTGTACTACCCTCCTTACAATGCTTCCAAGTTTTGTATCATTCACAAACTTTGAAATTGTCCGCTGCAACCAAAGTTTAAACCATTAATATATATCAGGAAAAGTAAGGGTCCCAATACCGACCCCTGGGGAACTCCAATGCAAACCTTCCTCCAGCCCGAAAAATACTCATTAACCATTGCTCTCTCCTTCCTATTCCTCAGCCAATTTTGTGTCCACATTGCTACTGCCCCTTTTATTCCATGAGCTATAACTTTTCTCACAAGTTGGTTGTGTGGCACTGCATCAAATGCCTTTTAAAAGACCATTTACACCACATCAACAAGATTACCCTCATTGACATTTTCTGTTACTTCTTCAAAAAACTCCAGCAAGTTAGGTAAACACGATTTCCTGTTTTGAAATCTATGCTGTCTTTTCCTAATCAACCCATATTTTCACATGTGACTACTGATTCTATCCCGAACAATTGTCTCTAGAAGCTTCCGCAACACTGAACTGGTTAGTGATTGCTGAGCTTATCCTTACAACCTTTTTTGAACAATTCCCCGGTCCTCTGGCATCTCCTCTGAGCTGAGGGAAGACTGAAAGATTATGGCCAGTGCCCCTGTGATTTCCACCCTTACTTCCTTCAATATTCTTAGATACATCAACCAACAGTTTATCCAACACTTTTTCTTTATGCATTTTGAACCCTTCTAGTGAGATAGTTTCCTCCTCTGTCATCTCGGTAGCATCTGCTTCCTTGGTAAAGACAGATGCAAAGTATTCATTTAACTTCTCAGCCATACCCTCTGCCTCCATGTGCAAATCCCCTCTTTGTTCCCTCATCGGCCCTATTCGTCCTTTTACCACCCTCTTACTATTTATGTGTCGATAGGCGATAGGGACAGGGATCGTAGATAGGGATTCCCCTTTATGTTGGCTGCCAGCCTTTTCTCATGATCCCTCTTTGCTTCTCTAATTTGCTTTTCACCTCCTCTCTGAACCTTCTGTATTCTGCTTAGTTCTCACTTGCATTTTCTACCTGACATCTGTCACAAGCACACTTTTTCTTTCTTTATGTTAATTTCTATCTCCTTTGTCATCCAGGGAGCTCTGGATTTGTTTGCCCTACCTTTCCCTTTTGAATATACCTTGACTGTGCCCAAACCATTTCTTCTTTGAAGGGAGCCCATTGTTCAGCTACATTTTTGCCTCCAACCTTTGGTTCCGGCCTATCCAACCCAGCTCCGTTCTTGCCCCAGGAAAGCCGGCTCTCCCACAGTTCATCATTCTTACTCTGGATTGCACATTGTCCTTTCCTACCGCCATCCAAAACCTTACTATACAATGATCACTGTCTCCTAAATGATCCCCCACTGACACTTGACCTCCTTCGCCCACCTCATTTCCAAGAACCAAGTCCAACAGTGCATCCGTTCTTGTTGGACTGGACACATACTGCTGCAGAAAATTCTCCTGAGCACAATATAGGAACTCTTGCCCCTCTCCACCCTTTACACTATCACTGTTCCCAGTCTGCATTCGGGTAATTAAAGCCCCCTACTATACCTGCATCATTCTGCAATTTCCCTGAAGATTTGTTCATCTACATCCTTACCACCAGTTGGCAGTCTGTAGAAACTGAAGAATGCAATTGCACCCTCTTTGTTCCTTAGCTCTAGCCAGTGATTCTGTCTTTGAACCCTCTGGGACATCCTCTTTCTCCAGCACTGCACTGCTCTCCTGAACCAACACTGCCACCCCTCCTCCTTTTCTTCCTGCCCTATCTTTTCTGAACACCTTGTAACCAGGATACAAGGTGGGTATTCTTGCAAAAACGTCATATTTCTATATGGCAATCCGCGCTTGTAACTCCCCAATCGTATTTACTACATTCTGTGCATTCACATACATGCACAGTAACCCTGATTTAATCTTCAAGACTTCCTCCCTTACTCCGACTCCAACTATGAACTTACTATTGTCCTTTCTCAGCTATCTGCCTCTCCCAGTATTTAGTGCACCCTGGTATTCCTCTCTAATACTATCTCCTGGTTCCCACAGCCCTGCCGAGTTAATTTAAAGCTCTCCCAACAACACTAGCAAAACACCCTGCAAGGAACTCAGTCCCAGCTCTGTTCAAGTGCAGCCCATCCAGCTTGTACAGGTGCCATCTTCACCAGAGCCAGTCCCAGTGTCCTAGGAATCTAAAGCCCTCCCTCCTGCACCATCTTTCCAGCCACACATTCGTCTGTCTTATCCTCCTATTTCTGTACTCACTTGCACGTAGCACTGGGAGTAATCCAGAGATTACTACGCTTGAGGTCCTGCCTGTTAATTTTTGACCTAATTTTCTACCCTCCATAAATTGAGTTCATCCAAAACTGCTGCCTATGTTTTAACTCATGCCAAGTACCAATCCTCTATCTCCCGCATACTTGCTGACCCATATTGGATCCGAGTCAAGAAATGTCTTTATTTTAAAATTCTCATCCTTCTGTTCAATGCCCTCCATGCCCTCACCTCTCCCTATCTCTGTGATCTGCTCTAACCCCACAAGTCTCTGAGATATCTGTGCTCCTCTAATTCTGGTCTCTTGTACATTCCCAATCAGAATTGCTCCACCTTTGGTGACCGTGGTTTCAGTTACAGAGGCCCAAAGCTCTGGAATTCCCTCCTTGAACCTCTCCGCCTCTACCTCACTTTCCTCCATTAAGACTCTCCTTAAAACCCAATTCTTTGACAAAGCTTTTGGTCATCTGACCTAATGTCTCCTTATAATGCTCCTGTGGGATGTTTCTTTACGTTGAACAGTTATACAAATATAAGTTGTTGTTGTCGTAGTCTATGCCTAGAAAGACACAAACTCCTCTTGTACATTTCACCTTGACATTTTTTTCTCTGTAACATTTATTATGAAACTACACAACTGATGTGAATTAAATTTGTGATGGTAAAACTGTGTTCACCCCCTCAGGGAAATGAACCACATTGACCCACACAGAGGAACACACACAGTCATATAGACCGAGAGTGACAGGGGCCTAAGGAAAGACAAACACCCAGAAAGCAACGATGTCACTAACTTGGCCAATTATTGTTCCATTTCAGGCTCCAAATTTAGTGAATTTATAGATGAATGGAAATAAGAAACGCAGGGAATTTGGATGTTTTTTTTATTCCATTTAACCGATAATTAATTCTGCGATTGGTTATAATCAGGAATGATGAGAAGAGAAGTTGACAGGTTTCCAACCTGCGTGAGGAGAACCCACTGGATTTCAAATCCACCATCTTAACCACTCAGCCACAAATACTCGGGAAGAATGATAGAATGGACACGGAGTGCTACAGAGGAAAATGGTATTCGGTCTGTCCAGTCCGTGCCCTTCCCCCACCCTTTCCTGGTCACCTGTAAATTACTGCCTCTGCCTCTCCTCGTTCTTCCTACCAAAATGAGACACTGCACAGTTCGGCTGCCCCTTTCCCACATGAAGAACTTTCTGGAACTGCCTAGAAGAACAAAGCACCCAAAACTTTAGCAGTGGCGGGATTCAAACCCACACCTCCAAAGACTCCAGTACCATACACTGCTAGGCCACACAACCACATTGACATCTGAGGCATTCAAAATGCCGAATAAAATCATAGAAGATGTTTTGTTGGCATGAGCTGTGTTATGTGGTAGAATTAGAGTGAAGCGTGGAATAGAGCTTAAGACACCACTTTAAGGACTGGAAGAGGGAGAATCTTGTCACGAATGTGTTGTTGTGTTATGATAGATTTGTGAACCTTAAAAACGGTTGTTAAAAGTCACCTGAACTTTAACAACTTCAGTGTTTGCCAAGCTTCTAGAAGGCTTCAAGTAAATTGTAAAGGGACCTACCCAGATGTGTGCTGACATTTGAAATCCAATGTGTATTTCCACATGTGTAAAATCATTGACAGTGGTTTCCCTGGAGGTGTGAATAGCTCTTTCCAAACCTCCCAGAGTGGGAGCCATTTAAGTTAATGAATATGTTAAGTTTTCTTGTACTAACACTGTTGTTCTTCATTTTTTTCTTTAATTTTAGCCTTTTGGTGACAGTGTTACTAAATTTGGAATCCACTGCCTTGCTTTGCTCTTCCCTTATATAGAAAACCAATTTAGAGTTGTTTCCAGTCTTGTAATTTCCAAAGGGTCCAGTCCATGTTCAATAAAATGTTTGTTGATGGCTTCCTGTTCTTTCTTTCTTCTAATCTCACTAAGATGTCCTGTGAGTCTAGTTCTTAATGTGTTCCCTGTCTCTCCTATGTATCAGATTTTGCAATATTTACATCGAATTGCATAGACAACATTGTCGTTCACATGAGATTCTGTGGTTTATAGGGGTATTTTCCCTGTGTTGAAATTTTGTATTGGTTTCAGGACTTTTAAGTGCTTGAATGTTATACAGTTTCTACCCCAACAAAATGGGGTGGCTTGTGTGCTCACCTTGCTGCTAACTAAAGTTCCTTTAGGTTTTCATTATTTCTAAAGGCTGTTATTATATTGGCTAAGTGAGTCGAAGCCTTCATTTAAGTTTTAAAATTTATTTTTAATTACACTCTTCATATGTAGGCTCTTATTGTAATATCCCATAATAAGTGGATTTTTGGGGCCTAATCTATTTAATCCTGGAGGATTGTCTAATTCTGTCTGAAAGTTGGATCTGATATATCTCAGGAACCTTTTTGCATATGCCCCTTGCCACAATGCAGTGAATAAGATATTGACTGCACTGTTAAATCTACCTGTTCTGTACAAATACCATGGAATCGCAGCAGTTGTTAACTAACTAATCCACGGAAGGTCTGTTTAGCGTGGTGGCTTTTGGTATGTAGTAGGGGGTGTGTGTGTCTGTTGGTTTAAAGGACACCTTTGTTGCTAATTTGTTTTGTTTTATCTTCCTGTGTTAGTTTGAACCATGTCGTGTCTAAGAAATTCATTTTTTTCTGTATTTATTGTTTGGATCAAGTTCGGGACGAGTAACTTTTTGTTTAAAGTAGACAATGTTTGAAATCCCAGGTACTTACTAAGGGAATAAAGCTACAAGATTCCATGGTTTTAAACAAACAAGATAAATTTTATTACCTAAAGTCAGAAGAGCAAAACAGTTGACAATATCTATCATATACTCTAACATTCAGAATTAATGTGACAAAAATATGAATTAACAGGCAACTGTGGTCAAACATAGCACACTGCACATTAAATGGCAGATGACCAAGACAGATTTATCAGCAAACCATCCAGATGTCAGTGTTCACTGTAAGTCACACAATCTTGTCAAAACTCTGTCTCCCTTACAAGGGGTCTCCGCTTTCAAGATCTCGCCTCTGACAACCCTCAAAGCCGCTGACTCCAATTGCCTGGACAATTGCACACCTCCAAATGATTCAATCTCTTCTCTTGAGCAGTGCGCCTGTCCCACTTTGGACATGTGCTAGAACTCCCAGGGAATGTTGGGACTCCCAGTCCTCAGCCTCCAGCCAGAAAACATCTTGGAGAGACAGATAAGTTCATATTTCTTAACATTGTTGTGATTTTGTTAGATGGATGGTGATTGTTGACACAGATTCCTCCACTTCTGTCTCCATATGGGACCAAACTTCTCATGTGTCATCTAGAAATCTGTAATAATGTAATGGTAACTTGGAACATTTCTGGAAAACACTCTCTTCCCATTTCACCACACATTTATATATTAGCATAGGGGATGGGGGTGGGCGGTGGGGTCTGTGTGTAAATGTCTTACCCTTGCCTGTATCTTTAATTTGAAGATAGTGTTCTTCATCTGAACCCAAAGCTGATTTTTGCTAGTCCCAGATATAATAATCAGATTATAGCTTTGCCTGGCCTATGAGCTTGTGGAAATTTATTCAAGATGTTTCAGATGACTGGAATCCCTCTGGTTCTATGTTGCTGTCCAAACTCTCAATACCTCCTTTCACAGTCAATGTCCAATGATATTCATTCCTGATGAATCGAGTCACTTTGTCAAATCTTGATGTGGTGATTGGTTTGAGTTCCCCATCTGTAAATCATCTCCCTCTTATACCCTGTAAAAAGAGTTTACAAAAATCATCACTGTAAGTACAGGGTAGAAATTCAAAACAGACAATTGGAGTTTCTTTGGGACATTCTTTCCCCAAACATGTGGTCCAATCAAACTGAAAGAAGCTCAAATCGGCAACAAAGTACCAATAAAAGCAAAGGGAACCTCCCTAACTAAACCAGAATGATTTTTTCCAGTGTCTATGAGACACTCTGCACCCTGAGATGTCCACCGGTTGCGGGCGGTATCAAGCATACCGGTGGACACCACATGTCCCCTCATCAGGGACACCCAGGCACAGGCAAGGCCACGGTAGAGAGGTCAGCAGCCAGTATGACCAACCCCATGTGTGTCACCCATCCTGGATTGACAAATTCCGGTTTTAACCGGGCCAATGAACAGTTTCAGGAGAAGATTCTTTGACTTACCCACTCCTCCTTCACACTGGTCAGACAAAGCTTAGGAGCATGGGACAAGTGTTGCCAAAAGTTGAGGATCATCCCCTGCAACTTCTCACCCTGAATATAAACAAGGCCCGTGGTCTCCTCTACGCTTCAAACATCACCTGAAGCCTGAGAGTGGGGAAAGCTGCTCAAAAACCTGTTGCCCAAATTTAGCGGCTACCGGGCACTTGGACGGTTGGGAACAGAGACGCTTAAGCCATGCCCACGATGTGACGTCATCGGGCTGTCCGCGCATGCGCCCTGTTTTCCACTGAAATAAGATGGCCGCCTTGGCCTTGTTACAGCAAAAAGTCCCGCAACTACAAACGCGGGAGCTGCAGGTCTTTATTCGAGGTTCTAGGCCTTCACCGTGTGATTAGAACCCTTCCGCGGCTAGTCACCGGCTCCATCGCTCACGCCGCGTTTCCACATCCTCACCGGCTGCAAATGTGACCAAGGAGCGTCTCTCCCCATCGCCATTACCGACACTGCGCATGCTCCAAACATGAACTGGCACTGCGCATGCGCACTGTTCCCCAGCGGTGCGGATAGGGGACATTCACCACCGCGGGGAATGTTGGGTAATGACACTGCCATTGAATTCCCGATGAACAACAGTCATGTTTTTGCTATGGTGTGGAGATTGCTGCAGGTGGCCACTCAATAAAATTAGCAATTAAATTATGCAGAACCCTAAATGTATCGGCCATACATTATCCACCAGAAAGGAGGAGAATGAGATTTGTCCATCTGAGTATCGTAAATAGATACTTAATGAGGCGGACATCATTCTCTGTGTCTTGAACGAACATCAACATGGAAAGGGAGAAATGGATGATCCTTAAGCACTTCACAGAACAGAGTTGTCCGAAACCCATAACAGAATCCACAAGAAACCAAAATAGTAACAAAGGTTAAACTGTTGGCAAAATAATTGTAAAAAATATATTTGGGGACTTGGTGCCATAGTGGCAATGTCACTGGACCAGTAATCCAGAAGGCCAGCCTAATGCTGAACGGGGACATCCGTTCAAATAACTTAATAAATCTGGAATTGAAAACTAGTCTCAGTAAGGGTGACAATAAAACCATTGTCGATTGTCAAATAAAAAAAAACATCTGGTTCACCAATGTCCTTTAGGGAAGGACATATGTCATCCTTACCTGGCCTGACTCCAGATCCACCACAATGTGATTGACTCTTAATGGCCCTCTGAAATAGTGTGGCAAGCCACTTGCTTTGAGGGCAATTGGGAATAGGTAACAAATGCTGGCCCTGCCAGTGACACCCACATCCCATGAAAGAAAATTTTTAAAACCCCCGCCACTGAATGGCTACAGTTTCAGAAGAAGTGGAGACAGAGGGTGCAGAAAAGATGCAAAAGTACTGTTCCCCCCCCAAGGAAAACAAACCGAACTTCATCGAAGCTAACTGAAGTTCTTCATCTCTTGTCAATCTTTTGTACACATTTTCTAATCCCAAAAGTGAGGTGCTCAGAATTGGACACAATACTGCAGTTGGGGCCAAACCAGTGTTTTATTCAGGTTTATTCTAACTTGGCTGCTTTTGTACTTTATTCTCCTATTCATAAATCTCAGCTTTATTCACTGCTTTCTCAGAGTGCCCGACCACTTTCAATGATTTGTGCACATATAGCCCCAGATTCCATTGCTCCTGCACCCTTTTACAATTGTATCCTTTATTTTATCTTGTCTCTCTTCACTTTTCCTACCAAATCGAATCACTTCACACCTCTCTGAACCACATTTTATCTGCTACCTGTCTGCCCATTCCACCATCTTGTCTCTGTCCTCTTGAAGCTTCTCACTACCTTCCTCACTGGGAACACAACTTGAAAATTTGATTTCGTTTGCAAATTTTGAAATTTTGCCCTGCACACACAAGTCTAGGTCATTAATATATATCAAGAAATCAATGGTCATAAATCGACTTCCTGTGATCCCACTGTATACTTATCCTCAATCTAAAAACGCAACCATTCACCATGCAGTTTGTTTCCTGTCACGCAGCCAATGCTGCCTCTGCCCCATGGATTTTAACTGTGCTGACAAGCCTGTTATTTGGCACTGTATCAAATGTCTTTTTGCAGTTCATGTGCACATCAATCCTATTGCCTTTATCAACTTTCTCTGTTGCCTTATCAAAAAACTCAAGCAATTTAGTTCAACACGATTTGTCCTGAAAAAATCTGTGCTGACTTTAATTAACCCACAATTGTATAAGTGACTTAATTTTGACCGGAATTGCCGCTTCTAAATATTTTCCCTCACGGAGGTTAAACTGACTGGTCTGTCGGTGCTGGGCTGGTCCTTCTATTTAAGATTAATAGGGATTCAATATTAGTGCCAGACAGTATGAGGAAAACCAGGGAAGTGATGAAATTGTAACTACATTTAAACAGACTGAGAAATGACAAATAGCTTAACAGTTAATCAGAGTTCAAGACATAAAGTACAAATAACAAAATAATTTATGATTTGAATTATTAATAATGTCAGCCAGAGTGCTTGGAATGGAGAAACGAAAAATACTGCAATATTTAAAATCTGAAATGAAAACAGTAAAAGCTGGAAACACTCAGCAGCCTGGAAGAATCTGTGGAGAGAGAAACAGAGTTAGTGTTTCAGGTCTGTGAAAAATTGAACGGAGTGGGTGGGAAAAAGAACAGAAGGAAAGGTCTCTGAAAGGGTGCAGGGCGGGAGAGATTAACTGACAAAAGTTTTAATGATGTAAAGTCAAAAGGAGTGGGAATGGAACCATTTAAAACACAAAAGATGTGTCTAACTAGGGTGTGAATGGCACGATAGCAACCGTCTGAATGCAATGTGAAGAAAATGAGAGAACTGAGTCGAAAACAAGAACGCAAAGAAACAAGAAACAAATGAGGGCAAAGATTATGATTTAAAAAAATTGTTGAATTCAATTTTGAATCCCAAAGTCTGTAAAGTGTCTCCTTTCACCTGGTAATGAACTGTTACATTTCTATCTATTCTCAGGTCAGATGAAAGGTCACAGAGCTGTCACGTTAACGCTGCTTCTCTCTCCACAGATGTAGGCCTGACCTGCTGGAGGTTTCCAGCATTTTTAGTTTCATGTCGGGATTGTAGACTGTGAGAGTGTGTAAAAACAGAGATTGTCCCAACTTAACCTGTCACATCGATAACAAAAATCTCGGCCTCATGAAACTCCAATCTCATTATATTCGGGTCTGAGGGATAACGTTCACTGTTTTATATTCAGGTCTGGAGTGGGCGGGGGATGGGGGATAATGTTCACTGTTTTATACTCGGGTCTAGTGCGGATTAAAATGGGGAGCCTCTTTAATTGAGGATAATAACTGCATTTTTGGTTCTGGCTTTAAACAAAATAATCTATTCTAGTGTGTGGGACAAACATTTTCAGTTTGGCTGCATTCAGTTAAGGCGAGTCGGAAGGTTAATCCAGCAACTCTGTAAATTTAAACTGAAACCAGACAAGCAGGAAGCTGCTGATGGTTGAAGGGGCCGGGATGGTGGTGGGGGGAGGTTTCCGGAGGAAGTCTGGCACACACACTGCACAGGGTGAGCAGTGGGAAGGGGAGGAATTACTTGGTTAAACAGGGAGCCAGGGACAAAAGCAAAAGGTGGAAATCACTTTGAATGGAGCAGCGGGATAGAGACAAGTCAGAGAATCATAGAATGGTTGCAGCAAAGAAGAAGGCCGTTCAGCCTGTCATGTCTGTGTTAGCCCCCTGAAGGAACACTT
The DNA here is from genome assembly GCF_964194155.1 of Cetorhinus maximus. Taxonomy (NCBI): domain Eukaryota; kingdom Metazoa; phylum Chordata; class Chondrichthyes; order Lamniformes; family Cetorhinidae; genus Cetorhinus; species Cetorhinus maximus. The sequence goes on along the minus strand of NC_135901.1, from coordinate 36,314,606 downwards.
TACTGAATGCCACGTCCCTGCCTTTTCCCCGTAGCCCAGTAATTAAACACAATTAAACACATCTAATTGTATGAAATAAGATGTTTACGTGAAGAGGTAGCAGAGAAAAAGAAAAGCAACTTGTTTACAGAGTGTATCGGGGATGGGGTGCAGGATAATGTACTTGTGCAAGTCAGTGAGGATCCCCAAGTTCCATCAACCGTCTGCATGCAGTGTTTAGAGGGCCCTGGGGGGAGGGGAGGTTGGAACCATTTGGGACACAGCACAGGGCGGGAGGTCACCCTTCCCCCACTCCCCTGGTGACACAAGCGACTCAACTTGGACTGTTCAACACCTGGGCTGGGCGGGGTCAAGGTGATGGAAGCTGCAAGTTGGTAGGTTGAGCTGTGAACTGGGTGGTTTGAGTGGCAGGTCTGGGGGTATATCAGAGCAGGCACAGTCACTGCTCCCTCTTTTCCTCGTGGATCACAGAATCACACAGTGCAGAAGAAGCCCTTCGGCCCATCGAGTTTGCACCGACACGTGAGAAACACCTGACCTACCTACCTAATCCTATTTACCAGCGCTTGGCCTGTAGCCTTGAATGTTTCACTGGAGTCGTGCTGGTGAGTTTCTAAATTCTGTTTCACTATCCCGGGAATGGAAGTGGGCTGGAGGTTGCTGTGAGTGTTAGATTATGTTGTTTCTCCTCATTCTTCCCGCTTCTCCCACTCCCAGTTCCAGGTTCCGGTGATTCTGGATGCGGGATGGTTGTTCGTCTCGGCCCTGGTGTGGTGCGCAAGCGCCGATACGGGGCTTATTGTTCTGTAATAATGGCGGGTGATCCTACCCAGAATTCCCCGCGAGGTCAAATACGGTCGATCTCCATCAGCAGGGACACATCCCGCCCTCATTCCACTATTATGAACTTAATTTTCCATTTATACGTGCAGCTTGCACTTCTGTTTATGTCTCCCTATGTTTTGCTGCATCTCTTCACCTTCTTCGCTCTGACCACGCGATTCTTGTTATCTGCTGATTGCGACAGCTGACCTTCAATTAGCAAATGAGGAACAACTTTTAGATACAGAGCTTTCTGGGGCGCGTAACATGATGGGAACTATGGCCGCCATTAATCAGTGGCTGTCGTGGACAGTTTTCTTGCATCTGAAAGCAAGCCAGCGACCTGAGCTGCTAGCTCTGCTTCTCATTCGATATGTGCTGCCTGACCGGCTGAATATTTCCGGTATTTTATCTTTTAATTTGAGGTCCAACCTCTGCAGGATTTTGCTTTAATGTTATTGTCTTATAGAACCGAGTCCAGAAACACAGACAGACCAATTTGGAGCCGGTTTGAATTAGGGTGGGTGTTCGATCGGCGTCTTCTTTGTTATCTCAGTTTTGAGCTGGAGTGGAACTGGAGGAGAAGCTGCTGGGTTTAACTCCGAGGACTTTGGAACCCAGTTGGGCCCATCAATTTCCAATGTGAGACTGTCAAGTGAGGTAGATTCTGGGGGAGATCAGGTTGCTAAACGGACACTGTCCATTCAATTTAGGAGTATTGATTTAGTAACACATATTTCTGTAGTTTTATCTGAAATTTTTTGTTAACTCCATTCTTGGTATTTGGGTGTCACTAACAAGACCAGCAGATATTGTCAATCCCCAGTTGTGTTTTGATCAGCTGTCGATGGGCCTTCTTCCTGAACCGCTGCAGTCACCGTGGTGAAGGCGCTCCCACAATGCTGTTTGGCAAGGAGTTACAATATTTTCACTCAGTGATGATATATGTCCAAATCAACAACAATAAGTTGTATTTTTATAGCACCCTGGATATAAAAAAACCTTCCAGTGTATTTCACAGGAATACTACATTGCAATATTTGACACTGAGGCACATAAGCAGACATCAGGTCAGATGACCAGAAGCTTGGTCAAAGAGGTAGGTGATAAGGAGAGTCTTAAAGGATAAGAGAGAGGCAGGGAGGTCTCAGGAGGGAATTCCAGAACTTATGGCCTGGGCAGCTGAAGGCACATTCACCAATGGTGGGTCATTAAATATCAGGGATGCTCAAAAGGCCTGCAGTAGATGAGCCCAGGTATCTGGGACGGATGTAGGTTGGATGATGTTATAGAGATAGTGAGGGGCGAGGTAACTAGGATTTGAAAACAAGGATGAGAATTTGAACATTGAGGTGCTGCTTAACCAGGAGCCTATGTTGCTCAGTGAGCACAGGGGTGTTGGATGAACGAGACTTGGTGCGAGTAAAGACACAAGAAGCACCGTTTTAAATGACCCCATCTTATGTGGGCGGCTAGGAATTGTCCAGTTTTCGGGAATAAAGGAATGGATGAGTTTCAGCAGAAAGTGAGCGAAGTTAGGAGTGAAGTTACACAAAGTCACTGAGGTGGAAATAGGTGGCCTTAGTGATATGTATTCAGGAGCTCAGCTTGGGGTGAAATATGACACCAAGATTGTGAACAGTCTGGTTCAGCCTCAAAGTTGTCAGAGAGATGGATGGCATTGATGCTTAGTCAGGACAGTGTGTGACTTGGAGGTGGTTCACCTGCTACCCTGGTCCTTCTAGGGGGCGGAGGATGAGGCATTGGGAGATTCTGTCAAAGTTCTTGTAGAGTTGCAGATGTGTAACATCCCTCTCCTTCACACCTTGGCTCTCCCATCTCCCCCTCTTTCCTCCCATAGATTTTGGAGTTTTATATGTGCCCCGTCCAGTCGGTGGGTTCCCTGATGGACATTAGCGAACCCCTTGGGGCTGAAAGCTTTCATGGTCACTTTTTCCTTGTTCCCATCCACAGACTCATTCAGCTCAATTTCACAACCTGCCTTTGTGTTATTGTGGGTTCTCTCTCACTCCCTTTTGTCTGTTTTAAACTATTTTCACAGGGTTTGCAGTCCGGAATCTCAAATCCAACATCACACCAGGATCTGACGGTGTCGCCCAATTTATTGTTACCTGAATAGCATTGGATTTTGAACATGGAAGGAAAAAGCCTTGTTCAAATTGGCGAAAAACCATACATGTGTTCTGTTTGTGGACGAAGCTTCAGGTGATCATCTGACCTGTTGAAACACAAGCAGTCACACTGGAGAGCATCAGCGTACTCACACTGGGGAGAGGCCATTCATGTGTTGTGTGTGTGAGAAAGGATTTGTTGATTCATCCACCCTACTGAAACACCAGCGAGTTCACGCTGGGGAGAGGCCGTTCACCTGCTCTGAGTGTGGGAAGGGATTCATTCAGTTCACCACCTTACTGAGACACCAACGGGTTCACACACGGTAGAGGCTATTCACCTGCTCTGAATGTGGGAAGGGATTAATTCGGTCATCCTACCTGCTGAGACACCAGCGAGTTCACAAGCTCGGGTTGGATTTAGATCCTAATGGTATTCTTGTCTGAAGCCTATTCATTGGAGTGTGTTTCTGCTGATGTTAATAAACTCCAGCCCACTTACAGATTCCGGATAAGATTCAAATAAATCAGATGTGTGTCAAAGAAAGATGTGTCAAGTTTTTTTTAATATCTCTAAGACAAGTTAATTCCTTTTGAAGGGCTCACCCTTTCCCCTGTCTCCTCCATCCTCACCTCCAACAACAAGTGAGGAGCTCATGGAGCTTCTTTGAAACTAAGATTGAGACAATCTGATCAGCTGCCTCTGCTGCTTCCCTCCCTACAACTAGCGCACCGGGACAAACTCTCTAAAGATCCACCTTGTCTGAGCACTCAACCCACATCTATCTCCAGTTTCTCCCCCATCTCCCCTCATGCCCTGTCAGTGCCCTCTGTGTGCATCACCTGCTCCATCGGCCCTATTTCCACTAAACTACTGACCACACAACTTCCCCATGCTTGACGTCATTCTCAATGGCTCTCTCCTTTCGGGCACTGTCCCTCTCTCCTTTAAATCTGCCATCATTACCATCGTCCTGAAATAAAAACAAACCCTTCATTCCCCCATCTTTGCATGCCCCATTTCCAGCCTCACTTTCCTTTCAAAAATCCTTAAACGTTTTGTAGTCTCCCAAATCTGTGTCCATCTTTCCCCGAACTCAACATTTGAATTCCTCCAATCAGGTTTCTGCCCCATTACAGATCCAAACCAGTTCTTATCTAAACCACAAATAACATCCTATAAGACTGTAACAAAGGTAAACTTTCCCTTCTTCCCGACCTGTCTGCGATGGGTCCCCCACTCCCTGGCCTTGGCTTTCACTTGATTTTTTTTTTTTTTTTTTTGTAAAAATATACTTTATTCATAAAAAATCTTCAATCACATTCAAAACCATTTCAAAAACAACATTACAAGGGTACAATCCAGGTTAAACTTTTACAAAATGTATCACCAGGTGCATCAGTACAAACAATATTACAATCATTTACAGCCTTTCATTTTGATCTGTACAGCCCGAGGGGCTCTAAACAGTTCCCAGTCTCTCGGTGCGCTGTGGTAGAAAGGTCTTAGACAGCGACCCTTCCCCATTGCGCCTTTGCGGCAGCTGCCCCAAGCTTTAGTGCGTCCCTCAGCACGTAGTCCTGGACTTTGGATTGTGCCAGTCCGCAACAATCGGTCGGGGACAACTCTTTGTGCTGGAAGACCAACAAGTTTCGGGCAGACCAAAGCGCGTCTTTCACCGAGTTGATGATCCTCCAGCTGCAGTCGATGTTTGTCTCGGTGTGTGTCCCTGGGAACAGCCCGTAGAGCACAGAGTCCTGTGTCACAGAACTGCTTGGGATGAACCTCGACAGCAACCACTGCATCTCTCTCCAGACTTTCTTTGCAAAGGCACAATCCACAAGGAGGTGAACAACGGTCTCTTCCCCACCACAGCCACCTCGAGGGCAACGTGCAGAGGGGGTGAGACTCCTGGCGTGTAGGAAGGATCTGACGGGGAGGGCCTTTCTCACCACCAGCCAAGCTACGTCTTGGTGCTTGTTGGAAAGTTCTGGCGATGAGGCATTCTGCCAAATGACTTTGACAGTCTGCTCGGGGAACCATCCCACAGGGTCCACCCTCTCCTTTTCCCTCAGGGCCTCTAGGACGTTACGTGCTGACCACTGCCTGATGGACTTGTGGTCAAAGGTGTTTTTCTGCATAAATTTTTCCACCAGGGACAGGTGGTACGGCACGGTCCAACTACTTGGAGCGTTCCGCGGCAGCGTGGCCAGACCCATCCTTCGCAACACCGGGGACAGGTAGAACCTCAGCACGTAGTGACACTTGGTGTTTGCGTACTGAGGGTCTACGCACCGCTTGATGCAGCCACACACAAAGGTGGCCATCAGTATGAGGGCGATGTTGGGCACGTTTTTTCCCCCTTTATCTAGAGGCTTGTACATCGCGTCCCTGCAGACACGATCCATTTTCGACCTCCAGATAAAGCGGAAGATGGCTCGAGTGATCGCCATCGCGCAGGAGTGTGGGATGGGCCAGACCTGCGCCACGTACAGCAACAGCGAGAGTACCTCACACCTGATGACCAGGTTCTTACCCGCAATGGAGAGGGAGCGTCGCTCCCACATGCCCAGTTTCCTTTTCACCATAGCCACTCGCTCCTTCCAGTTTCTAACGCATGCCCCGGTCCCTCCGAACCATATCCCCAGCACCTTCAGGCCGTCAGCCCTGACAGTGAAGGGGACAAGGGATCGGTCAGCCCAGTTCCCAAAGAACATGGCCTCGCTCTTCCCACGATTTACCTTGGCTCCCGAGGCCAGTTCGAACTGGTCGCAGACGTGCATCAGTCTGCGCACCGACAGCGGATCCGAGCAAAAAACGGCGACGTCGTCCATGTACAGGGAGGCTTTTACCTGAGTGCCTCCACTGCCTGGGATCGTCACTCCTCTTATGCCCGGATCCTTCCTGATGGACTCGGCAAAGGGTTCTATGCAGCACACGAAAAGGACAGGCGAGAGAGGACAGCCCTGCCTGACTCCAGATTTAATCGGAAAGCTATCTGTTTCCCACCCATTGATTGAGACTGCGCTACTGATGTTAGTGTAGAGCAGTTGGATCCAATTTCGAATTCCCTCCCCAAAGCCCATTTTGGAGAGCACATCCCCCATGTAGGTGTGCGATATTCTGTCAAAGGCCTTCTCCTGATCCAAGCTGATGAGGCAGGTATCCACACCCCTGTCCTGTACATAGGCAATCGTATCCCTGAGCAGCGCCAGGCTGTCAGAGATCTTCCTGCCTGGCACAGAGCAGGTCTGGTCAGGGTGAATCACCAATTCCAGAGCGGATTTGACCCGGTTGGCGATGACCTTGGACAGAATCTTATAGTCCACATTCAACAGTGAAATGGGTCGCCAATTTCTAATTTCCTCCCTTTCCCCCTTGTGCTTGTAGATGAGGGTGATGATGCCTTTCCTCATGGATTCTGACATGCTGCCGGCCAGGAGCATACTCTCGTACACTTCTAGCAGGTCTGGGCCGATCAAGTCCCACAGAGCCGAATACAACTCCGCCGGCAGGCCGTCGCTTCCGGGGGTTTTACTCTTCTCGAAGGACTCGAGGGCCTTAGTCAGTTCCTCAGGAGTTAGCGGTTTGTCTAGGCTCTCCCGCGTACTGTGGTCTAAGACCTCCGTGATAGAGGACAGGAAGGACTGGGAGGCCGTGCTGTCCGTGGGCTTCACGTCATACAGACCGGCATAAAAGGATTTGCTGATCCTCAGAATGTCGGACCGTGATGACTTTACTGAGCCGTCTTCTTCCTTCAGGCTGCTGATCACAGAGCGCTCTCTGTGTACCTTTTGGAAGAAGAAACGTGAGCACGTCTCATCCTGCTCCACGGAGCGGACTCTGGAACGGAAGATGATCTTGGAGGCCTCCGAGGCAAAGTGCGAGGCTTGCTGGCCCTTCACCTCTTGGAGCTCCTCCTTGACATCGACCCCCATCGACCGCAGCCGGAGCAGATTCTGCATCTTTTCCTGGAGTCGGGACATTTCCCTCTGTTCCTTTCTAGCTTTCTGGGTGCCTTTGCGGATGAAAAACCTCTTGATGCTTCCCTTGATCACTTCCCACCAGTGTGTCAGGGACTCAAAGAGGGGTTTCACGGTTCTCCAACCTTTGTAATCCCTCTTGAGCTCCTCAATGTTCTCTGGGGTCAGCAGTTGCACATTTAGCTTCCATGCCCCCCTGCCCACCCTCAGGTCTTCCTCCAAGTGGCAGTCCGCCAGTAGGAGGCAGTGGTCAGAGAAGAACACCGGCTTGACGTCGGTGGATCTGACTGTGAATGCACGGGACACAAACAGGAAGTCTATCCTGGAACGAATGGACCCGTCTGGCCGCGACCAGGTGTATCTACGCTGCGCTCCGTCTGCAGGGTTGCTGAAGACGTCGTGCAGCTTGGCATCCTTAACTGTTTCCATCAGGGATCTGGACGTAGCGTCCAATCTGCTTCCGGCCCTGCCGGATCGTCCTGCCGCATCGATGATGCAGTTGAAGTCCCCGCCCAGAATGACCGGCCTGGAGGTCGCCAGCAGCAGTGGGAGCTGCTGAAAAACCTCCAGCCGCTCAGCCCCTTGTGCCGGGCCATACACGTTAATTAACCGGAGTGGAGCGTTCTTGTACATTACGTCTGCTACGAGGAGTCGCCCGCCCACCACCTCCTTGACCTCGGAGACGGTGAAGTTGCCTCCCCGCAGCAGAATACCCAGGCCGGAGGAACGAGAGTCGTTTCCGCCCGACCAGATCGATGGCCCGTGGGACCACCATCGTGACCATTGCCTGTAGGAGCTGAGGTGCGGTATCGCACACTCCTGCAGAAACAACAGGTCAGCTTTGACCTTGGCTAGGTAGTCCAAGGTCGCAACACATCGCGTAGTAGATTTAATGCTACGCACATTTATGGATACAATCTTTAAACCCATTTTAAAGCATTTATTCTCCTACCAAACCCACTGTCTCTGAGAGTCCCAGACCTTTAGTCTGCTCCTTCATACCCGTAGTGAGCTCAAATTCCTTCACTTTGGATGGGCTGAGGTAGATCTCCTTGGCCGTGTTCTGCTCCAGTGGCATCTGGAGGTTCACGTAGAGAGCGGGTTTTGAGATGACCTTTGCTGGAGAAGCTTCTCCAAAACTCACCCCCTCTGGGGGGTTGCTGTTCCCGGCTTCCTGGAGCTGGGGTGCGATGATTGCCTCACTGCTCCCAGATTCCAGGGGCTGTGGTGCACTGGCCTCCTCAGGTTGCAGGCAAAGTTGGGGTGCGCTGGTCTCCTTGTTGTCTCCAATTTTCTGGAGCTCGGGTGTCTCGTCCTCCAACGCCCTGGAGCTTTGCCGCCTCTTCTGTCGGTGCCGCTCTGGCACTTCCTCATCCGAAGAGCTGCTGCCCTTGTCATCCGTGTCGGATGGGAGACGCCTCTTGCCGCTTCTCTGGGAAACGCCTTTGCTTCTTCTTCGCTCCCTCTTACTTTTCTTGTTCTTCACCGTCCGCCACTCCCCCTGCTGCTTTTCCACTGCTGCCTCCTCCTCCATTGATTCGCTGTCCTGAGGACTGGAAGGTTCAGGGGGTAGTGCTGTTGATTGGCTCTCTGTTGCCTCAATCTCTTTCTCCACCTTGTCTCTCTCTGTGTCCTCCTTTGTCCCGTTGAGCTCCCTGGGGGCCTTGGTGGTTGGAGTGACACGGAACATTTCTTCTGCTTCCCCCTGGTCGGCTTTGGCTGCCTGTGCGTAAGTACGGCAGCGTTTGGGGCAGGTCCTGTAGAGGTGACTTGCCTCGCCACACAGGTTGCAGCACTTGGCCTGTTTGCAGTCTTTTGTCTGGTGCCCTTCCTGTTTGCAGATCTTGCAGAGGGAGGCGCTGCAGTTGGCCGCCACATGACCAGCCTTGCCGCATGAGCGACAATGCTTGGGTTGCCCAGCGTAGACTAGGTAGCCGCGGTTTCCCCCGATAGCGAAACTGGAAGGAGGGTGGAAAATGGCTCCCTTACCATCGGTCTTTAGCGTGACCTTAAACAGGCGTTTGCCTGTCCAGATCCCCAAGTCGTCTCGAATCTCAGTGCCGCTCCCCACCTTATCGAAGTACCTGGTGAGGAAGGTGACCACGTCGGCGACAGGGACGAAGGGGTTGTACACATGCACCATCACCTCACGTTCCCGTTGCAACGGCAGAGAAAAGTGCGGCTCCGCCGTCAGGATCTTCATCTCCGGCAGGTCTCTCTTCTCCTCGAACACCCTCAGGAGCCGGACGCAGTCTGCCACTCGCTTGAACGTCACGTCAAAATAACCACCTTTGCGGGAGTCGTGCAGGGTGAAGATCTCCGTAGCTTGGAAGCCGCACGCCTTCAACAGGATCCTCCTGGTGAAGAAGCCCCGATCCATAGGTGATCCTCCTTCGCTGTGGTTCACCGTGACTCGGACGGTGATAGGTAACCCACGGTATAGATTTGGATTGCGATTGGTTATCGCCCTTCCATCCCGACCTTGCCATGGCAGGACCATGGTGTCGCCCCTGCAACACTTGATCTTAGCCAAAAGGCCGAGAAGCGATGGCTTTCACTTGATTTTTTTTTTTTTTTTTTGTAAAAATATACTTTATTCATAAAAAATCTTCAATCACATTCAAAACCATTTCAAAAACAACATTACAAGGGTACAATCCAGGTTAAACTTTTACAAAATGTATCACCAGGTGCATCAGTACAAACAATATTACAATCATTTACAGCCTTTCATTTTGATCTGTACAGCCCGAGGGGCTCTAAACAGTTCCCAGTCTCTCGGTGCGCTGTGGTAGAAAGGTCTTAGACAGCGACCCTTCCCCATTGCGCCTTTGCGGCAGCTGCCCCAAGCTTTAGTGCGTCCCTCAGCACGTAGTCCTGGACTTTGGATTGTGCCAGTCCGCAACAATCGGTCGGGGACAACTCTTTGTGCTGGAAGACCAACAAGTTTCGGGCAGACCAAAGCGCGTCTTTCACCGAGTTGATGATCCTCCAGCTGCAGTCGATGTTTGTCTCGGTGTGTGTCCCTGGGAACAGCCCGTAGAGCACAGAGTCCTGTGTCACAGAACTGCTCGGGATGAACCTCGACAGCAACCACTGCATCTCTCTCCAGACTTTCTTTGCAAAGGCACAATCCACAAGGAGGTGAACAACGGTCTCTTCCCCACCACAGCCACCTCGAGGGCAACGTGCAGAGGGGGTGAGACTCCTGGCGTGTAGGAAGGATCTGACGGGGAGGGCCTTTCTCACCACCAGCCAAGCTACGTCTTGGTGCTTGTTGGAAAGTTCTGGCGATGAGGCATTCTGCCAAATGACTTTGACAGTCTGCTCGGGGAACCATCCCACAGGGTCCACCCTCTCCTTTTCCCTCAGGGCCTCTAGGACGTTACGTGCTGACCACTGCCTGATGGGCTTGTGGTCAAAGGTGTTTTTCTGCATAAATTTTTCCACCAGGGACAGGTGGTACGGCACGGTCCAACTACTTGGAGCGTTCCGCGGCAGCGTGGCCAGACCCATCCTTCGCAACACCGGGGACAGGTAGAACCTCAGCACGTAGTGACACTTGGTGTTTGCGTACTGAGGGTCTACGCACCGCTTGATGCAGCCACACACAAAGGTGGCCATCAGTATGAGGGCGATGTTGGGCACGTTTTTTCCCCCTTTATCTAGAGGCTTGTACATCGCGTCCCTGCGGACACGATCCATTTTCGACCTCCAGATAAAGCGGAAGATGGCTCGAGTGATCGCCATCGCGCAGGAGTGTGGAATGGGCCAGACCTGCGCCACGTACAGCAACAGCGAGAGTACCTCACACCTGATGACCAGGTTCTTACCCGCAATGGAGAGGGAGCGTCGCTCCCACATGCCCAGTTTCCTTTTCACCATAGCCACTCGCTCCTTCCAGTTTCTAACGCATGCCCCGGTCCCTCCGAACCATATCCCCAGCACCTTCAGGCCGTCAGCCCTGACAGTGAAGGGGACAAAGGATCGGTCAGCCCAGTTCCCAAAGAACATGGCCTCGCTCTTCCCACGATTTACCTTGGCTCCCGAGGCCAGTTCGAACTGGTCGCAGACGTGCATCAGTCTGCGCACCGACAGCGGATCCGAGCAGAAGACGGCGACGTCGTCCATGTACAGGGAGGCTTTTACCTGAGTGCCTCCACTGCCTGGGATCGTCACTCCTCTTATGCCCGGATCCTTCCTGATGGACTCGGCAAAGGGTTCTATGCAGCACACGAAAAGGACAGGCGAGAGAGGACAGCCCTGCCTGACTCCAGATTTGATCGGAAAGCTATCTGTTTCCCACCCATTGATTGAGACTGCGCTACTGATGTTAGTGTAGAGCAGTTGGATCCAATTTCGAATTCCCTCCCCAAAGCCCATTTTGGAGAGCACATCCCCCATGTAGGTGTGCGATATTCTGTCAAAGGCCTTCTCCTGATCCAAGCTGATGAGGCAGGTATCCACACCCCTGTCCTGTACATAGGCAATCGTATCCCTGAGCAGCGCCAGGCTGTCAGAGATCTTCCTGCCTGGCACAGAGCAGGTCTGGTCAGGGTGAATCACCAATTCCAGAGCGGATTTGACCCGGTTGGCGATGACCTTGGACAGAATCTTATAGTCCACATTCAGCAGTGAAATGGGTCGCCAATTTCTAATTTCCTCCCTTTCCCCCTTGTGCTTGTAGATGAGGGTGATGATGCCTTTCCTCATGGATTCTGACATGCTGCCGGCCAGGAGCATACTCTCGTACACTTCTAGCAGGTCTGGGCCGATCAAGTCCCACAGAGCCGAATACAACTCCGCCGGCAGGCCGTCGCTTCCGGGGGTTTTACTCTTCTCGAAGGACTCGAGGGCCTTAGTCAGTTCCTCAGGAGTTAGCGGTTTGTCTAGGCTCTCCCGCGTACTGTGGTCTAAGACCTCCGTGATAGAGGACAGGAAGGACTGGGAGGCCGTGCTGTCCGTGGGCTTCACGTCATACAGACCGGCATAAAAGGATTTGCTGATCCTCAGAATGTCGGACCGTGATGACTTTACTGAGCCGTCTTCTTCCTTCAGGCTGCTGATCACAGAGCGCTCTCTGTGTACCTTTTGGAAGAAGAAACGTGAGCACGTCTCATCCTGCTCCACGGAGCGGACTCTGGAACGGAAGATGATCTTGGAGGCCTCCGAGGCAAAGTGCGAGGCTTGCTGGCCCTTCACCTCTTGGAGCTCCTCCTTGACATCGACCCCCATCGACCGCAGCCGGAGCAGATTCTGCATCTTTTCCTGGAGTCGGGACATTTCCCTCTGTTCCTTTCTAGCTTTCTGGGTGCCTTTGCGGATGAAAAACCTCTTGATGCTTCCCTTGATCACTTCCCACCAGTGTGTCAGGGACTCAAAGAGGGGTTTCACGGTTCTCCAACCTTTGTAATCCCTCTTGAGCTCCTCAATGTTCTCTGGGGTCAGCAGTTGCACATTTAGCTTCCATGCCCCCCTGCCCACCCTCAGGTCTTCCTCCAAGTGGCAGTCCGCCAGTAGGAGGCAGTGGTCAGAGAAGAACACCGGCTTGACGTCGGTGGATCTGACTGTGAATGCACGGGACACAAACAGGAAGTCTATCCTGGAACGAATGGACCCGTCTGGCCGCGACCAGGTGTATCTACGCTGCGCTCCGTCTGCAGGGTTGCTGAAGACGTCGTGCAGCTTGGCATCCTTAACTGTTTCCATCAGGGATCTGGACGTAGCGTCCAATCTGCTTCCGGCCCTGCCGGATCGTCCTGCCGCATCGATGATGCAGTTGAAGTCCCCGCCCAGAATGACCGGCCTGGAGGTCGCCAGCAGCAGTGGGAGCTGCTGAAAAACCTCCAGCCGCTCAGCCCCTTGTGCCGGGCCATACACGTTAATTAACCGGAGTGGAGCGTTCTTGTACATTACGTCTGCTACGAGGAGTCGCCCGCCCACCACCTCCTTGACCTCGGAGACGGTGAAGTTGCCTCCCCGCAGCAGAATACCCAGGCCGGAGGAACGAGAGTCGTTTCCGCCCGACCAGATCGATGGCCCGTGGGACCACCATCGTGACCATTGCCTGTAGGAGCTGAGGTGCGGTATCGCACACTCCTGCAGAAACAACAGGTCAGCTTTGACCTTGGCTAGGTAGTCCAAGGTCGCAACACATCGCGTAGTAGATTTAATGCTACGCACATTTATGGATACAATCTTTAAACCCATTTTAAAGCATTTATTCTCCTACCAAACCCACTGTCTCTGAGAGTCCCAGACCTTTAGTCTGCTCCTTCATACCCGTAGTGAGCTCAAATTCCTTCACTTTGGATGGGCTGAGGTAGATCTCCTTGGCCGTGTTCTGCTCCAGTGGCATCTGGAGGTTCACGTAGTGAGCGGGTTTTGAGATGACCTTTGCTGGAGAAGCTTCTCCAAAACTCACCCCCTCTGGGGGGTTGCTGTTCCCGGCTTCCTGGAGCTGGGGTGCGATGATTGCCTCACTGCTCCCAGATTCCAGGGGCTGTGGTGCACTGGCCTCCTCAGGTTGCAGGCAAAGTTGGGGTGCGCTGGGCTCCTTGTTGTCTCCAATTTTCTGGAGCTCGGGTGTCTCGTCCTCCAACGCCCTGGAGCTTTGCCGCCTCTTCTGTCGGTGCCGCTCTGGCACTTCATCATCCGAAGAGCTGCTGCCCTTGTCATCCGTGTCGGATGGGAGACGCCTCTTGCCGCTTCTCTGGGAAACGCCTTTGCTTCTTCTTCGCTCCCTCTTACTTTTCTTGTTCTTCACCGTCCGCCACTCCCCCTGCTGCTTTTCCACTGCTGCCTCCTCCTCCATTGATTCGCTGTCCTGAGGACTGGAAGGTTCAGGGGGTAGTGCTGTTGATTGGCTCTCTGTTGCCTCAATCTCTTTCTCCACCTTGTCTCTCTCTGTGTCCTCCTTTGTCCCGTTGAGCTCCCTGGGGGCCTTGGTGGTTGGAGTGACACGGAACATTTCTTCTGCTTCCCCCTGGTCGGCTTTGGCTGCCTGTGCGTAAGTACGGCAGCGTTTGGGGCAGGTCCTGTAGAGGTGACTTGCCTCGCCACACAGGTTGCAGCACTTGGCCTGTTTGCAGTCTTTTGTCTGGTGCCCTTCCTGTTTGCAGATCTTGCAGAGGGAGGCGCTGCAGTTGGCCGCCACATGGCCAGCCTTGCCGCATGAGCGACAATGCTTGGGTTGCCCAGCGTAGACCAGGTAGCCACGGTTTCCCCCGATTGCGAAACTGGAAGGAGGGTGGAAAATGGCTCCCTTACCATCGGTCTTTAGCGTGACCTTAAACAGGCGTTTGCCTGTCCAGATCCCCAAGTCGTCTCGAATCTCAGTGCCGCTCCCCACCTTATCGAAGTACCTGGTGAGGAAGGTGACCACGTCGGCGACAGGGACGAAGGGGTTGTACACATGCACCATCACCTCACGTTCCCGTTGCAACGGCAGAGAAAAGTGCGGCTCCGCCGTCAGGATCTTCATCTCCGGCAGGTCTCTCTTCTCCTCGAACACCCTCAGGAGCCGGACGCAGTCTGCCACTCGCTTGAAAGTCACGTCGAAATAACCACCTTTGCGGGAGTCGTGCAGGGTGAAGATCTCCGTAGCTTGGAAGCCGCACGCCTTCAACAGGATCCTCCTGGTGAAGAAGCCCCGATCCATAGGTGATCCTTCTTCGCTGTGGTTCACCGTGACTCGGACGGTGATAGGTAACCCACGGTATAGATTTGGATTGCGATTGGTTATCGCCCTTCCATCCCGACCTTGCCATGGCAGGACCATGGTGTCGCCCCTGCAACACTTGATCTTAGCCAAAAGGCCGAGAAGCACTGAAAGGAATTTGGAAGACATTGATCAAAATCAAACCATCGAATCCTGTACTCCAGATTGGTGCTAGTGAACTGTTTTATCTCACCATTAAATCCATGTTTTGGGTGTCATGTGTGTGTGGGTGGGGTGGGGGGGGGGGGTGGTGGTGCGGGGTGATTAAGGAGGGGTTCGAGTTTAAGCTATAGTGTTAGAAACTAACAGTTCATATTTCCTTCTTTTGTCGCTGGTTAAAGACAATTTGTTCCATAAACAGTTATTTACTTCTTAAGCTTATAAACCTGGTGCTTGTTCTGTTTACCTAAATTAAACAGGTAGAATTGGGGCAATCTGGTGGTTTGGTTACATTTTTCACAATTGTCGCGGCTTGGGGAACAATGGTGCTTTATATTACAATACATGATCCCCAGTGAGTCACAACACTTAGCTCAGTGAGATCTGATCACTTACTGAGTGAGTCTGCATCAATGTATCTCAGATAGACACAGCTTGTGTCATAGTTCAGTGAGATCTGATCACGTACTGAGTGAGTCTGTATAAATGAGGGTGAGATTCTGCTAACATAGGGATTGCAAAGTAAGAATGGTCAAGGTCCATCTCCTACCATCTGCATCCTGCAATAATGGAGCTGTTGGCCAAGGCTTGGTAATGAATCTGTTTCAATAAGTCTGTCATAGGCTGACACTCAGTTATTCTGCCGTGCTTTATATTCTAATGGGAATTATCAATTGTTTTACGACTATGAGTTTGGGTAGTGGCTATAATGTCTTCACTCTTCTCTGTTGATCATATCCAGAATGGCCGCTGTAGAAAGATGCACTTGGCCTGTAAGTTACGGTCATTGTGAGAGTGATAACGAAACATCTGCGTGTCAAAGTTCAGTGACAGCCAATCATTTACCGAGTGAGTGCATCTGTGAAAATGTAACTGAAATAATCACAGCTCCTGCAGGTGATTCTCTGGCTACAGTGAGATAGATAAGAAAGGAATCAGGAGCGTGTAGTCCCACCCAGCTGGACACCGGTGGAAAGGAATTGAAAGAAGGAGGTTTGGACAACGCTGTCAAAGGCTGCAGACAGGCAGAGAAGGACAGTGAGGGAGAGTTTACCTTTGTCAATTTCACAGAGGGTGTAACCTGTGACTTTGAGAAGAGCTGTTTCGACACTGAGACAGGGGCGAAAATCTTATTACACTGATTGAAACATGGAGTTTCAGGAAAGATGGGCATGGGTCTGGAAGGCAACAGGGATTTTAGAGAGCAAAGGATGGAGAGAGATGGGGAGAGAGTTTGCAAGGATATTGGGGTCAAGATTTGTTCTGATTGATGAGGAAGTGATGACGGCAGGTTGGAAGGAGAGGGAGAGCCCTTAAAAAGAACTAACTTGTGTTTGAGATATTAAAAAGAATCAACCTACTGTGCATTTAACACAAAGCTGATTTATTTGATTTTATCCAGAATATTAACCAGAATGACAGGGTTGGGGTATATTAACATCAGCAGAAACAGACCCCAATGAACATGGTTCATCCTGAATGTGATTAACAGCAAAATCCAATCACTGTCGTAACTTGTGAACTCGGTGGTGTGTCAGTAGGTTAGCTGACAGAGTGAATCCCTTCCCACACTTGGAGCAGGTGAACTGCCTCTCTCTTGTGTGAGTGCGCTTGTGTGTCAGCAGGTGGGATGACTGAGTGAATCCCTTTCGACACTCAGACCAGGCGAATGGCCTCTCCCCAGTGTGAACTCTCTGGTGTCTCAGCAGATTGGACGACTGAATGTATCATTCCCACATACTAAGCAAGTGAATGGCCTCTCCCCAGCGTGAATGTGCTGGAGATTTAGAATGGTGGATCAATCAGCAAATTTCTTCTCACACACTGTGCAAGTAAACAGCCTCTCTCCTGTGTGATAAAAACAAAAAGCTAAAAGCTACTGCGGATGCTGGAAATCCAAAACAAAAACAGAATTACCTGGAAAAACTCAGCAGGTCTGGCAGCATCGGTGGAGAAGAAACCAGTTCTGCCGAAGGGTCGTGAGGACTCGAAACGTCAACTGATTTCTTCTCCACCGATGCTGCCAGACCTGCTGAGTTTTTCCAAGTAATTCTGTTTTTGTTTTGTCTCTCCTATGTGAACTCGCCGGTGTCTCAGCAGGTTGGATTACTGAGTGAATCCCTTCCCACACGTGGAGCAGCTGAACGGTCTCTCCCCAGTGTGAGTGCGCTGATGAGTTTCCAATTGGGATGGGTAATGGAATCCCGTCTCACAATCCCTACATTTCCATGGTTTCTCCCCAGAGTGGCTACGCTTATGTTCTGACAGGTCAGATGATCGGCTGAAGCCTCGTCCACAAACAGAACACGTGTACAGTTTCTCCCCACTGTGAATGGTGCTTTTTCCTTCCATGTTCACAATCCGATGATATTCAGGTTACGATAAATTGGGCGACTGTGTCAGATCCTGATGTAATGTTTGGTTTCAAATTCCTGACTGCATATCCTCCCCTTCTAATCCCCTGTGCAATTGATTCAAAACAGAAAAAAGGAGTGAGAGAGAACCCACAAAAACACAAAGGCAGCTTGTGAAGTCCAGCTGAATGAATTTGTGGGGCCGACCTTGCAAAATGACCTTGAAAGCTGACGGACCCAACAGGTTCAAAGATTTTTTAAAAAATTCTTTTTAAGCAGTCTTGATATGTCAAATCGATGCAAAGGCAGTATAGAAATACCTGTCGCTAAAACAGGACTATTTTACATTGAATGGATCGTGTCAGTGCAGAAACCGAATCTCTCCTAGAATCTACCTCATTTGACAGTTCCACATCGGAAATTGCTGGGCCCGACTGGATTCCACTGTCCTCGGGGTTAAACCCGGCAGCTTCTCCCGCAGCTCCACTCCAGCTCAAACTGAAACAACAATAAACACCCACACAGGAGGCCAGGGACCGGCTTCCGCATCCAACATCCCCCCAGACTCTAACCGGCTCCTAATTGGTCCGCCTGTATTTCTAAACTCGGTTACACAAAACAATAAAACAAATGCAAAATTCTGCAGAGGCTGAAATAAAAAGATAAAATACTAGAAATATTCAGCGGATCGGGCAGCTTCTGTGGAGTGAGAAACAAAGTTAAGCGCTTAGGTCCCTGACCTGCTGTCAACCTGCAATAAAACATTCAGGGCACCCGCTAAATAATGGCGGCCACAGTTCCCACAATTCTGTGAGCCCTAGAAACTGCTTTATCTAAAAGTTGTGCGCTATTATTTGGAGGTAGGTTGTCACAATTTTATTTGATAACAATCAGGTGGCTAGAGATTAGAATGGGGACAACTGCAGCAAAATACAGTCAGACATAAATAGCTAAAAGCAAATATCGCGGACGTTGGAAATCTGAAATAATGGAAAAACTCAGCAGGTCTGGCAGCATCTGTGGAGAGAGAAACAGAGCTAGCGTTTCGAGCCAATATGACTCTTCTTCAGAGCAGACACAAATAGGCATAATAGACATAAATAGGATCGCAAACTAGACTGAGAAACGGAAAATGAAATTCAAAACAGTGAAATGAGGTCGGTTTGCGCTCTGCTGATGGAGAGGGAGCTTATTCTAGCTTGCGAGGGATTCTGGATAGATCACTCGCCATTCTTGTAGAACAACAAGCCGCGCTACTGCTCTTGCGCACCCATTCCAAGGCCGAGACTGAAAACCGGAGTCACCGGAACCTGCAGCCTGGAACTGGGAGTGGGAGAAGCAGAAAGAAAGAAGAGAAACAATATAATCTAACACTCACAGCAACCTCCAATCCAGCCCCATTCACGGGATAGTGAGACAGAGTTTAGAAACACTCACCAACAGGACTCCAGTGAAACTTCCACGAGGAAAGGGGAAGCAGTGACTGTGCCTGTTCTGATATAGCCCCAGACCTGTCACTCAAACCCCCGAACTCCGCCCAGTTCACAGCTCAACCTACCAGCCTGCAGCTTCTTGCACCTTGACTCGGACCAGCTGTGGGACAGTCCAAGGCGAGTCGTTTGTGGAGGACTGGTGGATGGGTGACTCCCCGTGTTGTGCTGTGTCTCAAATGGCTTCTTCCTCACCTCCTCCAGGGAGTCAGAAGGTTGATGGAACTAAGGGGTCCTCACTGACCTGCACAGGTACATTAACCTGCACCCCAACCCGATTCACTCTGTGAACAAGTTGCTTTTTTTTTTGCTACGCCGTCGCTTAACTAAGTCTTGTTTAACCCAAGCGGGAATATGCAGGGCTGCAGGATCATTGCAGGAGGTGGCATTCGGTAAATTGTTCCATCAGGGGGCGGGGCAGACAACATAGGCCGAACAGCCTCCTTCTGTGCTGTAAACATTCTATGATTCTCTGATTAAGATCCCGCGGCTCTATTCCCTGTCATCCCCGCCTTCTGATATTGTCCCTGGCTCCCTGTTTAACCAAGTTAACCCTCCCCTTTCCCCTGCTCACCCTGTATAGTGTGTGTCAGACTTCCTCTGGACACCTCCCTCCACCACCACCACCCAGGCTCTGTTAACCATCAGCAGCTTTCTGCTTCTCTGGTTTTAGTTAGAATTTACAGAATTTCAGGATTTACCTTCAAACTTACTTTAACTGGCTGCAGGAAATCTGAAAATGTTTGTCCCTCACACCAGGATAGATTATTTTGTATAAAGTCAGAATCCAAAATGCAGTTTATATTCTTAAACAACTTCTTTTGATCCACCTGACCCGAATATAAATGAATAACCTCAGCAGGTCAGGCCTGCACCTGTGAAGAGAGTTAACGTGCCAGCTCTGTGACCTTTCATCTGAACTGGGAACAGATAGAAATGTAGCAGTTTATTACCAAGTGAAAAGGAAGCAGTTCACAGCCGTCAGGAATCAAAATTGAGTTGAACAATTTTATATCACATCTCTGCTCCCGTTTTTTTTCGGTTTCTTTCCATCTGTGTTTTCCTCTCTCATTGATCTCTATTTTATTCACTTTGCATTCAGGCAGTTGCTATCGTGCCATTCACACCTCATCTAGACATTCCCACTCCCTTTGATCTTACATCATGAAAGCTTTTGTCAGTTAATCTCTCCTGCCCTGCAGCCTTTCACAGATCTTTCCTTCTTTCTTCCCACATCCGCCTTTTCGCTTGCTCACAGACCTGAAACGTTAATTCTGTTTCTCTCTCTACAGATTCTTCCAGACCTGCTGAGTGTTTCCAGTTTTTACTGTTTCTAATTTCAGATTTTAATAGTCCACAGTATTTGTCGTTTCTCCATTCCAAATACCCTGTCTAGCCTTCATCTGCAGTTTATATCTTGTACTCTGATTAATTATTCAGCGATTTATCATTTCTGAGTGTCTTTAAATGTAGTTATAATTTCATCATTTCCCTGGTTTTCCTCAGACTTCCTGGCACTAATATTAAATCCTGACTAATCTTAAATGGAAGGATCAGCCCAGCACCGACAGACCAGTCAGTTTAATCTCGGTGTGGGAAAGCATTGAGAAGCCGGGATTCAGGACAAAATCAACAGTCACTTGGACAAATGAGGATTAATTAAGGAAGGCCGGCACGGATTTGTTAAGGGCAAATCATTTTGAACTAACTTGCTTGAGTTTTTTGATGAGGTAATAGAGGAGGATGATGTGGGTAATACGGTTGATGTGCACATGATTTGATAAAGGCATTTGATAAGGTGCCATGTAACAGGCTTGTCAACAAAGTTAAAGCCCACAGGGTGGACGCAGCATGTGTACAAAACAACGACTGCCCAGATAATGGGAATTTCACGTTGTGGTGTGTGTCAAATAAATCAGCTTCGTTTCAAACGCACAGTGTGCTGTTTCCTTGATTTCTCTGAAATGTCCATCGTGTGTTCCCCACAGCTTCTCTCCCATGTGTAAATAGGGCATCACGCCTACAAACCTGGATGAGATTTAAATCTGAATCCACTCAGTAAACGTGTTTAACAAAAGGTGAACAAGTAAACAGACCACGTCAAGTAATTGGAAAAAATACAGAGAGGAGAAGAGGAAAAAATATTTACTCAGTGAGTTATGATCTGGAATGTACTGTCTGAAAGGTGGAAGCAGATTCAATAGTGATTTTCTAAAGTGAATTGGGTCTGTAATTAAAGGGAAAAGTTTGCAGCCTTCTGGGGAAAAGAGCAGGGGAATGAAACTAATTGGCAGCTCTTTCAAAGATGATACCAGCCCTACAATGCAGCTCTATGTTGACAGGACACAGTCTGATGTCCAACTCACCGAGAATAAAGAAAGATCCCAACTTTCCGAGATCCCCTTGGATTCTTTGTCAATATGTTTCGAACGCTGACAGATTCCTTCCTTCTTTTGAAATTCCACTTCCGTGTGCAGGGGTTGCAGACAGTGCTGGACACAGAGGGAGCAGCAAACTGGGCTCAGGGTTGATACACTGGGTTTGTCCTTGACCTGGGCTTCCTGCTGAGCGTGTGCTGGGATCCAGTGGAATTTCACTCTGCTGGGACATTTCTGCGTGCGTCACAGGACCATCAGGAACAGGAGGAGGGCATTCAGCCCTGAAAGCTGCTCCACCACTCAGATAGATGAGGGCTGATTTGTATCAGAACTCCATTTACCCACATTCATTCCCTATCCCGTGAAACATTTGGTGAGCAAAAATCTATCCATCTCAGTCTTGTAAGCTCCAATTGACCCTCACCATCAAGCGCATTTTGTTGGAGAGAGTTCCACATTTCTACTCCACCTTGTGTGAAGGATCTCTGTTTGATTGCACTGTTGAATGGTCAAGTTCTAACATTAGGTTGATGACCCCTTTTTTCTCGATTCACCCACCAGAGGAAATAGTTTATTTATATCTACCCGACTGGCACATCGAGCATATTTTGGCCGACCTTCTTTAATCTAGAACAAAACAAAAACAGAATTACCTGGAAAAACTCAGCAAGTCTGGCAGCATCGGCGGAGAAGAAATCAGTCAACGTTTCGAGCCTTCATGGCCCTTCGGCAGAACTGCAGCATAGTTTCAACAAGGGAGAAATATAAATTGGTTTAAGGTAGGTGGGTGGGTGGGTGGGTGGGTGGGTGGGAAGAGACACATTGAGGGTGTGGTGTGAGCAGATAATAATCAAAAGATGTCACAGACAAAAGGGTCAAAGAGGTGTTGAAGGTGGTGGTCTTTGTCTGAGAAAAGTGCTAATTAAGAATGGAAAACAGGATATTCAAAGTACAGCTCTAGTGGGGGTGGGGTGGAAAGACTAAAGGTTTTAGTTTTAGATTTAAAAATAATGGAAATAGGTGGGGAAAGAAGAATCTATATAAATTATTGAAAAATTTAATCTAGACACCAGTATAAATGTCTTTAATCTAGACACCAGTATAAATTTAATGAGTCAGGACATGGGGAGTGACCTGAATGGACAATGAACACTCAGTAGCAAAGTCCCCGGTGTTAAGGTAAATTGGGAAAATACTGTGATTGCCCACGAGGTGGAGACACCCAGTGTAACGGATGAAGGGAAGAGAGGGAACAGATGTATAAAACCCTTCTTCATCACCCTGCCCATTTCTCTCTCTCATCACGTAGGGACACGGACCAGGCCTCCCGTGCACTTGGCTGCTGTATAAATTGACATAATTTTACATCTGCGCCTCCAATCCAAGCGGGATCACAAAATGTGATTCTGTATTCAACTATGTTCCACCTCAATGGCGGTAACATTACCCAGCATTCACCGAGATATTGAATATGCTCTATCTTCAACAGAAAATACTGGAAAAACTCAGCAGGTCCGACAGCATCTGTGGAGAGAGAAAAACAAAGTTAACGTTTCGAGTCCGTATGACCCTTCTTCAGACTCGAAACGTTAACTTTGTCTCTCTCTCTCTCCACAGACATCATGTCAGACCTGCTGAGTTTTTGCAGCATTTTTCTGGTTTTGTTTCAGATTTCCAGCATCTGCAGGATTTTGCTTTTTTTCGATCTTCACGTTGGGTGGCGCTCGCGCAGGCGCAGTGCCAGGCAGTGACTAGAGCATGCGCAGCAGGGGCTCTAACCAGAGCATGCGCAGTCCGGTGCTGGAAGGATAGAGGCGGCCGCGTTGAATCAGCGAGGAGAGCAGAGGAATCGACCCAGCGGGTGGGTGAGGAAAATGTAACCGCCAAGTGAGTGGGGAGTTTTCATTAACACTTGCTGGAGACCTCAAGACGCGAATAATAAGTTTCCGGTCCAACACCTGCACAGATTTGGCGGCTGCATCGTTTCTCCTGATCTCAGCCACAGATTAACAGCCGCCATCTTTTTAATTATCAGGGACGATGGACAGCAGTGCGCATGTGTCCGCCATCTTTATAGGGGGCAATGGGCAGCAGTGCGCATGTGTCCGCCATCTTTATAGGGGGCAATGTGCAGCGGTTGTGACCAAAGCTGGAGCAATTAAAATTGGGAATTGTCAGGTATCCGGAATTAAACTAAGTGAAGATATCAGGAAGGATTGTGAGGCTGGAGGACATTACAAAGACATAGATGGATTTGAAATGATCAGGAATTCAAAATTTTGTTGCTCCTTTACCCGGAGCCTTTGTCGGTCAGTGAGCACAGGGGTGATGGGTGAACAAGACTTGGTGCAAGTAAGCACATGGGCAGCAGAGTTTTGGATGACCTCAAGATTACAGGAAGATTGAATGTGGGTGGCCGGCCGGGGGTTGTTGGGATAGTTTAAAGGGAACAAAGGAATGGATGAGATTTTCAGCAGCAGATGAGCTGAGACTGGGGTGGAGTCGGGCGATGTTACTGAGGTGGAAATAGGTGGTCTTGGTGATGATGTGGGTATGTGGTTGGAAGCTCATCTTGGGGTGAAATATTTCACCATGGTTGTGAACATTCTGGTTCAGTCTCAGACAGTTGTCAGCGAGAGGGATGGAGTCGGTGTCTCGGGAGTGGAGTTTGTAGCGGGGACTGAAGGAAATGACTTCTGTCTTCCCAATATTTAAATAGAGGAAATTTCTGCTCATCCAGTACCAGATGCCAGACAAGCCAGGACTGTGTGTAACTTGGAGGTGATGGTGTTCACACACACCTGCTACCCTGGTCCTTTTAGGGGGTGAAGGTTAGTGGTTCAGGAGATTTTGTCAATTCTGGTTGAGTGATAGATATATGAAATCCTTCTGCTTTACCCAATGCCTCTCTGACCTATGTCTCTCACTCCCTTTTTTTCCTGTACAGGGTATGAGAAGGAGAGGATTTGCAGTCAGGAATCTGAAACCAAACATCACATCAGTGCCTGAAAGAGTCACCTAATTTATCATAACCTGAATATCATTGGATTTTGAAAATGGAAGGAAAAAGCACCGTTCACAGTGGGGAGAAACCGTACACGTGTTCTGTGTGTGGACGAGGCTTCAGCCGATCATGCGACCTGTCAAAACATAAATGCAGGGACAACAGGGAGAAACCATGGAAATGTGGGGACTGTGGGAAGGGGTTCAATTACCCATCCCTGCTGAAAACTCATTGGCGCACTCACACTGGAGAGAGACCGTTCAGCTGCTCCAAGTGTGGGAAGGGATTCACGCAGTTATCCAACCTGCAGTCACACCAGCGAGTTCATAATGTGGAGGGGCCATTCACCTGCTCCGAGTGCGGGAAGAGATTTACTCAGTCGTCTGTCCTGCTGAGACATCAGCGGGTTCACAGTGGGGAGAGATCTTTTAAATGCCCAGACTGTGGGAAGTGCTATAAAAATTCCAGATACCTGGTGTCTCATCAGCGTGTTCACACTGATGAGAGACCTTTTAAATGCCCAGACTGCGGGAAGTGCTTCAAGAGATCCCAGGAATTGATGTACCATGAACGTGTTCACACTGACGAGAGACCGTTCAGGTGTTCTTACTGTGGGACTGGGTTCAGGCGATCATCTAACCTCATTGAACACCAGCGAGTTCACACTGGAGAGAGGCCGTTCACCTGCTTCAAGTGTGGGAAGGGATTCACTCGGTCATCCAGCCTGCTCACGCACCAGCGAGTTCACAATGGGGAGAGGCCATTCACCTGCTCCAAGTGTGGGAAGGGATTCAGTCACTCAACCAGCCTGCTGATGCATCAGCGAATTCACACTGGGGAGAGACCGTTCACCTGCTCCGAGTGTGGGAAGAGATTCACTCAGTCATCTACCCTGCTGACACATCAGCGAATTCACACGGAGGAGAGACCGTTCACATGCTCCGAGTGTGGGAAGGGATTCACTCGGATGTCCCACCTGCTGACACATCAGCGAGTTCACAGGTAACCACAGCGATTGGATTTTGCTGTTAATCACATCCAGGACTGAACCATATTCATTGGAGTCTGTTTCTGCTGAGGTTAGTAAACTGAAGTCCAATTATTGCAGTTGTTATTCTGAATAAAGTCAAATTAATCAGCTTTGTATTAAACACACTGTGTTGAACATATGAATTAGGTGCAGGAGTAGGCCATTCGACCCCTTTAGCCTGCTCACCCAATCAATAAAATCATGGCTGATATGACTGAGGCCTCAGCTCCACATTCCCTCTTCCTGCTGTTAACCTTTACTCCCTTAGCAGTAACTGGAAAGTACTGTGTAAGCAGGCTAAGATTTTTTCTTGCAGCTTAGACTCATTCTCTGCTGTGAGAGCTGAGTAGTTAATTAGCTAACTGGTTGAATCTGGTTACTCTAGCCCCAGTTCGGTTGGCTATAAAAACAGACCTCCATAGTGCAGCTAAGGAAAAGGAGTGCAGTTAAGGCAAATGATTGCATACTTGGAGTTCGGTGAGAGGGGGTGTTTGGTGAAGTGGAGGGAGGAGATGTTCATTTCCTTTTTCTATCTTTCTCACACTGTAGGAATTGGTTCTTGCTCTACTACGGGGAAAGGAGCTAGCTGCTTGGTGAGTATCTGGTGAGTGCTTAAGGTCAGTTGTATTCTTAAGCTTTCAAATAGTATTCAAATTGGAGGTCAAGATAATAAAATGTATAAAAATGCAATATAAATAAATGATTAATATAATTAAGTAATTATTCAAAACACATTAAGGATGGCAGGACGGTTGATGTGTGAATCATAGAATTGTTATGGCATTACTGCCGCTGAAACTCCATCAACATCCTGGCGGGTTACCATTGACCAGAAACTGAACTGGACCAGCCATATAAATACTGTGGCTACAAGAGCAGGTCAGAGGCTAGGAATCCTGCGACGAGTAACTCACCTCCTGACTCCCCAAAGCCTGTCCACCATCTACAAGGCACAAGTCAGGATTGTGATGCAATACTTTCTACTTGCCTGGATGAATGCAGCTCCAACAGCACTCACAAGATCGCGACACAATCCAGGATAAAGCAACCCGCTTGATTTTTTTAAAAATGATTCTTTCATGGGATGTGGTCTTCTCTGGCTGGGCCAGCATTTATCGCTCATCCCAAGTTGCCCTTGAGAAGGTGGTGGTGAGCTGCCATCTTGAACCACTGCAGTCCATGTGGTGTAGGTAGACCCACAGTGCTGTTTGGGAAGGAGTACCAGGATTTTGACCCAGCGACAGTGAAGGAACGGTGATATATTTCCAAGTCAGAATGGTGAGTGGCTTGGAGTTGGTGGTGTTTCCATCTATCTGCTGCCTTTGTCCTTCTCGATGGGAATAGTCGTGGGTTTGTAAGGTGGTGTTGAAGGAGCCTTGGTGAATTGGCACCCCTTCCACAAACATTCACTCCCTCAACATCGACGCACCGTAGCAGCAGCATGTACCATCTACAAGATGCACTGCAGGAATTCACCAAGGCTCTTTATACAGTACTTCCAAACTCACGAGCACTCCCATCTAGAAGGACAAGGACAGCAGATAGATGGGAACACCACCACCTTGAAGTTCCCCTCCAAGCCACTCACCATCCTGATTTGGAAATATATCGCCCTTCCTTCACTGTCGCCGGGTCAAAATCCTTGAACTTCCCCCTAACGTCTCATGAATGAATAAAAAAAAAATAATTGTAAACACAAAGTTTCCAGCCGGGATTGAACCGGGGACTTTCTCATGTAAAGTAAAGGTGATAATCAGTGCACTAGGGAAATGAATGTGAATCCCCCCCGGACAGAGGGGAACTGACCATCCATCTCTAGCTCTAATTCCCAAACAGAAAATGCTGCCAAGAATCAGCAAGTCAGGCTGAGTCTGTGGCCGCTATCAGCATCTGAAACCGTCACAATGCCCGGCTGATTGACGGCAGCTCCAATAGAAAGAGGGGGCAGCACTGGAGGACCGGCTGGTCCTCCAACCAATCGGAGTGAATGAGGGGTGGGGCCGGGTTGGGAGTGAAGCATGCGCAGTGTGAGTAATGGCGCTGGAGATAAGGTTGTTTCTTAGATCCGCAATCGGTGAGTGGGTGAATAGCGGGTTGGAGGGAGTGATGGATCCGGCGAGTGAGCGGAGCGGTTTCGTAAACATGTTGCGTAAACCGCAAACACCAAAAATCGAACTTCCCGGTTTCCCTGGGGCCGTCCCCACTTATGCACCAAGCGAGGCCGCAGCTTTCTCCCAGTTGCAGCTCCTGATTAACGGTCGCCATCTTTATTGGGGGCAACGTGCAGCATGGCGCATGCGCGGCCGCCATCTTAGTAGTGGCAATGTTTTTGGAACCTTTTCAATGACTGATGGACAAGTTGTTCTCATTCTGTCTGCTTCACGCTTTGAGTTACAATGTCTTCTTGATGAGACAGAAATAACGATATATGTCCAAGTCAATGACAATAATTTGTATTTATCTTGTGCCTTTAAAATAATAAAACTTTCCAAGACATTTCACAGAAATGTCACAAATTAACAGTTGATACTGAGCCACAAGAAGAAATATTAGGGCAGCTTGGCCAAAGAGGTAGGTTTTAGGGAGAATCTTAAAGGGGGAAAGTGAGATGGAGAGATTTAAGGAGGATATTTCAGAGCTTGTGGACTATGCAGATGAAAGAACGGTCACCCATGGTGTAGCGATTAAAATCGGGAATGCCCAAGAGGCCGGAATTAGATGAATGTAGAGATCTCAGAGGGGTGTGTGGCTGGAGGAGATTACAGAGACAGGGATGATCACAACCATGGAGGAAAACAAGGATGATAATTTTTAAATGTTGGTGCTTATGGAAAGGAAACCTTTGTAGGTCACTGAGCACAGGGGTGAGGGGTGAACATGACTTTATGCGAGTAAGCACACGGGTAACAGAGTTTTACATGACCTGAAAATTACAGGGAGGTTGAATGTGGGAGGCTGGCCAGGAGAGCATTAGGCTAGTTAAATCTAAAGGTAACAAAGGAATGGATGAGAGTTTCAGCAGCAGATGAGCTGAGACTGGGGTGGAGTCAGGCGATGTTACTGAGGTGGAAATAGGCGGTCTTGATGATGCTGTGGATATGTGGTTGGAAGCTCATCTTAGGGTGAAATATTTCACCATGGTTGTGAACAGTCTGGTTCAGTTTCAGACAGTTACCAGGGAGAGGGATGGAGTCTGGCTAGGGAGTGGAGTTTGTAACAGGGACTGAAGAAAATGGCTTCAGCCTTCTCAATATTTAAATGGACGAAATTTCTCTTTCCCAGTACTGGATGTCAGAGAAGTCAGGATGGTCTGTGACTTGGAGGTGATGGTGTTCACATACACCTGCTACCCTGGTCCTTCTCGGGATGGAAGCTGAGGGTTTGGGAGATTCTGTAAAAGCTTTAGTTGCATTGTAGATGTATAAAACCTTTCACCCCCATCTCTCCTGCCCCTCTCTCCCTCCCTTTCTCTCCTGTAACAGAGGCCAGAGTCTTGTGTAGACCCAGACCAGGTGGCATGTTCCCTTCCCAGAAGGACATTAGTGAACCAGTTGGGCTTTTGCAACAATCCACCAGCTTTCATGGTCACTTATTCCTAGCTCTGGGCCCACAGATTACCAGATTCATTCAGTTCAATTTCACAGCCTGCCTTTGTGTTTTTGTGGGTTTGCCCTCACTCTCTTTTTTCTGTTTTAAATCAATTTTACAGGGTATCAGAAGGGGAGGATTTGCAGTCTGGAATCTGAAACCAAACATCACATCAGGATCTGACGGAGTCGCACAATTTGTGGTAACCTGAATATCATTGGATTTTGAACATGGAAGGAAAAAGCACCGTTCACAGTGGGGAGAAACCGTACACGTGTTCTGTGTGTGGACGAGGCTTCAGCCGATCATCTGGTCTGTCAAGACATAAATATAGTCACAATGGGGAGAAACCACGGAAATGTGAGGACTGTGGTAAGGGATTCAATTACCCATCCAAGTTGGAAACTCATCAGTGCAGTCACACTGGGGAGAGCCTGTTCACCTGTTCTGATTGTGGGAAGGGATTCACTGATTCCTCGTCCCTGCTGAGACACAAACGAGTTCACACCAGGGAGAAACCGTTCATGTGCTCCAAGTGTGGGAAGGGATTCACTGAGTCATCCTCCCTGCTGAGACACCAGCGAATTCACACTGGGGAGAGACCGTTCACCTGCTCCCAATGTGGGAAGGGATTCACTGATTCATCCACCCTGCTGAGACACCAGCGAATTCACACTGGGGAGAGACCGTTCAGCTGCTCTGAGTGTGGGAAAGGATTCACGCATTCATACAACCTGCTGACACACCAGCGAGTTCACACTGATGAGAGACCATATAAATGTCCAGACTGCGGGAAGTGCTATAAAAGTTCCCGTGATCTGACGTGCCATCAACGTGTTCATACAGATGAGAGACCATTCATGTGCCCCCACTGTGGGAGTGGGTTTAAGACATCGCCTGCACTCATTAAACATCAGCGAACTCACACTGATGAGAGATCATTCAGGTGCTCTCACTGTGGGGCTGGGTTCAGGCGATCATCTGAACTCACTGTACATCAGCAAATTCACACTGGGGAGAGACCGTTCACCTGCTCCGACTGTGGCAAGAGATTCATTCAGTTAAACTCCCTACTGAGACACCAGCGGCTTCACACTGGGGAGAAACCTTTCACCTGCTCCCAGTGTGGGAAGGGATTCACTCAGTTGTCCACCCTGCTCACACACCAGCGAGTTCACACTGGGGAGAGACCTTTTAAATGCCAAGACTGTGGGAAGTGCTTTAAAAGTTCCAGCGAACTGATGTCCCATCAACGTGTTCACAGTGACGAGAGACCATTCAGATGCTCTCAATGTGGGACTGGGTTCAGGTGGTCGTCTGCCCTCATTTTACACCAGCGAGTTCACACTGGGGAGAGGCCGTTCACTTGCTCTGAGTGTGGGAAGGGATTCCTTCAGTCATCCCACTTGCTGAGACACCAGCAAGCTCACAAATGACTACAGTGATTGGATTTTGCTGTTAATCACATCCAGGACTGAACCATGTTCATTGGGGTCTGTTTCTGCTGATGTTAATAAACCCTGGCCTAATTCTAGGGGCAAATATTCTGGGTAAAAGTCAAATAAATCAGTTTTTTTCCCAAACACACAGTGTGCTGAATCTTTTTAATATGTCAAACACAAGTTAGTTCCTTTTGAAGGGCTCTCCCTCTCTCCTCCATCCTCACCTCCAACAACAAGTGTGAGGAGCTCATGGAGCTTCTTTGTCACTAAGATTGAGACAATCCGATCAGCTGCCTCTGCTACTTCCCTCCCTTCCACTAGCCTACCGGGATAAACTGTCTCAAAAATTCCCCCTTGACTGAGCTCTAACCTCACATCTTTCTCTGTCGAGCCTGCATACCTAGTTCAGATTGGAGAGAGGGTTTAAACGTTTAGACTGTGACAAGAGCTTTAACAACCCACATTCACTGATGGTTCACAGCGGGGAGAGATCATTCACCTGCTGCATATGTGGGAAGGGATTCGGTGATTCAATCAACCTGTTGACGCAGCAGTGAGTTCACACTGGCGGAAGATCTTTTAAATATCTGGATTGTGGGAATGTTATAAAAGTTCTGTGAAGCTGACGTGCCATCAACATATTCACATTGACGAGAGACAGTTTATGTGCTTTCACTGTGGGACTGGGTTCAGGTGTTCATGTGAACTCAGTGTCCACCAGCGCACTCACATGGGGGACAGAGATCGTTCACCTGTTCCAGGTGTGGGAAGAGATTCATTCAGTCATCCCACCTCAAAACACATCAACTTGTTCACACTGATAAGGAACCTATTCAAAGTTCTGGCTGTGAGCAGAGATTTGAAAGCAAAACGGATCTGCTGAAACACAAATACATTCACACTGGGGAGAGGCTGTTCACCTGCTCCGTGTGTGGAAGTGATTCACTCAGTCACCTCACCTACTGACAGACCAGTGAGTTCATAAGTGACTGAATGAGTTGGATTCTGCTGTGATATTGCTGCTGTTAATCACATCCAGGATTGAACACTCTTCATTCTGACAATTGGGGTTTGTTTCTGCTGATGTTAATCGTGCTTGTAACCAGGGTGGAGTTTAATATTCTGGATAAATTTCAAACAAATCAGCTTTGTTTTGAATACATTGTTGTAGTTTTTAGCCTTTCCCACCTGAGTATTTAACAACACATTGTCACCACATTACCAGAAGGATATGGAGGCGTTGGAGAGGGTGCAGAGGAGGTTTACCAGGATGCTGCCTGGTCTGGAGGTTATTAGCTATGAAGAGAGGTTGGAGAAACTCAGATTGTTCTCACTAGAGCGACGGAGATTGAGGGGTGACTTGATAGAAGTTTACAAAAGGATGAGTGGCATGGACAGAGTAGATAGTCAGAAGCTTTTTCCCAGGGTGGAAGAGTCAATTACTAGGGGACATAGATTTAAGGTGAGAGGAGAAAACTTTAGAGGAGATGTGCGGGGCAAGTTTTTTAACGCAGAGGGTAGTGAGTGTCTGGAATTCGCTGCCAGAGGAGGTGGTGGAAGCAGGTACGATAGTGGTGTTTAAGAGGCAGCTTGACAAATACATGAATAGGATGGGAATAGAGGGATATGGACCCCGGAAGTGCAAAATGTTTTAGTTTGACAGGCAATATGATCGCGCAGGCTTGGAGGGCCGAAGGGCCTGTTCCTGTGCTGTACTTTTCTTTGTTCTTTGTTATCACCTGGTTGGAGCTCAGAAAGGACAATCTGGGTCGAGGATCATAAGGCAGGAACAGAACTTCATCCTGGACACAGTCCCCCAGGGTCACACTGAGAGGGACAAACAGCACTTTGGTCTTTCTCCTCTCTCTTCACTGACAGCAAAGTCCCTGTGTGGCTTAACCCTGAGGTGTGTAAGAAATGTGTCCCAGCTGTTCTCTTCCATGGTTCAGAGCTCCTGAACACAGAACAGGAGGCTCCTTTACAACTGTGTTTAGAGTCAGGAAGAACAATGGTGAATGCTGGAAACGTGTTGTCAAATCAGAGATTGGTGTAAAACTGTTCCTGACTGAAAGTGAAATGGCAGGCTTAAGTTTCCAGGCTGAAAATGATTGTGGTAATTATTCTGTATCCACCATTGAAAGGCAGGTGTTAACTCATTTATAATAAATCTATTTTAAATACATTGATTAAATTCTGCATTAAAATAGCAGATGGACTATTTCAGAGGTACTTGTAAACTGCTGGGAGAATTATACAACAGACATTTATCTCCAGATAAAGAAAGACCTGCTTTGTATCTCCTGGAATGCCCTGTTTTATTGATGTGTGCGTGTGTGTTAGACATATATCACCCACAATTGAGGGAGAGAAAAGCAGCCATTAGAGAAGAGTTCTTTGGGAAAGAAGGTGGTGAACAATTGTGGGAATAACAGCAAAGCTTTCCCAGCTCCATCAGGAGTGGGAAGATGGTTAAAGGTGGTTTCGAGCCACTGAAAGACAGGTGAGGACAGATTGAAACAGATTGCCAGGCTATGACTGAGCTGTTAAATGACTGTTTCACATCAGTCTGCACTCCTGTGGATGATGCTCAGATTCCAGCTGTGGGGTGTGCTGTCGACAATAACATCATCAATATTAAAATAGAAAGGGATTGCCATCCTGGAGAAAATAGGAAATCTCAAACTAGATGGTGCTCCAGGTCCAGATGATATCCACCCAAGGGGGTTTAAAGAGATGGGACAGGAGCTCTGTGAGCTTCTTGTCCGTATCTTCAGCAGCTCAATAGAGTCAGCGATTGTTCCCTGAGATTGGAAAGTAGCTCATGGTGTTCCCACTTTCCAAATCGGGGACAAATCAGAGCCAGGGAATGACGGGTCCATCAGCGTGACCTCGATCACAGGGAAGATGCTTGAAGGGATCCTAAGAGATTCTGTTTCTGATCACTGGGGGAGAGAAGGATCCGTTGGAGATCCTCAACATGGATTCCGGAAAAGAATGTCGCACCTCACAAGGAATTTGCAAATGGTCTGAGGATAATAGTGAGGGGAAAGGAAGGGACCTGGAAAGCAGCAGACACTTCATGTTGTTCCAGGAGAAGTGGACCTGGTTTGTTGATGTCAGGTTTTACACAGCACACAGTCAGCCTGTAGTTAAAGAATGTTGTAATTGTAATATTCACATCACTCGATGGGATTCTCAAAAGCCACATTGTCTGTTTGGAGAGGAAGGTTTACGTTACTGTGAATGAGAAGCAGCACACACAGAGACCCAATCACAGAGACCCACATACACTTTGTCTGTCTGTCTTACACACACACACACCCTCTCTCCACACACAACACACATACTGACATCTTCTCCACACACACACACACAAACACACACCCTCTCTCCACACACAACACACATACTGACATCTTCTCCACACACAGATGCACACATACAGGCATCCTCTCTCCACACGCACACACGTATACACACTCAGAGACACATTCACACCAATACAAACAGACAGACATGAGGACACTTCCTGTCCTATCAGGTGGACAACACCAACCAAACTGACTAATCCTGGGGATAAAGTATTGGTTCCTATGAGATCCACAATTTTTGGCCAATTCTAGTAAACATCACCCTCTATAGCCTGTGAGCAATTTTGACCATCCAATCCCACCCCTTTCTCTTAACATTAAGTCTATATTGAACCACATCTGGGATGGAGGCAACAGCAAAATCCTAACATTAAGTGGCCTCTTACCAGCTTTGGTGACAATGGGAGGTAGCGTAAATTTCAGAACAACATCCTGGATAATTACAGCCTCTACTTTCCTCTTGGAAATGTTAATTCTCCTCATATTGATGGTCTGGTGATGGAGAGAATTCTGAGGCAGGTCACAAGGAGAAAGAATATAGTTCTGCTTTGATTCAATAGTTCAATATTCCCCTGAGTTTACTCATTGTTGCTCCTGGGACATGTATTGCACCATACCTAGCAGGTACTGAAGATTTTGTTCCTCTCCATAATTTACAACACTATTCTTGATGTTCATGAGCTGCCTCACTTTCTTTCCCATTAATTCCATTTGCTGATCTATCAGTAATGGACTTGCTGCCATCTCGAACAAAACTGTTTTCACCACTAAGGCTCCGCTGGTATTTAATAGTCTTCATGACATCATCGTACTGGGACTGGATGACATCATAAGAGTCCATTGTTTCTTAATGACCCACATCAATAACAAGAGGAAATATTAATAAACCTGAGCACATTATCTAGGCTGACACTCCAGGGTGACATTGAGGGACTGCTGCACTGTCAGAGACAGCATCCTTCACATGGAACTTGTGGAGGCTCTGGTCACAATCTCCAATCCTCCTTATATAGTAGTGGTGCCAAAGGACTGACAGATTGTAAATGTTACACCCCTGTTCAAAAACACAGCTGTTCCAGGACAATCAGCTTCACATCTGTGGTGGGGAAAGGTTGGAGACAACAATCCAGGAGAAAATCAATTGGCACTTTGAAAAGCATGGATTAATAAATGAAAAAAATCCATGGATTTGTTAAAGACAAATAATTTTTGACCAACTTGATGAAGTAATGGGAGGGTGTATGAGGGGAGTGGGGTTGATACCTTTTACATGGGCATTCAAATGATGTTTAATATGGTACCACACAATAGCCTTGTCAGCAAAGCTGAAACCCATGAATTTCAGCCTGGATATAAAATTGGCTCAGGGACAAGAAGCAGAAAAGTTTGTTTTTCAGAATGGATGGGAGTTTACAGCAGTGTGACCCCAGGGTCTAGTGTTGGCACTGCTGATCTCTTTGATATATGTCACTGACCCGGACATGGGGATACAGGCAGAATTTCAAATTTGCACACGACACAAAACTGGGAAATACAGGAAGATAGTAAAAAATGTCAGGAGGATATAGAGGGACTGGTGAAAATGGCAAGCACACAGCAGATACAGTATATATACCATGCTGCTTGACACATTTTATATCCTTACCAACTCTGGGAACAATGCCTGAATAGCCAGAATGGGGAGACATAAAGCAAATAGGAAACGGATTTAGAAACAGTAAAGCGAAGAAAATAATAGTGACAATACCAGTGAGAAGTATCCATGGAAATAAGAATGGGATCGGCTGAATGCAGGAGCAATAGAAACAAAGTGGGAGACAGGTAAGACTCGTTATTAAGACTGTTGGAAGAAATTTGTCTGGGAGACAATCAGCTCTGAGACATTGGACTAAAATAAATGTGTGTGATGTCACTGACATGAAATAGACAAACAATTGCTGTTTATTTTATATTCCTAGCAGGCAAACCAAGGCATGGATCATACTGAGTCAGCGGATCTGTGGTTTTCCAACCGTAAGGTCGTTACGCAATGTTATAGAACATTTCGCAGAGCCACTGGTTTATGTCAGTAAAATCTGTGCATTCCTGTTTTTTGTATGGAAATTACAGCAGCCTTTTAGAGATTCAATTGGAGACATGAGCACAGAGTTGTCAAGAAACCATCTTGTTAATGTGGGGACTGTTACCACTTCTGTGAAGCAGTTTGGGGCATTTTTACTACTGTTAAGGTGCTATATCAATGCAAGTTGTTGTTGAATGTGGGAAGGGACCGAATTCCAGTCTGAGCTGGAAACTCGTGGATCATTCACACTGCAGACTGATCACTCAGCAACTGGATGTGGGAAGAGATCAAGTCGGTTATCCCATTGACTGACAGAGCAACACAGTCACACTGGAGAGAGACCACCCCAATATTTCATGTGAGCGAGGGCATCTCATTGTTTTTCCAATTGTTCACACCCTAATTTTTGGGTTTAGAAAATGCTCACCAAGCCTAAAGCTAAAAGGCAGCACCTTCCAAAACCATGACCACTACCATCCAGAAGGGCAAAGGCAACAGACACATGGGAGCACCACCACCTGGAAGTTCCCCTCCAAGCCCCTCACCATCCTGACTTGGAAATATATCACTGTTCCTTCTCTGTCACTGGGTGTTAGAACACAGCAGTTGGTAAAGGCTGAGTTGTTTAAATCCGAGAGGGAAACTTGAACAACTGTCATAACCTATATTTTCAATTGGTATGTTTGAGATGCAACTCTGAATTCAGGAATAAGACCACCGAGCCTCAAAAGATTTTTTAATATATAAAACTAAATTAATCATTTATTAATTTAACAAGTTAAACACATACACATGTCTACAAATTACTACCATAATAGCTTTTAAACAAATCCCCAAATTAATCACTCCAGGTAAATCTTCACCAAGGCAATAGTAACCCATAGACTTTAAACAGATACCAGGCAAAGCACATTTGACCTTACAAATTAAATATGAGGTTCCTTTCAATTTGGTTCCTTTGCAGACACAGTTGTAGGCTTACAGGCTGGTAAGGTCTTAAATGCCTCTGCCCTACACACACAAATTCCTTTCTGTTTATACCTAGCTTCCCATTTCTATGTAAATTTTCCATTGCATCCTAGGTTTTTAACATCACATCTTCGAACAATAATATTTTCATCCCACTAATTTTATTAGTTATTTAAACATATTGCTTGGCGTCTCCCAGCTAGATGCAAGGTTTTACTCCCACTCTTGAACGCTGTATTGAACAAATGCAAATTTACACTTTACCTTTTAACTTCCTTATGTTTACCTAATTAACATCTTAAAAGCACTATACATCAAAACACCCAGACTAGCTGGCTTTAAACCCCAACTGTCAGAATGAACATGGTTCAGTCCTGGATGTGATTCACAGCAGCAATAACAGCAAAATTGGACTCCCGCAGTCAGTTGTGAACTCGCTGGTGTTTCAGCAGGTTGGATGACTGAGTGAATCCCTTCCCACACTCGGAACAGGTGAATGGTCTCTCTCCAGTGTGAACTCGCTGGTGTTTCAGCAGGTTGGATGACTGAGTGAATCCCTTCCCACACTTGGAGCAGGAGAATGGCCTCTCTCCAGTGTGAACTCGCTGGTGGATCAGCAGGTTGAATGACTGAGTGAATCCTTTCCCACACTCGGAGCAGATGAATGGTCTCTCTCCAGTGTGAACTCGTTGGTGTACTTTGAGGTTGGACCAAGACCTGAATCTCTTTCCACAGGAAGTACAGGGGAATGGCTTCTCCTCAGTGTGAATTCGTTGATGGTTCAGCAGGTCAGAGGACCCAGTGAAGCCTTTCCCACACACAGGGCAGGTGAACGGCTTCTCCCCAGTGTGAAGCCGCTGGTGAATTAGCAGGTAGGATGACTGAGTGAATCGCTTCCCACACTCAGAGCAGGTGAATGGCCTCTCCCCAGTGTGAACTCTCTGGTGTCTCAGCAGGCTGGATGACCAAGTGAATCCCTTCCCACACTTGGAGCAGGTGAACGGTCTCTCTCCAGTGTGAGTACGTCGGTGGATTTCCAGCGAAGATGGGTAACTGAATCCCTTCCCACAATCCTCACATTTCCACGGTTTCTCCATGGTGTAGGTATCCCTGTGTCTCTCCAGGTTTGATGATCAGTTGAAGCCTCATCCACACAGAGAACACGTGTACAGTTTCTCCCCGCTGTGAATGGTGTGATGTTTTTTCAGGCTGTGTAACTGGTTGAAGCTCTTTCCACAGTAAGTGCACTGGAACACTCTCACTCGGGTGTGTGTGTGTCTCGGTGCTTTTCCAGTCACACTGATGTTTGAAATCTTTACCCACAGTTAGAACTGACAAACATTTCTCCCTTCACATTCAAATTCCGATGATACTCAGGTCCTGACTGTCAGATCTTGAAGCGATGTTTGGTTTGAGTTTCTCGTCTGCAAATTATCCCCTTCTAATTATCTGTAAAAGGAGTTTATAAAAGTCATCGCTGTAAGAACAGGATAGAAATTCAGAGCAGACAGTTCTAGTTCCTGTGGAACATTATTTCCCCTCTTGTTCCCCCAAAGCTGCAAATCCCCGTCCCACACACTCTCCCTCCTCCCTGTGCTGAAATCCAGTGTTCTGGACAATTCTTTCTGTATCTTTTTTCGAAATTTGTACAACCAGAGATAACAATTTTTTTGATCATTCACTTCAGTGATTACTTGTGACAAAACATTAATCTGAAACTCTCTGACCGACCATACAGAATAGCAGACATTAACCTTGTGTCCAAAACTTACTGTGTGGAGATTTAATGAGCGATTGTGAAGGTGGTTTCTCCAAACCTCCCAGGGTTTCCTTCCTTCCTTCTCTCCCCCTCTAACTGAGTTAAACCTGGGATCAGTCTCATGGCCCATTCCAGTTCCTGCTTCTCTTCCTGATGACTAATTAACCCCAATTAAATACTGAGAAGACTGAAGACACTGTTTTCAGTCCCTGCTCCAATCTCCATTTCCCAGATACCAACTCCATCCCTCTCCCTGGGAACAGTCTGAGATTAAACCTGTCTGCTCACAACCTTGGTGTTAAAATTGATCTCGAGATGAGTTTCTGACCTCATAACTGTGCCATCACTAAGATCGCCTGTTTCCACCTCTGTAACATCACCCAACCTCACCCTGTCTCAGTGAATCTGCTGCTGAAACCCTCATCGCTGCTGTTGTTACCTCCAGACTCGACTATTCCAACACACTCCTGGCTGGTCGCACACATTACCCTCTATAAACTTGACACCATCCAAAAGTCTTCTGTCCATGTCTTCACTCACAGTGAGGCCCGTTTCCCTACCATCCCTCTGCTTCCTGACCTGCCTTGGCTCCCAGTTAAGAAACAACTTGATTCTAAAATTCTCATCCTTGTTTTCAATTCCCTCCCTGGCCTCGCCCCTCCCTATCTCTGTAATCTCCTCCAGCCCCACAACCCTCTGAGATATCTGCACTGCTCTAATTCTGGCCTTGTACATTCCCTATTTTAATCACTCCACCATTAGTGACCGTGCTTTCAGTTCCCTCGTACCCAAGCTCTGAGATTCTCTCCCTACACCTCTCCCTCTGTCTGCCACACTTTCCCCCTTTAATGCACTTGAGTATAATTTAAAAAAGAGACATTCTGTCAAAACTTTTCATCTTGTACTCATCAGGACAGACACAAGAACATCAAATTTCAAAGATTATCAGTCAGGCTCGTAATGTGTCTCACTTACACTTGCTAGAAGCTACATATATTCATACACAGGGGCCTGACCTCTGCAGGCAGAAGCATCATGTCCAGGCATGGCACCTTTTGTTGAATTAAACAAAATCACATGATGATAACTCCCTGGAACATTCTCCATAGCAATGACCAATCAGAACCGACTGGCCAACCAATCAGCACCCTTTTCTCATGCAGTGTAAACTGTTGTTCCCTATGAAATTTGATTTATTTTCGGCCCTGCACTCTCAGTATTTCCTTTTTGAATGACTCCCACCGCTCTGATGTAGATTTTCCTACAAGTAGCTGCTCCCAGTCCACTTTGTCCAGATCTTGTCTTATCATATTAAAATCAGCCTTCACGCAATTCAGTATCTTTATTTCCGGATCATCTTTGGCCTTTTCCACTACTACCTTAAATCTTACTGAGTTTTGGTCACTATCACTGAAATGCTCCCCCACAGGCACTTCTACCATTTGTCCAGCTTCACACCAGTGCCTCTCTTATATGATTTCCTACATGCTGGCTTAAAAAGCTCTCATAGATACATTTTAAGAATTCAGCCCCTCTAAGCCTTTCACACTTTGTCCATCCCAATTAATATTGGGGAATTTGAAATTCCCTACTAGTGTTACCCTATTATCTTTACACTTCTCTGAGATTTGCCTGCACATCTGTCCTTCTATCTTTCCCTGACTGTTGTATAGGACACTCCCAGAAATGTGATGCCCCCCTTTTTGTTCTTAAGTTCTACCTATA
The DNA here is from genome assembly GCF_964194155.1 of Cetorhinus maximus. NCBI lineage: Eukaryota > Metazoa > Chordata > Chondrichthyes > Lamniformes > Cetorhinidae > Cetorhinus > Cetorhinus maximus. Next base: position 36,274,617 of record NC_135901.1, on the reverse strand, counting down.
TGGCCTCAATTGAGGAACCTTCTAAGATATCATCCGTCCTTATTGCAGTAATTGACTCCTTGATCAATATTCCGACCCCACCTCCTCTTTTACACCCCCACCCCCGTATCGCCTGTAGATTCCATATGCCGGAATATTGAGCTGCCAGTCCTGCCCCTTCCTCAACCACGTCTCCGTTACAGCAATGATATCATATCCCCATGTGTTAATCAACACCCTGAACTCATCTGCCTTACTCGTTTGGCCTCTTGCATTAAAGTAGGTGTCATCCAAGCTTGCCATGCTCCCTTGTGCCTTAACTTGACTATATACGATCAGCCTGCCAGGCTGACTTGGTTTTTGTTCTATACCTGTCTGTGCATCACCCCTACTATACCTCCACTCCGTAACCCATCCCACTGCCAAATTAGTTTAAACCCAAACCCACAGCATGAGAAACCCCCCCCCCTCCCATGGATGTTGGTCCCGTTTCAGTTCAGGTGTAACCTGTCGGAATTGTACAGGTCTCACCTTCCCCAGAAATGGGCCCATTGATCCAGAAATCTAAAGCCCTCCCTCCTGCACCAACTCTTGGACAGTGATGGATTTTTTTATGATCTTTTTACAGATTTTTAAAAATTCGTTTATGGGATGTGAGCATCGCTGGCTAGGCCAGCATTTATTGCCCATCCCTCATTGCCCTTGAGAAAGTGGTGGTGGGCTGCCTTCTGAACCGCTGCAGTCCATGTGCCATTAGGAAGGGAGTTCCAGCATTTTAACCCAGTGACAGTGAAGGAACGGCGACATTTCTCCAAGTCAGGACAGTGAGTGGCTTGGAGGAGAACATCTCGGTGGTGGTGTTTCCACCTATCTGATGCCCTTGTCTTTCTAGATGGTAGTGGGTTTGGAAGGTGCTGTTGAAGGAGCCTTGGTGAGGATTTACAGATGGGAAATTCAAACCAAACATCACATCAGGAATGGACAGAGTCACTCAATTCATCAAGACATGAATATTATCGTTCCACCTGCTCCACCCCTCTTAAACAGTATGAAGTCCATGATATTTCTACTTCTCTTTAGCTCTGAAGAAGAGTCATACGGACTCTAGACGTTGACTCTATTTCTCTCTCCACGGATGCTATCAGGCCTGCTGAGGTTTCCCAGCATTTTGATTTTTTTGTCCCTGTAAAGATGGCGGCGGCGCATGCGCCTCGCTGCACTTTGCCCCCAATAAAGATGGCGGCCGTTACCCCAGGTCTGTAACTGGGAGAAAGCTGCGGCCTCGCTCGGTGCAAACGGGGAGACGGTTCCCCGGGTAACGGGAAGTTGATTTTCCGGGTTTGCGGATTACACAACATGTTTACGAAGCCGCCCCGCCCGCCGGATCCATCGCTTCCTCCGCCCCGCCATTCACTTCCTTACCGATTCCGGTTCCAAGACAGAAGCGTCTCCCCATCGCCATTACTCACACTGCGCATGCTTCACTCCCAGCCCGGCCCCGCCCCTCATTCACTCCGACTGGTTGGAGGACCAGCCGCACCCACTCGGTCCTCCAGACCCTTCCTATTGGCCCGGAGCTGCCATCAATCAGCCGGGCATTGTGACGGTTTCAGATGCTGATAGCGGCCACAGACTCAGCCTGACTTGCTGATTCTTGGCAGCATTTTCTGTTTGGGAATTAGAGCTAGAGATGGATGGTTAGTTCCCCTCTGTCCGGGGGGGATTCACACTCATTTCCCCAGTGCACTGATTATCACCTTTACTTTATATGAGAAAATCCCCGGTTCAATCCCGGCTGGAAGCTTTGTGTTTACAATTGTTACTGAGGAGGAATTAACAGTGAGTTTAGTGTCATGTCGAACAGGGGGACAGTTATTGTCTCATTCTGTAAAAGCTCCTTCTCCACCTTTAAACAGGGAACGATAAGTCAGAGAAAACTGATCCATTGTGAACCCAAAACAAGACATGCAGATGCTGGGAATCTGACCTCAAAACAGAAAATGCTGTAAACTCTCAGGTCAAACAGCTTCTGTGGAGAGGGAAACATAGTGAATGTTTCAGGTCTGGAATAATTTAGAGATTTAATAGTTTACAAACAAGTACTGGATCAGGGAAAAGCCTCTCTTTGTCCTCTGGACAGAAAGAAAGGACATTGTGAAAGGATGGAAGGCTGGGGTGATTAAATGAGAAAGGGGATGATGGTGCAAGGCATATGAAGGAAATAAACTAATGGGATAAGTGGAGAAACAAAGGATAGGTCCAGAGGAGGGATAAATTGTAACAGGAGAACCACTACCAGCACCAATTGTCTGAAAAAATGGGAGCAGTGGTTTTGATCTGAAATTGTTGAAATGAATCTTGCATCTAGGAAATTGTAAAATGTCTAATGAAGGATGAGCTGCTGTCCATAAAGCTTCATTGGAACAATGAAGGAGGACGAGGACAGAGAGGCCAGAGTGGGATTGGGTGGAGAATTAAACTGTTAAGTGTCTGGGAGCTCAGGATCACAATCTCAGACTGAAAGCTGATGTTCCACAAAGCAGTCACGCAATTGGGATTTAGGTTAGCGGCTGTTGCATCTGCAGTGCTTGAATGGGAATGATTCACAGTGATGTTCATAAGAACACAAGAAATAGGAGCAGGGGTAAACCGTACTGCCCCTTCAGCCTGCTCCACCATTAAATATTCTTCCACCTCCACCCTATTTTCTCGCCCTATCCCCATATCCATTGAGTGTCCCTGAGTGTCCACATATTGATGACTTTCCATCTTGAATATACTCAAGATGGAGAACATTAGATTCAATTCAATTTTAATATGGAAAATGTACAAACAAGGTGCACAGGAATTGCAAATTCACCTCCTTAATGCTTGGAAATCACATTAACTGAGCTTCACACTGGCCTGGTGCTGAAATCTAGCCATTCCCTGACAGCTATTCTTAATGGTATAAATGGTGGACTTAGGATGAAAATCGCCCTCCGCTCATTGGATCTGTCATTTCACCTCATCGTATTTTAAGCTAATTGGAGAAATGCTGAAATAAAGGCTGGTGAATAACAGCTCGAAACCACAGTTCTCCCTCCCACTGAGATACTGATCCTTCCAACATACAGGAATTTGGGGCAATAGTGGTGCTCAGATTTGCTCTGTCTCCATATTTTAAGATGGACCGAGAAGCACTGGAGCAGGTGCAAAAAAGATTTGCTAGAATTATGCCAGAATTGGAAATTTATATCAATCAACAAAGATTTAACAGTTTGAAAAGGTTTTGGCTGGAAAAGAGAGTGAGGGATGACCCGATTAAGGCCTTTAAGATAATGAAAGGGTTTCACAGGGTAGACAAGTGGAAGATGTTTCCACCTGTGAATGGGTGAAAATAAACATAAGTTAGTCACTAATACATCTAATACTCAGCACATCTGGGAACATCTGTAGATTGGGAAACAGAGTTAAGTTTCAGGTCTGTGCACTGATGCAGTGCAGATCTGATAGAAAGTCATAGCCCTGTAATTTAAACTATGTTTAGCTCTATACAGACGCTATGTTTGTCCCTCCACAGCCTCCACCAGATCTACTGAAAATTCCAGCTTTTCCCTCTTTTATTTCAGATTTACAGTATCCACTTTTTGATAATGGTTGAGGATGTAGAACTCGGTATCAGAAGGATTCGAGATCCCAGTGTGAGCTGGAAACTTATGGATAAAATCACACTGTGAAAGAATTGTCCACCAGCTGAATCCTTACATTCTTACTGACAAGAGTTTAAATGTTCTGTGTATGGAAAGAAAAAAACACATGTTCACATCGCCTACTGAGGCTGCAGTGAGTTCACATCTAACTGTAGGGGCTTGTTCTGACTCATAGACGTTTACAACACAGGAGGCCATTCGGCCCATCGTGTCTGTGCAGGTCAACAAAGATTTGACTACACTAATTGGCACATAGCCCTGGAGGCTATGGCAATGCAAGTATCTAAATAATTCTTAAATGTTATTGAGAGTTTCTGACTCAACCACCCTTTCAGGCAGTGAGTTACAGACTCCCACCACCCTCTGGGTGAAAAACTTTCGCCTCAACTCCCCTCTTAGCCTTCCACCTCTTACCTTAAATCTATCTCCCCCGGTTATTGACCCCTCTACTAATGGAAAAAGTGCCTTCCTATCCACGCTATCTATGTCCCTCATACTCTTATACACCTCTATCAGATCCCCTCTCAACCTTCGCTGCTCCAAGGAAAACAGCCCCAGCCTATCCAATCATTCCTCATAGCTCAGACCCTCCAGCCCAGGCAGCATCCTGGTAAATCTCCTCTTCACCCTCTCCAGTGCAATCACATTCTTCCTATAAAGTGGTGACCACAACTGCACGCAGTACTCCAGTTGTGGCCTAATCAGCATTTTATACAGTTCCAGCATACCCTCCCTGCTCTTGTATTTTATGCCTCGGCTAATAAAGGCAAGTATCCCACATGCCTTCTTAAAGACCTTATCTACCTGCCCTGCAACCTTCAGGGATCTGTGGATATGCACACCAAGGTCCCTCTTATCTTCAGTACTTTCCAGGGTCCTACCATTCATAGTGTAATCCCTTGCCTTGTTAGCCCTCCCCAAGTGCATTACCTCACACTTTTCCGGGTTGAATTCCATTTGCCACTGCTCTGCCCACCTGACCAGTCCATTGATATCCTCCTGCAGTTTACGGCTATCCTCCTCACTATTTACCACCCTACCAATTTTTGTGTCATCCACGAACTTCTTGATCACACTCCCTACATTGAAGTCCAAATCATTTATGTACACCACAAACAGCAAGTGCCCCAGCACCCAGCCCTGTGGAACCCCACTGGAAACAGACTTCAAGTCACAGAAACATCCCTCTACCATCACCCTCTGCTTCCTGCCTCTCAGCCAATTTTGGATCCAATTTGCCACTTTGACATGGATCCCATGGGCTCTTACTTTCTTGATCAAAAGCCTTGCTAAAGTCCAGGTAGACCATGTCAAATGCATTACCCTTATCAACATTCCTGGTTACCTCCTCAAAAAATTTCTGAAGATTTTATAAGGTTATTAGACAGTGATTACTTACAGTCCATTACTTAGATTGAACTTGTCTCCATTCCCGTGCTGATGGGATTTCTGTACCAGGCGGGAAGGGTAACATTTGGGAACTCTCAATTCTCCACCAATTCCCATTCCCCTTCCTTCTGATGGATAATGGAGGTGTCACTGTGAGTAATGTGCAAGTCAGTAAGAATTGTCAGCAAGGGTTAATCAGCACCGAAGGTGTTCTGCAAAGCGTCATGCCTTCAGTCTGTCCGCAAGCATTACCCAGACCTCCCTGTCGCTGGCCATTTCAACACTCCACCCTGCTCTTATGCCCACATGTTCGTCCTTGGCCTGCTGCATTGTTCCAGTGAAGCTCAATGCAAACTGGAGGAACGGCACCTCATCTTCCGACTAGGCACTTTACAGCCTTCCGGACTCAATATTGAGTTCAACAATTTTAGATCATGAACCCTCTCCTCCATCCCCACCCCCTTTCCGATCCCCCCCTTTTTTTCCAATAATTTATATAGATTTTTCTTTTCCCACCTATTTCCATTATTTTTAAATGTATTTCCATCCATTGTTTTATCTCTACCTTTTAGCCTTTTTCAATCCCTTCACCCCCACCCCCACTAGGGCTATCTGTACCTTGCTCGTCCTGCTTTCTACCCTTAATTATCACATTCCTTAGATAATATCACCACCTTCAACACATCTTTGTCCTTTTGTCTGTGACATCTTTTGGTTATCTCCACCTATCACTGGCCCTCTATCCAGCTCTACTTGTCCCCCCCCCCCTCCCCCCCCACTTAAACCATCTTATATTTCACCTCTCTTCTATTTTTACTTAGTTCTGTTAAAGGGTCATTCGGACTCGAAACGTTAACTGTGTCCCTCTCCGCAGATGCTGCCAGACCTGCTGAGTTTTTCCAGCTGCAGCTTCTTATCGGGTTTGTGGCCTCCACTTGGTGTTTCTGAACCTTCCCGCCGACCTCCTATAGTTTCCTTCCTTCCCAGGGATCAAGATCCTCTATGATTTCAGCCCAAATGTAACCTCTTATTGATCGTCCCCCTTCCCCTTTATGGAGCAAAAGAACGAGGGGCGGGGCTGGAGGACTAAGACTTCGGCCCATCGAGGCTGGTCATCCAACCAATCACAGTGAATGAGGGGCGGGGCTTAGCCGTCCACCCCGATTGGTTCCTTGGCTCAGGGTGGTCACGCATGCGCAATGCCGCACACGGCCTTCTCTCAAGATGGCGGCCGTTAACCCGGGTCTTTGATCCGAAGATCCACAGCTGGGGCCCCGGCGGGAAGAACGGGGGAACGATGGCTCCATATTCAGGGTTCAAGGCCAGCTCTGGGTGCTTACGAAGCTTCCTACCCGCCCATTGCATCCATCGCTCCCTTTCGGACACCCAATAAACTTACCGGCTGCAGAGAGAAACAAACAAGCGGCTGCATATCGCCATCACCCGCAATGCGCATGCTCCGAACATTGCAATGAATTGCACATGCGCACTGCTCCCCTGTGCTGTGGACAGGGGACATTGTCCACCGATTCGAATGCTGGGAACAAGAGCTCCAGTTTCTGTAGATGTTGTTCATCTTCATCATTTACAACATTCAGGACAGGCAGCAGGGATTATTAGAGGGAATAAACACAGTGTAGTGAGCAAGGAAATTTAGTGTCTGGTTTGGGGAGCTGGGACTTGTAACTGAAGGTTTGAGAACTGAAGTAATCACAGAATCACGCAGTGCAGAAGAGGCCCTTCGGCCCATCGAGTCTGCATCGACACGTGAGAAACACCTGACCTACCTACCTAATCCTATTTACCTGCACTTGGCCCATAGCCTTGAATGTTATGCCATGCCAAGTGCTCATCCGGGTACTTTTTAAAGGATGTGAGGCAACCTGCCTCCACCACCCTCCCAGGCAGCGCATGCCAGACCCTCTGGGTTAAAAAAGTTTTTCTTCACGTCCCCCCTAAACCTCCTGCTCCTCACCATGACCTTGTGTCCCCTCGTGACTGACCCTTCAACTAAGGGGAACAGCTGCTCCCTATCCACCCTGTCCATGCCCCTCATAATTTTGTACACCTCAGTCAGGTCGCCCCTCAGTCTTCTCTACTCCAACGAAAACAACCCAAGTCTATCCAACCTCTCTTCATAACTTAAATGTTTCATCCCAGGCAACATCCTGGTAAATCTCCTCTGCACCCCCTCCATTGCAATCACATCTGAAATAAGAATCTGGAGTAAGAAAGGAGAAAATGACAAAAACTGAATAATCAGTAACAGGACATCAATTAGTCTCCTCGTATCAAAGACAAATCAAAAATTCATCACAGCAGATGTGAAACATAAGACCATAAGAAATAGGAGCAGAAATTAGGCCATTCAGCCCATCGAGTCTGCTTCGCCATTCAACTATGGCTGATAAGTTTCTCAACCCTATTCTCCTGCCTTCTCCCCATAACCTTTGATCCCCTTACCAATCAAGAACCTATCTATCTCGGTCTTAAATACACTCAATGACCTGGCCTCCACAGCCTTCTGTGGCAATGAATTCCATAGATTCACCACTCCCTGGCTAAAGAAGTTTCTCCTCATCTCTGTTCTAAAAGGTCTTCCCTTTACTCTGAGGCTGTTCCCTCGGGCCCTAGTCTCTCCTACTAATGGAAACATCTTCCCCATGTCCACTCGATCCAGGCCTTTCAGTATTCTGTAAGTTTCAATCAGATCCCCCCTCATCCTTCTAAACTCCATCGAGTATAGACCCAGAGTCCTCAAACGTTCCTCATATGTTAATCCTTTCATCCCTGGGATCATTTTCGTGAACCTCCTCTGGACCCTCTCCAGGGCCAGCACATCCTTCCTGAGATACAGGGCACAAAATTGCTCAAAATATTCTAAATGTGGTCTGACCAGAGCCTTATAAAGCCTCAGCAGCACATCCCTGCTTTTATATTCTAGTCCTCTTGAAATAAATGCCAACATTGCATTTGCCTTCCTAACCACTGACTCAACCTGCAAGTTAAACTTAAGAGAATCCTGGACTATGACCCCCAAGTCCCTTTGCACTCCAGATTTCTGAAGTCTCTCCCCATTTAGAAAATAGTCTATGCCTCTATTCTTCCTACCAAAGTGCATGACCTCACACTTCCCCACGTTGTATTCCATTTGCCACTTCTTAGCCCATTCTCCTAATCTGTCTAAATCATTCTGCAGCCTCCCCGCCTCCTCAATACTACCTGTCCCTCCACCTATCTTTGTATCATCTGCAAACTTAGCCAGAATGCCATCAGTTCCTTCATCCAGATCATTAACATATAAAGTGAAAAGTTGTGGTCCTAACACTGACCCTTGCGGAACTCCACTAGTCACCGGCCGCCATCCTGAGAAGGACCCCCTTATCCCCACTCCCTGCCTCCTGCCAGACAGCCAATCTTCTATCCATGCTAGTACCTTGCCTCTAACACCATGGGCTGTTATCTTACTGAGCAGCCTCCTGTGCGGCACCTTGTCAAAGGCCTTTTGGAAGTCTAAGTAGATAACATCCATTGGCTCTCCTTTGTCTAACCTGCTCATTACTTCCTCAAAGAATTCTAACAGATTTGTCAGACATGACCTCCCCTTGATGAAACCATGCTGACTTTGCCCTATTTTACCATGCACTTCCAAGTATTCTGAAATCTCATCCTTAATAATGGACTCTAAAATCTTACCAACGACCGAGGTCAGGCTAATCGGCCTGTAATTTCCCATCTTTTGCCTCACTCCCTTCTTAAACAGGGGAGCTACATTAGCAATTTTCCAGTCCTCTGGGACCCTCCCTGACTCCAGTGATTCCTGAAAGATCACCACTAATGCCTGCATTATCTCTTCAGCTATCTCCTTCAGAACTCTGGGGTGTCATCCATCTGGTCCAGGTGATTTATCCACCTTCAGACCTTTCAGTTTCCCTAGCACCTTCTCCTTGGTAATGGCCACCATACTCACCTCTGCCCCCCAACTCTCTTGAACTTTGGGGATCTTACTCATGTCTTCCAGCATGAAGACTGACGCAAAGTACCTATTCAGTTCCTCCGCCATTTCTTTGTTCCCCACTACTACTTCTCCAGCATCATTTTCCAGCGGCCCAATTTCCACTTTTGCCTCTCTCTTACCCTTTATATATCTAAAAAAACTCTTGCAATCTTCTTTTATATTACTGATTACTGAAACAAAACTGATTTATGACATTATGTCCAGAATTTTAAACTCCAGTCCAGTTAAATAGAGATTATTAAAATCAGTGGCAATAAACTCCCAAAGTCATAATGAAGATGGTTCAGTCCTGAATATGATTAACAGCAGCAATAACAACTTGTGTTTATGTGGCACCTTTAACACAGTCAAACATCCCAAGGTGCTTCACAGGAGTGTTATCAAACTAACCTCAACACCAATACACAAAAGGAGATATCAGGACAGGTGACCAAGCACTGGGTCAAAGAGGCAGGTTTGAAGGACCCTCTTAAAGCAGAGGAGATAAATTTCGAGAGGTGGAAATGGTTAGGGAGGAAATCCAGAGCTTTGCACCCAGGCAGTTAAATGCATGTCTGGCACTGGTGGGGTGATTGAAATTAGGGGTGTGTAAGAGTCCAGAATTGGAAGGGTAAGTAGGTCTTGCGGGGGGGGGGGTGGGGGGATGTCAGGCTGGGGGTGGTTAAAGTGATAGGGAGGGGCGATACAATAGAGGGATTTGAAAAACAATCTAGGGATTGTAAAACCAATGCATTGCCAGATTGCGAACCAAATGTAGATCAGTGAGTGTAGGGGTAATGGGTAAATGGGACTAACTGTGAGTTAGGATACAGACAGCTGTGTTCTGGATTTACAGCAGCTGGGATATGAGAGGAAGGCTGAGGGGGCTTTGGAATAGCCAGTTCTAGAGGGAGAAAAGGCAGGAATGAGGGTTTCAGCAGCAAATAGGTTGAAGCAGGAGAAGAGATGGGAGATGTCAAAGAGGTAGGCGGCCTTGGTGATGGAGCGGATATGGGTCAGAAAATCAGCTCAGGTGAAATCGGGGTGAAAATTGAGGTGATGAACAGTTTGGTTCAGGCTCAGACAGTGGCCAGAATAACAACAGAATCCAACCAATACAATGAGATGTGAACTCACTGGTGTGTCAGCAGGTTGAATGACTGAGAGAATCCCTTCCCACATTCAATGTAGGTGAATGGCTTCTCTCCAGTGTGAGTGCATTGGTATTTCATCAGATTTTTCGTGCTTTTAAAATGCCTCTCAAAGTGAGAATAATAAAATTGAGGTGAAACAAACATTTCTCTGGGTTTGAGTTTGCTGTGTGTAAATCCTCCCCTTCTAATCCTCCTGTAAAAGGAGTTTCCAAACACTCGGTGTAAACTGGGCTCCGGGAGTTTGTAATCCGGGTTTGGAGTCCTACACCGGGTGTTTGTGAATCCTCCCAGTCCACCCTCCGGCTCCATTCCTCTCCTGCACTCCCGCTGGGTTTTCAACCCGACCGCCTTCAACCCCGTGCCCAGTGGCACTGCGCATGCTTCATTGCCAGCGGGCTCCGCCCCTCATTCATTCCGATTGACTGGAGGACTATCAGGACAAGATCGGTCCTCCAGGCCCACCCTTTTCTTCTTATTGGTCGGGAGCTGCCGTCAATCATTGAGAGCAGGAGCATGCGCAGTCTCCGGAGACAGACGGTAATTGAGCTCTGGCGAGCGGATTTAAAATGCGGGTTTTACAAAGAGAGTGCGGATTCAGAGCTGAAAATAAACCCCTTCAGAGATAGAGCCAGTGGGTGGGTTGGGAGGCTTCATAAACTCACGGTGTCGGTCCAAAACACTCAATAAGGAGCCATTGGTTCCGCGTTTCACGAAGCGGGACAACAGCTTAGGCCTGTTCTCCAGAAGTAGGCCCGTGTTAACAGCCGCCATCTTTATAGTGGGCAATGAGCGACACCGCATGTGCGATAGCCATCTTTGTGGGGGGCAATGTCCAACAGGGAGCATGCGTGGGGGCCATTTTTGGAGTCTGCAAATCCAGATGAATAACCTGCAGGAGGGACAATAAATCAGAGATAGAGTTTGGTGTGAAATCAATGGGTTGTTGTAAAACAGGAGATCAGGGTAACAGTCAGAAACAACAACAATTTCTATTAACATCATAAATCATCCTAGTGACCTTCTCAGGAAAATTATAAAACAAAGTGTGACACCCAGACACAGAAGGAGATATTAGGACAGGTGACCATAAGCTTGGGCAAAGAGTTTTCAGGATAGTTTTAAATAGTCGCTTGGTTGTACAGAACTTGACCATTACTGAAAAAAGAGACAAGCTGTTAAAGCTTTTCGTTTTGCACTCATCAGGACAGACGCAAGAATCCCAAATTTCAAAGGGAACAACAATTTATACTGCATGAGAAAAGGGTGCTGATTGGCTGGCCAGCCAGCTCTGATTGGTTCTTCCCATGGAGAATATAGCAGGGATCAATTGTTCCCTGTGCTTTTGTTCAATTCAACAAAAGGTCCCTAGCCTGGATTTGTTCCTTCTGCCTTCTGCAGTGTAAATGAACCGTATTATGAGCCCAACTGATAATCTTTGAAACTTGGTGTTCTTGCATCGGCCCTGATGAGTGCAAGATGAAAAGTTTGGCAGAATGTCTATATTTATTAATGCTCAAGTGTCTTAGGGGAAAGTGTGGTCGAGATGGGGAGAGTTATTGGGAGAGAATTTCAAAGCTTTTGGATGAGGGAACTGAAGGCACATTCACTAATGGTGGAGCAATTAAAATAGGGAATGTACAAGGCCAGAATTAGAGCAGTGTAAATATCTCAGAGGGTTGTGGGGCTGGAGGAGATTACAGAGATAGGGAGGGACGAGGCCATGGAGAGATTTTAAAACAAGGATGAGAATTTTAAAATCAAGTTGCTACTTGACCAGGAGCCAAGGCAGGTCAGAAAGCAGAGGGACTCGCTGCGATTGAAGACACAGACGGCAGACGTTTGGATGGCTTCAAGTTTACAGAGAGTAAAATGTGGGAGACCAGCCAGGAGTGTGTTGGAATAGTCGAGCCTGGAGTTAACAGCGGCAGAGATGAGGGTTTCAGCAGCAGATTCACTGAGACAGGGTGAGGTCGGGAGATGTTACAGAGGTGGAAACAGGCGATCTTAGTGATGGCACAGATATGAGGTCAGAATCCCATCTCAAGATCAAGTGTAACACCGAGGTTGTGAACAGACTGGCTTAATCTCAGACTGTTCCCAGGGAGAGGGATGGAGTTGGTATCTGGGAAATGGAGATTGGAGCAGGGACTGAAAACAGTGTCCTCAGCCTTCTTAGTATTTAGTTGGAGTTAATTAGTCATCAGGAAGAGAAGCAGGAACCAGAATGGGCCATGAGACTGATCCCAGGTTTAACTTAGTTAGAGAGGGAGAGAAGGAAGGAAACCCTGGGAGGTTTGGAGAAACCACCTTCATGATCACTCATTAAATCTCCACACAGTAAGTTTTGGACACAAGGTTAACATCTGCTATTCTGTATGGTCGGTCAGTGGGTTTCAGATTAATGTTTTCTCACGAGTAATGACTGAAGTGAAAGATCGAAAAAGTTGTTCCTTCTGGTTGTACAAATTTGTTAAAAAGATCCGGAAAGAATTGTCCAAAGCTCTGTTTGGATTTCAGCACAGGGAGGAGGGAGAGTGGTCAATGTGGTCTCCTCTACACTGGAGAGACCAAACGCAAACTGGGTGACCGCTTTGCGGAACACCTCCGGTCTGTCCATAACCATGACCCAGACCTCCCTGCCGCTTGCCATTTCAACACTCCACCCTGCTCTCATGCCCACATGTCCATCCTTGGGCTGCTGCAATGTTCCAGTGAAGCTCAACGCAAACTGGAGGAACAGCACCTCATCTTCCGACAAGGCACTTTTCATCCTTCTGGACTTAACATTGAGTTCAACAACTTCAGACCATGAACTCTCTCGTCTATCCTCACCCCATTTTTAATCCCCTTTTTTTCTATATTCATTTTTATTTTTTATCCACTTATTTTCATTTTATTTTTATTCATTTATCCATGGTTTTATCCCCTTTTTGATCCTCCCTTCTAACCTTTTTTCCCCAACACCGCCCCTCCCCACCCCCCATCTCCAAAAGGGCCATTTGTTACTTGGTCCATGTTGTTCTTTCACACGATGCTACCCTTGTTCTGCGATTATCATATTCTACTTTCTTATCTTTATGCCACTGTCAGCACATTTTTTAGCCCTTAACGCCACCATTAACACTCCCTTTGTCCTTTAGCTCATGATATCTTTGTCAATCTCTTTGTCGCCACCTATTGCTGGCCTTCTATCCAGCTTCACCTGCTCCACCCCACCTTAAACAACGTAAATTTTATCACATTTCCACTTCTCTTCAGCTCTGAAGAAGGGTCATACGGACTCGAAACGTTAACCTCTGTTTCTCTCTCCACAGATGCTGCTAGACCTGCTGAGATTATCCAGCATTTTCTGTTTTTATTTCATATTTGCAGCGTCCGCAGTATTTTCCTTTTATCAGGGAAGAAGGAGAGTGTGTGGGACGGGGATTTGCAGCTTTGGGGGAACACAAGCAGAAAAAATGTTCCATAGGAACTAGAATTGTCTGTTCTGAATTTCTATCCTGTACTGGCAGTGATGAATTTTGTAAACTCCTTTTTCAGAGAATCGGAAGGGGAGGATTTGCAGATGGGGAACTCAAACCAAACACATCAAGATCTGACAGAGTCACTCGATTCATCAGGACCTGAATATCATCGGTCTATGAATGTGGATGGAGAGTGTTTGTCTGTCTTGTCTGTGGGAAAAGATTTTAAACATCTGTGTGACTGGAAAAGCACCGAGACACACAATGACCCGAGTGAGAGTGTTCCAGTGAACTGACTGTGGAAAGAGGTTTAACCAGTTACACAGTCTGAAAAAACATCACATCATTAACAGATGGGATAAACTGTACACGTGTTCTGTGTGTGGACAAGGATTCAACTGATCATCAAACCTGGAGAGACACAGGGACACCTGGACCATGGAGAAACCGTGGAAATGTGGGGACTGTGGGAAGAGATTCAATTGCCCATCCCAGGTAGAAAACTATCGACGCAGTCACACCATGGAGAGACCGTTCACCTGCTCCGAGTGTGGGAAGGGATTCACTCTGTCATCCCACCTGCTGAGACATCAGCGAATTCACACTGGGGAGAGGCCATTCACCTGCTCCGAGTGTGGGAAGGAATTCACTCAGTCATCCAGCCTTCTGACGCACCAGCGAGTTCACACTGCAGAGAGGCCGTTCACCTGCTCTGAGTGTGGGAAGGGATTCACCCAGTCATCTGACCTGCTGAGACACCAGCGAGTTCACAGTGGGGCGAGACCATTCACCTGTCCTGTATGTGGGAAAGGATTCACTCAGTTATCCAGCCTGCTGAGACACCAGCGGTTTAACACTGGAGAGAGGCCGTTCAGCTGCTCCGAGTGTGGGAAGAGATTCACTGAGTCATCCCACCTGCTGAAACACCAGAGGTCTCACTCTGGGGAGAGACCATTCACCTGCTCCGTGTGTGGGAAGGGATTCACTCAGTCATCCCACCTGCGAACACACCAGCTAATTCACACTGGAGATACACCGTTCACCTGCCCTGAGTGTGGGAAAGGATTCACTTGGTCATCCCACTAGCAGAGACACCAATGGATTCACACTGGGGAGAGACCGTTCACTTGCTCCGAGTGTGGGAAGGGATTCACTCAGTCATCCGACCTACGGATATATAAGCAGATTCACACTGGGGAGAGACCATTCACCTGCCCTGTATGTGGAAAGGGATTCACTGGATCCTCTGAACTGGTGAAGCACCAGCGAATTCACACTGAGGAGAGGCCGTTCAGCTGTACCTCCTGTGGAAAGAGATTCGGGTCTTCAGGCCAGCTCAAAGCACACGAGCGAGTTCACACTGGGGAGAGGCCGTTCACCTGCTCTGAGTGTGGGAAAAAATTCACTCAGTCAACTAACCTGCGGACACACCAGCGACTTCACAAGTGACTCCAGAGTTTGGATTCTGCTGTTATTCACACCGAAAACTGAACCATCTTCATTCTGATAGTTGGGGTTTGTTTCTGCTGATGATGATGATAATCCCTGTAACTGGGCTGAAGTTTAAAATTCTGGATCTAAAGCTGATTGTGTTCTCGGGGCTGCAGTGGACCAGGAGGCTCCACAAGTATCCCCATCCTCACTCCAGGATCAGTTCATTGTGACAGTTCACACAGCAACAAGAAAACAACATTCCCTGATGAGGGCCAAACCCAGGCGGCAGGAGTGGGAGCGCTGAATAACAGCATGTTTAGTTCAAACACAGAGGACTTGTTCAGCCAATAACAGCATCAAGTGTGTTGGACATGACCATGAAGTGAACAGTGAGGTGAAATAGTGCCACAAGCTGCGGATGTACAACTTCCAATTTCCAAAACCTACCAACCTCATCAACGCGGCTCCTCTGAAACTTTCAAGGGAAATATTGATCCTTTATAAGGTGCCGTTCCCAGAACTATACACAGTCCTCCAGGTGTGATCTAACCAGGACTTTGTACAGCTGTAGCAAACCTTTCCCTCTTTCCTATAACAGCCTCTGTCACAGGTTGTACAGCAAGGGGAATTAGATTGTATAGATTGAATAAGAAAAATATGGAGATGCTCCCTCAGAATAAAGTTCCTTTTCAAATTCCATTTGAAATGAACTTCATTTTTTGAAAGCTCTATAAGAATCCCCAGCCCAACTCTTCATGTCATTGGGTCAGGGAAACTTTGTTAATTTTCACACACTGAGCATGGACACTGCAGAAGCTCCTGCACCTCTTTCAGTTTTGTTTTTCTTAACTCAAAGTTTTCAAAAGGGAATTGGACAATGACTTGAAAGGAAAAATAAAATCAATGTCGTTGAGAGAGAGAAAGAAATTGAGTCTAATTGAAAGAACATTGTAAAAATCTGATATTGGTATGATGGGTTGAATGGTCTCCTCATGTGTTCTGCCATTTTATGATAACATTCTCAGATTAATTTGACGGCAGCATTTCTAAATCTGCCACCCGAATTCCGTTTCCAAAAATCAAAGACCCAAAGTGCTGCTACAGGACCTCACAGTTTAACATGATGTGTAGGTGCCTCTGGCTCTGTCAGGTATTGTTCTGTAGTGGAGTGGTTAGCACATGTCCCAAATGGTCCCCACTTGGAAGCTGGGCAGAAACATTATCAAAATTCCTTCCTTTAATTGTGAGAAAATGTCTCAAAATTCACATTTGATGCTAAATATTAAGGGAATACAATATCTCACAGCCACGTGTCCTCAATCAACGTCACAAAAACAGATTGTCCGCTCATTGTGACGTTGCTGTTTGTGGGGGTGGAGGGGGTGTTGCTGAACGGTGATTGACTGTTGTGTTTCCTACATCACAACAATGGCGACACTTCAAAAAGCCCTTCATTGGCCGGAAAGTGTTTTGAGACGTCCGCTGGCCAGGAAAAGCGCTATATAAATGCAAGCCTGTCTTTCTTTAATTATCTTAAATCCCAGTGTCTGGTAACTGACCCTCGTCAGTGGAAACAGTTTCTACCTATCTGCTCTATCAAACCTCCCATCCCCAATGCCCTCCACCATCTCCCCACCCTTTCCCGCCAAGCTGTGTGAATCTTTAGAAACTCTTTGGGAACCTGAATCAGAGGAGAATGAAGGGAGAGCTGTCTGACTGACCAGAGACAGTCAAGGCACCTTTCCCTTCTTTAAGACGCTGGAACATTGACTCTGATGTTATCAGTGAAATTAACTGACCTGTGACATTGAAAGGATTCTCGTTACTGCACATCAGGAATTCAAACCTAAAATCGGCTTCGGGGCAATCAGAATACTTGGTAACAGACAAGACACCGAAAGGCTGGAAGGGAGACGGCACCGGTTGTAGGAGAGCTGGTTCCCGGTGACATGGATGTGTCTGCAGTGGGTGGGATCAGACTGTTTCCATGTACCCACAGTGAATGTCCCAACCTTTATTTTGGAAGAGTAAAACTGATAGAGAACAATTGTCATTCCGGTATCAGCAATCTGAAGCTTTAACTCGCTAATACCCTGGTTTAGGATATCTTGCAGACTGGTTTTATATCAGTTGCTGTGGTGCAATTGGTCAGCGCATTCGCTGTTAACTGAAAGATTGGTGGTTCACAACACATCCAGGGGTGAAGCCTTCACTGTTTTCTACCCATCAGCAGTCATTGACACTCAGGTCTGGGTTGTCAGTGGGTACCTGAACAGCAAGAAAAGATCCACACAAACATTGCCAGCTCTACTGTTATCCGGTGAGTTCACTCACAAGCAACTTTTTCAAATATTAATTTCAAATATAACGAGAGAACAATTAGACCTACCATGTAACTGTGTCTCACGTATTAGAAATCTATGAAAATATTGGATTCAAACAAACCCATCAGTGATTCGCTTTTCCTCAGCTCCACAGTGAGTGAGACAGGGAAAAGCAGCAAAATTCCAGCCCCGCTCTCTCCACTCACCCGCTGCCAGCACAAAGCAGTGACTGCAGCTTCAATCAGCGGGTTACTGCCCACCCCTGGGACACAAGATACTCCAACCCGGGCCAAACCTCCCAATACACCGAGCACAGGCTCAGGAAAATGCAGGTAGATTAAATCCCGTTCCCTAAACCTCCGAGCAGCACTTACAGAACACCCGAGTGAGTGAGTCACAAATAAAAGTCACACAAACTTTCTAAATCTTTTCACTGAAAAATTCATTTGTTTTATTGAAAAGCTGGTTGTTGTGAATCTGAAAATGAGCACCATGGGATTTGTGTTACTGAGTGACTTGTTTCCCGTTGTTTGTCCGTCAGGTTTGCAATTCAATTTGTGTTGGATGTTGCAGCGAATCTGATTTCAAAATGAGGTCACAAAGCAGGTAAATATTAAATCCAGAAACAGATCCTAAGGAAAATGGATCACAATGTTTGGAAGGAGGTGCAGCTGAGAAGCAGAAGCTGTGAATGATGATCGAGTGGAAAGCATTGGACCCGTGGGCTTCTGCTGGCCAATTCCTTCTCTGCCATTTCATTCAGACAGTTATCTCACTGTGGCAACAGATATGGAGATGTTCTTTTGGTATGTCTGGCTCGCGCAGTTGGTCGAGCATGAGACTCTTACTCTCAGGATTGTGGGTTCAAGCGCCACATTAGATGCCTGTTTTAAAAACTTTGCTGCTTTCATGGGTGAACCCAGCTCTCCATTCCTCCTGCAGTATCACCGCTGAAACTGAGTCTTTCTCCTGTGTGCTTTTGTTAATATCACAGCTGCAAGTATATACGTGAAAACTACCCTCCACTTCACTGGAAGTGCGAGAGACAAGTTTGTAGGTGCGGCCTAATGTACAATGAGTGATGGCACTTTAAAAGCAGCAAGTTCCACTCTAGCCCCTGTACCAACAAAACTGTTCAGAGTCATGGAATTAGAATGGACACTTCCTGGGGGACCGATAGCGGCGGGTCCACATCAAACAGGATCCAGATGAGAATGATCTGATTCATAAGATTAGGGGGTAGTATTCGGGAACTCCTTCTGAACCTTATTCACGTCAAAATGAGTTTCGAGGAAACATTGGATAGGATGGGTTTGTTTCCTTTGGTATATAGGAGGCTGAGGGGAGATTTAATTGAAGTGTATAAAATTATGAGTCACCAAGATAGAGTGGATAGGAAGTACCTATTTCCGTGAGAAGAGGGATCAATAACCAGGGACATAGATTCAAAAATAAAGAAATCCTCACATTGATATAGCGCCTTTCCCCACTACCAGTGCTTTCCAGCCAATGAGGTACTTTGGAAGTGGATTCACTGTTGTAATGTAGGAAACACAGCAACTCCCACACACAGCAATGTCACAATGAGCAGAGATACTGTTCTTGTGATGTTGATTGAGGGATAAATATCCGACAGTACACAGGACTCTGCTCTTTGTGAAGTAGTGACATGGGGAATTTTACACCCAACTGAGAGGGAAGGGGGGAGGGGGGTGGCTCAGTTTAAAATCTCAATGAAATACCTCCGCAAGTGCAGGACTCACTCATTGCTCTGAGGGAATGTCAACCTAAATTTCTGTACTCAAGTTTTAGCAATGAGATTTGACATAGCCTTCCAACATAAAGGAGAAAGTGTTAACATCAGAGCCACAGCAAAACCAACAATTCAATTTAACAGAATTAATGGAAGGATTAGATGGGAGTTGTCAATTAATTTGTTTCACTCAGTGGGCGTGGGGGGGTCTGGAATTCACTGCCTGAGCTGGTGATATAGGCAGAAACCCCCATTGGATTAAAGAAAAGAACGCGTGGAAATTCATTTGGGATTCAGTCAGTCATCCCACCTGCTGACACACCAGAGAGTTCACTCTGGGGAGAGACCATTCACCTGCTCCGAGTGTGGGAAGGGATTCACTCGGTCATCAAACCTGCTGATACACCAGAGAGTTCACACTGGGGAGAGGCAGTGCACCTGCTCTGAGTGTGGGAAGCGATTCACTCAGTTATCCAACCTGCTGATACACCTGTGAGTTCACACTGGGGTGAAGCCATTTACCTGCTCTGAGTGTGGGAAGGGATTTGCTCATTTATCCGATCTCAACCGTGTCTGGCCCATCTCCCATGCATCCGCCCTCACATCTTCCCCTCCCTCCCAGAACCATGATAGAGTCCCCCTTGTCCTCACTTATCACCCCACCAGCCTCCGCATTCAAAGGATCATCCTCCGCCATTGCCTCCAACTCCAGCATGATGACACCACCAAACATATCTTCCCTTCACACCCCTGACGGCATTCTGCAAGGAATGTTCCCTCCGGGACACCCTGGTCCACTCCTCCATCACCCCCTACACCTCAACCCCCTCCCACGGCACCTTCCCATGCAACCGCAGAAGGTGCAACACCTGTCTCTTTACTTCCCCTCTCCTCACCGTCCAAGGGCCCAAACACTCCTTTCAAGTGAAGCAGCATTTCACTTGCACTTCCCTCAACTTAGTCTACTGCATTCGTTGCTCCCAATGCAGTTTCCTCTACATTGGAGAGACCAAACGCAGACTGTGTGACCACTTTGCAGAACACCTTCGGTCTGTCCGCAAGCATGACCCAGACCACCCTGTCACCTGCCATTTCAACACTCCACCCTGCTCTCATGCCCACATGTCCATCCTTGTCCTGCTGCATTGTTCCAGTGAAGCTCAACGCAAACTGGAGGAACAGCACCTCATCTTCTGAATAGGCACTTTACAGCCTTCCGGACTGAATATTGAGTTCAACAATTTTAGATCATGAACCCTCTCCTCCAACCCAACCCCCTTTCCGATCCCCCCCTTTTTTCCCCAATAATTTATACAGATTTTTCTTCTCCCACCTATTTCCATTATTTTTAGATGTATTTCCATCCATTGTTTTATCTCTACTTTTTAGCCTATTTCTATCCCTTCCCTTCATCCCACCCCACCCCCACTAGGGCTATCTATCTTGCTTATCCTGCTTTCTACCCTTAATTAGCACATTCCTTAGATAATATCACCACCTTCAACACCTCTTTGTCCTCTTGTCTATGACATCTTTTGGTTAACTCCACCTATCACTGGCCCTCTATCCAGCTCTGCCTGTCCCACCGACCCCCCCCCCCCCCCACCCCTGCTTAAACCAGCTTATATTTCACCTCTTTTCTATTTTTCCTTAGTTCTGTTGAAGAGTCACACGGACTCGAAACATTAACTGTGTTCCTCTCCGCAGATGCTGCCAGACCTGCTGAGTTTTTCCAGGTATTTTTATTTTTGTTTTGGATTTCCAGCAGCCGCAATTTTTTGCTTTTATCTTAGTAGTTAATAATTTTATATCCTTCTGCTATGGCTCCATCGCAATCAAATCCCAAAACATTATCTATTCAACACGATCGCCTTTCCATGCGGGATTATTACCCAGCATTCCGAGCGATACAGAATGTGCCCTATTCTCACCGCAGGGGAGGCTACGCATGCGCCGTGGCTTGGCTTGAATAGAGCATGCGCGGTACGTTTTCCACGGCGCGTGCGTAGTGGGTGCTGCAGCTGCGATGTTTGTGGTCATCTCGGCTCTGCAACGAGTGAGAAATAACCGACTGTAGGAGGGTAATGGAGGCGGCGGAGTGGGTGTGGCGGGTTCATGAACACCCAGCGGAGGCCCCAAACCCACAGTAGGAATGTACAGGTCCCACGTTTGCTGCAAATCCGGCGGCAACTGCGGGACCTCGGTCGCCTCTCACATTTCCGCTTTTATAGGAGGCAATGTGCAGCAGGGCGCATGCGCGGTCATTCTGGTCCAGGCAGCAGGAGGAGAGAATATTGTGAATTTCTATCCTGGACTGACAGGGATGGATTTTGGAAACTCCTTTTACAGGGGGTTAGAAGGGGAGGATTTACACACAGCAAAACTCAGACCAAGAGGAATGTTTGTCTCTTCTCTATTTCTATCATGGACATACAGTGATGGCTATTCTAAATTTCTATTACAGGACGTTAGAAAGGGTGGATTAACAGACGGGAAACTCAATTCAAGAATCACATCAAGAACTGAAAGATTCGCTCCGTTCATTGGGACCTGACAATCATCAGCATTGAATGTGGAAGGAATAAGGTTTGTCTGTTCTGTCTGTGGGAAAAGATTTCAATCATCAGAGGGACTGGAAAAAACAGAGGGAGAAACTGTTGAGGGATTTGAAAACAAGGATGAGAATCTTAAAATTGAGGTATTGCTTCACTGGTAGCCTGTGTAGGTCAGTGAGCAGAATGGTGATGGGAGGAAGAGACACAGTATAAGTAAGATTTACTTATGATTTTGAATACCTCTATCAAATCTGAAGGGTCTGTACAGAGTAGAGAGGTTGAAACTGTCCCCATTGGTGAAAGGATAGAGAACAAGATGGCACAGATTTAAGAAAAAGTAATCAATGTAGACATGAGAAGAAACTTTTTCACACAGCGAGTGGTTAAGATGTGCGGCCTGTGGGTGTGGTGGAGGCAGCTTCAATCAAGGCATTCAAGAGGATCAGGACCTGAAAAGGAAGAATGTGCAGGTTTATGAGGAGAAGGTGGGGAAATGGCACGAAGTGAATTGCTCATTCAGAGAGTTTGTACAGACAGGAAGGGCCAAATGGCCTCCTTCAATGCTCTCGCAATTATATGAGTCTGTGATAGGCAGTGAAGTTTTGGATTATCTCAGGTTTATGGAGTTTGAATGTGGGAGGCCCGATAGGAAAGTGTCCCCATAGACATGTCTAGAGGGAGCAAAGGAATGGATGAGATTCACAGAGTCATAGAGGTCTACAGCACAGAAAAAGGCCCTTTGGCCTATTGAATCTGTGCCGGTCAAACAAGCACCTAACTATTCTAATCCCATTTTCCAGCACTAGGCCCATAGCCTTGTATGCCATGGCATCGCAAGTGCACATCCAAATACTTCTTAAATGTTATGAGGGTTTCTGCCTCTACCACCCTTTCAGCCAGTGAGTTCCAGATTCACACCACCCTCTGGGTGAAAAGATTCTTCCTCACATCCCCTCTGAACCTCCTGCCCCTTACCCTAAATCTATGCCCCCTGGTTATTGATCCCTCCACCAAAGGGAAAAGTTCCTTCCTGTCTACTCTATTTATACACTTCAATCATGTCCCCCCTTAATCTCCTCTGCTCCAGGAAAAATAACCCCAGTCTATCCAATCTCTCCTCATAACTGAAACTCTCCAGCCCAGGCAACATCCTGGTCAATCTCCGCTGCACTCTCTCTAGTGCAATCACATCCTCCCGATAATGCGGATTCCAGAAATGCACGCAATACTCTAGCTGTGGCCTAACCAGCGTTTTAGACAGTTCCAGCATAACCTCCCTGCTCCTATATTCTATGCCTTGGCTAAAAAAGGCAAGTATCCCATATGCCTTCTTAACTACCTTATCTACCTGTCCTGCTACCTTAAGATACTAGTGGACATGCACACCAAGGTCCCTCTGATCCTCGGTACTTCCCAGGGTCCTACCATTCATCGTGTATTCCCGTGCCTTGTTTGTCCTGCCCAAGTGCATCACCTCACATTTATCTGGATTACATACCATTTGCCACTGATCAGCCCATCTGACCAGCCTGTCGATATCCCCCTGTAATCTAAGGCTATCCTCCTCACTATTTACCACCCCACCAATTTCCATGTCATCCGCGAACTTACTGATCAACCCTCCGACATTCAAGTCTAAATCGTTTATATATACCACAAACAGCAAGGGACCCAACACTGATCCCTGTGGAACCCCACTGGACACAGGCATCCAGTCACAAAAACACCACTCGGCCATCACCCTCTGCTTTCTGCCACTCAGCCAATTCTGGATCCAGTTTGCCAAATTGCCTTGGATCTCATGGGCTCTTACCTTCGTTATCAGTCTCCCACGTGGGACCTTTTCAAAAGCCTTGCTGAAGTCCAAGTAGACTACGTAGAGTTTCAAAAATGTTTGAGCTGAGGCAGAAACAAAGTCCGGCGATGTTACTGAGGCTGATCCACCCGATGAGAGACCTTGCCTTTAGTTCTTCCCTCACAATCCCCCTTTCACTGACTCAAAACCTATTACATTTCTATCTTTCCACAGTTCTGAGGAAGGGTCATCACAACCTGAAAAATTAACTCTTGTTCTCTGCACTGATGCTGCCTGACCTGCTGAGTATTTCTGACATTTTCTGTTTTTAGGTGGAAATAGGCGGTCTTGATGATGATGTGGATATGTGGTTGGAAGCTCATCTTAGGGTGAAATATTTCACCATGGTTGTGAACAGTCTGGTTCAGCCTCAGACAGTTGCCTGGGAGAGAGATGGAGTCAGTGACGAGGAAGTGGAGTTTGTAGCGGGGACTGAAGACAATAACAATCCAGCAGTTTTCATGGCCACTTTTTCCTAGTGCCGGCCCCCGAGATTCCCAGATTCATTCACCTCAATTTCACAACCTGCTTTTGTGTTTTTGTGGGTTCTCTCTCACTCCCTTTTTTCTGTTTTAAATCAATTTCACAGAGGATTAGAAGGGGAGGATTTGCAGTCGGGAAACTGAAACCAAACATCACATCAAGATCTGACGGAGTCGCCTGATTAAACATGGAAGGAAAAAGCACCGTTTACAGCAGGGAGAAACCGTACACGTGTTCTGTGTGTGGACGAGGCTTCAGCCAATCATCTGACCTGTTGGGAGAGAATCCATGGAAATGTGGGGATTGTGGGAAGGGATTCAATCACCCATCCCAGCTGGAAATTCCTCAGCGCACAAACACTGGAGAGAGGCCATTCACATGTTCAGTGTGTGGAAAGGGATTTTCTGATTCATCCAACCGACTGAGACACCAGCGAGTTCACACTGGGGAGAGGCCGTTCACCTGCTCCGAGTGTGGGAAGGGATTCACTCAGTCATTCCACCTGCGGAGACACCAGCAAGTTCACACTGGGGAGAAACTGTTTACCTGCTCTGTGTGTAAAATGGGATTTGCTGATTCATCCTCCCTAATGAAACATAGACGAGTTCACACTGGGGAAAGACCGTTTACCTGCACTGTGTGTAAAAAGAGATTTTCTGATTCATCCAGCCGACTGAGACACCAGCGAGTTCACACTGGGGAGAGACCATTTACCTGTTCTGATTGTGGGAAGGGATTCACTCAGTCATTCCATCTACATAGACACCAGCGAGTTCATTCTGGGGAGAGACCATTTACCTGTTCTGATTGTGGGAAGGGATTCACTGATTCATGGACCCTGCTGAGACATCAGCGAGTTCATACTGGGGAGAGACCATTTACCTGTTCTGATTGTGGGAAGGGATTCACCGATTCATCCATCCTGCTGAGGCACCAGAGGGTTCACACTAGGGAGAGACCATTTACCTGCTCCACATGTGAAAAGGGATTTGCTGATCCATCCACCCTACTGGAACACCAGCAAGTTCACACTGGGGAGAGACCATTCATCTGCTCCAAGTGTGGGAAGGGATTCACTCAGTCATTCCACCTGCGGAGACACCAGCAAGTTCACACTGGGGAGAGGCCATTTACCTGCTCAGAGTGTGGGAAGGGATTCACTCAATCATCCAATCTGCTGAGACACCAGCGTGCTCACAAGTAACTGCTCTGGTTGGATTTAGTTCCCAATGATATTCTTGTCTGAAGCATATTGATTGGAGTGTGTTTCTGCTGATGTTAATAATCTCCAGCCCAGTTACAGATTCTGTATAAAATTGGAATAGATCAGCTTTTTGATAAACAGCGTGTTGAGTAATTTTGATATCTCTAACACAAGTTAGTTCCTTTTGAAGGGCTCTCCCTCTCCCTCTCCCCTGTCTCCTCCATCCTCACCCCCAACAGCAATTGTGAGGAGCTCGTGCAGCTTCTTTGTCACTAAGATTGAGACAATCCAATCAGCTGTCTCTGCTGCTTCCCACCCTTCCATTAACCCACCGGGACAAACTGTCTCTAAATTCCCCCCAAGTCTGAGCCGTGAACTCGCATCTTTTTCCAGTTTCTCTCCCATCTCCTCTCATACCCTCTGTGTGCACCACCTGCTCCATCGACCCTATCCCACTAAACTATTGACCATCCAACTTCCCCATGTTTGCCATCATTGTCAATGGTTCTCTCTTTTCAGATACTGTGCCTCTCTCCTTTAAACCTTCCATTGTTACAATGTCCTTAAATAAAAATAAACCCTTCACTCTTCCATCTTTGCATGCTGCCGCCTCATCTCCAGCCTCACTTTCCTTTCAAAAATCCTGAAACATTTTGTAATCTCCCAAATCTGTGTCCATTTTTCCTAGAACTCCCTGTTTGAATCCCTCCAATCAGGTTTCTGCCCTGCCTCAGTTCAAAAACAGTTCTTATCAAAGCCAGAAGTGAGATCCTATGTGGCTGTGACACAGGTAAACTTTCCCTTCTGGTCCTTCCCGACGTGTCTCACCTGGGAGAGGAGACAGCCAGACCTGTGAGGAACACCTCCGATCGGGCAGTGGGCTGAGTTAGAAAATAAACCCAAGAGTGACATTACAGGAAAACTTGGTTGGTGAGAAGTTGCTGTTAGGCAGTGTGTTTAAAACTAGAAAAAAAACATAACATTTATAAAAAGGTAGCTACCTGGATTTCAGTAAGGAACATCAGCAATAGGGAAGTAACGTTAAATCAAGTCAAAGTGAAATATAGTCATAAAGTAAACCAAAGTAAGATAAAGTTAGAAGAAGTGTAGCAAAGTGAAGTTACTGGTAATTTATTCTACTCATCCTCCTTTAAGTGTAAAATGAGAAGGAAGTAAAATGGGTAACAGGAAGTAGTAGTGGGGCTACAAGGCAGGAGAAACAAAGCAGAGCATTGAGTAAGCTTCGAATGCAGAATTATGTTAAAAAGGCAAAATTAAAGGCGCTCTCCCTGACTGCGCACAGCATTCGCAATCGATGATCAAAAGGCACAAATAGTAAGATACTATCGGAGTAAGATATTATTGCCATTATGGAAACATGGCTGCGTGGCAACAAAAACTGGGAACTGAATATTCATGGATACTGGAAGTTTAGTAAAGGCAGACAAGGAGGTGGAGTTGTGCTGATAATAAGGGATGAGATCAGCACATTAGTAAAGGGGATCTCAGTTTGGAAGAACAATGTGGAATCTGTTTGGGTGGGGCTAAGAATTAGCAAAAGGCAGCAGACATTTGTTGGAGTTATTCATAGCCTACCAGATAGTAATGGTAATAGTAATGTATTAATCAGGAGATGATAGAAGCATGTAGCATAGGCTAAACATTGATCATGGATGACTTCAATCTACATGTACACTGGGTAAACCAATTGAGCACTGATGCTGTGGAAGATGAATTTCTGAAGTATGTTGGGGATGGTTTTCTAGAGCAGTATGTTGAGGAGCCGTCTCGAGGACAGGCTATTTTAGATCTAGCATTATGTAATGAAAAAGGACTAATTAATAATCTTGTTGTAAAAGAACCTTGAGGGGCGAGTGAACACAATATTATAGTATTTTATACTATGTTTGAAAATGAGGTAGTTCACTCTGAAGCAAGGGTGTTAAAGTTGAATAAAGGAAATTATGAAGGCGTGAGGGACAAATTGGCTGAGATAGAATGTGAAAATACATTAAAATGTACAGAGGCAATGTATTCAAAGAATTATTACATAGGCTACAGCACATACACCTTCCTTCAATGTGCAAAACCCCCAAAAAGTCAGTCAACCGTGGTTGACAAAGGAAGTTAAGGATGGTATAAGATTTAAAGTTAAGCTTATGAAGTTGCCAGAAGTGGGAGTAAACCTGAGGATTGGGAGGCTTTTAGAATACATCAAAGGAAGACTAGGAAACTGGTAAAGAAAGGGAGAACAGCATATGAATGCAATCTAGAGAAAAGATAAAAACAGACTCTAAGAGCTGCTTTAGGCAAATGTGGGTCCATCGCATGCAGAGTTGGGGAATAGAGAAATGGCAGAGAAGCTAAATGATAATTCTGAGTCTGCCTTCACCGGGGAAGATACAAGAAAT
This sequence comes from Cetorhinus maximus, assembly GCF_964194155.1. Classification (NCBI taxonomy): domain Eukaryota; kingdom Metazoa; phylum Chordata; class Chondrichthyes; order Lamniformes; family Cetorhinidae; genus Cetorhinus; species Cetorhinus maximus. The sequence continues at coordinate 36,246,923 of NC_135901.1, read as the reverse complement.
CTCCCAGGTTTAGAGATCCAAGGGAGTAGGGAGAATAAGCAGTTGAAGGAAATTAATATCAGCAAGAATGGGATTGAAAGTTGATAAGTCACCGGGACCTGACATATTAATTAGCAAAATAAACCCACATGGGATAGGAGGCAATACACTGACATGGATTAAGGATTGGCGAACAGGCAGAAAACAGAGAGTAGGAATAAACGGGTAATTCTCGTGTTGGTAGGCTGTGAGTAGTGGGGTACCGCAAAGATCAGTACTTGGGTCCCAGATGATCACAATATATATTAACGATTTGGATGTGGGGACCAAATGTAATCCTTCCAAGTTCGCAGATGATACAAAGCTAGGTTGTGAGGTAGATGTAAAGCAGCTATGGGAGGATTTGGACAGACTTAGTGAGTGGGCAAGACCATAGCAGATGGAATATATTGTGGAAAAATGCGAGGTTATCCACTTTGGTAGAAGGAACTGATGTTCAGAGTATTTCCTAAATGATAAAAGATTAGAAAGTGTAGATGTACAAAGGAACCTGGGTGTCCTTGTCCATAAGTCACTGAAGGTTAACCTGCAGATGCAGCAAGCTATTCGGAAGGCTCGTGGAATGTTAGCTTTTGCCACAAGAGGATTTGAGTACAGGAATAGTAAAGTCTTGCTTCAACTGTTTAGAATCTTGTTTAGACTGCACCTGGAGTAGTGTGTGCAGTTTTGGTCACCTTGCCTCAGAAGGATATTATTACCATAGAGGGACTGCAGCGAAAGTTCACAGGCTTGTCCCGGGAATGGTGGGACTGTCTGATGAAGAGAAATTGGACAAACTGGGCCTGTATTCTCTAGAGTTTCGAAGAATGAGAGGTGATCTCATTGAAATCTACAAAATATTTTTAAAAATAGGCAGGGTAGATGCAGGTAAGATTCTTCCACTGGCTGGGGAGTATAGAACCAGGGGACACAATTTCAAAATAAGGAGGAAGCCACTTCGGACCGAGAAATTTCTTTACTCAGAGGGTTATGAAACTTTGGAACTCTCTACCCCAGAGGGCCGTGGAAGCTCAGTCATTGAGTGTGTATAAGGTAGAGATTGGGAGATTTCTGATTAACAATAATGTAAAGGGTTATGGGGATAGTGTGGGTAAAAGGTATTAAAGTGTTTGATCAGCCATGATCGTATTGAATGGCAAAGCAGGCTGGACGGGCTGAATGACCTCCCCTTGTTCCCATTCATTGTTTATGCCCAGCTGTTAGCCTATTTCCGATCTTTCTTCCCACCACCGTCCCCTCCCCCCACCCCACCCCCGGTTGGGCCATCTGCCACTTTCCAGAGTGCTTACCCTGGTCCTGCCATTATCACATTTTGCTTCCTTAATATCACCATTTGCACCTCATTTAGCCAGTACCACCACCATTAACTATTCTTTGACCTTTTGTTTATGACATCTTTCACCATCTCTCCTTTGCCTCCACCTATCGCTGGCCTTCTATCCAGCTTCACCGGTTCCACCACCCTTAATCAGTACGTATTTCACCACATCTTTACCTCCGTTTAGATCTGAAGAAGAGTCATACGGTCTCGAGACGTTATCTCTGTCTCTCTCTCCACAGATGCTGTCAGACCTGTTGAGTTTTTCCAGCATTTTTGTTTTCGTTCCCCTGTTCCTATGTCTGCGGTGGATCCCCCTCTCCCAGGCTTTGGCTTCCATGTGGTGTTCTGAATGATGACAGTATTAACCTTCTCCCTACAGAATTACCTGGAAAAACTCAGCAGGTCTGGCAGCAACGGAGGAGAAGAAAAGAGTTGACGTTTTGAGTCCTCATGACCCTTCAACAGAACTGAGTAATATTAGGAGAGAGGTGAAATATAAGCTGGTTTAAGGTGGGGGGGTGGGGGGAGAGAAGTTGGAGGGGTTGGTGGTTGTAGGGACAAGCAAGCAGTGATAGGAGCAGGTAATCAAAAGATGTCACAGACAAAGGAACAAAGAGGTGTTGAAGGTGGTGATATTATCTAAACGAATGTGCTAAATATCACCACCTTCAACACCTCTTTGTTCCTTTGTGACATCTTTTGATTATCTGCTCCTATCACTGCTTGCTTGTCCCTACAACTACCCCGCCCCCCAACTTCTCTCCCCCCACCCCCCCACCTTAAACCAGCTTATATTTCACCCCTCTCCTAATATTACTCAGTTCTGTTGAAGGGTCATGAGGACTCGAAACGTCAACTCTTCTCCTCCGATACTGCCAGACCTGCTGAGTTTTTCCAGGTATTTCTGTTTTTGTTTTGGATTTCCAGCAACCGCAGTTTTTTGTTTCTAACCTTCTCCCTAACCTGTCCTAACCCGTCTGCCCGTTCATTTATTGAAACCAGGGATTCCACTTGTTCTAATGGTGACTTTCCTTGCCTGGCTAGTCATTCGTTGATGTCAGCCCTTGAATTGTTTGGAGGTTGTTTCATCATGTTCCCACGTTTCAGTAACAGATGTTGAAATGTCTGCTCCACACCCACAGGGTTTCATCTGTTTAAAGCCACAAACAGAAAGGTCCAGTTTTCTCCTGGAGTTTGAGAGAAATCAGCTTTCAGAATGATGCAGAGTTCCAGCCAATGAGGGAGATCCGGGCTCAGCCCCGCCCCTCATTCACTCTGATTGGCTGGAGGAGCAGCTGCTTGCATTCGGTCATCCAGCCCCACCCATTCCTCCTATTGGTCCGTAGCCGCCGTCAATCAGCCGGGCATTGTGAGCTGCCAGGTGTGAGGTCGGGGGCGGGGTTTACAAATCCCAGGGCGGCCCCAGAGCCGAATCTGAACCAATGAACATTCTCCACTCTCACCATCCGCCGCTTCCGGCTTCTCTCCGGCACCAACCTCAAGTCAGGAGACCAGGAGACTCCGAGCATGCGCCATCCACCTGGACAATCCGCGGTAGATAGAGCGGTTTCTGAGGCGCATAGGATTGTGGGTAATCCGGCCACCATTAGAGGCCGCGTCTCAGTTAATCTTTGTCTGAATCTGGGAAAGCAAGGGGAAGATTCTGTTCGCATCTGTAGAAAGAAATAAAAAACAATTAATGTTTTGAGTCCGTATGACATACGGATTCAAAACGTTAACAGATTTTTTCTCTCTCCACATATACTGTTAGGCTTGCTGACTTTTTCCAGCATTTTCTGTTTTTGTTTCAGGCTTCCAGCATCCGCAGTATTTTGCTTTTACTTTAAAGTTGTGAAGTCACCTGAGCCAAATGAGATGCACCCAAGGGTACTGGGAGAAATAAGAGTGGAAGTTACAGAGGCACTGGCCATAATATTTCATTGTGCCTTAGACTCAGGTGCCGAAGGACTGGAAAATTGCAAATGTTCCACCCTTGTTCAAAAATAGGTGTAAGGATAAGCCCAGAAACTGCAGGCCAGTTAGTTTAACTTCAGTGGTGGGAAACGTCTAGAAATTATAATTTGGACGAAGTTAACACTCACATGGACAAATGCAGGTTAAGGGAAGACACCATGGACTTCTTAAGGGAAAAGAATGTTTTACTAACTTCCTGGAGTTTTTTGAAGAGGTAACAGAGAGGGTTGATGAGGGCAATGCTGTTGATGTGGTGTACATGGACTTTCAAAAGGCATTTGGTACAGGGCTGCACAACAGATTTTTAAGCAAAGTTATAGCTCATGGAATAAATGGGACAGTAGCCACATGGATACGGAATTGGCTCAGTGGAAGGAAACAGAAAGTAGTGGTTAATGGATGTTTTTCAGGCTCGTGGAAGGTTTTTAATGGTGTTCACCAGGGGTCAGTGTTGGGACTCGGGCTTTCCCTGATATATATTAATGACCTAGATCTTGATGGAAAGGGAAACATTTCAAAGTTTTCAGAAGATGCAAAACGTGGAAGAATTGAGAACAGTGATGAGGACAGTGTAGAACTTCAAAAAGAAATAGACAAGTTGGTGGAATAGGGCAATCATGTGGAAGATGAAGTTCAATGCAGAGAAATGTGAGGTGATACATCTTGGTAGAAAGAACATGAAGGGCAATATAAATTAAGGGGCACAACTCTAAACGAGTTGAAGGAGAAAGGAACCTGGGTGTATATGCCCATAAGTCATTGAAAGTGGCTGGAGAGTCATTGAGAGGGTGTTTATTAAAATATACAGTATCCTGGGTTTTATTCATAGGGGCATAGAGTACAAGAGCAAGGATGTTATGTTGAATTTTTATAAGTCAGTAGTTTGGCCTCGAGTGGTTTATTGCATCCCTTTCTGGGCACCACACTTCAGGAAGGATGTGAAGGCATTGGAGAAGGCACTGTAAAGATTCGCAAGCCTGGCTCCTGGGAGAAAGAACAGCGCTTAGGAAAATGAATTGGAGAAATCAGGACTGTTCTCATTAGAGAAAATAAAATTTAGAGGAGATTTGATAGATGTTTTCAAGTGGGGGCTGGACAGAGCAGATAAGGAGAAACTGTTCCCACCGATCAAAGGACTGAGAACAGTTTTAAAGTGAACAGTAAAAGAATCAACAATGATATGAGGAAAAGCTTTTCACGCAGGGTCTGGTATGCTTTGTGTGGGAGTGTTGTGGAGGCAGGTCCAATTGAAGCATTCAGGAGGGAATTAGGCTGTTATCTGAAAAGGAAGAATGTACAGGTTTATGGTGAAAAGGCAGATGAATAGGACTGGGTGAGTTGCTCATTTGGAGAGCCAGTGCAGACACAATGGTCCAAATAGCCTCCTTCAGCGCCAAACCAAATCAGTGGTAAAAATTGATAATATTCGGTAAAAATAAAAATTGAATTGAATGTGTTAGAGATATCAAAACGACTCAACACACAGTGTTTAATGCAAAACTGATTTATTTGAATTATATACAGAATCTGTAACTAGGCTGGAGTTTATTAACATCAGCAGAAACACACTTCAATGAATATGCTTCAGACAAAAATATCATTGGCAACTAAATCCAACTAGAGCAGTTACCTGTGAACTCGCTGGTGTCTCAGTAGACTTGATAAGCGTACAAATCCCTTCCCACACTCAGAGCAGGTGAATGGTCTCTCCCCGGTGTGAACTTGCTGGTGTTGTAAAAGATGGAATGACTGAGTGAATCCCTTCCCACACTCGGAGCAGGTAAATAGTCTCTCCCCAGTATGAAACCGCTGGTGTCTAAGTAGATAGAATGACTGAGTGAATCCCTTCCCACAATCAGAACAGGTAAATGGTCTCTCCCCAGTGTGAACTCGCTGGTGTCTGTCGGTTGGATGAATCAGAAAATCCCTTTTTACACACTGTGCAGGAAAATGGTCTTTCCCCAGTGTGAACTCGCTGATGCTTCAGTAGGGAGAATGAATAAGTAAACCTCTTCTTGCACACAGAGCAGGTAAATGGTCTCTCCCCAGTGTGAACTTGCTGGTGTCTCAGCAGGCTGGATGACTGAGTGAATCCCTTCCCACACTCGGAGCAGGTGAATGGCCTCTCCCCAGTGTGCACTCGCTGGTGGTTGGATGAATCAGAACATGTGAGTGGCCTCTCTCAAGCGTTAGTGAGCTGATGAATTTCCAGCTGGGACGGGTAATTGAATCCCTTCCCACAGTCCCCACATTTCCATGGATTCATTCCAGTGTGACTGCGGCTGTGCTTCGACAGGGCAGATGATTGGCTGAAGCCTCGTTCACACACACAACACGTGTACGGTTTCTCCCCACTGTGAACAGGGCTCTTAACTTCCATGTTTAAAATTCGATGATTTGTGGGTTACGATAAATTGGTTGACACCATCAGATCCTGACGTTATGTTGGGTTTGAGATTCCGGACTAAAACCCTGTGAAAATAGTTTAAAATAGGCAAAAGGGAGTGAGGGAGAACCCACAAAAACACAAAGACAAGGTGTGAAATTGAGCTGAATGTGTGGGGCCGGCAGGAGGAAAAAAGTGACCACGGAAGCTGCTGCATTATCATAAAAACTCAACTGGTTCACCAATGTCCTTCTGGGAAGGGAACCTTCCACCCAGTCTGGGCCCACTCAACTCTACCAGAACTTTGGCAGAATCTCCCAATCCCTCATCCTCCACCCCCTAGAAGGACCAGGGTAGCAGGTAAATCACCTCCAAGTCACACACTGCCCTAACTTGCCCGACATCCAGTGCTGGATGAACAGGAATTTCCTCCATTTAAATGTTGGGAAGATTGAAGTCACTGTCTTCAGTCCCCGCTACAAACTCCACTCCCTAACCATCAATACCATCCATCTCTCTTGCAACTTACGAGGCTGAACCAGACTGTTCATAATCTTGGTGTCATATTTTCACCCCAAGCTAAGCTTCTGACTATGTATCACGAAGACCATCTCTTTCCACCTCAGTAACTTCACTCCTGCCTCAGCCCATCTGCTGCTGAAAGTCATCAATTCCTTTGTTACCACCAAACTGGACCATTCCTAGCCGGCCACATAAACGATGGGGGTCATTTAAAACTCTGCTTCCCATGTCTTTACTTGCAGTAAGTCTCGATCACCCAACACCTCTGTGCTCAGTGTGCTACATAGGCTCTTCGTTAAGTAGCACCTCAATGTTCAAATTCTCCTCCTTGTTTTCAAATCCTTCAGTGACTACGCCCCTCACTATCGCTATAATATCCTCCAATCTCCATCCCTCCCAGATATCTGGGCTCATCTAATTCAGGCCTGTTGAGCATTCCTGATTTTAATTGACTCACTATTGGTGACCGAGCCTTCAGCTGCCCGGGCCATAAGCTCTGTAATTCCCTACTTAGACATCTCTGCCTCTCTCTCTCATCCTTTAAGACTCTCTTAAAATCCTACCTCTTTGATCAGGCTATTGATCATTTGCCCTGATATCTCCTCATGTGCTTCAGTGTTAAATATTCCAGTATAATATTCCAGCAAAATACTTTGGAACATTTTATTCCAATCAGTGTGCTACATAAATGCAACTCGTTGTTGTTGATTTGGACATTTATCATCGCTCAGTGAAAATCCTGTAACTCCTTACCGATCAGCATTGTGGGAGTATTTTCACCAGAGTGACAGCAGCAGTTCAGGAAGAAGGCTTACCAACACCCAACTAACACACAACTGGGGATCAACAATATCTGCTGGTCTTGTTAGTGACACCCAAATACCAAGAATGGAGTTAACAAAAAAAATCTCGGATAAAAGGGCATCGTAGAAATAGTTGTTACTAAACCAACACTCTTAAATTGAATGGACAGTGTCTGTTTGTCAATCTGATCTCCCCCAGGATCTACCTTGACAGTCTCACACTGGAAATTGCTGGGCCCGACTGGGTTGCAAACTCCTCAGGGTTAAACCCAGCAGTTTCTCCTCCATCACAAAACTGATGCAACAAAAAAAGTCCCCCATCCAACACCCACCCTCATTCAATCCGGCTCCTAATTGGCCTGTCTGTGTTTCGAGACTCGGTTCTAAAAAACAATACATGAAATCAAAGCTCTGCAAGGCTGGATCAGAAATTAAGAGATAAAATATTTTAAATATCCAGCAGGTCAGACAGTAGGAACAGATTAAGAAACATAAATTGGGGCTCAGGTCGCTGACCTGCCTTCAGACTGCACGAAAACACTCGGCGACGGCCGCCGACAAATGGCGGGCAATGTTCCCAGAATGCTATGCGCTCCAGAAACCGCTCTATCTAAAAGTTGCTAATTTCCTGATCGAAGTCGGTTGCCGCAAACGGCAGGTGGCAACTATGGCGCCGGGAGAGTCAAGGAGGAGAAGAACTGCAGCAAAATACAAGAGGACGATCACCCGCCATTATTACAGAACAATAAACAGCGCATCTGCGCTTGCGCACCCACACCAGGGCCGGGACTAACAACCGTCCCGCATCCAGAATCACCGGGACCTGCAGCCTGGAACCGGGAGTGGGAGAAACGGGAAGAATGAGGAGAAACAATATAATCCAACACTCACAGCAACCTCCAACCCACCTCCATTCCCGGGATAGTGAGACAGAGTTTAGAAACACTCACCAACACGACTCCAGTGAAACTTCCACGAGGAAAGGGGGAGCAGTGACTGTGCCTGCTCTGATATAGCCCCAGACCTGTCACTCGAACCCCCATAACTCCGCCCAGTTCACAGCTCAACCTACCATCTTGCAGCTTCCTGCACCTTTTCCCGCCCGGCCCAGGTGTGGGACTGTCCAAGGTGAGTCCTTCGTGTAACCTGGACAGTGGGGGAGGGGTGACCTCCTGCCCTGTGCTGTGTCCCAAATGGTTCCATCCTCCCCTCCCCCAGGGCCCTCTAAACACTACATACAGACGGCTGATGGACTTGGGGATCCTCACTGACCTGCACAGGTACATTATGCTGCTCCCCACCCCCGATACACTCTGTAAACAAGTTGCTTTTCTTTTTTTTCTGCTTCCCCTTCGCGTAAACATCTTGTTTCATACAAGTTTTGTTTAAGACTTGTTCAATCTTTTTTAATTGCAGGGCTATGGGGCAAAGGCAGGGACGTGGCATTAGGTAAATTGTCCCTTCAGGGGCCTAATACAGACACGACTGGCTGAATGGCCTCCATTCATTGCTGCAACCATTCTATGATTCTCTGACTTGTCTCTATCCCACTGCTCCATTCAAAGTGATTCCCACCTTCTGCTTTTGTCCCTGGCTCCCTGTTTAACCAAGTAATTATCTCTGCCCTCATTTGTTCCTTATTTCTTTGAGTCCTAGTTTTCCTTTCTTATTTCTTTCATTTTCTTCACATTGCATTCAGACTGTTGTTATCGTGCCATTCACACCTAATCTAGAAACAGCTTTTGTGTTTTTAATAGTCCCATTACCACTCCCTTTGACCTTGCATTATGAAACCTTTTGTCAGTTAATCTCTCCCGCCCTGCAGCCTTTCATAGACCTTTCTGTTCCTCTTCCACCTCCCCCATTTCAATGGCTCACAGACCTGAAACGTTAATTCTGTTTCTCTCTCTACAGATTCTTCCAGACCTGCTGAGTGTTTCCAGTTTTTAATCTTTTCATTTCATGTTTTAAGCATTGCAGTAATTTTCGTTTCTCCATTCCAAGCACTCTACCTGACATTATTAATAATTCAATTCAGTTATTCATAAATTAATTTATCTGTACTTTATGTCTTGAAAACTGATTATTTATTGAGCTATTTATCAGTTATCAGTGTCCTTAAATGTTACAATTTTACAACTCCTCACGTTTTCCCCACACTTCCTGGCACTAATATTAAATCCTTAGTAATCTTAAATGGAAGGGTCAGCCCAGCATTGACAGACCAGTCAGTTTAACCTCTGTGTGGGAAAGCATTTTAGAAGCGACAATTCAGGTCAAAATTAGGTCACTTGTACAATTTGTTCAGGACAATCGTGTTGAACTAAATTTCTTGAGTTTTTGATAAGGCAACAGAGAATGTTGATGAGGGTAACACGGTTGACGTGCACATGAACTGCTAAACGACATTTGATACAGTGCCAAGTAACAGGCGTGTCAGCAAAGTTAAAATCCATCGAGCAGAGGCAGCATTGGCTGTGTGACAGGCAACAACATGCATGGTGAACGGTTGCTTTTTAAAATTAAGGAAAAGTATACAGTGGGATCACAAGGGGTCGGTGGTCAGACCACTGATTTATTGATATATATTAATGATTTAGACTTGTGTGTGCAGGGCTGCATTTCAAAATTTGCAAACGACACCAAATTTTCAAGTTGTGTTTACAGTGGGGAGGACGGTGATAAACCTCAAGAGGACATACACAATGGTGGAATGGGCAGACAGGTGGCAGATAAAATTTCATTCAGAGAGGTGTGAAGTGATTCATTTCGGTAGGAAACACAAGGAGAGGCAATATCAAATAAAGGATACAATTGTAAAAAGGTGCAGGAGAAGCGTAATCTGGGGCTTTATGTGCACAAATCATTGAAGATGGCAGGGCAGGCTGAGAAAGCAGTGAATCAAACATGTGGAATCCTAGGCTTTATGAATACGGGAATAAAGTACAAAATCAACCAAGTTGGAATAAACCTGAATAAAACACTGCTTTGGACCCAACTGCAGTATTGTGTCCAATTCTGAGCTTTAGGAAGAATGTGAGAGTGTAGAGGAAAGATTCACGAGAGATCGGAACTTCAGTTAGGCGAGGTGAAGTTGGTTTGTTATCCTTGGAAGGGGAACCGTTCTTTTGCATCTTTTCTGGACCCTCTGTCTTTACTTCCTTCCGAAATTGTAGCCATTCAGTGGCGGTGGTGTTAAAAACTTTCTTTCATGGAATGCGGGCAGGGCCAGCATTTGTTGCCCTTGAAGCAAGTGCTTGCCACACCATTTCAGAGGGTTATTAAGAGTAGCCACATTTTAATGTGGATCTGGAGTCACATGTCAGGCCAGGTAAGGACGGCAGATTTCCTTCCCGAAAGGACATTAGTGAACCAGGTGGGTTTTTATGACAATCAACAATGGCTGAATTGTCACCCTTATTGGGACTCGCTTTCAATTCCAGATTTAATAATTATTTAAATTCCACCAGCTGCTGTGGTGGGATTTGAACCCCTGTCCCCAGAGCATCAAGCTGGTTTTCTGGATTAGTCCAGTGACATTCCCACTGTGGCACCGTCCTCCCCAATATATATTTTTATTTATTTTTAGCCAACAGTTTAGTAATTGTCAGTATTTTGTTCCATGTGGTTTCTATTCTGAGTTTCAGACAGTTTCTGTGCCAAGTGGACGAGGTGTTTAAAGTTCATTCATTTGCCCCTTTTCCATCTCCAGGTCCGGGAAAGACACAGAGAATAATGTCCCCTCATTAAGTATCTATTGACGAGACTGAGATGGACAATTCCCACTCCCCATCTTTCCGGTGGATAATGGATGTTCTGTTACATTCAGGTTTCTCTATCATTTCATCTCTAATTTTATTGAGTTTTTTTATTTTTATCCCAGAGACCCAGACCCAGTATAACGGCCGCCATCTTGTTTCGGCAGGGAGCAGGGCGCATGCGCGGCCATCTTGTTGCTGCAACAGTGAGTGGGCGGGGCTTCACGGTCCCGTTTCCCCACAGGGTCCTTGTGCGCGGGAAAGGCAATCGTTTGGTGGGGCAGGGAACAGGGTTTTAAGCAGCTTTACCCACTCCCAGGCTGCAGGTGATGTTTGCGGCCTAGAGGAGTCCATGGGTCATGTATATGTTCAGAGTGAGAGGCTGCAGCCCCTATGGGGCTGATTCGCAGCCATTGGTGACACTTCAGCCCCACAATCCTAATCTCTGGTTGCCCAGTGTAGCGGGGTGGGGAGAGGGGCTGCGGTATGACAGTGAATCTTTTCCTGTAACTGTTCATGGGCCTGTTTAAAACAGGAATTTGTAGATCCAGGATGGGTGACACACATGGGGATGGTCACACTGACTGCCGATCTCTCTTCCGTGGTCCTGTCCATGCCCGGGTGTCCCTGGAGAGGGAATATGCAGTGTCCACTGGTATGTTTGATACCTTCCACATCCAGTGGACACCTCAGGGTACAGAGTATCTCACAGGCACTGGAAACAACATTCTGGTTTAGTTAGTAATGTTTCCTTTGCTTTTATTGGGACCTTGTTGCTGATTTGAACTTCTATCTGTTTGATTGGACCATCTGTTTGGTGAAAGAATGTCCCAAAGAAACGCGAATTGTCTGTTTTGAATTTCTATCCTGTACTTACAGTGATGGTTCTTGTAAACTCCTTTTACCGGATTCAGGAGGGAGATGATTTGCAGATAGAAAACTCACAAATATCACATCAAGATCTGACAGTGTCACTCGATTCACCAGGAAATTATAGAAATATAGAAACATAGAAATAGGAGCAAGAGTAGGTCATTCGGCCCTTCGAGCCTGCTCCACCATTCACTATGATCATGGCTGATCATCCGACTCAATATCCTGCTCCCGCTTTCTCCCCATATCCTTTGATCCCTTTCGCCCCAAGAGCCATATCTAGCTCCTTCTTGAAAACATACACTGTTTTGGCCTCAACTACTTTCTGTGGTAATGAATTCCACAGGCTCACCACTCTCTGGGTGAAGAAATTTCTCCTAATCCTAGTCCTAAATGGTCTACCCTGTATCCTCAGGCTGTGACCCCTGGTTCTGGACTCCCCCACCATCGGGAACACTTCTGCCAGCATCTACCCTATCTAGTCCTGATAGAATTTTATAGGTTTCCATGAGATCCCCCCTCATTCTTCTGAACTCTAGTGAATATAATCCTAAACGACTCAATCTCTCCTCATATGTCAGTCCCGCCATCCCAGGAATCAGTCTGGTAAACCTTCGCTGCACTCCCTCTATAGCAACAACATCCGTCCTCAGACAAGGAGACCAAAACTGCACACAATATTCCAGGTGTGGTCTCACCAAGACGCTGTATAATTGCAGCAAGACACCCCTGTTCCTGTACTCGAATCCTCTCGCTATGAAGGCCAACATACCATTTGCCTTCTTTACCGCCTGCAGCACCTGCATGCTTACCTTCAGCGACTGGTGTACAAGGACACCCAGGTCTCGTTGCACATTCCCCTCACTCAATTTATAGCCATTCAGATAATAATCTGCCTTCCTGTTTTTGCTACCAAAGTGGATAACCTCACATTTATCCACATTATACTACATCTGCCATGCATCTGCCCACTCACTCAGCTTGTCCAAATCACACTGAAGCATCTCTGCATCCTCCTCACGGCTCACCTTCCCACCCAGCTTTGTGTCATCTGCAAATTTGGAGATATTACATTTAATTCCCTCACCTAAATCATTAATATATATTGTGAAAGCTGGGGCCCCAGCACAGATTCCTGTGGTACCTCACTAGTAACTGCCTGCCATACGGAAAAAGACCCGTTTATTCCTACTCTTTGTTTCCTGCCTGCCAATCAGTTTTCTATCCATCTCAATACACCATCCCCAATCCCATGTGCTCTAATTTTACACGCTAATCTCTTATGTGGGACTTTGTTGAAAGCGATCTTAAAGTACAAATAAACCACATCCACTGGCTCCCCCTCATCAACTCTACGAGTTACATCCTCAAAAAATTCCAGTAGATTTGTCAAGCATGATTTCCCTTTCGTAAATCCATGTGGACTCTGTTCCATTCTGCCACTGTTTTCCAAGTGCTCAGCTATTAAATCTTTTATAATGGACTCTAGAATTTTCCCTACGACCGACGACGGGTCTATAATTCCCAACACTGGACCTGAATAACATTGATCTTTGACTGTGGAAGGAGAAATATTTGTCTGTTCTGTCTGTGGGAAAAGATTTCAAACATCAGTGTGACTGGAAAAGCACTGAGACACAGACACGCCTGAGTGAGAGTGCTTCAGGGAACTGATTGTGGAAGGAGCTTTAATCTGTTACACCATCTGAAAAAGAAAAATCTCACCATTCACAGCGGGGAGAAACTGTGCAAGTGTTCTGTCTGTGGACAAGGATTCAACTGATCGTCCAACATGGAGAGACATAGGGACAATGACACCAGGGAGAGACCGTGGAAATGCGAGGACTGTGGGTTAGGATTCAGATCCCCATCTGAGCTGGAAACTCATCAGCGCAGTCACATTGGGGAGAGGCCGTTCACCTGCACTGACTGTGGGAAGGGATTCACTCTGATAAGTACCCTCATTTCACATCAACTTGTTCACTCTGACAAGAGACCTTTTAAATGTTCTGACTGTGTGAAAAGCTATAAAAGCAAAATGGATCTGCTGACACATCAGCGAGTTCACACTGGAGAAAGGCCATTGACCTGCTCCGTGTGTGGGAAGGGATTCATTCACCCATCCCTCCGGCTGAAACACCAGCGAGTTCACACTGGAGAGAGACTGTTCACCTGCTCCGTGTGTGGGAAGGGATTCAGTCATTTATCCACACTGCAGACACACCAGTGTATTCACAAGTGACTCCCAGGGGTTGGACTCTGCTGTTATTGCTGCTGTTAATTACATCCAGGACTGAACCATGCTCTTTCCGACAGTTGGGGTTTGTTTCTGCTGATGTTAATAATCCCTGTAACTGGGCTGGAGTTTAATATTCTGGATAAAGGTTAAATAAATCAGCTTAGTGTCAAATATTGTCGACATATTAGTTGATGCATTGAATGCAAGAGCAGGGACGTTATGATGGAGTAGTATAACGCATTAGTTAGGCCACATTTGATGTACTCTGTGCAGTGCTGTTTGCTGCACTATAGGAAGGATGTCATTGCACTGGAGAGGGTGCAGAGCAGATTCACTCATGATGTTGCCTGGGCTGGAGAGTTTCAGCTATGAAGAGAGACAAGATAGGCTGGGGTTGTTTTCCACAGAGCAGAGAAGGCTGAGGGGGGACCTGATAGAGGTGTACAAAATTATGAGGGGCATAGATAGGGCGGATAGGAAGACATTTTTCTCTTTAGTGGAGGGGTCAATACTCAGGGGGCATAGATTTAAGGTAAGGGGCAGAAGGTTTAGAGGGGATTTGAGGATTTTCTTTTCACCCAGTGGGTGGGGGCTATCTGGAACCTGCCAGCGAAGCCTACATCCCGTGAATGACTTTTAAAAAAAGACAACACTTTTCCCAGGAATCAACGAGTGTACCTTCTCTGAAATGCTTCTAATACAACTCTATCCATCCTCAAGATTATCCCATAACTATGTTATCATAAGGTGTGAATGGTACGAGCTGGAACTTGGTCTTTCTTATTTTTCAATCCATTTGCTAACAGAATCTGCCCCTCCCATCCCCAGATTCAGACAATGATTAACTGAGACTCAGTCTCTAATGGCGGCCTTAAAAGTGGATAAATCCCCAGGCCCAGGTGAAATGAGGAACTCAGTGCCTGGGCGGGTGGTAGAGGCACGAACCCTCACAACATTTAAGAAGTATTAAGATGAACACTTGAAACACCACAGTATACAGGGCTACGGGCCAAGTGCTGGAAAATGGATGAGAAGAGATGGGGTTTGATGACGAGCACTGCAGGAATTCACCAATGCTCCTTCGACAGCACCATCCAAACCCATGATCACTACCATCTAGAAGGACAAGGGCAGCAGATAGATGGGAACACCACCACCTGGAAATTCCCCTCCAAGGCGTTCACCATCCTGATATGGGAATATATTGCCAATCTTTCACTGTCAGTGGGTCAAAATCCTGGAATTCCCTTCCTAACAGCACTGTGGGTGTACCTACACCTCATGGTTTGCAGTGGTTCAAGAAGGCTGCTCACCACCACCTTCTCAAGGGCAACTAGGGATGGGCAACAAATGCTGGCCCAGCCAGTGAAGCCCATATCCCATTAATGAATAAAAAAAAACAGAACATGAGTGATTATTGTGGCCAGTAGAATGAAACAACGTTTTAAATTATCAAGGCAGTAACACATATTCCATAGAAAAGTTGTCTGTCAAACATTCAGGAAAGAATTAAACACATTGAACATATCAAAGCGAGTCAAATTAATTTGAAGAGGGAAATAGAATCTGGATTTAGAAAATATCCACAAGGTGGATGCAGGTGAACAGAGAGTTGGAGAATCTTTAAAGTCCATGCATGAACTTTTGTTTGAACCAGATGTAATTACATGTCTATAATTTAGATTGTGTGGGGAGGATGAATCTAAGTCGATAGTTATCACATTTAGTGGAAAAGTTTTGACATTTATTCTTGGTGGTAGCTCAAAGGTTTGTGTTTCTGATTATGATCATTCTAGTAGCTTTAGTATGTTATCTACGGTTTGTCATCAAGAAATTAGGAAAACAAGCTCGGAGCTTAGAAATAGTGAGGTTAGTCAGAAATCAGTTGTGAGAAGTCAGTAAGGATTTTCCCTTCTCAAGGTGGGGAGATCTGTGAGAAATCACTGTCTAATTAACCTTATAAAATCTTGAGAAATTTATTCATCAATACAAGAATAGCTCTCTCTCTCTCCCTCTCCCTCTCATGTTTAGGAAGAAAGATTCCTGGCTTGATAAACATCGGACAATCTATCCCTATGATAACTCATAGGGATGGTCTCAGTAGTTACAGGATGGAATTTGTAGTGATTGAAGTCAATGGCTTTGGTCTTCCCAATTTTTAATTGAGGAAATTTATGCTCATCCAGTACTGGATGTGGGATAAGCAGTTTGATAATTTAGTAACAGTGGAGGAATGGAGAGGGATAGTGGTGAGGTAGAGCTGGGCGTTGTCAGTGTACATGTGAAAACTAACACGGTGCTTTTGGATGATGTCACCTAGTGGCAGCATGTAGATGAGAAATAGGAGGGGGCAAAGAGAGATCCTTTTTTTAGGATGGGTCAGGATGGTGGATTTAAAGGTGAGAGGGACAGTACCAGAAGAGAGAGAGACAAAACTGTGAATAATATCAGCTAACATGGAGAAGTTGGGTGATCAATAGTTCAGTGAGAGTGGGGTCAAGTACAGCAGAAAGTGGGTCTCATGGACAAGATGAGCAGTGAGAGGGTCTGAGGGGAGATGGGAGAGAAACTGGAGAAAGATGTGGGTTCAGGGCTCAGACAAGGGGGAATTTTAGAGACAGTTTATCCCAGTGGGCGTGTGGAAGGGAGGGAAGCAGCAGAGGCAGCTGATCGGATTGTCTCAATCTTAGTGACAAAGAAGCTCCATGGGCAGAATTTTGCCCTTGGCATGCAGGCTTGGTGGGGGCGATTGGGGCAGTCGGGAAGCTGCCCGCTGCCTGTAATCAGGCCCGGAAGGCAATTTCATTCTGGGGGCCAATTAAGGCCTGTGCTGCGTGAAACGTGAGCAGCAGTGCTCAGCGCTGCCTGTGCGGGCAGGGGGAGGAGTGCGAGCTGGGCGAGTGTGACCTTTGTGCATGCACGCGAGAGTGAGCTACATAATCTCCCTGAGGCAGAGAGCTGTCTCAGGGAGATGGAATGACTTGAAAAAATATATACATAAAGATTTTATACAGGTTATAAAACATGTCCCCTCATGTCACTCTGTCACATGTTTTTTATTAATAAAAGCAAAGTACTTCTTCAAGGTCGGCATTCCTGGAAGAGAAGTGGCAGTGAATTAAATAAGATAAAAGCAAAATACTTTTGCAAAGAACCAAAACTCTGTTTGTCTCTCCAGAGATGCTGTCAGACCTGCTAAGTTTTTCCAGAATTTTCTCTTTTTGTTTCAAGCTTTTAATTCAAGTGTAAAATTTGATTTGCTTCAGGTGACCTCGTCCCGCCCGTGGATGAGGTTTCCTGAAAAAGGTAAAGGCCGCTTGGCCTTTTCGCCCGCCCGCCAACCATTAGGTTCGATGGGCAGCGTAAATTTGAATTTAATTAACTTCTTAGTGGCCTGACAGGCTTCTTAACTGTTGGTGAAATATTGCGGGACTGCGCGATGACGTCGGGACACTCGCCCACCGAGCATAATTTTCTGCCCCATGAGCTCCTCACACTTGTTGTTGGAGGTGAGGATTGGGGAGACAGGGGTGAGGAAGAGCCCTTCAAAAGGAACTAAGTTGTGTCTGAGATATTAAGAACACTTGACACATGGTGAGTTTAACACAAAGCTGATTTATTTGACTTTTATCCAGAATATTACTCCCTATAACTGACCTGGAATTTATTAACATCAGCAGAAAGAGATGCCAATGAACATGGTTCAGTCCTGGATGTGATTTCACAAAAACATCCAATCAGTGTAGTTACTTGTGAACTTGCTGGTATCTTTGTAAATGGTATAAGCGAGTGAATCCCTTCCCACACCCGGAACAGGTGAATGGCCTCTCCCCAGTGTGAATTCGCTGGTGCTCAGTGAGATGAGATGAACATCTGAACCCAGTCCCACAGTGAGAGCACCTGAATGGTCTCTCGTCAGTGTGAACACGTTGATGGGACATCAGTTCACCAGAACTTTTATACCTCTTCCCATAGTCTGGGCATTTAAAAGATCTCTCGTCAGAGTGAACACGTTGATGGGACATCAGATTCCCAGGACTTTTATAGCACTTCCCACAGTCTGGACATTGAAAAGACCTCTTCCCAGTGTGAACTCGCTGGTGTACACTGAGATGAGATGATCGCCTGAACTCAGTCCCACAGTGAGAGCACCTGAATGGTCTCTTGTCAGCGTGAACACGTTGATGACGCATCAGTTCTTCAGAACTTTTACAGCACTTCCCACAGTCTGAGCATTTAAAAGGCCTCTTATCAGTGTGAACTCGCTGATGTGTCTCCAGACTGGATGACTGACTGAATCCCTTCCCACACTGGGAGCAGGTGAATGGCCTCTCCCCAGTGTGAGTGCGCCGATGATTTTCCAGCTCAGATGGGTATTTGAATCCCTTCCCACAATCCCCACATTTCCACTGTGTCTCCCCACTATGAACGGTGCTTTTTCCTTCCATGTTCAAAATCCGATGATATTCAGGTTATGATAAATTGGGCGAATCTGTCAGATCCTGATGTGATCTTTGGTCTCAGTTTCCCGACTGCAAATCCTCCTCTTCTAATACCCTGTGAAATTGATTTAAAACAGAAAAAAGGGAGTGAGAGAGAACCCACAAAAACACAAAGGCAGGTTGTGAAATTGAGCTGAATGAATCTGGGAATTTGTGGGGCCGGCACTAGGAAAAAGTGACCATGAAAACTGCTGGATTGTCATAAAAACCCAACTGGTTCACGAATGTCCATCAGGGAAGGGAACCTGCCACCCGGTCTGGGCTACACAAGACTCTGGCCTACAAGGGAGGAGAGGGAGAGAGAGGTGGGAGAGGCAGCGGGTGAAAGGATACCTACAACACAACAAGAACTTTGACAAAGTCTCGAGAAACCTCAACCTGCACCACCTCGAAGGACCAGGGTAGCAGGTGTATGTTAACACCATCACCTCCAAGATACCCTCCTAGTCACACACTATCCTGACTTGTTTGGATCAACAGAAATTTCCTCTATTTCAATATTGGGAAGACTGAAGCCATTGTCTTCAGTCCCCGCTACAAACTCCACTCCCTGACCACCATCACTCTCCCTAACAACTGAGGCTGAACCAGACTGTTCATAGGGACATAGGAGCAGGAGTAGGCCATTCAGCCCATCGAGCCTGCTCTGCCATTCAATCCAATCAAAGTCTTTTTCCCACACTATCCGCATAGCCCTGTATGTGATTGCTCAATCAGTCATCCATTCTTTTGTTCCCTCTAGACGTAACTATCCTAACACACTCCCGGCCAGCCTCCCACATTCAACCTCCCTGTAATCCAAAACTCTGCTTACTCGCACCGTCTTGTTCACCCCTGTACTGACCGACTTACAAAGCCTCTGGGTTAAAGAGAACCACAATTTTAAATTTCTCATCCTTGTTTTCAAAGCCCTCCATGGTCTCTCCCTCCCTACCTCTGTAATCTCCTCCAGCCTCACAACCCTCTGAGATATCTGCGCTCCTCTAACTCCGACCTGCTCAGCATTCCTGATTTTAACTGCCCCACCTTTCGTGTCTCCCCCAGCAGCTGCCAAGGCCACAAGTTCTGGAATTTCCCCCCGAAACCTCTCCACCTCACTTTCCTCATTTAAGATACTCCTTAAAACCTACCTCTTTCAGTGAACCTTTGTGTATCTGCCCTGATATCTCTTCATGTGGCTCGGTGTCAAATGTTGCTTTCTAACACTCCTGTGAAACACCTTGGTACGTTCCATTACACAATAGAATTAATGAATTACCATTTCAGGGTGGGCAGAATTTGATGGTTAACATTGGCGCCAAAGTGGAAGAGAATTGGACTACAGCGCAGGAAAAACAATTCCTGAAAGATACTGTGGGAAGATAAAGCTGGTGAGCCAGCAGCACATGGTCACGGGATGGGCAGCAGTGGAAACCTCATTTTGACACAGTAGGCAGAAGAAACATTAAAATCCTAAACATAATTAAAATACACCCATTATTGAGACAGAGAAAGTTAGACAATGGCAGAGAGGTGATCAGGAAGGGCAGAGGTGAAACAGAGCAATAGATGGACATGGATTTAGATCCACAGTAAAGGAGTCACACCAGCCCCAGAGCCATGTAACCTCTGATAGATAACAGAGTACAGGACTAAAAGCTCTAAACTGTGGATGAATAGTCAAGAATACTCAACTCTGAAACAATTTCAGTTTTTAAATGTAAACTCTCCTGCAGCTGGAAAGATATCAGAAGCACTGGAGTCAGCAAAAATTCTCCCAGTTGAGGAAATACCGGCAGAGTGGGGTGATGTCACCGTGTAATTGTCGATGTGTGATGATGTCACACACATGAACACAGAACATCTGGATCAGTGTAAACCAGTGATCACTACACATTTTGGAGGATGTGACTGTCCTTGAGAGGGGGCTGAGGAGTTATACCAGAATGGTTCAAAGCACGAGGGATTTTAGTTGTAAGGTTCGTTTGGAGAAACTGGTGTTGTTCTCCTTGGAGTAATGTAAGTTGAGGGGAGATTTTATGGAGGTGTTTTAGCTTATGATAGGTTGAGATAAGGTAGATAAAGATGTTCACATTAGTTGATCATAAAAGGGTTACAGACACAGGTTT
The DNA here is from genome assembly GCF_964194155.1 of Cetorhinus maximus. Classification (NCBI taxonomy): domain Eukaryota; kingdom Metazoa; phylum Chordata; class Chondrichthyes; order Lamniformes; family Cetorhinidae; genus Cetorhinus; species Cetorhinus maximus. Next base: position 36,226,398 of record NC_135901.1, on the reverse strand, counting down.
AAGATTTGAAGCAAGATCAACAGGAGGGGTGTGAGGAAAGGAATTTACACAGTGAGTGGTTGAATGAGCTGGAACTCAATGCTTATAGTCAGAGGCCAATAATATTCAGATCCTGATGAATCGAGTGACTCTGTTAGATCTTGATGTGATGTTTGGTTTGAGTTTCCCCTTTGCAAATCCTTCCCATTTTACATCCTGTAAAAAGATCATTAATAAAATCCATCAATGTCAGCCCAGGATAGAAGTTGCGAAGAGACAAACATTTCTCTTGGTTTGAGTTTGCTATGTGTAAATCCTCCCCTTCTAACCCCCTGTAAAAGGAGTTTCCAAAATCCATCCCTGTCAGTCCAGGATAGAAATTCACAACATTCTCTCCTCCTGCCACCTGGACCAGGGTGACTGCGCATGCGCCTTGCTGCACACCCGTTGCCACAGGCCGGACAGAGGGAGAGACCCCGCCATTTCCGGTCTGTTCGCTGCAAACACGGGACCGGTAGTTTCTTATTAAGGTTCTGCGGCCTGAACCAAGTTGTTATGAAACCTCCCTGCCCACTCCGCTGGCTCCATTCCTCCCGCCCACCAACTAACTCTGTTATTCTGCTGTAGTCGCCATTTTCTCATCCGCTCTCTGCGGCTCCAGTCGCAGGACAACACTGCGCATGCTCAGACGGGAGACGCAATGCACATGTGCCAATTACATCCCGCAATGCACATGCTGGGCGACAGGTCCGCCATGAGAAGCCGATACTATTGCATGTAAAATCATTTTTGATGATCCGATGATGACTGGAGATTTAGGGTCAAAATATATTTTTTTAAAATCAATTGAGGCAACAAAGTGCACACGCCTCTACCATACTTCTCTCCTGGTTGTAATTAACAGCAGAACAAACCCCTACAGTTAGATGTCAATTCACTGGATTCTTACCAGGTGAGGTGAAGAAGTTATTTTTCTTTCCACACACTGAACATTTAATCTCCGTCTTGCCAGTAAGAATGTGCCTATTGCGGATTAAATGTTTTGAACTTTTAAAGCCCCTGGTGACTGGTGACCAAACTTTGCACGCATGAACTACCTGAATTTTCTCCATCAGGTGTGACTGCTGCTTTGTCAACTAATCAGATGATCGAGTGAATCCATTTTCACATTCAGCTGGTGAATGATGTTTTCACTGTGTGACTTTACCCAGGGATGTGCAGCTCAGACTTGGATCTCAAATCCTTCTGAAAATGAGTTCTACATTCTCATCCAAGGAAAAGAGAACAGCGATGTGGTAAATCTGAAATAAAAACAGAACGTTTTGGAATTCGAAACAGGCCCGGTAGCGTCAGTGGAGAGAGACATATTTTTCTTTTCAGGTCTGTGACTTTTCAGCAGAACTGTACTGAGTCAGTACACAGACCTGAAAACATAACTCTGACTCTCAATCCACAGAAATTCCCAGATATGTCGAGTATTTCTATCATTTTCAGCCTTTATCTCTGGTCAAAGACATTGCTTCTGAAATGGACATTGGATTTATTGGTGACTAAGTTATATTGATTCTTGTCTATCCGCAAGTGAAAACATCTTCCAAACACTTTTCTAATATTAGCAACTTCGATCAAGTCATCCCTCACCCTGTTTTCCAGAGAAAACCTGTTTAACCTCTTCAATTGTTCTTGAATGCTATCACTTTTCAGTTCTGGCATCACTCCAGTAAATCTTTCTTGCACCTGTTACAGAGCATCTGGATGAACATAATGATATGGAGATGGAGCATCCCTTTCAAAATAGGCACTTTTACCATGATTCTGTTGTGTACCTTCTTGCAGTACATCGACTGAGCACATTGAAATCCAGTGTGAAAATATTAACAAATTCAAATCTTAACAAGGTGCACAAGACTGGAAGGAGAGTGTGGCTGTGTATAATTGATACTGTGCACATTCCTGTAATCAGTATCTCAGGCAATCAGGAAAATGAGCTCCTGTAAACCCATCCCGACTCAAAGTCTTGTGTCTTACATTCCCTGTCCCTGCTTTCCAGGGAAAAATTGGGTTCGTGAACTGACTTTGCCTGCATCACGCAACTAATTGACCTGGGAGCTTGATGGGCAGAGGGAGCTGGAGGCGAGGCAGGGACAGAAGTAGAAACAGCTGCAGCATAGAAGTGTTTAGAATTTGACGTGTGTAACTTACTTTCAGTGATGAATTTCTGCCGTGTGTTCCCTTGTCAGCTTCACAGGAGCCACAGTGATGAGGTTGGTGGGTTTTGGAAATTGAAAGTTGTACATGAGCAGCTTGAACAGCAGGTCGAACAAGTGCCAGCTCAAATTTTATTTCGGGGTATGTGTGCGGTGATTCATTTTAACAGGAAGGACAAGGAGGGACAGAATCAAAATATATTGCTGTGGGGAAAAAGGTGGGATTATGTAATTAGTTAAGTTGCTCTTCCAGATAGCCGACACGGACACAATGGGCCGAATTTACTCCTTTTCTGCTGTAGGCATTTATGATTTTATACCAACAACATTAAACTGTGCAGAGGGTCAGTTGTCGTGGCCGAGTGGTAAGGCATTGGAGTCCAAGTCCATTGGGGTTTTCCACTTCCCATTTTCCCTGGTTTTAACTCTCTGTCTACAGAGTTAATTATCAGTTAAATTGAATCTAATCCATCCAAACACTCGAGAGTTTTCATATTTCCGTTCATTCACGAAAACATTCACGAAACCTGCACTGGGAAATAAACAAAAACAGAACCAGGCTGGTGTCATTCTTGCTTCCCTAAAGGACGTTAGTGAACCAGGTGGGTTCTTATGACAATCGTTCCATGGCCATTATTAGACTTTCAATTCCAGGTGGGATTCCAACCCTGGCCCCCAAAAGGATTACCCTGTGTCTCTGGATTACTAGCCCAGTGACAATACCACTAAGCCACCACCTCCCTGAGTCTTCACTCTTTCTCAAAATAAAATTCAGCAAAATAATAATAATTTTAAAAAAAATGTTTCTTCTGGCAGCGGCTGATTGGAGAGTGTTGGGCTGGAAAATTGCTGCTTTTTCCTGTCTCACTCCCTGTGGAGCTGAGGAAGAGAGAAAAATTGATGCGTTTCTTTGAATCCAATAACTTCATTGATTTCTATTGGGCTAGATGGAGGTACATGATCGTTTATTTTCTTCAACATGAATATTCAGAATAATCTTTGAAATGAATGTTCAGAAATGAAGATTGGTGTGGGAACTCAGAGGGTAAAAGTCGAGCTTGCTACGTTGGGTGATATTTTCCTGTAGATTCAGGGCCACAGAGCCAGCCAGACCTGTGTGAGAATGAATGACGGTGGGGAGAAAACGACGACGGATTCACCCCTGGGTGGCCTCAAATCACCGATTTTTCTTTTCAGTTAACAGCTGAATGCACTGATCAATTGTACAACAGAGACTGGTGAAAGTTCACTCTTCGAGATACCCGAAAGCAGGGAGTCAGTGAGTTAAAGCTTCCGATTGTTCCATATCAATTTTATTCTTCCAAAATTAAATTTGGGACATTCATTGTGGGCACATGGAAACAGTCTGATCCCACCCACTGCAGACACATCCATGTCACCGGAAACCAGCTCTCCTACAACCGGTGCCATCTCCCTTTGAGCCTCTCGGTGTTTTGTCTGTTACCAACTATTCTGATTGTCCTGAAGCCGATATTTCTAAAGGGGTTTCTCTGTTACACAGCGAGTGGTTAGGATCTGGAATGTACTACCTGAGAGTGTGGGGGAGGCAGATTCAATCGCGGATTTCAAAAGAGAATTGGACAGAAAATGCAGGTCTCCGGGGAAAAGGTGGGGGAGTGGGACCAGGTTATTAATTTCCAGAAGAGTAAGAGATCTCCGTTTTCAGGCGGAGATGAGGACATTTTTTCACTCTCAGAGGGTCGTTAGCCTGTGGAATTATTTTCCCCGGAAATCAGTAGAGGCTGGGTCATTGAATATATTCAAGGCAGAATTGGACAGAGCTAAGGGTTAAGGGGACAGACAGGAAAGTGGAGTTGAGACCACAACCAGATCAGCCATGATCTTATTGAAGGGCAGCGCAGGCTCAAAGGGCTGAATGGCCTACTCCCGCTAATGTTCCTGAGTCTTATGTTCCTATGACACGAGCCGAATGGCCTCTCTCTGTGGTGTAACCTTGGATCTGATTCTATTATACTATGAGGGGCTTCTGGGGTAAAATGGTCTATTCTGGCCCTATTGGTTATGTTGTAATTCAGTGCCAATACCACTCAAGGCAATGGTTAGTGTGCATTGAGTGGAGATAGCATGGCCGAGCGGTCTCAGGGAGTTGGGTTTATACTCCAGTCTCCTGTATGTATTGCCCTTTCAGTCACATCATCTCAGAATGGGCTCGAATTAGGTGTCATTTTAAGATCTTCATTTTGGTAGGAAGAACAAAGAGAGTCAGTGTAAATTGCAGGGTGACCAGGAAGATGTGGAGCCGAATGCTCTCTATCGCTGCTAGAACCGTTCTGGGATGTTATATGAACAACATTAAAATCACTGTAAGGCCTGTAGTCTGGGCCAAGTGTTTAAAGTGATGGGCTTGAAATCCATTGGGGGTCTCCTGAAGCAGATTTGAGTCTGGCTGACTGTGCATCTTGCCTTAGATGCCTCCAGGGTTAATTATTGGTTAAATTGAATAAAAACCTTCCAAACTCTTCCATGTGCTCTGCCTGCTTCCCTTCCGCGTTTCTTCATATCCGTCCATCTGCAAACATTCACTCAATTTGGAGTCTGGAAAGGAACAATAATTGGCCAAGTTGGTGTCGCCCTTGCTTTCTTGCTGTTTGCCTCTCCTTCGGCCTCTGTCACTCTTGTTGTAAATGTCTATCTCTGTTCCTCTGTGTGTGTCAATGTGCTTCGGTTCCCCGGGGGCATGGGGACATTTTTACCATCACAAGCTTTATTCACATGAGTTAAATTCAGAACGAGCTGAGACACCAACTGGAAATCAGGATTTCTATTCCTGTATTTTGGAATATGAACAGTTTTACTTGCATGTCCGGTGAGCTCAATCGCTACAGAATGAGCCTCTAAATTTCGGGGCCATGTGTTCGAGCCCCACGTTGGGCGCCATTGTTTCTGAAAACTTTGCAGCTTTCATGGGTGAGCCCCAGGACCCCATTGCTCTGGCAGTGTCACCGCTCAAATTGAGTCTCTCTCTCCATCCCACTTTGTGAAAAATAGACTTGTTTGTGCTTGAGTGAAAATTGCCTTCTGCTTCACTGGAAATTGTGAGTGTTTAGTGCTGGGGATTTGGTGCTTTCACTGGCACAGCCTATGTTCAATTCCCAGTCAAAGAAAACCTTTTCCTTACCACTGTGTGAATTGCTACAATGAACAGGAATTCCTTATTGAATGAAACTAGGTCTGGCAGCGTCTGTGGAGTGAGAAACAGAGTTAATCTTCCAGCTGGATGATCTTTCAACAGAGCTGGAAAAGTCAGAGATGTAACAGGTGGGAAACAAGTCCAGGGGCAGAGGGAGGGGAGTGAAAGGACAAAAGGGAAGGACAGTGATAGGTACAAGGCATGAGAGAGAAACTGACTAAAGGGATGATGGTGCAAAATGTGGGTGGGAATGGGACAGATTTATCTTCCTGCTGTTCAAACTAGCAAAAATATCACTCTTGATCAACCAATCACAACTGCTCTTTCAAAGCAGCACGCAGGGCCGAATGGCCTCTTTCTGTGCTTAAAATTTCCCTAATTGTTTCATTTCCATCCCCACTGCTGCTGCCTTCACAGTCATTCGATCATCTTACAACCCATTCCAGCAAAATCCACTTGCTTTCCTTGTGTTCAGCTCCTCTGACGTCATGGGACTGAGTAAATTCAGTGAGAATTATTTTTTGTCATTTGGCACGAGATTTGGAACCAGACCTGGGAGATATTTGTGTCGGTGTAAACAGTGAAATCTCCCCTATTGCCGCTATATTTTGCCGTGAACCACCATCTCTATAGTCAGTGATTTGCAGCCTTTCACAGCCCTTCTCTCATTCCTTGTCTTCACCTATGTATTTGTTCATGACCTGTTGCACGGGTGACATTTCCAGCTCTGATGCAAAACTCCAGCTCTCACTCCACTGATTCAGGCGGAGCTGATATGCGTTTTCAGTTTTCAATCAAGTAGTAATGCATATTTATATTAATCATTATCATGACATTTATAAGCGCCGAACCCTAACCACAAGACTCCCAGGTTTGCAACTTCACAGCCCAGCTTATCCACGCTATCTGTGCCTTTTATTTTCATTTCACATCTCTTTCACCAGGGACAGTTTTCTCCCACAAAATGACACGTTCATACAAGACACAACCGACTTCTTCAGCCGATGACAGCAGTGATTGCTGTTAGCTGGAGCAGCATTCATTGTCGCACAGTTCCGGGTTGTCATTGGGTCCTTAAATGACAGAAAATGCCAACTCTCCTGTTACCCAGCGAGTTCTAACAGATAAAGCGAAGAGCAAGTGCAATCCAGTTGTGAGACACAGCATTCAGCTAATATTCAACAACAAGGAGAGAGGCAGCTTTTCCTCTTATTTAAATAAGCAAGTTTCGATATTGTTTCTGCCCAGTTTTGAACCAGGGACCTTTCGCATATAAGGTGAACGTGATAACCACTACACTACAGAAACTCCATCCATAATTAGCCCAGTATACCTGACTACACTGCAGTTCCGCAGCAGCACTTTGGGTCTTTGTTTTGAAGAAATGGAATTCGGCTGTTCTCATTAGGAATGCTGGAGACAGACTGATCAACAATGTCATCATCAAATGGTACAGCAGGTTGGTAGGTCATTGGATCATCGCATCTATGCCAGAGGAGGAACCAATTCAGAGGAACCAATGCGTTTCAATATACTTCTCTCTCTTCATAAGCCTAATTTTTCTCTATTTCAAGTAACTGTCCATTTCACTTTTGAAGGACGAGTTTCTGCAGAATCCATGCACAGTTTCCCTTAACTAACAAAGTTTTCCCGACCCAGTAACATGAAGATTTGGACTTGGGTTCCTTCCAGTCTCTGGAGGAGCGGATCCGAATCCCAGTGCTGCCACAGTTTAAGTCACATTCCCACTTTAGGAATTCCCTTCCGGAGAACAAGAGGGGATTCTAGTTTAATATAGGGCGGGTTGTTGTCCTTTATTTTGTTTGGAAAAACGCGGAGAGGCAACACAAATATAAATTTTGTGGGGGAAAGGCGGGTGTGTGGAATTGGTTGAGTTGCTCTTCCAGAGAACCAGCACAGACACGATGGGCCAAGTGACTTATTTTGCAGCCATCTCTGATTTGACAAGAACACATTTAAGCTCTGGAGCAGCTGTTGGTCATAACTCAATGTTTAAGGTGACGGATTTGAAATCCATTGGGGTCTCCCCCTGTAAGTTTGAATCCTGCTGCCTACAGTTCTCATTATTCATCATTTTAATCAGGTGCCATCAACCTCATCCCTGCGGCTCCTGTGAAACTGACAAGGCGACACGCGGCAGAAATTCATCACTGAAAGTAACTGACACACATCAAATTCTGCCACTTTCATGCCGCATCTTTTAACTTCCTGTTCTCCCTCTCAGACATTTCCAGGTCTATCAAATGTCATCCACCTGGAACTTCAGCCTCTGCCCCGTTTTACTGCATATGGTCGATTTTCCGTGTGCTTAAGTTAGCAGGTGGCTCCATAGCTCACCCGTTATAGTGCTGCTTTTGTAAGCCAGGGACAACGAGTTCAACGAGCCCACGAATAACCTTCAGTTGAGAATACCAAGTTATGCGGAAAACCGAGAGACTACAGAACAACATAAATGAAGCAAAATACTGTGGCGAAGCATTTTGCTTTTAAGTTAAAATACTGCGGATGCTGGAAATCTGTATTAAAAACAGGAAATGCTGTAAAAGCTCAGCATCTGACAGCATCTGTGGAGAGAGAAACAGAGTTAATGTCTCGAGTCCGTGTGACTCTTCTTCAGAGCTAAAGAGAAGAAGAAATGTGATGGAATTTATACTGTTTATGAGGGGTTGGGTGGAGCAGGTGGGAAGGTCAGCGATAGGTGGGGGCTCAGGAAGGGTTGACAAAGGAGTCAGGGACACAAGACAAAGGGAGTGTTAATGGTAGAGGTAAGGGCTAAAAAAGGTGCTGATTGTGGCATAAAGGCAAGAAAGCAGAATGTGTGAATAGCAGAAAAAGGATCAGCGCTCTGTGAAAGAACAACATAGAAAAACTGACAGATGGCCCTTTAGAGGCCTTCCTCCTCACTTTCCAAGGGCCAACAAAGCAGAATATGTTTCAAAAGGTGAGAAAGTTGTGCTGATGTTCAAAGAGACTTCGCTGTGCATGTACAAAGAGCACAGAAATTTGCATCAGTGTCTGTAGCACAATTGGTCAGCGCGTTCAGCTGTTAACTGTAAAGTTTGGTGGTTCAGAGATGAAGACGTTAATGTTTTTCCCCCATCAACATTCAGTGTCACTCAGATCCTACTTGTCAATGGCGGCAAGAACATTTTCCACAAATGTTGCAAGTTCTACTGTGAGTTTCGATTCAGGGAATTCTCGGTGTGTAAAGCAAATGTCATAACCACTAGACTACAAAAACAACATGCAGCTCCTTGCAGAACCACCTAGAATGTCCTTTGCACTTCAGAACCTTGTTTTGTGAAAGTACAATTCGGCTGGAAATCTTAGCCATGCGGCAGAGAAATTGATCTAACATTAGAATCATCAGATGACACAGCACATCAGCAGCTCATTCAACACTTCACACATGTGCGAACAACCTTACAGCAAATCTGTCCCCATCCTTCCCTCTTTCTTCCGAGTCATGCATTTTTCAGAATATTATTCAAAACCTGGAGAAGTATAAATGTCACGTGGTTTTGAGATGATTTATCCAGTTACTATTTAAGAACAAACGGGAATGACGCAACCTTTCCTCACACTTAATTCTGTTAATGCTTCTACCCCTTTTCATGCGGGGAAGCTTTCTGTGTGTGAGAGACCATGATCCTCATTACCCTACACAAACCCTGCAATGTGAAGAGCCCAACTGAACACACAGGAGACAGACAGTGAGGGTTTTTCAGGATGGAAAGACATAAATAGTGGAGTGTCACAAGGATCAGTCCTGGGGCCTCAATTATTTATTATCTAAATTAATGACTTGGAGGAGGGGGCAGAGTGTAATGTATCCAAATTTGCTGACGATACAAAAATAGGTGGGAGAGCAGGTTGTGATGAGGACATAAGGAATCTGCAAGGGGATATAGATAGATTGAGTGTGTGGGCAAAAACTTGGCGGATGGAGCTTAATGTAGGAAAGTGTGAGATCAGGCACTTTGGTAGGAAGAATCAAAAGGCAGGCTATTATTTAAATGGAGAGAGACCCCAAAAAATTCAGCACAGAGGGATCTGAGTGTTCCTGTGCATGCAGGTGCAGCAAGTAATTGAGAAGGCAAATGAAATTTTGGCCTGTGTTGCTTGCGGTTGGAGTTTAAACAGAGGGAAGTCTTGTTACAATTGTACAGCGTGTTGATGAGGCCGCATCTGGAGTACTGTGCATAGTTTTGGTCCCCATATTTAAGAAAAGATATACTGGCACTAGAGGCAGTTCAAAAGAGATTCACTAGGCTGATTCCTGGAGTGAAGGGATTGACTTATCAAGAACGGCTAAACAGGTGAGACCTTTATTCATTAGAGTTTAGAAGAATGAGTGGTGATCTTATTGAAACGCACAAGATTCTGGTGTGGGCTTGACAGGGTAGATATTGAGAAGATGTTCCCGCTAGTGGGAGAAGCTCGAACTAGGGGGGGTTACAGACTAAGGGGACACTCATTCAAAACTGAGATGCGAAGGAATTTATTCTCCCAGAGGGTAGTAAATGTCTGGAATTCTCTACCCCAGAGAGTTGTGCAGGCTAGATCACTGACAGTATTTAAAGAAGAGAACACATGTTCTTGTGTTCTTATGAAACGTGTCTCTGGTGAAAGGTGTCGGAAATGAAAATAAAAGGCACGGGTAAATGGTACACAGTAAATGGTAGAGCACTGAGGAGTGCAGAGGAACAAAGGGATTTGGGAGTTCAGATACATAATTCCCTGAAAGTGGCGTCACAGGTAGACAAGGTTGTAAAGAAAGCTTTTGGCATACTGGCCTTCATAAATCAAAGTATTGAGTATAGGAGTTGGGATGTTATGGTGAGGTTGTATAAGACATTGGTGAGGCCAACTTTGGAGTATTGTGTGCAGTTCTGGTCGCCTAACAACAGGAAGGATATCAGTAAGATTGAGAGAGTGCAGAGAAGATTTATTAGGATGTTGCTGGGTCTTAAGGAGTTGAGTTACAGGGAAAGATTAAACAGGTTAGGACTTTATTCCTTGGAGCGTAGAAGAATGAGGGGAGATTTGATAGAAGTTTACAAAATTGTGAGGGGTATAGACAGAGTAAATGCGAGTAGGCTCTTTCCACTTAGATTAGGAGAAATAAACACGAGAGGACATGGCTTTAGGGTGAAAGGGGAAAAGTTTAGGGGGAACATTAGGGGGAACTTCTTCACTCAGAGAGTGGTGAGAGTGTGGAACGAGCTACCATCTGACCTGGTAAATGCGGGCTCCCTCTTAAGTTTTAAGAATAAATTAGATAGATACATGGGTGGGAGAGATCTGGAGGGTTATGGACTAGGTGCAGGTCAATGGGACTAGCAGAATAATATTTCGGCACAGACTAGAAGGGCCGAATGGCCTGTTTTCTGTGCTGTAGTGTTCTAGATGTAGAATCTATGGTTCTATGGATAACAGAGATAAACCAGGCTGTAAATCTTGTGCGCAGCCTCCTTGGTGGTTTCGTGGTTAGGCTTTGGCGCTTTCATCACCGCGGCCTGGATTCAATTCCCGGTCCGTGAATGATGATTTACTGACCTCGTGCAAACTGTTAAAATTTGCTTGAGATGTTTCATGATTAAAATGATCAGCTCTGCCCGAATCAGTAGAGTGAGAGCTGGAGTGTTGCATCAGAGCTGGAAATGTCATCCGTGCAACAGATCAAGAGCAATTACAGAGGTGAAGATAGGGAATGAGAGAATGGTTGCGATAGGCTGCAATGCACTGACTGTAGAAATAGTGATGCAAGGCAAAATATAGGGGAGATTTTGCTATTTACACCGGCGCAAATATCTCCCAGACCTGGTTCCAAATCTCGTGTTAAATGAGCAGAAAACTTCTCGCTGAATCTTCCACTTCTTAGCTGCATTTCCTTCCAAACATTGCAAACACCTCCTGCACCTTCCATCCTGATATTTTTCTCTGTGACATTTTGATATGAAGCTGCACAACTGATGTGAATGAAGTTTGTGATGGTAAAAATATGTTCAAATCCTTGGGGAACTGAACCGCATTGACACACACAGAGGAACACACCCAGACATATACACCGAGAATGATAGAGGCCGAAGGAGAGAGACACACCCAGAAAGCAACTATCACATCAACCTGACTCCTTTTTTGTTCCATTTCCTGCTGGAAATTTCGTGAATGTTTTCGTTAATGAACGGAAATCGGGAAACATCCGAGTGTTTGGATGGATTCCATTCAGTTTAACCGCTTATTAACTCTGTAAACATATAGTTAAAACCAGGAATAATGAAAAGTGGGAACCCCAATGGATTTGGACTCCATCGCCTCAACCAATCGTTCACGACTACTGGCCCTATGGATAGGTTACTGTTGTTGGGATACAAGCATCGATCGCTGAAGCATAGAAGGAGGGCCGTGCAGGCTGTCTGGAAGAGCAACTCAACTACTTCCACGATTGTGCATTCTCACAAAAGCAATAAACATTTATACTGCTTCTCCGCTTCTTCCAGTTAAATTGAAACCCAATACATGCCTGCATTCACTTTGAGCTGGCACTTTTTCGTCAGAAGAGAGAATTAAAATTGACCCACAGGTGAACCACCTTTAACTTTAGCAGCTGATCCACAGAGGCTTGAACCTGAATCCAGCACCTGAGGCCGTTCGGCCAAGCTACCACGTTCAACCTGCTGTTTCCCCTCGCCTTGATGGCATTTTCACTGAGATAGAACATTAAAAATATCAAAAAGTGAACAGGAATTGGCCATAATCCCCCTCGAGCCTCCTCCACCAATTCATAAGATCATGTCAGATCTGTAGCTTTAACACCAATTTCCCACCCAATCCCAATAGCCCTTCATTCCCTTAAAGTCCAAAAATCTAGATCTCAGCCTTCAATATGCTCATCGACTGAGGATCCACAGGCCTCTGGGCTGCAGAATTCCAAAGATTCACAAGCCTTTGAGTGAAGAAATGTCTCCTCACCTCAGTCCTAAATGGCGGACACATTATGCAGAGAATGTGAGCCCAGTTCTAGACGCTCCAGCCAGGGGAAAACAACTTCGCAGCATGTTCACTGTCAAGCTATCTCAGAATGTCAGACTTTTCAATGAGATCACCTCTCATTATTCTAAACCCCAGAGAGAACAGTGACATCCCACTTAAACAAAAACAGAAAATGCTGGAAAAAAACTCAACAGGTGTAACGGCATCTGTGGAGAGAGAAACTGAGTCAACATTTCGAGTCCGTATGACTCTTCTTCAGAGCTAAAGAGAGGTAAAAATGTGATGAAATTTATACTTTTTAAAGGTGGGTGGGGACGAGGGGGCAAGGGTGGTGGAGCAGGTGAAGCTGGATAGAAGGCCAGCGATAGGTGGGGGCAAAGGAGAGACTGATAAAGATGTCATGAACAAAAGGACAAAGGCGGTGTTGATGGTAGTGGTAAGTGGCCCCATTTGAACTGTCCTCCTAGGACAATCGCCTCATTTCAGGAATCAACCCAGTGAACTTTGAGTGCACACAGGCAGCGAGAGAATAGAGGGAGCAATGAGCTAAAGAAGGAAAAGAATACGAAGAAAAAGGCCATTGATCGATTGATCAGAAATTATATTGGTGCCAGTGTAAACAGTGGGCAGTAAAACCTGTCCCATTACCATCCAGATATTGCCCTTGCACCAGGCTCTCTATAGCCAGTTGTTCGCAACCTCTCACAGCCTTTCTCTTTTCCTCTTTCACTCCCTCTGTATTTGATCTCGGACTGTTGCATGGGCAACATTTTCAGCTGATGTGAAACTTCAACTCCCAGTCCACTGATTCTGGTCGAGCTGTTATACGTTTCCTTTACTCAGCCATAACAGTTTGGATTCCCTGAACGGGAGTTGACGCTGGGCTGTGGTGATGAAAGTGTTTAAGCCATCACCATCAGACCACCAGGTAAACGATTGACAAACCTGACAACTTGGCTTAGCCAGCCTTTTGCCATGATTTTTTTTTTCATTCCAGAGAGATGTATTTTCTCTTTTTTACCATTTTCACCAGAGACATTTTTCTCCTACAAAATGATTTTTTTTAAGTCAGAAGACAAAGGATTGCTTGAGCCAATGACAACAACGTTTGGTAACTATAGCAACCGGATTCCATTACCTCACAACAAAGACCCAAAGTGCTGCTGCATGACGTCACAGTTGAACATTCCAGCCAGCTCCATTGAGCTTTTCCCAGCACAGGGTTTGTGTAGGAGAATGGGGTGTGTGGTCACCTCACATGCCTGGAGTCCCAACTTCAAAACCTTGTGAGCACATTATCAAAATTTTCTCATCTTATGTGTGAAGAAAAATTGCATTATTCTTGTTTGGTGTTCAATATTAACCAAATTTATTTCCTTTCAGCAATGTGACATTTGCACTTCCCCAGGCCTTGAATGATATATTGCAAAATGAGCCGCTTTGGAGAAAGAGATGAAAACTGGGATGAATTGCTGCAAGATAGTTCACACATCTGTGAAGTGTTGAATGACCTGCTAATGTGCTGTTATTTTTGTGATTCTAATGTCTGATCAATTTCTCTGCCGCATGGCTGTTTTTCAGCCGAATTGTACTTCCATAAAACACGATCCTGAAGTGCAATATGACTTCATGGTTTGATAATCTCAGTCAGTCTCTGTCGTTTTGCATATTTTTTCTGTAGTGTAATTTTTAATCACGTACATGCGAAAGGACCCAGTCTGGAACCTGGAAGAAACATTATCTAAACTTACTCAACTAAATGTGAGGAAAGTTCCAGAATTCATGCTTGTTGGCGACTATTAACTATGCATAGTATGTGACAGCCATATGACATTTTATCTGTCCTCTGTCTCAAAATGCATTCAGCAAAATTGGAAAGGTTGAATTTGACTGGGCACAAGCTTATTCAGTCAACACAGGAATTAATGGGGTTACAAATTGAAATTAACAATCACTTCACATCTCAAAGATGTCGATTAGTGTGGTTCTGAAGACAGACGCAAGCATTACTGTGATTGAACACGAGGAAATGGCAAGGATGGTGTATAATCCCTGTGCATCAGTCTTTATGATAGATCTTTATTCCTTCATGCGCATCACTGGCCAGCATTTGTTGTCCATGTGCAATTGCCCTGCTGAGTGACTTGCTAGACAATTTCCGACGGAAGTTTAGATTCAACCACATTGCAGTGCGTCTGGAGTCACATGTGGGCCAGGGAAGGACGACAGCAGATTTACTTCCAGAAAGGACTGGCGAACCAGATGGGTTTTTACAACAATCAATGGTTGTTGCCTGGTCACCATTGCTGAGAAAATAATGGAGACATGCTTGATCAGGATAGATATCTATTGTAAATTTGACATGAAATTAATTGCATAAATAAAGTTTATTTCGAAAAATGTATAATGAATCCAAATCTAATTCTTTATGTCATTGGGTCATGGAATTTTTATTAATTAAAGCAAACTTCATGGATTCTGCAGAAATCCCTTCTTCAAAAGAGAATTGGACAGTTGCTTGAGAGGTGGAACATTCTAATTCATGCAAAGAAAGAAGGAAATTGGGACTAATTGGAAAAATATTTGTAAAATGCTGGCATAGGCACAATGGGTAATAGGTCCCCTTACAATGTTGTGCCATTTGATGATGACATTGTTAGATCGGTCTGTCACCAGTATTCCTAATGAGAACAGCCGAATTCCATTTCTTCAAAACAAAGACCCAAAGTGCTGCTGCATAACGGGACAGTTTAACATTATAGCTGGGTGCCTTTGCAGTGTAGAGGAGGCAAGTAACATCCTAGAAATAGTTGTAAGTCAGGAAATGGAAGTTAGGGATGAGCTCAAGAAAATTACCTTCACCAGGGAAACGGTACTGAGCAAATTGTTGGAGCTGCAGGCTGAAAAATCCCAGGTCTTAATGTACCTCATCCTCGCATCTTAAAAAAAAAAGTGGCTAGTGAGACGGTTGATGCATTGGTTTTAATTTCCCAAAATTTCCTAGATTCGTGCAAGGTTCCATGAGTTTGGAAAGTAGCGAATGTAACTTTTTGTTCAAAAACAGAGGGAGACAGAAAGCAGGAAACTACAGGCCAGTTAGCTCTTTATCTATCAGTGGGAAAATGTTCGACACTAATATTCATGATGTTATGGAAGGACGCTTAGAAAAATTCAAGGTAACCAGGCAGAGTCAACATGGTTCTGTGAAAGGGAAATCATGTTTAACCAAATTTTTTGAGTTCTTTGAAATAACATGCGCTGTCGATAATTGGGAACCAGTGGATGTACTGTACTTAGGTTTCCAGAAGGCATCTGATAGTGTCCACATCAAAGATTATTGCGGAAAATAAAAGTTCATCACGTAGGGGGCAACATGTTGGCATGGCTGGAAGATTGGCTAGCTAACCGGGAACACAGAACAGACATAAATGTGTCATTTTCTGGTTGGCAGGGTGCGATGAGTGGTGTGCCACAGGGATCAGTGCTGGGGCCTCAACTCTTTGCAACTTATATAAATGAATTGGATGAAGGGACCAAGGTATGGTTGCTAAATATGCTGATGATTCAAAGATAGGTAGGAAAGTAAGATGTGAAGAGGACATAAGGTGGGAAAATGTGAAATTGAGCATTTTGGCAGGAAGAATAAAAAGGAAGCACATTAACTAAACTGTGAGAGATTGCAGAATTCTGAGATGTAGAGGATCTTGGAGTCTTAGTGCATGAATTGCAAAAGGTTAGTTTGCAGGTACAGAAAGTAGTTAGAAAAGCTAATAGAATGTTATTGTTGATTGTAAAGGGAGTACTTGAGTTATACCTGGCATTTGTGAGGTCACATTGAGGGTATTGTGTATAGTATTGGTCTCCTGATTTAGATCATAAGATCATAAGATGTAGGAGCAGAAGTAGGCCATTCGGCCCATCGAGTCTGCTCCGCCATTCAATGAGATCATGGCTGATCTGATAATCCTCAAATTGATTTTCTTGCCTATTCCCCATAACCCTTGATTCCCTTACTGATTAAAAATCTGTCCACCTCAGCCTTGAATATGTGTAATGGCTCAGCCTCTACAGCCGTCTCCAGGGAAGAATTCTACAGTTTCACTACCCTCTGAGAGAAGAAATTCTTCCTCATCTCTGTTTTAAATGGGCTCCCCCTTACTCTGGGTTTATGCCCTCAGGTCCTGGTCTCTCCCAGAAGGGGAAACAACCTCTCAGCATCTCAAGCCCCCTAAGAATATTTTATGTTTCAATAGGTCGCCCCTCATTCTTCTAAACTCCAATGAGTACAGGCCCGACCAACTAAAACTCTCCTCATAAGAAAATCCCTCCATACCCAGGATCGACCT
Source organism: Cetorhinus maximus (assembly GCF_964194155.1). Taxonomy (NCBI): domain Eukaryota; kingdom Metazoa; phylum Chordata; class Chondrichthyes; order Lamniformes; family Cetorhinidae; genus Cetorhinus; species Cetorhinus maximus. The sequence continues at coordinate 36,209,677 of NC_135901.1, read as the reverse complement.
AATAAACCTTCTCTGCACTGCCTCCAATGCCAATATATCTTTCCTTAGATAAGGGGACCAAAATTGTTCACAGTATTCTAGGTGTCGTCCAACTAGTGCCTTGTATATTTTTAGCAAGGCTTTCCTATTTTTGTATTCTATTCCCTTTGCAATAAAGGCCATCATTCCATTTGCCTTCCTGATTAACCGTTGAATTTGTATGTTAGCTTTTTGGGATTAATGCACAAGGACTCCCAAATCCTTCTGTGCTGCTGCCTTCTGCAGTCTTTCTCCATTTAAATAATATTCAGTTCCTCTATTCATCCTGCAAAAGTGCATAACCTCACATTTTCCAGCATTTTATTCCATCTGCCAAATTTTTGCCCACTCACTTAACCTGTTTATATCCCTCTGTAGACTCCTTGTGCCACCCTCACCACTTGCCTTCCCACCTATTTTTGTGTCATCCGCAAACTTGGCAATAGTACACTCACTTCCCTCATCTAAGTCATTAACATGTATTGTAAATAATTGAGGCCCCAGCACTGATCCCTGTGGCACTCCACTAGTTACAGGTTGACATCCTGAAAATGCACCCCCTTATCTCAACTCTCTGTCTTCTATTAGTTAGCCAATCCTCCATCCATGCTAACATACTACCCCCAACATAATGGGCTCTTATCTTATTAAATAGCCTTATGTGTGGTACCACAATGAGCGCCTTTTGGAAATCCAAATATATTACATCTACTGGTTCCCCTTTATCTATCCTGCTTGTTACCTCCTCGAAGAATTCTATTAAATGTGTTAGGCATGATTTCCACTTCATGAAGCCATGCTGACTCTACTTGATTAGTTTATGCATTTCTAAATGCTCTGCTATTGCATCCTTTATAACAGATTTCAACATTTTCCCAATGACAGATGTTAAGCTAACTGGCCCATGGTTACCTGTTTTTTGTCACCCTCCCTTTTTGAATAAGAGTGTTACATTGGCCATTCTCCAATCCTCTGGGATTTTTGAAGAATCTAAGGATCCTTGGAAGATTACTACCAGTGCATCCACTATACCTGTAGGTACTTCCTTTAATATCCTAGGATGCAACACATCAGGTCCAGTGGACTTATCAGCCTTCAGTCTCATTAGTTTCCCTGTACTTTTCCTCTAGCGATAGTCATTGTATTTATTCCCTCCCGCACCACCACCCCCTCCCACTTTGCACCTTGATTATCTCGTATTTATTGGAATGCTATTAGTATCTTCTACCATGAAGACTGAAGGAAGAGTTTTATCAACTCCTCTGCTATTTCCTGTTCTGCATTATTATTTCCATAGCTTCATTCTCTAAGGGGCCTATGGTCACTTTGACTTCTCTCTTCCTTTTTATATATTTAAAGAAGCTCTTACCGTCCGTTTTTATATGACTTGCTATTTCACCCTCAAAATTTATTTGCTCCCTCTTCATTTTCTTTTGGTTATCTTTTGTTGGTTTTTAAAACTTTCACAATCCTCTGTCTTGCACTAATCTTTGCCACATTGTATGTTTGTTCTTTCACTTTGATACTGTCCTTAACTTCCTTAGTTAACAATGGTTGGCTTATCCACTTCCAGGAATCCTTCTTTCTCACCGGGATATATCATTGGTGAGCATCATGAACTGTTTTCTCAAACATCTGCCATTGTTCATCAAACATCTTTTTTGCTAAACTGCTTTCCCAGTTCACTCCAGCCAACTCTGCCCTCATTCCATTGTAATTACCCTTATTTAAGTTTAGTACAGTTGTTTCCAACCCAAGGTTTCCGACCCAATTTAAGGAAGGATGTAAATGCATTGGAGTAGTTTGGAGAAGGTTTCCTAGACTAATACATGGAATGGGAATGATGTCTTATGAGGAAAGTTTGGACAGGCCAGGCTTGCATCCGTTGGAGTTTAGTAGAGTAAGAGGCAACTTGATTGAAATATCTAGGATTCTGAGGGATCTTGTGAGGGTGGTTGTGGAGAGGATGTTTCCTCTTGTGGGGGAAATCTAGAACTAGGGGTTCTAGAATAAGAGGTTGCCCATTTAAGACAGAGATGAGGCGAATTTTTTTCTCTCTGAGGGTTGTGAGTCTTTGGAACTCTCTTCCTCAAAAGGCGGTGGAAGCAGGGCCTTTGAATATTTATAACGCAGAGATAGATGGATTCTTGATAAGCAATCAGGTGAAAGGTTACTGGGGGTAGGTGAGAATGTAGAACGGAGGTTACAATCCGATCAGCCATGATCTTATTGAATAATGGAGAAGGATCAAGGGGCCAAGTAGCCTATTGATTCAAATTTGTTTGTTCATATGTAAATTGACTTAGAGATATTAAAAAGACTTGACACAGTGTGTGTTTAACAGAAAGTTAATTTATTTCACTTTTATCCACGATATCGACCCCTATAAATGGGATGGAGTGTATTAACATCAGCTGAGACAGTCCTGGATATGATTAACACAAAGTCCAATCAGTGTAGTTACTTGTGAACTCACTGTTGTGTTTACAGGTGGAACAGTGAATCCCTTCCCACACTTGGAGCAAGTGGACAGCCTTTCCTCAGTGTGAATTCGCTGGTGTACAGTGAGATGAGATGATCGCTTGAACCCTGTCCTAAACGAGAGCAGCTGAATGGTCTTTCATCAGTGTGAACATGTTGATGGGACATCAGTTCCTGGGAACTTTTATGGAACTTCCCGCACTCTGGGCACATAAAAGGTTTCTTGTCAGTGTGAACTCTTTGGTATGTCTTCAGGCTGGATAACCGATGAAAGCCCTTCCCACACTTGGAGCAGGTGAATGGACCCTCCCTAGTGTGAACCCGCTGGTGTGTCAGCAGGTGGGATGAGTGAGTGAATCCCTTCCCACACTCAGCACACTTGAATGGCCACTTCCCAGTGTGATTTCGCTGGTGTACATTGAGTTGAGACAATCGCCTGAATGCACTCCCACAGTGAGAGCACCTGAATGGTCTCTCGTCAGTGTGAACATGTTGATGGCGCATCAGTTCAATGGAACTCTTAAAGCACTTACTGCACTCTGGGCATTTAAAAGGTCTCTTGTCAGTGTGAACTCGCTGGTGTCTCAGCAGGGTCGATGAATCAGTGAATCCCTTACCACACTTGGAGCAGGTGAATGGCCTCTCCCCAGTGTGAGTGCGCTGATGTTTAGTGAGGTCAGATGAATGCTTGAACCCAGTCCCACACTGAGAGCACCTGAACGGTCTCTCGTCAGTGTGAACACGTTGATGGGACATCAGTTCCCCGGAGCTTTTATAGCATTTCCCACACTCTGAGCATTTAAAAGGTTTCTCATCAGTGTGAACACGTTGATGACGCATCAGTTCCCCGGAACTTTTATAGCACTTCCCACAGTCTGAGCATTTAAAAGGTCTCTTGTCAGTGTGAACTCGTTGATGGGACATCAGTTCCCAGGAACTTTTATAGCACTTGCAGCAATCTGGGCATTTAAAAGGTCTCACGTCAGTGTGAACACGTTGATGGCGCATCAAGTCCCCTGAACTTTTATAGAACTTCCCACATTCTGCGCACTTAAAACGTCTCTCATCAGTGTGAACTCGCTGGTGTCTCAGCAGGCTGGATGACGTAGTGAATCCCTTCTCACACTTGGAGCAGGTGAACGGTCTCTCTCCAGTGTGAGTCCGTCGATGAGTTTCCAGTTCAAATGGGTAATTGAATCCCTTCTCACAGTCTGCACATTTCCATGGTTTCTCTCCATTGTGGCATTTATGTTTTGACAGGCCAGATGATCGGCTGAAGCCTCGTCCACACACAGAACACGTGTACGGTTTCTCCCCACTGTGAAGAGTGCTTTTTCCTTCCATGTTCAAAATCCAATGATGCTCAGGTTACGATATGCTGGCCGATTCCGTCAGATTATAATGTGATGTTTGGTTTCAGTTTCCCTCCCCTTCTAATACCCTGTGAAATTGATTTAAAACAGAAAAAAGGGAGTGAGAAAGAGCCCACAAAAACACAAAGGCAGGTTGTGAAATTGAGCTGAATGAATCTGGGAATTTGTGGGGCCGGCACGAGGAAAAAGTGAACATGAAAACTGCTGGATTGTCATAAAAACCCAATTAGTTCACTAATGTCCTTCAGGGAAGAGAACCTGTCACCCACCTGGTCTGGGCCTACACAACACACTGCCTCTGTGACAGTAGTGAGAGAAAGAGACGTTGGAGAGACAGTGGGTAAAGGAGAGAGATTTCATATTTTGACAACGCAACTAAAACTTTCAAAGAGCCACACCCCCCTCCAAGACCTCCACACTCATCAAATTCCTGATTTTAATCGCTTCACCCTTGGTGACTGTTCTTTCATGTGCCTAGGCCACAAGCTCTGGAATTGTCTCCTTAAACATCACCACCCCACTTTCCCTGTTTAAGACACTTCTAAAAACCTACTTTTTTGACCAAGCTTTTGGTCACCTGCCCTAATACCTCCTTGTGTGGCTCACTGTCAAATGTTACCTTGCATCATTTCAGTGAAATTAGAATATTTTTATTATATCAAAAGCACAAAATAAATCAAAATTATTGTCACTGACTTGGACATATGTCGCTGTTCTGCCTCATCAATAAGACATTGTAACTCAAAGCGTGAAGCAGTTTGATGGACAAGTTGTTCCCATTGTCATTGAAAAGATTCCAAAAACATTGCCCCTAATAAAGATGGCGGCCGTTAACCCGGGTCTGTAACTGGAAGAAAGCTGCGGACCCACGCGGAGCAAACCGGGAGACAGTCCGCCAGGTCCCAGAAATTCTTTTTCGGGATTTGCTGCGAACACATAATATTTACGAAGCCTCTCCGCCCACCTGCCCGATCCATTGATCCCTCCTCTCCGCCGTTAGCTGCCATACCGATTACAGGACCAAGAAATAAGCATCACTCCGTCGCCATTACTCACACTGCGCATGCTTCACTCCAGCCCCGCCCCTCGTTCATTCCGATTGGTCGGAGAACCAGCCGCTCCTGCTCGTTCCTCTAGTTCCGCCCCCTCTTCCTATTGGTCCGGAACTGCCGTCAAGCAGCCGGGCATTGTGAGCTGTGAGAGGTCAGTGTTGGGGGGCGGGGTTTACAAATCCCGAATGCGGCCCCAGAGCCGAATCTGAACCAATGAACATTCTCCACTCTCACCATCCGCCGCTTCCGGCTTCTCTCCGGCACCAACCTCAAGCAAAGAGTGCAGGAGAATCCGAGCACCTGGACAATCCGCGACAGATAGAGCGGTTTCTGAGCCGCACGGAACTGTGGATAATCCAGCCGCCATTAGAAGCCGTCTCCGTTAATCGTTGCTTGAATCTGGGGAAGGGAGGGTGAGATTCTGTTGGCATAGGGATTGAAAAATGAGGAATATCAAGTTCCAGCTCCTACCATTTGCACAATGTCATAATATAGTTGTAGGATAATATTGAGCAGGGATTTAATTGAATTTGATGCCGTTCAGAGGAGCAATTGACTCAATTGATTCCTAGGATGGTACTGTTCTCTTACGAAGAAAGTTTGAGCCTCTGGCCATGGAGTTTAGAAGAATGAAAGGTGATTGAAAGCTATTGAAACCTGTAAGAGTTTGAGGGCGTTTGTCAAGGTCGATGTTGTGAGGATGTTACCCCTCTTGAGGGAATCCACAACGAGGGAGCACAGTTAAGGGGCCATGCATTTAATGTGGAGATGAGGAGGAATTTGTTTTCTCAGAAGGTTGTTAGTCTTTGGAATTCTCTTCCCAGGGAGCAGTGGAGGGTAGGTGATTGAATGTATTCAGGATTGGGTTAAGTAGATTTTTGATCAATGAGGCAGTTACGGATTTTGGGGATAGGCAGGAAAGTGGAGTTAAGGAGACAATCAGAACAGCCAAGATCTTATGGAATGGCGAAGCAAGTTCGCTGGTCCAAATAGCCTACTCCTGTTCCTACTTCTTATGATCTAGTGATAGATAATACATCACTATCGATAAACCTGTAGCAGAACAACACTTCTGTTGTGCTAAATTTTGAATTTTATTTGGGATCATCAGATTTTTTTTTACCACAATGAGCTTTGGTTATGGACTGTAACATCTTCACTCTTCTTTGGTGATCTTATGCAGAAGGGCTGGTGTAGATAGAAACACTTGCTCTGCAAGATACTGTCACAGTTAGCAAAATAATGGAACAGTTACCTGTCAAAGTTCAGTGACACCTGATCATTTACTGAGTGAGTGAGCCTGTGAAAATGTAACTCAAATAATCACAGCTATTGCAGGTGATTCTCTGGCTATAGTGAGATAGCTAAGAAAGGAAGCAGGAGTGTGTAGTCCAACCCAGCTGGACACCAGTGGAGAGGTATTGGAGGGGGATGGTTTGGTCAATGGCATCAAAGACTGTGGACAGACTGAAAAGGACAATGAGGGAGCGTTTACCTTTGTCACATTCATATCGGATGTAATTTGTGACTTTGAGAAGAGCTGTTTCGATACTGTGGCAGGGGCAGTATTCTTATTGGAGGGATCAAAACATGGAGTTCTAGGAAAGATGGGCATGGATTTGGGATGTGACAAGAAATTTGGAGAGGAAATGGAGATTAGAGATGGGGTTGTGGTTTGCAAGGACATTGGAGTCAAGGATTGGTTTTATTGAAGAGATGATTGCAGATTTGAAGGTTAGAGGGGCAATATCTGAAGAGAGAGAGAACTGTTAACAATTTATTGAAAATGGGGACGTTGGGCAGTCAGCAGCTCGGGGAATAGTGTCGATGGAGATGGAGGTGGGTCTCATCGACATGATGAGCTCTGAGAGGGTATGAGGGGAGACAATAAAGGAAGATTTGAGTTTAGAGGTATGGAAAGAAGGAATTTTACAGACAGTTTGCCCTTGTGGGAGGGAGGGAAGCAGCAGAGGCAGCTAATCGGGTTGTCTCAATCTTGTGACAAAGAAGCTCCATGAGCTCCTCACACTTGTTGTTGGAGGTGAGGGTGGAGGAGACAGGGGAGAGGGAGAGCCCTTCAAAAGGAGCTAACTTGTGTTAGAGATTAAAAAGACTTGACACACCATGAATTTAACACAAAGCTGATTTATTTGACTTTTATCCAGAATATTAACACCTATAGCTGTCCTGGAGTTTATTACCATCAGCAGAAATAGACAAAATATAATCGCTGTATTTACTTGTTAACTCACGATTGACTGAGCAGGGTGGATGCTCGAGTGAATCAAATCTCAAACTCGGAGCAGGTGAGTGGCCTCTCTGCAGTGTGAAATCGCTGGTGTCTCTGCCAGCTGGATGAAGTAGTAAATTCCTTCCCACACTCAGAGCAGGTGATTGACCTCTCCCCAGTGTGAGCTTGCTGGTGTGTCACTAGGTCAGATGACTGAGTGAATCCCTTGCCGCAATCAGAGCAGGTGAATGGCCTTTCCCTGGTGAATTCGCTGGTGTACAGTGAGTTGAGATGAGTGCCTAAATCTAGTCCCACAGTGAGGGCATCTGAACAGTCTTTCATCAGTGTGAATTCGCTGGTGTACAGTGAGTTCAGATGATCGCATGAACCCAGCCCCACAGTTAGAGTACCTGAACGGTCTCACATCAGTGTGAGCTCGTTGATGGGACATCAGTTCCCCCAAACTTTAATAGCACTTCACGCAGTCTGGACGTTTAAACGGTCTCTCATCAGTGTGAACTCTCTCATGTCTCAGCACTTGAAATAATTGAGTGAACCCCTTCCCACGCGTGGAGCAGGTGAACAGTTTCTCCCCAGTGTGAATTCGCTAAGTTCAGATGATTGCCTGAACCGAGTCCCACAGTGAGAGCACCTGAATGGTTTCTCATCAGTGTGAACATATTGATGGCGGATCAGTTCCCCAGAACTTTCATAGCACTTCCCGCAGTCTGGGAATTTAAACAGTCTCTCCCCAGTGTGAACTCTAATGTGCCTCAGAAGACTGGATGTCTGAATGAATCCCTTCCTATACTCGGAGCAGGCGAATGGCCTCTCCCCAGTGTGACCTCACTGGTGTGTTAGCAGGTTGGATAATCGAATGAATCCTTTCCCACACTCGGAGCAAGTGAATGGCCTCTCCCCAGTGTGAGTGCGCCGGTGAGTTTCCAGCTCAGATGGGTAACTGAATCTCTCTTCACAGTCTCAACATTTCCATGGTTTCTTCGCACCGTGAATGGTGCTTTTTTCTTCGACGTTCAAAATCCTGTGCTATTTGGGTTATGATAAATTGGGTGATTCTGTCAGATCCTGATGAGATGTTTGTTTTCAATTTCGTGACTGCAAATCCTCCCCTTATAATAGCCTGTGAAATTGATTTATAAAACGAAAAAAAGGGAGTGAGAGTGAACCCACAAAAACACAAAGGCAGATTGTGAAACTGAGCTGAATAGATCTGGTAATTTGTGGAGCCGGCACTAGGAAAAAGTGACCAAGAAAGCTGCTGGATTCTCATAAAAACCCAACTGGTTCACTAATGTCCTTCAGGGAAGTGAAACTGCCACCCAATCTGAGCCTACACATGACTCTGACTTCTATGGGAGGAAAGAGACATAAGAGAGACAGAGAGAGAGAGGGAGAGAAAGAGCGAGGGGAAAAGAGAGAGGTGGGAGTAGCAACTAGAACTTTGGCAAAACTTCCCAAACCCTCACCATCCACCACCTAGAAGGAACAGGGTAGCAGGTTTATGTGAACACCATCACCTCCAAGTTCCCCTGCATGTCACACACGATCCTGACTTGTCTGACATCCAGTACTGGGTGAGAAGAAATTTTTTTCCCATTTAAATATCGCCAAGATTGAAGCCATTGTCCTCAGTTCCTGCTACAAACTCCACTCCCTAGACACCGACTCCATCCCTCTCCCTGGCAACTGCCTGAGGCTGAATCAGACTGTTCACAACCTTGGGGAAATATTTCACCCCAAGATGAGCTTCCAGCCACATATCCACATCATCACCAAGACTGCCTATTTCCACCTCAGTAATAAAATCAGAAAAAGTTAGAAATACTCAGCAGGTCAGGCAGCATCTGTGGAGAGAACAAGAGTTAATGTATCATGTTCCGATGACCCTTCCTGAGAACTGGGGAAAGATAGAAATATGATAGGGTTTGATTCAGTGAAAGGGGGACTGGAGGCGAAGAATAAAAAGGAATGTCTGTGATCAGTTGGATCCACCTCAGTGACATCACTCAACTTTACCTCTGGCTCAGCTCAACCATTTCTGAAACTCTCATCCTCTCCTGTGTTCTCTCTAGATTTGATTATGAGACACTTTCCTATCTGGCCTCCCACATTCAACCTCCATAAACGTGAGATCATCCAAAATTTCATTGTCTGTATCACAGAATCGTTACAGCACATGAGACCATTCGGCCATTCCTATCTACACCAGCTCTCCGAATGAGCAGTTCACTTAGTGCCATTCCCCCACTATCACCCCATAACCTGCACATTCTTCCTTTTCGGATAATAATCCAATTCCCTCTTGAATGCCTCAGTTGAACCTACCTCTACCACACTCACAGGCAGCACATTCCAGATTTTAACCACTCGCTGTGTGAAAAAGTTTCTCCTTTTGTCTCCATTGATCCTTTTTTCATACCTAAAATCTGCTCCCTCTCGCTATTGATCCTTCCACCAATGAGTACAGTTTGTCCCTATCTACTCTGCCAGAACCGTCATGATTTTGAATACCTGTATCAAATCTAAGTAAATCTTACTCACACCCTCATCACCACTCTGCTCATTGCCCTACACAGGCTCCCAGTGAAGCAACATCTCAAGTTTAAAATTCTTATCCTCGTTACCAAATCCCTCGGTCTCTCCCTCTGTTTTTCCAGTCTCACTGTATTTTTAAAAATCTTTTCCCACAGATAGAACGGGCAAACCTTATTCCTTTCATGTTCAAATGCTGATGATAGTCAGGTTCTGATGAATAGATAGATTCTGCCAGATCTTTATGTGATACTTGAATTAAGTTTCGTGTCTGTTAATCCGCCCCTTCTAACATCCTGCAACAGATGTTTAGAATAGTCATCACTGTCAGTTCAGGATAGAAATTGGGATGAGGAGAACATTTCTCTTGACTTGAGTTTGCTGAGTGTAAACCCTCCCCTTCTAACCCCCTGTAAAAGGAATTTCCAAAATCCATATCAGTCCAAGAGAGAAATACACAAAATTCTCTCCTCCTGCTACATGAACCAGATTACTGCGCATGCGCCCTGCTGCACGTTGCCCCCTATAAAGATGGCGGCCTTCTTTGCGAAAGTGTGAAGGGCAGACGAGGCTCTGTTGTTGCCGCTCGATTGGCTACAAACGTGGGACCTTTATGTTCCTACTGTGCGTTTCAGGCCTCCACTGGATGTTTATAAATGCTACGAACCCATTCCGCCGCCTCCATTAACCTCCGACAATCAGTTATTCCTCGCTCTTTGCGGAGTAATGCACCATAAAGATGGCGGCCGCGCATGCGCCCTGCTACATTGAGCCCCTATAAAGAATACGCCCGTTGCTCGGGCCTGTCCCCGAGGGGAGACGCGGCTACAGGAATCATTGCCGCCAACCCATTCGGTGTTCTGGTAGCATCTTATACACGGTTTCAGGCCACTACGGGATGTTCATGAAGCCGCCGCGCCCATTCCTGCTCAATGACCGGCTCCTTTAACTCGCCATTTCTCAGGTGCTTCGAACAACCCCAATTACATACAGTACTGCGCATGCTCCAGTCAGAGACCACATTGCGCATGTTCCAGTCACTGTGGTACCGCGCCTGCGCAAAGGGCTTCTGCAGTTAGGATAGGACAGATTCTGCCCCACATTGAATGCTGGGAAAACCCGACGCCATTGAAAGAACATTTCGTTCAATAGAAAACCTTTTGAAAAATCCGACGACGATTGGAGCCAGAGGGTCTCGGTATAAAATTATTAAGTCAATTGACGTGGCAGCCAAATTGCAGGACTCCTCCGTTTTGTTCTGTCCCGGGAGTAAATAACAGCAGAACAACAACTGATTGTTCGATGTAAGCTCGCTGGTGTCTCAGCAGGTGGTCTGAAGTGATCTTTCATCACATACACACAACATTTAAAATCTGTCCTGTCAATAAGAATGTAGTAATTGTGGATCAAATCCTTAAAACTTTTAAAGCTGGAGTGTTAATAGTGAATCATAGAAAAGATACAGTATAGAAAGAGGCCATTCAACCCATTGGGTCTTTGCTGGTCAAAAGAAGAGGAAAAAGAAATGAGCCGTTCATTTTCAATCCCACATTGCAGCACCTGGCCCGGAGCCTTGCAGGTTACAGCACTTCAGGTGCAAATCCAGGCACCTTTTTAAATGAGCCTCAACCACCAATTTGGGCAGTGAGTTCCAGACGCCCCACTGCCCTCTGCATGAAAAAAGTTTTTCTAATACCCCCTCTATTCCTTCTAGCAATCACCTTATATCTATGCCCCCGGTAATTGGCCCATCAGCCAGGAGAAACAAGTCTTCCCTGTTAACCCTATCTAGGCCCCTCATAATTTGCACTTCTGCACACAAATACACCCCTCAGGTGTAAGTATGCTGTTCTGTCAGCAAATGCAATGACCGAGTGAATCCATTTCCAGATTCAGCTGATTTTATTTTATTTGCATTAATGGTGATTGCCTGGCACTTGTGTGGCGCGAACATTACTTTCCACTTGTCAGCTTAAGGCTGGATATTGTCCAGATCTTGCTATTTTTGGACATCCTTCGATAAAGGACAGGTGACTACACTGGAATGAGACGGAGACTGCGTGAGTACCGAATTTGTTTTGCATGGTAAGTTCTGGTAAATCCCTTTCAGGTTTCCACTATAGATTAAGCATCAAGATCGGACATAGTACTAAACTTCAAGTAATTTAAGTTAGCTTCTTAAGTTGAGAACTGCCTGGAGTGGCAGTTGTCTGCCAATCACCTGAAAGCAGTTGGTTGAAGTGGTGCTAATTACTGCAGCAGGAAGTTAAACTGGCTCGTTCTCATCAGAGGGTCCATAAAAGAGGCAGGATTTTCAAACTGCATGACCAATATGGGGCACGAGAGGAGATAGGTGACTACACTGGAGTGAGACAGAGAGTGAGCGAGTCGCAAATTAAGTTCTACTGGTAAGTTCGGTGCGTGGAGGAAAGAGGTGTGGTATACATAGGAATTATTCTAAGGTAAGTACGTGAGTATTAAAGTAAGTTAACTGAATAACATAAGTAACAATGGCAGGACAGGTATTATCTTGCAGTTGTGGAATGTGAGCACTTTTGGACACCAAGGCGATCCAGGACAAACATAAATGCGGAAAGAGTAAGCAGCTGGAGAACAGATCCAATGCTCCTCCTACAACATCCGGGTCCTCCGAGGACATCGCCTGGCTACTCTCAGTTAACTCCATCTGCAAAAGAAGCTCCTCAAGCTCTGCTTCTTGTTCCCAGGAGATCAGTGTTAGCTCTAGGGGAACAGGTAATTATTTACCTCCACGTCAGTAACCGATCCCTGAATTCCCATCTTTCACCATCCAGCCTCCACACACACCAGTGAGTTCAGACGGGAGAGAAAGGGTTTAAATGCTTAGACTGTGACAAGAGCTTTAAAAACCCACAAATCCACCAGTGCATTCACTCCGGTTTCACTCCATTCATCTGCTCTCAATGCGGGAAGATGTTCAGGTGATTGTCCACCCTGTTGCAACACCAGTGAGTTCACACCAGGCAGAGGTCATTCACCTGCTCCATGTGTGGGAAGGGATTCACTAATTCACCCAACCTGTTGACACATCAGTGAGTTCACTGGATTGCAGGAAGAGTTAACAAAAAAGTGATGGCGCATCAGCTCCACAGCAATGTGTTCACATTGACGAAAGACACTTCAGGTGCTCTCACTGTGAGACTGGGTTCAGGTGATCATGTGAACTCAGTGTCTGCCAGCGCATTCATACAGAGAGAGAGAGACTGTTCACTAGCTCAGTGTGTGGGAAGAAATTCACTCAGTCATTCCACTTTACTACACATCAACTTGTTCACACCGAACTTTTCGAAGTTCTGACTACGATTAGAGATTGAAAAGCAACATGCATCTTCTGAAACACAAGCACATTCACACTGGGGAGAGGCTGTTTTCCTTCTCCGTGTGTGGGAAGAGATTCACTCAATTGCCTCACCTGCTGACACACCAGCAAATTCACAACTGACTTCTGGGGGTTGGATTCTGCCGTACTGCAGTTGTTAATCACACCCAGGACTGAACCATGTTCATTCTCACAGTTGGGGTTTGTTTCTGCTGATGTTAATAATCCTTGTACCTGGGCTGGAGGAAGTTTAATATTCTGTATAAATGTCAAGAAAGTTAGCTACATTTCAAACACATGGTTGTAGATTTCCGTCTTTCCTACCTGAGTGTTTAACATCACCTAGCTAGAAATCAGAGAGGATAATCTGTGGGGAGGATCATAGAGCAGAAACTTCACCCTTGACACAGTCCTTCAGGGTCATACTTAGAGAGACAAACAGCACTTCCGTAATTCTCATCTCTGAAGTGACAGCAAAGTCCCCATGTGGATTAATCCTGATATACGTAAGAAATGTGTCCCAGCTGCTCTCTTCCATGGTTCAGAGCTCCTCGACATGGAACAGAAGGCTCCGTTACAACTGTGTTCAGAATCAGGAAGAACAATGGTGATTGCTGGAAACGTGCTGTCAAATCAGAAATTGATGTAAAACTGTGATCTGTTCCTGACTGAAAGTGAAATGGCAGCTTTAAGTTGAACAGATAAAATTGTGACCAGGGTTTCACAATGACTCAACGCAGGTTCCAGCCATCCAGCCCCACAATTTGTTACAGAACTCGTTGATCCCTTGGTCCTTCAGCCTTTGAGTTCCCTTTTTTTGGTTTCCAGAACAATTAATGACCACTCGCCAACATTACACTGTCAGGTGGAATTCAGGGTCTGGGAGGAAGAAAAAAATTGAGAGCATGAATCTGAGTTGGGAAATAAACTTAGATAAACATGATTATATTTTTTTAAAATAAAAATAATTATTAAATATTCATATATACATTTTGTGCATGATAGGTAATGAGTGGGAGTAACTAATATTCACTGCTTTGTACCATTTTATTTTTCAATGATTATGACACGTGATCTTTCCATCTCTTGATTAGATAAATGGCGATCCCTAGTACCCAGAAAGCTCGGGGTGGGTGAATACGGCCTATTTCCATCAGAAGTGCACAAAAGAACATGCCGGGGAAGGCTCCACCCCCAGTGCCTGCCCCTCTCCGCGGAGCATGCTGAAGCTGCAGGGAGCTGAGCGCTGCCTCAGAAGCTGCAATTAAATACAATAATTATTAACTGATGGAGACTTCCAATGGATGCTGCTTTACCCAGAATTCCCCGCGGTGGTGAATGTCCCCACCACAGAGCACCTGTACACATGCGGAGTGCCGCCTAGTATTCTGAGCATGCGCAGGTGAGTGCTGACGATGGGGAGATCTTTCGTTCGGCAGCCGGTAGGAAGCGGCGGCGAGAGAGGGGAACCGGCGGGTGGGCGAGGTATGTTCAGTAACTCCGGCGTAGGCCACAACCTCCCACCCCAATAAGGACGTGCAACCCCCGCGTCTGCAGCTCCGGGGCTTTTACCCGGGCCCAGGCCCAGGTTAACGGCCGCCAGCTTGTTCCAGCGGGGAGCAGGGCGCATGCGCGGCTATCACGGTGACGCGACAGACAATGGGCGGGGATTCAGGGTCTCAGTGACCAGGAGAGAAAATGATTGACTCATTGATTTTATTCTCACTCTACACACAGGGGCTGGAGAAGTGAACCCAGCCAGAGGAGGAGGAAGAAAATTGGGGGAGGGAGGAACTCAACGGTGGAGCAGGTGTGATGGGTTTGGATTTCAGTGGAGGGAGGAGAGAGAATGTGTGGCATGAGAAAGAAATGTTCCACAGAAACTAAAATTGTCTGTTCTGCATTTCTGTCCTACACTTGCAGCGATGACTTCTGTTAATTACTTTTAGAAGGTATTAAAATTTAAGATTTAAAGACAGGAAGCTCAAATCAAATTCACATCAAGATCTGATTGAGTCGCTCTTCATATCAGGACATCAATATGATCGGCCTTTGAATGTACAAGGAGAGATGTTTGCCTGTTCTGTCTCTGATAAAAGTTTTAACTTCAGTGTGACTGTCTCTACCTGTGTTGTGGCCTTGTATGATTCTATTCCATTATAAAAGCACACATACCCAAGAGAGGGTTTTCCAGTGCACTCACTGTGGAAAGAGCTTTAACCAACTACATGGTCTGAAAGAACATTGCACCATTCACAGCAAGGAGAAACTACACACATATCCCATGTATGGATAAGGCTTCAACTGATCATCCAACCTGAAGAGACACAAGGACACTGGCACCATGGAGAAAGCATGGAAATGTGAGGACTGTGGTAAAGGATTGCACACCAGTGAGTTCACAGTGGGGAGAGACCATTCACCTGTGTGTGGGAAGGGATTTACTCAGTCCACCAGCCTCATGTTACACCAGCAAATTCACACTGAGGAGAGATCCTTCAGCTGCGCTTCCTGTGAAAAGAGGTTCATACAGTCTTCCGGCATCATTGCATGCCAACAAATTTACACTGGGGAGAGGCTGTTCACCTGCTGTGTGTGTGGGAAGGGGTTCATGCAGCTCTCACCTGCTGACACACTGGGGAGCGGCTGTTCACCTGCTCCATTTGTGGGAAGGGATTCACTCAGTCACAACACCTGCTGTCACATCAGCGAGTTCACAAGTGACTGCAAGGGTTTATTCCGCTGTTATTGCTGCTGTTAATCAAATCCAAGACTAGTGATCTGGCTATGTTTGGTTTGTTTCTGCTGATGTTCGCAACCCCTATAACTCTCCCAGGTTATTATCCTGGATATGTCAATAATTTTTGGAGCTGCAGTTTTGAAAGCACCACCTGTGATCTTTCCTCTTAATCACAAATTCTCAACTGAAACTCGATTACAATAAAATTATGAACTTTTAATTCAATCCTAAATTTATCTTTTGGATGAACTTTACAATTCAGTGTCTGAGAGGTTCCACTGATTAAAACATCTCCAATTAGAAAGTGCTGATTAATCCTTGCTGACATTTTTACTGACTTGCACATTACAGACAGTGACACCTCCATTATGAAATTAAATTATCAAGAAACATAAACATCACAGTAAAAGGTTTTACAGACACATAGACAAAAGGGGAAGTCTGTGATGAGAATTGGACTATTAAAGGACCACAAAGGATAATACCACAGGTAATGACAGAGAGATGGCAGGAATATTCAATCATTGTTTTGCCTTGTTTTTTTCCCAGGGAGAGAGAACATGGAAACAAACATTGCATTATGAAGTGAGTAATGAGATAGTACATTTAAAGTCAAGAAAGGATGTGTTGAATGAACAATTAAAACTGAAAGAAGGTAAAGTAGTCCAGTTGGATTGAATCCACATTTTAAAAAAAATGTATGGTAGAGATAGCACAGGCAGTACTGTTCCTGATTCATTCATAAAAGGTGTAGTGCCAGAGGACTGGAGGATAGCTAATGTGATTCCCAGACTTGAGAAGGGGGACAGAACATGCCCAGCGAAATACGGACCAGTCAGCTTGACATCAATGGTAGGAAAAATAATGGAATCCCTACTATAGGAAAGAATAGAAGAATGTCTAGAAATGAGAAATATAACAATGAATAAAATGGAATTCAATCGGAAAAATCTTGCCTGACCAACCTCATTGAAAGTTTTTAGGAGGTGTCGGAGAGAGTTGCCAATGGTAATGTTGTCAACGTAATTTATCGGTATTTTCAAATGGTCTTCGATAAGATGCCACATGATAGACTGAAAAATAAGATTAGAGACTGGAGTCAGTGGACAAGTGGCAGAATGGATTGCTAGCTGGCTGCAAGACAGAGAACAGAGAGTGGGAGTAAAGGGTAGTTATTCAGAGTGACAGAAAGTGGGAAGTGGTGTTCCACAAGGATCAGTGCTCGGACCACTGCTGTTCACAATTTCCATTAAGAATTTGGATGAAATGCACAATTTCAAAATTTGGAGATGACACCAATCTCCTCAGTACTGAGGAAAACTGCAACAAGTTACAGGAGGACATTACTAAACTGCAAAATGGACAATTAATTTATGGGGATGATGCAGAGAGAATGTTTCCATTTGTGGGGAGGAGCATAACTAGAGGCCATCAATATGAGATAGTCACCAAGAAATCCAATAGGGAATTCAGAAGAAACTTCTTCACTTAAAAGTGCAATGAATGTGAAACTTGCCACCAGAGGGATTGGTTGAAGTGATTACTGTGGGTGTTTTTATGGGGAGGCTTGACATGTATATAAGGGAGAAGGAAATATCGGGTTACAGTGATTGATTTAGAAGTGGAAAGGTGAGAGGGTGTTCGAGTGAACATAAATGCCAGCATGGACTGATTGGGCCGAATGGCCTGTCTCTGTGCTGTATATCCTGTATAAAGCTACTCCTATATTAAACTTCAACTGATTGTACAACCTGGAGAGACATAGCGACACCGGCAACAGGGAGAAACCATGGAAATGCGAGAAGGGATTCATTTCTCCATCCCAGCTGGAAACTCATCGGTGCAGTCACATGGGGAGAGGCCATTCACCTGCACCGTGTGTGGGAAAGGATTCACTAAATCATTCAGCTTCCAGAAACATCAGCGAGTTCACACTGGGGTGAAACTGTAAAACTTATTAAATGTGTGGGAAGAGATTCAGTCAGATATCCAGTCACCAGATACATACGTGAGTTCATACCAGGGAGAAGTCATTCATTTGCTCCATCTATGGGAAAGGATTCACTTGTGCATACGGCCTCACTTCTTCTGATCGTGTCCACGGACAGTCTATACATGGCCCAGCCAGAACTGGACACATTTTTGCACCTTGTTGTTGAATTCGGCAAGATCTGCAACAGTGCAGGGTTCCTCTAGCGATAGGCATTGCAGGAGATGTTGCATAGTCTGTGGCTCTGTTCCACATTCACAAGTTGCCGGGCTGGTTGTATATCCCCATTTGCTTTGTGACACCTTTGAACAACCTACACCGGTCCTAAGTCTGTTAAGGCACTTCCAGGTTGCCCAGGTGCAATTAGCTCCTGGAGGAAGGCTTTCATCTGGTAGAATTTCCATCGGAGTGGGGGTTGTTCGAGACTGGTGAACTGGTCTTTCCACAAAGCGATGCGGGCTTCAGATGGGGTTGATTGTAATGGAACAACACTGTTCATGAAGCTCTTCCTTGACTTTAGGCGGCTGGGTGTAGGTGTACGACCATGTAGAGGGTGCCTCTCTTCTGATGTTTGACGGAGTCGCTCTTTCTTGCTGGCTACTGTTCTTCTTATATCAGGGGGAGCGATACCCGCTAGGATATATAGGCTGTTGATGCTTGTTGGTTTTAGACAACCTGCCTCACTGTCCATCATGTTGTTCACTCTGATAAGAGACATTTTACTTGTTCTTACTGTGTGTAGAGTTTTTAAAGATCTAAAGATCTGATTAAATACCAACTCACTCACACTGGAGAGAAACCATTCACCTGTAATGAGTGTGGGAAGGGATTCACTCATTATTCAGCCTGTTGATACACCAGTAGGTTCACATCTGACTGGATTGGTTGGATTCTGATGTTATCCTGGCCACTGTCTGAGCCTGAACCAAACTGTTCATCACCTCAATTTTCACCCCGATTTCACCCCTGAGCAGATTTTCTGACCCATATCCACTCCATCACCAAGGCCGCCTACTTCCACCTCTGTGACATCTCCCATCTCTTCTCCTGCTTCAGCCTCTTTGCTGCTAAAACCCTCCTGCCTTTTCTCCCTCTAGACCCGACTATTCCAAAGCTCTCCTGGCCTTCCTCTCATATTCCACCCACTTAAATCCGGAACACTGCTCCCTGTGTCCTAACTCACAGTTAGTCCCATTTACCCATTACCCCTAATCTCACTGACCTACATTGATCCCCGGTATGGCAATGCATCAATTTTACAATTCTCGGATTGTTTTTCAAATCCCTCCATTGCCTCGCCCCTCCCTATCTCTGCAACCACCCCCAGTCTGACATCCATCCAAGATCTTTCTGTCCCTCCAATTCCAGACTCTTACACATCCCGGATTTCCATTATTCCATCAGTGCCAGACATGCATTCAGCTGTCTGGGTGCAAAGCTTTGGATTTCCTCTCTAACCATCCCACCTCTCTGACTTTCTCTCCTCTCCTTTAAGAGACTCCTTAAAACCTGCCTCTTTGACCCAGTGTTTGGCCACATGTCCTAATCTCTCCTTTTGTGTCTTGGTGTTGGGGTTTATTTGATAATCCTCCTGTGAAGCACCTTGAGATGTTTGACTGCGTTAAAGGTGCTGCATAAATACAAGTTGTTAGTGCTGCTGTTGATCACTTTCAGGGCTGAACCATTTTCATTATGACTTTGGGAGTTTGATGCTGCTGATTTTAATAATCTCTATCTAACTGGGCTGGGGTTTAAAATTCTGGATATATGTCATAAATGAGTTCTGTTTCACACACGCTGTGATGAATTTCTGATTCCTCTTTGATACGAGGAGACTAATTGATGTCCTGTTACTGATTATTCAGTTTGTTGTCATTTTCTCCTTTCTTAATCCAGATTATTTCAGTTCCTATACCTTCAGTTACAAGTCCCAGCTCCCCAAGCCTCACACGGAATTTCCTTTCTCACTACATTGTGTTTATTCCCTCTAATAATCCCTGTTGTTTGTAACTGATGAAGATGAACAACATCTACAGAAACTGAAGGTCTTGTACCCAGCATTCCAATCGGTGGAGACTGTCCCCTGTCCGCAGCACAGGGGAGTAGTGCGCATGTGCAGTTCAACCCAATGTTTGGAGCATGCGCAATATCACGCAATATTCAGCGCATGCGCAGTGCGGGTGATGGCGATGTGCAGTCGCTTGTTTGTTACTTTCTGCGGCCGGAAAGTTTCTTGGGTATCGGAAAGGGAGCGATGGATGAAATGGGAGGGTAGGAAAGCCTCATAATCACACAGTGCAAGTTGTAAGATGCAAATTAGGAGCCAGCTGCCTTGATTTTTCCCGCCCGGGGCCCCAACTGTGGATTTTCTCCCGATCAGATTCCCGGGTTAACGGCCGCCATCTTTATAAGAGGCAGTGTGCGACAGGGCGCATGCGCAGACTTCCTGTGCCAAGGAGCCAATCAGGGAGAGCCTGGAGAGGCCCCGCCCCCTCACTCACTGATTGGTTGGTGGACTGCCGCCCGTCCCAGTCCTCCAGTCACGCCCCCTCGTCCTATTGGTCCGGATGGGGGAATATTGCACAATAATTCGTGCTCAAATCAATGAGGATCCTGATCTCTGGGAGGGAAGCAAACCCCAAAAAGAAGCTGCAGCTCCAGCGTTTGCAACTCCAGGGCTTTTTGTGTGGCCATCTTGATGACGCAAGAGAGGGTGGGTGGGGCTTCAGGGTCCCAGTGAACAGGAGAGAAAAATGACCGATGGGACAGTAAATCAGAGATAGAGTTTGGTGTGAAATCACTGGGTCGTTGTAAAACGGAGGTCAAGGTTGCAGTCAGAAACTACAACTTCTACTTGTATAGTGCACTTAGCATCATGAATCATCCATGTGATCTTTACAGTCGACTTATAAAACAAAATGTGATGCCAGACACATGAGATATTAGGACAGACGATCAAAAGCTTGGGTAAGGAGGTAGGTTTTAAAGAGTACCTTAAAGGAGGTTAATGAGATAGAGAAGTGTAAGGAGGGAATTCCGAGCTTGGGACTGAAGTAACTGAAAGCATGGTCACCAGTCGTGGAGCAATTACAATTGTGAATTCGCAAGAGGCTGGAATTAGAGCAGCACAGATGTCCCGAAGGGGCTGGAGGGGATTGCAGAGATAGTGAGAGACGAAGTCTTGGAGGGATTTGAAAACAAGGATGGCAATTTTAAAATCAAGATGTTGCTTGACTTGGAGTCAAATGCACATGAGGGAGCACAGGGGTGATAGGTGAAGGGGACTTGCTGTGAGTGAAGACAGGGCCAGCAGACTTTGGGATGGCTTCAACTTTATAGCAGGTAGAATGTGGATGATAACATATTGTTATCTCTAGTTGTACAAATTTGTTAAAAAGAAACAGAAAGAATTGTCCAACACTTTATTTGAATTTTAGCACAGAGGAGAGGGAGAGTGCATGAAATGGGGATTTGCAGCTCTGGGCGAACAAGAGAGGAAAAAATGTTCCATAGAAATTGGAATTGTCTGCTCTGAATTTCTATCCTGTTCTTACAGTGATGACTATTGTAAACCCCTTTTACAGGGTATTAGAAGGGGTGGATTTGCAGAGAGAAAACTCAAACCAAAACATCACATCAAGATCTGACAGAGTCACTCAATTCACCAAGACGTGAATGCCATCATTTTGGAATGTGGAAGGAGAAATGTTTGTCTGTTCTGCCTGTGGGAAAGGATTTCAAACATCAGTGTGACTGGAAAAGCACCGAGACACACACACACCCGAGTGAGAGTGTTCCAGTGAACTGACTGTGGAAAAAGCTTTAACCAGTCTCACAGCCTGAAAAAAGCATTGCACTATTCAAGCAGGAAGAAACTGTACATGTGTTTTGTATGTGGATGTGGCTTCAATTGATCATCCATCCTGGAGAGACTCAAGGACAACCGCACAATGGAGAAACTGTGGAAATGTGGGGACTGTGGGAAGGGATTCAATTACCCATCCCGGCTGGAAAACCAACGACGCAGTCACACTGGGCACACCTGCTCTGAGTGTGGGAAGGGATTCACACGGTCATCTGAACTACTAACACACCAGCGAGTTCACACTGGGGAGAGGCCGTTCACCTGCTCCGAGTGTGGGAAGAGATTCATTCAATCATCTAACATGCTGAGACACCAGCGAGTTCACACAGGGGAGAGGCCATTCACCTGTTCTGAGTGTGGGAAGGGATTTATTCAGCCATCTGACCTGCTGAGGCACCAGCGAGTTCACACTGGAGAGAGACCATTCACCTGCTCTGAGTGTGGAAAGGGATTCACTCAGTCATCCAGCCTGCTGACTCACCAGCGAATTCACACTGGGAAAAGACCATTCATCTGCTCCAAGTGTGGGGAAGGGTTCACTCAGTTATCCAACCTGCAAACACATCAACGGGTTCACTGGGGAGAGACCTTTCACTTGCCCTGTATGTGGGAAAGGATTCACTGGGTCCTCTGACCTGCTGAAGCACCAACGAATTCACACTGGGGAGAAGCCGTTCAGTTGTACTTCCTTTGGAAAGAGATTCAAGTCTTCTTTCAACCTGCTGAGACACCAGCAGGTTCACACTGGAGAGAGACCATGCAGGTGCTCAACTGTTGGAAGAAATTCACTTAGTCATCCAACCTATTGACGCACCAGAGGGTTCACACTAGGGAGAGGCGGTTCACCTGCTCCAAGTGTGAGAAGGGATTAATTCACTCATCTCACCTGCTGATGCACCAGCGAGTTCACAAGTGACTGCAGGGATTGGATTCTGCTGTTATTGCTGCTTTTAACCACACCCACGTCTGAACCATGTTCAATTTGACAGTTGGGATTTGTTTCTGCTGATGTTAATATTCCCTGTAACTGGGCTGGAGTTTAATATTCTGATCTGTGTTCTCGGGGCTGCAGTGTCTCTTTAAGAACGGCTGTTTCTGATCTTTCCCCATAATTCAGGAACTCTCATCAGAAATTAGTTTACAAGATTCTGAACTTTTACTGCAATCTTAAATTGATCTTTGGTATGAACTCAACAATTCAGTGTCTGAGAGATTCCATATTAACATTTCCAATTAGAAAGTGCTGATTAATCCTTGCTGACATTACTCACAGCGACATCTCCATTATCCACCAGAAAGAAGGGGAATGGGAATTGGTGGAGAATCGAGAGTTCCCAAATGTTACCCCTCCCGTCTGGTACTGAAATCCTCTCAGCACGAGAATGGAGACAAGTTCAATCCAAGTAACGGACTGTAAGAAATCGCTGTCTAATAATCCTGTGAAATCTTTGGAAATTTAGGGAATATTATAAAAATAACTCACTCTCTCTCTTATAAAGAAAGCTTCCATAGCAACTTGTTGGCTGACAAACAGAGGACAGGCCTGTTATCTCTGCCAAGGACATGTCTCTAGCACAGGCCCTAAAACAAGACATTTCTAACCCTGATACAATTGGATCTCATGACCCATACGTAAACCAACTGTCTGTGTAAAGGTTAAAACTGGCTTTCGAGAGCATAGAGATATTGACGTGATCCACACTGGCTTCAGCCCAACACCCACACTCTGGCTCACACCAGTTAACCGTTCAGAGGAGACTGTCACCACCAGCTACAGAGACCAGCACTCACTCTGCGTCATCCGTCTGTTTGTCCTCTGGGACCGGTAAACCGTTCTCACCTGTCACAGGTCATGTGTTTTCCTGTCTATTTAGCTTATGCATCATATTTAAACTCTTACTTCTCAGTAAACTACTTTAAAATCACTTCTGAGCTCGATCCCCTTTTCGAGTAATCTGTGACTCCCGAACCTAAATCTTACAAGTGGTGTTAGGAGTGGGATCACAGTTGTCAAGATCATAGGCTTGAGAAGCAACAGCCTTAGTTAAACATGAACGGAGAAGTTCCTAAGTGAAGCCAGGAGTATACAATGGCATTGACATATTACAGGGAGCGACTGATAGTCCAACAGAGAAAACAGGCGGGCCAGGGGTGAGAGATATCCTGGGGATTGGTGAAGAGTGTGACTGGGATTACTAGTATATCCTCAATAGGATTTTTAAAGAGGGTCAGAAAGGACAAATTAAGTTGAAGAAGGTCCAGAATCAGTTAGAAAATATCCACAAGGTGGAGGCGGGTGAACAGAGAGCTGGAGAATCTTTAAAGTCCGTGCATAAACTTTTGTTTGAATCAGATGTATTTACGACATGCCAATAATTTAGATTGTGTGAGATGATCGGCAGGTGGGGAGGATGAATCTAAGACGATAGTTATCACATTTAGTGGAAAAGTTTTGGCATTTATTCTTGGTGGCAGTTCAAGGGTTTGTGTTGCTGATTCTGATCATTCTAGTAGCTTTAGAATGTTATCTACGGTTTGTCATCAAGAAATTAGGAAAACAAACTGGTACCTTAGAAATAGTGAGGTTAGTCAGAAATCAGTTGTGAGAAGTCAATAAAGATTTTCCCTTCTCAAGGTGGGGAGATCTGTGAGAAATCACTGTTCTAATAACCTTATAAAATCTCCTGAAATGTACTAAACATTATAGGAATAGCTCCTGGCTTGACAAATGTAGGACAACATATTCCAATATCCCAATGTTACCTCATAGGGATGGACTCGGTAGTTAGGGAACGGAATTTGTAGTGGTGACCGAAGACAATGGCTTTGATCCTCCCAATTCTTAATTGAGGAAATTTTTGCTCATCCAGTACTGGCTGGGGCTAAGCAGTTTGATAATTTAGTAACAGTGGAGGAATGGAGAGGGATGGTGGTGAGGTGGAGCTGGGTGTTGTCAGTGTACATGTGAAAATTAACACGGTGCTTTTGGATGATGTCACCGAGTGGCAGCATGTAGATGAGAAATAGGTGCCAAGGATAGATCCCTTTTTTAGGATGGGTCAGGATGGTGGATTTAAAGGTGAGAGGGTCAGTAGCAGAAGAGAGACAAAACTGAATAATATCAGCTAACATGGAGAAGTTGGCTGATCAGTAGTTCAGTGAGAGTGGGGTCAGTACAGCAGAAAGTGGGTCTCATGGACAAGATGAGCAGTGAGAGGGTCTGAGGGGAGATGGGAGAGAAACTGGAGAAAGATGTGGGTTCAGGGCTCAGACACAGGGGAACTTTAGAGACAGTTTGTCCCGATGGGCTAGTGGAAGGGAAGAAAGCAGCAGAGGCAGCTGATCAGATTGTCTCAATCTTAGTGATAAAGAAGCTCCATGAGCTCCTCACACTTGTTGAGAGATACTGTGTAGAGATATTGGAAAGACTTGACACATTGTGTTTAGCACAAAGCTAATTTATTTGACTTTTATCCAGAATATAAACCCCGATAACTGACCTGGAGTTTATTAACAGAAAAGCAGAAAAGAGACTTCAATGAACATGGTTCAGCCCTGGAAGTGATTTCACAACAACATCCAATCAGTGTAGCTGGTGTCTCAACAGATGGGATAACTGAGTGAATCCCTTCCCACTCTCGGAGCAGGTGAACGGTCTCTCCGCAGTGTGACTGCGCTGATGTGCAGTGAGTTGAGATGACCACCTGAACCCAGTCCCACACTGAGAGCAGCTGAATGGTTTCTCGTCAGTGTGAACTCACTGGTGTGTCTGCAGGTTGGATGAGTTAGTGAATTCCTTCCCACATTTGGAGCAGGTGAATGGCCTCTTCCCAGTGTGACTGTGCCGATGAATTTCCAGCTGGGATGGGTAATCAGATCCCTTCCCACAGTCCCCACATTTACACAGCTTCTCCCTGTTGTGACTGCACTTATGTTTCGACAGGTCAGATGATCAGCTGAAACCTCGTCCACACACACAACACGTGTACGGTTTCTCCCCATTGAATGGTGGTTTTTCCTTCCATGTTCAAAACCTGATGATATTCCAGATTATTAACAGATTATTGTATTAATATCAGCAGAAAGAGACCTCAGTGAACATGGTTCAGTCCTGGATGTGGTTTCACAACAAAATCCAATCAGTTACTTGTGAACTCGCTGGTGTCTCAGTAGGTTGGATAACTGAGTGAATATCTTCCCACACTCGGAGCAGGTGAACGGCCTCTCCCCAGTGTGAACTCGCTGGTGTACAGTCAGTTGAGATGATTGCCTGAACCCAGTCCCACAGTGAGAGCACCTGAACGGTCTCTCATCAGTGTGAACACGTTGATGGCGCATCAGTTCCCCAGAACTTTTATACCTCTTCCCACAGTCTGGGCATTTAAAAGGTCTCTCGCCAGTGTGAACTCGTTGATGGGACATCAGATTCCCAGAACTTTTATAGCACTTCCCGCAGTCTGGGCATTTAAAAGGTCTCTTGTCAGTGTGAACTCGCTGGTGTATCAGTAGGTTGGATGAGGTAGTGAACCCCTTCCCACACTCGGAGCAGGTGAACGGCCTCTCCTCAGTGTGAATTCGCTGGTGTCCAGTGAGATGAGATGATCGCCTGAAACCAGTCCCACAGTAAGAGCATCTGAACGGTCTCTCGTCAGTGTGAACACGTTGATGGCACATCATTGCACCAGAACTTTTAAAATACTTCCCACAGTCTGAGCATTTAAAAGGTCTTTTATCAGTGTGAACTCGCTGGTGTGTCCCCAGGCTGGATGACTGACTGAATCCTTTCCCACACTCAGAGCAGGTGAATGGTCTCTCCCCAGTGTGAGTGCGCCGATGAGTTTCCAGCTCAGACGGAAATCTGAATCCCTTCCCACAATCCCCACATTTCCACGGTGTCTCCCCACTGTGAATGGTGCCTTTTCCTTCCATGTTCAAAATCCGATGATATCCAGGTTACAATAAATTAGGCGACTCCGTCAGATCGAGATGTGATGTTTGCTTTGAGTTTTCCGACTGCAAATCCTTTCCTTCTAATACCCTGTGAAATTGATTTAAAAGAGAAAAAAGTGAGTGAGAAAGAACCCAGAAAAACAGGTTGTAAAATTGAGCTGAATGAATCTGGTAATTTGTGGTGCTGGCACGAGCTAAAAGTGACCATGAAAGCTGCCAGATTGGAATAAAAATTCAACTGCTTCACTAATGTCCTTCAGGGAAGGGAAACTGCCAACTGATCTGAGCCTACACAAGACTCTGGCCCACAAGGGAGCAGAGAGAGAGAGAGAGGTGGGCGATGCAGAGAGTGAAGGGATATCTACAACACAACAAGAACTTTGAAAGAATCTCCAGAAACCTCAACCTCCACCACCCAGAAGGACCAGGGTAGCAGGTGTATGTGAACACCATCACCTCCAAGATCCCCTCCAAGTCACACACTGTCCTGACTAGTCTGGATGAACAGAAATTTCCTCCATTTAAATATTGGGAAGATTGAAGCCATTGTCTTCAGTCCCTGCTACAAACTTCACTCCCTGACCACCGGCTCCATCACTCTCCCTGACAAATCTCTGAGGCTGAATCAGACATTCATAGGGATGTAGGAGTAGGCCATTCAGCCCATTGAACCTGCTCCACCATTCAATCTGATCAAAGTCTTTTTCCCACACTACCCACATATCCCTTTATGTACTTGCTCAACCTGTCATCCATTCCTTTGTTCCCTCCAGTGTAACTATCCTAACACTCACCCGGCAGGCCGCCCACATTCAGCCTCCCTGTAATCCAGAACTCTGCTTACTCGCACCAAGTCTTGTTCACCCCTGTATTCACCGACTTACAAAGGCTCTGGGTTAAGGAGAACCTCAATTTTAAATTTCTCATCCATGTTTTCAAATCCCTCCATGGTCTCTCCGTCCCTACCTCTGTAATCTCCCCCAACCTCACAACCCTCCGAGATATCTACATTTCTCTAATTCCAACCTCCTCTGCATACCTGATTTTTTGCTGTCTCCCCCAGCAGCTGCCAAGGCCACAAACTCTGGAAATTGCTCCCTAATCCTCTCCACCTCACTTTCCTCCTTTAAGATACTCCTTAAAACCTAATTCTTTTCGTAAACCTTTGTTCATCTGCCCTGATATCGCTTCATGTAGCTCGGTGTGAAATGTTGCTTTCCTACGATCCTGTGAAATGCCTTGGAATGTCTGATTACACAATGTGGAAGAGAAATGGACTATAGTGCAGGAAAAACAATTCCTGACCATGAAAGATACTGTGGGAAGATAAAGCTGGTGAGCCACCAGCACATGGTCAGGGGATGGGTAGCGCAGGAAAACTCATTTAAACACAGTTGGCAGAAGGAACAGTAAAATCCTAAACATAGTTAAAATACACTCGTAATTAGTGACAGAGAAAGTTAGACAATGGCAGAGAGTTGATCAGGGAGGGTAGAGGTGAAACAGAGCAATAGATGGACATGGAATTAGATCCACAGTAAAGGAGCCATACAAGCCCCAGAGCTAAGAAACCTCTCTCAGATAACAGAGCACAGCACTAAAAGCTCTAAATTGTAGGTGAATGGTCAAAAATACTCAACTCTGAAACAGTTTCAGTTTTCAATTTTAAACTCTCCTGCTGGAGCCTGCAGCTGGAAAGATATCAGAAGCACTGGAGTCAGAGAAAAATCTCCCAGTTGAGGAAATACCCAGGGAGCGGGGTGATGTCACCGTGTAATTGTTGATGTGCGATGATGTCACCATGTAATTGTCGATGTGTGATGATGTCACAGACACAGAACATCCGGTTCTGTGCAAACCAGTGATCACAAGGATGTGAGAGGGTGCGGAGGAGATTTACCAAAATGTTTCGAAGGATGAGGGACGTTAGCTGTATGGTTAGGTTGGTGAAACGGGTTGTTCCCGTTGTAGCAAAGTAGACTGAGGGGAGATTTGATAGAGGGCTACAAGATTATGATTGGCTTAGATAAGGTCATTAAAGAAAAGACATTATCTGATTGTAAAATGATTACAGGACAGATTTAAAATTTGGGGCAAAATCTACAGGAATGATGTGAGGAAGAAATTTTACACAGCAAGTGGTAATAACCTGGAACTCAATACTTAAGTTCAGAGGCCGATAATATCCCAGCTCCGATGAATAGAGTGACTCTGTCAGATCTTGATGTGATGTTTTGTTTCAGTTTCCCTGTATGCAAATCCTTCCCATTTAATATCTGGGAAAACGATTATAAAAAAAATCCTCACTGTCAGTCCAGCAACCTTTCACCACACCTTCAATTTGCAGATGAATACTCAATAATACTCACTGTTTTCGAATTTAAAATCCCCTGTGGGAGTCTGCAGCTGGAAAGATATCAGAAGCACTGGAAGCAGCTGTAAAAAGAGATCATAAAAGTAGTCAATGTCAGTCCAGGTTAGAAATTGAGAAGAGAAACATTTCTCTTGGTTTGAGTTTGTTGCGTGTAAATCCTCCCCTTCTAAACCCCTGGAAAAGGAGTTTCCAAAATCCATCCCTGTCAGTCCAAAATAGAAATTCAAAAAATTCTCTCCTCCTGCTACCTGGACCATAGTGACCGCGCATGCGCCTTGCTGCACAGCCGCTACCCCGGGCCGAGCAGAGGGAGAGACCCAGCCATTTCCGGTCTGTTCGCTGCAAACGCGGGACCGGTAGTTTGATATTAAGGGTCTGCGGCCTGCACCAAGTGTTTATGAAGCCTCCCTGCCCACTCCGCTGGCTCCATTCCTCCCGCCCACCCATTAACTCTGTTAAACTGCTGGAGACGCCATTTTTTTACCCGCCCTTTGCGACTCCGGTCACAGGACAGCACTGCGCATGCTCAGGCAGGAGACTGCAATGCGCAGGTGCCAATTACATTCCGCAATGCGCATGCGCATGGCCCTGGCTCTCTGGATAGGGCACATTCTCTCCCGCTCTGAATGCTGGGTGACAGGCCCGCCATTGGGTGTCTATATTTTTGTATTTAAAATTTTTTTTATGATCCGATGATGACTGTACAATTAGGGTCAAGATGTAAAATTACTAAATCAATTGATACAACAAAGTGCATGCGCCTATACCATACTTCTGTCCTGTGTGTAATTAACAACAGAACAAGCTCCTACAGTTAGATGAAAGCAAAATACTGTGGATGCTGGAAATCTGAAACAAAAACAAAAATTACCTATGGTTAGATGTCAATTCACTGGATTCTTAGCAGGTGAGGTGAAGAAATGATTTTTCCTAACATGCACTGAACATTTAAAGTCCGTATTGTCAGTAAGAATGTGCCTATTGTGGATTAAATCTTTTGAACTTTTAAAGCTGGTTTGTTAACTAGTGGCCAAACTTTGCACGCATGAAATGCCTACATTTTCTCCATCAGATATGACTGCTGCTGTGTCAACTAAGCAGATAATCGAGTGAATCCATTTTCACATTCGGCTGGTGAATGATGTTTTCATCATGTCACTTTACCCAGGAGTGTCCAGCTGAGACTTGGATCTCGAATCCTTCTAGAAATGAGTTCCACATTCTCATTCAAGGAAAAGAGAAAAGCGATGCTGTAAATCTATAATAGAAACAGAACATTTTGGAATTCGACACAGGTGTGGTAGCATCTGTGGAGAGAGAGAGAGACACATTTTTCATTTCAGGTCTATGAATTTTCAGTAGAACTGTACTGAATCAATGTACATACCTAAAAACATAACTCTGGTTCTCAATCCACCGACATTCCCAAATATTCTGAGTATTTCCATCACTTTATGCTTTTATCCCTGGTTAAAGACGTTGCTTATGAATTTGGACATTGGATTTATTGGTGATTAACTCATATTGATTCCTGCCTATCTGCCAGTGGAAGCATTTTCCAAACCCTTTTCTGATATTAACAGCTTCGATCAGGTCCTCTCTTACCCTATTTTCTAGAGAAAAGCTGTTTAACCTGTTCAATCGTTCTTGAATATTATAACTTTCCAGTAAACCTTTCTTGCACCTTCTCTAGTGCTTCTAGATTCATCCGATAATATGAAGGCAGTGCGAATTGGAGTATCAAACTCATCATTGCCCCACAAATGCCTGTATAATGGATGGATCGGTATTGCAGTGGGAGAGAGGAACATTGTTTCAAGTTGTTATTCGTCAAGCTGTATTTCAGTCATTTTCCCATCAGCAGAACTTAAGATGAAATGAACACATCCAGTGAAAAAATTTCGAAAGTTGGTGTTACTTTTGTTCATGTCTTGCTCACTCCCGTGTCCTGTAAATGCTGCTCGAAGGCTTACTGACCAGAATATAAGCTACCTGCGTTTTCCTGAGCCTGTGCTCGGTGTATTAAGGGAATTGGCCCGGGTTGGAGTATCGTGCGTCCCAGGGATGGGCAGTAACCCGCTGATTGAAGCTTTAGTCGCCGCTTTCTGCTGGCAGCAGGTGATTGGAGAGCATGGGGCTGGAATGTTGCTGCTTTTCTGCTTTTCCCGATCTCACGCTCTGCGGAGCTGAGGAAGAGCAAATCAGTGATGGGTTTGTTTGGATCCAATAACTTCATAGATTTCTAAAAGGCTCGATGTAGGTACATGGTTGTTCCAACAGTTCTTTCATTATATTGCGGATTAATATTCGTAAAAATAGCTGTTTTGTGGGAACTGGCTGGATAACTGCAGAGCTGGCAATGTTTGGGGGATATTTTCTTGCAGCCAATATACCCGATGACAATCCGGAATTGAGAGATATTGAATGCGATGGGAGCAAATTGTGACAATATCCAGGCTTGGGCTGACAAGTGGCAAGTAACATTCGTGCCACACAAGTATCAGGCAATGACCATCTCCAACAAGAGAGTGTCTAACCTTCGCCCCTTGATGTTCAATGGAATTACCATCCCTGAATCCCTCACTATCAACATCCTGGGGGTTATCGTTGACCAGAAACTGAACTGGACCAGCCAAATAAATACTGTGGCTACAAGAGCAGGTCAGAAGCTAGGAATCCAGCGAATAGTAAATCACCTCCTGATTCCCCAAAGGCTATCCACAAGGCACAAGTCAGAAGAGTGGTGGAATTCTCTCCATTTGCCTGGATGAGTGCAGCTCCCACAACACTCAAGAAGCTTGACACCATCCAGGACAAAGCAGCTCGCTTGATTGGCACCACAACCACAAACATTCACTCCCTCACCACAGACTCACAATAGCAGCAGTGTGTACCATCTACAATGTGCACTGTAGGAATTCACCAAGGCTCCTTAGACACCATCTTCCAAACTCATGACCACTGCCACTTGAAAGGACAAGGGCAGCAGATAGATGGGAACACCACCACCTTCAAGTCACTCATCATCCTGACTTGGAAATATATCGCCATTCCTTCACTGGAACTCTCTTCCTATCAGCACCTGGAACCTCAGATTGTTCTGAATTTCAAAGTGTGGAAGGTAATCGACCGCCAAAAGCCCCATGGTTGCAATGCATTCCTCTCAATCATCAATAACATCATTCACATCTTTCACTTCTTAGCTGCACCTCCTTCCAAACATTGCAAACTCCGCTTGCATCTTTCATTCTGACATTTTTGTCTGTAACATTTTAATATGAAGCTGCACAACTATTGTGAATAAACTTTGTGATGGTAAAAATGTGTTCACCCCCTCGGGAACTGAACCACTTTGACACACACAGAGGAACAAACACAGACATATACACCGAGAGTGACAGAGGGCAAGGGATTGTTTCTAAGGAGAGACAAACAGCCAGAAAGCAAACATGACCAATAACTTTATTTTCCAGTTCCAACTGTAAGTTTCGTGAATGAACAGAAATAGAAAAACGCCCGAGTGTTTGGATGGATTTTATTCCATTTAACCAATAATAAACTCTGTAGACACACAGTTAAAACCAGGCATAGTAAAAAACGGTAAAAACCAATGGATTTGGTCTCAATGGCTTTAACCACTCGGCCATGACGACTGGCCCTGTGGTATATAAGCATAGATGGGGACAGCAGAGGAGGAGGACATGCGGCCTCTGGTGTCCGTGCCAGCTGATGGAAGAGGAATTCAGCAACTTTCACAACCCGCCTTTTCTGCACAGCAATTTATATTTTTATCGTCTCTCCTCGCTCTACCAGTTAAAATAAAACACCGCACACACCTGCTCCAACTTTAGGCTGGCACTTCTTCCACCAATGGGAGTTCTGAAAGTGCAATTTTGGTAATTGTAAGCTTCAAACCGACGCCTCCACAGAAAGTAGAACTACGATCTAGCACCTTAGGCTGCTCGGCCACATTATCAAGCTCAGGCTGTAACTTCCTATTTCATTGGCTGGTATTGATACTGAAATAGATGAGAAGTGAAGCAGCAAAAATACGTCATAAGGCCCCACAAGCCTCCTCCGTCACTTTATAAGATTATGGCGGATCCCCAACCCCAACAGCAATTTCCCACCCGATCCCGATGGCCCTTCATTCCCTTAGAGTCCAAAAATCACGAGAATTTTTGGATAAAAGCGAAACGCTGTGGATGCTGGAAATATGAAATAAAAACAGAAAATGTTGTAAAAACTCAGCAGTCCGGCAGCATCTGTTGGAGAGAGAAATGGATTCAACGTTTCGAGTCCGTATGGCCCTTCTTCAGAGCTAAAGGGGATTTTTGGATGTTTTTCCTTCCATTGACCCGATAGATCTGTAGACACCTGGTTGAAATCAACAATAATGAGAACCACAGTCGGCAAGATTTGACTCTCCCTGGGGAAATCCCAACGGATTTTGAAACCATCCATTTAACCACTCAGCCATGATGATTGACCAAGCCCACTGCCGTCCACTCAATAATCAATAACATCATTCACAGATTCTGCTTCTCAGCTGCACCTCCTTCCAAACATTGGGATCCATTTTTCTCAGGATTTGTTCCTGGATTTAATATTTAGCTGCTTTGTGCCCTCATTTTGAAATGGGATTCGCTTCAATATCCAACACAAACTGAACTCCAAACCTGATGGACAAACAATGGAAAACATGTCACTCGGTAACACAAATCCCATGGTGCTCATTTTCAGATTCACAACAGCCAGATTTTCAATCAAATGAAAGAATTTTGTAGTGAAAAGATTTACAAAGTTGGTGTGACTTTTTTTGTGACTCACTCACTTGGTGTTCTGTAAATGCTGCTCGGAAGCTTAGTGGGGATATAATCTACTTGCATTTTTCTCAGCCTGTGCTCGGTGTATTGGGAGGTTTGGCCCGGGCTGGAATATCTCGCTTCCCAGGGATGGGCAGTAACCCGCTGATTGAAGCTGCAGTCGCCGCTTTCTTCTGGCAGCGAGTGCTTGGAGATGAAATTTTGCTGCTTTTCTGCTTTTCCCTGTCTCACTCACTGTGGAGCTGAGGAAGGGAGAATTATTGATGGGTTTGTTTGAATCTAATAACTTCATATATTTCAAATGGGTTTGACGTAGGTACATGGTAGGTTTGATTGTTTTCTCATTATATTTGAAATGAATATTCATTAAAAAACACTGTCAGTTTTGGAATCCATTGCATAAAAGTAGAGTTGGCAATGTTTGGCAAATATTTTCTTGCAGCCAAAGTGCCAATTGTCGTCCTGGAGCTGTGTGACAATGAATGATGATGGGGAGAAAACAGCAAAGGCTTCGTTCCTGATGGTCTTA
Organism: Cetorhinus maximus; assembly: GCF_964194155.1. Classification (NCBI taxonomy): domain Eukaryota; kingdom Metazoa; phylum Chordata; class Chondrichthyes; order Lamniformes; family Cetorhinidae; genus Cetorhinus; species Cetorhinus maximus. The sequence continues at coordinate 36,175,338 of NC_135901.1, read as the reverse complement.
AACCACCAACCTTTCGTTTACCTGCCAAATTCCTACCAATCACACAACAGACACAAACAAAAAAAATCTGCAAGATATCTTAAACCAAGTCAGCTATTTAAAGCTTCAGATTGTCAACACCGGAATGACAATTGTTCTCTATCAGTTTCACTCTTCGAAAAGAACAGGTGGGGCATTGATTGTGGAAACATGGAAAAAGTCTGATCCCACCCACTGCAGACACATCCATGTCACCAGGAACCAAATTCCTACCAATCACACAACAGATTCTCCCTTCAAGGCTTTTGGTGTCTTGTCTGTTATTATCCAAAAGCCCATTTTAGGTTTTAATTACTGATCTGCCAGATCTGTGCACTGATGTAGTGCAGTTCTAATGAAAGGTTACAGACCTGATATAAAAACTGTGTTTTTCTCTCCAGAGACGCTACCAGACCTGCCGAGAATTCAAGAATTTTCTGGTTTCTTTTATTTCAGAAAGCCAGCATCTGCAGAATTTTGATTTGCTTTAACTAATTAGTGCTAAGAATGTGGAATCCATTACCAGAAGAGTTTGAGATCCAGGTTTCAGCTGCAAAAGTGTAGGTAAACTCATGTGCACAAGCTGAAACTGGAAAAGGATTCACTCTACCGTCCCAATTACTGACACAGCAACACAGTCACACCAGTGCGAGAGCATCCAGATATTTCACATGTGTAAAGGGATTTATTCAATTTGCAAAGCAGTAAACACACCAACTTTAAAATTCAAAGGACTTAATCCACAGTCAGAGCATTCCTACTGGCAAGACATGGTTTAAATGTTCCATGGATGGTGAAAAATACCCCGTCTGTTGAGACTCCATTGAGTTCAGATCTAAGTACAGGGGTTTGTTCTGCTGTTCATTACATCCAGAGAGAATTATGGCATTTTAATTACTGCATCAATTGTTTCGACAATTTCATATCTTACCCCAATGGCACCCATCGTATTCTAAACAAAAACAGAATTACCTGGAAAAACTCAGCAGGTCTGGCAGCATCGGTGGAGAAGAAAAGAGTTGACGTTTCGAGTCCACATGACCCTTCAACAGAACGGATTCCCATCGTATTCTGATGACTGAACTTGGGTTTCGATTTTACAATGTTACCGTTCAATGGCGGAGTGGACACCAGCAATCGCTGCGGGACAGAATGTACCCTATCCTCATTACAGCAGCACCCCCCGCACATGCGCATTGCTGTTTGTGTGTGCGCGTACTTGGAGCATGCGCATTGCCGTCTGTTTCATGAGCATGCGCAGTGCTGGTCTGTGACTGAAGCTGCTCAGAGCTGGTGAGAGAATGTCGAGTGGAGCAAACTAACAGAGTTAGTGGGTGTGTGAGGAGGAATGGAGCCAGCGGAGTGGGCAGGGAGGCTTTATAAAGACACAATGCAGGCCGGAGACCCGAAATAACAAGGTTCCGGTCTTGTGTTTGCAGAAAACGGGCCGAAAAATTCTGGATTTCTCCCTTCACCAGGCCCGGGGTAACGGCCGCCATCTTTCTCGGGGCAATGTGCAGCAGGGCGCATGCGCGGTCATTCCGGTCCAGGTAGCAGGAGAGGAGAATATTGTGAATTTCTATCCTGGACTGACAGTCATGGATTTTGGAAACTCCTTTTACAGATGGTTCGAAGGGAAGAATTTATACAAAGTAAGCCCAGACCAAGAAAAATGTTTGTCTCTTCTCAATTTCTATCCTGCACTGACAATGATGGATTTTGTAAATTCCATTTACAGGATACTATAAGATGAGTTTTGCAGATGGGAAATTCAAACCAATCGTCACATTAGAGTCTGCAAGAATCACTCGATTCATCCGTACCCTGGATATTATCGGTCTCTGAGTGTAAGCATTGACTTCCAGGTCATTACCGCTCACTGTGTAAACTTTTTTCCTCATATCTCCCTTGTAGATCTCCACATAATCTTTAAACTGTCTCCCATAACCCTTTTACGATCAGTTAACGGAAATAGTTTTTCTTTATCTACCTCATATATACCTCAGGACCCTTCCATCCTTCATAATGTGTGATGATTACTGGTTTGTACAGACCCAGATGTTCTGTGTCCGTGTGTGTGACATCATCACAAATCGGCAATTACACGGTGACATCACCCCGCTCCCCGGGTATTTCCTCAACTGGGAGATTTTCTCTGACTCCAGTGCTTCTGATATCTTTCCAGCTGCAGGCTCCCGCAGGAGTTTTTAAATTTGAAAACTGAAATTGTTTCAGAGGTGAATATTTTTCACCATTCAGCTACAACTTTTTGTTTAGGTTTTAGTTCTATGCTCTTTATCTGTGAGAGGTTCCATGGCTCTGGGGCTGGTCTAACTCCTTTACTGTGGATCTGAATCCATGCCCATCTGTTGCTCTGTTTCACCTCTGCCCTCCCTGAGCACCTCTCTGCCATTGTCTAACTCCCTCTGTCCCTAATACTGGGTGTATTTTAGCTCTGTTTAGGATTTTACTGCTACTTCTACCAACTGTGTCTCAATGAGGTTTCCTCCGCTGCCCATCCCCCAACCATGTGCTGATGTCTTACCAGCTTTATCTTCCCACAGTATCTTCCATAGTCAGAAATTGTTTTTCCTGCACTATAGTCCATTTCCCTTCCACTTCTGAGCTTATGTTAACCATCAAATTCTGCAGCATGCTTATTCCCTGTAATTCATTCTGCTCACCCTGATTAACTCTGTTTCATTCTCCACAGATACCAGCAAATATTGCCAATACCCAGTTTCCTGTGGGGAAGCTGATGTTTGACCTTCTTGAACCACTGCAGTCCGTGTGGTGAAGGTGCTCCCACAATGCTGTTAGGTAAGGAGATACAGGTTATTCACCCTGCGATGATGAAGGAACAGTGATATATGTCCAAATCAACAACAACAATTTGTGTTTATATCACACATTTAATGTTATACAGTTTTCTGCGATATTTCACAGAAATGTTGCAAGACAAGGTTTGACCCTGAGCCACATGAGGAGATGTTCGGGCAGGTGACCAATAATTTGGTCAAAGAGGTCAGTTTGAAGGAGCATCTTAACGGATGAAAATGAAGTAGAGAGGCAGAGAGGTTTAGGAAGGGAATTCCAGAGCTTGGGCCTTGGAAACTGACAGAATGGCAATCAGGGATGGAGTGATTAAAATCAGGAATTCGAGGAGCGTGGATATCTCGGGGTGGATTGTGAGGCTGGAGGAGGTTACAGAGGTAGGACTGATCACAACTGAGGGGGAAAACAAGGATGAGAATGTGAAAATTTAGGTGGTGCTTAAATGGGTGCCTTCAAATCATTTCTCTAGTTTGTGAACGGCTGTGGGCCAAGCACTGATCCTTGGGGTACCCCGCATGTAACAGCCTGTCATCCTAAGAATGACCCGTTTATTCCGACACTCTGTTTCCTGTCTGTTCACCAATTCTCAATCCATAGCAGTATATTACCCCAATCCCATCTGCTCGAATTCTGTTTACTGACATCCTGTGCTTTGGTCAGTAACCTCCTCCCTCTGTCTCTCCCACTGCCCTTCTCTCTCTCTCTCTCTCTCTGTCACAAAGTTTTCTCCAGCCCAGCGGGTTGTGGATGCTCCATCATTGAATATATTTCAGGATGAGGTGGAGAGATTTTTGGTCCCTCAGGGAGACGAGGGATATGGGGAGTGGGTGGGAAAGTGGAGTTGAAGCCCAAGATCAGCCACGATTGTATTGAATGGTGGAGCAGGCTCAATGGGGTGTCAGGACTTCTCTTGTTCCTATTTCTTATGTTCTTATAGAGGCCAGAGTCTTGTGTAGGTCCAGATGGGGTGGCAGGTTCCCTTCCCTGAAGGACATTAGTGAACCAGTTGGGTTTTTATGACAATCCAGCAGTTTTCATGGTCACTTTTTCCTTGTGCCAGCCCCACAAATTCCCAGATTCATTCAGCTCAATTTCACAACCTGTCTTTGTGTTTTTGTGGGTTCTCTCTCACTCCCTTTTTTCTGTTTTAAATCAATTTTACAGGGTATTAGAAGGGGAGGATTTGCAGTCGTGAAACTGAAATCAAACATCACATCAGGATCTGACGGAGTTGCCAATTTATTGTAACCTGAATATCACCGAATTTTGAACATGGAAGGAAAAAGCACCGTTCACAGTGGAGAGAAACCGTACATGTGTTCTCTGTGTGGACGATAGAGTGAATCCTTTTCCGTTTTCAGCTTGTGCACATGAGTTTACCTACACATTTTCAGCTGAAACATGGATCTCAAACTCTTCTGGTAATGGATTCCACATTCTTAGCACTAATTAGTTAAAGAAAATCAAAATGCTGCAGATGCTGGCTTTCTGAAATAAAAGTAACCAGAAAATTCTTGAATTCTCGGCAGGTCTGGTAGCGTCTCTGGAGAGAAAAACATCGTTTTTATATCAGGCCTGTAACCTTTCATCAGAACTGCTCTACATCAGTGCACAGATCTGGCAGATCAGTAATTAAAACCTAAAATGGTATCTGGGAAATGGAGATTGGAGCAGGGACTGAAAACAGTGTCTTCAGTCTTCTCAGTGTTTAATTGGAGTTAATTAGTCATCAGGAAGAGAAGCAGGAACCGGAATGGGCCATGAGACTGATCCCAGAGAGAAGGAAGGAAGGAAACCCTGTGGGGTTTGGAGAAACCACCTTCATGATCACTCATTAAATCTCCACACAGTAAGTTTTGGACACAAGGTTAACATCTGCTATTCTGTATGGTCGGTCAGGGGGTTTCAGATTAATGTTTTGTCACAAGTAATGACGGAAGTGAATGATCAAACATATTGTTATCTCAAGCTGCATAAATTTGCTAAAAATAGACGGAAAGAATTCTCCAAAACTCTATTTGGATTTCAGCACAGGGAGGAGGGAGAGTGTGTGGGGCGGGGATTTGTAGCTTTCGGGAAACAAGGGAGGAAAAAATGTTCCACAGGAACTAGAATTGTCTGTTCTGAATTTCTATCCTGTTCTTACGGTGATGACTTTTGTAAACTCCTTTCGTAGAGAATTAAAGGGAAGGATTTGCAGACGGGAAACTCAAACCAAACATCACATCAAGATCTGACAGAGTCACTCGATTCATCAGGGCCTGAATATCATCGGCCTTTGAATGTGGAAGGAGAAATGTTTGTTCTGTCTGTGTGAAAATATTTCAAACATCAGTGTGACTGGAAAAGCACCGAGACACACACACACCCGAGTGAGAGTGTTCCAGTGAACTGACTGTGGAAAGAGCTTTAACCAATTACACAACCTGAAATAACATCACACCATTCACAGTGGGGAGAAACTGTACACATGTTCTCTGTGTGGACGTGGCTTCAACTGATCATCCAACCTGGAGAGACACAGGGACACCTGCACCATGGAGAAACCGTGGAAATGTGAGCAGTGTGAGAAAGGATTCGATTACCCATCCAGCTGGAAAAACATCGACGCAGTCACACTGGGGAGAGGCCATTCACCTGCTCCGAGTGTGGGAAGAACTTCATTCAGTTATCCCACCTGCTGAGACACCAGCGAGTTCACACTGGGGAGACACCATTTACCTGCTCCGACTGTGGGAAGGGAGTCATTCGGTCAGCCCACCTGCTAACACACCAGCGAGTTCACACTGGGGAGAGGCCGTTCACCTGCTCTATATGTGAGAAAGGATTCACTCGATCCTTTGACCTCCTGAAGCACCAGCGAATTCACACTGAGGAGAGACCGTTCAGCTGTACTTCCTATGGAAAGAGTTTCAGGTCTTCATTCCATCTCACTGTACACCAGCGAATTCACACTGAGGAGAGGCCGTTCAGCTGTACTTCCTATGGAAAGAGTTTCAGGTCTTCATTCAGCCTCATTGTACACCAGCGACTTCACACTGGAGAGAGGCCATTCATCTGCTCCAAATGTGGGAAGGGATTCACTCAGTCACCACATCTGCGTAGACACCAGCGAGTTCACAAGTGACCTCAGAGTTTGGATTCTGCTGTTATTGTTGCTGTTAATCAGATCCAGGACTGAACCACGTTCATTCTGACAGTTGGGGTTTGTTTCTGCTGATGTTAATAATCCCTGTTACTGGGCTGGAGTTTAATATTCTGGATCGATATCTGATTGTGTTCTCGGGGCTGCAGTGTCCCTTTAAGAACCGCTGTCGATGGTCTTTCCCCACAATTCAGGAACTCATCAGAAATTAGTTTACAACAAGATTCTGAACTTTTACTTCAGGACTGTTTAGTAAGTGTTGTCCAGTGGTGGAATCACATCTAATATCATTTAAGGGGAAGCTGGACAAGCACAAGAGGGAGAAGGGAATAGATGGTTAAGATGGTAGATTTAGATCAGGATAAATGGGAGGAGGTTCTTGTGGAATATAAACACCAGCATGGACTGGCTGGGCTGAATGGCCTGTTTCTGTGTCTTGTATCCTATGTAATTATACTCAGGGTCTGGTTCTAACTTTTAAACTATACCACCTATTCCTAGACTGCCTAACCAGCAGAAATAATTTCTGTTTACCCTCTGTTCCTCTTAATGTGCTTAATTCTGCTTTTACTGTCACTGTTAATCACATCCATGTTCAGTTGGGGTTTGTTTTTGCTGATGTTAATAATCCCTGTAATTGAGCTGGAGTTTGATATCTTGATGTTAAATTAATCAGCTTTGTTTCAAACATGCAGCATGTTAAGTCCTTGATTTCTCCAGGATAAGAGGAGCCTGATTGGTGTCCTGTTACTGACTGCCCCTTTTTTGGGTCTTTTCCCCTTTCCTACTCAAGATTCTTTCAGTTCTCATACCTTTGCTTACTCTCACGGACAAGTCCCAGCTCCCTGTTCCTCCCAGAGATCCTCTGTTCACCTTGTGATTCAGGGAAGGCATCGCTATCAAAAACAGAAAATGCTGGAAATAAAAATCCATACTTTTCCAATTGCCAATTAATTTTCTCCCGGATTATTGTCTCCAGCCTTTTCCCACCACTGATGTGAAGCTGATTATCCTGGAATCGCTGTGTTTTTGAACAGGGGTGCAACATTTACAATCTGTCAGTCCTTTGACACCACTGCTATATAAGGAGGATTGGAAGATTGTGACCAGTGCCTCCACAAGTTCCATGTGAAGGATGCTGTCTCTGACAGTGCAGCAGTCCCTCAATGTCACCCTGGAGTGTCAGCCTAGATAATGTGCTCAGGTTTATTAATATTTCCTCTTGTTATTGATGTGGGTCATTAAGAAACAATGGACTCTTATGATGTCATCCAGTCCCAGTGCGATGATGCCATGAAGACTATTCAATACCAGCGGAGCCTTAGCGGTGAAAACAGTTTTGTTCGAGATGGCAGCAAGTCCATTACTGATAGATCAGCAAATGAAATTAATGGGAAAGAAAGTGAGGCAGCTCATGAACATCAGGAATAGTGTTGTGAATTATGAAGATGAGCAACATCTACAGTACTTGCTATACACCGTGTAACATGTGTCCCAGGACATTGGGGCAGCAATGAACAATCTCAGGGGAATATTGGATACAGAGTCAAAACAACATTTTATTCTTTCTCCAAGTGGCCTGTTTTAGAATTCTCTTCATCAACCAGACCAACCACCCAGAGGGGAATTAGCATCATCCGGAATTCCATGCGGAATTTAGAGGCTGTAATTATCCCAGGATGTTCTTCTGAAATTTACACGACATCTCACTGGGGCTGACTACCCAGGATGGCAATGGACTGCTCAGTGTTAAAGTTTTGTTGTTTCCTTTGCCCCAGATGTTGTTCAATATCGATTTAGCTTTCAGAGAAAGGGGTGGAATTGGATGGTCAGAACTGCTCGGAGTCACCGGAGGGTAATGCTTACCTGAAGTTTTCAACCATCGCAGTCCTTGTAGGCGCCAAGACTTTATCCCCAGTGCTGATCAGGTTGGTTGGTTTGGACCACAGGATAAGGCAGGACGTGTCCCCATGTGTGTCTGTTTGTGTACGGGTAGGTGTATCTGTTTGTGTACGGGTAAATTTGTGTGTGAGTGTGTGTGTGTGTATGTTTGGGGTATGTCAGTGTGTGTGTGTGTGTGTCTTTGTGTGTACATGTACAGGTGCATGTTTGGAGTGGATGTCCATATGTATGTGTCAGTGTGTGTGGATGTCTGTATGTGCGTGTGTATGTGTGTGGGAGAGAGAGAGTTAGTATGTGTGGGTCTCTCTATGTGAGTCTCTGTGTTGCTTCTCGTTCGCTGTAACACCACCATTTCTCTCCCAGCAGACAACGTGGCTCCTGTGAATCCCATCGAGTGATGTGAATGGTACCATTCAGAGATTCTTCATCCAGGGTGAAACCACAGGCTGACTGTGTGCTGTGTAAAACCTGAAACCCACACAACCAGGCCCCACTTCTCTTGGCACAACATGAAGTGTCTGCTGCTTTCCAGATCCATTCCTTTTCCTTCACTTTACCCTTGCATAGTTCACAAATTCCATTGTAAATCATCTTCAAACACATCTGTGGCCTCCAGTAAAAACACTTCCATCGGTCACACGCCAAGAGATAACAAGCCCCCCAGGATTTCCTCCTTGTTTCTCTTGATTTCTAACTAAGTTAAGGCGAGTATCAGTCTGAAGGCCCAATTTTGGTTTCTGGTTCTCCTCTTGCTGATTAAAGGGGCTATTAAAGGACAAGCTGTCTTTGATATGGAGTATGAATAGAAGTTTGTTTGTTTTTATGAGTTTAACCATTTGAGATTCAATGCCCGGTTGACTGATGGCAGACTGGGCGTGGCTGGAGGACCGAGTAGGAGAGGCTGGTCCTCCAACCAATCGGAGTGAATGAGGGGCGGGGCTGAGCCCGATTCTCCCTCATTGGCTGAAACTCTGCATCATTCTGAAAGCTGATTTCTCTCAAACTCCAGGAGAAAACTGGGCCTTTCTGTTTGTGACTTTAAACAGATGAAACCCTGTGGGTGTGGAGCAGACATTTCAACATTTGTTTCTGAAATGAGTTCAATAGAACAGAGAGCGGGATTATTTGAGGGTTTTACACAGTGTAGTGAGAAAGGAAATAGAGTGGATGTTGTGTGGGTGGATTGTGAAAGGTGTTCGATAAAGTGCTGGACAGGAGGTTTATCGATAAAATTAAAGCTCCCGGTATTAAAGGGAGTGGAGCAGCGTGGAGAGGAAGTTGGGGAAAGGGTAGGAAACGGGGAATGGTGGTTAATGGATGTTCTTCAGACTGAAGGGATGTAAACAGTAGCTGGAGAAAGAAAACCATTAACAATATCAGCGAACATAGGGAAGTTTGGTGATCGGTGCCCCCAGCGACAGTGTTTGGACCATTGCTTTTCACAATAAAGTGAGAGTCTGAACGAATAAAGACAGGTGAGAAAAATCTTTCACAGCACCGATAAAACATTGGGGGTGGGGGGTGATGGTGGGGGCAATAATATAATTGACAGTGAGGGACTGGGGAAGGGGTCTCAGAGTGTGAATACGTTAAACACTAGAAGTTACTCCACAGGTTAGCAAGGGCAGAATAAAACACTAACCCAGAACAAAGTTATATTTCTAGGAAGATAGAATTGAAAAGTAGGGAGATTCTGTTAAACCTTAGTTGGACACACACTGAGAGCACTGTGTGCAGTTCTGGTCACCATACTATAAAAAGAAATGTGTGCACACATATCAGGAAAGGACTGACAGGCTGGTTCTCTATTCCCTCGATAAAAGAAGGCTGAGGGGCAACCGAATAGAGCTCTTTAAAATGATGAAGGGTTTTGATCGAGTGGATGCAGAGAATGTGGGGAAGAACAGAACCAGAGGCCATCAATATCAGAGAGTCACTAAGAAATCCAATCAGGAATTCAGGAGAAATGCAGAGAAGTTCTGTTAAACTTCCATTGCATCTCGGGTGGGTGGGTCTGTTTATCAATTCGACAGTGACCCTTGCATTAACCCCACACCCATAACAGTCTCTCTAGGACCCTGCAGATACCTGTCACAGTGAAACCCCTCCCACTTCACCACATGGCTTTATGAAGTCACGACGGAACCTCTGTGTTGCCGCGGTTTCCACAAATATTTAGACTTTGTCGGGGTCTCTCAGATGATCAGATATTCTCAGATGTGAAGATGGATCAGACTCTGCTCTTCAACCAGACTCCAGCTACTAACAAGATGGATCAGACTTTGCTCTTCAACCAGACTCCAGCTACTAACAAGATGGATCAGACTCTGCTCTTCAACTAGACTCCAGCTACTAACAAGATGGATCAGACTCTGCTCTTCAACCAGACTCCAGCTACTAACAAGATGGATCAGACTCTGCTCTTCAACCAGACTCCAGCGACAAGTGGTGAGGTGGTCTGCTTTGGGAATCTCTTCCCCTCTCACTCACCCCACTATCGTCCCACCCCTTTCTCTCATCTCCTCCCTTCATCCTCCAACACCCACCAGCCAGAAGCCAAACCCCTTCACTGTCTGTCACCTTGACACCCACCCCACCGTCCTCAAAACCAGAGAATCCCTCCCTTTAAAATTCACACAAACAGTGGGAGTCCTCCACACCCCTAAATCTAGGACTCCACACCCACCCCCACAAACTGTGAGACTCCTCGTCACCCACAAATGTTGGGACTTCTCACACTCATCACCAAATTGCAAACTCCTCACTTCCCCCATCCAATACGTCTGCTCAATGCCACAATATCCCGCAGTAATGACATTCTGAAAGTGCACATTCCCTCAGTGTTGACCCTCTGACAGTGCGGTGCTCCCTCAGTCCTGACCCTCTGACAAGGTGTTTCGCCCTCAGTCCTGACCCTCCGACAGTGCAGTGCTCCCTCAGTACTGACCCTCCGACAGTGCAGTGCTCCCTCAGTACTGACCCTCCAACAGTATGGTGTTCCCTCAGTACTGACCTTTTGACAGTGCGGTACTCCGTCAGTACCGACCCTCCAACAGTACAGTGTTCCCTCAGTACTGACCTCTGACAGTGCAGTGCTCCCTCAGTACTGACCCTCCAACAGTGCAGTGCTCCCTCAGTACTGACCCTCCAACAGTGCGGTGCTCCCTCAGTACTGACCCTCTAACAGTGCATGTTCCCTCAGTACTGACCCTCTGACACTGCAGCATTCCCTCAGTACTGATCCTCTGACAGTGTGACACTCCCTCACTACTGACCCTCTGACAGTGCGGCACTCCCCCCTCAATGCTGATTCTCTGACAGTGCAGCACTCCCTCAGTACTGATCCTCTGGCAGTGCGACACTCCCTCACTACTGACCCTCTGACAGTGCAGCACTCCCTCAGTACTGACCCTCTGACAGTGCGGCACTCCCTCACTACTGATTCTCTGACAGTGCAGCACTCCCTCAATTTTCAAGTGTGCTTATGTGTCTAATTCTCTTTCTTTCAGATCCTATCTGCACCAGGCGATTGGTGAAAATCAGAGGCCCTAAGACCCTCAGCTCTACCAGAAGCTCTGTGACTCTCAGCTCTACCAGAGGCTCTGTGACCCTCAGCTCTACCAGAGGCTCTGTGACTCTCAGCTCTACCAGAGGCTCTGAGACTCTCAGCTCTACCAGAGGCTCTGAGACTCTCAGCTCTACCAGAGGCTCTGAGACTCTCAGCTCTACCAGAGGCTCTGTGACTCTTAGCTCTGCGGCCAATACCCAAACCTGCCACTCGGAAACGATGCGCATTGCCAGTCTGAATTTGTGCAGCAGCGGGAGACAGCGGCCATACCCATGCAGGGGGGCCACCCCGGTGTCCAGTGCCCATGGCCAATCCTCCTTATACACCTCTGTATGCCAACCTGGGACCCAACTGCAGAGCCAGACAATGGTGGCACCGTCTAGACGGGCAGGATGGGGGAAGGACAGCGATCAAGCTGAGGGTTGCAGAGAATATGAGGGGGGCAACACAATGGAACGAGGCAGAGGCAGGAGAAGGGGACGCCTGTCAGAAAATGGCCAACCCCAGAAGGTGAAGGGAGGTGCAGCCAACTGCGGCCCGAGGGTGACCCATCGCCAAGTGACCACCGTAAAGATCAGTGGAGTCTTGGCCAGGACTGGCAGCTCAGAGGTGGCGCCAAAGGGGTCTCGGAGCAAGAGGGCCAGAGAAGGCCAGCGGAAGTCCAATGCAGCCAGGGGTCTCGAGGGAACCCTTACCCCTGAACCAACCAAGAAGCGCAAAGTGGAGGGTGAGGTGGGCACCAAGGAGGCTGGAGGGTGCAGGAGGAAGAGGAAGATACCAGAGGATTGTGAGTGGCCATCGGAGAAAAGCCTGATGAAGAGGCCCCACTCCCACCTGAGCTGACAGATCCTGGAGTCAGTGCAGGTCCTTCACAGGCTGGGCAAGAAAAAGGAGCAGTCATGTCCACCAGTCAGGGCACAGGGCAATTCCAAGGGCAGGCCCCCTGCTGAGGATAGAACTCTACCCCCGGAAAGATCCCGTGATCCCAAGGAACCATCACGTCAGTCAGTTAAGGCACAGGGCAATTCCAAGGCCCGGGCCCCTGCTATAACCCGAACTCTACCCCCAGAGAGATCCTGCAATCCCAAGGAACCATCACATCCACCTGTCAGGGCACAGGGAAATTCCAAGTCTGGGGCCCCTGCTGGAGATAGAACTCTACACCCAGAGAGATCCCACAATCCTGAGCAACCAGTCACGTTCACCAGTCAGAACACAGGACAATTCCAACAGCAGCCTCCAAGCTGGAGACCAGAGTGCATCCATGGAAAAATCCCACGGTGCCACAGCACAGGATGAACTCAAGACACACCCCCCAAATAGAGCCTGGAGTGTAATCCCGGAGACATTGCGCAATGTCGGGATCCTAGCCCACCTCACATACGTCAAGTTCCAGGAGATCCTGTGGGGGCGGGAGTCAGATTCCAAACTTCCGGAGGAGAGAGAAACCAGTGCCCCTGTCAAGAAGCTTCCAGAAGTCCGATCATGGCAAGCGGAAGTGAAGAAGATGCCGACCGTCAGTCCAGCCCAGTGGAGCCGGACCATCCCGGCAGTGAAGCCTGAGGCATATTATCCTGGGGATGTTAGTCAACTGGAAGTGTCCATCCCCATTCCAGCCTGGCTTCGCAGCCAGAAGGAGCAGGAGAAAAGAAAGGCCAGTGAACAGAGAAAACTCGCTGCACAGATCATCGGTCTGGAGAGAAATCTGCTGGCTGAGAGGGAAGAGACGAGGAGCATCTACGGGATACAGGATCACATCTGGTGGAATGACGAAGAGCAGTAGGAAGGGTGCTACACACGAGAGGATCAGGATACAAGACATCCCACTGGAGAGACAGCCAGTATACAACACATCATTCTGGACAGAGACAGTCAGTATCTACACACCACACCGGATAGAAACAGTATATAACACACCACACTGGATTGAGACAGTCAGGACATAACATACCACACTGGATAGAGACTGTCAGTATATAACACACCACACTGGACAGAGACAGTCAGTATATAACACACCACACTGGACAGAGACAGTCAGGAAATAACACACCACACTGGACAGAGACAAGCAGTATATAACGCACCACACTGGACTGAGGCAGTCAGTATATAACACACCACACTGGGTAGGGAGAGTCAGGGTATAACACACCACACTGGATAGAGACAATCAGTATATAACACACCACACTGGATACAGACAGTCAGTATATAATGCTCCGCACTGGATAGAGGCAGTCAGTGCATAACACACCACATTGGAATGGCTGAGTCAGTTTATAACACACCACACTGGATAGAGACAGTCAGTATATAATGCACCAAAATGGATAGAGACAGTCAGTATACAACACACCACAATGGATAGACACAATCAGTATATAACACACCACAATGGAAAGAGACAGTCAGTATATAAAACACCACAATGCATAGAGACAGTCAGTATATAACACACCACAATGGATAGAGACAGTCAGTATATAACACACCACAATGGATAGAGACAGTCAGTATATAACACAACACAATGGATAGAGACAGTCAGTATATAACACACCACAATGGATAGAGACAGTCAGTATATAACACACCACAATGGATAGAGACAGTCAGTATATAACACACCACAATGGACAGAGACAGTCAGTATACAACACATCACACTGGATAGAGACAGTCAGTATATAACACACCACAATGGATGGAGACAATCAGTATATAACACACCAAAATGGATAGAGAACAGTCAGTATATAACACACCACAATGGATAGAGACAGTCAGTATATAACGCACCACAATGGCAGTCAGTATATAACACACCACAATGGATAGACACAATCAGTATATAACATACCACAATGGAAAGATACAGTCAGTATATAACACACCACAATGGATAGAGACAGTCAGTATATAACACACCACAATGGATAGAGACAGTCAGTATATAACACACCACAATGGATAGAGACAGTCAGTATATAACACACCACAATGGATAGAGACAGTCAGTATATAACACACCACAATGGCAGTCAGTATATAACACACCACAATGGATAGACACAATCAGTATATAACATACCACAATGGAAAGATACAGACAGTATATAACACACCACAATGGATAGAGACAGTCAGTATATAACACACCACAATGGATAGAGACAGTCAGTATATAACACACCACACTGGATAGAGACAGTCAGTATATAACACACCACAATGGATGGAGACAATCAGTATATAACACACCAAAATGGATAGAGAACAGTCAGTATGTAACACACCACAATGGATAGAGTCAGTCAGTATATAACACAACACACTGGATAGAGACAGTCAGTATATAATGCACCGCACTGGATAGAGACAGTCAGTATAGAACACACCACATTGGATAGATGCAGTTAGTATGGACGACACCACACTGGATAAACACAGTTAGTATGGAAGATACCACACTGGATATACACAGTGAGTATGGAACTCATTGCACTGGATAGTCACTGTCAATATGGAGCACAACAAACTGTATAGACACTGTCAGTTTGGAGCAGACTGCACTGGCTTGACACTGTCAGCATGGAGCACACCACGCTGGATCAACACAGGCAGTGTGGAACACACCACACTGGACAGTCACTGTCAGTAATGGAACACAACACACTGTCAGTTTGGAACAGACTGCACTGGATAGACACAAGCAGTTTGGAACAGACCGCACTGGATAGACACAGCATGGAACAGACTGCACTGGATAGACACAGCATGGAACACACTGCACTGGATAGACGCAGAGAGTATGGAACACACCTCACTGGATAGACACAGTCAGTATGGAAAACACCGCACTGGATAGACGCAGAGCGTATGGAACACACTGCACTAGATAGATAGTCAGTATGGAACACACTGCACTGGATAGCCACAGTCAGTATGGAACACACCTCACTGGATAGACACAGTCAGTATGGAAAACACCGCACTGGATAGATGCAGAGAGTATGGAACACACCGCACTAGATAGATACAGTCAGTATGGAACACACTGCACTGGATAGACACAGTCAGTATGGAACACACCTCACTGGATAGACACAGTCAGTATGGAAAACACCGCACTGGATAGATGCAGAGAGTATGGAACACACCGCACTAGATAGATACAGTCAGTATGGAACACACTGCACTGGATAGACACAGTCAGTAGGGAAAACACCACACTGGATAGACACAGTCAGTATGGAACACACCTCACTGGATAGACACAGTCAGTATGGAACACACTGCACTGGATAGACACAGAGAGTATGGAACACACTGCACTGGATAGACACATTCAGTATGGAACACACCACACTGGATAGACACAGTCAGTATGGAACACACCTCACTGGATAGACACAGTCAGTATGGAACACACTGCACTGGATAGACACAGAGAGTATGGAACACACTGCACTGGATAGACACAGTCAGTATGGAAAACACCACACTGGATAGACACAGAGAGTATGGAACACACCTCACTGGATAGACACAGTCAGTATGGAACACATCTCACTGGATAGACACAGTCAGTATGGAACACACCTCACTGGATAGACACAGTCAGTATGAAACACACCACACTGGATAGAGACAGTCAGTATGAAACACACCTCACTGGATAGACACAGTCAGTATGGGACACACCTCACTGGATAGACACAGTCAGTATGGAACACACCTCACTGGATAGACACAGTCAGTATGGAACACACTGCACTGGATAGACACAGTCAGTATGAAACACACCTCACTGGATAGACACAGTCAGTATGGAACACATCTCACTGGTAGACACAGTCAGTATGGAAAACACTGCACTGGATAGACGCAGAGAGTATGGAACACACTGCACTAGATAGATACAGTCAGTATGGAACACACCGCACTGGATAGACACAGTCAGTATGGAAAACACCACACTGGATAGATGCAGAGAGTATGGAACACACCTCACTGGATAGATACAGTCAGTATGGAACACACTGCACTGGATAGACACAGTCAGTAGGGAAAACACCACACTGGATAGACACAGAGAGTATGGAACACACTGCACTGGATAGACACATTCAGTATGGAACACACCACACTGGATAGACACAGTCAGTATGGAACATGTCACACTGGATAGACACAGAGTATGGAACACACTGCACTGGATAGACACAGTCAGTATGAAACACACCACACTGGATAGATGCAGTTAGCATGGAACACACCACACTGGATGGAAATGTCAGTATGAAACACACCACACTGGATTGACACTTTCAGTATGGAATACACACAG
Source organism: Cetorhinus maximus (assembly GCF_964194155.1). NCBI lineage: Eukaryota > Metazoa > Chordata > Chondrichthyes > Lamniformes > Cetorhinidae > Cetorhinus > Cetorhinus maximus. The sequence continues at coordinate 36,158,517 of NC_135901.1, read as the reverse complement.
TGGACAAAGAAAATGTATAAAACACATTTAAAGTCATTAATATAAGGGCGGGTATAAATATTTTGGGTTAAGAGGTTTTGGGTATGTACAATTACGATATGGTGGGGTGGTTATGTATAGTTAGGATATGGAGGGTATTTACAATTAGGATATGAGGGGGGTAGATACAATTGGGATATGGAGGGTATGTACAATTAGGATATGAGTGGGGTAGATACAGTTGGGATATGGAGGGTGTGTACAATTAGGATATGTGGGGATATTTACAGTTAAGATATGGGGGGTATTCACAATTTGGTGGGGTTTCTATTTTTGCTACGATTTGTGCCAAAGCCAACGTAACCCATGTGATCTGATTGGTGCCATTTTGGGGCAGCCTCTCCCATTCACCCACCCTCCAGTTCCCCAACACTGTCACATCGTTCAACCCTCCTGCTTCCCAACACCCCCGCTCGCCGACCCTCCCGCTCGCTGACGCTCCCGCTCGCCGACCCTCCCGCTCGCCAACCTTCCTGCTCGCCGACCCTCCTGCTCGCCGACCCTCCCGCTCGCCGACCCCCCCACTCGCCGACCCTCCCGCTCGCCCACCCTCCCACTCGTCGACCTTCCCACTCACCCACCCTCCTGCTCGCCTGGAATGGAGGCGAGCGGGTGGGAGGCGAGTGGGAGGGAGGCGAGTGGGAGGGGAGGTGAGTGTGATGGGAGGAGAGTGGGATGTGAGGGGAGTGGGAGAGAGGCAACTGAGAGGGAGCCGAGTGAGAGGGAGGCGAGTGAGAGGGGAGGTGAGTGTGAGGGTAGTTGAATGGGAGGGAGGTGAGTGGAAGGGGAGGGGAGTGGAAGGGGAGGTGAATTTGAGGGTTGGCGAGTGGGAGGGAGGTGAGTGGCAGAGAGGTGAGTGGGAGGGGAGGTGAGTGTGAGGCAGGTGAGTGGGGGGCAGCGAAGTGGAGTGGATTGGGAGGGGAGGGAGAGGAGAAGGGAAGGGGACGGTAGGTGGAGGGGATTGGGAAGAGGTTTGGAAGTGGGAATGTGAGTGGAAAGGGAGGGGAGGGGGAGTTGGAGGTGGGGTGGTGGAGGGCATAGGGAGGGGAGGGTACTGGGCAAGGAGGGGATGAGGTGGGAGAGGCAGAGGGGGAGTGGGAGGAGAGAAGAGGGGAGTGTAGATGGAAATGGGGGCGAGTGGAAGGGAGTTGAAGGGGCTAGAAATGGCAGTGAGGGAGGGGAATGGGAGGGGAGGGGCTGTGAAGGGGAAGGGGACATTTGGTGTGAAGTATTGCTGGTTAGAGGAAGTGTCTGTGTGTGGGAGCTTCGGTGTGAGGGAGCGTCGGTGTGAGGGAGCGTCGGTGCGAGGGAGTGAGGGAGCAACAGTATGAGGGAGCATCGGAGTGAGGAAGCATCGGAGTGAGGGAGCGTCAGTGTGTGGGAGTGTCATTGTGAGGGAGCTTCGGTGTGAGAGAGCGTTGGTGTGAGGGAGTGTCAGTGTGAGGGAGTGTTGGAGTGAGAGCGACGGTATGAGGGAGCGTCGGAGTGAAGGAGCGTCGGTGTGTGGGACTGTCGGTGTGAGGGAGTGTCAATAGGTGGGGTGGTAGAGAAGGCAGTGACTGTCAGTATTTAACAGACAGTGAATGGAGGCTGTCAGTATGGAGCATACTGCAGAGCAGAGACAAGGTCTAGAACACATCACTGGATTGATAGTATTGATAGTATTCAGTGGGTAGAGACAGTTAGTATATAGGGGTCATTAGCAGAGAATAAGACACACTGGATAGAGGTTGTCAGTATCTAGCATAATGCATTAGTTAGGAGAGACTATATAACACAACACACTGATAGAGACAGGCAGTATCAAAGGCACTGGCTAAAGAGACAACCAGTACAGGCACAAGGCACAGGATAATGACAGACAGTGTATGATACAGTGCACTGGTTGGACTGTCAGTGTATAATACATAGCTCAGGATAGTGGCACTGGATAGAGACAGTCAGTATCTAAAACACAGCACTAGGCTGAGACAGTCAATATATAACACACTGTACTAGATAGAGAAGGCCATATATAACACACAACACTGGACTGAGGCAGTCAGTATATAACACACTGCACTGGATAGAGAAGACAGTATATAACACACAGCACTGGACTGAGACAGTACATAACGCACTACACTGGATAGAGAAGACAGTATATAACACACAGCACTGGATAGTGACATCTATCAAACACAACACAGTGCTGCCAACAGAATGTGTAAAACAAACAATCCTGGATAGAGACAGTCAATACATAACACACCACACTGAAGACAGTCAGTATGGAATGCACTGCACTGGATAGAGACAGTCAGTATATAACACAACATACTGGATAGACTTGGTCAGTATATAACACACAGCAGTGGATAGAGACAGACAATATCTTACACACTGCACTGGAATCAGAGAATATATAACACACATCAGTGGATAGAGATGATCAATATCTTACTGCACTGGAAAGAGTGAATGTAAAGCACACTGAACTGGATAGAGAAAGTTGCATATTGCACAATCCACTGGATTGAGACAGTCCATATATTACACACTGCGCTGAAGAAAGACATGAAATGGATAGAGACAGTGATATATTACATAAACCACTGGATAGAGACATTCAATATATGACATACTGCACAGCAAGTCCTGATACAACATGCTCCTCTGGATGGAGGCAGTATTTATTCATGACGTATGAACTCTCAGTGTGTAATCATGAATCAATCTATTATTTTTCTTACACAGAAAAATGACTTCTAATAATATGTTTAAAGATATTCACTTAAATTTATATATATATATTTGAATACAAATAAACGATAACAGTTTTTAAATGGCTTACGATTGACTTTTCAAACTCCACATGGGGAGAGTTCCCAATGAATGGGGGGTGGACATGGAGAGAGTTCCCAGTGTAGGGGCAATGGACACAGGGAGAGTTCCCAGTGACTGGGGATTGGACATGGGGAGAGTTCCCACTGAATGGGGAGTGGACATGGAGAGAGTTCCCAGTGACAGGGGAGAGGACATGGGGGGAGTTCCCAGTGAATGAGGAGAAAACATGGAGAGAGTTCCCAGTGACTGGAGAGTGCACAAGGGGAGAGTTCCCAGTGAATGGGGAGTGGACATGGGGAGAGTTCCCAGTGAATGGGGAATGGACATGGCGAGAGTTCCCAGTAAATGGGCAGTAGATATGGGGAGAGTTCCCAGTGACTGGGGAGTAAAAATCTTTCATGCAGAGAGTTGTAAGCATCTGGAACTCACTGCCTGAAAGAGTCGTAGAGACAGAAACCCTCAACTCGTTTAAAAGGTGTCTGGATGTGCACCTGAAGTCCCGTCACCTGCAGGGCTACGGATCAAATGCTGGAAAGTGGGATTCGGTTGGGTGGCTCGTTTTTCAGTCGATGCAGACACAATGGGCCAAGTGGCCTCTTTCTGTGCTGTAAATGTTCTACAATTCACTGGGAACTCTCCCCATGTGCACTCTCCAGTCACAGGGAACTCTCCCCAAGTCCACTCCCTAGCCACTGGGAACTCTCCCCATGTCCACTTTCCAGTCACTGGGAACTCTCCCCAAGTCCACTCCCCAGTCACTGGGAACTCTCCCCATGCGCACTCTCCAGTCACTGGGAACTGTCCCCATGTTCTCTCATTCACTGGGAACTCTCTCCATGTTCTCTCCTCATTCACTGTGAACTCTCTCCATGTTCTCCCCTCATTCACTGGGAACTCTCACCATGTCCACTCCCCAGTTACTGGGAACTCTCCCCATGTCTACTCCACAGTCACTGGGAACTCTCTTCATGTCCACTCCCCATTCACTGGGAACTCTCCCCATGTCTAGTTCCCAGTGACTGGGACCCATTGTGTCTGTGTCGACTGAAAAACGAGCCACCCAACCGAATCCCACTTTCCAGCATTTGATCCATAGCCCTGCAGGTGACGGCACTTCAGGTGCACATCCAAAGACCTTTTAAATGAGTTGAGGGTTTCTGTCTCTATGACTCTTTCAGGCAGTGAGTTCCAGATGCTTACAACTCTCTGCGTGAAAGATTTTTACTCAACTCCCCTCTACTCTTTCTACCAATCACTTTAACTCTATGTCCACTAGTCTCTGCCTTCTCTGCAAAGGTAAATAGGCCTTTCCCATCCACTCTATTCAGGTCCCTCACAATTTTGTATATATCAATCAAATCTCTCCTCAGCCTCCTCTGTGCCAAGGAGAACAACCCCAGCCTATCCAATCTTTCCTCACAGCTACAACCTTCCAGTCTTGGCAACATCCTCATAAATCTCCTCTCTACCCTCTCTATAGGAAGGATGTAATTGCATTAATGAAGTGACCAGAATGAAGTGACCAGAATTGCAAGAAATTTTCAAATTGTGGCCTAACTAATATTTTATGAAGTTCCAACATAACCTTCCTGCTCTCATATTCTATGCCTCGGCTATTAAATGAAAGGATTCCATGTGCATTCTTAACCACATTATCGACCTCTCCTGCTACCCTAGGGATCTGTGGACATTCACTCCAAGGTCTCTAACTTCCTCTACAGATCTCTGTATCCTCCCAATTATTGGGTCAACCTTTGCCTTGTTTGGCCTCCTCAAAAGTACCATCTCACAATTCTTTGAGTTGCATTCCATTTGTGGCTTTTCTGCCCACCTGACTAGTCCATTGATGTGTTCCTGCAGTCTGGAGCTATCCTCTTTGTGAACGACCGCACGGCTAATTTTTGTGTCACCTGCAAACTTCTTGATCATTCCCCTTACATTTCGGACCAAATCATTATTTTTTACCACAGAAAGGAGGGGACCTACTACTGAGCCCTGAGTTGAGGATAGAAATCGAGAAGAGAGAAACATTTCTCTTGGTTTGAGTTGGCTGTATGTAAATCCTCCCCTTCCAACCCCTGTAAAAGGAGTTTCCAAAATCCATCCCTGTCAGTTCTGGATCGAAATTTGCAACATTCTCTCTTCCTGCTACCTGGACCAGGATGAGCATGCATGCACCTTGCTACACGTTGCCCCTATAAAAATGAAAGCAAAATACTGCGGATGCTGGAAATCTGAAAGAAAAACAAAAATACCTGGAAAAACTCAGCAGGTCTGACAGTATCTGCGGAGAGGAATACAGTTGACATTTCGAGTCCATATGACTCTTCATCAGAACTAAGGAAATAGAGAAATGAGGTGAAACATAAGCTGGTAGAGGTGGGTGGCAGGTAGACCTGGATCGAGGGCCAGTGTTAGGTGGAGGCAAAGAAGAGATTGCCAAAGATGTCACAGACAAAAGGACAAAGGGGTGTTGACGGTGGTGATATTATCTAAGGAATGTGCGAATGGGAGCATTAAGGGTAGCAAGCAGGACAAGCTAGTGGCTGAATGCCCCTGGGGTGGGGGTGGAGTGAAGGGATCGAAATGGGCTAAAAGGTGGAGATAAAACAACAGATCGAAATAAATTTACCAGTTGAATGTGGAAATTGATTCACTTGGTCGTCCCATTATCTATCAGAACAGCACAGTCACACCGGAGGGAGACCATTCAGATACTTCACGTGTGCAAAGGAGTTCACTCAGTTTTCCCCAATCCAACTTGAAAAGCTCAAAACATTAGATCCACTATCAGCACATCCTTATTAACAAGGAGCAGTTTAACTGTTCTGCCGACGGGGGAAAAAAAGGAAATCGCTTGTTCACTCCACCTGCTGAGACTCCAGTGAGTTCACATCTAAGTGTAAGTGATTCTACTGTTGTTAAGTTCACCCAGGACAGAACTACGATGGAAGGCCCGTGCTCTTTAGTTGCTGTATTAATTGATTTAATAATTATGTACCTTGGCCAATGGCTCGAATTGCAACCGAATCGCCAATCGTAACTTTCTGTTCAAAAAGATTAGATTCAATGGCGGGTGTCTTACCCATGGCTCCATGCGGGTCAGAATGTGCCCTATCCTCACCACAGGAGCTCCTCGCGCAGGAGCAGTACCCGGCTGTGCGTGGCGCATGCGCAATGCGGACTGTCCCTGGAGCGGCTCAGGAGGAACTGAGAGCAGTTGAGTTATGGAGACAGTGGATCGACGGAGAGGAATAGAGTCCTCGAAATGGGCGGGAAGGCTTCATAAACACCCCGTGGAGACTTCCAACCTCAAATAAAAAGTTACCGGTCTCCCTTTGGTTGCAAACGGGGAGGAAACTGTGAGGCTGCGTCTACGGCTACAGGGAGGCAAGGCCCAGTTAACTGCCGCCATCTTTATTCGGGTCAATGTGCCGCAGCGCGCATGTGCGCCCGCCATCTTTATTCGGGTCAATGTGCCGCAGGGCGCATGTGCACCCGCCATCTTTATTCGGGTCAATGTGCCGCAGGGCGCATGGGTGTCTACCATTGTCCCTGTCAGTCGGAGGAGAGGATATTGTGCATTTCTATCCTGGACTGACAGGGATGGATTTTGGAAACACCTTTTCCAGGGGGTTAAAAGGGGAGGATTTACACACAGCAAACTCAAACCAAGAGGACTGTTTGTCTCTTCTCAATTTCTATCCTGGACTGACAGTGATTGATTTTGTCAATTTCTTTTGCAGGATATTAGAAGCGGAGGATTGACAGACGGGAAACTCAAACCGAACATCACATCAAGATCTGGCACAGTCACTCGATTCATCAGGAGCTGAATATCATCGGCTTCTGAATCTGGAAGGAGAAAGGTTTGTCTGTTCTGATTGTGGGAGAAGATTTCAGGTATCAGTGTGACTGGGAAAACACTGAGATTCACAACCCTTGGTTAGGCTGCACTGGGAGAACTGTGCTCAGTCCCAGGCAACAAATCTTAGGAAGGAGAGAATGGCCTTGGAGGGAGTATAGCACAGATTTGCCTGAGTGACATCTGAACTCCAAGGGTTGGATTACAGGACAAGTTACACAAAAGAATCACAGAGTCATTATGGCAGAGAGGAGGCCATTTAGCCCACTGAATCCATGCCAGTTTTCTGCAGCAACCAATCATTTCCATTCCCCTGCTCTATTCCTGTATCCCTGCAAGTTTATTTCCCTCAAGTGCCGGTCCGATTCCCTTTTGAAATCATTCACCGTATCCATTTCCACCACCTTCCCCCCCACACCCCAAAACTCCCATATGCAACAAGTTCCAGGTCATTACCACTCACAGTAGAAAAATGTTCTCCCTCACATCCCTCTCTATCTCTTACCCAAATACTTATGTCTGTGTTCCTGGTCCTTGTACGATTAGCATTAGGGAACAGATTTTCTTTGTCTATCTTATTTAAACCTGTCATAATCTTGTACAGTTGAAGGAAATCTCCCCTCAACGTCCTTTGCTGGAACCATTCTGGTAAATCTCCTCTACACCTTCTCAAAGACCTTCACATCCTTCCTAAAGTTTGGAGACCATAAGTGGACACAAGACTCAATTTGTGGCCTAACCAGAGATTTATGAAGATTTAGCACATCTTCCCTATTTTTGCACTCAATATCTCAGCTTATGAAGCCCAACATCCCATTTACTTTCTCTCTTAATGTGTCCTGTCACCATCAAAGATATACACACATGAAGCACAGGTCTCCCTGTCCTTGCACACTTTTTAGAACCGTGTTATTAAGTCGCTATTCTCCCTCTCTCTCTCTCTTTCTCTCCCCACCCTGCTGCAGTCAAAAAGCATCACCTCATTATGAGAGTTGTGTTCCTGCAATTTAGAATATTAAAGGTGATTTGATGAATGTTTTCAAGATATTAGTTGGAGCTGAGAGGGTAGATAGGAACTATTTCCACTAGTTGGGGAGCCTTGGACAAGCGGACACAGTCTGAACATGGAATCAGGTTCCAGCACCATTTCAGGTAGACTGTTCCAGATCCTGACAACTCTCTGTTGGTGCAGAAACTGCTGAACTTGATGTTGATTGTGGAAGGTTGTAAAGTGCTGAATCGAAAGATGAGCTGCTGTTCCTTGAGCTCCCATTGAGCTTCATTGGAACAGTGCAGGAGGCCGAGGACAGAGAGGTCAGAGTGGGAGTGGGGCGGAGAATTAAAATGACAAGTGACCGGAAGCTCAGGGTCAAGCTCACAGACTGAACGGAGGTTGTTCCACAAAGTGATCATCCAATCTGTGTTTGGTCTCCCCAATGTAGAGCAGATCGCATCATGAGCAGTGAATACAGTAACTATACTGCAAGAAGTACAAGTAAATCACTGTTTGGTTACATCTTTCCAAACCTTGAGAAAAGCCCGAAGACAGATAATTTATTTGAAGAGTAAAGTTTACAAAGTAAGGCAAACTGATTGTCAGAATCTTAAACTGCAGCCCAGTTACTGGATTTATTAACATCAGAAGAAACAAACCCCACCTGTCAGAATGAACAGAATCCAACCCCATCAGTCACTTGTGAACTGGCCACATTCTCAGCAGATTGGACAATCAATGAAATCTCTTCTCACACACGGAGAAGGTAAACGGCCTCTCCCGGTGTGAACTCGCTGGTGTGTGTCTTGGAGGGGATGGTTTTCCCATTCAACAGTTGCCCTTGTCCTTCCAGGTGGTGGTGGGTGTGGGTTTTGGAGATTCTGTCAACGTTCTGGTTGAGTTGTATCTGTTTGAAATCCATTTCATTTTCCTCTCCTGCACCTCTTTCTGTCTCTGTCTCTTTCTCTCTCTCTCTCTCTCTCTCTCTGTCTGCCTCTGTCTCTCTCTCTCTCTCATTCTCTCTCTCTTTCTCTTACACCTTTGATGGCAACAGGACACATTAAGAGAGCAGTTAGCAAAGTTAATGGGATGATGGGTTTCAGAAACAGACCTATTGAGTACAAAAGTAGGGAAGCTGTGCCAAATCTTCATAAAGCTCTGGTTAGGCCACAACTTGTGTCGGTCCAGACTGGTTGGCTGGCTCCCCTCCCTGAAAGACATTCAATAGAACCCTAGACCTAGAGAAAAGTTACAGCACAGAAAGAGGCCATTCAACCCATTTTGTCTGTGCTGGCCAAAAAAGGCAAAAAAGAAGAAACTAACCAATTATTCAGATACTGTAGCAGCCCATGCCCAAATGCAGCAAAACCTGGACAATATCCAGGCTTGGGCTGAAAAGTGGCAAGTAACGTTCGCACCACACAAGTGCTAGGCAATGACCATCTCCAACAAGAGTGAATCCAACCATCGCCCCTTGATGTTCAATGGCATTACCATCACTGAACCCCCCACTATCAACATCCTGGAGGTTACCATTGACCAGAAACTGAACTGGACTAGCCATATAAATATTGTGTCTACAAGAGCAGGTCAGAGGCTAGGAGTAGTGCGACAGGTAACCCACCTCCTGACTACCCAAAGCCTGTCCACTACCTACAAGGCACAAGTCAGGAATGTGATGGAATACTCCCCACATGTGAGGATGGGTGTAGCTCTTAACACTCAAGAAACTTGACACCATCCAGGACAAAGCATCCATTTGATTGGCACCACATCCACAAACATTCACTCCCTCTACCACCAACGCACAGCAGCAGCAGTGTGTACCATCCAAAAGATGCACTGCAGCAATTCACCAAGGCTCCTTCAACAGCACCTTCCAAACCCACGACCACTACCATGTAGATGGACAAGGGCAGCAGATTGATGGGAACACCACCACCTAGAAGTTCCCCCCCCAAGTCACTTCCCATCCTGACTTGGAAATATATCGCCGTTCCTTCACTGTCACTGGGTCAAAATCCTGGCACTCCCTTCCTAACAGGACACTGGGTGTATCACTGCGGCCTTGATGTCAAGGACAGTGACTCTCACCTCACCTCAGGAGTTCAGCTCTTTAGTCCATGTTTAAACCAAGGCTGTAATGAGGTCAGGAGCTGAGTAGCCCTGGCAGAACCCAAACTGGGCATTAGTTAGCAGGTTATTGTTAAGCAAGTGCCACTTGATAGCAGTGTTGATGACCCCTTCCATTACTTTACTGATGATTGAGAGTAGACCGATGGGGCGGTAATTGGCCGAGTTGGATTTATTCTTTTTGTGTAGAGGACTTACCTGGGCAATTTTCCACATAGCCGGGTAGATGCATTTGTCCTCCCCAAATGTATTAGCTCATACTTTTCGGGATTGAACTCCATTTGCCACTTCTTCGCCCTCTCAACCAAAAGATTGATATCATTCTGGAGACAACAGTTGTCCCCTTCATTGTCAACTACACGGCCAATTCTTGTGTCATCTGCAAATTTCCCGATCATGCCTCCTTCCTAAGGCTTGGTCACCAGATGTGGATGCAGTACTCAAGTTGTGATTTAACCAGAGGTTTATAAAGATTCAGCACAGCTTCCCTGCTTTTGTACTCAATATCACCGTTTATGAAGCTCAAGATCCAATTTGCTTTGCTATCTACTCTCTAAATCTGTGCTGTCACCTTCAAGGATCTCTGCACATGAAGCCCCAGCTCCCTCTATCCCTGCACACCCTTTAGAACCCTGCCATTAATCTCTATTGCCCCTCTCTGTCCCTTCTGCCAACATACTTGACCTCCTATGAGGGTTTCAGTGATCAGTTAAATCCCTTTTTACACACAGAGCAGGTGAACGACCTCTCCCCGGTGTGAACTCGCTGGTGTGTGTCTTGGAGATGATGGTTTTCCTGCACCAGCTGCTGTTGTGCTTCTAGTTGGTGGGGGTTGTGGGTTTGGAAGATCCTGTGATTCTGGTTGAGTTGCAAATGGATGAATTGCATCTCCTTTTACCTCTCCTCCACCTCTCTCTCTCTTTCTGGCTCTCTCTCCCTTCCCCCCCACTCCCCCATCTCTCTCTCTCTCTCTCCCCCAGTAGAAGCCAGAGTCTTGTATAGGCCCAGACTGGGTGGCAGGTTCCCTTCCCTAAAGGACATTAGTGAACCAGTTGGGTTTTAATGATAATCCAGCAGTTTTCATGGTCACTTTTTCCTAGTGTCGGCCCCACAAATTCCCAGATTCATTCAGCTCAATTTCACAACCTGCCTTTGTGTTTTTGTGGGTTCTTTCTCATATTTCCTTTCTCTTGTTTTAAATTAATTTTTCTAGCATATTGCAAAGGGAGGACATGCAGTCAGGAAACTGAAACCAAATGTCACAGAATCTGACAAAGAGTCATTTGATTCATCAGGACCTGAATATCATCGGCCTTTGAACATGGAAACAAAAAACATTGTTCACACTGCGCAGAAACTGTGGAAATGTGGGGACTGTGGGAAGGAATTCAATGGCCCGTCTGACCTGCTGAAACACCAGCGAGTTCACACTGGGGAGAGACCATTCACCTGCTCTGTGTGTGGGAAGTGATTCATTCAATTATCCAACTTGCTGACACTCCAGCGAGTTCACACTGATGAGAGACCTTTTACATGTCCAGACTGTGGGAAGTGCTATAAAAATTCCGGGAGCTGATGTCACATCAACATGTTCACACTGGCAAGAGACCGTTCAGGTGCTCTCACTATGGCACTGGGTTCAGGCAATCATCTCAACTCACTGAACACCAGCAAGTTCACACTGGGGAGAGACCATTCACCTGTTCTGAGTGTGGGAAGGGATTCACTCAGTCATCCCACCTGCTGAGATACCAGTGAATTTGGAAACAGCTTCAGTGATTGCCTCTCCCTTGTCCCCTCCATCCTCACCTCCAACAAGTGTGAGGAGCTCATGGAGCTTCTTTGTCACTAAGATTGAGACAATCCGATCAGCTGCCTCTGCTGCTTCTCTCCCTTCGACTAACCCACCGGGACAAACAGGCTCTAATGTTCTCCTGTTTTAGGCCTGAACTCACGTCTCTTCTAGTTTCTCTGTGGTCTCCCCTTGGGAGGGTTTCCTTTTCTCTCTCCAGATTGAACAATCGGTTGAAGCCTCATCCACACAGAGAGAGCAGAGGAGGGGAAGAGTTGTGTGAGTGGACTGCCTAGAAAACCCTTGAGAACTTTCTTTGTTTCTTCGCTGTTTAATGTGTAATTTATACTTAATATTGACTACAATCTGCCTTTTCATTCATATTTCATTGATCTTGATTTTGGATTGATTGTTAAAGTAAAAGGAATAAGAGATGAAATCTTGTCCATTGGTTTTCTAGTTGGGGTTGTTCGGTAAATTTGGTTTGTTTGGTTCATTGATCTCCACAGGGATCAGAACATGGTGGATACATTGGATTTGATCTTCCAGAAATCCTTAGATTCTGGAACTATTCCCAAGGATTGGAAGTTAGCAAACATAGCCTCACTATTCCAGAAATGGGGAAGAGAGAAAATGGGGAAGTTTTGACCAGTTGGCGTAACATCAGTCATTGGCAAAATGCTGGAATCTATTGTTCGGGATGTGGTAACCGGGCATTTAGAAAACCATTAACTGATTAAGCAGAGTCGGTACAGATTTCTGAAAGTGAAATCATGTTTGACAATCTGTGTGGAGTTTTTTGACGGTGTAATGAGTAAGGTGGATAACGGGGAAAACAGCGGATGTCGTATATTTGGATGTTTGAAAAGCATTCGATAAGGAGCCTCACAAGAGGTCATTACACAAAATTAGGTTTTATGTGATTGGGGTAATATCTTAGTTTGGATTGAGAATTGGTTAAAGGGCAGAACTCGGAGAGTAGGAATAAATGGGACATTTTTGTGTTGGCTGACTGTAACTAGCAGAACACCACAAGGATCAGTAATTGGGAATCAGCTATTTACAATCTATATCAATGACTTGGATGACTGGGTGTAACAAATCCAGGTTTGCTGATGATACCAAGTTCGGTCGGAAAGTGAGCAGTGAGTACACAGAGTCTGCAGAGGGATGGAGACAGGTTGAGTGTGTGGGTAAGGACATGGCAGATGGATTACAATGTGGTGAACTTATCCACTTTGGGAGGGGAATTAAAAACAAAGCAGAAAGTTTTTGAATGGTGAGAGACAGGGAAATGTTTGCATTCAGAGGGAGCTCGGTTCCTCAAACATGAATCACAGGAAGTTAACATGCAGATCCAGCAAGCAGTTAAGAAGGGAAATAGTTTGATAGCTTTTATTCCAAAGGGATTGGAGCACACAAGCAAAAAAATCTTACTATAATTTGACAGGGCAGCGGTGAGGCTTCAGCTGGATACTGTGTGCAGTTTTGGTCTCTCTATCGAAGGAATGACATACTTGCCCCAGAGGGAGTGAAACAACTCTTCACCGGACTGGTTTCTGGGATGAGGGGATTGTCCGATGAGGAGAAATTGAGGAGACTGGGCCTATAATCAATGGAGTTTAGAAGAATGAGAGGGGATCTCATTGAAGGACGGAACATTCTTAAGGGGCCTGGAGGGTAGATGCTGAGAAAATGTTTCCCCCTGGCTGGGAATCTAGAATATGGGGATTACAGTCTCGGAATAAGGGGTCGATCATTTCGGAATGAGATAGGGAAGAATTTCTTTACACAAAGGGTTGTGAATCTTTGGAAGTTTCTACCCCAGGGAGCTGTGGATGTTCAGTTGTTGAATAGATTTCAGATGGAGGTCAGTAGATTTTTCAGTGCAAAGTGCCAGCTCCACAGCACCTCCTGGATGCCCAGTCTTGAGTTGCTAGATCTTTTCGAAATTGATCCCATTTAGCATGGTGGTAGTGCCACAAAACACGATGGGGGGTATCCTCATTGTGAAGCTACTTTGTCTGCACAATGACTGTGCGGTGGTCACTCCTACCAACACTGTCATGGACAAATGCGTCTGCGACAGGCAGGCTGGTGAGGATGAGGTCAAGTATATTTATCCCTCTTGTTGGTTCCCTCACCACCTGCTGCAGACCCAGTCTAGCAACTATGTCATTTAGGACTCGGCCAGCTCGGTCAGTAGTGGTGCTACCGAGCCTCCCTTGGTGATTGAAATCCCACACCCAGAGTATATTCTACGCCCGTTCCATCCTCAATGCTTCCTCTAAGTGGTGTTCAACATTGAGGAGCACTGATTCATCAGGGAGGGATGGCAGTACGTGGTAATCAGCAGGAGGTTTCCTTGCCCATGTTTGACCTGATGCCATGAGACCCACAAACGATGTTGAGGATTCCAAAGGCAACTCCCTCCTGACTGTATGTCACTGTGCCGCCACCTCTACTGATGGTGGTGTCTGGGACGTTATATGTAAAGTATGATTCCGTGAGGATGACTGCTGTTTGACCAGCTTGTGGAGACAGCTCTTTTGACACTCGCCCCCAGATGTTAGTAAGGAGGACTTTGCAGGGTCGACAGAGCTGAGATTGCCATTGTCGTTTCCAGTACCTAGGTCGATGCTGGGTGGTCCGTCCGGTTTCATTCCTTTTTTGAGACTTTGTCGCAGTTTGATACAACTGGGTGTCTTGCTAGGCCACCTCAGAGGACAATGCTGTTGGGTCACATGTAGACAGATTTCCTCCCCTTGAAGGACATTAGTGAACCGGATGGGTTTTTACAACAATCGACAATGGTTTCATGGTCCTCATCAGACATTTAATTCCAGATTTTTATTGAATTAAAATTCAAATTCCATGGCAGGATTTGACCCCAACTCCAGAGACAATACCACCACATCATCACCTCTCAGACTGCAAGGCCTGAGACATGAACTGACTACAGAGGTGTTGGTACAAGGCTAATGGAACAAATTTTATGGCCGGCTGTTTAAAGTAGCACATTGTGATCAACCAATCACAACTGCTTTTTGAATGCAGCATTCCAGGCCGAATGGCCTCTTTCTTTGCTGTAACTTCATGTCATTTTATGTTCCCCAACGCCACGGATGCTCTTTCCCAGTCACCCTGCCATTTTATAACCCATTATATCGAAATGTGCATTGTTACCTTGTGTCCTGTCCTTCTGAAGTCAAGACCTGGAGTGAATTCAGTGAGAAGTTTCCTTGTCATTTCTAGCACGAGATTTGGAACCAGACCAGTTGAATGACAGTTTAAATGGTGCCGACCCTTCACTGCAGCTCATTGTGTTTTTGAGTGGAGATGATTTCTGTTTGTTACAAGGTGCAGGATGATCTGATTAACTGACGGAGCAGGTTTGAAGTTCCGAATGGCCTCTTCCCACCCCATTGAAACAAAAACAAAAAATGCTAGAAAAACTCAGCCAGTCTGACAGCATCTGTTGGGAGAAAGACAGAGTTAACGTTTCAATTCCATATGATTCTTCTTCAGAGCCATATGGACTCAAAGCGTTAACTCTGTCTTTCTCTCCACAGATGCTCTCAGACCTGCTGAGTTTTTCCAGCACTTTTTGTTTATGAGTCAGGTTTCCAGCATCCACAGTATTTTGCCTAATCATTTGACTTTGTTCTCGTTCAGTGGCAATACCAATGAATGACATGATTAACAAACTGTATCAATATGTTTGTGTGGTCGAACAGTCTAAGGTGCTCTATTGCAACTCCAAGTTTCTATGGAAACTTGGGTTTGAATCCCAGCACCACAAAACATCCTGGTCATCTCTGTTTTGGGATCCGCAGCAGCTTCATTCAGACAAAAACATGCCAGCTCACATTAAATCCAGGGCAGTGTACCTTTTTTTTTTGATAGGAAGAACGAGGAGAGACAACATAAATATGAGTTGCTGTGGGGAAAAGACGGGGTGTGGAATTATAGTAGTTGAATTGCTCTTCCAGAGAGTCGGCATGTGAACGACAAGATGAATGACCGTCTGATGTAGCCGTCTGTGATTTTATACAAACAGCAATGACATCAGTGCAGGTCCTGTGTTCACAGCGGAATGAAGAAAGTGACGGGTTATGAATGCACTGGGGTCTCCACAGGTAGGCTGGAATCCTGCCATCTACTCTTCTTATCATTCCTGAATTTTATTGTGTGCCTGCAGAATTAATTATCAATTAAAATGAATAAAAACCACCCAAAAACCTCCAGTGTTCTCCAACTTCCATTCGTTTGCAATCATTCAGGAAAGTTGCAGCCTGAAATGGAACAAAAACGGAGCCAGGTTGGTGTTATGCTTGTTTTCTGGATGTTTGTCTCTCCTTAGAGACAAACCTGTAACTGTCTGTGTGTGTTCCGGTGTGTGTGTCAATGTGGTTGTTCCCCATTTTGCAATCCAAATATCTACGTTACCTTTATGGCTTTATATTAAATGGCACAGGAGCAATGAAGAGCCGTTTTAAAAGATGCAAGAGGAGGTTTATTTCTGGTGGTTTTTTGAGTGGAGACATTTCAGCTTCTAAGTGTCCAAAAGGTACAAAGTGGAGGATGATGGAAATTGTCACTGAGCAACATTTAACCAGACAGACACCGAATCCTCGTGGTCAAGTGGTTAAGGCAATGGACACATCGAAAGAATGAATTTGTAAATACAAATAGTCCAAACTGAAATCCCTCGGACATTGGGAACTGTTTATACTGCTGTTGGATGCCTCAATGAACAGGAAAATAAAAGTTCAATCACAAATGTTCCAGGAACAGATAGGTTATAATCACCAGGAAAGGCTAAAGTGCCTGAAGCTCTTTTCTCTAGAAAAGAGAAGGCTGAGAGATGACCTGATAGAAATAGGATAAGGAATGGAGCTGGTCGCTAGGGAATGAAAATAATGGCTTCAATCTTCCCAGTATTGAATTGAAGGAAATTTCTGTACATCCACCACTGGATATCAGGCAAACAGTCTGATAATTTAACATAAGTGGAGAGAGGTGGTGGTGAGGTAGAGCTGGGCACTATCAGTGTACATGTGATAACTGACACTGTGTTTTCAGATGATGTCGTTGTGGGGAGAATGTTGATGAGAAATAAGAAGAGGCCAAGGCTGGATCCTTTGGGGACACCAGAGGTAACTGGGATTGGGAAGGGAAGACATTCCAAGTGAATCCCTGGCTATAATTAGATAGAGAAGCATGGAACCAGGAGAGGGCAGCCCCACCGAGCTGGACGACAGTGGAGAGGTGTTGGAGCAGAATGGTGTGGTCAACCTTGTCAAAGGCTGCAGACAGATCGAGAAGAACCAGAAGGGATAGTTTGCCTTTGTCACAGTCACACACGATGTCATTAGTGGCTTTTATCAGAGTTGTTTCAGTACTGTGACAGGGCAGAAACCTCATTGGAGAGATATAGACAGGGAGTTCTGGGAAAGATGGGCACGGATTTGGGAGGTGTGAACGTGTTCAAGGAGTTTGGAGAGGAATTGGGGGTTGAAGATGGGTCAATACTTCGCATGGACAGTAGAGTCAAGTATTTGATTTTTGAGGAAAGGGTGATGATTTGAAGGAGAGAGGGATAGTACCAGAAGAGAGAGAACTGTGAACAAGATCAGTCAACATGGGGAAGTTGGGGGATCAGCAGTTTAGTGGGAATAGGGTCGATGGAGCAGGAAGTGGGTCTCATGGACAAGATGAGCACTGAGAAAGCAGGATGGGGGATGGGAGAGAAACTAAAGAAAGATGTGAGTTTACAGCTTGGACAAGGAGGATTTTATAGATTTAGCTTGTCCCGGTGGGCTAGTGGAAGGGAGGGAAGCAGCAGAGGCAGCTGATCGGATTGTCTAAATCTTAGTAACAAAGAAGCTCCATGAGCTCCTCACACTTTTTGTTTGAGGTGAGGATGGAGGAGACAGGGGAGAGGGAGAGCCCTTCAAAAGGAACTAACTTGTGTTTGAGATATTAACAAGACTCGACATGCTGTATTTAACACAAAGATATTTTATTTGACCTTATCCAGAATATTAGCCCCTATAACTGGGCAGGAGTTTATTAACATCAGTAGAAACAGACCCCATTGAACATGGTTCAGTCCTGGATGTGTTTAACAGCAAAATCCTGTTTGTTATTTGTGAACTCGCTGGCGTCTCATCAGTTGGGATGACCAGGTGAATCCCTTCCCACAGCAGAACGGTCTCTCCCCAGTGTGAACTCACTGGTGTCTCAGCAGGTTGGATGAGTGAGTGAATCCCTTCCCACACTCGGAGCAGGTGAACAGCTTCTCTCCAGTGTGAACCAGCTGGCAGCAGGTTGGATGACTGAGTGAATCCTTTCCCACACTCGGAGCAGGTGAACGGCCTCTCCCCAGTGTGAATGCACCGATGAGTTTCCAGCTGGGATGGATAACCGAATCCTTTCCCACAGTCCCCATATTTCCATGGATTCTCTCCAGTGTGACTGTGCTTGTGTTTCGACAGGTCGGATGATCGGCTGAAACCTCGTCCATACGCAGAACACATGTACGGTTTCTCCCCATGGTGAAAAGCGCTTTTATCTTTCATGCTTAAAATCCAATGAAAATCAGGTTATGACAAATTATCCGACACGGTCAGATTCTGATGAAATGCTGGGTTTCCCAACTGAATATCCCAGGGAAATAGTTTAAACAGAAAAAAGTGAATGTAAGAAAACCCACAAAAACACAAAGACAGGTTGTGAAATTGAGCTGAATGAATCTGGGAATTTGTGGGGCCGGCACTAGGAAAAAGTGACCACAAAAACTGTTAGATTGTCATAAAAACCCAACTGGTTCGCTAATGACCTTCAGGGAAGGGAGCCTTACAGCTGGTCAGGGACTATACAAAACAGACATTTCTTCCATTTAAATATTGGGAAGATTGAAGCCATTGTCTTCATTTCCTAACCGTTAATGCCATCCATCTCTCTGACAACTTTGAGGCTGAACCAGGCTGTTCACAATCTTGGTGTCATATTTCACTCCAAACTGAACTTCTGCCTACATATCACTAAGACCACCTATTTCCACCTCAGGAACTTTGCCGAACTTCTCGCCTGCCTCAGCTCATCTGCTTCTGAAACTCCTCCATTCATTTGTTCCCGCTAAACTGGACAATTCCTCGCTGTCCATATAAAGATGGGGTCATTCAAAACTCTGCTTCCAGTGTCCTTACTTGCAACAAGTCTCATTCATCCAACACCCCTTTTCTCACTGAGCTACATAGGCTCCTGGTTAAGCAACACGTCAATGTTCAAATTCTCATCCTTGTTTTCAAATGCTTCAATGACCTTGGCCCTCACTATCTCAAGATTACCCTCCAATCTACATCCCTCCCAGATATCTGGGCTCATCCAATTCTGGCCTATTGAGCGTCCCTGATTTCAATTGACCCACCATTGGTGGCGGTGCCTTCAGCTGCCCAGGCCATAAGCCCTGGAATTCCCTATTTAGACCTCTCTGCCTCCCCCTCATCCTTGTATTCAAATTTTCTGACGATACAAAAATAGGTGGGAGGTCAGGTTGTGATGAGGACTTGAAGAATCTTCAAGGGGATATAGATAGGTTGAGTGAGTGGGCAAAAGTTGGCAGATGGAGTTTAATGTAGGAAAGTTTGAGATCATACACATTGGTAGGAAGAATCAAAAGGCAGAAGATTATTTAAATGGAGGGAGACTCCAAAAAAGTTCAGCACAGAGGGATCTGGGTGTTCCGATGCATGAAACACAAAAACTTGGCATGCAGGTGCAGCAAGTAATTAAGAAGGCAAATGGAATTTGTTTTGCTCGTGGTTGGAGTTTAATAATCGGGAAGTCTTGTTACAGCTGTACAGGGTGTTGGTGAGGCCGCACCTGGAGTCCTGTGTACAGTTTTGGTCCCCGTATTTAAGGAAGCATATATTGGCATTGCAGGCAGTTCAAAAGAGATTCACTAGGCTGATTCCTGGGATGAAGGGGTTGACTAATCAAGAACTGTGACTAATGGGGGAACCTCCAACTAGGGGACATAGTTACAGAATCAGGGGGCACTTATTTAAAACTGAGATGCGAAGGAATTTCTTCTCCCAGAGGGTAGTGTATGGAATACTCTACCCAAGAGAGTTGTGGAGGCTAGCTCACTGAGAGCATTTAAAGAGGAGGTAGATAGATTTTTGAAATATTGGGGAGCTGAGGGCTATGAGGAGCTGGCATGAAAGAGGAGTTAAGGCCTGGGGCAGATTCGCATTGATCTTATTGAATAGCGGGGCAGGCTAGAGGGGCCGAATGGCCGACTCCTGCTCCAATTTCTTTTGTTCTTATGTTCTTATAAAACGAGTTTCTGGTGAAAGAGGTCTGAAACAAAAATAAAAGGCACAGATAAGCCGGGTTGTGAGGCTTGCGAGCAGCTTTCTTGGTGGTCTAGTGGTCAGGATTTGGCGCTTTCACTGCTGTGGTCCAGGTTTGATTCCCAGTCGGGGAATGGAGATTTACTGACCTCGTGCAAACTGTTACAATGAGTCTGAGTTGTTTCTTGATGAAAAACAGAAGACGCTCATCTCTGCCAGAATCAGTGGAGTGAGAGCTGGAGTTCTGCCTCAGAGCTGGAAATGTCACCCGTGCAACAGATCGAGAACAAATATAGAGGTGAAGATAGGGAATGAGAGAAGGTCTGTGATAGGTTGCAAAGCCCTAACCAGAGAGATGTTTGTGCAAGGCAAAATATAGCGGAAATAATGGAGGCTTTACCGTTTACACCGTTACAAATACCTCCCAGATCTGGTTCCATATCTTGTGTTAAGTGAGAAGAAAATTTCTCCCTGAATCTTCCACTTTTTAGCTGCACCTCATTCCAAACATTGCAAACTCCTCCCGCATCGTCCATCCTGATATTTTCCTCTGTGAAATTTGAAACTAATGTGAATAAAGTTTGTGATGGTAAAAATATGTTCATGCCCTTGGGGAACAGAATCACATTGACACACACAGAGGAACACACACAGACATATACACCAATAGTGACAAAGGGCATGGGATTGTCTCTAAGGAAAGACAAACACCCAGAAATCAACCCTGACACCAACCTGGTCCCGTTTTTGTTCCATTTCTCGCTGCAACTTTTGTGAATGTTTGCAGACGAATAGACATTAGAGAACGCTGGAGGTTTAAGATGGTTTCTATTCAACTTATTCGGACAATTAATTGTGCATGCACTATAAAATTCAGGAATGATAAAAAGCGTAATTCAATTAAAGCGAGAAAATGGAGGAAACATGTGCATAATATCCAACATATTGGAAAGGTTGGGTTCATAGAAACAAACCGAAATTGATTCTCTGATTGCATATATCGAACTGGAACACACCATCACACTGAGTGAATCCACTGTCTGTTCAAATGTTGCTCAGTGAAAATTTCAATCCTACTCCGCTGTGTCACATATGGACACTGAATCAATAAGCAGTCTCCACTGAAATAAACACAGAAAGCGTCAATCTCCTCTTGCAACTTTTAAACCTGTTGTTATTCTCTGTACCATGTACCATGAAGATATATAATGCAAGTGAATAAAGTTTGCAATGGCAAAAAATGTGTTCACCGCTCAGTGAACTGATCCACATTGACACATACAGAGGAACGCACACAGGCAGATACACCGAGAGTGGCAGCGGGCTAGGGTTTGTCCCTGAGGAGAGGCAAACAGGGAACGACAGGCCAGTGAGTCTCACGTCAGTGGTAGGGAAGCTATTGGAGAAAGTTCTGAAGGAGAGTATCTATCTCCACTTGGAGAGGCAAGGTTTGATTAGGGATAGTCAGCAAAGCTTTGTCAGAGGGAGGTCATGCCTAACACATTTGATTGAATTTTTTGAGGTGACCAGGTGTGTAGATGAGGGTAGTGCAGTTGATGTAGTTTATGCGGATTTCAGCAAAGCCTTTGACAAGGTCCCACATGGGAGACTTATAAAGAAGGCAAATGCACATGGGATACAGGGTAATTTGATAATGTGGATTCAAAATTGGCTTAGTTGTAGGGGGCAGAGGGGGATGACAGAAGGATGTGTTAGTGACTGGGAGCCAGTGTCCAGTGGCGTACCACAGGGATCTGTGCTTGGTCCTCTATTATTTGTCATTTATATAAACGGCATAGATGACTATGTGGGGGGTAGGATTAGTAAGTTTGCAGATGTCACAAAGATTGGCTGGGTGGTTAAAAGTGAAGTTGAGTGTCTTGGGCTACAGGAAGATATAGACAGGATGGTCAAATGGGCAGATAAGTGGCAGATGGAATTTAACCCTGAAAAGTGTGAGGTGATACACTTTGGAAGGAGTAATTTGACAAGGAAGTATTCAATGAAGGCATGACACTAGGAAGTTTGGCGGAACAAAGGGACCATGGTGCGTGTGTCCATAGATCTCTAAAGGCGGAGGGGCATGTTAGTGGGGTGGTGAAATGGGCATATGGGACACTTGCCTTTATCAATCGAGGCATAGATTACGAAAGTAGGGAGGTCATGTTGGAGTTGTATAGAACCTTGGTGAAGCCACAGCTGGAGTACTGTGTGCATTTCTGGTCGCCACATTATAGGAAGGATGTGATTGCACTGGACGGGGTGCAGAGGAGATTCACCAGGGTGCTGCCTCGGATGAAACATTTAAGTTATGAAAAGAGGTTGGATAGATTGGGTTGTTTTAGTTGGAGCAGAGAAGACTGAGGGGCGACCTGATCGAGGTGTACAAGATTATGAGAGGCATGGACAGGGTGGATAGGGAACAGCTTTTCCCCGTAGTTGAAGGATAAGTCACAAAGGGACATAAGTTCAAGATGAGGGGCAGGAGGTTTAGGGAGGATGTGAGGAAAAACTTCTTTACCCAGTGGGTGGTGAGAGTCTGGAATGCACTACCTGGGAGGGTGGTGGAGGCGGGTTACCTCACATCCTTTAAAAAGTACCTGGATGAGCACTTGGCACGTGATAACATTCAAGGCTATGGGCCAAGTGCTGGTAAATAGGAATAGGTAGGTAGGTAGGTCAGGTGTTTCTCAAGTGTCGGTGCAGACTTGATGGGCCGAAGGGCCTCTTCTGCACTGTGTGATTCTGTGAATAGGATGCTGATTATTAATGTAATATGATGCTGATTCTTTATGTAATAGGATACTGATTAATAATGTGATAAGACATTGACTATTAATGTAATCAGGCACTGATTATTAATATAATTAGATCCTGATTAATAATATAATAGGACATTGATTAATATAATAAGACACTGATACATTTAACTGGATGTTGTCAGTGTACATGTGAAAACTAACACGCTGCTTTAGGATGATGTCACTTAGTGGCAGCATGTAGATGAGAAATAGGAGGGGCCAAGGATAGATCCTTGGGGGACACCAAGTACAAGGACTTTGGAGAGGAAAGGGAGGTCGGAGATGGGGTGGTAGTTTGCAAAGACAGGGAGGTCAAAATTGCTTTTATTAGGATGGTTGAATTAACAGTGAAAGGGACAGTGCCAGAAGAGAGCGAACCATTAACAATATCAGCTAACATGGAGAAGTTGGGTGACGAGTTGTTTAGTGAGAATAGGGTCAAGGGAGCAGGCGGTGGGTCTCATGGACAAGATGAGCACTGAAAGGGCATGAAGGGAGATGGGAGAGAAACTGCAGAAAGATGTGGGTTCAGGACTTGGACAAGGGGGAATTTTAGAGACAGTTTGTCCCGGTGGGTTAGTGGAAGGGAGGGAAGCAGCAGAGGCAGCTGATCGGATTGTCTCAATCTTAGTGACAAAGAAGCTCCATAAGCTCCTCACACTTGTTGTTGGAGGTGAGGATGGAGGAGACTAGGGAGAGGGAGAGCCCTTCAAAAGGAACTAACTTGTCTAAGAGATATTAAAGAAACACAGAACACAGTGTGTTCAACACAAAACTAATTTATTTAACTTTTATCCAGCACATTAACTCCTATAACGGGGCTGGGATTTATTAACATCAGCAGAACATGGTTCAGTCCTGGATGTGATTAACAGCAAAATCCAATCACTGTAGTCAGTTGTGAACTCGCTGGTGTCTCAGCAGTTTAGATGACCTTCCCACACTCAGAACAGGTGAATGGCCTCGCCCCAGTGTGACTGTGTCACTGAATTTCCAGCTGGGATGGGTAATTGAATCCTTTCCCACACTCCCTACATTTCAACAATTTCTCTCCAATGTGACTGCACTCGTGTCTCAACAGGCCAGATGATGGGCTGAAACCGGTCAAAGCTGATTTATTTGACTTTTAGCCAGAACTTTAAGGCCAAAAACTGGGCTGGAGTTTATTAACATCAGCAGAACCAGATCCCAATGCACACGGTTCAGTCCTGGATGTGATTAACAGCAAAATCCAATCACTGTCATTACTAATGAACTTGCTGGTGTGTCAGCAGGGTGGAGGAATCAATGAATCTCATCCCACATTGAGGGCAGGTGAATGGCCTCTCCCCAGTGTGAACTCGCTGGTGTTTCAGGAGTTTGGACGAATGAGTAAATCCCTTCCCACACTCGGAGCAGGTGAACAGTCTCTCCCCAGTGTGACTGCGCCGATGAGTTTCCAGCTCAGACGGGGTTCTGAATCCCTTCCCACACTCCCCACATTTCCACGGACTCTCCCCAGTGTAACTGTGCTTGTGTCTTGACAGACCAGATGATCGGCTGAAGCCTCATCCACACACAGAAAACGTGTATGGTTTCTCCCCACTGTGAACGGTGCTTTTTCCTTCCATGCTCAAAATCCGATGATATTCAGGTTACGACAAATTGGGACTCTGTCAGGTCCTGATGTGATCTTTAGTTTATGTTTCTCGACAGCAAATCCTCCCCTTCTAAAACCCTGTGAAATTGATTTAACCCCTTGGACCAGGCTGGCCGCGCTTGCGCCCTGCTGCACATTGCCCCCTATAAAGATGGCGGCCGGTACCCCCGGGCCTGGCGAAGGGAGAAATCCAGATTTTTTCGGCCCACTCTCTGTAAACACAAGACCGGTACTTTGTTATTTGGGGGTCTGCGGCCTACACAGTGTCTTTAGAAAGCCTCCCTGCCCACTCCGCTGGCTCCATTCCTCCTCACACACCCACTAACTCTGTTAGTTTGCTCCACTCGACATTCTCTCACCCGCTCTGAGCAGCTTCAGTCACAGGCCAGCACTGCGCATGCTCATGAAACAGACAGCAATGCGCATGCTCCAATCAGACACACACACACACACACACCTTATCTTAAACCAAGTCAGCTATTTAAAGCTTCAGATTGTCAACACCGGAATGACAATTGTTCTCTATCAATTTCACTCTTCGAAAAGAACAGATGAAAGGTTACAGACCTGATATAAAAACTCTGTTTTTCTCTCCAGAGACGCGTGTTCTGTGCTGCTGCTGTAATGAGGATAGGGTACATTCTGTCCCGCAGCGAATGCTGGTGTCCACTCCGCCATTGAATGGTGACATTGTAAAATCGAAACCCAAGTTCAGTCATCAGAATACGACGGGTGCCATTGGGCCAAGATATGAAATTGTCAAAACAATTGATGCAGCAATTAAAATCCTCTGAATCCTCCCTACTTCTCTCCTGGATGTAATGAACAGGGGAACAAACCCCTGTAATTAGATCGGAACTCAATGGAGTCTCAGCAGATGGGGTATTTTTCACCATACATGGAACATTTAAATCGTGTCTTGCCTGTGGGAATGCTCTGACTGTGGATTAAATCCTTTGAATTTTTAAGTTGGTGTGTTTACTGCTTTGCAAACTGAATAAATCCCTTTACACGTGTGAAATATCTAGATGGTACCGCACTGGTGTGACTGTGTTGCTGTGTCAGTAATTGGGACGATAGAGTGAACCCTTTTCTGCTTTCAGCTTGTGCACATGAGTTTACCTACACATTTTCAGCTGAAACCTGGATCTCAAACTCTTCTGGTAATGGATTCCACATTCTTAGCACTAATTAGTTAAAGAAAATCAAAATTCTGCAGATACTGGCTTTCTGAAATAAAAGAAACCTGAAAATTCCGGAATTCTCGGAAGGTCTGGTAGCGTCTCTGGAGAGAAAAACATTGTTTTTATATCAGGTCTGTAACCTTTCATCAGATCTGCATTACGTCAGTGCACAGATCTGGCAGATCAGTAATTAAAACCGAAAATGGGCTTTTGGATAATAACAGACAAGACACCAAAAGCCTCGAAGGGAGAATCCGTTGTGTGATTGGTAGGAATTTGGTTCCTGGTGACATGGATGTGTCTGCAGTGGGTGGGATCAGACTTTTTCCATGTTTCCACAATCAATCTCCGACCTGTTCTTTTCGAAGAGTGAAACTGATAGAGAACAATTGTCAATCCGGTGTTGACAATCTGAAGCTTTAAATAGCTGACTTGGTTTAAGATATCTTGCAGATTTTTTTTTGTTTGTGTCTCTGTTGTTTGATTGGTAGGAATTTGGCAGGTAAACGAAAGGTTGGTGGTTTAAGACCATCAGGAACGAAGCCTTTGCTGTTTTCTCCCCATCATCATTCATTGTCACACAGTTCTAGGACGACAATTGGCACTTTGGCTGCAAGAAAATATTTGCCAAACATTGCCAACTCTACTTTTATGCAATGGATTCCCAACCTGACGGTGTTTTTTAATGAATATTAATTTCAAATATAATGAGAAAACAATCAAACCTACGTCTAACCCATTTAAAATCTATGAAGATATTAGATTCAAACAAACCCATCAATAATTCTCACGTCCTCAGCTCCACAGTGAAACAGGGAAAAGAATAAAAGCAGCAATATTCCGGTCCCGCACTCTCCAATCACCCGCTGCCAGCAGAAAGCGGCGACTGCAGCTTCAATCAGCGGGTTACTGCCCATCCCTGGGACGCGAGATACACCAACCCGGCCCAAACCTCCCAATACACCGAGCACAGACTCAGAAAAACGCAGGCAGATTATATCCTGATCACTAAGCCTCCAAGCAGCATTTACAGAACACCGAGTGAGTGAGTCAGAAATAAAAGTCACAACAACTTTCTAAATCTTTCACTACAAAATTCTTTCATTTGATTGAAAATCTGGCTGTTGTGAATCTGAAAATGAGCACCATGGGATTAGTGTTACCGGGTGACATGTTTTCCATTGTTTGTCCATCAGGTTTGGAGTTCAGTTTGTGTTGGATATTGAAGTGAATCCCATTTCAAAATGAGGGCACAACGTAGCTAAATATTAAATCCAGGAACAAATCCTGAGAAAAATGGATCCCAATGTTTGGAAGGAGGTGCAGCTGAGAAGCGGAAGCTGTGAATAATGTTATTGATTATTGAGTGGACGGCAGTGGGCCCCTGGTCAATCATCATGGCCGAGTGGTTAAATGGATGGTTTCAAAATCCTTTGCTGTTTCCCCAGGGAGAGTCAAATCTTACCGACTGAGGTTCTTATTATTGCCGATTTCAACCAGGCGTCCACAGATCTATCGGGTCAATGGAAGGAACAAAATTCAAAAATCCTCTTTAGCTCTGAAGAAGGGTCATACAGACTCGAAACGTTGAATCCGTTTCTCTCTCCAACAGATGCTGCCAGACCGCTGAGTTTTTACAGCATTTTCTGTTTATATTTCATATTTAGAGCATCCACAGCATTTTGCTTTTATCCAAAAATTCTCGTGATCTTTGGACTCTAAGGGAATGAAGGGCAATCGGGATCGGGTGGCAAATTGCTGTTGGGGTTGCATATCCGCCACAATCTTATAAAGTTACGGAGGAGGCTTGTGGGGCCTTATGACGTAGTGTTGCAGCTTTGCTTCTATTTCAATAACAATACCAGGCAAGGCGATGGGGAGTAACAGCCTGAGCTTGATAGTATGGCCGAGCAGTCTAAGGTTCTAGATCGTACTTCTACTTTCTGTGGAGGCGTGGGTTTGAAGCTTACAGTAACCAAAATTGCACTTTCAGAACTCCCATTGGTCGAAGAAGTGCCAGACTAAAGTTGGAACAGATGTGTGCAGTGTTTTATTTTAACAGAAAGAGCGAGGAGAGACAATAAAAATATAAATTGCAGTGCAGAAAAGGCGTGTTGTGAAAGTCGCTGAATTCCTCTTCCATCGGCTGGCACGGACACCAGAGGCCGCATGTCCTCCTCCTCTGCTGTCCCCATCTATGCTTGTATACCATAGGGTCAGTCGTCATCGCCGAGTTGTTAAAGCCATTGAGACCAAATCCATTGGTCTTTCTCGTTCATTACTCTGCCTGGTTTTAACTGTGTGTCTACAGAGTTTAATATTGGTTAAATGGAATAAAATCCATGCAAACTCTGGGGCGTTTTCCTATTTATGGTCATTCACGAAGCTTACAGTTGGAACTGGAAAATAAAGTCATGCTTGCTGTCTGGATGTTTGTCTCTCCTTAGAAACAATCCCTTGCCCTCTGTCACTCTCGGTGTATATGTCTGTGTGTGTCCCTCTGTGTGTGTCAAAGTGGTTCAGTTCCCGAGGGGGTGAACACATTTTTACCATCACAAACTTTATTCACAATAGTTGTGCAGCTTCATATTAAAATTTTACAGACAAAAATGTCAGGATGAAAGATGCAAGTGGAGTTTGCGATGTTTGGAAGGAGGTGCAGTGAAGAAGTGGAAGATGTGAATGATGTTATTGATGATTTAGAGGAATGCATTGTAACCTTGGGGCTTTTGTAGGTCGATTACCTTCTCCTCTTTGAAATTCAGAACAATCTGAGGCTCCAGGTGGAAAGCAACAGTTCTTTCCATGTATGTTGGTATGTGGATTATGTTCCTCTGTATGCTGGCTAGCTCAGTTGGCAGAGCGTGCGACCCTTAATCACAGGGTCGTGGGTTCGAGCCCCACTTCTGCTTTTAATCTTGCTGCTTCGAACGCCAACCCAATCCCTGCAGCAGTTGTGAAGCTTCCAAGGCAGACATTAACCACTGAAAGCAACCGATGCACATAAAATTCAAATCACTGTCATGTCGCGTCTCTTTCTGCTTCTGCCCCTCCAGTTCATTCTGCCCATCCAGCTCCCAGGACAATTAGCTGCTTGATGCAGACAGTCAGTTCATGGGAATGTAAGACACAATACGATCGGTTTGCAGACCATTGAGTAAAAAGACACCAGGATCTCACCTTCCTGATTCTCCCAGATACTGATTACAGGAATGTGCACAGTGCCAATTATCCACAGTCACACTCTCCTTCCAGTCTTGTGTATGTTGTTCAACTTTGAAATTGCTCATATTTTCACACTGCTTTTCAATGTGAAGAAAGCAGAGCTGTGATAAGCTTATATTGTTCAGCAGATGCACTACAAGAAAGTTCCATAGCAGGCTGATTGACACCATTAATGTGTCGCTCAATTGCTTTCAAAGAGCAGTTCTGATTGTTTGATCGAACAGGAGTAATACTTGTGCCAGTGCAAACAGAAGGCAGCAAAATATATCCTTCTCCCACCCATATTTTGCCTGGCACCACCATCTCTATTGTCAGTGCTCTACAACCAGCCCTTCTCTTTCTTTCATTTCTTCACTCCGCAACTGTGTTTGCTCTTGACCTGTTCCCAATGTGACATTTTGTGCTCTGAAGCAAAACTCCAACTCCCCTTCCACTGACTCCGGTGCAAATGTTAAATGTTTTCAATCAATAAATTTGCAACACTCGTTTTAACCATTTCACAAGATCAATAAATCTTCATTCCCTGACCAAGAATCCAACCCCACCTGAGGCGCTAAAAGCACCGAATCCTAACCACTGGACCACCAGAAATGCTGTCATGTCTTCTTCTGGTGTGGCTTATCAACGCAGCTTTTACCATTTAAATAAATATTTCAGATCTCTTTTACCACAAAACTGCATGTTTAGACTCAACACAAACCAATTCTTCAGCCAACGACAGCTCTGCTTTCTTCACATTGAAATCCAGTGTGAAAATATGAGCAATTTCAAAGCTGAAAAACGTAGACAAGACTGGAAGGAGAGCGTGACTGTGGATAATCGGCACTGTGCACAATCCTGTGATAAGTATCTGGGAGAATCAGGAAGATGAGATCCTGGGGTCTTTTTACTCTATAGTCTGCAAACCTATGGTATTCTTACATTCCCATGAACTGACTGTGTCTGCATCAAGCAGCCAATTGACCTGGGAGTTGGATGTGAAGAGGGAGCTGGAGGGGCAGAAGCAGAATTACATGCGACATGACAGTGATTTGAATTTTATGTGCATCGGTTGCTTTCAGTGGTTAATGTCTGCCTTGTAAGTTCCACAGCTGCCGCAGGGATTGGGTTGGCGTTAAAAGCAGCAAGATTAAAAGCAAAAGTGGGGCTCGAACCCACGACCCTGAGTCTCAGGGTCGCACACTCTTCCGACCAAGCTAGGCAGGAATATTGAAAAAGACATCCATGTACCAACATACATGGAAAGAACTGTTGCTTTCCACCTGCAGCCTCTGCTTGTTCTGAATTACAAAGTGCAGAAGGTAATCGACCATCAAAAGCCCCAAGGTTGCAATGCATTCCTCTCAATCATCAATAACATCATTCACATCTTCCTCTTCTTAGCTGCACCTCCTTCCAAACATTGCAAACTCCTCTTGCATCTTTCATCCTGACATTTTTGTCTGTAACATTTTAATCTGAAGCTGCACAACTATTGTGAATAAAGTTTGTGATGGTAAAAATGTGTTCACCCCTCGGGAACTGAACCAATTTGACACACACAGAGGAACACGCACAGACATATGCACCGAGAGTGACAAAGGGCAAGGGATTATGTCTAAGGAGAGACAAACACCCAGACAGCAAGCATGACCAATAACTTTATTTTCCAGTTCCAACTGTAATTTTCGTGAATGAACAGAACAGGCTGATGGTAACAGTGCTCTTTGGATGTGGTGAGCTCCAGTGAAGGATTGGCACCATTAATGTGTCGCTCAATTAGTCTCGTGACAAATCTCGTGCTGGAAATGACAAGGAAACTCACTGAATTTGCTCTGTGTTTAGGTTTCAAAAGAGCCAATTCCAAGGTAAGATATTACATCTCGCTGGAATGGACTATAAAATGGCAGAATTATTGTGAAAGAAGCAGCCGTGGTGTTGGAAAACATAAAACTATAGAAAGTTACAACATAGGAAGAGGCCATTCGGCAATGTGTACTGCTTTCAAAGAGCAGTTTTGATTGTTTGGTCGATCAGGAGTAATATTTGTGCCAGTGCAAAGAGGAGGCAGCAAAATATATCCTTCTCCCACCCATATTTTGCCTGGCACCACCATCTCTATTGTCAGTGCTCTACAACCAGCCCTTCTCTTCTCCTTTATTCATTTCTTCACTCCGCGACTGTGTTTGTTCTTGACCTGTTCCCTATGTGACATTTTGTGCTCTGAGGCAAAACTCCAACTCCCCATCCACTGACTCCGGTGCAAATGTTAAATGTTTTCAATCAATAAATTCGCAACACTCGTTTCTAACCATTTCACAGAATCAATAAATCTTCATTCCCTGACCAAGAATCCAACCCCACCTGAGGCGCTAAAAGCACCGAATCCTAACCACTGGACAACCAGAAAAGCTGTCAAGTCTTCTTCCGTTATGGATTATCTACGCTGCTTTTACCATTTAAAAATATTTCAGATCTCTTTTACCACAAAACTGCATGTTTAGACTCAAGGCAAACCGATTCTTCAGCCAACGACAGCTCTGCTTTCTTCACATTGAAATCCAGTGTGAAAATATGAGCAATTTCAAAGCTGAACAACGTGCACAAGACTGGAAGGAGAGCGCGACTGTGGTTAATCGGCACTGTGCACATTCCTGTGATCTGTATCTGGGAGAGTCAGGAAGATGCAATCCTGGTGTCTTTTTACTCTATGTTCTGCAAACCTATGTTATTGTGTCTTACATTCCCATGAACTGACTGTGTCTGCATCAAGCAGCTAATTGACCTGGGAGCTGGACGTGAAGAGGGAGCTGTCGGGACAGAAGCAGAAAGATATGCAACATGACAGTGATTTGAATTTTATGTGCATCGGTTGCTTTCAATGGTTAATGTCTGCCTTGTAAGTTTCACAGCTGCCGCAGGGATTGGGTTGGCGTTCAAAGCAGCAAGATTAAAAGCGAAAGTGGGGCTTGATGTCACGACTTTGAGATCGAAGCTGGCATGATATGCCGACTGAGCTAGGCAGGCATGCATATAATGGCATCGATTTACCAACATAAATGGAAACAACTGTTGCTTTGCATTCCTCTCAATCATCAATAGCATTGTTTATATCTTCCACTTCTTAGCTGCACCCCCTTCCAAACATTGCAAACTCCTCTTTCATCCTGACATTTTTGTCTGTAACATTTTAATATGAAGCTGCACAACTATTGTGAATAAAGGTTGTGATGATAAAAATGTGTTCACCCCCTCGGGAACTGAACCACTTTGACACGCACAGAGGAACACACACAGACATATACACCGAGAGTGACAGAGGGCAAGGGATTATGTCTAAGGAGAGACAAACACTCAGACAGCAAGCATGACCAAGAACTTTATTTTCCAGCTCCAACTGTAATTTTCGTGAATGAACATATCAAGCTGATGGTAACAGTGCTCTTTGGACGCGGTGAGGTCCAGTGAAGGATTGGCACCATTAATGTGTCGCTCAATTAGTCTCGTGACAAATCTTGTGCTTGACAAGAAAACTCGCTGAATTTGCTCCGTGTTTAGGTTTCAAAAGAGCCGATTACAAGGTAAGAAAGTATATCTATCTGGAGTGGACTATAAAATGGCAGAATTATTGTGAAATAGGCCACCGTGGTGTTGGAAAACATGAAATTATGGAAAGTTACAACATAAACAGAGGCCATTCAGCCCTTTTTACTGCTTTCAAAGAGCAGTTCGGATTGTTTCATCCATCAGGAGTAATATTTGTGCCAGGGCAAAGAGGAGGCAGCAAAATATATCCTTCTCACATCCATATTTTGCCTGGCACCACCATCTCTATTGTCAGTGCGCTACAACCAGCCCTTCTCTTCGCCTTCTCTCATTCCTTCACTCCGCGACTGTTTGTTCTTGACCTGTTCCCAGTGTGACATTTTGTGCTCTGAGGCAAAACTCCAACTCCACTTCCACTGACTCCGGTGCAGCTCTTAAATGTTTTCAATCAATAAATTTGCAACACTCGTATTTAACCATTTCACAAGATCAATAAATCTTCATTCCCTGACCAAGAATCCAGCTCTACCTGAGGCGCTAAAAGCACCGAATCCTAACCACTGGACCACCAGAAAAGTTGACAAGTCTTCTTCCAGTATGGCTTATCTACGCTGCTTTTACCATTTAAAAACTATTTCAGATCTTTTACCACAAAACTGCATGTTTAGACTCAACACAAACCAATTCTTCAGCCAACGACAGCTCTGCTTTCTTCTCATTGAAATCCAGTGTGAAAATATGTGCAATTTCAAAGCTGAACAACGTACTGGAAGGAGAGTGTGACTGTGGATAATCGGCACTGTGCATATTCCTGTAATCAGTATCTGGGAGGATCAGGAAGGTGAGATCCTGGTGTCTTTTTATTCCAGGGTCTGCAAACCTATGGTATTGTGTCTTCCATTCCCATGAACTGACGGCGTCTGCATAAAGCAGCTAATTGACCTGGGAGCTGGACGGGCAGAGGGAGCTGGAGGGGCAGAAGCAGAAAGAGATTAGACATGACAGTGCTTTGAATTTTATGTGCATCGGTTGCTTTCAGTGGTTAATGTCTGCCATGTAAGTTTCACAGCTGCCGCAGGGATTGGGTTGGCGTTAAAAGCAGCAAGATTAAAAGCAAAAGTGGGGCCCGAACCCGCAACCTTGTGATTAAGAGTCACACGCTCTGCTGACTGAGCTAGCCAGGCAAAGAGAAAGAGTGATCCATGTACCAACAGACATGGAAACAACTGTTGCTTTCCACCTGGAGCCTCAGCTTGTTCTGAATTTCAAAGTGTAGAAGGTAATCGACCTATAAAAGCCTCAAGGTTGCAATGCATTCCTCTCAATCATCAATAACATCGTTCACATCTTTCACTTCTGAGCTGCACCTCCTTCCAAACATTGCAAACTCCTCTTGCATCTTTTATCCTGACATTTTTGTCTGTAACATTTTAATATGAAGCTGCACAACTATTGTGAATAAAGTTTGTGGTGGTAAAAATGTGTTCAGCCCCTCGGGATCTGAACCACTTTGACACACACACCGGAACACACACAAACATATACACCGAGAGTGACAGAGGGCAAGGGATTGTTTCTAAGGAGAGACAAACACCCAGACAGCAAGTATGACCAAGAACTTTGTTTTCCAGTTCCAACTGTAAGTTTCGTGAATGAACAGAAATAGGAAAACGCCCGAGTGTTTGGATGGATTTTATTCCATTTAACCAATAATTAACTCTGTAGACACACAGTTAAAACCAGGCATAGTAAAAAAAACGGGAAAGACCAATGGATTTGGACTCAATGGCTTTAACCACTCGGCGATGATGACTGGCCCTATGGTATACAAGCATAGATGGGGACAGCAGAGGAGGACGACATGCAGCCCCTGGTGTCCATGCCGACCGATGGAAGAGGAATTCAGCGACTTTCACAACACGCCTTTTCTGCACAGCAATTTATATTTTTATTGTCTCTCCTCGATCTTCCTGTTAACATAAAACATCGCACACACCTGTTCCAACTTTAGGTTGGCATATCTGCGACCAATGGGAGTTCCGAAAGTGCAATTTTGGTTACTGTAAGCTTCAAACCGACGCCTCCACAGAAAGTAGAAGTACGATCTAGAACCTTAGACTGCTCGGCCACACTATCAAGCTCAGGCTGTTACTCCCCATCGCCTTAGCTGGTATTGATACTGAAATAGAACAGAAGCAAAGCAGCAACATTACGTCTAATGGCCCCACAAGCCTCCCCCCGTCACTTAATAAGATCATGGCTGATCCCCAGTCCCAACACCAATTTCCCACCCGATCCCGATGGCCTTTCATTCCCTTAGAGTCCAAAAATCATGAGAATTTTTGAAAAAAAGCAAAATGCTGTGGATGCTGGAAATATGAAGTAGAAAGAGAAAATGCTGGAAAACTCAACAGGTCTGGCAGCATCTGTTGGAGAGAGAAACAGATTCAACGTTTCGAGTGCGTTTGACCCCTCTTCAGAGCTAAAGACGATTTTTGGATGCTTTTCCTCCCATTGACCCGATAGTTAGTTCTGCAGACACCTGGTTGAAATCAGCATAATGATCAGTTGGTAAGATTTGATTCTACCTGGGTAAACCCGAATAGATTTTGAAACCATCCATTTAACCACTCGGCCATGATAATTGACCACTGCTTTCCACTCAATAATCAATAACATTATTCACAGCTTCCACACCTCCTTCCAAACACTGGGGTCCATTTTCCTCAGGATTTGTTTCTGGATTTAATATTTACCTGCTTTGTGCCCTCATGTTGAAATGGAGTTCGCTTCAATGTCCAACACAATTTGAATTGCTAACATGATGGACAAACAATGGAAAACAAGTCACTCGGTAACACTAATCCCATGGTGCTCATTTTCAGATTCACAACAGTCCGCTTTTCAATAAAATGAAATAATTTTTATTGAAAAGATATATAAAGTTGGCGTGACTTTTATTTGTGACTCACTCACTTGGGTATTCTGTAAATGCTGCTCGGAGGTTTAGTGATCGGGATATAATCCACCTGAGTTTTCCTGAGCCTGTGCTCGGTGTATTGGGAGGTTTGGCCCGCGTTGGAGTATCTTGTGTCCCAGGGATGGGCAGTAACCCGCTGATTGAAGCTGCAGGCGTCGCTTTCTGCTGGCAGCGGGTGAGTGGAGAGTGCAGGGCAGGAATATTGCTGCTTTTCTTCTGTTCCCTGTCTCACTCACTGTGGAGCTGAGGACGAGGGAATTATTGATGGGTTTGTTTGAATCCAATAAATTCATAGATTTCAAACGGGTTACACGTAAGTACATGGTAGGTTTGATTGTTTTCCATTATATCTGAAATGAATATTCATGAAAAAAGACTGTCAGTTTGGGAATCCATTGCATAAAAGTAGAGTTGGCAATGTTTGTCAAATATTTTCTTGCAGTCAATTGTTATCCTGGAACTGTGTGACAATGAATGATGATGGGGAGAAAGCAGCAAAGGCTTCGTCCCTGATGGTCTTAAAGCACCAGCCTTTCGGTTACCTTCCAAATTCCTACCAATCATACAATAGAGGCACACACAATCAAAACCTGCAAGATATCTTAAACTGACTCAGCTGGTTAAAGCTTCAGATTGTCAATACCGGAATGATAATTGTTCTCTATCAGTTTCACTCTTCGAAAAGAACAGGTGGGACACTGATTATGGAAACATGGAAACAGTCTGATCCCACCCACTGCAGACACATCCATGTCACCAGGAACCAGCTGTCATACAACAGATTCTCACTTCGAGCCTTTTGGTGTCTTGTCTGATATTGTCCCAAAGCCCATTTTAGGTTTTAATTCCTGACCTGCCAGACCTGTGCACTGATGTAGAGCAGTTCTGATGAAAGGTTACAGACCTGAAATAAAAGCTATGTTTTTCTCTCCAGAGGCGCGACCAGACCTGCCGAGAATTGCAGCATTTTGTTTTTTCTATTTCAGAAAGCCAGCATCTGCAGCATTTTGATTTTCTTTAACTAATTATTGCTAAGAATGTGGAAGCCATAAGACTTGAGATCGATATTTCAGCTGAAAATGTGTAAGTAAACGTGCACAAGCTGAAAATGCAAATGGGTTCACTCCATTGTCCCAATTACTGACTCATCAACACAGTCACACCAGTCCGAGACCATCCAGATACTTCACATGTGTGAAGGGATTTATTCAGTTTGCAAAGCAGTAAACACACCAACTTTAAAATTCAAAGGATTAAATCCACCGTCAGAGCATTCCTGTTGGCAGGGTTTAAATGTTGCATGTATGGTGAAAAATAATCCATCTGCTGAGACTGCATCGAGTTCGGATCTATCTGCAGGGTTCAGCTGTTCATAACATCCAGGAGAGAATTATGGTGGAATCCAGAGCATTTTAGTTGCTGTATCAATTGATTCGAAGACTTTATACCTTGTCTCGATGGCACCCATTGTATTCTGATTACTGGTCTTCAGTTTCATTCTACAATGTTAGTGTTCAATGGCGGAGCGGTGACGCAGCATTCACTGCGGTACAGAACTTGCTCTATCCTCATTACAGTAGCTCCCGGCACATGCGCATTACGGTGCGTGCTTGGAGCATGCGCATTGCTGTCTCTTTCATGAGCATGCGCAGTGCTGATCTGTGACTGAAGTTGCTCAGAGCGGTTGTGTGAGTGTCGAGTGGAGCAAACTAACAGAGATAGTGGGTGTCTGAGGAGGAATGGAGCCAGCGGAGTGGGCAGGGAGGCTTCATAAAGACACAGTGCAAGCCATGGACCCCAAATAACAAGGTACCGGTCTTGTGTTTGCCGTGAACGGGCCGCAGAAGTTTGGATTTCTCCCTTCACTAGGCCCGGGCTAACGGCCGCCATCTTTATAGGGGGCAATGTGCAGCAGGGCGCATGCGCGGTCATCCTGGTCCAGGTAGCAGGAGGAGAGAATGTTGTGAATTTCTATCCCGGACTGACACGGATGGATTTTGGAAACTCCTTTTACAGTGGTTTAGAAGAGGAGGATTTACACACAGCAAACTCAAACCAAGAGAAACGTTTGTCTCTTCTCAATTTCTATCCTGCACTGACAATTATGGATTTTGTAACCTCTAATTACAGGATACCAGAAGATGAGATTTTGCAGGTGGGAAATTCAAACCAAACGTCACACTCGAGTCTGCAAGAATCACTCGATTCATCAGGACCTGGATATTATCGGTCTCTGAGTGTAAGCATTGAGTTTCAGGTCTTTACCGCTCACTGTGTAAAGTTTCTTCCTTATATCTCTCTAGTAGATCTTCCCAAACTCTTTAAACTGTCTCCCTTAACCATTTTACGATCAGTTAATGGAAACAGTTTTTCTTTAACTACCTCATCTAAACTTCAGGACCTTCACATCCTTCATAATGTGTGGTGATCACTGGTTTGTACAAACCCAGATGCTCTGTGTCTGTGACATCATCACACATCGACAGTTAAACTGTGACATCATCACATCGACAATTACATGGTGACATCATCCCGCTCCCCGGGTATTTCCTCAACTGGAAGATTTTTCTCTGACTCCAGTGCTTCTGATATATTTCCAGCTGCAGGCTCCAGCAGGAGATTTTAAATTGAAAACTGTGAAATTGTTTCAGAGCTGAGTATTTTTCACCATTCAGCTACAGCTTTTAGTTTAGCTTTTGGTTATATGCTCTGTATCTGTGGAAAGTTCCATGGCTCTGGGGCTGGTGTGACTCCTTTACTGTGGACCTGAATCCATGTCCATCTATTGCTCTGTTTCACCTCTGCCCTCCCTGATCACCTGTCTGCCGTTGCCTGACATTCTCTGTCTCTAATACTGTGTGTAGTTTAGCTCTGTTTAGGATTTTACTGTTACTTCTGCCCAATGTGTCTAAATGAAGTTTCCACTGCTGCCCATCCCCTGACCATGTGCTGCTGTCTTACCAGCTTTATCTTCTCGCTGTATCTTTCATAGTCAAGAATTGTTTTTCCTGCGCTATAGTCCATTTCTCTTCCACTTCTGAACTTACATTGAGTATCAAATTCTGCACCATTTTTATTCCTTGTAATTCATTCTGCGAACCCTGAAATGTTAACTCTGTTTCACTCTCCACAGATACCAGCGCCTTTTGTGACCCCCAGTTGCCTGTGGAGAAGATGATGTTTGACCTTCTTGAACTGCTGCAGTCCGTGTGGTGAAGGTGCTCCCACAATGCTGTTAGGTAAGGAGTTACAGGTTATACACCCAGTGATGATGAAGGAACAGTGATATATGTCCAAATTGACAACAACAATTTGTGTTTATATCGCACATTTAATGTTATACAGTTTTCCAAGACATTTCACAGAAATGTTACAAAACAAGGTTTGACACTGAGCCACATAAGTAGATATTCAGGCAGGTGACCAATAGTTTGGTCAAAGAGGTTGGTTTGAAGGAGCATCTTAAAGGATGCTATGAGGTGGAGAGGTTTAGGGAGAGAATTCCAGAGCTTAGGCCTTGGAATCTGATCGAGTGACAATCAGTGATGGAGTGATTATAATCAGGAATTCTCAGGAAGTCGGAATTCAAGGAGCGCAGATATCTCAGGGGGGATTGTGAGGCTGGAGGAGGTTACAGAGATAGGAATGATCACAACCATGGAGGAAAACAAGGATGAGAATGTGAAAATATGGGTGCTTCTTAAATGGGTGCCTTCAAATCATTTCTATAGTTTGTGAATGGCTGTGAGCCAAGCATTGAGCCTTGCCGTACCCCACAAGTAACAGCCTGTCATCCTGAGAATGAGCCGTTCATTCTGACTCTCTGTTTCCTGTCTGCTCACCAATTCTCAATCCATAGCAGTATATTACTCCAATCCCATGTGCTCGGATTCTGTTCACTGACATCCTGTGCTTTGT
Source organism: Cetorhinus maximus (assembly GCF_964194155.1). Classification (NCBI taxonomy): domain Eukaryota; kingdom Metazoa; phylum Chordata; class Chondrichthyes; order Lamniformes; family Cetorhinidae; genus Cetorhinus; species Cetorhinus maximus. The sequence continues at coordinate 36,119,233 of NC_135901.1, read as the reverse complement.
TCACTCACCTTCTCTTTCTGCCTCTCCCATTCCTCTCATCCTTTTTCTCCCTCTGTCACATAGAATTCTCCAGCCCAGTGGGTTGCAGATGCTCCATCATTGAATATATTTCAGGCTGAGATGGAGAGATTTTTGGTCTCTCAGGGAGTCAAGGGATATGGGGAATGGGCGGGAAAGTGGAGTTGAAGCCCAAGGTCAGCCAGGATCGTATTCAATGGTGGAGCAGGCTCGATGGGGTGTCAGGACTTCTCTTGTTCTTATTTCTTATGTTCTTATAGAGGCCAGAGTTTTGTGTAGGCCCCGACCAGGTGGCAGGTGCCCTTCTCTGAAGGACGTTAATGAACCAGTTGGGTTTTTATGACAATCCAGCAGTTTTCATGGTCACTTTTTCCTAGTGCCGGCCCCACAAATTCCCAGATTCATTCAGCTCAATTTCACAACCTGCCTTTGTGTTTTGTGGGTTCTCTCTCACTCCCTTTTTTCTGTTTTAAATCAATTTCACAGGGTATTAGAAGGGGAGGATTTGCAGTCGGGAAACTGAAACCAAACATCACATCAGGATCTGACGGAGTCGCCCGATTTATCAAAACCTGAATATCATCGGATTTTGAACATGGAAGGACAAAGCACCATTCGCAGTGGGGAGAAACCGCACACATGTTCAGTGTGTGGACGAGGCTTCAGCCGATCATCTGGCCTGTCGAGACACAAGCACAGTCACAGCGGGGAGAGTCCGTGGAAATGTGGGGAGTGTGGGAAGGGATTCAGAACCCCGTCTGAGCTGGAAACTCATCGACGCAGTCACACTGGGGAGAGGCCGTTCACCTGCTCCGAGTGTGGGAAGGGATTCACTCAGTCATCCAAACTCCTGAGACACCAGCGAGTTCACACTGGGGAGAGACCTTTTAAATGCCCAGATTGTGGAACGTGCTATAAAAGCTCCTGGGATCTGATGTCCCATCAACGTGTTCACACTGACGAGAGACCGTTCAGCTGCTCTCAGTGTGGAACTGGGTTCAGGTGGTCATCTCAACTCACTGCACACCAGCGCACTCACACTGGGGAGAGGCCGTTCACCTGCCCTCAGTGTGGGATGAGATTCACTGATTCCTCCACCCTGCTGACACACCAGCAAGTTCATGAGTAACGACAGTGATTCAAATTTGCAGTCACATCCAGGACTGAACCGTGTGCATTGAGATCTGATTCTGCTGATGTTAATAAACTCCAGCCCAGTTATAGGCCTTAATATTCCAGCTAAAAGTCAAATAAATCACCTTTGACCAGCTTCAGCCCATCATCTGGCCTGTCGAGACACAAGTGCAGTCACTCTGGGGAGAAACTGTTGAAATATAGGAAGTGTGGGAAAGGATTCAATTACCCATCCCAGCTGGAAATTCATCAACACAGTCACACTGGGGTGAGGCCATTCACCTGCTCTGAGTGTGGGAAGGGATTCACTCATTCATCTCTCCTGCTGAGACACCAGAGAGTTAACACTGGGGAGAGACCGTTCACCTGCATCCAGTGTGGGAAGTGCTATAAAGATTCTGTGGAAATGATGTCTCAGCAAGATTCTCAAACTGAAGAGAGACCTTTTAAATGTCCAGACTGTGGGAAGTGTTATAAATGTTCCGGGAACTGATGCACCATCATCATGTTCACACTGAGAGAGACCATTTACCAACTCTGAGTGTGAGAAGGGATTCACTCAATCATCACCTCCTGCTGACACACCAGTGAGTTCACTTTGGGGAGAGACCGTTCGCCTGCTCCGTGTGTGGAAAAGGATTCACTGCCTCATCTCACCTGCTGAGACACCAGCGAGTTCACAAGTAACTACAGTGATTGGGTTTTGCTGTTCATCACATCCAGGACTGAATCTTGTTCACTGGGGTCTGTTTCTGCTGAAGTTAATAAACCCCAGCACAGTTATAGGGGTTAGAGTGCTGAATAAAAGTTAAATAAATCAGTTTTACTTGAAATACTGTGTGTCAAATCTTTTTGATATCTCTTAGACTAGTCCTTTTGAAGGGCTCTCCGTCAACCCTGTCTCCTCCAGCGTCACCTCCAACAACAAGTGTGAGGAGCTCGTGGAGCTTCTTTGTCACTAAGATTGAGACAATCCGATCAGCTGCCTCTGCTGCTTCCCTCCCTTCCACTCATCCACTGGGACAAACTGTCTGTAACGATGCCCCTTGTCTGAGCCCAGAATCCACATCATTCTCCAGTTTCTCCCCCATATCCCCTCATGCCCTCTCAGTGTTCATCTTGTCTATGAGACCCAACTTCTGCTCCATTGACCCTATTCACAATAAACTGCTGATCACCCAGCTTCTCCATGTTCACTGATATTGTTAATGGTTCTCTCTCTCTTTTGGTACTGTCCCTCTCATCTTTAAATCCACCACCATCACCCATCCTAATAAAAACAATTTGGCCCCCACTGACTTTGCAAACTACCGCCCCATCTCCAACCTCCTTTTCCTCTCCAAAGTCCTTGTACTTGGTGTCCCCAAAGGATCTATCCTTGACCCCCTCCTATTCCTAATCTGCACTCTGCCACGAGGTGACATCATCCAAAAGCAGCACATCAGTTTTCACATGCACATGAACAACACCCAGTTACATGTATAATCAGTGTCCTATTATATTAATAATTAGGATCTAATTACATGAATAATCAGTGCCTGATCACATTAATATTCAGCGTCCTAATACATTATTAATCGGTGTCCTATTACATAATTAATTAGCATCATATTACATTAATAATCCGTGTCCAATTACATTAATAATAAGGATCTAATTACATTAATTACACGGTTCCAAGTGCATTAATAATCAGGCTGCCCATTGCAGCAATAATCAGCGTGCAAATACATTAATAATCAAAATTATTTCAATGAACTATCAGGATCCCTATTGAATCAATCAGTCCTATTACATTATAATCATTTGCCAATTGTGTCAATGATCATGATCTGATAAGATTAATAAGGATATATTGATAATCAGAGTCCAAACACATTAATAATCTGTTAATAATCACCCCTCCTCCCGCACCCACCTCCTGCTCAACTCTCACATCCCTCAACAAATTTCAATCTGGGGTCACTGAAATTGAGTCCTTAAAATGGGGTCACACCTGGAAACATTTTGGGAAGCACTGATTTAAACAACCCCTTTCTCTACTTTAAATGCACAGATCTCATTAGTTACCTCATCATTCAATGTCACACCTCCCTGTTCTATCTCCCTGACAGAAGTTATTATTATTCATGGTAGGCAAAGAAGTTATTATTATTCATGTTTATTAGGTCTCAGTGTGCATTCTTGTTCTCAGTGTTGGGGTGTGTTTCACTTTATTCTTCACCCTGAACCTGTCAGAAATTCTGCCATCAACCTGTACAGTAAACTGCATGTTGTCATGAAAGGACTGGATGATAATAAACAGCTTTGGTGGACAGTCAAGTTTCTCCAATATCTTCTACAGTCCTACCCTGCTGATGGAGTTGAATTCTTTGGTGACACCTAGGAAAGTAAGGTAAAGAGGTTTATCGTATTCCCTACACTTCTCTTGTAGTTGGTGTATGGAGAAGATCATGTCCACTGTAGATCTGCCAGCACAGAAACCACACTGTGCTTCTGGATACACTCGGTCTGCAAGTAGGTGGAGTCTTTCAAGCCTGACCCGAGTGGAGGTCGTCCCTGTGATGCTGAGGAGTGAGATGTCTCTGTAGCTGTGGCAAACTCCTCTGTCACCTTTCTTTTTGTACGTGGCGATCATTCTTGCATTACTCGCATCCTAAGGAATGGATCCTACCTCCCAACAGAGAAGGAGGAGGTCATGAACGTGCAGCAGTAATAATATTGTCAGACCATCAACCTGGACATGATTAACAGCAGAATCCAACCCCTTCAGTCACTTGTAAATTCACTTTATGAGCAAATATCGTGACTGAGTGAACCCCTTCCCACACCCAGAGTAGGTGATCGGTCTCTTCCCATTGTGAACTCGTTGGTGTGCACTGATGATAGAAGAATGCTGGAACCTCTTTCCACAGGAAGTGCAGCTGAACGGCTTCCCCTCAATGTGACCTCACTGGTGTCTCAGCAGACTGGATGACTGAGTGAATCTCTTCCCACACATGGAGCAGGTGATTGGCCTCTCCCCAGTGTGAACACATTTGTGTACACTGAAATTAAATGGAGATGTGAACCTCTTTCCACAGGAAGTGCAGCTGAATGGTCGGTCCTCAGAGTGAATTTGCTGGTGTAACATGAGTCTGACTGACTGAGTGAATCCCTTCCCACACACAGAGCAGGTGAATGGTCTCTCTTCAGTGTGAATTCGCTGGTGTAAAATGATGCTGCCTGACTGGGTGAATCCCTTCCCACACACCTAACAGGTGAATGGCCTTTCCTCAGTGTGAATTCTCTGGTGTGTCAGCAGATTGGATGACTGAGTGAATCTCTTCCCACACACAGAGCAGGTGAATGGTCTCTAAGTGTAAATTCGCTGGTGTATCAGGAGGCTGGATGACTGAATGAATCCCTTCCCACACACGGAACAGGTGAATGGCTTCTCCCCTGTGTGAATGCGTTGATGGTTTCTCAACAGGGATGGATAATTGAATCCCTTCCCACAGTTGTTTCTTCAGGCTGTGTAACTGGTTAAAGCGTTTTCCATGGTCAATTCACTCCAATGTGCATGTGTGTCTTGTTGCCTTTCCAGTCACACTGATGTTTGAAATATTTTCCCTCTGACAGAATAGACAAACAGTTCCCCTTACACATTCAAATGCTGATTCAGGTCCTGATGAATCGAGTGACTCTGTCAGATGTGGATGTCATGTTTGGCTTGAATTTCCCGTCTGTAAATCCTCCCCTTCAAATTACCCTGTAAAATGTGTTTACAAAAGTCATCACAGGCTATAAATTCTGAACAAACAATTCTAATTTTCATCCAACATTTCTCCTCCTTTGCTCCCCCAAAGCTGTCCCACACACAGTTGCTTCTCCTGTGCTGAAATCCAAACACATCACACTAACTCAACCATTTATTTCCTCTACTCCGAGATTGTTCCCTCTCTCTACTGTAGCTGGGTTCAGTTCTCCAGCCCCTGTGTGAAGAGTGAGAATAAAATCAAAGAATCAATCATTTCTCTGAAGAAGAGTCATATGGACTCTAAACATTAATAAAAACAAAAACCTACTGCGGATGCTGGAAATCCAAAACAAAAACAGAATTACCTGGAAAAACTCAGCAGGTCTGGCAGCATCGGTGGAGAAGAAAAGAGTCGACGTTTTGGGTCCACACGACCCTTCAACAGAACTGAAGTATAGTTAGGAGAGGGGTGAAATATAAGCTGGTTTAAGGTGGGGGGCGGGAGGGGGGTGGGGAGAGAAGTTGAGGGTGGGGTGGTTGTAGGGACAAGCAAGCAATGATAGGAGCAGATAATCAAAAGATGTCACAGGCAAAAGGAACAAAGAGGTGTTGAAGGTGGTGATATTATCTAAGAAAAGTGCTAATTAAGAATGGATGGCAGGACACTCAAGGTACAGCTCTAGTGGGGGTGGGGTGGAAAGATTGACAAGGTATAGTTGTAGATTTAAAAATAATGGAAATATTAACTTATTAAACATTAACTCTGTCTTTCTCTCCATAGATGCTGTCAGACCTGATGAGTTTTCCAGCATTTTTTGATTTTGTGTCAGGTTTCCAGCATCCGCAGTATTTTGCCTGAATCAATCATTTCTCCCCTGGTCACTGGGACCATGAAGCCCCGCCCACTCTCTGTTGCGTCACCAAGATGGCCGCACATTCTCCCTGGAACTAGATGGCGGCCGCTAACCTGGGCCTGCTCGCGGGTAAAAGCCTCGGAGCTGCAGGATTTTATTGGGGTTTGCGGGTGTTAATGAACCCTCTCCGCCCACCCACCGGTTCCCCCCTCCCCCCCCCCCCCACCCCCCCCGCCTCTTACCGGCTGCCTAGCGACAAACAAGCGTCTCCCCATCATCATCACTTACTGCGCATGCGCACATGTCCCCTGCTGTGGGAATAGGAGACATTTTGCATCGCGGGGAATGCTGGGTATAATTCCCGCCATTGGAACTCCTCAAAAGTTTATAATTATTACTAACTTATAACATATAACATAATATGAAAGCACGAAAAGCTGGAAAAACTCAGCAGGTGGGACAGCATCTGTGGAGAGAGAAACAGAGTTAACGTTTCGAGTCTGTATTACTGTACATATTTCAGATTACCAGCATCTGCAGTATTTTGTGTTTATAATTATTTATTCGTTGGTACTGAGTCTGCATTCGCCCCCACTCATCTTCCTGAAGCTGAACTGCACACGATTCGGGCCTGCAGCCGGCCACCGCACAGGAGGGGTGGGGGGGTAGGGGGTGTGGCTGGGCGGGGGGCCTGCCCACGCCTCCGCAGTTCTGCTGTTCTGATGGTGCTCGGCCGTATTTACCCCCTCGGTGTATTCTGGGTAGGTTGATAGCCATTTATCTTATACAATTTAATATATGTAGAGGAAATTCATAGGTCATAATCACAGAAAAGTAGAGTGGTATAAAGGAGTGAACATTATCCACTCCCACTCCCTCCCGGTCTCTCGCAAAATGAATATATTAATCGTGATAATTCATCTGATTATATAGGAATGGGTTTCTCTGAATAAAATGTCATTTTTATTTCTTTACATTTTCCTAACTCAGAGATAAAAAACAAAAAACTACTGCGGATGCTGGAAATCCAAAACAAAAACAGAATTACCTGGAAAAACTCAGCAGGTCTGGCAGCATCGGCAGAGAAGAAAAGAGTTGACGTTTCGAGTCCTCATGACCCTTCAGCAGAGCTGAGTATAGTTAGGAGAGGGGTGAAATATAAGCTGGTTTAAGGTGGGGGGGGGAGGCGGGAAGAGAGTTGGGGGGGCGGTGGTTGTAGGGACAAGCAAGCAGTGATAGGAGCAGATAATCAAAAGATGTCACAGACAAAAGGAACAAAGAGGTGTTGAAGGTGGTGATATTATCTAAGAAAATGTGCTAATTAAGAATGGATGGCAGGACACTCAAGGTACAGCTCTAGTGGGGGTGGGGTGGAAAGACTGACAGGGTATTACAGTTACAGATTTAAAAATAATGGAAATAGGTGGGAAAAGAAAAATCTATATAAATTATTGAAAAAAAGCAAAAGGGAGGGGGAAGAAACGGGAAGGGGGGTGGGGATGGGGGGAGGGAGTTTAAGATCTAAAGTTGTTGAATTCAATTTTCAGCCTGGAAGGCTGTAAAGTGCCTAGTCAGAAGATGAGGTGCTGTTCCTCCAGTTTGCGTTGGGCTTCACTGGAACAATGCAGCAAGCCAAGGACAGACATGTGGGCAAGAGAGCAGGGTGGAGTTTTAAAATGGCAAGCGACAGGGAGGTTTGGGTCTTTCTTGTGGACAAACCGCAGGTGTTCTGCAAAGCGGTCGCCCAGTTTGCGTTTGGACTCTCCAATGTAGAGGAGACCGCATTGGGTGCAACGAATGCAGTAGACTAAGTTAGGGGAAATGCAAGTGAAATACTGCTTCACTTGAAAGGAGTGTTTGGGCCCTTGGACGGTGAGGAGAGAGGAAGTGAAGGGGCAGGTGTTGCATCTTCTGCGTGGGCATGGGGAGGTGCCATAGGTGGGGGTTGAGGAGTAGGGGGTGATGGAGGAGTGGACCAGGGTATCCCGGAGGGAACGATCCCTACGGAACACCGCCAGGGGGGGTGAAGGGAAGATGTGTTTGGTGGTGGCATCATGCTGGAGTTGGCGGAAATGGCGGAGGATGATCCTTTGAATGCGGAGGCTGGTGGGGTGATAAGTGAGGACAAGGGGGACCCTATCATGTTTCTGGGAGGGAGGAGAAGGCGTGAGGGCGGATGCGCGGGAGATGGGCTGGACACGGTTGAGGGCCCTGTCAACGACCGAGGGTGGAAAACCTCGGTTAAGGAAGAAGGAGGACATGTCAGAGGAACTGCTTTTGAAGGTAGCATCATCAGAACAGATGCGACGGAGGCGAAGGAACTGAGAGAATGGGATGGAGTCCTTACAGGAAGTGGGGTGTGAGGAGCTGTAGTCGAGGTAGCTGTGGGAGTCGGTAGGCTTGTAAAGGATATTGGTGGACAGTCTATCATCAGAAATTGAGACAGAGAGGTCAAGGAAGGGAAGGGAAGTGTCAGAGATGGACCATGTGAAAATGATGGAGGGGTGGAGATTGGAAGCAAAATTAATAAATTTCTCCAGGTCCAGACGAGAGCATGAAGCAGCACCGAAGTAATCATCGATGTACCGGAGAAAGAATTGTGGGAGGGGGCCGGAGTAGGACTGGAACAAGGAATGTTCCACATACCCCATAAAGAGACAGGCATAGCTGAGGCCCATGTGGGTACCCATAGCCACACCTTTTATTTGGAGGAAGTGAGAGGAGTTAAAGGAGAAATTGTTCAGTGTGAGAACAAGTTCAGCCAGACAGAGGAGAGCAGTGGTGGATGGGGATTGTTTGGGCCTCTGTTCAAGGAAGAAGCTAAGGGCCCTCAGACCATCCTGGTGGGGGATGGAGGTGTAGATAACTCAGGTTCTTTGTCTCAATTCTTTTCTTCCTCCCAATCCCTGAGCTCCATCTGACAGTGTAATGTTGCTGAGAGGTGTTAGATTGTGGTGAAAACCAACAGGAAGAGAAGCTCAAAACAAAACAAAAACAGAATTACCTGGAAAAACTCAGCAAGTCTGGCAGCATCGGCGGAGAAGAAGCTCAGCAGCTGGCGGACTGAGGGAGCAGTGAGTTCTGGAACAAATCGCGTGTCTGGAGGGATGGACCTGAGTTGATCAATGAAGTGGGTCAGTCTGAACCCATTGCAAAGAAATCATCTTTTGAAAATTAACTCGAGATTTCTTTTATGAACAAATCAGTTCAATATTTGTCAGTATTTTGTTTTTTCTGAAGTTCCCATTATGAGTTTCAGACACTTCAGTACTAAGTGGATCAGGTTTTTAAAGATCATTCATTGCCCTCTTTTCATGTTGCTGTTAATTAAAGATACCGAGATTGATTTCCCCTCACTCTGCATCCATTTGTGGTATTTAGATGAACAAACTTTCACCTTTCTGCACATTCATTGTTTAAAAGGGAATCTGTTCTGTTAGTTGTGAAGCACACTGTGCTTTGGGGGTGATGTCTGTCGGCTGAAGCCTTTAAAATTCTCATTCTTCTGTTCAATTCTCTCCATTACCTCGCCCACCCCTGTCTCCGTGAACTTCTGCCAGTCTCAAACCCTCTTAAAAAGGAGATTGTTTCCAGTGCCAGAGGGATTGGTAAGGAGGCAGCTCAAGCTTAAGGTAATTGGCAATATTAGAAGATATGACATGAGATATATCATTCTGCATTGATTTCTTATGATCTGGAATTCAATACATAAAACGGTGGTGTAAGCAAATTCAATTGTCACTTTCAAAACTGATAAATTCTTCAATTGGAAAATTTTGCACACCTGGACGAAAGGGCAAGAAAGTGGAGCCAGCACAGACACGATGGGCTGAATGGCCTCCTTATGAGCTGTATCAATCTCTGATTTTAAAAACTCACCGTTCCTCTAATTCTAGTTTCTTACTCACCAAAATCCTGCTCACTGATGTTCAGTTTGGGTTCCAGCAGGACCACACAACTCCTGATTTCATTACAGCCTTAGTCCAAACATAGACCAAAGAGCTGAATTCCGGAGGTGAGGTGAGAATGATGGCCCTTAAAATCATGGCAGCATTTGACTGATTATGGCATTCAGGTCCTCCAGTAAAATTGTACGCAATGGAAATCAGATAGGAAACTCTGGAGTGATACCTCACTCAAAGGAAGATGGTTGTGGTTGTTGGAGGTCAATCATTTCAGTCCCAAGACATCACTGCAGGAATTCCTCAGGGTAGTATCCTCGGACCAACCATCTTCAGCTGCTTCATCAATCTCCATTCTTCCATCATAAGTCAGACTCTGAAATATATCGGCATTCCTTCAGTCACTGAATCAACATCCTGGAATTCCTTTCCTTGCATCCACTTCTGAACTCCCTGATGTCTCAGCTGGTGGGATGATTGAGTGAATCCCTTCCCACACTTGGAGCAGGTGAATGGTCTCTCCCCAGTGTGAACCTGTGGACTGCAGCAACTCAAGAATGTGTCTCGCCACAACCTTCTCAAGTGCAATTAGAGATGGGACAACAAATACTGGCCTCGCCAGTCACACCTGCATCCCATGTCAAAATTATAAAAAGGAAAGAAACGAGAATTGTCTGCTCTGAATTTATACCCTTTACTGGCTTTAGTAAACTCCTTTTATAGGATATTTGAGAGGGAAGATTTTCAGACAGGAAACTCAAACCAGACATAATGTCAAAATCTTTACTGGGACAGTATAGCAGGCCGAGGACAGCAATGTGAGCATGAAAGCAAGCCTTCAGCCTCAGCCAGCTACAATGTTCCAGTGAAGCTAAACACAAACTGGAGGAAAGGGAGCTCATCTTTCAATCAGGAACTTTACAGTGTTCTGGACTTAACATTGAGTTCAACAATTTCAGACCATGAACTTTGTCCTCCATGCTGATTTTCTTTCCACCCACCTCCTCCTGCCAAGTGCCAGTCTGTACCTTGTTCTCACGTTTTTCTTTCAGAAAATGTTGATCTTTGTTCTGCTATTAACACATTCTGCTGTCTTGCTTTCAGACATGATTGATCTATATGCTGCTATTAACACCTGCATTAGTCTTTAATAGTATCATTATCACTCCCTTTGTGTTCTGTCCAGGACATCTTTGTCATTTACTCACTCCTGACCTCCGACCAATCCCTGACCTTCTATTTTGCTCCAGTAACCCTCCCCATCCCCCCACCCCCACCACCTCCATTTTCAGCAGCATAAATTCCATCACATTTCGACCTCTTCAGCTCTGAAGAAGAGTCATACGAACATATGATGAATTAGGAGCAGGAATTGGCCACTTGGCCCCTCGAGCCTGTTCCACCATTTAATAAGATCATGGCTGATCTGATTGTAATCTTAACCCCACACTCCTGCCTACACCCAATAACCTTTCACTCCCTTGTTAATCAAGAATCTATCTACCTCTGCCTTAAAAATATCCAAAAACTCTGCTTCCAGCATCTTTTGAGGAAGAGAATTCCAAAGACTCACGACCCTCTGAGAGAAAAACAAATTCTCCTCATCTCTGTCTTAAATGAGCGACCCCTCATTTTTAAACAGTGACCCCTGATTCTAGATTCTCCTACAAGAGGAAACATTCTCTCCACATCCACCCTGTCAAGACCGCTCAAGACTCAAAATGATAACTCTGTTTGTCTCTCCAGAGATGCTAACAAACCTGCTGAGCTTTTCCAGTATTTTCTGTTTTTATTTAGATTTCCATCATCTGCAGAATTTTGCTTTTATTTCAGGTATGAGAGGAGATAGAGAAGAAAATAAAGAAAGTTTTGTGTTCATGACTCGGACAAGGGACAACTTTAGAGACAGTTTGTCCCGGTGGGTTAGTGGAAGGGAGGGAAGCAGCAGAGGCAGCTGATCGGATTGTCTCAATCTTAGTGACAAAGAAGCTGCATGAAATCCTCACACTTTTTGTTGGAGGTGAGGATGGAGGAGACAGGGGAGAGGGCGAGCACTTCAAAAGGAACTAACTTGTGTTCGAGACTAAAAACATTCAACACACTGTACTTCACACAAAGCTGATTTATTTTACTTTATCCAGAGTATTGACATCTATAACTGGGCTGGAGTTTATTAACATCAGCAGAAATAGACCCGAATGAACATGGTTCAGGCCTGGATATGATTGACTGCAAAATACAATCACTGTAGTTTCTTGTGAACTCGCTGGTGTCTCAGCAGGGTGGATGACTGATTGAATCCCCTGACCACACTCGGAGCAGGTGAATGGTCTCTCCCCAGTGTGACCTCGCCGGTGTCTCAGCAGGCTGGATGACTGAGTGAATCCCTTCCCACACTCGGAGCAGGTGAATGGTCTCTCTCCAGTGTGACTGCGCCGATGAATTTCCAGCTCAAATGGGAAAAATAATCCCTTCCCACAGTCTCCACATTTACAGGGTTTCTCCCCAGTGTGACTGCGCTTGTGTCTTGACAAGCCAGATGATTGATTGAAGCTTTGTCCACACAGAGAACACATGTATGGTTTCTCCACACGGTGAACGGTGCTTTTTCCTTCCATGTTCAAAATCCGATGATGGCCTCTAAGGGAGGAGAGAGAGGGGGAGAGAGGGTGTTTATGTATAACTCAATCCACCCTTTGACAAAACCATCCAAACCCTCTGCGTCCACTCACGAGAAGATTAAGGGTTATACGTGCAGGTGAACGGCAACTACTCCAAGTTCCCCTCCAAGTAACACATAGTCCCAACTTGTCTGACATCCAGTACTGGATGAAAAGAAATTTCCTCCATTTAAATATTGGGTAGACTGAAGCCATTGTCTTCAGTCCCCTCTACAAACCCCACTCCCCAGACACCTGCTCCATCCCTCTCCCTGACAACTGTCTGAGACTGAACCAGACTGCTCACAGCCATGGTGAAATATTTCACCCCAAGATGAGCTTCCAACCACATAATCCACATCATCACCAAGACTGCCTATTTCCACCTCAGTAACATCGCCCGACTCCACCCCAGTCTCAGCTCATCTGCTGCTGAAACTCTCATCCATTCCTTTGTTACCTCGAGATTTAACTATCCTAATGCACTCCCGGCCAGCCTCCCACATTCAACTTCCCTGTAATCTTGAGGTAATCCAAAACGCTGCTGCCCGTGTGCTTACTCGCACCAAGTCTTGTTCACCCATCACCCCTGTGCTCACTGACCCAGAAGACTTCGGGATAAGAAATAACAACACTATCAAATTCCCATCCTATTTCCAATTCATCCATGGCCCCTCCCGAACTCTATAATCTCCTCCGGCCTTACAACCATCCAAGATATCTGCACTCCTCTATTCCTGGCTTTCTGAGCATCCCTGATTTTAACTGATCTAACTTTGTTGGCTGCACCTTCAGCTCCAGGCCAATGAGCTCCTTGAACATCTCCACCTCTCTACCTTGCTTTCTTCCTTTAAGATATTCCTTAAAACTAACCCCGCTGGCCAATGTTTGCTCCTTATGTGGCTCGGTGTAAATGTTGCTTTTGAACATTTCTGTGAAACGTCTTGGATTGTTCTATTACTCAAAAGGAGCTATATAAGTACAAATTGGTGCTGTTGATTTGGGCATATATTACTGTTCCTTCATGATCTGCAGCTGGAAAGGTATCAGAAGCAATGGAGTTAAGAGAAAAATCTCTCAGTTGAGGAAATATCCGGGGAGCGGGGTGATGTCACCGCGTAATTGTCAATGTGTGATGATGTCACAGTGTAATTGTCGATGTGTGATGATGTTACAGACACAAACACAGAACATCTGGGTCTGTGCAAACCAGTGATCACCACACATTATGAAGGATGTGAGGGTCCTTGAGAGGGTGCAGAGTAGATTTACCAGAATGGTTCGAGAGATGAGGGATTTTAGTTGCAAGGTTAGGTTGGAGAAACTGGTGTTCTCCTTGGAGCAAAGTAGATTGAGGGGAGATTTGATAGAGGCGTACAAGATTATGACTGGTTTACATCAAGTAGTTAAAGAAAAGCTGTTCCCATTCGCTGATCGTAAAAGGATTATAGGCACAGATTTAAGATTTGGGGAGAGGTCTACAGGGGAGATGTGAGGAAGACATTTCACACAGTGACTGGTAATGACCTGGAACTCAACACTTACACTCAGAGTGCGATAATATCCAGGTCCTGATGAATCGAGTGATTCTGCCAGACTTTGACGTGGTGTTTGAATTGAGTTTCCTGTCTAAGAACCCTCTTCCATTATCCAGTAAAAAGGAGATTAAAAAACCATCACTGTCAGTCCATGGTTAGAAATTGAGAACAGACAAACAGTTCTCCTCTTTAAGATTGTTGTGTGTAAATCCTTTCTTAACCCCAGGTAAAAGGAGTTTCCAAAATCCATCACTGTTAGTCCAGGACACAAATTCAGAAAGAACAAACATTTCTCTTGGTTTGAGTTTGCTGCGTGTAAATCCTCCTCTTCTAACCCCCTGTAAAAGGAGTTTCCAAAATCCATCCCTGTCAGTCCCGGATAGAAATTCACAACAAAAACAAAAATAGCTGGAAAAACTCAGCAGGTCTGACAGCATCTGCGGAGAAGAATACAGCTAATGTTTTCCATGTGACTCTTCATCAGAACTAAGGAAATATAGAAATTAGGTGAAATATAAGCTGGTTGAGGGGGGTGGGACAGGTAGAGCTGGATAGAGGGCCAGTGATAGGTGGAGGCAAAGAAGAGATTGCCAAAGATGTCATTGACAAAAGGACAAAGGGGTGTTGATAGTGGTGATATCAGCTAAGAAATATGCTAATGGGGACATTAAGAGAAGAAAGCAGGATGAGCAAGTGACAGATAGCCCTAGTGGGGGTGGGGTAGGGGGAAGGGATCGAAATAGGCTAAAAGGTAAGGATAAAACAATGGATGGAAATAAATTTAAAAATAATGGCAATAGGTGGGAAAAGAAAAATATATTTTAAAAATGATTATAAATTATTGCAAAAAGGGATCGGAAAGGGGGTGGGGATGGAGGAGAAAGTTCATGACCTAAAGTTGTTGAACTCAATGTTAAGTCCGGAAGGCTGTAAAGTGCCTAGTCGGAAGATGAGGTGCTGTTCCTCCAGTTTGCGTTGAGCTTCACTGGAACATTGCAGCAGGCCAAGGACGGACATGTGGGCATGAGAGTAGGGTGGTGTGTTGAAATGGCAAGCGACAGGGAGGTCAGGGTCATGCTTGCGGACAGACTGTAGGTGTTCCGCAAAGCAGTCACCCAGTCTGCGTTTGGTCTCTCCAATGTAGAGGAGACCGCATTGGGAGCAGCGAATGCAGTAGACTAAATTGTGGGAAGTGCAAGTGAAATGCTGCTTCACTTGAAATTCACAATATTCTCTCCTCCTGCTCCTGGACCAGGATGACTGCGCATGCGCCCTGATGCACATTGCCCCCTATAAAGATGGCGGCCGTTACCCCGGGCCTGGCGAAAGGAGAAATCCAGAATTTTTCGGCCAGCTCTCCGCAAACACAAGACTGGTACCTTGTTATTTGGGTTCAGTGGCCTGCACCGTGTCTTTATGAAGCCTCCCTGCCCACTCCGCTGGCTCCATTTCTCCTCACACACCCGCTAACTCTGTTAGTTTTCTCTCACCCGCTCTGAGCAGCTTCAGTCACAGACCAGCACTGCGCATGCTCATGAAAAGGACCGCAATGCGCATGTCCCATCATACGCAGAAACGCGCATGCGCAGATAATTTCTGTTGTGAGGATCGGGCACATTCTGTCCCACAGTAAAAGCTGGGTGAGCGCCCCGCCATTGAAAGACCAAATTGTAGAATGTCTTCATCCTGCAATCAGAATACGATCGGTGCCATAGGGGCAAGACATAAACTTGTTAAATCAATTGATGCAACGGCCATATTGCTCCAAGATCCACCACAATTCTCTCCTGGATGTAATGAACAGCAGAACAAACCCCTACAGTTAGATCTGAACTCAGTGGAGTCTCAGCAGATGGGGTGAGCTGCTGACTTCCCCCTCCCCCCTGCGCTGTACATGGATCATTTAAACCGTGTCTTGTCAGTAGCAATGCTCTGATTGTGGATCAAATCCAATGAACTTTTAAAGTTGGAGTGTTAACATTTGGGCAAACTGAATAAAGCCCTTTACACACGTGAAGTATCTGAACGGTCTCCCACCAGCGAGGCTGTGTTGCTGTGTCAGTAATTGGGACTATAGAGCAAACCCCTTTCCACTTCCAGGTGGTGAACAATCTGTTCACAATGTCAGCTTACCTACACGTTTTCAGCTCAGACATGGATCTGGAAATCTACTGGTAACGGGTTCCACATTCTTAGCACTACATAAGAACAAGGAGCAGGAGTAGGCTGTTAGGTCCCTCAAGCCTGCTCCGCCATTTAATAAGATCATGGCTGATTTGATAGTAACCTGAAACCTGTACCCCGTCTACTCTCGATAACCTATCACCCCCTTGCTTGCAAAGAATATATCCACCCCTGCCTTAAAAATGTTCCAAGACTCTGCTTCCACAGCCTTTTCAGGAAGAGGGTTCCAAAGACTCACGACCCTCTGAGAGAAAATAAAATTCCACCTCATCTCTGTTTTAAATGAGTGACCTCTTATTTTTAAACAGGGCCCCCAGTTCTCGCATCTCCCACAAGTGGTAACATCCTCTCCACATCCACCCTGTCAAGAACCCACAGAATCTTTTATGTTTCACTAACCAGGTAAAGAGAAGCAAAATACTGCAGACGCTGGCTATCTGAAATGATAAAAGAAAATGCTGGAATTCTCAGCAGATCTGGTGGCGCCTGTGGATAGAGAAACATCGTTTTCATTTCAGATCTGTAACCTTTCATCAG
Organism: Cetorhinus maximus; assembly: GCF_964194155.1. Taxonomy (NCBI): domain Eukaryota; kingdom Metazoa; phylum Chordata; class Chondrichthyes; order Lamniformes; family Cetorhinidae; genus Cetorhinus; species Cetorhinus maximus. The sequence continues at coordinate 36,102,667 of NC_135901.1, read as the reverse complement.
AACTGCACTGCATCTGATCCGTTAATTATGCCTCTCCACTCAAAGATGCTGCCAGATGTGGTCAGGAAACTCAAGAAGAAAAAGAAAATCCCCTTTGAGGAATGGAATCAGAAGAGAATGAAGGGTGAACTGTCCCACTGACCAGAGGCAGTCAAAACATCTTTCCCTTCTTTAAGACGCTGGAACATTGACTCTGATGTTATCAGTGAAATTAACTGACCAGAGACCTTGAAAGGATTCTCGTTACTGCACATAATGAATTCAAACCTAATATCGGCTTCGGGACAATCAGAGTACTTGGTTACAGATAAGACACTGAAAGGCTCGAAGGGAGAAGGCACCGGTTGTAGGAGAGCTGGTTCCTGGTGACATGGATGTGTGTGCAGTGTGTGGGATCTAACTGTTTCTATGCATCCACAATGAATGTCCCATTCTTTAATTTGGAGGAGTAAAACTGATAGAGAACGATAGTCATCTGGGTAGCGGCAACCTAAAGATTACGCTCACTGACACCCTGGTTGGGATATCTTGTAGGCTGAACTTGCCTAAGTCTCTGTGGTACAACTGGTCAGCGTGTTTACCTGTTAACTGAAAGGTTGGTGATTCATGACCATCCAGGGCTGAAGGTATTACTGTTTTTCCCTGCATCGGCATTCATTATCACATAGTTCCGGATTGTCATTGGGTACTTGGGCTGTAAAATAATGTCCCCAGAATGGTACCAGATACTGTTACCCAGTGAGCTCCCACACAAACAGCTTTTTAAAAAAAATCATTTTTCTGTCAAATACAATGAGAAAAGGTTTGGACGTACTACGTACCTCCATCTAACCAATTAGAAATCTATGAAATTATTGGATCCAAACAGACCATTCCTTATTCTCTCTTCCTTGGCTCAACAGTGAGTGGGACTGGGAAAAGCAAAAAAGCAGCAATATTCCAGCCCCGCACTCTCCATTCACCCGCTGCCAGCAGAAAGCGGCGACTGCAGCTTCAATCAGCGGGCTACTGCCCATCCCTGGGATGCGAGATATTCCAACCCGGCCCAAACCTCCCAATACACCGAGCACAGGCTCAGGAAGACGCAGGTAGATTGTATGCCGGTCACTAAACCTCCGAGCAGCATTTACAGAATACCCGAGTGAGTGAGTCACAAAAAGAGGTCACACCAACTTTCTAAAGCCCTTCACTGTAAAATTCCTTCATTTTATTGAAAAGCTGACTGTTGTGAATCTGAAAATGGGCACCATGAGATTTGAGTTACCGAGTGACTTGTCTTCCATTGTTTGTCTGTCAGGTTTGCAATTCAATTTGTGTTGGACATTGAAGAGAATCAGATTTCATTGAGGTCACAAAGCAAGGAAATGATAAACCCAGGAACAAATCCTGAGGAAAATGGATCACAGTATTTGGAAGGAGGTGCAACTATGGAGTGGAAGATGTGAATGATGTGCTTAATGATTGAAAGGAATACATTGCAACCTTGGGACTTTGGTGGGTCGATTACGTTTTACACTTTGCCATTCAGAACAAGCTGATGTATCAGGTTGAAAGCAACAGGCCTCTTCGTGTCTGTTTGGATATGGAGTGCGCTTTCCTCATGTTCCCGGCTAGCTCAGTCGGTAAAGCATGAGACTCTTAGGCTTGGCTTCGAGCCCCACGCTGGGCACTGTAATACCTCTGAAATCTTACTGCTTTCAAATAGGAAAAAAGAAATAATGCAAACTATTCGCTGCACAGTAGACATTCACCACTGAAAGCAACTGACAGACATTAAATTCAAAGCACTTTCCTGTCACATTTCTTTCTGCTTCTGTCCCTGCCTCGCCTCCAGCTCCCTTGGCCCGTCCAGCTCCCAGGTCAATTAGCTGCTTGATACAGGGGAAAGGTTGCAGAAAACAGGGTAAAGAGACACCAGGATCTTATCTTCCTGATTCTCCCAGATTCTGATTACAGGAATGTGCGCAGTGCCGATTATCCACAGTCTCTCTCTCCTTCCAGTCTTGTGTACGTTGCTCAGCTTTGAAATTGATCATATTTTCACACTGGCTTTCAATGTAAGAAAGCAGAGCTGTGATAAGCTTATATTTTTCAGCAGATATGTTGCAAATAGGATGATGATAAAAGTGCACTTTGGATGCGGTGAGCTCCAGTGAAGGATTGGCACCATTAATGTGTCGTTCAATTAGTCTCGTGACAAATCTCGTGCTGGAAATGACAAGAAAACTCACTGAATTTGCTCCGTGTTTTGCTTTGATAAGAGCCGAATACACGGTAAGAAAGCACACCTCGCCAGAATGGTTTATAAAATCGCAGAATGAATGACCTGTGTTGTTGGGAAACATAAAATTACAGAAAGTTACAACAAATAAAGAGGCCATTCGGCCGTGCGTGCAGCTTTCAAAGAGCAATTGTGATTGGTTGATTGATCAGGAGTGATAGTTGTGCCAGTGTAAACAGTAGGCAGCAATATTTGACCTTCTCCCACCCATATTATGCGTTTCACCACCATCTCCATTGTCAGTACTTTGCAACCAGCCCTTCTCTCCTTTAATTCACTAAATCCACCTCAGTGTTTGTTCTCCACTTGTTCCAAGTGTGACATTTCCAGCTCTGCGGCGAAACTTAGCTAGAATGTTACTTACCTCTTCTCATCCCAAGCCTGGATACTATCTGGGTCTTGCTGCATTTGGTCATGGACTGCTTCAGTATCTGAGGAGTCACGAATGGTGCTGAACATTGTGCAATTATCAGCGAACATCCCCACTTCTGACCTTATGATGGACAGAAGGTCATTGATGAAGCAACTGAAGATGGTCGGGCCGAGGACACTACTCTGAGGAATTCCTGCAATGATGTCCTGGAGCTGAGCGGATTGACCTCCAACAACCACAACCACCTTCATTTTAGTTAATTATGACTCCAACCAGCGGAGAGTTTCCCGCTGATTCCCATTGACTCCAGTTTTGCTGGAGCTCCTTGATGCCACATTCTGTCAAATGTTGCCTTGATGTTAAGGGCAGTCACTCTAAGCTCACCTCTGGAGTTCAGCTCTTTTGTCCATGTTTGAACCAAGGTTTGATGTCAGGAGCTGAGTGGCCCTGGCGGAACCCAAACTGGGCATCAGTGAGTAGGTTATTACTAAGCAAGTGCTGCTCGTAGCACTGTACGTGGCCCCTTCCATTACTTTACTGATGACGGAGAGGAGACTGATGGGGCGGTAATTGACTGGGTTAGATTTGTCCTGCTTTTCGGGTACAGGACATACCTGGTCAATTTTCCACCTGGCCGGGTAGATGTCATTGTTATAGCTGCACTGGAACAGCTTGGTTCGGGGCACGGTAAGTTCTGGAGAACACGTCTTCAGTACTATTGCCGGAATATTGTCAGGGCCCATAATCTTTGCACTATCCAGTGCCTTCAGCCGCTTCCTGATTTCACGTGGAGTGAATCGAATTGGCTGAAGAATGACATCTGTGATGCTGGGGACCTCTGGAGGATGCCGAGATGGGCCATCTACTCGGCACTTCTGGCTGAAGATTGTAGCCTTAACTTTTGCACTGATGTACTGGGCTCCCCCAACATTGAGTATGAGGATATTTGTGGAACCTCCTTCTCCAGTAAGTTGTTATAATTCTCGACTGGATGTGACAGGAATCCAGAGCTTAGATCTGATCCGTTGGATGCGGGATCGCTTAGCCCTGTTCATCAGTTGCTGCTTATGCTGTTTGGCATACAAGTAGTCCTGTGTTATAGCTTCACCAGGTTGACACCTCATTTTCGGGCATACCTGGTGCTGCTCCTGGCATGCCCCCCTGCACTCTTCGCTGAACCAGGGTTGATCCCCTGGCTTGCTGGGAATATGCCGGGCCATGAGGTTACAGATGATGGCCAAGTACAATTCTGCTGCTACCAATGGCCCACGGTGCCTCGTGGATGCCCAGTCTTGAGTTGCTAGATCTATTCGAAATCTATCCCACGTAGCACGGTGGTGATGTCACACAACATGATGGAGGGTTTCCTCAATGTGAAGGCGGGACTTCGCCTCCACAATGAATGTGCGGCGGTCACCCCAACCGATACTGTCATGGACAGATGCATCTGAGGCAGGCAGGCTGATGAGGATGAGGTCAAGTATGTTTTTCCCTTACCACCTGCTGCAGACCCAGTCTAGCAGCTATGTTATTTAGGACTAAGCCAGCTCGGTTAGTAGTGATGCTACCGAGCCACTCTTGGTGATGGGCATTGGAGTCCCCTGCCCAGAATACATTGTGCGCCCTTGCCACCCTCAGTGCTGCCTCCAAGTGTCGCTCAACGTGGATGAGCACTGATTCATCAGCTGAGGGAGGGTGGTACGTGGTAATCAACAGGTTTCCTTGCTCACGTTTGACATGTTGCCAGGGGACTTCATGGGGTCTGGAGTCAATGTTGTAGACTCCCAGGGCAACTCCCTCCTGACTGTATACCACTGTGCCGCCACCTCTGCTGGGCCTGTCCTCTGTGGGTCAGGACACACCCAGAGATGGTGGTGTCTGAGACATTATCTGTAAGGTACGATTCCCTACATCAGGCTGTTGACTTGACTAGTCTGTTAGACAGCCCTCCCAATTTTAGTGCTAGCCCCCAGATGTTAGTAAGGAGGACTTTGCAGGGTCGGCAGGGCTGAGATTGCCATTGTCGTTTCCAGTGCCTTGGCCAATACGGGGTTGTCCGTTCATTCCTTTTCTGTGGCTTTGTTGCAATTGAGTGTCCATTTCAGACGACATTTTAAGAGTCAACCACAGTGCTATGGGCCTGGAGTCACGTGTAGACCAGGCCAGGTAAGGACGGCAGATTTCCTTCCCTAAAGGAGCACCAGTGAACCAGATGGGTTTTTACACTAATCCGCAATGGCTCCATGGTTATCGTTAGACATTTCATTCCAGATTTTTATTTTATTCAAATTGTGGAAATGTCACAGTCGAGAACAAACACAGAGGCGGAGCATGGGAATGAAAGTTGGACTGGCTGGAATTCGAACCAGGGAGTATTACCCTGGCTCTCTTGATTACTAGTTCAGCAGCAATAGAACTACACCATCGTTTCCCCCAAAGTAAGCAATCAACATTACCATTCCGTTAGTTTTCCTAATTACTTGCTGTACCTGCAATCTCTTACAATTTAGATAATATGCTTTTCATTCTTCCTGCCAAAATGGACAATTTCACATTTGCCCACATTATACTCCATTTGCCAGATCTTTGTCCACTCACTTAACCTGTGTATATGCCTTTGTAGGTGCCAATGTCCACTCCACAAATTACTTTCCCACCTATCTTTCTGTCGTCAGCATATTAAGCAACCAGACTTTGGCCCCTTCATCTAACTCGTTTATAAATATTGTAAGAAGCCGAGGCCCCAGCACTGATTCCTGTGACGTACCACTCGCCCTGTCAACCAGAAAATGAGCCATTTTTCTTCATCTCTGCTTCCTGTTAGCTAGCCAATTTCTATCCATGCCAATCTGTTAACCCCTCCAACATGAACTTTTACTTTCCACAAAAATATTTGACGTGTCACTTTATCAAATGCCTTCTGCAAACCTAAGTACAGTACATCCACAAGTTCCCCATTATACACAGCACATGCTAGTTCAAAGAACTCTAACAAATTGGTTAAACACGATTTCCCTCAACAAATCCAAGTTGACTCTGCCTGATTACCTTGAACTTTTTAAAGTGTCCTGCAATAACGTCACTAAAAATAGTAAAGAATCTTTCCCCTATGACAGATGTTCAGCTAACTGGTCTGCAGTTTTGCGCTTTCTGTCTCCCTCACTTTTTGAGCCAAAGTATTTCATTTGCTGTTTTCCAATCTCATGGAATCTTGCCCAAGTATAGGGAATTTGGAAAATTAAAACGAATGCATCAAATATCTCACTCGGCACTTCTTTTAAGACCCTAGGGTAAAGTCCATCAGGACGCGGGGGCTTGTGAACCCGCATCTCCAACAATTTGCTCGGTAACACTTCCCTGGTAATTGTAATTTTCTTGAGTTTCCCTCGCTTCAATTTCCTGATTTACAGCTAAAGCTGGAATGTTACTTGTCTCCTCTGATCTGTGCAGGCACCTGGCTGGAATGTTAAACGGTGACGTCATGCAGCAGCACTTTGGGTCTTTGTTTTGAAGAAATGGAATTCGGCTGTTCTCATTAGGAATGCTGGAGACAGACTGATCAACAATGTCATCATCAAATGGCACAGCGCAGTAAGAGGACATTCCACCCATCATTACTATGCTTAAGCTTTTTACAAAGACCCTCCTCATTCATCCGATTTTCCTTCCTTCTCTGCGAAACCCCGATTCCTCCCCTCTGAACTCATTCTCCAATTTCACTTTAAAAATACTGATTTAATAAAAATGATATTGAAAGATGAGAAGGAGCTTCTACAGTGCCAAATCTGCTAAATTCTGCAGTGTTAACAAAGTTTCCTTGACCCAATGACACCAAGAATTGCACTTGAGATTATTACATAGTTTTTGAACAAAATAAGTACTTAAACTGTTGATTTGGATTTAAATTTTTTAATGAAATTTATTCCGATCAAGCGTCTCCTCATTTTTCTCAGTCAATATATACAACCTAATTCCTCTTGCTGTACAACCTGTTACAGAGGCTGTTATAGAAAAGAGGGAAAGGTTTGCTACAGCTAGGTTAGGGCACAACTAGAGGACTGTGTATAGTTCTTGGAATGGCACCTTATAAAGGATCAATTTTTGCCTTGAAAGTTTCAGAGGAACCGCATTGATTAAGTTGGTGGGTTTTGGAAATAGAATAGAAGTTGTACATCTGCAACTATTACATTGGGAGGACCAAACGCAGACTGGGTGACCACTTTGCAGAACACCTTCTGTCTGTCTGCAAGCATGACCCAGGCCTTCCTGTCGGTTACCATTTCAACACACCACCCTGCTCTCATGCCCACATGTCCGTCCTTGGCCTGCTGCAACGTTCCAGTGAAGCCCAACGCAAACTGCAGGAACAACACCTCATCTTCTGATTAGGCACTTTGCAGCCTTCCGGACATAACATTGAGCTAAACAGCTTCAGATCATGAACTCTCTCCTCCATTTTCACCCTTTTTAAAATCCCTTTATAAAAATGTATTTTATTTACTTATTTTTTATTCATTTATTCATTATTTCATCCCCCCCTTTTTATCCCCTTTTTAATCCTTTTTTCCCAACCCCCTCCCTCTCACCCCACCCCAACCCAACTCCAAAAGTGCCATCTGTTACTCGCTCCATGTTGTTCTTTCACAAAGTGCTGACCCTTATCCTGCTATTCACACATTCTGCTTTCTTACTTTTATGCCACTATTAGCACCTTTTTCAGCCCTCACCACTGCCATTAACACTCCCTTTGTCTTGTGTCCATGATATCTTTGTCAGTCTCTCCTTAGCCCCCACCTCTCGCTGACCTTCTACCCAGCTTCACCTGGGTCTCTCCCCGCCCCCTCCCCACCCTGGACCGCTTGAACAGTATAAACCCCATCACTTTTTACTTCTGAAGAGGGGTCACACGGAATCGAAAAGTTAACACTGTTTCCCTCTCCACAGATGCTGTCAGCCCAGCTGAGTTTTCCCAGCATTTTCTGTTCTTATAATATATAAGAGGCGCTTGGCTAACCAGACGGCAGACGGAGAAAAATGTAGCAAAGACTGAAGTAACTCACTTGGTCGTAAAAGTAATTTTTAAAAAGCAACAAAGCAGAACATGTTTGAAAAGGTGAGAAAGTTGTGTGTTGATGTGCAAACAGACTTGGCTGTGCTTGTACAAGGAAGACAGGAAGTTGTATCAATTCCTGCAGCAAAATTGGTTAGCGTGTTGGACCAGCTGAAAGTTTGGTGGTTCAAAACCACTCAGGAACGAAACGTCCGAAGTTTTTTCCCCCCCATCAACACTCATTGTCATAAGGATCCGGGTTGTCAATGGCGGCAGGAAAGTTTTCCACAAATGTTGCCAGTTCTAATGTTCTGCAGTGAGTTTCCAACCAGAGAATCTTCCGCGTGTAAAGGAAATGTGATAACTAGTAGGCTATGAAAGCAACATGCAGCTCCTTGCAGAATATCAAATTGTGCTGTCTTATTGTACTTCAGGACCTTGTTTTGTGGAAGTATAATTTGGCGGAAAACCTTAGCCATGCGGCAGAGAAATTAATCTAACATTCGAATCATCAGGTTACAGAGCACATCAGCAGCTCATTCAACACCTCACACGTGCGAACAACCCTACAGCAAATCCGCCCCCATCTTTCCCTCTTTTTTCTGAGCCATGCATTTTTCAGAATATCATTCAAAACCTGGAGAAGTATAAATGTCACTTTGTCTTGAGATGATGCATCCAGTTACTATTTAACAAAAACGGGAATGATGCAACCGTTCCTCACATTTAATTCTGTTAATGCTTCTACCCCTTTCCGAGCGGGGAAACTTTCCGTGTGTGAGAGACCGTGATCCCCATTACCTTACACAAACCCTGCAATGTAGCGGGGAAACTTTCCGTGTGTGAGACTGTGATCCCTATTACCCTACACAAACCCTGCAATGTAGCGGGGAAACTTTCCGTGTGTGAGAGACCGTGATCCCTATTACCCTACACAAACCCTGCAATGTGAAGAGCCCAATTTAACACACAGAAGACAGAGAGCCGGGATTTTTCAGGTTGGAAAGACATAACTAGCGGAGTGCCACAAGGATCAATCCTAGGGCCTCAATTATTTACTATCTTTATTAATAACTTGGAGGAGGAAGAAGAGTGTAATGTATCCAAATTTTCTGACGATACAAAAATTTGTGATGAGGACATAAGGAATCTGCAAGGGAGTATAGATAGGTTGAGTAAGTGGGCAAAAAACTTGGCAGATGGAGTTTAATGTAGGAAAGTGTGAGGTCATGCACTTTGGATGGAAGAATCAAAAGGCAGACTATTATTTAAACGGAGCAAGACTCCTAAAAAGTGCAGCACAGAGGGATCTGGGTGTTCTTGTGGATTAAACACAATAGGTTAGCATGCAGGTGCAGCAAGTAATTGAGAAGGTAAATGGAATTTTGGCCTGCATTGCTAGTGGTTGGAGTTCTAAAATAGGGAAGTCTTGTAACAACTGTGCAGGGTGTTGGTGAGGCCGCATCTGGAGTACTGTGTACAATTTTGGCCCTCGTATTTAAGGAAGGATATACTGGCATTGGAGGCAGTTCAAAATAGATTCAGCAGGCTACTTTTTGGGATGAAGAACAGCGAAACAGGTTAAGCCTTTATTCATTAGAGTTTAGAAGAATGAGGGATGATCTTATTGCAACCTACAAGATTCTGAGGAGGCTTGACAGGTTAATGTAGAGAAGGCGTTTCCACTAGTGGCGAATCTCGAACTAGGGAACATAGTTACAGAATTAGGGAGCACTCATTTAAAATTGAGATTCGAAGGAATTTCTTCTCTCAGAGGGTAGTAAATGTCTGGAATTCTCTACCCCAGAGAGTTGTGGAGGCTAGATCACTGAAAGTATTTAAAGAAGAGGTAGATTTTTGAAATATCGGGGAGTTGGGAGCTATGAGGAGCTGGCACAAAAGAGGAGTTGAGGCCTGGGGCAGATCATCCATGATCTTATTGAATGGTGGGGCAGGGTGGAGGGGCCGAATGGTCGACTCCTGCTCCTTTTTCTCATGTTGTTATGTTCGTTTGAAACTTGCCTCTGGTGAAAGGGGTCGGAAATATAAATAAAAGGCACCGGTTACATAGATAAGCCAGGTTGTAAAAATTTGGTGTAGCTTCCCTGGTGGTCTAGTGGTCAGGATTTGGCGCTTTCACCGCCATGGCCAGGGTTTGATTCCTGGTCAGGGAATGATAATTTGTTGACCTCGTGCAAACTATGGAAATGAGTTTGGATAATCTCCTGAGAGAAATGCAGGTCACCTTTGCCAGAATCAGAGGCGTGGGAGCTCGAGTTTTGCATCAGAGTTGGAAATGTCACCCGGTCACAACCGGTAAGGAACAAACACAGAGGTGAAGATAGGGAATGAGAGAAGGCCTGTGGTCGGCTGCAAAGCGCTGTCAATAGAGAGGATGGTGCACTGCAAAATTAGTGATAATAGGGAAGATTTTACTGTTTACATCGACACAAATATCTCCCAGATCTAGTCCCAAATCTCGTGTTAAGTGAGAAGAAAACTCCTCGCTGAATCATCCACTTCTTAGCTGCACCTCCTTCCAACATTGCAAACTCCCCCTGCGTCTTCCATCTTGATATTTTTCTCTGTAACATTTTAATATGAAGCTGCACAACTAATGTGAATAAAGTTTGTGATGGTAAAAATGTGTTCACCCCCTCGGGAACTGAACCACATTGACACACACAGAGGAACACACACAGACATATACACCCAGAGCGACAGAGGGCAAGGGTTAGTCTCTAAGGAGAGACAAACACACAGAAAGCAAGCATATCACCAATCTGGTTCCGTTTTTGTTCCTCTACGAATACAAGTTTTGTGAATGTTTTCATGAATGAACGGAAATAGGAAAATCCCCTTGGATGCTTTGGTACTTGGATGGATTTAATTGAATCTAACCGAGAATTAACTGTAGACACAGAGTTAAAACCAGGTATAATGAGCAGCGGGGAAACCCCAATGGATTTGAACTCCATCTCCTTAACCACTCGGCCACGGCAACTGGCCCTATGGACAGGTTAATGTTGTTGGTATCTCAGATGGCTATAGCAGAGAGGCGGGCTTTCGGCCCATCTTCTCCGTGCTGGCTGTCTGGAAGAACAACTCAACTACTTCCACTGCCGTGCATTCTCACAAAAGCAATTGATATTTGTATTGCTTCTCCTCCTTCTCCCAGTTAAAATTAAACCCAATACATGCCCGCATTCACTTTGAGCTGGCACTTTTTCGTCAGAAAAGAGCATTCAAAGTGGCCCACAGGTGAACCACCTATAACTTTGGCAGCGGTTCCACAAATAATGGAACCTGAATCCAGCACCTGAGGCCATTCGGCCAGGCTACCTCTCTCAACCTGCTGTTTCCCGTCGCCTTGATGGTGTTTCCACTGAAACAGAACATTAAAAACATCGAAAAAGGAACAGGAATTAACCATAAACCCCCTCGAGCCTCTGCTACCACTTAAAATGTTCATGTCAGATCCCCAAGCTCAGCACCAATTTCCCATCCGATCCCAATAGCCCTTCATTCACTTAAAGTCCAAACATTTATCCATCTCAGCCTTCAATATACTCATCGACTGAGGATCCACAGAGCTCCAGGCTGCAGAATTCCAAAGATTCACAAGCCTTTGAGTGAAGAAATGTCTCCTCACCTCAGTCTTAAATGGCTGACACATTATCCGGAGAATGTGAACACAGTTCTAGACGCTCCAGCCAGGGGGAAACAGCCTCTCAGCATGTTCACTGTCACTCAGGAATCAACCCAGTGAATCTTGGTTGCGCACAGACCGCGAGTGAATGGAGGGAACAAAGGGCACAAAAGTGAACAGAGATAGAGACACAGACAGAGAGACTGAGAGAGTGAAAAAGAGGTGGCAGATATACAGGGACAAAAAGAGGCAGACAGAGGGAGAGAGAGTGGTAGACACTAAAAGGAACAGATATACTTCACCATTCCATATGATTGTTAACTTATATTGACAGACAGAAAGAGAGAAATAAAGACTTACATTTAAACAGAGCCTTTCACCAACTCAGGACAACGGGAGGCTCTTTAGAGCCAATGAAATCTTTTTCAAATGTAGTCACTGTTGTAATATAAAAGCAGAGAGAGTTTGATTAAAATGCTGATTCAGTAGATGAGAAAATTCGATCTTGAGAAATCCATCTCAATATAGAATCTTTCTTTCTATCTCCCTAAACGTTTCATGGTTTGCTTAATGCCGATTCAGCAGATGTAAATCTGCAGCTGAGTGAATAAATTTCACCTCGAATTCCTGACGAAACAGGGACAAAGCATCCCGTTTCCATCAGGTCATCTTTCAGCCTTCTCTTTTCTGGAGAAAAGGGTTTCAGGCTGTTCAGCCTTTCCTGGTGATTATAACCTATCTGTTCCTGTAACATTTGTGAATCAACTTTTATTTTCCTGTTCCTTGCGACACTTGACAGCAGTAGAAATAATTCCAAATGTTAGAATGATTTCAGTTTGGACTATTTGTATTTAAAAATTCATTCTCTCGATGTGTTCATTGCCTTTGACACTCAACCACAAGGACTCGGTGTCTGTCTGTTTAAATGTTGCTCAGTGAAAATGTCAATCATCCTCCGCTTTGTACCAAACCGACCCTTAGAAGCTTAAAAGTGTTCATTCAAAAAAAAGAAAGAAAACTCCTCTTGAATATTTTAAAACTGCTCTTTTTATTCTCTGTACCATCTTAATATGAAGCCACACAACTAACGTGAATAATGTTTGGATGGTAAAATGTGGAACTGAACCGCATTGACACACACACAGGAACACACACAGGCATATACACCGAGATTGACAGAGGGCAAGGGGTTGTCTCTAAGGAGAGGCAAATATCTAGAAAGCAAGCATGACACCAACCTGGCTGTGTTTTTGTTCCATTTCTAGCTGTAACTTTTGTGAACGCTTGCAGACGAATGGAAATTAGAGAACGCTGGGGGTTCTGGATCTTTTTTATTCAACTTAATCGACATTTAATTGTGCAGGTGCACTGTAAAGTTCAGGAATGATAAGAAGAATAGTTGTCAGGAATCCAGCCCACCTGTGGAGACCCCAATAGATTCACAACCCGTCACTTTAACAATTCAGTCACGAACCCAAGCCCTAGATTTGCATGAATGTAGTTTGTATAAAATCATAGGCGGCTACATCAGACGGTCATTCAGAATGTCGTTCACATGCCGACTCTGTGCAAGAGCAGCTCAGCGACTGTAATTACACACCCCGCCTTTTTCTTACAGCAACTCATATTTATATCGTCTCTCCTCGTTCCTCCTATCAAAGTAAAACACCGCACACTACGCTGGATTAAATGTGAGTTGGTATCTGTTGGTTCAAATGGGACAGCTGCAGATCTTAAAATGCAGATAACTTGAACGTTTGGCGACTGCAGGACTCGAAACTATGTTTAATCCAGCGCCTTAGACCGCTCGACCACGTTAAAGACTGTTACTCATAATTTTCTTCACCCGTATTGCCAACGAAAAGAACAGAAGCAAAGGAACAGGGGAAGGCCATTGGGAAACTGGAACCAGCTCCGTCAGATAATCAGATCATCTTGAACTTTGTAACAAACAGAAATCATCCCCATGCTAACTTCTTTTTTCAATGCTTCATCATTTCGATGTTTCAAATTATGTTTCTTTTTTCCTGTGTGACTCTGAGTGTTTACTCAATGAAATGTTGGTAATAGGTAATGAGATTGTATATATTGACTGAGAAAAATGAGGAGATGTTTGGTCAGGGTAAATATCTTTTGATAATTCGATTTGACATCAACTATTTCAAAAATTCTGAAAACTGTAAATGGTTTCAGAATCCAAATCTTCATGTCATTGGGTCAGGAAAACGTTGCTAATGTTCACACACTGTGCATGGACACAGCAGAAGGCCCTGCACCTCTTTCAATATTGTTTTTCTTAACTCAGAGTTTTCAAAAGGGAATTGGACAATGACTTGAAAGGGAGAAAAATAACAGGGTTATGGAAAGAGACAAAGAAATTGAGATTAACTAGAAATCTCTTTGTACAAAACTGACAGAGATATGTTAGTCTGAAAGACCTATTACTGTGTTGTGCCATTTGATGATGACATTGTTGATCAGTCTGTCTCCAGCATTCCTAATGAGAACAGCCCAATTCCATTTCTTCAAAACAAAGACCCAAAGTGCTGCTGCATGACGTCACGGCTTAACATTTGAGTGAAGCCCATTGAGCATTTGTGTTGTTTCCTGTTTCTGTGGTGCAGCGATTTTCATGCTTGTCTAACATGTGAAACGTTCTCTGGTTCAAAACTGGGCAGAGCCATTATCAAAATCTGTGGGTTCGCGTTGCAGCCACGTGACCTGGTCAGTGTTTATTCCTCAACCAACCGCACATGGTCTGCTCATTATGACGTGCCTGGTTTTGGCTGTTTCCTGAGCGGTGATTGGCTGCCGTGTTCCCTGCATCACAACAATGGCTCCACTTCAATAAAAGCAAAACTGCGGAAATCTGGAAATGAAAACAGAAAATGCAGGAAAAACTCAGCCGGTCTGACAGCATCTGTGGAGAGAGAAACCTGCTGAGTTTTTCCAACATTTTCTGTTTTATTCCTAAAAGTACTTAATTGGCTGAAAAGTGGTTTGAGACATCCACCGATCGGGAATAGTACTGTTAAAATGCAAGTCTGTCTTTCTTTCATTAACGTAAATCCCAGTCCTCTGGTTAACGACCCCTGTCAGTGGAAACAGTCTCTCCCTATCTGCTCTATCAAACCGCCTGTCCCCATTGACCCCATCCCCACCATTTTGAACAGCTCCGTGAAATCTCCGTTTAACAGTTTTTATTTCAAATATAACAAACCCGGTTTCTATAATCTCTCCACAAAACTGAATTTCCTCATCCCTGGACATGATGAAAGGCGAATGATTAAGACGAGGTTTTGGAAAATATTGTCAGTTGGAAAGTGGGAAAATGGAGAAAGAACCAAAACTGAAAACCCAGACTCCAGCTTTGTGAATCTTTAGAAACTCTTTGGGAACCGGAATCAGAGGAGAATGAAGGGAGAGCTGTCCGACTGACCAGAGGCAGTCAAGGCACCTTTCCCTTCTTTAAGACGCTGGAACATTGACTCTGATGTTATCAGTGAAATTAACTGATCTGAGACATTGAAATGATTCTCGTTACTGCACATTTGGAATTCAAACCTAATATCGGCTTCGGGACAATCAGAATTCTTGGTAACAGACAAGACACCGAAACGCTCAAAGGGAGACAGCACCGGTGACATGGATGTGTCTGCAGTGGGCGGGATCAGATTGTTTCCATGTATCCACAATGAATATCCCATCCTTTATTTTGGAAGAGTAAAACTGATAGAGAACAATTGTCATTCCATTCGCAGCAATCTGAAGCTTTAACTCACTGACACCCGGCCGAAGCTTTTATCGGTCTCTGTGGAGTAATCGGTTAGTGTGTTCAGCTGTTAACCGAAAAGTTGGTGGTTTGAAGCCACCCAGGGACGAAGCTGTCACCGTTTTCTCCCCATCAGCCTTCATTGTCACACAGTTCCTGGTTGTTATTGGGTCCTTGAACTGAATGTCAAGACTCCAGAAATGTTGCCGGCTCCACTGTTATCCATTGATCTCCAAGGCAAGTGGCTTCTTTTCGAATATTCATTACAAAGGTAATGGGAAAATAATTAGGCATACCATGTACCGATATGCAACACACTGGAAATCTATGAAGTTATTGGATTCAAACAAATCCATCAATTCTTCCCTATTTCTCATTTCCACAGTGAGTGAGACACCAAATAGCAGCAAAGCAGCAATATTCCGGCCCCGCACTCTCCAATCACCCGCTGCCAGCAGAAAGCGGCAGCTGCAGCTTCAGTCAGCGGGTTACTGCCCATCCCTGGGACGCAAGATACACTAACCCAGGCCAAACCTCCCAATACACCGAGCACAAGCTCAGGAAAATGCAGGTTGATTATATCCCGGTCACTAAACCTCCGAGCAGCTTTTACTGATTAACCGAGTGAGTGAGTTACAAATAAAAGTCACACCAACTTTCTAATCTTTTCACTGTAAAATTCCTTCATTTTATAGAAAAGCTGACAGTTGTGAATCTGAAAATGAGCACCATGGTATTTGTGTTACGAGTGACTTGTTTTCCATTGTTTGTCCATCAGGTTTGCAATTCAATTTATGTTGGATGTTGATGCAAATCTAATTTCAAAATGAGGACACAAAGCAGGTAAGTATTAAATGCAGGAGAAAATCCTGAAGGAAATCGATCACAGTATTTGGAAGGAGGTGCAGCTTTTGATGTGAATGATGTGATTCATGATTGAGAGGAATGCATTGCAACTTTGGGGCTTTTGTGGGCCGATTACGTTCCACACTTTAAAATTCCGACCAAGCTGAGGTATCGGGTGGAAAGCAACAAAACCATCCATGTATGTTGGGATATGAAATATTTGTGCAAATGCCCGGCTAGCTCAGCCAGTAGAATATGTGATTCAGGGTCGTGGGTTCAAACCCCAAGCTGGCTGCTGTTTCAAATTCTGACTCAGAGTCGTACGGACTGGAAACATTGACCCTGTTTCTTCCTCCAGCTGCTGAGGCTTTTCCAGCATTTCTGTTTTTGTTTCAGGTTTCCATCATTCGCAGTAATTTGCTTTTATCTTTTTTACTTTTACATCTTGCTGCTTAAAAATAAACACCAACTAATCACTGCGGCTCCTGTGAAACTTACAAGGCAGACATTCATCACTGAAAGCAACTGACACACATCAAATTTAAAGTACTTTCACGTCGCATCTCCTTCTGCTTCTGTCCCTGCCTCGCCTCCAGCTCCCTCTGCCCGTCCAGCTCCCAGGTCAATGAGCTGCTTGATGTAGACACAGTCTGTTCATGGGAATGGGTAAAACTCGTGAGTAAAGAGACAACAGGATCTCATCTTCCTGGTTCTCTCAGATACTGATTACAGGAATGTGCACAGTGCCTATTATCCACAGTCACTTTCCTCCCAGTTGTTCAGCTTTTGAATTGATTTTCACACTGGGTTTCAATGTGAAGAAAGCAGATCTGTGATCAGCTGATATTGATCAGCAGATGTACTGCAAGAAGGTTCAGAACAGGCTGATTATAACTGTGCTCTTTGGACATGGTGAGCTCCACTGAAGGGTTGGCACCATTAATGTGTCATTCAATTAGCTTCTCGACAAATCTCGTGCTGGAAATGACAAGAAAACTCGCTGAATTTGCTCCGGGTTTTGGTTTCAAAAGAGCTGAATACATGGTAAGAAAGCACATCTCGCTCGAATGGGTGACAAAATGGCAGAATGACCCGTGCTGTTGGGAAACATAAAATTATAGAAAGTTACAGCACAGAAAGAGGCCGTTCGGCCGGGCGTGCTGCTTTCAAAGAGCAGTAGTGATTGGTTGATCCATGAGGAGTGATATTTGTGTCAGTGCAAACAGTAGGCAGCAAAATCCATATTTTTCCCACCCATATTTTGCCTCACACGAACATTTCACTAGTCAGTGCTTTGTCCTTCTCTTCATCCTTCATAGCCTCATTCCACTTGAACCAAGTGTGATGTTTCCAGCTCTGGGGCAAAACTTAAACTCTCACTCCTCTGATTCTGGTAGAGATTTCAAACGTTTCGAATTAATGAATAATCAACACTCGTTCCAACAAATTCAGTAAGCCGATATTCCCTGACCAGGAATCGAACCCAGGCCATGGTGGTGAAAGCCTAAACCTAACCTGTAGACCACCAGGGAAACTGTACCAGCATCTTTCGATTTAGCTTAACTACGCTGCTTTTGCCTATTGCTTTTCAGTTCAGATCTCTTTCACCACAAAACTGCCTGTTTGGGTTCAAGACAAATGAAAACAACGGTTGCTGTGAGCAGGAACATGAAATTGACAGTGAGGTGAAATAGTCCCACAAGCTGCACATGCGCAACTTTAAATTTCCAAAACCCTCCACCCTATTCGCTGTTGGTCAATTGAAAGCGCCGATTCCCAGTCACTGGACATCAGGGAAACTACAAATAGAGCTGGACAGGTGGATTATGGAGGCTACTTCTGACTTTTTTTTTCAGTCCCGATCTCTTTCACCAGAGACAACTTTCTCCGACCAAATGGTCTGTTTCGGTTTGAACACAAGCGACTTCTTTACCAATGAGAAGAACCATTGCTGTTCGCTGGAACATGAAATCGATACTTTCCTCCTTTAAGACAGTTCTTAAAGCCTCCCCCTTTGACCGAGCTTTTAGTCATCTGACCGAATATGTGGCTTCGTGTCACACTGTGTTATATAATGATCCCGGGGAACGCCCAGTGACGTTTGGTTCATTAGGTTGAAGGTGCTTTATAAATATAAGTTGTTGTAGGATATATACAGAAAGGGCCAATAACCTGTTTTATCTTTCACGCTGATAATTTTTCCAGCGATATTTTAACATGAATTCGTACAACTAATGTGAATCAAGTTTTAAAAACGTTTTCTCCCCCTCAGGGAACTGAACCGCATTGACAATCACAGAGGAACAGACACAGAGAGATATACACCGAGAGTGACAGAGGCCTAAGGAGAGACACAGGCCCAGAACGCAAGGATGTCACCAACTTGGCTCATTGTTTGTCCCATTTCCGAAAGCAAATTCCCTGAATGTTGACAAATGAATGGAAATCAAAAAATACGGACGTATTTGGATGGGTTTCCTTGTAGTTAACTGATAATTAATTTGGTTAAAATCAAAAATGATGAAAACTTTAGTCGGCAGGATTCCAACCCTTGTGTTCATATTTACAACAAATGGAAATGATCGAACTTTCAGTCACTCAAATAAACAAGCTTGGATAATGCTCTTGCCAGGTTTAAAACCGCAGCTCCATCATATGTGAAGCGAATATGACCCCACACGCCTCTATAAACCCTGCGCTGTAAAGATCCCAATGGAACTGTCTGGAATGTTAAACGGTGACGTCATGCAGCAGTACTTTGGGTCTTTGTTTTGAAGAAATGGAATTCGGCTGTTCTCATTAGGAATGCTGGAGACAGACTGATCAACCATGTCATCATCAAATGGCACAGCGCAATAAGAGGACAGTTCACGCAGGGTGTCTATGTCAGTTTTGTACAGAGAGCTTTATAATTAATGACAATTTTCTTCTCCTTCTCCTTAACCCTGTTTATTTTTGCTTTCAAGCCATTGCACAATTCCCATTTGGAAACTCGGGGTTAAGAAAACCAGTATTGAAATTTTCAGCTGGTTCCTCACCTGAGCAAATACATCAGACTTGCTCCAGGCACTGACGTTTGCAGGGCTTTACTTTGGTCAGAAGAACAAGGCAGTATAATTTGCAGGCTAACCTGGAGGATTTTTTTTTTTTTACTTCATTCATGCGATGTGGGCTTCGCTGTCTGGGCCAGCATTTACTGCCTATCCCCAATTTCCCTTGGGAAAGTGATCTGTCTTATCGAACCGCTGCAATCCATGTTGTGTAGGTACACCCACAGTGCTGTTAGGAAGGGAGTTCCAGGATTTTGACCCAGCGACAGTGAAGGAATGGCGATATATTTCCAAGTCAGGATGGTGAGTGACTTGAAGGGGAACTTCCAGGTGATGGTGTTCCTATCTATCTGCTGCCTTGCTCTTCTACCTGGTAATGGTCTTGGGTTTGGAAGGTGCTGTCTCAGGAGCTTTGGTGAATTCCTGCAGTGCACCATTTAGATGGTACACACTGCTGCTACTGTGCATCAGTGGTGAAGGGAGTGAATGTAGATGTGTTGCAAGTCAAGCGGACTGCTTTGATCTGGACGGTGTCCAGCTTCTTCAAAGTTGTGGGGACTGCACTCATCCAGGCAAGTGGGAAGTATTGCACCATTTGTGCATTGCAGATGGTGGACAGGCTTTGGGGAGTCAGGAGTGAGTTACTCATTGCACGATTCCCTGCCTCTGAACTGCTTTTGTAGCCACAGTGTTTATATGGCTAGTCCAGTTCAGATCCTAGTCAATGGTAACCCCCAGGATATTGACAGTGAGGGTTTCAGTGGTGGTAATGCCATTGAACATCAAGGGGCGATAGTTGGATTCTCTCGTGTTGGAGATGGTCATTGCCTGACACTTGTGTGGTGCGAATGTTGCTTGCCACTTGTCAGCCCAAGCCTGAATGTTGCCCAGGTCTTGTTGCATCTGGACAGGGACTGCTTCAGTATCTGAGGAGTCGGGTATGTTGCTGAACATTGTGCAATCATCAGCGAACATCCCCACTTCTCTTCTTATGATGAATGGAAGGTCATTGATGAAGCAGCTGAAGATGGTTGAGCTGAGGACACTACCTTGCGGAACTCCTGCAGTGATGTCCTGGAACTGAGGTGACTGACATCCAACAACCACAACCATCTTCCTTTGTGCTCGGTATGACTCCAACAAGTGGAGAGTTTCCCACTGATTCCTATTGACTCCAGTTGTTCGCGGGCTCCTTGATGCCGCATTCAGTCAAATGCTGTCATGATGTCAAGGGCAGTCACTCTCACCTCATCTCGGGAGTTCAGCTCTTTTGTTTATGTTTGAACCAAGGCTGTAATGAGGTCAGGAGCTGAGTGGCCCATGTGGAACTCAAGCTGGGCATCAGTAAGCAGGTTATTGCTAAGTCAGTGCCGCTTGATAGCACTGTTGATGACCCCTTCCATTAACTTCCTGTTGATGGAGAGTAGACTGATGGGGTGGTAATTGGCCGGGTTGGATCATTATCACTCTTTCA
The DNA here is from genome assembly GCF_964194155.1 of Cetorhinus maximus. Taxonomy (NCBI): domain Eukaryota; kingdom Metazoa; phylum Chordata; class Chondrichthyes; order Lamniformes; family Cetorhinidae; genus Cetorhinus; species Cetorhinus maximus. The sequence goes on along the minus strand of NC_135901.1, from coordinate 36,082,172 downwards.
TTCCCAGTTTGGCAGGATGAACGAACAGAGACAGTATAAATTGCACGGTTCTGGGGAAAGTGTCAGGTAATGGCAGTGACAGGACTGGCAGAAAGACTGCTTTCTCTGCTGTAACCATTGTATGACTTCATACAAATTATACTGCCATATGATCGGTTCTAGTAGTCGTGGCCGAGTGGTTAAGGTTATGGATTTATAATTCATTGTGGTTACCCTGTGCAGCTTCGAAACCTGCTGTTTAAGTTTCCCATTGTTTCTGGTTTTAACTGCGCACACACAGAGCTAATTATCATTTGAATCCAGGAAAAGCGAACGAAACACACCTGTCATCTCTTATTTCCATTCATTGTCCGCCTTCTGCAAATCCCCAGTAGGAAATGGAAAAAAAAAAGGGGCCAATTTGGTGATATGATGTCATTCTGGCATTTGTCTCCCCTTAGCCCTCAGTCACTCTCGGTGTACATATCCGTGTGTGTTTATCTGTGTGGGTCAATGTGGTTCAGTTCCCCGAGGAGGTGAACACATTTTTACAAACACAAGCTGTGTTCACATCAGTTGTGCAACTTCACACGTTACAGTGAAAAATATCAGGATGAAAGAGGCAAGAGCAGTTTGTCTCTTTCTATGTATGGACTACAACAACAACTTATATTTATAAAGCTCCTTTTACCTAATGAAACGTCACAAGGCGTTCCATAGGATCATTATATAACAAATTGTGACACCGAGCCACATATTCAGTCACAGACGAAAAGCTTGGTCAAAGGGGAAGCTTTAAGAACTGTCGTAAAGGAGGAAAATATCGATTTCATGTTTCAGCTAACAGCAATGGTTCTTCTCATTGGCAGAATACGTCACTTGTGTTCATCCGAAACAGACCATTTGGCCAAAGAAACTTGCCTTTGGTGAAAAAGATCTGGAATGAAAAAATGCCATAAGCAGCCTGCGTGTGTCCAACTGCTGGGTTGGTGGTTAAAATTCGGAAATTTTATCAGTACAGCCTGCGTTCAATTCCTGGTTCCGGAGTTGAAACCTATTCCTCCTGGGCGAGCTGTTAAAATCAATGTGATTGATTTGCAGGTTGAAAATAACACGGTTTAGCTCTGCTAGAATTGGCGGAGTGAGAGTGGGAGTTTCACATCAGAGCTGGAAATGTTACAAGGGCAAAACTCAGGAATAAATCCAGAGTCGGAGTGAGGGAGTGAAAATAAAAGAGAAGGACTGTGATAGTTTACAAAGCACTGACTATAGACCTGGTGGTGCAAGGTAGAATATTATTCCTGTATTACCCATGTCATTTGCAGTTCTAGTTTCCTGATTTATCCCATGCCGAACATTACCACTACAGTTTGGCGGCCTATAAACAGCGCCCATCAATGTTTGCTGCCTCTTGCTGTTTCTTAGCTCCACCCAAACTTATTCTACATCTTGATCCTTCAATCTAAGATCCTCTCTCACTAATGTACCGATCTCTTTCCTTATTAACAGCGCGACCTCGCCTCATTTTCCTTTTTGCCCATTCTTCCTAAATGATGAATATCTTTGAGTATTCAGATCAACCAACCACACTGCCCTTTGGAAGCAGCACACAGGGCCGCATGGCCTCTTTCTTTGCTGTAACTTTCTGTCATTTTATGTTTCCTTACACCACAGTTAAGATGAACTTTCTTATCTTCCATGTGATGCTTCGAATTCAAGACAATAAGCAAATTCAGCGAGTTTTCTTATCATTTCTAGCACATAATTTGGAACCAGACTCGTTGAACGACAATTAAATGGTCTCAATCGTAAGATGCAGCTCACCGAGTCCCAACAGGCACTGTGAGCATCAGCCTGTTATGTACCTTCTTGCTGTACATCTTCTGAGCTATAAGCTGATCACAGCTCCACTTTCTGCACATTGAAAGACATGGTGAAAATATTCACAACTTCAAGTCTTAATAACGTGCATATTTGTGATTTTCTGTGTGTGTCAATGTGGTTCAGTTTCCCGTTTTATTCATGTTAGTCCTGTAGCTTCATATTAAGATGGTACAGAGAGAAAAAAGAGGAGTTTTAAAAGATGCAACAGGACATTTCTCTCTTTTCTTTGAGTGGAGACTGTTCAGTAACTGAGCGTCAGGATGTTACAAAGTGGATGATGTTTGAAGTTTTCACATGATCTTATTCAGTAGCTGAAGATGCTCGAGGGGCAGAATGGCCAATTCCTGATCATAATTTTTTATATTCTAATTCAGTGTCAATGTTGGTGAGGACAATGTTTGTGTCTAATCTGAATGTGGTAGTGAGGTCGAGCGGGCTCAGCCGCTGGTTCAGGTTTCAATCCCCCTGCAGCATAACCCTGCTGATATGGGCTTCACTCTCACCGCTGCCAAACTTTCTGGTGGTTTGCTGTTTGAGGCGCTTCCCAAAAATTCTCCGTGTGGTGAAGGAGCAGCTGATCTGTGTAGTGTTATATTTCAGTTGGAAGAATGAGGAGAGACAGTGTAAATCCCAGGGTGACTGGGAAAAGGTGGGACAATGGCACGGGCTGGAAGACCTTCTTTCACTGGAACTCCCTGTATTCATTCTATTATTTTAAACAAACAACATGCAGCCTTTATCCAGTTGTCCTGGCCGAGTGCTTAAGGCGTTTTTCCACATGGTTCGAATCCTGCCAACTCCCCTTCTTCTCATTCCTGATTGACACAAACTGTCTGCAGAATAAATTATCCGTCAAATGAAAAAGAAAACCACCCAAACACCCCCGTGTTTCTGACTTCAGTTCATCTGCAAACATTCGTTACATTTGACCCCTGAAATGGAACAATAATTGGCCAAGTTGGTGACACCCTTGCTTTCTGGGTGTTTGTCTCTCCTTTGGCCTCTGTCACTCTCGGTGTGTGTTCCTCTGTGTGTATCAATGCGGTTCAGTTCCCCGAGGGATGGACACATATTCACTTCATAAACTTGATTCACATCAATTGTGAAGCTTCATATTAAAATGTCAAAGAGGAAAATAACAGGATGAACAATGCAAGAGGAGTGCAATGCTGGAAGGAGGTGCAGCTAAGAAGTGGAAGATGTGAATGATGTTATTGGTCGATTATCTTCCACTCTTTGAAATTCAGAACAAGCTGAGGCTCCAGCAACATTGATCTCCCTGAATTTTCGAATCGGAAACGAAGCGTGTGTATGCCCTGCTATCTCAGTCGGTAGAACATGAAACTCAGGGTCGTGGGTTCGTGCCCCACGCTGGGCGCCGCCGCTTCGCTGCTTTCATGGGTGATCTCCAGTTCTCCATTTCTCTGGCAGTGTCACCACTCAAACTGAGTCTTTCTCCATCCCGCTTTGTTCATATCACAGCCGCTGGTTTCTTAGTGAAGACTGGCTTCATCTTCACTGGAAGTCAGAGAGTTTCGTGCTTCAGATTTGTTGCTTTCATGCCGCAGCCTAGGTTCAACACCTAGGGGAAAACTCTTCTTCTTACCGCTGTGTGAACTGACACAATGCACAGGAATTCCTGGTGTAAATTGTTAAAACGAACCTGAAATTTAATGTATGGAAGTGTGAAGCGATTCATGTTGGTCGGAAGAATGAGGAGAGGTAACATCACATAAAGTGTACAATTCTGAAGGGGTTTCTCTGTTACAGAGCGAGTGGATATGATCTGGAATGCACTACCTGCGAGTGTGGGGGAGGTAGATTCAATCGCAGATTTCAAAAGAGAATTGGACAGAAAATGCAGGTCTCCAGGAAAAAGTTGGGCGACCATAACATTGCAACACGAAGTTGCACAACTAATATGAATGAAGTTTGTGATGGTAAAAAAAGTGTTCAACCCCTCAGGGAACTGAACCACATTGACACACACAGAGGAACACACACAGACATATACACCGAGAGTGACAGAGGCCTAAGGAGCCACACACACCCAGAAATAAAGATGTCACCAACTTGTCCAGTTATTGTTCCCTTTCAAACTGCAGATTTGGTGAATGCTTGCAGATGAACGGAAATGAAGAAACACAGAACTGAAGCAGGAGAAACACGTGGGAGTGTTTGGAAGGGTTTTATTCCATTTCACCAATGATTAATTTTAATTCTGGATTCACCTAAAGTAAGGGACAGCAGACAGCGAGGTCGGTAGGATTCAAACAAACATGGGGTGAACCAAATAGATTTACAAAGCTATTGTCTTAACCACTCATCCACAATTGCAGATCTCACATCAATTTTAATCTTGTTCATATAAAATCACAAAAAAGTTATAACAGAGGGAGAGGGCGTTTGGCCCCACATATTCCCAGTAACCCTGCAATTCATACTGCGTCTCCTTGTTCTTCCTTCCAAGATGAAGATCTTAATACATCGACGGCCATGAGCCGATGCTCAGGTGAAGTGACTGAAAGAGCAAATCAGCTGAAGCTTTGATTCGAACCCACGAAGAGAACAGATCCCAAACAAAACACCTTAACCCAGCCGGCCACACTCCCAGTATCAAAGGTAAATCTTGGGTAGTCTCGGCTCCAAATTAGAGCATAACAAATAGAAGCAGGAGTTGACTATTTGCTCCTCGAGCGCCTCATAGGGTCAGAGAATCAGTGCTAAGGCTGCACACAGATGGAGGCCATTCAGCCCGGGTCATAAGAACAAAAGTCTCGGGGGCAGGAGTACGCCACTCAGCCCTTTGACCCTGCTGCATCATTCATTTAGGTCATGGCTGATCTCGTTGTGGCCTCAACTCCGCTTTCCTGTCTGGACCCTTTAACCCTTGATCCCCTTCTCTTTCAAAAATCTGTCTAATTCTGCTTTGAATAAATTCAATGACCAAACTTCCATTGCTTTCTGGGGAAAATAATTCCACAGACAAATGATCCTTCGAGATAAAAAAATCTCATCAACTCCGTCTGAAAAGGGAGATCTCTTACTCTTCTGGAAATTAATTCACCTGGCCCCACTCCCCTTTTTCCCGGAGACCTGCATTTTCTGTACAATTCTCTTTTGAAATCCGCGATTGAATCTGCCTCCCCCACACTCTCAGGTAGTGCATTCCAGATCCTAACCACTCGCTGTGTAACAGAGAAACCCCTTTAGAATTATCGGCTTCGGGACAATCAGAAAATTTGATACCAGTCAAAACATCGAAAGGCTCAAAGGGAGACGGCACCAGATGTAGGAGAGCTGGTTCCCAGTGACATGGATGTGTCTGCAGTGGGTGGGACCGGGAAGAGTATAACTGATAGAGAATATTTGTCATTTGAGTTGCGGCAATCTGAAGCTTTCACTCACTGAGCCATTGGTTTAGGATATCTTACAGAGTGCAGGTTCTTTACTCAAGTCTCTGTGGCGCAATTGGCCAGCGTGTTCGGCTGTTAACTGAAAGGTTGGTGGTTTGAGACCACCCAGGGAAGAAGCTATCACTGTTTTCATTCACGCTCTGGTTCTTTCTGGGGCCCTGAAAACACAAGAAAACCCGCCCTCTCCTCTCCCCACCACCCTCACGTTGCAAACTCGGCTCTCACCCACTGAGTTCCCACGTCAAGCTCTGTTTCTGAATATTCATTTCAGATATAACAAAGAAAATGAGCGATCTTGTACCCCCATCTAAATCCATAGAGATCTATGACGCTTTTGGATTGAAACAAACCCATCAATTAATCGATCTTCCTCAGCTCCACAATGAGTGAGACAGGAAAAAGGAGCAAAATTCCAGAGCCGCAGACTCTCCAATCACCTGCATCCAGCGGAAACGTCTTCTTATTTTGCTGAACGTAATATTCAGAAATAGTGAAGAGCGAATTTAATGTGGCTGCAAGATCCTGCATTCAGTTCATATTCAACAACAAACAGGAATGGGAGCGATACAACTTTTCCACACAGTTGGGTGATAATGCTTCCCCGAGCATTGAATGGAGTAACTTGCACATGTGAAATGAGCGGGGTAACCACAACGCTACAGGGACACTTCCCTGCCTGGATCCCAATGGAGCTGTCTGGAATGTTAAGCGGTGACGTCATGGAGCAGCACTTTGGGTCTTTGTTTTGAAGAAATGGAATTCGGCTGTTCTCATTAGGAATGCTGGAGACAGAGTGATCAAAAATGTCGTCATCAAATGGCACAGCGCAGTAAGAGGACCTTCCACCCATTCTATTTATACCAGCCTTTTACAAACATCTTGCCAATTAGTTCCAATTTCCTTCTCTTTTCTCCCTTTCAACCATTACCAAATTCCCTTTTGAAGAAGGAGTTTCTGCAGAATCCATGCAGTTTGCCTTAATTAACATTTCCCTCACCCAATGAAATGAAGAGTTTGACTAGAGTTCCTTCTGCAGTTTTCGATACAAACAGTAGTTACTTACGCAATTCATTTTATATCGAACTTACAAAAGGCTTTTATTCTGATCCGAAATGTCCTCAGTACTTTCAGTCATGATGACCATGAAACTATCATTGATTGCCATACAAACCCATGTGATTCACCAGTCATTTAAGGAATTCCATCGGTCGTTCTTACCTGGTCTGACCTGCATGTGACTCCAGACCCACAGTGATGTGGTTGATTCTCAACTGCCCTCTGAAATGCTTTAACAAGTTACACAGATGAAGGGCAATTCGGGATGGGCAACAAATGCTGGCCAGTGATGCTCATGAAAGATTGAAGATCCATGATGAAGAGCGATACAAAGTGATTTTCTACCATCTCTCCCACTCCCTCATGTTCAATCACAGTATCAGTTGCATCTATCTTTAGGGTGACGCTAGTCTTTGGATCACACTAGTAGACATCTTTCAGTCAGTAAGTAACTGTGAATTTGCATTTGTAAACTCATTAATTTCTGTTGTTAACTAAAGAAACTGTTATTTTTGTGCCGAGTCTCAGTTTCATCCCTCTTGATTTTGCAGAGGCTTTTTGAGGCTTGGCGAAGGGCAGATTTAATGTGGTGGTGAGATACTATATTCAGTTAATATTCAACAACAAATGTGAATCATGGAACTTTCCCTCACACTTAGATGTGTAAATCTCGATAATGTTTCTACCCATTTCCAGAAAGGGGACCTTTTGCGTGTACGTAGTAACCACTGCACTACAGAAACAATGTGCAGAACCACAGGGACCGACTTAGAATATCAAACTGTGCAGTATTACTGCACTTCCGAAACCTGTTTTGTGGAAGTACAATTCGGCTGAAAAACATAGCCATGCGGCAGAGCAATTCAGCTGACATTAGAATCATTAAATGACAGAGCACATCAGCAGGTCATTCAACACTTCACACATGTGTGAACTATCTTATTGTAATTCGTCTGATTTATTGTCTCTTTCTCATAACCATGCCTTTTGGAAAAAATCAGTCAAAGCCTGGTGTAGTGCCAATGTCACATGACTGTGAGATAATGTATTCAGCTTATATTTAGCAACAAACGGGAATTGTGCAATTTCTCACAATTAGATGACTCAATTTTGATAATGTTTCCGTCAGTTTTCGAACCGGCGACCTTGCACATGTGAAGCAAATGTGAAACCACTACTTGTTTCTCTAATCATTTATAGGATATAGACATCGCTACACTACACTACAGAAACAATTTGTGAGAAAAAGCCAAAGGGACTTGTATGGAATGTCATACTGTGTAGACCTGCTGCACTGCAAGATCCTGTTTTACAGGAATAGAATTGGAGTGGGACATTTTGGAATGCTGCAGAGAAATTGATCTAATTGTAAACTGACGCAGCTCATTAGGAGGCCATTCGACCCATCGGGTGTGTGCTTTCTTCCATTTACTTCCAATATCATTCTCTTCCTTCATAACCCTGCAGTTTTATTTTCCATTTCAAATAATTGCTCAATCCCCTTTTGAAAACTCTGATTGAAGAAAACCAATATTGAAAGAGGTTCAGGAGCTTCTGCAGTGTCCATTCACAGTGTGTGAAAATTAACAAAGTTTCCCTGACCCAATTACAAGGAGAGTTGGGCTGGGGATTCATATATGGTCTTCGAAATAAAAAGAAATAATTAGAATAAAGAGTACTCCTCATTTGATATCTACAATCTAATTCCTCTTGCTGTACAACTTGTTACAGAGGATGTTATGGAAAAGAGGTTGCTACAGCTACACGAAGCCCTGGTTCGACCACACCTGGAGGACTGTGTATAGTTCTGGGAAAGGGCATCTTTTTAAGGATCAATATTTTGTTGCAGCATTGTCCAACCCATCAGCCACTTTACCACAGAACTTCGTTTTATCAGCTAAACCACAGGCTCCAGCGAGAGTTGAACTCACGACCCCTGGTTTACGAGACCAGTGCTCTAACCACTGAGCTATGGAGCCAACTGCCAAATAAAATGCACGGGAAGTCGACCATATTCAGTGGACGAGGACCAGGATAACATTTCAGGTAGACGACATTTGATAGACCTGGCAATTTCTGAGAGGGAGAACAGGAAGTTAAAAGATGCGACATGAAAGCGGCAGAATTTGGTGTGTGTCAGTTACTTTCAGTGATGAATTTCTGCCGCGTGTCGCCTTGTCAGTTTCACAGGAGCCGCAGGGATGAGGTTGGTGGCACCTGGTTAAAATGAGGAATAATGAGAACTGTAGTCAGCAGGATTCAAACCTACAGGGGGAAACCCCAATGGATTTCAAATCCATCACCTTAAACATTGAGTTATGACCAACAGCTGCTCCGAGTTAAAAGGTGTTCTTATCAAATCAGAGATGGCGAAAAAGTAAGTCACTCGGCCCATCGCGCCTGTGCTGGCTCTTTGGAAGAACAACTCACCCAATTCCACACACCCGACTTTCCCCCGCAGTCATTTATATTTGTATTGCCGCTCCCCGTTCTTCCTGTCAAAATAAAGGAGCTTTAAACCAGGATCTCCTCTTGCTCACCTAAAGGAAATTCCTAAAGTGCCTGAAAGGGGGAATGTGACTGAAACTGTGGCAGCGCTGGGATTCGGACTAACTCCTATATTCACAAAAAAACAAGTATCTGTTGGAACTCGCTGCGTGACCAGCAGAGGTGGCAATTTTTTGTTATTTATTTTATTTTGTTTGCCACTGAAGGACCCAGTGACAGCCCGGAACTGTGTGATAATGAATGATGTTCCAGCTAACAGCAATCACTGTTGTCATTGGCTGAAGAAGTCGTTTGTGTTCTATATAAACGTATAAGTTTGGGAGGAGAAACGTGTCTCTGGTGAGCGAGGTCTGGAATGAAAATAAAAGGCACTGGTAGCACAGATCAGTCGGTTGTGAGGTTTGCAAACAGTTTCTTTGGTGCAGTGGTGATTAGGAATTGGCGCTTTCACTGCTGCGGTTCTATATATACTTTTTGACATAAACATGTCATTCATTTATGCAATTGATTTCATAGCGAATTTAAAACAACACATTTTTTCTTATCAAGTTACCCTCGTTATTTCTGGTCTGATACCTGCAGTCTGATTCAATGTGCTCTACAAACGGGAGAGCTGGATTCAGGTTCCAGTTTCTGGCGGAGTGGGTCCAAATCCCGCGGCTGCCAAAGTTTCAGATGCTTCCCCCTTTTGGACATTTTAAGAATTCTGTTTGGGTGGACAAGAGGCAACTCCAGTTTAATGCCGGGCGGGAGGGTGGAGGGCGGGGGTTGGGGTGGGGGGTGGCGGGAAGCGTGCAGATTGCGGTCCTTTATTTTGTTTAGAAGAACAGGGAGAGGCAATACAAATACAAATAGCTGTGGGGGAAAGGCGGGTGTGTGGAATTGTTTGAGTTGCTCTTCCAGAGAGCCAGCACAGACACGATCGGCTGATTGGCTGACTTTGACACCATCTCTAATTTGATATAAGCGTGCTTGGACTATGGATGTGCTGTCAGTCGTGGACGAGTGTTTAAAGCGATGGTTTGAACATCTATCGGGTCTTCCCAATGTAGGTTGCAATCCTGCTGACTGCGGTTCTTATTATTCCCTATTTTAACCAGGTACCAACAGGATTAATTATCGGGTAAATAGAATAAAACAAAAACACCCGCACTTTTTTATTTAAAGCAATCTGTATGGATTCACGAAATCTGCAGTCAGAAATGGAACAAACTGAGCCAGTTGGTGACATCCTTTCTTTCTGGGTGTTTGTCTCTCCTCAGCCCTCTGTCACTCTCGGCGTTTATGCCTGTGTGTGTTTCTCTGTTTGTGTCAATGTGGTTCCGTTCCCCATTTTTCACAATCCATACTTCATTCACCTTAGTTTTGTGGCTTCATACTAAAATCGTAGAGGGAAAATAAAAATAGATTTAAAAGATTGAAGAGGAAATTTTTTTCGGTATTTTTTTTTGAGTGGAAACTGTTCAGCTACGAAGTGCCCGTTTGTTACAAAGTGGACGGTGATTGAAATTTTCACCGAGCAACATTTAAACAGACATTCACCGGGTCCTTATGGTCGAGTGTTTAAGGCAATGGACGCTCGAGAAGATAATTTGTAAATACAAATAGTCCAAACTCATATCCCTCGGACATTAGGAACTTTATTTCTTCTCGAAGCTGTCCCACGTGTGACATTTGCAGCTCTGATGTGAAACTTCAACTCTCACTCCACTGATTCGGGCGGAGCTACTGTGGGTTTCGGTTTTCAATCAATGAGTAAATCAGGCTTGTTTTAACAGTTTGTACCAGATCAATAAATCTTCATTCTCTGACCAGGAAACGATCCTGGACCGCGGCAGCACAAGCGCTGAATCCTCACCTCTAAATCACGAGGACAGCTGTCTATAAATCTTGCAACGTGCGTTATCTGCGCCTCATCTGCCATTTTTCAGACAATTTCACCAGAGACAAATTTTTCCTACAGAATTTTGTGTTTAACTAGAACTCAAATGACATCTTCAGCTCATGACACCCATTGTTTTAAGGGGTGAGTACAGTGGAGGATTGGCACCAATAAACTGTCGTTCAACTGGTCTGATTCCAAATCCCGTGCCAGAAATAACAAGAAAACCCCCTGAATTTGCTCTGTGTCTTGACTTCAAAAGCGTCGGATAGAAGGTAAGAAAGTACATTCCCCCATAATGTGCAATAAAATATCGGAATGATAGTGAAGGAAGCAACCGTGATGCTGGAAAAGATAAAATTTTAGACAGTTACAGCAAAGAAAGAGGCCATTCGGCCTGGCGCGCGGCTTTCAAAGGGCAGTTGTGATTGATTAGCCAGGAGTGATATTTGTATCAGTGTAAACAGTCAGCAGTGAAATCTCCCACATTACCATGGCAGACATTCATCACAGAAATCAACTGACACACATCAAGTTCTGCCGCTTTCATGTCGCATCTTTTAACTTCCTGTTCTCCCTCTCAGACATCTCCAGGTCGATCAAATATCATCCACGTGGAACGTTATCCTGTTCCCCTTTCCACTTATTATGGGGACTTACTGTACCAGGTGGTAGTGTTCCTATCTATCTGCTGCCATTGACCTTCTAAGTGGCAGTGGTCGTGGGTTTGGAAGGTGCTGTCGAAGGAGCCTTGGTGAGTCCCTGCAGTGCATCTTGTATATGGTACACACTGCTGCTACTGTGCGTCGGTGGTGGAGGGAGTGAATGGTGAAGGTGATAGGTGAGGTGTCAACAAGTGGGCTACTTTGTGCTGGATGGTGTCGAGATGGAGCCAACAGTGTGTTGCTGGAGCCGCGCTCACCTAAGCAAGTGGAGAGTGTTCCATCACACTCCTGACTTGAGCCTTGTAGGTGCTGGGCGAGTTTGGGGATTCAATAGGAGAATTACTCTCGCAGCATTCTCCGTGCCCGTCTTACCAAAGAAATGGTTGGTAGGACACTAATTTCTAAACAAGAGCACACAACAGAATATACTATCAATGAATATTTATGGTATTAGGCGATCTGTAGTTACAGTTTGAATAAGAGAAAATAAAAACAAATGGAAACATTCTGGTGAAGGTAAATCTTTTATCTTTGTGGAATGATGCAGCATTATTTATTTTCACACACACACACAGAACAGGCGATGTCTCATATGTAATTCTGTTGGCTGTAATGAAAATGAATATCAGGAGCTGCGCGGAACAAAGGGTCAATGGGAAACCTCTAGTTTTAGGCCAAAGTCAGAGGCCTATTTCGAGCTCGACGTCCATCTTATAGAGACACAGGCCAGTGCAGTAACAACAGAAACAGGGCCTGGTGTGATAATTAATGACACAGGGCCTAGAGCAATTTAAGCAGAGACATTACTCGTGCAGTAATAATAGAAACAGCATCTAATGTTACTTAAGCAAAGACGGGGACGAGTGTTATATTAACATAGACAAGGTCTACTGCTGTAATATCGGGTCTAGTGCAGTAGTTACTGATACAGGGTCTGGATCAATATCAAGTGAAATAGGTTAGTTATTACAGGCACATGACATAGAGTAATTGCTTCCTAGAGAGAATCTAAGGCCGTAAAAGTGGAGACTGCCTCCAATGTAAGAGAGACAGGCATGATCTCGTGGAGTAAAAACAGAGACTGGGAGAGTGGAATAGAAGCAGAGACATAAGTACAAAGACAAAGTCTCTACAAAGACAGGATCCGCTTTGATTAAAAAGGCAGACAAGTTCGAGTGTGATACAGGCTGATACAGAGTCTAGTGTAACTTGTTCTGAAATGGTCTAGGGGAATATAAGTGCAGACATGATTGAGTGTGTTATAAGCAGGGCCGCGACCTAGTGAAACATAAGTGAGGCAGTGCCAAGTGCAGTAATAATTGAGACAGGATCTTGTGTAATACGAACCTGCCTAGTGTAACAATAACACAGACCGGATCCAGTTTGAGAAAACTGATACACGGTCTAGTGGAGCTTCACATAATTCAGGGCTCTTTTTAATATCAACTGACGCAGCTCCTGGTGAAGTAAATACCGGCAAATGTACGAGAATAATAAAACAGAGATATGGACAAGTACAGCAATAAGAGAGTATTGGTATAAGACAATAACAGCAGAAACAGGAAAATGTGTAATATGAATGGAGGCATGTATTGGTGCAGCATTACCTGAGACAGGGTCCAGTTTGATAGACATGTGGCAGGTTCTACTGGAGTAATAGCTGAGTCAGAGTCTTGTGAAATGTAAATAAAAACATGTTCTAGTTTTCTATAACCAGAGACAAGCTCTAGTGCAGTGCCAACTGGGGCATGGCTCATTGTAACTTTAGCCTAGACCTGCTTCAGTGCAGTCATGACTGAGATAGTGCCAACTGTATTGTAGCCCTAGTCCAGTACATAAACAACTGAGATTGAGCCAATTAGAGAAACAACTGATAGATGACCTTCTCTAATATGATCAGAGACATGTCTTAGTGTAATAGAAACAGAAACGGCGTCTAATTTAACCTGAACAGAGACAATGCCAAATGCAGTAATAACTGAGACAGCGCTTGCTTCATGTGATGGAAGCAATCACGGTTTCACTGCCATCCCCTGGTCAAACTTTGCAACTGCCGGTGTTGTGAAAATGCCGATTCCATTTACTGTTTCTGAGATCAATGGTTAAAATCAGAAATAATGGAAAACGTAGTCAGCAGAATTTGAACCTGCACGTGGTAACCCCAATGGAATTCAAATCCATCGCCTTAACCACTCGGCCACGACTACAGACCTTGGCAATAAGCCTGTATTATTTATATGAAGTCATAAAATGGTTACAGCAGACAAAGAGGGCCTTCTGCCCGCCCTGTCTCTGTCACAGCCTAGCCAGGCATGCACGCGCATTATTTCCTATGTGAAAATTCAGGCAGGTCAATGTTGTTTCCTCCTGGAGCCTCAGCTCATTCTGAATTTCAAACTGTGGAAGGTAATCGACCTACAAGAGCCACAAGGTTGCAATGCATTCCTCTCAATCATCAATAACATCATTCACATCTTCCACTTCTTTGCTGCACTTCCTTCCAAACATTGCAAACTCCACTTGCATCGTTCATCCTGATATTTTTCTCTTTGACATTTTAGTATGAAGCAGCATAACGAATGTTAATCAAGTTTGTGATGATGAATATGTGTCCATCCCCTCGGGGAACTGAACCGCATTGACACACCCAGAGGAACACACAGACACATACAACGAGAGTGAAAGAGACCGAAGGAGAGACAAACACCCAGAAAGCAAGGATGTTACCAACTTGGCCAATTATTGTTCCATTTCAGACTCCAAATGTAGTGAATGTTTGCAGATGAACAGGACTAAGAAACGCGGGGGTGTTTGGGTGGTTTAGTTTTTCATCTGACTGATAATTTATTCTGCAGACAGTTTGTGTCAATCTGGAATGAGGAGAAGGGGAATTGTCAGGCTTCGAACCACGTGGAAAAACGCCTGAACCACTCGGCCAGGACAACTGGGTAAAGGCTGCATGTTGTTTGTTTAAAATAACAAAATGAACACAGGGAGTTCCAGTGAAAGAAGGCCTTCCAGTCCGTGCCATTGTCCCACCTTTTCCCAGTCTCCCTGGGATTTGCAATGTCTCTCCTCATTCTTCCAACTGAAATACAACACTGCACTGCACAGCTCAGCTGCCCCTTCACCGCATGGAGAATTTTTTGGAAGTGCCTCAAACAACAAGCCACCGGAAAGTTTGGTGGTGGTGAGGGTGAAGCCCAAATCGTCAAAGAGATCGAAACCTGAACCAGCGGCTGAGCCCACTCGGCCTCACTACCACATTCAGATTAGACACAAACATTGTCTTCACCAACATTGACACTGAATTAGAATATAAAAAATTATAATCAGGAAAGGGCCATTCGGCCCCTCGAGTGTCCTCAGCTACTTAATAATATCATGTGAAAACTTCAATCATCATCCACTTTGTAACATCCGGACGTTTAGTTTCTGAACAGTCTCCACTCAAAGAAAAGAGAGAAATGTCTTCTTGCATCTTTTAAAACTGATGGTTTTCCTCTCTCTGCACCATATGTTATGAAGCCACAGAACAAACATAAATAATGTTTGGGTGATAAAAATGGGAAACTGAACCACATTGACACACACAGAAAATCACAAATACGCACTTTGTTAAGATTTGAAATTGTGCTTATTTTCAAACTGTCTTTCAATGTGCAGAAAGTGGAGCTGTGATCAGCTTATAGCTCAGAAGATGTACATCAAGAATGTATATAACAGGTTGATGCTCACGGTGCCTGTTGGGACTCGGTGAGCTGCATCTAATGATTGAGACCATTTAATTGTCGTTTAATGAGTCCGGTTCCAAATTCTGTGCTAGAAATGACAAGAAAACTCGCTAAATTTGCTTATTGTCTTAAATTCAAAGCATCACATGGAAGATAAGAAAGTTCATCTTAACCGTGGTGTTGGGAAACATAAAATGACAGAAAGTTACAGCAAAGACAGAGGCCAGTGTGCTGCTTTCAAAGAACAATGTCATTGGTTGATCTGAATATTCAAAGCTATTCGTCATTTAGGAAGAATGGGCAAAAAGGAAAACGAGGCGGGGTCGCGCTGTTAATAAGGAACGAGATCGGCACATTAGTGAGAGAGGATCTTAGATTGAAGGATCAAGATGTAGAAAAAGTTTGGGTGGAGCTAAGAAACAGCAAGAGGCAACAAACATTGGCGGGAGTTGTTTATAGGCCACCAAACTGTAGTGGGAATGTTGGGCATGAGATAAATCAGGAAATTAGAGCTGCATGTGACATGGGTAATACAGGAATAATATTCTGCCTTGCACCACCAGCTCTATAGTCGGTGCTTTGTAACCTATCACAGTCCTTCTCTTTTATTTTCACCCTCTCACTCCACCTCTGTATTTATTCCCGAGTTTTGCCCTTGTGACATTTCCAGCTCTGATGTGAAACTTCTACTCTCACTCCACCAATTCTAGCAGAGCTAAACCGTGTTATTTTCACCCAGCAAATCAATCACATTGATTTGAACAGCTCGCCCAGGAGTAATAAGTTTCATCTCCCTAACCAGGAATCGAACGCAGGTTCTATTAATAAAATTGCTGCATTCTAACCGCTAACCCAGCAGTTGGACACATGGAAGCTGCTTTTGACATTTTTTCATTCCAGATCTTTTTCACCAATGATAAGTTTCTTTGGCCAAATGGTCTGTGTCGTTTGAACACAAGTGTCCTCTTCAGCCAATGAGAACGAACAGTTCGCTGGAACATGAAATCGATACTTTCCTCCTTTATGACAGTTCTTAAAGCCGCCCCCTTTGTCTGATATTTTAGTCATCTGACCGATTATGTGGCTCAGTGTCACACTTTGTTATATAATGATCCTGGGGAACGCCTTGTGACGTTTCATTAGGGAAAAGGAGCTTTATAAATACAAGATGTTGTTATAGTCCATACATAGAAAGAGACAAACTCCTCTTGTCTCTTTCATCCTGATATTTTTTCACTGTAAAATTGAAATGTGAAGTTGCACAACTAATGTGAATACAGTTTGTGCTCGTAAATATGTGTTCACCTCCTCAGGGAACTGAACCGCATTGACCCACACAGAGGAACACACAGAGATATACACCGAGACTGACAGAGGCCTAAGGAGAGACAAATGCCAGAGTGAAATCATGTCACCAAATTGGCCCCGTTTTGTTTTCCATTTCCCACTGGGGATTTGCAAAAGGCTGACAAATGAACGGAAGCAAGAGAACACGCGTGTGTTTGGATCGCTTTCCCTCGATTCAAATGATAATTAATTCCGTCTGTGCGCCGATAAAATCCAAAAAAATGAGAAATGTAGTCGGCAGAATTCGAACCTGCGCGGGGTAACTTGGCCACGACTACAGAAGCTGCTACCATGCGACTATTATTTGTATGAAATCATGCAATGGTTACAGTGGAGAAAGCGGCCTTTCTGCCTGTCCTGTCACTGCCATTACCTGACCTTTTCTCCGGAACCCTGCAATTTACAACCCTATCTCTCCTCGTTCTTCCGACCAAACTGGGAAAGAAAGACTGAGAATGATCCAACCCGGCCAATTACTGCCCCATCAGTCTACTCTCCATCATCGGCAAAGTAATGGAAGGAGTCAGCAACAGTGCTATCAAGCGGCACTGAATTAGCAATAACCTGCTCACTGATGCCCAGCCTGGGTTCCACAAGGACCACTCAGCTCCTGATCTCAGTACAGCCTTGGTTCAAATATAAACAAAAGAGCTGAACTCCGGAGATGTGGTGAGATCAGCATTTGACAGACTCTGGCATCAAGGAGCCCGAGCACAACTGGAGTCAATGGGAATCAGGAGGAAACTCTCGGCTTGTTGGAGTCATACCTAGCACAAAGGAAGATGGTTGTGGTTGTAGGGGTCAGTCATCTTAGCTCCAGGACATCGCTGCAGGAGTTCCTTAGGGTAGTGTCCTCGGCCCAACCATCTTCAGCAATGAACTTCCATCCATCATAAGGTCAGAAGTGGCGAAGTGATGATTGCACAATGTTCAGCACCATACCCGACTCCTCAGATACTGAAGCAGTCCATGTCCAAATGCAGCAAGACCTGGGCAATATTCAGGCTTGGGCTGACAAATGGCAAGTAACATTCGCACCCCACAAGTGTCAGGCAATGACCATCTCCAACACGAGAGAACCCAACCATTGCCTCTTGATGTTCAATGGCATTACCATCACTGAATCCCTCACTATCAACATCCTGGGGGTTCCCATTGACCAGGAACTGAACTGGACTAGCCAAATAAACTCCATGGCTACAAGAGCAGGTCAAATGTTAGGAATCGTACAACGTGTAACTCACCTCCCTAAAGCCTGACTACCATCTACAAGGCACAAGTTAGGACTGTAATTGAATACTCCCCACTTGCTTGGATGAGTGCAGCCCCCGCAACACTGAAGAAGCTGGACACCGTCCAGGGCAAAGCAGTCCACTTGACAGGTACCACATCCACATTCACTCCCTTCACCACCGATGCACAGTAGCAGCAGTGTGTACCATCTACAAGATGCACTGCAGGAATTCACCAAGGCTGCTTAGACAGTAGCGTCCAAATTCACGACCATTCCCAGCTAGAAGCACAAGGGCAGCAGATAGATAGGAATACCATCACCTGGAAGTTCCCCTTCAATTCACTCACCATCCTGACTTGGAAATATATCGCCGTTCCTTCACTGTCACTGGGTCAAAATCCTGGAACTCCCTTCCTAACAGCACAATGGAAATAGCTACACAACATGGACTGCAGCGGTTCAAGAAGACAGACCACCTTCCCAAGGGCAATTAGGGATGGACAATAAATGCTGGCCCAGACAGCAAAGCCCACATCACGTGAATAAATAAAAAAAAGATCCAGGTTTACCCGCAAATTATATTGCCTTAAACTTCTGACCAAAATAAAGCACTGCAAAAGTCAGTCTCTGGAGCAAGGCTGACTTACTTGCTCAGGTGAAGAACCAGCTGAAGCTTTCAATATTGGTTTTCTTAACACCGATTTCCAAATGGGAATTGTTCAATGGCTTGAAAGCGAAAAAAACAGGGTTAAGGAGAACCGGAAGGAAATTGTCATTAATTATGAAGCTCTTTGTACAAAACTGACATAGACACGATGAGTGGAAGGTCCTCTTACTGAGCTGTGCCATTTGATGATGACATTGTTGATCAGTCTGTCTCCAGCATTCCTAATGAGAACAGCCGAATTCCATTTCTTCAAAACAAAGACCCAAAGTGCTGCTGCATGACGTCACCGCTTAACATTCCAGACAGCTCCATTGGGATCTTTACAGCGCAGGGTTTATAGAGGCGAGTGGGGTCATATTCGCTTCACATATGATGGAGCTGCAGTTTGAAACCTGGCAAGAGCATTATCCAAGCGTGTTTATTTGAGTGTGAGCGAAAGTTCGACAATTTACGTTTGTTGTAAATATGAACACAAGTGTTGGAATCCTGCTGACTAAAGGTTTCACCATTTGTGATTTTAACCAAAATAATTATCAGTTAATTAGAAGGAAACCCTTCCAAATACGTCCGTATTTTCTGATTCCCATTCATTTGTCAACATTCAGGGAATTTGCTTTCGGAAATGGAACAAACACTGAGCCAAGTTGATAACACCCTTGCTTTCTGGGTGTGTGTCTCTCCTTAGGCCTCTGTCACTCTCGGTGTATATCTCTCTGTGTCTGTCTCTCTGTGATTGTCAATGTGGTTCAGATCCCTGAGGGGGTTAAAACGTTTTTAACATCGCAAACTTGATTCACATTAGTTGTGCGAATTCATGTTAAAATGTCGCAGAGAAAAGCATCAGCGTGAAAGATAAAACAGGAGATTGGCCCTTTCTATTTCTATCCTACAACAACAACAACTTATATTTATAAAGCGCCTTTAACCTAATGAAACGTCACAAGGCGTTCCCCAGGATCATTATATAACAAAGTGTGACACCAAGCCTCATATTCGGTCAGATGACTAAAAGCTCGGTCAAAGGGGGAGGCTTTAAGAATTGTCTTAAAGGAGTAAAGTATCGATTTCATGTTCCAGCTAACAGCAATGGTTCTACTCATTGGTGAAGAAGTCGCTTGTGTTCAACCTAAACAGACCATTTGGTCGGAGAAAGTCGTCTCTGGTGAAGGAGATCGGGAATGAAAAAAAAAATGTCAAAAGTTGCCTCCATCATCCAAATCTCAAGCCTTATTGGTAGTTTCCCTGATGTCCAGTGACTCGGGATCGGCACCTCCGTTGGACCAACAGCGAATAGGGTGGAGGGTTTTGGAAATTGAAAGTTGCGCATGTGCAGCTTGTGGGACTATTTCATCTCACTGTCGATTTCATGTTCCAGCTGACAGCAACCGTTGTTTTCATTGACTGACAAAGTCGTTTGTCTTGAACCTAAACAGGCAGTTTTGTAGTCAAAGAGATCTGAACTGAAAAACAATAGGCAAAAGCAGCGTAGGTAAGCCAAATCGAAAAATACTGGTATAGCTTCCCTGGTGTTCTAGTAGCTAGGATTCGGCGCTCTCACTGCCGTGGCCTGGGTTCGATCCCGGTCAGGGAATGTAGAGTTATTGAATTTGTAGGAACGAGTGTTGATTATTCATTGATTGGAAACGTTTAAAAGCTCCATCAGAGAAGTGAGAGACCATAAGACATAGGAGCAGAAATTCGGCCCATCGAGTCTGCTCTGCCATTCAATCATGGCTGATAAGTTTCTCAACCCTATGCTCCCCGTAACCTTCAATTCCCTTGCCAATCAAGAACCTATCTATCTCGGTATTAAACACACTCAATGACCTGGCCTCCACGGCCTTCTGTGGCAATGAATTCCATAGATTCACTGCGCTCTGACTAAAGAAGTTTCTCCTCATCTCTGTTCTAAAAGGTCTTCCCTTTACTCTGAGGCTGTGCCCTCGGGTCCTAGTCGCTCCTACTAATGGAAACATCTTCCCCACGTCCACTCTATCCAGGCCTTTCAGTATTCTGTAAGTTTCAATTAGATTCCCCCCCTCATCCTTCTAAACTCCATCAAGTATAGACCCAGAGTCCTCATGTTAAGTCTTTCATTCCTGGGATCATTCCCATGAACCTCCTCTGGAGCCTCTACAGGGCCAGAACATCCTTCCTGAGATACGGGGCCCAAAATTGCTCACAATATTCTAAATTTGGTCTGACCAGAGCCTTATAAAGCCTCAGCAGCACATCCGTGCTTTTATATTCTGGTCCTCTCGAAATAAATGCCAACATTGCATTTGCCTTCCTAACTACCGACTCAACCTGCAAGTTAACCTTAAGAGAGTCCTGGACTAGGACTCCCAAGTCCCTTTGTACTCCAGATTTCTGAATTCTCTCCCCATTTAGAAAATAGTCTATGCCTCTATTCTCCCTACCAAAGTGCATGACATCACACGTGCCCACGTTGTATTACATCTGCCACTTCTTTGCCCATTCTCCTAACCTGTCCAAATCCTTCTGCAGCCTCCCCGCCTCTTCAATACTACCTGTCCCTCCATCTATCTTTGTATCATCTGCAAACTTAGCCAGGATGTCCTCAGTTCCTTCATTTCGATCATTAATGTATAAAGTGAAAAGTTGTGGTCCCAACACTGACCCCTGCGGAAATCCACTAGTCACCGGCCGCCATCGTGAGAAGGACCCCCTTATCCCCACTCTCTGCCTCCTGCCCTCCTGAAAGTTCCCCCTCAGAGCTGGAAAACATCACACTTGGATCAAACAATCACTGGAATAGACACCGAGAGTGACACAGGCCTAAGGAGAGACACACCCCGGAAGCAAGGATGTCACCAACTTGGCTCAATGTTTGTTCCATTTCCGAAAGCAGCCCGGCCGAATGGCCTCTTGCTGTGCTGTCACTTTCTATAATTTTATGATTCCCACCAGCACGGGTCATTCTGCCATTTTAAACCCACTCGAGCGAGATTTACTTTCTTACCTTGTATTCGGCTCTTTTGAACCTAAACATGGAGCAAATTCAGTGAGTTTTCTTGTCATTTCCAGCACGAGTTTTGTCACGAGACTAACTGAACGACACATTAATGGTGTCAATCCTTCCCTGGACCCCACCGCGTCCAAAGAGCTCTGTTATCATCAGCCTGTCATGTACCTTCTTGCAGTACATCTGTTGAACAATATAAACTTATCACAGCTCTACTTTCTTCACATTGAAATCCAATGTGAAAATCAATTTCAAAGCTGAACAACTGGGAGGAGAGAGTGACTGTGGATAATCGGCACTGGGCACATTCCTGTACTCAGTATCTGGGAGAACCAGGAAGATGAGATCCAGGTGACTCTTTACCCACGAGTTTTACCCATTCCCACAAACTGACTGTGTCTGCATCAAGCTGCTGATTGACCTGGGAGCTGGACGGACAGAGGGAGCTGGAGGCAAAGCAGGGACAATGGTTCTTCTCATTGATGAAGAAGTCGCTTGTGTTCAACTTAAACAGACCATTTGTCGGAGAAAGTTGTCTCTGGTGAAAGAGATCGGGAATGAAAAAATGTCAAAAGTTGCCTCCATAATCCAAATTTCAAGCCTTATTGGTCATTTTTCTGATGTCCAGTGACTTGGGATTGGCGCTTCCGTTGGACCAACAGCAAATAGGGTGGAGGGTTTTGGAAATTGAAAGTTGCACAGGAGCAGCTTGTGGGGCTATTTCACCTCACTGTTGATTTCATGTTCCAGCTCACAGCAACCATTGTTTCATTGGCTGACGAAGTCGTTTATCTTGAACCTAAACAGGCAGTTTTGTGGCGAAAGACAATAGGCAAAAGCAGCGTAGATAAGCCAAATCGAAAAATATTCCCTGGTGGTCGATTGGCCAGGATTCAGCACTCTCCCCGCTGTAGCCTGGGTTCGATTCCTAGTCAGGGAGTATCGAGTTATGGAATTTGTTGAAATGCGTGTTGATTACTCATTGATTGGAAACGTTTAAAAACTCCACCAGAATCAGAGGAGTGAGAGTTTAAGTTTCGCCTCAGAGCTGGAAAACATCACACTTGGTTCAAGTGGGGTAAGGGAATGAAAGAAGAGGAGAGGAGAAGGGCTGGGTGCAAAGCACTGAATATAGAAATGTTGGTGTGAGGCAAAATATGGGTTGGAGAAGTACGAATTTTGTGGCTGCTGTTTGCATTGGCACAAATATCACTCCTGGTGGATCAACCAATCATAGCTGCTCTTTGAAAGCAGCACGCCCGGCCGAATGGCCTCTTTTTGTAACTTTCTATAATTTTATGTTTCCCAACAGCACAGATCATTCTGCCATTTTATAACCCACTCCAGCGAGATGCACTTTCTTACCTTGTGTTTAGCTCGTTTGAAACCAAAACACGGAGCAAATTCAGTGAGTTTTCTTGTCATTTCCAGCACGAGATTTGTCACGAGACTAATTGAGCGACACATTAATGGTGCCAATCCTTCACTGGAGCTCACTGTGACCAAAGAACACCGTTACCATCAGCCTGTTGTGTAACTTCTTGAAGTACATCTGCTGAACAATATAAACTTATCACAGCTCTGCTTTCTTCACATTGAAACCCAGTGTGAAAATCAATTTCAAAGCTGAACAACTGGGAGGGGAGTGCGACGGTGGATAATCGGCATTGGGCACATTCCTGTAATCAGTATCTGGGAGAACCAGGTAGGTGAGATCCAGGTGTCTCTTTACCCAAGAGTTTTATCCATTCCCACAAACTGACTGTGTCTGCATCAAGCAGCTAATTGACCCTGGGAGCTGGACGGGCAGAGAGAGCTGGAGGCGAGACAGAGACAGAAGCAGAAAGAGATGGGACATGCATTGAATTTGATGTATGTCAGTTGCTTTCAGTGGTGAATGTCCTTCTTGTAAGTTTCACAGGAGACACAGCAATTGGTGTTTATTTCAAGCAGCAAGATTTTAAAAGTAAAAAGATAAAAGCAAATTACTGCGAACAATGGAAATGTTGGAAAAAGTTCACAGCTGGTGAGAGAAACAGAATGAATGTTTCCACACGAATCTTATTTGGATTTTTAAAATATTATAGCGCCCAGCGTGGGGCTCGAACCCACGACCCTGAGATTAAGAGTCTCATGCTCTACCGACTGAGCTAACCAGGCACATGGAAAGTTGCTCCATATGCCAACATACATGGAGAAACCTACTGCTTTCCACCTGATGCTTCAGCTTGTTCTGAATTTTAAGGTGTGGAACATAATCGACCTGCAAACGTCCCAAGGTTGCAATGCATTCCTATCAATCACCAATAACATCATTCACATCTTCACTTCTTAGCTGCACCTCCTTCCAAATACTGTGATCAATTTTCCTCAGGATTTTCTCCTGGATTTAATATTGACCTGCTTTGTGTCCTCATTTTGAAATCAGATCCGCTTCAATATCCAACACAAACTGAATTACAAACCTGACGGACAAACAATGGAAAACAAATCACTCGGTAACACAAATCCCATGGAGTTCATTTTCAGATTCACAGTTAGCATTTCAATAAAATAAAGGAATTTTACAGTGAAAACATTTAGAAAGTTGGTGTGACTTTTATTTGTGACTTACTCACTCGGATATTCTGTAAAAGATGCTCGGAGGTTTAGTGACCGGGATATAATCTACCTGAATTCATGTTAAAATGTCGCAGAAAAAAGCGTCAGCGCGAAAGATAAAACAGGAGATTGGCCCTTTCTATATATATCCTACAACAACAACAACTTATATTTATAAAGCGTCTTTAACCTGTTGAAACGTCACAAGGCGCCGCCCAGAAACATTAGAGAACAAAGTGTGACACTGAGCCTCATATTCGGTCAGATGACTAAAAGCTCGGTCAAAGGGGGAGGCTTTAAGAACTGTCTTGAAGGAGGAAACTAACGATTTCATGCTCCAGCTAACAGCAATGGTTCTTCTCATTGGTGAATACGTCACTTGTGTTCAGCCTAAACAGACCATTTGGTCGGAGAAAGTTGTTTCTGGTTAAAGAGATTGGGAATGAAAAAGAAAAAAGTCAAAAGTTGCTTCCATAATCCAAATGTTAAGCCTTAATGGTAGTTTCCCTGATATCCAGTGACTAGGAATCGGTGCTTCCATTGGACCAACAGCGAATAGGGTGGAGGGTTTTGGGAATTGAAAGTTGCGCATGAACAGTTTGTGGGATTATTTCACCTCACTGTCAATTTTATGTTCCAGCTCACAGAAACTGTTGCATCATTGGCTGACAAAGTCATTTGTTTTGAACCTAAACAGGCAGTTTTGTGGTGAAAGAGATTTGAACTGAAAAACAATAGGGAAAAGCAGCGTAGTTAAGTCAAATCGAAAACGATTGGTTCAGCTTCCCTGGTGGTCTAGTGGTTAGGATTCGGCGCTCTCACCACCATGGCCCGGGTGCTATTCCCGTTCAGGGAATGTCGAGTTATTGAATTCGTTGAAACGAGTGTTGATCACTCGTTGATTGGAAGCGTTTAAAAACTCCACCAGAATCAGAGGAGTGAAAGTTTAAGTTTCGCCTCAGAGCAGGAAAATATCACACCTGGTTCAAGTGATATAAAAAAAGAGGAGGCTGCAAAGCACTAACGCAACAAATATTGGTGTGAAGCAAAATATGGGTGGAAGAAATACGAATTTTGCTGCCTACTGTTTGCACTGACACAAATATCACTCCTGTTGGATCAAACAATCACTACTGCTTTTTGACAGCAGCACGCCCGGCCGAATGGCCTCTTTCTGTGCTGTAACTTTCTATAATTTTATATTTCCCAACAGCACGGGTCATTCTGCCATTTTCTAACCCACTCGGGCGAGATGTACCTTGTATTTGGCTCGTTTGAAACCAAAACACAAAGCAAATTCAGCGAATTTTCTTGTCATTTCCAGCACGAGATTTGTCACGAGACTAATTGAGCGACACATTAATGGTGCCAATCCTTCACTGGAGCTCACCGCGTCCAAAGAGCACTGTTACCATCAGCCTGTTCTGTACCTTCTTGCAGTACATCTGCTGAACAATATAAGTTTATCACAGCTCTGCTTTCTTCACATTGATATCCAGTGTTAAAATCAATTTCAAAGCTGAACAATTGGGAGGAGAGAGTGACTGTGGATAATCGGTACTGGGCACATTCCTGTAATCAGTATCTGGGAGAATCAGGAAGATGAGATCCAGGTGTCTCTTTAACCACGAACTTTACCCATTCCCACGAACTGACTGTGTCTGCATCAAGCAGCTAATTGACCTGGGAGCTGGACGGGAAGAGGGAGCTGGAGGCGAGACAGAAGCAGAAAGAGATGCGACATGAAAGTACTTTGAATTTGATGCATTTCAGTTGCTTTCAGTGGTGAATGTCTGCCTTGTAAGTTCCACACGAGCCGCAGCAAGATTTTAAAAGTGAAAAGGTAAAAGCAAATTACTGCGGACGAGGGAAATCTGAAACAAAAACAGAAAATGATGGAAAAACTCCGCAGCTGTAGAGAGAAACAGAGTGAACATTTCAAGTCCATACGACCCTTATTCAGACTTTGAAAGTACTACAGCACCCAGCGTGGGGCTCGAACGCACGACCCTGATATTAAAACTCTCATGCTCTACCGAGTGAGCTAGCTGGGAATGTGCAAAGCAATTCCATATGCAAACATACATGGAGAAACCTGTTGCTTTCCCCAGATACCTCAGTTTGGTCGGAATTTTAAAATGTCGAAGGGAATCGGCCTACAAAAGCCCCAAGGTTGCAATGCATTTCTCTCAATCTTCAATAACATCATTCACATCTTCTAGTTCTTAGCTGCACCTCCTTCCAAATACTGTGATCCACTTTCCTAAGGATTTGTTCATGGATTTAATATTTACCTGCTTTGTGTCCTCACTTTGAAATCAGATTCGTTTCAAAAGCCAACACAAATTGAATTGCAAACCTGACAGACAAACAATGGAAAACAAGTCACTCGGTAACACAAATCCCATGGTGCTCATTTTCAGATTCACAACAGTCAGCTTTTCAATAAAATGAAGGAATTTTACAGTGATAAGATTTAGAAAGTTGGTGTGACTTATATGTGTGACTAACTCACTCGGGTATTCTGTAAATGCTGCTCAGAGGTTTAGTGACCGGGATATAATCTACCTGAGTTTTCCTGAGCCTGTGCTCGGTGTATTGGGAGGTTTGGCCCGGGTTGGAGTATCTCGCGTCCCAGGGATGGGCAGTAACCCGCTGATTGAAGCTGCAGTCGCCGCTTTCTGCTGGCAGAGGGTGATTGGAGAGTGCGGGGCCGGAATATTGCTGCTTTGCTGCTTTTCCCTGTCTCACTCACTGTGGAGCTGAGGAAGAGAAAGTAATTGATGGGTTCGTTTGATTCCAATGATTTAATAGATTTCTAATCGGTTCGATGCAGGTACATAGTAGGTCCAAATCTTTTCTCATTATATTTGACAGAAAAATTAATTTTAATTGGAAGCTGTTTGTGTGGGAGATCACTGGATAACAGTAGATCGGCCACCATTTTGGGGATGATATCTTGCAGCCCAAGACCCTAATGACAACCCGGAACTGTGTGACAATGATTGGTGATGAGGGGGGAAAACAGTAAAAAGCTTCACCCCCTGTGTTGTCTTGACACCAACCTTTCAGCTAACGGGCAAACACGCTGATTAATTGCGCCACAGACACAAGCCCCGCCTACAAGGTATCCCAAACAGGGTGTCAATGAGTCTAATGTTCAGATTGCCACTACCCAGATGACTATCGCGCTCGATCAGTTTTACTCTTCCAAAATAAAGGGTGGGACATTCATTGTGGATACATGGAAACAGTCTGATCCCAACCACTGCAGACACATCCATGTCACTGGGAACCGGCTCTCCTACAACTGGTGCCATCTCCTTTCGAGTCTTTCTGTTACCAAGTATTCTGATTGTCCCGAAGCCGATATTAGGTTTGAATTCCTGATGTGCAGTAACGAGAATCCTTTCAATGTTTCAGATCAGTTAATTTCACTGATAACATCAGAGTCAATGTTCCAGCGTCTTAAAGAAGGGAAAGGTGCCTTGACTGTCTCTGGTCAGTCGGACAGTTCACCCTTCATTCTCCTTTGATTCCGGTTCCCAACGAGTTTCTAAAGATTCACAAAGCTGGAGACTGGGTTTTATCTTTTGGTTCTTTCTTCATTTTCCCACCTGCCAACAGACAATATTTTCCAAAATCTCATCTCAATCCCCCGCCTTGTATCATGTCCAGGGATGAGGAAATTCAGTTTTGTGGAGAGATTATAGAGACCGGGATTGTTCTCTTTAAAATAAAGAAGGTTAAATGAAGGTTTCATGGAGCTGTTCAAAATGATGGGGGTGGGGTCAGTGGAAACATGCGGTTTGATGGAGCAGATAGGGAGAGACTGTTTTTACTGACGGGGGTCAGTAACCAGAGGACTGGGATTTAAGATAATGAAAGAAAGACAGGCTTGCATTTTAATAGCGCTATTCCCGACCAGTGGATGTCTCAAACAACTTTCCAACCAATTAAGTACTTTTTGAAATAAGAACAGAAAATGTTGGAAAAACTCAGCAGGTTTCTCTCTCCACAGATGCTGTCAGACCGGCTGAGCTTTCCCTGCATTTTCTGTTTTCCTTTCCAGATTTACGCAGTGTTTTGCTTTTATTGAAGTGCAGTCATTGTTGTATTGTTGGGAACACGGCAGCCAATCACCGCTCAGAAAACAGCCAAAACCAGGGACGTCCCAATGAGCAGACCATGTGCTCTTGGATGAGGGTTAAACCCTGACCAGGCCACGTGGCTGCAACGTGAATCCACTCGGCTCAAAGTGAATGCAGATGTTTATTGGGTTTGATTTTAACCGGAAGAAGGAGGAGAGGCAATACAAGTACAAATTCATTATCTCGATGTGTCCATTGCCTTACCCACTCAACTACAAGGACTCGGTGTCTGTCCGTTTAAATGTTGCTCAGTGAAAATTTTCATCATTCCCCACTTTGTACCACCCCGACCCTTAGAAGCTGAAAAGTCTCCCTCAAAAAAAAGAAAGAAAACTCCTCTTGTATCTTTTAAATCTGCTCTTTTTGTTCTCTGTATCATCTTAATATGAAGCTACACAATTAACGTGAATAATGTTTGAATGGTAAAAATGAGGTTCTGAACCACATTGGCACACACAGACATTTACCCCAAGATTGACAGAGGGCAAGGATTTGACTCCAAAGAGAGACAAATATCCAGAAAGCAAGCCTGACATCAACCTGGCTCCGTTTTTGTTCCATTTTTAGCTGAAACTTTTGTGAATGCTTGCAGACGAATGGGAATTTGAGAACGCTGGAGATTTTGGGTGGTTCTTTTTCAACTTAATCGTTAATTAATTGTGCATGCACACTGCAAAGTTCAGGAATGATAATAAGCATAGTTGGCAGGATTCCAGCCTACCTGTGGAGACCACAAAGCATTCAAAACCCGTCGCCTTAAACACTCAGTCACGAATACGAGCCCCAGATTTGCATTAATGTTTGTTGTATAAAACTGTAGACGGCTACATCAGGAGGTCATGCAGCAGATTGTTAACATGCCGACTCTCTTGAGGAGCAAATCAACTACTGTAATTCCACAACCCACCTTTTCCCGACAGAAATTCGTATTTAAATCGTCTTTCCTCGATCTTCCAATCAAAGTAAAACACCACACTGGATTTAATGTGAGCTGGTATCTGTTGGTTCCAATAGGGAAACTGCAGACACCAAACACAGGATGGAGCACTTGGATTCAAACCCACGCCTCCAAAGAGACTGGAGCCTAAATCCAAGACCTGAGACCGCTCGGCCACGCTACCTTACTGAGTTCTGTTAGTCATCGTTTCCTTCACTGGTGTTGACACCAAAATAAAACAGAAACAAAGGAGCAGGAATCGGTCATTGGGAATCTCGAAGCAAATCCGTCAGTTAATCAGATCATCCTGCACTTTGTAACAACAGAAGCCATCTCCAGTAGTAACATTTTTATTTCAATATTTTATTATTTCGATGTTTCAAATGATGTTTCTTTTTTCCTGTGTGGCTGTGCGTGTTTGCTCAATGAAATGTTGGTAAAGGGTGATTAGATTGTGTTTGTCGACTGAGAAAAATGATGAGATTGGTCAGAATAAACTCTTTTTTTTAGAACATTCGATTGAAATCAACTATTTTTAAAATGTTTATAATAGTAATAAAAATTCGGAATCCAACTCTCCGTGTCATTGGGTCAGGGAAACTGTTAATTTTCACACACTGAGCATGGACACTGCTGAAGCTCCTGCACCTCTTTCAATATTGTTCCTCTCAACTCAGAGTTTTCAAAAGGGAATTGGACAAGACTTAAAAGGAGAAAAAAAATCAGGGTTATGGACAGAGACAAAGAAATTCAGATTACTGGAAAGCTCTTTGTACAAAATTGATGTAGATCCGTTGGGCCAAAATACCTCTTATCATTCTGTGCCATTTGATGTTGACATTGTTGTTCAGTCTGTCTCCAGCATTCCTAATGAGAACAGCCGAATTCCATTTCTTCAAAACAAAGACCCAAAGTGCTGCTGCATGACATCCCCGCTTAACATTTCAGTGAGGCCCATTGAGCTTTGCGGCTATCTCCTGTTTCTGCAGTGCAGTGATTGTCCCCTTTACCTAACACATGACAAGATCCCTGGTTCAAGACTGCATGGAGCCATTATCTAAATCTGCAGATTCATGTATGTTGAAGACAGTATCTTACAGCCATGTGGTATGGTCACTGTTTTACCTCAGCCAAACACACATGATCTGCTCATTGTGATTGGTTAATCAGGAGTGACTTTTGTCCCAGTCTGAACAGCAGGAATAAAAATCTGTTGTCATGCAAGCAGTCCCATGTTGTAGCTCTGGCAACTTTTAAATCAGTTGTTGTTCACTTTACCATTTACCATGAAGATAGATAACGAATGTGAATAAAGTTTGCTAAAAATATGTTCATTCCTCTGGGACCTGAACCACATTGAAACACACCGAGAGTGACAGCGGCCTAAGGAGAGACAAACACCCAGAAAACAAGAATACCACCAACTTGGCTCAGTGTTTGTTCTATTTCCGACTGCAGATTTGGTGAGTGCTTGTCGATGAACAGAAATGAAGGAACACGGAAGCGAAGCAGGACAAAACACACCGGGGTGGTTGGAAGGATTTTATTCCATTTAACCAATAACTAATTCGGGAGGCACCTGAAAGACGAAACAGTGAGCAGCGCAGTCAGGAGGATTGCGAAACTGCGTGGGGAGACCCCAATGGATTTTAAATCTATCGCCTTAACCATTCGGCGTGACTACAGTCTCTGGGCTAATGGTCATGTTGCTCAACCAAAATCATAGTATTGTTGCAGCAGAGAAAACTGGATTCGGTCCCACCTATTTCCGGTCACCCTGCAATTTATATCACCCCCTCCTCATTCTTCTGAACAAAATGAAGCACTTCAGGTGACAACTTTCCCCAGCGCATCCTGAGGGATTTGCTGAAGAGACTGAAGAAAACAAATTAGCTGGAATTTTGACAGCGGTGGGGTTTGAACACACAATTTAAATTCAGTTCATCAGGCCATTTAACCACACTTATGACAGCAAATGCTCCTTCAACCATTATTTCGAGTGGGACCAGCTCTGAATTAGAACATAACAACTGGAGCAGGAATGGAACCATTTTGCCCTTCGAGCCCCCCCATGGTGTTGGAGAATCAGAGACAAGGTTACATTTGGCCTTGGCCTGAGGAACACAGGAGTTTTGAACAGGAGGAGGCCATTCAGCCCTTCAAGCCTGCTTCAGCATTCAATAAGATCATGTCTGATCTGGTCCTGGTCTCAACTCCACTTTCATGCTCCCCCACTGATCCCCCCTCATATAACCCTTGACTCCCTTGTCTATCAAGAATCTGTCTAATTCTGCCTTGAATAAATTCAATGACCCAGCCTCCACTGCTTTCTGGGGAAAATAATTCCACAGACCATCGGTGGGATAAAAAATTTCCTCATCTCTTTCTGAAAAGAGAGATCTCTTACTCTTCTGGAAACTAACTCACCTGGTCCCACTCCCCCACCTTTTCCCCAGAGACCTGCATTTTCTGTCCAATTCTCTTTTGAAATCCGCGATTGAATCTGCCTCCCCCACACTCTCAGGTAGTGCATTCCAGATCCTAACCACTCGCTGTGTAACAGAGAAACCCTTTTAGAATTGTACACTTTATTTGATGTTGCCTCTCCTCATTCTTCCGACCAACATGAATCACTTCACACATCCCTGCATTAAGTTCCAGCTGCCACTTGTCCGCCCAAATGGATTTGTTGAAGAGTCCGACAGGAGAACTGACTCAAACTGGGAATGAAAGAGTGAGAATGAAAGAGGAAGACAAGTGACGGGTTTTGTAGATCCCAGGGGAAAGAGACTCCAGGATCAGTTCATTGTGACAGTTCACACAGCAACAAGAAAACAACATTCCCTGATGAGGGCCAGACCTGGGCGGCAGGAGAGGGAATGCCGAATAATAGCATGTTTAGTTCAAACACAGAAGACTTGTTCATCGAGTGTGTTAGACATTAGCATGAAGTGAACAGTAAGGTGAAATAGTGCCACAAGCTGCAGATGTACAACTTTCAATTTCCAAAACCCACCAACCTAATCAATGCGGCTCCTCTGAACCTTTCAAGGCAAATATTGATCCTTTATAAGGTGCCGTTCCCAGAACTATACACAGTCCTCCAGGTGTGAACTAACCGGGACTTTGTATAGCTGTAGCAAACCTTTCCCTTTTTTCTATAACAGCCTCTGTAACAGTTTGTGCAGAAAGGGGAATTAGATTGTATATATCGGCTGAGAAAAATAAGGAGATGCTTGGCCAGAATAAAATTCCTTTGCAAATTCCATTTGAAATGAACTTCATTTTTTTGAAAGCTCTATAAGAAGCCCCAGCCTCACTCTTCATGTCATTGGGTCAGGGGAACTTTGTTAATTTTCACACACTGGGCATGGACACGGCAGAAGCTCCTGCAACTATTTCAATATTGTTTTTCTTCACTCAGAGTTTTCAAAAGGAAATTGGACAATGACCGGAAAGTTTCAAAGATCATGGCTATGGAGAAATAAAACGAAATGGAGACTAATTAGAAAGAACATCGTAAAAAGTTGTTATTGATATGAAGGGCTGAATGGTCTCCTCACGTGCTATGCCATGTTATGCTGACGTTATCAGATTAATTTGACGGCAGCATTTCTAAATCTGCCACCCGAATTCCATTTCCACAAATCAAAGTCCCAAAGTGCTGCTGCAGGACCTGACAGTTTAACATGATGTGTAGGTGCCTCTGGCTCTGTCAGGTATTGTTCTGTAGTGGAGTGGTTATCACATGTGAAAGGTTCCCGCTTTGAAACTGGGCAGTAACATGATCAAAATCTGTTAATTTAATGGTAATCAAATGTCCAAAAATTCACGTTTGATGTTAAATATTAAGGGAATACAATATCTCACAGCCTCGTTTCCTGTTCATCCCGCAATCAACGTCACAAAAACAGATTGTCCGCTCATTATGACGTTGCTGTTTGTGGGAGTTTATTGAGTGGTGATTGGCTGTTGTGTTTCCTACATCACAACAATGGCGACACTTGTTGAAGTCCGTCATTGGCTGGAAAGCGCTTTGAGACGTCCGCTGGTCGGGAAAAGTGCTATATAAATGCAAGCCTGTCTTTCTTTAATTATCTTAAATCCCAGTGTCTGGTTACTGACTCCGGTCAATGGAAACAGTTTCTTCCCTATCTGCTCCATCAAACCTCCCGTCCCCACCGCCCTCCACCATCTCCCTACCCTCCCCGCCAAGCTGTGTGAATCTTTAGAAACTCTTTGGCAACCTGAATCAGAGGAGAATGAAGGGTGAACTGTCCGACTGACCAGAGACAGTCAAGGCACCTTTCCCTTCTTTAAGATGCTGGAACATTGACACTGATGTCATCAGTGATATTAACTGATCTGAAACATTGAAAGGATTGTCGTTACTGCACATCAGGAATTCAAACCTAATATCGGCTTCGGGACAATCAGAATACTTGGTAAAAGACAAGACACCGAAACGCTCGAAGGAAGATGGCACCGGTTGTAGGAGAGCTGGTTCCCGGTGACATGGATGTGGCTGCAGTGGGTGGGATCAGTCTGTTTCCATGTATCCACAATGAATGTCCCGCCCTTTATTTTGGAAGAGTAAAACCAATAGAGAATAATTGTCATTCCGGTATCAGCAATCTGAAGCTTTAACTCGCTAACTCCCTAGTTTAGGATATCTTGCAGGCTGGTTTTATATCAGTTGCTGTGGTGCAATTGGTCAGCGCATTCGCTGTTAACTGAAAGATTGGTGGTTCACAACACATCCAGGGGTGAAGCTTTCACTGTTTTCTGCCCATCAGCAGTCATTGACACTCAGGTCTGGGTTGTCATTGGGTGCTTTAACAGCAAGAAAACATTGCCCAGCTCCACTGTTACCCAGTGAGTTCTCTCACAAGCAACTTGTTCGAATATTCATTTCAAATATAACAAGAAAACAATTAGACCTACCATGTAACTATGTCTAACATATTAGAAATCTATGAAAATATTGGATTCAAACAAACCCATCAATGATTCTCTCTTCCTCAGCTCCACAGTGAGTGAGACAGGAAAAAGCAGCAAAGCAGCAATATTCCGGCCCCGCACTCTCCAATCACCCGCTGCCAGCAGAAAGTGGCGACTGCACCTTCAGTCAGTGGGTTACTGCCCATCCCTGAGACGCAAGATACTCCAACCCGGCCCAAACCTCTCAATACACCGAGCACATGCTCAGGAAAATGCAGGTACATTATATCCTGGTCACTAAACCTCTGAGCAGCATTTACAGAATACCCGAGTTCACTCACTAATAAAAGTCACACCAACTTTCTAAATCTTTTCACTGTAAAATTCCTTCATGTTATTGAAAAGCTGACAGTTGTGAATCTAAACATGAGCACCTTGGGATTTGTGTTAGAGAGTTTCTTGTTTTCCATTGTTTGTCCGTTAGGTTTGCAATTCAATTTGTGTTGGATAATGAAGCGAATCTGATTTCAAAATGAGGACACAAAGCAGGTAAATATTAAATCCAGGAACAAACCCTGAGGAAAATGGATCACAATGTTTGGCAGGAGGTGCAGCTGAGAAGCAGAAGCTGTGAATGATGTTATTGATGATTGAGTGGAAAGCAGTGGTCAATTTCCTTCTCTGCCATTTCAATCAGACAGTGAACTCGCTGTGATAACAGACATGGAGATGTTCTTTTGGTATGTCTGGCTCACGCAGTTGGTCAAGCATGAGACGCAACCTCAGGATCGTGAGTTCAAGCCCCACGTTAGATGCCATTTTTAAAAACTTTGTTGCTTTCATGGGTGATCCTAGCTCTCCATTCCTCCTGCAGTATCACCGCTCAAACTGAGTCTTTCTCCTGTGTGCTTTTGTTAATATCACAGCAGCAAGTATATATGTGAAAACCACCCTCCACTTCACTGGAAGTGCGAGAGACAAGTTTGTAGGTGCGGCCTAATTTACAATGAGTGATGGCATTTTAAAAGCAGCGAGTTCCACTCAAGTCCCTGTACCGACAAAACTGTTCAGAGTCACAGAATTAGAATGGACACTTCCTGGGGGACCGAGAGTGGCGGGTCCACATCAAACAGGATCCAGATGAGAATGATCTGATTCATAAGATCAGGGGAGAGTATTCGGGAACTCCTCCTGAACCTTAATCACATCAAAATGAGCTTCGAGGAAAGATTGGATAGGATGGGGTTGTTTTCTTTGGAACAGAGGAGGCTGAGGGGAGATTTAATTGAAGTGTATAAAGTTATGGGTCACTGAGATAAAGTGGATAGGAAGGACCTATTTCCGTGAGCAGAGAGATCAATAGCCAGGGACATAGATTCAGAAATAAAGAAATCCTCACATTGATATAGCGCCTTTCCCCACTACCAGAATCTCAAAGTGCTTTCCAGCCAATGAGGTGCTTTGGAAGTGGATTCACTGTTGTAATGTAGGGAACACAGCAACTCTCACACACAGCAACGTCACAATGAGCAGAGAATCTGTTGTCGTGATGTTGATTGGGGGATAAATATTGGACAGGACACGGGACCTTGCTCTTTGTGAAATAGTGACATGGGGAATTTTACACCCACCTCAAAGGGCAGTGGGGAGGAGGGTGGCTCAGTTTAAATCTCAAGGAAACACCACCGCAAGTGCAGGACTCACTCAGTGTTCTGAGGGAATGTCAACCTACATTGCTGTGCTCAAGTTTTAGCAATGAGATTTGACATCATAGCCTTCCAACATATAGCAGAAAGTGTTACCAACAGAGCCACAGTAAAACCAATAATTCAATTTAACAGAGTTAACAGACGGGAGTTGTCAATTAATTTGTTTCACTCAGTGGGCATGGGGAGTCTGGAACTCATTACCTGAGCTGTTGGTAGAGGCAGAACCCCCCATCGGATTAAAGAAAAGAACACGCGGAAATTCATTTGAGCTGCTGCAACCTACACGGCTACAGAACAAGAGCTAGAACATGGGATTGAACTGGATTGTTCTTCTTCTGCTGACATGGACACGATGTATTGAATGGCCACCTTCTGGGTCATAAATATTTCTTTGTTTCATTATTTCAATATTTAAATTGATTAGACTTTTCCTGTATGATTGTGTGTGTTTGCTCAATAAAATGTTCATAATGTTGGAGAAGGATTGAGAGTTTTCAGTGTGGGATAGAGTGAAATGGGTCAGTAGAAAAGCAACATTTTTCCAATTTTAGCAGAAATAGACGACAGATACAGAATAGTTCTCCCACCTTTAGTTTCTTTATTTGTTCTGTTACATTGATTTTTGTTTGCATCCTCATCCCTTTTGTTGTTTAATCTCTCCTATATTCAGCCAATCACAAACCTTCTCTTCTGTTCTTCCCCCTCCTCCTTTCTCCGTCTGTGCTCTTTCCTAAAATCTGCTGTATAGCCAGTTTTTTTCCAGTTCAGTTGGAAGTTCAGTGACCTGAACCATTAACTGTTTTTCTTTCCACAGTCTCAGCCTGGCCACTGAGTATTTCCAGCATTTTCTGTTTGGGAATTAGGATCAGATCTGGTGGAATTCAAATTCGGTGAATCAATCAAAGTTTGTAATTGACAGGAAGTGTCAGTAATGGTGACAACCATTGTCAGAAAAACCCATTTGGTTCATTATTGCCCTTTAATGATATTAACAATCCATATTTAAAACTGCAAAGCATTTGACCCATAGCCAGCACATGGAAAGGCACAGTTTAAATGTACCATGTATGAGGGGAAAATCAATTGTTTATCCGATCTGCCTAGAGTCCACTAAGTTTACATTTAATTGTCGTGGTTTGTTCTGCTGGTTCAGGACAGAACTATGGTGCAGGGCCATTGCACTTTGGTTATCAATCAAGGGGTGTAATAATTTTATATTTTCCCCCTACGTCTTCATCGTAATCAAATCACAAAACAAAATGATGTATTCAACAACATGACCTTTCCATAGCGGGGCTATTACCCAGCATTCGGAGCGATACAGAAGGTGCCCTGTCCTCACTGCAGGAGCGGCTGCGCATGCGTGGCGGCGGGCTTTGCATAGCGCATGCGCAGAGTCTGCCTCAGCCGCCGCCAGAAGATGTATATTTCAGCTCCTCAAACGCTGAGAAATGGCCGATTGTGGGAGGGTCATGGAGGCGGCGGAGTTGGTGGGGAGGACTCAAGAACACACGGTGGAGGCCTCAAACCCACATTAGGAATGCACAGGTCCCGCGATTGTCGCAAACAGGGCGGCAAATGCGGGAAGGCGCCAACCACATAATTCCCTATTAAAATCCGCCATCTTTATAGGGGCAATGTGCAGCAGGGCGCATGCGCGGTCATCCTGGTTCAGACAGCAGGAGGAGAGAATATTGTGCATTTCTACCCTGGACTGACAGGGATGGGTTTTTTAAACTTCTTTTACAGATTATTGGAAGAAGATTTACAGATAGGAAACTCAAACTAAGAATGACAACAAGATCTGACGGAGTCACT
Source organism: Cetorhinus maximus (assembly GCF_964194155.1). Classification (NCBI taxonomy): domain Eukaryota; kingdom Metazoa; phylum Chordata; class Chondrichthyes; order Lamniformes; family Cetorhinidae; genus Cetorhinus; species Cetorhinus maximus. Next base: position 36,044,657 of record NC_135901.1, on the reverse strand, counting down.
CTATTCACCAGGACCTGACTATCGTCATCATTTGAATTTGGAAGGAATAAGGTTTGTCTGTTCTCTCTGTGGGAAAATACTTTGAATATCTGTGGGAGTCCAAACACAGAGGGAGAGACCATGGAGGGATTTGAAAACAAGGATGAGAATTTTAAAATTGAGGTGTTGCTTCACTGGGATGAGCAGTGGTGATGGGGGAAGGGACACGGTGTGAGGAAGATTCACTTAGGTTTGATAGAGGTATTCAAAATCATGAGGGGTCTGGACAGAGTAGAGAGGGAGAAACTGTTCCCATTGGTGGAAGGATCAAGAACCAGAGAACACAAATTTAAGATAATTGAAAAGGAATCAATGGGGACACAAGGAGAAACTTTCACGCAGCGAGTGGTTAAGATCTGGAATGTGCTGCCTGTGAGTGTGGTGGAGGCAGCTTCAATAGAGGCATTCAAGAGGGAATTGGATTATCATCTGAAAAGGAAGAATGTGCAGGGTTATGGGGAGAAGATGGGGGAATGACACTAACTGAATTGTTCATTCGGAGAGCTGGTGCAGACAGGAAGGGCCGAATGACCTCCTCCTGTGCTGTAACAATTCTGTGATACAGACAGTGAAATTTTGGATGATCTCAGGTTTATGGAGGTGTGGGAGACCGGAAAGGAAAGTGTCAGCATAGTCATGTCCAGAGTGAACAACGGAACGGATGAGAGTTTCAGAATTGGTTGAGCTGAAGCACAGGCAAAGTCGTGGAATGTTACTGAAGTGGATCCACCCGATCACAGACCTTCACTTTTGTTCTTCCCTCACGATCCCCCTTTCACAGACTGAAAACCTATCACATTTCTATCTTTCCGCAGTTTTGAGGAATGGTCATCACAACCTGAAACTTTAACTCTCGTTCTCTCCACAGATGCTGCCTGACCTGCTGAGTGTTTGTAACATTTTCTGTTTTTATTACTGAGGTAGAAATAGGCGGTCTTGGTGATGATGTGGATATGTGGTTGGAAGCTCATCTTGGGGTGAAATATTTCACCATGGTTGTGAACAGTCTGGTTCAGCCTCAGACAGTTGACAGTGAGAGGGATGGAGTCGGGATTTAGGGAGTGGAGTTTGTAGCGGGGACTGAAGACAATGGCTTCAGTCTGCCCAATGTTTAAATGGAGCAAATTTCTGTTCATCCAGTACTGGATGTCAGACAAGTCGGGACAGTGCGTGATTTGGAGGGGAACTTGGAGGTGATGTTGTTCACATACACCTGCTACCCTGATCCTTCTAGGTGTGGAGGTTGAGAGTTTGGGAGATTCTGTCAAAGCTCTGATAGAATTGTGGATATATAAAATACCTCTTGTTATCCTCCTGCAACTCCTCACCCTTCTCTCACTCCTCCCATTGAGGCCAGAGTCTTGTGTGGGCCCAGACCGGGTGGCAGGTTCCCTTCACTGAAGGACATTAGTGAACCAGCTGGGTTGTCATAACAATCCAGCAGTTTTCATGGTCACTTTTTTAAAGTGTCACAAGCTGCCTTTGTGCTTTTGTGGCTTCTCTCTCACTCCCTTTTTCCCTATTTTAAATCAATTTCATAGGGTATTAGAAGAGGAGGATTTGCAGCCGGAAAACTCAAACCAAAGAACACAACAGATCTGATGAAATCGCCTAATTTATCATATCCTGAATATCATCAGAATTTGAACATGGAAGGGAAAAGCACCGTTCACAGTGGGGAGAAACTGTACACGTGTTCTGTGTGTGGACGAGGCTTCAGCCGATTATCTAGCCTGTCGAGACACAAGCGCAGTCACACTGGGGAGAAACCGTGGAAATGTGGGAACTGTGGAAAGGGATTCAGTTACCCATCTGAGCTGAAAGCTCATCAACGCACTCACACTGGGGAGAGACCGTTCATCTGCTCCCAGTGTGGGAAGGGGTTCATTAATTCATCCACCCTGCTGATACACCAGCGGGTTCACACTGGGGAGAGACCGTTCACCTGCTCTGAGTGTGGGAAGGGATTCACTTAGTCATCTAACCTGCTGATACACCAGCGAGTTCACACTGGGGAGAGACCTTTTAAATGCCCAGACTGCGGGAAGTTTTTTAGAAGTTCCGGGGACCTGATGTGCCATCAACGTGTTCACACTGACGAGAGACCCTTCAGATGTTCTCAGTGCGGGACTGGGTTCAAGGGATCACTTCAACTCACTGTACACCTGCGAATTCACACTCGGGAGAGGCCGTTCACCTGCTCCGAGTATGGGAAGGGATTCACTCAATTATCCCATGTGCTGAGACATGAGAGAGTTCACACTGGGGAGAGACCTTATAAATGCCCATGCTGCGAGAAGTGCTATAAAAGTTCGGGGGACCTGATGTCCCATCAGCGAGTTCACACTGATGAGAGACCATTCATGTGCTCTCAGTGTGGGACTGGGTTCATGCTATCAGCTCACCAAATACCAGTGAGTTCACACTGGGGAGAGACCGTTCACCTGCTCCGAGTATGGGAAAAGATTCATTTGGTGATCCACCCTGCTGAGTTATCAGCGAGTTCATGAGTAATTACAGTGATTGCCTAACATAAGTTCTGGGAAAAATGCTAGGTTCTATCATAAAAGACATGGTAACAGAACACTTGGAAAGCATTAACGGGATTAGACAAAGTCAGCACGAGTTTATGAAAGGGAAGTCATGCTTAACTAATCTACTGGAGTTTTTTGAGGATGTAACTAGTAGGATAGATAAGGGAGAACCAGTGGATGTGGTGTATTTGGATTTCACAAAGGCTTTTGAAAAGGTCCAACATAGGAGGCTAGTGGGGAAAATTAAAGCACATGGGATCGAGGGTAATATACTGGCATGGATTAAGAATTGGTTGACAGACCGGAAACAGAGAGTGGGAATAAATGGGTCTTTTTCCAGGTGGCAGGCAGTGATGTACTGCAGGGACAGTGCTTGGGCCCCAGCTATTCACGGTATATATAAATGACTTAGATGAGGGAACCAAATGCAATATTTCCAAGTTTGCTGATGACACAAAACTCGGGGGGGGTGCTGTGAGGAGGATGCAAGGAGGCTTCAGGGCGATTTAGACAAGTGTGTGTGGGAAAACACATGGCAGATGCAGTGTAATGTGGATAAATGTGAAGTTATACACTTTGGTGCGAAAAACAGAAAGGCAGAGATTTATTTAAATGGTGATGTATTGGGAAATGTGGATGTACAAAGGGATCTGGGTGTCCTTGTACACCAGTCAGTGAAAGTAAACAGGCAGGTGCAGCAAGTAATTAGGAAGGAAAATGGTATGTTGGCTTTCATTGCAAGAGGATTTAAGTTCAGAAGTAGGGATGCCTTACTTCAGTAACACAGGGCCTTGGTGAGACCACACCTGGAGTATTGTGTGCAGTTTTGGTCTCCCTCCCTAAGAAAGGATATACTTGGAGTGCAGCAAAGGTTCACGAGGCTGATACCGGGGATGGCAGGACTGTCGTATAAGGGGAGATTGGTTCGATTGGTCCTGTATTCACTAGAGTTTAGAAGAATGAGAGGGGATCAAATTGAAAAAAAGGCTTTTGAAAAGGTCCAACATAGGAGGCTAGTGGGGAAAATTAAAGCACATGGGATCGAGGGTAATATACTGGCATGGATTAAGAATTGGTTGACAGACTGGAAACAGAGAGTGGGAATAAATGGGTCTTTTTCCAGGTGGCAGGCAGTGATGTACCGCAGGGATCAGTGCTTGGGCCCCAGCTATTCACGGTATATATAAATGACTTAGATTCACTAGAGTTTAGAAGAATGAGAGGGGATCAAATTGAAACGTATAAAATTCTAACAGGGCTAGACAGACTAGATGCAGGGAGGATGTTTCCCTGTTTGGGGAGTCTAGAACCAGGGGCTACAGTCTCAGGACACGGGGCAGGCCATTTAGGATTGAGATGAGGAAATATTTTTTCACTTAGAGGATGGTCAACCTGTGGAATTCTCTACCACAGAAGGCTGTGGAGGCCGGATCTCTGAGTATATTCAAGAAAGAAATTGATAAATGTTTAGACATTAGGGACATAAAGGGGTATGGAGAGAAAGCGGGAATGTGGCATTGAGATATAGGATCAGCCATGATAATATTGAATGGCGGAGCAGGCTCGAAGGGCCGAATGGCCTACTCTTGCTCCTAGTTTCTATGTGATTGGATTTTGCTGTTAGTCACATCTAGGACTGAACCATGTTCATTGGGGCTTGTTTCTGCTGATGTTAAACTCCAGCCAAGTATAGGGTTAATATTCTGGATAAAGGTGAACTAAATCAGCTTTGTGTTAAACACAGTGTGGTGAATCTTGTTAATATCACAAATGTAAGTTATTTCCTTTTGAAGGGCTCTCCCTCTCCTCTGTCTCCTCCATCCTCACCTCGAACAACAAGGGTGAGGAACTCATGGAACTTCTTTGTCACTAAGATTGAGACAATCCGATCAGCTGCCTCCGCTGCTTCACTCCCTTCCACTAGCCCAATGGGCCAAACTATCTCTAAAGCTTCCACTTGCCCGGAAACCACACCTTTATTTTCTCTTCCATCTCCCCTCATGCCCTCTCAGTGCTCATCTTGTCGAGGAGACCCACCTCTTCCCTCAACCTTATTACCACTGAACTACTGACCCTCCACTCTCCCCATGTTCGCTGATATTGTTAATGGTTCTCTCTTCAGGTACTGTCCCTGTCTCCTCTAAATTCGCCGTCATCAGCCCCTCCTCATGAAAAACAAACCCTTGATTCCGCCGTCTTTGCAAACTACTGCCCCATTTCCATCCTCCCTTCCCTCTCCAAAATCCGAGAGCATTTCATCCCCTCCCAAATCCGTCCCTGTCTGTCCTGGAACTCCATGTTTCAATCCCTCCCAGCAGGTTTCTGCCCCTATCACAGGGACTGAAACAACTCTTATCAGAGTCACTAAACACATCCCGTGTCACTGTGACAAAGGTGAGCTGTCCCTCCTTGTCCTTCTCCATCAGTCTGCAGCCTTTGACACGGTTAAACCACCTGCTCCTCCTCCAGCCCCTCTTCACTCTTGTCCAGCTGGGTGGCTCTGCACTCTTCTGGTTCTTTGCTTATCCAGCAAATCACAGCCACCGTAGCATCTGCAATGTCTTCTCTTCCAGCTCCCACACCGTTACTTCTGGTGTCCCTGAGAATCTATCCTGGACCCCCTCCTATTTCTCATCTTCACACTGCCCCTCAAGGACAACATCTGAGAACAGTGTTTGATTTCACATGTATACTGACGACACCAGCACCTCTCATACTCCTCCACTCTTGTCCAATTCTCAGGCTGCTTATCCCACATCCAGTACTGAACTTACAGACATTTCCTCCAATTGGATGTTGGAGAGGCCGGAGACATTCTTTATGGTCCCAGCTCCAAATTCCATTCCTGAGCTACTGACTCCATCCTTCTCCCTGGCAACTGTCTGAGACTAAACCAGACTTTTCACATCCTCGATTCATATTTGACCCTGAGATGAGTTACCGGCCACATATTCGCCCTGTCACTAATACCACCTATTCCCATCTCCATAACACTGCCCGACCCCGTCCATACCTCAGCTCATCTGCAGCTTAAAACCTCACCCCGTCTCTTTTGTCACCTCTAGACTGGACTATTCCAAGACACTTCTGGCCGGCCTCCCACACTCTGCCCTCCACAAGCTTGAGGTCATCCAAAACTCTGTTCCTGTGTCCTGACACAGACCAAATCCTATTGCCCCATCACCCCTGTGCTCACTGACTTGCACTGGCTCCCAGTGACACCTCAATTATTAAAATTCTCATCCTTGTTTTCAACCCCTGTATTGCCTCACCCCTCCCTACCTTTGGAGTCTCCTCCAGCCCCACAGCTTTCTCGGATATCTGTCCTGTTCTCAATCTGGCCCCTTTCACACCCCGTATTTTCTTTACTTCACCATTGGTGGCCATGCTTTCAGCTGTCTGAGTCTTTTTGCTGTGTGATTCCCTCCCAAAACCTCTCCGCCTCTCTCTCCCTCTTAAGGTGCTCCTTAAAATTTACCTTTTTAATCATGTTTTTCTCCATCTTCCCAAATTTCTCAATGTGTGGTTCTGATAAATTTCATTTGATAACTCTCCTTGGGATGTTAACTGAGGTAAAATTGCTATATGAAGGTGAGTTATTGTTGAATGTGATTAACAACAACAGTAACACCAGAACCCAACTCCTGCAGTCACATGAGATCTTGCTGGTGTCTCAGCAGCTGGGTGACTGACTGAATCTCTTCCCACACACGGAGCAGGTAAACAGTCTCTGCCTGGTGTGACTGCACCGATGAGTTTCCAGCTCAGATGGGTAATTGAATCCCTTCCCACAGTCCTGATATTTCCACAGTTTCTCCATGGTGTAGGTATCCTTGTATTTCTCCAGGTTGGATGGTTATTTGAAATCACCTCCACATGTATGGTTTCTCCCCACTGTGAATCTGAAAATCCTCCCCTTCTCATACCCTGGAAAGAAGTTCACACAATTCTTCACTGTAAATACAGAATACATGGCTCCTTTTTAAGCTAAACAAAATAAGTGGCAGCCATTCACTGACTTATTCCTCAGGGCAATGCCTTGACCAATTGGGGTCATGCTGCCTGGTTTAATTTCAAACAATGCTTCACAGTTAACTGTCAGTCACCATCACTGATGCATTCTCCATGGCAACGCCTCTACCAATCAGAGTCCACTTGACAACCTGTCCGCACTCTCTTCATATACAGTATAAATGGTTGTTTTCCCCTTATATTGGTATTCATGCGAAATGTCCTGATGAGTGCAAGCTTTGACATGTCTCTTTTTTCAGCAAGAACATTTTTTCCTCTCTTGTTCCCCAAAGCTGTAAATCCATGTCCCACACACTCTCCCTCCTCCCTGCACTGAAATCCAGACCCAGTTCCCCATACTCCCTGTTTAAAAGTCAGAAGAAGATCTTACCGAGAGGATTGGGTAAAGTTTTGGTCTCCTTACTTAAGGAGGGATACACTTGCATTGGAGGCAGTTCAGAGAAGGTTCACTCGGCTGATTTCTGGGATGAAGGGGTTTGTCTTGTGAGGAAAGGTTGAACAGGTTGGGCCTATGCTCATTGGAGTTTAGGAGAATCAGAGGTGATCTTGTTGAAACATATCAGATTCACAGGGTGGATGCTCAGAGGATGTTTCCCCTTGTGAGAAAATCTAGAACTAGGGGTTACGGTTTCAAATTAAGAGGTCGTCCATTTAAGTTGGAGATGAGGAGGAATTCCTTCTCTTGGAGGGTGGTTAGTCTTTGGAATTCTCATCCACAGAGAGCAGTGGAAGCCGGGTCATTGAATCCATTCAAGGCTGAGTTGGACAGATTTTTGATCGACGAGAGTGCCCAGGATTATGGGGGCGGGCGGGAAGTTGGAGTTAAGGCCTCAATCAGATCAGCCATGATCTTATTAAATGGTGGAGCAGGCTAGAAGGGAGGAATGGCCTCTTCCTGTTTCTTACAATCTTTTGTTCCTAGTTTCTGAGGTGACGGAATCGTGAACAACAGAAACAGGAAAATAGAAGCAGGAGTAGGTCATTCGGCCCTTCGAGCCTGCTCCCCCATTCAATATGATCATGGCTGATCCTCTATCTCAACACAAGTCCTCCCGCTCTCTCCCCTTACTCCTTGATGCCTTTAGAGTCTAGAAATTTATCTATTTCCTTTTTAAGTATAGTCGAAGACTTGGCCTTCACAGCCCCCTGAGGTAGAGAATTCCACAGGATCACCACCCTCTGAGTGAAGAAGTTTCTCCTCATCTCAGTCCTAGGTGGCCTACCCCTTATCCTGAGATTGTGACACCTTGTTCTAGACCAGAGGAAACATCATCCCTGCATCCAGTCTGTCCAGCCCTGTCAAAATTTTATACGTTTCAATGAGATCCCCTCTCATTCTTCTAAGCTCCAGTGAATACAGGCCTGGTCACCCAAATCCCTCCTCATATGAGAATCCTGTAATCCCAGGAATCAGTCTGGTGAACCTTCGCTGCACTCCCTGTATGACAAGTATATTCTTTCTTAGGTAAGGAGACCAAAACTGCACACAATACTCCAGGCGTGGTCTCACCAAGGACCTGTACAGCTACAGTAAGACATCCTTGCTCCTGTACTCAAGTCCTCTTGCAATGAAGGCCAACATACCATTTACCTGAACTGCTGGCTGCTCCTGCGTGCTTGCTTTCAGTGATTGGTGTATATGGACACCCAGGTCCCTTTGTACATCAACATTTCCCAATCTATCACTATTTAAATAATACTCTACCATCCTGTTTTTCCTACCACTGAATAACTTCACACTTATTCACATTATACTGCATTTGCCATGTATTTGCCCAATCACTCAACCAGCCTAAATTACCTTGAAGCCTCTTAACACCCTCCTCACCACTCAAATTCTCATCTAGTTTTGTGTCATCAGCAAACTTGGAAAATTTACATTTGGTTACCTTATCAAAATCATTGATATATTGTGAATAGCTGGGGCCCAAGCACTAATCCTGCGGTAACCCACTAGTCACCACCTGTCATTCTGAAAAAGATCCATTTATTCCTACTCTCCTTTTCCTGTCTGCTAACCAGTTCTGAATCCATGTCAATATATTACCCCCAATCCCATGTGCTTTAACTTTGCACACTAACCTCTCATGTGGGACTTTATCGAAAGCTTTCTGAAAATCGAAATACACCACATCCACTGGTTCTCCCCTATCTATTCTACTAGTTACGTCCTCAAGAAACTCCAGTAGGTTTGTCAAACATGATTTCCCTTCATAAATCCATGTTGATTTTGTCTAATCCTGTTGATGTTTTCTAAGTGTCCTGTTATCACATCATTTATAATAGGCTCTAGCATTTTCCCTACCACTGATATTAGGCTAACAGGTCTGTAATTCCCTGTTTTTACCCCCTCCCTTCTGTTTTTAAATAGTGGCGTTACATTTGTCACCTTCCAATCTGTTCCAGAACCTGCAGCATTTTGAAAGATGACAACCAATGCATCCACTATTTCCATGGCCACCTCCTTTAGTACCCTGGGATGGAGAATATCAGGCCCTGGGGATCTATTGGCTTTCAGTCCCATTAATTCCTCCAGCACTGTTTTTATAGTAATACTAATTTCCTTCAATTCCTCCTTCTCACTAGACCTTTGGTTCACTAGTATTTCTGGGAAGTTATTTGTGTCTTCCTGCATGAAGACAGAACTATAGTAGTTGTTCAATTGCTCTGCCATTTCCTTGTTCTCTATTATGAATGTTCCCATTTTAGACTGTAAGGGACCTACATTTATCTTCACTAATCTTTTTCCTCTTACATACTTATAGAAGCTTTTACAGAGCCCGTTTATGTTCCTTGCACGTTTTCTCTCATACTCTATATTTTCTCTCTTATTCAATCTTTTGGTCTTCCTTTGCTGAATTCTAAACTGCTCCCAATCCTCAGGCTTGCTACATTTTCTAGCAACTTTATATGATTCCTCTTTGGATCTAATATTTTCCTTAATTTATTTTGTGGGCCATGGTTGGGCCACTTTTCTTGTTGTGTTTTTGCACCAGTGAACATGGGCAAGTTGCATGGTCAACAGTTTAGTAGGAATAGGCTCGAGGGTGGAGGTGGGTCTAATGGACAAGATGAGACACAGAGGGTGTGAGGGAAAATCGTGAAAATAGAGGAAAATATGGGCTCAGGCAAGGGGGGAAATTAAGAGACAGTTTGTCCCGGTGGGTTAGTGCGAGGGAAGCAGCAGAGGCAGCTGATTGGATTACCTCAATCTTAGTGACAAAGAAGCTCCATGAGCTCCTCACACTTGTTGGAGGTGAGGATGGAGGAGACAGGAGAGAGGGAGAGCCCTTCAAAAGGAACTAACTTGTGTTCCCGAGATATGAAAAAGACTCAACACGCTGTATATTTAAAACAAAGCTGATTTATTTGACTTTTATCCTGAATGCTAATCCTATAATTGGGCTGGAGTTTATTAACATCAACAGAAACAGACCCCAGTGAACATGGTTCAGTCCCAGACAGCAAAGCCAATCATTGTAGTTATTCATGATTTTGCTGGTGTCTCAGCAGCTCAGATGGTGAGTAAATCCCTTCCCACACTCAGAACAGGTGAACGGCCTCTCCCCAGTGTGAATTCGCTGGTGCCTCAGCAGTTGGGATGAGGTAGTAAATCCCTTTCCACACTTGGACAGGTGAATGGTCTCTCCCCAGTGTGAACTTGCTAGTGTGTCAGCAGGTCAGATGACCGAGTGAATCCCTTCGCACACTCAGAGCAGGTGAACAGTCTCTCCCCAGTGTGACCTCGCAGGTGTGTGAGCAGGTTGGATAACTGAGTGAAGCCTTTCCCACACTCAGAGCAGGTGAATGGCCTCTCCCCAGTGTGAATTCGCTGGTGTACAGTGAGGTGAGATGAATGTCTGAACCCAGTGCCACAGTGAGAGCACCTGAACGGTCTCTCGTCAGTGTGAACACGTTGATGGGACAATAGTTCCCTGGAACTTTTAAAGCACTTCCCGCAGTCTGGACATTTAAAAGGTCTCTTGTCAGTGTGAACTTGCTGGTGTGTCAGCAGGTGGGATAATGAGTGAATTTCTTCCCACACTCAGAGCAGGAGAACGGTCTTTCCCCTGTGTGAACTCGCTGGTGTGTGCGCAGGTTTGATGGCTGAGTGAATCCCTTCCCACACGGAGCAGGAGAACGGCCTCTCCCCAGTGTGAACTCGCTGGTGTATCAGCAGGTGGGATAACTGAGTGAATCCCTTCCCACACTCAGAGCAGATGGACGGTCTCTCCCTGGTGTATGTGCACTGATGAGTTTCCAGCTCAGATGGGGTTCTGAATCCCTTCCCACACTCCCCACATTTCCATGGACTCTCCTCAGTGTGTCTGTGCTTGTGTCTCAACAGGCCAGATGATTGGCTGAAGCCTCGTCCACACACAGAACACGTGTACGGTTTCTCCCCACTGTGAACGGTGCTTTTTCCTTCCATGTTCAAAACCCAATGATCTGTCAGATCCTGCTGTGATGTTTGGTTTCAGTTTCCCGACTGCAAATCCTTCCCTTCTAATACCCTGTGAAATTAATTTAAAACTGAAAAAAGGGAGTGAGAGAGAACCCACAAAAACACAAAGGCAGGTTGTGAAATTGAGCTGAATGAATCTTGGAATTTGTGGGGCCGGCACTAGGAAAAAGTGACCATGAAAGCTGGTGGATTGTTATAAAAACCCAACTGGTTCACTAATGACCTTCAGGGAAGGGAACCTGCCACCCAGTCTGGGCCTACACAAGACTCTGGACTCCATGGGAAGAGAGAGAGAAAAGTGGTGGCAGCATCAGAGGGAGACCGAGAGGGATTTTTAATGCCTAAACGTCAACCAAAACTTTGACAAAACCTCCACCACCTGGAAGAACCAGGGTAGCAGGTGTATGTCAAACCATCACCTCAAGTTCCCCTCCAAATCCAACAGCGTCCTGACTGGTCTGAAATCGAATATTGGATGAACAGAAATTTCCTCCATTTAAATATTGGGAAGAATGGAGCCAGTGTCTTCAGTCCCTGCCACAAACTCCACTCCGTAGCCATGGAGCCATCCCTCTCCCTGTCAACTGGCTGATGCTGAACCAGAGTGTTCACAACTTTGGTGTCATATTGTACCCAAGATGAGCTTGCATATATCTGCATCCTCATGGAGATCACCTATCACCACCTCAGTATATTACCCAACTCCACCCTAGTCTCAGCTCATCCCACCACTCTGCTCATGGATTACACAGGCTCCTGGTTAAGCAGCACCTCAATTTTAAAATTCACATTCTTGTTTTCAAATCCTTCCACGGTCTCTCCCTCTCTATTTCCAGTCATACAGATGTTCAAAATCTCATCCCATATCAAAAACAAACAGACCTTATTCCTTCCACATTCAAACGCCGATGATATTCAGGTTCTGATGAATCGAGTGACTGTCAGATCTTGATGGGATTCTTGATTTGCATTTTCTGTCTGTCAATCCTCCCCTTCTAATATCCTGTGATAGAAATTTACAAGATCTACATCAGAAGAGGAAACATTTCTCTTGGTTTGAGTTTGCTGTGTGTAAATTCTCCCCTTCGAACCGCCTGTAAAAGGAGTTTCCAAAATCCATCCCTGTCAGTCCAGGATAGAAATTCACAACATTCTCTGCTCCTGCTACCTGGACCAGGATGACGGCGCATGCGCCCTGCTGCACATTGCCCCGAGAAAGATGGCGGCCGTTACCGCGGGTCTGAGACCTGAAGAGGCCGCGGCTGTTGCCGGTTTCGTGCAAACGCTGGACCGGGAGTTTATAATTCGGGGCTGGAGGTTTGCACCGGGTGTTTATGAGACCTTCGAGTCCACACTGACTCCATTTCTCTACTGAACTCGGCTGTCACTCACCCTTTCCCGCCTCCTTCCGGCACAATCACACTGCGCATGCGTGGAACCTCAGCACGCGCCCCGCCCCTCATTCACTACGATTGGTTGGAGGACCAGACGCTCGGACCTCCAGCCCCGCCCCCTTCTTCCTATTGGCCCAGAGCTGCCGTCAATCAGCCGGGCATTGTGACGGTTTCAGATGGTGAGAGCGGCCACAGACTCAGCCTGACTTGCTGATTCTTGGCAGCATTTTCTGTTTGGGAATTAGAGCTAGAGATGGATGGTCAGTTCCCCTCTGTCCGGGGGGGATTCACACTCATTTCCCTAGTGCACTGATTATCACCTTTACTTTACATGAGAAAGTCCCCGGTTCAATCCCGGCTGGAAGCTTTGTGTTTACAATTGATTTTTAAAAATTCATTCATGAGATGCTGGGGGAAGTTCAAAGATTTTGACCCAGCGACAGTGAAGGAACGGCGATATTTCCAAGTCAGGATGGTGAGTGACTTGGAGGGGAACTTCCAGGTGGTGGTGTTCCCATGTGTTTGCTGCCCTTGTCCTTCTAGATAGTAGTGGTCGTGGGTTTGGAAGATGCTGCCTAAGGAACCTTGGTGAGTTTCTGCAGTGCATCTTGTAGATGGTACACACTGGCTGCGACTGTGCGTCGGTGGTGGATAGAATGAATGTTTGTGGATGTGGTGCCAATCCAGTGCATTGCTTTGTCCTGGATGGTGTTGAGCTCTTGAGTGTTTTTGGAGCTGCACTCATCCTGACAAGCAGAGAGTGTTCCATTGCGCTCCTGACTTGTGCCTTGTAGATTGTGGACAGGCTTTGGGGAGTCAGGAGGTGAGATATTTGCCACAGGAGTCCTCGCCTTTGACCAGCTCTAGTAGCCGGACTATGTATATGGCTGGTCCAGTTCAGTTTCTGGTAAATGGTAACCCCAGGATGTTGATAAAGGGAGATTAAATGGTAGTATTGCATTTGAATGTCAAGGGGAGTTGGTTAGCTTCTCTCTTGTTGGTGATAGTCATAGCCTGGCACTTATGTGGCATGAATGTTACTTACCACTTGCCAGACCAAGCCTGGGTATTGTTCATAAGACCATAAGATTTAGGAGCAGAAGCTGGCCATTTGGCCCATCAAGTCTGCTCCGCCAATCAATGAGATCATGGCTCATCTGATAATCCTCAACTCCACCTCCCTGCCTTGTCCCCATAACCTTGATATCCTTACTGATTAAAAATCTGACTATCTCAGCCTTAAATATACTTAACAATCCAGCCTCTACAGCCTTCTGTGGTAAAGAATTCCACAGATTCACTACCCTCTGAGAGAAGAAATTCTGCCTCATCTATTTTTTAAATGGGTGCCCCCTTACTCTGGGATTATGCTCTCTAGTCCTAGACTCTCTCACAAAGGGAAACAACCTCTCAGCATCTACCCTGTCAAGCCCCCGAAGAATCTTATATGTTCAATAAGGTCGCCTCTCATTCTTCTTACCTCCAATGAGTTCAGGCCCAACCTACTCAACCTCTCCTCACAAGAAAATCCCTCCATACTCGGGATCAACTGAATTAACCTTCTCTGGACTGCCTCCAATGCCAGAATATCTTTCCTTAGATAAGGGGACCAAAATTGTTCACAGTATTCTGGGGGGGGCCTAACTGCTGCCTTGTATAGTTTTGGCAAGACTTCCCTATTTTTATACTCCATTCCCTTTGAAATTAAGACCAACATTCCATTTTCCTTCCCTATTACCTGCTGAACTTGTATGTTAACTTTTTGGGATTCATGCTAAAGGACTCCCAAATCCCTCTGTGCTGCAGCCCTCTGCAGTCTTTCTCCACTTAAATAATATTCAGCTCCTCTATTCTTCCCATAAAATAGCATAACCTCACATATTCCCAAATTACATTCCATCGGCCAAGTTTTTCCAGGTCTTGGTGCATTTGGACACGGATTGTTTCAGTACCTGAGGAGTCGTGAATGGTGCTGAACATTGTGCAATCATCAGTGAACATCCCCACTTCTGACCTTATGATGGAAGGAAGGTCATTGATGAAGCCGCTGAAGATGGTTGGGCCCAGGACACTATCCTGAGGAACTCCTGCAGTGATGTCCTGAGTTGAGATGATTGACCTCCAACAACCAGAACCCAGGACTCAAACCCACGGAGAGTTTCCCCCCCCTCATTTCCATTGACCCCAGTTTTGCTAGGGCTCTTTGATGCCACATTCGGTCAAATGCTGCCTTGATGTCAAGGGCAGTTACTCTGACCTTATGTCCAGAGTTCAACTGTTTTGTCCATGTTTGAACGAAGGCTGTAATGAGGTCAGGAGCTGAGTGATCCTGGCAGAACCCAAATTGAGCACCAGTGACCGGATTATTGCTAAGCAAGTTCCGCTTGATTGCATTGTTGATGACCCCTTCCATTACTTTGTTGATGATCGAGAGTAGAATGATAGGGCAGTAATTGGTCTGATTGGGTTTATCATGCCTTATGTGTACAGGACATACCCAGGCCATTTTCCACATTGCTGGGGAGATGCCAATGTTGTGGCTGTACTGGAACAGCTTGGCTATGGGTGCAGTGAGTTCTGGAGTCCAGGTTTTCAGTACTATTGAAGATGGGGATATTTGTGGAGCCTACTCCTCTAGTGAGTTGTTTAATTGTCCACCGCTATTCACGACTGGATGTGGCAGGACTGCAAAGCTTAGATCTGATCTATTGGTTGTGGAATTGCTTAGCTCTGTCTGTCACATGCCGTTTACGCTG
Organism: Cetorhinus maximus; assembly: GCF_964194155.1. NCBI lineage: Eukaryota > Metazoa > Chordata > Chondrichthyes > Lamniformes > Cetorhinidae > Cetorhinus > Cetorhinus maximus. Next base: position 36,029,437 of record NC_135901.1, on the reverse strand, counting down.
TTTGGCCTGCACGTCATCCTATGTTGTAGCTTCACCAGGTTGACATTTCATTTTTGTGTATGCCAGATGCTGCTCCTGGAATGCCCTCCTGCACTCTTCATTAAACCAGGGTTGATCCCCTGGCTTGATGGTACTGGTAGAGTTGGGGGGCTTTGCCAGGCCATAAGGTTACAGATTACGGTTGAGTGCAATTCTGCTGCTGCCGTTGGCCCACAGCGCCCCATGGATGCCCAGCCTTGAGTTTCTAGATCTGTTCGAAGCCTATGTTATTTAGCACGATGGTAATGCCACACCATACGATGGAGGGCATCCTCAATGTGAAGATGGGACTTCGGCTCCACAACGACTGCGTAAGAGGTGATTCCTACTGTCATGGACAGATGCGTCTGCAGCAGACTGAGTAATGAGGATGAGGTCAAGTATGTTTTTCCCTCTTGAAGACTCTCTCACGACTTGCCACAGACCCAATCTAGCAGCTATGTCCTTTAGGAATCGACCAGCTTGGTCAGTAGTGGTGCCGTTGATCCACTCCTTGTTGCTGAGGAGGAATTAATCATAAGTTTAGTTTCATGTCGACCAAGCGGATGGAATGTTTCAGGTCGCTGACCTTTCTCATTGTGTCACCTGGAAGGTGTGTTTGGGGACCTGGAATGTGGGAAGGGAAGAGGTGAAGGGCGGGCGCTGCATCTGCTGTGCTTGTATGGAAATGATTCACAGTGATGTTCATAAGAAAACAAGAAATAGGAGCTGGGGTAGACCATACAGCTCTTTGAGCCTGTTCCACCAATAAATGATCTTTCAGCTCAACTCCACTTTCCCGCCCCTTTCCCATATCCATTGATTCCCTTAGTTTCCAAATATTCTAGTGAGATAATCTCTCAAATAGAGGATGATGAATAACAGCTCGAAACCACAGTCCTCTCTCCCACTGCCGTACTGACCCTTCCAACATACAGAAATTTGGGGCAATAGTGATGTTGATGCTCAGATTAGCTCTGTCTCCATATGTTAAATTGGATCGAGAAGCACTGGGGAAGGTGCAAAACAGATTTACTGGAATGATGCCAGAATTGGAAAGTTATATCAATCAACAAAGATTCAACAGTTTGCAAAGGTTTTGTTTGGAGAAGAGAGTGAGAGATGACCTGACCGAGGACTTTAAGATAGTGAAAGTGTTTGACAGGATAGACACGTGGAAGATGTTTCCACTTGTGAATGGGTGGAAATAAATATAAGTTAGTCACTAATAAATCTAATGTGTAAATAATGATCAATTTTCATTCACCAGAGGTAATGCAGAATGTGCCAGAAACACTCAGCACATCTAGGAGCATCTGCATTAAGAAGAGTTAAGTTTTCAGGACTGTTCACTGATGCTATATTCCTCACTGTACCGGTACTACCAGGTCTGCTAAAAACTCCAGCATTTTCCATTTTAATTTCAGATTCACAGCACCCGCTTTTTGATAACTGTAGATGGTTGAGAATGTGGAACTCATTAAGGTTTGAGATCCCTGTGTGAGCTGGAAACTTATGAGTAAAATCACACTGTGAAATGATCGTTCACCAGCTGAGTTGTTACATCCTTACTGATGACAGAATTTAGATGTTCTGTGTATGGAATGAAAAATCACTTGTTCACACGGCCTGCTGAGGTTCCAGTGAGTTCACATCTAACTAGGGATTTGTTCTGCTGTTAATTTCACCTGGTACAGAACTATGGCGGAAGACCAGTGCACTTTATTAAGTCAATTGATATCAAAAAACATTGTTATATCTTGACCCTGTGGCTCCAATCGTCACTGGATCACAAATAATAATTTCCTATTCAGAAATATGGACTTTCAATAGCAGCGGGGCTACCCAGCATTCAAAGGGGAGCAGAATGTGCCTTATCTTCACAACAGCAGCTCCCCCCACATGCGCATTGCAGAGTGTGCTTGGAGCATGCGCAGGGCTGGTCTGTGACTGAAGCTGCTCAGAGCGGGTGAGAGAATGTTGAGTGGAGCAAACTAACAGAGTCAGTGGGTGTGTGAGGAGGAATGGAGCCAGCGGAGTGGGCACGGAGGCTTCATAAAGACACAATGCAGGCCGCAGACCCCAAATAACAAGGTACCGGTCTTGTGTTTGCAGAGAACGGGCCGAAAAAGTCTGGATTTCTCCCTTCGCCAGGCCCGGGGTAACGGCCGCCATCATTATAGGGGCAATGTGCAGCAGGGCTTTAGTGGCTGGAAGCCAGTGTCCAGTGGCATACCACAGGGATGTGTGCTTGGTCCCCTATTATTCGTAAGTTATATAAACGACATGTGGGGAGTAGGATTACTAAGTTTGCGGATGACACAAAGATTGGCCGGGTGGTTAACAGTGAGATTGAGTGTCTTGGGCTACAGGAAGATATAGACGGGATGGTCAAATGGGCAGATAAGTGGCAGATGGAATTTCACCCTGAAAAGTATGAGGTGATACACTTTGGAAGGAGTAATTTGACAAGGAAGTATTCAATGAACGACATGACACCAGGAAGCTCTGAGGAACAAAGGGACCTTGGCGTATGTGTCCATAGACCTCTGAAGGCGGAGGGACATGTTAGTGGGGTGGTGAAAAGGCATATAGGACACTTGCCTTTATCAATCGAGGCATAGATTACAAAAGTAGGGAGGTCATGTTGGAATTGTATAGAACCATGGTGAGGCCACAGCTGGAGTACTGTGTGGATTTCTGGTCACCACATTATAGGAAGGATGTGATTGCACTGGAGGGAATGCAGAGGAGATTCACCAGGATGTTGCCTGGGATTAAACGTTTAAGTTATGAAGAGTAAGGATAGACTTGGGTTGTTTTCATTGGAGCAGAGAAGACTGAGGGGTGACCTGATCGAGGTGTACAAGATTATGAGGGGCATGGACAGGTGGATAGGGAGCAGCTGTTCCCCTTAGTTGAAGGGTCAGTCAAGGGGACACAAGTTCAAGGTGAGGGGCAGGAGGTTTGGGGGGATGTGAGGAAAAACTTTTTTATCCAGAGGGTGGTAACGGTCTGGAATGCATTGCCTGAGAGGGTGGCGGAAGCAGGCTGCCTCGTATCCTTTTGAAAAGTACCTGGATGAGCACTTGACACGTCACAACATTCAAGGCTATGGGCCAAGTGCTGGTAAATGGGATTAGGTAGGTAGGTCAGGTGTTTCTCATGTATTGGTGCAGACTCGATGGGCCAAAGGGCCTCTTCCACTCTGTGTGATCTACCTTATCTAAACCTATCATAATCTTGTACACCTTTATCAAATTTCCCTCAATCTCCTTTGCTTGAAGGAGAACAAAACCTTCTAGCTCATATCATACTTCGACCCATTCTGGTAAATCTCCTCTGCCCCCGCACAAGGACCCTCACATCCTTCATAATGTGTGGTGATCACTGGTTTGCACAGACCCAGATGTTCTGTGTCCGTGTGTGTGACATCATCACACATCGACAATTACACTGTGACATCATCACACATCGACAATTACACGGTGACATCATCCCGCTCCCCGGGTATTTCCTCAACTGGGAGATTTTTCTCTGACTCCAGTGCTTCTGATATCTTTCCAGCTGCAGGCTCCAGCAGGAGAGTTTAAAGTTGAACATTGAAATTGTTTCACAGGTGAGTACATTTGACTATTCATCTAAAATTTACAGCTTTTGGTTTTATGCTCTGTTGTCTATGCTCTGTTATCTATGCAAAGCTCCATGGCTCTGAGGTTGGTGTGAATGTCTTCTCAGTTTCATTGTTAAGGTTTGTTAATGTCAGTGAGATTGTTAAGGTAAACAGGTGATGGGTATTTGAACACAGTGAAGTAGGGGACAGCTGGGACACTGGGTGTGGGTGAGCAGTATTGACAGTGAACCAAGTCAACAAACTATCTCAGCAAGAAAAGGCTCTGTGTCTTAGTTTTGACTTCATCAATTGGTGTGGATCCTGTTAACGGCTGGTGTGGCTTCTTTCCTGTGGATCTCAATCCCATGCCCATTGTTATGATTCTTGGCCAGACACATATGCGATCCGATGAGGGATCAATAACATTTTGTTTAAAGTAGATGAAGGTTGAGATTTAAGACACCTGCTTTTGGAACAAAACCACAAGTTTCCATGGGTTTTGAACAACAATAAAACAAAATTTACTGTACAAGTTCAGAAAGATAAAACAATTTACAATCTGTATCTGATACTCGAACATTCAGGGTAAGTATGAGGTACATTTGAATTGACAGACGAACTGTGGTGAGACACACCACACTAGAGTAAATGACAGATCCAACCAAAAGAGATTCCATGGATTTCTGTACAATCCACTCAGCTGTTAGTCCCACATTGAGTCAACCAATCTCACTGAAACTTAATCTTTCTCAAGAGGGTTTCCAATCTCCAGTGTCAAAGATCTCACCTGGAATTCTCTCCAAAAGTCACTCCCACTCAGACGGCTTTAACAATGGCCCACCTCACAGAGTTTCAGTCTCTCTTTCCGAGATTCCTTCTCCCTGGATTCCTGAGTACACTCAAACACTAGCTTGCAAGCACAGTTTTAGAGTTATGGCCGTGCCAAGCAGAACACCATTGCTCCAAAGGGGTACCTTTGCTTCAACAGCCCTCTTTAGTTAAATTCTGCCCCTGCAGCCTTTTCTCTAAATTTTTAACTTAACTGGGTCGTCTGCCGGTCCCTGTCTCTGTGCCACCTGTTGCCTGCAACTCCCGGAAATAACTGCCTCAAGAAGAGCTGTTCACTGACACTTGAACTGATCTGTGACCTATCAAAACACTCCCAGAGGGTCCCACCCTTGTTACTGGACAGGAAGCAACGTAACAAGCATTAGAACATCCTGTACTTTTAAATTTTACAATCTGCACAGTTAGCACCCAGGGATGCAGGATGAATTGAATTCATAACACCATCCATTGCTCTGTTTCAGCTCTGTCCTCTCTGATCACCTCTCTGCTATTGCCCAACTTCCTCTGTCTCTAATATGGGTGTATTTTTGCTCCGTTTAATATTTTACTGTTACTTCTGCTGACTGAATCTAAATGAAGTTTTCACTGCTACCCATCCCCCGACCATGTGCTGCTGGCTTCCCAGCTTTATCTTCTCACAATATCTTTCATCGTCAGGAATTGTTTCCCCCTGTGTTATAGTCCATTTATCTTCCACCTCTGAGATCATATTGACCATCAAATTCTGCAACATTTTTATTCCCTGTAATTCATTCTGCACACCCTGAAATGTTTACTCTGTTTCCCTCTCCACAGATACCAGCAAATATTGCCAATCGCCAGTTGCCTGTGGAGAAGATGATGTTTGACCTTCTTGAACCGCTGCAGTCAATGTGGTGAAGGTGCTCCCATGATGCTGTTAGGTAAGGAGTTACAGGTTATTCACCCAGCGATGATGAAGGGATGGCGTTATAATTCCAAATCAATAACAATCATTTCTGCTTCTATCACACTTTTAATGTTATACCATGTTCCAAGACATTTCACAGAAAAGTAACATTTGACACTGAGCCACATGAGGAGATATTAGGGCCGGTGACCAAAAGCTTGGTCAAAGATGTCGCTTTTAAAGGGAATCTTCCAAGGGGGTTTTCTTCTTAAATCTTCCAAGGGATGGGCTTCGCTGGGTTGGGCATTTATTGCTCATCCCTAATTGCCCTTGAGAAGGTGGTGGTGAGTTGCCTTCTTGAACCGTTGCAGTCCATGTGGTGTAGGTACACCCACAGTGCTGTCAGGGAGGGAGTCCCAGGATTTTGACCCAGTGACAGTGAAGGAACGGCGATATATTTCCAAGCCAGGATGGTGAGTGACTTGGAGGGGAACTTGCAGGTGGTGGTGTTCCCATCTATCTGCTGCCCTTGTCCCTCTAGATGGTAGTGGTCACAGATTTGGAAGCCACTGTCTAAGGAGCCTTGATGAATTCCTGCAGTGCATCTTGTAGATGGTACACACTGCTGCTACTGTGCGTCGATGGTGAAGGGAGTGAATGTTTGTGGATGTGGTGCCAATCAAGCGGGCTGCTTTGTCCTGGACGGTGTCAAGCTTCTTGAATGTTGTGGGAGCTGCACTCATCCAGGCAAATGGAGAGTATTCCGGCGCACTCCTGACTTGTGCCTTGTAGATGGTGGACAGACTTTGGGGAGTCAGCAGGTGAGTTAATCACCACAGGATTCCTAGCCTCTGACCTGGTCTTGTAGCTACAGTATTTATATGGCTAGTCCAGTTGAGTTTCTGGTCAATGGTAACCCCCAGGATGTTGATAGTGTGGGATTCAGTGATGGTAATGCCCTTGAATGTCAAGGGGCGATAGTTAGATTCTATCTTGTCGGAGATGGTCATAGCCTGGCACTTGTGTGGCGTGAATGTTACTTGCCACTTGTCAGCCCAAGCATGGATATTGTCCAGATATTGCTGCATTTGAGAATGGAGTTATTAAGTGTTTGAGGAGTTGTGAATGGTGCTGAACATTGTGCAATCGTCAGCAAATACCCCCACTTCTGATCTTATGATGCAAGGAAGGTCATTGATAAGCAGCTGAAGATGGTTGGGCCCAAGACACTATCCTGAGGAACTCTTGCAGTGATATCCTAGAACTAAGATGACTGACCTCCAACAACCACAACCATCTTCTTTTGTGCTAGGTATGACTCCACCCAGCGGAGAGTTTTCCCCTGATTCCCATTGACTCCAGTCTTGCTAGGGCTCCCTGATGCCACACTCGGTCAAATGCTACCTTGGTATCAAGGGCAGTCACTCTCATGTCACCTCTATAGTTCAGCTCTTTTGTCCATGTTTGATTCAAGGCTGTAATGAGGTCAGGAGCTGAGTGGCCCTGGCGGAACCCAAACTGGGCATCAGTGAGCAGGTTATTGCTGAGTAAGTGCCACTTGACAGAAGTGTTGATGACCCCTTCCATCACTTTACTAATGATCCAGAGTAGACTGATGGGGTGGCAATTGGCCAGGTTGGATTTGTCCTGCTTGTTGTGTACAGGACATTTTTCCACATAGCCAAGTAGATACCAGTGTTATAGCTGCACTGGAACAGCTTGGCTACGGGTGCGGCAAGTTCTGGAGCACAAGTCTTCAATACTATTGCTAAAATATTGTCAGGACCCATAGCCTTTCCAGTATCCAGTGCCTTCAGCCATTTCTTAATATCACGTGGAGCGAATCGAATTGGCTGAAGACTGGCAGCTATGATGCTGGGGACCTCTGGAGGTAGAGAGGTTTAGGGAGGAAATTCCAGAGCTTGGGGCATTCGAAACTGACAAAATGGCTACCAATGCTGGAGTGATTCAAATCAGGAATGCACAGGAGGCTGGAATCAGAGGAGTACAGATATCACTGAGGGTTGCGAGGCTGGTGGAGATTTCTGAATTAGGGAGCAGGAATGTGAAAACAGGGATGAGATATTTCAAATTTCAGTTCTCCTTAACCCGGAGCCTTTGCAGGTCAGTGACCACAGGGTGATGGGTGAACAAGACATGGTGCGAGTAAACACAGGGACAGTAGAGTTTTGGATGACCTCAAGATTACAGGGAGGTTGAATGCGGGAGACCAGCCTGGAGTGTTAGGATAGTTAAGTCTAGATGTAACAAAGGAATGGATGAGAGTTTCAGCAGCAGATGAGCTGAGACTGGGCTGGAGTCGGGCGATGTTACTGAGGTGGAAATAGGCGGTCTTGGTGATGATGTGGATATGTGGTTGGAAGCTCATCTTGGGGTGAAATATTTCACCATGGCTGTGAACAGTCTGGTTCAGTCTCAGACAGTTGTCAGGGAGAGGGATGGAGCAGGTGTCTGGGGAGTGGAGTTTGTAGAGGGGACTGAAGACAATGACTTCAGTCTTCCCAATGTTTAAATAAAGGAAATTTCTACTCATCCAGTACCGGATGTCAGTCAAGTCAGGATGGTGTGTTACTTGGAGGGGAACTTGGAGGTAATGGTGTTCACATACACCTGCTACCCTGGTCCTTCTAGGGTGGAGTTTGAAGGTTTGGGAGATTCTGCCTAAGTTCTGGCCGAGTTGTAGAAATATAAATCCCCTCTGCTTCACCAATTCTGAAGAAGAGTCTCAAGGGCTCGAAATGTTAACTCTGTTTCTCTCTGCACAGATGGTGCCAGATATCCCTCTCCTTCACCTCCGTCTCTCACACTAATCTCTCTCTCCCCTGCACCCACTCCCATTTCTCTCTCTCTCTCTCATCTGCTCCCATAGAGGCTAGAGTCTTGTGTAGGCCCAGACCGGGTGGCTGGTTCTCTTCTCTGAAGGACATTAGTGAATCAGTTGGGTTTTTATGACAATCAGCAGCTTTCATGGTCACTTTTTCCTGGTGCCGGTCCCACAAATTACCAGATTCATTCAGCTCAATTTCACAACCTGCCTTTGTGTTTTTGTGGGTTCTCTCTCACTCCCTTTTTTCTGTTTTAAATCAATTTCACAGGGTATTAAAAGGGGAGGATTTGCAGGAAACTGAAACCAAACATCACATCAGGATCTGACGGAGTTGCCCAATGTATCGTAACCTGAATATCATTAGGTTTTGAACATGGAGGGAAAAGGCATTGTTCACAGTGGGGAGAAACTGTGGAATGTGGGGAATGTGGGAAGGGATGTATCTACCAGTCTCAGCTGGAAACTCATTGGCGCAGGCACACTGGGGAGAGGCCGTTCACCTGCTCCGTCTGTGGGAAACGATTTACTCAGGTATCCCACCTGCTGAGACACCAGCGAGTTCACACTGGGGAGAGACTGTGCACCTGCTCAGAATGTGGAAAGGGATTCACTCGGTCATCCAACCTGCTGAGACACCAGCGAGATCACAATGGGGAGAGACCATTCACCTGCTCCGAGTGTGGAAAAGAATTCACTACCTCATCCCACCTGCTGAGACACCAGCGAGTTCATGAGTCATGACAGTTATTGGATTTTGCTGTTAATCACATCCAGGACTGAACACTGTTCATTAGGGGCTGCTAATGTTAATATACTCCACATAAAAGTCAAATAAAACAGTTTAGTGTTAAACACAATGCGCTGAGTCTATTAATCCAGCGCTACCCAAACCTTTTCCCGGTGAAACCCCATTTTAATGTCTCAAACTTGGTGTGACCCTGGAGTGAAAATCTGGGGGTTACAGGAGATGTTGAGCAGGGAGGAGGCTTCAGACCGACAGTTTGGACAATCATTATTCTGCAGAGAGCACTTCAAGCAGCTAAATACTTGCTCTAAGCTCAATGGAAATTTAATATAATGTAAAGTCTACATTGTAAATTGGATTCATGTATAATTAACTCTTAATAATTCTCTTTATAACTCTATAATTCTTCACTAAATAAAATCTTGAAATTCCATTTCTGCATGTACAGGATATTTCATATACATGACTGCCAATTACACACACAAGCAGATTTTATCATAGTCACTGCAATATGGTTTCATTTATATTCAACAGAAGCTATTGGTGTGATGTACAGTCAGAAAGGTGTTTTCTCCTCTACAAACATTTTATGGCTCATAAAACTTTTCATAATCCTGAAAATATGCTTTTTTAAAAACTGTATATGTATATCTCTCAAATTTAGACTAATTTACACAAGCTTCAACCTGTCTGCAGCCTTTGACAAGGATGACCACACCATTCTGCTCCAACACCTCTCCACTGTCATCCAGCTGGGTGGGGCTGCTCTCTCCTGGATCCATTCTTTTCTATCTCATCATAGCCAGAGAATCACTTGAAATGTCTTCCCTTCCCACTCCCACAGTTACCTCTGGTGCCCCCAAAGTATCCAGCCTTGGCCTCCTCTTATTTCTCATCAACATGCTCGCCACAGTGACATCATCTGAAAACACAGTCTCATGTACAGTCAGTGCCCAGCTCTACCTCACCACTACCTCTCTCTACTTCTCCACTTTTGTTAAATTATCAGACTGTTTGTCTGATATCCAGTGGTGAATGTGCAGAAATTTCCTCCAATTAAATATTGGGAAGACTGAAGCCATTGTTTTCATTCCCGATCTACCAACTCCATTCCTCTCCCTGGCAACTATCTGAATGTAAACCAGATTTTTTGCACACGTGATGTCAGGTTTGACCCGAGATGCGATTCCAACTCGTGTGTGTGTGTGTGTGTGTGTGTCCCAGTGAGTTTCCAGTCACACTGATGATGTGAATCTTCCCCACAGACAGAACAGACAAACATTTTTCCTTCCATAATCAGAGGCTGATCATTTATGAATTCAGTGTTTCTATAAGATCTTGCAAGATTTTTGGCTTGATTTTCCCATCTGAAAATCCTCTCCCTCTAATCCCCTGTAAATAGAGTTTACAGAAGTGTTTACTGTCAGTACAGGATAGAAATTCAGAACAGACAATTCTAGTTTCTATGGAATATTCTTTCTCCTTTCATTCCCCCAAGTCTATAAACCCCTGTCCCACACATTCCTCCCCCTCTCTGCTCATTGTTCCAGATTTAGTGCCCAGTCACCTACTAATTCTTCTCTCCTCTCCAGATTCTCACGTTTCCTGTCCTTAAAGTGGTGGCTCAGGCTGTGGGTCAATCCCATTCCTTCACTCTAATTCTACCAAATAATTCAACTCAAAACAACAAACCATCTTTGATGACTTGATTAGTCATTTGGAAGTTTGGACAGAATCACCTTTTTCCCAACTGTGGCAAACAGAAAGTCCAGTAATTAATTTAGAGCTTCCTTCTCCCCAGGTCTGTTCCAACAAGCTGTGTGTATCCGAGTTACATTGATACAGAGTCACTCACTCAGTAAGTGATCAGGTCTCACTGAACTATGACACAAGCTGTGTCTATCTGAGTTCCATTGATACAGACTCACTCACTCAGGAAGTGATCAGATCTCACTGAACACAAGCTGTGTCTATCTGAGTTACATTCATACAGATTCACTCACTCAGGAAGTGATCAGATCTCACTGAACACAAGCTGTGTCTATCTGAGTTACATTGATACAGACTCACTCACTCAGTAAGTGATCAGGTCTCACTGAACTATGACACAAGCTGTGTCTATCTGAGTTATATTGATACAGACTCTCTCACTCAGTGAGTGATCAGATCTCACGACTATGACACAAGCTGTGTCTATCTGAGTTACATTCATACAGACTCAATAAGTGATCAGGTCTGACTGAATTACAACAACAAATGCAACAACTTATATTTATATCGAGCTTCTAACGTAATACATTGTCCCAAGAAGTTTCACAGGGGCATAAGGACATATTAGGTCAGATGACCAACTGCTTGGTCAAAGAAGTCGGCTCGAAAGAGTGTCTGAAAGGGGGAAAGTGAATTAGAAAGCTGGAGAGATTTAGGGTGGAAATTCCAGAGCTTAGGGTCCAGACAGCTGAAGGCCCGGCCACCAATGGTAGAGTGATTAAAATCGGGGATGAAGGGCATCCCGTAATGGTGCTCCATGTATGTGGGCCCCATAGCCCAGGCTCAAAGCCAAAATCTGAACTTTGGGACATAGTTTGACTGTCCCGGGTCTCAGAGAAAAACAATTCGCCAAATAAACATCTTGTAGGATATTGGTTTATTGATACCATAAGAAGTTTGGAACAGTTGAGTCCTCCTGTGTACTCGATGGAGATTGACATTAACAGAGTTAAAATCCTCTGGATTTCAGTGTCAGAACAAGAACATGTTTTAGCAAAAACAAAAATATATAAATACTGAAATACTAAACAGAACAAACCTGGGGAAATAAACAGCAGGTCAATCACCATTAGAAAGTGATAAGTTAGTGGTCACTGTTTCAGGTGGGACTCCTTCAGAATGAACACTTACCACCACCAGCACCAACCCCCCTCCCCCATCCCCCTCCCTGTGAACTGAACATTCCTTCACCCACTCATCCACCCATTGCACATCCACCCAATGGTTCCCAGCCTGGATTGATATTCAGCATGAACCCAGTGAGAGGGCGAGCTCGCCCACGGGATGTCAGAATGGACAAGAGCTGGAAGTGGTCCCAATCAATACATTTTTTGTGTCATTGTTAAACACAGGAAACTTAATATTTTGTCAAACCTCCATGTGCACACCCTTGGTGAATTATAATTTCTCACCCAGTCCTTTCCTCTGGTTTCAACATGGTGCATCCTGTGAGGGTTCAGCAGAGGTAGAGACAGGCTGCTCGGGAGATGGGGACAGAGTGTCGGGAGATGGGGGCAGAGTATCAGGAGATGGGGGTAGAGTGTGGGGAGATGGGGCAGTGTGTTGGGAGATGGGGGCAGAGTGTCGGGAGATGGGGGCAGAGTGTCGGGAGATGGGGGGCAGAGTGTCGGGAGATGGGGGCAGCGTGTCGGGAGATGGGGGCAGAGTATCAGAGATGGGGGTAGAGTGTGGGGAGATGGGGCAGAGTGTCGGGAGATGGGGGCAGAGTGTGGGTAGATGGGCAGAGTGTCGGGAGATGGGGGCAGCGTTTCGGGAGATGGGGGCAGCTTTTTGGGAGACGGGACATGTATACTATACACGTTGCTCATCTTCATAATTCACAACCCTATTCCTGATGTTCATGAGCTGCTTCACTTTCTTTCCCATTAATTCCATTTGCTGATCTATCAGTAATGGACTTGCTGCCATCTCGAACAAAACTGTTTTCACCACTAAGGCTCTGCTGGTATTTAATAGTCTCCATGACATCATCGCACTGGGACTGGATGACATCATAAGAGTCCATTGTTTCTTAATGACCCACATCAATAACAAGAGGAAATAGTAATAAACCTGAGCACATTATCTAGGCTGACACTCCAGGGTGACATTGAGGGACTGCTGCACTGTCAGAGACAGCATCCTTCACATGGAACTTGTGGAGGCTCTGGTCACAATCTTCCAATCCTCCTGATGTAGTAGTGGTGTCAAAGGACTGACAGATTGTAAATGTTGCACCCCTGTTCAAAAACACAGCAATTCCAGGACAATCAGCTTCACATCAGTGGTGGGGAAAGGCTGGAGACAATAATCCCGGAGAAAATCGATTGGCAATTGGAAAAGTATGGATTTTTATTTCCAGCATTTTCTGTTTTTGATAGCGATGCCTTCCCTGAATCGCAAGGTGAACAGAGGATCTCTGGGAGGAACAGGGAGCTGGGACTTGTCCGTGAGAGTAAGCAAAGGTATGAGAACTGAAAGAATCTCGAGTAAGAAAGGGGAAAAGACCCAAAAAAGGGGCAGTCAGTAACAGGACACCAATCAGTCTCATCCTGGAGAAATCAAGGACTTAACATACTGCATGTTTGAAACAAAGCTGATTTATTTAACATCAAGATGTTAAACTCCAGCCCAGTTACAGGGATTATTAACATCAGCAGAAACAAACCCCAACGGAACATGGATGTGATTAACAGTGACAGTAAAAGCCGAATTGAGCACATTAACGGGAACAGAGGGTAAACAGAAATTATTTCTGCTGGTTAGGCAGTCTAGGAATAGGTGGTATAGTTTAAAAGTTAGAACCAGACCCTGAGTATAATTACATAGGATACATGACACAGAAACAGGCCATTCGGCCCAGCCAGTCCATGCTGGTGTTTATGTTCCACAAGAACCTCCTCCCATTTATCCTGATCTAAATCTACCATCTTAACCATCTATTCCCTTCTCCCTCTTGTGCTTGTCCAGCTTCCCCTTCAATGATATTAGATGCGATTCCACCATTGGGCAACACTTACTAAAGAATCCTGAAGTAAAAGTTCAGAATCTTGTTGTAAACTAATTTGTGATGAGTTCCTGAATTGTGGGGAAAGATCAGAGACAGCGGTTCTTAAAGGGACACTGCAGCCCCGAGAACACAACCAGCAATAGATCCAGAATATTAAGCTCCAGCCCAGTAACAGCGATTCTTAACATCAGCAGAAACAAACTCCAACTGTCAGAATGAACATGGTTCAGTCCTGGATGTGATTAACAGCAGCAATAACAGCAGAATCCAAACTCTGAGGTCACTTGTGAACTCGCTGGTGTCTACGCAGATGTGGTGACTGAGTGAATCCCTTCCCACATTTGGAGCAGATGAATGGCCTCTCCCCAGTGTGAACTCGCTGGTGTGTCAGTAAGTGAGATGACTGAGTGAATCCCTTCCCACATTTGGAGCAGGTGAATGGCCTCTCTCCAGTGTGAAGTCGCTGGTGTACAATGAGGCTGAATGAAGACCTGAATCTCTTTCCACAGGAAGTACAGCTGAACGGCCTCTCCTCAGTGTGAATTCGCTGGTGCTTCAGCAGGTCAGAGGACCCAGTGAATCCTTTCCCACACTCGGAGCAGGTGAACGGCCTCTCTCCAGTGTGAACTCGCTGGTGTCTCAGTAGACTAACTGCTTGATTGAACCCCTTCCCACAATTAGAGCAGATGAACGGCCTCTCTCCAGTGTGAAGTCGCTGGTGTACAGTGAGACTGAATGAAGACCTGAATCTCTTTCCACAGGAAGTACAACTGAACGGCCTCTCCTCAGTGTGAATTCGCTGGTGTACAGTGAGATGGAATGGAGACCTGAAACTCTTTCCACAGGAAGTACAGCTGAACGGTCTCTCCTCAGTGTGAATTCGCTGGTGCTTCAGGAGGTCAAAGGACCGAGTGAATCCTTTCTCACATATAGAGCAGGTGAATGGCCTCTCCCCAGTGTGAACTCGCTGGTGTGTTAGCAGGTGGGCTGACCGAATGAATCCCTTCCCACAGTCGGAGCAGGTAAATGGTCTCTCCCCAGTGTGAACTCGCTGGTGTGTCAGCAGGTCAGATGATGTAGTGAATCCCTTCCCACACTCGGAGCAGGTAAATGGCCTCTCCCCAGTGTGAATTCGCTGGTGTGTCAGTAGTTGGGATAAGTGAGTGAATCCCTTCCCACATTTAGGGCAGGTGAATGGCCGACCTTCAACATGAACTCGCTGGTGTCTCAGCAAGTGGGATAACTGAGTGAATCCCTTCCCACACCGAGAGCAAGTGAACGGCCTCTCCCCAGAGTGACTGCGTCGATGTTTTTCCAGCTGGGATGGGTAATCGAATCCTTTCTCACACTCCTCACATTTCCACGGTTTCTCCATGGTGCAGGTGTCCCTGTGTCTCTCCAGGTTTGATGATCACACAGAGAACACGTACTGTTTCTCCCCGCTGTGAATGGTGTGATGTTATTTCAGGCTGTGTAACTGGTTAAAGCTCTTCCCACAGTCAGTTCACTGGAACACTCTCACTCGGGTGTGTGTGTGTCTCAGTGCTTTTCCAGTCACACTGATGTTTGAAATATTTTCCCACAGACAGAACAGACAAACATTTCTCCCTCCACATTCAAAGGCCGATGATATTCAGGTCCTGATGAATCGAGTGACTTTGTCAGAACTTGATGTGATGTTTGGTTTGAGTTTCCCGTCTGCAAATCCTCCCCTTTAATTCTCTGCAAAAGGAGTTTACAAAAGTCATCACTGTAAGAACAGGATAGAAATTCAGAACAGACAATTCTCGTTCCTGTGGAACATTTTTTTCCTCCCTTGTTCCCCGAAAGCTACAAATCCCCGTCCCACACACTCGCCCTCCTCCCTGTGCTGAATTCCAAACAGAGTTTTGGACAATTTTTTTCTGTATCTTTTTAAACAAATTTGTGCAACTGGAGATAACAATATCTCTGATCATTCACTTCACTCATTACTCATGACAAAAGATTAATCTGAAACCCCCTGTCCGACCATACAGAATAGCAGACATTAATCTTGTGTCCAAAACATACTGCGTGGTGATTTAATGAGTGATTGTGAAGGTGGTTTCTCCAAACCTCCCAGGGTTTCCTTCCTTCCTTCTCTCCCTCTCTAACTAAGTTAAACCTAGGATCAGTCTCATGACCCATTCTGGTTCCTGCTTCTCTTCCTGATGACTAATTAACTCCAATTAAACACTGAGAAGACTGAAGACACTGTTTTCAGTCCCTGCTCCAATCTCCATTTCCCAGATACCAACTCCATCCCTCTCCCTGGGAACAGTCTGAGATTAAGCCAGTCTGTTCACAACCACAGCGTTACATTTGATCTCGGGATAAGCTTCTGACCTCATACCTTTGCCATCACTAAAATTGCCTGTTTCCACCTCTGTAGCCTCCCCCTGTCTCAGTGAATCTGCTGCTGAAATCCTCACCCCTGCCGTTGTTACCTCCAGACTCGACTATTCCAACACATTCCTGGCTGGTCTCCCACATTTTACCCTCTGTAAATTTGGCACTATCCAAATGTCTGCTGTCTGTGTCTTCACTCACAGTGAGGCCCATTCCCCTAACACCCCTCTGCTTCCTGACCTGCCTTGGCTCCCGGTCAAGCAACAGCTCGATTTTAAAATTCTCATCCTTGTTTTCGAATCCCTCCATGGCCTCGCCCCTCCCTATCTCTGTAATCTCCTCCAGCCCCACAACCCTCTGAGATATTTACACTGCTCTAATTCTGTCTTGTACATTCCCTATTTTAATCACTCCACCATTAGTGACCGTGACTTCAGTTGCCTCATCACCAAGCTCTAAATTCTCTCCCTACAGCTCTCCCTCCGTCTACCACATTTTCCACCTTTAAGACAACACAGTATTAATAAAAAGAGACATTCTGTCAAAACTTTTTATCTTGTACTCATCAGGTCAGCTGCAAGAATACCAAATTTCAAAGATTATCAGTCAGGCTCATAATGTGTCTCACTTACACTTGCTAGAAGCCATACATATTCACACATCGGGACCTGTCCTCTGCAGGCAGAAGGAACATGTCCAGCTTTGGGGCCTTGTGTTGAATTAACATAGAAACACAAAAAATTGGAGCAGGAGTAGGCCTTTCGGCCCTTCGAGTCTCCTCCGCCATTCAAATGATCATGGGGGCTGATCCTCTATCTCAACGCCTTACTGCCGTGCTCTCCCCATATCCCTTGACTCCTTTAGAGTCCAGAAATGTCTCTATTTCCTTCTGAAATAAATTCACTGAAATGGCCTCCACAGCTCTCTGTGGTAGGTAATTCCACAGGATCATCACCATCTGGGTGAAGATGTCTCTCCTCATCTTGGTCCTAAATGGTCTACCCTGTATCCTGAGATTGTGACCCCTTGTTCTACACAACCCCCACCACCATCCCCCCACCCCAAGCCAAAGGAAATATCATCCCTGCATCCAGTCTGTCCATCCCTGTCAGAATGTTATACATTTCAATGAGATCCCCTCTCATTCTTCTAAACTTCAGTGAATACAGGCCTTGTTGGTCCAATCCTACCATCCCAGGAATCAGTCTGGTGAACCTTCGCTGCACTCCCTCTGTGACAAGTATATCCTTTCTTAGGTAAGGAAACCAAAATTAGACACAAATCCTCCAGGTGTGGTGTCACCAGGGCCCTGTACAGCTGCAGAAAGACATTCTTGCTCCTGTGCTCAAGTCCTCTCGCAATGAAGGCCAACATATCACTTGCCTTCTTCACTGCTTGCTACACCTGCTTGCTTGCTTTCAGTGATTGGTGCACAAGGACACCCAGGCCCCTTTGAACATCAACATTTCCCAATCTATCACCATTTAAATAATACTTTGCCATTCTGTTTTTTCTACCGGAGTGGATAACTTCACAATTATCCATGTTATACTGCACCTGCCATGTATTTGTCCATTCACTCACTTTGAGTCTAAATCACTTTGAAGCCTCTTAACACCCTCGTCATCACTCACATTCCCAAGTTTCGTGTCTTCAGCAAACTTGGAAATATTACTTTTGGTTCCCTCATCCAAATCATTGGTATACATGGTGAATAGCTGGGACCCAAGCACTGATCCCTGCGGTAAATCACGAATCACCGCCTGCCACTCCGAAAAAGACCCACTTATTCCGACTCTCTCTTTCCTGTCTGCTAACCAATTCTCAGTCCACGTCAATATATTACCCCAAATCCCGTGTGCTTTAATTTTACACACTAATCTCTTATGTGGGACTTTATCAAAAGCTTTCTCAAAATCCAAATGCACCACATCCACTGGTTCTCCCTTACCTATTCTGCTAGTTACATCCTCAAAGAACTCCACATTTGTCAAACATGATTTCCCTTTAATAAATCCATGTTGACTTTGTCTAACCCCGTTGATATTTTCCAAGTGTCCTATTATCACATCCTTTATAACATACTCTAGCATTTTCCCTACTACCAAGGTCAGGCTAACTGGTCTGTAATTCCATGTTTTCTCCCTCCCTTCTTTGTTAAATAGTGGGGTTACATTTTCCACCCTCCAATCTGCTGGGACTGAACCAGAATGTACAGAGTTTTGGAAGAGGACAATCAACGCATCCACTATTTCCATGGTCACATCCTTTAGTCCTCTGGGATGTAGATTATCGAGCCCTGGGGATTTATCGGTTTTCAGCTCCATTAATTTCTCCAGCACTATTGTTTTAGCAATACTAATTTCCTTCAAGTCATCCTTCTCACTGGACCCTTGGGTCCCTCGTATTTCTGGGAAGTTATTTTTGTCTTCCTCCGTGAATTTAATTGCTTTGTCATTTCCTTGTTTTCTATTATAAATTCGCCCGTTTCGGACTGTCTTTACTAATTTTTTTCTTTATATGTACTTAAAGAAAAGCCTGGGGGACAATTGCTCCCTGGTGTATTATCCATGGCAATGACCAATCAGAACTGACTGGCCAACCAATCAGCACCCTTTTCTCATGCAGTATAAATTGTTGTTCCCTTTGAAATTCGCTATTCTTGTGCCTGCCCTGAAGAGCGCAAGTCGAAAAGTTTTGGGACCATGCCGGTTTTCTCAGTAACACTCCAGCTCTGTACAACCAAGCGACTATTTGAGACTCTCCTTAAAACTATTGGCCCAAGCTTTTGGTCACCAACCCTAATATCCCCTTATATGTCTGGGTGTCACACTTTGTTTTATAATTTTCCTGTGAAGCTCACTGGGATGATTTATGATGTTAATAGAAATTATTGTTGTTTCTGACCGTTACCCTGATTTCCTGTTTTACAACAACCCATTGATCTCACACCAAACTCTATCTCAGATTTATTGTCCCTCCTTCAGGTCATTCATTCGGGTCTGCGGCTTCTGTAAACATGGCGGTCACGCATGCGCTCTGCTGCTCATTGCCCCCTACAAAGATGGCGGCCATCACCTCGGGCCTATTTCCGGAGAAAAGCCTCAGCTGTCGTTCCGCTTCGTGAAACGCGGGACCGATGGCTTCTTATTGAGGTTTTGGGGCCCACACCGTGAGTTTATGAAGCCTCTCAACCCACCCACCGGCCCTATTTTTCTTCACGCGTTTATTTTCGGCTCTGAATCCCAACTCAGTCTTTGTAAAACGTGCATTTTAAATCCACTCGCAAGACCTCGTTTACCTTCCGTCCGCACAGTCTGCGCATGCTCCAACTCTTAATGATTGACGACAGCTGCGGACCAATAGGTGGAGGGGGCAGGACTGGAGGACCGAGCGTGGGCGGCTGATCCTCCAGCCAATCGGAGTAAATTAGGGGCGGTGCCAGGCTGGAGCGAAGCATGCGCAGTACGGGTGCGGGAACGGGATGAAGGCGGTCGAATTTCAAGTTCTGTTTGAAGTTAAACAACTGCAGATCATGAACTCTCTCCTCCATCCTCACCCCCCTCTTCGATCCCGTTTTTTCATATTTATTATGTATATTTTTTAACATATTTTTCTTTTCCCACCTATTTCTATTATTATTTTAAAAATTTATTTCCATCCATTGTTTTATTCCAGGCGTTTAGCCCATTTCGACACCTTCCCCCACCCCACCCTCACTAGGGCTATCTGTCACTTGCTCATTCTGCATTACCCCCTACACCTCAACCCCCTCCGATGGCACCTTCCCATGCAGCCGCAGAAGATGCAACACCTGCCCCTTTACTTCCAACCTCCTCACCGTCCAAGGGCCCAAACACTCCTTTCAATTGAAACAGCACTTCACTTGCACTTCGCTCAATTTAGTCTACTGCATTTGCTGCTCCCAATGCGGTCTCCTCTACATTGGAGAGACCAAACACAGATTAGGTGACCGCTTTGCGGAACACCTTCGGTCTGTCTGCAAGCATGACCCAGACCTCCCTGTCGCTTGCCATTTCAACACACCACTCTGCTCTCATGCCCACATGTCTGTCCTTGGCCTGCTGCAATGTTCCAGTGAAGCTCAACACAAACTGGAGGAACAGCAGCTCATCTTCCGACTAGGTACTTTACAGCCTTCCGGACTGAATATTGAGTTCAACAGCTTTAGATCATGAACTCTCTACTCCATCCCCACCCCCTTTCCGATTCCCCCTTTTTCCAATAATTTATATATATTTTTCTTTTACTTTTCCCACCTATTTCCATTATTTTTAAATGTATTTCCATCCATTGTTTTATCTCTACCTTTTAGCCTATTTCGATCCCTTCCCTTCACCCCACCCCACCCCCTCTAGGGCTATCTGTCCCTTGCTCATCCTGCTTTCTACCCTTAATGTCCTCATTAGCACATGTCTTAGCTAATATCACCACCGTCAACATCTCTTTGTCTATGACATCTTTTGGCAATCTCCACCTATCACTGGCCCACTATCCAGCTCCACCTGTTCCCCCCCCCCCCCCACCCCCTTAAACCAGCTTATATTTCACGTCTTTTCTATTTTTCCTTAGTTCTGACGAATAGCCATTCGGACTCGAAACGTTAACTGTATCCCTGTCTGAAGATGCTGTCAGACCTGCAGAGTTTTTCTAGGTATTTTTGTATTTGTTCAAGTAAATCTTTTTAAGAAGTTCCATCTTTCAAAACCTTGAGAACAGGCTGAAGAAAGGTACTTAATTTGAAGAGTAAATGTTAAAAAGTAAAGTAATCTAATTGCCAGAATATATAACTCTACTCCAGTTCCAGGGATTATTAACATCAGCAGAAACAAACCCCAACTGTCAGGTTAAACATGGTTCAGTCCTGGATGTGATTAAGAGCAGCAATAACAGCAGAATCGAAACCCTGCTGTCACTTGTGAACTCGCTGGTTTCTCAGCAGTTGGATGATCAGTTAAATTCCTTCTCACACACGGAGCAGGTGAATGGCCTCTCCCCAGTGTGAACTCGCTGGTGTGTGTCCTGAAGATGATGGTTTTCCCGCACACCCGCTGCCCTTGTATTCTGGCTGGAGTGGGCTTTGAGTTGGGATGATTCTGTCAACATTCTGGTTGAGTTATAGATGTGCATCGTCCATTTCCCATGCCCCATCTTTCTCTCCTCCCACAGAGACCAGAGTCATGTGAAGGCCCAGACTGGGTGGCAGGTTCCCTTCCCCGAAGGACATTAATAAACCAGTGTTTTTATGACAATCCAGCAGCTTTAATGGTCACTTTTCCCCTGTGCCGGCTCCACAAATTACTGATTCATTCAGCTCAATTTCACAAGCTCCCTTTGTGTTTTTGTGGGTTCTCTCTCACTCCCTTTTTTCTGTTTTAAATCAATTTCACAGGGTATTAGAAAGAGAGGATTTACAGTCGAGAAACTGAAACCAAACACCACACCAGGATCATCATATTTTGAACATGGAAGGAAAAAGCACCGTTCACCGTGGGGAGAAACCGTACACATGTTCTGTGTGTGGATGAGGCTTCATCCGATCATCTGACCTGTTTAAACACATGCGCCATCACACCGGGGAGAAACTGTAGTAATGTGGGGATGGTAGGAAGGGATTTAGTTACCTTTCTAGGCTGGAAACTCATTGGCGCACTCACGCTGGGGAGAGGCCATTCTCCTGTTCCGAGTCTGGGAAGGAATTCACTCAAATATCCACCCTGATGACACACCAGTGAGTTCACACTGACAAGAGACCGTTCAGGTGCTCTCAATGCGGGACTGGGTTCAGACAATCATCTAACCTCACTGTGCACCAGCGCATTCACAGTGGAGAGAGAGCATTCCCTTGATCTGAATGTGGGAAGCGACTCACTCAGTCATCGAGCCCCCTGAAACACCAGCGAACTCACGAGTAAGGACAGGGAATAGATTTTGCTGTTAATCACATCCAGGACTGAACCATGTTCATGGTGGTCTGTTTCTGCTTATGTTTCGAGTCTGAATGACCCTTCTTCAGCTTGTTCTTTTTCTGCCGACATGGACATGATGGATCGAATGGCCACCTTCTAGGTAGTAAATATTTCTATGTTTTGGTATTTCAGTGTTTAAAAATGATGAGACTTTTCTTGTATGCTTGCATGTGTTTGCTCAATAAAATCTCTGGCGGAGAGGGATTAAGAGTTTTCAGTGTGGGATAGAAGTCATATGGGTCAACAGCAAAGCAACACATCTCAAATCAGAGCAGAATAGACAACAGGTACAAAATGACTCTCCCACCTTTAGTTTATTTACTCGTTCCATTACCATAGTTTTTGTCCTGTATCCTCATCCCTTTTGTTATTTCAGCTCTCCCGAATTCATCCAATCAGAAACCTTCTCTTTTGTTCTCCTCCCCTCCCCTCCTTTCTCCTGTCTGTGTATTTTCCTAAAATCTGTTGAATCACTCACTTATTTTCCAGTTCTGTTTGAAGTTCAATGACCTGAACTATTAACTGTTTTACTTTCCACAGCCTCGGCATGACCACTGAGTACTATCAGCATTTTGTGGTTGAGATTCAGAATCACAGCTGGTGGAATTTAAATTCAACGAATCATGAAGACTATTAAATACCAGCGGACCCTTAGTGGTGAAAACAGTTTTATTCGAGATGGCAGCAAGTCCATTACTGATAGATCAGCAAATGGATTTAATGGGAAAGAAAGTGAGGCAACTCATGAACATCAGGAATCGTGTGAATTTTGAAGGTCAGCAACATGTACTGTATACTTGTCCCGTCTCCCGACACACTGGCCCCATCTTTAAATCCTTCCAGTTTGGATAAAAGGTCACCGACCTGAAACATTCACTCTGTTTCCCTCTCCACAGAAGCTGTTTGACCTGCTGAGTGTTTCCAACATTTTCTGTTTTGAGGTCGGATTTGCAGCATCTGCAGAATCTTGTTTCAGGGTCACAGTGGATCAGTTTTCTCTGACTTATCGTTCCCTGTTTAAAGGTGAAGAAGGAGCTTTTACAGAATGAGACAATAACTGTTCCCCTGTTCGACATGAAACTAAACTCACTGTTAATTCCTCCTCAGTAACAATTGTAAACACAAAGCTTCCAGCCGGGATTGAACCGGGGACTTTCTCATGTAAAGTAAAGGTGATAATCAGTGCACTAGGGAAATGAGTGTGAATCCCCCCCGGACAGAGGGGAACTGACCATCCATCTCTAGCTCTAATTCCCAAACAGAAAATGCTGCCAAGAATCAGCAAGTCAGGCTGAGTCTGTGGCCGCTCTCAGCATCTGAAACCGTCACAATGCCCGGCTGATTGACCAATAGGAAGACTGGAGGTCCGAACGGGGTCGGCTGGTCCTCCAGCCAATCGGAGTGAATGAGGGGCGGGGCGAGAGGGCTGAGGTTCCGCGCAGGCGTAGTGTCATTGTACCTGAAGCCCGGGGAGTGCGGGAGCTGAAGGAGGAAGGAGGCGGGAAAGGGTGAGTGACAGCCGAGTGCAGGAGAGAAATGGAGTCAGTGCGGACTGGGAGGTTTCATAAACAGCCGGTGGAGGACTCAAGACCCGAATTAGAAACTCCCGGTCCCTGTTTACATCAAACCGACAGCAGCTGCGGCCTCTTCCGATCTCCGAGCCGGGGTAAGAGCCGCCCTCTGACAGTAATGCCTCTTGTTCACTTTCTGCAGGATATTACAGCGGGATTCTCAGACAGGAAACTCCAACCAAACATCACATCAAAACCTGACTGAATCACTCCATCCTTCAGGACCAGGACATTGTCGGCCTCTGAGTGTAAGTTCCAGGTCATTACCACTCACTGTGTAAATTACTTCCTCACATCCCCCCTGTGGGTCTTGCACTAAATCTTAAAACTGTGTCTTGTAATCCTTTTACTATCAGCTATTGTGAATGGCTTTTCTTTATCCACCTTATCTAAACCTACCATTTACTTGCACACCTCGATCAAATCTCCCTTCAACTTACTTGGCACCCTCAGTTTCTCCAGCCACAGTGTCAGGAGTGTTTACCATCTACAAGATGCACTGCAGCAACACACCAAGGCTGGTTCGGCAGCAGCATCCAAACCTGTGACCTTTAACACTGAGAGTGTCAAGGGCAGCAGATGCATGGGAACACCACCACCTGCAAGTTCCCCTCCAAGTCACACACTATCCTGACTTAGAACTATATCGCCGTGTGTCTCGGAGGGGAACTTGGGGGTGATCGTGTTCACATACACCTGCAACCCTGGTCCTGCTGAGTGATGGAGGTTGAGTGTTTGGGCGATTCTGTCAGGGTTCTGGTCAAGCTCTAGATACATAAAGTCCCTCTGCTTCTCCCACCTCTCTCTTTCGCTCTTTTTCTCTTTCCCTCTCCTCCCTTGTGGGCCAAAGTCTAGTGTAGGTCCAGACCGGGTGGCAGGTTCCCTTCCCTGAAGGACATTAGTGAACCAGTTGGGTTTTTATGACAATCCAGCAGTTTTCATGGTCACTTTTTCCCAGTGCCGGCCCCACAAATTCCCAGATTCATTCAGCTCAATTTCACAACCTGCCTTTGTGTTTTTGTAGGCTCTCTCTCACTCCCTTTTTTCTGTTGTAATCAATTTCACAGAGTATTAGAAGGGAGGATTTGCAGTTGGGAAGCTGAAACAAAACAACAGATTAGGATTTGAAAGAGTCTTTGGATTCATCGGGACCTGAAGATCATCAGCCTTTGAACATGGAAGGAAAAAGCATTGTTCATACTGGGAGGAAACTGTGGAATTGTGGGGACTGTGGGAAGGGATTCAGTTACCCATCCCAGCTGGAAATTCATTGGCGCAGTCACACTGGGGAGAGACCGTTCACCTGCTCCGAGTGTGGGAAGGGATTCACTCGGTTGTCCCACCTATTGACACACCAGCGTGTTCACACTGGGGAGAGGTCAGTCACCTGTTCTGAGTGTGGGAAAGGACTTCCTGGTTTATCCACCCTGCTGAGACACCAGCGGGTTCACACTGTTGAGAGACCTTTCAAATGCCCAGAATGTGGGAAGTGCTTTAAAAGTTCTCAGGAACTGATGTCCCATCAACATGTTCACACTGATGAGAGACCATTCAGGTGCTCTCACTGTGGGAGCGGGTTCAAGGCCTCATGTCACTCATTGTACACCAGCGCTGTCACACTGGGGAGAGACCGTTCATCTGCTCCAAGTGTGGAATGGCATTCACTCGGTCTTTCAACCTTCTGACACACCAGCGAGTTCACACTGGGGAGAGACCATTCACCTGCTCTGAGTGTGGGAAGGGATTCAGTTATCCATCCTGCAGAAACACCTGCGAGTTCACACCAGGGAGAAGCCATTCACCTGCTCTGAGTGTGGGATGCGATTCAGTAATTCAACCGCCCTGCAGATACACCAGCGAGTTCACACTGACGAGAGACCTTTTCAATGCCCAGACTGTGGGAAGTGCTTTAAACGTTCTCAGGAATTGATGCCTCATCAACGTGTTCACACTGACGAGAGACCATTCAGGTGCTCTCACTGTAGGACTGGGTTCAGGCAATCATCTCAACTCACTGTACACCAGCGCATTCACACTGGGGAGAGGCCATTTACCTGCTCCGTGTGTGGGAGGGGATTCATTCAGTCATCCCACCTACTGAGACACCAGAGAACTCACAAGTAACCAAGTGATTGGATTTTGCTGTTGATCATATCCAGAACTGAACCATGTTCACTGGGGTCTGATTCTGTTGATGTTCATTAATGCCATCCCAGTTATCGGGTATAACATTCTGAATAAAAGTCAAATACATCAGCTTTGTGTGAAATACATTGTCAAATATTTTTATTATCTCAAACACAGGTTAGTTCCTTTTGAAGGGCTCTCCTTCTCCCCTGTCTCCTCCATCCTCACCTCCAACAACAAGTGTGAGGAGCTCATGGAGCTTCTTTGTCACTAAGATTGAGACAATCTGATCAGCTGCCTCTGCTGCTTCCCTCCCTTCCACTAGCCCACCGGGACAAACTGTCTCTAAAGATCCCCCCTGTCTAAGCCCTGAACCCACATCTTTCTCCACTTTCTCTCCCATCTCCCCTGATGCCCTCTCAGTGCTCATCTTGTCCATGAGAACCACCTGCTGCTCCCCTAACACTTATGCTCACTAAACTGCAGACAATCCAACTTTTCCATGTTAGCTGATATTGTCAATCGTTCTCTCTCTCTTTTATTACTGCCTCTCCAGCTTTAAACCCACCGTCACTACCCATCCTAAAAAAGCAACCTTTGACCCCCACCATCTTTGCAAACTACCACCAGAGTCATAGAGTTTTACAGCATGGAACCCATTGTGTCTACGCCAGTCATTAAGCCCCTATCTACTCTCACCCCATTTTCCAGCACTTGGCCTGTAGCCCTGTAAGCTGTGGCTTTTCAAGTGTTCATCTAAATACTTCTTAAATGTTGTGAGGGTTGCTGCCTCTACCTCCCCTGCAGGCAGTGTGTTCCAGATTCTAACCACCCTCTGGGTGAAAAAAAATTACTCAAATCTATGCCCCCTGATTATTGACCCCTCCACTAAGGGAAAAAATTTCTTCCTATGTACCATATCTATGCCATTCATAATTTTGTATACCTCAATCAGGTCCCCGCTCAGCCTTCTCTGCTCCAAGGAAAACAACCCCAGCCTATCTAGTCTCTCTTCATTGCTGAAACTCTCCAGCCCAGGCAACATCCTGGTGAATCTCCTCTGCACCCTCTCCAGTGCAATCACATCCTTCCTATAGAACTGCACACAGTAGTCCAGATGTGGCTTAACTAATGTTTTATACAGCTCCATCATAATTTCCCTGCTCTTGTATTCAATGCCTCGACTCCCATATGTATCCCATTTGCCTTCTTAACCACCTTATCTATCTGTTCTGATGCCTTCAAGTATCTATGGACATGCACACCAATGTCGCTCTTATGCTCTGTACTTCCTAGGATCCTACCATTCATCGTGAACTCTCTTGCCTTGTTAGTCCTCCCAAAATGCATCACCTCACACATCTCCAACCTCCCTTTCCTCTCCAAAGTCCTTGTACTTGGTGTCCCCCAAGGATCTAACCTTGGCCCCTCCTATTTCTCATCTACATGCTGCCACTCGGTGACATCATCCAAAAGCACCATGTTAGTTTTCACATGTACACTGACAACACCCAGCTCTACCTCACCACCATCCCTCTCCATTCCTCCACTGTTACTAAATGATCAAAACTGCTTATCCCACATCCAGTACTGGATGAGCAGAAATTTCCACCAATTAAAAATCAGGAAAACCAAAGCCATTGTCTTCGGTCACCACTACAAATTCTGTTCCCTAACCACCGAGTCCATCCCTCTCTCTGGGAATTGTCTGAGGCTGAACCACACTGTTCCCAATCTCGGTGTCTTATTTGGCTCCAAGATGAGTTTCTGACCACATATCCACACCATCACTAACACCAGATATTTCAATCTCCATAACGTCGCCTGTCTCCACCCCACCCCCAGCTCATCTGCTGCTCAAACCCTCATCCATGTCCGTGTTACCTTTAGACTTGACAATTCCAATACGTTCCTGGCCGGCCCCTCACATTCACCCCACCCCCACACGGAAACATGAGATCATCCAAAACTCTGCTGACCATGACCTTTATCACACCAGGTCCCATTCACCCATCAGCCCTGTGCTCTCTGATCTACACTGGCTCCTGGTCAAGCAATGCCTCCAGTTTAAAATTCACATCCTTGTTTACAAATCCCTCCATGGTCTCGTCCCTCCCGATCTCTGTAACCTCCAGTCACTCACCCTCTGAGGTATCTGTGCTCCTCTCATTCTGTCCTCTTGAACATCCCTGATTTTAATTACTGCACCATTGGTGGCTGTGCCTCAGTGTGAAACTCTGAAATTCCCTCCCTAAACCTCTCCAACCCCTCCAGCTCTCTCTCCTGATTAAAGATGTTGGTTAAAATCTGCCTCTCCAATCAAGGTTTTGTCCATTTACCCGAATATCGTCCTCTGTGACTGGGTGTCAAATATTTCTTTACAAACCTCCTCTGAAGCACCTTGGGATGTTTTATTACATTAAACATGTTATATAAAGGCAAGTTGCTTATGTTTTATGACGGCCAGATGCGCAAAGTAAGATTCCACAAACAACAATCACACAAATAAATGATTAATCTGGTTTTTTTTTGGTGGTGTTAGGTAAAGCGAATGTTGGTCCTACTGCACCAGGAGAACTCCCCTGTGGACAGGATGCGGAGTTGTTGAGCTCTCCTGAGCTGAGAGTGGAGCTGATTGAGCTGTCGGACCTGCAGTGTACCTTGAAGAACCGCTGTCTGGGACCTTGCCTCTTAATTCACAGATCTCCCCAGCTTGAGAAGGGAATATCCTTATTGACTTCTCACAACTGATTTCTGACGAACCTCACTATTTCTAAGCTACGAGTTTGTTTTCCTAATTTCTTGATGACAAACTGTAGATAACATACTAAAGCTACTAGAATGATCAGCATCAGCAACACAAACTATTGAGGAGCCACCAAGAATAAATGTCAAATCTTTTCTGCTAAAATGTCATAACTATTGTCTTATATTCATCCTCCCCACCTGCCGATCATCTCACACAATTCTAAATTATTAACATGTCGTAAATACATCTGGTTCAACAAAGGTTCATGCACTGACTTTAAAGGTTCTCTAGCTCTCTATTCACCTGCGGGTATTTTCTAACTCATTCTGGACCTTTTTCAACTTAATCTGTCCTCTCTGACCCTCTTTAGAAATCCTATCAAGGATATACTCGTAATCCCGGTCACACTCTTCACCAATCCCCGGGATATCTCTCACCCCCGGCCGGCCTGTTTTCTCTATCAGACTATCTATTAGTTGCTCCCTGTAATGTGTCAATGCCATTGTATACTCCTGGCTTCACTTAGGAACTTCTCCATTCACATTTAAGTAAGTGTGTTGCTTCTCAAGCCTATGGTCTCGATCACTCCGATCCCACTCCTAACAGCACTTGTAAGATTTAGGTTCGGGAGTCACAGATTACCTGAAAAGGGGGTTGAGCGCAGAAGTGATTTTAAAGTAGTTCATTGAGAAGTGACAGTTTAAATATGATGCAGAACCTAAATAGACACGAGAAACACACGACCCATGACAGGTTAGAATGGATTACTGGTCCCGGAGGGCACAGAGTGAGTGCTGGTCTCCGTAGCTGCTGGTGGCAGTCTCTTCTGAATGGTTAACTGGTGTGGGGAGTGTGGGTGTTGGGCTGAAGCCAATACGGATCGCCTCAAAATTTCTTTGCTCCCGAGAGCCTATTTTAACCTTTTTATAGGGTTATTAGACAGTGATTACTTACAGTCCGTTACTTGGATTGAACTTGTCTCCATTCCCGTGCCGAGGGGATTTCTGTATCAGGCGGGAGGGGTAACATTTGGGAACTCTCGATTCTCCACCAATTCCCATTCCCCTTCTTACTGGTGGATAATGGAGGTGTCGCTGTGAGTAATGTACAAGTCAGTAAGAATTGTCAGCAAGGATTAATCAGCACTTTCTAATTGGAGATGTTAATCAGTGGAACCTCTCAGACACTGAATTGTAGAGTTCGTACCAAAGATCAATTTAGGATTGAAGTAAAAGTTCAGAATCTTGTTGTAAACTAATTTCTGATGAGAGTTCCTGAATTATGGGGAAAGATCAGAGACAGCGGTTCTTAAAGGGACACTGCAGCCCCGAGAACACAATCAGATATAGATCCAGAATATTAAACTCCAGCCCAGTTACAGGGATTGTAAACATTAGCAGAAACAAGCCTAATATTGTCAGACTTTTCATCCTGGATGTGATTAACAGCAGAATCCAATCCCTGCAGTCACTTATGAACTCGCTGGTGTTTCAGCAGGTGGGATAACTGAGTGAATCCCTTCCCACAGTCAGAGCAGGTGAATGGCCTCTCTCCAGTGTGAATTCGCTGGTGTACTTTTTAGTTGGATGAAGACCTGAATCTCTTTCCACAGGAAGTACAGGGGAACGGTCTCTCCTCAGTGTGAATTCGCTGGTGTGTCAGCAGGCTGGATGACTGAGTGAATCCTTTCCCACAGTTGGAGCAGGTGAACCTCCTCTCTCCAGTGTGAACTCGCTGGTGCACTTTGAGGTTGGATGAAGACCTGAATCTCTTTCTACAGGAAGTACAGCTGAACGGCCTCTCCTCAGTGTGAATTCGCTGGTGCTTCAGCAGGACAGTGGACCCAGTGAATCCTTTCCCGCATACAGAGCAGGTGAACTGTCTCTCTTCAGAGTGTACACGCTGGTGTGTCAGCAGTGTGGATGACTGAGTGAATTTCTTCCCACACTCAGAGCAGCTGAATGGTCTCTCCCCAGTGTGAACTCGTTTGTGCGTCAGCAGGTGGGATGACTGAGTGAATCCCTTCCCACACTCGTAGCAGTTGAATGGTCTCTCCCCAGTGTGAACTCGCTAGTGTGTCAGCAGGCTAGACAACTGAGTGAATCCCTTCCAACACTCAGAGCAGGCGAACAGCCTCTCCCCAGTGTGAACTCCCTGGTGTACACTGAGGTTGAATGAAGACCTGAATCTCTTTCCACAGGAAGTACAGCTGAACGGCCTCTCCTCAGTGTGAAGTTGCTGGTGCTTCAGCAGGTTAGGGGACCCAGCGAATCCTTTCCCACATACAGCGCAGGTGAATGGCCTCTCTCCATTGTGAACTCGCTGGTGTGTGAGTAGGTGGGATAATCGAGTGTATCCCTTCCCACACTTGGAGCAGGTGAATGGTCTCTCTGCAGTGTGTAACTGTTGGTGTGTTAGCAGGTTGGATAACTGAGTGAATCCCTTCCCACACATGGAGCAGGTGAACGGTCTCTCCCCAGTGTGACGGCGTCGATGGTTTTCCAGATGGGATGGGTAATTGAATCCTTTCCCACAATCCCCACATTTCCATGGTTTCTCCATGGTGCAGGTGTCCCTGTGTCTCTCCAGGTTTGATGATAAGTTGAAGCCTCGTCCACACAGAGAACACGTGTAGTTTCTCCCCACTGTGAATGGTGTGATGCTGTGTAACTGGTTAAAGCTCTTTCCACAGTCAGTTCACTGGAACACTCTCACTCGGGCGTGTCTGTGTCTCGGTGCTTTTCCAGTCACACTGATGTTTGAAATCTTTTCCCACAGACAGAACAGACAAACATTTCTCCTTCCACAGTCAAAGTTCCATGATATTCAGGTCCTGATGAATCGAGTGACTCTGTCAGATCTTGATGTGATGTTTGGTTTGAGTTCCCCGTCTACAAGGCCTCCCCTTCTAATTCTCTGTAAGAGGAGTTTACAAAAGTCATCACTGTAAGAACGGGATAGAAATTCAGAACAGACAATTCTAGTTCCTGTGGAACATTTCTGCATCGCTTGTTCCCCCAAAGCTGCAAATCCCCATCCCACACACTCTCCCTCCTCCCTGTGCTGAAATCCAAACAGAGTTTTGGACAATTATTTCTGTATCTTTTTAACAGATTTCAACAACTGGAGATGACAATATGTCTGATCATTCACTTTAGTCATTACTCGTGACAAATCATTAATCTGAAACCCCCGACCGACCATACAGAATAGCAGACATTAATCTTGTGCCAAAACTTACTGTGTGGTGATTTAATGAGTGATTGTGAAGGTGGTTTCTCCAAACCTCCCAGGGTTTCCTTCCTTCCTTCTCTCCCTCTCTAACTAAGTTAAACCTGGGATCAGTCTCATGGCCCATTCTGGTTCCTGCTTCTCTTCCTGATGACTAATTAACTCCAATTAAACACCGAGAAGACTGAAGACACTGTTTTCAGTCCCTGCTCCAATCTCCATTCCCTAGATACCAACTCCATCCCTCTCCCTGGGAACAGTCTGAGATTAAACCAGTCTGTTCACAACCTCGGTGTTAAAATTGATCTCGAGATGAGTTTCTGACCTCATATCTGTGTCATCACTCTGATCACCTGTTTCCACCTCTGTAACATCACCCAACCTCACCCTGTCTCAGTGAATCTGCTGCTGAAACCCTCATCGTTGCCGTTGTTACCTCCAGACTCGACTATTCCAACACACTCCTGGCTGGTCGCACACGTTACCCTCGACAAACTTGACACCATCCAAATGTCTTCTAACCATGTCTTCACTCACAGCGAGGCTCATTCCCCTAACACCCCTCTGCTTCCTGACCTGCCCTGGCTCCCGGTCAAGCAGCAACTTGATTTTAAAATTCTCAACCTTGTTTTCAAATCCCTCCATGGCCTCGCCCCTCCTTATCTCTGTAATCTCCTCCAGCCCCACGACCATCTGAGATATTTACACTGCTGTAATTCTGACCTTGTACATTCCCTATTTTAATCACTCCACCATTAGTGACCATGCCTTCAGTTCCCTCATACCCAAGCTCTGAGATTCTCTCCCTACACCTCTCCCTCTGTCTACCAGACTTCCCCCTTTAAGACACTTGAGTATTGTTAAAAAAAGAGACATTCTACCAAACTTTTCATCTTGTACTCATCAGGACAGATGCAAGAACATCAAATTTCAAAGATTATCAGTCAGGCTTGTAATGTGTCTCACTTACACTTGCTAGAAGCTACATATATTTATACACAGGGAGCTGTCCTCTGCAGGCAGAAGGAACAAGTCCAGGCATGGCACCTTCAGTTGAATTAAACAAAAGCACATGATGATAGCTCCCTGGTACATTCTCCTTGGCAATGACCAATCAGAACTGACTGGCCAACCAATCAGCACCCTTTTCTCATGCAGTATAAACTGTTGTTTCCTTTGAAATTTGGTTTATTTTCGGCCCTGCACTCTCACTATTTCCTTTTTGAATGACTCCCACCGCTCTGATGTAGATTTTCCTACAAGTAGCTGCTCCCAGTCCACTTTGTCCAGATCTTGCCTTATCATATTAAAATCAGCCTTCGCCCAATTCACAACTTTTATTTCATGACCATCTTTGGCTTTTTCCATAACTAACTTAAATCTTCCTGGGATATGGTCACTATCACCGAAATGCTCCCCCACAGAAACTTCTACCACTTGCCCGGCTTCGCGCCATTGCCCCTCTTGTAGGACTTCCTACATGCTAGCTTAAAAAGCTCTCCTGGATACATTTTAAGAATTCAGCCCCCTCTGAGCCTTTCACACTTAGTCTATCCCAGTTAATATTGGGCAAGTTGAAATCCCCAACCATTATTATCCTGTTATTTTTACACATTTGTGAGATTTGCCTACATATATGCTCTTCTACCTCTCGCTGACTGTTTGGGGGTCTACAGTATACTCCCAACAATGTGATTTCCCCTTTTTTGTTCTTAAGCTCTCCCTATATGGCCTCATTTGAAGAACCTTCTCAGATATCATCCCTCCTTATTGCAGTAATTGGCACCTTGATCAATATTGTGACCCCACCTCCTCTTTTACACCCCCTCCCCCATCTCACCCGAAGATTCCATATCCTGGAATATTGAGCTGCCGGTCCTGCGCCTCCCTCAACCATGTCTCCGTGATAGCAATTATATTATATCCCCATGTGTTAATCAACACCCTCAACTCATCTGCCTTACTCGCAAGGCTCCTTGCATTATAATAGGTGCCATCCAGGCTTGCCATTCTCCCTTGTGCCTTAACTTGACTACATCCGATCTGCCTTCCAGGCTGACTTGCTTTTTCTTCTATACTTGTCTGTGCATCACCCCTACTATACCTCCACTCCGTAACCCATCCCACTGCCAAATTAGCTCAAACTACCACCCACAGCATGAGCAATCCTCGTGCAAGGATGTTGGTCCCGTTCCAGTTCAGGTGTAACCGGTCAGACCTGTCCAAGTCCCACCTTTCCCAGAAATAGGCCCATTGATCTGGGAATCTAAAGCCCTCCCTCCCGCACCAACTTTTGGACTGTGATGGATTTTTTAATAATCTCCTTTTTACAGCATTTTTTTTGTTCATTCATGGGATGTGAACATCGCTGGCTAGGCCAGCATTTATTGCCCATGCCTCATTGTCCTCGAGGTGGTTGTGCTGAGCTGCCTTCTTGAACCATGCAGTCCATGTGGTGTAGGTACACTCACAGTGCTGTTAGGAAGGGAGTTCCAAGATTTTGACCCAGCGGCAGTGAAGGAATAGTGATATCCAAGTGATATCATCCAAGTCAGGATGATGAGTGGCTTGGAGGGGAACTTCCAGGTGGTGGTGTTCCCATCTATCTGCTGCCCTTGTCCTTCTAGATGGTAGTGGTAGTAAGTTTGGAAAGTGCTGCCTAAGGAGCCTTGGTGAGTATTTGCAGATGGGAAATTCAAACCAAACATCACATCAAGATTGGACAGAGTCACTCGATTCATCAGGACCTGAATATTATCTTTCACCTGCTCCACCCCTCTTAAACAGTATGAAGTCCATGATATTTCTTCTCTTCATCTCTGAAGAGACGTTAACTGTCTCTCTCTCCACAGATGCTGTCAGACATACTGAAGTTTCCCAACATTCTGTTTTTGCCCCATATAAAGATGGCGGTCGCGCATGCGCCCTGATGCACATTGCCCCCAATAAAGATGGCGGCCGTTACCCAGTGTCTGTAACTGGGAGAAAGCAGCGGCCTCGCTCGGTGCAAATGGGGAGACGGTCCCCTGGAGACTGGGAAGTTATTTTTCTGGGTTTGCGGTTCACAGAATATGTTTACGAAGCCTCCCCGCCCACACGCCGGACCCATCACTCCCTCCGACCCGCCATTCACTTCCTCACCGATTCCGGATTAGAAAAACAAACATCTCTCCATCGCCATTCCTCACACTGCGCATGCTTCACTCCCAGCCCGGCCCCGCCCCTCGTTCATTCCGAATGGTTGGAGGACCAGCTGCTCCCGTTCGGTCCTCCAGTCACGCCCCCTGCTTCCTATTGGTCCGGAGCTGCCGTCAATCAGCCGGGCATTGTGACTGTTTCAAATGGTGAGAGTGGCCACAGACTCAGCCTGACTTGCTGATTCTTGGCAGCATTTTCTGTTTGGGAATTAGAGCTAGAGATGGATGGTCAGTTCCCCTCTGTCCGGGGGGGGGGGATTCACACTCATTTCTCTAGTGCACTGATTATCACCTTTACTTTACATGAGAAAGTCCCCGGTTCAATCCCGGCTGGAAGCTTTGTGTTTACAATTGTTACTGAGGAGGAATTAACAGTGAGTTTAGTTTCATGTCGAACAGGGGGACAGTTATTGTCTCATTCTGTAAAAGCCCCTTCTTCACCTTTAAACAGGCAACGATAATTCAGAGAAAACTGATCCACTGTGACCCCAAAAACAAGGTACTCAAAATAGAAAATGTTGTGAACTCTCAGCAGGTCAAACAGCTTTGATGGAGAGGGAAACAGAGTGAATGTTTCAGGTCGGTGACCTTTTATCCAAACTGGAAGAATTTAGAGATTTAAAAGCTTACAAAAATGAACAGAGTCAGGGAAAGGAGAGGGAAAGAACAAACAGTCATGTGATAAGATGGAAGGATGGAGTGATTAAATGACAAAGGGGATGATGGTGCGAGGCAACATTTGGTGATGATTATATAAGGAAATAAACTGATGGGTGAAGTGAAGAAACAGAAGACAGGCCCAGAGGAGGTATAAATGGTAACAGCAGAACATGTACCAGCACCTACTGTCTGAAGAGAATGAGGTCAAAAATTATTCAAGTGAATGTTGAGTCTGGAATATTGTAAAGACCCGAACTGGAACATGAGCTGCTGTTCCTCGAGCTTCCATGAAGCTTCATTTGAACAGTGCAGCAGGACGAGGACAGAGAGATCAGAGCTGGAGTGCAGTGGAGAAACAAACAGGTAAATAATCAGAAGCTCTGGACCACACTTGCAGACTGCTATTCGTCTACAGAACAGTCACCCAATCGGGATTTTGTTTCCTCAGCAAAGAGGAGACCACATCGTGAACAGTGAATACACAATACAAAATACAAAGAAGTACAAGTATATCGCTGTGTCACCTGGAGATTGTTTCTGGGGCTCTGGGACATGGGGTGGAGGTGAAAAGGTGGTTGCTGCATCTGCTGGGCTTTCATGGAAATGATACACAGTGATGTTCATAAGAACACAAGGAATAGGAGCATGGGTAGGCTATACACGCATTGTACTTACTGCACCATTAAATGATCATCCACCTCATCTCCACTTCGCCACCCTATCCCCATACCCATTAATTCCCTTCGTGTCCAAATATCTAGACAAGTTCAAGGTGAGGGGCAGGAGATTTATGGGGATGTGAGGAAAAACGTTTTTACCCAGAGGGTGGGTGGTGGAGGCGGGTTGCCTCACATCCTTTAAAAAGTACCCGGATGAGCACTTGGCACATCATAACATTCAAGGCTATGGGCCAAGTGCTGGTGTTTCTC
Organism: Cetorhinus maximus; assembly: GCF_964194155.1. Lineage (NCBI taxonomy): Eukaryota > Metazoa > Chordata > Chondrichthyes > Lamniformes > Cetorhinidae > Cetorhinus > Cetorhinus maximus. The sequence continues at coordinate 35,992,892 of NC_135901.1, read as the reverse complement.
ACCTGACTCGATGGGCTGAAGGGCCTCTTCTGCACTGTGTGATTTTATACACTGAGTCTATCGCTCTTCAACTTGAGATTCAAGATGGAAATTGATAGACTCAATGCAACTATAAATCCAACCCGGCCAATTACCGCCCCATCAGTCTACTCTCCGTCATCAGTAAAGTGATGGAAGGAGTCATCAACAGTGCTATCAAGCGGCACGTGCTTAGCAATAACCAGCTCACTGATGCTCAGATTTGGTTCTGCCAGTTTCACTCAGCTTCTGACCTCATTTCCGCCTTGGTTCAAACATGGACAAAACAGCTGAACTCCAGGGGTGCAGTGAGAGTAGCTGCCTTGACATCAAGGGAGTCTTTGACTGTGTGTGGCATCAAGGAGACCGAGAAAAACTGGGGTCAATGGGTATCAGGGGGAAAACTCTCTGCTGGTTGGAGTCATACTGTGCACAAAGGAAGATGGTTGTGGTTGTTGGAGGTCAGTCGTCTCAGTGCAGGACACCACCTCAGGAGTTCCTCAGCGTAGTGTCCTCGGCCCAACCATCTTCAGATGCTTCATCAAAGACCTTCCTTCCAACATAAGGTCAGAAGTGGGGATGTTCATTGATGATTGCACAATGTTCTGCACCATTCACGACTCCTCAGATCCTGAAGCCGTCCATGTCCAAATGCAACAAGACCTGGACAATATCCAGGCTTGGGCTGACAAGTGGCAAGTAACATTCGCGCCACACAAGTTTCAGGCAATGACCATCTCCAACAAGAGAGCATCTAACCATTGCCCCCTGATGTTCGATGTCATTACTATCACTGAATCCCACACTATCGACATCCAGGGGGTTACCATCGATCAGGAACTGAATTGGACTCACCATACAAATACTGTGGCTACAAGAGCAGGTGAGAGGCTAGGAATCGTCCGATGAGTAACTAACCTTCTAACTCACCAAAGCCTGTGCACCACCGACATGCACAAGTCAGAAGTGTGATGGATTACCCTTCACTTGCCTGGATGAGTGCAGCTCCAACACTCAAGAAGCTTGACACCATCCAGGACAAAGCAGCCTGCTTGATTGGCACCACATCCACAAACATTCACTCCCTCCACCACCGACGAACAGTGGCAGCTCTGTGAACCATCTACAAGGTGCACTGCAGCAACTCACCAAGGCTCCTTAACCAGCACCTTCCAAACACACAACCGCTAACATTTAGAAGGACAAGGGCAGCAGAAATATGGGAACACCACCACCTGGAAGTTCCCCTTCAAGTCTCTCACCACCCTGAATTGGAAATATATCGCCATCCCTTCACTGTCACTGGGTCAAAATCCTAACAGAACTGTGGGTGTACCTACACAACAGGGACAGTAGTGGTTCAAGAAGGCGGCTCCACACCAGCAGCTCAGTGGCAATTAGGGATAGGCAATAAATGCTGGTTTCGTCATTGACACCCACATCCCACAAATGAATTTTTTTTAAAACTGGAAAACGTACAAATAAGGTGCACATGAATTGCGAATTCATCTCCTCACTGCTTGGAAATCATGTTACCTGAGCTTTCCAATGGCCCCGTGCTGAAATCTAGTCATTCTCTGACAGGTATTCTTAATGGTATAATTGGTGGATTTAGAATGAAAACTGCGCTCTGTTGCACTGTCAAGGTGAGAGACAACTTTGTAGATGATTCATAATGTTACAGAGCGGCTCCTTGGATCAGGTCATTTCATCTCATATTATTTTCAGCTAATGGGAGAATGGCTGAAATAGAGGATGGTGAATAACAGCTCGAAACCACAGTCCCCTCTCCCATTGTGATTCTGATCCTCCCAACTAACGGGAATTTGGGACAATAGTGATGTTGATGCTCAGATTAGCTGTCTCCATATTATAAGATGGATCACGAAGCACTGGGGAAGGTGCTAATAAGATTGACTGGAATTATGCCAGAAATGAAAAGCTATATCAATCAATAAAGATTGAACTGGTTGAAAATGTGTTGCCTCGGTAATAAGAGTGAGGGATGGCCTGAACGAGACCTTTAAGATAATGAAAGGGTTTGACGGGGCAGATAAGTGGAAGATGTCTCCACTTGTGGATGGATGAGAAGAAAGACAGAGATGATGAGATTTTTTTTTCTCTCAGTGGGTCATGAGTCTTTGGAACTCTCTTCCTCAAAAAATGGTGGAAGCAGAATATTTGAAAATTTTTAAGGCAGAGGCAGATAGATTCTTAATAAGCGAGGTGGTGAAAGTAAGTAGGTGAGAATGTGGATTTGAGGTTACAATAATTCAGCATGATTTTGTTGAATGACTGAGCAGGGTCGAGGGGCCATATGGCCTCCTGCTGTTCCTCATTCGCATGTTTTTATGTTTGTATGTAAATAATAAATCTGTTGTACAAATCGGGAACAACTGCTTTAACCAGAGATTAAGCAGGAAGTGCTGGAAATACTCAGCACATCAAGGAGCATCTGTGGATTGAGGATCTGAGTTCAGTTTTCAGGCCTGTGCACTGATGCAGTGCAATTCTGATGGAAAGTCATAGTCCTGAAATGTAAACTATGTTTAGCTCTCCATACACACTACCAGATCTGTTGGAAATTCTGGCATTTTCTGTTACTTTTTCAGATTTACAACACCTGATTTTCTCTAACTTTGGATGGTTGAGGATGTAGAACTCATTTTCAGAAGGGTTTGAGATCCCAGTGTGAGTTGGAAACTCATGGGTAAAATCACACTTTGATAAGATCATTCACCAGCTGAATGTGGAAAGGGATTCACTCAGTCATCCCATTTACTGACACGTCAGCACAGTCACACCAGAGAGAGGGCTATTCAAATACTTCATGTCTTCGAAGGGAGTTACTCATTTTGCCCACCTGTTAACACTCCAATTTTAAAAGTTCCAGGGATTTGATGCACAATTCCTACATTCTTACTGACAAGACGGAGTTGAAATGTCCTGTGAAAGGGAAGAAAAATCACTTATTCATGCCGCCTGCTGAGACTGCAGTGAGTTGACATCTAACTAGATATTTGTTCTGTTGTTAATTACACCCAGGACAGAACTATGGTGGAAGGCCAGTGCATTTTGATTGATATTTGAATCGACGTAACAAGTTTATATCTTGGCCCTGTGCCTCCAATCGTCACTGGATTGAAAAAAAAAATATTCTTTGAAACAAAATGGGCATTCAATGGCTGCAGCTTTACCCAGCATACAACGGGGAACATAATGTGCCCTATCTTCATTATAGGACATCATGCGCAGGCGGAGCGAGACAGTAACTGGAACATGCGCAGTGCGGTCTCTGAACGGCGCATGTGCAGTAAAGTCTTTTACTTGTTGCTGTTCGAAGGGGCCGAGAAATGGCGAAAACAGGCGAGTGAATGGAGCTGGTGAGTGGAGAGGATGGAGGCGGCGGAATGGGCAGGGAGGCTTCACAAATCACCCAGAGGAGGCCTGAAAGCGCGAAATGAAGCTACAGACCTCGCGGTTGTACCGGACGGGACGACGGCAGCTGCGGCCGCAACTCCCTCGGCGACCGGCCCGAGTTAACAGCCGCCATCTTTATAGGGGCAAGGGGCGCCAGAGCGCTTGCGCGGCCTCCAAATTTATATGGCAATGTGCAGCAGGGCGCATGCGCGGGCACCATGGTCCAGGTAGCAGGAGGAGAGAATATTGTGCATTTCTAAGATAACAGCTAAACACTACGGATGCTGGAAATCCAAAACAAAATCAAAAATACCTGGAAAAACTCAGCAGGTCTGGCAGCATCTGCGGAAAGAAACACAGTTAACGTTTCAAGTCCGAATGACCCTTCAACAGAACTAAGTAAATATAGGATTTTACTTAGTTCTGTTGAAGGGTCATTCGGACTCGAAACGTTAACTGTGTTCCTCTCCGTAGATGCTGCCAGACCTGCTGAGTTTTTCCAGGTATTTTTGTTTTTGTTGTGCATTTCTATCCTGAACTGACAGGGATGGATTTTGGAAACTCCTTTGATAGGGCGTGAGAAGGGGAGGATTTACAGACAGCAAACTCAAGCCAAAAGAAATGTTTGTCTCTTCTCAATTTCTAATCTTGGACTGACAGTGATGGATTTTGTAACTTTCTTTTACAGGATATTTACAGGAGATTGACAGACGGAAAACTCAAACCAAACATCACATCAAGATCTGACAGAGTCGCTCGGTTCATCAGGACCTGAATATTATCATACTTCGAATCTGGGAGGTAAACAGTTAATCTTTTCTGTCTGTGGGTAAAGATTTAAGGAAGAAGTAGGAATAATTTACTGGGGAAAGCCAATTTCAATGGTTTAAGAATGGACCCGACTCAGGTAAACTGGAATCAAAGGTTGTCAGGAAAAACTGGAACTAAGCACTCGGTTGTCTTTAAAGAAGAAATAGTTTAGACACAGTAAAGGGATATTCCCCCAGAGCGGAAAAGATAGGGCAAACAAATCTGGAGCTCCCTCGATGATAAAAGAGATAAAGATTCAGATGGAGGTGAATATATGTGCTAATGACAGAAGTCAAGTAGATAAAAAACCAAGAACCAGGCTGAATATAGAAGGTTCAGAGGGGAATTGAAAATACAAATAAGAGAAGCAAAGAGGGTGTATGGAAAGAGACTGGCAGCTAATATAGGAGGAAATCAAAGTGTCTTGTGTCGGCTTATAAAAAGGAGCAGGGTGGTAAAAGGAGGAGTGGGGCTGATTAGGAACCAAAGGGACAATTTGCACATGGAGGCAGGGGGCATGGATGAGGCATTAAATGAATATTTTGCACCTGTCATTTCCAAGCAAGAAGATACTGCATAGGACATGCTGAAAGAGGAGGTAGTTCAGGCACTTGTGGCGTTTAAAATTGATAAGGAGGAGGTGTTGGAATAGCAGTCATAGCTCAAGGAATGAAAGGGACAGCAGCAACATGGATATGAATTTGGCTGAGTGAGTGTTTAATGGATGTTTTTCAGACTGAAAGAAGATTTATAGTGGAGTTCCCCAGGAGTCAGTGTTAGGAACCCTGCTCTTCTTAACAGGTATAAATGACCGAGACCTTGGTGTTCAGGCACAATTTTGAAATTTGTTGACAGAATCTTGAGTGGGCACAGACTGTGTAGAAGCTGCCCTTCCCTGAAGGACATGAGTGAACCAGTTGGGTTTTTATGACAATCAGCAGTTTTCATGGTCACTTTTTCCTCGTGCTGGCCCCACAGATTACCAGATTCATTCAGCTCAATTTCACAACCTGCCTTTGAGTTTTTGTGGGTTCTCTCTCACTCTTTTTTTTTCTGTTTGAAATCAGTTTCACAGAATACTAGAAGGGGAGGATTTGCAGTCGGGAAACTGAAAGCAAACATCACATCAGGATCTGACAGAGTTGCCCAGTTTATTGTAACCTGAATATCATCAGCTTTTGAACATGGAAGGAAAAAGCACCATTCACAGTGGGGAGAAACTGTACACGTGCTCTCTGTGTGGACGAGGCTTCAGCCAATCATCTGGCCTGTCAAAACATAAATGCAGTTACAACAGAGAGAAGCCATGGAAATGTGGGGACTGTGGGAAGGGTTTCAGATCCCCATCTGACCTGGAAACACATCGACGTAGTCACACTGGGGAGAGACCGTTCACCTGCTCCGAGTGTGGGAAGGGATTCACTCATTCATCCACCCTGCTAAAACACCAGCGAGTTCACACTGATGAGAGACCTTTTAAATGTCCAGACTGCGGGAAGTGCTATAAAAGTTCTGGGAACCTGATGTCCCATCAACGCGTTCACACTGATGAGAAATCATTCAGGTGCTCTCACTGTGGGATTGGGTTCAAGAGATCATTTCACCTCATTACACACCAGCGAGTTCACACTGGGGAGAGACCATTCATCTGCTCCGTGTGTGGGAAGGGATTCACTCATTCATCCACCCTGCTGAAGCACCAGCGGGTTCACACTGGGGAGAGACCTTTTAAATGTCCAGACTGTGGGAAGTGTTTTAAAAGTTCTTGGGAACTGATATCCCATCAACGTGTTCACACTGATGAGAGACCATTCAGGTGCTCTCATTGTATGACTGGGTTCAGGCGATCATCTGACCTCACTGCACACCAGCGAATTCACACTGGGGAGAGGCCGTTCACCTGCTCAGAGTGTGGGAAGGAATTTGCTCGGTCATCCCACCTGCTGAGACACCAGCGAGTTCACAAGCAACTCCAATGATTGGATTTTGCTGTTAATCACATTCAGGACTGAACCTTGTGCATTGGGGTCTGTTTCTGCTAATGTTAATATACCCCAGCCCAGCTATAGGTGTTAATATTCTGTATAAAAGTCAAATAAATCAGCTTTGTGCTAAATACAGTGTGTTGAATCTTTTAACATCTCTAACACAAGTTAGTTCCTTTTGAAGGGCTCTCCCTCTCCTCTGCTTCCTCCATCTTCACCTCCAACAAGTGTGAGGAGTTCATGGTGCTTCTTTCAGAGAACTTTACAAACCCATGATCACTACCATCTAGAAGGACAAGGGCAGCAGATCCATGTGAACACCAGCACCTGCAAGTTTCCCTCCAAGTCACTCACCATCCTGACTTGGAAATATATCGCTGTTCCTTCACTAACGCTGGGTCAAAATCCTGGTACTCCCTCCCTAACAGCACTGCGGGTGTACCTACACCACATGGACTGCAGCTGCTCAAGAAGACAGTTCACTACCTTCTCAAGGGCAATCAGGGATGGGCAATTAAGGATGGGCAATAAATGCTGGCCTTGAACCTCATTCTCTTGACACCCGGACCACTGGCAGGAAAAGAAACGCACGTGTCCTGGAGCCTCGAACCCGATGGCAGGACTGTCTGGGCTGAGTCTCTGCTCCAAATACCCCATTGCTGCCCCGGAGCTCACAACCCCAATTCCTCAGCCCCCCACCTCACTGGGAATCACGACCCTCTGTTTGAGATCTGCTGCTGTAAAATCAGGCCAAGGTTTTTGTTTGGAGTCTCCTGACTGAAAATCCTCTCCCTCCAATATCCTGCAAATAGTTTACAAAGGGCATCGCTGTCAGTACAGGATAGAAATTCAGAACAGAGAGTTCTAGTTTCTATGGAACACTTTTTTCTCTCTTGTTCCCCAAAGCTGTAAATACCCATCTCACACACTCTCCGTCTTCCCTGAGCTGAAGTTCAAACGCATCACACCATCTCCACCATTTCCTTCCTCCACTCCCAGTTTTCTCCCTCCCTCTACTCTAGCTGGGTTCAGTTCTCCAGCTCCTGTGACTCTTATTCGGGTCCTCAGACTGACCCCAGCTGCCGTCCAGTGGAACACAGGAGGGGACCCCCTGTTGGATCTTATTCAGGCCCTAAAGCTGCACAGCTAGTATCTGACCCTGGGGTGGGTGGTCATAGTGCCCTTCTTCAGTTTCTGAATCAGTGATAGTAACAAAGCAGGATGGAGAAAGACACATTTTGAGGGGTGACACTGCTGGAAGAATGGAGAGCTGGAGTTCACCTGGAAAAGGAGAAAAGTTTAAAAACAAAGAGCACCCAATGTGAGGCTCAAACCCACAACCCTGAGATGAAATGATTCAGGCTGTTAGTCAGGCAATCGGTGATGTTATATCCATATCTGTATTCACAGTGAGATGACTGAATGAAATGGCAGAGAAGGAAATTGACCAGCAGAAGCCCAAGGGGCTTCCACTCAATCATCAATAGCATCATTCACAGCTTCTGCTGCTTAGCTGCACCTCCTTCCAAACACTGTGATCCATTTTCCTCAGGATTTGTCCCTGGATTTGTGTCCTCATTTTGAAATGAGATTCACTTCAATATCCAACAAAAATTGAATTGCAAACCTGACAGACAAACAATGGACAGCCAGTCATTTAGTAACACAAACCCCATGGTGCTCATTTTCAGATTCACAACAGTCAGATTTTCAATAAATTGAATGGATTTTTCAGTGAAAAGATTTAGAAAGTTGGTGTGTCTTTTATTTGTGACTCACTTGGGCATTCTGTAAATGCTGCTTGGAGGTTTAGTGACAGGGATATAATCTACCTGCATCTTCCTGTGCCTATGCTCGGTGTATTGGGAGGTTTGGCCCAGGTTGGAGTATCTTGTGTCTCAGGGATGGGCAGTAACCCACTGATTGAAGCTACAGTCACCGCTTTCTGCTGGCAGTAGGTGATTGGAGAGTGCGGGGCCGGAATATTGCTGCTTTGCTGCTTCCCCCTGTGTTATGATATGGCAGGTGGTATTTGCCAGGCTGACCAAATCCCAAAGGGAAACTTGGTCAGGCTATCACAACAAATTTGCAGTTTGTATTTATTTCAAGAAGGTATGTGTACTGAAGTCAGAAGTAAAGATTCCATTACCGCTTTTGGGGATTTTAAATATTAACTTAAAATATTTATTAACGGAAGAAAACTTAAACACATAAAATTACAGTTACACAGTTAATTTTCGTTTTATATCATTTCCCAAAAGATTTCTACTTAGCTAGATTCACAAATAAACACCCATTTCCAGACAACAGTAAAACATCCAGTAATATTACTACAAGGCACCACTGTTGCTATAAGGGAGGTATTTCACAAGCTTCTCTCTCTCCCTCTCAGTCAACAATGGAAATCCAAGTCTTGTAAGAAAACTTAGCTTTCTGGAACAACCAGACACTTCTCTGGGGTGGTGAGAAGCTGCTTCCTTCATAGGACTGTGTTCACATGGCACACTCTTCAAGATCACATGGCCAAACCCCTCATATACCCAATGTTTTTAAATTTTAATTTGAAGGTTACCTTTCCCAGAATCTAAAAACTTTCATGCTGTTTTTATGGTCACTACTTTAGGGAAAAATAAACTTAATAACTTTGCTTTATTTATTTGTGCTCTTTGCCAGTTGGAAGACTTCCTTTTTTCTCTCTTTAAAATTCAATAGCTAAAAATTCAGCTCCTCATTTATCTCCCAATGCAAATTCCTATTCATGTTGTATCTACTGATATCCCATCTTAGCTCACTCACCTCCACTTCAAAAATGTCTGCTTTTACACCTAATTATTTTCATGATATAAACCTTGCAGTGTGACTGTCATCAGTCTAAATAAATTAATCGCACACACACACAACCTACACACAGTCCGCACAAGCCTGCTTCACAGTATCCCACAGTAATAAGGGAAAAAAAATGATATTTTGTTTACACCTGTTTCACTCACTGTGGAACTGATGAAGAGAGAATAATTTATTGTTTTGTTTGAATGCATAAACTTCATGGATTTCGAATGGGTTAGATGTAGGTAAAAGACAGCTGTTCTTCAAGGTACACTACAGGCCAAACAGCTCAATCAGCTCCACTCTCAGCTCAGGAGAGCTCAACTACTCCACATCCTGTCCACAGGGGAGTTCTGCTGGTGCAATGGGACCAACATTCGTGCTTTAACTAACACCACCAAAAAAAACCTGGATTAATCAGTTAGTCTTATTGTTGTTTGTGGAATCTTACTGTGCACAAACTGGCTGTCATGAAACAGCAACAACTTGTATTTATAAAACACGTTTAATGTAATAAAATGTTCCAAAGTTCTTCACAGGAGTTTCATAAAGAAAAAAATTGACACAGAGTCACAAAGCGAGATATTAGAGTAAATGGACAAAACCTTGATTGGAGAGGCAGATTTTAACCAGCATCTTAAATCAGGAGAGAGAGCTGGAGGGGGTGGAGAGGTTTAGGGGGGGAATTTCAGGGTTTCACACCGAGGCACGGCCACCAATGGTGCAGTAATTAAAATCAGGAATGTTCAAGAGGCCAGAATGAGAGGAGCACAGATATCTCAGAGGGTGAGTGACTGGAGATTAAAGAGATAGGGAGGGACGAGGCCATGGAGGGATTTGTAAACAAGGCTATGAACTTTAAAATTAAGGCACTGCTTGACCAGGAGCCAATGTAGGTCAGTGAGTGCAGGGGTGATGGGGACTTGATGTGAGAAAGCTCATGGACAGCAGAGTTTTGGATGATCCCACGTTTCTGTGTGGGGGACGGGTTGAATGTGAGAAGCTGGTCAGGAATGTAATGGAATCGTCAAGTCTAAAGGTGACATGGAAATGGATAAAAGTTTCAGCAGATGAGCTGGGGTTAGGTGGAGTCAGGCGACATTATGGAGATTGAAATACCTGGTGTTAGTGATGGTGTGGATATGTGGTCAGAAACTCCTGTGGTCAAATATGACACCGAGATTGTGAACAGTGTGGTTCAGCCTCAGACAGTTCCCAGGGAGAGGGATGGACTTGGTAGATAGGGAACAGAATTTGTAGTGGTGACTGAAGACAATGGCTTTGGTCTTCCCAATTTTTAACTGGAGGAAATTTCTGCTCATCCAGTACTGGATGTGGGATAAGCAGTTTGATAATTTAGTAACAGTGGAGGAATGGAGAGGGATGGTGGTGAGGTAGAGCTGGGTGTTGTCAGTGTACATGTGAAAACTAACACGGTGTTTTTGGATGATGTCACCGAGTGGCAGCATGTAGATGAGAAATAGGAGGGGCCAAGGATAGATCCTTGGGGGACACCAAGTACAAGGACTTTGGAGAGGAAAGGGAGGTCGGTGATGGGGCGGTAGTTTCCAAAGATGGTTGGGTCAAAATTTGCTTTTTTTAGAATGGGTGAGGATGGTGGTTTTAAAGGTGAGAGGGTCAGTACCAAAAGAGAGAGAGAACCATTAACAATATCAGCTAAGATGGAGAAATTGGATGGTCAGCAGTTTAGTGAGAATAGGATCAAGAGGGCGTGAGGAAAGATGTGGGTTCAGGGCTCAGACAAAGGGGAACTTCAGAGACAGTTTGTCCCGTTGGGCTAATGGAAGAGAGGGAAGCAGCAGAGACAGCTGATCGGATTGTCTCAATCCTAGTGACAAAGAAGCTCCATGAGTTCCTTACACCTGTTGTTGGAGGTGAGGATGGAGGAGACAGGGGAGAGGGAGAGTCCTTCAAAAGGAACTAACTTACGTTAGAGATATTAAAAATATTTGACAGAATGGATTTAACACAAAGCTGATGAATTTGGCTATATTTCTGATAATAATAGCCCCTATAACTGGGTTGGAGTTTATTAACATCAGCAGAAACAGACTCCAATGAACCTGGTTCATTCCTGGATGTGATTAACAGCAAAATCCCATCACTGTAGTTACTTGTGAACTCGCTGGTGTCTCAGCAGGTGAGATGACTGAGTGAACCTCTTCCCACACACGGAGCAGGTGAATGGCCTCTCTCCAGTGTGAATTCGCTGGTGTACAGTGAGCTGAGATGATTGCCTGAATCCAGTCCCACAGTCAGAGCACTTGAATGGTCTCTCATCAGTGTGAATACATCAGTTCCCTCAAACTTTTATAGCACTTCCCACAGTCTGGGCATTTAAAAGGTCTCTTGTCAGTGTGAACTTGCTGGTGTTTCCGCAGGTTGGATGAATGAGTGAATCTCTTCCCACATTTGTAGCAGGTGAACAGCCTCTCCCCAGTGTGAACTCACTGATGTTCCGAGAGTTGAGATGACCACCTGAACCCAGTCCCGCACTGAGAGCCCCTGAACGGTCTCTCGTTCGTGTGAACACGTTGATGGGACATCAGTTCCTGGGAACGTTTAAAGCTCTTCCCACAGTCTGGGCATTGAAAAGGTCTCTCGTCAGTGTGAACTCGCTGGTGTATTAGCAGGGTGGTTGAACTACTGAATCGCATTCCACACTCGGAGCAGGAGAATGGCTTCTCCCCGGTGTGAACTCGCTGGTGTTTCTGCAGGGTGGATAACTGACTGAATCCCTTCCCACACTTAGAGCAGGCGAATGGTCTCTCCCCAGTGTGAACTCGCTGGTGTCTCAGAAGGCTGGAATACTGGGTGAATGCCATCCCATACTTGGAGCAGGTGAACGGTCTCTCCCCAGTGTGACTGCGCTGATGCACATTGAGGTAATATGAGGTCTTGAACCCAGTCCCGCAGTGAGAGCACCTGAACGGTCTCTCATCAGTGTGAACACGTTGATGGGACATTAGTTCCTGAGAGCTTTTATAACACTTTCCACACGCTGAGCATTTAAAAGGTCTTTTATCAGTGTGAACACGCTGGTGTCTCTGCAGGGTGGATAAAACAGTAAATCCCTTCCCACACTTGGAACAGGAGAACGGCCTCTCACCAGTGTGAAATCGCTGGTGTGTCAGCAGGTGGGATGACCGAGTGAATCCCTTCCCACACTCGGAGCAGGTGAACAGTCTCTCCCCTGTGTGAGTTCGCCGATGAGTTTCCAGCTGGGATGGGTAACTGAATCCATTCCCACAGTCCCCACATTTCCACAGTTTCTTCCCAGTGGGAATGGTGCTTTTTCCTTCCATGTTCAAAATCTAATGATATTCAGGTTACAATGCATTGGGCGACTCTGTCAGATCCTGGTGTGATGTTTGGTTTCAGTTTCCTGACTGTAAATACTCCCCTTCCAACACCCTGTGAAATTAATTTAAAACAGAAAAAAGGGAGTGAGAGAGAACCCACAAAAATACAAAGGCAGGTTGTGAAACCAAGCTAATGAATAATTTGTGAGGTCGGCACTAGGAGAAAGTGGAACGTTAAAGCTGATCAAGAGAGAGAGAGAGAGAGAAAGAGAGACAGCGCGATGGGGGAACCCTCAACCTCCACCACTTAGCAGGACCAGGGTAGCTGGTACACGTGAATATCATTACCTCCAAGTTACCCCACCCCGAGACATACGGCGATATAGTTCCTAGTCAGGATGGTGTATGACTTGGAGAGGAGCTTGCAGGTGGTGGTGTTCCCATGTGTCTGCTGCCCTTGTCCTTCTCGGTGTTAGAAGTTACGGGTTTGGAAGGTGCTGCTGAAGGAGCCTTGGTGTGTTGCTGCAATGCATCTTATAGATGGTGCACACTCCTGATACCCTGGTTGGAGAAACTGGGGTGGTTCTCCTTGAAGCCAAGTTGGTTGAAGGGAGCAAAAACAGCAAATGTTGGAAAAACTCAGCAGGTCTAACAGCATCTGTGGAGAGAAAGACACAATTAACGTTTTGAGTCCGGATGACTCTTCTGCTCTCTGTTTTTGTTTCAGATTTCCAGCATCCGTAGTGTTTTTCTTTTATCTTAGGTTGAAGGGAGATTTGATGGAGGTGTGCAACTTAATGATAGGTTCACATAAGGTAGATAAAGAAAAGCCATTCACAATAGCTGTTAGTAAAAGGATTACAAGACACAGTTTTAAGATTTGGTGCAAGATCTAGAGGGGGAATGTGAAGAAGAAATTTTACACAGTGAGTGGTAATGACCTGGAACTCAACACTTACACTCAGAAGCCGATAATATCCACGTCCTGATGAATGGAGTGATTAAGTGCCACTTAGCTGTGATGTTTAGTGTGTGTCCCGTCTGAGAATCCTGATGGAATATCCTGCAAAAAAGTATTCAAAGGCATTACTGTCAGGCCAGGAAAGAAATAGAGAAGAGACAAACATTTCTCTTGGTTTGAGTTTGCTGTGTGTAAATCCTCCCCTTCTCACCCCCTGTAAAAGGAGTTTCCAAAATCCATCCCTGTCAGTCCAGGATAGAAATTCACAACATCCTCTCCTCCTGTTACATGGACCAGGATGACCGCGCATGCGCCCTGCTGCACATTGCCCCCTATAAAGATGGCGCCCTTACCCCCAGCTGTTGCCGATTTGGTGCAAACGCGGGACTGGGAGTTTCTAATTCGAGTCTTGAGTCCTACGTTGGTGTTTATGAAACCTCCCAGTCCGCACTGACTCCATTTCTCTCCTGCTGTCACTCACCCTTTCCCGCCTCCTTCCTCCTTCAGCTCCCGCACTCACCGGGCTTCAGGTACAATGACACTGCGCCTGCGCGTGGCGTCGCTCTTGAACCCCGCCCCTCATTCACTCCGATTGGTTGGAGGACCAGCCGCTCCCGCTCGTTCCTCCAGTCCCGCCCCCTCTTCAAATTGGTCCAGAGCTGCCGTCAATCAGCCGGGCATTGTGACGGTTTCAGATGGTGAGAGCGGCCACAGACTCAGCCTGACTTGCTGATTCTTGGCAGCATTTTCTGTTTGGGAATTAGAGCTAGAGATGGATGGTCAGTTCCCCTCTGTCCGGGGGGGATTCACACTCATTTCCCCAGTGCACTGATTATCACCTTTACTTTACATGAGAAAGTCCCCGGTTCAATCCCGGCTGGAAGCTTTGTGTTTACAATTGATTTTTAAAAATTCATTCATGAGATGCTGTGGGAAGTTTAAGGATTTTGACCCAGTGACAGTGAAGGAACGGCGATATTTCCAAGCCAGGATGGCGAGTGACTTCCAGGTGGTGGTGTTCCCGTCTATCTGCTGCCCTTGTCCTTCTAGATAGTAGTGGTCGTGGGTTTGGAAGGTGCTGCCTAAGGAACCTTGGTGAGTTTCTGCAGTGCATCTTGTAGATGGTACACACTGGCTGCGACTGTGTGTTAGTGATGGAGGGAGTGAATGTTTGTGGATGTGGTGCCAATCCAGTGCATTGCTTTGTCCTGGATGGTGTCGAGCTCTTGAGTGTTTTTGGAGCTGCACTGATCCTAGCAAGTAGACAGTGTTCCTTCGCACTCCTGAATTGTGCCTTGTAGATTGTGGACAGGCTTTGGGGAGTCAGGAGGTGAGATATTCGCCGCAGGATTCCTCGCCTCTGACCAGCTCTCGTAGCCAGAATATGTATATGGCTGGTCCAATTCAGTTTCTGGTAAATGGTAACCCCAGGATGTTGATAATGGGAGATTAAATGGTAGTAATACCATTGAATGTCAAGGGGATTTAGTTAGCTTCTCCCTTGTTGGAGATAGCCATAGCTTGTCACTTATGTGACGTGAATGTTAGTTGCCACTTGCCAGACCAAGCCTGGGTATTGTTCATAAGACCATAAGATGGAGGAGCAGAAGAAGGCCATTTGGCCCATAGATTCTGCTCCACCATTCAATGAGATCATGGCTGATCTGATAATCCTCAATTCCACTTCCCTTCCTTGTCCCCATAACCCTTGATTCCCTTATTGATTAAAAATCTGTCTATCTCAGCCTTGAATATGATTAACGACCCAGCCTCTACAGCCCTCTGTGGTAAAGAATTCCACAGATTCACTACCCTGTGAGAGAAGAAATTCTGCCTCATATATTTTTTAAATGGGCACCCCCTTACTCTGAGATTATGCCCTCTAGTCCTAGACTCTCTCACAAAGGGAAACAACCTCTCAGCATCTACCCTGTCAGGCTCCCGAAGAATCTTATATGTTTCAATAAGGTCGCCTCTCATTCTTCTTACCTCCAATGAGTTCAGGCCCAACCTACTCAACCTCTCCTCAAAAGAAAATCCCTCCATACCCGGGATCAATAGAATGAATCTTCTCTGGACTGCCTCCAATGCCAGCATATCTTTCCTTAGATAAGGGGACCAAAATTGTTCACAGTATTCTCAGGGCGGTCTAAATGCTGCCTTATATAGTTTTGGCAAGACTTCCCTATTTTTATACTCCATTCCCTTTGAAATAAAGACCAACATTCCATTGTCCTTCCCTATTACCTGCTGAACTTGGATGTTAGCTTTTTGGGATTCATGCACAAGGACTCCCAAATCCCTCTGTGCTGCAGCCTTCTGCAGTCTTTCTCCACTTAAATAATATTCAGCTCCTCTATCCTTCCCGTCAAATAGCATAACCTCACATATTCCCAAATTATATTCCATCCGCCAAGTTTTTCCAGGTCTTGGTACATTTGGACATGGATCGTTTCAGTACCTGAGCAGTCACGAATGGTGCTGAATATTGTGCAATCATCAGTGAACATCCCCACTTCTGACCTTATGATGGAAGGGAGGTCATTGATGAAGCAGCTGATGATGGTTGGGCCTAGGACACTATCCTGAGGAACTCCTGCAGTGATGTCCTGAGTTGAGATGATTGACCTCCAACAACCAGAACCCAGGACTCAAACCAATGGAGAGTTTCCCCCCTCATTTCCATTGACCCCAGTTTTGCTAGGGCTCTTTGACGCCACATTCGGCCAAATGCTGCCTTGATGTCAAGGGCAGTTACTCTGACCTTATGTCTGGAGTTCAACTGTTTTGTCCATGTTTGAACGAAGGCTGTAATGAGGTCAGGAGCTGAGTGATCCTGGCAGAACCCAAATTGAGCACCAGTGACCAGATTATTGCTAAGCAAGTTCTGCTTGATTGCACTGTTGAAGACCTCTTCCATTACTTTGTTGATGATCGAGAGTAGAATGATAGGGCAGTAATTGGTCCGATTGGGTTTATCATGCCTTATGTGTACAGGACATACCCAGGCCATTTTCCACATTGCTGGGGAGATGCCAGTGTTGTAGCTGTACTGGAACAGCATGGCTATGGGTGCAGCGAGTTCTGGAGTCCAAGTTTTCAGTACTATTGAAGATGGGGATATTTGTGGAGCCTCCTCCTCTAGTGAGTTGTTTAATTGTCCACCACCATTCATGACGGTGTGGCAGGACTGCAGAGCTTAGATCTGATCCATTGGTTGTGGAATCACTTACCTCTGTCTGTCACATGCCGTTTACACTGTTTGGCCTGCAAGTAGTCCTATGTTGTAACTTCACCAGGTTGACATCTCATTTTTGTGTATGCCAGATGCTGCTTCTGGCATGCCCTCCTGCACTCTTCATTGAACCAGGGTTGATCCCCTGGCTTGATGGTACTGGTAGAGTTGGGGGGGGGGCGGTTATGCTGGGCCATAAGGTTACAGATTGCGGTTGAGTGCAATTCTGCTGTTACCGATGGCCCATAACGCCCCATGGATGCCCAGCCTTGAGTTTCTAGATCTGCTCGAAATCTATGCTATTTCGGACGATGGTAATGCCACACCATATGATGGAGGGTATCCTCAATGTGAAGATGGGACTTCGTCTCCACAATGACTGTGAAGGAGGTGATTCCTCATGATGCTGTCATGGACAGGTGCGTCTGCAGCAGACGGAGTAGTGAGGATGAGCTCAAGTATGTTCTTCCATCTTGAAGACTCTCTCACGACTTGCCACAGACCCAGTCTGGCAGCTATGTTCTTTAGGAATCGACCAGCTTGGTCAGTAGTGGTGCTATTGATTCACTCCCTGTTACTGAGGAGGAATTAATCGTAAGTTTAGTTTCATGTTGACCAAGCGGACGGAATGTTTCAGGTCGCTGACCTTTTTCATTGTGTCACCTGGAAAGTGTGTTTGTGGACCTGGAATGTGGGAAGGGAAGAGGTGAAGGGCGGGTGCTGCATCTGCTGTGCTTGTATGGAAATGATTCACAGTGATGTTCATAAGAAAACAAGAAATAGGAGCTGGGGTGGACCATATGGCTCTTTGAGCCTGTTCCACCATTAAATGATCTTTCAGCTCAACTCCACTTTCTCGCCCCATTCCCATATCCATTGATTCCCTTAGTGTCCAAATATTCTAGTGAGATAATCTCTCAAATAGAGGATGATGAATAATAGCTCGAAACCACAGTGCTCTCTCCCACTGCCATACTGACCCTTCCAACATACAGGAATTTGGGGCAATAGTGATGTTGGTGCTCAGATTAGCGCTGTCTCCATATGTTAAATTGGATCGAGAAGCACTGGGGAAGGTGCAAAACAGTTTAATGGAATGATGCCAGAATTGGAAAGTGATATCAATCAACAAAGATTCAACAGTTTGCAAAGGTTTTGTTTGGAGAAGAGAGTGAGAGATGATCTGACCGAGGACTTTAAGATAGTGAAAGGGTTTGAAAGGATGGACACGTGGAAGATGTTTCCACTTATGAATGGATGGAAATAAATATAAGTTAGTCACTAATAAATCTAATGTGTAAATCATGATCAATTTTCATTCACCAGAGATAATGCAGAATGTTCCAGGAACACTCAGCACATCTAGGTGCATCTGCATTGAGAAGAGTTAAGTTTTCAGGACTGTTCACTGATGCTATATTCCTCACTGTACCGGTACTACCAGATCTGCAAAAAATTCCAGCATTTTCCATTTTAATTTCAGATTCACAGCACCCGCTTTTTGATAACTGGAGATTGTTGAGAATGTGGAACTCATTATCCGAAGGGTTTGAGATCCCTGTGTGAGCTGGAAACTTATGGGTAAAATCACACTGTGAAATGATCATTCACCAGCTGATTTGTTACATCCTTACTGACGACAGAATTTAAATGTTCTGTGTATGGAATGAAAAATCACTTGTTCACACGGCCTGCTGAGATTCCAGTGATTTCACATCTAACTAGGGATTTGTTCTGCTGTTAATTACACCTGGCACAGAACTATGGCGGAAGACCAGTGCACTTTATTAAGTCAAGTGATATAAAGAAACATTGTTCTATCTTGGCCCTGTGGCTCCAATCGTCACTGGATCACAAATAATAATTTCCTATTCAGAAATATGAACTTTCAATAGCAGCGGGGCTACCCAGCAAAGGGGAACAGAATGTGCCCTATTGCCACTACAGAGGCTCCCTGCACATGCGCATTACGGTGTGTACTGGGCATGCGCATTGCGGTGTTTCTTGAGCATGCGCAGTGTTGGTCTGTGACAAGCTGCTCAGAGCGGTTGAGAGAACGTCGAACAGAGCAAACTAACAGATAGTGGGTGTGTGAGGAGGAATGGAGCCAGAAGAATGGGCAGGGAGGCTTCATAAAGACACAGTGCAGGCCGCAGACCTCAAATAACAAGGTACCGGTCTTGTGTTTGCAGAGAACAGGCCGAAAAGGTTTGGATTTCTCCCTTCGCCAGGCCCGGGGTAACGGCCGCCATCTTTATAGGGGGCAATGTCCAGCAGGGCGCATGCGCGGTCATCCTGTCCAGGTACCAGGAGGAGAGAATGTTGTGCATTTCTATCCTGGACTGACAGGGATGGATTTTGGAAACTCCTTTTACAGGGGGTTGGAAGGGGAGGATTTACAGACGGGAATGTCAAGACCATCATAACTTTTAGATATGACAGAGTCACTCGATTCATCAGGACCTGCATCATCCTTTTCTAATGCTCTGTATAAATCGTTTCCCAAACATGGCACTGTCAGCCCAGGATAGAAATTCAGGACCTGGATATTATCGGCCTCTGAGTGTAATCATTGAGTTCCAGGTCATTACCACTCACTGTGTAAATTTTCTTCCTCTCAATGCCCCTACAGATCTTGCCCAAAATCTTTAATCTGTGTCCCGTAATCATTTTACAATCAGTTAATGGGAACAGGTTTTCGTTAACTATCGTTACCATTAGGGACCAAGGGGGCAATCTATGGGTGGAGCCAGAGGACATCGCTAGAGTGTTGAACGAATACTTCAAATCCGTCTTCACCCAAGGGAATGAGGATGAAAGTATGGAACTCATGGAGAGAGTCTGCGAGGCTGTTGAGCAAATTGACATAGGGAGTGACAAGATATTGGAGGTGTTGGCAGGCTCAAAAGTGGACAAATCTCTACGTCCGGATGATTTGTATCCCAGACTGCTGAGGGAGGCATGGGAGGAGATCACAGGGGCTCTGACCCAAAATTTCAATTCCCTTCTGGCCATGGGGGAGGTGCCAGAGGACTGGAGATCAGCTAATGTGGTTCCGCTATTTAAGAAGGGTTGTAGAGATAAGCCAGGGAACTAAAGACCAGTGAGTTTAACATCAGTGGCAGGGAAACTACTAGAGAAAATTTTGAAGCAGAGAATCCATCTCCACTTGGAGAGGCAAGGTTTGATCAGGGAAAGTCAGCATGGCTTTCTCAGAGGGAGGTCATACCCAACAAATTTGTTTGAATTTTTTGAGGAGGTGACCAGGTCTGTACATGAGGATAGTGAGGTTGATGTAGTTTATATGGATTTCAGCAAAGCCTTTGACAAGGTCCCACATGGGAGAATTATAAAGAAGGCAAATACACATGGGAGACAGGGTAATTTGATAAGTTGGATTCAAAATTGGCTTCGTTGTAGGAGACAGAGGGTGATGACAGAAGGCTGCTTTAGTGGCTGGAAGCCAGTGGCGTAACACAGGTATGTGTGCTTGGTCCCCACTTATTCGTCATTTATATAAACGACATGTGTGGAGTAGGATTAGTAAGTTTGCGGATGACACAAAGATTGGCCGGGTGGTTGACAGTGAGGTTGAGTGTCTTGGGTACAGGAAGATATAGACGGGATGGTCAAATGGGCAGATAAGTGGCAAATGGAATTTAACCCTGAAAAGTGTGAGGTGATACACTTTGGCAGGAGTAATTTGACAAGGAAATATTCAATGAACGGCATGACACCAGGAAGTTCTGAGAAACAAAGGGACCTTGGCATACGTGTCCATAGATCTCTGAAGGCAGAGAGACATGTTAGTGGGGTGGTGAAAAAGGCATATGGGACACTTGCCTTCATCAATCGAGGCATAGATTACAAAAGTAATGAGGTCACATTGGAGTTGTATAGAACCATGGCGAGGCCACAGCTGGAGTACTGTGTGCATTTCTGGTCGCCACATTATAGGAAGGATGTGATTGCACTGGAGGGAGTGCAGAGCAGATTCAACAGGATGTTTCCTGGGATGAAACATTTAAGTTATGAAGAGAGGTTGGATAGACTTGGGTTGTTTTCGTTGGAGCAGAGAAGACTGAGGGGCGACCTGATCGAGGTGCACAAGATTATGAGGGGCATGGACAGGTGGATAGGGAGCAGCTGTTCCCCTTAGTTGAAGGGTCAGTCACAAGGGGACACAAATTCAAGGTGAGGGGCATGAGGTTTGGGGGGATGTGAGGAAAAACTTTTTTACCCAGAGGGTGGTGACGGTCTGGAATGCACTGCCTGAGAGGGTGGTGGAGGCAGGCTGCTTCACATCCTTTTGAAAAGTACCTGGATGAGCACTTGACACGTCATAACATTCAAGGCTATGGGCCAAGTGCTGGTAAATGGGATTAGGTAGGTTGGTCAGGTGTTTCTCACGTGTTGGTGCAGACTCGATGGACCGAAGGGCCTCTTCCACGCTTTGTGATTCTGTCTACCTTATCTAAACCTATCATAATCTTGTACACCTTGATCAAATTTCCCTCAATCTCCTTTGCTTGAAGGAGAACAAAACCTTCTAGCTCATATCTCCCATCCCTTGACCCATTCTGGTGAGTCTCCACATTCTCTTAAGGACCCTCACATCCTTCATAATGTGTGGTGATCACTGGTTTGCACAGACTCAGATGTTCTGTGTCCGTGTGTGTGACATCATCACACATCGACAATTACACTGTGACATCATCACACATCGACAATTACACGATGACATCATCCCGCTTCCCGGGTATTTCCTCAACTGGGATATTTTTCTGACTCCAGTGCTTCTGATATCTTTCCAGCTGCAGGTTCCAGCAGGAGAGTTTAAAGTTGAACCTTGAAATTGTTTCACAGGTGAGTATTTTTGACTATTCATCGACAATTTAAAGATTTTGGTTTTATGCTTTGTTATCTATGCAAAGTTCCATGGCTCTGAGGTTGGTGTGAATGCCTTCTCAGTTACATTGTTAAGGTTTGTTAATGTCAATGAGATTGTTAAGGTAAACAGGTGATGGGTATTTAAACACAATGAAGTAGGGGATAGCTGGGACACTGGGTGTGGGTGAGCAGTGTTGACAGTGAACCAAGTCAACAAACTATCTCAGCAAGAAAAGGCTCTGTGTCTTAGTTTTGACTTCATCATTTGGTGTGGATCCTGTTAACGGCTGGTGTGGCTTCTTTCCTGTGGATCTGAATCCCATGTCCATTGTTATGATTCTTGGCCAGACACATATGCGATCCGGTGAGGGATCAATGACATTTTGTTTAAAGTAGATGAAGGTTGAGATTTAAGACACCTGCTTTTGGAACAAAACCACAAGTTTCCATGGGTTTTGAACAACAATAAAACAAAATTTACTGTACAAGTTCAGAAAGATAAAACAATTTACAATCTGTACCTGACACTCGAACATTCAGGGTAAGTATGAGGTACATGTGAATTAACAGATGAACTGTGGTGAGACACACCACACTACAGAGTAATTGACAGATGCAACCAAAAGAGATTCCATGGATTTCTCTACAATCCACTCAGCCATTAGTCCCACATTGAGTCAACCAATCTCACTGAAACTTACTCTTTCTCAAGAGGGTTTCCAATCTCCAGTGTCAAAGATCTCACCTGGAATTCTCTCCAAAAGTCACTCCCACTCATACAGCTTTAACAATGGCCCACCTCACAGAGTTTCAGTCTCTCTTTCCGAGATTCCTTCTCCCTGGATTCCTGAGTACATTCAAACACTAGCTTGCAAGCACAGTTTTAGAGTTATGGCCGTGCCAAGCAGAACACCATTGCCCCAAAGAGTTTTTTTGCTTTGCTTCAACAGCCCTCTTTAGTTAAATTCCTCCCCTGCAGTCTTTTCTCTAAATTTTAACTCAATTTAACTGGGACGTCAGCTCATTCCTGTCTCTGTGCCACCTGTTGCCTGGCAACTACTGGAAATAACTGCCTCAAGAAGAGCTGTTCACTGACACTTGAACTGATCTGTGACCTATCAAAACACTCCCAGAGGGTCCCACCCTTGTTACTGGACAGGAACCAACGTAACAAGCATTAGAACATCCTGTACTTTTAAATTTTACAATCTGCACAGTTAGCACCCAGGGATGCAGGATGAATTGAATTCATAACACCATCCATTGCTCTGTTTCAGCTCTGTCCTCTCTGATCACCTCTCTGCTATTGCCCAACTTCCTCTGTCTCTAATATGGGTGTATTTTAGCTGTTTAGTGTTTTACTGTTACTTTTGCTGACTGAATCTAAATGAAGTTTTCACTGCTACCCATCCCCCGACCATGTGCTGCTGGCTTCCTAGCTTTATCTTCTCTCAATATCTTTCATCGTCAGGAATTGTTTCCCCCTGCGCTATAGTCCATTTATCTTCCACCTCTGAGATCATATTGACCATCAAATTCTGCACCATTTTAATTCCCTGTAATTCATTCTGCACACCCTGAAATGTTTACTCTGTTTCCCTCTCCACAGATACCAACAAATATTGCCAATCCCCAGTTGCTTGTGGAGAAGATGATGTTTGACCTTCTTGAACCACTGTAGTCCGTGTGGTGAAGGTGCTCCCACAATGCTGTTAGGTAAGGAGTTACAGGTTATTCACCCAGCGATGATGAAGGGATGGCCTTATAATTCCAAATCAATAACAATCAATTCTGCTTCTATCACACTTTTAATATTATTCCATGTTCCAAGACATTTCACAGAAAAGTAACATTTGACACTGAGCCACATGAGGAGATATTAGGGCCGGTGACCAAAAGCTTGGTCAAAGATGTCGCTTTTAAAGGGAATCTTCCAGGGGGTTTTCTTCTGAAATCTTCCAAGGGATGTGGGCTTCGCTGGGTTGGGCATTTATTGCCCATCCCTAATTGCCCTTGAGAAGGTGGTGGTGAGTTGCCTTCTTGAATCGTTGCAGTCCATGTGGTGTAGGTTACACCCACCGTACTGTCAGGGAGGGAGTCCCAGGATTTTGACACAGCGACAGTGAAGGAACGGCGATATATTTCCAAGCCAGGATGGTGAGTGACTTGGAGGGGAACTTCCAGGTGGTGGTGTTCCCATCTATCTGCTGCCCTTGTCCTTCTAGATGGTAGTGGTCACAGGTTTGGAAGGCACTGTCTAAGGAGCCTTGATGAATTCCTGCAGTGCATCTTGTAGATGGTACACACTGCTGCTACTGTGCGTCGATGGTGAAGGGAGTGAATGTTTGTGGATGTGATGCCAATCAAGCGGGCTGCTTTGTCCTGGACGGTGTCAAGTTTCTTGAATGTTGTGGGAGCTGCACTCATCCAGGCAAATAGAGAGTATTCCAGCCCACTCCTGACTTGTGCCTTGTAGATGGTGTACAGGCTTTGGGGAGTCAGGAGGTGAGTTAATCACCACAGGATTCCTAGCCTCTGACCTGGTCTTGTAGGCACAGTATTTATATGGCTAGTCCAGTTGAGTTTCTGGTCAATGGTAACCGCCCAGGATGTTGATAGTGTGGGATTCAGCGATGGTAATGCCCTTGAATGTCAAGGGGCGATAGTTAGATTCTATCTTGTCGGAGATGGTCATAGCCTGGCACTTGTGTGGCGTGAATGTTACTTGCCACTTGTCAGCCTAAGCATGGATATTGTCCAGATATTGCTGCATTTGAGGATGGAGTTATTAAGTGTTTGAGGAGTCGTGAATGGTGCTGAACATTGTGCAATCATCAGCAAATACCCCCACTTCTGACCTTATGATGGAAGGAAGGTCATTGATAAGCAGTTGAAGATGGCTGGGTCCAGGACACTATCCTGAGGAATTCCTGCAGTGATATCCTGGAACTGAGATGACTGACCTCCACCAACCACAACCATCTTCCTTTGTGCTCAGTATGACTCCACCCACCCACTCATCCCTGATTCCCATTGACTCCAGTCTTGCTAGGGCTCCCTGATGCCACACTTGGTCAAATGCTGCCAAGGTATCAAGGGCAGTCACTCTCATGTCACTTCTAGAGTTCAGCACTTTTGTCCATGTTTGGTTCAAGGCTGCAATGAGGTCAGGAGCTGAGTGGCCCTGGCGGAACCCAAACTGGGCATCAGTGAGCAGGTTATTGCTAAGTAAGTGCCGCTTGACAGAAGCGTTGATGACCCCTTCCATCACTTTATAATGATCCAGAGTAAACTGATGGGGTGGCAATTGACCAGGTAGGATTTGTCCTACTTGTTGTGTACAGGACATTTTTCCACATAGCCAAGTAGATACCAGTGTTATAGCTGTACTGGAACAGCTTGGCTACGGGTGCGGCAAGTTCTGGAGCACAAGTCTTCAATACTATTGCTAGAATATTGTCAGGACCCATAGCCTTTCCAGTACCCAGTGCCTTCAGCCATTTCTTAATATCACGTGGAGCGAATCGAATTGGCTGAAGACTGGCATCTCTGATGCTGGGGACCTCAGGAGGTAGAGAGGTTTAGGGAGGAAATTCCAAAGCTTGGGACTTCGAAACTGACAAAATGGCTACCAATGCTGGAGTGATTCAAATCAGGAATGCACAGGAGGCTGGAATCAGAGGAGTTCAGATATCTCAGAGGGTTGCGAGGCTGGTGGAGATTTCTGAGTTAGGGTGCAGGAATGTGAAAACAGGGATGAGATATTTCAAATTTCAGTTCCCCTTAACCCGGAGCCTTTGCAGGTCAGTGAGCACAGGGTGATGGGTGAACAAGACATGGTGCGAGTAAACACAGGGACAGTAGAGTTTTGGATGACCTCAAGATTACAGGGAGGTTGAATGTGGGAGACCAGCCGGGAGTGTTAGGATAGTTAAGTCGAGAGGTAACAAAGGAATGGATGAGAGTTTCAGCAGCAGATGAGCTGAGACTGGGCTGGAGTCGGGCGATGTTACTGAGGTGGAAATAGGCGGTCTTGGTGATGATGTGGATATGTGGTTGGAAGCTCATCTTGGGGTGAAATATTTCACCATGGCTGTGAACAGTCTGGTTCAGTCTCAGACAGTTGTCAGGGAGAGGGATGGAGCAGGTGTCTGGGGAGTGGAGTTTGTAGAGAGGACTGAAGACAATGACTTCAGTCTTCCCAATGTTTAAATAAAGGAAATTTCTACTCATCCAGTACCGGATGTCAGTCGAGTCAGGATGGTGTGTTACTTGGAGGGGAACTTGGAGGTAATGGTGTTCACATACACCTGCTACCCTGGTCCTTCTAGGTTGGAGTTTGAAGGTTTGGGAGATTCTGCCTAAGTTCTGGCCGAGTTGTAGAAATATAAATCCCCTCTGCTTCACCAATTCTGAAGAAGAGTCTCAAGGGCTCGAAATGTTAACTCTGTTTCTCTCTGCACAGATGGTGCCAGATATCCCTCTCCTTCACCCCCGTCTCTCACTCTAATCTCTCGCTCCCCTGCACCCACTCCCATTTCTCTCTCTCTCTCTCCCTCTCATCTGCTCCCATAGAGGCTAGAGTCTTGTGTAGATCCAGACCGGGTGGCTGGTTCTCTTCCCTGAAGGACATTAGTGAATCAGTTGGGTTTTTATGACAATCAGCAGTTTTCATGGTCACTTTTTCCTAGTGCCAGCCCCACAAATTCCCAGATTCATTCAGCTCAATTTCACAACCTGCCTTTGTGTTTTTGTGGGTTCTCTCTCACTCCCTTTTTTCTGTTTTAAATCAATTTCACAAGGTATTAAAAGGGGAGGATTTGCAGGAAACTGAAACCAAACATCACATCAGGATCTGACGGAGTTGCCCAATGTATCGTAACCTGAATATCATTAGGTTTTGAATATGGAGGGAAAAGGCACCGTTCACACTGGGGAGAAACTGTGGAAATGTGGGGAATGTGGGAAGGGATTCAACTACCCGTCTCAGCTGGAAACGCATTGGCGCAGTCACACTGGGGAGAAACTGTGGAAATGTGGGGAATGTGGGAAGGGATTTATCTACCAGTCTCAGCTGGAAACGCATTGGCGCAGTCACACTGGGGAGAGGCCGTTCACCTGCCCCGTGTGCGGGAAACGATTTACTCAGGTATCCCACCTGCTGAGACACCAGCGAGTTCACACTGGGGAGAGACTGTGCACCTGCTCAGAGTGTGGAAAGGGATTCACTCGGTCATCCAACCTGCTGAGACACCAGCGAGTTCGCACTGGGGAGAGACCATTCACCTGTTCCGAGTGTGGAAAGGGATTCACTACCTCATCCCACCTGCTGAGACACCAGCAAGTTCATGAGTCATGACAGTGATTGGATTTTGCTGTTAATCACATCCAGGACTGAACACTGTTCATTAGGGGCTGCTAATGTTAATATATTCCACATAAAAGTCAAATAAAACAGTTTAGTGTTAAACACAATGCGCTGAGTCTATTAATCCAGCGCTACCCAAACCTTTTCCCGGTGAAACCCCATTTTAATGTCTGAAACTTGGTGTGACCCTGGAGTGAAAATCTGGGGGTTACAGGAGATGTTGAGCAGGGAGGAGGCTTCAGACCGACAGTTTGGACAATCATTATTCTGCAGAGAGCACTTCAAGCAGCTAAATACTTGCTCTAAGCTCAATGGAAATTTAAAATAGTGTAAAGTCTACATTGTAAATTGGACTCATGTATAATTAACTCTTAATAATTCCCTTTATAACTCTATAATTCTTCACTAAATAAAATCTTGAAATTCCATTTCTGCGTGTAGAGGATATTTCATATACATGACTGCCAATTACACACACAAGCAGATTTTATCATAGTCACTACAATATGGTTTCACTTATATTCAACAGAAGCTATTGGTGTGATGTACAGTCAGAAAGGTGTTTTCTCCTCTACAAACATTTTATGGCTCATAAAACTTTTCATAATCCTGAAAATATGCTTTTTTAAAAACTGTATGTCAATCTGTCAAATTTAGACTGATTTACACAAGCTTCAACCTGTTTACAGCCTTTGACAAGGATGACCACACCATTCTGCTCAACACCTCTCCACTGTCGTCCAGCTGGGTGGGGCTGCTCTCTCCTGGATCCATTCTTCTCTGTCTAATCATAGCCAGAGAATCCCTTGTAATGTCTTCCCTTCCCTCTCCCACGGTTACCTCTGGTGTCCCCAAAGGATCCAGCCTTGGCCTCCTCTTATTTCTCATCAACATGCTCTGCACAACGACATCATCTGAAAACAGTGTCAGTTATCACATGTACACTGACAGTGTCCAGCTCTACCTCACCACCATCTCTCTCTACTTCTCCACTTTTGTTAAATTATCAGACTGTTTTTCTGATATCCAGTGGTGAATGTGCAGAAATTTCCTCCAATTAAACATTGGGAAGACTGAAGCCATTGTTTTTATTCCCGAGCTACCAACTCCATCCCTCTTCCTCACAACTGTCTGAATGTAAACCAGACTTTTTGCACACATGATGTCAGGTTTGACCCCGAGATGTGATTCCAACTCGTGTGTGTCCTGATGATTTTCCAGTCACACTGATGATGTGAATCTTCCCCACAGACAGAACAGACAAACATTTTTCCTTCCATAATCAGAGGCTGATCATTTATGAATTTGGTGTTTCTATAAGATCTTGCAAGATTTTTGGTTTGATTTTCCCATCTGAAAATCCTCTACCTCTAATCCCCTGTGAATAGAGTTTACACGAAGTGTTTACTGTCAGTACAGGATAGAAATTCAGAACAGACAATTCTAGTTTCTATGGAATATTCTTTCTCCTTTCATTCCCCCAAGTCTATAAACCCCTGTCCCACACATTGCTCCCCCTCTCTGCTCATTGTTCCAGATTCAGTGCCCAGTCACCTACTAATTCTTCTCTCCTCTCCAGATTCTCACGTTTCCTGTCCTTAAAGTGGTGGCTCAGGCTGTGGGTCAATCCCATTCCTTCACTCTAATTCTACCAAATAATTCAACTCAAAACAACAAATCATCTTTGATGACTTGATTCTTCATTTGGATGTGTGGACAGAATCACCATTTTCCCAACTGTGGCAAACAGAAAGTCCAGTAATTAATTCAGAGCTTCTTCTCCCCAGGTCTGTTCCAACAAGCTGTGTCTGTCTGAGTTACATTGATACAGACTCAGTAAGTGATCAGGTCTGACTGAATTACAACAACTTATATTTATATCGAGCATCTAACGTAATACATTGTCCCAAGAAGTTTCACAGGGGCATAAGGACATATTAGGTCAGATGACCAACTGCTTTCCTTCATATCCTCCTTCTCACTAGACCTTTGGTTCACTAGTATTTCTGGGAAGTTATTTGTGTCTTCCTGCATGAAGACAGAACTAAAGTAGTTGTTCAATTGCTCTGCCATTTCTTTGTTCTCTATTATGAATTCTCCCATTTTAGACTGTAATACATTTATCTTCACTAATCTTTTTCCTCTTACGTACTTATAGAAGCTTTTACTGTGCTCGTTTGTGTTCTTTGCACGTTTTCTCTCATACTCTATATTTCCTCTCTTCGTCAATCTCTTGGTCTTCCTTTGCTGAATTCTAAACTGCTCCCAATCCTCAGGCTTGCTACATTTTCTAGCAACTTTATATGACTCGTCTTTGGATCTAATATTTTCCTTAATTTATTTTGTGAGCCATGGTTGGGCCACTTTTCTTGTTGTGTTTTTGCACCAATGAACATGAGCAAGTTGCATGGTCAGCAGTTTAGTGGGAATAGTCTCGAGGGTGGAGGTGGGTCTAATGGACAAGATGAGACAGAGATGGTGTGAGGGAAAATCGTGAAAAACAAGAGGAAAATGTGGGCTCAGGCAAGGGGGAAATTAAGAGACAGTTTGTCCCGGTGGGTTAGTGGAAGGGAAGCAGCAGAGGCAGCTGATCGGATTGTCTCAATCTTAGTGACAAAGAAGCTCCATGAGCTCCTCACACTTGTTGGAGGTGAGGATGGAGGAGACAGGAGAGAGGGAGAGCCCTTCAAAAGGAACTAACTTGTGTTCCCGAGATATGAAAAAGACTCAACATGCTGTGTATTTAAAACAAAGCTGATTTATTTGACTTTTATCCAGAATGATAATCCTATAATTGGGCTGGAAAAACAGACCCCAGTGAACATGGTTCAGTCCCAGTTGTGATTAACAGCAAAATCCAATCATTGTAGTTATTCATGATTTTGCTGGTGTCTCAGCAGCTCAGATGGTCGAGTAAATCCTTTCCTACATTCAGAACAGGTGAATGGCCTCTCCCCACTGTGAACTTGCTGGTGCGTCAGCAGGTCAGATGACCGAGTGAATCCCTTCCCACACTCGGAGCAGGTGAATGGTCTCTCCCCAGTGTGAACTCGCTGGTGTGTCAGCAGATCAGATGACCGAGTGAATCCCTTCCCACACTCGGAGCAGGTGAACAGTCTCTCCCCAGTGTGACCTCGCAGGTGTGCGAGCAGGTTGGATAACTGAGTGAATCCTATCCCACACTCAGCAGGTGAATGGCCTTTCCCCAGTGTGAATTCGCTGGTGTACAGTGAGGTGAGATGAATGTCTGAACCCAGTCCCACAGTGAGGGCACCTGAACGGTCTCTCGTCAGTGTGAACATGTTGATGGGACAATAGTTCCCTGGAACTTTTAAAGCACTTCCCGCAGTCTGGGCATTTAAAAGGTCTCTTGTCAGTGTGAACTTGCTGGTGTGTCAGCAGATCGGATGAATGAGTGAACTTCTTCCCACACTCAGAACAGGTGAACGGTCTTTCCCCTGTGTGAACTCGTTGGTGTGTGCGCAGGTTTGATGACTGAGTGAATCCCTTCCCACACTCGGAGCAGGTGAAAGGCCTCTCCCCAGTGTGAACTCGCTGGTGTATCAGCAGGTGGGATAACTGAGTGAATCGCTTCCCACACTCAGAGCAGATGGACGGTCTCTCCCTGGTGCGTGTGCACTGATGAGTTTCCAGATCAGATGGGGTTCTGAATCCCTGCACACAGTTCCCGCAGTTCCACAGACTGTCCACACACAGAACACGTGTACGGTTTCTCCCCACTGTGAACGGTGCTTTTTCCTTCCATGTTCAAAACCCAATGATTTGTCAGATCCTGATGTGATGTTTGGTTTCAGTTTCCCCGACTGCAAATCCTTCCCTTCTAATCCCCTGTGAAATTGATTTAAGACAAAAAAAGGGAGTGAGAGAGAACCCACAAAAACAAATAGGCAGGTTGTGAAATTGAGCTGAATGAATCTGGGAATTTGTGGGGCCGGCACGAGGAAAAAGTGACCATGAAAACTGCTGGATTGTCATAAAAACCCAACTGGTTCACTAATGTCCTTCAGGGAGAGGGACCTGCCACCCGGTCTGGGCCTACACAAGACTCTGGACTCCATGGGGAAAGAGAGAGAAAAGTGGTGGCAGCATCAGAGGGAGACCGAGAGGGATTTTCAATACTTAAAACTCACCCAAAGTTTTGACAAAACCTCCACCACCTGGAAGGACCAGGGTAGCAGATTTATCTGAAAACCATCATCTCAAGTTCCCCTCCAAACCCATCCTGACTGGTCTGAAATCCAATATTGGATGAACGATTTCCTCCATTTAAATATTGGGAAGACTGAAGCCAGTGTCTTCAGTCCCTGCTACAAACTCCACTCCATAGCCATGGAGCCATCCCTATCCCTGATAACTGGCTGGTGCTGAACCAGAGTGTTCACAACTTTGGTGTCATATTGTAC
This sequence comes from Cetorhinus maximus, assembly GCF_964194155.1. Classification (NCBI taxonomy): domain Eukaryota; kingdom Metazoa; phylum Chordata; class Chondrichthyes; order Lamniformes; family Cetorhinidae; genus Cetorhinus; species Cetorhinus maximus. The sequence continues at coordinate 35,961,632 of NC_135901.1, read as the reverse complement.
CCAAGATTAGCTTGCATATATCTGCATCCTCATGGAGATCACCTATCACCACCTCAGTATATTACCCAACTCCACCCTAGTCTCAGCTCATCCCACCACTCTGCTCATGGATTGCACAGGCTCCTGGTTAAGCAGCACCTCAATTTTAAAATTCACATTCTTGTTTTCAAATCCTTCCACGGTCTCTCCCTCTCTATTTCCAGTCATACAGATGTTCAAAACCTCATCCCATATATCAAACAAACAAACCTTATTCCTTCCACATTCAAACGCCGATGATATTCAGGTTCTGATGAATCGAGTGACTGTCAGATCTTGATGGGATTCTTGATTTGCATTTTCTGTCTGTCAACCCTCCCCTTCTAATATCCTGTGATAGAAATTTACAAGATCTATATCAGAAGAGGAAACATTTCCCTTGGTTTGAGTTTGCTGTGTGTAAATTCTCCCCTTCTAACCCCCTGTGAAAGGAGTTTCCAAAATCCACCCCTGTTAGTCCAGGATAGAAATTCACAACATTCTCTCCTCCTATTACCTGGACCAGGATGACCGCGCATGCGCCCTGCTGCACATTGCCCCGAGAAAGATGGCGGCCGTTACCCCGGGCCTGAGACCTGAAGAGTCTCAGTTGCCGATTTGGTGCAAACGCTGGACCGGGAGTTTCTAATTCGGGGCTGGAGGTTTGCACCGAGTGTTTATGAAACCTTCGAGTCCGCACTGACTCCATTTCTCTCCTGTACTCGGCTGTCACTCACCCTTTCCCGCCTCCTTCCTCCTTCAGCTCCCACACTCCCCTTGCTTCAGGCACAATGACCCTGCACCTGCGCCCCGCCCCTCATTGACTCCGATTGGTTGGAGGACCAGCCGCTCCTGCTCAGACCCCCAGTCCCGCCACCTCTTCCTATTGGTCCCGAGCTGCCGTCAATCAGCCGGGCATTGTGACGGTTTCAGATGGTGAGAGCGGTCACAGACTCAGCCTGACTTGCTGATTCTTGGCAGCATTTTCTGTTTGGGAATTAGAGCTAGAGATGGATGGTCAGTTCCCCTCTGTCCGGGGGTGATTCACACTCATTTCCCTAGTGCACTGATTATCACGTTTACTTTATATGAGAAAGTCCCGGGTTCAATCCCGGCTGGAAACTTTGTGTTTACAATTAATTTTTAAAAATTCATTCATGAGATGCTGGGGGAAGTTCAAGGATTTTGACCCAGTGACAGTGAAGGAACGGCGATATATTTCCAAGCCAGGATGGTGAGTGACATGGAGGGGAACTTCCAGGTAGTGGTGTTCCCATGTGTTTGCTGCCCTTGTCCTTCTAGATAGTAGTGGTCGTGGGTTTGGAAGGTGCTGCCTAAGGAACCTTGGTGAGTTTCTGCAGTGCACCTTGTAGATGGTAGATACTGCTGCCACTGTGCGTCAGTGGTGGATAGAATGAATGTTTGTGGATGTGGTGCCAATCCAGTGCATTGCTTTGTCCTGGATGGTGTTGAGCCCCTGAGTGTTTTTGGAGCTGCACTCATCCTGGCAAATAGAGAGTGTTCCATCGCGCTCCTGACTTGTACCTTGTAGATTGTGGACAGGCTTTGGGGAGTCAGGAGGTGAGATATTCACTGCAGGAGTCCTCACCTCTGACTGGCTCTTGCAGCCGGACTATGTATATGGCTGGTCCAGTTCAGTTTCTGGTGAATGGTAACCCCAGGATGTTGATAATGGGAGATTAAATGGGAGTAATGCATTTGAATGTTAAGGGGAGTTGGTTAGCTTCTCTCTTGTTGGTGATAGTCATAGCCTGGCACTTATGTGGCATGAATGTTACTTGCCACTTGCCAGACCAAGCCTGGTTATTGTCCATAAGACCATAAGATTTAGGAGCAGAAGCTGTCCATTTGGCCCATCGAGTCTGCTCCGCCATTCAATGAGATCATGGTTCATCTGATAATCCTCAACTGCACTTCCCTGCCTTGTCCCCATAACCTTGATTTCCTTACTGATTAAAAATCTGTCTATCTCAGCCTTGAATATACTTAATGACTCAGCCTCTACAGCCTTCTGTGGTAAAGAATTCCACAGATTCACTACCCTCTGAGAGAAGAAATTCTGTCTCATCTATTTTTTAAATGGGCGCCCCCTTACTCTGGGATTATGCCCTCTAGTCCTAGACTCTCTCTCAAAGGGAAACAACCTCTCAGCATCTACCCAGTCAAGCCCCCGAAGAATCTTAAATGTTTCAATAAGGTCACCTCTCATTCTTCTAAACTCCAATGAGTACAGGCCCAACCTCATAAGAAAATCCCTCCATACCCGGGATCAACCGAATGAACCTTCTCTGGACTGCCTCCAATGCCAGAATATCCTTCCTTAGATAAGGGGACCAAAATTGTTCACAGTATTCTGGGGGGGGCCTAACTGCTGCCTTGTATAGTTTTGGCAAGACTTCCCTATTTTTATACTCCATTCTCTTTGAAATAAAGACCAACATTCCATTTTCCTTCCCTATTCCCTGCTGAACTTCTATGTTAGCTTTTTGGGATTCATGCACAAGGACTCCCAAATCCCCCTGTGCTGCAGCTTTCTGCAGTCTTTCTCCACTTAAATAATATTCAGCTCCTCTACCCTTCCCGTCAACTAGCATAACCTTATATATTCCCAAATTATATTCCATCGGCCAAGTTTTTCCAGGTCTTGGTACATTTGAACATGGATTGTTTCAGTACCTGAGGAGTCGTGAATGGTGCTGAATATTGTGCAATCATCAGTGAACATCCCCACTTCTGACCTTATGATTGAAGGAAGGTCATTGATGAAGCAGCTGAAGATGGTTGGGCCGAGGACACTATACTGAGGAACTCCTGCAGTGATGTCCTGAGTTGAGATGATTGACCTCCAACAATCACAACCCAGGACTCAAACCAGTGGAGAGTTTCCCCCCTCATTTCCATTGACCCCAGTTTTGCTAGGGCTCTTTGATGCCACACTCGGTCAAATGCTGCCTTGATGTCAAGGGCAGTTACTCTGCCCTTATGTCTGGAGTTCAACTGTTTTGTCCATGTTTGAACGAAGGCTGTAATGAGGTCAGGAGCTGAGTGATCCTGGCAGAACCCAAATCGAGCACCAGTGACCGGATTATTGCTAAGCAAGTTCCGCTTGATTGCACTGTTGAAGACCTCTTCCATTACTTTGTTGATGATCGAGAGTAGAATGATAGGGCAGTAATTGGTCCGATTGGGTTTATCATGCCTTATGTGTACAGGACATACCCAGGCCATTTTCCACATTGCTGGGGAGATGCCAGTGTTGTAGTTGTACTGGAACAGCTTGGCTATGGGAGCAGCGAGTTCTGGAGTCCAAGTTTTCAGTACTATTGAACATGGGGATATTTGTGGAGCCTCCTCCTCTAGTGAGTTGTTTAATTGTCCACTGCTATTCACGCCTGGATGTGGCAGGACTGCAGAGCTTAGGTCTGATCCATTGGTTGTGGAATCACTTAGCTCTGTCTGTCACATGCCGTTTACGCTGTTTGGTCTGCAAGTCGTCCTATGTTGTAGCTTCACCAGGTTGACATCTCATTTTTGTGTATGCCAGATGCTGCTTCTGGAATGCCCTCCTGCACTCTTCATTGAACCAGGGTTGATCCCCTGGCTTGATGGTACTGGTAGAGTTGGGGGGTATGCCAGGCCATAAGGTTACAGATTGTGGTTGAGTGCAATTCTGCTGCTGCCGATGGCCCACAGCGCCCCATGGATGCCCAGCCTTGAGTTTCTGGATCTGTTCAAAACCTATGTTATTTAGCACGATGCTAATGCCACACCATACGATGGAGGGTATCCTCAATGTGAAGACGGGACTTCGTCTCCACAACGACTGCATAGGAGGTGACTCCTACTGATGTTGTCATGGACAGGTGCGTCTGCAGCAGACGGTGTGATGAGGATGAGGTCAAGTATGTTTTTCCCTCTTGAAGACTCTCTCACGACTTGCCACAGACCCAGTCTAGCAGCTATGTCCTTTAGGAATTGACCAGCTTGGTCAGTAGTGGTGCTATTGATCCACCCTGTTACTGAGGAGGAATTAATCATGAGTTTAGTTTCATGTCGACCAAGCAGACGGAATGTTTCAGGTCACTGACCTTTTTCATTGTGTCACCTGGAAAGTGTGTTTGGGAACCTGGAATGTGGGAAGGGAAGAGGTGAAGGGTGGGCACTGCATCTGCTGTGCTTGTATGGAAATGATTCACAGTGATCTTCATAAGAAAACAAGAAATAGGAGCTGGATTGGACCAGATGGTTCCTGGAGCCTGCTCCACTATTAAATAATCTTTCAGCTCAACTCCACATTCCCGGCCCATTCCCATATCCATTGATTCCCTTAGTGTCCACATATTCTAGTGGGACAATCTTTCAAACAGAGGTTGGTGGATAACAGCTCGAAACCACAGTTCTCCCTCCCACTGCCGTACTGATCCTTCCAACATACAGGAATTTGAGGCAATAGTGATGTTGATGCTCAGATTAGCTCTGTCTCCATATGTTAAATTGGACCAAGAAGCACTGGAGAAGATGCAAAACAGATTTACTAGAATGATGCCAGAATTGGAATGTTATATCAATCAACAAAGATTCAACAGTTTGCAAAGGTTTTGTCTAGAGAAGAGAGTGAGGGATGACCTGACCGAGGTTTGATAGGATAGACACGTAGAACATGTGTCTTGTGAATGGATGGAAATAAATATAAGTTAGTCACTAATAAATCTAATGTGTAAATCATGATCAATTTCATTCACCAGAGATAATGCAGAACGTGCCAGAAACACTCAGCACATCTAGGAGCATCCGTAGATTGAGAAGAGTTAAATTTTCAGGACTGTTCACTGATGCAGTGCAGTTCTGAAATGTAAACTGTTTAACTCTTCACTGATGGATATTTCTCACTGCACAGATACTACCAGATCTGCAAAAAATTCCAGCATTTTCCATTTTAATTTCAGATTCACAGCACCTGCTTTTTGATAACTGTCGATGGTTGAAAATGTAGAACTCATTATCTGAAAGGTTTGTGATCCCAGTGTGAGCTGGAAACTTATGGGTAAAATCGCACTGTGAAATGATCGTTCACCAGCTGAGTTGTTACATTCTTACTGACGACAGAATTTAAATGTTCTGTGTATGGAAAGAAAAATCACTTGTTCACACGGCCTGCTGAGACTCCAGTGAGTTCACATCTAATTAGGGATTTGTTCTGCTGTTAATTACACCTGGGGCAGAACTATGGCAGAGGACCAGTGCACATTATTAAGTCAATTGATATCAAAAAACATTGTTATATCTTGAACAAAAACAAAAATACCTGGAAAAACTCAGCAGGTCTGGCATCATCTGCGGAGAGGAGCACAGTTAAAGTTTCGAGTCCGAATGACCCTTCACCAGAACTAAGTAAAAATAGAAGAGAGGTGAAATATAAGCTGGTTTAAGGTTGGGGGGGGTGGGGGCGGTGGGACAAGTAGAGCTGGATAGAGGGCTAGTGATAGGTGGAGATAACCAAAAGATGTCACAGACAAAAGGACAAAGAGGTGTTGAAAGTGGTGATATTATCTAAGGAATGTGCCAATTAAGGGTAGAAAGCAGGACAAGCAAGGTACAGATAGCCCTAGTGGGGGTGGGGTGAAAGAATCAAAAAAGGCTAAAAGGTAGAGATAAAATAATGGATGGAACTACACTTAAAAATAATGGAAGTAGGTGGGAAAAGAAAAATCTATATAAATTATTGGAAAAAAAAGCAGGGGGGATCGGAAAGTGGGTGGGGATTGAGGAGAGAGTTCATGATCTAAAATTGTTGAACTCAATATTCAGTCCGGAAGGCTGTAAAGTGCCTAGTCGGAAGATGAGACTGTCCTTCGGTGTCCGCAAGCATTACCCAGACCTACCTGTCGCTTGCCATTTCAACACTCTCATGTGCTCTCATGCCCACATGACCGTCCTTGGCTTGCTGCATTGTTCCAGTGAAGCTCAAAGCAAACTGGAGGAACAGCACCTCATCTTCTGAATACTTTTCCCACCTACTTCCATTATTTTTAAATGTATTTCCATCCATTATTTTATCTCTACCTTTTAGCCTTTTTTGATTCCTTCACCCCACCCCACCCCCACTAGGGCTATCTGTACCTTGCTTGTCCTGCTTTCTACCCTTAATTGGCACATTCCTTAGATAATATCACCACCTTCAACACCTCTTTGTCCTTTTGTCTGTGACATCTTTTGGTTATCTCCACCTATCACTGGCCCTCTATCCAGCTCTACTTGTCCCACCCCCCTTAAACCAGTTTATATTTCACCTCTCTTCTATTTTTACTTAGTTCTGTTGAAGGGTCATTCAGACTCGAAATGTTAACTGTGCTCCTCTCCGGAGATGCTGTCAGACCTGCTGAGTTTTTCCAGGTATTTTTGTTTTTGTTTTGGATTTCCAGCATCTGCAGTTTTTTGCTTTTATCCTATTGTTATATCTTGGACCAGTGTCTCCAATCGTCACCGGATCACAAATAATAATTTCCTATTCAGAAATATTGGCTTTCAATGGCGGCGGGGCTACCCAGCATTCAAAGGGGAGCAGAATGTACCCTATCCTCATTACAACTGCAGCACAGCACATGTGCATTACAGTGTGCTTGGAGCATGCGCATTGCGGTCTGTTTCATGAGCATGCGCAGTGCTGGTTTGTGACTGAAGCTGCTCAAAGCGGGCGGGAGAATGTCGAGCGGAGCAAACTAACTGAGTTAGTGGGTGTGTGAGGAGGAATGGAGCCAGTGGAGTGGGCAGGGAGGCTTCATAAAGACACAGTGCAGGCCGCAGACTCCAAATAACAAGATTCCGGTCTTGTGTTTGCAGAGAACGGGCTGAAAAATCTGGATTTCTCCCTTCGCCAGGCCCGGGGTAACGGCCGCCATCTTTATAGGGGCAATGTGCAGCAGGGCGCATGCGCGGTCATCCTGGTCCAGGTAACAGGAGGAGAGGATGGTGTGCATTTCTATCCTGGACTGACAGGAATGGATTTTGGAAACTCCTTTTACAGGGGGTTAGAAGGGTAGGATTTACAGACTTGGGAATTCAAGCCAAACATCGCATGAAGATCTGACAGAGTCACTCGATTCATCAGGACCTGTATCCTCCTTTTCTAATGCTCTGTATAAACCATTTCCCAATCATGTCACTCAGCCCAGGATAGAAATTCAGTTCCTGGATATTATCGGCCACTGAGTATAATCATTGAGTTCCAGGTCATACCACTCACTGTGTAAAATTTCCTCCTCACATCCCCCTGACAGATCTTGCCCAAAATCTCTAATGTGTCCCGTAATCATTTTACAATCAGTTAATGGGAACAGCTTTTCGCTATCTAACTTATCTAAACCTATCCTCACCTTGTACACCTTTATCAAATCTCCTTCAATCTCCTTTGCTTGAAGGAGAACCAAACCTTGTAGCTCATATACCCCATCCCTCGACCCATTCTGGTTAATCTCCTCTGCCCCCGCTCAAGGACCCTCACATCCTTCATAATGTGTCGTGATCACTGGTTTGTACAGACCCAGATGTTCTGTGTCCTTGTGTGTGACATCATCACAAATCGACAATTACACGGTGACATCATCACACATCGACAATTATTCAGTGACATTACCCCGCTCCCTGGGTATTTCCTCAACTAGGAGATTTTTCTCTGACTCCAGTGCTTCTGATATATTTCCAGCTGCAGGATCCAGCAGGAGATTTTAAAATTGAAAACTGAAATTGTTTCAGAGTTGAGTATTTTTGACCGTTCATCTACAAGTTAGAGCTTTTAGTGCTGTGCTCTGTTATCTGTGAGAGGTTTCATGGCTTTGGGGCTCGTGTGGCTCCTTTACTGTGGATCTGAATCCATGTCCATCTGTTGCTCTGTTTCACCTCTGCCGTCCCAGATCACCTCTCTGCCATTGTTTATCTCCTTCTGTCTCTCATAATGAGTGTATTTTAGCTGCGTTTGGCATTTAACTATTACTCCTGCTGATTGTGTCTAAATAAGGTTACTGCCCATCCCCTGACCATGTGCTGCTGTCTTACCAGCTTTATCTTCCCACAGTATCTTTCATAGTCAGGAATTGTTTTTCCTGCGCTTTAGTCCATTTCTCTACCAATTCTGAACTTATATTGACCTTTAAATTCTGCACTATTTTCATTCCCTGCAATCCATTCTGCACACCCTGAAATGTTAACTCTGTTTCTTTCTCTTCACAGATACTGCCTGACCTGCTGAGTATTTCCAGCATTTTCTCTTTTTATTTCAGATTTCCAGCAGCTGCAGTATTTTGCTATTATTTTATTGCAGGCGTTGCTGACAGAACCGAGTCTAGAAACACAGACGGACCAATTAAGAGCCGGTTTGTATCAGGGTGGGTGTTGGTTACAGAAGTTGTTCCCTGGCCTCCAGTGTTGGTCCTTTTTCATCAAGTCATAGAATCATTGAATGATGACAATACAGACGGAGGCCATTTAGCCCATTATGCCCATGCTGGCTCTCTGCAAGAGCAAATCAGTTCGTCCCACTCCCCTGCCCTTTCACTAATTAGACCAGCAAATATTGCCAATCCCCAGTTGCCTGTGGAGAAGATGATGTTTGACCTTCTTGAACCACTGCAGTCCGTGTGGTGAAGGTGCTCCCACAATGCTGTTAGGTAAGGAGTTACAGGTTATTCACCCAGTGATGATGAAGGAACAGTGATATATGTAAAAATCAACAACAATTTGTGTTAAAATAGCGCCTTTAATGTAATAAAACTTTCTGAGGCATTTCAAAGAACAGCATGCGTTTAAAAAAAGCATTAGAGATTAGGAATGTAGAATCAAAGGTCTCTGCTGTTGACTGAGTTCTGAATTGGCTGGTTGATGGACACTGTCACCAGGTCAGTCTGTGTTTCCTCACAGTGAGTCTGCAGTGGCGACTTGAGTCTGAGGAGGACAAGAGATTAACCTTATGAAGACAGAGTAAAACAGCACAACTGCACTTGCACAACGGCAGCAAACACAGCCTTTAAAATAAGGATGAGAATTTTATAATTTAGGTTCTCCTTAACCCAGAGCCTGTGTAGGTCAGTGAGCACAGGGGTGATGGGTGAACAAGACTTGGTGCGAGTAAGCACATGGGCAGCAGAGTTTTGGATGATATCAAGATTACAGGGAGGCTGAATGTGGGAGGCCGGCCGGGAATGTGTTTGGATAGTTAAGTCTAGAGGGAACAAAGGAATGGATGAGAGTTTCAGCAGCAGATGAGCTGAGGCTGGGCTGGAGTCGGGTGATGTTACTGAGGTGGAAATAGGCGGTCTTGGTGATGATGTGGGTATGTGGTTGGAAGCTCATCTTGGGGTGAAATATTTCACCATGGTTGAGAACAACCTGGTTCAGTCTCAGACAGTTGTCAGGGAGAGGGATGGAGTCGGTGTCTAAGGAGTGGAGTTTGTAACAGGGACTGAAGAAAATGGCTTCAATCTTCCCAATGTTTAAATGGAGGAAATTTCTGTTCATCCAGTATTGGATGTCAGACAAGTCAGGACGGTGTGTGACTTGGAGGGGAACTTGGAGGTGATGGTGTTCACATACACCTGCTACCCTGGTCCTTCTAGGTGGTGGAGGTTGAGGGTTTGGGAGATTCTGTCAGGGTTCTCCTGCATCTCTCACTTCTCTCTCGCTCTTTCTCCCTCCTCCCCTAGAAGCCCCAATCTTGTGTAGGCCCAGACTGGGTGGCAGGTTCCCTTCCCTGAAGGACATTAATGAACCAGTTGGGTTTTTATGACAATCAGCAGTTTTCATGGTCACTTTTTCCTCGTGCCGGCCCCACAAATTCCCAGATTCATTCAGCTCAATTTCACAACCTGCCTTTGTGTTTTTGTGGGTTCTCTCTCACTCCCTTTTTTCTGTTTTCAATCAATTTCACAGGGTAATAGAAGGGGAGGATTTGCTGTCAGGAAACTCATACCAAGACCTGAGAGAGTCACTTGATTCATCAGGACCTGAATATTATCAGCCTTTGAACATGGAAGCAGAAAGCGCTGCTCACGCTGGGGAGAAACCCTGTAAGTGCGGGGACTGTGGGAAGGGATTCAATTACCCTTCTGACCTGGAAACTCATCAACGCACTCACACTGGGGAGAAGCCATTCACCTGCCCTGAGTGTGGGAAGGGATTCACTCAGTCATCCACTCTGCTGACACACCAGCGAGTTCACACTGGGGAGAGACCGTTCACCTGCTCCGAGTGTGGGAAGGGATTTATTAGTTCAACCAACCTGCTGACACACCAGAGAGTTCACACCGGGGAGAGACCATTCACCTGCTCTGAGTGTGGGATGGGATTCATTACTTCAACCAACCTGCAGACACACCAGCAAATTCACAATGGGGAGAGACCATTCACCTGCTCAAAATGTGGCAAGGGATTCACTCGATCATTCGACCTGCTGACACACCAGCGAGTTCACACTGGGGAGAGACCGTACACCTGCTCTGAGTGTAGGAAGGGATTCACTAGGTCATCCCACCTACTGAGACATCAGCTGGTTCACTCAGACCAGAGACAGTTTACATGCTCAGTCTGCGGGAAGTGCTATAAAAGTTACCAGGACCTGATCGTGCATCAACGTGTTCACACTGACGACAGACCATTCAGGTGCCCTCACTGCAGGACTGGGTTCAGGCGATCATCTGACCTCATTGTACATCAGCGCAGTCACACCGGGGAGAGGCCGTTCACCTGTTCCATGTGTGGGAAGGGATTCACTCAGTCATCCAACCTGCTGAGACACCAGCGAATTCACACTGGAGAAGGGGCTGCTCACTTGCCCTGACTGTAGGAAGGGATTCATTAATTGAACCTACCCACTGAAACACCACCGAGTTCACACTGGGGAGAGACCAGTCAGCTGGTCTGTGTTTGGAAAGCGATTCACTCAGTCATTTGTGCTGCTGAGACACCAGCGAGTTGACAAGTAACAGTAAAATCCAATTACTGTAGTTAATCACATCCTGGATGGAACCATGTTCATTGGGTTCTGTTTCTGCTGATGTTAATAAACTCCAGCCCTGTTATAGAGGCTAATATTGTTGATACAAATCAATTAAATCAACTTGGTGTGAAATACGAGGTGTGTTGAATCTTTTTAATATCTCCAATATTCTGCTTCTCCCCTGTCACCTCCAACAACAAGTGTGAGGAGCTCATGGAGCTTCTTTGTCACTAAGATTGAGACAATCCGATCAGCTGCCTCTGCTGCTTCCCTCCCTTCCACTAACCCACCAGGACAAACTGTCTCTAAAGTTCCCTCTTGTCTGAGCCCTGAACCCACATCTGTCTGCAGTTTCTCTCCCATCTCCCCTCATACCCTCTCGGTGCTCATCTTGTCCATGAGGCCCTCCTTCTGCTCCCTTGACTTTATTCTCACTAAACTGCTGATTATCCAACTTCTTCATTTTTGCTGATATTGTTAATGTTTCTCTCTCTCCTGGTAATGTACCTTTTATCATCAAATCTATCATCATCACCCATCCTAAGAATAAACTCTTGACCTGACCATCTTTTCAAACTACCGCCCCATCTCCAACCTCCCTTTCCTCTCCAAAGTCCTTGTACTTGGTGTCCCCAAGGATCTATCCTTGGCCCCTCCTATTTCTCATCTACATGCTGCCACTCGGTGACATCATCCAAAAGCACCGTGTAAGTTTTCACATGTACACTGACAACGCCCAGCTCTACCTCACCACCATCCCTCTCCATTCCTCCACTGTTACTAAATTATCAAACTGCTTATCCCACATCCAGTACTGGATGAGCAGAAATTTCCTCAATTAAAAATTGGGAAGACCAAAGCCATTGTCTTCAGTCACCACTACAAATTCCGTTCCCTAACTACCGAGTCCATCCCTCTCTCTGGGAACTGTCTGAGGCTGAACAACACTGTTCACAATCTCGGTATTTCATTTGACCTCAAGATAAGTTTCTGACCACGTAACCACACCATCACTAACACCAGATATTTCAATCTCCATAACGTCGCCTGTCTCCACCCCACCCCCAGCTCATCTGCTGCTCAAACCCTCATCCATGTCCATGTTACCTTTAGACTTGACAATTCCAATACATTTCTGGCCGGCCTCTCACATTTACCCCAGCCCACATGGAAACATGAGATCATCCAAAACCCTGCTGCCTATGTGCTTTCTTACGCCAAGTCCTGTTCACCCTTCACCCCTGTAGCCATTGACCTAAATTGGCTCCTGTTTAAGCAATGCCTCAATTTTAAAATTCGTAACCTTGTTTACAAATCCTTCCATGGCCACGTCCCTCCCTATCTCTGTAATCTCTAGTCGCACAACCCTCTGAAATATCTGTGCTATCTCATCCCGTACTCTTTGGCATCCCTGATTTTCATTATTCCACCATTTCTGGCCGTGCCTAGGTGCAAAGTTCCAGGATTTCCTCCCTAAACCCCTCCAGCTCTCTTTCCTGATTAAAGATGCTTGTTAATATCTGCCTCTCCAATCAAGGTTCTGTCCATTTACCTGAATATCGACCCATGTGACTCGATGTCAAATGTTTCTTTATGAAAGTCCTGTGAAGGACCTTGGCACGTTTTGTTACATTAAAGGTATTATATAAATACAAGTTGTTTCTGTTTCACAACAGCCAGTTTGTGCACAGTAAGATTCCACAAAAAGCAATCAGACTAACTGATTAATCTAGTATTTTTTGGTGGTGTTAGTTAAAGCACGAATGTTGGTCCCACTGCACCAGGAGAACTCCCCTGTGGACAGGATGTGGAGTTGTTGAGCTCTCCTGAGCTGAGAGTGAAGCTGATTGAGCTGTCGGGCCTGCAGTGTACCTTGCAGAACCGTTGCCTGGGATCTTTCCTCTTAATTCACTGACTCCCAGCTGCAGTTGTTGCTGCAGTAAAATAGTAAACTTTGAATATCAATCTCAATTTAACCTTTGGAGCAAAACCAATAACTTTAAATCGGCTGCAGAAGAGAAAGAAATTTCTTCTGTTCATTTAGCGTATTTCACAGCCTCAGAAAATCCCAAAGTGATTCACAGTCAATGATCTATTTTGGAAGTAAGAATGAGGAAAAGCAGAAAAAACTAAACGGTACAATTTTAAACAGAGTTCAGCAACAGAGTGACCTGGGAGTGTATGTACACAAATATTTATATGTGACAGAACAGAATGTTATTATCTATTGCGAGGGGAATTGAATTCAAAAGTAGGGAGATTATGCTCCAGTGCACTAGTGAGACCACATTTGGATTACTGTGTACAGTATTGGTCACTTATTTAAGGAAGGATGTAAACGTGTTGGAAGCAGTTCAGAGAAGGTTTACCAGGCTAATACCTGGAATGGGTGGGTGTCTTGTGCGGATAGGTTAGACAGACTAGGCTTGTGTCCACTGCAGTTTAGAAGATTAAGAGGCGACTTGATTGAAACATATAAGATCCTGAGGGGTCTTGACAGGGTGGATGTGGAGAGGATATTTCTTCATATGGGAGAATCTATAACTAGGGGTCAGTGTTTAAAAATAAGGGGTCGCCCATTTAAAACAGAGATGAGGCGATTTTTTTTCACTCAGAGGATCGTGAATCTTTGGAACTCTCTTCCTCAACAGGGTGGTGGAAGCAGAGCCTTTGAATATTTTTAAGGCAGAGGTGGGTAGATTCTTGGTAAACAAGGGGGTGATTGTTATCGGCAGTAGGTGTGATGCAAACATCAAGTTACCATCAGATCACCCATGATCTTATTGAATGGCAGAGCAGGCTCAAGGGGCTGAATGGCCTACTCCTGCTCCTTGTTTGTATGAAATAGAGGATGGTGAATAACAGCTCGAAACCACAGTCCTCCCTCCCACTGAGATACTGATCCTTCCAACATAGAGGAATTTGGGGCAAGAGTGGCTTTGATGCTCAGATTTGCTCTGTCTCTATATGATCAGATTGATCAAGAAGCACTGGGGAAGATGCGAGGAAGATTTATTGGAATTTTGCCAGAACTGGAAAGTTATGTCAATCCACAGAGATTGAACCGGTTGAAAAAGGTTTTGTTGAGGAAAATGAGTGAGGGATGACCTGACTGAGGCCTTTAAGATAATGAGAAGGTTTGACAGGGTAGACAAGTGGAAGATGTTTCCACTTGCGAATGAATGAGAATAAACATAAGTTAGTCACAAATAAATCTAATGTCCATTTCATAAGCAACTTCATTAACCAGAAATAAAGCAGAAAATGCTGGAAACATTCGTCATATCTAGGAGCATCTATGAATTGAGAAACAGTATTAACTTTTCAAGTCTGTTCACTGATGCAGTGCAATTGTGATGTAAAGTCATAGCCTATGTTTAGCTCTCCACAGACACTATCAGATCTGATGAAAATTCCAGCATTTTCTGTTTTTATTTCAGATTTACAGCACCATATTTTCTCCAACTGTAGTCGGTTAAGAATGTAGGACTCATGATTAAAAGAGCTTGAGATCCCAGTGTGAGCTAGAAACTCATGGGCAAAATCACACCGTGAAAAGATCATTCACCGGCTGAATTGCTGGCAGTACGAAGTTTAAATGTTCTGTGCATGGGAAGAAAAGCCATTTGTTCACACCACCTGCTGAGGCTCCAGTGAGTTAAGATCTAACTGTAGGAGTTTGTTCTGCTGTTCATTACATCCAGGAGAGAATTATGGTGGAGCCATATTGAATTGAATTAATAATTTTATATCAAAAACAAAAATACCTGGAAAAACTCAGCAGGTCTGACAGCATCTGCGGAAAGGAACACAGTTAACATTTCGAGTCCGTATGACTCTTCAACAGAACTAATTATTCTATTTTTCCTTAGTTTTGTTGAAGAGTCATACGGACTTGAAACGTTAACTGTGTTCCTCTCCGCAGATGCTGTCAGACCTGCTGAGTTTTTCCACGTATTTTTGTTTTGGATTTCCAGCATCTGCAGGTTTTTGCTTTTATAATAATTTTATATCTTGGCCCTGTGGCTCCATTCGTCATCGGATCACAAAACATAATTTTCTATTTAACAAAGGAGGCTTTCAATGGCGGCGGATTTACCCAGCATTCAATGGAAGGCAGGATGTGCCCTAACCTCACTGCGAGCTCCTCACGCAGGCGCGGTACCGCTCATTGGTTGGAACATGCGCATTGCAGACTCCGACCGGAGCATGCGCAGTGCGGTCTGTACCTGGAGCTGTTCGAAGGGTCTGAGAAATGAGGAACACGAGCGAATAAATAGAGCCGGTGAGTGGGGAGGAATGGAGGCGGCAGAATGGGCGGGGAGGCTTCATGAACATCCATAGAAGGCCCGAAACTGAGAAATGAAGCGACCAGTCCCACGGTTGCACCGAATGGGACGACGACAAAAAACTGTGGCCCGAGTCTCCGCTCGGAGACAGGCCCAGGGTAACGGCCGCCATCTTTATAGGGGGCAATGTGCAGCAGGGCGCATGCGCTATCATCCTGGTCCAGGTGGCAGGAGGAGAGAATGTTGTGCATTTCTATCCTGGACTGACAGGGATAGATTTTGGAAACTCCTTTTACAGGGGGTTAGAAGGGGAGGATTTACACACAGCAAACTCAAACCAAGAGGAATGTTTGCCTCTTCTCAATTTCCATCCTGAACTGATAGTAATGGATTTTGTAAATTTCTCTATCGAGTTCCTAGGAAAGGAAGATTGACAAACGGGAAACTCAAACCAAAATCACATCAAGATCTGACAGAATCAGAAATTCACAGCAATCTCTCTTCCTGTCCCCTGGGCAAGGATGATCATGCATGTGTCCTACTGCACATTTCCCCCAATAAAGATGTCAGCTGCTTGGTTTCATCTCAAAAATAGCCTGAAAGGAGTACTTTATTGGAAGTTACAAAGTAAAGCAAACTGATTTTTAGAATATTAAACTTCAGCCCAGTTACAAGGATTATTAACATCAGCAGAAACAGACCCAAACTGTCAGAAAGAACATGGCTCAGTCCTGGATGTGATTAACAGCAGCAATAACAGCAGAATCCCACCCCTGCTGTCACTTGTGAACTCGCTGGTTTCTCAGCAGTTGGACTATCAATTAAATCCCTTCTCACACACGGAGAAGGTGAATGGCCTCTCCCCAGTGTGAACTCCCTGGTCTGTGTCTTGGAGATGATGGTTTTCCCATGCACCAGCTGCTCTTGTCCTTCCAGGTGGTGAGGAGTGACGGTTTGGCAGAATCTGTCAACATTCTTGTTGAGTTGCAGTTGGATGAAGTCCATCTTGTTTTCCTCCATTGCTCTCTCTCCTTCTCTCATGTTCTCTCTCTCTATCTCCTCTCACAGATCACAGAGTCTTGTATAGACCCAGACCGAATGGCAGGTTCCCTTCCCTGATGGACATTAGTGAACCAGTTGGGTTTTTATGACAATACAGCAGTTTTCATGGTCACTTTTTCCTAGTTCCGGCCTCTCAAATTCCTAGATTCATTCAGCTCAATTTCACAACCTGCCTTTGTGTTTTTGTGGGTTCTCTCTCACTCCCTTTTTTCTGTTATAAATCAATTTCACAGGGTATTAGAAGGGGAGGATTTGCAGTCGGGAAACTCAAACCAAACATCAGATAAGACCGGACAGATGCATTCTATTCATTTGGATCAGAATATCATTGGATTTTGAACATGGAAGTAAAAGGTACTGTTCACAGTGGGGAGAAACCGTACACGTGTTCTGTGTGTGGACGAGGATTCTGTCAATCATCTGGCCTGTCTAAACATAAGCGGAGTCACACTGGAGAGAAGCTGTGGAAATGTGGAGATTGTGGGAAGGGATTCAATTACTCGTCTGACCTGGAAACTCATCGGCGCAGTCACACAGGGGAGAGGCCATTCATCTGCTTGCAGTGTGGGAAGGGATTCACTCAGTCATCTGACCTGCTGAAACATCAGCGAGTTCACACTGGAGAGAGACCATTTACCTGCTCCAAGTGTGGGAACAGATTCACTGAGTCATCCACCCTGTTGAAACACCAGCGAGTTCACACTGGGGAGAGACCATTCACCTGCTTGGAGTGTGGAAAGGAATTCACTACATCTTCCCATCTGTTGAGACACCAGCGAGTTCACACTGGGGAGAGACCGTTTACCTGCTGCGAGTGTGGGAAGCGATTCACTCGGTCATCTGCCCTGCTGAGACACCAGCGAGTTCACAAGCAACTACAGTGAATGGATTTTGCTGTTAATCACATCCAGGACTGAACCATTTTCATTGGGGTCTGTTTCTACTGATGTTAATAAACTCCAGTCCAGTTATAAGTGTTAATATTCTGGCCAAAAATCAAATACCTAGCTTTGTGTTAAACACCGTGTGTCGAGTCTTTTTAATATCTCCAACACAAGTTAGTTCCTTCTGAAGGGCTCTCCCTCTCCCCTGTCTCCTCCACCCTCACCTTCAACAACAAGTGTGAGGAGCTCATGGAGCTTCTTTGTCACTAAGATTGAGACAATCCGATCGGCTGCCTCTGCTGCTTCCCTCCCTTCCACTAGCCCACCAGGACAAACTGTCTCTAAAGTTCCCCCTTGTCCGAGCCCTGAACCCACATCTTTCCCCATTTTCCCTTCCATCTCCCCTCATGCCCTCTCAGTGCTCATCTTGTCCATGAGACCCACCTTCTGCTCTACTGACCCCAATCTCACTGAACTACTGATCACCCAACTTCCCCGTATTCACTAATATTGTTGTCGCGGAAAACGGAATGAACACTCAGACCCAGGAGGTTTGTCTTGGAAGTCTTTATTGAATCATGATATCATGGAGAGCCCAGCAGCATACAATGGAGCTAGCTGGCACTCTGAGGAAGCATCACAGTACACACATATTTATAGTAAAAGTCGTACATTTCAAAGAGCTTGAAAGTGATAAGACTGTCTAACCTTCAATAATTAATTACATTGAGAATCATTGTCTTTGGCATACAACACACAATTAGTCTATTCTAATTTATGACTATACAGGATATTGGGGGAAGCCCATCTGGTAATAAAAAAGTGAGACAGAGAATAGATAACCATGCTTGACCTTATCTTTAGTGCTAGGGGATGTACACTCTAGAGAACAGATGACCATTGCTTGATCCTGTCTCTTTCTGTTGGGGGCAGACATCCTAGCCTTGTCTCAAGGATTCTAGGAAGCTTGTTTATGATACTCCTTTCCTGCTCAATTAGCTGGCAGCTGCAGGTGTGCCTGCTAGAACAAAAGAGGGAACTGTGCTGTAGTATTCCACTACGGTTTTAACTGTTTAACCCTTAGTTGTCCTGTAGATGCATTTTATTCTTCCACAATTGTTAACGGTTCATTCTCTAAGGTACTGTCCCGCTCTGCTAGAAATCTCCAATCATCACCCCTTCCTCAAAAAAACAAACGTTTGAACCCACTGTTCTTTGCAAACTACTGCCCCATCTCCAAAACCCCTCTCCTCTCTACACTGTTGGAAGATGCTGTCACTTCTCGTACACTGGGATTCTCAGTGTGAACAGGGTGGGATGTGTTTGGAGACAGGATGTCCCAGTTCTCCACCCTGGGATTCTCAGTGTGAACAGGGTGGGATGTGTTTCGAGACAGGATGTCCCAGTTCCCCACCCTGGGATTCTCAGTGTGAACAGGGTGGGATGTGTTTGGAGACAGGATGTCCCAGTTTTCCACCTTTAAAGGGACAGGGAGAGGACCAGCTGGGCTGAATGATGCTGCTTTATGACATCACTGCAGTGCCTAGTAACCATTCTCCCTGAGCCCTGCTCATTATGGACTGGCTTTAGCTCAGTGCTGTTACAGGGAGGGAAACAGGAGGAGGATTCGAGCCGTGTGGAGCTCAGGATTAATGGGGAGAGATACAGGATCAATTTCTACCTTACTGAGTGAGAAATGTCATTGTCCCGGACACTCCCTGTCCCTCGGTATCTGTATCCGGGGGACAGGCTGATGGGTTTACTCTGTATCTAATCCGTGCTGTGTTTGACTGGAGAGTGTTTGATTCTGACAATGATTGTTCACCTCGATGATGATGAGATAAACCCATCAGCTTCTCGCCGAGACACAGATCCTGAAAAACAAGGAGTGTCTGTAATATTTTCGACCATGTCCTTGATCCAGTTTTGAACTGCTTGCTCACATCTCTCCTCATCCTGCTTTATTCTAGTGAAAATACCCCCCAGTTTCTCCTGTCTGTCCTCAATGGAAACAGTTGAACTAAGTTAGAAACTCAAGCAAGATTTTCACAGCAGACAGGTCACCATGAGAAAACATTTCATTCCACAGTCAGTTATCATCTGGAATACACTGTCTGAAAGTTTGGTGGGAGCAGGTTCAACAGTAACTTTCAAAAGGGAATTGGAGAAATGCTTGAAGGAAAACTTTGACAGGGCCATGGGGAAACAGCAGGGGAGAGGAATATTCAGGTATCTCCTCCAAAGAGCTGGCAAAGGCACGATGGGCCGAGTGGCCTCATTTTGGGCTGTATCTTCTCCTCCGTGGTATCATCTCTGTGAATCTCTCCTGCACCCTCTCCATGGCCCTGACATCATTCCTGTTATAAGATGCGAGAATTTGACTCAATATTCTAAATGCAGCTTAACCGATGATTTACAAATTAATTTTACATAGAAAATTGGAGTAACAGGTTCAAACAGCATTTTAAACTTGTCCTTCAAATTTAAAGATTTGTGTATCTGAACCCCTTGTAACATGGCTAAAAGGCATTGAGGTAAAATGCCTGATATAATGTGTATTATGGGATAGAGAAGTTCAGCCTGAGTTAGAAACTCAAACAGGCTCTTCACTGCAGACAGGTCACCATGGCAACACTGATAAGACATTCCATTGCACAGAATCAGCTCATTGGAAACTCGAATCAGATCACGGAAAAGGACAGAATTTGTCTGTTATTAACCAAAATATAAACTGAAACCAGAGTGAGGAATAGAATAGATCAGATTATAATGTGTGATGTTCAGACCTATAATTGTGAAACTATCAGAAATAACAGAATTAACAGTGGGCAGGGGAGTTTAGGGAGAATGAGAAAATTCCTGAAGAAAAGTAACTGCTGGGAACCAGGGAATGTGTCCTTGTAAATCACAGATTAGAGAAATTCCAGCTGTCTTTTCCTCACTACCTGCCAAAACCCAGCAGAGAAGACAAAGAAGAGTCAGGGGCCAGAGCTGGATCACTACAGGTATAAAAGTGAAGGGATACTGTGTAAGGGGGCAGTCGGGACTGGAGACACCGGAGATCAAGCTCAGGTGCCTGAGGTTCCATTCAGTGGGCTGACCTCGTGTAAGTGACTGTGGACACACGGGACTTGCATGTTTACTCTGATTGATGGATCAGTGTAAGTTATGGTGGAGGACAGAGGATTGGATCAGCTTGTATTTCTTAAAATTTATTAAAGTTGTTGATACTGGATTCTCAAACCTGTTGATTACTAAGATGATGCATTAGTTAGAATCTTCCATGTCTTTCCTGCTCTGTTCCTCTGCACCGACAAAACCTTTTCCATTTACAGCATATTTCAACTTTTATTACTTGCTAAATCCCTTTGATTTGACATCTACCTGTCCCATTAGAATTATAATCTGTTACAGCACAGAAGGAAGTCATTCAGCCTGACGTGAATCTCCTGGCTCTCTGCAAGAATAATTCACTTTGTACCAATCTCCCACCTTTTCCCCGTAGCCCTGAAACCTTTTCATCTTCAGATAATGATACAATTCTCTTTGGAAAGTCTCGATTAGATCAGCTTCTGTAACACTCTCAGGCAGCGCATTCCAGATCCAAACCACTCAGTGTGTAAAGAAAACAATTGCAAAGTGACGTCATCCCACTTACCGGGTTTTGCCTGGAAGGTGGGATTTTTGTAATCTCTGACTCCAGTGCTTCTGGTGTCTCTCCAGCTGCAGCCTCCAGCAGGACAGTTTAAATCTGAAAGACTGAAATCGTTTCAGAGGTGAGTATTTCTGACCATTCATCCATAACTTTGAGCTTTCAGTGCTCCGCTCCATTATCCATGTGAAATTTCATGGCTCTCGGGCTCTTTTACTCTGGATCTGAATCCATGTCCATCCATTGCTCTGTTTCTCCTCTGCCCTCCCTTATCTCCTCTCTGCCATGGTCTTACTTCCTCTGCCCCTGATTTGATATTTAGTGTTATTTTCACTGATCATCGGTGAATGAGGTTTCCACCATTGCCCATCCCCTGACCATGTGCTGCTGGCTTCCCAGTTTCAACTTCCCATAGTATATTTCATAGTCAGGAATTGTTTTTCCTGCGCTATATTCCATTTCACTTCCATTTCTCTTGACCATCAAATTCTGCACTATTTATATTCCCCGTATTTCATTCTGCACCCCCTGAAATGTTAACTCTGTTCCTTTCTCCACAGATATTGCCTGACCAGCTGAGTATTTCCAGCATTTTCTCTTTTTATATCCGATTTCCAGCAGCTGCAGTATTTTGCTATTATTTTATTGCAGGCGTTGCTCACAGAACCGAGTCTAGAAATACAGACGGACCAATTAAGAGCCGGTTTGTATCAGGGTGGGTGTTGGTTACAGAAGTTGTTCCCTGGCCTCCAGTGTAGGTCCTTTCTCATCGAGGCACAGAATCATTGAATCATTGTGTCCGTGCTGGCTCTCCGCAAGAGCAAGTCAGTTAGTCCCACTCCCCTACCCTTTTACTAACAAGACCAGCAAATATTGTAAATCCCCAGTTGCCTGTGGAGAAGATGATGTTTGACCTTCTTGAACCACTGCAGTCCGTGTGGTGAAGCTGCTCCCACAATGCTGTTAGGTAAGGAGTTACAGGTTATTCACCCGGCAATGATGAAGGAACAGTGATATATGTCCAAATCAACAACAACAATTTGTATTTATATAGTGCCTTTGTGTAATAGAACGTTTCAAGGTGATTCACAGGAATGTTATCAAGAAACATTTGATGCTGAGCCACATAAGGAGATATTAGGGCAGGTGACCAACAGCTTGGTTAGACAGGTAGGTTTTAAGGATTATCTTAAAGTAGGAAAGCAAGATGGGAGAGGTCGAGAGGTTTATAGAGTAAATTCCACAGCTTACGGCAATGGCAGCTGAAGGCGCGGCCACCAAAGGTGGAACAGTTAAAACCGGGAATGCTCAGGAGTTGGAATAAGAGGAGCATAGATATCTCGGAGGGTTGTGAGGCTGGAGGAGATTACAGAGATAGGGATTTGAAAAGATGGATGAAATATTTAACATTTTGATGCTTCTTAACCCATTGCAGGCCAATGAGCACAGGGGTGATGGATGGGTGAGCACACGGGCAGCAGAGTTTTGGATGATCTCAAGGTTACAGGGAGGTTGAATATGGGAGGCTGGCTGGGAGTGCGTTAAGATAGTTAAGTCTAGAGGTAACAAAGGAATGGATGATAGTTTCAGCAGCAGATGAGCTGAGACTGGGGTGGAGTCATGTGATGTAACTGAGGTGGAAATAGGCGGTCTTGGTGATGATGTGGATATGTGGTTGGAAGCTTATTATGTGGTAAAATATTTTGTCACGGCTGTGATCAGTCTGTTTCAGCATCAGACAGTTCCCAGGGACAGGGATGGAATCGATGGCTAGGACTGGAGATTGTATCGGGGAAGAGATTTCTGCTCATCCGTTTCTGGATGTCAGACAACTCAGGACAGAGTGTGACTTGGAGGGGAACTTGGACATGATGGACCTTCCAAATGGTGGAGATTGAGGCTTTTGGTGGTTCTGTTGAAGTTCTGATTGAGTTGCAGATATCTGAAATCTCTCTGCCTGCCTTCCCTACCTCCCTTTCCCTCCTCCTATCTCTCTCTCTCTCGTTCGGTCTCTCTGTCCCAGCACCAGGAATCTATCAGAGAATCGGAAGAGGCCAGGGAGAATCAAACAAGGAAACTTGTGTTCAATTTGTGAGTCTTGCTTTGTGGACGATTTCATGTTTGGTGAGAATGTTGACCCAGTGAAATTTTGCCCCTGTGGGATGACAGTTATCAGAACAGATGTGAAAACATCCTCTAATAACATGAAGGTACCGTGTGGACTGAGAGTAACAACATCAGCAACATTTCAACAGATCATACACTTTACTGTGAGTGTGATTGAGAGTAAGTGTGTGAGTGTGTGAGAGGGTGCATGTGTGTACAGCTGTGCATGTGTACATGTGTGTGTGCGTGTGGTACCTACATGAATCCATGCACAGGCCCGTGGGGGAGATGCTGTGCATGACTGTTTCTCTGCATGAGTTTGTGCGAACATGAGAGTGAGTGTGTGTGTGTGTGTGCACGCCTGGGGCCTTACAAGTGTGGGAGAGTGAGTGTGATATGTGATCAGCATGGTTAGAGGAATGGAGAAAGTGCAGGGGGTGAAATTAAAAAGCAAATGACTTGATGAAATATCAGCAAATACAAGAAAACCCAACGATGACTCAGGAAGCTCCATCTACTCTCCTCGGGCATGTAGAGCACAGCTTTAGACACAAAGTAAATCTCCTTCTGCACTATCCCCTTATAGCAAGGGGTTAGATGAAATGTTGGTGTTTATTGCCAGATATTTGGTGTACAAGAGTAAATCTTGCTCCGATGCTGCAGGGATTTGGGGAGAAAATGGCCCCTGTGAAGAAACTTCAAATGGCTGACTGAGGATTGTAGTTTTTTTTTAGAGATTCCCAGAGAGAGAGAGAGAGAGAGAGATAGAGAGAGAGATAACGAGAGAGAAACAAAAAGAGGTCAATAACCAGGGATCATTGATTATTCACAGGGGCACAGAGTACAAGAGCAAGGAGTTTATGTTGAACTTGTATAAGGCACGAGTTAGGCCTCAGTTCGAGTATTGTGTCCTGTTCTGGGTGCCACACTTCAGGAAGGATGTGAAGCCACTGGACAAAGAGCAGAAAAAATTCACGAGGATGGTCTCAGGGATGAGGAACTTCAGTTACGAAGATAGATAGGAGATGTTGGGACTATTTTCCTTGGAGAAAAGATGGATGAGGGGAGAATTGATAGGGATATACAACATGCTGGTGGGGGTTAGTGCCCCATCCTCTGAGCCAGTAGCTCCGGGTTGGAGTCCCACTTCAGGACTTGATGACCATGGAAGGTGTGTTCATAACGTGGCCAAACAGGTTGATTATCAGCCCGGAAATCCTTCCAATACACCTGATGGCAGGCGGTAAGAGTGGGAGAGTCTCCTGGTCAGCCAGAACCTGCAGAAGGCAATGGCAAACCACTGCAGTACCTTGTCAAGCACAACCATCGAGCAAGACATGGAAGACCAAGGCCCTCATAGGACATGTTACCTGAAGAGAGAGAGAGATTCAAGAACATGAGGGGTGTGGACAGAGTAGACAGGGAGAAAATATTTGTGTGTATTGAGTTCAAAAACATTTGCAGCTTGTGATCAGACACTACAGACTGCAAGGTATATTTAATGAAATCAGCCTTGAAATATCCAGACCGATATTCAGTGTATTCCTATTACATGGCAACATAGGAACAGGAGGGGTCCATTCGGCCTGTAATGCCTCCTCCACCATTCAAACAGGTTATGGCTGATCATCTCCCTCTCCTCCATTATCCCCATATCTCTTGATCTCTTTAGTTTCCAGAAACCTATCGATTTCTCTCTTGAACATGGTCAATGATTGAGCTTCCACAGCCTCTGGGGTAGTGAATTCAAAAGATTCACCACCCCCTGAGTGAATAAATTCCTTCTCATCTCAGTCCTAATGGGCCTGCCCCTTATTCTGAGACTGTTTCCCCTGGTTCTAGACTCCCCAGCCGGGGAAACATCCTATCCACATCTACCGTGTCACATCCTGTGAGAATTTTCTAAGCTTCAATGAGATCACCTCTCATTCTTCAAAGCGCACAGAATACAGGCCCAGTTTCCTCAATCTCTCCTCATAAGGGAATCCCACCATCCCAGGGATGAGTCTGGTGAACATTCGCTGCACTCCCTCAATGCCAAGTGTATCCTTCCTTAGATAAGGAGACCAAAACTGCTCACCTTACTCCAGGGGAGGTCTCGCCAAGGCTCGAGACAATTTCAGAAAGACATCTTTACGAGTGAGTGATGAAAGCTCCATCCACATCTGCCTCTCTTTCACAGGACGATTTGGATTGAGAAAGGGCATTTGAAAGGATCAATTTAGATTTAAAAATCAGCCATTGACTCAGCATGATTCTGTCTCCATGTGTCTGTGTGTTTCTGGCTATATGTGCATTCCTGCTAGACTGTCCCCATCAAACACTCCCAGGACAGGTACAGCACGGGGTCAGATACAGAGTAAAGCTCCCTCCACACTGTCCCCGTCAAACACAGGTACAGCATGGAGTTAGATACAGAGTAAATCTCTATCTCACTGTCCCCATCAAACACTCCCAGGACAGGTGCAGCATGGGATTAGGTACAGAGTAAAGCTCCCTCTACACTGTCCCCATAAAACACAGGTACAGCACAGAGTTAGATACAGAGTAAATCTCCATCTCACTATCCCCATCAAACACTCCCAGGACAGGTACAGCACGGGATTAGGTACAGAGTAAAGCTCCCTCTACACGGTCCCCATCAAACACTCCCAGTGTGGGTACAGCACAGGATTAGATAGAGAGTAAAGCTCCCTCTACACGGTCCCCATCAAACGCTCCCAGGACAGGTACAGCACGAGGTTAGATAAAGGGTAAAGCTCCCTCAGCACTTGAATTATGAGATTGAAAATTGTGATTATCCAATGAATTGAAGTTCAAATTAAAAGCAGAGATATTCGGCTGAAGAAAAAAATAAAGCTTCAAAAATTTGTAAACATGCCCGGGTATGAACAACAATATCCTGTGACATATCCCTTCTCCATCTTTAAAATGGAGGGAGATCCCTTCTACATCTATTAAATGGAGGGAGATCACTTCTCCATCTTTAAAATAGAGGGATATCCCTTCCCTCTTCTTTCAAATGGAGGGAGATCCATTCTCCATCCTTTAAATGGAGGGAGATCCCTTCCACGTGTGTAAAATGGAGGGTGATGCCTTCCCCCTTCTTTTAAATTGAGGGTGTCTCCAGTCCCGACTGCCCCTTACATCAGTAACCCCTCACTTTTATACCCTGTAGTGATCCAGCTGTGGCCCTTGGCTCTTTGTCTTCTCTGCTGGGTTTTGGCAGGAAGTGAGGAAAAGACAGCTGGAATTTCTCTAATCTGTGATTTACAAGGACACATTCCCTGGTTCCCAGCAATTAGTTTTCTTCAGGAATTTTCTCATTCTCCCAAAACTCCCCTGCCCACTGTTAATTCTGTTATTTCTGATAGTTTCACAATGAGAGGTATGAACATCACACATTATAATCTGATCTATTCTATTCCTCACTCTGGTTTTAGTTTATAATGTGTTTAATAACAGACAAACTCTGTCCTTTTCCCTGATCGGATTCGAGTTTCCAATGAGCTGATTCTGTGCAATGGAATGTCTTTTCAGTGTTGTCCTGGTGACCTGTCTGTAGTGAAGAGCCTGTTTGAGTTTCTAACTCAGACTAAACTTCTCTATCCCATAATACTCATTATATCAGATATTTTACCTCAATGTCTTTTAGCCATGTTACAAGGGGTTCAGATACACAAATCTTTAAATTTGAAGGACAAGTTTAAAATGCTGTTTGAACCTGTTACTCCAATTTTCTATGCAAAATTAATTTGTAAATCATTGGTTAAGCTGCATTAGA
Source organism: Cetorhinus maximus (assembly GCF_964194155.1). Classification (NCBI taxonomy): domain Eukaryota; kingdom Metazoa; phylum Chordata; class Chondrichthyes; order Lamniformes; family Cetorhinidae; genus Cetorhinus; species Cetorhinus maximus. The sequence continues at coordinate 35,934,829 of NC_135901.1, read as the reverse complement.
ATATTGAGTCAAATTCTCGCATCTTATAACAGGAATGATGTTAGGGCCATGGAGAGGGTGCAGGAGAGATTCACAGAGATGATACCACGGATGAGAAGATACAGCCCAAAATGTGGCCACTCGGCCCATCGTGCCTTTGCCAGTTCTTTGGAGGAGTTACCTGAAGAGTCCTCTCCCCTGCTGTTTCCCCGTGGCCCTGTCAATGTTTTCCTTCAAGCATTTCTCCAGTTCCCTTTTGAAAGTTACTGTTGAACCTGCTCCGACCAAACTTTCAGACAGTGTATTCCAGATGATAATAACTGACTGTGGAATGAAATGTTTTCTCATGGTGACCTGTCTGCTGTGACGCTCCTGCTTGAGTTTCTAACTTAATTCAACTGTTTCCATTGAGGAGTGACTGGAGAAAATGGGGGGTATTTTCACTAGAATAAAGCAGCATGGGGGGAAATGTGAACAAGCAGTTCAAAACTGGATGAAGGACATGGTCGAAAATATTATAGACACTCCTTGTCTTTCAGGATCTGTGTCCAGGGGAGAAGCTGATGGGTTTATCTCAACATCATCGAGGTGAACAATTATTGTCAGAATCAAACACTCTCCAGTCAAACACAGCACGGATTAGATACAGAGTAAACCCATCAGCCTGTCCCCCGGATACAGATACTGAGGGACAGGGAGTGTCCGGGACAATGACATTTCTCACTCAGTCAGGTAGAAATTGATCCTGTATCTCTCCCCATTGATCCTGAGCTCCACACGGCGCGAATCCTCCTCCTGTTTCCCTCCCTGTAACAGCACTGAGCTAAAGCCAGCCCATAATGAGCAGGGCTCAGGGAGAATGGTTACTAGGCACTGCAGTGATGTCATAAAGCAGCATCATTCAGCCCAGCTGGTCCTGTCCCTGTCCCTTTAAAGGTGGAAAACTGGGACATCCTGTCTCCAAACACATCCCACCCTGTTCACACTGAGAATCCCAGTGTGGAGAACTGGGACATCCTGTCTCCAAACACATCCCAACCTGTTCACACTGAGAATCCCAGGGTGGGTAACTGGGACATCCTGTCTCCGAACACATCCCAACCTGTTCACACTGAGAATCCCAGTATTTGGGAGGTGACAGCATGTTGGAACAGTGTGGAGAGGAAAGCGAGGTTGGAGATGGGGCAGTAAGGACGGTGGGGTGAAAGATTTGTTTTTGAGGAGGGGGTGATGATTGCAGATTTGAAGGAGAGAGTGACAGTACCTGGAGAGAAAGAACGGTTAACAATCTCATTGAACATGGGTTAGTTAGGTGATCAGCAGTTTAGTGGGAATAGTGTCAATTGAGCAGGAGGTGGGTCTCATGGACAAGATGAGCACTAAAAGGGCATGAGGGGAGATGGGGGGGGAAACTAAAGAAAGATGTGGGTTCAGGGCTCAGACAAGGGGGAACTTTAGAGACAGTTTGTCCCGGTGGGCTAGTGGAAGGGAGGGAAGCAGCAGAAGTAGCTGATCGGATTGTCTCAATCTTAGTGACAAAGAAGCTCCATGAGCTCCTCACACTTGTTGCTGGAGGAGACAGGTTGGAGGGAGAGCCCTTCAAAAGGAACTAACTTGTGTGAGAGATAATAAGTGTGCATTCAACAAAAATCTGATTTATTTGATTTTTAGCCAAAATATTAACCCCTATATGTGAGTGGAGCTTATTAACTTCAGCAGAAACAGACTCCAATGAACACAGTTCAGTCCTGGATGTGATTAACAGCAAAATCCATTCACTTGTTACGTGTGAACTCGCTGGTGTCTCAGCAGGTTTGATGACCGAGTGAATCCCTTTCCACACACAGAGCAGGTGAACGGCCTCTCCCCAGTGTGAATTCGCTGGTGCGCAGTGAGTTTAGATGATGTCTTGAACCCATTCCCACAGTGAGAGCACCTGAATGGTATGTTGTCAGTGTGAACTCATTTATGGGACATCAGTTTCTTGGAACTTTTAAAACACTTCCCGCAGTCTGGGCATTTAAAATGTCTCTTGTCATTGTGAACTCTTTGGTGTATCGGCAGGTGAGATGACTGAGTGAATCCCTTCCCACACTCGGAGCAGATGAACGGTCTCTCCCCAATGTGAATTCGCTGGTGTAGAATGAGTTGAGATGATAGCCTGAATCCAGTCCTGCAGTGAGAGCACCTGAACGGTCTCTCGTCTGTGTGAACACGTTGATGGGACATCAGCTCCCCAGTACTTTTATAGCACTTCCCACAGTCTTGACAATTAAAAGGTCTCTCCTCAGTATGAACTCGCTGATGTGACAGCAGCTTGGACAACGGAGTGAATCCCTTCCCACACTCGGAGCAGGTGAACGGTCTATCCTCAGTGTGAATTTGCTGGTGTCGCATCAGGGTGGATGATTGAGTGAATGTCTTTCCACACTGGGAGCAGGTGAACGACCTCTCCCCAGTGTGAACTCGCTGGTGTACAGTGAGATGAGATGATCGCCTGAACCCAGTCCCACAGTGAGAGCATCTGAACGGTCTCTCATCAGTGTGAATATGTTGATGGGACATCAGAGCCCCAAACCTTTATAGCACTTCTCACAGTCTGGGTGATTAAAAGGTCTCTCCCCAGTGTGAACTTGCTGGTGCCTCAGCAGGTGGGATAACTAAGTGAATCCCTTCCCACAGGTGAAGCAGGTAAACGGTCTCTCCCCAGTCTGACAGCACCGATGGGTTTCCAGCTCAGAGGGGGATCTGAATCCCTTCCCACAGTCTCACATTTCTATGGTTTTTCCCCGTTCTGATCACATTTATGTTTTGAGAGTTCAGATGATTGGCTGAAGCCACATCCACACACAGACCACGTGTACGGTTTATGCTCACTGTGAACAGTCCAACTTCTTTCCACGTTCAAACTCCGATGATATTCAGGTTATGATAAATTGGGTGACTCCGTCAGATCCTGATGTGATGTGATTCTGCACTGTGATTCTGTGTGATCTGCTTCAATACTGCGGCACGGGAATAAATCCAATTGGACGGATTCAATAATGGAACTCCAGGTAAATGGACATGGATTTAGGGGGTGACCAGGATATTGTAGAGGAAAGGGAGGTTAGAGATCTAGTGCGGGTCTTCAAAGACAGTGGGGACAAGGGTTGGCTTTATTGGGGAGGGGGTAATGATGGCAGATTAGAAGGAGAGAGGGACAGTATCTGTAGAGAGAGAGAGCTGTTAACAATATTAGCTAACATGGGGAAGTTGGGTGATCAGCAGTTTAGTGAGAATAGGGTCAATGGAGCAGGAGGTGGGTCTCATGGACAAGATGAACACCGAGAGGACATGAGAAGAGATGGGAGAGAAACTGATGAAAATTGTGGGTTCAGGGCTTGGACAAGGGTGAACTTTAGAGACAGTTTGTCCCAGTGGGCAAGTGGAAGCGAGGGAAGCAGCAGAGGCAGCTGATCGGATTGTCTCAATCTAAGTGACAAAGAAGCTCCATGAGCTCCTCATACTTGTTGGAGGTGAGGATGGAGGAGACAGGGGAGAGGGAGAGCCCTTCAAAAGGAACTGACTTGTGTTTGAGATATTAAAAAGACTCGACACATTGGGTGTTCAACTGAAGGCTGCATTATTTGACTTCTATACAGATCACTAACCCCTATGTCAATGAGCACGTTTCAGTCACAAAATCCACTCCCTCTAGTTACTCATGAACTCGGTGGTGTCTCAGCAGGGTGGATGACTGAGTGAATCTCTTCCCACACACGGAGCAGGTGAAAGGCTTCTCCCCAGTGTGAATTCGCTCGTGTTTCTGCAGGTTGGCTGACTGAGTGAATCCCTTCCCACACTCGGAGCAGGTGGACAATCTGTCCCCAGTATGGACTTGCTGGTATGTCTTCAGGTGGGATGACCGCATGAATCCCATTTCAAGGGGCCAGAGCTGGATCACTACAGGGTATAAAAGTGAGGGGATACTGATGTAAGGGGGCAGTCGGGACTGGAGACACTGGAGATCAAGTTCAGGGCACCCGAGGTTCCATCCAGCGGGCTGACCTCGTGTAAGTGACTGTGGACACATGGGACTTGCATGTTTATTCTGATTGATGGATCAGTGTAAGTTATGGTGGAGGACAGAGGATCGGAGCAGCTTGTATTTCTTAAAATGTATTAAAGTTCTTGATACTGGATTCTCAAACCTGTTGATCACTAAGATGATGCATTAGTTAGAATCTTCCATGTCTTTCCTGCTCTGTTCCTCTGCACCTTCTAAACCTTTTCCTTTTACAGTATATTTCAACTTTTATTACTTACTAAATCCTTTTTATTTGATATCTACCTGTCCCATTAGAATTATAATCTGTTACAGCACAGAAGGAGATCATTCAGCCCGACGAGTATCTCCTGGCTCTCTGCAAGAATAATTCACTTTGTACCAATCTCCCACCTTTTCCCCATAGCCCTGAAACCTTTTCCTCTTCAGATAATGATACAATTCTTTTTGGAAAGTCTCGATTAGATCAGCTTCTGTAACACTCTCAGGCAGCGCATTCCAGATCCAAACCACTCAGTGTGTAAAGAATACAATTGCAATGTGACGTCATCTCACTTACTGGGTTTTGGCTGGAAGGCGGGATTTTTGTAATCTCTGACTCCAGTGCTTCTGGTGTCTCTCCAGCTGCAGCCTCCAGCAGGACAGTTTAAATTTGAAAGACTGAAATCGTTTCAGAGGTGAGTATTTCTGACCATTCATCCATAACTTTGAGCTTTCAGTGCTCCGCTCGGTTATCCATGTGAAATTTCATGGCTCTCGGGCTCTTTTACACTGGATCTGAATCCATGTCCATCCATTGCGCTGTTTCTCCTCTGCCCTCCCTTATCTCCTCTCTGCCATGGTCTTACTTCCTCTGCCCCTGATTTGATATTTAGTGTTATTTTCACTGACCATCGGTGAATGAGGTTTCCACCATTGCCCATCCCCTGACCATGTGCTGCTGGCTTCCCAGTTTCATCTTCCCATAGTATATTTCATAGTCAGGAATTGTTTTTCCTGCGCTATAGTCCATTTCACTTCCATTTCTCTTGACCATCAAATTCTGCACTATTTATATTCCCCGTATTTCATTCTGCACCCCCTGAAATGTTTACTCTGTTTCTCTCTTCACAGAAACTGCCTGACCTGCTGAGTATTTCCAGCATTTGCTCTTTTTATTTCAGATTTCCAGCAGCCGCAGTATTTTGCTATTATTTTATTGCAGGCGTTGCCCACAGAACCGAGTCTAGAAACACAGATGGACCAATTAAGAGCCGGTTTGTATCAGGGTGGGTGTCGGTTACAGAAGGTGGTCCCTGGCTTCCAATGTAGGTACTTTCTCATCGAGGCACAAAATCATTGAATGATTACAATACAGACAGAGGCCATTTAGCCCATCATGTCCATGCTGGCTCTCTGCAAGAGCAAATTAGTTATTCCCACTCCCCTACACTTTTACTAACAAGACCAGCAAATATTACTATCTCCAGTTGCCTGTGCAGAAGAAGATGTTTGACCTTCTTGAACTGCTGCAGTCCGTGTCGTGAAGGTGCTCCCACAATGCTGTTAGGTAAGGAGTTACAGGTTATTCACCCAGCAATGATGAAGGAACAGTGATATATGTCCAAATCAACAACAACAATTTGTATAGTGCCTTTGTGTAATAGAACGTTTCAAGGTGATTCACAGGAATGTTATCAAGAAACATTTGATGCTGAGCCACATAAGGAGATATTAGGGCAGGTGACCAAAAGCTTGGTTAGACAGGTAGGTTTTAAGGATTATCTTAAAGTAGGAAAGCAAGGTGGGAGAGGTCGAGAGGTTTATAGAGTAAATTCCACAGCTTACGGCAATGGCAGCTGAAGGCGCGGCCACCAAAGGTGGAACAGTTAAAACCGGGAATGCTCAGGAGGTTGGAATAAGAGGAGCGCAGATATCTTGGAGGGTTGTGAGGCTGGAGGAGATTACAGAGATAGGGATTTGAAAAAATGGATGAAATATTTAACATTTTGATGCTTCTTAACCCATTGCAGGCCAGTGAGCACAGGGGTGATGGACGAGTAAGCACACGGGCAGCAGAGTTTTAGATGATCTCAAGGTTACAGGGAGGTTGAATATGGGAGGCCGGCTGGGAGTGTGTTAGGATAGTTAAGTCTGGAGGTAACAAAGGAATGGATGATAGTTTCAGCAGCAGATGAGCTGAGACTGGGCTGGAGTAGGGTGATGTTACTGATGTGGAAATAGGCAGTCTTGGTGATGATGCAGATATGTGGTTGGAAGTTTATTATGGGGTAAAATATTTTGTCATGGCTGTGATCAGTCTGTTTCAGCCTCAGACAGTTCCCAGGGACAGGGATGGAATCGATGGCTAGGAGTGGAGATTGTATCAGGGAAGAGATTTCTGCTCATCCGTTTCTGGACGTCAGACAACTCAGGACAGAGTGTGACTTGGAGGGGAACTTGGACGTGATGGACCTTCCAAATGGTGGAGATTGAGGCTTTTGGTGGTTCTGTTGAAGTTCTGATTGAGTTGCAGATATCTGAAATCTCTCTGCCTGCCTCCCCTACCTCCCTTTCCCACCTCCTATCTCTCCCTCTCGTTCGGTCTCTCTGTCCCAGCACCAGGAATCTATCAGAGAATCAGAAGAGGCCAGGGAGAATCAAACAAGGAAACTCGTGTTCAATTTGTGAGTCTTGCTTTGTGGATGATTTCATGTTTGGTGAGAATGTTGACCCAGTGAAATTTTGCCCCTGTGCGATGACAGTTATCAGAACAGATGTGAAAACATCCACTAGTAACATGAAGGTACCGTGTGGACTGAGAGTAACAACATCAGCAACATTTCAACAGATCATACACTTTACTGTGAGTGTGTGTGTGGGTGTGATTGAGAGTGTGTAAGTGTGTGAGAGGGTGCATGTGTGTACAGCCATGCATGTGTACGTGTGTGTGCACATGTGGTACCTACATGAATCCATGCACAGGCCCGTGGGGGAGATGTTGTGCATGACTGTGTCTCTGCATGAGTTTGTGCGAACATGAGAGTGAGTGTGTGTGTGTGTGTGCACGCCTGGGGCCTAACAAGTGTGAGAGAGTGAGTGTGATATGTGATCAACATGGTTAGAGTAATGGAGAAAGTGCAGGGGGTGAAATTAAAAAGCAAATGACTTGATGAAATATCAGCAAATACAAGAAAACCCAACGATGACCTGGGAAGCTCCATCTACTCTCCTCGGGCTTGTAAAGCACAGCTTTAGACACAAAGTAAATCTCCTTCTGCACTATCCCCTTATAACATCCCCTTATGAAATGTTGGTGTTTATTGCCAGATATTTGGTGTACAAGAGTAAATCTTGCTCCGATGTTGCAGGGATTTGGGGAGAAAATGGCCCCTGTGAAGAAACTTCAAATGGCTGACTGAGGATTGTAGTTTTTTTTTAGAGATTCCCAGAGAGATAGAGAGAGAGATAACGAGAGAGAATCAAAGAGAGAATAAACAGGGATCATTGATTATTCACAGGGCCACAGAGTACAAGAGCAAGGAGTTTATGTTGAACTTGTATAAGGCACGAGTTAGGCCTCAGTTCGAGTATTGTGTCCTGTTCTGGGTGCCACACTTCAGGAAGGATGTGAAACCACTGGACAAAGAGCTGAAAAAATTCACGAGAATGGTTTCAGGGATGAGGAACTTCAGTTACGAAGATAGATAGGAGATGTTGGGACTGTTTTCCTTGGAGAAAAGATGGATGAGGGGAGAATTGATAGGGATATACAACACGCTGGTGGGGGTTAGTGCCCCATCCTCTGAGCCAGTAGCTCCAGGTTCAAATCCCACTTCAGGACTTGATGACCATGGAAGGTGTGTTCATAACGTGGCCAAACAGGTTGATTATCAGCCTGGAAATCCTTCCAATACACCTGATGGCAGGCGGTAAGAGTGGGAGAGTCTCCTGGTCAGCCAGAACCTGCAGAAGGCAATGGCAAACCACCACAGTACCTTGTCAAGCACAACCATCAAGCAAGACATGGAAGACCAAGGCCCTCATAGGACATGTTACCTGAAGAAAGAGAGAGATTCAAGATCATGAGGGGCATGGACAGAGTAGACAGGGAGAAAATATTTGTGTGTCTTGAGTTCAAAAACATTTGCAGCATCTGATCAGCCAATATTGACTGCAAGGTATATTTAATGAATTCAGCCTTGAATTATCCAGACCGATATTCAGTGTGTTGCTGTCACATGGGAATATAGGAACAGGAGGGGTCCATTCGGCCTGTCATGCCTCCTCCAGCATTCAAACAGGTTATGGCTGATCATCTCCCTCTCCTCCATTTTCCCCTTGATCTCATTAGTTTCCAGATACCTATCGATTTCTCTGTTGAACATGGTCAATGATTGAGCTTCCACAGCCTCTGGGGTAGTGAATTCAAAAGATTCACCACCCCCAGAGTGAATAAATTCCTCCTCATCTCAGTCCTAATGGGCCTGCCCCTTATTCTGAGACTGTTTCCCCTGGTTCTAGACTCCCCAGCCAGGGAAACTTCCTATCCACATCTACCCTGCCACATCCTGTGAGAATTTTCTAAGCTTCAATGAGACCACCTCTCATTCTTCGAAGCGCACAGAATACAGGCCCAGTTTCCTCAATCTCTCCTCATAAGGGAATCCCACCATCCCAGGGATGAGTCTGGTGAACATCCGCTGCACTTCCTCAATGCCAAGTGTATCCTTCCTTAGATAAGGAGACCAAAACTGCTCACCTTACTCCAGGGGAGGTCACTCCAAGGCTCGAGACAATTTCAGAAAGACATCTTTACGAGTGAGTGATGAAAGCTCCATCCACATCTGCCTCTCTTTCACGGGACGATTTGGATTGAGAAAGGACATTTGAAAGGATCAATTTAGATTTAAAAATCAGCCATTGACTCAGCATGATTCTGTCTCCATGTGTCTGTGTGTTTTGTGTGTTTCTGGCTATATGTGCGTTCCTGCTAGACTGACCCCATCAAACACTCCCAGGACAGGTACAGCACGGGGTCAGATACAGAGTAAAGCTCCCTCCACACTGTCCCCATCAAACACAGGTACAGCACGGAGTTAGATACAGAGTAAATCTCCATCTCACTGTCCCCATCAAACACTTCCAGGACAGGTACAGCACGGGGTCAGATACAGAGTAAAGCTCCCTCCACACTGTCCCCATCAAACACAGGTACAGCACAGAGTTAGATACAGAGTAAATCTCCATCTCACTATCCCCATCAAACACTCCCAGGACAGGTACAGCACGGGATTAGGTACAGAGTAAAGCTCCCTCTACACGGTCCCCATCAAACACTCCCAGGACAGGTATACATGGGATTAGATAAAGGGTAAAGCTCCCTCAGCACTTGAATTATGAGATTGAAAATTGCGATTATCCGATGTATTGAAGTTCAAATTAAAAGCAGAGATAGTCGGCTGAAGAAAAAAATAAAGCTTCAAAAATTTGTAAACATGCCTGGGTATGAACAATATCCTGTGACATATCCCTTCTCCATCTTTAAAATGGAGGGAGATCCTTCTCCATCTATTAAATGGAGAGAGATCCCTTACCCATCTTTAAAATAGAAGGAGATCCCTTCCCTCTTCTTTCAAATGGAGGGAGATCCATTCTCCATCCTTTAAATGGGGGGAGATCCCTTCCCCGTGTGTAAAATGGAGGGTGATGCCTTCCCCCTTCTTTTAAATTGAGGGTGTCTCCAGTCCCGATTGCCCCCTTACATCAGTATCCCCTCACTTTTATTCCCTGTAGTGATCCAGCTCTGGCCCCTGACTCTTCTTTGTCTTCTCTGCTGGGTTTTGGCAGGAAGTGAGGAAAAGACAGCTGGAATTTCTCTAATCTGTGATTTACAAGGACACATTCCCTGGTTCCCAGCAGTTACTTTTCTTCAGGAATTTTCTCATTCTCCCTAAACTCCCCTGCCCACTGTTAATTCTGTTATTTCTGATAGTTTCACAATTATAGGTATGAACATCACACATTATAGTCTGATTTATTCTATTCCTCACTCTGGTTGCAGATAATATTGTGGTTAATAACAGACAAACTCTGTCCTTTTCCCTGATCTGATTCGAGTTTCCAATGAGCTGATTCTGTGCAATGGAATGTCTTATCAGTGTTGCCATGGTGACCTGTCTGCAGTGAAGAGCCTGTTTGAGTTTCTAACTCAGACTAAACTTCTCTATCCCATAACACACATTTTATCAGGCATTTATCTCAATGCCTTTTAGCCATGTTACAAGGGGTTCAGATACACAAATCTTTAAATTTGAAGGACAAGTTTAAAATGCTGTTTGAACCTGTTACTCCAATTTTCTATGTAAAATTAATTATAAATCAATGGTTAGGCTGCATTTAGAATATTGAGTCAAATTCTCGCATCTTATAACAGGAATGATGTCAGGGCCATGGAGAGGGTGCAGGAGAGATGCACAGAGATGATACCACGGATGAGAAGATACAGCCCAAAATGAGGCCACTCGGCCCATCGTGCCTTTGCCAGCTCTTTGGAGGAGTTACCTGAATAGTCCTCTCCCCTGCTGTTTCCCCATGGCCCTGTCAAAGTTTTCCTTCAAGCATTTCCCCAATTCCCTTTTGAAAGTTACTGTTGAACCTGCTCCCACCAAACTTTCAGACAGTGTATTCCAGATGATAACAACTGACTGTGGAATGAAATGTTTTCTCATGGTGACCTGTCTGCTGTGAAGCTCCTGCTTGAGTTTCTAACTTAATTCAACTGTTTCCATTGAGGAGAGACTGGAGAAACTGGGGGGGTCTTTTCAATAGAATAAACAGGACGGGGGGAGATGTGAGCAAGGAGTTCAAAACTGGGTCAAAGACATGGTCTAAAATATTACAGACACTCCTTGTCTTTCAGGATCTGTGTCTAGGGAAGAAGCTGATGGGTTTATCTCATCATCATCGGGGTGAACAACTATTGTCAGAATCAAACACTCTCCAGTCAAACACAGCACGGATTAGATACAGAGTAAACCCATCAGCCTGTCCCCCGGATACAGATACTGAGGGACAGGGAGTGTCCGGGACAATGACATTTCTCACTCAGTCAGGTAGAAATTGATCCTGTATCTCTCCCCATTGATCCTGAGCTCCACACGGCGCGAATCCTCCTCCTGTTTCCCTCCCTGTAACAGCACTGAGCTAAAGCCAGCCCATAATGAGCAGGGCTCAGGGAGAATGGTTACTAGGCACTGCAGTGATGTCATAAAGTAGCGTCATTCAGCCCAGCTGGTCCTGTCCCTGTCCCTTTAAAGGTGGAAAACTGGGACATCCTGTCTCCAAACACATCTCAACCTGTTCACACTGAGAATCCCAGTGTGGAGAACTGGGACATCCTGTCTCCAAACACATCCCACCCTGTTCACACTGAGAATCCCAGGGTGGGGAACTGGGACATCCCATCTCCAAACACATCCCACCCTGTTCACACTGAGAATCCCAGGGTGGAGAACTGGGACATCCTGTCTCCAAACACACCCCACCCTGTTCACACTGAGAATCCCAGTATTTGGGAGGTGACAGCACATTGGAACAGTGTGGAGAGGAGAGGGAGGTTTGAGATGGGGCAGTAAGGACAGTCGGGTGAAAGGTTTGTTTTTGAGGAGGGGGGTGATGATTGCAGATTTGAAGGAGAGAGTGACAGTACCTGGAGAGAAAGAACTGTTAACAATCTCATTGAACATGGGGAATTTGGGTGATCAGCAGTTTAGTGGGAATAGGGTCAATGGATCAGGAGGTGGGTCTCATGGACAAGATGAGCACTAAAAGGGCATGAGGGGAAATGGGGGAGGAAACTAAAGAAAGATGTGGGTTCAGGGCTCAGACAAGGGGGAACTTTAGAGATAGTTTGTCCCAATGGGCTAGTGGAAGGGAGGGAAGCAGCAGAGGCAGCTGATCGGATTGTCTCGATCTTAGTGACAAAGAAGCTCCATGAGCTCCTCACACTTGTTGTTGGAGGTGAGGATGGAGGAGACAGGGGAGAGGGAGAGCCCTTCAAAAGGAACTAACTTGTGTGAGAGATAATAAGTTTGCATTCAACAAAAAGCTGATTTATTTGATTTTTAGCCAAAATATTAACCCCTATATGTGAGTGGAGCTTATTAACTTCAGCAGAAACAGACTCCAATGAACACAGTTCAGTCCTGGATGTGATTAACAGCAAAATCCATTCACTGCAGTTACTTGTGAACTCGCTGGTGTCTCAGCAGGTTTGATGACCGAGTGAATCCCTTTCCACACACAGAGCAGGTGAACGGCCTCTCCCCAGTGTGAATTCGCTGGTGTGCAGTGAGTTTAGATGATGTCTTGAACCCATTCCCACAGTGAGAGCACCTGAATGGTATGTTGTCAGTGTGAACTCTTTATGGGACATCAGTTTCTTGGAACTTTTAAAACACTTCCCGCAGTCTGGGCATTTAAAATGTCTCTTGTCATTGTGAACTCTTTGGTGTATCGGCAGGTGAGATGACTGAGTGAATCCCTCCCCACACTCGGAGCAGATGAACGGTCTCTCCCCAGTGTGAATTCGCTGGTGTAGAATGAGTTGAGATGATTGCCTTAATCCAGTCCCGCAGTGAGAGCACCTGAACGGTCTCTCGTCTGTGTGAACACGTTGATGGACATCAGCTCCCCAGTACTTTTATAGCACTTCCCACAGTCTTGACAATTAAAAGGTCTCTCCCCAGTATGAACTCGCTGATGTGACAGCAGCTCGGACAACAGGTTGGATCCCTTCCCACACTGGGAGCAGGTGAACGACCTCTCTCCAGTGTGAACACGCTGGTGCACAGTGAGATGAGATGATCGCCTGAACCCAGTCCCACAGTGAGAACATCTGAATGGTCTCTCATCAGTGTGAACACGTTGGTGGGACATCAGATCCCCAAACCTTTATTGCACTTCTCACAGTCTGGGCGATTAAAAGGTCTCTCCCCAGTGTGAACTTGCTGGTGCCTCAGCAGGTGGGATAACTAAGTGAATCCCTTCCCACAGGTGAAGCAGGTAAACGGTCTCTCCCCAGTCTGACTGCACCGATGGGTTTCCAGCTCAGAGGGGGATCTGAATCCCTTCCCACAGTCTTCACATTTCTATGGTTTGTCCCCGTTCTGATCACATTTATGTTTTGAGAGTTCATTGGCTGAAATCAACTTCATTGATTGGCTGAAGCCACATCCACACACAGAGCACGTGTACGGTTTCTCCCCACTGTGAACAGTCCAACTTCTTTCCACGTTCAAACTCCGATGATATTCAGGTTATGATAAATTGGGTGACTCCATCATATCCTGATGTGATGTGATTCTGCACTGTGATTCTGTGTGATCTGCTTCAATACTGCGGCACGGGAATAAATCCAATTGGACGGATTCAATAATGGAACTCCAGGTAAATGGACATGGATTTAGGGGGTGACCAGGATATTGTAGAGGAAAGGGAGGTTAGAGATCTAGTGCGGGTCTTCAAAGACAGTGGGGACAAGGGTTGGCTTTATTGGGGAGGGGGTAATGATGGCAGATTAGAAGGAGAGAGGGACAGTATCTGTAGAGAGAGAGAGCTGTTAACAATATTAGCTAACATGGGGAAGTTGGGTGATCAGCAGTTTAGTGAGAATAGGGTCAATGGAGCAGGAGGTGGGTCTCATGGACAAGATGAACACCGAGAGGACATGAGGGGAGGTGGGAGAGAAACTGATGAAAAACGTGGGTTCAGGGCTCGGACAAGGGGGAACTTTAGAGACAGTTTGTCCCGGTGGGCAAGTGGAAGCGAGGGAAGCAGCAGAGGCAGCTGATCGGATTGTCTTAATTTAAGTGACAAAGTAGCTCCATGAGCTCCTCACACTCGTTGGAGGTGAGGGTGGAGGAGACAGGGGAGAGGGAGAGCCCTTCAAAAGGAACTGACTTGTGTTTGAGATATTAAAAAGACTCGACACATTGGGTGTTCAACTGAAGGCTGCATTATTTGACTTCCATACAGATCACTAACCCCTATGTCAATGAGCACGTTTCAGTCACAAAATCCACTCCCTCTAGTTACTCATGAACTCGGTGGTGTCTCAGCAGGGTGGATGACTGAGTGAATCTCTTCCCACACACGGAGCAGGTGAAAGGCTTCTCCCCAGTGTGAATTCGCTCATGTTTCTGCAGGTTGGCTGACTGAGTGAATCCCTTTCCACACATGAAACAGATGAATGGTCTCTCCCCAGTGTGAACTCGCTGGTGTTTCACCAGTTTGGCTGACTGAGTGAATCCCTTCCCACACACGGAGCAGGTGAATAATCTGTCCCCAGTGTGGACTTGCTGGTGTGTCAGCAGGTGGGATGATCGCGTGAATCCTTTCCCACAATCGGTGCAGGTGAATGGTCTCTCGCCACTGTGAACCCGCTGGTGTGACAGTAGGTGGGATGACAAAGTGAATCTCTTCCCACACTCTGAGCAGATGAACGGCTTCTCCCCAGTGTGAGTGCGCTGATGTTTAGTGAGGTCAGATGATGCCTTGAACCCAGTCCCACAGTGAGAGCACCTGAATGGTCTCTTCTCAGTGTGAACACGCTGATGGGACATCAGTTGCTTGTAACTTTTAAAGCATTTCCCACAGTCTGAGCATTTGAAAGGTCTCTTATCAGTGTGAACTAGCTGGTGTGTCAGCAAGTCAGATGAACGAGAGAATCGCTTCCCACACTCAGAACAGGTAAATGGCCTCTCCCCTGTATGGCTGCGTCGATGGATTTCCAGCTCCGATGGGGATTTGCATCCCTTCCCACAGTCCTCACATTTCCATGGTTTCTCCCCATTGCATTTATGCCTTGACAGGCCAGATGATCGGCTGAAGCCTCGTTTGCAGATGAAACACGTGTACAGTTTCTCCCCACTGTGAATGGTGCTTTTTCCTTCCATGTTCAAAATCCGGTGATATTCAGGTTACGATAAATTGGGCAACTCCGTCGGATCCTGTTGTGATGTTTGGTTTCAGGTTCTCGACTGCAAATCTTCCCCTTCTAATCCCCTGAGAAATTGAGTTAAAACAGAAAAAAGGGAGTGAGAGAGAATCCACAAAAACACAAAGGCAAGTTGTGAAACTGAGCTGAATGACTCTGGTCATTTGTGGGGCCGGCACAAGGAAAAAAAAACTATAAAACCGCTGGATTGTCATAAAAATCCAACTGGTTCATTGTCCTGCCACCCGGTCTGGGCCAACACAAGACTCTGAAATTAGACAACAAAGCAATAGATGGACATGGATTCAGATCCACAGTAAAGGAGTCACACTGGCCCCAGAGCCCTGGGAACTCTCACAGATAACAGAATATGGCACTAAAAGCATAAATTTTAGACGAATGGTCAAAAATTCTCAACTATGAAACAATTTCTTAGTTTTCAATTTTAAAATCTCCTGCTGGAGCCTGCAGCTGGAAAGATATCAGAAGCACTGGAGTTAGAGAAAAATCTCCCAGTTGAGGAAATACCCAGAGAGCGGGGTGATGTCACCATGTAATTGTCGATGTGTGATGATGCCACACACATGGACACAGAACATCTGGGTCTGTGCAAACCAGTGACCACCACACATTATGAAGGATGTGAGGGTCCTTGAGAGGGGGCAGAGGAGATTTACCAGAATGGGTCGAGGAATGAGGGATTTTAGTTACAAGGTGAGGTTGGAAAAACTGGGGTTGTTTTCTTTGGAGCAAAGGAGATTGAGGGGAGATTTGATAAGGTGTACCAGTTTATTATAGGTTTAGATAAGGTAGATAAAGTAAAGATGCTCGCATTAGCTGATTGCAAAAGGATTACAGGACACAAATTAAGATTAGGACAAGAGACAGAGGGAGCATGTGAGAAACATATTTTATACAGTGAGTGGTGATGACCTGGAACTCAATACTTACATTCAGAGGCCGATACTATCCAGGTCCTGATGAATTGAGTGATTCTGTCAGATTTTTAAGTGATGTTTGGTTTGGGTTTCCCATCTGTTCTCTTCTATTATCCTGCAAAAGAAGTTTACAAAATACATTACTGTCTGTCCAGGATATAAATTGAGAAGAGATAAGCATTTCTCTTGGTTTGAGTTGCTGTGTGTAAATCCTCCCCTTCTAACCCCCTGTAAAAGGAGTTTCCAAAACCTATTCCTGTCAGTCCAAGATAGAAATTCACAATACTCTCTCCTCCTGCTACCTGGACCAGGATGACCGCGCATGCGCCCTGCCCCTCGTCATCATTGTCAATGCCCCAATTGGAGGATGACGTCCTCAGGGTTGTGGGTTTCTGCCCTGGGTCTTTATGTGACTGAACAGACCAACAGATGTTTGGGTACATGGGGCAGTGGGATCCAGAGAGCAGGTTTTACTTCCTTTTCATTTCTTCTCTACCGCCGCTCTGCCTCATCAATAAGACATTGGGACTCAAAGGGTATTGCAACTTGATGGACAAGTTGTCTCCATTCTGAACAACGGGGAACAAGCTCCTCCCAGGGATTCAAAACATTGCCCCCTAAAAAACAAAAAAAAATAGCTGGAAAAACTCAGCAGGTCTGGCAGCATCTCCGGAGAGGAAACACAGTTAACGTTTCAAGTCCATATGACTCTTCAACAGAACTAAGGAAAAATAGAAAAGAGGTGAAATATAAGCTGGTTTAAGGGGGGTGGGACAAGTAGAGCTGGATAGAGGGCCAGTGATAGGTGGAGATAACCAAAAGATGTCTTAGACAAAAGAACAAAGAGGTGTTGAAGCTGGTGATATTATCTAAGGCAAAAACAGAATTACCTGGAAAAACACAGCAGGTCTGGCAGCATCGGTCCACCGATGCTGCCAGACCTGCTGAGTTTTTCCAGGTAATTCTGTTTTTGTTTTGGATTTCCAGCATCCGCAGTAGTTTTTTGTGATATTATCTAAGGGACGTGATTGCCCCCTACAAAGATGGCGGCCCCGCATGCGCCGTGCTGCACATCGCCCCCAATAAAGATGGCGTCCGATAACCCGGCCCAACTCTGCGAGTTGCGGCCCACGCCCCGTGCAGACGGGGGACCGGGGAGTTCTTTTTCGAGATTTGCTGCTTACACAACATGTTTACGAATCCGCTCCACTCACCGTCCGGATCTATTGCTCCCTCTGCTCCAGTATTCACCCACTCACCAATTACGTTTCTGAGACGCGTCCCTCTATCGCCATTACTCACACTGCGCATGCTCCACTCAGCCAGGCCCCGCCTCTCATTCACTCCGATTGGTTAGAAGACCAGCCGCACCCGCACGGTCTTCCGGTCATGCCCCCTCTCCCTATTGGTCCAGAGCTGCCGTCAATCAGCGGGGCATTGTGACAGTTTCAAATAGTGAGAGCGGCCACAGACTCAGCCTGACTTGCTGATTCTTGGCAGCATTTTCTGTTTGGGAATTAGAGCTAGAGATGGATGGTCAGTTCCCCTCTGTCCGGGGGGGATTCACACTCATTTCCCTAGTGCAGGGACTACCACGGTTTTTTATTCGCTTGTGGGATGTGGGCATGACTGGCTCGGCCAGCATTTATTGTTCATGCCTAATTGCTCTTGTACATTTTTACAGAGGGCATTTTTAAGAGTCAAACACATTGCTGTGGGCCGGGAGTCACATGTAGATCAGACAATTTCCTCCCCTAAAGGATATCAGTGAACCAGTTGGTTTTTTGCGACAATTGACAATGGTTTTCTGATCATTATTAGACTTCTAATTCCCGATACTTATTGAATTCAAATTCCACCATCTGGCGGGATTCAAAACCAGAGCATTACCCTGGATCACCAGTCCAATTGCAACACCACTACACCACTGCCTCCCCATAACATTTACGTTACATGAGAAAGTCCCGGGTTCAACCCCGGCTGGAAGCTTTGTGTTTCAAATTGTTACTGAGGAGGATTTAACAGTGAGTTTAGTTTTATGTCGAAAAGAGTGAGAGTTATTGTCTCATTCTCTAAAGCTCCTTTTTCACTTTTAAACAGTGCCACGAAAGTTTCATATTTTTCATA
Organism: Cetorhinus maximus; assembly: GCF_964194155.1. Taxonomy (NCBI): domain Eukaryota; kingdom Metazoa; phylum Chordata; class Chondrichthyes; order Lamniformes; family Cetorhinidae; genus Cetorhinus; species Cetorhinus maximus. Next base: position 35,916,759 of record NC_135901.1, on the reverse strand, counting down.
ATATTATTGTGGGATATTGTGTGTGTGTGATTGGTTCTCCGTGTGCCTGATTTAACTGAATTAGAATAGGATAGACTGCAAGGTTGAAGCTATCAAAAGAGTTAGGCGTAACAATGGCATTTAAAATGCTAATGAGTGAGCTGGGGTAAAGTCAGTAGATTGGGTGTGAATGAAATTTGAATTTATAGAGAAGCGGAGAGGTGTTTGGTTTTCAGAGAAACGTGATAAAGTTTTACAACTGACAGGATAAATACGGCAAGATTATTATGTTTACTTTTCCCAAAAGGAAAAGATCATAATGACAACATGAAAGATTTTTATAGTATGAGAAAAGTATATTCCAAAGACATGTGGGAACAATGGGACTTACTGATTAAAGAGGATGAAAGATATTTAAAGAAGGATCGAAGTTGTATGAAGGGTGCCCGTGTATGATCTAAAAGATACACTGTATGGAACAGACATGTGGAAACGCCTCTCGCCACTTTTTCAGAAGCCTGCTGTTCCAGTAACCGAAGTTGTGTTGAAAGACTTTGGAATTCCACTGTCGAGTGGGAGCTTGTAGTAACTTTGCTGGATGCCTCTCTAAATCTAAAGTCTATTTTGGACTGTTGCCTTAAAGGGGTTGTGTAGTTGGGAGTCAGGTTACTCATGATTTTTGGGATTTGTTACAATATTAAGAAAGTGTCATTTGTGTATGTGTTTTATTCCTTTCCTTTGTTAATAAATGTTTTAATTTAATTTTTAAAATCTCTAAAGGTGTTAGTGGACTCATTACTTCTGAATTCAGTGCACAAACCTTCTCGTAATAAATACAAATCGTTGTGATAGCGTGGCCAGGTTTCCCTTGTGGTTTTGGTCAGCCTAGCAAATACCACCTGTCATATCATAACAACAGGTAACAATAAGCAAGAGAAAACTGATCCACTGTGACCCCAAAACAAGATACTGCAGGCGCTGGGAATCTGACCTCAAAACAGAAAATGTTGGAAACACTCAGCAGGTCAAACAGCTTCTATGGAGAGGGAAACAGAGTGAATGTTTCAGGTCGTTGAACTTTTATCCAAACTGGAAGAATATAGAGATTTAACAATTTAATATAGAGATTTACAAACAAGTACAGAGTCAGGGGTAAGAGAGGGGGAGAGAAGGAAAGAACAAACGGTATTGTGATAGGGTGGAAGGCTGGAGTGATTGACTGGCAAAGGGGATGATGGTGCAAGGCAACATTGGGTGATAATGAGACAAGGAAATAAACTAATGGGACAAGTGAAGAAACAAAAGACAGATCCAGAAGAGGTATGAATGGTAACAGCAGGACCGTTACCAGCATCTACTGTCGAAAAATGTGGGAGCATTGGTTATGATCTGAAAAGGTTGAAATAAATGTTGAGCCTGGGAGGTTATAAATTGCCGAATTTAAGATGAGCTGCTGTTTCCCCAGCTTCCACTGAGCTTGATTGGAACAGTGTAGGAGGCCGACGACAGAGTGGTCAGAGTGGGAGTGGGATGGAGAATTATAAAAACAAATTACTGGGAGCTCAGAATCACACTTGCAGACTGAATGGTGATGTTCCACAAAGCAGTCACCCAATCTGAATTGAGTCTCCTCAGTGAATAACAGATCACATTGTGAGCAATGAATGCACAATACTAAAATGTGAAAAATACAAGTAAATCACAGTGTCACCCAGAAAGTATGTTTAGGGCCCAGGAAAGTGGAAAGGGAGGAGGTGAAAGGGGCGGGGGCTGCATCTGTTGTGCTTGTTGGAAATGATTCACGGTGATGTTCATAAGAACACAAGAAATAGGAGCAGGGGTGGACCACACGGCCCCTTGAGCCTGCTCCACCATTGAATGATCTTCCAGCTCAACTTCACTTTCCCGCCCTATCATCATATCCATTGATTCCCTTAGTGTCCAAATATTCAGGGATTCCCAACTTGAATATACTCACGACAGAGTGACATATTCAATTTAAGTATTAATATGGAAAATGCACAAACAAGGTGCACACAAATTGCAAATTCACTTGCTCGCTGCTTGCTAATCATGTTAATTGAACTTTCCACTTGCCCCATGCTGAAACCTAGTCATTCTCTGATAGGTATTGTTGGTGATATAATTGGCAAATTTAGAATGAAAAACGCCCTCTGCTTCGCTGTAAGGGTGAGAAATAACTTTGTAAATGATACATAATATTACAGGCCGGCTCATTGTATCTACCAATTTCGTCTCTTATTTTAAGCTAATGGGAGAATTTCTGAAATAGAGGATGGTGAATAACAGCTCGAAACCACAGTCCCCTCTCCCACTGAGCTATTGATCCTTCCAACATACAGGAATTTGGAGCATTAGTGACTTTTATGTTCAGGTTAGCTCTGTACCCATATGATGGATAGATCGAGAAGCATTGGAGAAGGTGCAAAAAAGATTTACTGAAATGATACCATAATTGTAAAGTTATACCAATCAACAAAGATTCAACAGTTTGAAAAGGTTTTGTCTAGAATAGAGAATGAGAGATGAAATGACCGAGGCTTTTAAGATAATGAAATGGTTTGACAGGGTAGACAAATTGTAGACAAATGGAAGATATTTCCATTTGTGAGTGGATGAGAATAAATGTAAGTTAGCCATTAACAAATCCTAATGTGTAAACCAGGAGCAATTTCTTTCACTAGAGATAAAAGCAAAAAGTGCTGGAAATGCTCAGCATATCAAGGAGAATACGTGAATTGAGAAACAGTTAAATTTTCAGGTCTGTGCACTGATGCAGTGCAGTTTTCATAGAAAGTCATAGCCCTGAAATGTAAACTATGTTTAGCACTCCACAGACACTATGTTTCTCTCTCCACAGGCTCCACTAGGTCTGCTGAAAATTGCTCCATTTTCCGTTTTTATTTGCGATTTACAGCACCCGCTTTTCAATAACTGTTGATGGTGGGGAATGTAGAACTCGTTGTCAGAAGGATTTCAAATCCCACTGTGAGTTAAAAACTTATGGGTAACATCACACTGTGAAAGCACCGTTTGCCAAATGATTTGTTGCATTCTTACTGATAAGACGGAGTTTCAATGTTCAATGCATGGGAAGAAAAATCACTTTTTCACACCATCTGTTGAGAATCCAGCGACTTCACACCTAACTGTAGGAGTTGTTCTGCTGCTATTTGCACCCGGGGCAGAGGCTCATGCACGTTGTTCATCATAGCAATTAACTTAATAATGTTATATCTTGGCCGTCTGGCTCCAAACGTCATCGGATCGCGAAACATAATTTCCTTTCCAAAATAAGGGGGCTTTCAATGGCAGCCGAAGTACCCAGCATTCAAAGGGGAGCAGAATGTGCCCTATTCTCACTGCAGGAGCTTCCTGCACATGCGCATTATGGTGTGTGTATGGGTGTGGTGCGACGATGGTTGGAGCATGCGCATTGTGGCCTATTCCATGAGCATGCGCATTGTGACCCATTCCATGAGCATGCGCAGTGCTGGTCTGTGACTGCAGCTGCTGAGAGCGGGTGTGAGAATGTCGAGTGGAGAAAACTAACAGAGTTAGTGTGTGTGTGAGGAGGAATGGAGCCAGCGGAGTGGGCGCGGAGGCTTCATAAAGACACAGTGCAGGCCTCAGAACCTAAAATAACAAGGTACCGGTCTTGTGTTTGCAGAGAACGGGCCGCAAAAGTCTGGATTTCTCCCTTCGCCAAGCCCGGGGTAACGGCCGCCATCTTTATAGGGGGCAATGTGCAGCAGGGCACATGCGCGGTCATCCTGGTCCAGGTAGCAGGAGGTGAGAATGTTGTGAATTTCTATCCTGGACTGACAGGGATGGATTTTGGAAATTCCTTTTACAGGGGGTTAGAAGAGGAGAATTTACAGATGGGAAAGTCAAACCCAACATCTTACGAAGATCTGACAGAGTCACTTGATTCATCAGGACCTGGATCCTCCTTTTCCAATGCTCTGTACCAACCGTTTCCCAAACCGGCCACTGTCAGTCCAGGATAGAAATTTAGGACCTGGATATTATTGGCCTCTGAGTGTCAGCATTGAGTTCCAGGTCATTTTTTTTTCTTCATTCACAGGATGTGGGCTTCCCTGGCTGCGCCAGCATTTATTGCCCACCCCTAGTTGCCTTTGAGAAGGTGGTGAGCTGCCTTCTTGAACTGCTGCAGTCCATGTAGTGTAGGTACACCCATATTGCTGTTAGGAAGGGAGTTCCAGGATTTTGACTCAGTGACAGTGAAAGAACGGCCGATATATTTCCAAGTCAGGATGGTGAGTGACTTAGAGGGAAACTTCCAGGTGGTGGTGTTCCCATCTGTCTGCTGCCCTTCTGTAGTAGTGGTAGTGGTCATGGGTTTGGAAGGTGCTGTCAAAGGAGCCTTGGTAAATTCCTGCAGTGCATCTTGTAGATAGGACACACTGCTGCTACTTGCGTCATTGGTGGATGGAGTGAATGTTTGTGGATTGGTGCCAGTCAAGTGGGCTGCTTTGTCCTGGACGGTGTCAAGCTCTTTGAGTGTTGTGGGAATTGCACTCATCCAGGCAAGTGGGGAGTATTCAGCCAAACTCCTGACTTGTGCCTTGTAGATGGTGGACAGGCTTTGGGGCGTCAGGAGGCGGGTTACTCATCGTGCTATTCCACAGTATTTATATGGTTAGTGCAGTTCAGTTTCTGGTCAGTGGTAACCCCCAGGATGTTGATAGTGGGGGATTCAGTGATGGTAATGCCATTGAATGTCAAGGAGCGATGGTTAGATTCTCTCTTTTTGGAGATGGTCAATGCCTGATGCGTGGCCCATAGCCTTTGCAGTATCCAGTGCCTTCAGCCATTTCTTGATATCATGTGGAGTGAATTGAATTGGCGGAAGACTGGCATTTGTGATGCTGGGGACCTCTGGAGGAGGCTGAGATGGATCATCCACTCAGCCCTTATGACTGAAGATGGTGTGAATGTCACTTGCCACTTGTCAGCCCAAGCCTTGATATTTTCCAGGTCTTGCTGCATTTGGACATGGACTGCTTCAGTATCTGAGGAGCAGTGAATGGTGCTGAACATTGTGCAATCATCAGCGAACATCCCCACTTCTGACCTTATGATGGAAGGAAGGTCATTGATGAAGCAGCTGAAGATGGTTGGGCCAAGCACACTACCCTGAGGAACTCCTGCAGTGATGTCCTGGAACTGAGATGACTGACCTCCCAACAACCACAACCATCTCCCTTTGCGTTAGGTATGACTCCAACCAGTGGAGTGTTTTCCCCCTGATTCCCATTGACTCCAGTTTTGCTCGGGCTCCTTAATGCCACACTCTGCCAAATGCTGCCTTGATGTCAAGGGCTGTCACTCTCACCTCACCTCGGGAGACTAGCTCTTTGTCCATATTTGAACCAATGCTTTAGTGAGGTCAGGAGCTGAGTGGCCCTGGCGGAACCGAAACTGAGCGTCAGTGAGCAGGTGCTGCTTGATAGCACTGTTGATGACTCCTTCCATTACTTTACTGATGATGTAGAGTAGACTGATGGGGCGGTAATTGGCTGGTTTGGATTTGTCCTGCTTTTTGTGTACAGGACATACCTTGGGAATTTTCCACACAGCCTAGTGGATACTCGTGTTGTAGCTGTACTGGAACAGCTTGGCTAGGGGAGCGGCTAGTTCTGGAGCACACGTCTTCAGTACTATTACCTGAATATTGTCATGGCCCATAGCCTTTGCAGTATCCAGTGCCTTCAGCCATTTCTTGATATCATGTGGAGTGAATTGAATTGGTGGAAGACTGGCATCTGTATGCTGGGGACCTCTGGAGGAGGCTGAGATGGATCATCCACTCAGCGCTTATGGCTGAAGATTGTAGCAAATGCTTCAGCCTTATCTTTTGCACTGATGTGCTGTGCTCCTCCACTATTGAGGATGGGAATATTTGTGGAGCTCCTTCTCCAGTGGGTTATTTAACTGTTCACCACCATTCATGACTGTATGTGGCAGGACTGCAGAGCTCAGTTCTGATACGTTGGTTGTGGGATCACTTAGCTCTGTCTATCACTTGCTGTTTATGCTGTTTGGCACGCAAGTAGTCCTGTGTTATAGCTTCACCAGGTTGACACCTCATTTTTAGGTATGCTTGGTGCTGCTCCTGGCATTCCCTCTTGCATTCTTCATTGAACCAGGGTTGATTCCCTGGCTTGATGGTAAGAATGGTAGAGTGGGGGAAATGCCAGGCCATGAGGTTACAGATTGTGTTCAAGTACAATTCTGCTGCTACTGATGGCCCACAGCACCTCAACAAATGCCTAGTTTCGAGTTGCTGGATCTGTTCATAATCTATCCCATTTAGCACAGTGGTAGTGCCACACAACAAGATGGAGGTTATCCTCATTGTGAAGGCAGGACTTCGTCTCCACAATAACTGTGCGGTGGTCACTTCTACCGATGCTGTCATGGACAGATACATCTGTGGCAGGTAGGTTGGTGAGGATGAAGTCAAGTATGTTTTTCCATCTTGTTGGTTCCCTCACCACCTGCCCCAGTCTAGCAGCTATATCCTTTTGGACTCGGCCAGCTTGGTGCTACTGAGCCACTGCTGGTGATGGACATTGATGTCCCCACCCAGAGTACATTCTGCACCCTTGCCACCCTCAGTGCTTCCTCCAAGTGGTGTTCAACATGGAGGAGCACTGATTCATCAGCTGAGGGAGGGCGGTCCATGGTAATAAGCAGGAGGTTTCCTTGCCCATGTTTGACTTGATGCCATGAGACTTCATGTTGAGGACTTGCAGGGTAACTCCTTCCCAACTGTATACTGCTGTGCCGCCACTTCTAGCTGGGCCTGTCCTCTCGCTGGGACATGGATGGTGATGGGTGGTGTTTGAGACATTATCTGTGAGGTATGATTCCGTGAGGCTGTTACTTGACTAGTCTGTGAGACAGCTCTCCCAATTTTGAAAGGGCTTTTCAGGGTCGAGCTGATGATGAGATTTCCGTTGTCGTTTCTGGTGCCGAGGTCGATACCGGGTGGTCCGTCCGGTTTCATTCCTTTTTTGTGACTTTGTAGCAGTTCATTCCAACCTTGCTAGGCCATTTCAGGGTCAACCATATTGCTGTGGATTTGAATCCACGTGTACGTAAGACCAGGTGAGGACGACAGATTTCTTTCCCCTAAAGGGCATTAGAGAACCAGATGGGTTTTTACAGCAATCGACAATGGTTTCATGGTCATCGTTAGGCCATGACAGGGTTCAAACCCGGGTCCACAGAGCATTACTTTGGATCTCTGGATCATTAGTCCAGTAACAATACCACTACACCATCGCCTCCCCGAATTCTATCCCATTTAGCACAGTGGTAGTGCCACACAACATGATGGAGGGTATCCTCAGTGTGAAGGTGGGACTTTGTCTGTGGTCACTCCTACCGATACTGTCATGGACAGATGCATGGGGGTGGAAATTGAGCGTTTTGGAGATTCTCTCAAAGTTCTGATGAGTTGTAGATATGTAAAATCCCTCATCTTCTTTCGTTCTTCTCTCTCTGTCCTTCTCTATCCTCCTGCAGAAGCCAGAGTCTTGCTTTGTCCCAAACCGGGTGGCAGGTTCCCTTCCCTGAAGGACATTAGTGAACCAGTTGGGCTTTTATGACAATCCAGCAGTTTTCATGGTCACTTTTTCCTAGTGCCGGTCCCACAAATTCCCAGTTTCATTCAGCTCAATTTCACAACCTGCCTTTGTGTTTTTGTGGGTTCTCTCTCACTCCCTTTTTTCTGTTTTAAATTAATTTCACAGGGGATTAGAAGGGGAGGATTTGCAGTCAGGAAACTGAAACCAAACATCACATCAGGATCTGACGGAGTCGCCCAATTTATCGTAACCTGAATATCATCGGATTTTGAACATGGAAGGAAAAGGCACCGTTCACAGTGGGGAGAAACTGTACACGTGTTCTATGTGTGGACGAGGCTTCAGCAGATCTTCTGATCTGTCGAGACACAAGCACAGTCACAACAGGGAGAAACTGTGGAAATGTGGGGACTGTGGGAAGGAATTCCATTACCCGTCTCAACTAGAAACCCATCGACACAGTCACACTGGGGAGAGACCGTTCACCTGCCCCACATGTGGGAAAGGATTCACTGATACATCCAACCTGCGGAAACACCAGCGAGTTCACACTGGGGAAAGAGTTTATAAATGCCCAGACTGTGGGAAGTGCTATAAAAGTTCCGGGGAGCTGATGTCCCATCAACGTGTTCACACTGATGAGAGACCGTTCAGGTGCTCTCACTGTGGAACTGGGTTCAGGTGGTCATCTCACCTCACTGAGCACCAGCGAATTCACACTGGGGAGAGGCCGTTCACCTGCTCCAAGTGTGGGAAGGAATTTGCTCGGTTATCCCACCTGCTGAGACACCAGTGAGTTCGCAGTGATGAAAGACCTTCTAAATGCCCAGACTGTGGGAAGTGCTATAAAAGCCCCAGGGGCCTGATGTCCCATCGATGTGTTCACACTGACGAGAGGCCATTCAGGTGCTCTCACTGTGGGACTGGGTTCAGGGGGTCATCTCAACTCACGAAGCACCAGCGAATCCACACTGGGGAGAGACCGTTTTCTTGCTCTGGGTGTGGGAAGGGATTCACTCAGTCATCTGACCTGCTATCACACCAGCGAGTTCACACTGGGGAGAGGCCGTTCACCTGCTCCGAGTGTGGGAAGGGATTCACTCAGTTATCCCACCTGCTGAGACACCAGCGAGTTCATAATGGGGAGAGACCATTTACCTGCTTCAAATGTGGGAAGAGGTTCACTCAGTCATCCAACCTGCTGAGACACCAGCGAGTTCACACTGGGGAGAGGCCGTTCACCTGCTCCCTGTGTGGGAAGGGATTCTCTCAGTTATCCCACCTGCTGAGACACCAGCGAGTTCACACTGGGGAGAGACCATTCACCTGCTCTGAGTGTGGGAATGGATTTCCTGGTTTATCCCTCCAGCGAGTTCACACTCAGGAGAGACCTTTTAAATGCCCACACTGTGGGAAATGCTATAAAAGCCTCAGGGACCTGAGTTCACACTCGGTTCAGGTGGTCATCTCAACTCACTAAGCACCAGCGAGTTCACACTAGGGAGAGGCCGTTCACCTACTCCGAGTGTGGGAAGGGATTCACTCTGTCATCCGACCTGCTGAGACACCAACGAGTTTACAAGTGACAGCAGTGATTGGATTTTGCTGTTAGTCACATCCAGGACTGAACCGAGTTCACTGGGGCCTGTTTCTGCCGATGTTAATACATAGAACTGGCCTCGAGTTTATTAGTATTCTGGATAAAAGTCAAATAAACTAATTCTATGTTAAACACAGTATATTGACTCTTTTTAGGATCTCTAACACAAGTTGGTTCAAGGGGTCTCTCCACCTCCTCCATTCGCACATCCAAGAACAAGTGTGAGGAGCTCATGGAGCTTCTTTGTCACTAAGATTGAGACAATCTGATCACCTGCCCCTGCTGCTTCCCTCCCTCCCACTAACCCACTGGGACAAACTGTCTCTAACTCCATATTCACACTCAACAGCTGATCTCCCACATCCACATGTTCACTGTTTTGTCTTTATATATTTCCGGGATGTGGGAGTCACTGGCTCAGCCAGCATTGATTGCCCATCCCTAGTTGCCCTTGAGAAGGTGGTGGTGAGCTGATATTGTAAACAATTTTCTCTCTCAACCTCCACATCTGTGACACATCCCATCTCTTCTGCTTCAGCCGATTTGCTGTTGAAACCCTCATTCCTGCCTTTTCTCCCTCTGACTATTCCAGAACTATCCTAAACCTCCTTTCCTATTCCACCCGCTGTCAGTCCGGAACACTGGTACCTTTTTAAAAAATTCCCATGGGATGTAGGACAGACGAGGCCAACATTGGTTGTCCATCCTGATTGTGCTTTGAACTGAGTGGCTGCCTCAGCCATTTCAGAGGGCAGTGAAGAGCCAACCACATTACTGTGGGTCCGGAGTCACAGGTAGGCCAGACCGGGTAAGGATGGCAGATTTCCTTCCCTAAAGGACATTAGTGAACCAGATGGTCTTTTACAACAATCTATGTTGGGTTCATGGTCCAATTACGAGCTTTCAATTTGAGATTTTATTCCTTGAATTTAAATTCCACCAGTCTGAGATTTGAACCCAGAAGGTCAGCCTGGGTCTCGGGAATACTAGTCCAGTGACATTGTCACTCTGTCTCCATCTTCCTGTATCCTGACTGGCAGTTAGTCACTTTCACCCATTACTCACTGACCTACATTGCTTTCCGTTCTGACAATTTATGTGTTTCTTTTTCAAATCTCTCCCTGGTCTCATCCCTCCCTATCTCTGGAAACGCCTCCACCCGACATCCCTCCGAGATCTTTCTGTTCCTCCAATTCTGGATTGTTACACATCCCCGATTTCCATCACTCCACCAGTGCCGGATGTGCATTCAGCTGCCTGGGTGTGAAGCTCTGGATTCCCTCCCTAACCATCTCCACCTCTCTAACTTTCTCTCCTCTCCTTTAAGAGGCTCCTTAAAATCTGCCTCTTTGACCCAGTGTTTGGTCACTTGTCCTAATATCTCCTTTTGTGTCTTGGTGTTGAGATTTGTTTGATCACACTCCTGAGAAGCCCCTTGGGATGTTTGACTGTGTGAAGGGTGTTATATAAATACAAGTTGTTTTTGCTGCTGTTAATAACATTCATGACTGAACCATGTTCATTCTAACATTGGTAATTTATTGTAGGTACAGCAAGCAGACAATTAAGAAGGCAAATGGTATGTTGGCCTTTGTGACAAGATGATTTGAGTATAGGAGTAAAGATATCTTACTGCGATTATATAGAGCCTTGGTGAGACCGCACTTGGAGTATTGTGTGCAGGTTCGGTCTCCTTAGTTAAGGAATGATATACTTGCCATAGAGGGAATGCAATAAATGTTCACTAAATTAATTCATGAGGTGGAGGGATTGTCCACTGAGGAATGATTAAATGGACTGGGTCTTTATTCTCTGGAGTTTAGAAAAATGAGAGAAGATCTCATTCAAGCTAACCTCCCTACTTTTGGAATCAATTCCCCTCAATGAATGATAACATTCTATTAGCTTTCCTATTACTTGCTGTACCTGCATACTAGCCTTTTGTGATTCATGCACTAGGACACCCAGATCCCTCTGAATCTTACAGCACTGTTATCTCTCACCATTTTGATAATCAGCTTACTTTTTATTCTTCCTGCCAAAATTAACAATTTCACATTTGCCCACACTGTACTCCATTTACCAAATCTTTGCCCACTCACTTAATCCTTTGTAGCCTCCTTATGTCCTCTTCACAATTTACTTTCCTACCGACCTTTGTATTGTCAGCAAATTTAGAAACCATTCCTTCAGTCCCTTATTCCTCCTATCAGCTACCCCATGACTAACTTAACCACAAAGAAATAAAATCAAAATACCAGGGATGCTGCAAATCCAAATTTAAACAGAAAATGCTGGAACAAACTCAGCAGGTCTGGAAGCATCTGTGGAGAGAGAAGCAGAGTTAATGCTTTCAGTTCAATATGATCCTTCTTCACTCTGGCTTCACTTTAGCTATTGCTAAACTGGAACTAAAAGTTGGCCATTTTATCCACATGTGAATAATGGAAAATAATATGTTAGATAAATGTTCAGAAGGTCAAGCTGTAACTGATTAAAGAAAATCAGAAGAGTGGAGATGCTGGGAATAGGAATGTTCTAATGAAAGATGATCGAGCTAAAACTTTCACTCAGTTTCTCTCTCCGGATACACCCTGACTGGAGGAGTGTTTCCAACATCCTGTTAGATCAGGTACTTCCACATCAAGAGGTCTGATTGTTTTTTTTTCAAACTATGAGACATCCCACAGTGATAAACGTGTTACATGATCGTTTCTCAGCCTTTTGGCTGAGATCACGTGTGGAATCCATTGGGTTTGAGCTCTGAGATTTGTAGTTTTTTTTTAGGGGGGTGGATCTCAATGCTGCCCTCAGTCTGACGTCATAATGATGTTTGAACTCTCCATCCTGGCTCAGGACTGACACTGATAGAGTGAAGAGAATGAGCAGAAACAATCATCCCAGCCAGGGGATGTGTAACACTGTCAGGGTGACAGGGAAGGAGATGGAAGAAGACATAAAGATTACAGAGATAGGGGGAGACGAGACCCTGGAGGGATTTGAAAGCAAGAATGTGAATTTTAAATCACCAGGACCCAGTGTAGGTCAGTGAGCACGGGGGTGTTGGATAAACAGGACTTGGTGTGAGAAAGCACATGGGCAGAAGCGTTTTGGATGATCTCACGCTTCCACATGGGTGGGCTGGATGTGAGAGGCCGGCCAGGAATGTATTGGAATCATCAAGTCTTAAGGTAACACGGACATGGATAAGGGTTTGAACAGCAGATGAGCTGGGGTAGACAAGCGACGTTATGGAGATTGAAATATCTGGTGTTAGTGATGGTGTGGATATGTGGTCAGAAACTCATCTTGGGGGCAAATAAGACACCGAGATTGTGAACAGTGTGGTTCAGCCTCAGACAGTTCCCAGGGAGAGGGATGGACTCGGTAGTTAGGGAAAGGAATTTGTAGTGGTGACCAAAGACAATGGCTTTGGTCTTCCCAATTTTTAATTGGAGGAAATTTTTTGCTCATCCAGTACTGGATGTGGGATAAGCAGTTTGATAATTTAGTACCAGTGGAGGAATGGAGAGGGATGGTGGTGAGGTAGAGCTGGGCATTGTCAGTGTACGTGTGAAAACTAACATGGTGCTTTTGGATGATGTCACCGAGTGGCAGCATGTAGATGAGAAATAGGAGGGGCCAAGGATAGATCCTTGTGGGACACCAAGCACAAGGACTTTGGAGAGTAAAGGGAGGTTGGAGATGGGGCAATAGTTTGTGAAGACAATGAGATCAAAGGTTTTCTTTTGTGCATGGGTGATGGTGGATTTAAAGGCGAGAAGGATGGTACCAGAAGAGAGAATTGTTAGCAATACCAGCTAAAATGCAGAAGTTGGCTGGTCAACAGGGAAAAGGGCCAAGAGAGCAGAAGGTGGGCCTGATGGACAAGGTGAGCACAGAGAGGGCATGAGGGGAGATGGGAGAGAAACTGGAGAAAGAAGTGAGTTCAGGGCTTGTAAATGGAGGAACTTCAGAGACAGTCTGGCCTGGTGGGCTAGTGGAAGGGAGGGAAGCAGCAGAGGCAGCTGATCGGATTGTCTCAATCTTAGTGACAAAGAATCTCCATGAGCTTCTCACACTTGTTGTTGGAGGTGAGGATGGAGGAGATGGGGGAGAGGGAGAGCCTTTCAAATGGAACTAACTTGTGTCTGAGAAACACTTGACACTCTTGTGTGTTGAACAGAGAGGTAATTTATTTTTCTTTACCCAGAATATTAACACCTATAACTGGGCTGGAGTTTATTAACATCAGCAGAAACTGACCCCAATGACCATAGTTCAGTCCCGGATGTGATTAACATCAAAATCACATCACAAGGAGTTACGTGTGAATTCACTGGTGTGTCAGCAGGTGGCATGACTGAATGAATCCCTTCCCACACTCGGAGCAGGTGAACGGTCTCTCCGCAGAGTGAACTCGCCGGTGTATCAGCAGATGGAATGACCGAGTGAATCTCTTCCCACACTCGGAGCAGCTGAACGGTCTCTCCCCGGTGTGAGTGCGTTGGTGAACAATCAGACCAGATGATCGCCTGAACCCAGTCCCGCAATAAGAGCACTTGAATGGTCTCTTGTCAGTGTGAACACCCTGATGGACAACCAGTTCCTGGGAACCTTTGTAGCACTTGCCACAGTTGGGGCATTTAAAAGGTCTCTCATCAGTTTGAACTCGCTGGTGTGAGAGGAGGTTGGATGAGTGAGCAAATCTCTTCCCACACACGGTGCAGGTGAACGGTTTCTCCCCAGTGTGAACTCACAGGTGTACAGTGAGCTGAGGTGAATGCTTGAACCCAGTTCCACAGTGAGAGCACCTGAACGGTTTCTCGTCAGTGTGAACACGTTGATGGGACATCAGTTCCCGCGAACTTTTATAGCACTTCCCACAGTCAGAACATTTAAAAGGTCTCTCGTCAGTGTGAACTTGTCGGTGTCTCAGTAGGGTGGATGACTGAGAGAATCCCTTCCCACACTCAGAGCAGGTGAACGGCCTCTCCCCAGTGTGACTGCGCCGATGAGTTTACAACTTAGACGGGGATCTGAATCCCATTTCACAGTCTCCACATTTCCACAGTTTCTCCCTGTTGTCCCTGCATTTATGTTTTGACAGGTCAGATGATCGGCTGAAGCCTCGTCCACACACAGAACACGTGTATGGTTGCTCCCCACTGTGAACGGTGCTTTTTCCTTCCATGTTCAAAATCCAATGATATTCAGGTTACGATAAATTGGATGACTCCATCAGATCCTGATGTGATGTTTGGTTTGAGTTTCCTGACTGCAAATCCTCCCCTTCTAATACTCTGTGAAACTGATTTAAAAGAGAAAAAAATGGAGTGAGAGAGAACCCACAAAAACACAAAGGCAGGTTGTGAAATTGAGCTGAATAAATCTGGTAATTTGTGGGGCCAGGACGAGGAAAAAGTGACCATGAAAGCTGCTGAATTGTTATAGAAACCCAACTGGTTCACATGCTCCTGCTACCCTGGATGGAAATGGAGGGAGATTCCATCAAAATTCGTATCGAGATGCAGATATCACCTTCACTACCTGCTGCTCCCACCTCTCTGTTCGGTCTCTCTCTTCTCTCTCTCTTTCTGTCCTTCAATAAATGCCAGAATCTTGTGTAGATCCAGACCGGGTGGCAGGTTCCCTTCCCTGATGGACATTAGTGAACCAAACTTGACGATTCTAATTCACTTCTAGATGGCCTCCCACATTCAATCCGTCGGGAAGTTGAGATTTTCTAAATCTCCACTGTCTATGTTTTCTGCACTGGGTCCTGTTCGTTCACCCATCACCCTGTCCTCACTGATCTACAAAGGCTCCTGGTTTAGCAGCAACTCAGTTTCAAATTCTCATCCTTGTTTTCAAATCCCTTCTTGCCCTTCGCTACTGCCAGTCACACAGACTTTCAGCACACATAAAACAAAGATACATTGAGGTCATGATGAATCAAGTGACTCCTTCAGATCCTGATCTGATGTTTGGTTTGAGTTTTCCGCCTTCAAAACTGCTCTTCTACTATCCTGTCAAAAAAATTACAGCACTGTCAAGAACAAACATTCAGAAGAGAGAAACATTTCTCTTGGTTTGAGTTTACTTTGTGTAAATCCTCCCCTTCTAATCCTCTGTAAAAGGAGTTTCCAAAATCCATCCCAGTCAGTCCAGGATAGAAATTCACAATATTCTCTCCTCCTGCTAACTGGACTAGGCTGACCCAAACACAGAACATTTAAACCATGTCTTGCCATTTGAGAATGCACCGATTCTGGATCAAATCCCTTGAATGTTTAAAGCTGGAGTGTTAACAGGTTGGGAAGCTGAATAAATTTCATTGCCCACATAAAGTCATTTAAACTTCAATGGGATGCGAGTCGCTGGCAGTGTCAGCTTTTAATATCCATTCCGATTTGCCCTGGACCTGAGTGGCTTGCTGGGCCGTGTCTGGATTCACATGACCAGGTAAAGAAGACAGATTTTCTTCTCTAAAGGACGTTAGTGAACCAGATGGGCTTTTAGAATAATCGACAATGGTTTCATGATCACCATTACTGAGATTCACTTTTAAATCCAGAATTTATTAACTGAATTTAAAATTTCACCAGCTGCTGTGGTGGGATTGAAACCCATATCCCCAGAAGATTAGAAACAGAACAGAAAATGCTGGAAAAAAACTCAGCAAGTCTGACAGCATCTGTGGAGAGAGAAACAGAGTTAACATTTCCAGTCCATACGACCCTTCATCAGAACTACCAGAAGATTAACTGGTCTCGATATTACTAATTATCATAACGACATTACCACTGCGCTAGCATCTCTCTCTCAGAACCGGATTGGTCTCCCTCCAGTGTGACTGTGCTGCTCTGTCAGTAAATCTAGTGACTCTATTTCCACTTTCAGCTGCTGAATGATCTTTGCATGGCGGGATTTTACCCATGAGTTCCAGCTAAGATGGGAATCTCAAACCCTTCTGGTAATGAATTCCACATTCGTAGCACTCTCCAGTTAAAGAAAAAGCAAAATGCTTCAGATGCTGGGCATCTGAAATAAAACTGTCAATGGTGGAAGCGCTCAGCAGATCTGCCAGTGTCTGTGGAGAAAGAAACACCGTTAAAATTTCAGGTCAGTGACCTTTCTTCAGAACAGCACTGCATCAGCGTACAGACCTGAATTGTTAACTCTGTTTCTCAATCCGCAGATGTTGCCACATATGCAGAGTATTTGTAGCATTCTCTGTTTTTATCTCTGGTTAATGAAGTTGATCCTGAATTGCGCATTGGATTTATTACTGACTAACTTATTTTTATTCTTGCTGATTCTCAAGCGGAAACATCTTCTACTTGTCTCCCCTGTTAAACCTTTTCAGAGCCTGAAAGGCCTCGATAAGGCCATCCTGCACTCTCTTTACCAGAGAAAACATTTTCAAACTGTTCACTCTTGATAGTTCTAACTTACCAGTCCTTTCAGCATTCCGGTAAATACTTCTTGTACCTTCTACTGTGTTTCTAGATTTATTTATAACATGGGGACCGAGCTAATTTGAACATCACATTCACCATTCTCTCCAAATACTCTATGTTGGAAGGACCCATGTTGTAACATCGCATGTATCTATGATCAGACAGGCATGTACCTTTAAGAAAGCTAATTGTGACATCATATATATGCGATATTGTGACATCAGACCATGTGATATTGTGACATCAGACCATGTGATATTGTGACATCAGACCATGCGATATTGTGACATCAGACCATGTGATATTGTGACATCAGACCATGCGATATTGTGACATCAGACCATGTGACATGCTTGTATAAAGGTACCAGCCCCGCCTTGAATGACAGCCCCTGTACTTTGGAATCCATCAGGAAAGTCACTTCGTCAATTAACCTGTTCAGTGATACAGCCCAGACCATATAGATGTCTGCGATAGAGCTGTAATGTATTTATTTGCTCTATGAATAAACTTTATGATACTTGTTCTCAGCAAAATCTCTGTCTCAGTGTTTCATGTGACAGGAGCTACCATAATGACACATCATGTGGTGGGTGTCGGTTATTGAGTACAATGCTGGAGGTTTAGCTTTTTAAGAAGTCCTATCTGAAACATGAAACATTGCATTAGTTTTCTGCAGCAGTATATTTCTCCGAGTTCAGGGAAGTCCACAAAACATCCCGAAGTTCAGAACTGGCCCACGACACGTCCACAGACGTGAAGCACCATTGCCGGCTGCTCTTCACCCCCTCAGCACAGCTCCGGCCTCTCCCTGTCCTTCAGTGTTTCACACACCATGGCTGTTTCCTGCCTGCTGTTGTTGCTGTAACAAGTGATTAAACACGGCTCTGCATTGTGTACAGGAATTCTTTCCCAGAGTTTGCAGGAGCAATCAGTTGTTTGAATCACATCAAGAAGGCAGTGATTAATGGTGGGGGGATTGAAGAGGCCTGAGCTGGGAGTGGTCATGTGTTCAGGAAGGTGCCAGAAGGAGATTAGAGGGCCGGGATGGAAAGGAGTGTCAGTATGGAACTGGAAGGAGGGGGAAAGAGTGTTACTGTCAAATTGGAGGGAGGGGGAAGGAGTGTCAATGTGGAATTGGAGGGAGGGGGAAGGAGTGTTCGTGTGGAATTGGAGGGAGGGGGGGGAGTGTCAGTGTGGAATTGGAGGGAGGAGGAAGTAGCATCAACGTTAAACTGGAGGGAGGGAGAAGGAGTGTCAACGTGGAATTGGAGGGAAGAGGAAGTCGTGTCAATGTTAAATTTGAGGGAGGGAGAAGGAGTGTCAGTGTGGAATTGGAGGGAGGGGGAAGGAGTGTCAGTATGGAATTGGAGGGAGGAGGAAGTAACATCAACGTTAACATGGAGGGAGGGAAAAGGAGTGTCAGCGTGGAATTGGAGGGAGGGGGAAGGAGTGTTCGTGTGGAATTGGAGGGAGGGGGAGGAGTGTCAATATAAACTTAGTGGGAGGGAACAGGAGTAGTTAGAGGATGAATTTGGAAGTCATCTCCATCCTAGCTGTGCATTTTCTGGATTAAAACTTGAATTGTATTTATCATTTTCAATCTTGAGTGTATTCACATGGAAATGCAGGAATTTTTGGACACTAAAGGAATTAATGGATACGGGGATTGGGCGGGAAAGTGGAGTTGAGATGGAAGATCATTTAATGGTGGAGCAGACTCAGGGGGCCGCATGGTCTACCCCTGTTCCTATTTCTTGTGTTCTTGTGAACATCACTGTGAATCATTTCCATACAAGCACAGCAGATGCTGCACCCACCCTTTCACCACCTCCCACCCCACATTTCCGGGCTCCAAACACACTTTCCAGGTGACACAGTGATTTACTTGCCTTTCTTGCAATTTAATATTGTGTATTCGCTGCTCACAATGTGACCTCCTCTACACTGAGGATACTAACTCCTAATTGGGTGAATGCTTTGTGGGACATCACCATTCAGTCTGTGAGTGTAGCCCTGAGCTTCTGATCATTTACCAGTTTAATTCTCCCCTTCCCCAGTCCCACTCTGACTTCTCTGTCCTCGGCCTCCCGTACTCTCCCAATAAAGCTCAAAGGAAACTCGAGGAACAGCAGCTCATCTTTGATTAAACACTTTCCAACTTTCTAAACTCAACATTCATTTCAATAATTACAGATAATGACCATCATTACCATTTTTTTAGACAGTAGGCTTTGATAATGTTTCTATTGTTTACATTTATCCCTCCTCTGGACCTGTCCTTTTTCACTTATCTCAGTTTATTGATTCAACTGATTATCACACAATGTTGCCTCGCACCATCATCCTTTTTGTCACTCCAGCCTTCCATCCTATCACAAGACCGTTTGTTCTTTCCTCCTCTCCCCCACTCTTTTCCCTGGCTCTGTGCTTATTTGTCAACTGTTAAACCATTGAAAAATGAGCAGGAGCTTCTGCAGTGCCCAGTCTGCTAAATTCTTCAGTGTTAACAAAGTTTCCTTGACCCAGTGCCACAAATAGTTGGACTGGGGATTTTTATACCGAGTTTGAACCAAGAAGATGTACTTCAGCTATTGATTACCAATTATTTTTTTTATGAAGTTTATTCTGAACAAGCATCTCCTCATTTTTCTCCGTCGATATATACAATCTAATCTCCCTTGCTGTACAACCTGTTACAGAGGCTGTTATAGAAAAGAGGGAAAGGTTTGCTACAGCTATACAAAGCCGTGGTTAGGTTACACCTGGAGGACTGTGTATAGTTCTGGGAACGGCACCTTATGAAGGATCAATATTTGCCTTGAAAGTTTCAGAGGAGCTGCATTGATGAGGTTGGTGGGTTTTGGAAATTGGAAGTTGTACATCCGCAGCTTGTGGCACTATTTCACCTCACTGTTCACTTCATGTTCATGTCTAACACATTCGATGCTGTTATTGGCTGAACAAGTCTTCTGTGTTTGAACTAAACATGCTATTATTCGGCGCTCCCACTCCTGCCGCCCGGGTTTGGTCCTCATCAGGGAATGTTGTTTTCTTGTTGCTGTGTGAACTGTCACAGTGAACTGATCCTGAAGTCTCTTTCCCCTGGGATGTACAGAACCCGTCAGTTCTCTTCCTCTTTCATTCACACTCTTTCATTCCCAGTTTGAATCAGTTCTCCTTTCGGGCTCTTCAACAAATCCATTTGGGTGGGCAAGTGGCAGCTGAAATTTAATGTAGGAAAGTGTGAAGTGATTGATTTTGGTCTGAAGAATGAGGAGAGGCAACATCACATAAACTATACAATTCTAAAGGGGTTTCTCCGTTACACAGCGAGTGGTTAGGATCTGGAATGCACTACCTGAGAGTGTGGGGGAGGCAGATTCAATCACAGATTTCAAAAGAGAATTGGACAGAAAATGCAGGTCTCTGGCAAAAAGACGGAGGAGTTGGACCAGGTGAGTTAGTTTCCAGAAGAGTAAGAGGTCTCTCTTTTCAGACGGAGATGAGGTTTTTTCTCCTGTCGAGGGCCGTTAGTCTGTGGAAATATTTTCCCCAAAAAGCAGTGGAGGCTGGGTCACTGAATTTATTCAAGGCAGAATTAGACAGACTTTTGACAGTCAAGGAAGTCAAAGGTTATGGGGGCAGACATGAAAGTGGAGTTGAGATCACAACCAGATCAGCCATGATCTTATTGAATGGCAGAGCAGACTCAAAGGGCTGAATGGCCGACTCCTGTTCATAACTCCTTTGTCCCTATGAACCGGGCCGAATTGCCTCTCTCTGTGGTGTAACCTTGGCTCTGGTTCTGTAATACTGAGTGGCTCCAGTGACAAAATGGTTCAATTTATGCTCCTGTAATGTTCTAATTCAATGCTGATACCGTTCAAGGCAATGGTTACAGCGACGTACTGAGTGGTCGAGCAGTCTCAGGGGTTCGATTTCGAACTCCAGCTTTTTCAGGAAGCCATGAGTTCAAGTCCCACAGCAGCAAACATTTCCGCTCATCTGACATTTCAACAAATCCGTCAAGGTGCGCTTGGGGTAGCTGACGCCTGCGGTGTTTCATTTTGGTCGGAAGAACGAGGATAAATTGCAGGGTGACCGGATATGGCAGGGACCGAGTCCAGCTTTCTATGTTAAAACCATTCTCGGGTTTTATTTGAACAACATTACGGTTTACCTAATGTTTGTAGTCAGGGCCGAGTGGTTAAGGCGATGGATTCGAAACCTATTGAATCCTGCCAACTGCGCGTTTGGTACCTCCAGAATTAATTATTGGTTAAATAGAATCAAAACCTTCCAAACACTCCTGTCTTTTTCCCCACTTCACTTCCGTGTTCCTTCATTTCCGTTCATCTGCAAGCATTCGCCAAATCTGCAGTCGGAAATGGAACAAGCTGAGCCAAGTTGGTGACATCCTTGTTTTCTGAGTGTTTGTCTCTCTTTAGGCCCCTGTCACTCTCGGTGTATATGTCTCTCTGTGTTCCTCTGTGCTTCAGTTCCCCGAGGTGTTGAACACATTTTTTTTTACCATTACAAACGTTATTCACATACTTTACGTATCTTCATGGTAAATGGTACAGAGAATAACAGCAGGTTCAAACGTTGCCAAAGGAGATTTACTGTTTCTGTGTTTTTTTGAGTTCAGACTGCGAATTGACTCCAGCCTGCGAACTGACTCAGTGCCCACATGTTACACAGCGGAGAAGACTGAAACAGACAGTGGATTCACTCGGTGTGATGGTGTGTTCCAATTCGGGGTATGCAATCAGAGAATCAATTTGTATGAGTTGTTTTGAACCCAATATTTTGAATAGGTTGGATGTTATGCACATGTTGGATCTAATTTCTTTCGTTTTATTCGAAATGAACATGAATAAATCTATTTGTGTGGAAACTTACTGAATAAGAGCAGGCCTGGCAAAATCTGTATAATATTTCCTTGTAGCCAAAGGACACAGCATCTCTGTAGTCAGTTCATGTCTGGTTCCTTGCAGCCTTTCACTGACGTCTCTTTTCATTTCACTAAATCTCTTCACCTCTGTAATTGTTCCAGAATTATTGCTCATCCGACGTTTCCATTATTAGTGCCTAACCTTAAACCCAACACGACTGATTCTGGTGAAGCTGATAGTATTGATGGTGCCAATCAGGAAGGAGTTCATATGCATATGGAGAAATCGCACCAGAGCAACAATTCTCAACCCCTACCCAGGAATTGAACCCGCGGAGGTGAAAGCACAGAAACCTAACCATGAGATCACCAAGGAAATTGCCTGACCAGCTTTCCTCATCCACGCCACTTTTGCCATTTCTTCACTTGAGACCACCAATGACAAGAACGATTGCTGTGAGCTGGGACATGAAACTGACAGTGAGGTGAAATAGTCCCACAAGCTGCTCATGTGCAACTTTCAATTTCCAAAACTCACCAACCTCATCACTGCGGCCAACCATTGTGGCTGAGTGGTTAAGGCGATGGAGGCCAAATCCATTGGGGTTCCCCGCTTCTCATTACTCCTGGTTTTAATTGCGTGGCTACAGAGTTAATTATCGATTAAATTAATATTAAATCCATCCAAACACCCGAGCGTTTTCCTATCTCTGCTCATTCACAAAAACATTCACGAAACTTGCAGTTGGAACTGAAACAAAACTTAGTGCCATACTTGCTTTCTGAGTTTTTGTCTCTCTTCAGAGACAATCCCTTGCCCTCTGTCACTCTCAGTGTATATGTCTGTGTGTGTTCCCCTGTGTGTGTCAATGTGGCTCAGTTCCCCAGTTTCAAACGCTATTCACGAAAAAGGTCAGAAGCAAAATCAAGAATTGTTCCTCATCTTCATCGACCTGACCAAGGCATTTGATTCTTTCAATAGTGAAGCTCTATGGATCTTCCTCCAACGCTTTGGTTGCCCATTGAAGTTTGTCACCGTCCTGCGACTCCTGCATGACAGCATGACCGCCTCCGTCCTGAGTGGAGGATTTGAAACTGACACCTTTCACATTCGGACCAGGGCCATACAAGGTTGTGTGATCGCCCCCAACGTGTTCACCATTTACTTGACTGTCATCGTCCACCTCATCCAAGATGACCTACCTGTTTATCCATCTCAGCCTTCAATCTTCTCATTGACTGAGGATCCACAGACCACTGGGCTACAGAATTCCAAAGATTCACAAGCCTTTGAGTGAAGAAATGTCTCCTCACCTCAGTCCTAAATGGCTGACACATTATGCAGAGAATGTGAGCCCAGTTCTAGATGCTCCAGCCAGGGGGAAACAGCCTCTGTGTTCACTGTCAAGTTGTCTCAGAATGTTCAATGAAATCACCTCTCATTAGTCTAAACTCCAGAGAGAACAGACTCATCCTACTTAATCTCTCATCCTCATCTCAGGAATCAATCCAGTGAATCTTGGTTGCACACAGGCAGCGAGTGAATAGAGGGAACAAAGAGAATAAGAGTCAATAGGTATAGAGACACAGACAGAGAGGCTGAGAGAGTGAAAGAGACTGAGACAGATGTACAGAGACAAAGAGAGACAGATAGAGAGCGGGGTAGACACTGAAAGGAACAGAAACACTTCACTGTTTCATACGATCGCTAACTTAGATTGACAGACAGAAAGAAAGAAGAGAAAGAAAGACTTACATTTAAACAGTTTTTCACCAACTCAGGACAACGGGAGGCGCTTTAGAGCCAATTAAATCCTTTTGAAGTGTATTTACTGTTGTAATCTAATCACAGGGAGAGTTTGATAAAAATACTAATTCAGCAGATGACAAAATCCGATTTTAAGAATCACATCTCAATGTAGAATCTTTCATTCTATATCTCTGAACATTTCTTTGTTTGTTTGATGCAGATTCGGCAGATGTAAATCTGCAGCTGAGTGAATAAATTTCACCTCGAATCCCTGACGAAACAGGCACAAAGCATCCCATTTCTATCAGATCATCTCTCAGCATTCTCTTTTCTAGAGAAAAGAGCTTCAGGCTGTCCAGCTTTCCTGGTGATTATAACCTATTCATTCCTGGAACATTTGTGATTGAACTTTTATTTTCCTGGTCCTTGCGACACCAGACAGCAGTAGAAACAGTTCCTAATGTCCAAAGGATTTCATTTTGGACTATTTGTATTTACAAATTCATTCTCTCGATGTGCCCATTGCCTTAAACATTCGACCACAACGACTCAGTATGTGTCTGGTTAAATGTTGCTCGGTTATGAAGATAGATTGGAGAGGTTGGGGCTGTTCGCCTTGACAAGGAGAAGGCTAAAAGGAGATTTGATCGAAGTGTTCAAAGTCATGAGGGGCCTGTAGATAGGGAGAAACTGTCCCCTCTCATCAAGAGATCAAGGACTAAAGGGTACAGACTTAAAGTGATTTGTAAAAGAAGATGATGTGAGAATAAACTTTTTCACAGCACGTGGTTAGAGTCTAGTATGCACTGCCTGGAAGTGTGGTGGAGGCAGGTTTAATCGAGGCATTCAAGATGGCAATAGATGATTATTTGAAACTTACAGCACTTAGTAGATGGACAGCCTCCATTAAAATAAATCAAGTAATAACTAAATTAATCTCCCCTTGCATGTTTTAAAACTGCTCCTCCCCCTCCACCTTATACGACTTTAATATGAAGCTACACTGACTAACGTGTATAATTTTTGGATGCTAAAAATGGGGAGCTGAACCACACTGACACACACACACACACACACACACACACACACACAGAGGAACACACACAGACATATACACCGTGAGTGACAGAGGGCAAGGGATTGTCTCTAAGGAGAGACAAACACCCAGAACGCAAGAATGCCAACAGCCTGACTCCATTTTTGTTCCATTTCCAACTGGAAATTTGGTGAACGATTGCAGATGAGCGCAAATAAGAAAAAAAACAAGAGTTTTGGGATGGTTTTTGCTCCATTTACCGATAATTAATTCTGTCAGCACCTGATTAAAATTGAAAATGATGAAGAGTGTAGTCAGCGGAGCTCATAGCTGTGCAGGGAGACCGCAATTAATTTCAAAACCATCACCTTAACTGCTCTGCCACTGTTACAGACGTTGTTCTTGTGCTTGGTTGAGACATAAATCTCAATAGGACTAACAAAAAACACTCTTGTGAAACCTTTGAGGTGTTGGAACCCACAGGGGATACAGAGCAAGAGCTAAAATGTGGGGTTAGACTGGATTGTTCTTTTACTGCCAACATGGGCGTGATGGATCGAATGGCCTCCTAAAGGTTTCTACTTTTCATTGATTAGATGTGTCAAAATAATCATCGTCACCCATTCCCCCACTCCCTGCCCCCGTCCCCCCGACCCCCGCCCCCGCAACCACCACCACACCACCCCCCTCCCCCCCCACCCCACCCCCGTGTGTCTTTTGCGTGTTTACTCAATGAAGTGTTAGTAAAAGGTAACGGTGGGGAAGGATTGAGGGTTTTCAGTGTGGGACAGAAATGAAATGGGTCAACAAAGAAGCAACACATTTCCAATCAGAGCAGAAATAGATGACAGACACAGAACAACTCTCCAACCTTTAGTTTCTTTACTAGTTCCATCACCATCGCTTTTCCCTTACATCCTCATCCCTTTTGTTATTTATTCTCTCCTGTCTTCCATTTGATCAGAAACCTTCTCTTCTGTTCTCTCCCCTTTCCCGCTTCCCTGTCTGTGAACTTTCTGAAAATCTGTAACATGTCTAACTTTTTTCCAGTTCTGATGAAAGTTCAACAGCCTGAACCGTTAACTGTTTCTCCCTACACAGATCCAGCCTGACCTGCTGAGTATTTCCAGCATTTTCTGGTTGTGAATGAGAGTGACAGTTGTATGGCCATTTCCCCTCTATACGGAATGTGTGACACTGATTTCCCGAGTGCAGTGGTCATTATGATAAAGACAAAATACTGTGGTTGCTGGAAATCTGAAACAAAAACAAAAAATGCTGGAAAAAACTCAGCAGGTCCGGCAGCATCTGTGGAGAGAAAGACAGTTAACGTTTCGAGTCCGTATGACACGAAACCCAGCTCTGAGGAAGAGTCACATGGACTCGAAATAATAACTCTGTCTTTATCTCCACAGGGGCTGTCAGACATGCTGAGTTTTTCCAGTATTTTTTTGTTTTTGTTGTGCTGTGGTCATTGTGTTTGCTTTAAACGTGAAATTACCCAGTTAGGTCTCACGTGGAAGGTTTACCCTTCAATTGTTTCGGGATGGAGGTGGTACAGTAATAAAATCAGTGAGAATTAATCCAGAGGCCCAAGCATAGGACTTCAGATTCCACCACAACTTAACATTTTGATTTTTTATTCTTTCATGGGGTGTGGGCATCGCTGGCTCGGCCAATATATATCTTTCCCATCCTTAATTTTCCACTGAGAAGTTGTTGGTGAGCTTCTTCTTGAATGACTGAAGTCCACGTGGTGCAGGTATACCCACAGTGCTGTTGGGGAGGGGCTTCCAGGATTTTGACCCAGTGACAGTGGAGGAACGGCGATACAATTCCAAGTCAGTATTGGAGGGGAATTTGCAGATGGTTGTGTTCCTATGCATCCTCTTCCCTTGTCCTTCGAGGTGGTAGAGGTCCCGGGCTTGGAAGATGCTGTTGAATGAGCCTTGATGAATTGGGAATTGAATTAATAAACCTGGAATTGAAAGCTAGTCTCAATAATGTTGAATTGAAGCTTTCTTCGATTGTCCTGAGAACCCATCTAGTTCACTAATATCCTTTCAGGAAAGAAATGTGGCGTCCTTATCCAATCTGACCTTCATGTGACTCCAGACCCGCAGCAACGTTATTGACTCTTAGCTGCCCTCTGAAATAGCCGAGCAAGTCACCCAGTGCAAGGGTAATTAGGGATGGAGAACAAATGCTGCCCTTGACAGTGACACCAACATCCCATGAAAGAACTTTTAAAAGATGAGCAATTGCCATTTTGTTTCATTTCATGTTGAACAGAGTGACAGTGACTGCTGTCTCATTATTTAAAACCTCGATCTTTTACCTATTTAGCCAGGTAACGTTAAGTGAGAGAAAACTGATTCACAGTGACCCAGAAATCCGAACTTAAAACAGAAAATATTGGATGCATTCAGCAGTATCTATGGAAATGGAAACAGAATGAATGCTTCAGGTCTTTGAACTTGAATCCAGTTATACAGTTCTGATGAAAGGCCACGACCTGAAATGTGAACTATGATTCTGTTTCCACGTTCATTACCAGAAGTGATGAGGATTTCTGAATTTTCTGCTTCAATTTTAGATTAAAAGCATCTGCAGTGTTATGATTTTCTATCAATGTAGAGTGTTGAGAATCTGGAATCTCTTCCCAGAATGGTTAGAGTTCCACGACTGAGCTAGGAACCCATGGGTAAAATCCCACTGCAAAAAGACAGTTCACCAACTGAAAGTGGGCAGGAATTCACTCAGTCATTCCATTTACTGAGACAGTCAAAATGGAGAGAGGTATTTCACGTGTGAGGAGGGATTTAGTCAGTTTCTCCATCTGTTAACATTCCGGCCTTAAAAGTTCAAAGAATTTGATCACAAATGGTGCATTCTGTCAAATCACAGATTAGATTTTTCGTATGTGAGGGAAGAAAAATCACTAATTCACCCCAGTTGCTGAGATTCCAGTGAGTTCACATCTAACTGTAGGGGTTTGTTGTGCTGTTAATTACACCCAGTACAGAACGTGCATTTTGATTGCTGCATAAATTGATTTAATAATTTTATATATCTCCCTATGTTGCCAATCTTGATCGGATCACATAACATAATTTGCGATTGAACAATATTTAATTTCAATGGCGGTTCTCTTGCCCGGCATTCGTCGCGAGGAAGAATGTGCCCTATTCTCATTGCAGGTGCCTCTTGCGCAGGCGCAGTGGCATTGGTGAGTCGAGCATGCGCGGTTCGCTTTTAGATTAGCGCATGCGCAATGCGGGTCCTGCAGCTGCAGGGAGGCGGACATCTCGATTCTGTGACCGGAGAGAAGCGGCCGATTGTAGGAGGGTAATGGAGGCGGCGGAGTGGGTGGGAAGGATTCATAAACACCCAGTGGAGGCCTCAAAACCTGAATAAAAACCTATCAGGCCCGCGTTCGCACCGAACAGGCCGGTAACAGCTGCAGGGCGACGTCCACAGGTTGAGGCCCGAGATCATGCAGCAGGGCGCATGCGCGGTCATCCTGGTCCAGGTAGCAGGAGAAGAGAATGTTGTGAATTTCTATCCTGGACTGACAGGGATGGATTTTGGAAACTCCTTTTACACGGGGTTAGAAGGGGAGGATTTACACACAGCAAACTCAAACCAAGACAAATGTTTGTCTCTGGCAACAATGTTTTTTTTTAACAGGGTATTAGCTGAGCAGAATTTGAAAGCGGGAAACTCAAACCAAACATCAGATCAAAACCTGACAGAGTCACTCGATTCATCAGAACCTAATGTATGTTTCTCTGTGGCAAAATATTCAAACATCTGTGTGACTGATAATTGGGGAGAGGAGGGATTTGAGAAGAAGGATGAGAATTTTGAATTGAGTTGCTGTTTAACCGGAGCCTGTGTAGGTCAGTGAGGTCAGGTTGATGGGTGAGTGAATGGGACTCGTGTAGAGGACATAGACAGCGGAGATTTGGATAAACTCAAGTTTATCATGGAGGCCAGCCAGTCAAGACTTGAGGTCATAACGAATAGCTGAGAGCTCAGAAACATGAGCTGAGACAGGGCCAAAACGAGTGACATTACTGCAACATTTTATGGACAAGATGGGGGTTAATTTAAACCACACTGATTTCTTTCATTTCTCATCCACAAACAGAAAGGTGTTTTTGATTTGCTTCCCTCTTTATAAGTATTTTCCAACCCTTGGTTTTCATATGATATAATTTCTATTAGTAACTGCACAGCAAAGTCAAGATAGGATGAACTCAAAGGGTTAGTTTATTTGCATACACCCAAAACTTGTGTGGTGTGAATGTTACTTGCTTATTGTCACCTCAAGCCTCTGTGTGACTAGAAATAGGGGAGAGAAAAGTCATGGACGGATTTGGAAAGAAGGGTGAGAATTTTAAATTGAATTTCTGTTTAACTGGGAGCCTGTCTAGGTCAGTAAGTACAGGGTGATGTGTGAGTGACTGGAGCTCAGTGCATAGGGCAGGGTGATATTTATATGTACTACCTGTGACTAAACAAGACTGTTCACAAAAATACAAGCAGAATACTGCAGATGCTGGAAATCTGAAATAAACAGAAAATGCTGGAAAGACTCAGCAGGTGTGGTAGCATCTGTGGAGAGAGAAACAGAGTTAATGTTTCGAATCCATATGAGGCTTCTTCAGATAACAGGAGAAACTGTGGTTGTTCTCCCCGGAGCAAAGGGGATTGAGGGGAGATTTGATTGAGGTGTATGAGTTTATGATAGGTTTAGATAAGATTGATAAACAAAAGCTCGTCCGATCAGCTGATTGGACACGGTATATCACTAAAACCACAATTAACCATTCCCTTGGCTGAAATGAGCACAGAAGACGTCATCTGTGGAAGAGCTCTCTCTCCACACACTGCTAGACCAGCTGAGGTTTTCCAGTATTTTCTGTTTTTATTTCACACTGTTTACAACTTTGGTGTAACATATATATTCATATATACATAAATATGTATGTATAATATATATATACAAAATGTGTATATATCCATTTATGTACATGTCTATATGTAAAACACCACAGTTGTGAACAGTCTGGTTTATTCTCAGACAGTTGCCAGGGAGAATGATGGAGTTGGTGGCCAGGGAGTGGGGTTTGTAGGGGATTGAAGACAATGGACGGTGTGTGACTTGGAGGGAACTTGGAGGTGATGGTGTTCACATACACCTACTACCCTGGTTCTAGGTGGTGGAGGTTAAGGCATTTCAGAGATTCTGTTAAAGCATTGACAAAGTTCTAGTCTTGTTTTAGATATATAAAATGCCTTGCTTCACCCCTTCTGTTCCCACCTCTCTTAGTCCCGTTCCTCACACAGAGGCCAGACTCCTATGTGGGCCCAGACTGGGTGGCAGGTTCCCTTCCCTGAAGGACATTAGTGAACCAGTTGGGTTTATATAACAATCCAGCAGTTTTCATGGTCACTTTTTCTTAGTGCTGGCCCCACAAATTACCAGATTCATTCAGCTCAATTTCACAACCTGCCTTTGTGTTTTTGTGGGTTCTCTCTCACTCCCTTTTTTCTGTTTTAAATCAATTTCACAGGGGATTAGAAGGGGAGGATTTTCATTCAGGAAACTGAAACCAAATATCACATCAGGATCTGACGGAGCCGCCCAATTTATCGTAACCTGAACATGGAAGGAAAAAGCACCGTTCACAGTGGGGAGAAACCGTACACGTGTTCTGTGTGTGGACGAGGCTTCAGCCGATTGTCTGGCCTGTCAGAACACAAATACAGCCACAGCAGGGAGAAGCCGTGGAAATGCGGGGACTGTGGGAAAGGATTCAATTTCCCATCAAAGCTGGAAATACATCAGCGCAGTCACACTGGGGAAAGGCCATTCATCTGCTCTGTGTGTGGGAAGGGATTCACTCGCTCATCCACCCTGCAGACACACCAGCGCGTTCACACTGGAGAGAGACCATTCATCTGTTCAGAGTGTGGGAAGAGATTCACTCAGTTATCTCATGTCATGGCACACCAGCGGGTTCACAATGATGAGAGACCTTTTCAATGTCCAGAATGTGGGAAGTGTTTTAAAAGTCCTGCTGAAGTGATGTACCATCAACGTGTTCACACTGATGAGAGACCTTTTCAATGCCCAGACTGTGGGAAGTGTTTTAAAAGTTCTTGGGAACGAATGTGCCATCAACGTGTTCACACTGACGAGAGACCTTTCAGGTGCTCTCACTGTGGGGCTGAGTTCAGGCAATCATCTCAACTCACTATGCACCAGCGAGTTCACACTGGAGAGAGGCCATTCAGCTGTTCTGAGTGCGGGAAAGGATTTGCTCGGTCATCCGACCTACTGAGACATCAGCAAGTTCACACTGAGGAGAGACTGTTCACCTGCTCCGAGTGTGGGAAACGATTCCCTCAGTTATCTGACCTGCTAACACACCAGCGAGTTCACACGGGGGAGAGACCGTTCATCTGCTCTGAGTGTGGGAAGGGATTCACTCGATCATCCAACCTGCTGAAACACCAGCGAGGTCACACTGATGAGAGACCTTTTAAATGCCCAGACTGCGGGAAATGCTGGAAAAGTTCTGGAGAACTGATATCCCATCAACGTGTTCACACTGACGAGAGACCGTTCAGGTGCTCTCAGTGTGGGACTGGGTTCAAGTGGTCATCTCAACTCAGTGCACACCAACACACTCACACTGGGGAGAGGCCATTCACTTGTACTGAGTGTGGGAGGGGATTCACTCGGTCGTCCATCCTGCTGAGACACCAGCGAGTTCACAAGTAACCACAGTGATTGGATTTTGTGATGAATGTTTGTCATTGGGTCTATTTCTGCTGATGTTAATTAAATGCAGCCTAGTTATAAGGGATAATGTTCTGGATAATATAAAAATCAAATAAATCAGATTTGTGTCTTCTTCTTATCGTGTCCACGGACAGTCTATCCATGGCCCAGCCAGAACTGGACACAATTTTGCGCCTTGTTGTTGAATTCGGCAAGTTCCTCTAGCGATAGACATTGCAGGAGATGTTGCATAGTCTGTGGCTCAGTTCCACATTTACAAGTTGTCGGGCTGGTTGTATATCCCCATTTGCTTAGTGACACCTTTGAACGACCTACACCAGTCCTAAGTCTGTTAAGGCACTTCCAGGTTGCCCAGTTGCAATTAGCTCCTGGGGGAAGGCTTTCATCTGGTAGAATTTCCATCACTGGTGGTTGTTCGAGACTGGCGAGCCGGTCTTTCCACAAGGCGATGCGGGCTTCAGATGGGGTTGATTGTAATGGAACAACACTATTCATGAAGTTCTTCCTTGACTTTAGGCGGCTGGGTGTAGGTGTATGACCATGTAGAGGGTGCCTCTCATCTGATGTTTGACGGAGTCGCTTTTTCTTGCTGGCTACCGCTCTTATATCAGGGGGAGCGATACCTGCCAGGATATATAGGCTGTTGGTGTTTGTTGGTTTTAAACAACCTGTGATAAGTCAGCAGCTTGCATTCAGAACGGCATCCATCTTCTTAGCATGAGTAGATCTTTCCCATGCAGGGCAGGCGTATTCGGCAGTGGAATAGCAAAGAGCAAGTGCACTGGTTCGCAATGTTTTCGAGCTTGCTCCCCATTTTGTGTTAGTGAGCTTATTCAGGATGTTGTTTCATGCGCTCACTTTTGCCTTTGTCTTTTCGATGTGGTTCTTGAAGGTGACGCATCTGTCAAGGGTGACTCCTAGGTAGACAGGGTGCTCGCAATGCGTCAGTGTTGCTCCACACCAGGTTATTTTAAGCTGGCGTTTGGCTTCACGGTTTCTGAGGTGGAATGCACAAACTTGCGTCTTTGATGGGTTTGCGCGAAGGTGGTTTTCTTCATAGTAGGATGTTAGTCCCTCCAAAGCCTCAGAAAACATTTTCTCCACAGTGTTAAAATCAGTACTTTGGGCAGTGACACATAAGCATATATAAAATGGATTGTGACACCGTCTATAGGTTGGTCATTCGAGTAGATGTTGTACAGCAGCGGTGCAAGCACGCTTCCCTGAGGAAGACCATTCTTCTGAATACGCCACCTGCTGCACTTCCCACCTAGTTCAACATAGAACTGGTGATTCTGAAGCATGCTTTCTAACAGCTCTGTTCAGTGAATATCTTTTGTCATCTCTAGGATCTAGCAGAGGAGATGCCTATGGTTCACTGTATCGTATGCTGCTGACAGGTCTACAAAAACAGCACCTGTTACCATCCCTTGCTCAAAACCATCTTCGATATGTTGTGTGAGGTTGAGCAGTTGGCTTGTTGTTGATTTGCCGGGGCGGAAACCTGCTTGCCGTGGAATGATCTTTTGATCTACAATTGGTGCTATCCTATTGAGTATCAGGCGTTCAAACAGCTTATTGGTGTGGCAAAGCAGTGAAATTGGCCGAAAACTCTTAGGATCTGAGGGATCTTTTCCGGGCTTTAATAGTGCTATTACATGTGCCTTCTGCCAAATATTAGGTAGCTTGTGTATTGCCAGACAGTGGTTGAACAATTATAGGAGCCATTTCTTTGCTTGCTGTCCAAAATGCTTTATCTGCTCCGTTGCTATGTTGTCAAGACCAATTGCTTTCCCATGTTTTAGACTAAATCTACCAGTTTCCAGCTCTTCCATGGTGAATGGTCCAGTGAATCACAGGGAGTTAACATGCAGATCCAGCAAGCAGCTAAGAAGGGAAATTGTTTGATAGCTTTTATTCCAAAGGGAGTGGAGCACACGAGCAAAAAAATCTTACTACAATTTAACAGGGCAGTGGTGAGGCTTCAGCTGGATACTGTGTGCAGTATTGGTTTCCTTATTGAAGGAATGACATACTTGCCCCAGAGGGAGTGAAACAACTCTTCACCAGACTGGTTCCTGGAATGAGGGGATTGTGCAATGAGGAGACATTGAGGAGACTGGGCCTATTTTCAATGGAGTTTAGAAGAATGAGAGGGAATCTCATTGAAGGACAGAACATTCTTAAGGGGCCTGGAGGGTAGATGCTAAGAAAATGCTTCCCTCTGGCTGGAAATCTAGAATATGGGGATTACAGTCTCGGAATAAGGGGTCGATCATTTTGGAATGAGATAGGGAAGAATTTCTTTTCACAAAGGGTTGTGAATCTTTGGAAGTTTCTACCCCAGGGAGCGGTAGATTTTCAGTTGCTGAATAGATTTCAGATGGAGGTCAGTACATTTTTCAGTGCAAAGTGCTGGCTCCACAGCGCCTCCTGGATGCCCAGTCTTGAGTTGCTAGATCTTTTCAGAATTGATCCCATTTAGCACGGTGGTAGTGCCACAAAACACGATGGGGGGTATCCTCATTGTGAAGGAGGTACTTCGTCTGCACAATGACTGTGCTGTGGTCACTCCTACCAACACTGTCATGGATAAATGCATCTGTGGCAGGCAGGCTGGTGAGGATGAGGTCAAGTATGTTTATCCCTCTTGTTGGTTCCCTCACCACCTGCTGCAGACCCAGTCTAGCAGCTATGTCCTTTAGGACTCCCCCAGCTCGGTCAGTGGTGATGCTACTGAGCCATTGTTGGTGATTTAAGTCCCCCATCCAGAGTACATTCTGCACCCTTGCCACCCCTAGTGCTTCCTCCAAGTGGTGGTCAACATTGAGGAGCACTGATCCATCAGGGAGGGATGGCAGTACATGGTAATAAGCAGGAGGTTTCCTTGCCAATGTTTGACCGGATGCCATGAGACCCACAAACGATGTTGAGGATTCCAAAGGCAACTCCCTCCCAATTGTACGTCACTGTGCCGCCACCTCTGTTGCTGATGGTGGTGTCTGGGACATTATATGTAGGGTATGATTCCGTGAGGATGACTGTTGTTTGACCAGCCTGTGAGACAGCTTTTTCGACACTCACCCCCAGATGTTAATAAGGAGGACTTTGCAGGGTCGACATGGCTGAGTTTACCATTGTCATTTCCAGTGCCTAGGTCGATGCTGGGTAGTCTGTCCGGCTTCATTCCTTTTTTAAGAGTTTGTAGCAGTTTGATACAACTGGGTGTCTTGCTAGGCCACCTCAGAGGACATTGCTGTGGAGTCACATGGAGGCAGATTTCCTCCCCCTAAAGGACATTAGTGAACCAGATGGGTTTTTACAACAATTGACAATTGTTTCATGGTAAAACAAAAAATAAAAAATACCTGGAAAAACTCAGCAGGTCTGGCAGCATCGGTGGAGAAGAGTACAGTTGACGTTTCGAGTCCTCATGACCCTTCAACAGAACTAAGTAAAAATAGGAGAGGGGTGAAATATAAGCTGGTTTAAGAGGGGGTGGGGGGGAGGAGAGAGAAAGGTGGGGGTGGGGTGGTTGTTGGGACAAGCAAGCAATGATAGGAGGAGATAACCAAAAGATGTCACAAACAAAAGAACAAAGATGTGTTGAAGGTGGTGATATTATCTGAAAGAATGTGCTAATTAAGAATGGATAGGAGAAGCAAGGTACAGATAGCTCTAGTGGGGGTGGGGTGAAATAAGACTAAAAGGGCATAAAAGGTATAGATAAATGTTAAATAGATAAATTATTAAAAATAATGGAAATAGGTGGGAAAAGAAAAATAAATTATTGGAAAAAACAAAAAGGAGGGGGAAGAAACGGAAAGGGGGTGGGAATGGAGGAGGGAGTTTAAGATCTAAAATTGTTGAACTCAATATTCAGTCCAGAAGGCTGTAAAGTGCCTAGTCGGAAGATGAGGTGCTGTTCCTCCAGTTTGCGTTGAGCTTCACTGGAACAATGCAGCAAGCCAAGGACAGACATGTGGGCAAGAGAGCAGGGTGGAGTGTTAAAATGGTAAGCGAAAGGGAGGTCTGGGTGATGCTTGCGGACAGACCGAAGGTGTTCTGCAAAGCGGTCACCCAGTCTGCGTTTGGTCTCTCCAATGTAGAGGAAACCGCATTGGGAGTAACGAATGCAGTAGACTAAGTTGAAGGAAATGCAAGTGAAATGCTGCTTCACTTGAAAGGAGTGTTTGGACCCTTGGACGGTGAGGAGAGAGGAAGTGAAGGGGCAGATGTTGCATATCTTGCGTTCGCATGGGGAGGTGCCATAGGAGGGGGTTGAAGAGTAGGGGGTGTTGGAGGAGTGGACCAGGGTGTCAATTGTTTCATGGTCCTCATCAGACTTTTCATTCCAAATTTTTATTGAATTCAAATTCAAATTCCATGGTGGGATTTGACTCCGACTCCAGTGTCAATACCACTGCACCATCACCTCTCAGACTGCAAAGCCTGAGACATGAACTGACTACAGAGATGTTGGTGCAAGGCTCAATGTGAGGGGGTAATGGAACTGATGTTACTGCTGGCTGTTTAAAGTGGCACAAATATCACTCCTGATCAACCAATCACAACTGCTCTTTGAAAGCAGCATTCCAGGACGAATGGCCTCTTTCTTTGCTGGAACTTTCTGTCATTTTATGTTTCCTAACACTACGAATGCTCTTTCCCAGTCATTCTGCCATTTTATAACCCATTCTATCGAAATGTACTTTGTTACCTTGTGACCTGTCCTTCTGAAGTCAAGACCTGGAGTGAATTCAGTGAGAAGTTTTCTTATCATTTCTAGCAGGAGATTTGGAACCAGACCAGTTGAATGATAGTTTAAATGGTGCCGACCCTTCACTGCAGCTCATTGTGTTTTTGAGTGGAGATGATTTCTGTTTGATACAAAGCACAGGATGACCTGATTAACTGACTGAGGTTCCGAATGACCTATTCCAACTCCTTTGACTTTGTTCTCGCTAGGTGGAAATACCAGTGAATGACATGATTAATAACTGCACCAATATGGGGTTGTGTGGCCGAGCGGTCTAAGGTGCTGGATTAAGGTTTCAATCTCTTTGGAAACTCGGCTTTGAATTGCCCTGATGCCAAATACCCTCATGATCTTTATTTTGGGAATTGTAGCAGCTCTATCCGGACAAACAGAT
The DNA here is from genome assembly GCF_964194155.1 of Cetorhinus maximus. Classification (NCBI taxonomy): domain Eukaryota; kingdom Metazoa; phylum Chordata; class Chondrichthyes; order Lamniformes; family Cetorhinidae; genus Cetorhinus; species Cetorhinus maximus. Next base: position 35,880,424 of record NC_135901.1, on the reverse strand, counting down.
ACTAGCTCACATTAAATACAGTGGAGTGTGGTGCCTTTTTTTTATTTTGATAGGAAGTACAAGGAGAGACGATATAAATATGAGTTGCTGTGGGGAAAAGGTGGGGTGTGGAATTACAGTAGTTGAATTGCTCTTCCAGAAAGTCAGCCTGTGAGCGACATGCTGAATGACCGTCTGATGTAGCCATCTATGATTTTATACAAACAGCAGTGATGTCAGTGCAGGCCCTGTGTTCATGGTGGAGTCGTTAAGGTGACAGGTTTTGAATGCACTGGGGTCTCCACAGGTAGGCTGGAATCCTGCCAACTACTCTTCTTATCATTCCTGAATTTTACTGTGTGCCTGCAGAATTAATTATCGGTTAAATTGAATAAAAACCATCCAAATGCCTCCAGCGTTCTCTAACTTCCATTCATCTGCAAGCATTCACCAACGTTGCAGCCTGAAATGGAATAAAAAAGGAGCCAGGTTGGTGTCATGTTTGCTTTCTGGATGTTTGTCTCTGCTTAGAGACAAACCCATGTCCTCTGTCAGTCTCGGTGTACATGTCTGTGTGTGTTCCTCTGTGTGAGTCAATCTGATTGTTCCCCATTTTGCCATCCAAAAATTGATGTTAGCTTTATGGCTTCATGTTAAATGGCACAGGGAACAATGAAGAGCAGTTTTAAAAGATGCAAGTGAAGGTTTACTTCTGGGGTTTTTTGAGTGGAGACATTTCAGCTTCAAAGTGCCCAAAAGGTACGAAGTGGAGGATGATGGAAATTGGCACTGAGCAACATTTAAACAGACAGACACCGAGTCCTTGTGGTCAAGTGGCTAAGGCAATGGACACATCGGGAGAATGAATTTGTAAATACAAATAGTCCAAACTGAAATCCCTCAGACATTGGAAACTCTTTATACCGCGGTTGGATGTCGCAACGAATAGGAAAATAAAAGTTCAATCACAAATGTTCCAGGAACAGATAGGTTATAATCACCAGGAAAGGCTGAACTGCCTGAAGCTCTTTTCTCTAGAAAAGAGAAGGTTGAGAGATGACCTGATAGAAATAGGATAAGGAATGGAGCTGGTAGCTAGGGAATGAAAATAATGGCTTCAATCTTCCCAATATTGAATTGAAGGAAATTTCTGCACATCCACCACTGGATATCAGACAAACAGTCTGATAATTTAACAAAAGTGGTGAAGTGGAGAGAGGTGGTGGTGAGGAAGAGCTGGGCGCTGTCAGTGTACATGTGATAACTGACACTGTGTTTTCAGATGATGTCGTTGTGGGGAGAATGTTGATGAGAAATAAGAGGAGGCCAAGGCTGGATCCTTTGGGGACACCCAGAGGTAACTAGGAGTGGGAAGGGAAGACATTGCAAATGATTCTCTGACCATGATTAGATAGAGAAGAATGGAACCAGGAGAGAGCTGCCCCAACCAGCTGGACGACAGTGGAGAGGTGTTAGAGCAGAATGGTGTGGTCAACCCTGTCAAAGGCTGTATAAAGGTTAAGAAGAATGAGAGGGGATTGTTTATTTTGTCCCAGTCACATAGGATGTCATTAGTGGCTTTGATCAGAGTTGCTTCAGTCCTGTAGGAGGGGCAGAAACCTGATTGGAGGGATTCAGACAGGGAGTTCTGGGAAAGATGGAAACGGATTTGGGAGGTGTGAACATGTTCAAGGGGTTTGGAGAGGAATTGGGGGTTGAAGATGGGTCAATACTTTGCAAGGATAGTAAAGTCAAGTATTTGATTTTTGAGGAAAAGGTGATTATTTGAAGGAGAGAGGGATAGTACCAGAACGGAGAGAACTGTGAACAATATCAGTCAACATGGGGAAGTTGGGAGATCAGCAGCTTTGTGGGAATAGGGTCGATGGAGCAGGAGGTGTGCCTCATGGACAAGATGAACACTGAGAGGGCAGGAAGAGAGATGGGAGAGAAACTAATGAAAGATGTGCGTTCACAGCTTGGACAAGGAGGAAAATTATAGAGACAGTTTGTCCCAGTGCACTAGTGGAAGGGAGGGAAACAGCAGAGGCAGCTGATCGGATTGTCCCAATCTTAGTGACAAAGAAGCTCCATGTACTCCTCACACTTGTTGGCGGTGAGGACGGAGGAGACAGGGGAGAGAGAGAGCCCTTCCAGAGAAACTAACTTGTGTTAGAGATATTAACAAGACTCGACATGCTGTATTTAACACAAAGATATTTTATTTGGCCTTATCCAGAATTTTAGCCCCTATAACTGGGCTGGAGTTTATCATCAGCAGAAACAGACCCCAATGAACAATGTTCAGTCCTGGATGTGATTAGCAGCAACATCCTGTTTGTTATTTGTGAACTCGCCGGTGTCTCATCAATTGGGATGACCAGGCGAATCCCTTCCCACACTTGGAGAGCTGAACAGCCTCTCCTCAGTGTGAATTCGCTGGTGCTTCAGCAGGTACACAGTGAATCCCTTCCCACATACAGGGCAGATGAACGGCCTCTCTCCAGTATGAATTTGCAAGTGGGATAACTGTGTGAAGCTCTTCCCACAGTGGGAGCAGGTGAACTGTCTCTCCCCAGTGTGAATTCGCTGGTGTCTTAACAGATCGGATAAATGAGCGAATCCCTTCCCACATTCGGAGCAGGTAAATGGTTTCTCCCCAGTGTGAACTCGCTGGTCTGTCAGCAGGTTGGATGCCCGAGTGAATCCCTTCCCACACACGGAGCAGGTGAATGGTTTCTCTTCAGTGTGAATGGGCTGGTGTCTCAGGAGGGTGGATGAATCAACAAATCCCTTCTCAAATACAGAACATGTGAAAGGCCTCTCCCAAGTGTGAATGCGCCGGTGAGTATCCAGCCTGGTTGGATAATTGATTCCTTTCCCACAGTCCCCACATTTCCATGGATTCTCTCCAGTGTGACTGTGCTTGTGTTTCGACAGGGCGGATGATCGGCTGAAACCCCGTCCATACGCAGAACACGTGTACGGTTTCTCGCCAGTGGGAAAAGCAGTTTTATCTTTCATGCTTAAAATCCGATGAAATTCAGGTTATGACAAATTATGCGACACCATCAGATTCTGATGAAGGGCTGGGTTTCCCGATTGAAAATCCTGGGGAAATAGTTTAAACAGACAAAAGTGAATGAGAGAGAACCCACAATAACACAAAAACAGGTTGTGAAATTGAGCTGAATGAATCTGGTAATTTGTGGGGCTGGCACTAGGAAAAAGTGACCATGAAAACTGCTGTATCATTATAAAAATCCAACTGGTTCACTAATGTCCTTCAGGGAAGGGAACCTGCCAACTGCTCAGGGACTATACAGAACACCAGCATCTACCGGGGGGAATAGAGAGGGAGATGGGAGAGGCAGGGGGTGAAGGAAAGGGATTTTATGCATCTGCAATTCGACCAACATCTCCCAAACCCTCATCCTCCACCCCCTAGAAGGACCAGGGTAGCAGGTGTATGTGAACACCATCACCTCCAAGTTCCCCTCCAAGTCACACACCGTCCTGACTTGTCTACCACGACCGCCTATTTCCACATCAGTAACTTTGCCTAACTTCACTCCTGCCTCAGCTCATATACTGCTGAAACTCATCCATTCCTTTGTTCCTTCTAAACTGGACTATTCCTAGCTGCCCACATAAAGATGAGGTAATTAAAAACTTTGCTTCCCATGTCCTTGCTCCGCACGGCTGGATCTGAAATTTAAAAGATAAAACTCTGAAAATATTGAACAGGCCGCATCAATCGAGTGAGACACAGAACTTGGCCATGAGACTGTCAGAAAAATCTCAGCGACAGTCGCTGACTAATGATGGCCATAGTTCCCACAATTCTATGCATCCAAGAAACCGCTCTATCTAAAACTTATTCAACATTTGCTAATTGAATATTGGTTGGCGGAATCTGCAGATCACAACAGTCCCGTAATTCCAGTTAAGAAGGTGAAAAACTGCTACAAAATACAGGAAGACATAAACAGACTGGCTGATTGCACGGATAAATAGAAAGATAACTTCAAAATTGTGAAATGAGGGCGGTCTGGGCTCCTGATGGTGGAAATAGACCGTATTCTAGTTCTCTGAGCATTCTGGGTAGCATCACCCGCCATTACTGCAGGACATTCAGCCTTTCTTCCACGTTTGCTCACCCACACCAGGGCTGAGGCTAACAACCAACTGCATTTAGCTTCACCAGAACTTACAGCCTGGGACTGGGAGTGGGATAAGCAGGAAGAATGATGAGAAACAATATAATCTAACACTCACAGCAACCTCCAATCCACCTCCATTCCCGGGACAGAGTTTAAAAACACTCACCAACGCGACTCCAGTGAAACATCCACGAGGAAAAGGGGGAAGCAGTGACTGTGCCTGCTCTGATATAGCCCCAGACCTGTCACTCAAACTCCCCAACTCCGCCCAGTTCACAGCTCAACCTACCAGCTTGCAGCTTCCTGCACCTTGACCCCGCCCTGCCCAGGTGTGGGACAGTCCAAGGTGAGTCGTTTGTGTAACCAGGAAGGGGGTGGGGGTGACCTCCCGCCATTTGCTGTGTCCCCAATGATTCCTGCCTCCCCTTTCCCATTAAACACTGAATGCAGACGGCTCATGTACCTTGGGAGCCTCACTGACCTGCAGAGGTACTTTATCTTTCAGACACCTGCCCCCTCAGCACCAGCCCGCCCCTGTCTGGATTTAGTTTAAATTTAAGGACTTAGATGATTGAGCTTCAAACACACCTTAACTTACTACAGCAAATCCGAAAATGATTGTCCCTCACACCAGGATAGTTTATTTTGTTAAAAACCAGAACTCAAAATGCAGTTACAATCGTCCAGCTTCTTCTTCTGATGCACACAAGACCAGAAAATGAAACAGTGAACATTATCCCCCAGACCCGAATATAAAACAGTGAACCTTATCCCCCAGACCCGAATATAAAACAGTGAACATTATCCCCCAGACCCGAATATAAAACAGTGAACATTATCCCCAGACCCAAATATAAAACAGTGAACATTATGCCCCAGACACGAATATAAAACAGTGAACATTAGCCCCCAGACACGAATATAAAACAGTGAACCTTATCCCCAGACCCAAATATAAAACAGTGAACATTATGCCCCAGACACGAATATAAAACAGTGAACATTAGCCCCCAGACACGAATATAAAACAGTGAACATTATCCCCAGACACGAATATAAAACAGTGAACATTATCCCCCAGACACGAATATAAAACAGTGAACATTATCCCCAGACACGAATATAAAACAGTGAACCTTATCCCCAGACCCAAATATAAAACAGTGAACATTATCCCCCAGACACGAATATAAAACAGTGAACATTATCCCCCAGACCCGAATATAAAACAGTGAACACTATCCCCCAGACCCAAATAAAAAACAGTGAACATTATCCCCAGACACGAATATAAAACAGTGAACACTATCCCCCAGACCCGAATATAAAACAGTGAACATTATCCCCCAGACCCGAATATAAAACAGTGAACATTATCCCCCAGACCCGAATATAAAACAGTGAACATTATCCCCCAGACCCGAATATAAAACAGTGAACACTATCCCCCAGACCCGAATATAAAACAGTGAACACTATCCCCCAGACCCAAATAAAAAACAGTGAACATTATCCCCAGACCCGAATATAAAACAGTGAACACTATCCCCCAGACCCGAATATAAAACAGTGAACATTATCCCCCAGACCCGAATATAAAACAGTGAACATTATCCCCCAGACCCGAATATAAAAGTGAACATTATCCCCCAGACACGAATATAAAACAGTGAATATTATCCCCAGACCCAAATATAAAACAGTGAACACTATCCCCCGGACCCGAATGTAAAACAGTGAACATTATCCCCCAGACCCGAATATAAAACAGTAAACATTATCCCCCAGGCTCGAATATAAAACAGTGAGACTGAAGGCCGAGGCAGTTGTTGTAGATGTGACAAATGAATTTGGGACAATCTCATTCTTTAGAAACTCTCACAGTCTACAATCCGACATGAAACTGAAAATGCTGGAAATCCTCGGCAGGTCAGGCCCGCATCTGTGGAGAGAGAAACAGAATTCACGTAAGCTTTCATCTGGACGGGGAGTTGATAGAAATGTAATCGTTTATTAGCAAGTGAAAAGGGGGCACTTTACAGCCTTAAGGAATCAAAATTGAGTTCAACAATATTATATCGTAATCTTTGCCCCCATTTTGTTTCTTCTTTATTTGTGTCTTTGGTTTCCTTTATCATTCCGCTCTCATTATCTTTACTTTGCATTCAGACGGTTGCTATTGTGCCATTCAAACCTCATCTGGATACATATTTTGTACTTTTACTTGTTCCATTCCCATTCTCTTTGATCTTGCATCATGAAACGTTTTGTCAGTTAATCTCTCCCGCCCTGCAGCCTTTTACAACTATTTCCTTCTGTTCTTCTTCCCACCTCCCCTTTCACTTGCTCACAGACGTGAAACGTTAATTCTGTTTCTCTCTCCACAGATTCTTGCAGACCTGCTGAGTGTTTCCAGTTTTTACTGATTTTATCTCAGATTTTAAGTATCCACAATATTTCCATTTTGTACAATGCCGAAACACTGACTGATTACACTGATTAACAAAGTCATTCATGCATTCATTTGTTATTTGCACTTTATGTTTTGATCTGTGTTTAATTATTGAGCTATTTTATCAGTTATGAGTGTCCTTAAATGTATTTACAATTTCATCACTTCCCTGGTTTTCCTCATACTTCCTGGCACTAAGACTTGACTAATCTTAAATGGAAGGATCAGCCCAGCAGCGACAGACCAGTCAGCTTAACCTCGGTGTGGGAAAGCATTTAGAAGAGGGGATTCAGGACAAAATTAACAGTCACTTGGATAAATGTGGATTAATTAAAAAAGGCCATTTGTTAAGGGCAAATCGAGTTGAACGAACTTGCTTGAGTTTTTTGATGAGGAAAGAGAAAGATGATGAGGGTCATACGATAGCTGTGCACATGAACTTCTGAAAGGCATTTGATAAAGTGCCGTGTAACAAGCTTGTCAGCAAAGTTAAAGCCCATGGGACAGATCTGACTGAGTGACAGGAAACAAAAAGGCCGGCCACATAATGGTGGGAATTTCACACGGTGATATGTGTCAAACGAATCAGCTTTGTTTCAAACACAGCGTGTGTCTTGTCTTTGATTTCTCTAAAAATGTCCATCGTGTGTTCCCCACAGCTTCTCTCCCACCTTCGATGTGTGAAAGGAGCATCACGCCTACAAACCTGGTTCAGATTTAAAACTGAATCCACTCGGCAAATATTTTTAACAAAATGTGAACAAGAAAACAGATCACATCAAATAATTGGCAAAAATACAGTGAGCGTTGATGTGAAATGTACTACCTGAAAGTTGGAAGCAGATTCAAGAGTGACTTTCCAAAACGAATTGGATCTCTTATGATAAGGTAAAGTTTTCAGGGTTCTGGGGAAAAGAGCAGGGGAGTGGGAAGAATTGGCAGCTCTTTCAAAGATGATACCACGCAGCTCTATATTGACAGGAGACAGTCTGATGTCCAACTCCCCGAGAATAAAGAAAGATCCCAACTCTCCGAGATCCCCTTGGATTCTTTGTCAATATTTTTCAAATGATGACAGGTTCCTTCCTTCTTTTGAAATTCCACTTCCGTGTGCAGGGGCTGCAGACAGTGGACACAAAGAGAGCAGCAAATAGGGCTCCGAGTATATATCCTGGGTTTATCCTTGACCTGGGCTTCCTGCTGGGCATGCGCTAGGATCCATTGGGATTTCAATGTGCTGGGGCATTTCTGAGTGTGTCACTGGACCACCAGGAACAGGAGAAGGCCGTTGACGTCTGAAAGCTGCTCCACGATTCAATTAGATGAGGGTTGATTTATATCAGAACTCCATTTACCCGCCTTCATTGCATATCCCGTGAACCACTTACTGAACAAAAATCTATCCATCTAAGTCTTGTAAACTCCGATTGACCCTTAGCATCTGCTGCATTTTGTCGGAGAGAGTTCCACATTTCTACTCCACTTTGTGTGAAGAATCTCTGCTTGATTGCACTGCTGAATGGCCAAGCTCTGACTTTTGAAAAAATTCATTCACAGGATGTGGACTTCGCTGGCTGGGCCAGCATTTATTTCCCATCCATAGATGCCTTTGAGAAGGTGGTGGTGAACTGCCTTCTTGATGTACCCTTGTTCTCTATATTTTCCTGAATGCATGTCGAGCAAATTTTGGTCGATCCTCCTTAATCCAGACACCAGAATAAATTTCATGAGTTAGACAATGAGCACCAAGACCACGGCGTTAAGGTAGATTGGGAAAACACTGCGATCGCTCACTTGGTAGTGACACCAGTGTAACGGATGGAGGGAAGAGAGGGTAAAGATGCATAAAATTCTTCTTTATCACCCTGCCCATTTCCCTCTCTCAGCACGTAGGGGCACAGACCAGAGGACAGACTCCCCTCCTGTGTACTTGGTTGCTGTACAAATTAAATTAATAATTGGAACACAAAATATGATTCTGCATTGAACCATGGAGATCTTCAATTGCGGTAACATTACCCAGCATTCACCGATCCTAGAATATGCTCTATCTTCACCTTGGGCCGTCCTCGCGCAGGCGCAGTGTCAGGCAGTGACTAGAGCATGCGCAGCCGGGGCTCTAACCAGAGCATGCGCAGTCGGGTGCTGGAAGGACAGACGCGGCCGTGTGGGATCAGCGAGGAGAGCAGAGGAATCGAACCAGCGGGTGGGTGAGGGAAAATGGAGCCGCCAAGTGAGTGGGGAGTTTTCATAAACACTTGCTGGAGGCCTTAAGACGCGAATGAGAAGTTTCCGGTCCAACACTTGCACAGGGTTTGGAAGTTGCCGCGCTTGTCCCGATTTCAGGCCCAGATTAACAGCCGCCATCCTTTAAATAGTGCGCAGCAGTGTCTCCGCCATCTTTATCAGGGGCAATATGCAGCAATGCGCATGTGTGTTCGCCATCTTTATCAGGGGCAATATGCAGCAATGCGAATGTGTGTCCCCCATCTTTACTGAGGCAACGTGTGTCCGCGCGCGTTTTATCGGGGGCAACATGCAGCAATGCGCATGTGTGTCCCCCATCTTTATGCGAGGCAATTGCATTCATTGCCCCTTTTCCATGTTGCTGTTAATTAACTAACACCTGCGTTAGTCTTTAATAGTATCATTATCACTCCCTTTGTGTTTTGTCCAGGACATCTTTGTCATTTACTCACTCCTGACCTCCAACCAATCCTTGACCTATTTTGCTCCAGTAACCCTCCCCATCCCCCCACCCCCACCGCCTCCATTTTCAGCAGCATAAATTCCATCACATTTCGACCTCTTCAGCTCTGAAGAAGTCATACGAACATATGATGAATTAGGAGCAGGAATCGGCCACTCGGCCCCTCAAGCCTGTTCCACCATTTAATAAGATCATAGCTGATATGATTCTAATCTCAACCCCGCATTCCTGCCTACACCCAATAACCTGTCACCCCCTTGTTAATCAAGAATCTATCTACCTCTGCCTTAAAAATATCCAAAGACTCTGATTCAAACACCTTTTGAGGAAGAGAATTCCAAAGACTCACGACTGTCTGATAGAAAAACAAATTCTCCTCATCTCTGTCTTAAATGGGCGACCCCTCATTTTTAAACAGTGACCCCTGGTTCTAGATTCTCCCACAAGAGGAAACATTCTCTCCACATCCACCCTGTCAAGACCGCTCAAGACTCAAAATTTCCAGCATCTGCAGTATTTTGCTTCTATTTCAGGTATGAGAGGAGATAGGGGAGAAAATAAAGAAAGTTGTGAGTTCATGACTTGGACAAGGAGGAACTTTAGAAATAGTTTGGCTCAGTGGAGGAGTGGAAAGGAGGGAAGCAGCAGAGGCAGCTGATTGGATTGTCGCAATCTTAGTGACAAAGAAGCTCCATGACCTCCTCACACTTTTTGTTGGAAGTGAGGATGGAGGAGACAGGGGAGAGGGAGAGTCCTCCAAAAGGAACTAACTTGTGTTTGAGACTAAAAAGATTCAACACACTGTACTTCACACAAAGCTGATTTATTTTACTTTATCGAGTATTAACATCTATAACTGGGCTGGAGTTTATTAACATCAGCAGAAACAGACCCCAATGAACATGGTTCAGTCCTGGATATGATTGACTGTAAAATACAATCACTGTACTTTCTTGTGAACTCGCTGGTGCCTCAACAGGGTGGATGGCTGAGTGAATTGCTTCCCACACGTGGAGCAGGTGAATGGCCTCTCCCCAGTGTGAACTCCCTCGTGTCTCAGTAGGTGAGATAACCGAGTGAATCCATTCCCACACTTTGAACAGGTGAATGACCTCTCACCAGTGTGAATTCGCTGGTGTCTCAGGAGGGTGGATGACTGATTGAATCCCTGCCCACAATTGGAGCAGGTGAACTGCCTCTCCCCAGTGTGACCTCGCCGTTGTCTCAGCAGGCTGGATGACTGAGAGAATCCCTTCCCACATTCGGAGCAGGTGAATGGTCTCTCCCCAGTGTGACTGCACCGATGAATTTCCAGCTCAGATGGGGAAAAGAATCCCTTCCCACAGTCTCCACATTTGCAGGGTTTCTCCCCAGTGTGACTGCGCTTGTGTCTTGACAGGCCAGATGATTGATTGAAGCCGCGGCCACACACACAACATGTGTACGGTTTCTCCACACGGTGAACAGTGCTTTTTCCTTCCATGTTCAAAATCCGATGATATTCAGGTTACGATAGATATTCCAAATCTGTCAGGTCTTGATGTGCTGTTTCAAGTTCCTAGCTGTACATTTTCCCCTCCTAATCCCCTGTGAAATTGATTTAAAACAGAAAAAAGGGAGTGAGAGAGAACCCACAAAAACATGAAGGCAGCTTGTGAAATTGAGCTGAATGAATCTGGGAATTTGTGGGGCCGGCATGAGGAAAAAGTGACCATGAAAACTGCTGGATGGTTATAAAAACCCAACTGGGTCACTAATGTCCTTCAGGGAAGGGAACCTGCCACCCATCTGGGCACACTCAGGACACTGGCCTCAATGGGAGGAGAGAAAGGGGGGGAGAGAGGGCGTTTATGTATAACTCGATCCAACCTTTGACAAAACCATCCAAACCCTCTGTGTCCACCCACAAGAGGGTTGAGGGTTGTATGTGTAGCTGACGGCAACTACTCCAAGTTCCCCTCCAAGTAACACACAGTCCCGACTTTCTGACATCCAGTACTGGATTAACAGAAATTTCCTCCATTTAAATATTGGGAAGACTGAAGTCATTGTCTTCAGTCCCCACTACAAACTCCACTTCCTAGGCACCGACTCCATCCCTCTCCCTGACAACTGTCTGAGACTGAACCAGACTGTTCACAACCATGGTGAAATATTTCAGCCCAAGATGATCTTCCAGCCACATATCCACATCATCACTAAGACCACCTATATCCACCTTAGCAACATCACCCAACTCCACCCCAATCTCAGTTCATCTGCTGCTGAAACTCTCATCTATTCCTTTGATAGCTATAGACTTAACTATCCTAATGCACTCCCTAGCCGGCCTCCCACATTTACCTTCCCTGTAATCTTGGGGTCATCCAAACCTCTGCTGCCCGTGTGCTTACTCGCACCAATTCTTGTTCATCCGTCACCCCTGAACTTGCTGGCCTACAAAGTCTCAGGGTTAAGAAACATCACAATTTTCAAATTCCCATCCTTATATCCTATTCGTCCATGGCCCCTCCCGATCTCTGTAATGTCCCCCGGCCTCACAACCCTCCGAGATATCTGCACTCCTCTATTCCTGGCTTTCTGAGCATTCCTGATTTTAACTGTTCTAACTTTGTTGGCTGCACCTTCAGCTCCAGGTCCATAACCTGTGGAATTTGCTCCTCGAACATCTCCTCTCTACCTTGCTTTCTTCCTTTAAGATATTCCTTAAAACTAACCCAGTTGGCCAATCTTTGCTCCTTATGTGGCTCAGTGTAAATGTTGCATTTGAACATTTCTATGAAACTTCTTGGATCATTCTGTTACTCAAATGGAGCTATATAAGTACAAATTGTTGTTGTTAATTTGAGCATATATTACTGTTCCTTCATCATCTGCAGCTGGAAAGATATCAGAAGCACTGGAGTCAGAGAAAAATCTCCCATTTGAGGAAAGACCCGGGGAGTGGGATGATGTCACTGTGTAATTGTCGATGTGTGATGATGTCACCGTGTAATTGTCGATGTGTGATGATGTCACAGACACAGAACATCTGGGTTTGTGCAAACCAGTGATCACCACACATTATGAAGGATGTGAGGGTCCTTGAGAGGGGCCAGAGGAGATTTACCAGAATGGGTCGAGGGATGAGGGATTTTAGTTGCGAGGTTAGGTTGGATAAACTGGGGTTGTTCTCCTTGCAGCAAAGGAGATTGAGGGGAGAGTTGATAGAGGTGTACAAGATTATGACTGGTTTACATCAGGTAGTTAAAGAAAAGCTGTTCCCATTTGGTGATCGTAAAAGGATTACAGACACAGATTTAAGATTTGGGGCAATATCTACAGCGGGGATGTGAGGAAGACATTTCACACAGTGAGTGGTAATGACCTGGAACTCAATGTTTACACTCAGAGTCCGATAATATCCAGGTCCTGATGAATCGAGTGATTCTGTCAGACTTTGATGTGATGTTTCATTTGAGTTACCTGTCTGAGCATTCCCTTCCATTACCCTGAAAAAGCAATTATAAAAGCCAACACTGTCAGTCCAGGGTAGAAATTTAGAAGACACAAACATTTCTCCTGCTTTGAATTTGCTGTGCGTAAATCCTCTCCTAAACCCTGCTAAAAGGAGTTTCCAAAATCCATTTCTGTCAGTCCAGGATTCACAACATTATCTCCTCCTGCTACCTGGACCAGGATGACCGCGCATGCGCCCTGCTGCACATTGCCCCCAAAGAGAAATCCGGACTTTTTAGGCTCGTTCTCTGCAAACACAAGACCGGTACCTTGTTACTTGGGGTCTGCGGCCTGCACTGTGTGTTTATGAAGCCTCCCTGCCCACTCTGCTGGCTCCATTCCTCCTCACATACCCACTGACTCTGTCAGTTTGCTCCACTCAACATTCTCTCACCTGCTCTGAGCAGCTTCGGTCACAGACCAGCACTGCGCATGCTCATGAAACAGATCGAAATGCGCATGCTCCATCATATTCAGAAATGCGCTTGCGCAGGGAGTTTCTGTTGTGAGGATAGGGCACATTCTGTCCCGCAGTGAAAGCTGGGTGACCACTCCGCCATTGAAAGGCCAAATTGTAGAATGTTTATACCATGTAATCAGAATACGATAGGTGCCATAGGGGCAAGAGATAAAATTGTTAAATCATTTGATGCAACGGCCACATTGCTCTGAACTCCACCACAATTCTCTCCTGAATGTAATGAACAGTAGACCACCCCCTACAGTTATACCTGAACTCAGTGGAGTCTCAGTAGATGTGGTGAACTAGTGACTTCCCCACCCACTCCTATACATGGGACATTTAAACCGTATCTTGTCAGTAGCAATGCTGTGATTGTGGATCAAATCCTTTGAACTTTTAAAGTTGGGGTGTTAACATGTGGGCAAATTGAATAAAGCCCTTTGCACACGTGAAGTATCTGAATGGTCTCCCACCAGCGAGGCTGTGTTGCTGTGTCAGTAAATGGGATGATAGAGCGAATCCCATTCCATTTCCAGCTGGTGAACAATCTGTTTACAGTGTGAGATTACATACACATTTTCAGCTCAGACATGGATCTCGAAATCTACTGGTAATGGGTTCCACATTTCTTAGCACTGCATAAGAACAAGGAGCAGGAGTAGGCTATTAGGCCTCTCAAGCCTGCTCTGCCATTTAAAAAGGTCATGGCTGATCTGATAGTAGCCTGAAACCTGTACCCTGTCTACCCCTGATAACCAAGAATATATCCACCTCTGCCTTAAAAATATTCAAAGATCCTGCTTCCACACCCTTTTCAGGAAGAGAGTTCCAAAATTTCACGACCCCCTGAGAGAAAAAAGAAGCTCATCTCTGTTTTAAATGGGTGACCCCTTATTTTTAAACAGCGATCCCAAGTTCTAGATTCTCCCACAAGAGGCAACATCTTCTCTACATCAGCCCTGTCAAGTACTCTCAGGATCTTATATGTTTCACTGATCAGGTAAAGAAAAGCAAAATACTGCAGATGCTGGCTATCTGAAATAAAAACAGAAAATGCTGGAATTCTCAGCCGATCTGGTGGCGTCTGTGGAGAGAGAAAAACATCATTTTCATTTCAGGTCTGTAACCTTTCGTCAGAACTGCACTGCATCTAATCTGTTAATTATGCCTCTCAATCCAAAGATGCTGCCAGATGTGGTCAGGAAACTCAAGAAGAAAATGAAAATCCCCTTTGAGGAATGAAATCCGAGGGGAATGAAGGGTGAACTGTCCGACTGACCAGAGAAAGTCAAGGCACCTTTCCCTTCTTTAAGATGCTGGAACATTGACTCTGATGTTATCAGTGAAATTAACTGATCTGAGACATTGAAAGGATTCTCGTTACTGCACATCAGGAATTCTAACCTAATATTGGCTTCGGGACAATCAGAATAGTTGGAAAACAGACAAGATGCTGAAAGGCTCAAAGGGAGACGGCACCGGTTGTAGGAGAGCTGGTTCCCGGTGATATGGATGTGTCTGCAGTGGGTGGATCAGACTGTTTCCATATCTCCACAGTGAATCCTCCAACCTTTATTTTGGAAGATGAAAACTGATAGTGAATGATGATCATCTGGGTAGTGACAATCTGAAGATTAGTCTCATTGACACCCTGGTTAGGATACCTTGTAGACCAAACTTGTATAAGTCTCTGTGGTGCAGTTGGTCAGTGTGTTTGCCTATTAACTGAAAGGTTTGTTGATTCAAAACCATCCAAGGGTGAAGCTTTTAGTGTTTTACCCCCATCAGTATTCATTGTCACACAGTTCCGGGTTGTCACTGGGTACTTGGGCTGTAAGATAATCTACTGTTATCTAGTGAGCTCCCACACAAACAGCATTTTTTAAAATTAATTTTTCTGTCAAATATAGTGAGTAAAGGTTTGGACCTACTTCTAACTCATTAGAAATCTATGAAAATATTGGATTCAAACAAACCCATCAATTATTATCTCTTCCTCAGCTTCACAGTGAGTGAGACAGGGAAAAGCAGCAAAACAGCAATATTCCGGCCCCGCACTCTCCAATCACCCGCTGCCAGCAGGAAGCGGTGATGCAGTTTTAATCAGCGGGTTAGTGCCCATCCCTGGGATGTAAGATACTCCAACCCGGGCCAAACCTCCCAATACACCGAGTACAGGCTGAGGAAAACACAGGTAGATTATATCCCGGCACTAAGCCTCTGAGCAGCATTTACAGAATACCCGAGTGAGTGAGACACAAATAAAAGTCACATAAACTTTCTAAATCTTTTCACTGAAAAATTTCTTCATTTTATTGAAAAGCTGACTTGTGAATCTGAAAATGAGCACCATGGGATTTGTGTTACCGAGTGATTTGCTTTCCATTGTTTGTCCATTAGGTTTGCAATTCAATTTGTTAGATAGTGAAGCGACTCTCATTTAAAAATGAGGGCACAAATCAGATAAATATTAAACCCAGGAACAAAGCCTGAGGAAAATGGATCACAATGTTTGGAAGGAGGTGCAGCTAAGAAGTGGAAGGTGTGAATGATGTTATTGATGATTGAGAGGAATGCATTGCAGCCTTGGGGTTTTTGTACATCGATTATCTTCGACACTTTGAAATTCAGAGCAAGCTGAGGTATCAAGTGGAAAGCAACAGGTGTGTTGGGATATTGGAATTGTTTTGTTTACATGACTGGCTAGCTCAGTCGGCACAGCAGGACACTTTTGAGCGCAGGATCGTGGGTTTGATCCCCATTTTGAGCACTGCAATATTTCTAAAATAAAGCTGATTTAAAAAAAAACACCAACTAATCGTTGCAAGGCAGACATTCACCACTGAAAACAACTGACAGACATCAAATTCAAGGCACTTTCATGTCGCATCGCTTCTGCTTCCGTCTTTGCCTCGCCTCCAGCTCCAGGGTCAATTAGCTGCTTGATGCAGACACAGTCAGTTCATGGGAATGTAAGACTTGTAAGAATGTAAGGCTTGCAGACAACAGGCACCAGGATCTCATCTTCCTGATTCTCCCAGAGACTGATTAAAGGAATGTGCACAGTGCCGATTATCCACAGTCACATTCTCCTTCCAGTCTTGTGTACGTTGTTCAGCTTTGAAATTGTTCATATTTTCATATTGGATTTCAATGTGAAGAAAGCAGAGCTGTGATAAGCTTATATTGTTTAGCAGATGTACTGCAAGAAGGTACATGACAGGCTGATGGTAACAGTGCTCTTTGGACACGGTGAGCTCCAGTGAAGGATTGGCACCATTAATGTGTCGTTCAATTAGTCTCGGGACAAATCTTGTGCTGGAAATGACAAGAAAACTCACTGAATTTACTCCGTGTTTTGGTTTCAAAAGAGCCGAATACAAGGTAAAAAAAGTACATCTCGCTCGAGTGGGTTATAAAATGGCAGAATGTCCTGTGCTGTTGGGAAACTTAAAATTATAGAAAGTTACAGCACAGAAAGAGGCCATTCGGCCGGGTGTGCTGCTTTCAAAGAGCAGTTGTGATTTGTTGGTCCATCAGGAGAGATATTTGTGCCAGTGCAAACAGGAGGCAGCAAAATATATCCTTCTCCCATCCATATTTTGCCTCGCACCAACATTCCTATGGTCACAGCTTTGCAAACCGTCTTCTCTTCTCCTCTCCTTTCATTCCCTCACTCCGCCTCTGTGTTAGTTCTCGACTTGTTCCAAGTGTGATGTTTCCAGCTCTGAGGCGAAACTTCAACTCTCATCCCATTGATTCTGGTCGAGCTGTTAAATACTTTCAATCAATCAGTAATTTACACTCGTTTTAACAATTTCACAAGACCAATAAAATTTCCTTTCTTGACCAGGAATCGAACCCAGGCCGTGCGGGTGAGAGCGCCGAATCTTAACCACTAGAACACCAGGGAAACTACAAAAGAGCATTTCGATTTGGCTTATCTATGCTGCTTTTGCCTATATATTTTTTTCATTTCAGATCTCTTTCACCACAAAACTGCCTGTTTAGGTTCAGCACAAACGACTTCTTCAGCCAATGAAAACAACAGTTGTTGCTGTGAGCTGGAACATGAAATTGACAGTGAGGTGAAATAGTCCCACAAGCTGCTCATGTGCAACTTTCATTCCAAAACCTTCCACCCTATTTGCTGTTGGTCCAACGGAAGCGCCTCATCCGAATAATTGGACATCAGGGAAACTACCGATAATAAAAACAAAAATACCTGGAAAAACTCAGCAGATCTGGCAGCATCTGTGGAGAGGGACACAGTTAATGTTTCGAGTCCGGATGACCCTTCAACAGAACTAAGTAAAAATAGAAGAGAGGTGAAATATAAGCTAGTTTAAGGGGAGGGTGGGACAAGTAGGTAATGTTTGACATTTGGCTTATGGAGGCTACTTTTGTCTTTTTTTTTCATTCCCGATCTCTTTCACCAGAGACAAGTTTCTCCGACCAAATGGTTTGTTTAGGTTGAACACAAGTGACTTCTTCACCAATGAGAAGAAACATTGCTGTTAGCTGGAACATGAAATCTATACTTTCCCCCTTCAAGACAGTTCTTAAAGCCTCCCCCTTTGACCGAGCTTTTAGTCACCTGACCGAATATGAGACTCGGTGTCACACTTTGTTATATAATAATCCTGGGGAACGCCTTGTGACGTTTCAACAGGTTAAAGGTGATTTATAAATATAAGTTGTTGTTGTAGGACATACATAGAATGGGACAACCTCTAATTTTATCTTTCACGCTGATACTTTTAAAAAATTCATTCTCCGGATATGGGCTTTGCTGGCTGGGCCTGGATTTATTGCCCATCCCTAGTTGCCCTTGTGGTGGTGAGCAGCCTTCTTGAACTGCTGCAGTCCATGTGGTGCAGGTACATCCACAGTGCTGTTAGGAAGGGAATTCCAGGATTTTGACCCAGTGACAGTGAAGGAACGGTAATAGATTTCCAAGTCAGGATGGTGAGTGACTTGGAGGGCAACTTCCAGGTGGTGGTGTTCCCATCTATCTGCTGCCCTTGTCCTTCTAGATGGTAGTGGTTGTGGCTTTGAAAGGTGCTGTTGAAGGAGCCTTGGTGAATTCCTGAAGTGCATCTTGTAGATGGCACACACTGTGCGTCGGTGGTGGAGGGAGTGAATGTTTGTGGATGTGGTGTCAATCAAGTGGGCTGCTTTGTCCTGGACGGTGTCAAGCTTCTTGATTGTTGTAGGAGCTGCACTCATCCAGGCAAGCGGGGAGTATTCCATCACACTCCTGACTTGTGCCTACTAGATGGTGGACAGGCTTTGGGGAGTCAGGAGATGAGTTACTGGTCGCAGGATTCATAGCCTCTGACCTGCTCTTGTAGCCACAGTATTTATATGGCTAGTCCAGTTCAGTTTCTGGCCAATGGTGACCCCCATGATGTTGATAGTGGTGGATTCAGTGATGGTAATGCCATTGAACATCAATGGGTGATGGTTGGATTCTCTCTTGTTTGAGATGGTCATTTATGTGGTGTGAATGTTGCTTGCGACTTGTCAGCCCAAGCCTGGGTATTGCCCAGGTCTGGCTGCATTTGGACATGGACTGCTTCAGTATCTGAGGAATCATGAATGGTGCTGAACATTGTGCAATCATCAGCGAACATTCCCACTTCTGACCTTATGATGGAAGGAAGGTCATTGGTGAAGCAGCTGAAGATGATTGGGCCTAGGACACTACCCTGAGGAAGTCCTGCAGTGATGTCCTGGAGCTGAGGTGACTGACCACCAACAACCACAACCATCTTCCTTTGTGTGCAGTATGACTCCAACCAGCAGAGAATTTTCCCCCTGATTACCATTGACTCCAGTTTTGCTAGGGCTCCTTGATGCCACACTCGGTTAAATGCTGCCTTGATGTCAAGGGCAGTCATTCTAACCTCACCTCTGGAGTTCAGCTCATTTAACCAAGGCTGTAATGAGCTCAGGAGCTGAGTGGCCCTGGCAGAACCCAAACTGGCATTCTCTGAGCAGGTTATTGCTAAGCAAGTGCCGCTTGATAGCACTGTTGATTACCCCTTCCATTACCTTACTGATGACCGAGAGTAGACTGATGGGGCAGTAATTAGCTTGGTTGCATTTGTCCTTTTTGTGTACAGGACATACCTGGGCAATTTTCCACATAGGCGGGTAGATGCCAGTGTTATAGCTGTACTGGGCCAGCTTGGCTAGGGGCGGGGCAAGTTCTGGAGCACACGTCTTCAGTACTATTGCCAGGATATTGTCAGGGCCCATAGTCTTTGCAGTATGCAGCACCTTCAGCCATTTCTTGATATCACGTGGTGTGAATTGAATTGGCTGAAGACTGGCATCTGTGATGCTGGGGACATCTGGAGGAGGCCGAGATGGATCATCCACTCGACGCTTCTGGCTGAAGGTTGTTGCGAATGCTTCAGCCTTATCTTTTGCACTCTTGTGCTGGGCTCCTCCATTATTGAGGATGGGGATATTTGTGAAGCCTCCTCCTTCAGTGAGCTGCTTAATTGCCCACCACCATACATGACTGGATGTGGCGGGACTGCAGAGCTTAGTTCTGACCCGTTGGTTGTGGGATCGCTGAGCTCATTTACTGCTTATGCTGTTTGGCACGCAAGTAGTCCTGTGTTACAGCTTCACCACGTTGACACCTCACTTTTTAGGTATGCTTGATGCTGCTCCTGGCATGCCCTCCTGCACTCTTCACTGAACCAGGGTTGATCCCCTGGCTTGATGGTAATGGTAGAGTGGGGGATATGTCAGGCCATGAGGTTACAGATTGTGTTTGTGTACAATTCTGCTGCTGATGGTGGACCATAGCGCCTCATGGATGCCCAGTCTTGAGCTGCTAGACCTGTTCAAATCTATCCCATTTAGCACAGTGACAGTGCCACACAAAATGATGGAAGGTATCCTCAATGTGAAGGTGAGAGTTCGTCGCCATGTGGACTGTGCGGTGGTCACTCCTACCGATACTGTCATGGACAGATGCATCTGCAGCAGGCAGGTTGGTGAGGATGAGGTCGTGTGTTTTTCCCTCTTGTTTGTTCCCTCACCACCCGCTGCAGACCCAGTCTAGTTGCTATATCCCTTTGGAATCGGCCAGTTTGGTCAGTAGTGGTGCTACCGAGCCACTCTTGGTGATGGACATTGAAGTCCCCCACCCAGAGTACACTCTGTGCCCTTGCCACCATCAGTGCTTCCTCCAAGTGGTGTTCAACATTGAGGAGCACTGATGCATCAGCTGAGGGAGGATGGTAAGTGGTAATCGGCCGGAGGTTTCCTTGCCCATGTTTGACCTGATGCCATGAGACTTCATGGGGTCTGGAATCGATGTTGAGGACTCGCAGGGCAACTCCCTCCCGACTGTATACCATTGTGCTGCCACCTCTGCTGGGCCTGTCCTGCCGGTGGGACAGGACATACCCAGGGATGGTGATGATAATGTCTGGGACAATATCTGTAAGGTCTGATTCCGTGAGGATGACTATGTCAGGCTGTTGCTTCACTAGTCTGTGAGACTGCTCTCCTAATTCTGGCACTAGCCCCCAGATGTTAGTAAGGAGGACTTTACAGGGCTGAGATTGCCGTTGTCATTTCCGGTGCCTAGGTCGATGCTGGGTGGTCCATCCGGTTTCATTCCTTTTTTGAGACTTTGTAGCGGTTTGATACAACTGATTGGCCTCAGAGGGCATTTCAGAGTCAATCACATTGCTGTGGGTCTGGAATCACATGTCGGCCAGACCAGGTAAGGACATTAGTGAGCCAGGTGGGGTTTTACAAAAATCGACAATGGTTTCATGGTCATCATTAGACTTTCAATTCCAGATTGCCATTGAATTCAAATTCCACCATCTGGCGTAGCAGAATTCGAACATTATTCTGGGTCTCTGGATTTCTAGTCCAGCCACAATACCACCACACCATCGCATCCTCTGTTTGTAAAAGGTCACGGTAAAGAAGGATTGAGTGTTTTCAATGTCAGACACAAGTGAAATGGGTCAAAAGAGAAGCAACACATTTCCAATCAGAGCCGAAATAGATGGCAGTTACAGAATAGCTCTGCAACCTTTAGTTTCTTTACTAGTTCCATCACCATCGGTTTTAACTTACAACCTCATCTTTTGTGTTAAGTAATCTCACCCACCTCCCAACCGATCACAAACCTTCTCTTCTGTCCTTTCCCTCTCCCCCTTTCCTTGTCTGTGAACTTTCTGAAAATCTGTTGCATCTCTCACCTTTAATTCCAGTTCTGATGGAAGCTCAGAGACCTGAACCACTAACTGTTTTGCTCTCCACAGTCTCCAATTGATCTGCTAAGTATTTCCAGTTTTTTTCCATTTGTGAATTGGAGTGAGAGATGTATAGTTCAGTTCCCATCGGTCCAGGGTGGTTTGACACTGATGTCCATAGTGCAGTGGTCATACCGATTCCTTGACATATACACTTCCCTGTTTGATTTCCAACAGAAAATGTTGGAAATACTCGGCAGGTCAAAAAGATTCCATGGAGCGTGAAACGAAGTGAGTGTTTCAGGTCAGTGCCCTTTTATTCAAACTGGAAGAATTATAGATTTAATAGTTTACAAACAAGTACAGAGTCAGGAGAAATAGAGACCGAGATCAGGAATGAACATTATCATAGGGTGGAAGGCAAGAATGATTTAATGACAAAGGGGGTGTTGGTGCAAGACAGAATTGTGATAATGTGACAAGGCAAAAAACTAATTGATAAAAGAAGAAACAACAGACAGGCCCCGAGGGGAATAAATGGTAACAGCAAAACGATTATGAGCACCTGCTGTCTGAAATAAAGGGAGTGGTGATTCTGAATTGTAATCATTGAAATGAATGTTAAATCTGGAAGATTGTAAAGTGTCTGATCAAAGATGAGCTTCTCATGCTTGAGTTTCTGATCGACAGATGAGGTTCTGTTCTCTGAGCTTCTGTTGAACGCCAAAGGAATAATGTGGGAGGCCAAAGACTGAGATTGGCTTCAAGAGTAGATCAAAGGCTGGGAATAGTGCGAAGATTAACTCACCTCCTGACTCCCCAAAGCCTGTCTGCCATCTACAAGGCACAAGTCAGGGCTGTGATGAAATGCTCCCCACTTGCCTGGATGAATGCAGCTCCCACTCAAGAAGCTTGACACCATCCAGGAAAAAACAGCTCGCTTGATTAGCATATATCCACAAACATTCACTCCCTCCACTACCGACGCACAGTAGCAGCAGTGTGTAGCATCTACAAGATGCGCTGCAGGAATTCACCAAGTTTCCATCGGCAGCACCTTCCAAACCCAGGACTGCTACCACCTAGAAAGGCAAGGGTAGCAGATAGATGGAAACACCACCACCTGGAAGTTCCCCTCCAAGACACTCACCATCCTGACTTGGAAATATATTGCCATTCCTTCACTGTCGCTGTGTCAAAATCCAGGAACTCCCTTCCTAACAACACTGTGGGTGTACCTACAGCACATGGAATGCAGCTGTTCAAGAAGGCAGCTCATCGCCACTCCTCAAAGGCAACTAGGGATGGGCAATAAATGCTTGCCAAGCCAGTGAAGCGCATATCCCGTGAATAAATAATGAAAACAAAGCAACACTGGAGAAAGACCATTCAGGTACTTCATGTGCGCAATGGGATTTACTCAGCTTCCATACCTGTGAACAATCCAGCTCTAAAAGTTCAAAGGGTCTGATGCTTTTGCATTACTACTAACAAAACGTGGTTTAAATGTTCCAAATACAAAAATAATCACTTGTTTAGCACACCTACTGAGACTCCAATGAGTTCACATCTAATTGTAGGGCTTTGTCCTGCTGTTAATGACTGCTGCATTCATTGACTTAATAATTTTATATCTTCGCGGTATGGCTGCAATCATAATCGGATGATAAAGGATAATTTTCTAATCTAAAATACCGATGTTCAATGGCGGGTCTCTTACCCAGGATTCATGGCGAACAAGAACATGCCCTATCCTCACATCAGGAGCATCTTGCGTAAGCGCATTGCGGGAGACAACCAGCGCATGCGCAGTGCGGGTGCTGCGGCTGTCCGGATGCGGTCATCTTCACTCTGCAAACGATGCGAAACGGCCAATTGTAGGAGGGTAATGGAGGACGCGGACTGAACGGGGAGGATTCATAAACATCTGGTGGAGTCTTAAAATCCGAATAAGAAACTTCTGGTTCCGTGTTTGCACAAAACCAGACGTAAACAGCTGCGCGACCGCGTCACCAGGTTGGTGGCCGGAATTAACGGTCGCCATCTTTATAAGGGGCAATGTGCAGCATGGCGCATGCGCGGTAATGCTGGTATACGTAGCAGGAGGAGAGAATGTTATGAATTTCTATCCTGGACTTACAGGGATGGATTTTGGAAACTCCTTTTACAGGGGGTTAGAAGGGAAGGATTTACACGCACAAAACTCAGACCAAGAGAAATGTTTGTCTCTTCTGATATAGGTCTTGTAAATTTCTTTTGCAAAATATTAGAAGTGGAGGATTTACACACAGCAAACTCATTGTCTCTTCTCAATTTCTATATAAGACTGATAGTGAAGAATTTTTTTTTACAGGATATTAAAAGAACAGGATTTTAAGGCGGAAGATTCAAACCAAACATCAGATCAAAACATGACAGAGTCACTCGATTCATCAGAACCTGAAGGTATGTTTGCCTGTGGAAAAAGATTCAAATATCTGTGTGACTGGAAATAAGGAAGAGGAAGATTTGAAACAAGGATGAGAATTTTAAATGGAGGAATTGCTTCGCCGTGAGCCTGTGTGGGTCATTGAGGACAATGTTCTTCCCAATATTTAAATAGAGGAAATTTCTGTTCATCCAGAACTGGATGTCCAATAAGTCAGGACAATGTGTAACTTGGAGGGTAATTTGGAGGTGATGGTGTACTCATGCACCTGCTACCCTGTCCCTTCTCGGTGGGAGGTTGAGAGTTTGAAAGATTATGTGTCTCACGTTCTTGTTCCCTCAATCTTTCTCTGCTCTCATAGAGGCCAGAGTCTTGTGTAGGCCCAGACCGGGTGGCAGGTTCCCTTACCTGAAGGACATTAGTGAACCAGTTGGGTTTTTATAACAATCCAGAAGTTTTCATGGTCACTTTTTCCTCGTGCCGGCCCCACAAATTCCCAGATTCATTCAGCTCAATTTCACAACCTGCTTTTGTGTATTTGTGGGTTCTCTCTCATTCCCTTTTTCTGTTTTAAATCAATTTCACAGGGTGTTAGAAGAGGAGGATTCGCTGTTGAAACACTGAAACCAAATATCACAGCAGGATCTGACAGAATCGCCCAATTTACTGTAACCTGAATACAATCGGCTTTTGAACATGGAAGGAAAAAGCACCGTTCACATTGGGGAGAAACCATACACGTGTTCTGTGTGTGGATGAGGCTTCAGCCGATCATCTGACCTGTCGAAACATAAATGCAGTCACAACGGGGAGAAACCGTGGAAATGTGGGGATTGTGGGAAGGGTTTTGATTCTCCAGTTGAGTTGGAAACTCACCGGTGCACTCACACTGGGGAGAGGCTGTTCACCTGCTCTGAGTGTGAGAAGGGATTCACTCGGTCATCCAACCTGTTAGCTCACCAACAGGTTCACACTGACGAGCGACCTTTTAAATGCCGACAATGTGGGAAGTGCTATAAAAGTTCCAGGGAACTGATGTGCCATCAACGTGTTCACACTGATGAGAGACCATTCAAGTGCTCTCACTGTGGGACTGGGTTCAAGCGATCGTCTAATCTCACTGTTCACCAGTGAATTCACACTGGGGAGACACCGTTTGCCTGCCCTGATTGTGGGAAGAGGTTTATTCAATCATCCACCCTGCTCACACACCAGCGAGTTCACATTGGGGAGAGGCCATACACCTGCTCCAAGTGTCGGAAGGGATTCACTACTTCAACCAACCTGCTGGAGCACCAGCGAATTCACACTGGGGAGAGGCCATTCAGCTGTACCAAGTGTAAGAAGGAATTTGCTCACTCATCTACCCTGCTGAGACATCAGCAAGTTCACAAGGAACTACAGTGATGGGATTTTGCTGTTAATCACATCCATGTTCATTGGAATCTGTTTTTGCTGATGTTAATAAATTCCAGCCCAGTTATAGGGGTTAAGATTCTGGATAAAATTCAAATAAATCAGTTTTGTGTTACAGACAGTGTGTTGAGCCTTTAATATCTCTAAGACAAGTTAGTTCCTTTTGAAGGGCTCTCCCTCTGCCCTCTCTCCTCCATCCTCACCTCCATCAACAAGTGTGAGCAACTCAGGGAGCTTCTTTGTCACTGAGATCGAGACAATCCGATCAGCTGCCTCTGCTGCTTCCCTCCCTTCCACTAACCGACCGGGACAAACTGTGTCTAAAGTTCCCCCTTGTCTGAGCCCTGAACCCACATCTTTCTTTAGTTTCTCTCCCAGCTCCCCTCATGTCCCCTCAGTTCTCATCTTGTCCATGAGACCCACCCCCTGCTCCATTGATCCTATTTCCACTAAACTTCTGATCACCCAACTTTCCCATGTTCACTGATATTGCTAATAGTTCTCTCTCTTCAGATACCACTCCGCTTTCCTTTGAATCTATCATCATTACCCCTGTTCTCAAAACAAAAAAATAAACCCTCAACCCTCCGTCTTTGCAAACTACTGCCCCATCTGCCACCTCACTTTCCTGTCTAAAATCCTTAAAATGTTCCGTAATCTCCCAAATCCGTGTCCATCTTTGCCAGAACTCCCTGTTTGAATCCCTCCAATCAGGTTTCTGCCCTTGCCACAGCACTGAAACAGCTCTGATAAAAGCCACCAGTGACATCCTATGTGACTGTGACAAAGGTAAACTATCCCTTCTGGTTCTTCTCGATCTGTCTGCAGCTTTTGACAGGGTTGACCACACCATTCTGCTCCAACACCTCTCCACTGTCATCCAGCTGGGTGGGGCTGCTCTCTCCTGGTTCCATTCTGCTCTATCTAATCATAGTCAGAGAACCACTTGCAATGTTTTCCCTTCTCATTCTCACAGTTACCTCTGGTGATCCCAAGGATCTATCCTTTACCCCGTCCTATTCCTCATTTCTTGTTCTCCAGTAATGTCCCCAACTGAAACACAGCATCAGTTTTCACATGAACATTTGATGAGATGTGGCTCTATCTCACCATCATTTCCCTCGACTTAAGCACTTCGGCTAAATTATCAGACAACTTATGAAACATTCAGCACTGGATGAGCAGAAATTTCATTGAATTAAACATTGTGAAAATTGAATCCATTGTTTTAATTTCCTAGCTACTGACTCCATCCTTCTCGCTTGCAAAGGTCTGAGACTAAACCAGATTTTTCCCAACATTGGAGTCATATTTGACACTGAGCTGAGCATCCAATCACATATTTGCACCATCACAAAGACCACCTATTTCCACCTCCGGAACATTAGCTTTCCTCACCCTGTCTCAGCTCATCTGTTGCTGAAACCCTCCTTCATTCCTGTGTCACCTCTAGACTTGACAATTCTAACACAGTCCGAGCCAGCCTCCCATGTTGCACCTTCCCTAAACTTGAGGTCACCCAGAACTCTGCTGCCCAGACCCTGCCTCGGACAAAGTCCCAGTCACCTTTCACCCCTGTGCTCACTCACTTACACTGACTCCCATCTTGATTTGAAAATTCTCATCATTGTTTGCTAATCCCTCCTTGGCTTCACCCTTCCCTAACTCTGTCATCTCTGTTAACTTGAGGTTTCTACACTCATCTAATTCTGGTCGTTTGAGTATTCCTGATTTTAATCTCTCCACCACTAGTGGCCACACCTTCAGCTGCCTAGGCCCCAGTCTCTTACATCCTCTTCCAAATACTTCCACTTCTCTCACAAAAAAAAATAGCTGGAAAAGCTCAGCAGGTCTGACAGCATCTGTGGAGAGGAAAACAGTTAATGTTTCGAGTCCATATGACTCTTCATCAGGGTTCTGATGAAGAGTCATTCGGACATGAAACTTTAACTATTTTCCTCTCCGCAGATGCTGTCAGACCTGCTGAACTTTTCCAGCTATTTTTGTTTTTGTTTCGATTTCCAGCATCCGCAGGATTTTCCTTTTATCTCCACTTCTCTTGCTCTCTTTCCTCCTGGAAGATGCTCCTTAAAGCCTGCCTCTTTGACCAAACTTTTGATCAGCTGATTGTATATCTCTTTACGTGTCTCAGTGTTGTATTTTGTTTTCTAATGTGAGTATGAAGCACCTGTCATCATTTTATTACATTAAAGGCGCTTTGTAGCTCATAAGTTGTTGATAGTTACAGCCTCTCGGGGGGTCATTTCATTTTTTTGCTTGTAGCAGATGGCATGTTTAATATGATATTGGGATACCGGTGTGAGTGTGCAGATGTGATTTGTTATGTGTGACTTAATGAACGTGCGGAAAGGCAGGGGTGAGTCTGCATTGAAGAACATTTCCCAGGCATGCTCAGCTACTCAAGAACAGAACAACATTGAGGGATTAATGTGGACAGTAGAATGAGGCAACATGTTAAACCATCAAGACACTGATACATATCCTACAGAGTATGTTTCAATCTATTCAGCATTTTCTTCAGTGCTTAAGTATCCTTTCCATATGGAGCCTGGAACTACACACAGTCCTTCAAGTTCACCAATATCCTCTGGAAATTTAAGATTCCCTCACTGCTGTTGGACTAAACTCCTCTAGAAATTAACATCAGCTCTATCTTTGTTCTCTTATCAATTTCTGTTGTTCCTTTAGTGATTTATGTGGGTGTATTTTATTTTCAGAACTCTTTGATCATCTACCCCATTTAATTTCTTACATTCTAACCAATAACTGCCTCCTTATTGCTCCTCCCAAAATGAACCTCCTCACATTTCACTAGATTGAATTTTATTTCCCATTGATCTGTCAAGTTTGCCAGTCTGTTTCCATCTTCCTGGATTTTTGTGTGGAACTCCCCGTTCTTAACTCTATCACCCAACTGTTGTCACCTGTAAATTACATAAAGATATTTCCAATTCCAAGTGATGAACAGTAGTTGCTCCCAGCATGGATGCCTGCAGGACATCACTTCTCACTTTCTTCCAGTCTGAGAAACATCCCCTAACTCCTTCCCCCTGAGCACTGTTTTGTGCTCAGATTTCCCTCAGTTCTGCTGCTGGACCCTTCACTCCACACAGTCTGTCCTTGGTCACCCTCATAGGCCACATATCCTGCAGACATGAGTGGAGCAGTGGTGGGGGGGATGGGGATCAGGTCCTATGTTTGCAGCATTGATGAAGTGGGCTCCTCTGTCCAATTTGTTCTGAGGCACTGCCCCTAGCTTCATTTCAAATCTTTCCACTTAAAAAATATATATATCTTATTGAAGCCAGTCACAGTCTCTCCAGGGTAACACACACACACACAATGAACCCTTCAAATAAGATGTTACACTTTGAAATCAACTGATCTTTGGGAAACTATAAAATGGGTCATTGTAAAACATTGGCTCAGGGTTACTTTGGGCAGGTAGAGAACCAGAAACCAAAATGGGACAAGAGACTGAGTTGAATTTAGTTACAGAGGGAGAGGAAGAAGGAAACAAAACCCTGGGAGGTTTGGAGAAACCGCCTTCATGATCGCTCGCAATGGAAAATGAATGGAGCTGATGGGTGGGCAAGGAGGATTCAGAAACACCGGGTGTGGGTGTTTGAGTATTGGGGAGACTGAAGCCATTGTTTTCATTCCCTCATTACCAACTCCATTCCTCTCCCTGGCAACTGTCTGAATCTAAACCAGACTTGATGTGATGTCAGGTTTGACTCCAATATATGTTCTGACTCGGGTGTGTGTGTCCCGGTGATTTTCCAGTCACACTGATAATTTAAATCTTTCCCCACAGACAGAATAAACAAACATTTTTCCTTCCATAATCAGAGGCTGATCATACCTGAATTCAGTGATTACATTAGATCTTGCAAGACTTTTAGTTTGAGTTTCTCATCTGAAAATCTTCTCCCTCTAATCCCCGATAAACAGAGTTTAGAGAAGTTATCACTGTCAGTACAGGGTAGAAATTCAGAAGACAATTCTAGTTTCTATAGAATATTCATCCTCCTTTCATTTCCCCAATTCTATAAATCCTTGTCCCACACACTCTTCCCCTCTCTGCTCATTGTTCCAGATTCAGTGCCTGGTCTCCAACTAATTCTTTTCTCCTCTACAGATTCTCTCTCTTCCTGTCCTTAAAGTGGTGACTCAGACTGTGGGTCAATCCCACTCCTTCACTGTAATCCTACCAAATAATTCAGCTCACAACAACAAACCATCTTTAATAACTTTATTAGTCATTTTGAATGTTTGGAAAAAAAATCACCTTCACTCAGTTTTGGAGAACAGAAAGTCCAGTGGTTAGTTCAGAGCTTCCTTCTCCTGAGGTCTGTTCTAACAAGCTGTGTCTATTTGAGTTACATTGATACAGACTCACTCACTCAGTAAGTGATGAGATCTTACTGAACTATGAAAAAAAGCTGTGTCTATGAATGACATTTATACAGACTCACTTACTCAGCAAGCGATCAGGTCTGACTGAACTACAGCAACAACTTATACTTATATTGGGCTTTTAATATAATAAAATTCCCTGAGGAGTTTCACAGGAGCATAAGGACATATTAGGTCAGATGGCCATATTAGGTCAGCTTAGACCAAAGAGGCCTGTTATAAGGAGTGTTTTAAAGGAGGAAAGCGAAGTAGAAAGATAGAGCGGTTTAGGGAGGAAATTCCAGAGCTTAGGGTCCAGGCAGCTGAAGGCACAGCCACCAATGGTGGAGTAATTAAAATCAGGGATGACGGACATCCAGTAATGGTGCTCCATGTATGTGGTCCCCATAGTCCGGGCTCAAGGCCCAAATCTGAACTTTGGGACATAGTTTGACCATTCCTGGTCTCAGAGAAAAACAATTCCCCGTATAAACACCTTGTAGGATCTTTGTTTATTGATACCATAAGAAGTTCGGACCAGTTGAGTCCTCCAATGCACTCGATGGGGATTGAATTTAACTGACTTAAATTGTCTGTGTTTCAGTGCCAAAACAAGAGTATGCTTTTGTCAACATTAAGAATACAAATACTGAAAAGCACAAGCCTGGGGAAATACACAGCAGGTCAATCACCATTAGAAAGTGATAAATTAATCGTCACTGTTTCAGGCTCTGCTGGTATTTAATAGTCTCCATGACATCATCGCACTGGGACTGGATGACATCATCGCACTGGGACTGGATGACATCATAAGAGTCCATTGTTTCTTAATGATCCACATCAATAACAAGAGGAAATATTAATAAACCTGAGCACATTATCTAGGCTGACACTCCAGGGTGACATTGAGAGACTGCTGCACTGTCAGAGACAGCATCCTTCACATGGAACTTGTGGAGGCTCTGGTCACAGTCTTCCAATCCTCCTTATATAGTAGTGGTGTCTAAGGACTGACAGATTGTAAATGTTACACCCCTGTTCAAAAACACAGCAATTCCAGGACAATCAGCTTCACATCAGTGGTGGGAAAGGTTGGGGTCAATAATCCCGGACTAAATCAATGCTTGGAAAAGTATTTTATGTTTTTAATACCGACACAATCCCTGGATCCCAAGGTGAAGAGAGGCATCTGGGACATGTGGGGAGCTGGGACTTGTCAAGGAGAGTAACGAAAGGTCTGAGAACTGAAATAATCTAGAATTAGAAAGGAGAAAAGATCCAAAAATGGAGCAGTTGGGAACAGGACATCAATTAGTCTCCTCTTATCCTGGAGAAATCAAGGACTCGACATTCTGTGTATTTAAAACAAAGCTGATTTATCGAACAGACATCAATATATTGAACTCCAGCCCAGTTACAGGGATTATTAACATCAGTAAAAATAAACCCCAACTGTTAGAATGAACATGGTTCAGTCCTGGACGAGATTAACAGCAGCAATTACAGCAGAATCCAATCTCTAAAGTCACTTATGAACTCGCTGGTGTTTCAGCAGGTGGGATGACCGAGTGAATCCCTTCCCACACTTGCAGCAGGTGAATGGCCTCTCCCCAGTGTGAATTCGCTGGTGCACTTTGTAGTCTGAAGAAGACCTGAATCTCTTTCCACAGGAAGTACAGCTGAACGGCCTCTCCTCAGTGTGAACTCGCTGGTGCTTCAGCAGGTCAGAGGATCTAGTGAATCCCTTCCCACATACAGGGCAGGTGAATGGTCTCTCCCCAGTGTGAAGCCGTTGGTGTATCAGCAGGTATGATGACTGAGTGAATCCCTTTCCACACTCGGAGCAAGTAAATGGTCGCTCCCCAGTGTGAACTCGCTGGTGTATCAGCAGGTCAGATGACTGAGTGAATCCCTTCCCACACTCGGAGCAGGTGAATGGCCTCTCTCCAGTGTGAACTCGCTGGTGTGTCAGTAGGTTGGATGACTGAGTGAATTGCTTCCCACACTCAGAGCAGGTGAATGGCCTCTTCCCACTGTGAACTCTCTGGTGTGTCAGCAGATTGGATGACTTGGTGAATCCCTTCCCACACTCAGAGCAGATGAATGGCCTTTCCCCAGTGTGAACTCGCTGGTGTGTTTGCAGGTGTGATAAGTGAGGGAATCCCTTCCCACACTCAGAGCAGGTGAATGGTATCTCTCCAGCGTGAAACCGCTGGTGAGTCAGCAGATGGGATGACTGGGTGAATCCCTTCCCACACTCGGAGCAGGTGAATGGCCTCTCTCCTGTGTGAACTCGCTGGTGTGTCAGCAGGTCAGATGACTGAGTGAATCCCTTCCCACACTCGGAGCAGGTGAACGGTCTCTCCCCAGTGTGACTGCGTCGATGGTTTTCCAGCTGAGATGGGTAATTGAATCCTTTCCCACAATCCTCACATTTCCACAGTTTCTCCATGGTGCAGGTGAACCTGTGTCTCTCCAGGTTTGATGATCAGTTGAATCCTCATCCACACACAGAACAGCGTACAGTTTCTTCCCACTGTGAATGGTGTGATTTATTTTTTCAGGCTGTATGACTGTTTAAAGCTCTTTCCACAGTCTGTTCACTGGAACACTCTCATTCGGGTGTGTGGGTCTCGGTGCCTTTCCAGTCACACTGATATTTGAAATCTTTCCCACAGACAGAACAGACAAATATTTCTCCTTCCACATTAAAAGGTCGATTGTATTCAGCTCCTGATGAATCGAGTGACTGTCTGATCTTGATGTGATGTTTGGTTTGAGTTTCCCATCTACAAGGTGTCCCCTTCTTATATCCTGTAAAAGGAGTTTACAAAAGTCATCACTGTAAGCACAGGATAGAAATTTAGAACAGGCAACTCTAGTTGCTATGGAACATTTTTTCCTCTCTTGTTCCCCCAAAGCAGCAAATCCCCATCCCACACACTCTCTCTCCTCCCTGTGCTGAAATCCAGTGAGAGTTTTGGACAATTATTTCTGTATCTTTTTAACAAATTTCTACAAATGGAGAGAACAATATGTTTGATCATTCACTTCAGTCATTATTTGTGACAAAACATTAACCTGAAACCCCCTGACTGACCAGACAGAATAGCAGATGTTAACCTTGTGTCCAAAACTTACTGTGTGGTGATTTAATGAGCGATCATGAAGGTGGTTTCTCCAAACCTCCCAGGGTTTCCTTCCTTCGTTCTCTCCCTCTCTAACTAAGTTAAACCTGGGATCAGTCTCATGGCCCATTCTGGTTCCTGCTTCTCTTCCTGATGACTAATTAACTCCAATTAAACACTGAGAAGATTGAAGACACTGTTTTCAGTCCCTGCTCAAATCTCCATTTCTCAGATACCAACTCCATCCTTCTCCCTGAGAACAGTCTGAGATTAAACCAGTCTGTTCACAACCTTGGTGTTACATTTGATCTCGACATGAGTTTCTGACCTCATATCTGTGCCATCAGTAAGACCGCCTGTTTCCACCTCTGTAATATCATCCGACCTCACCCTGTCTCAGTGCATCTGCTGCTGAAACCCTCATCGCTGCCATTATTATCTCCAGACTCGAATATTCCAACACACTCCTGGCTGGTCTTCCACATTCTACCCTCTGCAGACGTGACCCCATCCAAATGTCCGCTGTCTGTGTCTTCATTCACAGCGAGGCCCATTCCCGTCACACCCCTCTGCTTCCTGACCTTCCTTGGCTTCTGGTCAAGCAACAACCAGATTGTATAATTTTGATCCTTGTTTTCAAATCCCTCCATGGCCTCACCCCTCCCTACCTGTGTAATCTCCTCCAGCCCCACAACCCTCTGAGATATCTGCACTCCTCTAATTCTGGTTTTGTACATTCCCTATATTAATTGCTCCACCATTTGTGACTGTGCCTTCAGTTCTCTCATCCCCAAGCTCTCAAATTCTCTCCCTATCTCTACCACACTTTACTCCTTTAAGACATTTGAGTATTGTAAAAAAAAAAGAAACATTCTGTCAAAACTTTTTATCTTGTACTCACCAGGACAGATACAAGAACATCAAATTTCAAAGATTATCAGACGGGCTCATAATGTGTCTCACTTTGTCATGAAAAAATTTTCATATTACTGTGATTTATTGTAAAGGTAGGTTAATGATGAGGTTTGGATTAGTTTCTCTGTGTGGATGTGTGTGTGAGTGGGGGTGGGGGATTTAATTGAATTGGAGACAGCTGGTCTGGAGCTTTTGAGTGATCAAAAGGGAAGATAGGTTTAAAATGCTAAATACATAAACATGGCTGAAGGTTTTGAATGTGAGGTGAGAGGAACATTTGCATTTTTGGATAAAGAGTGGTTTGAATTTCAAAGAGATGGTAAGGTGTTACACCCAGCCATAAGAACTTAGGCCAAACAGTGAGTTTATTTTTTTCCCAAAGGTTACTGATAATATGAGTACTATGAAAGATTTATATTCTGAGAAAAGTAAAGTTGCAAAGACATATTGGAACAATGGAAATTACATTAAAAAGGGAGAAACATGTATAAAGGAGATGATGCTATGGGTAAGGGTGAAGTAATTCTAAGATCTAACAGGTGTGAAAAGCATCCAGCCTCTATGCATTAAGTTACTGTCTACAGGAACTGAAGCTAAGAAAACTCACTGTGAATATCACTGTCCAGGGTATTGTGCTCTTTTCCTGAGTCTGTTAAAACTTATTTGTTTTTACAGTTGCCTTAATGGAGGTGTAACTGGGAGTCAGGTTAATTAGGGAATTTAGGAGTTATTATAGTAGTAATTTGTAGACCTATGTATGTGCGTAAAATCTTTTCTTCTATTATTAAATGTTTAATTTAGTTTCAGAAAAAATAAATTCCAAGCCTCAGTGGACTTATTGCTACTGAATTCAAGGCACGCACCTCAAACTAAAATAAAAATTGCAAAAACAGTTGTGGCAGCTGTTTTAAGTTTCCCTCTGGGATTTGTGCAACTCAGCGTTTAACTTTTGCTGTGCCATAACAACTTACACTTGCTAGAAGCTACATATATTCATCCACAGGGACTTGTCCTCTGCAGGCATTAGGAACATGTCCAGGCTTGGGGCCTATTATTGGATTAAACAAAAGCATAGGGGACAATAGCTCCCTGCTGTATTCTCCATGGCAACGACTTTTCTTCCGGAAAAAAGGCCGAAGTTATCGTCCCAATTAGTGATCCAGCTCTGGCCCCTGACTCTCCTTTGTCTTCTCTGCAGGGTTTTGGCAGGAAGTGAGGAAAAGACAGCTGGAATTTCTCTAATCTGTGATTTACAAGGAGACATTCCCTGGTTCCCAGCAGTTACTTTTCTTCAGGAATTTTCTCATTCTCCCTAAACAATAGCTTTCTGCTGTATGGCAACGACCAATCAGAGCTGACTAGCCAACCAATCAGCACCTTTTTCTCAAGAAGTAGAAATTACTGTTCCCTTTGAAATTTGATATTTTTGTCTGTCCTGATGAGAGAAAATCTTCGATAACATGCCTCTTTTTTCAGTCATGCTCAAGTTCTGTACATCCAAGTGACTGTTTAAGACTCCTTAAAACTCTTTGCCCAAGCTTTTGGTCACCTGCCCTAATGTCTCCTGATATGTCTGAATGTCATACTTTGTTTTATAATTTCCCTGTGAAGCTCACTGGGATGATTTATGATGTTAATAGAAGTTGTTGTTGTTTCTGACTGTTACTCTGATCTCCTGTTTTACAACAACCCATTGATTTCACACCAAACTCTCCAGCATCCGCAGTAGTTTTTTGTTTTTATCTATCTCTGACTTATTGTCCCTCCAGCGGGTCATTCATCCGGGTCTGAAGCCTCTGTAAAGATGGCGCACACGCATGCGCTCTGTTGCTCATTCCCCCTATAAAGATGGCGGCCGTTAACTCGGGCCTACTTCCGGAAAAAAGGCCGAAGCTAT
This sequence comes from Cetorhinus maximus, assembly GCF_964194155.1. Lineage (NCBI taxonomy): Eukaryota > Metazoa > Chordata > Chondrichthyes > Lamniformes > Cetorhinidae > Cetorhinus > Cetorhinus maximus. Next base: position 35,844,719 of record NC_135901.1, on the reverse strand, counting down.
CGTCCCAATTAGTGAAACACGGGACCGCAAGCTCCTTATTGAGAGTTTCGGGCCGACATCGTGAGTTTATGAAGCCTCCCAACTCACCCGCCGGCTCTATCTATGTTCAAATTTTTATTTTCGGCTCTGAATCCACACTCGGTCTTTCCAAAACTCGCATTTTAAATTCGCTCGCTCGAGCTCTCTGACCATCTGTCTCCAGGTACTGCGCATGCTCCAACACAGAATGATTGATGGCAGCTCCGGACCAATAGGAAGAGGAGGGCGGGTCTGATGGACTGACCGGCTGCGACTTGTCCTCCAGCCAATCGGAATGAATGAGAAGCGGAGCCGACTGGGAGTGACATGCGCAGTGCGGATTCTGTATGGGACTGAAGGAGGTCGGATTGAAAGTCCAGCGGGTTGGAAAGGGCCGAGTGCAGGAGAGGAATGGAGCCGGAGGGTGGACTGGGAGGATTCACAAACACCCGGTGTAGGACTCCAAACCCGGATTAGAAACTCCCGGAGTCCAGTTTACACCAAGTGTTTGGAAACTCCTTTTACAGGGGGTTAGAAGGGGAGGATTTACACACAGCAAACTCAAACCAAGAGAAATGTTTGTCTCTTCTCAATTTCTATCCTGGACTGACAGTGATGGTTTTTTTAAGAATCTCTATTTCACAGGATATTGAAAGGGAAGGATTTGCAGACGGGAAAACTCAAGCCAAACAGCACATCATGATCTGATACAGTCATTTGATTCACCAGGACCTGAATATCATCAGCCTTTGGCTGTGGAAGGAAAAAGGTTTGTATGTTCTGCTTGCGAGAAAAGATGTTAGTTATCAGTGTGACTGGAAAAGCACCGAGATATTCAAGATCCTGGTTAGACTGCACCAGACGAACTAAATACAGCACCGAAAGAGGTCATTCAGCCCATCGAGTCCATGCCAGCTCTCTGTAGAGCAATTCTGTCTGTTTCATTTCACCTGCTCTATCCCAAAGCCCTGCAAGTTTTATTTCCATCAAGTGCACATACGCTGTCACCATTTTTGTAGGGGGCAATATTTCTGAAAATGTTTCAATGACAGAATGGGAACAACTTGTCCAACAAAATGTTTCATGCTTTGAGTTGCAATGTCTTATTGATGAGGCAGAACAACGATTCATGTCAAAGTCTGTGACATCAATCTGTATTTATATTGTGCCTTTAACATAACTTTCCAAGGCATTTCACAGGAGTGTCACAAAGTAATATTTGACACTGAGCCACATAAGGAGATATTAAGGCAGGTGACCAAAAGCTTGGTCAAAGAGGTAGGTTTTTAGTAGTTTCTTAAAAGAAGGAAAGAGAGGTGGAGAGGTTTGAGGAGGAAATTCCAGAGCTTATGTCCTAGGCTAATGAAAGAATGGTCACCAATGGTGGAGAGATAGGTGGGAAAATATGTCGTGAAGAGGACATAATGAGGTTGCAGACAGATATAGAGGTTGAGTGAGTGGGCAAAAATCCAGCAGATAGAGTATAATGTTAGAAAGTGTGAAGCTGTTCACCTTGGCAGGAAGAATAAAAAAAAGCAAAGTATCACTTAACTGGAGAATGACTGCAGAAATCAGAGGTGCAGAGGGATCGAGGTATTCTAGTGCATGAGTCAAAAAAAGTTAGTATTCAGGGACAGCAAGTAATCAAGAAGGCAAATGGGTTGTTATCCTTTATTACGAGAAGAGTTGAAGATAAAGGTAAGGATGTTTTGGTTCAGTTATGGAGAACATTGGTGAGACCACATCTTGAATATTGTATGCAGTTTTGGTCTCTTTATTTAAGGAAGGGTGTAAATGCATTGGAGGTGGTTCAGAAAAGATTTAGTAGATTGATACCTGGAATGAGCGTGTTGTCTTTTGAAGAAAGGTTGGACAGACTGGGCTTGTTTCCACTGGAGTTGAGAAGAGCGAGGGGTGACTTGAGTTAAGTAGGTAAGATCTTGAACAGCCTTGAGTAGGTGGACGTGGGAAAGGATGTTTCCTCTTGTGGGCGAGTCCAGATCGAGGGGGCACTGTTTTAAAATTAGGGGTCGCCCTTTAAGGACAGAGATAAAGAGAACTTTTTTCTCTCAGGGGGTTGTGCAACTTTGGATTCTCCGCCTTCAAAAGCGGTGGAAGAGGGGTCATTGAATATTTTTAAGGCAGAAGTTAATAGATCCTTGTTCACCAAGGGAATAATAAGTTATTGGAGGTAGATGAGGATGTGGAATTCGAAATACAAGAAGGTTAGCCATGATCTTATTGATGGTGGAGGAGGCTTGAGGGGCTGAATGGCCCACCTCTACTCTTATTTTGTACGTTTGTATACTGAGAAGAGGAATGAAATAAATTTCCAAACTAATGCTATTACTAAGCATCTTTCTCTCACCTGAACAGGTTTGACATTCATCCGTGACACCAGAGAAGAGATCCAATGCTCTGCCTACAACATCCAAGACCTCCGAGGACATCGCCTGGCTACTCTCAGTTAACTCCATCTGCAGGAGAAGCTGCTCGAACTCTGCTTCTTGTTCCCAGGAGATCAGTCTAAGCTCTGGTGTGCCACTAAGCAAGGGAGACAGTGTTCCTGTACATGGGGGCAGGTAATTATTCACCTCCACATCAACCAATCTCTGAATCCCCATCTTTCTCCATCCAGCCTCCACACACACCAGTGAGTTCAGACTGGAGAGAGAGGGTTTAAATGCTTAGGCTGTGACAAGTGCTGTAAAAATCCACATTCACTGATGTTTCACCAGACCATTCACTGTTCTCACTACGGGTGGAGGTTCAGGTGATTGTCCGTCCTGCTGCTACACTAGTGAGTTCACAACGGGAGAGGTCATTCACCTGCTCCATGTATGGGGAGGGATTCACTGATTCATCCAACTTGTTGACACACAAGTGAGTTCACACTGATGGAAGATCTTTTGAATGTCTAGGTTGCAGGAAGTGTTATAAATGTTCAGTGGAGTTGATGTGCCATCAATGCGTTCATACTGATGAGAGACAGTTCAGATGCTCTCACTGGGTTCAGGTGATCATGTGAGCTCAGTGTCCACAAGTGCACTCACACTGGGGAGAGAGGCTGTTCACTTATTCCTTGGGTGAGAAGAGATTCACTTAGTCATCCCACTTCACTACAAATTGACTTGTTTACACTGAGAAGAAACCTTTTTAAAGTTCTCACTATGAGCGGAGATTTGAAAGCAAAATGGATTCGCTGAAACCCGAACACATTCACACTGGGGAGAGGCTGTTCACCTTCTGTGTATGTGGGAAGACATTTACTCAGTCATCTCACTTACTGAGACACGAGCGGGGTTGGATTCTGCTGTCATTGCTGCTGTCAATAACACCAAGGACTGAACCATGTTCATTCTGAGAGTTGGGGTATGCTTCTGCTCATGTTAATAATCCCTGAAACTGGGCTGGTGTTTAATATTCCGCATAAATGTGAAATAAATCACTTACATTTCAAGCACATTGTTGTAGATTTTTGTCTTTCCCACTTGGGTGTTTAACATCACCTGGCTGGTGCTCAGAAAGGACAATCTGGGGAAAGGATCATACAGTAGGAACAGAAATTCAGCCTGGACACAGTCTTTCAAGGTCACACTGAAAGGGACAAACAACACTTTGTTCTTTCTCATCTCTCTTAACTGACAGCAAAGTCCCCATGAGGGTTAAACCTGATGTGTGTAAGAAATGGGTAAGAAATGTGTCCCAGCCACTTTCTTCCATGGTTCAGCGATCCGAGACATGGAACAGAAGCATCCTATACAAATCTGTTTGGAGTCCAGAACAGCAGTGAACGCTGAAAACGTGCTGTCGAACCAGAGATTGGTGTAAAACTGTCATCTGTTTCTGGTTGCAAATGAAACTGCAGGTTTAAGTTGAATGGACAAATTGGTAACTAGCGTTTCATAATGGCTCAATGCAGGATCCAGCCATCCAGCTGCACGATTCGTTACAGAACTCGCTGCTCCCCTGATCCTTCAGCCTCTGAGTTCCCTTTCTGTTGGTTTCCACAATAATCAATCACCACTCACCAACATTACACTGTCAGATGGAGTTCAGGGGCTGGGAGAAAGAAAAAAATTGAGGGCATGAATCTGAGTTAGGAAATAAGATTACCATTTTAAAATAATAAAAATAATTACTGCAATTAATATATTCATTTTGCGTATAATAGTAAGGAGTGGGAATAAAATATACACTGCTTTTATTTATCAATTATTGTGACAAGTGATCTTTCCCTCTCTTGATTGCATAAATGGCGATTCCTTCTACCCAGAAAGCCCAGAGCGGGTGAACACGGCCTATCTCCATCAGAAGGGCACAATCGCACATGCGCCGGAAGGCTCCGCCCCCATTGCTGTCCTCCTAGCACGGAGCCTGCGCGGTGGGGCTGCAGGTAACTGGGCGGGGACGAGCGCAGCCTCAGTAACAGCGAACAAATATTTATAAACTAATGGGGATTTCCAATGGCCGGGACTTTACCCAGCATTCTCCGCGGTGAAGAATGTCCCCTATCTTCACAACAGGGGTGCTGTACGCATGCGTTGTGTTCCGAGCCTGCGCAGAGTGAGTGCTGACGATGGGGAGACACTTTTTTTGTCGCTCGGCATCCGGTCAGAGGCGGAGGTGGCGGGGGGAGAAAGTTCATTTATACCCGGTGGAGGCCGCAAACCCCCACTCGCGCGTCTGCAGCTCTGGGGCTTTTACCTGGGATATCTGGGAGGGGACATCGAATGGAGCTTTGTGGGTAGAGTTTAGGAATAAGAAAAGGGGCAGCCGCATTATTAGGTGTTTATTATAGACCCCCAGATAGCGGGAAATTGAGGAGCAAATAGGTGCACAATTTGCGGAGGTGTGTAAAAACAATAACAACAGGGGAATTATATTAGGTGATTTCAACTTTCCCAACATTAATTGGGGTAGACAAAGTGTAAAGGGCTTGGATGGAGTGGATTTCTTGAAATGTGCACAGGAGAACTTTTTAGGTCAAGAGGGTCCAACAAGGGACGGTGCAATGCTGGACCTAATTCTGGGGAATGAAGCAGGACAGGTGGCTGAGGTGGTGGTGGGGGAGCACTTTAGTGATAGCGACCACAACATGGTACAATTTAGGCTTGTTATGGACAAAGAAATAGACAAGTTGCAAAAAAATGTTTTAGATTGGAGGAGAATGGATTTTAGTAAAATAAGGCAGGATCTGGCCAAGGTAGACTGGGAACAGCTACTTGTGGGGAAATCGACAGAGGAGCAGTGGGGGGCATTCAAAAAGGAAATGGGGCGGATACAGGCTCAACATGTTCCCTCTAGGGTGATAGGAAGGAGTAACAAGCCCAGAGAATCATGGATGACCAGAGATATTCAGGATACAATGAGAAGGAAAAGAGAGGCTTTTAGCAGGTACAAGGGAAGCAAATCAGCAGAGGCATTAGTGGAGTACAGAAAGTGCAGGGTGGAACTTAATAAAGCAATTAGGAGAGCAAAGAGAGGATATGAGAAAGCTCTAGATGGTAAAAGTAGGCAAAATCCCAAGATATTCTGTAAGTATGTCAATGGGAAGAGGATAACCAGGGAAAGAGTAGGGACCAAGGGGGCAATCTATGGGTGGAGCCAGAGGACATTGGTAGAGTGTTGAACGAATACTTCACATCCGTCTTCACCCAAGAGAATGAGGATGAAGGTATCAAACTCGGGGAGAGAGACTGTGAGGTTCTTGAGCAAATTGATATCGGGAGTGACAAGGTATTGGAGGTGTTGGCAGGCTTAAAAGTGGACAAATGCCCAGGTCCGGATGATTTGTGTCCCAGACTGCTGAGGGAGGCAACGGAGGAGATCGCAGGGGCTCTGACCCAAATTTTTAATTCCTCTTTGGCCCCGGGGGAGGTGCCAGAGGACTGGAGAACAGCTAACGTGGTTCTGCTATTTAAGAAGGGTTGTAGAGATAAGCCAGGGAACTACAGGCCAGTGAGTCTCACGTGAGTGGTAGGGAAACTATTGGAGAAAATTCTGAAGGAGAGAATCTATCTCCACTAGGAGAGGCAAGGTTTGATCAGGGATAGTCAACATGGCTTTGTAAGAGGGAGGTCATGCCTAACAAATTTGATTGAATTTTTTGAGGAGGTGACCAGGTGTGTAGATGAAGGTAGTGTAGTTGATGTAGTTTATATGGATTTCAGCAAAGCCTTTGACAAGGTCCCACATGGGAGACTGATAAAGAAGGCAAATGCACATGGGATACAGGCTAATTTGATAATGTGGATTCAAAATTGGCTTAGCTGTAGGACCCAGAGGGTGATGACGGAAGGATGCTTCAGTGACTGGAAGCCACTGTCCAGTGGTGTACCACAGGGATCTGTGCTTGGTCCGCTGTTATTCGTCATTTATATAAATGTCATAGATGACTATGTGGGGGGTAGGATTAGTAAGTTTGCGGATGACACAAAGATTGGCCGGGTGGTTAACAGTGAGGCTGAGTGTCTTGGGCTACAGGAAGATATAGACGGGATTGTCAAATGGGCAGATAAGTGGCAGATGGAATTTAAACCTGAAAAGCGTGAGGTGATACACTTTGGAAGGAGTAATTTGACCAAGAAGTATTCAATGAATGGCATGAAACTAGGAAGTTCTGAGGAACAAAGAGACCTTGGTGTATGTGTCCATAGATCTCTGAAGGCGGAGGGGCATGTTAGTGGGGTGGTGAGAAAGGCATATGGGACACTTGCCTTTATCAATCGAGGCATAGATTCTAAAAGTAGGGAGGTCATGTTGAAGTTTTATAGAACCTTAGCGAGACCACAGCTGGAGTACTATGTGCAGTTCTAGTCACCACATTACAGGAAGGACGTGATTGCACTGGACGGGGTGCAGAGGAGATTCACCAGGATGTTGCCTGGGATGAAACATGTCATTTATGAAGAGGGGTTGGATAGACTTGGGTTGTTTTCATTGGAGCAGAGAAGACTGAGGGGGCGACCTGATCGAGGTGTATAAGATTATGAGGGTCATGGACAGGGTGGATAGGGAGCAGCTGTTCTCCTTACTTGAAAGGTCAGTCACAAGGGGACATAATTTCAAGGTGAGGGGCAGGAGGTTTAGGGGGGATGTGAGGAAAAACTTTTTTACCCAGAGGGTGATGACGGTCTGGAATGCACTGCCTGGGAGGGTGGTGAAGGCGAGTTGCCTCACATCCTTTAAAAAGTACCTGGATGAGCACTTGACACGTCATAACATTCAAGGCTATGGGCCAAGTGCTGATAAATGGGATTAGGTAGGTAGTTCAGGTGTTTCTCATGTGTCGGTGCAGACCCGATGGGCCGAAGGGCCTCTTCTGCACTGTGATTCTGTGAACATGTAATCATGTTTATCTAATTTTATTTCCGAACTCAGATTCATGGCCTCAATTTGTTTCTTCCTCCCATCTCCTGAACTCTATCTCACAGTGTGATGTTGGTGAGTGATTGTTGATGGTTCCGGAAACCAAAAGGAAGAGAGCTCAGAGGTCAGAGGACCAAGAGAGCAGCGAGTTCTGTAACAAATCCTAGGGCTTGAGGGCTGAACCTGAGTTGACCAGTCAAGTGAGTCTTTGGAAAACCTTGGTTACCAATTTATCTTTTCAACTTAAACCAGCTGTTTCACTTTCAGTCAGGAACAGATCACAGTTTTACACGAATTTCTGATTTGACAGCACGTTTCCAGCATTCACCATTGTTCTTCCTGACCCTAAACAGAGTTGGAAAGGAGCCTCCTGTTCTGGGTCCAGGGTCTCTGAACCATGGAAGAGAGCAGCTGGGACACATTTCTTACACACTTCAGGATTAACCCACACGGGGACTTTGCTGTCAGTGAAGAGAGATGAGAAAGACCAAAGTGCTGTTTGTCCCTCTCAGTGTGACCCTGAAGGACTGTGTCCAGGTTGAAGTTCTGTTCCTGCTGTATGATCCACGACCCAGATTGTCCTTCCTGAGCTTCAGCCAGGTGATGTTAAACACCCAGGTGGGAAAGAGAAATCTATAACAATGTGTTAAACAAAAGCTGATTTATTTGACATATTTCCTGAATATCAAACTCAAGCCCGGTCACAGGGGTTAATAACATCAGCAGAATTCAGTCCTGGATGTAACAGCAGCAACAACAGTAGAATCCAACCTCAGCAGTCACTCATGTGCCAGCAGCTGAGACGACTGAGTGAATCTCTTCCCACACACAGAGCAGGTGAACAGCCTCTCCCCAGGGTGAATGTGTTTGTGTGTCAGCAGATCCATTTTGCTTTGAAATCTCTGCTCATGGCCAGAAGTTTGAAAAGATTCCTTATCAATGTGAAGAAGTTGATGTGTATTGAGGTGGGATAACTCTTCTCACACACGGAGCAGTCTGTCCCTAGTGTCAGTGCGATGGTGGACCCTGAGTTCACACGATCGCCTGAACCCAGTCCCACAGCGAGAGATCACATATGGTCTTTTGTCACTGTTGATAGCACATCAGCTCCACGGAACTTTTCTAACACTTCCTGCGATCCAGGCATTTAAAATATCTTCCATTGGTGTGAAATCACTGATGTGCCAACAGGTTAGATGAATTAGTGAATCCCTCCCCACACATAGAGCATGTGAATGGCCTCTTCCCAGTGTGAGCTCTCTGGTGTTCCAGCAGGATGGACAATCACTTGAACCTCTTCCCGCAGTGAGAGCAGATGAATGGAGTGGAACCGGAGAGAATGCACTGGTGAAACATCAGTGAGTGTGGGCTTTTAAAGTTCTTGGTAAGCATTTGAACCCCCTCTCTCTTCAGTTTGAACTAACTCATATGTGTGTTTGTGCGTGTGTGGAGGCTGCATGGACAAAGCTGTAAATTAGGACTCAGACAAAGGGGAAGTTTGATCCTGTGGGCTAGTGGAAGGGAGGGAAGCAGCAGAGGCAGCTGATCAGATTGTCTCAATCTTAGTGAGGAAGAAGCTCGAAGAGCTCCCACACTTGTTGTTGGGGGTGAGGATGGAGGAGACAAGGGAGAGGGAGAGCCCTTCAAAAGAAATTAACTTGTCTTCGAGATAAAAAAAAGACTTGCCACAATGTGTATAACACAAAGCCAATTTATGTGATTTTAATACATTGTAGTGAATATAATTCATATGTTTTGCAATATAACTTTTAGTTTCAGGAATTAAAGTTTCAAATGTAAATAAATGGGGGCATCAGGTTAAGAAACTGGTAAACACAAAACTGGTGCCAATGCGGCTGAAGATGTGGGAAAGGGAGAGGAACTTGCTTGTGTTAGAGATATTAAAAGACTCAACTCGATGTGTTTAACACAACCTGATTTATTTGACTTTCATCCAGAAAACTTATAACTGGGCTGGGGTTTATTAACATCAGCACAAACAGACCCTAATGAACTTCAGTCCTGGATGTGATTAACACCAAAATCCAATCACTGTAGTCACTTGTGAACTCACTGGTGTCTCAGCAGGTTAGATGAGTTAATGAATTCCTTCCCACACTTGGAGCAGGTGAACGGCCTCTCCCAGTGTGAACTCACTGGTGTACAGTGAGTTGAGATGGCCACCTGAACCCAGTCCCCAGTGAGAGCACTTGAATGGTCTCTCGTCAGTGTGAACACGTTGATGGGACATCAGGTCCCCAGAACATTTATAGCACTTCCCGCAGTCTGGGCATTTAAAAGGTCTCTTGTCAGTGTGAACTCGCTGGTGTGACTGCAGGTGGGTTGAGGTAGCAAATCCTTTCCCACAGTTTGAGCAGGTGAATGGCCTCTCCCCAGTGTGAGTGCGCTGATGTTCAGTGAGGTGCACTGGCCTCCTGAACCCAGCCCCACACTGAGAGCACCTGAATGGCCTCTCATCAGTGTGAACCCGTTGATGACGAATCAGCTCCCCGGAACTTTTATAGCACTTCCCACAGTCTGGACACTGAAAAGGTCTCTCGTCAGAGTGAACTTGCTGATGTGTCCACAGGTTCGATGACTGAGTGAATCCCTTTCCACACTCAGAGCAGGTGAATGGCCTTTCCCCAGTGTGACTTCTGTGGTGTCTTTGTAAGTTGGATGACAGAGTGAATCCCTTCCCACACACGGAGCAGGTGAATGGTTTCTCTCCAGTGTGGCTGCGCTGATGAGTTTCCAGCTTAGACAGGAAATTGCATTCTTTCCCACAATCCCCACATTTACACGATATCTCCCCATTGTGACTGCGCTTGTGTCTCGACAGACCAGATAATCGGCTGAAGCCTCGTCCACACACAGAACAGATGTGCGGTTTCTTCCCACTGTGAACAGTGCTTTTTCCTTCCATGTTCAAAATCCGATGTTATTCAGGTGACAATAAACTGGGCAACTCTGTGAGATCTTGGTGTGGTGTTTGGTTTCTGTTTCCCAACGGTAAATCCTCTCCTTCTAATCCCCTGTGAAATTGATTCAAAACAGAAAAAAGGGAGTGAGAGAGAACCCACAAAAACTCAAAGGTAGGTTGTGAAATTGAGCTGAATGAATCTGGGAATTTGTGGGGCCGGCACCTGGAAAATTGACCATCAAAGCTGCTGGACCCAGCTAGTTCACTAATGCTCATCAGGACAGGGAACCTGCCAACTGGTTAGAATCAATACAAAACTCCAGCATCTATGGGAGGAAAGAGAGAGGGAGATGAAAAAGGCAAGGGGTGAAGGAGACGGATTTTATATATCTGCATTTCTAACAGAATGTTGACAGAATCTCCCAAACCCTCAAACTCCATTAGCTAGAAGGGCCAGGGTAACAGGTCTATGTGAACACCATCACCTCCAAGTTCCCCTCCAAGTCACACATAGACATGACTGTCTGACATCTGGTCCTGGATGAACACAAATTCCCTCCATTTAAATATTGGGAAGACTTAATTCATTGCCTTCAGTGCTGTTGGGAAATAGAGATAGTTTAATTATGTTATCTTTGTACTTGTGGGTTTTAAGAATGAGTCTTAGCTTTAAAATTTAGGTTTGTTTTGTTTTTCTGTACCTGCATGTTAAGAAAGGTCAAATATTTTAGTTTCATTTTAAAAGGCTGATTGCATTTCTAATGAGACGTTTACACTCCCTTTAAAGTAAAAGTAAATACGCAAGAGTAGAAACAACAGTGCTGTTGCTTAGCACTTGGGGTGGGGGGAGGGAGGGGTGGTGGGGGGGCATACAGATATGCAGGTTCCTCCCACAGACACACACACAGAAGAAGAAAGGCAGCAGTTTTATTTGGAACCTGTTGGAGTTCGGCTGGTTTTGAAGCTGCTGCCAGAGAGACTGGAGCAAAGGGGACAGATAGAAGTTCCAAACTAATGAAAACCCCTAAAAATCCAGGAGAGTGGAAAAGGGGAAGACCTAAGGAGATCTTGCAGGCAAAGGATGGACAGGAACCTGGGAAAACATCCTGTTACGTGAAGTTAAGAGTGAGGGGCAGAGAGAAAGGCTCCAAGCTTCAGATTTAAAATGAGAACAACTTGCAAGAAGCAAGAAGGTTCAAAGAGACAGCTGAAGGTCTGTAATACTTTGTTATGGGCATGTGAAGCAGTGGTGTACTGTTGACGGCTGAGTTGGTGAGAGAGAGTGCATGGAAGACAGCTTGAATGCATGTGGTTACCCAGGGAGGAGGAACATTGGAAGGAGAGTTCAAAACCCTGGAGGTGAACCCTTGTGGATGGTGTCTGAGAGAAAACATCAGTTTGGGAGAAGATTCCAAGGCGAGGTTTTGGAGAGTGGAGATTGGAAACCCTCGTGTGAAGGACGGAATTCAGTGAGACTGGTTGGCTCACGGTGTGACAAGCGTCTGGGGGAAGTTGGGGAGAGATCCATAGCATCTGGTTGAAGTGACATCTTTCACTTGAGGTCAGAGTGTAGTGTGTCTGACTACACGGTGCTATAGGTTTATATGGACTAGGTATTTACTGTGTACAAGTATAAGATAGCTTTTGTGACTTGAATTATCCTTACAAATCTGTATACATCTGTGAAGTTATAGGTGTGGGTGAAGGAATATTGTAATATAGTTCATCTTTTCTTGTTGAATAAATGTTTTATGCTGCTGCTAAAAGTTCATCAGCTGACCCCTGTGCCTCTGTTCAGTAGCTACTCTCCACATATCTATACAAACAAATAAAAGTCAGGATCCATCAAGCTGGGTTCCAGTCTGGGATCAGGCTTGTCCAGGGGTAACCTCAGCTGGGTTCATAATAAATCCCCCCTACAAACTGCACTCCCTAACCATCAATACCATCCACCTCTTTTGCAACTTTGAGGCTGAACCAGACTGATTACGCTGATTAATAAAGTAATTCATACATTCATTTCTTATTTGTAATTTATTTCTTGATCTGTGATTAATTATTGAGCTATTTATCAGTCATCAGTGTCTTTAAATGTAGTTACAATTTCATCACTTCCCTGGTTTTCCTCACACTCCCTGGCACTAATATTAAATCCTTATTAATCTTAAATGGAAGGATCAGCCCAACACCGACAGATGGGTCAGTTTAACCTCGGTGTGGGAAAGGATTTATAAGTGGCAATTCAAGGCAAAATTAACAGTCATTTGGACAAATGTGGATGAATTAAGAAAGGCCAGCACGGATTTCTTAAAGCAAATTGGGTTGAATGGACTTGCTTGAGTTCTTTGATGAGTTAACAGAGAAGGATGATGTGAGTAATACGATAGATGTGCACACGAACTTCTAAAAGGGTTTGATAAGGTGCCATGTAACAGGCTTGTCAGCAAAGTTAAAGACCACGGGACGGAGGCAGCATGGGTACGAAGTTGACTGAGTGACAGGAAACAAAAAGGCCGCCCACATAATGGTGGGAATTTCACGTTGTGATATGGGTCAAATAAGTCAACTTTGGGAGGGGTGAGGAAGGGAAGAGGGAGGGGAAGAGGGGGGAAAAGCGGGGTAAGGGTGGGGAAATGGGGTGGGGGGAAGAGCGGGGGAAGAGGGAGAAAGTGCGGGGGAAGAACAGAAGGATAGGTCTCTAAAAGGCTGCAGGGCGGGACTGACAAAAGGTTTCATGATGCAAGGTCAAAGGGAGTGGGAATGGGACAAGTAAAAACACAAAAGATGTGCCTAGATGAGGTGTGGATGGCACTTTCGCAACCGTCTGAATGTAAAGAAAATAAAAAGCGGAATGAGAGAGGGAACAAAGACACAAAGTAACAAGAAACAAAATGAGGGCAGAGATAACGATAGAAAATTGTTGATCTCAGTTTTGATTCCTTAAGGCTGTAAAGTGCCCCAGAAGATCGAAATCACTGGGAATGGAGCAGCGGGATAAAGACACATCAGAGATTCATAGAATTATCGCAGCACAGAAGGAGGCCATTCGGCCCGTCCTGTCTGTGTTGGCCCACTGAAGGAACAATTTACCTCATGCCACGGCCCTGCCTTTGCCCCATAGCCCGGCAATTAACCAAGATTAAACAAGTCTGAAGCAAGATTTGTATGAAAGATGATGTTTACGCAAAGCGGTAGCAAAAAAAAAGAAAATCAACTGGTTCACACAGTGAATCGAGGGAGGGTGCAGCATAATGTACCCGCGCAGGTCATTGAGGTTCCCGAATGTCCATCAGCCGTCTGCATGCAGTGTTTAGTGGGTCCTGGGGGAGGGGAGGAAGAATCCATTTGGGACACAGCACAGGGCGGGAGATTACCCCTCCCCCACTCTCCTGGTGACACAAAGGACTCACCTTGGACTGTCCCATACCTGGACAGGGCGGGATCAAGATGCAGGAAGCTGCAAGCTGGTAGGTTGAGCTGTGAACTGGGCGGAGTTAGGGGGGTTTGAGTGACAGGTCTGGGGCTATATCAGAGCAGGCACAGTCACTGCTCCCCCTTTTCCTCGTGGATGTTTCACTGGAATCGTTTTGGTGAGTGTTTCTGAACTCTGTCTCACTATCCCGGGAATTAAGGTGTACTGCAGATGCTGGGAATCTGAAATCAAAACAGAAAAAGCAGGATTCATTTACCAGGTCTGATAGAACCGGTGGAGAGAGAAACAGAGTTAATGTTTCGAGTCTGTATGACCCTTCTTCGGAGCTGTGCTGCTGTGAACTGGGCAGGGTTGGGGTGTTTGAGTGACAGGTCTGAGACTATATCAGAGCAGGCACAGCCACTGCTCCCCCTTTTCCTGGTGGATCTTTCACTGGAGTTGTGTGGGCGAGTGTTTCTAAACTCTGTCTCGCTGTCCCGTGGCTCTTTTGAATGGGGCTCTGAACAAACAGAGCTCTGAAGAAGGGTCATACGGATGCGAAACGTTAACTCTGTTTCAGTCTCCACATATACTGTCAGACCTGCTGAGTTTTTCCAGCATTTTCTGTTTTGAATTCAGGCCAATTAGGAGCCGCTTTGAATTAGGGTGGGTGTTGGATGGGGGTCCTCTTTGTTGCATCACTTTTGAGCTGGAGTGCAGCTGGAGGAGAAGCTGCTGGGTTTAACCCGAGGACTTTGGAAGCCAGTCGGGCCCAGCAATTTCCAGTGTCAGACAGTCAAGGGAGGTAGATTCTGGGTGAGATCAGTTTGCTAAACGGACACTATCCATTCAATTTAAGAGTATTGTTTTAGTATCAAGTATTTCTGTAGTGCAGTCTTGATATTTGAGTGTCACTAAGAAGACCTGCAGATATTGTCAATACCGAATTGTCTGTTACAAAAACAGAAATGCTGGAAAAACTCAGCAGGTCTGACAGCATCTATGGAGAGAAAGGCAGAGTTAACGTTTCGATTCCGTATGAGTCTTCAGAGCTAAAGGGAAGTAGAAATGTGGTGAAATATATACTGTTTAAGGGGGGGTGGAACAGGTGAAGCTGGTCAGACGGTCAGTGATTGGTGGAGGCAAAGGAGAGATTGCAAAGATGTCATAAACAAAAGGTCAAAGGGTTGTTAACAATGGTGGCACTGGCTAAAGGAGGTGCTAATGGTGACATTAAGAGTTGAAAGTAGAATATGATAATAGGACTAGGGTAAGCAGTCTGGAAAGTGACAGATGGCCCTGGTGGGGGTTGGGGTGGGGGGAGGGGATCGTGGTGTGAAAAAAGATCGAACACAAGCTAAACGCTGGGGATAAAACAATGAATAAAAATGGAAGTAAATTTAAAAAATAATAATAGTGAAAATAAGTGGAAAAAATGAAGTTAAATTGAAAAATAAAAATGAATATAGAAAAAATGTGGATCAGAAATAGCTGGGGAGGGAGGAGAGAGTTCATGGTCTGAAGTTGTTGAACTCAATGTTCAGTCCAGAAGGCTGTAAAGCGTCTAATCAGAAGGTGAGGTGCTGTTCCTCCAGTTTGCATCGAGCTTCACTGGAAAGTTGCAGCAGGCCAAGGACAGACATGTGGGCAAGAGAGCAGGGTGGAGTATTGAAATGGCAAGCGACAGGGAGGTCTGGGTCATGCTTGCAGTCAGACCGAAGGTGTTCGGCAAAGCGATCATCCAGTCTTTGTTTGGTCTCTCCAATGTAGAAGAGACCGCATTGGGAGCAGCAAATGCAGTTGACCGAATTGAGGGAAGTGCAAGTGAAATGCTGCTTCACTTGAAAGGAATGTTTGGGCCCTTGGAAGTTGAGGAGGGGGAAGTAAAGGGTCAGGTGTTGCACCTTCTGCGATTGCATGGAAGGTGCCGTTAGGAGGGGGTTGAGGTGTTGGGGGTAATGGAGGAGTGGACCAGGGTGTCCCGGAGGGAACAGTCCCTACTGAATGCCGACAGGGGGGTGAAGGGAAGATGTTTGCTGGTGGCATCATGCTGGAGTAGGCGCAGAATGGTCCTTTGAATGCGGAGGCTGGTGGGATGAAAAGTGAGGACAAGGCGAACCCTATGGGGAGGAAGGTGTGAGGGCGGATGCGCGGGAGATGGGTTGGATGCGGTTGAGGGCCCTGTCAACCACTGTGGGTGGAAAACCTTGGTTAAGAAGGAAGGAAGACATATCAGAAGAATTGTTTTGGAAAGTGGCATAATTGGAACAGATGCGACGGAGGAGAAGGAACTGAGAGAATGGGATGGAGTCCTGACAGGAAGCGGGGTGTAAGGAGCTGTAGTTAAGATCGATGTGGGAGTCGGTGCACTTGTAATGAATATTGGTGGACAGTCTATCACCAGAAATTGAGACAGAGAATAGGGAAGGGAAGTGTCGGAGATGGGCCATGTGGAAGTGATGGGGGGGTGGAAATTGGAAGCAAAATTGATAAAAATTTTCCAGGTCCAGACGAGAGCATGAAGCGGCACCGAAACAGTCATCAATGTCCCGAAAAAAGAGTTGTGGGAGGGGGCCTGAGTAGGACTGGAACAAGGAATGTTCCACATACCCCATAAAAAGACAGGCATAACTGGGGCCCATGTGGGTACCCATAGCCACACCTTTTATTTGGAGGAAGTGAGCCAAGTTTAAGGAGAAATTGTTCAGTGAGAGAACTAGTTCAGCCAGACGGAGGAGAGTACTGGTGGATGGGGATTGTTCGGGCCTCTGTTCAAGGAAGAAGCGGAGAGCCCTCAGACCATCCAATCCCTCTACACCTCCATCCCTCACCAACTCTGAAGAGTCATACGGACTCGAAACATTAACTCAGTCTTTCTCTTCACAGATGCTGTCAGACCTGCTGAGTTTTCCCAGCATTTTTTGTTTTTGTTTCAGATTTCCAGCATCCGCAGTATTTTGCCTTTATCCCTGTTGTGTGTTGATCAGGTGTTGGTGGACCTTATTCCTGAACCGATGCAGTCACTGTGGCGAGGTGCTCCCACGATGCTGTTTGGTAAGTTGTTACAGGATTTTCACTCAGTAATGATATATGACGAAATCAGCAACAACCTGTATTAAAAAGCACTCTGGGTAAAATAAAACCTTCCAATGTATTTCACAGGAATATTATTGTGCAATATTTAACATTGAGGCACATAAGGAGACATCAGGGCAGATGATCAAAAGCTTGGTCAAGAGGTAGGTTATAAGAAGAGTCTTAAAGGATGAGAGAGAGTCAGAAAGGTACAAGGAGGGAATTCCAGAGCTTATGGCCTGGGCATCTGAAGGCACGGTCACCAATGGTGGGTCAATTAAATCAGGGATGCTCAATAGGCCAGAATTAGATCAGCCCAAATATCTGGGAGGGATGTAGTTTGGAGGATATTATAGAGATAGTGAGGGGCGTGGACACTGAAGGATTTCAGAACAAGGATGAGAATTTGAACATTGAGGTTCTGCTTAACCAGCAGCCTATTTAACTCAGTGAGCACAGGGTTGTTGGATGAACGAGATTTAGTGCAAGTAAATACACGGTATGCAGAGTTTTGAATGATTCCATCTTTATGTGGGCAGATCATAATAGCCCAGTTTAGAGGGAACAAAGAAATGGATGAGTTTCAGCAGCAGATGAGCTGAGGCAGGAGTGAATTTAGGCAAAGTTACTGAAGTGGAAAGAGGTGGTCTTAGTGATATGTAGTCAGGAGTTCAGCTTGGGGTGAAATGTGACACCAAGATTTTGAACAGTCTAGTTCAGCATCAAAGTTGCAATAGAGATGGCATTGATGGCTAGGGAGTGGAGCTTGTAGTGAGGACTGAAGACAATGGCTTCACTCTTCCCAATATTTAAATGGGGAAAATTTCTGTTCATCCAGTACTGGATGTCAGACAAGTCAGGACGGTGTGTGACTTGGAGGGGAACTTGGAGGTGATGGTGTTCACATTCACCTGCTACCCGGGCCCTTTTATGTGGTGGAGGATGAGGGTTTTGGAGATTTTGTCAAAGCGCTGGTAGAGGTTTAGATATATTCAATTGCTCTCCTTCTGCCCCTGTTCTCCCATCTCCCTCCCTCTTTCCTCCCACAGATTCTGGAGTTTTATATAGGCCCAGGCCACTTGGCAGGTTTTCTTCCCTGAAGGACATTAGTGACCAATTGTGTTTTTACAGCAATCAGCAGCTTTCATGGGCTCTTGTTCCTATTGCTGGCCCCACAAATTACCGGATTCATTTGGTTCTGCTTCACAAACTGCCTTTGTGTTTTTGTGGGTTCTCTCTCACTCCCTTTTGTTTGTTTTAAACTATTTTCACAGGGTTTGCAGTCTGGAATCTCAAACCCGACATCACATCAGGATCTGACGGTGCCACCCAATTTATCGTAACCCAAATATCATCGGATTTTAAATATGGAAGTTAAAAGTACCATTCACGGTGGAGAGAAACCGTACACGTGCTCTTTATGTGGACGAGGTTTCAGCCGATCATCTGACCTGTCAAAACACAAGCACAGTCACACTGGAGAGAATCCATGGAAATGTGGGGACTGTGGAAAGAGGTTCAATTACCCATCCCAGCTGGAAATTCATCAGCGTTCTCACACTGGAGAGAGGCCTTTCACATGTTCAGTGTGTGAGAAGGGATTTTCTGATTCATCCACCCTACAATGGACACCAGTCCATTCACACTGGGGAGAGGCCATTCACCTGCTCCGAGTGTGGGAAGGGATTCATTCAGTTGTCCAGCCTGCTGAGACACCAGCGAGTTCACACAGGGGAGAGACCGTTCACCTGCTCCAAGTGTGGGAAGGGATTCACTCAATCATCCAGCCTGCTGAGACACCAGCGAAATCACACTCTGGAGAGGCCGTTCATCTGCTCCGATTATGGGAAGGGATTTACTCAGTCATTCAGCCTGCTGAGACACCAGCGGGTTCACACTGGGGAGAGACCATTCACCTGCTCCACGTGTGGAAAGGGTTTTCCTGATTCAACTACCCTACTGAGACACCAGCAAGTTCACACTGGAGAGAGGCCATTTACCTGCTGCGATCATGGGAAGGGATTCATTCAATCATCCCGCCTGCTGAGACACCAGCGGGTTCACAAGTAACTTCTCAGCTTGGATTTAGATCCTTATGATCTTCTTGTCTGAAGCATATCTTTATGTTAAACACAGTGTGTTGAGTCTTTTTAAGATCTCTACCACAAGTTTGTTGCTTTGGAAGTGCTCTCCCTTTTCCCTGTCTCCTCCATCCTCACCTCAAACATGTATGAGGAGCTCATGGAGCTTGTTTGTCACTAAGATTCAGACAATCCGATCAGCTCCCTCTGCTGCTTCCCTCACTTCCACTAACCCAACGAGCCAAACTGTCTCTAAAGATTCCCCCTTGTCGGAGCCCTGAACTCACATGTTTCTCCCCATCTCCTCTCATATTCCCTCAAAGCTCTCTGTGTGCACCACCTGCTCCCTCGACTCTATTCCTACAAAACTACAGACCACTGAACTTCCCCATGCTTGCTGACATTGTCAATGGTTCTCTTTTCAGGTACTGTCCCTTTCTCCTTTAAATCTTCCACTATTACAACTGTCCTTAAATAAAAACAAACTCTTCACTCCTCCATCTTTGCATGCTGTCGCCCCATCTCCAGCCTCACCTTCCTTTCAACAAGCCTTAAACGTTTTGTAATCTCCCAAATCCGTGTCTATCTTTCTCAGAACTCCAGATTTGAATCCCGCCAATCAGGTTTCTGCCCCACTACAGTTCCAAAACAGTTCCTATCATAGCCACAAATGACATCATTTGCAGCTGTGACACAGGTAAACTTTCCCTTCTGGTCCTTCGCAACCTGTCTCACCTTCCGGGTGCGGAGACAGGCGGACCTGTGAGGGACACCTCTACTCGGGCAGTGGGCTGAGTTTGAAAACAATCCAAGAGTGACATCAGAGGGAAACTGTAAGTTCATTGGTTGGTGAGAAGCTGCTATTAGGGAGTGTGTTTAAATAGCTTAAAATTAGAAAAACGTTTCATTTATAAAGAAGTAGTTACTTGGATTTCACTAAGGAAGAGTAACAATAGGGAATTAAATTTAAATCAAGTCAAAGTGAAATTGAGTACTTAACTAAACCAAAGCAAGATGAAGTTAGCGGAAGTGTAGGAAAGTTACGTTTCTAGTAATTTATTCTACTTACTCTAAGTCTAAAAATTAGAGGGAAATAAAATTGGCAACAGGAAGTAGTAATGAGACGAGAAGGCAGGAGAAACAAAGCAGAGCATTGAGTATGCTTCGAATACTGAATTATGTCAAAAAGACAAAGTTAAGGGCTCTCTACCTGAATGTGTGCAGCATTCGCAATAAGGTAGATGATCTAAAGGCACAAAGGGAGGTAAATGGGTATGGTATTATTGCCATTATGGAAACATGGCTGCATGGTGACCAAGACTGGGAACTGAATATTCAAGGATATTCGACATTTAGGAAGGACAGGCAAGAAGGGAAAGGAGGTGGAGTTGTGCTAATAAGGGATGAGATCAGTGCATTAGTAAGGGAGGGTCTCAGTTCAGAAGAACAATGTGTGGAATCTGTTTGGGTGGAGCTAAGAAACAGCAAAGGGCAGCACAGACATTGGTTGGAGTTGTTTATAGGCCACCAAATAGTAATGTCAATGTATTAATCAGGAGATGAGAGAAGCATGTAGCATAGGCAATACAGAAATCATGGGTGACTTCAATCTGCATATAGACTGGGTAAACCAGTTGAGCACTAATGCAGTGGAAGATGAGTTTCTGGAATGTGCTGGGGATGGTTTTCAAGAGCAATATGTTGAGGAGCCAACTAGAGGACATGCTCTTTTAGATCTCGCATTATGTAATGAAATAGGACTAATTAATAATCTTGTTCTTAAAGAACCTTTCAGGACGAGTGAATACAACATTGCAGTATTTTATATTATGTTTGAAAATGAGGTCGTTCATTCTGAAGCAAGGGTGTTCAAGTTGAGTGAAGGAAATCATGAAGGCATGAGGGACAAATTGGCTGACATAGAATGGGAAAATACATTAAAAGGTACATAGGCAATGTATAGTCGTCAAAGAATAATTAAATAGTTTACAGCACATACACACCCCTTCAAGGTGCAAAACCCACAAAAGGTCAGTCAGCCATGGCTGACAAAGGAAGTTAAGGATTGTATGAGATTTAAAGAAAAGGCTTATAAAGTTGCAAGAAGTAGTTGTAAACCTGAGGACTGGGAGGTTTTTTAAGAATACAGCAAAGGAAGACCAGGAAATTGGTAAAGAAAGGGAGAGTAGCAAATGAATGCAATCTAGAAAAAAGATAAAAACAGACTCTAAAAGCTTCTATATGTTTGGATTAAGCAAATGTGGGTCCATTGCATGCAGAGTCGGGAGAATTCATGATGGAGAATAGAGAAATGGCAGAGAAACCAAAGGATAAATTTGTGTCTGTCTTCACTGAGGAAGATACAGGAAATCTCCCAAATTTAGAGATCCAAGGGACTAGGGAGAATAAGGAGCTGAAGGAAATTAATATAAGTAAGCATGGGACTGAAAGTTGATAAGTCACCGGGACCTGATATTCTGCATCCCGGAGTGTTGAAAGAGGTGGCTATAGAGATGGTGGATGCATTGGTGATCACCTTCCAAAATCCTATAGATTCTGGAATGGTTCCTGAAGATTAGAAGGTAGCAAATGTCACCTCACTATTAAAGAAAGGAGAGAGAAAACAGAACCACAGACCTGTTAGCCTTACATCAACAGTAGGGAAAATGCTAGAATCTATTATAAAGGATGTGATAAATGGATACTGGGATAATCATGATCTGATTGGGCTTGGTCAGCATGGATTTGTGAATGGGAAATCATGTTTGACGAACTTGTTGGAGATTTTTGAGGAAGCTACTAACAAAATTGATGAAGGAGAGTCGATGGATGTAATATACTTGATTTTCAGAAGGCTTTTGATAAGATCACGGACAGGAGGTTGATTAACAAAATAAACACACATGTGATAGAAGGGAATGTACTGGCATGAATTAAGGATTGGCGAACAGGCATAAAACAGAGTATGAATAAACGGGTAATTTTCACATTGGTAGACCGTGACTAGTAGAGTACTGCAAGGATCAGTACTTAGGTCCCAGATAGTCACAATATATATTAATGATTTGGATGTGGGGACTAAATGCAATACTTCCAAGTTTGTGGACGATACAAAGCTAGGCTGGAATGTGTGTTGGAGGTAAGATGTAAAGCAGCTATAGGGGATTTGGACAGACTTAGTGAGTGGGAAAGAACATGGCAGATGGAATATAATGTGGAAACATGTGAGGTTATCCACTATGGTAGAAGGAACAGATGTGCAGAGTATTTCCTAAATGATAAGAGATTAGAAAGTGTAGATGTACAAAGGGACCTGGGTATCCTTGTCCATAAGTCACTGAAGGCTAACATGCTGGTGTAACAAGTTATTAGGAAGGCTAATGGAAACATAGCTTTTAACACAAGAGGATTTGAGTACAAGAGTAGTGAAGTGTTGCTTCAATTGTATAGAAGCTTGGTTAGGTCGCACCTGGAGTACTGTGTGCAGTTTTGGTCCCCTTACCTCAGAAGGATATTATTAGAGGGAGTGCAACGAAGGTTCACCAGGCTTGTTCTGGGGATGGCGGGACTGTCTTATGAAGAGATTGGGCAAATTGAACCTGTATTCTCTAGAGTTTCGAAGAATGAGAGGTGATCTCATTGAAACCTACAGAATACTTAAATAAACAGACAGGATAGATGCAGGTAAGATGTTTCCCCTGGTTGGGGAGTCCAGAACCAGCGGACATAATTTCAAAATAAGGGGGAAGCCACTTACGACCGAGGTGAGCAGAAATTTCTTGGCTCACAGGGTTGTGAATCTTTGGAATTCTCTACCCCAGAGGGCCGTGGAAGCTCAGTCATTGAGTTTAAGGTAGAGATTGGGAGATTTCTGACTAACAATAATGTAAAGGGTTATGGGGATAGTGTGGGTGAAAGGTATTGAAGTGTTTGATCAGCCATGATCGTATTGAATGGTGGAGCAGGCTGGATGGGCCGAATGACCTTCTCCTGTTCCTATATCTGCAGTGGGTCCCCCTCTCCCAGGCCTTGTCTTCCATGTGATGTTCTGAATGATGATGGTGTTAACCTTCTTCCGAACCTTTCTACCCATTCATTTATTGAAACCAGGGATTCTGCTTGTTCTAATGGTGACTTTCCCTGTCTGCATAGTCATTCCTTGAAGTCAGCCCTTGAATTGTGTGGACATTGTTTTATCATGTACCCATGCTTCAGTCACA
This sequence comes from Cetorhinus maximus, assembly GCF_964194155.1. Lineage (NCBI taxonomy): Eukaryota > Metazoa > Chordata > Chondrichthyes > Lamniformes > Cetorhinidae > Cetorhinus > Cetorhinus maximus. Next base: position 35,821,619 of record NC_135901.1, on the reverse strand, counting down.
AATGTTGAAATGTCTGCTCCACACCCACAGGGTTTCATCTGTTTAAAGTCACACAGAGAAAGGCCCAGTTTTCTCCTGGAGTTTGAGACAAATCAGCTTTCAGAATGATGCAGAGTTTCAGCCACTGAAAGCCAAGGATGGTGGTGAGGTAGAGCTGGGCATTGTCAGTGTCCATGTGAAAACTAACATGGTGCTTTTGGATGATGTCACCTAGTGGCAGCATGTAGATGAGAAATAGGAGGGGCCAAGGATAGACTCTTGGGGGACACCAAGTACAAGGACTTTGGAGATGAAAGGGAGGTTGGAGATGGGGCGGTAGTTTGAAAAGATAATGGGAGATCAGAGGTTGTTTTTTTAGGATGATGGCGGTGGATTTAAAGGTGAGAGGGACAGTGCCAGAGAGAGAGAGAAAACCGTTAAAGCATCAGCCAACATGGAGAAGTTGGATGGTCAGCAGTTTAGTGAGAATAGGGTCGAGGGAGCAGAAGATGGGTCCCATGGACAAGATAAGCAATGAAAGGGCACGAGGGAGATCGGAGAGAAACTGGAGAAAGATGTGGGTTCAGGGCTCAGACAAGGGGGATCTTTAGAGACAGTTTGTCCTGGTGGGTTAGTGGAAGGGAGGGAAGCAGCAGAAGCAGCTGATCGGATTGTCTCAATCTTAGTGACAAAGAAGCTCCATGAGCTCCTCACACTTGTTGTTGGAGTTAAGGATGGAGGAGACGGGGAGAGGGAGAGTTCTTCAAAAGGAACTAACGTGTACAATATAGTAAGAAGACTCAACACAGTGTGTTCAACACAAGGCTGATTTATTTGACTTTTATCCAGAATGTTAACTGTATAACTGGACTGGAGTTTATTAACATCAGCTGAAACAGACCCCTTTGAACATAGTTCAACCCTGGATGTGATTAACAGCAAAATCCAATCATTGTAGTTACTTCTGAATTCGCTGATGGCTCAGCAGCTGGGATGAGGTAGTGAATCTGTTTCCACACTCAGAGCAGGTGAACTGCTTCTCCCCGCGTGAACTCGCTGGTGATTCTGCAGGTGGGATGACCGAGTGAATCTCTTCCCACACTCGGAGCAGGTGAATGGCCTATTCCCAGTGTGAACCCGCTGGTGATACACCAGAGTGGATGACTGAGCAAATCCCTTCCCACAGTCGAAGCAGGTGAACGGCCTCTCCCCAGTGTGAACCCGCTGGTGTGTCAGCAGGTGGGATGACCGAATGAATCCCTTCCCACACTCAGAACAGGTGAACGGCCTCTCCCCAGTGTGAACCCGCTGGTGTGTCAGCAGTTGGGATGACTGAGCAAATCCCTTCCCACATTCAGAGCAGGTGAACGGCCATTCCCCAGTGTGAACTCGCTGGTGTGCAGTGAATTCTGCTGATAGCATGAACCCAGCCCCACAGTGAGAGCACCTGAATGGTCTCTTGTCAGTGTGAACACGTTGATGGGACATCAGTTCCCCGGAACTTTTATAGCACATCCCACAGTCTGGGCATTTGTAAGGTCTCTCCCCAGTGTGAACTCTTTCATGTCTCAGCACATGGGATAATTGAGTGAATCCCTTCCCACACTCGGAGCAGGTGAATGGTCTCTCCCCAGTGTGAATGCGCTGGTGCACAGTGAGTTGGGATGATTCTCTGAACCCAGTCCCACAGTGAGAGCACCTGAATGGTTTCTCGTCAGTGTGAACACGTTGATGGGACATCAGGTTCCCAGAACTTTTATAGCACTTCCCGCAGTCTGGGCATTTAAAAGGTCTCTCGTCAGTGTGAACTCGCTGGTGTATGAGCAGATGGGATGACCGAGTGAATCCCTTCCCACAGTCCCCACATTTCCAGGTTTTGTCCCCACTGTGAACAGTGCTTTTTCCTTCCATGTTCAAAATCCGAAGATATTCAGATTACGATAAATTGGCCAATTCCATCAGATCCTGACGTGATGTTTGGTTTGAGTTCCTTGACTGCAAGTTCTTCCCTTCTTATACCCTGTGAAATTGGTTTAAAACAGAATAAAAGGAGAGAGAGAAAACCCACAAAAGCACAAAGGCAGGTTGTGAAATTGAGCTGAATGAATCTGGTAATTTGTGGGGCCGGCACTAGGAAAAAGTGACCATGAAAACTGCTGGATTGTTATAAAAACCCAACTGGTTCACTAATGTCCTTCAGGGAAGGGAACCTGCCACCCGGTCTGGGCCAACACAGGACTCTGGGTTCTATGGAGGGGGCAGAGAGAGAAAGAGAGAGAGAGAGATTTGATGTACCTAAAACAGAACCAGAACTTTGACAAAACCCTTAACACCATGGGCTGGATCCAGCCCGTTGCTCAATTTTATCCGGCCCGCAGCAAGAGTTCTAAAATTAAAATTAGCTCCGATATATTGTGTAGAGTCTGATCACAGCACCAGATCTTTCTATTGCCAGAATGACTTTGTTTTCTTGCTGTCTCAGTCTCTATTTTTAGTGAGATCTGTACAAACTCATCATGACAGCACGGCTGCTCGTTTGTCTCTGTAACTGACCACGATGCTGCGGGAAAACAATGAAGTCCCGGGTGAACTTTAGGACAGTGTTAGACTCCTGGGTTAGGAAACTCACCGTCCAATTTCAACAAAAGGATGGCACCAGGAACGCTGAGAAACATTATGTTTGGCTGTGGTTGCTGTTCTGTGGGAAGAGCTCCAAATCAGCAGATGACAAGTTGATAATGCAGTTCTATGTACTAAAGCTCCAGCCACAATGTTAATTTTTATGTGCGTGTGGCCTGCAACTAATTTTATCTCTGTGTGAATGGCCTGTGATAAGAAAATGGATCCTCACCCCTGACCTTGAAGGACCAGGGTAGCAGGTGTGTGTGAACACCATCACCTCCAATTCACACACTGTCCTGACTTGTCTGATAACCAGTATTGGATGAGCAGAAATTTTCTCCATTTAAGTTTTGGGAAGACTGAAGCCATTGTCTTCAGTCCCCACTACAAACTCAATCCCGAGCCCAATGATTCCATCCCTCTCCCTGGCAACCAGAAAGTTCACAACCATGGTGAAATATTTCACCCCAAGATGAGCTTCCAGCCACATATCCACATCATCACCAAGACCGACTATTTCCACCTCAGCAATAAAAACAGAAAATGTTGGAAACACTCAGCAGGTCAGGCAGCATCTGTGGAGAAAACGAGAATTAATGTTTCAGGTTGTGATGAACCTTCCTCAGAATCGTGGAAAGATAGAAATGTGATAGATTTTGAGTCAATGAAAGGGGGATTGTGAGGGAAGAACAAAAGGGAAGGCCTGTGATCGGGTGGATCCACCTCAGTAATACTGCCCGGCTTTGCCTCTGCCTCAGCTCAACTGTTTCTGAAACTCTCATCCATTCCGTTGTTCCCCCTAGACATGACAATGCTGACACTTTCCTATCCAGCCTCCCACATTCAAACTCCATAAACCTGAGATCATTCAAAACTTCACTCTCTGTATCACAGAACTGTTTGAGCAGTGAAGACGACCATTCGGCCCTTCCTGTCTGTACCAGCTCTCCAAATGAGCAATTCACTTCGTGCCATTCCCTCACTTTCTCCCTGTAACCCTGCACATTCTTCCTTTTCAGGTATAATCCAATTTCCTCTTGAATACCTCAATTGAAGCTGCCTTCACCACATTCTCAGACAGCACATCTTAACCACTCGTTGTGTGAACAAGTTTCTCATGTCTACATTGATTCTTTTTTCTTAAATCTGTACCCTCTCATTCTCAAACCTTCTACCAATGGGAACAGTTTTTCCCTCTCTACTCTGTCCAGACCCCGCAGATTTGAAGATGTATTCAAAATCATAAGTAAGCCTCACTCATACCATCTCTTTCCCCTCATCACCAGTCTACTCATTGACCTACACAGGCTTCCAGTGAAGCAACACCTCAATGTTAAGATTCTCATTCTTGTTTTCAAATGCCTCAACAGTTTCTCCCTCTGTTTTTTCCAGTCCCTATGATGATTGAAATCTTTTCCCACAGACAGAACAGACAAACCTTATTCCTTCCACATTCAATGCTGATGACAGTCAGGTCCCGATGAACGGAGTGAATGTTTCAGATCTTGATGTGATTCTTGAATTGAGTTTCCTGTCTGTCAATCCGCCCCTTCTCATATCCTGTAATAGAAGTTTAGAAAAGTCATCTCTGTCTGTCCAGGATAGAAATTGAGAAGTGACAAACATTTCTCTTGGTTTGAGTTTGCTGTGTGTAAATCCTCCCCTTCTAACCCCCTGTAAAAGAAGTTTCCAATATCCATCCCTGTCAGTCCAGGGTAGAAATTCCCAACATTCTCTCCTCCTGCTACATGGACCAGGATGACCGCGCATGCGCCATGCTGCACATTGCCCCCTATAAATACGGAAATGTGAGAGGCGGACGAGGTCCCGCAGTTGCCGTCGGATTCGCAGCAAACGTGGGACCTGTACATTCCTACTGTGGGTTTGGTGCCTCCACTGGGTGTTCATGAACCCGCCACACCCACTCCACCGCCACCATTACCCTCCTACAGTCGGTTATTTCTCACTCGTTGCGGAGCCGAGATGATCACAAACGCCGGAGCTGCAGCAGTCGCTGCGCATGCGCCAGATGGAACACGCACCGCGCATGCTTTATTCAAAGCACGCCACGGCGCATGCGTAGCCTTTCCTGTAGGGAGGATAGGGCATTCCGTGTCGCTCCGAATGCTGGGTAATAGTCCCGCCATGGAAAGGCGAGAGTGTTGAACAAATAATTGTGTTTTGTGATTTGATTGCGATGGAGACATAGGGGCAAGATATAAAATGATTAAATCCCTTGATTGATAAACCAAAGTGTACACGCCCTGCACCTAGTTCTGTCCTGAATGTAATGACCAGCAGAATAAACCAGTACCGTTGGATGTGAACTCACTGGAATCTCAGCAGATCGGGTGAACATTTGATTTTTTCCCCACATACATGGAACATTTAAATTGCGTCTTTTCATTAAGAATGTGCTGATTATGGGTGAAACGCTTTGAACTTTTAAAGATAGATTGTTAATATCCTTAAAGGGCAATAATGAACCAAATGGTTTTTCTGACAATGGCTTTGATTTATTCATTGAATTTAAATTCCACCAGCTGTGATCCTGATTCTCAACCAGAAAATGCTGGAAATAGTCAATGGTCAGGCCGAGGCTGTAGAAAGAAAAACAGTTCATAGTTCAGGTCACTGAACTTCAAACAGAACTGGAAAATAAGTTAGTGATTCAGCAGAATTCAGGAAAACACACAGACAGGAGAAAGGGGCGGGGGAGAACAGAAGAGAAGGTTTGTGATTGGGTGAATACAGGAGAGATTAAATAACAAAAGGGATGAGGATACAAGGCAAAAACTACGGTCATGGAATGAGTAAATAAACTAAAGATGGGAGAGTCATTCTGTACCTGTTGCCTATTGCAGCTCTGATTTGAAATGCGTTGCTTCTCTGTTGACCCATACGACTTCTATCCCACACTGAAAACTCTTAATCCTACTCCAACAAAGGTTTTATTGAGCAAACACACACAAGCATACAGGAAAAGTCTCATCATTTTTAAACATTGAATTACCAAAACATAGAAATATTTACGACCCAGAAGGTGGCCATTCGATCCATTGTGTCCATGTTGACAGAAAAAGAACTTGCTGAAGAAGGGTCATTGAGACTCGAAACGTTTCTTCCTCCACAGATGCTGTCAGACCTGCTGAGTTTTTCCAGCATTTTCTGTTTTTATTTCAGATTTCCAGCATCTGCGGTATTTTGCTTTTATATTATTATTTATTATATAAAAGAACAATCCAGTTCAATCTCACATTCAGGCTCTTGGTCTGTAGCCGTGCAGGTTAAGGCAGCTCAAATCATTTTCTGAAGTGTTCTTTTCTTTCAACCAATGGGGCTTCTGCCTCTGCCAACAGCTCAGGCAGTGAGTTCCAGACGCCACACCATCTGAGTGAAATAAATTGCTCGACAACTCCCCAATAATCTTTCCATTAATTCTGTAAAGTTGAACTGCTGGTTTTACTGTGACTCTGTTGGTAACGCTTTCTTCTCTCTGTTGGAAGTTCTGAAATCAAACCCCATTGCTAAGACTTGAGCGCAGCAATTCTGGTTGACATTCCCCCTGAGTACTGAGAGAGTCCTGCACTGGCGGAGGTGTTTCCTTGAGATTTCAAACTGAGGCCCCCTCTGCCTCTCTTCTTAATGTAAATATTCCATGTCACTATTTCACAAAGAGCAGGGTCCCGTGTCCTGTCCAATATTTAACCCTCAATCAACGTCACAAGAACAGATTCTCTGCTCACTATGACGTTGCTGTGTGTGGGAGTTTACTGTGTTCCCTACATTACAACAGTGAATCCACTTCCAAAGTACCTCATTGGCTGGAAAGCACTTTGGGATTCCGGTGGTGGTGAAAGGTGCTATATAAATGTGAGGATTTCTTTCTTTCTAAATCTGTGCCCCTGGTTATTGATCTCTCTGATCACAGAAATAGCCCCTTCCTATCCACTCTATCTCGTTCCCTCATAATTTTATACACCTCAAATTAAATCTCCCCTCAGCCTTCTCTGTTCTAAAGAAAACAAACCCGTCCTCTCCAATGTTCCCTCACAGCACATTTTGATGTGAATAAGGATCGGGCCGAATACTCTCCCCTAATCTTATGATTCAGATCATTCTCGTCTGGATCCTGTTTGTCGTGGACCCGCCGCTATCGGCCCCCCAGGAAGTGGCCATTCTAATTCTGTGACTCCGAACAGTTTTGTTGATACCAGGGGCTTAAGTGGAACTTGCTACTTTTAAAGTGTCACCACTCAATGTACATTAGGCCGCACCTGGAAACTTCTCTCTCGCACTTCCAGTGAAGCGGGGGGCAGTTTTCACTCTGAAATCAGTAACTTTGATATTAACAAGGCGGGATGGAGTTTGAGCGGTGATACTGCCAGAGGAATCGAGAGCTGGGGTTCATCCATGAAAGCAGCAATGTTTAAAAAACTGATGGTGCCCAACTTGGGGAATCAAACCCACAACTCGAAGAATACGAGTTTCATGCTCTAAAAACTGAGCTAGCGGGGCATGTAACCACATAAATTCAGATCCCTTATCACAGCGAAATGAAGGTCTGAATGCAATGGTGGAGGAGGAAATTGACACCCAGAAGCCCAAGTGTCCAATGCTTTCCAATACACCGAGTTCAGCCTCAGGAAAAAACAAGGAGATTACATCCCGGTCACTAAACCTCCGAGCAGCATTTACATAATACCTGACTGCACCTCCTTCCAAACCTTGTGATCCATTTTCCTCAGGATTTGTCCGTGGATTTAATACTTATTTTGTGCTTATTTTGAAATCAGATTCGCTTCAATATTCAACACAAGGACAAATAGGGATGGACAATAAATGCTGCTTTAGCCAGTGACGCCCACATCCCATGAACAAATTTAAAAAAAGCAAATTGAATTCCAAACTTGACAGACAAACAATGGAAAATAAGTCACTCGGTAATACAAATCCCAAGGTGCTCATTTTCAGATTCACAACAGTTAGCTTTTCAATAAAACGAAGGAGTTTTGCAGTGAAACAATTTAGAAAGTTGGTGTGATATTTATTTGTGACTCATTCACTCTGGTATTCTGCTCGGAGGTTTAGTGGCCGGGATATAATCTACCTGAGTTTTCCTGAGCCTGTGCTCGATGAATTGGGAGGTTTGGCCCGGGTTGGAGTATCTTGTGTCCCAGGGATGGGCAGTAACCCGCTGATTGAAGCTGCAGTCGCCGCTTTCTGCTGGCAGCGGGTGACTGGAGAATGCGGGGCCGGGATATTGCTGCTTCTCTGCTTTTCCCTGTCCCACTCACTGTGGAGCTGAGGAAGAGAGAATAATTGATGGGTTTGTTTGAATCCAATAATTTCATAGATTCCTAATGGGTTAGAGGTAGGTGCATGTTAGGACTAATTGTTTTCTCATTATATTTGAAATGAATAGTTTAAATAAAACTGTTTGTGCGGGGACTCACTGTATAACAGTCGAGCTGACATTTGTGAGATATTCTCTTGCTGCTCATGTACCTATTGACAATAGGAATTGTGTGAAAACGAATGCTGATGGAGAGGAATCAAAGAAAGCTTCCCCACCCCCTCGTGCATGGTCTCAACTCACCAACCTTTCAGGATCAACCTTAGCAGACACGCTAAGCAATAGCGCCACAGAGACTGATGGAAGTGCACTCCTGCAAGATGTCCTAAACCAGGGGGTCAGCGAGTTAAACCTTCACAGTTAGCTGTGTTAATGTTCTCTGCACAATAATGATCATTCAAGCTGTCTGTCTGAAGTCTCTGCCCCACTTAACATCTCCTGTATCCCTCACATTTTCACTCTAGGGTCACACCAAGTCTGAGGCATTACAATGGGGTCTCACTGGGAAAATGTTTGTGAAGTGGCGCTGTATTAATAGACTCAGCATCATTATATTTAACACAAAACTGTTTTATTTGACTTTTATCCACAACATTAACCTATCTATCTGGAATTTATAAACATCAGCAGAAACAGACCCCAGTGAACACGGTTCAGACCTGGATGTGATTAACAGCAAAATCCAATCACTGTAGTTACTCATGAGCTCGATGGTGTTTCAGAAGGCTCGATGACTGAGTGAATCGCTTCCCACATTCAGAGCAGGGGAATGGTCTCTCTCCACTGTGAATTCGCTGGTACACAATGAGGTTAGATGTTTGCCTGAACCCAGTTCCACAGTGAGAGCACCTGAATGGTCTCTCATCAGTGTGAACTCACTGGTGTGTCATCAGGGTGGGTATTTGAGTGAATTCCTTCCCACACTCGGAACAGGTGAATGGCCTCTCCCCAGTGTGAGTGCGCAAATGAGTTTCCAGCCTAGAAAGGTAACTAAATCCCTTCCTACCATCCCCACAATACCACAGTTTCTCCCTGGTGTGATGGCACATGTGGTTAAACAGGTCAGATGATCGGCTGAAGCCTCGTCCACACACAGGACATGTGTACAGTTTCTCCTCACTGTGAACGGTGCTTTTTCCTTCCAAGTTCAAAATATGATGATATTCAGGTTACGATTATTTGGGTGACTCCTGGTGCGATGTTTGGTTTCAGTTTCAGTTTCTCGACTGCAAATCCTCTCCTTCTAATACCCTGTGAAATTGATTTAAAACTGAAAAAAGGGAGTGAGAGAGAACCCACAAAAACACAAAGGCAGCTTGTGAAATTGAGCTGAATGAATCTGGGAATTTGTGGGGCCGGCACTAGGAAACAGTGACCATGAAAACTGCTGGACTGTCATAAACACCCAACTGGTTCACTAATGTCCTTCAGGGAAGGGAACCTGCCACCCAGTCTGGGCCTACAAAAGACTCTGGTCCATGTGGGAAGAGAGAAAGAAGGGGCGTGGGGAATGGACTATGCACATCTGTAACTCAACCAGAATGTTGACAGAATCGCCCCAACTCACAGCCCACGCAACGCAGAATACAAGGGCAGCTGGTGCATGGGAAAACCATCATCTCCAGGACACACACCAGCGAGTTCACACTGGGGAGAGGACGTTCACCTGCTCCATGTGTGAGAAGGGATTTAACTGATCATCCAACTGCTGAGAAACCAACGAGTTCACAAGTGACTGCAGGGGTTGGATTCTGCTGTTATTGCTGCTGTTAATTACATCCAAGACTGAACCATGTTCATTCTGACAGTTGTAGTTTGTTTCTGCTGTTGTTAATAATCCCTGTAACCGGGGTGGAGTTATATATTCTGACAATTAGTTTGCTTTACTTTGTAACATTTACTCTTCAAATTTCTTCTTTCTTCTGCCTGTTCTCAAGGTTTTGAACGATGGAACCAAACAGTGATTTATTTGTACTTCTTGCAGTTTAGTTACTGTACTCACTGCTCACGATGCGATCTGCTCTACATTGGGAAGACCAAACACAGATTGGTTGATCACTTTGTGGAACAACCTCTGTTCAGTCTGTGAGCTTGGCCCTGAGCTTCCGGTCACTTGTCATTTTAATTCTCCGCCCCACTCCCACTCTGACCTCTCTGTCCTCGGCCTCCTGCGCTGTTCCAATGAAGCTCAATGGGAGCTCGGGGAATAGCAGCTCATCTTTCAATTCGGCACTTTACAACCTTCTGGACTCAACTTCGAGTTCAGCAGTTTCTGCACCAACAGAGAGTTGTCAGGATCTGGAACACTCTACCTGGAAAGGTGCTGGAACCTGATTCTATCAGGAATTTTAAAAGGGAGTTGACAGGGATTTGAGATTGAGGAATTTACAGGGTTAACAACAGAAAGTGGGTGTGTGGGACTAAACATGACTGCTCTTTCAGAGAAGTGGCACAAGCACAAAGGGTTGAATGGCCTCCTTCTGTGCTCTAAGTTTCGATGATTCTAGGAGTTGGCCATTAAGCCCATCGAGCCTGTCCCACCATGCAATCAGATCATGGCTGTTCTGTGACCCTTTGTCTCATATCCCTTAATTTATACCTTGGGTTAGCAAAGATCTATCAATGTCAGATTGAAACTGAACATTGATCAAGCATGACAAAAACAGAATTAACTGGAAAAACTCAGCAGGTCTGGCAGCATCGGCGGAGAAGAATAAAGTTGACATTTCGAGTCCTCATGACCCTTCAACAGAACTGAGTAAAATTAGGAGAGGCGTGAAATATAAGTTGGTTTAAGGTGGGTGGGGGGGTGGGGAGGGGGTGGGGTGGGGGGAGAGAAGTGGGGTGGGGGATGGTTGTAGGGACAAGCAAGCAGTGATAGAGCAGATAATCAAAAGACAAAAGAACAAAGAGGTGTTGAAGGTGGTAATATTATCTAAAGGAATGTGCTAATTAAGAATGGATGGCAGGACACACAAGGTACAGCTCTAGTGGGGGTGGGGTGAAATAAGACTAACAGGGCATAAAAGGTATAACTTTAAAAATAATGGAAATAGGTGGGAAAAGAAAAATCTATATAAATTATTGGAAAAAACAAAAGGGAGGGGGAAGAAACGGAAAGGGGGTGGGGATGGAGGAGGGAGTTTAAAATCCAAAGTTGTTGAACTCAATATTCAGTCCAGAAGGGTATAAAGTGCCTAGTCGGAAGATGAGGTGCTGTTCCATTAGTTTACGTTGAGCTTCACTGGAACAATGCAGCAAGCCAAGGACAGACATGTGGGCAAGAGAGCAGGGTGGAGTGTTAAAATGGCAAGTGACAGGGAAGTTTGGGTCATTCTTGCGGACAGACCGCAGATGTTCTGCAAAGCAGTCGCCCAGTTTGCGTTTGGTCTCTCCAATGTAGAGGAGACCGCATTGGGAGCAACGAATGCAGTAGACTAAGTTGGGGGAAATGCAAGTGAAATGCTGCTTCACTTGAAAGGAGTGCTTGGGCCCTTGGACGGTGAGGAGAGAGGAAGTGAAGGGGCAGGTGTTGTATCTTTTGCGTATGCATGGGGAGGTGCCATAGGTGGGGGTTGAGGAATAGGGGGTGATGGAGGAGTGGACCAGGGTGTCCCGGAGGGAATGATCCCTACGGAATGCCGCCAGAGGGGGTGGAGGGAAGATGTGTTTGGTGGTGGCATCATGCTGGAGTTGGCGGAAATGGCGGAGGATGATCCTTTGAATGCGGAGGCTGATGGGGTGATAAGTGAGGACAAGGGGGACCCTATCATGTTTCTGGGAGGAAGGAGAAGGTGCGAGGGCGGATGCGCGGGAAATGGGCCGGACACGGTTGAGGGCCCTGTCAATGACCGTGGGTGGAAAACTTCGGTTAAGGAAGAAGGAGGACATGTCAGAGGAACTGTTTTTGAAGGAAGCATCATCAGAACAGATGCGATGGAGGTGAAGGAACTGAGAGAATGGGATGGAGTCCTTACAGGAAGCTGGGTGTGAGGAGCTGTAGTCGACGTAGCTGTGGGAGTCGGTAGGCTTGTAATGGATATTGGTGGACAGTCTAACACCAGAAATTGAGACAGAGAGGTCAAGGAAGGGAAGGGAAGTGTCATAGATGGACCATGTGAAAATGATGGAGGGGTGGAGATTGGAAGCAAAATTAATAAATTTTTCCAGGTCCTGACGAGAGCATGAAGCAGCACTGAAGTAATCATCGATGTACCGGAGAAAGAGTTGTGGGAGGGGGCCAGAGTAGGACTGGAACAAGGAATGTTCCACATACCCCATAAAGAGACAGGCATAGCTGGGGCCCATGCGGGTACCCATAGCCACACCTTTTATTTGGAGGAAGTGAGAGGAGTTAAAAGAGAAATTGTTCAGTGTGAGAACAAGGTCAGCCAGACGGAGAAGAGTAGTGGTGGATGGGGATTGTTCGGGCCTCTGTTCGAGGAAGAAGCTAAGGGCCCTCAGACCATCCTGGTGGGGGATGGAGGTGAAGAGGAGGCGGTTGGGGCCAGGGAACTGGAAATTATTGATGTGACATAAAGTGTCAGAGGAATCACGGACATAGGTGGGAAGGGACTGGACAAGGGGAGAGAGAAGGGAGTCAAGATAATGAGAAATGAGTTCCATGGGGCAGGAACAGACTGACATGATCGGTCTGCCAGGACAGTTCTGTTTGTGGATTTTGGGTAGGAGGTAGAAGCGGGCCATCCGAGGTTGGGCGACTATCAGGTTGGAGGCTGTGGGAGGAAGATCTCCAGAGGAGATGAGGTCAGTGACAGTCCTGGAAACAATGGCTTGATGTTCAGTGGTGGGGTCATGGTCCAGGGAGAGGGAGGAGGAAGTGCCTGTGTGTTGATGCTCAGCCTCCGTGAGGTAGAGGTCAGTGCGCCAGACAACAACAGCACCACCCTTGTCAGCGGGTTTGATGACAATGTTAGGGTTGGACCTGAGAGAACGGAGTGCAGTAAGTTCAGAGAGAGACAGATTAGAATGGGTGAGAGGAGCAGAGAGATTGAGATGACTAATGTCACGCCGCCAGTTCTCAATGAAAAGATCAAGAGAAGGTAAGGTCCAGGTGGAGGGAGAATATGGGAGGTGGTAATTTATAATGGAAAACAAGGAAATGGCATAGCAATTAAACAATTACTTTAGTTCTGTCTTCACGGAGGAAGACAAAAATAACTTTCCAGAAATGCGAGGTACCCAAGGGTCCAGTGAGAAGGAGGATTTGAAGGAAATTAGTATTACTAAAACAATAGTGCTGGAGAAATTACTGGAGATGAAAACCAATAAATCCCCAGGGCTCGATAATCTACATCCCAGAGGACTAAAGGAGGCGACCATGGAAATAGTGGATGCGTTGATTGTCTTCTTCCAAAGTTCTGCACATTCTGGTTCAGTCCCAGCAGATTGGAGGGTGGCAAATGTAACCCCGCTATTTAACAAAGAAGGGAGGGAGAAAACATGAAATTACAGACCAGTTAGCCTGACCTTGGTGGTAGGGAAAATGCTAGAGCATGTTATAAAGGATGTGATAATAGGACACTTGGAAGATATCAACGGGGTTAGGCAAAGTCAACATGGATTTATTAAAGGTAAATCATGTTTGACAAATGTACTGGAGTTCTTTGAGGATGTAACAAGCAGAATAGATACGGGAGAGCCAGTGGATGTGATGTATTTGGGTTTTGAGAAAGCTTTTGATAAAGTCCCATATAAGTGTGTAAAATTAAAGCACATGGGATTGGGGGTAATATATTGACATGGACTGAGAATTGGTTAGCAGACAGGAAAGAGAGAGAGTCGTAATAAGTAGGTCTTCTTCAGAGTGGCAGGCGGTGATTACTGATTTACAGCAGGGATCAGTGCTTGGGTCCCTGCTATTCACAATATATATCAATGATTTGGATGAGGGAACCAAATGTAATATTTCCAAGTTTGCTGACGACACGAAACTTGGGAATGTGAGTGATGACGAGGGTGTTAAGAGGCTTCAAAGTGATTTAGACTCAAAGTGAGTGAATGGACAAATACATGGCAGGTGCAGTATAACGTGGAAAAGTGTGAAGTTATCCTCTCCGGTAGAAAAAACAGAATGGCAAAGTATTATTTAAATGGTGATAGATTGGGAAATGTTGATGTTCAAAGGGGCCTGGGTGTCCTTGTGCACCAATCACTGAAAGCAAGCAAGCAGGTGTAGCAAGCAGTGAAGAAGGCAAATGATATTTTGGCCTTCATTGCGAGAGGACTTGAGCACAGGAGCAAGAATGTCTTTCTGCAGCTGTACAGGGCCCTGGTGACACCACACCTGGAGGATTTGTGTCTAATTTTGGTTTCCTTACCTAAGAAAGGATATACTTGTCACAGAGGGAGTGCAGCGAAGGTTCACCAGACTGATTCCTGGGATGGTAGGATTGGATCAACAAGGCCTGTATTCACTGAAATTTAGAAGAATGAGAGGGGATCTCATTGAAATGTATAACACCCTGACAGGGATGGACAGACTGGATGCAGGGATGATATTTCCTCTGGCTTGGGGTGGGGGGATGGTGGTAGTGGGGGTTGTGTAGAACAAGGGGTCACAATCTCAGGATACAGGGTAGACCATTTAGGACCGAGATGAGGAGCGACGTCTTCACCCAGATGGTGGTGAAGCTGTGGAATTACCGACCACAGAAAGCTGTGGAGGCCATTTCAGTGAATTTATTTCAGAAGGAAATCGAGAGGTTTCTGGACTCTAAAGGAGTTAAGGGGTGTGGGAAGAGAGTGGGAGTTAGGCGTTGAGATAGAGGATCAGCCCCCATGATCATATTGAATGGCAGAGGAGGCTCGAAGGGCCGAATGGCCTACTCCTGCTCCAATTTTCTGTGTTTCTATGTTAATTCAACACAAGGCCCCAAGGCTGGACATGTTCCTTCTGCCTGCAGAGGACAGGTCCCTATGTGTGAATATATATGGCTTCTAGCAAGTGTAAGTGAGACACATTATGAGCCTGACTGATAATCGTTGAAATTTGGTATTCTTGCTGCTGACCTGATGAGTACAAGATAAAAAGTTTTGACAGAATGTCTCTTTTTATTAATACTGTGTTGTCTTAAAGGTGGAAGATGTGGTAGATGGAGGGAGAGCTGTAGGGAGAGAATTTAGAGCTTGGTGATGACGGAACTGAAGGCACGGTCACTAATGGTGGAGCGATTAAAATAGGGAACGTACAAGACCTGAATTAGAGCAGTGTACATATCTCAGAGGGTTGTGGGGCTGGAGGAGATTACAGAGATAGGGAGGGGCGAGGCCGTGGAGGGATTTGAAAACAAGGATGAGAATTTTAAAATCGAGCTGTTGCTTGACCGGGAGCCAAGGCAGGTCAGGAAGCAGAGGGGTGTTAGGGGAATGGGCCTCACTGTGAGTGAAGACACAGACAGCAGATATTTGGATGGTGCCAAATTTACAGAGGGTAAAATGTGGGAGACCAGCCAGGAATGTGTTGGAATACTCGAGTCTGGAGGTAACAACGGCAGGGGTGAGGGTTTCAGCAGCAGATTCACTGAGACAGGGCGAGGCTACGGAGATGGAAACAGGTGATTTTAGTGATGGCAAAGGTATGAGGTCAGAAGCTTATCCTGAGATCAAATGTAACACTGAGGTTGTGAACAGACTGGCTTAATCTCAGACTGTTCCCAGGGAGAGGGATGGAATTGGTATCTGGGAAATGGAGATTGGAGCAGGGAGTGAAAACAGTGACTTCAGCCTTCTCAGTGTTTGATTGGAGTTAATTAGTCATCAGGAAGAGAAGCAGGAACCAGAATGGGCCATGAGACTGATCCCAGGTTTAACTTAGTTAGAGAGGGAGAGAAGGAAGGAAGGAAACCCTGGGAGGTTTGGAGAAACCACCTTCACAATCACTCATTGATTCACCACACAGTAAGTATTGCACACAAGGTTAACATCTGCTATTCTGTATGGTCGGTCGGGTGTTTCAGATTAATGTTTTGTCATGAGTAATGAGTGAAGTGAATGATCAGAGATATTGTTATCTCCAATTGCACAAATTTGTTAAAAAGATACAGAAAAAAATTGTCCAAAACTCTGTTTGGAATTCAGCACAGGGAGGAGGGAGAGTGTGTGGGACGGGGATTTGTAGCTTTCGGGGAACAAGGGAGGAAAAAATGTTCCACAGGAACGAGAATTGTCTGTTCTGAATTTCTATCCTGTTCTTACAGTGATGACTTTTGTAAACTCCTTTTGCAGAGAATTAAAGGGGAGGATTCGCAGAAACTCAAACCAAACATCACATCAAGATCTGACAGAGTCACTCGATTCATCAGGACCTGAATATCATCGGCCTTTGAATGTGGAAGGAGAAATGTTTTTCTGTTCTGTCTGTGGGAAAATATTTCAAACATCAGTGAGTCTGGAAAAGCACTGAGACACACACACACCCGAGTGAGAGTGTTCCAGTGAACTGACTGTGGAAAGAGCTTTAACCAGTTACACAGCCTGAAATAACATTGCACCATTCACAGCGGGGAGAAACTGTACACGTGTTCGCTGTGTGGACGAGGCTTCAACTGATCATCCAACCTGGAGAGACACAGGGACACCTGCACCATGGAGAAACCGTGGAAATGTGAGGAGTGTGAGAAAGGATTCGATTAACCATCCCAGCTGGAAAAACATCGACGCAGTCACACTGGGGAGAGGCTGTTCACTTGCTCTCGGTGTGGGAAGGGATTCACTCAGTTAACCCACCTGCTGAGACACCAGTGAGTTCACGTTGAAGGTCGGCCATTCACCTGCCCTAAATGTGGGAAGGGATTCACTCACTTATCCCAACTACTGACACACCAGCGAATTCACACTGGGGAGAGGCCATTTACCTGCTCCGAGTGTGGGAAGGGATTCACTCACTTATCCCAACTACTGACACACCAGTGAATTCACACTGGGGAGAGGCCATTTACTTGCTCCGAGTGTGGGAAGGGATTCACTCACTTATACCAACTATTGATACACCAGCGAATTCACACTGGGGAGAGGCCATTTACCTGCTCCGAGTGTGGGAAGGGATTCACTACGTCATCTGACCTGCTGACACAGCAGCGAGTTCACACTGGGGAGAGACCATTTACCTGCTCCGACTGTGGGAAGGGATTCATTCGGTCAGCCCACCTGCCAACACACCAGCGAGTTCACACTGGGGAGAGGCCGTTCACCTGCTCTATATGTGAGAAAGGATTCACTCAGTCCTTTGACTTCCTGAAGCACCAGCGAATTCACACTGAGGAGAGACCGTTCAGCTATACTTCCTGTGGAAAGAGTTTCAGGTCTTCATTCCATCTCACTGTACGCCAGCGAATTCACACTGAGGAGAGGCCATTCAGCTGTACTTCCTGTGGAAAGAGTTTCAGGTCTTCATTCAGCCTCACTGTACACCAGCGAAATCACACTGGAGGGAGGCCATTCAGCTGCTCTAATTGTGGGAAGGTGTTCAATCAATCAGTTGGTCTACTGAGACACCAGCGAGTTCACACTGGAGAGAGGCCATTCACCTGCTCCGAGTGTGGGAAAGGATTCACTGGGTCCTCTGACCTGCTGAAGCACCAGCGAATTCACACTGAGGAGAGGCCGTTCAGCTGTACTTCCTGTGGAAAGAGATTCAGGTCTTCATTCAGCCTCATTTTACACCAGCGACTTCACACTGGAGAGAGGCCATTCATCTGCTCCAAATGTGGGAAGGGATTCACTCAGTCATCTCACTTACTGACACACTAGCGAGTTCACACTGGGGAGAGGCCATTCATCTGCTCCAAATGTGGGAAGGGATTCAGTCATCTGCGTGGACACCAGCGAGTTCACAAGTGACATCAGAGTTTGGATTCTGCTGTGATTGCTGCTGTTAATCACATCCAGGACTGAACCATGTTCATTCTGACATTTGGAGTTTGTTTCTGCTGATGTTAATAATCCCTGTTACTGGGCTGGAGTTTAATATTCTGGATCTATATCTGATTGTGTTCTCGGGGCTGCAGTGTCCCTTTAAGAACCACTGTCTTTGATCTTTCTCCAGAATTCAGGGACTCATCAGAAATTAGTTTCCAACAAGATTCTGAATTTTTATTTCAGGATTGTTTAGTAAGTGTTGTCCAATGGTGGAATCGTATCTAATATCATTGAAGGGGAAGCTGGACAAGCACGAGAGGGAGAAGGGAATAGATGGTTAAGATGGTAGATTTAGATCAGGATAAATGGGAGGAGGTTCTTGTGGAACATAAACACCAGCATGGACTGGCTGGGCCGAATGGCCTGTTTCTGTGTCATGTTTCCTATGTAATTATACACAGAGTCTGGTTCTAACTTTTAAACTATACCACCTATTCCTAGACTGCCTAACCAGCAGAAATAATTTCTGTTTACCCTCTGTTCCCCTTAATGTGCTCAATTCTGCTTTTACTGTCACTGTTAATCACATCCATGTTCAGTTGGGGTTTGTTTCTGCTGATGTTAATAATCCCTGTAACTGGGCTGGAGTTTAATATCTTGATGTTAAATAAATCAGCTTTGTTTCAAACATGCATTATGTTAAGTCCTTGATTTCTCCAGGATGAGACTGATTGGTGTCCTGTTACTGACTGCCCCTTTTTTGGATCTTTTCCCCTTTCCGAACTCAAGATTCTTTCAGTTCTCATACCTTTGCTTACTCTCACAGACAAGTCCCAGCTCCCTGTTCCTCCCAGAGATCCTCTGTTCACCTTGCGATTCAGGGAATGCATCGCTATCAAAAACAGAAAATGCTGGAAATAAAAATCCATACTTTTCCAATTGCCAATTGATTTTGTCCTGGATTATTGTCTCCAGCCTTTCCCCACCACTGTTGTGAAGCCGATTGTCCTGGAATTGCTGTGTTTTTGAAGAGGGGTGTAACATTTACAATCTGTAAGTCCTTTGACACCACTACTATATAAGGAGGACTGGAAGATTGTGACCAGAGCCTCCACAAGTTCCATGTGAAGGATGCTGTCTCTGACAGTGCAGCAGTCCCTCAATGTCACCCTGGAGTGTCAGCCTAGATAATGTGCTCAGGTTTATTAATATTTCCTCTTATTATTGATGTGGGTCATTAAGAAACAATGGACTCTTATGATGTCATCCAGTCCCAGTGCGATGATGTCATGGAGACTATTAAATACCAGCAGAGCCTTAGTGGCAAAAACAGTTTTATTCGAGATGGCAGCAAGTCCATTACACCGTGTAACAGTGTCCCAGGACATTGGGGCAGCAATGACCAAACTCAGGGGAATATTGGATGCAGAGTCAAAACAACATTTTATTCTTTCTCCATGTGGCCTGTTTTAGAAATCTCTTCATCAACCAGACCATCCACCCAGAAGGGAATTAGCATCATCCGGAATTCCATGTGGAATTTAGAGGCTGTAATTATCCCAGGATGTTCTTCTGAAATTTACACGATATCTCACTGCGGCTGATTACCCAGGATGGCAATGGGCTGCTCAATCTTAATGTTTTGTTGTTTCCTTTGCTCCAGATGTTCAATATCGATTTAACTTTCAGAGAAAGGGATGGACTTGGATGTCCAGAACTGCCTGCAGTCCCCAGAGGGTAATGCTTACCTGAATTTCTCAACCATCGCAGTTCTTGTAGGCGCCAAGACTTTATCCCCAGTGTTAATCAGGTTGGTTGGTGTTGTCCACAGGATAAGGCAGGACGTGTTCCCATGTGTGTTTGTTTGTGTTTAGGTAAGTTTGTCTGTGTGTGTGAGGGTCTGTGTGTGTGTCTTTGGTGGATGTCTGTGTATGTGTGTCTTTTTGTGTGTACATGCACAGGTGCACGTTTGGAGTGGATGTCCATATGTATGTGTCAGTGTGTGTGGATGTCTGTATGTGTGTGTGGGAGAGAGAGAGTTAGTATGTGTGGGTCTCTCTATGTGAGTCTCTGTGCTGCCTCTCGTTCGCTGTAACACAACCATTTCTCTCCCAGCAGACAACGTGGATCCCATCGAGTGATGTGAATGGTACCATTCAGAGATTCTTCATCCAGGGTGAAACCACAGGCTGACTGTGTGCTGTGTAAAACCTGAAACCCACACAACCAGGCCCCACTTCTCTTGGCACAACATGAAGTGTCTGCTGCTTTCCAGATCCATTCCTTTTCCTTCACTTTACCCTTGCATAGTTCACAAATTCCATTGTAAATCATCTTCAAAGACATCTGTGGCCTCCAGTAAAAACACTTCCATCGGTTTCACACCAAGAGATAACAAGCCCCCCAGGATTTCCTCCTTGTTTCTCTTGATTTCTAACTAAGTTAAGCCGAGTATCAGTCTGAAGGCCCATTTTGGTTTCTGGTTCTCCTCTTGCTGATTAAAGGGGCTATTAAAGGACAAGCTGTCATTGATATGGAGCATGAATAGAAGTTTGTTTGTTTTTATGAGTTTAACCAATTGAGATTCAATGCCCAATTGATTGACGGCAGATGGGGCGTGGCTGGAGGACCGAGTGGGCGAGGCTGGCGCTCCAACCAATCGGAGTGAACGAGGGGCGGGGCTGAGCCCGGTTCTCCTCATTGGCTGAAACTCTGCATCATTCTGAAAGCTAATTTCTCTCAAACTCCAGGAGAAAACTGGACCTTTCTGTTTGTGACTTTAAACAGATGAAACCCTGTGGGTGTGGAGCAGACATTTCAACATTTGTTACTGAAATGAGTTCATTAGAGCAGAGAGCAGGATTATTTGAGGGTTTAACACAGTGTAGTGAGAAAGGAAATAGAGTGGATGTTGTGTGGGTGGATTGTGAAAGGTGTTCGATAAGGTGCTGGACAGGAGGTTTATCGATAAAATTAAAGCTCACGGTATTAAAGGGAGTGGGGCAGTGTGGAGAGGAAGTTGGGAAAAGGGTAGGAAACGGGGAATGGTGGTGAATGGATGTTCTTCAGACTGAAGGGATGTAAACAGTAGCTGAAGAGATAAAACCTTTCACAATATCAGTGAACATGGGGAAGTTTGGTGATCAGTGCCCCCAGCGACAGTGTTTGGACCATTGCTTTTCACAATAAAGTGAGAGTCTGAATGAATAAAGAACAGGGTGAGATTGTCCCTGAAAAATCTTTCACAGCACCGATAAAACATATTGGAGGGTGGTGGTGGGGGCAACAATATAATTGACAGTGAGGGACTGGGGAAGGGGTCTCAGAGTGTGAATATGTTAAACACTAGAAGTTACTCCACAGGTTAGCAAGGGCAGAATAAAACACTAACCCAGAACAAAATTATATTTCTTGGAAGATAGAATTGAAAAGTAGGGAGATTCTGTTAAACCTTAGTTGGACCCACACTGAGAGCACTGTGTGCAGTTCTGGTCACCATATTATAAATAGAAATGTGTGTACACATATCAGGAAAGGATTGACAGGCTGGCTCTATTCTCTCGATAAAAGAAGTCTGAGGGGTGACCGAATAGAGCTCTTTAAAATGATGAAAGGTTTTGATCGAGTGGATGCAGAGAGAATGTTTCCTCTTGTGGGGAAGAACAGAACTAGGGGCCATCAATATCAGAGAGTCACCAAGAAATCCAATCGGGAATTCAGGACAAATGCAGAGAAGTTCTGTTAAACTTCCATTGCATCTCGCATGGGTGGGTCTATCTATCAATTCGACAATGACCCTTGCATTAACCCCACACCCACAACAGTCTCTCTCGGACCCTGCAGCTCCCTGTCACAGTGAAACCCCTCCCACTTCACCACATGGCTTTATGAAGTCACAACGGAACCTCTGTGTTGCCGTGGTTTCCACAAATATTTAGACTTTGGAGGGGTCTCTCAGACGATCAGATATTCTCTGATGTGAAGATGGATCAGACTCTGCTCTTCAACCAGAATCCAGCTACTAACAAGATGGATCAGACTCTGCTCTTCAACCAGACTCCAGCTACGAACAAGATGGATCAGACTCTGCTCTTCAACCAGACTCCAGCGACAAGTGGTGAGGCTGTCTGCTTTGGGAATCTCTTCCCCTCTCACTCACCCCACTATCGTCCCGCCCCTTTATCTCTCTCATCTCCTCCCTTCATCCTCGAACACCCACCAGCCAGAACACAAACCCCTTCACTGTCTGTCACCTTGACACCCATCCCACCGTCCTCAAAACCAGAGCATCCCTCCCTTGAAAATTCACACAAACAGTGGGAGTCCTCCACACCCCTAAATCTAGGACTCCACACCCACCCCCACAAATTGTGAGACTCCTCGTCACCCACAAATGGTGGGACTCCTCACCCCCATCACCCAATTGCAAGACTCCTCACTCCCCCCATCCAATAGGTCTCCTCAATGCCACATTATCCCGCAGTAATGACATTCTAAAAATGCACATTCCCTCAGTGTTGACCCTCTGATAGTGCGGTGCTCCCTTGGTACTGACTCTCTGACAGTGCGGTACTCCCTCAGTCCTGACCCTCTGATAAGGTATTTCTCCCTCAGTACTGACCCTCCGACAGTGCAGTGCTCCCTCAGTACTGACCCTCTAACAGTGCAGTGCTTCCTCAGTACTGACCCTCCAACAATACGGTGCTCCCTCAGTACTGCCATCTGACAATGCGGCGCTTCCTCAGTCGTGACCCTCCAACAATGTGTTGCTCCCTCAGTACTGACACTCCAACAGTGCATGTTCCCTCAGTAATGACCCTCTGACAGTGCAGCATTCCCTCAGTACTGATCCTCTGACAGTACGGCACTCCCCCCTCAATACTGATTCTCTGACAGTGCAGCACTCCCTCAATTTTCAAGTGTGCTTATGTGTCTAATTCTCTTTTTCTCAGATCCTATTTGGACCATGCGATCGGTGAAAATCAGAGGCCCTAAGATCCTCAGCTGTACCAGAGGCTCTGAGACCCTCAGCTCTACCAGAGGCTCTGTGACTCTTAGCTCTGCGGCCAATACTCAAACCTGCCACTCGGAAATGATGCGCATTGCCGGTATGAATTTGTGCAGCAGTGGGAAACAGTGGCCATACCCATGCAGTGGGGCCAACCCGGTGCCCAGTGCCCATGGCCAACCCTCTTTATACACCTCTGTATGCCAACCTGGGACCCAACTGCAGAGCCAGACAATGGTGGCACCGTCTAGACGGGCAGGATGGGGGAAGGACAGCGCTCAAGCTGAGGGTGACAGAGGGGACGAAGGGGGCAACACAATAGAACGAGGCAGAGGCAGGAGAAGGGGACGCCTGTCAGAAAATGGCCAACCCCAGAAGGTGAAGGGAGGTGCGGCCAACTGCAGCCCGAGGGTGACCCATCGCCAAGGGACCACCGTAAAGATCAGTGGAGTCTCGGCCAAGACTGGCAGCTCAGAGGTGGCGTCAAAAGGGTCTCGGTGCAAGAGGGCCAGAGAAGGCCAGTGGAAGTCCAATGCAGCCAGGGGTCTCGAGGGAACCCTTACCCCTGAACCAACCAAGAAGCGCAATTTGGAGGGTGAGGTGGGCACCAAGGAGGCTGGAGGGTGCAGGAGGAAGAGGAAGATACCAGAGGATTGTGAGTGGCCATCGGAGGAAAGTCTGCTGAAGAGGCCCCACTCTCACCTGAGCCGACAGATCCTGGAGTCAGTGCAGGTCCTTCACAGGCTGGGCAAGAAAAAGGAGCAGTCATGTTCACCAGTCAGGGCACAGGGCAATTCCAAGGGCAGGCCCCCTGCTGGGGATAGAACTCTATCCCCGGAGAGATCCCGTGATCCCAAGGAACCATCACGTCAGTCAGTTAAGCCACAGGGCAATTCCAAGGCCCGGACCCCTGCTATAACCCGAAATCTACCCCCAAAGAGATCCTGCAATCCCAAGGAACCATCACATCCACCCGTCAGGGCACAGGGAAATTCCAAGTCCAGGGCCCCTGCTGGAGATAGAACTCTCCACCCAGAGAGATCCCACAATCCCGAGCAACCGTCACGTTCACCAGTCAGAACACAGGACAATTCCAACAGCCGCCTCCAAGCTGGAGTCCAGAGTGCATCCATGGAAAAATCCCATGGTGCCACGGCACAGGGTGATCCCGAGACACGCCCCCCAAATAGAGCCTGGAGTGTAATCCCGGAGACATTGCGCAATGTCGGGATCCTCGCTCACCTCACTTACGACAAGTTCCAGGAGATCCTGTGGAGGCGGGAGTCAGATTCCAAACTTCCAGAGGAGAGAGAAACCAGTGCCCCTGTCAAGAAGCTTCCAGAAGTCCGATCATGGCAAGCGGAAGTGAAGAAGATGCCGACCGTCAGTCCAGCCCAGTGGAGCCAGACCATCCCGGCAGTGAAGCCTGAGGCATATTATCCTGGGGATGTTAGTCAACTGGAAGTGTCCATCCCCATTCCAGCCTGGCTTCGCAGCCAGAAGGAGCAGGAGAAAAGAAAGGCCAGTGAACAGAGAAAACTCGCTGCACAGATCATCGGTCTGGAGAGAAATCTGCTGGCTGAGAGGGAAGAGACGAGGAGCATCTACGGGATACAGGATCACATCTGGTGGAATGACGAGGAGCAGTAGGAAGGATGCTACACATGGCAACATTGAGAGAGGATCAGGATACAAGATATACCACTGGAGAGACAGCCAGTATACAACACATCAATCTGGACAGAGACAGTCAGTATATAACACACCACACCGGATAGAAACAGTATACAACACACCATACTGGATAGAGACAGTCAGTATTTAACACACCACACTAGATAGAGACAGTCAATATATAACACACCACACTAGATAGAGACAGTCAGTCTATAACACACCACACTGGATAGAGACAGTATAAAACACACCACACTGGATCCAGACAGTCAGGATATAACACAGCAGACTCGATAGAGACAAGCATGTATATAACATACTACACTGGATAGAGACAGTCAGTATATAACACACCACACTAGATAGAGACAGTCAGTATATAATACACCACACTGGACAGAGACAGTATAAAACACACCACACTGGATCCAGACAGTCAGTATATAACACAGCACATTCAATAGAGACAAGCATGTATATAACATACTACACTGGATAGAGACAGTCAGTATATAACACACCACACTGGATAGAGACAGTCAGTATATAACACACCACACTGGATAGAGACAGTCAGTATATAACACACCACACTGGATACAGACAGTCAGTATAAAATACACCACACTGGACAGAGACAGTCAGTATATAACATACCACACTGGATAGACACAGTCAGTATCAAATACACCACAATGGATAGAGACAGTTAGTATCAAACACACCACACTGGATAAAGTGAGTCAATATATAACACAACACACTGGATAGAGACAGTTAATATATAACACACCTCACCAGATAGTGAAAGGGAGTACATAACACACTGCACTGGATAGAAACAGTCAGTACATAACACACCACACTGGATCGAGAACAGTCAGTAGACTGTCAGTAGATAAAGGAGCAGTAGGAAGAGTGCTACACACGGCAACACTGGGAAAGGATCAGGATACAAGATAGCCCACTGGAGAGACAGTATATAACATACCACACTGGATAGATACAGTCAGTATACAACACACCAGACTCGAGAGAGACAAGCAGCATATAATACACCACACTGGGTAGGGACAGTCAGTATATAATACACCACACTGGATAGGGAGAGTCAGGGTATAACACACCACACTGGATAGAGACAGTTAGTGTATAACAGACCACACTGGATAGAGACAGTTAGTGTATAACACACCACATTGGATAGAGACAGTTAGTGTATAACACACCACACTGGATAGAGACAGTTAGTGTATAACACACCACACTGGATAGAGACAGTCAGTATATAATGCACCACACTGGATAGAGACAGTCAGGAAATAACACACAACACTGGATAGGGACAGTCAGTATAAAACATGCCACACTGGATAGAGACAGTCAGTATATAACACACCTCACTGGATAGAGACAGTCAGGAAATAACACACAACACTGGATAGGAAGAGTCAGGGTATAACACACTGTACTGGATAGAGACAGTCAGTATATAACACATCGCACTGGATAGTATATGACACACTGCACTGGATAGTGACAATCAGTAAATGAGACAGCACACTGGATAGAGACAGGGAGTACATAACACAACATACTGGATAGAGAACATGCAGTATATGCCACACCACAACAGATAGACAGTCAGTCTCAAATACACCACACTGGATAGAGGCAGTCAGTACATAGCACACCACAATAGATAGGGTGAGTCAGTTTATAACACACCACACTGGATAGAGAAAGTCAGTATATAATGCACCGCACTGGATAGAGGCAGTCAGTACATAACACATCACATTGGATAAGGTGAGTCAGTTTATAACACACCACACTGGATAGAGACAGTCAGTATATAACACACCACAATGGATAGAGACAGTTCGTATATAACACACCTCAACAGATAGAGAAAGGGAATATATAACACACTGCACTGGATAGGGACAGTCAGTATATAACACACTGCAATGGAAAGGGGGAGTCAGTACATAACACACTGTACTGGATAGAGACAGTCAGTGTACAACACATCACACTGGATAGAGACAATCAGTGTATAACACACCAAAATGGATAGAGAACAGTCAGTATGTAACACACCACAATGGATAGAGTCAGTCAGTGTATAACACAACACACTGGATAGAGACAGTCAGTACATAACACACTGCACTGGATACAGACAGTCAGTATATAACACCTCACACTGTAGAGAACACACCACACTGGATAGACACAGTTAGTATGGGAGACACCACACTGGATATACACAGTTAGTATGGAACACACCACACTGGATAGACACAGTTAGTATGGAACGCACCACACTGGATAGACACAGTTAGTATGGAACTCATTGCACTGGATAGTCACTGTCAATATGGAGCACAACAAACTATATAGACACTGTCAGTTTGGAGCAGACTGCACTGGCTCGACACTGTCAGCATGGAGCACACCACGTTGAATCAACACAGTCAGTGTGGAACACACCACACTGGATAGTCACTGTCAGTAATGGAACACAACACACTGTCAGTTTGGAACAGACTGCATTGGATAAACACAAGCAGTTTGGAACAGACTGCACTGGATAGACAGTCAGTATGGAGCACACCGCATTGGATAGACACAGTCAGTATGAAAAACACCGCACTGGATAGACGCAGAGAGTATGGAACACATCGCATTAGATAGACACAGTCAGTATGGAACACACTGCATGGATAGACACATTCAGTATGGAAGGCACCTCACTGGATAGACACAGTCAGTATGGAATACACTGCACTGGATAGACACAGTCAGTATGGAACACACTGCACTGGATAGACACAGTCAGTATGGAACATGCCACACTGGATAGACACAGAGAGTATGGAACACACCACACTGGATAGATGCAGTTAGCATGGAATACACCACACTGGATGGAAATGTCAGTATGAAACACACCACACTGGATTGACACAGACAATATGGAATACACACAATGGACAAAGAAAATGTATAAAACACATTTAAAGTCATTAATATAAGGGCGGGTGTAAACATTTTGGGTTAAGAGGTTTTGGGTATGTACAATTACGATATGGTGGGGTGGTTATGTATAGTTAGGATATGGAAAGTATTTACAATTAGGATATGAGGGGGGTAGATACAATTGGGATATGGAGGGTGTGTACAATTAGGATATGAGGGGGGTATATACAGTTGGGATATGGAGGGTACTTACAATTAGAATATGAGGGGGGGAGATACAGTTGAGATATAGAGGGTATTTACAATTAGGATATGGGGTAATCACAATTTGGTGGGGGTTTCTATTTTTGCTTCGATTTGTGCCAGAGCCAACATAACCCATGTGATCTGATCGGTGCCATTTTGGGGCAGCCTCTCCCATTCACCCACCCTCCAGTTCCCCAACACTGTCACATTGTTCAACCCTCCTGATCCTCGATCCTCCCACTTGCTGACCCTCCCGCTCCTCGATCCTCCCACTCGCCGACCCTCCAACTCCTTGATCCTCCTGCTCGCCTGGTATGGAGGCGAGCTGCAGGGAGGCGAGTGGGAGGGAGGCGAGCTGCAGGGAGGAGAGTGGGAGGGAGGCGAGTGGGAGGGAGGCGAGTGGGAGGGAGGCGAGTGGGAGGGAGGCGAGTGGGAGGGAGGTGAGCTGCAGGGAGGCGAGTGGGAGGGAGGCGAGTGGGAGGGAGGCGAGGGGGAGGGAGGCGAGTGGGAGGGGAGGGAAGTGTGATGGGAGGGAAGTGGGAGAGAGGCAAGTGAGAGGGAGACGAGTGAGA
Source organism: Cetorhinus maximus (assembly GCF_964194155.1). Taxonomy (NCBI): domain Eukaryota; kingdom Metazoa; phylum Chordata; class Chondrichthyes; order Lamniformes; family Cetorhinidae; genus Cetorhinus; species Cetorhinus maximus. Next base: position 35,793,295 of record NC_135901.1, on the reverse strand, counting down.
GGGGAGGTGAGTGTGAGGGAGGTGAATGGGAGGGAGGCAAGTGGGAGGGAGGTGAGTGGAAGGGGAGGCGAGTGGAGGGGGAGGTGAGTGGAGGGGGAGGAGAGTGGAAGGGGAGGGGAGTGGAAGGGGAGGGGAGTGGAAGGGGAGGGGAGTGGAAGGGGAGGGGAGTGGAAGGGGAGTGGAGTGGGATGTGAGGAGAATGGGAGAGGGGCGAGTGAGAGGGAGGGGAGTGAGAGGAGAGGTGGATATGAGGGTAGGCGAGTGGGAGAGAAGTGAGTGGCAGAGAGGCGAGCGGGAGGGAGGTGAGTGTGAGGGGAAGCGAGTGGGGGGTGGCGAAGTGGAGTGGATTGGGAGGGAGAGAAGAAGGGAAGGATACGGTAGGTGGAGGGGATTGGGAAGGAGAGGTTTGGGAGTGGGAATGTGAGTGGAAAGGGAAGGGAGGGGGAGTTGGAGGTGGGGTGGTGAAGGGCATAGGGAGGGGAGGGTACTGGGCAAGGAGGGGATTGGGAGGGAGAGGCAGAGGGGGAGTGGGAGGAGAGAGGAAGGGAGTGTAGATGGAAATGGAGGCAAGTGGAAGGGAGTTAAAGGGGCTAGAAATGGCAGTGAGGGAGGGGAATGGGAGGGGAGGGGCTGTGAAGGGGAAGGGGACAGTCAGTGTGAAGTGTTGCTGGTGAGAAGAAGTGTCTGTGTGTGGGAACTTCGGTGTAAGGGAGCGTCGGTGTGAGGGAGCGACATTATGCGGGAGCGTCGGTGTGAGGGAGCTTCGGTGTGAGGCAGTGTTGGTGTGAGGGAGTTTCGGTGTGAGGGAGCGACAGTATGAGGGATCGTCGGAGTGAGGGAGCGTTGGTGTGTGGGAGTGTCGGTGTGAGCGATCGTTGGTGTGAGGGAGTGTCGGAGTGAGGGATCGTCGGTGTGAGGGAGTGTCGGAGTGAGGGAGTGTTGGAGTGTCGGCGTGAGGGTGTGTCAACAGATCAGGCAGATCGGGTGGTGAGAAGGCAGTGACTGTCAGTATTTAACAGACAGTGAATGGAGGCTGTCAGTATGGAGCATTCTGCAGAGCAGAGACAAGGTCTACAACACATCACTGGATTGACAGTATTGAGCATAACTCACTGGGTTGAGACAGTTAGTATATAGGGTACATTAGCAGAGAATAAGATACACTGGATAGAGGTTGTCAGTATGTAGCATAACGCACTAGTTAGGAGAGACTATATAACACAACATACTGATAGAGACAGGCAGTATCAAAGGCACTGGCTAAAGAGACAACCAATACAGGCACAAGACACAGGATAATGACAGACAGTGTATGATACAGTGCACTGGTTGGACTGCAAGTGTATAATACATAGCTCAGGATAGTGGCACTGGATAGAGACAGTCAGTAATAAACACACAGCACTAGACTGAGACAGTCGGTATATAACACACCTTACTAGATAGAGAAGGCCATATATAACACACAACACTGGACTGAGGCAGTCAGTATATAACACACTGCACTGGATAGAGAAGACAGTATATAATACACAGCACTGGATAGTGATATCTATTAAACACAACACAGTGCTGCCAACAGAATGTGTAAAACAAACAACCCTGGATAGAGACAGTCAATACTTAACACACCACACTGAATAGAGACAGTCAGTATGGAATGCACTGCACTGCACTGGATAGAGACAGTCAGTATATAACACAACACACTGGATAGACTTGGTCAGTATATAACACACATCAGTGGATAGAGATGATCAATATCTTACACACTGCACTGGAAAGAGTGAATGTAAAGCACACTGAACTGGATAGAGAAAGTTGCATATTGCACAATCCACTGGATTGAGACAGTCCATATGTTACACACTGCGCTGAAGAGAGACATGAAATGGATAGAGACAGTGATATATTACATAAACCACTGGATAGAGACATTCAATATATGACATACTGCACAGCGAGTCCTGATACAATATGCTCCTCTGGATGGAGGCAGTATTTATTCATGACGTATGAACTGTCAGTGTGTAATCATGAATCAATCTATTATTTTTCTTAGACAGAAAAATGGCTTCTAATAATATGTTTAAACATATTCACTTAAATTAATATATAGATATTTGATTACAAATAAACGATAACAGTTTTTAAATGGCTTACGATTGACTTTTCAAACTCCATATGGGGAGAGTTCCCAATGAATGGGGAGTGGACACAAGGAGAGTTCCCAGTGACTGTGGAGTAGGCACAGGGAGAGTTCCAAGTGACTGGGGAGTGGACATGGGGAGAGTTCCCAGTGAATGGGGAGTGGACATGGGGAGAGTTTCCAGTGACTGGGGAGAGGACATGGGGGGTGTTAACAGTGAATGAGGAGAGAACATGGAGAGAGTTCCTAGTGAATGGGGAGTGAACATGGGGAGAGTTCCCAGTGAATGGGGAGTGGACTTGGGGAGAGTTCCTAGTGAATGGGGAGTGGACTTGGGGAGAGTTCCTAGTGAATGGGGAGTGAACATGGGGAGAGTTCCCAGTGAATGGGGAGTGGACATGGGTAGAGTTCCCAGTGAATGGGCAGTGGACATGGGGAGAGTTCCCAGTGAATGGGCAGTAGACAAGGGGAGAGTTCCCAGTGACTGGGGAGTGGACATGGGGAGAGTTCCCAGTGAATGGGAGTGCACATGGGGAGAGTTCCCAGTGAATTATACAAAATTTACAGCACAGAAAGAGGCCACACTTGGCCCATTGTGTCTGCATTGACTGAAAAACGAGCCACCCAACCGAATCCCACTTTCCAGCATTTGATCCGTAGCCCTGCAGGTGACAGGACTTCAGGTGCACATCCAGAGACATTTTAAACGAGCTGAGGGTTTCTGTCTCTATGACCCTTTCAGGCAGTGAGTTCCAGATGCCTACAACCCTCTGGGTGAAAGATTTTTACTCATCTCCCCTCTACTCTTTCTACCATTCGCTTTAAGTCTATGTCCACTGGTCTCTGCCCTCTCTGCAAAGGTAAATAGACCTTTCCCATCCACTCTATCCAGGCCCCTCACAATTTTGTATATATCAATCAAATCTCCCCTCAGCCTTCTCTGTGCCAAGGAGAACAACCCCAGCCTATCCAATCTTTCCTCATGGCTACAACCTTCTAGTCTTGGCAACATCCTCATAAATCTCCTCTCTACCCTCTCTATAGGAAGGATGTAATTGCATTAATGAAGTGACCAGAATTGCAAGCAATTTTCAAATTGTGCCCTGACTAATATTTTATAAAGTTCCAACATAACCTTCCTGCTCTCATATTCTATGCCTTGGCTATTAAATGAAAGGATTCCATGTGCCTTCTTAAGCACCTTATCGACCTCTCCTGCTACCCTAGGGATCTATGGACATTCACTCCAAGGTCTCTAACTTCCTCCACAGATCTCTGTATCCTCCCACTTATTGGGTCATCCTTTGCCTTGTTTGGCCTCCTCAAAAGTACCATCTCATAATTCTTTGAGTTGCATTCCATTTGTGGCTTTTCTGCCCACCTGACTAGTCCATTGATATGTTCCTGCAGTCTAGAGCTATCCTCCTTGTGAACGACCGCATGGCTAATTTTTGTGTCACCTGCAAGCTTCTTGATAATTCCCCTTACATTTCGGACCAAATCATTATTTTTTACCACAGAAAGGAGGGGACCTAATACTGAGCCCTGAGTTGAGGATAGAAATCGAGAAGAAAGAAACGTTTCTCTTGGTTTGAGTTGGCTGTATGTAAATCCTCCCCTTCCAACCCCTGTAAAAGGAGTTTCCAAAATCCATCCCTGTCAGTCCTGGATAGAAATGCGCAACATTCTCTCCTCCTGCTACCTGGACCAGGATGAGCGCGCATGTGCCTTGCTACACGTTGCCCCTATAAGGATAAAAGCAAAATACTGCGGATGCTGGAAATCCGAAACAAAAACAAAAATACCTGGAAAAACTCAGCAGGTCTGACAGCATCTGCGCAGAGGAATACAGTTGACGTTTCGAGTCCATATGACTCTTCATCAGAACTAAGGAAATAGAGAAATGAGATGAAATATAAGCTGGTAGAGGGGTTGGGACAGGTAGAGCTGGATAGAGGGCCGTGGATGCAAAGAAGAGATTGCCAAAGATGTCATAGACAAAAGGACAAAGGGGTGTTGACGGTGGTGGTATTATCTAAGGAATGTGCGAATGCGGGCATTAAGGGTAGCAAGCAGGACAAGCTAGTGGCAGAAGGCTCTAGTGGGGGTGGGGGGAAGGGATCGAAATGGGATAAAAGGTGGAGATAAATCAATAGATCGAAATAAATTTACCAGTTGAATGTGGAAATGGATTCACTTGGTCGTCCCATTATTTATCAGAACAGTACAGTCTCACCGGAGGGAGACCATTCAGATACTTCATGTGTGCAAAAGAGTTTACTCAGTTTTCCCCACTCCAACTTTAAAAGCTCAAAACATTTGATCCACTATCAGCACATCCTTATTAACAAGGAGCAGTTTAACTGTTCTGCCGACGGGGAACAAAAAGGAAATCACTTGTTCACTCCACCTGCTGAGACTCCAGTGAGTTCACATCTAAGTGTTAGTGTTTCTATTGTTGTTAAGTTCACCCAGGACAGGACTACGGTGAAAGGCCCGTGCTCTTTAGTTGCTGTATTAATTGATTTAATAATTATGTACCTTGGCCAATGGCTCGAATTGCAACCGAATCGCCAATCGTAACGTTCTGTGCAAAAAGATTAGATTCAATGGCGGTTGAGTTACCCAGGGTTCGCTGCGGGTCAGAATGTGCCCTATCCTCACCACAAGAGCTCTTCGCGCAGTCGCAGTACCCAGCTGTGAGTGGAGCATGCGCAGTGCGGGCTGTCCCTGTAGCGACTCAGGAGGAATTGAGTGCAGCTGAGTTATGGAGCCAGTGGATGGACGGAGAGGAATAGAGTCCGTGGAATGGGCGGGAAGACTTCACAAACACCCCGTGGAGACTCCTATCCTCAAATAAAAAGTTACCGGTCGCGCTTTGACAGCAAACGAGGAGTAAACTGCGAGGCTGCGTCTACAGCTACAGGGAGACAAGGCCGAGTTAAAAGCCGCCATCTTTATAGGGGGCAAAGTGCAGTAGGGCGCATGTGCGCCTGCCATCTTTCTTCGGGTCAATATGCCGCAGGGCGCATGTGCAGTCGCCATCTTTGTAAGGGGCAACGTGCAGTAGGGTGCATGGGCGGTCTCCATCTTTATTCGGGTCAATGCGCCGCAGGGCGCCTGCGTGTTCACCATTGACCCTGTCAGTCGGAAGAGAGAATGTTGTAATTTCTATCCTGGACTGACAGGGATGGATTTTGGAAACTCCTTTTACAGGGGGTTAGAAGGAGAGGATTTACACACAGCAAACTCAAACCAAGAGAAATGTTTAACATTTGTGCAGGAGACGTGTTTGTCTCTTCTCAATTTCTATCCTGGACTGACAGTGATGGATTTTGTAAATTTCTTTTGCAGGAGGAGGTTTGACAGACGGGAAACTCAAACCAAACATCACATCAAGATCTGACAGAGTCACTCGATTCAGCTGGAGCTGAATATCATCAGCTTCTGAATCTGGAAGGAGAAAGGTTTGTCTGTTCTGATTGTGGGAGAAGATTTCAGGTATCAGTGTGACAGGGAAAACACTGAGACTCACAACCCTTGGTTAGGCTGCACTGGGAGAACTGTGCTCAGTTCCAGGCAACAAACCTTAGGAAGGATAGAATAGTTTTGGAGGGACTGTTGCACAGATTTACCTGAGTGCTATCTGAACTCCAAGGGTTAGATTACAGGACAAGTTACACAGAAGAATCATATAGCCATTATGGCAGAGAGGAGGCCATTCAGCCCATTGAGTCCATGCCAGCTCTCTGCACCAACCAATCATTGCCATTCCCCTGCTCTATCCCTGTATCCCTGCAAGTTTATTTCCCTCAAGTGCCTATCCAAATTCCTTTTGAAATTGTTCACCGTATCCATTTCCACCACCTTCCCCCCACACCCCAAAACCCCCCATATGCAACACGTTCCAGGTCATTATCACTCACAGTGGAAAAATGTTCTTCCTCACATCCCTGTCTATCTCTTACCCAAAAACTTAAATCTGTGTTCCTGGTCCTTGTACGATTAGCAACAGGGAACAGATTTTCTTTGTTTACCTTATTTAAACCTGTCATAATCTTGTACAGCTGAATGAAATCTCCCCTCAACCTCCTTTGCTGGAACCATTCTGGTAAATCTCCTCTGCACCTTCTCAAAGACCTTCACATCCTTCCCAAAGATTGGAGACCATGACTCAACTTGTGGCCTAACCAGAGATTTATGAAGATTTAGCACATCTTCCCTACTTTTGTACTCAATACCTCAGTTTATGGAACCCAACATCCCATTTACTTTGCTAACTGCTCTCTTAATGTGTCCTGTCACCATCAAAGATCTATGCACATGAAGCACAGGTCCCCTTGCCCCTGCACACTCTTTAGAACTGTGCTATTGAGTCACTATTCTCCCTCCCTCTTTCTCTCTCTTTCTATCTCTCTCTCTCTCCCCACTCTGCCCGAGTCAAAAAACATCACCTTATTATGAGAGTTGTGTTCGTGCAATTTAGAATATTAAAGGTGATTTGATGAAAGTTTTAAACATATTAGTTGGAGCTGAGAGGGTAAACAGAGAGGAACTATTTCCACTAGTTGGGGAATCGAGGACGAGCGGACACAGTCTGAACATGGAATCAGGTTCCAGCACCATTTCATGTAGAGTGTTCCAGATCCTGACAACTCTCTGTTGGTGCAGAAACTGCTGAACTCGATGTTGAGTGCGGAAAGTTGTAAACTGCCGAATCGAAAGATGAGCTGCTGTTCCTCGAGCTCCAATTGAGCTTCATTGGAACAGTGCAGGAGGCCGAGGGCAGAGAGGTCAGAGTGGGAGTGGGGCGGAGAATTAAAATGACAAGTGACCGGAAGCTCAGGGTCAAGCTCACAGACTGAATGGAGGTTGTTCTACAAAGTGATCACCCAATCTGTGTTTGGTCTTCCCAATGTAGAGCAGACCGCATCATGAGCAGTGAATACAGCAACTAAACTGCAAGAAGTACAAGTAAATCACTGTTTGGTTTCATCTTGTAAAACCTTGAGAACAGCCCAAAGATAGATACTTTATTTGAAGAGTAAAGTTTACAAAGTAAAACAAACTGATTGTCAGAATCTTAAACTCCAGCCCAGTTACATCAGCAGAAACAAATCCCAACTGTCAGAATGAACAGAATCCAACCCCAGTAGTCACTTGTGAACTGGCCACATTCTCAGCAGATTGGACAATCAATTAAATTTCTTCTCACACACGGAGAAGGTAAACGGCCTCTCCCAGTGTGAACTCGCTGGTGTGTGTCTTGGAGGGGATGGTTTTCCCGTGCACTAGTTGTCCTTGTCCTTCCAGGTGGTGGGGGGTGTGGGTTTGGGAGATTCTGTCAACTTTCTGGTTGAGTTGCAAATGTTTGAAATCCATCTTATTTTCCTCTCCTGCACCTCTTTCTATCTCTCTCTCTCTCTCACTCTCTCATTCTCTGTCTCTTTCTCTTACATCTTTGATGGCAACAGGACACATTAAGAGAGCAGTTTGCAAAGTAAATGGGATGTTGGGTTTCAGAAACAGAGCTATTGAGTACAAAAGTAGGGAAGCTGTGCTAAATCTTCATAAAGCTCTGGTTAGGCCACGGCTTGTGTAGGTCCAGACTGGGTGGCAGGCTGCCTTCCCTGATGGACATTCCATGGAACCCTAGACCCAGAGAAAAGTTACAGCACAGAAAGAGGCCATTCAGCCCATTTTGTCTGTGCTGGCTAAGAAAGTGAAAAAGAAGAAACTATCCAATCATTCAGATACAGAAGCAGCCCATGTCCAAATGCAGCAAGACCTGGACAATATCCAGGCTTGGGCTGACAAGTGGGAAGTAACATTTGCACCATACAAGTGCCAGGCAATGACCATCTCCAACGAGAGAGAATCCAACCATTACCCCTTGATGTTCAACAGCATTAACATCCCTGAATTCCCACTATCAACTTCCTGGGGGTTACCATTGACCAGAAACTGAACTGGATTAGTCATATAAATACTGTGGCTAAGGGCAGGTCAGAGGCTAGGAATCCTGCCACAAGTAACTCACCTCCTGACTCCCCAAAGCCTGTCCACCATCTACAAGGCACAAGTCAGGAATATGATGGAATACTCACCACTTGCGAGGATGGGTGTAGATCCCACAAAACTCAAGAAGCTTGACACCATCCAGGACAAAGCAGTCCACTTGATTGGCACCACATCCACAAATATTCACTCCCTCCACCACCAACGCATAGCAGCAGCAGTGTGTACCATCCACAAGATGCACTGCAGGAATTCACCAAGGCTGCTTCAACAGCACCTTCCAGACCCATGACCACTACCATCTAGATGGACAAGGGCAGCAGATAGATGGGAACACCACCAACTAGAAGTTCCCCTCCAAGTCACTTACCATCCTGACTTGGAAATATATCGCCATTCCTTCACTGTCACTGGGTCAAAATCCTGGAACTCCCTTCCTAACAGCACTGTGGGTGTATCACTGTGGCCTTGATGTCAAGGACAATGAGTCTCCCCTCACCTCAGGAGTTCAGCTCTTTTGTCCATGTTTGAACCAAGGCTGTAATGAGGTCAGGAGCTGAGTGGCCCTGGCAGAACCCAAACTGGGTATTAGTGAGCAGGTTATTGCTAAGCAAGTGCCACTTGATAGCAGTGTTGATGACCCCTTCCATTACTTTACTGCTGATTGAGAGTAGACTGGTGGGGCGGTAATTGGCCAGATTGGATTTGTCCTGCTTTTTGTGTAGAGGACATACCTGGGCAATTTTCCACATAGCTGGGTAGATGCATTTGTCCTCCCCAAATGTATTAGCTCACACTTTTCGGGATTGAACTCCATTTGCCACTTCTTCGCCCACTCAACCAAAAGATTGATATCATTCTGGAGACAACAGTTGTCCCCTTCACTGTCAACTACACGGCCAATTCTTGTGTCATCTGCAAATTTCCCGATCATGCCTCCTTCCTAAGGCTTGGTCACCAGAAGTGGTCACTCAATTTGTGATTTAGCCAGAGGTTTATAAAGATTCATCACAGCTTCCCTGCTTTTGGACTCAATATCACTGTTTATGAAGCTGAAGATCCAATTTGCTTTGCTAACTACTCTCTTAATCTGTCCTGTCACCTTCACAGATCTCTGCACATGAAGTCCCAGCTCCCTCTCTCCCTGCACACCCTTTAGAACCCTGCCATTAATCTCTATTTCCCCTCTCTGTCCCTTCTGCCAACATACATGACCTCCTATGAGGGTTTCAATGATCAGTTAAATCCCTTCTCACACACGGAGAAGGTGAACGGTCTATCCCGAGTGTGAACTCGCTGGTGTGTGTCTTGGAGGTGATGGTTTTTACTGCACCAGCTGCTGTTGTGCTTCGAGGTGGTGGGGGTTGTGGGTTTCGGAGATTCTGTGATTATTGTTGAGTTGCAAATGGATGAATTGCATATCCTTTTTCCTCCCCTCCACCTCTCTCTCTCTCTCTCTCTTTCTGGCTCTCTCTCTCTCTTTACTCCCCCTCCCCCCTCTCTCTCTCGTTTTCTCCTCCAGTAGAAGCCAGAGTCTTGTGTAGGCCCAGGCGGGGTGGCAGGTTCCCTTCCCTGAAGGACATTAGTGAACCAGTTGGGTTTTTATGACAGTCCAGCAGTTTTCATGGTCACTTTTTCCTAGTGCCGGCCCCACAAATTCCCAGATTCATTCACCTCAATTTCACAACCTGTTTTTGTGTTATTGTGGGTTCTCTCTCATTCACTTTTGTCTGTTTAAACTATTTCCCCAGGATTTTCAGTCAGGAAACCCAGCCTTTCATCGGAATCTGACAGTGTCGCACAATTTGTCATAACCTGAATTTCATCGGATTTTAAGCATGGAAGATAAAAGCGCGTTTCACAGTGGGGAGAAACTGTACACGTGTTGTGTGTGTGGATGAGGCTTCAGCCGATCATCCAATCTGTCGAGACTCAAGCACAGTCACACTGGAGAGAATCCATGGAAATGCGGGGACTGTGGGAAAGGATTTAATTATCCATTCAGGTTGGAAACTCATCAGCACATTCACACTGGGGAGAGGCCTTTCACGTGTTCTGTATGTAAGAAAGGATTTGTTGATTCATCCACCCTCCTCAGACACCAGCCCATTCACACTGGGGAGAGGCCGGTCACCTAGTCCGAGTGTGCGAAGGGATTCACTCGGGCATCCCACCTGCAGACACACCAGAGAGTTCACTTGGGGGAGAGACTGTTCACCTGCTCAAATTGTGGGAAAGGATTCACTCAGTTATCCGACCTGCTGAGACACCAGAGAATTCACACTGGGGAGAGGCTGTTCACCTGCTCCGAGTGTGGGAATGGGTTCAGTCAGCCATCCAACCTGCTGACACACCAGAGAGTTCACTCTGGGGAGGGACCGTTCACCTGCCCTGTATGTGGGAAGGGATTCACTCGGTTATCCACCCTGCTGACACACCAGCGAGTTCATTCTGGGGAGAGACCGTTCACCTGCTCCCAGTGTGGGAAGAAATTCACTCAGTTATGCAATCTGCTGACACACCAACGAGTTCATTCTGGGGAGAGACCGTTCACCTGCTCCTTGTGTGGGAAGGGTTTCTCTCATTCATCCCACTTGCTGAGACATCAGCGAGGTCACTCTGGGGAGAGGCCGTAAATCTGCCCTGTATTGTCCTCTGACCTGCGGAAGCACCAGCGAATTCACACTGAGGAGAAGCCTTTCAGCTGCTCTGAGTGTGGGAAGGGATTCGCCTGGTTATCCCAACTGATGAGACACCAGCGAGTTCACAAATAACAATCAGGATTCTGCTGTTAATCACATCCAGGACTGATCCTTGTTCATTGGGGTCTGTTTCTGCTGATGTTAATATACCCCAGCCCAGTTATAGGGGCTAATATTCTGCATAAGGCCAATAAGATATCTGTGTTAAATACAGCATATCGCGTCTTGTTAATATCTCTAACACAAGTTAGTTTCTCTGGAAGGTCTCTCTCTCTCGCCTGTCTCCTCCATCCTCACCCCCAACAACAAGTGTGAGGAGCACATGGAGCTTCTTTGTCACCAAGATTGAGTCAATCTGATCAGCTGCCTCTGTTGCTTCCCTCCCTTTCACTAGCCCAACGGGACAAACTGTCTCTATAATGTTCCTCCTTGTCCAAGCTGTGAACCCACATCTTTCTTTAGTTTCTCTCCCATCTCTCTTCCTGCCCTCTCAGTGCTCCTCTTGTCCATGAGACCCACCTCCTGCTGCATTGACCCTATTCCGATAAACGTGCTGATCCCCCAACTTCCCCATGTTGACTGATATTGTTCACAGTTCTCTCTCTTCTGGTACTATCCCTCTCTCCTTCAAATCATCATCCTTTCCTCAAAAACCAAATACTTGACTCGACTATCCTTGCAAATATTGACCCATCTTCAACCCCCAATTCCTCTCCAAACTCCTTGAACATGTTCACACCTCCCAAATCCGTGTCCGTCTTTCCCAGAACTCCCTGTCTGAATCCCTCCAATGAGGTTTCTGCCCTGCCACTGTACTGAAACAACTCTGATCAAAGCCACTAATGACATCCTATGTGGCTGTGACAAAATAAACGATCCCCTCTCATTCTTCTTAACCTTTATGCAGCCTTTTACAGGGTTGACCACATCATTCTGCTCCAACACCTCTCCACTGTCGTCCAGCTGGGTGGGGCTGCCCTCTCCTGGTTCCATTCTTTTCTATCTAATCATAGTCAGAGAATCACTTGGAATTTCTTCCCTTCCCACTTCCACAGTTACTTCTGGTGTCCCCAGAGGAACTAACCTTGGCCTCCTTATTTCTCATCAACATGCTCCCCACAACGACAACATCTGAAAACACAGTGTCAGTTATCACGTGTACACTGACAGTGTCCAGCTCGACCTCACCACCACCTCTCTCAGCTTCTCCACTTATGTTAAATTATCAGACTGTTTGCCTGATATCCAGTAATGGATGTGCAGAAATTTCCTTCAATTCAATACTGGGAAGATTGAATTATTTTCATTCCCTAGCTACCAGCTCCATTCTTTATCCTATTTCTATCAGGTCATCTCTCAACCTTCTCTTTTCTAGAGAAAAGAGCTTCAGGCTGTTCAGCCTTTCCTGGTGATTATAACCTATCTGTTCCTGGAACGTTTGTGATTGAACTTTTATTTTCCTGTTCATTGCGACATCCAACAGCAGCATAAACAGTTCCCAATGTCCGAGGGATTTCAGTTTGGACTATTTGTATTTACAAATTCATTCTCTTAATGTGTCTATTGCCTTAACCACTTGACCACGAGGATTCGGTGTCTGTCTGTTTAAATGTTGCTCAGTGACAATTCCCATCATCCTCCACTTTGTGCCTTTTGGGCACTGAGAAGCTGAAATGTCTCCACTCAAAAAATGAAACAGAAATAAACCTCCTCTTGCATGTTTTAAAACTGCTCTTCATTGTTCCTGTGCCATTTAATATAAAGCCCTAAAGGTAACGTGGATATTTGGATTCTCTAAGGAGAGACAGACACCCGGAAAGCAAGCCTGACACCAACCTGGCTCCGTTTTTGTTCCATTTCAGGCTGCAACTTCTGTGAATGTTTGCAGATGGCTGGAAGTTGGAGAACACTGGAGGTATTTGGATGGTTTTTATTCAATTTAACCGATAATTAATTCTGCAGGCACACAGGAATGATATGAAGAGTAGTTGGCAGGATTCCAGCCTACCTGTGGAGACCCCAGTGCATTCACAACCTGTCACCTTAACCACTCTGACATGAACACAGGACCTGCACTGACGTCACTGCTCTTTGTATAAAATCACAGACGGTCATTCAGCATGTTGTTCACAAGCCAACTTTCTGGAAGAGCAACTCAACCACTGTAATTCCACACCGCGCCTTTTCCCCACAGCAATTCATATTTATATTGCCTCTCCTCGTTCTTCCGTTAAAAAAAAAGCACACTCTGCCGGATTTAATGTGAGCTGGCATCTGTTTGTCCGAATGAAGCTGCTGCAGATCCCAAAACAGAGATGACCAGGATGTTTCGTTGTGCTGGGATTCAAACCCAAGTTTCCATAGAAACTCTGAGTTGTACTCCAGCACCTTAGACTGTTCGACCACACAAACACATTGATACAGTTTGTTAATCGTGTCATTCACTGGTATTGCCACTGAATGAGAACAAAGTCAAATGAGTAGGCAAAATCCTGCAGATGTTGGAAATCTGAAACATTAACAAAATATGCTGGAAAAACTCAGCAGCTCTGAGAGCATCTGTGGAGAGAAAGACAGAGTTAACGCTTCGAGTCCGTATGGCTCTGAAGAAGAATCATACGGAATTGAAATGTTAACTCTGTCTTTCTCCCAACAGATGCTGTCGGACCTGCTGAGTTTTCCAGCATTTTTTGTTTTTGTTTCAAAGGAGTGGGAAGGGGTCATTTGGAACCTCAAACCTGCTCCGTCAGTTAATCAGATCATCCCGCACATTGTAACAAACAGAAATCATCTCCACTCAAAAACACAATGATCTGCAGCGAAGGGTCTGCACCATTTAAATTGTCATTCAACTGGTCTGGTTCCAAGTCTCCTGCTAGAAATGACAGGGAAACTTCTCACTGAATTCACTCCGGGTCTTGACTTCAGAAGGACAGGACACAAGGTAATAAAGTACATTTCAATAGATTGGGTTAGAAAATGGCAGAATGACTGGGAAAGAGCATCCGTGGTGTTGGGGAACATAAAATTACAGAAAGTTCCAGCAAAGAATGAGGCCATTCGGCCTGGAGTGCTGCTTTCAAAGAGCAGTTGTGATTGGTTGATCGGGAGTGATATTTGTGCCACTTTAAACAGCCGGCAGTAAAATCAGTTCCATTACCCCCTACTTTGAGCCTTGCACCAACATCTCTGTAGTCAGTTCATGTCTCAGGCCTTGCAGTCTGAGAGGTGATGGTGTAGTGGTATTGACACTGAAATCGGGGTCAAATCCCACCGTGGAAATTGAATTTTCATTCAATAAAAGTCTGGATTTAAAAGTCAGATGAGGACCAAGAAACAATTATCGATTGTTGTAAAAACCCATCTGGTTCACCAATGTCCTTTAGGGGGAGGAAATTTGCCTGCATGTGACTCCATAGCAATGTCCTCTGAGGTGGCCTAGCAAGACTAAATGCTTGTTAATTAATTTAAGCAGAAACATCCCATTTCAGGACCAGGGTAACAGATGAATGTGAACACTATCACCTCCAAGTTCCCCTCTAAGTCACACACCATCCTGACTTGTCTAACATCCAGTATTGGATGAACAGAAATTTCCTCCATATAAATATTGAGGAGATTGAAGCCATTGTCTTCACTCCCTGACCATCAATTCCCTCCATCTCTCTGACAACTCTGAGTTTGAACCAGACTGTTCACAATCTTGGTGTCATATTTCACCCCAAGCTGAGCTTCTGACTACATATCACTAAGACCGTCTATTTCCACTTCAGTAATTTGCCTAAGTTTACTCCTGCCTCAGCTCATCTGTTGCTGAAACTCACCCATTGCTTTGTTCCCTCTGAACTAGGCTATTCTTAGCCGCCCACATAAAGATGGGGTCATTTAAAACTCTGCTTCCCGTGTCCTTACTCGCACTCAGTCTCATTCATCCAACACCCCTGTTCTCAATGAGCTACATGGGCTCCTGGTGAAACAACACCTCAATCTTCAAGTTCTCATCCTTTTTTTCATATCCTTCAGTGACCTCGGCCCCTCACTATCTCTAGAATATCCTCCAGCCTACACCTGTCCCAGATATCTGGGCTCATCTAATTTTGGCCTATTGAGCATCCCTGATTTTAATTGACCCACCATTGGTGACAGTGTCTTCAGCTGCCCAGGCCGTAAGCTCTGGAATTCCCTATTTAGACCTCTCTACCTCTCCCTCATCCTTTAAAGACTCTGCTTAAAACCTACCTCTTTGACCAAGCTGTTGATCATCTGCCGTGATATCTCCTCACGTGCTTAAGTGTTAAATATTTCAATATGCTTTGGAACGTTTTATTATATTTAGCTTGCTACATAAATGCAACATTTTGTTGATTTGGACACATATCTTCACTGACTGGTGATGATGATATATGTCCCCAACTATCGCTGGCCTTCTATTCTGCTCCATCAGCCCCACCGCCCTCCACCCCCACTTAAACAGAAGAATCTCATCACATTTCCACTTTTCTTGAGCTCTGAAAAAGGGTCATACGGACTTGAAACGTCAACTCTGTTTCTCTCTCCGCAGTTGCTGCTAAACCTCCTGCGTTTTTCCAGCATTTTCTATTTGTGTTTAAGACTTCCAGCATCCACAGTATTTTGCTTTTATCGTAGCATTGTGGGAGCACCTTCACCACAGTGGTTCAGGAAGAAGGCCCACCAACACCTGACCAACAGACAACTGGCGACTGATAATATCTGCTGGTCTTGTTAGTGACACCAAATACCAAGAATGGAGTTAACAAAAATCTCTGATAAAAGGGCACTATAGAAATATTTGCTTCCAAAACAATACTCTTAAATTTAATGCACAGTGTCCATTTAGCAACTCGATCACCCCCAGAACCTACCTCCCGTCACAGCCTCACATTGGAAAATGCTGGGCCCGACTGGTTTCCAAAGTCAACCCAGCAGCTTCTCCTCCAATTCCACTCCAGCTCAAAACTGATGCAACAAAAAAGACCCCCATTCAACACCCACCCTAATTCAAACCGGCTCCTATTGGTCTGTCTGTGTTTCTGGACTTGGCTCCTTAAAACAACAAAACGAAAGCAACGATCTGCAAGGCTGGATCTGAAATTAAGAGATAAAATATTTTAAATATCCAGCAGGTCAGGCAGCATGAACAGATTAAGAAACAGAATTAGGGGCTCAGGTCGCTGACCTGCCTTCAGGCTGCACGAAAACTCTCGGCGACGGCCGCCGACTAATGGCGGGCAATGTTCCCACAATGCTATGCGCCCCAGAAAGCGTTCTATCTAAAAGTTGTTAATTTCCTGATCGAAGGTCGGTTGCCGCAATCGGCAGGTGGCAACTATGGCGCCGGGAGAGTCAAGGAGGTGAAGAACTGCAGCAAAATACAGGAGGACGATCACCCGCCATTATTACAGAACAATAAGCCGCGCATCTGCGCTTGCGCACCCACACCAGGGCCGGGACTAACAACTGTCCCGCATCCAGAATCACCGGGACCTGCAGCCTGGAACTGGGAGTGGGAGAAGCGGGAAGAATGAGGAGAAACAACATAATCCAACACTCACAGGAACCTCCAAACCACCTCCATTGCCGGGATAGTGAGACAGAGTTTAGAAACACTCACCAACACGACTCCAGTGAAACTTCGAGATAAAAGCAAAAAACTGCGGATGCTGGAAATCCAAAACAAAAACAGAAACAGAAATACCTGGAAAAACTCAGCAGGTCTGGCAGCATCGGCGGAGAAGAGCACAGTTGACGTTTCGAGTCCTTATGACCCTTCAACAGAACTAAGTAAAAATAGGAAAGGGGTGAAATATAAGCTGGTTTAAGGGTGGGAGAAGAGGGGTGGGGGGGGGGGGGCTGTTGTTGGGACAAGCAGCCAGTAATAGGTGGAGATAACCAAAATATGTCACAGACAAAAGCACAAAGAGGTGTTGAAGGTGGTGATATTATCTAAAGGAATGTGCTAATTAAGAGTAGAAGGCAGGAAAGACAAGGTGCAGATAGCTCTAATGGGGGTGGGGGAATACTAAAAGGTAGAGATAAACAATGGGTGGAAATACATTTAAAAATAATGGAAATAGATGGGAAAAGAAAAATCTATAGAAATTATTGGAAAAAACAAAAAGGAGGGGGAAGAAACGGAAAGGGGGTGGGGATGGTGGAGGGAGTCCAAGATCTAAAATTGTTGAACTCAATATTCAGTCCGGAAGGCTGTAAAGTGCCTAGTCGGAAGATGAGGTGCTGTTCCTCCAGTTTGCGTTGAGCTTCACTGGAACAATGCAGCAAGCCAAGGACAGACATGTGGGCAAGAGAGCAGGGTGGTGTGTTGAAATGGCAAGCGACAGGGAGGTCTGGGTAATGCTTGCGGACAGACTGAAGATGTTCTGCAAAGCGGTCACCCAGTCTGCGTTTGGTCTCTCCAATGTAGAGGGAAAAGGGGGATCAGTGACTGTGCCTGCTCTGATATAGACCCAGACCTGTCACTCAAACCCCCCAACTCCGCCCAGTTCACAGCTCAACCTACCACCTTAACCCCGTCGGGCCCAGGTGTGGGACAGTCCAAGGTGAGTCATTTGGGTAACCAGGTCAGTGGGGGAGGGGTGACCTCCCGCCCTGTGCTGTGTCCCAAATGGTTCCGTCCTCCCCTCCCCCGGGGCCCACTAAACACTGCATGCAGACAGCTGATGGACCTTGGGGATCCTCACTGATCCTCACAGGTACATTATGCTGCTCCCCACCCCCGATACACTCTGTAAACAAGTTGCTTTTCTTTTTTTCTGCTGCCCCTTTGCATAAACATCTTGTTTCATACAAGTTTTGTTTAAGACTTGTTTAATCTTGTTTAATTGCAGGGCTAAGGGGAAAAGGCAGGGACGTGGCATTAGGTAAATTGTCCCATCAGGGAGCTAATACAGACATGACTGGCTGAACGGCCTCCTTCGTTGCTGCAACCATTCCTTGATTCTCTGATGTGTCCCAACTTCTGCTCTTGTCCCTGCTTTCCCTGTTTAACCAAGTAATTCCTCCCCTTTCTCCTGCTCACTGTGTGCAGTGTGTGTCAGACTTCCTCCGGACACCTCCCCCGACCACTAACCCGACCCCTTTAACCATCAGCAGCTTTCTGCTTGTCTGGTTTTAGTCTATATTTACATAATTGCAGGATTTAGCTTCACCTCACCTTAATCGAATCCAGCAAAACTGAAAATTTGTACCACACAACAGGATAGATTCTTTTGTTTAAAGTCAGAGCCAAAAATGCAGTTACTGTACTCAATTAAAGAGGCTCCTCATTTTATTCCGCACTAGACCAGAATATAAAAGAGTGAACATTATCTCCCAGACCCGAATATAAAACAGTGAACATTATCTCCCAGACCCGAATATAAAACAGTGAACATTATCTCCCAGACCCGAATTTAAAACAGTGAACATTATCCCCCAGACCCGAATATAAAACAGTGAACATTATCCCCCAGACCCGAATATAAAACAGTGAACATTATCCCCCAGACCCGAATATAAAACAGTGAACATTATCCCCCAGACCCGAATATAAAACAGTGAACATTATCTCCCAGACCCGAATATAAAACAGTGAACATTATCTCCCAGACCCGAATTTAAAACAGTGAACATTATCCCCCAGACCCGAATATAAAACAGTGAACATTATCCCCCAGACCCGAATATAAAACAGTGAACATTATCCCCCAGACCCGAATATAAAACAGTGAACATTATCCCCCAGACCCGAATATAAAACAGTGAACATTAACCCCAGACCCGAGTATAAAACAGTGAACATTATCCCCCAGACCCGAATATAAAACAGTGAACATTATCCCCAGATCCAAATGTTAAACAGTGAACATTATCCCCAGACCCAAATGTTAAACAGTGAACATTATCCCCCAGACCCGAATATAAACCAGTGAACATTATCCCCCAGACCCGGATATAAAACAATGAGACTGGAGTCTCATGAGGCTGAGAATTTTGTCGTCGATGTGGCAAATTAATTTAGGACAATCTCTATCTTTACAAACTCTCACAGTCTACAATCCCGACATGAAACTGAAAATGCTGGAATTCCTCAGCAGGTTAGGCCTGCATCTGTGGAGAGAGAAACACAGTTAACGTGACAGCTCTGTGATCTATCATCTGACTTGAGAATAGACAGAAATGTAACAGTTCATTACCAGGTCAAAAGGAGACACTTCATAGACTTCAGGAATCAAAATTGAGTTCAACAATTTTCCACCATAATCTCTGCCCTCATTTGTTTCTTATTTCTTTGCGCCCTTGTTTTCCTTTCTCATTTCTCTCATTTTCTTCACATTGCATTCAGGCTGTTGTTATTATCGTGTCATTCACACCTCATCTAGACACAGATTTGTGTTTTTAATGGTCCCATTACCACTCCCTTTGACTTTACCTCATGAAACCTTTTGTCAGTTAATCTCTCCCGCCCTGCAGCCTTTTACAGACCTTTCCTTCTGTTCCTCTTCCACCTCCCCACTTTCACTGACTCACAGACCTGAAACGTTAATTCTGTTTCTCTCTCCACAGATTCTTCCAGAACTGCTGAGTGTTTCCAGTTTTTACTCTTTTCATTTCATATTTTAAGCATTGCAGTAATTTTTGTTTCTCCATTCCAAGCACTCTACCTGACATTATTATAAATTCAATTCAGTTATTCATAAATTAATTTATCTGTACTTTATGTCTTGAAATCTGATTAATTATTGAGCTATTTATCAGTTATCAGTGTCTTTAAATGTAGTTGCAATTTCACAACTCCTCACGTTTTCCTCACACCTCCTGGCACTAATATTAAATCCTTAGTAATCTTAAATGGAAGGATCAGCCCAGCATCGACAGACCAGTCAGTTTAACTTCTGTGTGGGAAAGCATTTAAAAGCAGCAATTCAGGTTAAAATTAAGTCACTTGTACAATTTGTTCAGGACAATCGTGTTGAACTAAATTTCTTGAGTTTTTTATAAGGCAACAGAGAATATTGATGAGGGTAACACGGTTAATGTGCACATGAACTGCTAAACGGCATTTGATACAGTGCCAAGCAACAGGCTTGTCAGCAAAGTTAAAATCCATGGGGCAGAGGCAGCGTTGGCTGTGTGACAGGGAACAACATGCATGGTGAACGGTTACTTTTTCAGATTGTTGAAAAGTATACAGTGGGATCACAAGGGGTCGGTGGTCAGAACACTGATTTCTTGATATATATTAATGATCTAGGCTTGTGTGTGCAGGGCTGCATTCAAAATTTGCAAACGACACCAAATTTTCAAGTTGTGTTCAGAGTGGGGAGGATGGTGATAAACCTCAAGAGGACATAGACACGATGGTGGAATGGGCAGACAGGTGGCAGATAAAATTTAATTCAGAGAGGTGTGAAGTGACTCATTTTGGTAGGAAGAGTGAGGAGAGATAATATGAAATAAAGGATACAATTGGAAAAGGGTGCAGGAGCAGTGGAATCTGGGGCTAAATGTACATAAATCATTGAAGATGGCAGGACAGGCTGAGAAAGCAGTGAATAAAGCATGTGGAATCCTGGGCTTTATGAATATGGGCATAAAGTAAAAAATCAACCAAGTTAGAATAAACCTGAATAAAACACTGGTTTGGACCCAACTGCAGTATTGTGTCCAATTCTGAGCTTTATGAAGAATGTGAGAGTGTGCAGGAAAGATTCACGAGAGATGAGGAACTTCAATTAGGTTCGGTGAAGTTTGTTTGTTATCCTTGGAAGGGGAACCGTTCTCTTGCATCTTTTCTGGACCCTCCTTCTGAAAGTGTAGCCATTCAGTGGCGGTGATATTAAAAACTTTATTTCATGGAATGAGGGCAGGGCCAGCATTTGTTGCCCTTGGAGCAAGTGCCTTCCACACCATTTCAGAGGGTTATTAAGAGTAACCACATTTCAGTGTGAATCTGGAGTAATATGTAAGACCAGGTAAGGATGACAGATTTCCTTCCCGAAAGGACATTAGTGAACTAGGTGGGTTTTTATGACAATCGACAATGGCTGAATTGTCGCCCTTATTGAGACTCACTTTCAATTCCAGATTTAATAATTATTTAAATCCCGCCAGCTGCTGTGGTGGGATTTGAACCCCTGTCCCCAGAGCATCAAGCTGGTTTTCTGGATTATTAGTCCAGTGACATTCCCACCGTCTCCCCCAATATATATTTTTATTTATTTTTAGCCGACAGTTGAGTATTTGTCAGTATTTTGTTCCATGTGGTTACTATTCGGAGTTTCAGACAGTTTCTGTGCCAAGTGGACGAGGTGTTTAAAGTTCATTCATTTGCCCCTTTTCCATCTCCAGGTCCGGGAAAGACACAGAGAATAATGTCCCCTCATTAAGTATCTATTGACGAGACTGAGATGGACAATTCCCACTCCCCATCTTTCCGGTGGATAATGGATGTTCTGTTACATTCAGATTTCTCTATAATTTGATCGCTAATTTTATTGAGTTTTTTATTATCCCCGAGACCCAGACCCAGGATAATAACCGCCATCCTGTTTCAGCAGGGAGCAGGGCGCATGCGCGTCAACTTTTGTTGATGCTACAGTGAGTGGGCGGGGCTTCACGGTCCCGTTTCCCAACAGGGTCCTTGTGCCCGGTACCGGTTAAACGGAGCAAGAGGTTTTTAAGCAACTTCACCCATTCCCAGGCTACAGGTGATGTTTGCGGCCGAGAAGAGTCCATGTGCCTTGTATATATTCAGGGGTGAGAGGGTGCAGCCCCTGTGGGGCTGATCCGAAGCCCTTGGTGACACTTCAGCACCACAGTCCTAATCTCTGGCTGCCCAGTGTAGAGGGGTGGTGGGTGGGGTGGGGAGAGGCTGGCCGGGGATAAGTTAGAGAATCTTCTCCTGTAACTGTTCATGGGAATTTGTCGATCCAGGATGGGTGACACACATGGGGGTGGTAACACTGGCTGCCAACCTCTCTTCTGTGGACTTGTCCGTGCCCGGGTGGCCCTGGAGAGGGAACATGTGGTGTCCACCGCTATGCTTGAGACCTCCCACATCCAGTGGGCATCTCAGGGTACAGAGTGTCTCATAGACACTGGAAACAACATTCTGGTTTAGTTCGGAAGGTTTCCTTTGCTTTTATTGGGACTTTGTTGCTGATTTGAACTTCTTTCAGTTTGATTGGACCACATGTTTGGGTGAAGAATGTACCAAAGAAACTCGAATTTTCTGCTTTGAATTTCTATCCTGTACTTACAGTGAAGATTTTTGTAAACTCCTTTTACAGGGTACAAGAGGGAGATGATTTGCAGACAGGAAACTCAAACCAAACATCACTTCAAGATCTAACAGAGTCACTCGATTCAGCAGGAAACATAGAAACTAGGAGCAGGAGTATACCATTCGGCCTTTCGAGCCTGTTCCACAATTCATTATGATTATGGCTGATCATCCAACTCAATAACCTGCTCCCGCTTTCTCCCCATATCCTTTGATTCCTTTCGCTCCAAGAGCTATTTGTAACTCCTTCTTGAAAACATTCAAGGTTTTGGCCTCAACTACTTTCTGTGGTAGCAAATTCCACAGGCTCACCACTCTCTGGGTGAAGAAACGTCTCCTCATCTCAGACCTAAATGGTCTACCCATATCCTCAGACTATGACCCCTGGTTCTGGATTCCCCCACCATCGGGAACATCCTTCCTGCATCTCCCCTGCCTAGTCCTGTGAGAATTTAATCGGTTTCTATGAGATCCCGCCTCATTCTCCTGAACCCCAGCGAATATAATCCTAACCAACTCCATCTCTCCTCATATGTCAGTCCTGCCATCCCAGAAATCAGTCTGGTAAACCTTCGCTGCACTCTCTCTATAGCAAGAACATCCTACCTCAGATAAGGAGACTAAAACTGCACACAAGATTCCAGGTGTGGTCTCACCAAGGCCCCGTATAATTGCAGCAAGACATCCCTGCTCCTGTGCTTGAATGCTTTCGCTATGAAGGCCAACATACCATTTGCCTTCTTTACCGCCTGTTGCACCTGCACCTGCTTACCTTCAGCAACTGGTGTATGAGGACACCCAGGTCTCATTGCACATTCCCCTCTCTCAATTTATAGCCATTCAGATAATAATATGCCTTCCTGTTTTTGCTACCAAAGTGGATAACCTCACAGTTATCCACATTATACTGCATCTGCTATGCATTTGCCTACTCACTCAGCTTGTCCAAATCACACTGAATCATCTCTGCATCCTCCTCACAGCTCACCCTCCCACCTAGTTTTGTGTCATCTGCAAATGTGGAGATATTACATTTAATTCCCTCATCTAAATCATTGATATATTGTGAATAATATTGCGGTACCCCACTAGTCACTGCCTGCCATTTGGAAAAAGACCCAGTTATTCCTACCCTTTGTTTCCTGCTTGCCAACCAGTTTTCTATACCTCTCAATATACTACCTCCAATCCTATGTGCTCTAATTTTACACACTAATCTCTTATGTGGGACTTTGTTGAAAGCCTTCTGAAAGTCCAAATAAACCACATCCACTGACTCCCCCTCATCAACTCTACTAGTTACATTCTCGAAACATTCCAGTAGATTTATCAAGCATGATTTCCCTTTCATAAATCCATGCTGACTGTCCCATTCTGCCACTTTATTTTTCCAAGTGCTCAGCTATTAAATCTTTTATAATGGACTCTAGAATTTTCCCCACTACTGACGTCAGGCTGACTGGCCTATAATTCCCGACGTTGGACCTGAATATCATTGATCTTTGACTGTGGAAGGAGAAGTATTTGTCTGTTCTGTCTGTGGGAAAAGATTTCAAACATCAGTGTGACTGGGAAAGCACCGAGACACAGACACGCCCGACTGAGAGTGCTCCAGTCAACTGACTGTGTAAAAAGCTTTAACCTGTTACACCATCTGAAAAAAAATCTCACCATTCACAGCGGGGAGAAACTGTGCAAGTGTACTGTGTGTGGACAAGGATTCAACTGATCGTCCAACATGGAGAGACATGGGGACACCGACACCATGGAGAAACCATGGAAATGTGGGCCTTTGGGAAGGGATTCAGATCCCCATCTGTGCTGGAAACTCATCAGCGCACTCACACTAGGGAGAGGCCTTTCATCTGCTCCGAGTGTGGGAAGGGATTCACTCTCCTATCCCACCTCACTTCACATCAACTTTTTCGCTCAGACATGAGACCTTTTGAATGTTGCGACTATGAGAAGAGCTATAAAAGCAAAAGGAATCTGCTGATACACCAGTGAGTTCACACTGGAGAGAGGCCGTTCACCTGCTCTGACTGTGGGAAGGGATTCATTCAGGTAAGTACCCTTACTTCACATCAACTTGTTCACTCTGACAAGAAACCTTTTAAATGTTCTGACTGTGAAAAGTGCTTTAAAAGCAGAAAGATTCTGCTGACACACCAGCAAGTTCACACTGGGCAGAAACCATTTAACTGCTCCAAGTGTGGGAAGGGATTCACTCAACTAACCCAGTTCACATCACATCAATGTGTTCACTCTGAAAAGAGACCTTTTAAACGTGCCGACTGTGTGAAAAGCTATAAAAGCAAAATGGATCTGCTGACACGCCAGCCAGTTCACACTGGAGAAAGGCCTTTCACCTGCTCCATATGTGGGAAGGGACTCACTCACCCATCCCTCCGGCTGACACACCAGTGAGTTCACATTGGAGAGAGACTGTTCACCTGCTCCGTGTGTGGGAAGGGATTCAGTCATTCACCCACCCTGCAGACACACCAGTGTATTCACAAGTGACTCCCAGGGTTGGATTCTGCTGTTATTGCTGCTGTTAATCACATCCAGGACTGAACCATGTTCTTTCCGACAGTTGGGGTTTGTTTCTGCTGAATTTATTTTTTCCCTGTCACTAGGCTGGAGTTAAATATCCTGGATAAAGTTTAAATCAATCAGCTTTGTGTCAAACATTGTCGACATATTAATCGAGGCATTGAATGCAAGAGCAGGGACGTTATGATGGAGCAGCATAAAGCATTAGATAGGCCACATTTGGAGTACTCTGTACAGTGCTGTTTGCCACACAATAGGAAGGATGTGATTGCACTGGAGAGGGTGCAGAGGAGATTCACTCAGCATGTTGCCTGGGCTGGAGCATTTCAGCAATGAAGAGAGATTAGAGAGGCTGGGGTTGTTTTCCTCAGAGCAGAGAAGGCTTAGGGGGGACTTGATAGAGGTGTACAAAATTATGAGGGGCATAGATAGGGTGGATAGGAAGACATTTTTCTCTTTAGTTGAGGGGTCAATACTCAGGGGGCATAGATTTAAGGTAAGGGGCAGAATGTTTAGAGGGGATTTGAGGATTTTCTTTTCACCCAGAGGGTGGGGGCTATCTGGAACCCGCCAGCAAAGCCTACATCCCGTGAATGAATTTTTAAAAAAGACCACCCTTTCATCCCAGGAATCAACCGACTGATCCTTCTCTGAAATGCCTCTCATAACTCTGTCCATCCTCAAGATTATCCCATAACTATGTTATCATAAGGTGCGAATAGTATGAGCTGGAACTTGGTCTTTCTTATTTTTCAATCCATTTGCTAACAGAATCTCCCACTCCCTTCCCCAGATTCAGACAATGATTAACTGAGACTTAGTCTCTAATGACGGCCTTAAAAGTGGATAAATCCCCAGGCCCAGGTGTAATGTGGAACTCAGTGCCTGAGGGAGTGGTAGAGGCAGGAACCCTCACAACATTTAAGAAGTATTTAGATGAATACTTGAAACACCACAGCTTACAGGGCTACGGGCCAAGTGGTGGAAAATGGATGAGAGGAGATGGGGTTTGATGACGAGCACCACAGGAATTCACCAAGGCTCCTTCGACAGCACCATCCAAACCCATGATCACTACCATCTAGAAGGACAAGGGCAGCAGATAGATGGGAACACCACCACCTGGAAGTTCCCCTCCAAGTCACTCACCATCCTGATATTTTGCCATTCCTTCACTGTCGTTGGGTCAAAATCCTGGAAGTTCCTTCCTAACAGCACTGTGGGTGTACCTACACTACATGGACTGCAGTGGTTCAAGTAGGCAGCTCATCACCACCTTCTCAAGGGCAACTAGGGATGGGCAATAAATGCTGGCCCAGCCAGTGAAGCCCACATCCCATGAATAAATAAAAAAATAAAGAACATGAGTGATTATTGTGGTCAGTAGAATGAAACAACGTTTTAAATTATCAACACAGTAACACATATTCCATAGAAAAATTGTCTCTCAAACATTCAGGAAAGAATTAAACACATTGAACATATCAAAGTGACTCAAATTAATTTGAAGAAGGAAATAGAATCTGGATTTGGAAAATATGCATGAAGTGGATGCAGGTGAACAGAGCTGGAGAATCTTTAAAGTCCGTGCATGAACTTTTGTTTGAACCAGATGTAATTACAACATGTCAATAATTTAGAATTGTGTGAGATGATCAGCTGATACGGAGGATGAATATAAGTCAATAGTTATCACATTTTAGTGGAAAAGTTTTGACATTTATTCTTGGCGGCAGCTCAAAGGTTTGTGTTGCTGATTCTGATCATTCTAGTAGCTTTAGTATGTAATCTACAGTTTGTCATCAAGAAATTAGGATAACAAGTTTGTAGCTTAGAAATAGTGAGGTTAATCAGAAATCAGTTGTGAGAAATCAATAAGGACATACCCTTCTCAAGGTGGGGAGATCTGTGAGATATCACTGTCTAATTAACCTTATAAAATCTTCAGAAATTTATTGAACATTACAAGAATAGCTCTCTCTCTCTCCTTCTCCCTTGTTTAGGAAGAAAGATCCCTGGCTTGATAAACATAGGACAACGTACCCCTCTGATAACTCATAGGGATGGTCTCAGTCGTTACAGGGTGGAATTTGTAGTGGTGACTGAAGACAATGGCTTTGGTCTTCCCAATTTTTACTTGAGGAAATTTCTGCTCATCCAGTATAGGATGTGGGATAAGCAGTTTGATAATTTAGTAACAGTGGAGGAATGGAGAGGGATGGTGGTGAGGTAGAGCTGGGTGTTGTCAGTGTACATGTGAAAACTAACACGGTGCTTTTTGATGATGTCACCAAGTGGTAGCATGTAAATAGGAGGAGGCAAAGAGAGATCCTTTTTTTAGGATGGGTCAGGACGGTGGATTTAAAGGTGAGAGGGTCAGTGCCAGAAGAGAGAGAGACAAAACTGAATAATATCAGCTAACATGGAGAAATTGGGTGATCAGTAGTTCAGTGAGAGTGGGGTCAGTACAGCAGAAAGTGGGTCTGATGGACAAGATGAGCACTGAGAGGGCATGAGGGGAGATTGGAGAGAAACTGGAGAAAGATGTGGGGTCAGGGCTCAGACAAGGGGGAATTTAAGAGACAGTTTGTCCCAGTGGGCGAGTGGAAGGGAGGGAAGCAGCAGAGGCAGCTGATCGGATTGTCCCAATCTTAGTGACAAAGAAGCTCCATGGGCAGAATTTTGCCCTTGGCGTGCGGGCTCGGTGGGGGCGAGTGGGGCAGTCAGGAAGCTGCCCGCTGCCTGCAATCAGGCCCAGAAGGCAATTTCATGCTAGGGGCCAATTAAGGCCTGCGTTGCATGAAACGTGAGCAGCAGTGCTCAGCGATGCCTGTGTGAGCGGGGGGAGGAGTGCGAGCTGGGCGAGTGTGACCTTTGTGCATGCAGGTGAGAGCGAGCTACATAATCTGCCTGAGGCAGAGAGCTGTCTCAGGGAGATGGAATGACTTGAAAAAATATATACATGAAGATTTTATACGTGTTATGAAACAAGTCCCCTCATGTCACACTGTCACATGAGCAGCGACATGTTTTTAATTAATAAGATAATAGCAAAATACTGCAGAGCAGTACTTCTTTAAGGTAGGCATTCCTGGAAGAGAAGTGGCAATAAAAGCAAAATACTGCAAAATACTTTTACAAAGAAGCAAAACTCGGTTTGTCTCTCCAGAGATGCTGTCAGACCTGCTAAGTTTTTCCAGCATTTTCTGTTTTTGTTTCATGCTTTTAATTCAAGTGTAAAATTTGATTTGCTTCAGGTGACTTCGTCCCGCCCGTGGATGAGGTTTCCTGAAAAAGGTAAAGGCCGCTTGGCCTTTTCGCCCGCCCGCCAACCATTAGGTTCAATGGGCAGCGTAAATTTGAATTTAATTAACTTCTTAGTGGCCTTACAGGCTTCTTAATTGTTGGTGAAATATTGCGGGACTGCGCGATGACGTCGAGACGCTCGACCACCGAGCGTAATTTTGTGACGCATGAGCTCCTCACACTTGTTGTTGGAGGTGAGGATGGAGGAGATGGGGGTGAGGAAGAGCCCTTCAAAAGGAACCAACTTGTGTCTGAGAGATTAAAAACACTTGATACACGGTGAGTTTAACACAAAGCTGATTTATTTGACTTTTATCCAGAATATTAATCCCTATAACTGACCTGGAGTTTATTAATATCAGCAGAAAGAGACTCTAATGAACATGGTTCAGTCCTGGATGTGATTTCACAACAACATCCAATCAGTGTAGTTACTTGTGAACTCGCTGGTGTCTCTGCAGATGGTATAACCGAGTGAATCCCTTCCCATACCCAGACAGGTGAATGGCCTCTCCCCAGTGTGAACTCGCTGGTGTGTCAGCAGGTAGGATGACTGAGTGAATCCCCTCCCACACTCGGAGCAGGAGAATGGTCTCTCCCCAGTGTGAACTCGCTGGTGTATCAGCAGGCGGGATAACTGAGTGAATCCCTTCCCATACTCGAAGCAGGTGAAAGGTCTCTCCTCAGTGTGAATTCGCTGGTGTTCACTGAGTTGAGATGAATGCCTGAACCAAGCCCCGCACTGAGAGCACCTGAATGGTCTGAACACGTTGATGGAGCATCAGTTCCTCAGAACTTTTATAGCACTTCCCACAGTCTGAGCATTTAAAAGGCCTTTTATCAGTGTGAACTCGCTGGTGTGTCTGCAGGTTGGATGACTGAGTGAATCCCTTCCCACACTCACAGCAGATGGATGGCCTCTCCCCAGTGTGACTGCACTGATGAGTTTCCAGGTCAGACGGGAATCTGAATCCCTTCCTACAATCCCCACATTTCCGTGGTTTCTCCCCACTGTGAACGGTGCCTTTTCCTTCCATGTTCAAAATTCGATGATATTTAGGTTACGATAAAGGAGGCGACACCGCCAGATCCTAATGTGATGTTTGGTTTCAGTTTCCCGACTGCAAATCCTCCCCTTCTGATACCCTGTGAAATTGATTTAAAACAGAAAAGAGAGTGAGAGAGAACCCACAAAAACACAAAGGCAGGTTGTGAAATTGAGCTGAATGAATCTGGGAATTTGTGGGGCCAGCACGAGGAAAAAGTGACATGAAAACTGCTGGATTGTCATAAAAACCCAACTGGTTCACTAATGTCCTTCAGGGAAGGGAACCTGCCACCCGGTCTGGGCCTACACAAAACTCTCGCCTACAAGAGAGGAGAGGGAAAGAGAGGTGAGAGAGGCAGGGGGTGAAGGGATATCTACAACACAACAAGAACTTTGACAAAGTCTCCAGAAACCTCAATCTCCACCACCTAAAGGACCAGGGTAGCTGGTGTATGTGAACACCATCACCTCCAAGATCCCCTCCTAGTCACACACCATCCTGACTTGTCTGGAGGAACAGAACTTTCCTCCATATAAATATTGGGAAGACTGAAGCCATTGTCTTCAGTCCCCACTACAAACTCCACTCCCTGACCACCGGCTCCATCCCTCTCCCTGACAACTGTCTGAGGCTGAACCAGACTGTTCATAGGAACATAGGAGCAGGAGGTAGGCAATTCAGCCCGTTGAACCTGCTCCACCATTCAATCCGATTAAAGTCTTTTTCCCACACTCTCCACATATCCCTGTATGTAGCTGCTCAATCTCCATTCCTATGTTTCGTCTAGACTCAAATCTCCGAACACTCTCCCGGCCGGCCTCCCATATTCAGCCTCCCTGTAATCTAAAGCTCTGCTTACTCACAACAAGTCTTGTTCACCCATCACCCCTGTACTTACTGACTTACAAAGTCTCTGGGTTAAGGAGAACCTCAATTTTAAATTTCTCATCCTCGTTTTCAAATCCCTCCATGGTCTCTCCCTCCCTACCTTTGTAATCTCCTCCAGCCTCACAACCCTCTGAGATATCGACCCTTCTCTAATACCGACCTGCTCAGCATTCCTGATTTTAACTGCTCCACCTTTCGTGTCTCCCCCAGCAGCTGCCAAGGCCACAAGCTCTGGAATTTCCCCCCGAAAGCCTCTCCACTCACTTTCCTCCTTTAAGATAATCCATAAAACCTGCCTGTTTCAGTAAACTTTTGTGCATCTACCCTGATATCTCTTCATGTGTCTCAGTGTCAAATGTTGCTTTCTAACACTCCTGTGAAACACATTGGTACGTTCCATTACACAATAGAATTAATTAATTACCATTTCAGGATGGGCAGAATTTGATGGTCAACATAGGTGCCAAAGTGGATGAGAAATGGACTATAGCACAGGAAAAACAATTCCTGAAAGATACTGTGGGAAGATAAAGCTGGTGAGCCAGCAGCACATGGTCAGGGGATGAGCAGCAGTGGAAACCTCATTTAGACACAGTTGGCAGAAGAAACATTAAAATCCTAATCATAGTTAAAATGCACGCATCATTAGAGACAGAGAAACTTAGACAATGGCAGAGAGGTGATCAGGGAGGGCAGAGATGAAACAGAGCAATGGATGAACATGGATTCAGATCCACAGTAAAGGAGTCACACTAGTCCCAGAGCCATGAAACTTCTCATAGATAACAGAGAACAGGACTAAAAGCTCTAAACTGTAGGCGAATAGTCAAGAATACTCAACTCTGAGGATTATGGTTTCAAGCTGTTATTTCCCAACCTCTCTTTCAGCCATTTTCCCACGAGCAGAACTTAAGATGAAATGAACACATCCAATGAAAAGATTTAGAAAGCGGCGTGTTACTTTTACTTGTGACTAACTCACTCTTGCATTCTGTAAATACTGCTCGGGTTTTTGTGAATGGGATATCATCTACCTGCGATTTCCTGAGCCCGTGATTGGTGCAGTGGGAGATTTGGCCCCTGTTGCAGTATCTGCATCCCATAGATGGCCAGTAACCCGCTGATTGAAACTGCAATTGCCACTTTACCCGGCTGGCTGTTGGAGAGTGACGGGCCAGATAATTGCAGCTTTCTACTTTTCCCTATCTTACTGCAGAGCTGAAGAAGAGTGAATAGTTAATGGGTTTGTTTGAATACAATAACTTTCTAGGTTTCTAATGGGTTAGATGTAAGTACATGGGAGATGTAATTGTTTTCTAATTAGAAGCTAAATGGCAGCAGGGGGACAGATTCATAAATCAATGAAAGCTGCTGAACCCTCACTCAGGTAAATGCAGCAACGTGTAAATGGTTAGAAAATATTTAGTGATACAAGTGTTACGGGATCAATTTCATGAATATGTCTAACCAGCATTAGTAACCCCAGCACTGACAGAGTTTAATCAACACAACCAATAAATACTGAAAACTCACCTCTTCACCGATGCTGCCTTACCTGCTGAATATTAACAACATAATCCTCTGGGCTTATTTCACTATCTTTTCACATACATAAACAGTCTCCGAAGAGACTATCAAAAATTGCTAACAGTGACTTTGTTTCAAGTCACCATAGCGGGGTACTGGGAAAAGTTTTCAATAAGCAATAATCGCGCCTCAGTTTAAACTTTTTTTTGCAAAAATATACTTTATTCATAAAATATCTTCAACAACATTCCAAACCATTTCAAAATCACCATCACAGAAGTACAATCAGGTTCAATTTTACAACATGTATCACAAGGTGCATCAGTACAAACAATGAATATTACAATCATTTGCAGACATTCATTTTGAGCTGTACAGCCCGAGGGGCTCTACACAGTTCCCAGTCCCTCAGTGCACTGTGGCAGAAAGGTCTTAGGCAGCGACCCTTCCCCATTGCACCCTTGCGGTAGCTGCCCCAAGCTTTAGTGCGTCCCTCAGCATGTAGTCCTGGACTTTGGAATGTGCCAGTCTGCAACACTCGGTCAGGGGCAACTCTTTGCACTGGAAGACCAACAAGTTTCGGGCAGACCAAAGAGCGTCTTTCAACGAGTTGATGATCCTCCAGTTGCAGTTGATGTTTGTCTCGGTGTGTGTCCCTGGGAACAGCCCGTAGAGCACAGAGTCCTGTGTCACAGGACTGCTCAGGATGATCCTCGACAGAAACCACTGCATTTCTCTCCCGACCTTCTTTGCAAAGGCACAATCGACAAGGAGGTGAACAATGGTCTCTTCCCCACCACAGCCACCTCGAGGGCAACGTGCCGAGGGGGTGAGACTCCTGGCGTGTAGGAAGGAACTGACGGGGAGGGCCTTTCTCACCACCAGCCAAGCTACGTCTTGGTGCTTGTTGGAAAGTTCTGGCGATGACGTATTCTGCCAAATGACTTTGACAGCCTGCTCGGGGAACCATCCCACAGGATCCACCCTCTCCTTTTCCCTCAGGGCCTCTAAGATGTTACGTGCTGACCACTGCCTGATGGACTTGTGGTCAAAGGTGTTTTTCTGCATAAATTTTTCCACCAGGGACAGGTGGTACAGCACGGTCCAACTACTTGGAGTGTTCCATGGCAGTGTGGCCAGAACCATCCTTCGCAACACCGGGGACAGGTAGAACCTCAGCATGTAGTGACACTTGGTGTTTGCATACTGAGGGTCTACGCACCGCTTGATGCAGCCACAAACAAAGGTGGCCATCAGTATGAGGGCGATGTTGGGTACGTTTTTTCCTCCTTTATCTAGAGGCTTGTACATCGCATCCCTGCGGACACGATCCATTTTCGACCTCCAGATAAAGCGGAAGATGGCTCGGGTGATCGCCACCACGCAGTACAGCAAAAGTGAGAGTGCCTCACGCCTGATGACGAGGTTCTTACCCGCAATGGAGAGGGAGCGTGGCTCCCACATGCCCAGTTTGCTTTTCACCATAGACACTCGCTCCTTACAGTTTCTAACGCATGCCCCGGTCCCTCCGAACCATATCCCCAGCACCTTCAGGCCATCAGCCCTGACAGTGAAGGGGGACAAAGGATCAGTCAGCCCAGTTCCCGAAGAACATGGCCTCGTGCTTCCCACAATTTACCTTGGCTCCCGAGGCCAGTTCGAACTGGTCGCAGATGTGGATCAGTCTGTGCACCGACAGCAGATCCGAGCAGAAGACGGCGACATTGTCCATGTACAGGGAGGCTCTGACCTGAGTGCCTCCACTGCCTGGGATCATCACTCCTCTTATGCCCGGATCCTTCCTGATGGACTCAGCAAAGGGTTCTATGCAACACACAAAAAGAACAGGCGAGAGAGGACAGCCCTGCCTGACTCCAGATTTAATAGGAAAGCTATCTGATTCCCACCCATTAATTGAGACTGCGCTACTGATGTTAGTGTAGAGCAGTTGGATCCAATTGCGAATTCCCTCCCCAAACCCCACTTTGGAGAGCACATCCACCATGTAGGTGTGCAATATTCTGACAAAGGCCTTCTCCTGATCCAGGCTGATGAGGCAGGTATCCACACCCCTGTCCTGTACATAGGCAATCGTATCCCTGAGCAGCGCGAGGCTGTCAGAGATCTTCCTGCCCGGCACAATGCAGGTCTGGTCGGGGTGGATCACCAATTCTAGAGTGGATTTGACCCGATTGGCGATGACCTTGGACAGAATCTTATAGTCCACATTCAACAGTGAAATGGGTCGCCAATTTCTAATTTCCTCCCTTTCCCCCTTGTGCTTGTAGATGAGGGTGATAATGCCTTTCCTCATGGATTCGGACATACTGCTGGCCAGGAGCATACTCTCGTACACTTCTAGCAGGTCTGGGCCATTCTGGTCCCAGAGCCAAATACAACTCCGCCGGCAAGCCATCGCTTCCAGGAGTTTTACTCTTCTCGAAGGACTCAAGGGCCTTAGTCAGTTCGTCAGGAGTTAACGGTTTGTCCAGGCTCTCCCGTGTACTGTCGTATAAGACCTCCATGATAGAGGACAGGAAGAACTGGGAGGCCGTGCTGTCTGTGGGCTTCACGTCATACAATCTGGCATAAAAGGATTTGCTGATCCTCAAAATGTCGGACTGTGATGACTTTACTGAGCTGTCTTCTTCCTTCAGGCTGCTGATCACAGAGCGCTCTCTGTGTACCTTTTGGAAGAAGAAACGTAAGCACGTCTCATCCTGCTCCACGGAGCGGACTCTGGAACAGAAGATGATCTTGGAGGCCTCCGAGGCAAAGTGCGAGGCTTGCTGGCTCTTCACCTCTTGGAGTTCCTCCTTGACATCGACCCCCATCGACTGCAGCCAGAGCAGATTTTGCATGTTTTTCTGGAGTTGGGACATTTCCCTCTGTTCCTTTCTAGCTTTCTGGGTGCCTCTGAGGATGAAAAACCTCTTGATGTTTCCCTTGATCGCTTCTCACCAGTGTGTCAGGGACTCAAAGAGGGGTTTCACGGTTCTCCAACCTTTGTAGTCTCTCTTGAGCTCCTCAATGTTCTCTGGGGTCAGCAGTTGCATGTTTAGCTTCCATGCCCCCCTGCCCACCCTCTGGTCCTTCTCTAAGTGGCAGTCAGCCAGTAGGAGGCATTGGTCAGAGAAAAACACCAACTTGGCGTCAGTGGATCTGACTGCAAATGCACGGGACACAAACAGAAAGTCTATCCTGGAACGGATGGACCCATCTGGCCACAACCATGTGTATCTACGCTGCACTCTGACTGCAGCTTGGCGTCCTTAACTGTTTCCATCAGGGATCTGGACGTAGCGTCCAATCTGCGCCTCAGTTTAAACCTCATTGGCTACAATACTTCCACTGCGCAAAGCTAATGGAATCTCCCCGGACAAGTGGAGATTGTTCACACTTGTGGTGAGCAAAATGAATTGATTTCAGCGCATTGCAGATTCTCCCCTGGGATTGAGTTTATCAGTTATAACTTATTTTCTAAAATTATATCAGCAGATTGAAACATTATTTATCAGCCAGAATGTTGAAATGAGAAGGAAAGGCTTATGGGATGGGAGTATGCTAATCCTCCCTATGATACCTTGTGAAGTGAAATGATGCCCTGTCTGCAGGGAGCACGTGTCCAAGCTCCCCAGAGGGTAGTTTAAACGGTTATGTTAACCCACTCTAACATAACCCACACTAACATAACTAACATAACACTACTTTGAACGTTATTTATAAATAACAATTTTAGAAAACTCTGGACACAGTAATGGCTCCTTGTGCATTGTACCCAGTTCAGACTCAGTGAGGGGGAGTGGGAGCAGGGAGAAGAGACTTTTCTACTTCATGTTGACACATTGTACCCAGTTCAGACTCAGTGAGGAGCAGTGGGAGCAGGGAGAAGAGAGTTTTCTGCTTCATGTTGAGACATTGTTGGGAACAGAACAGAGCAGTTCTGATGAATCATGCACCCCCAGCTGCTGATGCTGCTGAGTGCTTCTAGCTTTGGCTTTTTACTTTTAAATTTCAAGGTTCATCTTCTGCAATTATTATTTTTACAGATCTGTATTTCAATTGATCCCAGCCTTGTTTTCAATTTATGATTAGTAGTTTTCCAGTTTTGTGTATCCATGCACAGAATGTGAGACAGCATTTATTGCCAATCCCTACTTGCCCTTGAGAAGGTGGCAGTGAGCTGTCTTCTTGAACAGCTGCAGTCCTTGTGGTGTAGGTACACCCACAGTGTTGTAATTATGATACAACCTTTCAGAGCCAATAATTAAACTTGGCTCAAATAATTTAAGTGGAGAAATGAAAGCAAAACATTACTTAAAATTTACTGAAACATGATATTTATTCATGTGCTGATATAATACACTTCTATTTAATTAATTTATTAACCTGCGCTGCTCCACCTGTGTTTTCCAACCCATCTTTTGAAGACTCCAGCCAACCAAAGAAAGTAATCAAATTTAAATCAGCAACCTCGAACTTTATATTCACCCCCTTCCAGAATCAGATGATTTTTTTTGTGCTAAGCAGACTTCATACAATCCAAAGGAAGACATTTTATTAAATGGAAGTGACTTCCATCCCATCTTAACTGGATATTCTTAATTATTGCGCACGTGTCCTCGGAAGGCTGCAGCACATTTGTAATATTTAACTGTTAAACTGGCCTCAGTTTAAGACCACTGCTCTGAATGGAGAAGTCCAACTAAGATGATAGTTGTAACTGTTTGTAAATATCAGGCTCCAGGTCAGTAGCTGGAATTGTTTTTTTTAAGATTTTGTACGAGTAACACATTGTGACATTTGTTGTGTGATGTTTGACATGTAACTTATGGACACTGGCTCCAATACTTTATGCATATTTGTAAAGTTAAATGCTGGTCTGTTTTATAATGATTGGTGCAATAACCACCTAGTGTTCGATTTCTTACTTTGAATGCAAAGTTAGGGTTGTTTTCAGGACGAGCTGTCTTTCTAAAGCCGGGATATCCGTACAAGTAATCCAGAGGCCCAGGCTCATGCTCTGAGGACACAGGTTCAAATCCCACCACGGCAGCTGGTGGAATTTAAATTCAATTAATAAATCTGTAATCACCAGCTAGACAATGAGACTATCATCAGTTTTCGTAAAAACACATCTGATTACTCATGTCCTTTAGGGAAGGAAATTTGCCATCCTCACCTAATCTGGCCTACATGTGACTGATAAATGAGCTAAGTAAAATAAATAAAATAAGAATAAGAAACAAAAAGTGCTAAGTAACTGATTTCCTGGTGGTAATTTAACCTGGAATCGCCATGGGTGATATTAATAATTAACACATTCCCATGACATCTCAGTTTACCAAAGTCTGTCCCAATCCATGTGAATGATAAATGGGTTCACACAATAGTGGGAGGTTAATTTATTAGTGAAGCTTCATCTACTGTACCCAATATTTCATGCTGCCATTTATCCATTGATGCGTTTTTGACATCCAAAAGTTTAAGAAGTATTCAGAAGTATTACCAAACAGAAACAGACTGTCACCTCCAACAAGTCTATGTTTAGATTCCCCAACAGAATTAGTCCTAATCTCACAGACCCGCTAATCTGCCACGCTCTTTCTCCCCTTGTCATTCCATCACCTTTTTAACATGTTCTTCTATGTTGCCCTGGTCTCTGCTTCAAGCATTGACTCTGCTAATACATTTCATTGTCTCCATGGAGAAAACAACTCATCCAGCTCAGGAATAGAGCCCAAATGTTCAAGTATCTCTCCCTAGCTGTACTTCCACACACGAGGCAGAATGCCACTGACTGAGCCAGATCCTTTCTGTCCCCTCAGCTCCAATCCTACCGTGTGGAGCTGAACAACAACAATTTTCACTGATTGACCTTTAATCCAATAAAGCACCGCAAAGCAATTCACAGGAGCATTCCCAAAGTTTGATCATGACCCACCCAGAAGGAGATATTAGGATGGGTAGCCAGGAACGTGGTAAAAGGGGTAAGTTTTAAGGAGCATCTTAAAGGAATGGAGAGAGTGTGGACATAGGTGGAGAGTTTGAGGGAGTGAATTCTATTACTTGGAGTCTTGGCAGCTGAAAGTGAATGAAAGATGAAAGTGAGATGAATTTTATGATGAGAGCTTAATAGTGAATTGACTTTAACTTTCTGAAATGGTCTAATCCATTTTTCAGAAGTGAGTCAAATCATGGAGTCACAGGAAAGCACTGGAGGAGATGGTTTGACCCACTGTGCCTACAAGGGCAGTGCAACCAGTCCCACTTCCCCACCCTTTCCCCACACAGAAGGCGGCTTGACCAATGTGTCTGCAAGGGCAGTGCAACCAGTCCCACTTCCCCACCCTTTCCACACACAGCAGGAGATGGTTTGACCCACTGTGTCTGCAAGAACTGTGAAACCAGTCCCACATCTGCACCCTTTCCGTACATTGCTGCAGATTTTCCTCCTTCTCGTCTTCCCTTTTCAAGGCTGCAATTCATTCTGTTTGCACCATCGACCCTTCATCCATTTGAAGCAGTTTCTCTTTAATTTCTCTATCTGAACCTTTCATGATTTTAATCAGCTCAATCACAATTCCTGTTTTTCCTTCTCGGTTTTCACAAGAACAACCTCAGATTCTTCAGTCTATGAACTAAACTGTACTTCCTCATTTCTGAATTTGAACGCGGGTTTGTATCGTCACAACCACGTTTTCTCCATGACCCATTTTGGGGTAGAAAACAAGATATTTTTTAGCTGAAGAGTTAATGGATAACAGCAGCATTGGCAAATTTTAGGGAATATTTTCTGGCAATGAAAGTACACATAAAAAAGCCAGGAACTGTGCAGCAGTCAATATCCAAGGGTGTAAAAAGGGAACATATTTGGCTGTTCTCGATCTACCGACCTCTCATACAATTGTTACATGTAGTAACTAATTACACCACGGAAACATGTACCAAGGTGAGTTGCAAGATACCTAAAGCTGGTATTAACAAGCTGAAGTTTCAGATTGTTGCCACAGTAATTGCAGTTGTCCTCATTCCGTTTCTGTTACTGATGGACAGTGATAGGATGTAAGGCATGAGGGAGAAGCTGAATAAAGGGATGATGCTGCGAGGCTAAATGTGGGTGGTAAAGGGATAAGTTTTTCTAATTGATGTTCAAACCGGCAGAAATATCACTCCTGATCAAACAATTGCAGCCACTATTTCAAATCAGCACGCCAAACCGAGAAGGGCAACTTCCTATAATTTTATATTTCCCAACAGCCCGGTTGTTTTTTCACACTCATTCTGCCATTTTATAACCCAATCCAGCGAAATATATTTTCTTACCTTGTATCCTGTTCGTTTGAACTCAAGACATAGAGCAAATTCAGTGTGTTTTCTTGTCATTTCTCGAATGAGATTTTGGAACCAGGCCAGTTGAAGGACACTTTTATCGGTGCCAATCCTTCACTGTCTCTCACTGTTTAAACAGGCACTGTTATCATCAGCCTGTTATGTACCTTACAAAAGAGGACAAGAACTAAGAGCAGGAGTAGGCAATTCAGCCCCTCGAGCCTGCCCCGCCATTCAATACTATCATGCCTGATCTCATTTCGGCCTCAACTCCAATTTCCCGCCCTCTCCCCATAACCTTTCAACCCATTACTAATTAAAAATCTGTCTATCTCCTCCATAAATTTATTCAGCGTTCCGGCATCCACTGCAATCTGAGGTAGTGAATTCCATAGATTCACGACCCTTTGAGAAAAGTAATTCCTCCTCATTTCTGATTTAAACCGACCGCCCCTTAGCCTAAAACCATGGCCTCTCGTTCTAGAACGCCCCCCAAGGGAAACATCCGCTCCACCTCTACTTTGTCTATGCCCTTTAGCATCTTATTTACCTCAATTAGATCTCCACTCATCACTGATGAATTTCTGCCGTGTCACCTTGTCAGTTTCACAGGAGCCGCAGTGATGATGTTGGTGGGTTTTGGAAATTGAAAGTTGTAAATGAGCAGCTTGAATAGCAGGTTGAACAAGTGCCAACTCAAATTGACAGAATCAATATAAATTGCTGTGAGGAAAAAGGTGGGATTATGGAATTCGTTAAGTTGCTCTCCCACAGAGCCAGCACGGACACGATGGGCCCAATGTACTCCTTCTCTGCTGTAGCCATATATGATTTTATACTAACTACATCATCCTGTGCATAGGGCCAGTGGTCGTGGCCGAGTGGTTAAGGCGATGGAGCCCAAATCCATTGGGGTTTCCCACTTCTCATTATTCTCATATATGCGTCTACAGAGTTAATTATCGGTTACATTGAATCAAATCGATCCAAACACTCGGGAGTTTTCCAATTTCTGTTCATTCACGAAACTTGCAGTTGGAAATGGAACAAAAACGGAGCCATGTTGGTGTGATGCTTTCTTTCTGGGTGTTTGTCTCTCCTTAGGGCACGTTGCCAGGAAGAACGAGGAGACGTTATAAATATGGGTAAAGGCGGGATGTGGAATTATAGTTGTTGAGTTGCTCTTCTGGAGAGTCGGCATGTGAGTGACATGCTGAATGACCGTCAGTGTCAGTCCTGTGTTCACAGCGGAGTGGATAAGGGGATGGGGTTGGAATCCTGTGGGGTCTCCACACAGAGGTACAAATCCTACGAGCTCCAGTTCTCATCATTCCTGATTTTGATAAGATGCCCGTGGAATTAATTATTGGATAAACGACATCAAAAACAGACAAACACTCCTGTGGTTTCTTCTTTCCGTTTGTCTGTGTGAGTGTCAATGTTGTTCAGTTCCGCAAGGGAATGGACACATTTTGAACAGAACAAACTTTATTCACATTAGTTGCACAACCTCAGATCAAAAAATATCAGGGTGAAAGGTACAAGAGGAACTTTTCTCGTTCTCTGCGTGCCCCATTACAATAACAGCTTATATTTAGATAGCACCTTTAATGAAACCTCCAAAGATGGTTCACAGATTATTCTATAACGGAGCCTGACACTGACACACATAAGGAGATGTTAGGCCAGAAGACCAAAAGCTTGCTCAGAGAGGTAGGTTTTAAGAAGAGTCTTAAAGGAGGAAAGTGAGGTAGAGGCAGAGAGGTTTAGAGAGGGAATTCCAGGGCCTCGTTAAATGAAACCATTGTCTCCAGTGATGGAGCGATTTTGATTCGGAACAAGAGGCCAGAATTAAAGGAGCACAGGTGTCTCAGAGGCTTGTGGGGTTCGAGGAGATCACAGAGATAGGGTGGGTCGAGAAGAAGGAGGGAATTGAACACAAGGATAAGAAATTTTGAATTAGATACATTATTTGACCGGGAGCCAATGTCAGTCAGTGAGCAGATGGGTGAGAGGGGAATGGGACTTGCTGTGAGTGAAGACACGGGCAGCAGTTTTGGATGACCTCAATTTGCGGAGGGGAGAATGTCCACTTACTCTCCAGAACTGACATTCTGCTGGATCAGCTCTGCCCTGTTTCCAAGACCAATATTGATCCTTTATAAGGCGCGGTTCCCGGAACTATACACAGCCCTCCAGGTGTGATCTAACGAGGGCTTCGTATAACTGTGGCAAACCTTTCTATAACAGCCTCTGTCACAGGTTGTATAGCAAGAGGAATAGATTGTATATATCGACTGAGAAAAATGAGGAGATGCTTGATCAGAATAAACTTCTTTCAAATATTCAATAGGAAATCAATTGCATAAATAAATATTTCTTTTTATTCCGAAGACAACATATGAATCCCCAATTCAATTCTCCATGTCATTGGGTCAGGGAAACTTTGTTAATTTTCACACACTGAGCATGGACACTGCAGAAGCTCCTGCACCTCTTTCAATATTGTTTTTCTTAACTCAGAGTTTTCAAAAGGGGTCTGGACAATTATTTGAAATGGAAAAAAAATCTGCAGGGTTATGAAGGAAGAGAATGATATTGGAACTAAGTGGATAGCTCTTTGAAGAAAGCACACGCCCAAAGGGTCGAATGGCCTCCTAATGAGCTGTGTCAATTTACAATAAGATCAATTTCTCTGCAACATTCCAAAATGTCCCACCCCAATTCTATTCCTGTAAAACAGGAGTTTGCAGTGCAGCAGGTCTACACGGTTTGAAATTCAATACAAGTCCCTTTGGCTTTTTCTCGCAAATTGTTTCTGTGGTGTAGTGACCTAGCCAGCGATGCCCACATCCCATAAATGAATAAAGAAACAAATAGTGATTATCACATTCGCTTCACATGTGCAAGGTCACCAGCTCGAAAGCTGGCAAAAATATTATCAAAACTGAATCATCTAATTGTGAGAAGCTGCACAATTCCCACTTGTTGGCAAATAATAGCCGAATACATTATCTCACAGCCATGTGACATTGGTACTTCCCCAGGCTCTGAATAACTTTCTACAAAAGGCACAGTTATGAGAAAGAGACAATAAATCAGACGAATTGCATTAAGATAGCTCGCACATGTGTGAAGTGTTGAATGACCTGCTGATGTGCTGTGTCATTTTATGATTCTAATGTCAGGTCAATTTCCCTGCCGCACGGCTGTGTTTTTCAGCTGAATTGTACTTCCACAAAACAGGGTTTGGAAGTGCAGTAAGACTGCACAGTTTGATATTCTTAGTCAGTCTCCTGTGGTTCTGCCCGTTGTTTCTGTATTGTAGTGGTTATCTCCATGCGAGGGAAAAACATTATCTCCCAGTTGTGTGGAGAAGTTGTATCTCTCCCATTCCTGTTTGTTGTTGAATACGAACTGAATGCAGGATCTTGCAGTCACATTAGATTCACTCTTCACCATTTCTGAAGATAACATTCAACAAAATAAGATGTTTCCACTGGCAGCGGATGATTGGAGAGTGCGAGGCTGGAATATTGTTACTTTTTACTGTCTCACTCACCGTGGAGCTGAGGAAGAGGCGATTAATTGATGGATTTGTTTCAATCCAATAGTCTCCTAGATCTCTATTGATTTAGATGGGGGTACATGATCGTTCATATTCTTTGTTATATCTGAAATGAATATCCATAAACAGAGCTTGGTGTGGGAACACAGTGGGTGACAGCCGAGTTTTCAATGTGGGGGTGGGGGATGTTTTTTGTGGTTTCAGGGCCCCAGAATAAACCAGAGCGTTAGTGAGTGATGATGGGGAGCAAACAGTGCCAGCTTCGTCTCTGGGTGGTCTTGAACCACCAACCTTTCAGTTAACAGCCGAAGACTTAATGAAAATATCTGTACTCTGTAAAATATCCTAAACCAATGGCTCAGCGAGAGAAAGCTTCAGATTGCCGTGACTGCAATGACAATTATTCCCTATCAGTTTTACTCTTCCCAAATAAAGGGTGGGACATTCATTGTGGATACATGGAAACAGTCTGATCCCACCCACTGCAGACACATCCATGTCACCGGGAACCAGCTCTCCGACACCCGGAGCCATCTCCCTTCGAGCCTTTCGGTGTTTTGTCTGTCACTGAGTATTCTGGTTGTCCCGGAGCCGATAATTCTAAAGGGGTTTCTCTGTTACACAGCGAGTGGTTAGGATCTGGAATGCACTACCTGAGAGTGTGGGGGAGGCAGATTCAATCACGGATTTCAAAAGAGAATTGGACAAAAGATGCAGGTCTCCGGGGAAAAGGTGGGGGATTGGAACCAGGTCAGTTAGTTTCCAGAAGAGTAAGAGATCTCCCTTTTCAGATGGAGTTAAGGAGATTTTTTCCTCTCAGAGGGTCATTAGCCCGTGGACTTATTTTCATCAGAGGTTTGGTCATTGAATTGTCTCAAGGCTGAATTAGACAGATTTTCGACAGACAAGGGAGTCAAAGGTTATGGGGGGCAGAGAGGAAGGTGGAGTTGAGACCACAACCAGATCAGCCATGACCTCAATGAATTGTGAAGCAGGGTCAAGGGGCTGAATGGCCTACTCCTGCCCCTGAGTCTTTTGTTTCTATGACCCTGGCCGAATGGCCTCCATCTGTGTGTAGCCTTAGCTCTGATTCTCTGACACGAGGTGCAAAATGGTCAATCCCAGCTCCTGTTTGTTATGTTCTATTTTGGAGCTGTTACCACCCAAGGCAATGGTTAGTTTACCTTTGATAGTGGTACCGTGGCCGGCTGGGTTAAGGTGTTTTGTTTGGGCTCTGTTCTCTTCGTGGGTTCGATTCGAAGTTTCAGTTGATTTGTTCTTTCAGTCACTTCACCTGAGCATCGGCTCTCGGCCGTCGATGTAATAAGATCTTCATCTTGGCAGGAAGAACAAGGAGACACAGTATGAATTGCAAGGTGACTGGGAATATGTGGGGGCGAATGTCCTCTTTCCCTGTTATAAATCTGTGATTTCATATGAACAAGATTAAAATTGATGCGAGACTGTAATCGTGGATGAATGGTTAAGACATTAGATTTGAAATCTATTCGACTCTCCCCCTGTAGGTTTGAATGCTGTCTGCTGCTCCTTATTTTAGGTGAATCCAGAATTAAAATTAATTATTGGTGAAATGGAATAAAAACTTTCCAAACATTCCCGTGTGTTTCTCCTGCTTAAGTTCCACGTTTCCTCTTTTCCGTTCATCTGCAAGCATTCACCAAATCTGCAGTTTGAATTGGAACAATAATTGGACAAGCTGGTGAAATCCTTATTTCAGTGTGTGTGTGGCTCCTTGGGCCTCTGTCACTCAAGGTATGTATGTCTGTGTGTGTTCCTCTGTGTGTGTCAACGTGGCTCAGTTCCCTGAGGGGAGTGAACACATTTTTACCATCATAAACTTCATTCACATTAGTTGTGCAACTTCATGTTAGAATGTTATGGTCCCCTGCCTTTTCCCCGGAGACCTGCATTTTCTGTCCAATTCTCTTTTGAAATCCGCGATTGAATCTGCCTCCCCCACGCTCTCAGGTAGAGCATTCCAGATCCTAACCACTCGCTGTGTAATGGAGAAACCCCTTTAGAATTGTACAGTTTATGTGATGTTGCTTCTTCTCATTCTTCCGACCAACATGAATATCTTCACACTTCCATACATTAAATTTCAGGTTCGTTTTAACAGTTTACACGAAGAATTCCTGTGCATTATGACAGTTCACACAGCGGTAAGAAAAAAAGTTTTCCCCTGATCAGGAGGTGAGCCTAGGCTGCGGCAGGCAAAGCAACAAATCTGAAGCACGAAACTCTCTGACTTCCAGTGAAGGGGAGGATAGTTTTCATTCAGAAACCAGCAGCTGTGATACTAACAAAGAAAAATGGAGAAAGACTCAGTTTGAGTGGTGACACTGCTGGAGGAATGGAGAGCTGGGGATCACCCATGAAAGCAGCAAAGCTTTAAAAAGAGATGACACCCGGCGTGGGGCTGGAACTCACGACCCTGAGATTAAGAGTCTCATACTCTACTGACTGAGCTAGCCAGGCACGCACATGTGTTGTTTCCTATGCGAAAATTCAGGGCAATCAATGTTGCTTCCTCCCTGGAGCCTCAGCTTGTTCTGAATTTC
This sequence comes from Cetorhinus maximus, assembly GCF_964194155.1. Classification (NCBI taxonomy): domain Eukaryota; kingdom Metazoa; phylum Chordata; class Chondrichthyes; order Lamniformes; family Cetorhinidae; genus Cetorhinus; species Cetorhinus maximus. The sequence goes on along the minus strand of NC_135901.1, from coordinate 35,748,316 downwards.
AAAGTTTGGAAGGTGATCGACCTACAAAAGCCCCAAGGTTACAATACATTCCTCTCAATCATCAATAACATCATTCACATCTTCCACTTCTTAGCTGCACCTCCTCCCAGCATTGCAAACTCCTCTTGCATTGTTCATTTATTTTTCTCTTTGACATTTTAATAAGAAGCTGCAGAATTAATGTGAATCAAGTTGATGAAGTGAATATGACCCACATTGACACACACAGAGGATCATACACAGACATATACACCGAGAATGACAGAGGCCAAAGGAGAGACAAACACCCAGAAAGCAAGGATGTCACCAACTTGGCCAATTATTGTTCCATTTTAGGGTCCAAATGTAGTGAATGTTTGCAGATGAACAGAAGTAAGAAACGCGGGGGTGTTTGGGTGGTTTTCTTTTTCGTTTGACAGATAATTTATTCTGCAGACAGTTTGTGTCAATCAGGAACGAGAAGTAGGGGAACAAAAACAAAAATACCTGGAAAAACTCAGCAGGTCTGGCAGCTTCTTGAAGGGTCATTTGGACTCGAAACGTTAACTGTGCTCTTCTCCACCGATGCTGCCAGACCTGCTGAGTTTTTCCAGGTATTTTTGCTTTTGTTTTGGATTTCCAGAATCTGCAGTTTTTTGCTTTTATCTTACGAGAAGAAGGGGAGTTGGCAGGATTCGAACCATGTGGACAAACGCCTGAACCACTCGGTCAGGACAACTGGGTAAAGGCTGCATGTTGTTTGTTTAAAATAATAGAATGAATACAGGGAGTCCAGTGAATGAAGGTCTTCCAGTCCGTGCCATTGTCCCACCTTTTCCCAGTCTGCCTGGGATTTACACTGTCTCTCCTCATTCTTCCAACTGAAATACAACACTGCACAGCTCAGCTGCCCCTTCACCGCACGGAGGATCTTTTGGAAGCGTCTCAAATAACAAACCACCAGAAAGTTTGGCAGCGGTGGGAATTAAGCCCAAATGAACAGAGAGATTGAAACCTGAACCAGCGGCTGATCCCGCTCGGCCTCACTACCACATTCAGATTAGACACAAACATTGCCTTAACCAACATTGGCACTGAATTACAATATAAAAGATTATGATCAGGAATTGGCCATTCGGCCCCTCGAGTGTCCTCAGCTACTTAAGAAGATCATGTGAAAACTTCAATCATCCTCCACTTTGTAAGAACCGGACATTTAGTTATTGAACAGTCTTCACTCAAAGAAAAGAGAGAAGTTGCACCTTTTAAAACTGATGGTTCTTTTTCTTTCTGTATCATATAATATGAAGCCACAGAACGAACATGGATAGTGTTTGGGTGGTAAAAATGGGAAACTGAACCACATTGACACACACAGAAAATCACAAATATGCACGTGTTAAGATTTGAAATTGTGCTTATTTTCACACTGTCTTTCCATGTGCAGAAAGTGGAGCTGTGATCAGCTTATAGCTCAGAAGATGTACAGCAAGAATGTATATAACAGGTTGATGCTCACAGTGCCTGTTGGGACTTGGTGAGCTGCATCTAACGATTGAGACCATTTAAGTGTCGTTCAACGAGTCCAGTTCCAGATTTTGTGCTAAAAATGATAAGAAAACTCGCTGAATTTGCTTATTGTCTTGAATTCAAAGCATCACATGGAAGATAAAAAAGTTCATCTTAACCGTGGTGTTAGGAAACATAAAATGACAGGAAGTTACAGCAAATAAAGAGGCAATTCGGCCCTGTGTGCTGCTTTCAAAGAACAATGTGATTGGTTGATCTGAATATTCAAAGATATTCGTCATTTAGGAAGAATGGGCAAAAAGGGAAACGAGGCGGGGTCGCGCTGTTAATAAGGAACGAGATCGGTACATTAGTGAGAGAGGATCTTAGATTGAAGGATCAAGATGTAAAGTCAGTTTGGGTGGAGCTAAGAAACAGCAAGAGGCAGCAAACATTGGTGGGAGTTGTTTATAGGCCACCAAACTGTAGTGGGAATGTTGGGCATGGGATAAATCAGGGAATTAGAGCTACATGTGACATGGGTAATACAGGAATAATATTCTGCCTTGCACCACCAGCTCTATAGTCAGTGCTTTGTAAACTATCACAGTCCTTCTCTTTTATTTTCACCCCCTCACTCCGACTCTGGATTTATTCCCGAGTTTTGCCCTTGTGACATTTCCAGCTCTGATGTGAAACTTCCACTCTCACTCCACCAATTCTAGCAGAGCTTTACTGTGTTATTGTCAACCAGCAAATCAATCACATTGATTTGAACGGCTCGCCCAGGAGGAATAAATTTCAACTCCCTAACCAGGAATCGATCGCAGGCTGTACCGATAAAATTGCAGCATTTTAACCACTAACCCAGCAGTTTGACACATGCAGGCTGCTTATGGCATTTTTTCATTCCAGATCTCTTTCACCAGAGACAATTTTCTTTGGCCAAATGGTCTGCGTCGGATGAACACAAATGATATCTTCAGCCAATGAGAAGAACCATTGCTGTTTGCTGGAACATGAAATCGATACTTTCCTCCTTTATGACAGTTCTTAAAGCCTCCCCCTTTGACCCAGCTTTTAGTCATCTGACCGATTATGTGGCTCAGTGTCACACTTTGTTATATAATGATCCTGGGGAACGCCTTGTGAAGGTTTCATTAGGTAAAAGGAGCTTTATAAATATAAGTTGTTGTTGTAGTCCATACATAGAAAGAGACAAACTCCTCTTGCCTCTTCCATCCTGATATTTTTCACTATAACATTGTAATGTGAAGTTGCATAGCTAATGTGAATACAGTTTGTGTTCTTAAAAATGTGCTCACCTCCTCAGGGAACTGAACCACATTGACCCACACAGAGGAACACAAACAGAGACTTACACCGAGACTGACAGAGGCCTAAAGAGAGGCAAATACCAGAGTGGAATCATGTCACTAAATTGGCTATTTTTTTTTTCCAGTTCCGACTGGAGATTTGCAGAAGGCCGACAAATGAATGGAAATAAGAGACCACGGATGTGTTTGGATCTCTTTTCCTCGATTCAAACGATAATTAGTTCTGTCTGCGCGCTGTTAAAACCAGAAGTACTGGAAAACGTAATCGGCAGGATTCGAACCTGCGCAGGGTAACCCCAATGGATTTCTAATCCATCGCCTTAACCACTCGGCCACGACTACAGAAGCTGCTCCAATTATTGCATTATTTATATGAATTCATACAATGGTTACAGCAGCGAAAGTGGTCTTTCTGCCCGTCTTGTCAACCTTTTCCCTGAAACCCTGCAATTTATCCTGTCTCTCCTCGTTCTTCCGGCCAAACTGGGAATAAAAGAGTGAGAACGATCCACTCCGGCCTATAACCGCCCCATCAGTCTACTCTCCATCACCAGTAAAGTAATGGAAGGGGTCATCAACAGTGCTATCAAGCGGCACTGACTTAGCAATAACCTGCTCACTGATGCCCCTTTTGGGTTCCGTAAGGACCACTCAGCTCCTGACCTCATTAAAGCTTTTGTTCAAACATAGACAAAAGAGCGGAACTGCAGAGATGGGGTGAGAGTGACAGCCCTTGACATCAAGGCAGCATTTGACCAAGTGTGGCATCAAGGAGCCCTAGTAAAACTGGAGTCAATGGGAATCAGGGGGAACTGTCCCCTTGTTGGAGTCATACCTAGCACAAAGGAAGATGATTGTTGTTGTTGAAGGTCAATCAGTGGGGAAGTTTGCCGATGATTGCACAATGTTCAGCCATGCCACACTCCTCAGATACTGCAGCAGTCCATGTCCAAATGCAGCAAGGCGTGAGAAATATCCAGGCTTGGGCTGACAAGTGGCAAGTAACATTTGCACCACACAAGTGTCAGGCAATGACCTTCTCCAACATGAGAGAATCCAACCATCGCTCTTGATGTTCAATGGCGTTACCATATCTGAATGCCCCACTATCAACATCCTGGGGGTTACTATTGACCAGGAACTGAACTGGACGGGCCATATAAACACTGTGACTAAAAGAGTAGGTCAGACACAAGGAATCGTGCCACAAGTAACTCACCTCCTGACTCCCAAAGCCTGTCCACCATCTGCAAGGCACAAGTTAGGAGTGTGATGGAATTCTCCCCACTTGCCTGGATGAGGGCAGCCCCCACAACACTGAAGTGGCTGGATACTGTCCAGGGAAAAGCAGTCCACTTGACTGGCACCACAACCACATTCACTCCCTTCACCACTGACGCACAGTAGCGGCAGTGTGTGCCATCTGCAAGATGCCCTGCAGGGATTCACAAAGGCTCCTGAGACACCAGTGTCCAAACCCATGACCATTACCAGCCAGATGGACAAGGGCAGCAGACACATGGGAACACCACCACCTGGAAGTTCCCCTTCAAGTAACTCACCATCCTGACTTGGAAATATATCGCCGTTCCTTCACTATCGCTGGGTCAAAATCCTGGAACTCCCTTCCTAACAGCACTGTGGATGTCCCTACACCTCATGGACTGCAGTGGTTCAAGAAGGCAGACCACCTTCCCAAGGACAGTTAAGGATGGGCAACAAATGCTGGCCTTGACAGCGAATCTCACATCCCGTGAATGAATAAAAAAAGATCCAGGTTAGCCTGCAAATTATATTGCTTTGTTCTCCTTCACTGCAAACGTCAGTGCCTGGAGCAAGTCTGACGTATTGGCTCAGGTGAGGAACGAGCTGAAGCATTCAATATTGGTTTTCTTAACACCGAATTTCCAAATGGGAATTGTGCAGGGCTAAGGAGAAAGATAAGTAAATTGTCATAAATTATAAAGCTCTTTGTACAAAACTGACATAGACAGCATGGGTGGAAGGTCCTCTTACTGCTCTGTGCCATTTGATGATGACATTGTTGATCAGTCTGTCTCCAGCATTCCTAATGAGAACAGCCGAATTCCATTTCTTCAAAACAAAGACCCAAAGTGCTGCTCGTGACGTCACCGTTTAACATTCCAGACAGCTCCATTAGGATCTTTACAGCGCAGGGTTTATAGAGACGAGTGGGGTCATATTCGCTTCACATATGATGGAGCTGCGGTTTGAAACCTGGCAAGAGTATTTTCCAAGCTTGTTTATTTAAGTGAGTGAAAGTTCGATAATTAACGTTTGTTGTAAATATGAACACAAGGGTTGGAATCCTGCTGACTAAAGTTTTCATCATTGTTGATTTTAACCAAACGAATTATCAGTTAATTAGAAGGAAACCCATCCAAATACGTCCGTGTTTTCTGATTCCCATTCATTTGTCAGCATTCAGGAAATTTGCTTTCGGAAATGGAACAAACACTGAGCCAAGTTGATAACACCCTTGCTTTCTGGGTGTGTGTCTCTCCTTAGACCTCTGTCACTCTCGGTGTATATCTCTGTGTCTGTTTCTCTGTGATTGTCAATGTGGTTCAGTTCCCTGAGGGGGTTAAAACGTTTATAACGCCGCAAACTTGATTCACATTAGTTGTGTGAATTCATGTTAAAATGTCGCAGAGAAAAGTATCAGCATGAAAGATAAAACAGGAGATTGGCCCTTTCTATATATATCCTACAACAACAACAACTTATATTTATAAAGCGCCTTAACCTAATGAAACGTCACAAGGCGTTCCCCAGGATCATTATATTACAAAGTGTGACACCGAGCCTCATATTCGGTCAGATGACTAAAAGCTCGGTCAAAGACGGAGGCTTTAAGAACTGTCTTAAAGGAGGAAAGTATCGATTTCATGTTCCAGCTAACAGCAATGGTTCTTCTCGTTGGTTAAGAAGTCGCTTGTGTTCAACCTAAACAGACCATTTGGTCGGAGAACGTTGTTTCTGGAGGAGGTCAGGAATGAAAAAAAAAAATGTCAAACGTTGCCTCCATAATCCAAATGTCAAGCCTTATTGGTAGTTTCCCTGATGTCCAGTGACTGGAAATCAGTGCTTCCATTGGACCAACAGCGAATTGGATGGAGGGTTTTGGAAATTGAAAATTGCGCATGAGCAGCTTGTGGGCGATTTCACCTCACTGTCAATTTCATGTTCCAGCTCACAGCAACCGTTATTTTCATTGGCTGAAGAAGTCGTTTATCATGAACCGAAACAGGCAGTTTTGAGGTGAAAGAGATCTGAACTGGAAAACAATAGGCAAAAGCAGCGTAGATAAGCCGAACCGAAAAACATTAGCCCAACTTCCTTGGTTGTCTAGTGGTCAGGATTTGGCGCTTTCACCACCGCGGCCCGGGTTCGATTCCCGGTCAGGGAATGTCGAATTATTGAGTTTTTTGGAATGAGTGTTGATTATTTATTGATTGGAAACGTTTAAAATCTCCACCAGAATCAGAGGAGTGAGAGTTTAAGGGAATCTCAAGAGCTGGAAAACATCACACTTGGGTCAAGTGGAGTGAGGGAATGAAGGAAAAGGAGAAGAGAAGGGCTGGTTGCAAAGCACTGAGTATAGAAATTTTGGCGTGAGGCAAAATATGGGTGGGAGAAGAACGAATTTTGCTGTCTCCTGTTTGCACTGGCACAAATATCACTCCTGATGGATCAACCAATCACTACTGCTCTTTGAAAGCAGCACGCCCGGCCGAATGGCCTCTTTCTATGCTGTAACTTTCTATAATTTTATGTTTCCCAACAGCACGGGTCATTCTAACATTTTATAACCCACTCGAGCGAGATGTACTTTCTTACCTTGTATTTGGCTCTTTTGAAACCAAAACACGGAGCAAATTCAGTGAGTTTTCTTATCATTTCCAGCACGAGATTTGTCACGAGAGTAATTGAGCGACACATTAATGGTGCCAATCCTTCACTGGAGCTCACCGCGTCCAAAGAGCACTGTTACCATCAGCCTGTTATGTACCTTCTTGCACTACATCTGCTGAACAATATAAGCTTATCACAGCTCTGCTTTCTTCACATTGAAACCCAGTGTGAAAATCAATTCAAAAGCTGAACAACTGGGAGGGGAGTGACTGTGGATACTCGACACTGGGCACGTTCCTGTAATCAGTATCTGGGAGAACCAGGAAGATGAAATCCAGGTGTCTCTTTACCCACGTGTTTTACCCATTCCCACCAACTGGCTGTGTCTGCATCGAGCAGCTAATTGACCTGGGAGCTGGATGGACAGAGGGAGCTGGGGGCGAGACAGGGACAGAAGCAGGAAGAAATGCGACAGTTTGATGCGTTTCAGTTGCTTTCAGTGGTGAATGTCTGCCTTGTAAGTTTCACAGGAGCCGCAGTGATTAGTTGGTGTTTTTTTTAAAGCAACAAGATTTAAAAGTAAAAAGAAAAAAGCAAATTACTGCGAATGATGGAAATCAGCAACAAACACAGAAAATGCTGGAAAAACTCAGCAGCTGGAGGGAGAAACAGAGTCAATGCTTCCAGACAGTAGGACTCTTCATCAGATTTTTAAACTATTACAGCACCCAACGTGGGGCTCGAACCCACAGCCCTGAGATTAAGAGTCTTATGCTCTACTGACTGAGCTAGCCAGGAATGTGAAAAACAGTTTCGTATCCCAACATACATGGATAAACCTGTTGCTTTCCACCTGATATTCAGCTTGGTCGGAATTTTTAAAGTGTGGGATGTAATCGGCCTACAAAAGCCCCAAGGTTGCAATACATTCCTCTCAATCATCAGTAACATCATTCACACCTTCCACTTCTTAGCTGCACCTCCTTCCAAATACTGTGATCCATTTTACTCAGGATTTTCTCCTGCATTTAATGTTTACCTGCTTTGTGTCCTCATTTTGAAATTAGGTTCACTTCATTATCCAACACAAATTGAATTACAAGCCTGATGGTCAAACAATGGAAAACAAGTCACTCGGTAACACAAATCCCATGGTGCTCATTTTCAGATTCACAACAGTCAGCTTTTCAATAAAATGAAGGAATTTTACAGTGAAAAGAATTAGAAAGTTTGTGTGACTTTTATTTGTGACTCACTCACTTGGGAATTCTGTAAATGCTGCTCGGAGGTTTAGTGACCGGGATATAATCTACCTGCGCTTTCCTGAGCCTGTGCTCGGTGTATTGAGAGGTTTGGCCCGGGCTGGAGTATCTTGTGTCCCAGGGATTGGCAGTAACCCGCTGATTGAAGCTGCAGTCGCCGCTTTCTGCTGGCAGCGGGTGATTGGAGAGTGTGGGGCCGGAATATTGCTGCTTTTCTGCTTTTCCCTGTCTCACTCACTGTGGAGCTGAGGAAGAGAGAATAATTGATGGGTTCGTTTGATTCCAATAATTTCATGGATTTCTAATGGGTTAGATGAAGGTACATAGTGGGTCCAAATCTTTTCTCATTGTATTTGACAGAAAAAGTAATTTTAAAAAGAAACTGTTTTTGTGGGAGCTCACTGGACAACAAAAGACCTGCCACCGTTTTGAAGATGTTATCTTGCAGCCCAAGTACCCAATGACAATCCGGGACTGTGTGACAATGATTGCTGATGAGGGGGAAAAACAATAAAAATCTTCACCCCCCTGGGTTGTCTTGAATCACAAACCTTTCAGTTAACAGGCAAACACGCTGACCAATTGCACCACAGACACTTACACAAACCTAACTGACAAGGTATCCAAACCAGAGTGTCAGTGAGTCTAATGTTCAGATTGCCACTACCCAGATGGCTATCCCGCTCTATCAGTTTTACTCTTCCAAAATAAAGGGTGAGACATTCATTGTGGATACATGGAAACAGTCTGATCCCACCCACTGCAGACACATCCATGTCACCGGGAACCAGCTTTCCTACAACCGGTGCCGTCTCCACTCAAGCCTTTCGCTGTCTTGTCTGTTACCAAGTATTCTGATTGTCCCGAAGCCGATATTAGGTTTGAATTCCTGATGTGCAGTAACGAGAATCCTTTCAATGTCTCAAATCAGTTAATTTCACTGATAACATCAGAGTCACTGTTCCAGCGTCTGAAAGAAGGGAAAGGTACCTTGACTGTCTCTGGTCAGTCGGACAGTTCACCCTTCATTCCCCTAGGATTCCATTCCTCAAAGTGGATTTTCATTTTCTTCTTGAGTTCCCTTAACACATCTGGCAGCATCTTTGGATTGAGAGGCATAATTAACATTTCAGGTGCTGTGCAGTTCTGATGAAAGGCTACAGACCTGAAATGAAAACGATGTCTCTCTCTCCACAGTCACTACCAGATCTGCTGAGAATTCCAGCATTTCCTGTTTTTATTTCAGATAACCAGCAACTGCAGTACTTTTCTTTTCCTTTCCTGATTAGGGAAACATATAAGATCATGAGAGTACTTGACAGGGCAGATGTGAATGGGATGTTACCTCTTGTGGGAGAATCTAGAACTCGGGATGGCTGTTTAAAAATAAGGGGTCACCCATTTAAAACGGAGATGAGGCGAATTTTTTTCTCTCAATGGGTCGTGAAACTTATGAACTCTCTTCCTGAAAAGGCTGGGGAAGCAGAGTCTTTGAATATTTTTAAGGCAGAGGTGGATATATTCTTGGCAAGCAAGGGAGTGATAGGTTATCGGAGATAGGTGGGGTACAGATTTCAGATGACTATCAGATCAGCCATGATCTTATTAAATGACGGAGCAAGCTTGAGGGGATGAAAGGCCTACTCCTGCTGCTTGTTCTTATGTAGTGCTAAGAATGTGGAACCCGTTACCAGTAGATTTTGAGATCCATGTCTGAGCTGAAAATGTGTATGTAATCTCACACTGTAAACAGATTGTTCACCAGCTGGAAGTGGAAAGGGATTCACTCTCATCCCACTTACTGACACAGCAAAACAGTCTCGCTGGTGGGAGACCATTCAGATACTTCACGTGTGCAAAGGGCTTTATTCAGTTTGTCTACACGTTAACACTCCAACTTTAAAAGTTCAAAGGATTTGATCCACAATCAGAGCATTGATACTGGCACGACATGGTTTAAATGTTCCATGTATGGGGGGAAAAGTCACTAGCTCACCCCATTTACTGAGACTCCACTGAGATCAGATCTAACTGTAGGGGTTTGTTCTATTGTTCATTACAACCAGGGGAGAATTGTGGTGAAGCCCGGAGCAATTTGGCCGCTACATCAATTGATTCAACAATTTTATGTCTTGCCCCCATGACACGCATCGTATTCTGATTACACGACATGGGTTCCCGTTATACAATATGGTCTTTCAATGGCGGAGAGGCCACCCAGCATTCGCTGCTGGAAAGAATGTGCCCTATCCGCACAACAGCAGCGCTATGCGCATGCGCGTTTATTTGTGCGCTGGGGCATGCGCATTGTAGTCTGTTTGATGAGCATGCGCAGTGCTGGTCTGTGACTGAAGCTGCTCAGAGCGGGTGAGAGAATGTCGAGCGGAGCAAACTAACAGAGTTAGTGGGTGTGTGAGGAGGAATGGAGCCAGCGGAGTGGGCAGGGAGGCTTCATAAAGGCACAGTGCAGGCCGCAGAACCTAAAATAACAAGGTACCGGTCTTGTGTTTGCGGAGAACGGGCCGAAAATGTCTGGATTTTTCTCTTCGCCAGGCCCGGGGTAACGGCCGCCATCTTTATAGGGGGCAATGTGCAGCAGGGCGCATGCGCGGTCATCTTGGTCCAGGGAGCAGGAGGAATGTTGTGAATTTCTATCCTGGACTGACAGGGATGGATTTTGGAAACTCCATTTACAGGGGGTTGGAAGGGGAGGATTTACACACAGCAAACTGAAACTGAGAGAAATGTTTGTTCTTTCTGAATTTCAGTCCTGGACTGACAGTGATGGGTTTTGTGAACTCTATTTACAGGATGTTAGAAGAGGAGGGAGACGAGAAACTCAAACCAAACACATCAAAATCTGAAAGTCACTTGTTTCACCAGGACCTGAATATCATCAGCCTTTGAATGTAAGCATGTTCCAGGTCATTACGAGTCACTGGGTAAAAAATCTCTTGCTGGCATCCCCCTTGTGGACCTTGCCTAAAATCTTAAAACTCTGTCCCTTAATCCTTTCATAATCAGCTAATGGGAACAGCTTTTATTTAACTACCTTTCATAATCCTGTACACCTCCATCAAATCTTCCCTCAAGCTCCTTTATTCCAAGGAGAACAACCCCAGTTTCTTGGAACCTAATCTTACAATTAAAACACCTCATCCCTTGAACCATTCTGGTCAATCTCCTCTGCACCCTCTCAAGGACCCTTACATCCTTCATAATGTGTGGTGATCACTGGTTTGCACAGACCCAGATGTTCTCTGTTCATGTCTGTGACATCATCACACAGTGACAATTACACTGTGACATCATCACACATCGACAATTACACAGTGACATCATCCCACTCCCCGGGTATTTCCTCAACTGGGAGATTTTTCTCTGACTCCAGTGTTTCTGATATCTTTCCAGCTGCAGGCTCCAGCAGGAGAGGTTAAAGTTGAAAACTGAAACTGTTTCAGAGTTGACTGTTTTTCACCATCCACCTACAATTTAGAGTGTTTAATTCTATGCTCTGTATCTGTGAGAGGTTCCATGACTCTGGGATTGGTGTGGCTCCTTTACTGTGGATCTGAATCCATGTCCATCCATTGCTCTGTTTCATCCTCTGCCCTCCTTGATCACCTCTCTGCCAATTTTTAACTTCCCCTGTCTCTAATAATGGATCTATTTGAGTTATGTTTAGTATTTTGTTGTTACTTCTGTTGATTGTGTCTAAATGAAGTTTCCACCACTGCCCATCCCCTGACCATGTGCTGCTGGCTTCCCAGCTTTATCTTCCCACAGTATCTTTCATAGTCAGGAATTGTTTTTCCTGCACTTTAGTCCATTTTTCTTCCACTTCTGAGCTTATACTGACCATCAAATTCTGCACTATTTTTACTCCCTAAGGGGAGGCGATGGTGTAGTGGTATTGTCGCTGGACTAGTGATCTAGAGTCCTAGGGCAATATTTTGGGGACCCTGGTTCAAATCCTGTCATGGCAGATGGTGGAATTTCAATTAAATAAAAAAAAGACTGGAATTAATAATCAAATGATTGTTGTAAAAACCCATCTGGTTCACTGATGCCCTTTAGAGAAGGAAATCTTGCTGACACGTGACTCCAGATCACAGCAGTGGTTGACTCTTAGCTGCTTTCTGAATGCTGGCCTAGCCAGTGACACCCACCTGAATAAAAAACAAATCATTCTGCACAACTCTGTCCCTCTCCACAGATACCAGCATCTATTGTGACCCTCAGTTGCCTGTGGAGAAGATGATGTTTGACCTTCTTGAACTGCTGCAGTCCGTGTGGCGAAGGTGCTCCCACAATGCTGTTAGGTAAGGAGTTACAGGTTATTCACCCAGTGATGATGAAGGAACAGTGATATATGTCCATATCAACAACAACAATTTATATAGCACTTTTAATGTAAGACAATGTTCCAAGGCATTTCACAGAATTGTTACAGGGCAAGGTTTGACACTGAGCCACATAAGGAGATACTAGGGCAGGTGACCAAACGTTTGGTCAAAGAGGTGGGTTTTACAGAGTAAATAAAATGAGGTAGAGAGGAAGAGGTTCAGGGAGTGAATTCCAGAGCTTGGGGCCTTGGAAACTGACAGAATGGGCACAAATGTGGAAGAATAAAAATCAAGAATGGTCAGGAGGCCAAATTAGAGGAGCGCAGGTATCTCCGAGGGTTGTGACGCTGGAGGAGATTCCAGCAACAGGGAGCAGCCATACAGGAATTGGAAAATAGGGGTGGGAATTTTAAAATTTTGGTGCTTCTTAACCAGGAAGCCTTTGTAGGTCGGTGAGTACAGGGGTGATGGATGAACAAGACTTGGTGCGAGTAAGCACACGGGCAGCAGAGTTTTGGATGACCTCAAGATTACAGGGAGGTTGAATATGGGAGGCCGGCCGGGAGTGCATGAGGATAGTTAAGCCCAGAGGTACCAAAGGAATGGATGAGAGTTTCAGCAGCAGATGAGCTGAGACTGGGGTGGAGTCGGGCGATGTTACTGAGGTGGAAATAGGCGGTCTTGGTGATGATGTGGATATGTGATTGGAAGCTCATCTTGGGGTGAAATATTTCACCATGGTTGTGAACAGTCTGGTTCAGCCTCAGACAGTTGTCAGGGAGAGGGATGGAGTCGGTGTCTAGGGAGTGGAGTTTGTAGCGGGGACTGAAGACATGGCTTCAATCTTCCCAATATTTAAACAGAGGAAATTTCTGCTCATCCAGCATTGGATGTCAGACAAGTCAGGACGGTGTGTGACTTGGAGGGGAACTTGAAGGTGATGGTGTTCACATTCACCTGCTACCCTGGTCCTTCCAGGGGCTGAAGGTTAGTCGTTCAGGAGATTCAATCCAACTTCTGGGTTTAGTTGTAGGTTTATAAAAACCTGCCCCTCACCCCATCTCTCCCACTCCCCTTCTCTCTCTGCCTCTCCCACTCCCCTTCTCTCTCTCTCTCCCACTTCCCATCTCTCTCTTTCTCCCACTCCCCTTCTCTCTCTGTCACATAGCATTATCTAGCCCAGTGGGCTGTGGATGCTCCATCATTGAATATATTTCAGGCTGAGATGGAGAGATATTTGGTCTCTAAGGGAGTCGAGGGATATGGGGAGTGGGCGGGAAAGTGGAGTTGAAGCCCAAGATCAGCCAAGATCGGATTGAATGGTGGAGCAGGCTCGACGGGGAGTTAGGACTTCTCTTGTTCCTATTTCTTTAGTTCTTATAGAGGCCAGAGTCTTGTGTTGGCCCAGACCAAGTGGCAGGTTCCCTTCCCTGATGGACATTAGTGAACCAGTTGGGTTTTTATGACAATCCAGCAGTTTTCATGGTCACTTTTTCCTAGTGCCGGCCCCACAAATTCCCAGATTCACTCAGCTCAATTTCACAACCTGCCTTTGTGTTTTTGTGGGTTCTCTCTCACTCTCTTTTCTGTTTTAAATCAATTTCACAGGGGATCAGAAGGGGAGGATTTGCAGTCGGGAAACTGAAACCAAACATCACATCAGGATCTGACAGAGTCGCCCTATTGAACATGGACGGACAAAGCACCGTTCACAGTGGGGAGACACCGTGGAAATGTGGGGATTGTGGAATGGGATTCAGATTCCCATCTGAGCTGGAAACTCATCGGCGCACTCACACTGGGGAGAGACCGTTCACCTGCTCCCTATGTGGGAAGGGATTCGCTCGATCATCCAACCTGCTGACACACCAGCGAGTTCACACCGGGGAGAGACCGGTCACCTGCTCCGAGTGTGGGAAGGGATTCAATCATTCGTCCAACCTGCTCAGACACCAGCGAATTCACACTGGGGAGAAGCCGTTCACCTGCTTGAAGTGTGGGAAGGGATTCAATCATTCTTCCCACCTGCTGAGACACCAGCGAGTCCACACTGGGGAGAAGCCGTTCATCTGTCCTGTTTGTGGGAGTGGATTTACGCGATCAGCAGGGCTGCTGGAACACCAGCGAGTTCACACAGGAGAGAGACCGTTCACCTGCCATGAGTGTGGGCAGGAGTTCACCCGATCATCAGGCCTGCTACAACACCAGCAACTTCACACTGGGGAGAGACCGTTCATCTGCTCCCAGTGTGGGAAGGGATTCACTCGGTCACCCAACCTGCTGAAACACCAGCGAGTTCACACTGGGGAGAGGCCGTTCACCTGCTCCCAGTGTGGGAAGGGATTCATTCAATCATCCCATCTGCTGAGACACCAGCAAGTTCACACTGGGGAGAGACCTTTTAAATGTCCAGACTGTGGGAAGTGCTACAAAAGTTCCGGGGAACTCATGTCCCATCAACGTGTTCACACTGACGAGAGACCGTTCAGATGCTCTCACTGTGGGACTGGGTTCAGGCAATCAGCTAATCTCACTGTGCACCAGCGAGTTCACACTGGGGAGAGGCCGTTCACCTGCTCCCATTGTGGGAAGAGATTCACTCAGTCATCTGCACTGCTCAGGCACCAGCGAGTTCACAAGTAACTCATAACATTGAGTAGATTTTTCTGTTTGTCACATCCAGAATGAAAGAATATTCATTGGGGTCTGTTTCTGCTGATGTTAATAATCTCCAGTTCAGTTATAGGTGTTAATATTCTGGATAAAGTCAAATAAATCATCTTTGTGTTGAGCACATTGTGTTGAATCTTTTTAATGCCTCTAACACAAGTTAGTTCATTTTGAAGGACTCTCCCTCTCCCCTTTCTCCTCCATCCTCACCTCCAACAACAAATGTGAGGAGCTCATGGAGCTTCTTTGTCACTAAGATTGAGACAATCCGATCAGCTGCCTCTGCTGCTTCCCTCCCTTCCACTAGCCCACCAGGACAAACTGTCTCTAAAGATCCCCCTTGTCTGAGCCCTGAGCCCACATCTTTCTTTGGTTTCTCTCCCATCTCCCCTCACACCCTCTCACTGCTCATCTTGTCCCTCAGACCCACCTTCTGCCCCATCAACCCTATTCTCACTAAATTACTGACCATTCAACTTCTCCATGTTTGCTGATATTGTTCATGGTTCTCTCTCTCTTCCGGTACCGTCTTCCTCACCTCTAAATCCACCATCATCATTCATCCTAAAAAAAAACCTGTGACCCCCCCACCATCTTTGCAAACAACTGCCCCAGCTCCAACCTCCCTTTCATCTCTAAACTCCTTGTATTTGGTGTCCCCCAAGGATCTATCCTTTGCCCCTCCTATTTCTCATCTACATGCTACCACTAGGTGACATCATCCAAAAGCACCGTGTTAGTTTTCACATGGTCACTGACAACACCCAGCTCTACCTCACCACCATCCCTTTCCATTCCTCCACTGTTACTAAATTATCCAACTGCTTATCCCACATCCAGTACTGGATGAGCAGAAATTTCCTCAATTAAAAATTGGGAAGACCAAAGCCATTGTCTTCAGTCACCACGACAAATTCTGTTGCCTCACTACCCAGTCCATCCCTCTCCCTGGGAACTGTCTGAGGCTGAACCACACTGTTCACAAACTTGATGTTATATTTGCCCCCAAGGTGAGTTTCTGACCACATATCCACACCATCACTAATACCAGATATTTCAATCTCCGTAACGCTGCCTGTCTCCACCTCACCCCCAGCTCATCTGCTGCTCAAACCCTCATCCATGTCCGTGTTACCTTTAGACTTGATGATCCCAATACATTTCTGGCCGGCCCCTCACATTCAGCCCACCCCCACACGGAAACATGAGATCATCCAAAACTCTGCTGCCCTTGTGCTTTCTCACACCAAGTCCCCTTCACCCATCAGCCCTGTGCTCACTGATCTACATTGGCTCCTGGTCCAGCAGTGCCTCCATTTTAAAATTCGGAATCCTGTTTCAAATCCCTCCATGGTCTCGTCACTCCCTATCTCTGTAACCTCCAGTTACACAACCCTCTGAGATATTTGCACTCTTCCCATCCTGGCCTCTGGAAAATCCCTGCTTTTAATTACTCCACCATTGGTGGCTGTGCCTACCTATGACGCTCTTAAATCTCCCTAAACCTCTCCACCGCTCTCTCCTGATTAAAGATGTTTGTTAAAATCTGTCTCTCCAATCCAGGTTCTGGTCATTTATCCTAATATCTCCCCATGTGACTCACTGTCAGATTTTTCTTTATGAAACTCCTCTGAAGAACTTTGGAACATTTTATCACATTAAACATGTTTTTTAAATACAAGTTGTTGCTGTTTCACGACAGCCAATTTGTGCACAGTAAGATTCCACAAACAGCAATCAGACTAACTGATTAATCCAAGTTTTTTTTGGTGCTGTTAATTAAAACACGAATGTTGGTCCGACTGCACCAGGAGAACTCCCCTGTGGACAGGATGTGGAGTTGTTGAGCACTCCTGAGCTGAGAGTGGAGCTGATTGAGCTGTCGGGCCTGCAGTGTACCTTGAAGAACCGCTGTCTGGGATCTTTCCTCTTAATTCACTGACTCCCAGCTGAAGTTGTTTCTGCAGTAAAATAGTTAACTTTGAATATCAATCCCAATTTAATCTTTGGAACAAAATCAACAACTTTAAATCAGCTGCAGAAAAGAAAGAAAATTCATGTTTTCATTCTTCATCTTTCACACCCTCAGACATCCCAAAGTGATTCACAGTCAATGATGTATTTTGGGAGGAGAATGAGGAGAGGCAGAATAAATTAAATGATACAATTTTAAACAGAGTGCAGCAACAGAGTGACCTGGGAGAGTATGAACACAAATCTTTGAACGTGACAGGACAAATTGATCAAATTGCTTATAAAAAAACTAATGGATATTCAGTTTATTCATGGAGACATGGAGTACAAAAGCAAGGCAGTTATCCTGAATCTTTACAAATCACTGACAATCCTCAGCTGAAATATTGTGTTCAGTTCTGAGCACCACACTTTAGGAAAGATGTCAAGGCCTTGGAGAGGATGTGGGGAAAATTTCCCAGAATAGTATCAGTGATGAGGGGTTTCAGTTCTGTGGAGAGACTGGAGAAGCTGGGATTGTTCTCTTTACAGCAGAGAAGGTTAAGGAGTGATTTAATAGAGGTGTGGACATTTTTGAGGAGTTTTCATCTGCACAGGGAGAAATTGTTTTCATTGGCAGGATGGTTGGTAACCACAGAACACAGCTTTAAAATAACTGGCAAAGAATCCAGGATGGAGATGAGAGATTATTTTACTCAGTGAGTTCTGATGATCTGGAACACATTGTCTGAATGACTGGTGGAAACAGATCCACAAGTAACTTTCCAAAGTGATTTGGACTGATCGCTCTGCACTAGTTCGGGGTTCGTACATGTACAGAGCACACTCAGTGGCCACGGCAACAGACTCTCTGTCTGTTGGTTCAGGGGCTTGAGTAGAACTTT
This sequence comes from Cetorhinus maximus, assembly GCF_964194155.1. Lineage (NCBI taxonomy): Eukaryota > Metazoa > Chordata > Chondrichthyes > Lamniformes > Cetorhinidae > Cetorhinus > Cetorhinus maximus. The sequence continues at coordinate 35,730,479 of NC_135901.1, read as the reverse complement.
CCACTATTAAACTCATCATTCATTGTACATTAGGCCACATCTCCAATCTTGTCTCTCACATTTCCAGTGAAGAGGAGCATCTGTGGATGGAATGAGGGATCACTTCAAGAAGCTCTTTACTGTCTGATGTTATTTTCTCTCTCAAAAGCCAGTTTATATATCTCATTTCTGGGGGTCTCATGTCAATAACTTATTCAATTGTCCATTAGCAAGGGACAGATATTCAAGGTAACCCCTCCTATTTCCATTGGAAGTCCATGAAGTCATTTTGAGGCTCATCACTTGCTGGGACATCCTGTTTACCCTTTACTCAGACAGTTGGTTTACATATGGGTCATGAGATCCCCCCACCTTATCAAGCTTGTCTTGTTTCAGGGTCTGTGCCAGAGACATGTCCTTGGCAGAGAAACAGGCCTCACTGTCCTGTGTTTCTCAACCCAGGAAGCTTTCTTCATGAGAGAGAAAGAGCTATTCAATTTCTGAAGATTTTATAAGATTATTAGACAGAGATTTCTCACAGATCTCCCCACCTTGAGAAGGGAATATCCTTCTTGATTTCTCACAACTGATTTCTGACTAACCTCACTATTTCTAAGCTACGAGCTTGTTTTCCTAATTTCTTGATAACAAACAGTAGATGACATACTAAAGCTACTAGAATGATCAGAATCAGCAACACAAACCATTGAGCTGCCACCAAGAATAAATGTCAAAACTTTTCCACTAAATGTGATAACTATTGACTGAGATTCATCCTCCCCACCTGGCAATCATCTCACACAATCTAAATTATTAGCATGTTGTAATTACATCTGGTTCAAACAAAGGTTCATGCACGGACTTTAAAGATTCTCCAGCTCTCTGTTCACCTGCATCCACCTTGTGGATATTTTCTAACTGATTCTGGACCTTTTTCAACTTAATTTGTCCTTTCTGACCCTCTTTACAAACCCTATCAAGGATATACTCGTAATCCCGGTCACACTCTTCTCCAATCCCCAGGATATCTCTCACCCCTGGCCCGCCTATTTTCTCTAACAGACTATCTATCAGTCGCTCCCTGTAATGTGTCAACGCCATTGTACACTCCTGGCTTCACTTAGGAACTTCTCCACTCACATTTAAGTAAGTGTGTTGCTTCTCAAGCCTATGGTCTCAATCACTCCGATCCCACTCCTAACACCACTTGTAAGATTTAGGTTCGGGAGTCACAGATTACCTGAAAAGGGGGTTGAGCGGAGAAGTGATTTTGAAGTAGTTTATTGAGAAGCGACAGTTTAAATATGACGCAGAAGCTAAACAGACACAAGAAACACACGACCCATGACAGGTTAGAATGGATTACTGGTCCCGGAGGACACAGAGTGAGTGCTGGTCTCCGTAGCTGGTGGTGGCAGTCTCTTCTGAATGGTTAACTGGTGTGGGGAGTGTGGGTGTTGGGCTAAAGCCAATACGGATCACTTCAAAATCTCTTTGCTCTCGAGAGCCTGTTTTAACCTTTTTATAGGGTTATTAGACAATGATTACTTACAGTCCATTACTTGGATTGAACTTGTCTCCATTCCCGTGCCGAGGGGATTTCTGCACCAGGCGGGAGGGGTAACATTTGGGAACTCTCGATTCTCCACCAATTCCCATTCCCCTTCTTTCTGGTGGATAATGGAGGTGTCACTGTGAGTAATGTGCAAGTCAGTAAGAATTGTCAGCAAGGATTAATCAGCACTTTCTAATTGGAGATGTTAATCAGTGGAACCTCTCAGACACTGAATTGTAGAGTTCGTACCAAAGATCAATTTATGATCAAAGTAAAATTTCAGAATCTTGTTATAAACTAATTTCTGATGAGAGTTCCTGAATTATGGGGAAAGATCAGAGACAGTGGTTCTTAAAGGGACACTGCAGCCCCGAGAACACAATCAGCCATAGATCCAGAATATTAAACTCCAGCCCAGTTACAGGGATTGTAAACATTAGCAGAAACAAGCCTAATATTGTCAGACTTTTCATCCTGGATGTGATTAACAGCAGAATCCAATCCCTGCAGTCACTTATGAACTCGCTGGTGTTTCAGCAGGTGGGATAACTGAGTGAATCCCTTCCCACAGTCGGAGCAGGTGAACGGTCTCTCTCCAGTGTGAATTCGCTGGTGTACACTGCGATTGAATGAAGACCTGAATCTCTTTCCACAGGAAGTACAGCTGAACGGCCTCTCCCCAGTGTGAACTCGCTGGTGCTTCAGCAGGTCAGAGGACCCAGTGAATCCTTTCCCACATACAGAGCAGGTGAATGGTCTCTCCCCAGTGTGAATTCGCTGGTGTTTCAGCAGGCTGGATGACTGAGTGAATCCTTTCCCACAGTCGGAGCAGGTGAACGGTCTCTCTCCAGTGTGAATTCGCTGGTGTACTTTGAGGTCGGATGAAGACCTGAATCTCTTTCCACAGGAAGTACAGCTGAATGGCCTCTCCTCAGTGTGAATTCGCTGGTGTTTTAGCAGCTCAGAGGACCCAGTGAATCCTTTCCCACACACAGAGCAGGTGAACTGTCTCTCTGCAGAGTGAACACGCTGGTGTGTCAGCAGTGTGGATGACTGAGTGAATTTCTTCCCACACTCAGAGCAGCTGAATGGTCTCTCCCCAGTGTGAACTCGTTTGTGTGTCAGCAGGTTGGATAACTGAGTGAATCCCTTCCCACACTCAGAGCAGGTAAATGGTCTCTCCCCAGTGTGAACTCGCTGGTGTGTCAGCAGGCTAGATAACTGAGTGAATCCCTTCCAACACTCAGAGCAGGTGAATGGCCTCTCTCCAGTGTGAACTCGCTGGTGTACACTGAGGTTGAATGAAGACCTGAATCTCTTTCCACAGGAAGTACAGCTGAACGGCCTCTCCTCAGTGTGAACTCGCTGGTGCTTCAGCAGGTCAGGGGACCCAGCAAATCCTTTCCCACATACAGGGCAGGTGAATGGCCTCTCTCCACTGTGAACCCGCTGGTGTGTGAGTAGGTGTGATAATCGAGTGTATCCCTTCCCACACTTGGAGCAGGTGAATGGTCTCTCTGCAGTGTGTAACTGTTGGTGTGTTAGCAGGTTGGATAACTGAGTGAATCCCTTCCCACACATGGAGCAGGTGAACGGTCTCTCCCCAGTGTGACTGCGTTGATGGGTTTCCAGATGAGATGGGTAATTGAATCCCTTCCCACAGTCCTCACATTTCCATGGTTTCTCCATGGTGCTGGTATCCCTGTGTCTCTCCAGGTTGGATGCTCAGTTGAAGCCTCGTCCACACAGAGAACACGTGTACAGTTTCTCCCCACTGTGAATGGTGCAATGTTATTTCAGGCTGTGTAACTGGTTAAAGCTCTTTCCACAGTCAGTTCACTGGAACACTCTCACTCGGGTGTGTGTGTGTCTCGGTGCTTTTCCAGTCACACTGATGTTTGAAATCTTTTCCCACAGACAGAACAGACAAACATTTCTCCTTCCACATTCAAAGGCCGATGATATTCAGGTCCTGATGAATCGAGTGACTCTGTCAGATCTTGATGTGATGTTTGGTTTGAGTTCCCCGTCTGCAAATCCTCCCCTTCCAATACCCTGTAAAAGGAGTTTACAAAAATTATCACTGTCAGTGCAGGGTAGAAATTCAGAACAAACAATCCTAGTTTCAGTGGAACATTTCTTCATCTCTTGTTCCCCCAAAGCTGACAATCCCCGTCCCACACAATCTCCCTCCTCCCTGTGCTGAAATCCAAACAGAGTTTTGGACAAAACAAGAGTTCTGCCATTTACTGTGTAATTCCTGCCTGTATTAGACCTTCCAAAATGCATTACCTCGCATTTGTCCGGATTAAACTCCATCTGCCATTTCTCCGCCCAAGTCTCCTACCGATCTATATCCCGTTGTATCCTTTGACAATCCTCTTCACTATCTGCAACTCCTCCAACCTTAGTGTCATCTGAAAACTTACTTAGTTTATTAGCCCAGTTACATTTTCCTCCAAATCATTTATGTACACCACAAACAGCAAAGATTGGACAGAGTCACTCGATTCATCAGGACCTGAATATCATCGTTCCACCTGCTCCACCCCTCTTAAACAGTATGAAGTCCATGATATTTCTACTTCTCTTTAGCTCTGAAGAAGTCATACGGACTCCAGACGTTGACCTTATCCTTCTCTCTCCACAGATGCTGTCAGACCTGCTGAGGTTTCCCAACATTCTGTTTCTTGCCCCTATAAAGATGGCGGCTGCGCATGCCCCTCGCTGCACGTTGCCCCCAATAAAGATGGCGGTCGTTACCCCGGGTCTGTAACCGGGAGAGAGCTGCGGCCTCGCTCGGTGCAAACGGGGAGACGGTTCCCCTGGGTGCCGGGAAGTTCTTTTTCCGGGTTTGCGGATTATACAACATGTTTACGAAGCCGCCCCGTCCACCCGCCGGATCCATCGCTCCCTCCGCCCCGCCATTCACTTCCTTACCGATTCCAGATCCGATAAAGAAGCGTCTCTCCATCGCCATTACTCACACTGCGCATGCTTCACTCCCAGCCCGGCCCCGCCCCTCATTCACTCCGATTGGTTGGAGGACCAGCAGCTCCCACTCGGTCCTCCAATCCCACTCCCTTTTGCTATTGGTCCGGAGCTGCCGTCAATCAGCCGGGCATTGTGACGGTTTCAGATGGTGAGAGCGGCCACAGACTCAGCCTGACTTGCTGATTCTTGGCAGCATTTTCTGTTTGGGAATTAGAGCTAGAGATGGATGGTCAGTTCCCCTCTGTCCGGGGGGGATTCACATTCATTTCCCTAGTGCACTGATTATCACCTTTACTTTACATGGGAAAGTCCCCGGTTCAATCCCGGCTGGAAACTTTGTGTTTACAATTGTTACTGAGGAGGAATTAACAGTGAGTTTAGTTTCATGTCGAACAGGGGGACAGTTATTGTCTCATTCTGTAAAAGCCCCTTCACCTTTAAACAGGGAACGATAAGTCAGAGAAAACTGATCCACTGTGAACCCAAAACAAGACACTGCAGATGCTGGAAATCCGACCTCAAAACAGAAAAACAAAAATACCTGGAAAAACTCAGCAGGTCTGACAGCATCTGTGGAGAGGGACACAGTTGCCGTTTCGAGTCTGGATGACCCTTCATCAGAACTAAGACATACCGAAATGAGATGAAATATAAATTGGAATAAGGGGGTGGGACAGGAGTGCTCGATAGAGGGCCAGTGATTGGTGGAGTCCAAGAAGAGACGGCCAAAGATGTCATAGACAAAAAGACAAAGGAGTGTTGTGGTGGTGGTATTATCTAAAAGATGTGCTAATGGGGACATTAAGGATAGCAAACAGGACAAGCGAGTGGCAGATGGCCCTGGTGCGGGTGGGGTGGGGTGGGGTGGGGTGGGGGGAAGGGATCAAAACGGGCTAAAAGGTGGAGATGAAACAATAGATCGAAATAAATTTAAAAATAGGAGGGAAAAGAAAAAAATATAGTGTGTAAAAAAAACAAACTATAAATTATTGGGAAAAGGGGGATCGGAAAGGGGGTGGGGATGGAGATGGGATCCCCCTTTTTCCAATAACTTATAGTTTTTTTTACACACTATATTTTTTTCTTTTCCCTCCTATTTTAAAATTTATTTCGATCTATTGTTTAATCTCCACCTTTTAGCCAATTTCGATCCCTTCCCCCCCCATCAATGCAGGAGGCCGAGGACAGAGAGGTCAGAGTGGGATTTGGCGGAGAATTAAACTGGTAAATGTCTGGGAGCTCAGGATCACAATCTCAGACTGAAAGCTGATGTTCCACAAAGCAGTCACGCAATTGGCGGGTGCTGCATCTGCAGTGCTTGAATGGGAATGATTCACAGTGATGTTCATAAGAGCACAAGAAATAGGAGCAGGGGTAAACCATACTGCCCCTTCAGCCTGCTCCACCATTAAATGATCTTCCACCTCCACCCTATTTTCTCGCCCTATCCCAATATCCATTGAGTGTCCTCGAGTGTCCACATATTGATGGCTTTCCATCTTGAATATACTCAAGATGGAGAACAATAGATTCAAGTTTTAATATGGAAAATGTACAAACAAGGTACACAGGAATTGCAAATTCACCCCCTCACTTCTTGGAAATCACATTAACTGAGCTTCACACTGACCTGGTGCTGAAATCTAGCCATTCCCTGACAGCTATTCTTAATGGTATAAGTGGTGGATTTAGAATGAAAACCGCCCTCCGCTCATTGGATCTGTCATTTCATCTCATCTTATTTTCAGCTAATTGGAGAAATGCTGAAATAGAGGCTGGTGAATAACAGCTCGAAACCACAGTTCTCCCTCCCACTGAGATACTGATCCTTCCAACATACAGGAATTTGGGGCAATAGTGACGTTGATGCTCAGATTAGCTCTGTCTTCATATTATGAAATGGACCGAGAAGCACTGGAGCAGGTGCAAAAAAGATTTGCTAGAATGATGACAGAATTGGAAAGTTATATCAATCAACAAAGATTGAACAGTTTGAAAAGGTTTTGCCTGGAAAAGAGAGTGAGGGATGACCTGATTAAGGCCTTTAAGATAATGAAAAGGTTTGACAGGGTCGACAAGTGGAAGATATTTTCACTTGTGAATGGATGAAAATAAATATAAGTTAGTCACAAATACATCTAATACTCAGCACATCTGGGAACATCTGTAGTTTGGGAAACAGAGTTAAGTTTCAGGTCTGTGCACTGATGCAGTGCAGATCTGATGGAAAGTCATAGCCCTGTAATTTAAACTATGTTTTGCTCTGTACAGACGCTATGTTTGTCCCTCCACAGACTCCACCAGACCTGCTGAAAATTCTAGCCTTTTCCTTTTTTATTTCAGATTTACAGTACCCACTTTTCGATAACAGTAGATGGTTGAGAATGTAGACCTCGGTATCAGAAGGATTTGAGATCCCAGTTTGAGCTGGAAACTTATGAGTAAAATCACACTGTGAAATAATTGTCCACCAGCTGAATCCTTACATTCTTACTGATAACAGAGTTTAAATGTTCTGTGTATGGAAAGAAAAATCACTTGTTCACAACGCCTACTGAGGTTGCAGTGGATTCACATCTAACTGTCGGGGGTTGTTCTGACTCATAGACATTTACAGCACAGAAGGAGGCTATTCAGCCCATCATGTCTGTGCCGGTCAACAAAGATCTGACTATACTAATTTTCCAGCACTTGGCCCATCGCCCTGGAGGCTATGGCGACACAAATGCATATCAAAATACTTCTTAAATGGTACAAGAGTTTCTGACTCAACAACCTTTCAGGCAGCGAGTTCCAGACTCCCACCACCCTCTGGGTGAAAAACTTTCTCAACTCCCCTATTAGCCTTCCACCTCTTACCTTAAATCTATGCCCCCAGGCTATTGACCCATGTACTAATAGAAAAAGTGCCTTCCTATCCACCCTATCTATGCCCCTCATAATCTTATACACCTCTATCAGGTCTCTTCTCAACCTTCGCTGAACCAAGGAAAACAACCCCAGCCTTTCCAATCTTTCCTCATAGCTCAGGCATTCCAGTCCAGGCAGCATCCTGATGAATCTCTGCACCCTCTCCAATGCAATCATATCCTTGTTATAATGTGGTGACCAGAATTGCACACAGGACTCCAGTTGTGGCCTAACCAGTGTTTTATACAGTTCCAGCATAATCTCCCTGCTCTTGTATTCTATGCCTCGGCTAATAAAGGCAAATATACCATTTGCCTTCTTAATCGCCTTATCTACCTGCCCTGCTACCTACAGGGATCTGTGGATATGCACATCAAGGTCCCTCTGATCGTCAGTACTTTCCAGGGTCCTACCATTCATAGTGTAATCCCTTGCCTTGTTAGCCCTGCCCAAATGCATTACCTCACACTTTTCCAGGTTGAATTCCATTTGCCACTGTTCTGCCCACATGACCAGTCCATTGATATCCTCCTCACTATTTACCAATCTACCAATTTTTGTGTCATCCGTGAATTTCCTGATCATACCCCCTATATTTCAGTCCAAATCATTTATGTACATCACAAACAACAAGAGCCCCAGCACTGAGTCCTGTGGAACCCCTGGAAACAGACTTCCAGTCACAGAAACATCCCTCTACATCACCCTCTCCTTCCTGCCTCTCAGCCAATTTTGGATCCAACATGCCATTTGTCTTGGATCCCGTGGGCTCTTACTTCCTTGACCAGTCTGCCATGAGGGACCTTATCAAAAGCCTTGCTAAAGTCCATGTAGACCACATCAAATGCATTACCCTCATCAACACTCCTGGTTACCTCCTCAAAAAATTCGATCAAATTTGTCAAACACGACCTTCCCTTAGCAAATCCATGCTGACTATCCCTGATTAATCCATGTTTCTCCAAGTGTAGATATATTCTCTCCCTCAGAATTCTTTCTATAACTCCCCACCACTGAGGTTAGATTGACTGGCCTGTAATTTCCTGGTCTATCCCTTCGTCCCTTTTTAAATAATGGGACAACATTAGCAGTCCTCCAGCACCTCACCTGTGGCCAGAGAGGATTTGAAAATTACTGCCAGGGCCCCTGATACCTCTTCCTTTGCCTCCCTCAACAGCCTGGGATACATCCCATCCAGGTCTGCGGTTTTGTCCACTTTCAAGGCTGCTAAAGCCGCTGGTACCTCCTCTCTCTCTATGTTAATTTCCTCTAATATTTCACAGTCCTCCACCCTGGGTGTTCCTTTCCCATTGTGAAGACAGACACAAAGTATTCATTGAGGACTGTACCCACGCCTTCTGGGTCCACACGCACATTACCTCTCTGGTTCCGAATTGGCACTACGTTTTTCCTCGTTATTCTCTTGCTCTTTATATATATTTTTTTAAAAACCCTTGGGATTTTCCTTTATTCTACCCACCAATGCTTTCTCATGCACTCTTTTAGCTTTCCTAATGTCCATTTTAAGTTCCCCCCTGCTTTCTCTAATTCAGTAACTGGCTCTAGCTGTTGCTGGTTCTTGGTCACAGTGGCCACTTGGCCTCAGTACCTCAGACGAGAATACAATGGAGTTGTTTCACACTGTCTCTTAATCTGGTTTTAAACAATTCCTCCATTCACTGGACCAGACTGTGTAAGGTGATATGACTTTGCCCACGGACCTTTCTCAGGGATCTAGAGTGACTCATTGTTGGAACAGTTTGCCTGAAGCTGCACTTGCTCACACAAACAGAGACAGACAATAATTGAGTTTAATGAGCTTTAAATGAAAACCCTGTCTTTCTAACATATTGACTCATTTAATATAACTCAATCAAGGCTCATTACTTGTATCTGTTTCATTACTGTTTACGACCTTAATACAGTCATTTGATGAATACACATGGTTAATACAGAATGGTTTCTTTACACATGTGTTAGTATCAGAATGGCTTTCTTGACCTTGTTCATTGTTATAGTGGATACAATATAAAAGAATATCAAGTTAAACTAAAATCTAAGCACCCTGGCAAACTTACAATATAAGTTCATAACATTAATGCAACAGACCAATCATGGACTTGAAACTCTCCCTTCAACTGTATCCGTTCTTACATAATACTCACTAAGTATTATTTCTCTTTGGCCTCCAGTTGTCCCCATCCAAATCCCTTTCACTTAAATTTTACTCCCTCCAACGATTGCCAGTGTCTTTAGTTCTACCTTGATTGTTGTAAAGTCAGTTTCTCTATTGAGTACGTGTTAACGCATTGATGATTGAAAAATGTTCTCTCACTCTGCTGGCCACATTAACAATTTCATGTTGTTCTGTTTGTCCAGTAACTGAGCATGTCTAGGATCAATACATCAGTGGATTTCATCATACACTTCTGCATGTTAGTTATTTCATGTTTAACAAATCACACTGGTATTCTAATATCATGCCACATGGGCTTCATCCTATAGAAACCATTCTTAGATGATCTTATCAGATGATCATAGCAGGTAATCTTAGCAAAAAATGTCTGTCTAAAGATCTTTGCTTATTTTCCCTGCATGGCTTTGATGAATTGGGTAATGGCCAGACTTTCAAATGCAGTTCTCTTTAAAAGTTCATAGGCAAGGATACAAACATCTTTTTTTTGTATATTTGTTTATAGGATGCGGGCATCACGTCTGGGCCAGAATTTATTGCCCATCCCTAATGGCCCTTGAGAACTGAATGGCTTACTAGGCCATTTCAGAGGGCATTTAAGAGTCAACCACATTATTGTGGGTTTGAAGTGGACATTAGTGAACAAAATGGGCTTTTACAACAATCGACAACGGTCATCATTAGACTTTTAATTCCAGATTTTTCACTGAATTCAAATGCCATGGTGGGATTCAAACCCAGGTCCCCAGAGAATTAGCCTGGGTATCTGGAGTACTAGGCCAGTGATAATACCACTATGCTACTGCCTCTCCTAAGATAAGTTCTCTAGGAGAAGCTATCAATTTATTAGTCTCATGCACACTTTCCTTTCACTCAAGTGTACATTGATATCAGGTTAATATATTCCACTGATCTACACTAAAGGTAAGTTATTCCAGTTCCCATTCGGTGGTGTGGTTCTTTAACTCTATCTCCTACTCTCAATCCCTTCCTGTCATAAGTTTTGTTACATCCCATTAGTTGCCATCCTTTCTCATTCATGAGCCTTGGAGATACTTTACTGTTGACTACTCATAATGTCTTTAAAACAAAAATCAAACATTCCCATTTGATTCCAGACATTGACGTGATCTGTTTGTTCTTTATTTTAAATAGCCTTTTATTGCTTAAAATTAACCTGCAAAATTGTGCCTGACTTTTTTTATCTTTTCAAATTTCCCTAAATTCAAATAACAGTGTTGTTTTGCTGACAGGTTTTCTTAATGTTTAATTTATTTCCCTCAAAAGAACCCTTCTTTTCATTAGTTTTATTTTGAAAATGTAATTATCCCCTTAAACTTCAGATAAATTTCCCTTTGAATGCTTGAAATAGCAACTCACATCAATTGATTTTATCAATTTCAATTTCAGGAACAATATTGTCCAGACTTGCTGGTTTTAAATGGTACTTTGACATCAGAGACAGAGGTGCTTGGCATCAATTTAGAGCTAGTTTCCATATCTTCCGTTCTCAAGCAGTTTGTCTTGGAAGATAAATAATGGCCTGAATGGTCAAGGCCAAGTGTTTGAAAGGCAAAGCCTTTCGTTTAAATTGTCACCATGTTGTGATGTTTGATATCTGTAGATAAGTCCTTGAATTCATTAAAAACCTTCTGGATCTCTTTCTGTGTTATCAGTATTCATGTGGCCATATTAATCATCGTCACCTGTTTAACACAAAGAATCCACTTGGCTTTGTCCAGGGGCCCAATGGGTGAATATGGCCATGAGAATAACCAAAGGTGGGGGAGCTGAAATAATCTAGAGTAATGATGAGGTGTTATGATTCAAAAAGTCACTTGGTTATACAGAACTTGAGTATTGTTGAAAAAAAGAGACAAGCTGTCAAAAGTTTTTCATCTTTCATTCATCAGGACAGACACAAGAATACCAAATTTCAAAGAGAACAACAATTTACCCTGCATCAGAAACAGGTTGCTGATTGGTTGGGAAGTGATGATCTATTATGGTTCAATGGTTGCATTCTCATCTAAGTCTGTAGATCATGGATTCAAATTCACCACCAGAAACTTGACCATAAAATCTTGGCTGATATCCCAATGCAGTACTGAGGGAACATTGTCCTGTCAGAGGTCCCATCTTTCACAGCAGACCTTCAGCTATGGCCCCATCTGCTCTTGCAGGCGGACGTAAAAGTTCCTGTGACATTTATTTCGAAGAACAGGGAACTTCTCTGAGGTGCATACTCAAGATAATCGCCCTCAATGATCATCACCGAGCAGATCATCTGGTCATAGTCATATTTCTGTTTTTAACTCTGTTTCTCTCTCCACAGATGCTGCCTGATCAGCTGAGTATATTCAGCATCTTACTCTGTTTGTGGGGTCTGTTGTGCATAATTTCGCTGTCGTGTTTCAAATAGTAAAACAGTGACGAGGCTGTAAAGCCCTTTAGGAGATCCTGAAATGGTGGATTTCACCACAGAAATACAAGTCTCACATGGAACACAAAAATGGAACAGTCAGCAACAGGACATCAATCAGTCTCCTCTTATCGTAAAGAAATGAAGGACACAAACTCTGTGTATTTAATATCAAGACTATTTGTCTCTTTAACTGGGCTGGAGTTTAACATCAATAGAAATAAACCCCAACTGTCAGAATGAACATGGTTGAGTTCTGGGTGTAATGACAGAAAAATCCAACCCCTGTAATCACATGTGAACTCTCTGGTGTGACAAGCGACTGGATGGATGATTGAATCCCTTGCCACACACGGGGCAGGTGAACGGCTTTTCTCCAGAATGAATTCGCTGGTGTTTCATCAAATCGCTTCTTCTTTTAAAGCTCTTCTCACAATCTGAACATTTAAATGGCCTTTGATCAGTGTGAAGAAGCTTGTGTGTCCACAAATGGGATGACGATATGAATCTCTTTCCACACACGGAGCAGGCAAACGGTTTCTCCCCTGTGTGAATACGCTGGTGCTCAGTGAGTAGAGATGGCCGAGTAAATCTCCTCCCACACTCAGTACAAATGAACGGCCTCTCTCCAGTGTGACCACGCTGGTGACTAAGAAGGATGCATGATTTAATAAAGCCCTTCCCACACACGGAGCAGATGAACGGTTTCTCTCCAGTGTGAACACGCTTGTGATAAGTGAGGTCAGATGAACAAGTGAATCTCTTCCCACACTCAGCGCAGGTGAACGGCCTCTCCCCAGTGTGAACTCGCTGATGTTCAGTGAGGGTGCCTGACTGCTTGAACTTCTTCCCACACTGAGAGCAGATGAACGGTCTCTCTCCAGTGTGAATTCGTTTGTGTGATGTTAGGCTGGATGTTGAAGTGAATCCCTTCCCACACTGAGAGCAGACAAATGGTCTCTCTCCAGTGTGAACTCGCTGGTGCGATGTTAGGCTGGATGGTAAAGTGAATCCTTTCCCACACTGAGAGCAGATGAATGGTCTCTCCCCAGTGTGAACTCGCTTGTGTGATGTTAGACGGGATGGTGAACTGAATTCCTTCCCACACACAGAGCATGTGAACACTTTCTTCCCATGGTGAAAGTTCTTGTGTGATATTAGGCTGGATGCCCAAATGAATTCCTTCCCACATGTGGAGCAGGTAAATGATTTCTCCCGAGTGTGAACACGTTGATGTTGAATTAGGCCCTTAGAGCTCTTAAAGCATTTCCCACAGTCAGAGCATTTGAAAGGTCTCTCATCAGTGTGAACTAGCTGGTGTGATACTAGTGTAGATGACCCAGCAAATCCTTTTCCACACACGGAGCAGGTGAATGGTCTCTCCCCAGTGTGCCTGTGTCGATGCCTTTCCAGCAAGTTTGGATAATTGAATCTCTTCCCACAGTCCTCACATTTCCACGGTTTCTCCATGGTGCAGGTGTCCCTGTATCTCTCCAGGTTTGATGATCAGCTGAAGCCTCATCCACACACAGAACACGTGTACAGTCTCTCCTCACTCCGAACAGTGTGATGTCTTTTTCAGACTGTGTAACCTGTTAAAGCTCTTCCCAGTCAGTTCACTGGAACACTCTCATTCGGGGGTGGGGGTGTGTGTCTCAGTGCTTTTCCAGTCACACTGATGTTTCAAATCTTATCTCCTTCCACATTCAAAGATCAATGATATTCGAGTCCTGATGAATCGAGCGACCTGTCAGATCTTGTTGGGATGTTTGGTTTGAGTTTCCCATCTGTAAATCATTTCCTTCTTGTACCCTGTAAAAGGAGTTTACAAAAACCATCACAGCAAGTATAGGAGAGAAATTCAAAACAGACAATTCGAGTTGCTATGGGACATTCCTTCCCCTCTCATTTCCTCATACATGTGGTCCAATCAAACTAAAAGAAGCCAAAATCAACAACAAAGTCCAAACAAAAGCAAAGGGATAAAAGCAAAATACTGCAGATGCTGGAAATCTAAAACAAAAACAAAAACTGCTGGAAAACCTCAGCAGAGTTTTTCCAAAAAAGCAAAGGGAACCTTGCTAACTAAACCAGAATGTTGTTTCCTGTGTCTATCAGGCACTCTGTACCCTGAGATGCCTACTGGTTGTGGGAGGTATCAAGTATACCAGTGGACACCGCATGTTCCCTTTCCAGGACCAGCTGGGCACGGACAAGATCACGGAAGAGGTTGGCAGCCACTGTGAAAACCCCCATATGTGTCACCCAATCTGGATCTACAAATTTCTGTTTTAACCAGGCCCGTGAACAGTTACAGGAGAAGATTCCCTGACTTACTCCACACTGGGAAGCCAAAGATTAGGAATGAAGTGTTACCAGCGGTTAAGGGTCAGCCCCATAGGGGCTGGGAGTGGGCGAAGCTGCTTAAAAACCTGTTCCACAGTTTTACATCTCCCAGCACTAGGACCCGGTTGGGAATGGTTACGCTTAAACCCCACCCAATCTCGGTTGCGTCACCAAGATCTCGGCGCATGCGCCCTGCTCCCCGCTGAAACAAGATGGCGGCCGTTAACCTGGCCTGGTCCTGGGAAAAAGACCCGTACCTGCAAACGCGGGACCTGCAAGTTTTTATTCGGGGTTTGAGGCCTTCACCAGGTGCTTAGAAACTCTCCCCGCACAGCCACCGGCTCCATCGCTCCCTCCGCATTTCCACATCCTCACCGGCTGCAGATGTGAACAAGGAGCGTCTCTTCCGATCGACATCACCTTCACTGCGCATGCTCCAAACACTTTCCACCATTGCGCCTGCGCACTGCTCTCCAGTGGTGTGGATAGGGGACATTCATTACCACGGGGAATGCTGGGTAAAGGCACCGCCATTGTAAGATGTATGTCCAATTAGTAAATAGTGTTTTTTTTGCTATGATGTGGAGATTAGGACTGTAGGCTAATCAATAAAATAATACACAAACCTAAATGTGCAGACTCTCCATGATCCACCAGAAAGAAGGGGAGTGGGGATTATCAATTTAAGTACCATAAATAGAGACTTAATGAGGGGGAAATCACTCTCTGTCTTTAACGAACATCGACATGCAAAGGAGGGAAATGAATGATCTTTTAACACCTCGTCCACTTGGCACGGAACTGTCTGAAACTCATAATAGAAGCTCCACGGAACCAAAATAGTGAACAATATTAAACTCTTGCCAGAATGTTTTTTAAGGATATAAATTGTTTGCCAGGGGATAAGATACAGTGTTTTCCGCGGGAATGCTGGTTAACACCCCCGCCACTGAATGGCTACAATTTCGGAAGGAAGGAAAGACAGAGGGTCCAGAAAAAATGCAAGAGAAAGGTTCCCCTTCCAAGGAAAACAAACCCAACTTCACTAATCTAACCACCGAACTGAAGTTCCTTATCTCGGGAACTATTCTCGTGAATCTATTTTGCACTCTCTCTGATGCCTCACATTCTTTCAAAAGTGAGGTGCTCAGAATCAGACACAGTACTGGAGTTGGGACCAAACCAGTGTTTTATTCAGGTTTATTGTAACATCCTTGATTTTCTACTTTATGTATGTCATCTTTTATAAAGCCCAGAATCCCACACGCTTTATTAACTGCTTTCTCAACCTGCCCTGCCATCTTCAATGATTTGTCCTTTAGGGAAGGAAATCTGCCGTCCTTACCTGGGGATGGGTAATAAATGCTGGTCCAGGCAGTGATGCTCACATCCCATGAATGAACAAATAAAAATACAAAGATAAAAACAAAAAACTACTGCGGATGCTGGAAATCCAAAACAAAAACAGAATTACCTGGAAAAACTCAGCAGGTCTGGCAGCATCGGCGGAGAAGAAAAGAGTTGACGTTTCGAGTCCTCATGACCCTGTTCTGTTGAAGGGTCATGAGGACTCGAAACGTCGACTCTTTTCTTCTCCGCCGATACTGCCAGACCTGCTGAGTTTTTCCAAATAAAAACACAACATCAGAAATGGTTATTCGCGGCCTGAGGCCTGCAGTCGGTGTTTATGGAGCATTCCCGCTCAATCCCCGGCTCTGATTCGCCCTCACCCACCCGCTGGCTCCATTCCTCCCGCATCCGACACCGCGATCATCATCCCAGCACCAGAACTGCGCATGCTCCAATCAGAGCCCAGAGTGCTCATGCGCCAATTACAGTTAGGCACTGTGCAACTACAGCTTGACACTGCGCCTGCGCGATGATCTCTCGCAATGAGAATAGAGCACATTCTGCCTCTCATTGAATGCTGGGTAACCAGAGCGCCATTGAGGAGCGATGGCGTTGATTTATCGCAGTCAGTGAAGGCGAGTTTGAAGCTAAATCCTGCAATTCTGTAAATTTAAACTAAAACCAGACAAGCAGGAAGTTGCTGATGGATAAAGGGGTCGGGCTGGTGGTCAGAGAGAGGTGTCTGGAGGAAGTCTGACACACACTGACGCACACAGTACAGGATGAGCAGGGGAAAGTGGAGGAATTACTTGGGAGCCAGGGACAATAAGCAGAAGGAGGGAA
Source organism: Cetorhinus maximus (assembly GCF_964194155.1). Classification (NCBI taxonomy): domain Eukaryota; kingdom Metazoa; phylum Chordata; class Chondrichthyes; order Lamniformes; family Cetorhinidae; genus Cetorhinus; species Cetorhinus maximus. The sequence goes on along the minus strand of NC_135901.1, from coordinate 35,713,886 downwards.
TCACTGGGAATGGAGCTGCGGATAAAGACACATATGAGAATCATAGAATGGTTACAGCACAGAAGGCCGTTCGGCCCATCCTGTCTGTGTTGGCCCCCTAAAGGAAAAAATTACCTAGTGCCACTTCCTGCCTTTGTCCTGTAGCCCTGCATTTTTAAAAATTCATTCACGGGATGTGGGCTTCGCTGGCTGGGCCAGCATTCATTACCCATCTCTAATTTCCCTTGAGAAGGTGGTGGTGAATTGCCTTATTGAACGGCTGTGGTGCAAGTACACCCACAGTGCTGTTAGGGAGGGAATTCCAGGATTTTAACCGTGTGACAGTGAAGGAATGGCGATATATTTCCTAGTCAGGATGGTGAGAGACTTGGGGGGCAACATCCAGGTGGTAGTGTTCCCATCTATCCGCTCCCCTTATCCTTCTAGATAGTAATGGTCGTGCATCTGAAAGGCGCTGTCCACGGAGACTTGGTTAATTCCTGCAGTACATTTGTAGATGGTACACGCTGCTGTTGCTGTGTGTTGATGGTGGAGTGAGTGAATGTTTGTGAAGGGGTGCCAATCAAGCAGGCCTGGATGGTGTCAAGCTCCTTGAATGTTGTGTGAGCTGCACTCATCCACGCAAGTGGATAGTATTCCATCTCACTCCTGACTTGTGCCTTGTAGGTGGTGGACAGGCTTTGGGGAGTCAGGAGGCAAGTTATTGGTCGCACGATTCCTAACCTGACCTGATGTTGTAGCCACAATATTTATATGGCTAGTCTAGTTCAGTTTCTGGTCAATGGCAATCCCCAGGATGTTGGTGGTGGGAAATTCAGCGATGGTAATGCCATTGAACATCAAGGGGCCAGGGTTGGATTCTCTCTTGTCGGAGATGGTGCTTGTCTGACCATTGAGTGTCGCAATTGTTATTTGCCACTTGTCAGCTCAAGTGTGGATATTTGTAACAAAAACAGAAAATGCTGGAAAAACTCAGCAGGTCTAACAGCATCAGTGGAGAGAAAAACACTGCAAACGTTTCAAGTCCGTGTGACTCTTCTTCAGAGCTAAATAGAAGTAAAAATGTGATTACATTTATACTGTTTAAGGGGGGCGGAGCAGGTGAAGCTGGATGGAAGACCAGTGATAGGTGGAGGCAGAGGAGAGATTGCCAAAGATGTCATGAACAAAAGGACAAAGAGGTGTTAATGGTAGTAGTACTGGCTAAAGGAGGTGCTGATGATGGCATTAAGGTCAGAAAGCAGAACGTGATAATAGCAGGACAAGGGTAAGAACTCTGGAACACCTAAATATTGTCCAGGTCTTGCTGCATTTGGACATGGACTGCTTCAGTACCTGAGGAGTCGCGAATGATGCCGAACATTGTGCAATCATCAGAGAACATCCCTACTTCTGTCATTATGATGGAAGGAAGTTCATTGATGAAGCAGCTGAAGATGGTTAGGCCGAGGACACCACCCTGAGGAACTCCTGCAGTCATATCCTTGAGTTGAGATGACTGACATCCCACAACCATAACCATATTCCTGTGTGCTAGGTATGACTCCAAACAAATGGAGAGTTTTCCCCCTGTTTCCCATTTACTCCAGTTTTGCTAGGGCTTCCTGATGGTACACTCGGTCACATGTGCCCTTGATGTCAAGGGCAGTCATCTCACCTCAGGAGTTCCGCTCTTTTGTCTATGTTTGAACCAAGGCTGTAATGAGGTCAGGAGCTGAATGACCCTGGCGGAACCCAAACTGGGTATCGGTGACCGAGCTATTGCTAGGCAAGAGCAGCTCGATAGCACTGTTGATGACACCTTCCATTACTTTTCTGATGATCGAGAATATACTGATGGGGCAGTAATTGGCCGGGTTGTATTTGCTCTGCTTTTTGTGTACAGGACATACCTGGTCAATTTTCCACATAGACAGGTAGATGCCAGTGTTGTAGATGGCAACACTGCTGTGGTAGCAGTGTTGGAGCAGCGTGGCAAGATTAAGCAACTCTTAACTAAGAATTGTATAAAAGAAGATGTTTACAGGAAGGGGTAACAACAAAAAGAAAAACAACTTCTTCACACAGTGAATCGGGATGGGGTGCAGGATAATGTACCTGCGCAGGTCAGTGAGGATCCTCAAGGCCCATCAGCCATCTTCATGCAGCATTTAGAGGGCCCTGGGGGAGGGGAGAACGGAACCATTTGGGACACAGCACAGGGTGGGAGGTCACCCCTCCCCCACTCCCCTGGTTACGCAAACGACTCACCTTGGACTATCCAACACCTGGGCAGGGCGGGGTCAATGTACAGGAATACGCAAGCTGGTAGGTTGAGCTGACAGGTCTGGGGCTATATCAGTGCAGGCACAGTCACTGCTCCCCCTTTTCCTCGTGGATGTTTAACTGGGGCCGTGTTGGTGAGTGTTTCTAAATTCTGTCTCACTATCCCTGGAATGGAGGTAGATTGGAGGTTGCTGTGAATATTAGATTATATTGGTTCTCCTCATTCTTCCTGCTTTTCCCATCCCCAGTTCCAGGTTGCATGTTCTGGTGAATGTGGGTTGTTAGTATATTATTCAAGAACAATGGTGGATAATGGACTGCAGCGGTTTAAGAAGACTGCTCACCATTACCTTCTCAATGGCAATTAGGGAAGGGTAATAAATACTGGACTACCCAGCGAAGCCCACATCACAACAATAGTGGAGCGGTCAATAACCAGGGTGCATACGTTTAAGGAAAGGGGCAGGAGGCTTCGAGGGGATTTGAGATTTTTTTTTCTCCAGAGGGTGAGGGTTATCTGGAATTCACTGCCTGAAAAGGTGGTAGAGGTGGGAATCCTCACAACATTTAAGAAGTATTTAAATGAGCCCTTGAAACGCCATAGCACACAAGGCTGCGGCCAAGTGCTAGAAAATGGGATTAGTGTAGTTAGGGGCTTGATGACTGGCACGGACATGATGACTCAAGGGCCGCTTCCTGTGCTGTCAAACTCAATGACTATACGGTAGAGGACAGAGAATCTGATTAGCTTGTATTTCTGAAAAAGGTATTTAAATTGCTGACACTGGACTGTCAGGCCGACTGACTTACTAAGACTGGAATCACCTGCTGCTTCACTGTTCTGACCTGCTACTCCTATTAAACTGTACTCATGCACAAACATCAAGGAAAATTTCTGACTAATTATGGAGCGGCTGTAAATGAAGAAGAAATTGGTATTGGTCGGGGAGCATCTGTAAATGGAGGCGAATTGGGATGGTTCAAGGAAGGTCTGTTAATGAAGAGTAATATGAGTTGCCAGAGAGGGTCTGTAAATGAATAACAATGTGACTTGTCAGAGAGGGTCTGTATATGAGCAAGAAATGGTGACAGGTCAGGGTGTGTCTGTACAGGAAGTAAAATTGGTCACAGAGAGCCCTTGGTTAGCTGTGGGTGATATTGCAGATCCACAGCTTCCAAGGAGGAACAGAGTGATAGAATAAAGGGACAGATAGAGAGAGAGAGGGAGAGAAAGTTTGGAGCTATCTGAAAACTTTGACACTGTGCCCTGTACCCTTAAGCCCAAGTGTTTCGATCTCAGTGGAGACTGTCAGAATTTTGATTCTGTTGCTAATGTGTAAAATCCTTCATTTTCACCCTGTCCCATCTCCCTCTCTCCTCACGTAGGGACAGAGACCAGATGGCAGGTTCCCCTGCTGGCTGTATCAATTGACGTGATAATATCATACGTTTGGCTCCAATCATAATCGGATGGTTGAAAGTGATTTTGTATTCAACGTTATCGCTCCTCAATGGCGCTCTGGTTACCCAGCATTCAACGAGAGGCAGAAGGTGCTCTATCCTCATTACGAGGGATCATCGCGCAGGCGCAGTGCCAAGCTGTAGGTGGAGCATGCGCACTGCCTAGCTATAATTGGTGCACGCGCACTCTGGGCTCTGATTGGAGCATGCGCAGTTCCGGTGCTGGGAGGATGGTCGCGGTGTCGGATGTGGGAGGAATGGAGCCAGCTGGTGGGTGAGGGCGAATCGGAGCCGGGGATTGAGCGGGGAGGCTCCATAAACACCGGCTGCAGGCCTCAGGCCGCGAATAACCATTTCTGATGTGTTTTTATTTGTTCATTCATGGGATGTGGACATCGCTGCCTGGACCAGCATTTATTACCCATCCCCAGGTAAGGACGGCAGGTTTCCCTCCCTAAAGGACATTAGTGACCCAGATGGGTTTTTACAACAATCCCCAATGGTTTCATGGTCATCGTTAGACTTTTAATTCCAGATTTTTTATTAAATTCAAAATCAATAACATGGCAGATTCTGTCAAAGTCCTGGTTCAGTTGTAAATAAAAACAATCCCTCTCCTTCCTCCTGCACTTCCCACTCCCTACCTCGCCCGCCCCACTTCTCTCTCTCTCCATAGAGGCCAGAGTCTTCTGCAGGCCCAGACCGGGTGGCAGGTTCCCTTTCCTCAAGGACATTAATGAACCAGTTTTTTTTATGAAAATCCAGCAGTTTTCATGGTCGCTTTATCCTAGTGCCAGCCCCATAAATTACAGGATTCATTCAGCTCAATTTCACACCCTGCCTTTGTGTTTTTGTGGATTCTCTCTCACTCTCTTTTATCTGTTTTAAATCAATTTCACAGGGTATTAGAAGGAGATGATTTGCAGTCAGGAAACTGAAATCTGAAACTGAAACCAATCATCTGGTGGAGATACTCAATTCATCTTAAACTGAATATCTTCAGATTTTGAACATGGAAGGAAAAAGCACCGTTCACAGTGGGGAGAAACCGTACACGTGTTCTGTATGCAGACGAAGCTTCAGCCGACCATCTGGTCTGTCAAAACACAAATGCAGCCACAACGGGGAGAAACCATGGAAATGTGGAGACTGTGGGAAGGGATTTGAATCCCCGTCTCACCTGGAAACTCATCGACGCACTCACACGGGGGAGAGACCGTTCACCTGCTCCGAGTGTGGGAAGGGATTCACTCAGTTACACCAACTCCTGAGACACCAGCGAGTTCACACCGCAGAGAGACCGTTCACCTGCTCAGAGTGTGGGAAGGGATTCACTCAGATTCACCACCTCCTGAGACATCAGCAAATTCACACTGGGGAGAGGCCGTTCACCTGCTCCAAGTGTGAGAAGGGCTTCACTCAGATTCACCACCTCCTGAGACACCAGCAAATTCACACTGGGGAGAGGCCATTCAATTGCTCTGAGTGTGGGAAGGGATTCATTAGTGTATCTAACCTGCTAACACACCAACACACTCACACTGGGGAAAGGCCGTTCACCTGCTCCAAGTGTGGGAAGGGATTCACTCAGTTATCCAACCTGCTGACGCACCAGCGAGTTCACACTGGGGAGAAACCTTTTAGATGCCCAGATTGTGGGAAGTGCTTTAAATGTTCCAGGTACCTGATGTCCCATGAACGTGTTCACACTGATGAGAGACCGTTCAGGTGCTCTCACTGCGGGACTGGGTTCAGGTGGTCATCCGACCTCACTAAACACCAGCGAATTCACACTGGGGAGAAGCCGTTCACCTGCTACAAGTGTGGGAAGGGATTCACTCAGACATCCAATGTGCTGAGACACCAACGTGTTCACAAGTAACTACAGTGATTGGGCTTTTCTCTTAATCACATCCAGGACTGAGCCATGTTCATTAGGTCGGTTTCTGTTGATCTTAATAAATCCCAGTCCAGTTATAGGGGGTAATTTATGTTATGGAAGCGCTTTGTGTTAAACAGCATATTGAATCTTTTTAGTATCCCTGATACAAGTTAGTTTCCTTCTAAGGGCTCTCCCTTTCCCCGTCTCATCCATCCTCACCTCCAACAAGTGTGAGGAGCTCATGCAGCTTCTTTGTCACCAAGACTGAGACAACCCGATCAGCTGCCTCTGCTGCTTCCCTCCCTTCCACTAGCCCACCGGGACAAACTATCTCTAAAGATCTGCCCTCTCGCCTTGAACTCACACCTTCCTTTAGGTTTTTCTCCATCACACCCCATGTCTTCTCAGTGCTCACCTTGTCTATGAGACCCAACTCCTGCTCTATTGACCCTATTTCCAATAAACTGCTAGCAGTGAGAAGAATGTTGGATGAATGTTTATGAAGGGTGGAAGATGGGGAACCAGCCAGAAGAGCATCGGAATAGTCGACTCTGGAGATAAGAGCGGCATGGATGAGGATTTCAGCAGGAAATGCACAAAAGGGTGTTGGGGAGAAATGATATTCCAGAGGTGGATGGAGGTGATCTCCCTGATGGAGAGGATGTGTAGTCAGCAACTCAGCCCTCAGTTTAGGGTCAAATAGGAAACTAAGGTTGCAGTTGGTCTGGATTAGCCACAGACCGTGGCCAGGGAGAGGGGTGGAGTCAGTGATGAAAGAAGCAGAGTTTATGATGGGGAGATTTGTGAGCTGGAGCATTAATCCTTGACTGTAGTTGTGTGGACCTCAGCATAAATTCACCTCTGCCGTAAAGAATTACATTACAGAAACAGCTATTCAATTCAATCTCAATGTGTTCATGAAAATTTCCGCTCACCAATTGGAGTTTCAATGATGATGATAATTTTCCACGAGACAGAATGTGCCCTGTCAATGACCACAGGAGCCCAGTGAGCATGTGCAGCACCGGGTTGTCCTCTGAGAAAACACCGAAGCTACTTCACCTCATTCACTTCCTGTGGCAGTGCATTTCACATTTACTCTGAGTAAAGTCGCTTCCCCTCGTTTCCCTGTTGGATTTAGTAGCAACTATCCTGTATTTATGGCCCTAGGTTTTGAATCCCCCACAAGTGGAAACATTGGCTCCACATCTACCATTTCCATTCCATTCATCATTTAAAAGGCCTCTTTATGTCACTTCCAAGTCTTCTCTTTTCGAAAGAGAAAAGCCCCAACCAGTTCAATCTTTCTCAATAACTGTAATCTCTCATTTCTGATATCATCCTTGTCTATCGTGTATCCTTGCATCATGTAAATCACCATTGCAAAGTTTATTGCACTTTCGCCAGTGATTATAGGGAGTCCAGAGCTGTGCACTGACTCCTATCCACATTGAACATAACTTCACTATTTCTGAATTTGGTACTTGTAATAAATCCCAGTCCTTTGAGTATTTGTAGTTGAATTGTTGACTTGCCATCATTTAAAAAAATATTTGTTTATGATATCCTGAGATTGCCTTGCTTTTCTACCCCATTCATTTTTTTTTCTCTAAGGTGTAGGAGATGTTTGTATTTTTTCATACCAAAGTACATCATTGCACATTATCCATGTTAAAGTTTATTTACCATTTGACTGCCCAGTCTGCAGATTTTCTAATGTTGTTTTGTATTATGTTCAGCCTTCCTCAGTGTTAGATAAACAGCCTCCAGTTTGTTATCAGCTAAAAATTCACATTGAGTAACTTGTTCCCAAGTCCCAATCATGAATGTACATTATGACTAACAGTGGACCCAGCACTGATCCTTGTGGATCACCACTTTCAACCTGTTTCCAATCTGAAATTGGGGAGGGGTGGGAGTGAATTGCATGAAAGTCGCATCAGGAAGTGAATAAAATAGATGCATTTCAGGGGAAAGTAGACAGGTCTATGAGGAAGAAAGGAATAGATGGTTATATTGGTAAATTTAGATGCTAAAAGATGGGGGGAGGCTCGAGTGAAGCATAAACACCAGGAGTAGCTGGGCTGAATGGCCTGATTCTGTGATGTATATCCCCTATGTAATCTAGCTCTAAATCAGCAGTATTAATTCTGTCTGGAAGCAGCATGGCATTAAACTAAAAACTAAAACCAAACTTTACCAGGCCATTATCCTGACTACCCTGTTGTATGGAGCAGAATCCTGGGTCTGCTCTTGGAGCCACATCAAAGCTCTAGAACACTCCCAGCAAAGACACCCGAGGTCCATCCTGAGAATTCGATGGCAGGACAAAAATCACAAATAACGAGGTTCTCCATCACGCTGGGTTCAACAGCTTGGAGACCACCCTCCAGAAAATTCAGCTCCGATGGCCAGGCCGTGTTTCCCACATGGACAATCACAGAATTCCCAAGCTGATCTTCCATGGGGAACTGTCTCAGGGAAAACAAAATCAAGGTGGTCAGTACAACCATTACAAGGACACCCTAAAAAAGAGCCTCACAAACTTCTGCATTGCAGACTGCCTCTCCTCGGAAAACACTGCAGTCGACCGGCTGAGTTCTGGTCACTATGTTATAGGAAGGATGTGATAGCACTGGAGAGGGCGCAGAGGAGAATTACCAGGATATGGCCCGGGCTGGAGGGTCTGAGCTATGAGGAAATATTGGATAGGCTGGGGTTGTTTTCCCTAGAGCAACGAAGGGGACCTGATAGAGGTGTATAAGATTATGAGGGGCATAGATAGGGTGGATAGGAAGGCAATTTTTCCATTAGTAGAGGGGGCCGATAACCAGGGGGCATAGATTTAAGGTAAGAGGTCGAAGGCTAAGAGGGGAGTTAAGGAGATTTTTTTTTCACCCAGAGGGTGGTGAAAGTCTGGAACTCACTGCTTGAAAGGGTGTAAATGATTTGGGTGGTTGAGCCAGAAACTCTTGTAACGTTTAAGAAGTATTTAGATATTCACTTGCATTGCCTTAGCCTCCAGGGCTATGGGACAAGTGCTGGAAAGTGGGATTAGTGTAGTCAGATCTTTGCGAGCAGCGTGGACACAATGGGCCGAATGGCCTTCTCCTGTGCTCTAAATGTCTATGAGTCAAAAAGTGGAGGCAAGCACTGAAATTTGGTTCAACGTGTTTCCAGGACCACTTACACCAAACTCAACATCCGACATGCCCAGAGGAAGGTCAGAGGTGGCACAGCTGCAGAAGTTAACCCAAGCACCTCCATCAACAACAATATGAACGGCCAGTTCTGTGGACGTCCATGCTGATCCCGCACCGAACTCTTCAGTAAGGATTGGACCCACAGAAAATGATTAAATCATTTACAGTTTGGACACACGAACAATGAGGAGTCTACCCCAACATTATCCATGTTCTCTGTCTGTATTATTGCGGTGCTGTTAATAAAGTCAGTGTGAGACAATCTGTTATTGTGAGCTTGATTATCTGGTGTCTGAATCCACAAGATTCACCATTTAGAGTCAACAAGATGAACAAGGAAATAAATCATGGCCCAAAACTCCAGATCGTTATTCACAGGAGAAAGTCTGTTATCTAACACCTCGAGTGGACAGAACAGAGAAAGATCCCAACTGTAAGAAACCCTTCAATCATTTGTAAATATCTTTCAAATGCTGACAGATTCCAGCTGTCAGTTTCCATCACATTGACGTCAATGGAAGGTGAGAGCGTGGTTATTCTAGAACTATAAAAAACACTAGTTAGAGCACAGCTAGAATACTGAGTCCAGTTCTAGTCAGCACAAGACAGGAAGGATGTGATCAATGAAGGAGCAGGCTCAAGGGGTCTACCCCTGCTTTTATTTCATGTGTACTTTTGAACAACACTGTGAATCATTTCCATTCAAGCACAGCCGATTCAGCACCTACCATTTCACCTCCTCCCTTCCAAAATTCCACGTCCCCAAACACGCTTTCCAGGTGGCAAAGTGATTTTCTTGTACTTCTTGGTACCTAGTGATGTGTATTCACTGCTCACGATGTGATCTCCTCTACACTGAGGAGACTAAATACTGATTGGGTGACTGCTCTATGGATCATCACCATTCGGGCTGCAGTCATGATCCTGAGCTTTGAGCCATTTACCAGTTTAATTCTCCACTCACTCCCTCTCTGACCTCTCTGTCCTTGGCCTCCTGTACTGTTCCAATGAATCTCAATGGAAACTGGAGGAAAAGCAGCTCATCTTTGATTAGACACTTTACAACCTTCCAGATTCAACATTCATTTCAACAATTTCAGATCTTAACTACCACTCCCATTTTTTTCATACAGTAGGTGCTGGTGATGATTCTGCTGTCACCATTTGTACTTCCTCTGGGCCTATTTTTTGTTTTTCCTCTTGTCCCATTCGTCGATTTCCTTGTCTCCAATGTTGCCTCGCACCATCATCCCATTTGTCATTTAATCACTCCAGCCTTCCATCCTATCACAAGACCGCTTGTTCTTTTTCCCTCTCGCTCTCTCTTTTTACTGACTCTGTATTTGTTTGTAAACTATTAAATCTCTAAATTCTTCCAGTTTGGTTAAAAGGTCACCGACCTGAAACATTCACTCTGGTTCCCTCTCCGTAGAAGCTGTTTGACCTGCTGAGAGTTTACAGCATTTTCTGTTTTGAGTTCGGATTCCCAGCATCTGCAGTATCTTGTTTTTGGGTTCACAGTGGATCAGTTTTCTCTGAATTACCGTTCCCTGTTTAAAGGTGAAGAAGGGGCTTTTACAGAATGAGACAATAACTGTCCCCCTGTTCGACATGAAGCTAAACTCACTGTTAATTCCTCCTCAGTAACAATTGTAAACACAAAGTTTCCAGCCGGGATTGAACCGGGGACTTTCTCATGTAAAGTAAAAGTGATAATCAGTGCACTAGGGAAATGAGTGTGAATCCCCCCCCGGACAGAGGGGAACTGACCATCCATCTCTAGCTCTAATTCCCAAACAGAAAATGCTGCCAAGAATCAGCAAGTCAGGCTGAGTCTTTGGCCGCTCTCACCATTTGAAACCGTCACAATGCCCGGCTGATTGACGGCAGCTCCGGACCAATAGAAAGAGGTTACGTATCCGGAGGACCGAGAGGTAGCGGCTGGTCCTCCAACCAATCGGAGAGGATGAGGGGCGGGGCCGGACTGAGAGTGAAGCATGCGCAGTGTGAGTAATGGCGATGGAGAGATGGATCTTTCTCTGAGCAACAATCGGTGAGTGGGCGAATGGCGGGGCGGAGGGAGCGATGGGTCCGCCGGGTGAGCAGAGAGGCTTCACAAATATGGTGTATAAGAAGCAAACCCCGAGAATGATGCCGGGGAGACCGTCACCTGTTTGTATCGAGCGAGGCCGCAGCTTTTTCCCAGCTACCGACCCGGGGGAGATGGCCGCCATCTTTGTTGGGGTCAATGTACAGCGGGGCGCATGCGCGGCCGCCATCTTTGTAGGGGGCAATGTTTTTGGAATCTTCAATGACAATGGGAACAACTTGTCCATCAAACTGCTTCACGCTTTGAGTTACAATGTCTTATTGATGAGGCAGAACAACGGTATATGTCCAAGTCAGTGACAATAATTTACATTGTGCCTCTAACAATAAAACTTCACAAGGCATTTCACAGAAATGTTACAAAGTAACATTTGCAACTGAGCCACATAAGGAGATATTAGGGCAGGTGACCAAAAGCTTGGTCAAAGAGGCAGGTTATAAGGAGTATGTTAAAGGGGAGAAAGTGAGGTGGAGAAGTTTAAGGAAGAAATTCCAGAGCTTGAGGCCGAGGCAACTTAAAGAACGGTCACCAATGGTGGAGCGATTAAAATCAGGAATGTTCATGAGGCTGGAATTAGATAAGTGTAGAGATCTCGGAGGGGTGTGTGGTTGGAGGGGGTTACAGAGATAGGGATGATCACAACCATGGAGGAAAACAAGGGTGAGAATTTGAAAATGTAGGTGCTTCTAAAACAGGAATCTTTGTAGGTCAGTGAGCACAGAGGTGATGGGTGAACAAGACTTGGTGCGAGTAAGCAAATGGGCAGCAGAGTTTTGGATGACCCCAAGATTACAGGGAGGTTCAGTGTGGGAGGCCGGGAGTGCATTTGGCAAATTAAGTCTAGAGGTAACAAAAGAATGGATGAGAGTTTCAGCAGCAGATGAGCTGAGACTAGGCTGGAGTCGGGCGATGTTACTGAGGTGGAAATTGGCAGACTTGGTGCTGATGTGGATATGTCATTGGAAGCTCATCTTGGGGTCAAATATTTCACCATGGTTGTCAACAGTCTGATTCAGTATCAGACCTTTATCAGGGAGAGGAATGGAGTCGCTATTATAATTTGCTGCTCATTTATTGAGTAAAGGAGCAATCTGGAGCCAGTTTTTCCTTCACATAGGTTCATTCAAATCACTTAGAGAACACATGCACAGAATCCCTTTTCCTCTCCCCTCCACAGTTGGAAACCGATTCTTATATACTTTAGAATAATGCCCCTACCTTTCCCCAATTAGTTAAGTTATCAGAGATAGTTGGGATTGTGGAGCTAATATTTCAATCAGATCAGCCATTTTATTGAATGGCAGAGCAGGCTTGAGGGGCCAAGTCACCTACCTCCTGTTTCGAAATTTTATCTTCAATTGTTTGTCTGTAACAGCTGCTCTCACTTACAACTAGGTCCTGCCCTTCATTGTGACAGGATTCCAACATCAACATCAGTGACTAGGGAATGGGGTTTGTAGCAGGGGCTTAAAGACAATGGAGGAAATTAAATGGAGGAAATTTCTGTTCATCCAGTTCGGGATGTCAGATAAGTCAGGACGGTGTGTGACTTGCAGGGGAACTTGGAGGTGATGATGTTCACATACACCTGTTATCCTGGTCCTTCTATGGATTGGAGTTTGAGGATTTTGGAGATTCTGTCAAAGCTCTGGTAGAGTTTTAGGTGTACAAAATCCCTGCCCTTCACCCCATGCCTCTCCTACTTTCTATCTATACTTCTCTTGTTCTCTCCTCCCCTGGAGGCCAGAGTGTTGTGTAGGCCCAGACCAGGTGCCAGGCTCCCTTCCCTGCAGGACATTAGTGAACCAGCTGGGTTTTTACAACAATCGAGCAGCTTTCATGGTCACTTTTGGGGTCCCTAAAAATGACCAGATTCATTCAGCTCAATTTTACAACCTGCTTTTGTGTTTTTGTGGGTTCTCTCTCACTCCCTTTTTTCTGTTTTAAATCAATTTCACAGGGTATCAGAAGGGGAGGATTTGCAGTCGGGAAACTGAAACCAAACATCACATCAGGATCTGACGGAGTCGCCTAATTTATCTGAATATCGTCGGATTTTGAACATGGAAGGAAAAAGCACCGTTCACAGTGGGGAGAAACCATACACGTGTCATGTGTATGGACAAGACTTCAGCCAATCATCTGCCCTGTCAGAACATAAATGCAGTTACAATGTGGAGAAACCATGGAAATGTGGTGATTGTGGGAAAGGATTCAATTACCCATCTGACCTGGAGAGACATCGGCGCACTCACACTGGGGAGAGGCCGTTCACATGTTCCACGTGTGGGAAGGGATTCACTCAGTCATGCACCCTGGTGATACACCAGCAAATTCACACTGGTGAGAGGCCATTCACCTGCTCCGAGTGTGGGAAAGAATTCACTACCTCATTCCACCTGCTGAGACATCAGCAAGTACATAGCAAGGAGAGACCTTTTCAATGTCCAGACTGCGGAAAGTGCTATAAAAGTTCAGAGAGTCTGATGGTGCATCAACGTGTTCATACTGACGAGAAACCATTCAGGTGCTCTCACTGTGGGACTGGGTTCAGGTGGTCATCTGACCTCACTAAACACCAGCGAATTCATACTGGGGAGAGGCCGTTCACCTGCTCTGAATGTGGGAAGGGATTCACTGATTCATCCACCTTGCTAAGACACCAGAGAGTTCACACTGGGGAGAGACCTTTTAAATGTCTAAACTGTGGGAAGTGCTTTAAAAGCTCTGGGAACCTCAGGTCCCATCAACAAGTTCACACGGAAAAGAGACTGTTTAGGTGCTCTCACTGTGGGACTGGGTTCAGGCAATCATCTGACCTCACTAAACATCAGCGCACTCACACTGGGGAGAGACCGTTCACCTGCTCCGAGTGTGGGAAGGGATTCATTAGTTCATCCAAACTGCTGACACACCAAACAGTTCACACTGGGGGGAGACCACTACCTGATCGAAGTGTGGGAAGAGAGTCACTCATTTGTCCCACCTGCTGACAAAGGTCAAGTAACCAGACTGACTGGATTAGTGTTAATCACATCCAGGACACAACTACTTACACTGGGATCTGTTTCTGCTGATGTGAATAAACCCCAGCCCAGTTATAGGGATTGATATTGTGGATGAGAGTGAAATAAATTAGCTTCTTGTTAAACACACGGTGTCTTTTTAACATTTCCAACACAAGTTACATGCGAATTAGGAGCAGGAATAGGCCACTCACCCCTTCAAGCCTGCTTTTCCATTTAGTAAGATCATATCTGATCCGATTGTAACTTTAACCCCACTTTCCTGCCTACCCGATAACCTTTCACTCCTTTGTTAACCAAGAATCTCACTACCTCTGCCATAAAAATCTTCATAGACTCTGCTTCCACTACCATTTGAGGAAGAAAGTTCCAAATACTCATTACCCTCTGAAAGAAAAAAAATCTTGTCATCTCTGTCTTGAATAGGTGTCCCCTTATTTTTAAACCATGACCCCTAGTTCTAGATTCTCCCACAAGAGGAAACATCCTCTCCACATTCACCCTGTCAAGACCCCTCAGGATCTTATATGTTTCAACCAAGTCTCCCCTTACTCTTCTAAACTCAAGCGGATACAAGCCTAGCCTGTCTAACGTTTCCTCGTTAGACAACACCCCCCCAATCCAGGTATTCGTCTGGTAAACTTTCTCTGAGCTGCTTCCAAACATTTACATCCTTCCTTAAATAAGGAGACCCAATACTATGCACAGTACTCCTGATGTGGTCTCACCGATGCCCTTTACAAGTGAAGCATAACCTCCCTACTTTTCTATTCAAATCCACTTGCAATTTAAGTCAGTTATACAAATTGTAAAAAATGTTGAGGCGGTAGCACTGATCCCTGTGGCACAACATTTGTCACATCTTGCCAACCAGGAAATGACCAATTTATGCCTGTTCATTGTTTCCTGTTAGCAAGCCGATCTTCTATCCATGCCATTAAGGTACCCCCTACACCAGGAGCTTTTATTTTCCACAATAACCTGTGATGTGACACCTTATCAAATGTCTTTGGCAAATCTAAGTACAGTTCATCTACCAGTTCTCCTTCATCCATGGCTCATGTTACTTCTTCAAAGAACACTAATGATTTGGTTAAATATGATTTCCCTTTCATAAAGCCATGTTGACTCTGACTGATTACCTTCACTTTTGCTAAATGCCTGACTATAGCCTCATTAATAAGAGCATCTAACATTTGTGACAGATGTTAAACTAACTAGCCTCTAGCCACCTTCCCTGTAGCTTTCTGTCACTTTCTCCCACCCCCACATCTTTTTGAATTAAGGGAGTTACATTCACTATTTTGCAATCTAATGGAACCTTCCCTGAATCTAGAAAATTTTGGAAAATTAAACCAATGCACCAACTGTCTCACTAATCACTTCTGTTAAGGCCCAAGGATGAAGTCCATCAGGAAACTAGGGACTTGTCAGTCTGCAGCTCCAATCATTTTCTCAGTACCACTTCCCTGGTGATTGCAATTTTCTTGAGTTCCTCCCTCCCTTCCATTTCCTCATTTACCGCTATTTCTGGGATGTTTTTTGCATCCTCCATACTGCAAAGGCACCTGACTAGAATGTTAAACTGTGATGTCCTGCAGCAACATTTTGGGTCTTTGTTCTGAAGAAATGGAATTCAGCTGTTCTCATGAGCAATGTTGGAGACAGACTGATCAACAATGTCATCATCAAATGGCACAGCGCAGTAAGAAGGCCATCCACCCATCGTGTCTATGCTTCAGCTTTTTACAACGATCTTTCCAATTCGTCACTGTTTCCTTCTCTTTCCTCAAAACACTGCTTTTCTCCTTCTCAAATCATTGTCAAATTCAATTTTGAAATCTCGAGTTAAGAAAAACAATATTGAAAGAGGTGCAGGAATTTCTGTATTGTCCATGAACGTGTGTGAAAATTAGCAAAGTTTTCCGGACCCAATCACATGAAGAGTTCGGCTGGTGAATCATATACCATTTTTAACAAAGAAACTATGTACTAAACTATTAATTTCAGATTGAATTTTCAGGAGAATTTTATTTTGTTCAAGCATCTCCTCATTTGTCTCACTTGATGTATACAATCTAATTACCCTTGCTTTATAAACTGTTACAGAGGCCTTTAAAAATTCATTCATAGGATGTGGGCATCGCTAGCCCTTCTTAATTCCATCCTTAATTGCCGGTAAAAAGGTGGTGGTGATGTGTCTTCTTGAACCGTTGGAGTCCCTGTGGTGTAGGTGCACCCACTGTGCTGTTAGGGAGAGAGTTCCAAAATTTTGACCCAGCGACAGTGAAGTGATGTAGATATATTTCCAAGTCACAATAGTGAGTGGCTTAGTGGGGAACTTGCAGGTGGTGGTGCTCCCATATATCTGCTGCCCTTGTCTTTCTAGATGGTAGAGGCCATGGGTTTGGAAGGTGCTGTCTGAGGACCCCTGGTGAGTTCCTGCAGTGCATCAAGTAGACGGTACACACTGCTGCTACTGTTCATAAGTGGTGCTCTGAGTGAATGTTTGTGGATGGGGCTCCAATCAAGCGGAATACTTTGTCCTTGATGGTGTCAAGCTTCTTGAGTGTTGTTGGAGCTGCACTCATCCAGGTAAGTGGGGAGTATTCCATGACACTCCTGACTTGTGCCTTGTAGATGACGGACAGGCTTTGGACAGGGGGTGAGTTACTCACGTCACGATTCCTAATGTCTGACCTGCTCTTGCAGCCACAGTATTTGGCTAGTCCAGTTCAGTTTCTGGTCAATGGTGACCCCCAGGATGTTGATTTTGGGGGATTCAGTGATGGTAATGCCATTGAATATCAAGGGGCAATAGTTAGATTCTATCTTGTCGGGGATGGTCATTTCCTGACACTTGTTTGGCACGAATGTTACTTTCCACTTGTCAGCCCAATCCTGGATGTTGTCCAGGTCTGCTGCATTTGGACGTGGACTACATGAGTGGATTGACGTTATGAAAAAGAGGGAGAGGTTTGCTCCAGTGATCCAAAGCCCTGGTTGGATCACACCGAAGACTGGGTATATTTTTGGGAGCGGCACCTTATAAACAGTAAAAATTTGCCTTGAAAGCTTCAGAGGAGCCGCATTGATGAGGTTGGTGGGTTTTGGAAATTGAAAGTTTTACATCCACAGCTTGTGGCACTATTTCACCTCACTGTTCACTTCATGTTCATATCTAACACACTCGATGCTGTTATTGGCTGAAAAGTCTTCTGTGTTTGCACTAAACATGCTATTATTCGGCGTTCCCACTCCTGCCGCCTGGATTTGGCCATCATCAGGGAATGTTGTTTTCTTGTTGCTGTGTGAACTGTCACAATGAACTGATCCTGGAGTCTCTTTCCCCTGGGATCTACAAAACCCGTCACTTCTCTTCCTCTTTCATTCTCACTTCCCAGTTTGGGAGGAAGAACGAGGAGAGACAGTACAAATTACAGTGACCAGGGAAAAGGTTGGGTAATGTCAGGGACAGGACGGGCAGATGGCCCTCTTTCCCTGCTGTAACCATTCTATGATTTCATGCAAATAATATTAATATACTCGCAAGGTCTGTAGTCGTGGCCGAGTGGTTAAGGCGATGGATTAGAAATCCATTGGGATCTCCCCAAGTCGGTTTGAATCTGGCCGACTAAGTTTCTTGTTGTTTCTAATTTTAACCAAGTGCTGATGGAACTAATTATCGTTTAAATAGAGGAAAAACCATCCAAACACATCCGTGTTCTCTTATTTCTGTTCATTTCTCAGCCTTCCGCAAATTTCCAGTCGGAAATGGAATAAAAACTGAGCCAAGTTGGTGATATCATTTCATTCTGGTATTTGTCTCCCCTTAGGCCTCTGCTACTTTCGGTGTGTCTCTTATATATGTATATATGAATTTGTTTACAGGATGTGGTTGTCACTGCCTAGGCTAGCATTTATTGCCCATCCCTAAATGCCCTTGAGAAGGTGGTGGTGAGCTGCCTTCATGAACCGCTTCAGTTCCTGTGGTGTAGGTACACCCACAGTCTGTTGCGGTTGGGGGAGCTCCAGGATTTTGACCCAGTGACAGTGAAGGAACAACGATATATTTCCAAGTCACGATGGTGAGTGGCTTGGAGGGGAACTTCCAGGTGGTGGTGTTCCCATGTGTCTGCTGCCCTTGTCCATCTAGATGGAAGTTGTCATGGGTTTGGAAGGTGCTGCTAAGGAATCTTGCTGAGTTTCTTCAGTGCATCTTGTAGATGGTACACACTGATGCCACTGTTCGTCGGTGGTAGAGGGAGTGAATGTTTGTGGAAGAGGTGCCAATCAAGCTGGCTGTTTTGTCCCGGATGGTGTCAAGCTTCTTGAGTGTTGTTGGAGCTGCACTCATCCAGGCAAGTGGAGAGTATTCCATCACTCCTGATTTTCACTTCGTAGATGGTGGAAAGACTTTGCGGAGTCAGGAGGTGAGTACTCATTGCAGGATTGCTAGTCTCTGACCAGCTTTTGTAGCCACAGTATTTATATGGCTAGTCCAGTTCAGTTTCCTGTCAAGGGTAACCCCAAGAATGTTGATAGTGCAGGATTTAGCGATGGCATTGAATGTCAAGGGACGATGGTTAGATTCTCTCTTGTTGGAATTTGTCATTGTCTGGCATGAATATTATTTGCCACTTGTTAACCCAAGACTGGATATTGTCCATGTCTTGCTGCATTTGGACATAGACTGCTTCAGTATCTGAGGAGTTGCCAATGGTGCTGAACATTGTGCAATCATCAGCGAACATCCCCACTTCTGACCTTACAATGAAGCAGTTAAAGATGGTTGGGCCATGTTTAAACCAAGGCTGTAATGAGGTCAGGAGCTGAGAGGCCCTGGCAGAACCCAAACTGGGCATTAGTGAGCAGGTTATTGTTAAGCAAGTGCCACTTGATAGCACTGTTGATGACCCCTTCCATCACTTTACTGATGATCGAGAGTAAACTGATGGGATGGTAACTGGCCGGGTTGGACTTATCCTGCTTTTGTGTACAGGACATAGCTGGGCAATTTTCCACATTGATGGGTAGATGCCTGTGTTGTAGCTGTGCTGGGGCAGCTTGGCTAGAGGCACAGCATGGAGCACAAATCTTCAGTACAATTGCAGAATATTGTCAGGGCCCACAGCCTTTGCAGTATCTAGTGCCTTCAATCGATTTTCAATATCACATGGAGTGAATCGAATTGGTTGAAAAGTGGCATCTGTGATCCTGGGGACCACTGGATGAGGCCGAGGTAGATCATCGACTAGGTATTTCTGGCTGATTATTGCTGTAAATGCTTCATGCTGATGTGCTGGGTTCCTCCATCATTGAGGATGGGGATATTTGTGGAGCCTCCTGGTCCACTGCATCCCCGAGAACACAATCAGCTTTAGGTCCAGAATATTAAACTTCAGCCCAGTTACAGGGATTATTAACATCAGCAGAAATAAACCCCAACTGTCAGAATGAACATGGTTCAGTCCTGGATGTGATTAACAGCAGCAATAATGGCAGAATCCAACCCCTGCTGTCACCTATGAACTCGCTGGTGTCTCTGCAGTTGGGATGAGTGAGTGAATTTCTTCCCACACTCAGAGCAGGTGAATGGTCTCTCCCCAGTGTGAACTCGCTGGTGTGCTTTGAGCTGGGCTGAAGACCTGAATTTCTTTCCACAGGAAGTACAGCTGAACGGCCTCTCCTCAGTGTGAATTTGCTGGTGCTTCAGCAGTGCAGAGGACGCAGTGAATCCTTTCCCACATACAGGACAGGTGAACGGTCTCTCCCAGTGTGAATCCGCTGGTGTCAGATGAATGAGTGAATCCCGTCCCACACTCGGAGCAAGTGAACGGCCTCTCCCCAGTGTGAACTCGTTGGTGTCTCCACAGGTCGGATGACTGAGTGAATCCCTTCCCACACTCAGAGCAGGTGAACAGCCTCTCCCCAGTGTAAATTTGTTGGTGTGTTCGCAGGTGGGATGACCGAATGAATCTCTTCCCACACTCGGAGCAGGTGAATGGCCTCTCTCCAGTGTGACAAAGCTGGTGCACCAGCAGGTGGGATAACTGAGTGAATCCCTTCCCACACTCTGAGCAAGTGAACGGCCTCTCTCCAGTGTGAAACCGCTGGTGTATAAGCAGGTTGGATGACTGAGTGAATCCCTTCGCACACTCGGAGCAGGTGAACGGCCTCTCCCCACTGTACACTCGCTGGTGTCTCAGGAGGTCAGATGACTGAGTGAAACCCTTCCCACACTCAAAGCAGGTGAATGGCCTCTCTCCAATGTGAACCCGCCAGTGTCTCAGCTGGTCAAATGACTTAGTGAATCCTGTCCCACACTCAGAGCAGGTGAATGGTCTCTCTCCTGTGTGAATACGCTGATGTGCTTGCAGGTTGGCTGACTGAGTGAAACCCTTACCACACTCAGAGCAGGTGAACGGCCTCACCCCAGTATGACAGCGCTGATGCTTTTGTAGCTGAGATGGGTAATTCAATCCATTCTCACATTCCTCACATTTCCACGGTTTCTCCATGGTGCTGGTATCCCTGTGTCTCTCCAGATTGGATGATCAGTTGAAGCCTCGTCCACACAGAGAACACGTGTACAGTTTCTCCCCACTGGAATGGTGCAATGTTATTTCAGGCTGTGTAACTGGTTAAAGCTCTTTCCACAGTCAGTTCACTGGAACACTCTCACTCGGGTGTGTGTGTGTCTTGGTGCTTTCCCAGTCACACTGATGTTTGAAATCTTTTCCCGCAGACAGAACAGACAAACATTTCTCCTTCCACATTCATAGGCTGATGATATTCAGGTCCTGATGAATCGAGTGACTCTGTCAGATCTTGATGTGATGTTTGGTTTGAGTTTCCCGTCTGCAAGTCCTCCCCTTCCAATACCCTGTAAAAGGAGTTTTCAAAAGTCATCACTGTCAGTGCAGGGTAGAAATTCAGAACAAACAATCCTAGTTTCTCTGGAACATTTCTTCCTCTCTCGTTCTGACAAAGCTGCAAATCCCCGTCCCACACACTCTCCCTCCTCCCTGTGCTGAAATCCAAACAGAGTTTTGCACAATTTTTTTCGTATATTTTTAACAAATTTGTACAACTGGAGATAACAATATGTTTGACCATCCACTTCATTAAACTTGAAACCCGCTGACCGACCATACACAATAGCAATAGAGGTCGCGCATGCGTCCATCACGACATTGCCCCTATAAAGATGGCGGCCGTGAACTCGGGCCTTTTCCCGCAACTCCGAGCGAACCCGGGGCTCGAGCTCTCTTCCCGTCTTTCTCCACGGTCTGCACATATTCGGACACCAAATGATTGACGGCACCTCCGGACCAATAGGAAGAGGGGGCAGGGCTGGAGGACCGTGCAGGACAGGCTGGTCCTCCAACTAATCGGAGTGAATGAGGGGCGGAGCCGGGCTGGGAGTGGAGCATGCGCAGTGTGGGATCTGGATTAAGGCGGTCGGGTTGAAAGTCCAGTGGTTAAGAAAGTGCTGAGTGCAGGAGAGGAATGGAGCCGGAGGATGGACTGGGAGGATTCACAAACACCCGGTGTAGGACTCCAAACCCCGATTAGAAACTCCCGGAGCCCAGTTTACACCGAGTCTTTGGAAACTCCTTTTACAGGGGGTTAGAAGGGGAGGATTTACACACAGCAAACTCAAACCCAGAGAAATGTTTGTTTCACCTCAATTTCTATCCTGGACTGACCTGAAACACAGTGAATTCACACTGCGGAGTTCAGTTGCTCAGTGTGGTAAGAGGTTCAGCACATCATCCCACCTGCTGGGACACCATTCACACTGGCGAGAGACCTTTTGAATGACCAGGGTGTGAGAAGTGCTTTAAAAGGTGTGGGGAACCTAGCGGGGAGGTTTGCCAGTGCTGTTGGTGGGGGTATAAACTAATTTGGCACCGGGGTGGGATACTGAGTAGAGGTATAGTAGGGGGTGATGTACAGACAGGGATATAAGAAAAAAACAAGTCAGTCTGGAAGGTAGAGTGTACACCATCAAGTTAAGGCACAAGGGAACATAGCAAGGCTGGATGGCATTTATTTTAATGTAAGGAGTGTTGTAAGGCAGATGAGTTGAGGATGTTGATTAACATGGAGACATGATATCATTGCTATCACAGAGACATGGTTGAGAGAGGGGCAGGATTAGCAGCTCAATATTCCGAGGTATAGAATCTTCAGGTGAAAGAAGAGGGGGTGCAGGGGGGGTGTTGTAAAAAGGGTGGTGGTGTCACAATATTGATCAAGGAATCAATTACTGCAGTAAGGGGGGATGGTATCTTAGAAGGTTTCTTAAATGAGGCCATGTGGGTAGAACTTAAAACAAAAAGGGGGGCAATAACATTGTTGGGAGTGTACTATAGACCCCCAAACAGTCAGGGAGAGATAGAAGGCCAAATATGGAGGCAAATCTCAGAGAAGTGTAAAAAAAAAGGGTAATAATAGTAGGGGATTTAAACTTCCCCAATATTAACTGGGATAGACAAAGTGTGAAAGGCTTAGAGGGGGCTGAATTCTTAAAATGTATCCAGGAGAGCTTTTTAAGCCAGCACATTGAAAGCCCTACAAGAGAGGGGCCGGTGCTTGGCCTGCTTTTAGGGAACAAGGTTGGGCAAGTGGTAGAAGTGTCAGTCAGGGAGCATTTCAGTGATAGTGACCATAACTCAAAACAAAAACAGAATTACCTGGAAAAACTCAGCAGGTCTGGCAGCATCGGCGGAGAAGAAATCAGTTAACGTTTCGAGCCTACATGGCCCTTCGGCAGAACTGGAGCATAGTTAGAAGAAGGGAGAAATATAAATTGGTTTAAGGTGGGTGGGGGGGGGGGGGGGGGGGGGGGGTGGTGGGGGGGTGGGGAGAGACACATTGAGGGTGTGGTATGGTGATTGTGGAGATGAGCAGATAATCAAAAGATGTCACAGACAAAAGGGTCAAAGAGGTGTTGAAGGTGGTGGTATTTGTCTGAGAAAAGTGCTAATTAAGAATGGAAGACAGGATATTCAAAGTACAGCTCTAGTGGGGGTGGGGTGGAAAGACTAAAGGTTTTAGTTTTAGATTTAAAAATAATGGAAATAGGTGGGGAAAGAAGAATCTATATAAATTATTGAAAAAAAAAGCTGGGGGTGGGGGGGAAAGAAACGGGGTGGGGATGGGGGGAGGGGGAGTTTAAGATCTAAAGTTGTTGAATTCAATATTCAGCCCGGAGGGCTGTAAAGTGCCTAGTCGGAAGATGAGGTGCTGTTCCTCCAGTTTGTGTTGGGCTTCACTGGAACAATGCAGCAAGCCAAGGACAGACATGTTGGCAAGAGAACAGGGTGGAGTGTTAAAATGGCAAGCGACAGGGAGGTTTGGGTCTTTCTTGCGGACAGACCGCAGGTGTTCCGCAAAATGGTTGCCCAGTTTGCGTTTGGTCTCTCCAATGTAGAGGAGACCGCATTGGGAACAACGAATGCAGTAGACTAAGTTAGGGGAAATGCAAGTGAAATGCTGCTTCACTTGAAAGGAGTGTTTGGGCCCTTGGACGGTGAGGAGAGAGGAAGTGAAGGGGCAGGTGTTGCATCTTCTGCGTGGGCATGGGGAGGTGCCATAAGTGGGGGTTGAGGAGTAGGGGGTGATGGAGGAGTGGACCAGGGTGTCCCGGAGGGAACGATCCCTACGGAATGCCGTCAGGGGGGTGAAGGGAAGATGTGTTTGGTGGTGGCATCATGCTGGAGTTGGCGGAAATGGCGGAGGATGATCCTTTGAATGCAGAGGCTGGTGGGGTGATAAGTGAGGACAAGGGGGACCCTATCATGTTTCTGGGAAGGAGGAGAAGGCGTGAGGGAGGATGCGCAGGATATGGGCCGGACACGGTTGAGGGCCCTGTCAACGACCGTGGATGGAAAACCTCGGTTAAGGAAGAAGGAGGACATGTCAGAGGAACTGTTTTTGAAGGTAGCGTCATCAGAACAGATGCGACGGAGGCGAAGGAACTGAGAGAATGGGATGGAGTCTTTACAGGAAGCGGGGTGTGATTATCTGCTCATCTCCACAATCACCACACCACACCCTCAATGTGTCTCTCCCCGCCACCCCCCCCCCCACCCACCTTAAACCAATTTATATTTCTCCCTTCTTCTAACTATGCTCCAGTTCTGCCGAAGGGCCATGAAGGCTCGAAACGTTAACTGATTTCTTCTCCGCCAATGCTGCCAGACCTGCTGAATTTTTCCAGGTAATTCTGTTTTTGTTTTGGATTTCCAGCATCCGCAGTAGCTTTTAGCTTTTTGTTTTTATTTTTGTGACCATAACTCAGTTCGATTTAAGGTAGACATGGAAAAGGACAAAGATGGACCGGAAATAAAGGTTCTGAATTGGGGGAAGGCCAATTTTAATATGATAAGACAGGATCTGGCCAAAGTGGACTGGGAGCAGCTATTTGTAACAAAATCTACATCAGAGCAGTAGGAGTCAGAGAAAGTGCAGGGCCAACATGTTTCCATAAAGGTGAAGGGTGAGACCAACAAGTCCAGAGAAACCTGGATGTTGCGGAATTTACAGGATTAAATAAGGGAAAAAAAGGGAAGCTTGTGGTAGATACCGAGGCTCAAAACAGCGGGAGCCCTTGAGGAGTATAGAAAGTGCAGGGGGCTACTTAAAAAAAAGAATTAGGAGAGTGAAGAGGGGCATGAAAAATACCGCTGGGTAAAATAAGTTAAAATCCAAAGGCATTTTGTAAGTATATTTGGGACAAGAGGATAACCAGGGAAAAAGTAAGGCCCATAAGGGACCAAAGTGGCAATCTGTGTGAGGAGCTGGAAGATGTAGGTGAGGTTTTAAATGAGTACTTTGCATCTGTATTAACTATACAGAAGGACGATGTAGATATAGAAATCAGGGAGGAGGACTGTGATATACTTGGACAACTTAGCATTGAGAGGGAGAAGGTATTTATTGGGCCTTAAAAGTGGATTAATCCCCAGGCCCAGATGAGATGTGTCCCAGGTGCTGTGGGAGGCAAGAGAGGAGATTGCAGGGGCCCTGACATTAATTTTCAAATCCTCTCTGGCCACAGTAGAGGTGCCAGAGGACTGGAGGACAGCTAATGTGGTATCATTATTCAAGAAGAGTGGGAAGGATAAACCAGGGAACTATTGGCCAGTGAGTCTAACATCAGTCTTAGGGAAACTTTTGGAAAACATTCTAAGGGACAGAATTAATCAGGGATAGTCAGCATGGCTTTGTCAGGGAGAGATCATGTCTAATAAATTTGAATTTTTCGAGGAGGTGACTCGGTGTGTAGATGAGGGTAGTTCAACTGCTGTAGTCTACATGGACTTCTATAAGGCTTTTGACAAGGTCTCGCATGGGAGACTGATCAAGAAGTGGGATCCAAAATTGGCTCAGTGTCAGGAGGCAGGTGGTGACAGTCAAAGGTTGTTTTTGTGACTGGAAGCCTGTGTCCAGTGGCATACTGCAGGGTTCGGTGCTGGGTCCCTTGCTGTTTGTAGTGTACATTAATGATCTAGACATGAATGTAGGAGGCATGATCACTAAGTTCACAGATGGCACAAAAATTGATGGTGTGGTAAATAGCGAGGAGGAAAGCCTTAGACTACAGGATGAAGTAAACGGGCAGGTCAGATGGGCAGAACAGTGGCAAATGGAATTTAATCCCAAAAAGTATGAGACGATGTGTTTTGGGAGGACTAACAAGGCAAGGGAATACACAATGAATGGTAGGACCCTAGGAAGTACAGAGGATCAGAGGGACCTTGGTTTGCATGTCCATAAACCCTTGAAGGCAGCAGGACAGGTAGATAAGGTGGTTAAGAAGGCAAATGGGATACTTGCCTTTATTAATCGAGGCATTGAATATAAGAGCAGGGAGCTGTATAAAATAATATAGTTCGGGCACATCTGGAGTAGTGTGCAGTTCTGGTCGCCACACTACAGGAAGGATGTGATTGCACTGGAGAGGGTGCAGAGGAGATTCACCAGGATGTTGCCTGGGCTGGAGAGTTTCAGCTGTGAAGAGAGACTCGATAGGCTGGGGTTGTTTTCCTTACAGCAGAGAAGACTGAGGGGGGTTCCTGATAGAGGTGTACCAGATTGTGAGCGGCATAGATAGGGTGGATAGGAATAAACTTTTCCCCTTAGTGGAGGGGTCAATAACCAGGGGGCATAGATTTAAGGGAAGGGGCAGGAGTTTTAGAGGGGATTTGAGGAACACTTTTTTTCACTGAGAGAGTGGTTGGAGTCTGGAACTCATTGCCTGAAAGGGTGATAGAGGCAAGAACCCTCACAACATTTAAGAACTATTTAGATGAGCACTTGAAACACCACAGCTTACACGGCTACGGGCCAAGTGCTGGAAGATGGGATGAGAGTAGATCGGGGCTTGATGACCAGAGTGGATACGATGGGCCAAAAGGCCTCTTTCCGTGCTGTAAAATTCTGATGTCCCATCAACGTGTTCACACAGATGAGAGACCGTTCAAATGTTTTCACTGTGGGACTGGGTTCAGGCTATCAAGGAACCTTATTCAACACAAGTGCAGTCACGAGGTGACATCATCCAAAAAGCACCGTGTTAGTTTTCCCATGTAAACGGACAAAGCCCAGCTCTCCCTCACCACCATCCCTCTCCATTCCTCCACTGTTACTATATTATCAAACAGTTTATCCCACATTCAGTACTGGATGAGCAGAAATTTGCTCCTTTTAAGAATTGGGAAGATCAAAGCCATTGTCTTCATTCACCAGTACAAATTCTGTTCCCTAACTACCGAGTCCATCCCTATGAAGTAACATTGGGATATGTTTGTCAAGCCAGGAATCTTTATTCCTAAGCGAGAGGGGAGAGCTATTCCTATAATATTCAATACATTTCTGCAGATTTTATAAGGTTATTAGACAGTGATTTCTCACAGATCTCCCCAGCTTGTGAAGGGAAAATCCTTATTGATTTCTCACAGCTGATTTCTGACTAACCTCACTATTTCTAAGCTCCGAGCCTCTTTTCCTAATTTCTTGATGACAATCCGTAGATAACATACTAAAGCTACTAGAATGATCAGAATCAGCAACACAAACCCTTGAGCTGCCACCAAGAGTAAATGTGAAAACTTTTCCACTAAAATGTGATAACCATGGACTTAGATTCATCCTCCCCACCTGCCGATCATCTCTCACAATTCTAAATTACTAGCATGTCGTAAGTACATCTGGTTCAAACAAAAGTTCATGCACGGACTTTAAAGATTCTCCAGCTCTCTGTTCACCTGCATCCCACCTTGTGGATATTTTCTAAATCCAGATTCTATTTCCCCCTTCAATTTAACTTCATTCCCTCTGATAGGTACCAGTGTGTTTAATTCAATGCTGATTGTTTTATAGTTAGTTTCTCTATGGAGTGTGTGTTAATGTCTTGATTATTTAAAATGTCTCATTCAATTTTCCACAATAATCATTTCATGTTGTTCTGTTGTCAAGTAGCTGAGCATGTCTGGGACCTGTTCTTCATTGCAGGGTCACCGTGCATTTCCACATGTTAATTACCACCACATGGAACATATCACATCTGCACACTCATGCTGTATCCCAATATCATGCATGTGCGAACCTATGCAAGCTACTCTTAGCCTCTCAGGTGATGTTATCAAAATATCAATGGGGTGTCTGTCTGAGGATCTTTGCTGATCTAACCCTGCATGGTTTTGATGCCTTGGATAGTGACCAGACTATCAAATTCAGTTTCTTTTAAATACAGAGGCAAGGACAGAAACATCACTAAGAGAAATCCATGTTTACTGGTCGCATCTACTGCGAGTTTCCTGACTTTCACTAGAATTTGCAGGTATATCAGTTTGAACTATTCCATTGCACTATACCCAGGTGAATTATTCCATTTCCCAACTGGGGGTGTGATTTTTTCTTTTATTCTAAATACGTAATTCCATTACTTACCATACGATCTCATTCAGGAGCGCTGGAGGAATTTTACTGTCTCATTTAATACTCACATAATATGGTGCTTGTAGATCAAAGTACTTGCAATCAGACTGCAGATCACCCCCATTTCTCCCGTTCTCAGGCACTTTGTCTTGAATGATAACAAATGGGATGAAGCCAAGTCTTTAAAAAGCAAAGGCTTTTGTTTAAATTGTCACCATACTGTCAGTGGAAAGGGTTAACTTCTCAGCTTGTTAGCAAAGGAGCTGAAGAAACATTCTCAAATGTGCACACTTGTGTCAACTTTATGTAACTCCATTTTCAGATCAAGGATGAACCAAACCCCATTTCAATTTTTGTTTTTCCAATTCTTTTGATATTTTTCTCAGCTTTTCACAAATGTTTTTTTTCTCTTCTTTCTTCAGGCACTTTTCCAAATGACGGTAATAAAATTGAAGAAAAATAAAACTGAAAAAGTTCACTTTCACAGGCAAAAGGAGCTTCAACCTTTCGAGACTGAAAAGAATTAAAGAGGGTGGAGCTTCCCACAGCTTGTGAGCTCCGGATCATAACCTCAAGGCTGAAGCTTATCTTTAGGGAATCCAACTTTTCGATGATTTTTACAATTGTACAAGTTCCTTGTGATTCATACTTAAAGGTTCACTTTCACTCAGTAATTATAACCTTTCACTTTTCTCAGCACAGAAGCTGGCAGCATTTTAGATTAAATCCCAATTGTTCACTTCTCTTGTAGCTGGCGTATGGAGAAGATCATGTCCACTGTAGATCTGCCAGCACAGAAACCGCACTGTGCTTCTGGATACACTCGGTCTGCAATTAGATGGAGTCTTTTAAGCCTGCCCCTAGTGAATGTCGTCCCTGTGATGCTGAGGAGTGAGATGTCCCTGTAGTTGTTGCAATCTCCCCTGTCACCTTTCTTTTAGTATATTGTGATAATTCTTCAATCACACGTGTCCTGTGGAATGGATGCTACCTTCCAACAGAGAAGGAGGAGCTCATGAAGCTGTGACATTAGATGGGGCTTCCCAGGCTTGAGCAGTTCAGCTGGAATTCCATCCTTGCCGGGTGTCTTTCTGCTTGCTAAACAATCAATGGCCTTTTCGAGCTCAAGTGATGAGGGCTCCTCATCCAACTCAACCATGACCGGAAGCTGCAGGAGAGAGTCAAACGGAGACTGGGAGATGTCCTTCTCAGGGGAGTACAGCTCACAGTAAAGTTCAACCCAGCGGGACATCTGTTTACTTCTGTCAGTAGGTGCTTCACCATCCATTTGGTGATGGTCGGACCAAGCGCCCTCCTGATCCCATCATACACAGCACGTAGATTTCCATTGTCACAGGCAGTTTGGATTTCATGATCTGGGCTGATCCAGTGTTTATTTGCAAAGTATCTCCCTGCCTTTAAACAACTGTCTTGGCTACTTTCAAGTTACATAATTCTCTAGCTGTTGGGTTTATGTTGCAATCAGGTAGGCTTTGCTTTTTGTTCCAATGACAGATTCATCTCTGCTGACTGGGTCTCAAACCAGTCTTTGTTGTGGGTTCCACCTTTCCCAAATGTTGCTGCTGCTGTGTCAGAAATGAGTGAACTCAGCGACTTCCAAGATTCAGCAACATCAATGTTGACTAATGAAGCTTTTATCGATGTGCCTGTAAAATACTTCACTATTTTGTTTATCTTCCTTGATAATTTAATTACATAACGGAGGTGTCACTGTGAAGAATGGACAAGTCAGTAAGAATTGTCAGCAAGGATTAATCAGCACTCTCTAATTGGAGATGTTAATCAGTGGAACCTCTCAGACACTGAATTGTAGACTTTGCTCCAAAGATAAATTTAGGATTGAAGTAAAAATTAATAGTTTTATTATAAACGTGTTCCTGTCATGAGTTCTTGAATAAAGGGATAATATTACAGATGGTGCTTTTAAAAAGGGACACTGCAGTCCAGAAAAATCAGTGACAGATCCAGAATATTAAACTACAGCCAGTTGTACGGCTGTTAACATCAGCAGGAACAAACCTAATTATTGTCCGACTATCAATCCTGGACGTGATTAACAGAAGCAGTAACCGCAGAATCCAACCCCGCAGTCACTTATGAATTCGCTGGTGAGTCCGCAGGATTGGAGGACCTTGTGAATCCTTTTCCACACACGGAGCAGGTGAATGGTCTCTCCTCAATGTGAACTCGCTGGTGTACAGTCAGCTTAGATGACTGTCTGAAACTCTTTCCACAGGTAGTGCAGCTGAATGGACTCTCCTCAGTGTAAATTCACTGGTGTGACTGAAGGCTGGATAACTGAGCAAATCCCTTCCCACACTCGGAGCAGGTGAACGGTCTCTCCCCGGTGTGAAGCCGCTGGTGTCTCACCAGGTCAAATGACTGAGTGAATCCCTTCCCACACACAGAGCAGGTGAACAGCCTCTCCCCAGTGTGAGTGCACTGGTGTACAGTGAGGGCGGAAGAATGTCTGAACCTCTTTCCACAGGAAGTGCAGCTGAACGGCTTCTCCTCAGTGTGAATTCGTTGGTGTTCAATGAGAACAGATGACTGTCTGAAACTCTTTCCACGGGTACTGCACCTGAATGGACTCTCCTCAGTATGAATTCGCTGGTGTAACTGGAGGCTGAATAATCGAGCAAATCCCTTCCCAAAAATGGAGCAGGTGAACGGTCTCTCCCCAGTGTGAGTACGTTGGTGTACAACGAGTGTGGATGAATGCCCAGTATGAATTTGCTGGTGTGACCAAAGACTGGATGACCGAGTGAAACCCTCCCCACACACAGAGCAGGTGAATTGCTTTTCCCCAGTGTGAATTCGTTGGTGATTCAGCAGGCTGGCTGACTGAGTGAATCCCTTCCCACACATCGAGCAGGTGAACGGTCGCTCCCCAGTGTGAACTCGCTGGTGTGAAGTGAGGGTGGATGAATACCTGAACCTCTTCCCACAGTAAGTGCAGCTGAAGGGCCTCTCCTCAGTGTGAATTCTCTGGTGTAACATCAGGGAGGTTTTCTGAGTGAATCTCTTCCCACACTTGGATCAGGTGAACAGCCTCTCCCCAGTGTGACTGCGTCGATGGTATTCCAGCCGGGATGGATAAATGAATCCTTTACCACAGTCCTCACATTTCCAAGGTTTTTCCATGGTCTTTGTGTTTCTACAGTTGAGCCGATCAATTGGAACCTTGTCCACACACAGAACAGGTGACAGTTTCTCTCTGCTGTGAATGGTGTGATGTTTTTTCAGGCTGTGTAACTGGTTAAAGCTCCTTCCACAGTCAGTGCACTGAAACATACTCACTCGGGTATATGTGTCTCTGCTTGTCCAGTCACATTTATGTTTCAATTATTTTCTTGGAGACAAAACAGACGAACGTTTTCCCTTCCACCTTCAAACATTGATAGTATTCAGGTTCTGAATAACCAATTGGCTCAACCAAGATGTTTAGTTTCAGTGCACATCTCCAAAACCTTCCTTTCTAAGACCTGTAAAGAGAGTTTACAAAAGTAATCACTGTAAGTACAGCATAGGAATTCAGAGCAGACAATTCTTGTTTTTACTTTCTCATTTCCCAAAGCTGCGAACCCTTGGCCCAAACACACGCCCATTTCCTGTGCTAAATTCCAAACCCATCATACCATCTCCCCCATATATTTCCTCCACTCCCAGTTTTCTCCCTCCATCTGCTCTGGTTCAGTTCAGTTCTCAAACCCCTGTGTGCAGAGTGAGAATAAAATCAATGATTGAATCACCTTTCTCCTGGATAGCCGGGCATGCGCAAAGCTCGCTGCTGAATCAAGATGGCTGCTGTTAACCTGGGCCTGTTCATGGTGAAAAGCCCCAGAGCTGCAGGTTCTTATTGGGAGTTTCCTGCCTCCAGTGGGTGTTTCTGAATCCTCCCCACCCACATCCTAGGGTTTCCGCACAGCTCTTGCTCCAGCTCAAAATGACCGGGGAGTGATTGACAGCATCTCTGGCTCCAGCTCCAGCCTCACCGGCTGCACTGGAGAGGTGCAGAGGAGATTCACCAGGATGTAGCCTGGGCTGGAGAGTTTCAGCTATGAACAGAGACTGGATAGGCTAGGGTTGTTTTACTAAGAGCAGAGAAGGCTGAGGAGGGACCTGGTAGAGGTATACAAAATTATGAGGGGCATAAATAGGGTGGAAGTGAAGAAGCATTTCCCCTTAGCAGGGGTGTCAATAACCAGGGATCATCGATTTAAGGTAAGGGGCAGGAGGTTTAGAGGGCATTTGAGGATTTTTTTTCACCAAGAGGGTGCTCACTGCCTGAGGGGGTTGTAGAGGCAACAACATTTAAGAAGATTTAGATGAACACCTGAAATGCCACAGCTTACAGGTTTAGGGGCCAAGTGCTGGAAAATGGGATTAGAATAGACAGGTGCTTTATGGCTGGCACAGCCACGATGGGCCGAAGGGCCTGTTTCTCTGCTGTTTCTCTCTGTGACTCTCTGGCCAATAGGAAGGGGGCGGGGCCGAGCGTATGGAGGAGATCATGTCCACAGTCGATCTGCCAGCACAGAAACTGCACTGTGCTTCTGGATACACTCGGTCTGCAAGTAGATGGAGTGTTTTAAGCCTGGCCCTAGTGAAGGTCGTCCCTGTGATGCTGAGGAGTGAGATGTCCCTGCAATCTCCTCTGTCACCTTTCCTTTTGTATATTGTGATCATTCTTCAATCACACGTGTCCTGTGGAAAGGATCCTACCTCCCCACAGAGAAGAAGGAGGTCATGAAGGTGCGACATTAGATGGGGCTTCCCAGACTTAAAACCTCCACCACAGTTCTGTTCTGGGAGTAACCAACAGCAGAACAAACCCCAACAGTTGCATGTGAACCAATTGGAGTCTTAGCAGCTGAAGTGAACGTGTGATTTTAAAAAAAATAAGTGTACATATTGGCCAAATGGCTTCATTGTCTTTGGATCACAAAACATAATTTTCTATTCAACCACGTGATCTTTCAAAGGCGGTGCTCCTACCCAGCCTTCGCTGCGGGGGGTAGAATGTGCCCTATCCTCAGTGCAAGATTTCCCCGCACAGGCGCAATACCGGACTCTGCAAGGAGCATGCGCATTGCGGGGTCTAACTTGAACTGAGCAACAGAATGTCGACGCGAGTGAATGGAGCCGGTGGGTGGAGAGGAATGAAGGGGCCGAGTGGCAAGGGAGCAAAGGGAGGATAAGTGCGTGGGGAGGGCTAAAGGCGGCCGAGTGCTTGGGGTGGAATGGAGGGGCCGAGTGGTGGCGAGGAATGACGGCGGCTGCGTGGATGATGAGGCTTCACGAATATCTAGTGGAGTCATCAAACTCTCAACAAGAAACTCCCGATCTCGGGGTTGCACCAAGTGGTGCGGCAGCTGCTTATATGGGTGAGAAACTCTCCGGGGAGCGGGAAGGGATGGAGCCGGCGGCTGGGTTAGATAGAGCGTTTGGGGGAGGCAGATTCAGTCGTGGATTTCAAGAGGGAATTGGACCAAAACCTGCAGCATGTCCAGGGAAAGGGCAGGGGAATGGGACCAGGTGAGTTAGTTTCCAGAAGAGTAAGAGGTCTCCCATTTCAGACGAAGATGAAGAGTTTTTTTTTCTTTTCTCAGAGTGTCCTTGGTGTGAGGAATGTTACCCAAGAAGCATTGGGGGCCGGGTCATTGAATTTATTCAAGGCAGAATTAGACAGATTTTTGATAGACAAGTGAGTCAAGGACTATGGGGGGCGGGGGACGGAATGGACAGACAGACAGGAAAGTTGAGTTGAGACCACAAGATTAGCTATGATCTTATTGAATGGCGGAGCAGGATCAAAGACCTGAAAGGCCGATGTTCCTCTGACCCGGGCTGAATGGCCTCACGATGTGGTGTTGCCTTGGCTCTGATTTTTTGGAACTGTGAGGGGCTCAAGCGACAAAATGGTCTATTTCTGCTGCTACTTGTTATGTTCTTATTCAGCACCAATACCACTCAAGGCAATGGTTACTAACATATTGCCAGCAGTAGAGTGTTTGAGTGGCCGATTTAGGCTGCAGCTTTTATCGAGTTGTGGATTTGAATCTCATCACTGCCAAAGTTTCAGTTGGTTCGTCCTTTCAGACGTTTCATCAAATCCCTTAGCATAGGCTCTGGTAATTTGACATATGACGTGGTTCGTCTTGGTAGGAGGAACAAGGGAGGTTGTCGGAATTGCAGGGTGACTGCGAATAGGCGGGACTGAATTCTCTCATTCTCTGCTGCAACAATTCCATGATTTTACATGAACAACATTTATACCAGTGTAAGGTCTCCAGTCATGGCTGAGTGATTAAGCCGATGGATTCGAACTCCACTGGGATTTGCCCATGCAGATTCGCATCCTGCTGATTGCACTGCTCAGTGTTCCTTCCTTTTGGTGCCTACAGAATTAATTATTGGCTAAATGGAGTCAGAACCTTGCAAACACTCCCGTCTGTTTTTCCTGTTTCACTTCTGTGTTCCTTCTTTTCTGCCCATCCATAAGCATTCACAGAATTTGCAGTCAGAAATGGAACAAAGCTGAGCAATTTAGTGGCATCCTTGCTTTCTTAGAGTTTGCCAGTCCTCAGGGACAAACCCTAGCCCGCTGTCACTCTCGGTGTATATGTCTGTGTGTGTTCATGTGTGTCAATGTGGTTCAGTTCCCCGAGGGGTGAACACATTTTTACCATTGCAAATTTTATTCACTTGCATCATATATCTTCATGGTAAATGGTACAAAGAATAACAACAGGTTTAAAAGTTGCAAGAGGAGATTGATGCTTTCTGTGTTTATTTAAGTGGAGACTGCTTATTGATTCAGTGTCCATATGTGACACAGCGGATTAGGATTGAAATTTTCACTGGGCAACATTTGAACAGACAGTGGATTCACTCGGTGTGATAGTGTGTTCCAGTTCGGTATATGCAATCAGAGAATCAATTTCTATTCATTGCTTTGGACCCAATCTTTCTAATAGGTTGGATGTTATGCACATGTTTGTTCCATTTTCTCACTTTATTTGAAATGAATATTCATAAATCCATTCGTGTGGGAACTTACTGAATAACAGCATAACTGGCAAAGTTTGGACAAGATTTCCTTGTAGCCAAAGGGCACAAAGCAGAAGCATGTCAGTGAGAAAAGTAGACGCAGGAAGAGAGGGAGTCTACGTTGTCTTAAACCATTAAACCTTCAGTTGGAAGCTAATTTCATTCAAAAAGTATGCTATAGAAACACCCTAGTGGTTCAGATTCGGTGCTTTCACCGCCTGGGTTCCATTCCCTCTCTCAATGTTGTGCAAAATGTCGTAACTAGGACCCAATTTATGGTTTGGAAAAGAGTCAAATTAAACTTGAAACCTTCACTCTGTTTCTCCCTTCACATTTGCTGTCAGACCTGCTGAGAACTTCCAGCACTTTCTGTTTTTATTATAACATGGCTTTATCATACACATGAACACAAGAAATAGGAGCAGGAGTTGACCACATGGCCCATCGAGCTTGTTCCATCATTCAATTCGATCATGGCTGATCTTGGGCTTCAACTCCATTATCCTGCCCGTTCCCCATATCCCTTAATTCCCCGAGAGATCAAACATCTGTCCATCCCAGCCTTAAATGTATTCAGTGATGGAGCATCCACAACCCTCTGGGTAGAGAATTCAAAGATTCACAACCCTTTGGGTGAAGTAATTTCTCCTCATCTCAGCCCTAAATTATCGGCCCTTTACCCTGAGACTGAGCCCCAGTGTTTTAGACTCCCTGACCAGTGGAAACAATCTCTCTGTGTCCACCCGATCAAGCCCTCTCAGAATTTTGTAGGTTTCAATGAGATTGCCTTTCATCCTTCTAAACTCCAGAGAATAAATTTTATTCAGTCTCTCATCATAGGACAACCACTTCATCCCAGAGACCAATTTAGTGAACCTTCTCTGTACCGTCACTACTGCCAGTATATCCTTTTATAAATGTGGAGATGAAAACAGCACACGGGATTCTCGATACCGTCTCACCAAAACAGACTTTTTTATTCTTACTTTATTACAATCCCCTTGCCATCGGCCTTCCTAATTGTTTGCTGCACCTGCATGCTCATTTTCTCTGTTGCTTGCACACGTCTCTTTGAACATCAGCACTTACAAATTTCAAAAGTATTCTACCGTTCAAATTTTGCAAGCAAGTGAACATATTCACACACTTGCCTATATTATATTCCATCTTCCATCTTGTTGGCCACTCACATAATCTTCTGATATCCTTTTACAGTGCTCTCCTCGAAGGTGACCTTGCCAACAAATTTCATATATTTTATTTGCAGGCCCCAGTGAGAATTGAACTCACGACCCCTGGTTTACTAGACCAGTGCTCTAACCACTGAGCTATGGAGCCAGTTGCTGCATCCTAATCACAGTAAGTCTCCTAGTAGAACGAGGAACAGGACAACGTTCTGCATCGATGATATTTGATAGACCTGGAAATGTCTGAGATGGAGAACAGAGAATTAAAAGATACGACATGAAAACGGCAGAATTTGATGTGCTTTCAGGGATGAGGTAAGGATTCGGCCCTTTCACCGCCGTGGCCCGGACTCGATTCCCGGCCAGGCAATGAAGGTTTATTGATCTGGTACAAACTGTTAAAACAGGCCTGGTTTACTTATTGATTGAAAACCGAAACGCACAACAGCTCCGCCCGAATCAGTGGAGTGAGTGTTGAAGTTTCACATCAGAGCTGCAAATATCACACGTGGAACAACTTCGAGAAGAAATAAAGTTCCTAATGTTCGAGTGGTATCAGTTTGGACAATTTGTATTTGCACATTCATTCTCTCAATGTGTCCATTGCCTTAACTACTCGGCCACATGGACTCGGTGTCTGTCTGTTTAAATGTTGCTCAGTGAAAATTTCAATCGCCCTCCGCTTTGTAACATAGGGACAGTTAGTAACTGAACAGTCTCCACTCAGAAATACAGAAAGAAAATTCCTCTTGACCCTTTTAAACCTGTTTTTCATTTCTCTCCACGATTTTAATATGAAGCCACACAACTAAGGTGAATAAAGTGTGGATCGGTAAAAATGAGGAACTGAAGCTCATTGACAGACACAGCGGAAAACACACAGACAAATACACCGAGAGTGACAGAGGGCTAAGGAGAGACAAACAGCCAGAAAGAAAGGATGTCACCAAACCGGCTCAGTTTTGTTCCATTTCCAGATGCAGATTTTGCAAATCCTTGCAGATGAAAGGGCGGGAGTTTTTGTTTGATTCCATTTATCCGATTACTAATTCTGTTGGCACCTGGTTAAAATCGGGAATAACGAGAACCGCAGTCAGCAAACCAGCATTGGGGAAACCCCGATGGATGTCAGAACCATCGCCCTCAACATTCGTCCGCGACTAACATGTTTTCCTGAGGGAAAACATGTTCATATCAAATCAGAGATGACTATGAAGTAAGTCGTTCGGCCCGTCGTGACTGTGCTGGCTCTCAGGAAGAGCAACTAAACCAATTCCACTCACACGCCTTTCTCCCACAGCAATTTCTATTTACATTGTCTCTCCTCGTTCACTCTGTCAAAATAAAGGACTACAACCCGCCCCAACCCCCACCCCCCGTATTAAACTGGACTTGTCTTTTGCTCACCCAAATGGAATTCCTAACGTGCCCGAAAGTGGGAAGCAACTGAAAATTTGGGAGCGGTGAGATTCGGACCCACTCCTCCAGAGACTGGAACCTGAATCCAGCTCTCCACTTTGTAGAGCAAATGGAATTAGATTGTAGATATCAGCTCAGAAATAATGATGACTTGCTTGATCAGGGTAAAGTTCTTTTGTAATTCGATAAAAAAATCAATTGCATAAATAAATAATGATTGTATCAAAAACTGTATGAGGAATCCTAGTCCAACTCTTCATGTCACTGGGTCGGGGAAACTTTGTTAACTAAGGCAAACTGTGCATGGATTCTGCAGAAACTCCTTCTTCAAGCGAGAAATGGACAATGATTGAAAGGGGGAAAACTCAGGTTTAAGGAAAGAGAGAAGGAATTAGAGACAAATTGGTTAGCTCTTTAAAAATAGCTGGCACTGATACGATGGGGTGAAGGGCTTCACGTTGAAGTAAAATCAAGAAATGCTGGAAAAACTGAACAGGTCTGACAACACCTGTGGAGAGAGAAGCAGAGTTAATGCTTCGAGTCGGCCTGACTCTGAAGAAGACACGTACGGACTCGGAACGTTAACTCAGCTTCTTTCTCCACAGATGTTGCCAGACCTGATGAGTTTTTCCCAGCACTTTCTGTTTTTATTTCAGATTTCCAGCATCTACGGTATTTTGCTTCCATCTTAGGTCCTCTTACTGAGCTGTGCCATTTGATGATGACATTGTTGATCAGTCTGTCTCCAGCATTCCTAATGAGAACAGCCGAATTCCATTTCTTCAAAACAAAGACCCAAAGTGCTGCTGCATGACGTCACCGTTTAACATTCCAGACAGCTCCATTGGGATCTTTACAGCGCAGGGTTTGTGCAGGGCAGTGGGGGTCACGGTCATTTCACATGTGGCAGAGCAGCGGTTTGAAACTGGGCAAAAACATTATCCAAGCTTGTTCATTTAAGTGTGAGTGAATGTTTAATAATTTACATTTGTTGTTAATAATGAACACAAGAGTTCGAATCCTGCCGTCTAAGGACATATCATTTAAATAGGAGAAAACACGTACAAACATATCCGTATTTTCTTATTCAGTGGTCAGCATTGGCGTAGTGGCATTGTCGCTGGGCTAGGAATCCAGGGATAAAAGCAAAATGCTATAGATGCTGGAAATCTGAACAAAAAACACAAAACGCTGGAGAAAAATTCAGCATATCTGGCAGCATCTCTGGAGAAAGAAAGAGAGTTAATATTTCGATTCCGTATAACTCTTCAGAGTTCTTTGAAAGCAGCACACAGGGCCGAATGACCTCTTTCTTTGCTGTAACTTTTTTATAATTTGATATTTCCCAACACCACGGTTACTTCTTTCACAGTCATTCTGCCATTTTATAATTCACTCTTGCGATTGGGTTCAAAGATTAACCACGTGCACAAGACTGGAAGGAGTCTGCGACTGTGGATAATCGGCACTGTGCACATTCCTGTCATCAGTGTCTGGGAGAATCAGGAAGATGAGATCCCAGTTTATCTTTACCATGTTATCTGCAAACTCATTCTTTCTAAAATCCTTGGGTCCCACATTCTCTGTCCCTGCTTTCCAGGGAAAGCTTGGGTTCATGAACTGACTGTATCTGCATCAAACAGCTAATTGACCTGGGAGCTGGACGGGCAGAGGGAGCTGGAGGCCAGGCAGGGACAGAAGGAGAAACAGATGCGACATGGAAGTGTTTAGAATTGGATGTGTGTCAGTTACTTTCAGTGATGAATGTCTGCCGTGTGTTCCCTTGGAAGTTTCACAGGAGCCGCAGAGATGAGGTTGGTGGGTTTAGGAAATTGAAATTGACACATGAGCAGCTTGTGGGGCCATTTCACCTCATTGTCAATTTCATGTTTCAGCTCATAGAAACCGTTGTTGTCATTGACTGAAGAATTCATTCCATTTAAAATGGAAACATTCATAAAAGCAGCGTCGATAAACCAAGCTCATAAGAACGCACCAGCTTCCCTGGTGGTCTTGTGGTCAGGATTCGGCGCTCTCACCATTGCGGCCTGGGTTTGATTCCCGGTCAGGAAACGTCGATTTACTGATCATGTGAAATTGTCGAAACGAGTATTAATTTCTTAGATTGAAAACATTTAACAGCTCCACCAGAATCAGTTGGGTGACAGTTGAAGTTTCGCCTCCGAGCTGGAAATGTCACATTTGAAAGCTAGAAACAAATACAAAGGAGGTTTGCTGGTTGCAACGCACTGACAACAGAGATGGTGCCGCCAGGCAAAATATGCGTGAGAGAAAGGCAAATTTTGCTGCGTCGTGTTTACACCGACACAAATATTACTCCTGATCGATCAATCAATCACAACTGCTCTTTGACAGCAGCGCGCCAGGCCGTATGGTCCCTTTCTTTGCTGTAACTTTCTCTAATTTTATGTTTCCCGACACCATGGATGCTTCTTTCAAAGTAATTCTGACACTTTATAACCTACTCGAGAGAGATGTACTTTCTTACCTTGTATTCGGCTCGTTTGAAACCTAAACACGGAGAAATTCAATGAGTTTTCTTATCATTTCCAGCACGAGATTTGTCACGAGACTAATTGAACGACACATTAATGGTGCCAATCCTTCACTGGAGCTCACCGCGTCCAAAGAGCACTGTTATCATCAGCCTGTTATTCAAGGTACTTCTTGCAGTAAATCTGCTGAACAACATAAGCTTCTCACAGCTCTGCTTTCTTCACATTGAAACCTAATGTACAAATATGAACATTTCAACGCTGAACAACGTACACAAGACTGGAAGGAGAGTGTGACTGTGGATAATCGGCACTGTGCATATTCCTGCAATCAGCACTTGGGAGAATCAGGAAGATCCTGATGTCTCTTTACCCTGTTATCTGCAACCCAATCAACGTTATGTTTTATGTTTGCACCAGCTCACTGTGTTTGTATCAAACATCTACCTGGACAGGCAGAGAGAGCTGGAGGTGAGGCAGAAAGAGATGTGACGTGAAAGTGCTTTGAATTTGATGTACATCAAGTGCTTTCAGTGGTCAATATCTGTCGTGTGCTGCCTTGCAAGTTTCACAGGAACTGCAGTGGAGGTTGGTGATTATTTGTTTGTAAGGAGCTGCACCCAAAGTGGGGCGAACCCACGACCCTGAGATTATAAGACTTATGCTATACCGACTGAGTTAGTCCAGCACATAAAAGAAATGTGTTCCATATCCCAACAAACATGAAGACAGCTGTTGTTTTCCACCTGATACCTCAATTTGTCTGAATTTCAAATTGTAGAAGGTAATCGACCTACAAAATCCCCAAGGTTGATCAATGCATTCCTCTCACCATCAATAATATCATTCCCATCTTCCACTTCTTAGCTGCACCTCCTTACAAACATTACAAACTCCTCTTGCATCTTTCATCCTCACATTTTTCTCTGTAACATTTTCATCTGAAGCTGCACAATTAATATGAATTAAGTTAGTGATGGTAAAAATTTGTTCACTCCCTCGGGGAACTGAAACACATTGACACACACACAGAGGAACACACACAGGCATATACACCGAGAGTGACAGGGGACAAGGAGTTGTGTCTAAGGAGACACAAACACCCAGAAAGCAAGTTTTGCTTCATTTCCACTGCAGGTTTCGTGAATATTTTCGGGAATGAACAGAAATAGGAAAAAACCCCCGTGTTTTGATGGATTTTATTCCATTTAACCGATAATTAACTCTGTAGACACACAGTTAAATCCAGGAATAACAAGAAGCGGGAAATCACATCGTTTTAAAAACTCGGCCACGACGACTGGCCCTATGGACAGGTTAGCATCGTTGGTATAATACTATAGATGGCTGGAGCAAAGTAGGAGGACATTCGGCCCATCAGCGAATTCAAAAACACCGCGTTTTCTTCACAGCCATTTATATTTTTATTGTCTCTCCTCGTTCTTCCTGTTAAAGTGAAACACCGCACACACCTGCTTTAACTGTGGGCTGGCACTTTGTCGACCAATAGGGCAATTTTAGCAGCAGTGGGATGAGAAACCACGCTTCAATAAAGAATGAAACCTTAAACCATCAACAATCACGACAGCTGCACTACCGAGCTCAGGATACTACTGCTCATCGCCTTGGCTGGTATTGATACTGAAATAGAACAGAAGCAAAGCATTAACAATACGTCATAAGGCCCCACAAGCCTCCTCCGTCACTTAATAAGATTATGGCAGATCCCCAACCTCAACACCAATTTCCCACCCGATCCCGATCGCCCTTCATTCCCTTAGAGTCCAAAAATCAGGAGAATTTTTGGACTTTTTTTCTTCCATTGATCTGAGAGTTCTGTGGACACCTGGTTGAAATCAGCAATAATGAGAGGCACAAATGGTAAGACTGGAACTTTCCTGGGGAAACCCCAGTGGATTTTAAAAGCATCGTTTTCACCACTCAGACACGATAATTGACCAAGGATCCAATGCTTTCCACTCAATCATCAATGACACCACTCACTGCTTCGGCTTCTCAGCTGCACCTCCTTCCAAATAGTGTGATCCATTTTACTCAGGATTTGTTTCTGGATTTAATATTTACCTGCTTTGTGACCTCATTTTGAAAACAGATTCGCTTCAATGTCCAACACAAATTGAATTGCAAACCTGACGGACAAACAATGGAAAACAAGTCACTCGGTAACACAAATCCCATGGTGCTCATTTTCAGATTCACAACAAGCAGCTTTTCAATAAAATAAAGGAATTTTACAGTGATAAGTTTAGAAAGTTTGTGTGACTTTTATTTGTGACTCACTCACTCGGGTATTCTGTAAATGCTGCTCGGAGGTTTAGTGACCGGGATATAATCTACCTGTGTTTTCCTGAGCCTCTGCTCGGTGTATTGGGAGGTTGGGACCGCGTTGGAGTGTCTTGTGTCCCAGGGATGGGCAGTAACCCGCTGATTGAAGCTGCAGTCGCCGCTTTCTGCTGGCAGCGGGTGATTGGAGAGAGCGGGGCCGGAATATTGCTGCTTTTCTGCTTTTCCCTGTCTCACTCACTGTGGAGCTGAGGAAGAGAGAATCATTGATGGGTTTGTTTGAATCCAATAACTTCATAAATTTCCAATGGGTTAGATGTCGGCACATGGTAGGTCTAATTGTTTTCTCATTATATTTGAAATGAAAATTCGAAGAAAACCCGTTTGCCTGGGAGCTCACTGGATAACAGTGGAGCCGCCAACATTTCGGGGGCCCTGACATTCAGCTCAAGTACCCAATGACAACCGGGAACTGAGTAACAATGAACACTTAATAGGTGAGACCACCCTGGGTGGGCTCGAACCACCAACCGTTCGGTTAACAGCCGAACGCGCTGACCAATTGCGCCACAGAGACCGAGACCGAGCGGGTTAAAGCTTCAGATTGCTGCTACAGGAATGACAATTGTTCTCTATCAGTTTTACATTTCCAAAATAAAGGGTGAGACATTCATTGTGGATACATGGAAACAGTCTGATCCCACCCACTGCTGACACATCCCTGTCACTGGGAACCAGCTCTCCTACAACCGGTGTCGCCTCCCTTCAAGCCTTTCGCTGTCCTGTCTGTTACCAAGTATTCTGATTGTCCCATAGCCGATATTAGGTTTGAATTTCTCATGTGCAGAAACGAGAATCCTCGGCCCCAGCTATGCCTGTCTCTTTTTGGGGTATGTGGAACATTCCTTGTTCCAGTCCTACTCCAGCCCCCTCCCACAACTCTTTCTCCGGTACATCGATGATTACTTCGGTGCTGCTTCATGCTCTCGTCGGGACCTGGAAAAATTTATTAATTTTGCTTCCAATCTCCACCCCTCCATCATTTTCACATGGTCCATCTCTGACACTTCTCTTCCCTTCCTTGACCTCTCTGTCTCAATTTCTGATGATAGACTGTCCACCAATATCCATTACAAGCCTACCGACTCCCACAGCTACCTCGACTACAGCTCCTCACACCCCGCTTCCTGTAAGGACTCCATCCCATTCTCTCAGTTCCTTCGCCCCCGTCGCATCTGTTCTGATGACGCTACCTTCAAAAACAGCTCCTC
This sequence comes from Cetorhinus maximus, assembly GCF_964194155.1. NCBI lineage: Eukaryota > Metazoa > Chordata > Chondrichthyes > Lamniformes > Cetorhinidae > Cetorhinus > Cetorhinus maximus. The sequence goes on along the minus strand of NC_135901.1, from coordinate 35,670,215 downwards.
TGACATGTCCTCCTTCTTCCTTAACCGAGGTTTACAACCCACGGTCGTTGACAGGGCCCTCAACCGTGTCCGGCCCATATCCCGCACATCCTCCCTCACGCCTTCTCCTCCTTCCCAGAAACATGATAGGGTCCCCCTTGTCCTCACTTATCACCCCACCAGCCTCCGCATTCAAAGGATCATCCTCTGCCATTTCCGCCAACTCCAGCATGATGCCACCACCAAGCACATCTTCCCTTCACCCCCCCTGACGGCATTCCGTAGGGATCGTTCCCTCCGGGACACCCTGGTCCACTCCTCCATCACCCCCTACTCCTCAACCCCCACCTATGGCACCTCCCCATGCCCACGCAGAAGATGCAACACCTGCCCCTTCACTTCCTCTCTCCTCACCGTCCAAGGGCCCAAACACTCCTTTCAAGTGAAGCAGCATTTCACTTGCATTTCCCCTAACTTAGTCTACTGCATTCGTTGCTCCCAATGCGGTTTCATCTACATTGGAGAGACCAAACGCAAACTGGGCGACCGCTTTGCAGAACACCTGCGGTCTGTCCGCAAGAAAGACCCAAACCTCCCTGTTGCTTGCCATTTTAACACTCCACCCTGTTCTCTTGCCCACATGTCTGTCCTTGGCTTGCTGCATTGTTCCAGTGAAGCCCAACGCAAACTGGAGGAACAGCACCTCATCTTCCGACAAGGCACTTTACAGCCTTCCGGGCTGAATATTGAATTCAACAACTTTAGATCTTAAACTCCCCCTCCCCCCATCCCCACTCCGTTTCTCCCACCTCCCTTTTTTTTCAATAATTTATATAGATTCTTCTTTTCCCACCTATTTCCATTATTTTTAAATCTAAAACTAAAACTTTGTTAGTCTTTCCACCCCACCCCCACTAGAGCTGTACCTTGAGTATCCTGTCTTCCATTCTTAATTAGCACTCTTCTTAGACAATATCACCACCTTCAACACCTCTTTGATCCTTTTGTCTGTGACATCTTTTGATTATCTGCTCCTATCACTGCTTGCTTATCTCCACAATCACCACACCCTCAACTTCTCTCTCCCCCCGCCCCCCCACCTTAGACCAGCTTATATTTCACCCCTCTCCTAACTATATTCAGTTCTGCCGAAGGGTCATGAAGACTCGAAACGTTAACTGATTTCTTCTCCACCGATGCTGCCAGACCTGCTGAGTTTTTCCAGGTAATTCTGTTATTGTTTGGATTTCCAGCATCCGCAGTAGCTTTTAGCTTTTTGTTTTAATCCTTTCAATGTCTCAGATCACTGATAACATCAGAGTCAATGTTCCAGCGTCTGAGAGAAGGGAAAGGTGCCTTGACTGTCTCTGGTCACTCGGACAGTTCACCCTTCATTCTCCTCGGATTCCGGTTCCCAAAGAATTTCTAAAGATTCACACAGCTGGAGACTGAATTTTCTGCTTTGGTTCCTTCTCCATTTTCCCACCTGCCAACTGACAATATTTTCCAAAATCTCGTCTCAATCCTCCGGCTTCCAGGGATGAGGAAATTCAGTTTTGTGGAGAGATTATAGAGACCGGGATTGTTCTTTTTCGAGCAAAGAAGGTTAAACGGAGATTTCATGGAGCTGTTCAAAATGATGGGGGGTGGGGGCGATGGGGACGGGGCGGTTTGATAGAGCAGATATGGAGAGACTGTTTCCACTGACAAGGGTCACGAACCAGAGGATTGGGGTTTAAGATAGTTAAAGAAAGACAGACTTGCATTGAAATCGCGCTTTTCCCGTCCAGTGGGCGTCTCAAAGCGCTTTCCAGCCAATGAAGGGCTTTTTGAAGTGTGGTCATTGTTGTGATGCAGGAAACACGGCAGCCAATCACCGCTCAGCAAACTCCCCCCCCCCCCTCCCACAACAAACAGCAACGTCATAAGGAGCGGACAACCTGTTTCAGGTTTGGATCTGTGCTTCAGGCAGTGGCTTTAAAATCCATTAGCGTCTCACTGCTCAGGTTCAACTCACGCTGATACGCCTATCACCTTTCATGACTTTCTCCATGTCCCTGCTGAATTGATTCTGGGTTAAGTGGATTAAAAACTTTCCACCTCTGGATCCAAATCATGTGCAAAATGACAAGAACACTTTGCACTGATTTTACTCAGTCCCATGACATCAAAGGGAAGAAGGTGAATTTTGCTGGAATGGGTTGTGAGATGATCGAATGACTTTGAAGGCAGCAGCAGTGCGGATGGAAATGAAACAATTATAGAAAGTTACAGCACTGAAAGAGGCCATTCGGCCAGGCGTGCTTCTTTGAAAGAGCAGCTGTGATTGGTTGATCAGGAGTGATATTTGTCCCAGTTTGAAAAGCAGGAAGAAAAATCTGTCCCATTCCCATCCACATTTTGCACCATAATCCCTTTAGTCAGTTTCTCTCTCATGCCTTGTAAGCTATCTCAGTCCTTACCCTCCCCTCCCTCCGCCTCTGGATTTGTTTTCCACCTGTTACATCTCTGACTTTTCAAACTCTGATGAAAGATCATCCAGCTGGAGGATTTACTCTGTTTCTCACTCCACAGACGCTGCCAGACCTGGTTTCATTTAGTAAGGAATTCATGTTCATTGTGATAGTTCACACAGTGGGAAGGAAAAGGTTTTCCCTGGCTGGGAATTGAACCTAGGCTGCAGCGATGAAAGCACCAAATTTTAAGCACAAAACTCTCTGACTTCCAGTGAAGCCGAGGACCGAGGACCAGCAACAGTGATATTAACAAAGCGGGATGGAGAAAGACTCAGTTTGAGCAGCGACACTGCTGGAGGAATGGAGAGCTGGGGATCACCCATAAAAGCAGCAAGGTTTAGAAAAAAAAACAGTAATGTCCAGCATAGGGCTTGAACCTACATCCCTCAGATTAAAAATCTCAGGCTCTACAAACTGAGTTAACAATGCATAAAATGAAAAAAAAAAATGTTTTTTCACCTGGAGCCTCAGGTTGTTATGAACTTCAAAGTGTAGAAGGTAATCGACCTACAAAAACCCCAATGTTGGAATGCATTCCTCTCAATCATCAATGACATCATTCACATCTTCCACTTCTTAGCTGCACCTCCTTCTAAACATTACAAATTCCTCCTGCATTTTTCTACCCAAAATTTTTCTCTGTAACATTTTAACATGAAGGTGCAGAATTAATGTGAATAAAGCTTGTGATGGTAAAAATGTGTTCACCCCCTCGGGAACTGAACCACATTGACACACACAGAGGAACACAGACAGACACATACACTAAGGGACAGAGGCCGAAGGAGAGAAAACAAGGATGGCACCATCTTAGCCAGTTATTGTTCCATTTCAGACTGCAAATTTAGAGAATGTTTGCAGATACACAGAAATTAGAAACACAGGGCTGCTGGGGTGTTCTTGATTTTATTTAACCGATAATTAATTCTGCAGAAAGCTTGTTGTAATCAGGAATGATGAGAAGGGGAATTGGTAGAACTCAAACCAAAGCCCCAATGGATTTCAAACACATCACCTCAACCACTTAGCCAGGACTGCCCACTAATAAACTCATGTTGTTTGTATAAATAATAGAATAGATACAGGGAGTTTCAGAGGGAAAAGGCCTTCCAATCCGTGCCATTGCCCCACCTTTTCCCAGTCACCCTGGGATATACACGGCCTCTCCTCAATCTTCCGTCCGGAATACAACATTGCACAGCTAAGCTGCCCCTTCGCCGCATGGAGAATTTTTTGGAAGCGCCTTAAACAACAAATCACTCGAAGGTTTGGCAGCGGTGGGAGCTGAGCCCTCATCGCCATAGTGGTTGGGGCCGGAACCAACAACTGAGCTCACTCGGCCTCACTACCATATTCACATTAGACACAGCCATTGTCTTGATTGGCATTGGCACTGAATTAGCAAATTAAAAAACTATGATCAGGAATGGGCAGAAACCTGATTGGAGGGAATCAAACCTGGAGTTCCGGGAAAGATGGACATGGATTTGGGGGATTACAAAACGTTTAAGGATCTTTGAAAGGAAAGTGAAGCACGAGATGGGGCGGCAGCATACAAAGATGGAGGAGTGAAGGGTTTGTTTTTATTTAAGGTCAGCGGTAATGATGGAAGATTTAAAGGGGAGCGGGAAAGATAGAACCATTGACAATGACGGCAAACATGGGGAAGTTGGGTGGTCAGTGGTTTAGTGAGAATAGGGTCGATGGAGCAGAAGGCACTGAGAGGGCATGAGGGGAGATGGGGGAAACAAAAGAAAGATGTGGGTTCAGGGCTTGGGAAGAACTTTAGAGACAGTTTGTCCCAGTGGGCTAGTGGAAGGGAGGGAAGCAGCAGAGGCAGCTGATCGGATTGTCTCAATCTTAGTGACAAAGAAGCTCCATGAGCTCCTCACACTTGTTGTTGGAGGTGAGGATGGAGGAGACAGGGGAGAAGGAGAGCACTTCCAAAGGAACTAAATTGTGTTAAAGATCTTAAAAAGGCTCGACACTCTGTTTACCTAACACAAAGCTGATTTATTTGAATTTTATCCAAAATATATAACTGGGCTGGAGTTTATTAACATCAGCAGAAACAGACCCCAATGAACATTGTTCAGGCATGAATGTCATTAGTAAGAAAATCTAATCCCTGCAGTTATTTGTGAGCTCGCTGGTGTGTCAGCAGGTGGGATAACCGAGTGAATCTCTTCCCACAGTCGGAGCAGTTGAAAGGCCTCTCCCCAGTGTGAATTCGCTGGTGCATAAGCAGTGTAGATGACTGAATGAATCCCTTCTCACACACAGTGCAGGTAAATGGCCTCTCCCCAGTGTGAATGCACTGATGTTTCATTAGGGTGGATGAATCAGCAAATCGCTTTTTACATACGGAGTAGGTGAATGGCCTCTCCCCAGGTGAACTCACTGGTGTGTCTGCAGGGTGGATAACTGAGTGAAACCCTTCCCACACTCGGAGCAGGTGAATGGCCTCTCTCCAGTGTGAATGTGTCGATGAATTTCCAGCTGGGATGGTCTATTGAATCCTTGCCCACAGTTCCCACATTTCCACAGTTTGTCCCCAGTGTGAACTCGCTTGTGCTTCAGTAGAGTGGATTCATCAGCAAATCCCTTTTCACACACAGTGCAGGTAAACAGCCTCTCCCCAGTGTGAACCTGCTAGTGTGTCAACAGGCTGGATAAGTGAGTGAATCCCTTCCCACACTCAGAGCAGGTGAATGGCCGCTCCCCAGTGTGAAGTCGTTGGTGCGTCTGCAGCGTGGATAACTGAGTGAATCCCTTCCCACACTCAGAGCAGGTGAACGGCCTCTCTCCAGTGTGAATTCGCTTGTGTTTCAGTAGAGTGGAAGAATCAGAAAATCCCTTTTTACACACAGAATATGTGAATGACCTCTCTCCAGTGTGAATGCGCTGATGAATTTCCAGCTGGGATGGGTAACTGAACCCCTTCCCTCAATCCCCACATTTCCACGGTTTCTCTCCAGTGTGACTGCACCAGTGTTTTGACAGACCAGATGATTGGCTGAAGCCTCGTTCACACACAGAACACATTACGGTTTCTCCCCACTGTGAACGGTGCTTTTTCCTCCCATGTTCAAAATCCAATGATATTCAGGTTACGATAAATTAGGTGACACTGTCAGATCCTGAACTGATGTTTAGTTTCAGTTTCACGACTGCAAATCCTCCCTTTCTAATCCCCCGTGAAATTGATTTAAAACAGAAAAAATGAAGTGAGATGAACTCACAAAAACAGAAATACAGGTTGTGAAATTGAGCTGAATGAATCCGGGACCTTGTGGGGCCGGCATTAGGAAAAAGTGACCATGAAAACTGCTGGATTGTCAAAAAAAAACCCCAACCGGTTCACTAATGTCCTTCAGGGAAGGGAACCTGCCACCCGGTCTGGGCGACACAAGACTCTGGCCTTTATGAGATGAGAGACCGAGAGAGAGAGGGAGATGGGAGAGGCAGGGGTGAAGGAGGGGTATGTTATACATCTACAACTTGACCAGAACTTTGATAGAATCTCCAAAATCCTCAACCTCCACCACCTAGAAGGACCAGGGTAGCAGGTGTATGTGAACACCATCACCTCCAAGTTCCCCTCCAACTCACACACCGTCCTGAATTGTCTGACATCCAGTCCTGGATGAGCAGCAATTTCCTTTAGTTAACTATTGGGAAGGCTGAAGCCATTGCCTTCAATCCCCGCTACAAACTCCATGGCCTAAACACCGACTCCAGCCCGCTCCCTGACAATTGTCTGAGGCTGAAGCAGACTGTCAACAACCATGGTGAAACATTTCATCCCAAGCTGAGCTTCCAACCACATATCCACATCATCACCAAGACCGCCTATTTCCACCTCAGCAATAAAAACAGAAAATGTCAGAAATACTCTGGAAAGATACAAATGTGATAGTGTGGGGTCAGTGGAAGGGCGATTTGGTGGTGGGAGAACAAAAGGGAAGGCCTGTGCTCGAGTGGATTCACCTCAGTAACATCGCCCGACTTTGCCTCTGCCTCAGCTCAACCATTTCTGAAACTCTCATCCATTCCTTTGTTCCTCTAGACTTGAATGTGCTGACACTTAACTATCGGGCCTCTTGCATTCCATAAACCTGGGATCATCCAAAACTTCACTGTCTGTATCGCAGACTAATGAGAACAGCCGAATTCCAGTTCTTTAAAACAAAGACCCAAAGTGCTGCTGCAGGACTGCATTGTAATCAAGGCTATTGAGTAGTGTATACTGCAGTGTTTCAATAGTGCAGTGGTTATCACATTCGCCTTACACACGAAAAGCCCCCGGTCCAAAACCGAACAGAAACATTATCATAACGTTGTCAAGATGTTGAATTATTCCTGTTTGCTGCTGATCATTAACTGAACGCAGTATCTTACAGCCAATTTATATTCTTTCTTCACCATTTCACAGAATAAGCACTCAGCAAAGTTAGCGCACTTTCCAACTGGCAGCGGGTGATTGGAGAGTGCGGGGCCGGGATATTTCTGCATTTCCACTTTTCCCTGTCTCACTCGCTGTGGGGCTGAGGAAGAGAGAATAATTGATGTGTTTATTTGAATACAATAACTTAATCGATTTGGAATGTGTAACATGCAGGTACATGGTTGGTCAGTTGTTAAATTATATTTGAAATTGATCTACAGAAAAAAAAATACTGTTGGAATTCGCTGGGTAACAGGAGAGGTTGCAATTTTTTTCTTTCATTTGGCGCTTAAGGACCCAATGACAGCGGGGACTGAGTGACAATGAATGTTTTTGTTTTATATGTACGTGTCATTTTGTAGGAGAAACGTGCCTCTGGTGAAAGAGGTCAGAATTGAAAATAAAGACACAGGTAGCTTAGATACACCAGGTTGTAACATTTTGGAGTATCTCCCCTGAAGGTCTAGTGGTCAGGATTCGCCGTGGTCCGGGTTCGATTCCTGGTCAGGGAATGCTGATTTATTCACCTCGTGCGAATTGCTAAAATTCAGCTGATTAAAATCTTAAAACACATAAAAGCGCTGCCAGAATCAGTGGAGTCAAACCTAAACTTTTGCATCTGAGACGGAAATGTCACCCGTGCAACAGGTCGAGAAAAAATACAGAGGTGGAGATAGGGAATGAGAGAAGGGCTGTGATAAGTTGCAAAGAACTGACAATAGAGATGTTGGTGCAAGGCAAAATATAGTGGTAAGGGAGGAGCTTTTACTGTTTACACCGATACAAATATCTCCCAGATCTGGTTCCAACTCTCGTGTTAAAGGAGAAGAATACTCCTCGCTGAATCTTCCACTTCTTAGCTGCACCTCCTTCCAATCATTGCAAACTCCTCCTGCATCATCCATCCTGATATTTTTCACTCTAACATTTTAATATGAAGCTGCACAACTAATGTGAATAAAGTTTGTGAGGATCCTTCGGGGAACTGAACCACATTGACACACATAGAGGAACACGCACAGACATACACACCGAGAGTGACAGAGGCCGAAGGAGAGACAAACACCCAGAAAACAATGGTATCACCAACTTGGCTAATTATTGTTCCATTTCAGACTGAAAATTTAGTGAATGTTTGCAAATGAACGGAAATAAGAAACGTGGAAATAGTTGGATGGTTTTTATTTTAATTAACTGGTAATTAATTCCGAAGGCAGTTTGCTAAAGTCAGGAGTTGATCCGGGCTGTGTCACAGGAAGAGAGGAATGACGATCAGGAGGAGGCCATTCAGCCCTTTGACCCTGCTCCGCCATTCAGTAAGATCATGGCGGATCTGATTGTGGTCTCGAGGCCATTTTGCTGTTTTCTTCTCAATATATGGAAAATATTGTCAGTTGGCAGGTGGGAATATGGACTGGGAATCAAAAGAGAAAACTCAGTCTCCAGCTTTGTTAATCTTCAGAAATTCTTTGGGAACCAGAGTCAGAGGAGAATGAAAGCTGAACAGTCCGACTGACCAGAGACAGTTAAGACGCTGGAACATTGACTCTGATGTTATCAGTGAAATTAACTGATCTGAGGCATTGAAAGGATTTTCGTTACTGCACATCAGGAATTCAAACCAAATATCGGCTTCGGGACAATCAGAATACTTGGTAACAGACAAGACAACGAAAGGCCCTCAGGGAGATGGCACCGGTTGTAGGAGAGCTGGTTCCCGGTGACATGGATGTGTCTGCAGTGGGTGGGATCAGACTGTTTCCATGTATCCATAATGAATGCCACACTCTTAATTTTGGAAGAGTAAAACTGATAGAGACCAATGGTCATTCCGGTCTCAGCAATCTGAAGCTTTAATTTGCTGACACCCTGGTTTAGGATACCTTGCAGGCTGATTTCCTGTCAGTCTCTGTGGCGCAATTGGTCAGCGCGCTCGGCTGTTAACTGAAAGGTTGGTGGTTAGAGACCATCCAGGGACGAAACTTTCACTGTTTTCTCCCCATCAGTTGTCATTGCCACACAATTCCGGGTTGTCATTGGCTACCTGAGCTGCAAGAAAATATCCCACAAACGTTGCAAACTCTCCCCCTACTTAGTGAGTTCCCACAGCAATATTTTTGTTATGAATGTTCATTCCAAACACAATAAAAAACAATGGACGACTATGTAATTACATTTAATTCATTAGAAACCTGGGAAGTTATTGGATTGAAACAAACCCATCAATTATTCTCTCTTCGACAGCTCCACAGTGAGTCAGACAGAGAAAAGCAGAAAAACAGCAATATTCCGGCCCCGCACTCTCCAATCACCCGCTGCCAGCAGAAAGATACACTCACTTTGCTGAATGTTTATTTTGTGAAATGGTGAAGAGGAAATGTAATGTGGCTGTGAGATATTACTTTCACTGAACACACAACTACAAACGCGAAAGATGCAAAAAGTGCCAGCTCACTGTCAAAAAAGATGCCTGCCAAGTTAAATGTTAATAGAAAGAATGAGGCGAGACATAAACTGCAGTGGAGAAAATGTGGGCTTATAAAATTAGCTGAATTCCTTTGCCATCAGCCGGCATGGACACGATGGGCCGAATGTCATCCTCCTCTGCAGTAAACATTTATGATTTTATACCATCGACAATAACCTGTGCACAGGGCCAGTTGTTGTGGCAGATTGGTTTTCTTGATGGAGTCCAAATCCATTGGGGTTCCCCGCTTCTCATTATTGCTGGATTTAACTCTGTCTACAGAGTTAATTATCGGTTAAATTGAATAAAATCTGTCCAAACACTCGGGAGTTTTCTTATTTCTGTTCATTCACGAAAACACACGAAACTTGCAGTTGGAACTGGAACAAAACTTGGTGTCACGCTTGCTTTCTGGGTGTTTGTCTCTCCTGAGAGACAAACCCTTTGTCACTCTCGGTGTATCTGCCTGTGTGTGTGTGTTCCTCTGTGTGTGTCAATGTAGCTCAGTTCCCCGAGGGGTGAATACATTTTTACCAACACAAACTTTATTCACATTAGTTGTTCAGCTTCAAGTTAAAATGTTAGAGAAAAAAATATCAGGATGAAAGTTGCAAGGGAGAGTTTGAAATGTTTGGAAGGAGGTGCAGCTGAGATGTGGAAGATGTGAACGATGTTATTGATGATTGAGAGGAATGCATTGCAACCTTGGGGCTTTTGTAGGTCGATTACCTTCCACACTTTGAAATTCAGAACAAGCTGAGGCTCCAGGTGGAAAACAACGTTTGTCTTCATATGTGTCAGGATATGAAGGTTTATTTCTCACATCCCCGATTAGCTCTGTCGATAGATCATGAGACACTTAATTTCAGTGTCGTAGATTTCGAGCCCCGCGCTGCATCACTTAAAATCTTGCTGCTTTAAAACGAACAAAAAAAATCATTCTGTGGAACTTGCATCGAGGCTTAAAGGGTTTTCACAAAACGAAATTAAACATTTATTAATAAAAGAAATAATTTAAAGCACATACATAGGTCTACAAATTACTAACATAATAGCTCCTAGCTCCCCTAATTAATCTAGCTCCCAGTTATACCTTCATTAACACTTAAACACATAGCTTTTTAAAGACCCAGGCAAACTGTGCCCTGAACAGTCGAATACAAAGTGAGTTCCTTCACTTCAGTTTGTGCAGACAGCAAATTGAGGCTTAGAGCCTGGAGGCTTTTCACGCTTGTTAGATCTTAGAATGCCTTCCCTTACACACCGCTTTCTCTCCTTTATACATATTTTCCCCTTTGAATGCAAATTCCCATTGTTTCACTATGTCTTGGGGATTACCTCTCTAATAATCAAAATGTATCGTAGTGCTAACTTTACCAGTAATCCATGGGGAAAAAAAACACACTGTTTCTTAACTTCTGCTGGCTAGGTGACATCTTTCACTCCCTCTTTTGAATTCAAGCTACTCCAGTTTATTTTAAAATGCAAATGTTCCCTTTACAACTCACATTCTGCAACTTCACCCATGTTCACCGATTTAGCATTTCAAACCCAGCTTCTCTTCTTACATCAAGGACTTCCATCCAGCTGCCTCCAATTCAATTAAGTCCAACACACACGGACAGACACGCATAGAAAGACTCAGACCCCACTCTTAATCTACTTTAAAATCAATTCAAAATAACGTTACAAAAAAGTTATATCTTTCTGAAAACATCCTCAGTTCAGCGTGGTTACGTTCAATTTTGACAAGCTGGTTATATTGGGCGGAATTTTACGTCCCCGTCTCAGCGGGGCGGGGTCGAAAACTACGGCGAGCCCGTCAAAAGCCCATTGACTTCGGTGGGATGGTCAATCCAGGCGACGGAGGGCAGTGGACAGGCCGACTTCAGAATGGATAAGTTCAGGGTGCGCAGGTACAATTCAGTAAGACTGTATTCATTATAGCCAGGGCGAGGTCAGATTAGTTCAGTTATATTCAATATATACATTGGGCTGGTAATTTCAACGAGAAAAGATCGTCTTCAGCAAAAGTTATTTCAGCTTGGAATAGGGAATTTCAGCAGGGTTATACCTGCTGTGGACAGCTACAGTTAAGTAAATGTAATTTCAGTTTTGACAGCCGCAGTTGAACGTACACACTTAAATTCACTGTGCATTGGTTCAGTTCAGCAGTGCTACCTTCTGTGCTGACAGGCCCAACGCTGACTGGTTATATGTGCAGTATACACAGTCTTAGTTCTGCACTTTTACATTCGGAGCTGACAAGAGCTTAATCAGCACGATTGCCTTGGTTGTGAACAGGAGCAGTTCAACAGGGTCACTGCCAGTTTGGGCTGGCCCTACTTATCAAGATAACATTTAGCATTACATCAATAAAGAAGCAAAGAAACAGACAGACAGATATAGAGATAGACAATAGAGATAAATAGTAGATTGGTAGGTTGATAAATCACTATAGACACTATAAGACTATTAATTTCAGTGCCTGTTTAAGCCAGGTATGTAGGTAGTACTTCCCAATGATTGTAGGTTCGTATCAAACAGCCTGTTCCTTCGGATTGTTGCAGCAGGCAAAGTACTGACTATACCCAGCTAGCCCGAGCTTGCAAAACACAGAACATCCTGTCCAACATTATATGTGATTCCGCGATTGAACAGCACTTGCTAACCAATCCTGATTGTGCTAAGAATTGCACTGAAAACCAATTTAAGATTGTCAGTCGGGTTCACAGTCTGGCTCAGTGACGAATGTTTGAATTCACATATATTCACACACAGGCCCTGTCCTTTGCAGACTGAAGTAGCATGTGTACGAATAACGCCATTTCCAAACAATCAATAAGCTTGGGGGACCGCGATTCCCAGGTTCATTCCCCAATCCGATGCCTTAACAATCAGAGTCGACCTGCCTGGTTTGAATGTGAAACAAGAAGCTTGGCAGTTAACAGTTAACTTTTCTCTGCTGTATCACCCATGGCAACTGCTCTAGCAATCAGAGCATACTTCCTAACCAATCAGCAATCTCTTCTCATGCAAGTTAACTTGTAAGTGTATTTACTGCTGGTTTAACTGGTGCAGCACCCTCGCCTTTGAATCAGAGGGTTGTGGGTTCATGTCCCACTCCAGGAAACCAAGAACTGTGATTGTACTCGAAAGAGTTGCAATCTGTGACTGTTGATAACTCGAAAGAATTTTTAACTGGTGCAGTCATCCTGAGGAGGGCAAGACGGACAACTTCGAAAGCAAGCCTCTTATTCAGCAACACTTGTATTTAATTTTCATTCTCGAACAGTGACTGAAAACAATTGATAAAACTCTCAGGTTTATTTTTGGATCGTTATCTTACAATAAGTATGCAAACGCTCTGAAACTTTGCTTTCATGAGGAGACTAAGGTGAACTGCCCTGACTGTAAGTTTAAAATTAGAAAGAGTAGATGTAAAGATATTATTCCTATTGTTGGTCAAGTAAACTGTTCAAAACGAAGGCCTAAATCATTATACAGCCACTTTCAAGTCCTATAGAGTATTCAGGAGAAACAGATAGTCAGAGACTGATAACAGTGTGAAACGTGTTGCCACAAGATGTAATTGAGACGAATAGAAGGGGGTGTCCTTAAAGGGAGTATAAATAGTTACTTGAGCGAGAAAGGAATAGAGGATCTGTTGAAACAGTGAGATGAAGTAAAGTCGAAGAGCTTTATGGGAATCATAAACAGCAGCTTAGAGCTGTTTACCCAATTGGCCTATTTCACTGTTTTAAATCGTATGTAAGACTGTGTCATACCGCTTCTTCTTATCAAATTCCACCTTGCTTTCCATTTTTTTGTCTGGCCAAGCGCAACTTACGGAGGGCGCTTGAAAAAGCGCCCCGAGTTTCCCGGGCTTCATGAATTTACCTGTTCCTCCTGCGTGATTGGAGAATGTATTGGGCAACAACCATTCCGCCCGCCAGAGGCGCACCAACCTGTTTATGAACTGTAATAACAATCCGGCGCCGGCAGGTGCCAGCAAAGTGAGGCTTACTTTCACCAGGCAAATGTTGGGCCATTTCTCCAACCAGTGATCTCAAGCGGGGCGAACGTAAATAATTGATGACTGCGGAATACAAGGAACACGGTAAAAATAAAATAATTTCTCGCACATGTCAGCGCGGTGAAAAATGGTCACAATTTTACAGTCGATAATTGTGAAATGTTGTTCTGTAATGCTTAACAACTTATCGCAGCATCGGTGAAGTTACAGTTTCTTGTTCACGGCAGGTGTTTCCGTGTTCTGGCCCGAGCTGGTCATGTGCACAATAATATGAAACATAACAAGAATGGTAATGACAATTTTAACTTTAACAATAATGATGATGATGATGGTAATCATAATATTAATTATATTGTCAATGAGAATGACCATGATAATAATGTTAATAATGGGAAATATAACAAGAATAATAATAACAATGATTATATTAATGATAAGGTAGCGATAAAGATAATAATAACTTTAATGATAATAATGATGATGATTTTCATTTTGTTAATAATAATTATTATAGACAATCTTATTGATAATCATAATGCTAACAATAATAAGATGATAATAATGACGATGATGATGATTCTCGCAATATCTCAGATGTTTCGGAGGTGTTTCTATCCCCTGCTGATTGGGTTGCATTGGATGTTATGATTAAACTCGAAACTTAGACAGGTCCATCTTTGTTCTTCGACGAATGTCAGTGCGACAGTATCAGTCAGAAAGAATGTGCTGGGCAAAACTATTACCTGATGCACTTTGTTCTCCCCCACCGCAGAGTAAACCCATGCCGAGCAAAGGCAGTGAACTAGACCGGGCAGCAATGATTTAGGAAATGAAATGTCAGATTGTGCGAGATGCAGTATTTTGGAATACATTGGAGACAGTGGAACGCTGCAGGTTCAGTATAATCCCACACATGTCTTTATTATATTATCAATTCACATCGTCCACTTCAGCAATTTGATGAAACAGTTTTGTTCTTTTCTGATCCACTGTTATAATGCACAATGTGGCCGTTAAATGTCTAGGATTGATATAGAATGATTAATCGCTTCCTTTCTGATACTGGGAGTTTTGAGAAATACAGAGAGGCTGCTCAGGAAATCTGCCTGCTACTGATAGTGGCGGTCAACGGTTTCCATGGTTACTCACTGTTCAGCAAAACAGGAAATTGACAGAGAAACCATTAATTGCCGCCGATATAAACACACTACAGTCGGAAAAAATGTTATTAATTATTCTCAACAATGATAAAATGCGTATCCATTGCACTGCTCTGCTACCTCCCATAGCCCTGTATCAATTCACAAACTAATCCCATTGTCCCGTGATCTCCCAATAGCTGTGTGTCAATTCATAAATTAATCTCAACGTCCGGTCCCTCACCATAGCCCAATAACATTCTTGAACAGAGAACTCTCTGTTCCTCTATATGACTCTGTGTCCTTCTGCATTACTCCATGTCCCTCTATCTCACTCTGTGCCACTCAATATAGCTCGGTGTCATTCGATATAACTCTGTGTCCCTCTATATTACTCCATATCCCTCTATCTCACTCTGTGCCACTCTATATTATCCTGTGTCCCTCTATATCACTCCATGTCCATCTATCTCACTCTGTTTCACTCTATATTACTCTGTATTAACCTGTGTCCCTCCGTATTACTCTGTGTCTCTCTATCTCACTCTTTGCCACTCTATATTACTCTGTGTCTCTCTATATCATTCTGTGTTCCTGTATTTAGCCTGTATCACTCTATTACTACTTTTTATTACTACGTCATTACAATGTGACGACTGGCTTTAGGACCTGGCGGCCACTGCTCCAACTTTGTTCCCAGAAACGGGGATGAAACTTCCGCGTCGGAGTGAATTCAGATTAAAGCCCGGGTGAGGAGCAAGTTCCGGGGTGAGGACATCGCGGTGAGACAGAGAGAGAAACCAGGGGAGACAGGTGAGAATATATATATATATCTATATATATATACACAGAGAGAGAGAGAGAGAGACAGCGAGAGAGAGAGAGAAAGAGAAAGGGAGAGAGACAGGGAGAGAAAGAGACAGAGAGAGTGAGAGAGAGACAAAGAGAATGGGAGAGACAACGAGAGAGAGAGGGAGAGAGACAGAGAGAGACAGGGAGAGAGACAGAGACAGAGAGGGAGAGAGAGAGGGAGAGATACAGAGAGAGAGAAAGGGAGAGAGAGAGAGAGAGAAAGGGAGAGAGGGAGAAAGGGAGAGACACAGCAAGATAGAAAGAGAGAGAGAGTGAAAGACAGGGAGAGAGTGAGAGAGAGAAAGTGAGAGAGAGAGGGAGAGAGAGAGACAGAGGGACAGAGAGAGACAGGGACAGAGAGAGAGAGACAGGGAGAGAGACAGAGAGGGAGATGGAGACAGAGACAGTGAGAGATGGTGGGTGGGTGGGTAGCCACAATCAAATTAATTCACTGTGATTAACTACCAATCTTACCTCCCCTCTCTCTCCCTTCCCCCTCTCTCCTTTCCCTCCCCCTCTCTTTCCTCCTCTCTCTTTCCCTCCCCTTCTCTCTCCCTCCGTCCCCCTCTGTCCCTCTGCTCCTCTGCCCCTGCCTCTCTCTCCATGTCTCTCCCTCTCTCTTCGCTTCTCTTTGTCTGCCTCGCTCTCTCTTTTTCTCTGTCTTTCTCTCTCTGACTCTCCCTCTTACCCCTGTTGCTCGCTCTCCATCTCTAACTGTCCACCTCTCTCTGTCTCTCCTTCTGTCCCTTCCTCCCGTCATCTCGCCCTCCCTTCCTCCCTCCATCTCTCCGTCTCTCTCTCTCTCCAACTCTCCTTCTCCATCTCTCTCTCTCTCCCTTTCCGTCTGTCTCTCTTTCCCTCTCTGACTCTCTCTCTCCACCACTCTCTGTCTCTGTCTCCCTCCGTCTCTCTCTGTACCTCCGTCTCTCCCTCTCTCCGTCTTGCTCTCCCTCTCTCCATGTCTCTCTCTTTCTCCCCATGTCTCTCTCTGTTTCTCTCTGGCTCTATCATCTCTTTGTGCATCTCACTCCCTCTGTCGCTCTCTCTCTCTCTCCCTCTCTCTCCCTGTCTCTCCCTCTCCCTGTCTCTCTCTCCCCCTCTCTCTCTCTCTCTCTCCCCCTGTCTCTCTGTGTCTCTCTCTCTCTCTGTCTCTCTATCTCTCTCTGTGTCTCTCTGTCTCCCTCTCTCTCTCTGTCTCCCTTTCTCTCTCTATCTCCCTCTCTCTCTCCCTATCTCTCTCTCTCTCCCTGTCTCTCTCTCTCCCTGTGTCTCTCGCTCCCTGTCTCTCCCTCTTTCCCTGTCTCTCTCTCTCTCTCCCTGTCTCCCTTTCTCTCTCCCTCTCTCTCTCTCTCTCTCTCCGTCTTTCTCTGACTCCCACTTCTCTCCCTGTCTCTCTCTGTCTCCCTGTATCTCTCTCTCCCTCCCTCTCTCTCTCTCTCTCTCCCTGTCTCTCTCTCTTTCCCTGTCATTCTCTCTCTCTCTCCCTGTCTCTCTCTCTCTCTCCCTGTCTCTCTCTCTCCCCGTCTCTCTTTCTCTGTCTCTCTCTCTCTGTTTTTCTCTCTCTGTCTCTCTCTCCCCCTGTCTCTCTCTCCCCCTGTCTCTCTCTCCCTCTGTCTCTCTCTCCCCCTATCTCTCTGTCTCCCTCTCTCTCCCTGTCTCTATCTCTCTCTCCCTCTCTCTGTCTCTATCTGTGTCTCTCTCTCGCTCTCCACCTCTCTCTGTCTCTCTCTCTCCCTCTGTCCCTTCCTCCCTCCATCTCTCCGTCTCTCTCTCTCTCTCTCTCTCCCCAACTCTCTCTCTCCATCTCTCTCGCTCTCCCTTTCTGACTGTCTCTCTTTCCCTCTCCGTTTCTCTCTCTCTCCACCACTCTCTGTCTCTGTCTCCCTCTGTCTCTCTCTGTACCTCCGTCTCTCCCTCTCTCCGTCTTTCTCTCCCTCTCTCCATGTCTCTCTCTCTCTCGCTTTCTCCCCATGTCTCTCTCTGTGTCTCTCTCTCTCTTTCTCTCTGGCTCTATCATCTCTTTGTGTCTCTCACTCCTTCTGTCTCTCTCTCCCTGTCTCTCTCTCTCCGTCTCTCTCTCTCCCTGTCTCTCTCTCTCCCCCCGTGTCTCTCTCTCTCCCTCCCTGTCTCTCTCTGTCTCCCTGTCTCTGTCTCCGTCTCCCTGTCTCTGTCTCCCTGTCTCTGTCTCCCTCTCTCCGTCTCCCTCTCTCTGTGTCTCTCTCTGTCTCTCTGTCTCTCTCTCCCTCTCTGTGTGTCTCTCTCTCTCTCTGTGTCTCTCTCTGTCTCCCTCTCTCTCTGTGTCTCCCTGTTTTCTCTCTCTCCCTCCCTCTCTCTCTGTCTCTCTTGCTCTCTCTCTCTCTCTCCCTCTCTCTCTGTCTCTCTTGCTCTCTCTCTCTCTGTTTTTCTCTCTCTGTCTCTCTCTCTCCCGGTCTCTCTCTCTCTCTCTCTCCCTGTCTCTATCTGTGTGTCTCTCTCTCTGTCTCCCTGTCTCTCTCTGTCTCTATCTGTGTGTCTCTCTCTCTGTCTCTCTCTCTCTCTGTCTCTATCTGTGTGTCTATCTCTCTGTCTCTCTCTCTCTCCCTGTCTCTATCTGTGTCTTTCTCTCTCTGTCTCTCTCTCTCACTCCCTGTCTCTGTGTCTCTCTCTCTCTGTCTCTCTCTGTCTCCCTACTCTCCCTGTCTCTATCTGTGTCTCTCTCTCTCTGTCTCTCTCTCTCTGTCTCTATCTGTGTGTATATCTCTGTCTCTCTCTCTCTCCCTGTCTCTATCTGTGTCTCTCACTCTCTCTCTCTCTCTCTCCCTGTCTCTGTGTGTGTCTCTCTCTCTCTCTCCCTGTCTCTGTGTGTCTCTCTCCTCTCTCTCTCCCTGTCTCTGTGTCTCTCTCTCTCTGTCTCTCTCTCTGTCTCCCTTACTCTCTCTGTCTCTATCTCTGTCTCTCTCTCCTGTCTCTCTCTGTCTCCCTGACTCTCTCTGTCTCTCTCTGTCTCTCTCCCTGTCTCTGTGTCTCTCTCTCTTTGTCTCTTTCTCTGTCTCCCTGACTCTCTCTGTCTCTACCTGTGTGTCTCTCTCTGTCTCTCTCCCTTTCCCTGTTTCTATCTGTGTCTCTCTCTCTCTGTCTCTCTCTCTCTGTCTCTGTGTCTCTCTCTCTCTGTCTCTATCTGTGTCTCTCTCTCTCTGTCTCTCTCTCTGTCTCCCTGACTCTCTCTGTCTCTATCTCTGTCTCTCTCTCCCTGTCTCTCTCTGTCTCCCTGACTCTCTGTCTCTCTCTCTCCACCCCGTTTATCCCCCAGGTCCCTCCCCGGAGAGCGGGAGACCGTACCCCCCAGCCGCCGCCGATGAAGCTGAACTCCCGGGCGGTGGCCGCCTATGCGCTGTGCCCGTGGCCCGCGGACCGCCAGGGCTTCCTGCTGATGAAGGGGCAGCTGAAGCCCTCGTACCAGCGCCGCTGGTTCGTGCTGCGGGGCAACCTGCTCTTCTACTTCGAGCGGCCGGGCGAGGCGGTGCCGCAGGGGCTGGTGCTGCTGGAGGGCTGCGGGGTGGAGCTGTGCCCACCGGTGGCCGGGGGAGGCGGGGGCTGGGCCTTCTCGCTGGGCGGCGGGCGGGCTGCGGGCGGGCGCCAGTACGAGCTGGTGGCTGAGGGGCCCGAGGAGCAGGAGGCCTGGGTCCGCGCCCTCTCCTGTGCCAGCCTGGCCTACCTGCGCGGCCTGGTGCGCGACCTGCAGGCCCAGTACGACGGGCTCCACAGGACCCCCGGGCGGGGCGACACCTTCACCATCACCGCCATCACCGCCGTCTCCCCAGCAACATCGCGGGAGGCCAAGGGCCGGTGCCTGGGGGCAGCGCCTCCCCCTGGCGGGTGGCCCTCCCGCCGCTGGCCCGGGCCCTGGTCCTCTGAGCGGGTGGCCCGAGACCACCGGCCCCAGCCCCAGCCCCAGGCCCCCAACCCCCCCGACGACTTCCTGAGTCTCCACTGGCGCTACGGAGCCGAGGTGGAGCAGGCGCGGAGGGAGTGGCAGCTGAGGAGGGCACAGGGGGTCTCGGACCAGCCTCCCGAGGAGACCCTGATCGATTGGAGCTGATAACCCCCAACCCGCCCCCCGCCCACCGCCCCTCTCCGGAATCCCCGATCCCCATACCTCTCCCGCTCCCGACCCCCATCCCTCCCCCGCTCCCGACCCCCATCCCTCTCCCCACTCCCGACCCCCACCCCTCTCCCCACTCCCGACCCCTATCCCTCTCCCGCTCCCGACCCCCATCCCTCTCCCCACTCCCGACCCCCACCCCTCTCCCCACTCCCGACACCCATCCCTCTCCCCACTCCCGACCTTCATCCCTCTCCCTACTCCCGACCCTCATCCCTCTCCCCACTCCCGACCCTCATCCCTCTCCCACTCCCGACCCCCATTCCTCTCCCCACTCCTGACCCCCATCCCTCTCCCGCTCCCGACCCCCATCCCTCTCCCCACTCCCGACCCCCATCCCTCTCCCCACTCCCGACCCCCATCCCTCTCCCTACCCCCATCCCTCTCCCCACTCCCGACCCCCATCCCTCTCCCCACTCCCGACCCCCATCCCTCTCCCGCTCCCGACCCCCATCCCTTTCCCCGCTCCCAACCCCCATCCCTCTCCCCACTCCCGACCCCCATCCCTCTCCCCACTCCCGACCCCCATCCCTCTCCCCACTCCCGACCCCCATCCAGCTCCCCACTCCCGATCCCCATCCCGCTCCCCACTCCCGACCCCCATCCCTCTCCCGCTCCAGACTCCCGATCCCCCAGCTCCCGAGTCCCATCCCTCCCCCTGGTAAATGTCTGAGACCGAACCAAACTGTTCACAGCCTCGGGGTCACATTCGACCTCGAGATGAGCTTCCGGCCTCATATCTGCCAGGCCGCTAAGACCAGCTATCTCCCCCTCCATAACATCACACGACTCTGTCCCCCGTCTCAGCTCATCGGCCGCAGAAGCCCTCGTCCACCCCTTCATTCCCTCTGGACTCAACTATTCCAGCCGCTGTCCGGCTGCTTTCCCACATTCGACCCTCCGTAAACTTCCGCTCGCCCCAAATTCTGCTGCCCCCGTGTCCGAACTCGGACCGAGTCCTATAGACCCGTCACCCCCTGTGGTCGCTGACCCACACTGGCTCCTGGTCCGGCAACGCCTCCATTTTCAAATTCACACCCTCATTTTCAAATCCCTCCATGGCCCTCACTCCCCCTCCCTATCTCTGTAACCTCCTCCAGCACCTACAAATTTCCCTATCTCTGTAACCTCCTCCAGCACCCTCAACCCTCCCTATCTCTGTAACCTCCTCCAGCACCTACAACCCTCCCTATCTCTGTAACCTCCTCCAGCACCTACAACCCTCCCTATCTCTGTACCCTCCACCAGTCTGGACAATCCCTCCCTATCTCTGTAACCTCCTACGACCCTCCATGGTCTCTGTGCTCCTCCAATCCCAGCCTCTCGAGCATCCCCCGATTCCCATCGCTCCGCCATTGGCGGCCATGACTTTAGCTGCCTGGGAGGAGGCTCTAAGCTCTGGAATTCCCTCCCTCGCCCTCTCCACCCCCTCTCTCTCCCCCTTTAAGACACTCCTTAAAAACTGACCTCTTTTATACTCGTTCCTGTGAAGCCTCTTGGGATGTTATATATTTTTTAAAGGTGCTATACCAATGTAAATTGTTGAGAATGTGGAATTATCTGATGCTGTATCTGTCCAATACTGCCTGATGGTCTGATGTTCAGTCGTTGATTGTCCGATTAAAAACCTGAATTTTGGGATCGGTCTGCGTTCTCGAACCTTTGATTTAAAGGCCCACTCACCCGGATGCCTCATCTTCCTGATTCTCCGGAACCTTCCACCCCGGCGGGCTGTCGGGGCTCGATGGACATTGGATTAAGGTTGGGGGGGTTTGGAGTTGAGGGAAATCAGCCCTGATCCGATTGGAGCGGACGGGCTGGGGGTTGCGCTTGTGAATTGCGCTCACTGCTGCATCGTCGGAAAGGTGGCTTCCATTTTACGCACAGCAAGATCCCAAAAATGGCAACGTGACAGTGATGGCCGAGCGCCTTATTTTGTGATGTTGGGTGAGGGATAAATTTTGGCCTCAGGACACTGGGATTAACTCTGACACTGTGGCACTCCCTCAGCACTGACCCTCCGACAGTGCGGAGCTCCCTCAGCACTGACCCTCCAACAGTGCAGCTCTTCCTCATTACTGACCCTCCGACAGTGCAGCGCTCCCTCAGCACTGACCCTCCGACAGTGCGGCGCCCCCTCAGCACTGACCCTTCGACAGTGCGGCGCCCCCTCAGCACTGACCCTCCGACATTCACTATATAGTTCAATATTTCAATATTCCAATCCTGAGATCACAAAGGCTACTTGAAACTTTTCTAAATGTCCCCAGATACAGGAGTGTGAGAGAGAGAGAGGGGGTTAGAGAGACCTCTCCAGATACAGGAGTGTGAAGAGAGGGGTTTAGAGATACCTCCCCAGTTACAGGAGTGTGTGAAGGAGGGGGTGAGAGAGACCTCCAGAGATACAGGAGTGTGAGAGAGAAGGGGTTAGAGAGACTTCCCCAGATACAGGAGTGTGAGAGAGAGGGGGTTAGAGAGACCTCCCCAGATACAGGAGTGTGAGAGAGAGGGGGTTAGAGAGACCATTCCAGATTCAGGATGGTGCGAGAGAAAGAGGGGGTTAGAGAGACCTCCCCAGATACAGGAGTGTGAGAGAGAGAGAGGGGGGGTTAGAGAGACCTCCCCAGATACAGGAGGGTGTGTGAGAGAGAGAGAGAGGGGGTTAGAGAGACCTCCCCAGATACAGGAGTGTGAGAGAGAGGGGGTTAGAGAGACCTCTCCAGATACAGGAGGGTGTGAGAGAGAGAGACAGGGGGTTAGAGAGACCTCCCCAGATACAGGAGTGTGAGAGAGGGAGGGTTAGAGAGACCTCCCCAGATACAGGAGTGAGAGAGAGAGGGTTAGAGAGACCTCTCCAGATACAGGAGGGGGTTGGCTCTGATGATCTGTGTTGGTGACAATTCTCACACAAACTTCAGGGACTTTCACACATTCTAAAATAGCAGAAGGGGAAGGGCACTGCTCAGAAACCACAGCTTTTGGCACTTCCGGCTGTCAGTGTCAAACGCAACCCTTTCAGGCACATCAGTAACCTCTGCTGTATAACTGGAAGAGAGAGAGAGAAAGAGAGAGAGGGGGGATTGTGGAGAGAGAGAGAGGGCAGTCTGGAGAGAGAGAGGGGGGGAGTGTGGACAGAGAGAGAGAGAGAGAGAGGGGAGTGTAGAGAGAGAGAGAGAAAGAGGAGTGTGCAAAGAGAGAGAGGGGAGTGTGTGGAGAGAGAGAGAGAGGGCAGTCTGGACAGAGAGAGAGAGGGGAGTGTGTGGAGAGAGAGAGAGAGGGCAGTCTGGACAGAGAGGGTAGTCTGGACAGAGAGGGAGTGGGGAGTGTGGGCAGAGAGAGGGAGCGAAAGGGTAGTGTGGACAGAGAGGGAGAGGAGAGAGAGAGAGGGCAGTCTGGACAGAGAGAGAGAGAGAGAGAGAGAGAAGTATGGACAGAGAGAGAGAAGGGAGTATGGACAGAGAGAGAGAGGGGAGTATGGACACACACACAGAGAGAAGGGAGTGTGGACAGAGAGAGAGGGAGAGAGAGAGAAGGGAGTGTGGACAGAGAGAGAGGGAGAGAGAGAGAGGGGAGTGTGGACAGGGAGAGAGAGAGGGGAGTGTGGACAGGGAGAGAGAGGGGAGCGTGGACAGGGAGAGAGAGAGAAAGAAAGGGCAGTCTGGAGAGAGAGAGAGAGAGAGAGAGAGAAGGGAGTGTGGAGAGAGAGAGGGCAGTCTGGAGAGAGAGAGAGGGGAGTGTGGACAGAGAGAGAGAGAAAGAAAGAGGAGTGTGGACAGAGAGAGAGAAAGGGGAGTGTGCAAAGAGAGAGAGGGGAGTGTGTGGAGAGAGAGGGCAGTCTGGACAGAGAGGGAGGGGGGAGTGTGGACAGAGAGAGAGAGAGAGAGAGAGGGGAGTGTGGAGAGAGAGAGAGAAAGAGGAGTGTGCAAAGAGAGAGAGGGGAGTGTGTGGAGAGAGAGAGAGAGGGCAGTCTGGACAGAGAGAGAGAGGGGAGTGTGTGGAGAGAGAGAGAGAGGGCAGTCTGGACAGAGAGGGTAGTCTGGACAGAGAGGGAGTGGGGAGTGTGGGCAGAGAGAGGGAGCGAAAGGGTAGTGTGGACAGAGAGGGAGAGGAGAGAGAGAGAGGGCAGTCTGGACAGAGAGAGAGAGGAGTATGGACAGAGAGAGAGAGGGGAGTATGGACACACATAGAGAGGGAAGGGAGTATGGACAGAGAGAGAGGGAGAGAGAGAGAGGGGAGTGTGGAAAGGGAGAGAGAGAGAAGGGAGTGTGGACAGAGAGAGAGGGAGAGAGAGAGAGTGGAGTGTGGACAGGGAGAGAGAGAGGGGAGTGTGGACAGGGAGAGAGAGGGGAGTGTGGACAGGGAGAGAGAGAGAAAGGGAGGGCAGTCTGGACAGAGAGAGGGCAAGGGGAGTGTGGACAGAGAGAGAGCGAGGGGAGTGTGGACAGAGAGAGAGAGCGAGGGGAGTGTGGACAGAGAGAGAGAGAGGGGAGGGTGGACAGAGAGAGAGTGAGGGGAGTGTGGACAGAGAGAGAGAGAGGGGAGTGTGGACAGAGAGAGAGCGAGGGGAGTGTGGACAGAGAGAGAGAGAGGGCCGTCTGGACAGAGAGAGAGTGAGTGAGGGGAGTCTGGAAAGAGAGAGAGAGAGAAAGAGAGAGAGTGAGGGCAGTCTGGAGAGAGGGAGGGCGGGTCTCGACAGTGGGAATGGCCAGTCCGCGCTAGGGGATGGTCAGACCTTCCTTGTGACTGTGCCTTTCCTGGGTTCGGGGACTTCTGCCACCAACATCAAGAGGGAAAGCAGGCCAGAGGTTCTTCATCTGCACGAAAAAGAACCAGGGGTTTATCCGCAAGCCTCACGACTGACCATGTGGTGTTCGCTCAGCGCTGACCCTCCGACAGTGCGGCGCCCCATCAGCACTGACCCTCCGACAATGCGGCGCTCCCTCAGCGCTGACCCTCCGACAATGTGCTGCTCCCTCAGCGCTGACCCTCTGACAGTGCGCCGCTCCCTCAGCGCTGACCCTCCGACAGTGCGGCGCTCCCTAAGCGCTGACCCTCCGACAGTGCGGCGCTCCCTAAGCGCTGACCCTCCGACAGTGCGGCGCTCCCTCAACACTGACCCTCCGACATTCACTATATAGTTCAATATTTCAACATTCCAATCCTGAGATCACAAAGGCTACTTGAAACTTTTCTAAATGTCCCCAGATACAGGAGTGTGAGAGAGAGAGGGGGGGTTAGAGAGACCTCCCCAGATACAGGAGTGTGAGAGAGAGAGAGGGGGTTAGAGAGACCTCCCCAGATGCAGGAGTGTGAGAGAGGAGAGGGGTTTAGAGAGACCACCCCAGATACAGGAGTGTGTGAGAGAGAGAGGGGGTTAGCGAGACCTCTCCAGATACAGGAGTGTGAGAGAGACATCTCCAGATACAGGAGCGTGAGAGAGGGGGGTTTAAGGAGACCTCCCCAGATACAGGAGGGTGTGAGAGAGAAAGAGGGGGTAAGAGAGACCTCTCCAGATACAGGAGTGTGAGAGAGAGAGAGGGTTAGAGAGACCACCCCAGATACAGGAGTGTGAGTGAGAGAGAGAGGGTTAGAGAGACCTTCCCAGATACAGGAGTGTGTGAGAGAGAGTAGGTTAGAGAGACCACCCCACATACAGGAGTGTGAGAGAGAGAGAGGGGGTTAGAGAGACATCCCCAGATACAGGAGTGTGAGAGAGAGGGGGTTAGGGAGACCACTCCAGATACAGGAGTGTGTGAGAGAAAGAGAGGGTTAGAGAGACCTCCCCTGATTCAGGAGTGTGAGAGAGAGGGGGTTAGAGAGACCACCCCAGATACAGGAGTGTGTGTGTGAGAGAGAGAGGGGATTAGAGAAACCTCCCCAGATACAGGAGTAAGAGGGAGAGGGAGAGGGTTAGAGAGACCTCCCCAGATACAGGAGTGTGAGACGGAGAGGGGGTTAGAGAGACCTCTCCAGATACAGTAGTGTGAGAGAGAGAGAGGGTTAGAGAGACCACCTCAGATACAGGAGTGTGTGAGAGACCTCTCCAGATACAGGAGCGTGAGAGAGGGGGGTTTAAGGAGACCTCCCCAGATACAGGAGGGTGTGCGAGTGAGAGAGGGGTTTAGAGAGACCTCCCCAGATACAGGAGGGTGTGTGAGAGAGAGAGAGAGGGTTAGAGAGACCTCCCCAGGTACAGGAGTGTGTGAGAGAGAGAAGGTTAGAGAGACCACCCCAGATACAGGAGTGTGAGAGAGTGAGAGGGGGTTAGAGAGCTCTCTAGATACAGGAGCGTGAGAGAGAGGCATTTAAAGAGACCTCCCCAGATACAGGAGGGTGTGTGAGAGAGAGAGAGAGAGAGAGAGAGGGGGTTAGAGAGACCTCCCCAGATACAGGAGTGTGAGAGAGACGGGGTTAGAGAGAACTCCCCAGATACAGGAGTGTGTGAGAGAGAGAAGCGATTAGAGAGACCTCTTCAGATACAGGAGAGTGAGAGAGAGAGAGAGAGAGAGCGGATTAGGGAGACCTCCCCCGATACAGGAGTGTGTGAGAGTGGGAGGGTTAGAGAGGCTTCCCCAGATACAGGAGGGTGTGAGAGTGGGAGGGTTAGAGAGGCCTCCCCAGATACAGGAGGGTGTGAGAGTGAGATGGTTAGAGAGACCTCTCCAGATACAGGAGTGTGTGTGAGAGAGAGAGAGGGTTAGAGAGGCCTCTCCAGATACAGGAGGGGGTTGGCTCTGATGATCTGTGTTGGTGACTATTCTCACACAAACTTCAGGGAAGTTTCGCACATTCTAAAATAGCAGAAGGGGAAGGGCACTGCTCAGAAACCACAGTTTTTTTCACTTCCAGCTGACAATGTCAAACGCAACCCTTTCAGGCCAGTTATCACATCAGTAACCTCTGCTGTATTACTGGGAGAGAGAGAGAGAGAGAGAGAGAGAGAGAGGAATGTGGACAGAGAGAGAGAGAGAGAGAGAGAGAGGGGTGTGTGGACAAAGAGAGAGAGAGAGGGGAGTGTGGAGAGAGAGGGGAGTGTGGACAGAGAGAGAGGGAGAGGGCAGTCTGGACAGAGAGAGAGGGCAGTCTGGACAGGGAAAGAGAGGGCAGTCTGGACAGGGAAAGAGAGGGCAGTCTGGACAGGGAGAGAGAGGGCAGTCTGGACAGGGAGAGAGAGGGCAGTCTGGACAGACAGAGAGATAGAGAGGGGAGTGTGGAGAGAGAGAGGGAGAGGGGAGCGGGGACAGAGAGAGAGTGAGAGAGAGAGATAGGGCAGTCCGGACAGAGAGAGAAAAGGAGTGTGGACAGTGAGAGAGAGAGGGGTGGCAGTCTGGACAGAGAGAGAGGGCAGTCTGGACAGAGAGAGAGAGAGAGGGGTGTGTGGACAGAGAGAGAGAGGGGTGGGTGTGGACAGAGAGAGAGAGAGAGAGAGCAGTCTGGACAGAGAGAGAGAGAGGGGATTGTGGACTGAGAGAGCGAGACATGCAGTCTGGACAGACAGAGAGAGAGGGGAGTGTGGAGAGAGAGAGGGCAGTCTGGACAGAGAGAGAGGAAAGTGTGGACAGACAGAGAGAAAGAAAGAGGAGTGTGGACAGAGAGAGAGAAAGAGCAGTGTGGACAGAGAGAGAGCGAGAGAGAGGGGAGTGTGTGGAGAGAGAGGGCAGTCTGGACAGTGGGAGGGTAGTCTGGACAGAGAGAGAGTAGGGTTTGTGGGCAGAGAGAGGGAGAGAGAGGGGAGTGCGGACAGAGAGAGAGGGCGGCCTGGACAGAGAGAGAGAGGGGAGTATGGACAGAGAAAGAGGGGAATATGGACAGAGAGAGAGGGGAATATGGACAGAGAGGGAGAGAGAGGGGAGTGTGGACAGAGAGAGAGAGAGAGGGGAGTGTGGACAGAGAGAGAGAGTGGACAATCGGGACAGAGAGAGCAAGAGGGCAGTCTGGACAGAGAGCGAGAGAGGGGAGCGCGGTCAGAGAGAGAGTGAGAGATAGGGCAGTCCGGACAGAGAGAGAAGGGGAGTGTGGACAGGGAGAGAGAGAGGGGTGGCAGTCTGGACAGAGAGAGAGAGAGGGCAGCGTGGACAGAGAGAGGGTGAGAGAGAGATCGGGCAGTCCGGACAGAGAGAGAAAGGGAGTGTGGACAGGAAGACAGAGGGGTGGCAGTCCGGACAGAGAGAGAGAGAGAGAGGGGAGTGTGGACAGAGAGAGAGAGAGAGAGAGAGGGGGCAGTCTGGACAGAGAGAGAGAGGGGAGTATGGACAGAGAGAGAGAGAGAGAGAGGGCAGTCTGGACAGAAAGAGAGAGGGGAGTATGGACAGAGAGAGAAAGAGAGAGAGAGAGGGCAGTCTGGACAGACAGAGAGCGAGGGGAGTGTGGACAGAGAGAGAGAGCAAATATCCAGATTAGAATTCTCATATGTTCATTGATACATTCTTTATCTTTGGATAGCATCCTCGTTATTCAAAGTAACCAGTTAAATTACACTGCACTTTACATCTCAAGATTGTCCCAAATTCAAATTACAGTGCTTTTGGAATGCTGATTTCCTTTAATATTTAATTCATCTCTTCAAAAGAAACCCCTTTTTATCCATTGGAACCACCTAGATCGTGTGTTTATGTCTTTTGGTTTTCCTGTAATCCTTATCACTTTCAGGTAATTTTTTTCCCCTCAGAAATTTAGAATACCAACTCGTCTGTATCAATCCCACTCAGCTTGGAAGCTGATGATGAGGGTTATTCCCTACTAGTTTGCAAGGGGGTGGTACAAGGGTTGGTTCATCTCAAACAAAGGCAAGCCCTTTTTTTATCTTTACACTACCTTCAAGTTGAGATTTCTGCCAGAAATCTCAACTCAAACCTTATACTGAAAACTTTAGAATGTGTGAGTATACTTTTCCTTTTAACTAATATAGGGCTTTTGACTCTAAAGTGCTGAACTACACACACAAATGACAATTTAGGGACGAAAAGATATTAAAGCCCAGATACAAATGCTTCCTTGCGTGCAAACAAACACATAGGTAAAGGTGCGTAATCATATTCCTATAACATTGAACTTAACTCTAAACGAAGCTTCGAGTAGCAGTGTGGGGGGGGAGGGTGGGGGGGATAAAGGGATCTTGGAGGTTCCACCTATCGGGACAATCAAACTGACTGAAGCTCACATTTTCTCTGCTGCTGCTCATTAACCCCCTAGGGGAACCCCCCTTCTCTCTCTCTCCACAGCACAAACAGCTCTTGAAACTTAGATCAATTCCTTTCTTTTTCTATATTATTTTAGTTTGTTGCAGATACAGACTCAGAAGGAGTACTGTAGCTTTGTCAGTTTTATCTTTGGCCTGAGATCTCCACCAATCCTTGGACCGTAACGGCGGGTCACTCGGCTGCCAACCTTGTTGTTTCATTTTGCTGAGCAGTTTTCTATGCATCCTGGCGAGGTGAAGAGGTGAAGGGAAATGGTTCCTTCACCTCCCCCATTCTTCAATGAACTAGAATTCGGCCTTTTCGGCCATACCAACAGACACACCCCCACACCGCGCCCCCCACACACTAAAACAGGGACCCAGTTCCACCGAGCTCCTGGGACTCGTT
Source organism: Cetorhinus maximus (assembly GCF_964194155.1). Lineage (NCBI taxonomy): Eukaryota > Metazoa > Chordata > Chondrichthyes > Lamniformes > Cetorhinidae > Cetorhinus > Cetorhinus maximus. The sequence goes on along the minus strand of NC_135901.1, from coordinate 35,641,051 downwards.
CACCCCTCAATCACCAGGACTGGTTCGCCCCACAGTTACCGGGACAAGTTCACCCCTCAATCACCGGGACGCGTTCACCCCGCAATAACCGGGACACGTTCAACCTACAATAAACGGGACTCATTCGCCCACAATCACCGGGACTCGTTCGCCCCACAATAACCGGGACTCGTTCGCCCCACAATAACCGGGACTCGTTCGCCCCAGAATAACCGGGACTCGTTCGCCTCACAATAACCGGGACTCGTTCGCCCCACAATAAACGGGACTCGTTCGCCCCACAATAACCGGGACTCGTTCGCCCCACAATAACCGGGACTCGTTCGCCCCACAATAACCGGGACTCGTTCGCCCTCAATCACCGGGACTCGTTCGCCCTACAATCACCGGGACTCGTTTGCCCCGCAATAACCGGGACTCGTTTGCCCCACAACAACTGGGACTCGTTTTCCCCACAACAACCGGGACTCGTTCGTCCCACAATAACCGGGAGACGTTCGCACCACAATAACCAGGACTCGTTCGGCCCACAATAACCGGGACTCGTTCGCCCCACAATAACCGGGACTCGTTCACCCCACAACAACCGGGACTCGTTTGCCCCACAACAACTGGAACTCGTTCGTCCCACAATAACCGGGAAACGTTCGCCCCACAATAACCGGGACTCATTCGCCCCACAATAACCGTGACTCGTTCGCCCAACAATAACCGGGACTCGTTCGCCCCACAATAACCGGGAGACGCTCGCCACACAATAACCGGGAATCGTTCGGCCCACAATAACCGGGACTCGTTCGCCCAACAATAACCGGGACTCATTCGCTCCACAAGAACCGGGACTCGTTCACCCCACAATAACGGGAACTCGTTCGTCCCACAATAACCGGGACTCATTTGTCCCAAAATAACCCGGACGCGTTCACCCCACAATAACCGGGACTCGTTCGCCCCACAATTACCGGGACTGGTGCGCCCCACAATAACCGGGAGACGTTCGCCACACAATAACCGGGAATCGTTCGCCCCACAATAACCGGGACTCATTAGTCCCACAATAACCGGGACTCGTTCACCCCACAATAACGGGAACACGTTCGTCCCACAATAACCGGGACTCGTTTGTTCACAATAACCGGGAGTCGTTCGCCCCACAATAACCGAGACTCATTTGTCCCAAAATAACCCGGACGCGTTCACCCCACAATAACCGGGACTCATTCACCCCACAATAACTGGGACTGGTGCGCCCCACAATAACCGGGAGACGTTCGCCCCACAATAACCGGGAACAGTTCGCCCCACAATAACCGGGCCTCATTAATCCAACAATAACCGGGACTCGTTCACCCCACAATAACCGGGAATCGTTCGCCCCACAATAACCGGGACTCATTAGTCCCACAATAACCGGGACTCGTTCACCCCACAATAACCGGGAATCATTCGCCCCACAATAACCGGGAGACGTTCGCCCCACAATAACCGGGTATCGTTCACCCCAAAATAACCGGGACTCATTTGTCCCAAAATAACCCGGACTCGTTCACCCCACAATAACTGGGACTCGTTCACCCCACAATAACCGGGACTGGTGCGCCCCGCAATAACCGGGAGACGTTCGCCCCAAAATAACTGGGAATCGTTTGCCCCACAATAACCGGGACTCGTTAATGCTACAATAACTGGGACTCGTTCACCCCACAATAACCGGGACTCGTTCACCCCACAATAACCGGGAGACGTTCGCCCCGCAAGAACCGGGAATCGTTCGTCCCACAATAACGGGAACTCATTCATTCCACAATAACGGGAACTCGTTCGTCCCACAGTAACAGGGATTTGTTTGCCAAACAGGAACCGGGACTCGTTTGCCCCACAATAACCGGGAATCATTTGCCCCACAATAACCGGAACTGGTGCGCCCCACAATAACCGGGAGACGTTCGCCCCAGAATAACCGGGACTCGTTTGCCCCACAATAACCGGGAGTCATTCGCCCCACAATAACCAGGACTCGTTCACCCAACAATAACAGGGACTCGTTCGTCCCACAATAACCAGGACTCGTTCGTCCCACAATAACCGGGACTCATTCGCCCCACAACAAACGGGACTTGTTCGCCCCACAACAAACGGGACTCGTTCGCCCCACAATTACCGGGACTCATTCACCTCACAAGAACTGGGACTCATTCACCCAACAATAACCGGGACTCGTTCGCCCAACAATAACTGGGATTCGGTCGCCCCACAATAACCGGGACTCGTTCGTCCCACAATAACCAGGAGTCGTTCGCCCCACAATAAGCGGGACTCATTCGTCCCACAATAACCAGGACTCATTCACCCCACAATAATTGGGACTCATTCGTCCCACAATAACAGGGACACTTTCGTCCCACAATAACCGGGACTCATTTGCCCCACAACAACCGGGGTTCATTCGCCCCACAATAACGGGGACTCATTCGGCCCACAATAACTGGGACTCGTTCGCCCCACAACAAATGGGACTCATTCGCCCCACAATAACCGGGACTCGTTCATCCCACAACAAACGGGACTCGTTCACCACACAATAACCGGGACTCATTTGTCCCAAAAAAACCCGGACGCGTTCACCCCACAATAACCGGGCTTCGTTTGCCCCACAATAACCAGGACTGGTGCGCCCCACAATAACCAGGACATGTTCGCCCCATAATGACCGGGAGACGTTTGCCCCAGAATAACGGGGACTCGTTCACCCCACAATAAACGGGAGTCGTTCACCCCACAATAACCGGGACTCGTTCACCACACAATAACAGGGACTCGTTCATCCCAGAATAACCAGGACTCGTTCGTCCCACAATAGCCGGGACTCGTTCGCCCCACAACAAACGAGACTCGTTCGCCCAACAACAAACGGGACTCGTTCGCCCCACAAGAACCGGGACTCGTTCACCCCACAAGAACCGGGACACGTTCACCCCGCAATATCCGGGACTCGTTCGCCCCACAATAACCGGGACTCGTTCGTCCCACAATAACCAGGACTCATTTGTCCCACAATAACCAGGACTAGTTCACCCCACAATAACGGGGACTCGTTCGCCCCACAATAACCGGGCCTCGTTTGCCCCACAACAACCGGGATTCATTCGCCCCACAGTAACCGGGACTCGTTCATCCCACAACAAATGGAACTCGTTCACCCCACAATAACCAGGACTCGTTCACCCCACAGAAAGAGGGATTTGTTCGCCAAACAACCGGGACTCATTTGTCCCAAAATAACCCGGACGCGTTCACCCCACAATAACCGGCCCTCGTTCGCCCCACAATAATCGGGAATGGTGCGCCCCACAATAACCAGGACATGTTCGCCCCACAATAACTGGGAGACGTTCGCCCCACAATACCCGGGATTCGTTCACCCCACAATAACCGGGACTCATTCGTCCCACAATAACGGCGACTCGTTTGCCCCACAACAACCGGGGTTCGTTCGCCCCACAATAACCGGGACTCATTCAGCCCACAATAACCGGGACTCATTCAGCCCACAATAACCGGGACTCATTCACCACACAATAACAGGGACTCGTTCATCCCAGAATAACCAGGACTCATTCGTCCCACAATAGCCGGGACTCGTTCGCCCCACAACAAACGAGACTCGTTCGCCCAACAACAAACGGGACTCGTTCGCCCCACAATAACCGGGAGAGGTTCGCACCACAATAACCAGGACTCGTTCGGCCCACAATAACCGGGACTCATTCACCCCACAACAACCGGGACTCGTTTGCCCCACAACAACTGGAACTCGTTCGTCCCACAATAACCGGGAAACGTTCGCCCCACAATAACCGGGACTCATTCGCCCCACAATAACCGGGACTCGTTCGCCCAACAATAACCGGGACTCGTTCACCCCACAATATCCGGGAGACGCTCGCCCCACAATAACCGGGACTCATTTGTCCCAAAATAACCCGGACGCGTTCACCCCACAATAACCGGGACTCGTTCGCCCCACAATTTCCAGGACTGGTGCGCCCCACAATAACCGGGAGACGTTCGCCACACAATAACCGGGAATCGTTCGCCCCACAATAACCGGGACTCATTAGTCCCACAATAACCGGGACTCGTTCACCCCACAATAACGGGAACACGTTCGTCCCACAATAACCGGGACTCATTTGTCCCAAAATAACCCGGACGCGTTCACCCCACAATGACCGGGACTCGTTCACCCCACAATAACTGGGACTGGTGCGCCCCACAATAACCGGGAACAGTTCGCCCCACAATAACCGGGACTCGTTCACCCCACAATAACCGGGAACAGTTCGCCCCACAATAACCGGGACTCGTTAATCCAACAATAACCGGGACTCGTTCACCCCACAATAACCGGGAATCGTTCGCCCCACAATAACCGGGACTCATTAGTCCCACAATAACCGGGACTCGTTCACCCCACAATAACCGGGAATCATTCGATCCACAATAACCGGGAGACGTTCGCCCCACAATAACCGGGTATCGTTCACCCCAAAATAACCGGGACTCATTTGTCCCAAAATAACCCGGACTCGTTCACCCCACAATAACTGGGACTCGTTCACCCCACAATAACCGGGACTGGTGCGCCCCGCAATAACCGGGAGACGTTCGCCCCAAAATAACCGGGAATCGTTTGCCCCACAATAACCGGGACTCGTTAATCCTACAATAACTGGGACTCGTTCACCCCACAATAACCGGGACTCGTTCACCCCACAATAACCGGGAGACGTTCGCCCCACAATAACCGGGAATCGTTCGTCCCACAATAACGGGAACTCATTCATTCCATAATAACGGGAACTCGTTCGTCCCACAGTAACAGGGATTTGTTTGCCAAACAGGAACCGGGACTCGTTTGCCCCACAATAACCGGGAATCATTTGCCCCACAATAACCGGGACTCGTTCACCCCACAATAACCAGGGCTCGTTCACCCCACAATAACCGGGACTCATTCACCCCACAATCACAGGGACTCGTTCACCCCACAATAATGGGAACACATTCGTCCCACAATAATGGGAACTCGTACGTCCCACAGTAACAGGGATTTGTTTGCCAAACAGTAACCGGGACTCGTTTGCCCCATAATAACCAGGAATCATTTGCCCCACAATAACCGGAACTGGTGCGCCCCACAATAACTGGGAGACGTTCGCCCCACAATAACCGGGACTCGTTCACCCCACAATAACCGGGAGTCTTTCGCCCCACAATAACCGGGACTCGTTCACCACACAATAACAGGGACTCGTTCATCCCACAATAACCGGGACTCGTTCGTCCCACAATAGCCGGGACTCGTTCATCCCACAATAACCAGGACTCGTTCGCCCCACAATAACCGGGACTCGTTCGTCCCACAATAACCGGGACTCGTTTGTCCCACAATAGCCAGGACTAGTTCACCCCACAATAACGGGGACTCGTTCGCCCCACAATAACCGGGCCTCGTTTGCCCCACAACAACCGGGATTCATTCGCCCCACAATAACCGGGACTCGTTCATCCCACAACAAACGGAACTCGTTCACCCCACAATAACCGGGACTCGTTCACCCCACAGAAAGAGGGATTTGTTCGCCAAACAACCGGGACTCATTTGTCCCAAAATAACCCGGACGCGTTCACCCCACAATAACCGGGCCTCGTTCGCCCCACAATAATCGGGAATGGTGCGCCCCACAATAACCAGGACATGTTCGCCCCACAGTAACTGGGAGACGTTCGCCCCACAATACCCGGGACTCGTTCACCCCACAATAACCGGGACTCATTCGTCCCACAATAACGGCGACTCGTTTGCCCCACAACAACCGGGGTTCGTTCGCCCCACAATAACCGGGACTCATTCATCCCACAATAACCAGGACTCATTCAGCCCACAATAACCGGGACTCATTCACCACACAATAACAGGGACTCGTTCATCCCAGAATAACCAGGACTCATTCGTCCCACAATAGCCGGGACTCGTTCGCCCCACAACAAACGAGACTCGTTCGCCCCACAATAATCGGGAATGGTGCGCCCCACAATAACCGGGAGAGGTTCGCACCACAATAACCAGGACTCGTTCGGCCCACAATAACCAGGACTCATTCACCCCACAACAACCGGGACTCGTTTGCCCCACAACAACTGGAACTCGTTCGTCCCACAATAACCGGGAAACGTTCGCCCCACAATAACCGGGACTCATTCGCCCCACAATAACCGTGACTCGTTCGCCCAACAATAACCGGGACTCGTTCGCCCCACAATATCCGGGAGACGCTCGCCCCACAATAACGGGAACTCGTTCGTCCCACAATAACCGGGACTCGTTTGTCCCAAAATAACCCGGACGCGTTCACCCCACAATAACCGGGAATCGTTCGCCCCACAATTACCGGGACTGGTGCGCCCCACAATAACCGGGAGACGTTCGGCACACAAGAAACTGGACTCGTTCGCCCCACAACAAACGGGACTCGTTCGCCCCACAATTACCGGGACTCGTTCACCTCACAAGAACTGGGACTCATTCACCCAACAATAACCGGGACTCGTTCACCCCACAATAACCGGGACTGGTGCGCCCCGCAATAACCGGGAGACGTTCGCCCCAAAATAACCGGGAATCGTTTGCCCCACAATAACTGGGACTAGTTAATCCTACAATAACCGGGACTCGTTCACCCCACAATAACTGGGACTCGTTCACCCCACAATAACCGGGAGACGTTCGCCCCACAATAACCGGGAATCGTTCGTCCCACAATAACGGGAACTCATTCATTCCACAATAACGGGAACTCGTTCGTCCCACAGTAACAGGGATTTGTTTGCCAAACAGGAACCGGGACTCGTTTGCCCCACAATAACCGGGAATCATTTGCCCCACAATAACCGGAACTGGTGCACCCCACAATAACCGGGAGACGTTCGCCCCAGAATAACCGGGACTCGTTTGCCCCACAATAACCGGGAGTCATTCGCCCCACAATAACCAGGACTCGTTCACCCAACAATAACAGGGACTCGTTCGTCCCACAATAACCAGGACTCGTTCGTCCCACAATAACCGGGACTCGTTCGCCCCACAACAAACTGGACTCGTTCGCCCCATAACAAACGGGACTCGTTCGCCCCACAATTACCGGGACTTGTTCACCTCACAAGAACTGGGACTCATTCACCCAACAATAACCGGGACTCGTTCGCCCAACAATAACTGGGATTCGGTCGCCCCACAATAACCGGGACTCGTTCGTCCCACAATAACCAGGAGTCGTTCGCCCCACAATAAGCGGGACTCATTCGTCCCACAATAACCAGGACTCATTCACCCCACAATAACCGGGACTCATTCGTCCCACAATAACCGGGACACTTTCGTCCCACAATAACCGGGACTCATTTGCCCCACAACAACCGGGATTCGTTCGCCCCACAATAACGGGGACTCGTTCATCCCACAACAAATGGGACACGTTCACCCCACAATAACCGGGACTCGTTCACCCCACAGTAACAGGGATTTGTTCGCCAAACAATAACCGGGACTCGTTCGCCCCACAATAACCGGGACTGGTGCGCCCCACAATAACCAGGACATGTTCGCCCCACAATAACCGGGAGACGTTCGCCCCACAATACCTGGGACGCATTCAGCCCAGAATAACCGGGAGACGTTCGCCCCACAATAACCGGGACTCGTTCGCCCCACAATAACCGGGACTCGTTCGTCCCACAATAACCGGTAATCGTTTGTCCACAATAACCAGGACTAGTTCACCCCACAATAACGGGGACTCGTTCACCCCACAATAACCGGGCCTCGTTTGCCCCACAAAAACCGGGATTCGTTCGCCCCACAATAACCGGGACTCGTTCATCCCACAACAAATGGAACTCGTTCACCCCACAATAACCGGGAGTCATTCGCCCCACAATAACCGAGACTCATTTGTCCAAAAATAACCCGGACGCGTTCACCCCACAATAACCGGGACTGGTGCGCCCCACAATAACCGGGAGACGTTCGCCCCAAAATAACCGGGAATAATTCGCCCCACAATAACCGGGACTCGTTAATCCTACAATAACCGGGACTCGTTCACCCCACAATAACCGGGACTTGTTCACCCCACAATAACCGGGAGACGTTCGCCCCACAATAACCGAGAATCGTTCGTCCCACAATAACGGGAACTCATTCGTCCCACAATAACGGGAACTCGTTCATCCCACAGTAACAGGGATTTGTTTGCCAAACAGGAACCGGGACTCGTTTGCCCCACAATAACCAGGAATCATTTGCCCCACAATAACCGGAACTGGTGCGCCCCACAATAACCGGGAGACGTTCGCACCAGAATAACCGGGACTCGTTTGCCCCACAATAACCGGGAGTCATTCGCCCCACAATAACCGGGACTCGTTCACCCCACAATAACAGGGACTCATTCGTCCCACAATAACCAGGACTCGTTCATCCCACAATAACCGGGACTCGTTCGCCCCACAACAAACGGGACTCGTTCACCCCACAACAAACGGGACTCGTTCGCCCCACAATAACCGGGACTCGTTCACCTCACAAGAACCGGGACTCGTTCACCCAACAATAACCGGACTCGTTCACCCAACAATAACTGGGATTCGATCGCCCCACAATAACCGGGACTCGTTCGTCCCACAATAACCAGGACTCATTCACCCCACAATAACCGGGACTCGTTCATCCCACAATAACCGGGACTCGTTCGTCCCACAACAACCGGGATTCATTCACCCCACGATAACCGGGACTCGATCGCCCCACAATAACCGGGACTTGTTCATCCCACAACAGCCAGGACTCGTTCGCACCACAATAACCGGGACTCATTCGTCGCACAATAACTGGGACTCGTTCGCCCCACAATAACCGGGAGTCGTTTGCCCCACAAGAACCGGGACTCGTTCACCCCACAATAACCGGGAGTCGTTCACCCCACAATAACCGGGACTCGTTCAGCACACAATAACAGGGACTCGTTCATCCCAGAATAACCGGGACTCGTTCGCCCCACAACAAACGAGACTCGTTCGCCCAACAAAAAAAGGGACTCGTTCGCCCCACAAGAACCGGGACTCGTTCAACCCACGAGAACCGGGACTCGTTCACCCCACAAGAACCGGGACACATTCACCCCACAATAACTGGGACTCGTTCGCCCCACAATAACCGGGACTCGATCGCCCCACAATAACCGGGAATCGTTCATCCCACAATAACCAGGACTCGTTCGCCCCACAATAACCGGGACTCGTTCGTCGCACAGTAACTGGGACTCGTTCACCCCACAATAACCAGGGCTCGTACACCCCACAATAACCGGGACTCATTCACCCCACAATCACAGGGACTCGTTCACCCCACAATAACGGGAACTCATTCGTCCCACAATAACGGGAACTCGTACGTCCCACAGTAACAGGGATTTGTTTGCCAAACAGTAACCGGGACTCGTTTGCCCCACAATAACCGGGAATCATTTGCCCCACAATAACCGGAACTGGTGCGCCCCACAATAACCGGGAGACGTTCGCCCCAGAATAACCGGGACTCGTTCACCCCACAATAACCGGGAGTCTTTCGCCCCACAATAACCGGGACTCGTTCGCCACACAATAACACGGACTCGTTCCTCCCACAATAACCGGGACTCGTTCGTCCCACAATAGACGGGACTCTTTTGCCCCACAACAAACGGGACTCGTACGCCCGACAACAAACGGGACTCGTTCGCCCCACAATAACCGGGACTCGTTCATCCCACAACAAATGGGACTCGTTCACCCCACAATAACCGGGACTGGTGCGCCCCACAATAACCAGGACTTGTTCACCCCACAATAACCGGCAATTGTTCGCCCTTCAATAACCGGGATTCGTTTACCCCACAATAACCGGGACTTGTGTGCCCCACAATAACTGGGACTCGTTCGCCGCACAATAACCGGGACTCATTCGCCCCAAATTAACCGGGACTCCTTCGCCCCACAATAACCAGGACTCGATCGCCCCACAATAACCGGGACTCGTCCGCCCCACAATAACCAGGACTCGTTCGCCCCACAATAACCGGGACTTGTTCGCCCCACAATAACCGGGACTCGTCCGCCCCACAATAACCAGGACTCGTTCGTCCCACAATAACCGGGACTTGTTCGTCCCACAATAACCGGGACTCATTTGCCCCACAATAACCGGGGCTCATTCGCCCCACAAGAACCAGGACTCGTTCACCCCACAATAACCAGGGCTCGTTCACCCCACAATAACCGGGACTCATTCACCCCACAATCACCGGGACTCATTCACCCCACAATAACGGGAAATCGTTCGTCCCACAGTAACAGGGATTTGTTTGCCAAACAGGAACTGGGACACGTTTGCACCACAATAACCGGGAATCATTTGCCCCACAATAACCGGAACTGGTGCGCCCCACAATAACCGGGAGACGTTCGCCCCACAATAACCGGGACTCGTTCACCCCACAATAACCGGGAGTCGTTCACCCCACAATAACCGGGACTCGTTCAGCACACAATAACAGGGACTCGTTCATCCCAGAATAACCGGGACTCGTTCGCCCCACAACAAACGAGACTCGTTCGCCCAACAAAAAAAGGGACTCGTTCGCCCCACAAGAACCGGGACTCGTTCAACCCACGAGAACCGGGACTCGTTCACCACACAATAACAGGGACTCGTTCATCCCACAATAACTGGGACTCTTTCGACCCACAATAGCCGGGACTCGTTCATCCCACAATAACCGGGACTCGTTCGCCCCACAATAACCGGGACTCGTTCGTCCCACAATAACCGGGACTCGTTTGTCCACAATAACCAGGACTAGTTCACCCCACAATAACGGGGACTCGTTCGCCCCACAATAACCGGGCCTCGTTTGCCCCACAACAACCGGGATTCGTTCGCCCACAATAACCGGGACTCGTTCATCCCACAACAAACGGAACTCGTTCACCCCACAATAACCGAGACTCATTTGTCCGAAAATAACCCGGACGCGTTCACCCCACAATAACCGGGACTGGTGTGTCCCACAATAACCGGGATACGTTCGCCCCAAAATAACCGTGAATAATTCGCCCCACAATAACCGGGACTCGTTAATCCTACAATAACCGGGACTCGTTCACCCCACAATAACTGGGACTCGTTCACCCCACAATAACCGGGAGACGTTCGCCCCACAATAACCGGGAATTGTTCGTCCCACAATAACGGGAACTCATTCATCCCACAATAACGGGAACTCGTTCGTCCCACAGTAACAGGGATTTGTTTGCCAAACAGGAACCGGGACTCGTTTGCCCCACAATAACCAGGAATCATTTGCCCCACAATAACCGGAACTGGTGCGCCCCACAATAACCGGGAGACGTTCGCCCCAGAATAACCGGGACTCGTTTGCCCCACAATAACCGGGAGTCATTCGCCCCACAATAACCGGGACTCGTTCACCCCACAATAACAGGGACTCATTCGTCCCACAATAACCAGGACTCGTTCGTCCCACAATAACCGGGACTCGTTCGCCCCACAACAAACGGGACTCGTTCGCCCCACAACAAACGGGACTCGTTCGCCCCACAATAACCGGGACTCGTTCACCTCACAAGAACCGGGACTCGTTCACCCAACAATAACCGGACTCGTTCGCCCAACAATAACTGGGATTCGATCGCTCCACAATAACCGGGACTCGGTTGTCCCACAATAACCAGGAGTCGTTCGCCCCACAATAACCGGGACTCGTTCGTCCCACAATAACCAGGACTCATTCACCCCACAATAACCGGGACTCGTTCGTCCCACAATAACCGGGAGACGTTTGTCCCACAACAACCGGGATTCGTTCACCCCACGATAACCGGGACTCGATCGCCCCACAATAACCGGGACTTGTTCATCCCACAACAGCCAGGACTCGTTCGCACCACAATAACCGGGACTCATTCGTCGCACAATAACTGGGACTCGTTCGCCCCACAATAACCGGGAGTCGTTTGCCCCACAAGAACCGGGACTCGTTCACCCCACAATAACCGGGAGTCATTCGCCCCACAATAACCGGGACTCGTTCAGCACACAATAACAGGGACTCGTTCATCCCAGAATAACCGGGACTCGTTCACCCCACAAGAACCGGGACACATTCACCCCACAATAACCGGGAATCATTTGCCCCACAATAACCGGAACTGGTGCGCCCCACAATAACCGGGAGACGTTCGCCCCACAATAACCGGGACTCGTTCACCCCACAACAACCGGGACTCGTTTGCCCCACAATAACCGGGACTCGTTCGCCCCACAATAACCGGGACTGGTGCGCCCCACAATAACCAGGACATGTTCGCCCCACAATAACCGGGACTCATTTGCCCCACAATAACAGGGACTGGTGTGCCCCACAATAACCAGGACTCGTTCGCCCCACAGTAACCGCGAATCGTTCGCCCCACAATAACCGGGAGACGTTCGCCCCACAATAACCGGGACTCATTCACCCCACAACAACCGGGACTCGTTTGCCCCACAATAACCGGGACTCATTCGCCCCACAATAACAGGGACTGGTGCGCCCCACAATAACCAGGACATGTTCGCCCCACAATAACCGGGACTCATTTGCCCCACAATAACAGGGACTGGTGTGCCCCACAATAACCAGGACTCCTTCGCCCCACAATAACCGGGACTCGTTCGCCCCACAATAACCGGGAATCATTCGCCCCACAATAACCGGGAATCGTTCGCCCCACAATAACCGGGAGACGTTCGCCCCACAATAACCGGGACTCGTTCGCCCCACAATAACCGGGACTCATTCATCCCACAACAAATGGGACTCGTTCACCCCACAATAACCGGGACTCATTTGTCCCAAAAAAACCCGGACGCGTTCACCCCACAATAACCGGGCCTCGTTCACCCCAGAATAACCGGAACTGGTGCGCCCCACAATAACCAGGAGACGTTCGCCCCACAATAACCGGGACTCGTTCACCCCACAACAACCGGGACTCGTTTGCCCCACAATAACCGGGACTCGTTCGCCCCACAATAACCGGGACTGGTGCGCCCCACAATAACCAGGACATGTTCGCCCCACAATAACCGGGACTCATTTGCCCCACAATAACAGGGACTGGTGTGCCCCACAATAACCAGGACTCGTTCGCCCCACAATAACCGGGACTCGTTCGCCCCACAATAACCGGGAATCATTCGCCCCACAATAACCGGGAATCGTTCGCCCCACAATAACCGGGAGACGTTCGCCCCACAATAACCGGGACTCATTCACCCCACAACAACCGGGACTCGTTTGCCCCACAATAACCGGGACTCGTTCGCCCCACAATAACAGGGACTGGTGCGCCCCACAATAACCAGGACATGTTCGCCCCACAATAACCGGGACTCATTTGCCCCACAATAACAGGGACTGGTGTGCCCCACAATAACCAGGACTCCTTCGCCCCACAATAACCGGGACTCGTTCGCCCCACAATAACCGGGAATCGTTCGCCCCACAATAACCGGGAATCGTTCGCCCCACAATAACCGGGAGACGTTCGCCCCACAATAACCGGGACTCGTTCGCCCCACAATAACCGGGACTCGTTCGCCCCACAACAAACGGGACTCGTTCACCCCACAATAACCGGGACTCGTTCACCCCACAATATCCGGGACTCATTTGTCCCAAAAAAACCCGGACGCGTTCACCCCACAATAACCGGGCCTCGTTCACCCCACAATAATCGGGACTGGTGCGCCCCACAATAACCAGGACATATTCGCCCCACAATAACTGGGAGACGTTCGCCCCACAATACCCGGGACTCGTTCACCCCACAATAACCGGGACTCATTCATCCCACAATAACCGCGACTCATTTGCCCGACAACAACCGGGGTTCATTCGCCCCACAATAACCGGGACTCATTCAGCCCACAATAACCAGGACTCGTTCGCCCCACAACAAACGGGACTCGTTCACCCCACAATAACCGGGACTCGTTCGCCCCACAACAACCGGGACTCGTTTGCCCCACAATAACCGGGACTCATTCGCCCCACAATAACCGGGACTGGTGCGCCCCACAATAACCAGGACATGTTCGCCCCACAATAACCAGGACTCGTTCGCCCCACAACAAACGGGACTCGTTCACCCCACAATAACCGGGACTCGTTCGCCCCACAACAACCGGGACTCGTTTGCCCCACAATAACCGGGACTCGTTCGCCCCACAATAACCGGGACTGGTGCGCCCCACAATAACCAGGACTTGTTCACCCCACAATAACCGGCAATTGTTCGCCCTTCAATAACCGGGATTCGTTTACCCCACAATAACCGGGACTTGTGTGCCCCACAATAACTGGGATTCGTTCGCCGCACAATAACCGGGACTCATTCGCCCCAAATTAACTGGGACTCCTTCGCCCCACAATAACCAGGACTCGATCGCCCCACAATAACCGGGACTCGTCCGCCCCACAATAACCAGGACTCGTTCGCCCCACAATAACCTGGACTTGTTCGCCCCACAATAACCGGGACTCGTCCGCCCCACAATAACCAGGACTCGTTCGTCCCACAATAACCGGGACTTGTTCGTCCCACAATAACCGGGACTCATTTGCCCCACAATAACCGGGGCTCATTCGCCCCACAAGAACCAGGACTCGTTCACCCCACAATAACCAGGGCTCGTTCACCCCACAATAACCGGGACTCATTCACCCCACAATCACCGGGACTCATTCACCCCACAATAACGGGAAATCGTTCGTCCCACAGTAACAGGGATTTGTTTGCCAAACAGGAACTGGGACACGTTTGCCCCACAATAACCGGGAATCATTTGCCCCACAATAACCGGAACTGGTGCGCCCCACAATAACCGGGAGACGTTCGCCCCACAATAACCGGGACTCGTTCACCCCACAATAACCGGGAGTCGTTCACCCCACAATAACCGGGACTCGTTCAGCACACAATAACAGGGACTCGTTCATCCCAGAATAACCGGGACTCGTTCGCCCCACAACAAACGAGACTCGTTCGCCCAACAAAAAAAGGGACTCGTTCGCCCCACAAGAACCGGGACTCGTTCAACCCACGAGAACCGGGACTCGTTCACCACACAATAACAGGGACTCGTTCATCCCACAATAACTGGGACTCTTTCGACCCACAATAGCCGGGACTCGTTCATCCCACAATAACCGGGACTCGTTCGCCCCACAATAACCGGGACTCGTTCGTCCCACAATAACCGGGACTCGTTTGTCCACAATAACCAGGACTAGTTCACCCCACAATAACGGGGACTCGTTCGCCCCACAATAACCGGGCCTCGTTTGCCCCACAACAACCGGGATTCGTTCGCCCCACAATAACCGGGACTCGTTCATCCCACAACAAACGGAACTCGTTCACCCCACAATAACCGGGAGTCGTTCGCCCCACAATAACTGAGATTCATTTGTCCGAAAATAACACGGACGCGTTCACCCCACAATAACCGGGACTGGTGCGCCCCACAATAACCGGGAGACGTTCGCCCCAAAATAACCGGGAATAATTCGCCCCACAATAACCGGGACTCGTTAATCCTACAATAACCGGGAATCGTTCACCCCACAATAACCGGGACTCGTTCACCCCACAATAACCGGGAGACGTTCGCCCCACAATAACCGGGAATCGTTCGTCCCACAATAACGGGAACTCATTCGTCCCACAATAACGGGAACTCGTTCGTCCCACAGTAACAGGGATTTGTTTGCCAAACAGGAACCGGGACTCGTTTGCCCCAAAATAACCAGGAATCATTTGCCCCACAATAACCGGAACTGGTGCGCCCCACAATAACCGGGAGACGTTCGCCCCAGAACAACCGGGACTCGTTTGCCCCACAATAACCGGGAGTCATTCGCCCCACAATAACCGGGACTCGTTCACCCCACAATTAACAGGGACTCATTCGTCCCACAATAACCAGGACTCGTTCGTCCCACAATAACCGGGACTCGTTCGCCCCACAACAAACGGGACTCGTTCGCCCCACAACAAACGGGACTCGTTCGCCCCACAATAACCGGGACTCGTTCACCTCACAAGAACCGGGACTCGTTCACCCAACAATAACCGGACTCGTTCGCCCAACAATAACTGGGATTCGATCGCTCCACAATAACCGGGACTCGGTTGTCCCACAATAACCAGGAGTCGTTTGCCCCACAATAACCGGGACTCGTTCGTCCCACAATAACCAGGACTCATTCACCCCACAATAACCGGGACTCGTTCGTCCCACAATAACCGGGAGACGTTTGTCCCACAACAACCGGGATTCGTTCACCCCACGATAACCGGGACTCGATCGCCCCACAATAACCGGGACTTGTTCATCCCACAACAGCCAGGACTCGTTCGCACCACAATAACCGGGACTCATTCGTCGCACAATAACTGGGACTCGTTCGCCCCACAATAACCGGGAGTCGTTTGCCCCACAAGAACCGGGACTCGTTCACCCCACAATAACCGGGAGTCGTTCGCCCCACAATAACCGGGACTCGTTCAGCACACAATAACAGGGACTCGTTCATCCCAGAATAACCGGGACTCGTTCGCCCCACAACAAACGAGGCTCGTTCGCCCAACAAAAAAAGGGACTCGTTCGCCCCACAAGAACCGGGACTCGTTCAACCCACGAGAACCGGGACTCGTTCACCCCACAAGAACCGGGACACATTCACCCCACAATAACTGGGACTCGTTCGCCCCACAATAACCGGGACTCGATCGCCCCACAATAACCGGGAATCATTTGCCCCACGATAACCGGAACTGGTGCGCCCCACAATAACCGGGAGACGTTCGCCCCACAATAACCGGGACTCGTTCACCCCACAATAACCGGGAGTCTTTCGCCCCACAATAACCGGGACTCGTTCGCCACACAATAACACGGACTCGTTCCACCCACAATAACCGGGACCTGTTCGTCCCACAATAGACGGGACTCTTTTGCCCCATAACAAACGGGACTCGTACGCCCGACAACAAACGGGACTCGTTCGCCCCACAATAACCGGGACTCGTTCATCCCACAACAAACGGAACTCGTTCACCCCACAATAACCGGGCCTCGTTCGCCCCACAATAATCGGGAATGGTGCGCCCCACAATAACCAGGACATGTTCGCCCCACAATAACTGGGAGACGTTCGCCCCACAATACCCGGGACTCGTTCACCCCACAATAACCGGGACTCGTTCGCCCCACAACAACCGGGACTCGTTTGCCCCACAATAACCGGGACTCGTTCGCCCCACAATAACCGGGACTGGTGCGCCCCACAATAACCAGGACTTGTTCACCCCACAATAACCGGCAATTGTTCGCCCTTCAATAACCGGGATTCGTTTACCCCACAATAACCGGGACTTGTGTGCCCCACAATAACTGGGACTCATTCGCCGTACAATAACCGGGACTCGTTCGCCCAACAATAACCGGGAATTGTTAATCACACAATAACCGGGACTCGTTCACCCCACAATAACCGGGACTCGTTCACCCCACAATAACCGGGACTCGTTCGCCCCACAACAACCTGGACTCCTTTGCCCCACAATAACCGGGACTCGTTCACGCCACAATAACAAAGACTCGTTCGCCCCATAATAACCGTGACTCATTCGCCCCACAATAACCCGGTCATTAGCCCCACAATAACTGGGACTCGTTCGCCCCACAACAAACAGGATTGGTTTGCCCCACAATAACCGGGACTCGTTCACCCCACAAGAACCGGGACTCGTTCACGCGACAATAAACAGGACTCGTTCGCCCCACAATAACCGTGACTCATTCGCCCCACAATAACCCGGACTCGTTAGCCCCACAATAACTGGGACTCGTTCGCCGCACAATAACCGGGACTCGTTCGCCCCAAATTAACCGGGACTCGTTTGTCCCACAGTAACAGGGATTTGTTCACCAAACAGTAACTGGGAGTCATTTGTACTAAAATAATTTGGACTAGTTCGCCCCACAATAACCGGGAGTCGTTCGCCACACAGTAACCGGGACTCATTCGCACCACAATAACTGGGACTCGTTCGTCCTACAATAACCGGGACTCGTACGCCCCACAATATCCGGGACTCATTCATCCCACAATAACCGCGACTCGTTTGCCCCACAACAACCGGGATTCGTTCGCCCCACAATAACCGGGACTCGTTCATCCCACAACAAACGGAACTCGTTCACCCCACAATAACCGGGACTCATTCACCCCACAGTAAGAGGGATTTGTTCGCCAAAGAACCGGGACTCATTTGTCCCAAAATAACCCGGACGCGTTCACCCCACAATAACCGGGCCTCGTTCGCCCCACAATAATCGGGACTGGTGCGCCCCACAATAACCAGGACATGTTCGCCCCACAATAACTGGGAGACGTTCGCCCCACAATAACCGGGACTCATTCAGCCCACAATAACCGGGACTCGTTCGCCCCACAACAAACGGGACTCGTTCACCCAACAATAACCGGGACTCGTTCGCCCCACAACAACCGGGACTCGTTTGCCCCACAATAACCGGGACTCGTTCGCCCCACAATAACCGGGACTCGTTCGCCCCACAATTACAGGGACTGGTGCGCCCCACGATAACCAGGACATGTTCGCCCCACAATAACCGGGACTCATTTGCCCCACAATAACAGGGACTGGTGTGCCCCACAATAACCAGGACTCGTTTTCCCCACAATAACCGGGACTCGTTCGCCCCACAATAACCAGGAATCAGTCGCCCCACAATAACCGGGACTCGTTCGCCCCACAATAACCGGGACTCGTCCGCCCCACAATAACCAGGACTCGTTTGCCTCACAATAACCGGGACTTGTTCGCCCCACATTAGCCGGGACTCATTCACCCCACAACAACCGGGACTCGTTCGCCCCACAATAACCGGGACTGGTGCGCCCCACAATAACCAGGACATGTTCGCCCCACAATAACCGGGACTCATTTGCCCCACAATAACAGGGACTGGTGTGCCCCACAATAACCAGGACTCGTTCGCCCCACAATAACCGGGACTCGTTCGCCCCACAATAACCGGGAATCATTCGCCCCACAATAACCGGGAATCGTTCGCCCCACAATAACCGGGAGACGTTCGCCCCACAATAACCGGGACTCATTTGCCCCACAATAACCGGGACTCGTTCATCCCACAACAAATGGGACTCGTTCACCCCACAATAACCGGGACTCGTTTGTCCCAAAAAAACCCGGACGCGTTCACCCCACAATAACCGGGCCTCGTTCGCCCCACAATAATCGGGACTGGTGCGCCCCACAATAACCCGAACATATTCGCCCCACAATAACTGGGAGACGTTCGCCCCACAATACCCGGGACTCGTTCACCCCACAATAACCGGGACTCATTCATCCCACAATAACCGCGACTCGTTTGCCCGACAACAACCGGGGTTCATTCGCCCCACAATAACCGGGACTCATTCAGCCCACAATAACCAGGACTCGTTCGCCCCACAACAAACGGGACTCGTTTACCCCACAATAACCGGGACTTGTGTGCCCCACAATAACTGGGACTCGTTCGCCGTACAATAACCGGGACTCGTTCGCCCAACAATAACCGGGAATTGTTAATCACACAATAACCGGGACTCGTTCACCCCACAATAACCGGGACTCGTTCACCCCACAATAACCGGGACTCGTTCGCCCCACAACAACCTGGACTCCTTTGCCCCACAATAACCGGGACTCGTTCACGCCACAATAACAAAGACTCGTTCGCCCCATAATAACCGTGACTCATTCGCCCCACAATAACCCGGTCATTAGCCCCACAATAACTGGGACTCGTTCGCCCCACAACAAACAGGATTGGTTTGCCCCACAATAACCGGGACTCGTTCACCCCACAAGAACCGGGACTCGTTCACGCGACAATAAACAGGACTCGTTCGCCCCACAATAACCGTGACTCATTCGCCCCACAATAACTGGGAGACGTTCGCCCCACAATAACCGGGACTCATTCTGCCCACAATAACCGGGACTCGTTCGCCCCACAACAAACGGGACTCGTTCACCCCACAATAACCGGGACTCGTTCGCCCCACAACAACTGGGACTCGTTTGCCCCACAATAATCGGGACTCGTTCGCCCCACAATAACCGGGACTCGTTCGCCCCACAATTACAGGGACTGGTGCGCCCCACGATAACCAGGACATGTTCGCCCCACAATAACCGGGACTCATTTGCCCCACAATAACAGGGACTGGTGTGCCCCACAATAACCAGGACTCGTTTTCCCCACAATAACCGGGACTCGTTCGCCCCACAATAACCAGGAATCAGTCGCCCCACAATAACCGGGACTCGTTCGCCCCACAATAACCGGGACTCGTCCGCCCCACAATAACCAGGACTCGTTCACCACACAATAACCGGGACTTGTTCGCCCCACATTAACCGGGACTCATTCGTCCCACAATAACCGGGACTTGTTCGTCCCACAATAACCGGGACTCATTTGCCCCACAATAACCGGGGCTCATTCGCCCCACAAGAACCAGGACTCGTTCACCCCACAATAACCAGGGCTCGTTCACCCCACAATAACCAGGACTCATTCACCCCACAATCACCGGGACTCATTCACCCCTCAATAACGGGAACTCGTTCGTCCCACAGTAACAGGGATTTGTTTGCCAAACAGGAACTGGGACACGTTTGCCCCACAATAACCGGGAATCATTTGCCCCACAATAACCGGAACTGGTGCGCCCCACAATAACCGGGAGACGTTCGCCCCAGAATAACCGGGACTCGTTCACCCCACAATAACCGGGAGTCGTTCGCCCCACAATAATCGGGAGTCGCTCGCAACACAATAACCGGGAGTCGTTCGCCCTACAATAACCGGGACTCGTTTGCCCCACAAGAACCGGGATTCATTTGCCCGAAAAGAACCGGGACTCGTTCGCCCCACAATAACCGGGACTCATTCACCCCACAACCACCGGGACTCGTTCACCCCACAATAACGGGAACTCGTTCGTCCAACAGTGACGGATTTGTTTGCCAAACAGGAACCAGGACACCTTTGCCCCACAATAACCGGGAATCATTTGCCCCACAATAACCGGAACTGGTGCGCCCCACAATAACCGGGAGACGTTTGCCCCAG
The DNA here is from genome assembly GCF_964194155.1 of Cetorhinus maximus. Classification (NCBI taxonomy): domain Eukaryota; kingdom Metazoa; phylum Chordata; class Chondrichthyes; order Lamniformes; family Cetorhinidae; genus Cetorhinus; species Cetorhinus maximus. The sequence goes on along the minus strand of NC_135901.1, from coordinate 35,619,642 downwards.
AATAACCGGGACTCGTTCACCCCACAATAAACAGGAGTCGTTCACCCCACAATAACCGGGACTCGTTCACCACACAATAACAGGGACTCGTTCATCCCAGAATAACCAGGACTCGTTCGTCCCACAATAGCCGGGACTCGTTCGCCCCACAACAAACGAGACTCGTTCGCCCAACAACAAACGGGACTCGTTCGCCCCTCAAGAACCGGGACTCGTTCACCCCACAAGAACCGGGACACATTCACCCCGCAATAACCGGGACTCGTTCGCCCCACAATAACCGGGACTCGATCGCCCCACAATAACTGGGACTCGTTCATCCCACAACAACCAGGACTCGTTCGCACCACAATAACCGGGACTCATTCGTTCCACAATTACTGTGACTCATTCGCCCCACAATAACCGGGAGTCGTTTGCCCCACAAGAACCGGGACTCGTTCACCCCACAATAACCAGGGCTCGTTCACCCCACAATAACCGGGACTCATTCACCCCACAATCACAGGGACTCGTTCACCCCACAATAATGGGAACACATTCGTCCCACAATAATGGGAACTCGTACATCCCACAGTAACAGGGATTTGTTTGCCAAACAGTAACCGGGACTCGTTTGCCCCATAATAACCAGGAATCATTTGCCCCACAATAACCGGAACTGGTGCGCCCCACAATAACCGGGAGACGTTCGCCCCACAATAACCGGGACTCGTTCACCCCACAATAACCAGGAGTCTTTCGCCCCACAATAACTGGGACTCGTTCACCACACAATAACAGGGACTCGTTCATCCCACAATAACCGGGACTCGTTCGTCCCACAATAGCCGGGACTCGTTCATCCCACAATAACCAGGATTCGTTCGCCCCACAATAACCGGGACTCGTTCGTCCCACAATAACCGGGACTCGTTTGTCCCACAATAACCAGGACTAGTTCACCCCACAATAACGGGGACTCGTTCGCCCCACAATAACCGGGCCTCGTTTGCCCCACAACAACCGGGATTCATTCGCCCCACAATAACCGGGACTCGTTCATCCCACAACAAACGGAACTCGTTCACCCCACAATAACCGGGACTCGTTCACCCCACAGAAAGAGGGATTTGTTCGCCAAACAACCGGGACTCATTTGTCCCAAAATAACCCGGACGCGTTCACCCCACAATAACCGGGCCTCGTTCGCCCCACAATAATCGGGAATGGTGCGCCCCACAATAACCAGGACATGTTCGCCCCACAATAACTGGGAGACGTTCGCCCCACAATACCCGGGACTCGTTCACCCCACAATAACCGGGACTCATTCGTCCCACAATAACCGCGACTCGTTTGCCCCACAACAACCGGGGTTCGTTCGCCCCACAATAACCGGGACTCATTCAGCCCACAATAACCGGGACTCATTCAGCCCACAATAACTGGGACTCATTCACCACACAATAACAGGGACTCGTTCATCACACAATAACCAGGACTCATTCGTCCCACAATAACCGGGACTCGTTCGCCCCACAACAAACGAGACTCGTTCGCCCAACAACAAACGGGACTCGTTCGCCCCACAATAACCGGGAGAGGTTCGCACCACAATAACCAGGACTCGTTCGGCCCACAATAACCGGGACTCATTCACCCTACAACAACCGGGACTCGTTTGCCCCACAACAACTGGAACTCGTTCGTCCCACAATAACCGGGAAACGTTCGCCCCACAATAACTGGGACTCATTCGCCCCACAATAACCGTGACTCGTTCGCCCAACAATAACCGGGACTCGTTCGCCCCACAATATCCGGGAGATGCTCGCCCCACAATAACCGGGAATCGTTCGGCACACAATAACCGGGACTCGTTCGCCCAACAATAACCGGGACTCGTTCGCTCCACAAGAACCGGGACTCGTTCACCCCACAATAACGGGAACTCGTTCGTCCCACAATAACCGGGACTCGTTTGTCCCAAAATAACCCGGACACGTTCACCCCACAATAACTGGGACTCGTTCGCCCCACAATTACCGGGACTGGTGCGCCCCACAATAACCGGGAGTCGTTCGCCACACAATAACCGGGAATCGTTCGCCCCACAATAACCGGGACTCATTAGTCCCACAATAACCGGGACTCGTTCACCCCACAATAACGGGAACACGTTCGTCCCACAATAACCGGGACTCGTTTGTTCACAATAACCGGGAGTCGTTCGCCCCACAATAACCGAGACTCATTTGTCCCAAAATAACCCGGACGCGTTCACCCCACAATAACCGGGACTCGTTCACCCCACAATAACTGGGACTGGTACGCCCCACAATAACCGGGAGACGTTCGCCCCACAATAACCGGGAACAGTTCGCCCCACAATAACCGGGACTCGTTAATCCAACAATAACCGGGACTCGTTCACCCCACAATAACCGGGAATCGTTCGCCCCACAATAACCGGGACTCATTAGTCCCACAATAACCGGGACTTGTTCGCCCCACAATAACCGGGCCTCGTTTGCCCCACAACAACCGGGAGACGTTCGCCCCACAATAACCGGGTATCGTTCACCCCAAAATGACCGGGACTCATTTGTCCCAAAATAACCCGGACTCGTTCACCCCACAATAACTGGGACTCGTTCACCCCACAATAACCGGGACTGGTGCGCCCCGCAATAACCGGGAGACGTTCGCCCCAAAATAACCTGGAATCGTTTGCCCCACAATAACCGGGACTCGTTAATCCTACAATAACCGGGACTCGTTCACCCCACAATAACTGGGACTCGTTCACCCCACAATAACCGGGAGACGTTCGCCCCACAAGAACCGGGAATCGTTCGTCCCACAATAACGGGAACTCATTCATTCCACAATAACGGGAACTCGTTCGTCCCACAGTAACAGGGATTTGTTTGCCAAACAGGAACCGGGACTCGTTTGCCCCACAATAACCGGGAATCATTTGCCCCACAATAACCGGAACTGCTGCGCCCCACAATAACCGGGAGACGTTCGCCCCAGAATAACCGGGACTTGTTTGCCCCACAATAACCGGGAGTCATTCGCCCCACAATAACCAGGACTCGTTCACCCAACAATAACAGGGACTTGTTCGTCCCACAATAACCGGGACTCGTTCGCCCCACAACAAACTGGACTCGTTCGCCCCATAACAAACGGGACTCGTTCGCCCCACAATTACCGGGACTCGTTCACCTCACAAGAACTGGGACTCATTCACCCAACAATAACCGGGACTCGTTCGCCCAACAATAACTGGGATTCGGTCGCCCCACAATAACTGGGACTCGTTCGTCCCACAATAACCAGGAGTCGTTCGCCCCACAATAAGCGGGACACTTTCGTCCCACAATAACCGGGACTCATTTGCCCCACAACAACCGGGATTCGTTCGCCCCACAATAACGGGGACTCGTTCATCCCACAACAAATGGGACACGTTCACCCCACAATAACCGGGACTCGTTCACCCCACAGTAACAGGGATTTGTTCGCCAAACAATAACCGGGACTCGTTCGCCCCACAATAACCGGGACTGGTGCACCCCACAATAACCAGGACATGTTCGCCCCACAATAACCGGGAGACGTTCGCCCCACAATACCTGGGACTCATTCAGCCCAGAATAACCGGGAGACGTTCGCCCCACAATAACCGGGACTCGTTCACCCCACAATAACCGGGAGTCTTTCGCCCCACAATAACCGGGACTCGTTCACCACACAATAACAGGGACTCGTTCATCCCACAATAACTGGGACTCTTTCGACCCACAATAGCCGGGACTCGTTCACCCCACAATAACGGGGACTCGTTCGCCCCACAATAACCGGGACTCGTTCACCCCACAGTAACAGGGATTTGTTCGCCAAACAATAACCGGGACTCGTTCGCCCCACAATAACCGGGACTGGTGCACCCCACAATAACCAGGACATGTTCGCCCCACAATAACCGGGAGACGTTCGCCCCACAATACCTGGGACTCATTCAGCCCAGAATAACCGGGAGACGTTCGCCCCACAATAACCGGGACTCGTTCACCCCACAATAACCGGGAGTCTTTCGCCCCACAATAACCGGGACTCGTTCACCACACAATAACAGGGACTCGTTCATCCCACAATAACTGGGACTCTTTCGACCCACAATAGCCGGGACTCGTTCACCCCACAATAACGGGGACTCGTTCGCCCCACAATAACCGGGCCTCGTTTGCCCCACAACAACCGGGATTCGTTCGCCCCACAATAACCGGGACTCGTTCATCCCACAACAAACGGAACTCGTTCACCCCACAATAACCGGGAGTCGTTTGCCCCACAATAACCGAGACTCATTTGTCCGAAAATAACCCGGACGCGTTCACCCCACAATAACCGGGACTGGTGCGCCCCACAATAACCGGGAGACGTTCGCCCCAAAATAACCGGGAATAATTTGCCCCACAATAACCGGGACTCGTTAATCCTACAATAACCGGGACTCGTTCACCCCACAATAACCGGGACTCGTTCACCCCACAATAACCGGGAGACGTTCGCCCCACAATAACCGGGAATCGTTCGTCCCACAATAACGGGAACTCGTTCGTCCCACAATAACGGGAACTCGTTCGTCCCACAGTAACAGGGATTTGTTTGCCAAACAGGAACCGGGACTCGTTTGCCCCACAATAACCAGGAATCATTTGCCCCACAATAACCGGAACTGGTGCGCTCCACAATAACCGGGAGACGTTCGCCCCAGAATAACCGGGACTCGTTTGCCCCACAATAACCGGGAGTCATTCGCCCCACAATAACCGGGACTCGTTCACCCCACAATAACAGGGACTCATTCGTCCCACAATAAACAGGACTCGTTCGTCCCACAATAACCGGGACTCGTTCGCCCCACAACAAACGGGACTTTGTTCGCCCCACAACAAACGGGACTCGTTCGCCCCACAATAACCGGGACTCGTTCACCTCACAAGAACCGGGACTCGTTCACCCAACAATAACCGGACTCGTTCGCCCAACAATAACTGGGATTCGATCGCTCCACAATAACCGGGACTCGGTTGTCCCACAATAACCAGGAGTCGTTCGCCCCGCAATAACCGGGACTCGTTCGCCCCACAATAACCGGGACTCGATCGCCCCACAATAACTGGGACTCGTTCATCCCACAACAACCAGGACTCGTTCGCACCACAATAACCGGGACTCATTCGTTCCACAATAACTGGGACTCGTTTGCCCGACAACAACCGGGGTTCGTTCGCCCCACAATAACCGGGACTCATTCAGCCCACAATAACTAGGACTCGTTCGCCCCACAACAAACGGGACTCGTTCACCCCACAATAACCGGGACTCGTTCGCCCCACAACAACCGGGACTCGTTTGCCCCACAATAACCGGGACTCGTTCGCCCCACAGTAACCGGGACTGGTGCGCCCCACAATAACCAGGACATGTTCGCCCCACAATAACCGGGACTCATTTGCCCCACAATAACAGGGACTGGTGTGCCCCACAATAACCAGGACTCGTTCGCCCCACAATAACCGGGACTCGTTCGCCCAACAATAACCGGGAATTGTTAATCACACAATAACCGGAACTCGTTCACCCCACAATAACTGGGACTCTTTCACCCGACAATAACCGGGACTCGTTCGCCCCACAACAACCGGGACTCCTTTGCCCCACAATAACCGGGACTCGTTCACGCCACAATAACCAAGACTCGTTCGCCCCATAATAACCGTGACTCATTCGCCCCACAATAATCCGGTCATTAGCCCCACAATAACCGGGACTCGTTCGCCCCACAACAAACAGGAATGGTTTGCCCCACAATAACCGGGACTCGTTCACCCCACAAGAACCGGGACTCGTTCACGCGACAATAAACAGGACTCATTCGCCCCACAATAACCGTGACTCATTCGCCCCACAATAACCCGGACTCGTTAGCCCCACAATAACTGGGACTCGTTTGCCCCACAACAAACAGGATTGGTTTGCCCCACAATAACCGGGACTCGTTCACCCCACAGGAACCGGGACTCGTTCATCCCACAATAACGGGAACTCGTTTGTCCCACAGTAACAGGGATTTGTTCAACAAACAGTAACTGGGACTCATTTGTCCTAAAATAATTTGGACTAGTTCGCCCCACAATAACCGGGAGTCGTTCGCCACACAATAACCGGGACTCATTTGCCCCACAATATCCGAGACTCATTTTCCCCACAATAACCGGGACTCGTTCATCCCACAATATCCGAGACTCATTTTCCCCACAATAACCGGGACTCATTCACCCCACAATCACAGGGACTCGTTCACCCCACAATAATGGGAACACATTCGTCCCACAATAATGGGAACTCGTACATCCCACAGTAACAGGGATTTGTTTGCCAAACAGTAACCGGGACTCGTTTGCCCCATAATAACCAGGAATCATTTGCCCCACAATAACCGGAACTGGTGCGCCCCACAATAACCGGGAGACGTTCGCCCCACAATAACCGGGACTCGTTCACCCCACAATAACCAGGAGTCTTTCGCCCCACAATAACTGGGACTCGTTCACCACACAATAACAGGGACTCGTTCATCCCACAATAACCGGGACTCGTTCGTCCCACAATAGCCGGGACTCGTTCATCCCACAATAACCAGGATTCGTTCGCCCCACAATAACCGGGACTCGTTCGTCCCACAATAACCGGGACTCGTTTGTCCCACAATAACCAGGACTAGTTCACCCCACAATAACGGGGACTCGTTCGCCCCACAATAACCGGGCCTCGTTTGCCCCACAACAACCGGGATTCATTCGCCCCACAATAACCGGGACTCGTTCATCCCACAACAAACGGAACTCGTTCACCCCACAATAACCGGGACTCGTTCACCCCACAGAAAGAGGGATTTGTTCGCCAAACAACCGGGACTCATTTGTCCCAAAATAACCCGGACGCGTTCACCCCACAATAACCGGGCCTCGTTCGCCCCACAATAATCGGGAATGGTGCGCCCCACAATAACCAGGACATGTTCGCCCCACAATAACTGGGAGACGTTCGCCCCACAATACCCGGGACTCGTTCACCCCACAATAACCGGGACTCATTCGTCCCACAATAACCGCGACTCGTTTGCCCCACAACAACCGGGGTTCGTTCGCCCCACAATAACCGGGACTCATTCAGCCCACAATAACCGGGACTCATTCAGCCCACAATAACTGGGACTCATTCACCACACAATAACAGGGACTCGTTCATCACACAATAACCAGGACTCATTCGTCCCACAATAACCGGGACTCGTTCGCCCCACAACAAACGAGACTCGTTCGCCCAACAACAAACGGGACTCGTTCGCCCCACAATAACCGGGAGAGGTTCGCACCACAATAACCAGGACTCGTTCGGCCCACAATAACCGGGACTCATTCACCCTACAACAACCGGGACTCGTTTGCCCCACAACAACTGGAACTCGTTCGTCCCACAATAACCGGGAAACGTTCGCCCCACAATAACTGGGACTCATTCGCCCCACAATAACCGTGACTCGTTCGCCCAACAATAACCGGGACTCGTTCGCCCCACAATATCCGGGAGATGCTCGCCCCACAATAACCGGGAATCGTTCGGCCCACAATAACCGGGACTCGTTCGCCCAACAATAACCGGGACTCGTTCGCTCCACAAGAACCGGGACTCGTTCACCCCACAATAACGGGAACTCGTTCGTCCCACAATAACCGGGACTCGTTTGTCCCAAAATAACCCGGACACGTTCACCCCACAATAACTGGGACTCGTTCGCCCCACAATTACCGGGACTGGTGCGCCCCACAATAACCGGGAGTCGTTCGCCACACAATAACCGGGAATCGTTCGCCCCACATAACCGGGACTCATTAGTCCCACAATAACCGGGACTCGTTTCACCCCACAATAACGGGAACACGTTCGTCCCACAATAACCGGGACTCGTTTGTTCACAATAACCGGGAGTCGTTCGCCCCACAATAACCGAGACTCTTTGTCCCAAAATAACCCGGACGCGTTCACCCCACAATAACCGGGACTCGTTCACCCCACAATAACTGGGACTGGTACGCCCCACAATAACCGGGAGACGTTCGCCCCACAATAACCGGGAACAGTTCGCCCACAATAACCGGGACTCGTTAATCCAACAATAACCGGGACTCGTTCACCCCACAATAACCGGGAATCGTTCGCCCCACAATAACCGGGACTCATTAGTCCCACAATAAACCGGGACTTGTTCGCCCCACAATAACCGGGCCTCGTTTGCCCCACAACAACCGGGAGACGTTCGCCCCACAATAACCGGGTATCGTTCACCCCAAAATGACCGGGACTCATTTGTCCCAAAATAACCCCGGACTCGGTTCACCCCACAATAACTGGGACTCGTTCACCCCACAATAACCGGACTGGTGCGCCCCGCAATAACCGGGAGACGTTCGCCCCAAAATAACCTGGAATCGTTTGCCCCACAATTAACCGGGACTCGTTAATCCTACAATAACCGGGACTCGTTCACCCCACAATAACTGGGACTCGTTCCACCCCACAATAACCGGGAGACGTTCGCCCCACAAGAACCGGGAATCGTTCGTCCCACAATAACGGGAACTCATTCATTCCACAATAACGGGAACTCGTTCGTCCCACAGTAACAGGGATTTGTTTGCCAAACAGGAACTGGGACTCGTTTGCCCCACAATAACCGGGAATCATTTGCCCCACAATAACCGGAACTGGTGCGCCCCACAATAACCGGGAGACGTTCGCCCCAGAATAACCGGGACTTGTTTGCCCCACAATAACCGGGAGTCATTTCGCCCCACAATAACCAGGACTCGTTCACCCAACAATAACAGGGACTTGTTCGTCCCACAATAACCGGGACTCGTTCGCCCCACAACAAACTGGACTCGTTCGCCCCATAACAAACGGGACTCGTTCGCCCCACAATTACCGGGACTCGTTCACCTCACAAGAACTGGGACTCATTCACCCAACAATAACCGGGGACTCGTTCGCCCAACAATAAACTGGGATCGCCCCACAATAACTGGGACTCGTTCGTCCCACAATAACCAGGAGTCGTTCGCCCCACAATAAGCGGGACACTTTCGTCCCACAATAACCGGGACTCATTTGCCCCACAACAACCGGGATTCGTTCGCCCCACAATAACGGGGACTCGTTCATCCCACAACAAATGGGACACGTTCACCCCACAATAACCGGGACTCGTTCACCCCACAGTAACAGGGATTTGTTCGCCAAACAATAACCGGGACTCGTTCGCCCCACAATAACCGGGACTGGTGCACCCCACAATAACCAGGACATGTTCGCCCCACAATAACCGGGAGACGTTCGCCCCACAATACCTGGGACTCATTCAGCCCAGAATAACCGGGAGACGTTCGCCCCACAATAACCGGGACTCGTTCACCCCACAATAACCGGGAGTCTTTCGCCCCACAATAACCGGGACTCGTTCACCACACAATAACAGGGACTCGTTCATCCCACAATAACTGGGACTCTTTCGACCCACAATAGCCGGGACTCGTTCACCCCACAATAACGGGGACTCGTTCGCCCCACAATAACCGGGACTCGTTCACCCCACAGTAACAGGGATTTGTTCGCCAAACAATAACCGGGACTCGTTCGCCCCACAATAACCGGGACTGGTGCACCCCACAATAACCAGGACATGTTCGCCCCACAATAACCGGGAGACGTTCGCCCCACAATACCTGGGACTCATTCAGCCCAGAATAACCGGGAGACGTTCGCCCCACAATAACCGGGACTCGTTCACCCCACAATAACCGGGAGTCTTTCGCCCCACAATAACCGGGACTCGTTCACCACACAATAACAGGGACTCGTTCATCCCACAATAACTGGGACTCTTTCGACCCACAATAGCCGGGACTCGTTCACCCCACAATAACGGGGACTCGTTCGCCCCACAATAACCGGGCCTCGTTTGCCCCACAACAACCGGGATTCGTTCGCCCCACAATAACCGGGACTCGTTCATCCCACAACAAACGGAACTCGTTCACCCCACAATAACCGGGAGTCGTTTGCCCCACAATAACCGAGACTCATTTGTCCGAAAATAACCCGGACGCGTTCACCCCACAATAACCGGGACTGGTGCGCCCCACAATAACCGGGAGACGTTTGCCCCAAAATAACCGGGAATAATTTGCCCCACAATAACCGGGACTCGTTAATCCTACAATAACCGGGACTCGTTCACCCCACAATAACCGGGACTCGTTCACCCCACAATAACCGGGAGACGTTCGCCCCACAATAACCGGGAATCGTTCGTCCCACAATAACGGGAACTCGTTCGTCCCACAATAACGGGAACTCGTTCGTCCCACAGTAACAGGGATTTGTTTGCCAAACAGGAACCGGGACTCGTTTGCCCCACAATAACCAGGAATCATTTGCCCCACAATAACCGGAACTGGTGCGCTCCACAATAACCGGGAGACGTTCGCCCCAGAATAACCGGGACTCGTTTGCCCCACAATAACCGGGAGTCATTCGCCCACAATAACCGGGACTCGTTCACCCCACAATAACAGGGACTCATTCGTCCCACAATAAACAGGACTCGTTCGTCCCACAATAACCGGGACTCGTTCGCCCCACAACAAACGGGACTTTGTTCGCCCCACAACAAACGGGACTCGTTCGCCCCACAATAACCGGGACTCGTTCACCTCACAAGAACCGGGACTCGTTCACCCAACAATAACCGGACTCGTTCGCCCAACAATAACTGGGATTCGATCGCTCCACAATAACCGGGACTCGGTTGTCCCACAATAACCAGGAGTCGTTCGCCCCGCAATAACCGGGACTCGTTCGCCCCACAATAACCGGGACTCGATCGCCCCACAATAACTGGGACTCGTTCATCCCACAACAACCAGGACTCGTTCGCACCACAATAACCGGGACTCATTCGTTCCACAATAACTGGGACTCGTTTGCCCGACAACAACCGGGGTTCGTTCGCCCCACAATAACCGGGACTCATTCAGCCCACAATAACTAGGACTCGTTCGCCCCACAACAAACGGGACTCGTTCACCCCACAATAACCGGGACTCGTTCGCCCCACAACAACCGGGACTCGTTTGCCCCACAATAACCGGGACTCGTTCGCCCCACAGTAACCGGGACTGGTGCGCCCCACAATAACCAGGACATGTTCGCCCCACAATAACCGGGACTCATTTGCCCCACAATAACAGGGACTGGTGTGCCCCACAATAACCAGGACTCGTTCGCCCCACAATAACCGGGACTCGTTCGCCCAACAATAACCGGGAATTGTTAATCACACAATAACCGGAACTCGTTCACCCCACAATAACTGGGACTCTTTCACCCGACAATAACCGGGACTCGTTCGCCCCACAACAACCGGGACTCCTTTGCCCCACAATAACCGGGACTCGTTCACGCCACAATAACCAAGACTCGTTCGCCCCATAATAACCGTGACTCATTCGCCCCACAATAATCCGGTCATTAGCCCCACAATAACCGGGACTCGTTCGCCCCACAACAAACAGGAATGGTTTGCCCCACAATAACCGGGACTCGTTCACCCCACAAGAACCGGGACTCGTTCACGCGACAATAAACAGGACTCATTCGCCCCACAATAACCGTGACTCATTCGCCCCACAATAACCCGGACTCGTTAGCCCCACAATAACTGGGACTCGTTTGCCCCACAACAAACAGGATTGGTTTGCCCCACAATAACCGGGACTCGTTCACCCCACAGGAACCGGGACTCGTTCATCCCACAATAACGGGAACTCGTTTGTCCCACAGTAACAGGGATTTGTTCAACAAACAGTAACTGGGACTCATTTGTCCTAAAATAATTTGGACTAGTTCGCCCCACAATAACCGGGAGTCGTTCGCCACACAATAACCGGGACTCATTTGCCCCACAATATCCGAGACTCATTTTCCCCACAATAACCGGGACTCGTTCATCCCACAATATCCGGGACTCTTTTGCCCCACAACAAACGGGACTCATACGCCCGACAACAAACGGGACTCGTTCGCCCCACAATAACCAGGACTCGTTCGCCCCACAATAACCGGGACTCGTTCGTCCCACAATAACAAGGACTCGTTTGTCCCACAATAACCAGGACTAGTTCACCCCACAATAACGGGGACTCGTTCGCCCCACAATAACCGGGCCTCGTTTGCCCCACAACAACCGGGATTCGTTCGCCCCACAATAACCAGGACTCGTTCATCCCACAACAAACGGAACTCGTTCACCCCACAATAACCGGGACTCGTTCACCCCACAGTAAGAGGGATTTGTTCGCCAAACAACTGGGACTCATTTGTCCCAAAATAACCCGGACGCGTTCACCCCACAATAACCGGGCCTCGTTCGCCCCACAATAATCGGGACTGGTGCGCCCCACAATAACCAGGACATGTTCGCCCCACAATAACTGGGAGATGTTCGCCCCACAATAACCGGGACTCATTCAGCCCACAATAACCGGGACTCGTTCGCCCCACAACAAACGGGACTCGTTCACCCCACAATAACCGGGACTCGTTCGCCCCACAACAACCGGGACTCGTTTGCCCCACAATAACCGGGACTCGTTCGCCCCACAATAACCGGGACTCGTTCGCCCCACAATTACCGGGACTGGTGCGCCCCACGATAACCAGAACATGTTCGCCCCACAATAACCGGGACTCATTTGCCCCACAATAACAGGGACTGGTGTGCCCCACAATAACCAGGACTCGTTCGCCCCACAATAAGCGGGACTCGTTCGCCCCACAATAACCAGGAATCATTCGCCCCACAATAACCAGGACTCGTTCGCCCCACAATAACCGGGACTCGTCCGCCCCACAATAACCAGGACTCGTCCGCCCCACAATAACCGGGACTTGTTCGCCCCACAATAACCGGGACTAGTTCGTCCCACAATAACCGAGACTTGTTCGTCCCACAATAACCGGGACTCATTTGCCCCACAATAACTGGGGCTCATTCGCCCCACAAGAACCGGGACTCGTTCACCCCACAATAACCAGGGATCGTTCACCCCACAATAACTGGGACTCATTCACCCCACAATCACCAGGACTCATTCGTCCCGCAATAACGGGAACTCGTACGTCCCACAGTAACAGGGATTTGTTTGCCAAACAGTAACCGGGACTCGTTTGCCCCACAATAACTGGGAATCATTTGCCCCACAATAACCGGAACTGGTGCGCCCCACAATAACCGGGAGACGTTCGCCCCGCAATAACCGGGACTCGTTCACCCCACAATAACCAGGAGTCTTTCGCCCCACAATAACCGGGACTCGTTCGCCACACAATAACAGGGACTCGTTCGTCCCACAATAACCGGGACTCGTTCGTCCCACAATAGACGGGACTCTTTTGCCCCACAACAAACGGGACTCGTACGCCCGACAACAAACGGGACTCGTTCGCCCCACAATAACCGGGACTCGTTCATCCCACAACAAACGGAACTCGTTCACCCCACAATAACCAGGTTTCGTTCACCCCACAGTAAGAGGGATTATTTCACCAAACAACCGGGACTCATTTGTCCCAAAATAACCCGGACGCGTTCACCCCACAATAACCGGGCCTCGTTCGCCCCACAATAATCGGGACTGGTGCGCCCCACAATAACCAGGACATATTCGCCCCACAATAACTGGGAGACGTTCGCCCCACAATACCCGGGACTCATTCACCCCACAATAACCGGGACTCATTCATCCAACAATAACCGCGACTCGTTTGCCCGACAACAACCGGGGTTCGTTCGCCCCACAATAACCGGGAATCATTCAGCCCACAATAACCAGGACTCGTTCGCCCCACAACAAACGGGACTCGTTCACCCCACAATAACTGGGACTCGTTCGCCCCACAACAACCGGGACTCGTTTGCCCCACAATAACCGGGACTCGTTCGCCCCACAATAACCGGGACTGGTGCGCCCCACAATAACCAGGACATGTTCGCCCCACAATAACCGGGACTCATTTGCCCCACAATAACAGGGACTGGTGTGCCCCACAATAACCAGGACTCGTTCGCCCCACAATAACCGGGACTCGTTCGCCCAACAATAACCGGGAATTGTTAATCACACAATAACCGGAACTCGTTCACCCCACAATAACTGGGACTCGTTCACCCCACAATAACCGGGACTCGTTCACCCCACAACAACCGGGACTCCTTTGCCCCACAATAACCGGGACTCGTTCACGCCACAATAACCAAGACTCATTCGCCCCATAATAACCGTGACTCCTTCGCCCCACAATAACCCGGTCATTAGCCCCACAATAACCGGGACTCGTTCGCCCCACAACAAACAGGATTGGTTTGCCCCACAATAACCGGGACTCGTTCACCCCACAAGAACCGGGACTCGTTCACGCGACAATAAACAGGACTCATTCGCCCCACAATAACCGTGACTCATTCGCCCCACAATAACCCGGACTCGTTAGCCCCACAATAACTGGGACTCGTTTGCCCCACAACAAACAGGATTGGTTTGCCCCACAATAACCGGGACTCGTTCACCCCACAGGAACCGGGACTCGTTCATCCCACAATAACGGGAACTCGTTTGTCCCACAGTAACAGGGATTTGTTCAACAAACAGTAACTGGGACTCATTTGTCCTAAAATAATTTGGACTAGTTCGCCCCACAATAACCGGGAGTCGTTCGCCACACAATAACCGGGACTCATTCGCTCCACAATAACTGGGACTCGTTCGTCCCACAATAACCGGGACTCGTTCGCCCCACAATATCCGGGACTCATTTGCCCCACAATAACCGGGACTCGTTCATCCCACAATATCCGGGAATCATTCGCCCCACAATAACCGGGACTCGTTCGCACCACAATAACCGGGACTCTTTCGCCCCACAGTAACCGGGACTCGTTCGCCCCACAATAACCGGGACTCGTTCGCCCCACAATTACCGGGACTGGTGCACCTCACGATAACCAGGACATGTTCGCCCCGCAATAACCGGGACTCATTTGCCCCACAATAACAAGGACTGGTGTGCCCCACAATAACCCGGACTCGTTCGCCCCACAATAACCGGGACTCGTTCGCCACACAATAACCAGGAATCATTCGCCCCACAATAACCGGGCCTCGTTCGCCCCACAATAACCGGGACTCGTCTGCCCCACAATAACCAGGACTCGTTCGCCCCACAATAACCGGGACTTGTTCGCCCCACAATAACCGGGACTCGTCCGCCCCACAATAACCAGGACTCGTTCGTCCCACAATAACCGGGAGATGATCGTCCCACAATAACCGGGACTCATTTGCCCCACAATAACCGGGGCTCATTCGCCCCACAAGAACCGGGACTCGTTCACCCCACAATAACCAGGGCTCGTTCACCCCACAATAACCAGGACTCATTCACCCCACAATCACCGGGACTCATTCACCCCACAAGAACCGGGACACATTCACCCCACAATAACTGGGACTCGTTCGCCCCACAATAACCGGGACTCGATCGCCCCACAATAACCGGGAATCATTCATCCCACAATAACCAGGACTCGTTCGCCCCACAATAACCGGGACTCGTTCGTCGCACAATAACTGGGACTCGTTCACCCCACAATAACCAGGGCTCGTACACCCCACAATAACCGGGACTCATTCACCCCACAATCACAGGGACTCGTTCACCCCACAATAACGGGAACTCATTCGTCCCACAATAACGGGAACTCGTACGTCCCACAGTAACAGGGATTTGTTTGCCAAACAGTAACCGGGACTCGTTTGCCCCACAATAACCGGGAATCATTTGCCCCACAATAACCGGAACTGGTGCGCCCCACAATAACCGGGAGACGTTCGCCCCACAATAACCGGGACTCGTACACCCCACAATAACCGGGAGTCTTTCGCCCCACAATAACCGGGACTCGTTCGCCACACAATAACAGGGACTCGTTCGTCCCACAATAACCGGGACTCGTTCGTCCCACAATAGACGGGACTCTTTTGCCCCACAACAAACGGGACTCGTATGCCCGAAAACAAACGGGACTCGTTCGCCCCACAATAACCGGGACACGTTCACCCCACAATAACCGGGACTCATTCGCCCCACAACAACCGGGACTCGATCGTCCAACAATAACCGGGACTCGTTCATCCCACAATAACCGGGACTCGTTCGCCCCACAATAACCGGGACTCGTTCGTCCCACAATAACCGGGACTTGTTTGTCCCACAATAACCAGGACTAGTTCACCCCACAATAACGGGGACTCGTTCGCCCCACAATAACCGGGCCTCGTTTGCCCCACAACAACCGGGATTCGTTCGCCCCACAATAACCGGGACTCGTTCATCCCACAACAAACGGAACTCGTTCACCCCACAATAACCGGGTCTCGTTCACCCCACAGTAAGAGGGATTTGTTCGCCAAACAACCGGGACTCATTTGTCCCAAAATAACTCGGACGCGTTCACCCCACAATAACCGGGCCTCGTTCGCCCCACAATAATCGGGACTGGTGCGCCCCACAATAACCAGGACATATTCGCCCCACAATAACTGGGAGACGTTCGCCCCACAATACCCGGGACTCGTTCACCCCACAATAACTGGGACTCGTTCACCCCACAACAACCGGGACTCGTTTGCCCCACAATAACCGGGACTCAATCGCCCCACAATAACCGGGACTGGTGCGCCCCACAATAACCAGGACATGTTCGCCCCACAATAACCGGGACTCCTTTGCCCCACAATAACAGGGACTGGTATGCCCCACAATAACCAGGACTCGTTCGCCCCACAATAACCGGGACTCGTTCGCCCCACAATAACCGGGAATCATTCGCCCCACAATAACTGGGACTCGTTCACCCCATAATAACCGGGAGACGTTCGCCCCACAATAACTGGGACTCGTTCGCCCCACAATAACTGGGAGATGTTCGCCCGACAATAACCGGGACTCGTTCGCCCCACAATAACCGTGACTCATTCGCCCCACAATAACCCGGACTCGTTAGCCCCACAATAACCGGGACTCGCTCGCCCCACAACAAACAGGATTGGTTTGCCCCACAATAACCGGGACTCGTTCACCCCACAAGAACTGGGACTCGTTCACCCCACAGTAACGGGAACTCGTTTGTCCCACAGTAACAGGGATTTGTTCAACAAACAGTAACTGGGACTCATTTGTCCTAAAATAATTTGGACTAGTTCGCCCCACAATAACCGGGAGTCGTTCGCCACACAATAACCGGGACTCGTTCGCCCCACAATATCCGGGACTCATTCGCCCCACAATAACCGGGACTCGTTCATCCCACAATATCCGGGACTCATTTGCCCCACAATAACCGGGACTCGTTCGTCCCACAATAACCGGGCCTCGTTCGCCCCACAATAACCGGGACTGGTGCGCCCCACAATAACCAGGACATGTTCGCCCTACAATAACCGGGAGACGTTCGCCCCACAATACCCGGGACTTGTTCACCCCACAACAACCGGGACTCGTTCACCCCACAATAACCGGGACTCATTCGTCCCACAATAACCGGGACTAGTTTGCCCCACAACCACCGGGACTCGTTCACCCCACAATAACGGGAACTCGTTCGTCCAACAGTGACGGATTTGTTTGCCAAACAGGAACCAGGACACCTTTGCCCCACAATAACCGGGAATCATTTTCCCCACAATAACCGGAACTGGTGCGCCCCACAATAACCGGGAGACGTTTGCCCCAGAATAACCGGGACTCGTTCGCCCAACAACAAACGGGACTCGTTCGCCCCACAAGAACCGGGACTCGTTCACCCCACAAGAACCGGGACACGTTCACCCCGCAATAACCGGGACTCGTTCGCCCCACAATAACTGGGAATCATTTGCCCCACAATAACCGGAACTGGTGCGCCCCACAATAACCGGGAGACGTTTGCCCCAGAATAACCGGGACTCGTTCACCCCACAATAAATGGGAGTCGTTCACCCCACAATAACTGGGACTCGTTCACCACACAATAACAGGGACTCGTTCATCCCAGAATAACCAGGACTCGTTCGTCCCACAATAGCCGGGACTCGTTCGCCCCACAACAAACGAGACTCGTTCGCCCAACAACAAACGGGACTCGTTCGCCCCACAAGAACCGGGACTCGTTCACCCCACAAGAACCGGGACACGTTCACCCCGCAATAACCGGGACTCGTTCGCCCCACAATAACCGGGACTCGATCGCCCCACAATAACTGGGACTCGTTCATCCCACAACAACCAGGACTCGTTCGCACCACAATAACCGGGACTCATTCGTTCCACAATAACTGGGACTCGTTTGCCCGACAACAACCGGGGTTCGTTCGCCCCACAATAACCGGGACTCATTCAGCCCACAATAACCAGGACTCGTTCGCCCCACAACAAACAGGACTCGTTCACCCCACAATAACCGGGACTCGTTCGCCCCACAACAACCGGGACTCGTTTGCCCCACAATAACCGGGACTCGTTCGCCCCACAGTAACCGGGACTGGTGCGCCCCACAATAACCAGGACATGTTCGCCCCACAATAACCGGGACTCATTTGCCCCACAATAACAGGGACTGGTGTGCCACACAATAACCAGGACTCGTTCGCCCCACAATAACCGGGACTCGTTCGCCCAACAATAACCGGGAATTGTTAATCACACAATAACCGGAACTCGTTCACCCCACAATAACCGGGACTCGTTCACCCTACAATAACCGGGACTCGTTCGCCCCACAACAACCGGGACTCCTTTGCCCCACAATAACCGGGACTCGTTCACGCCACAATAACCAGGACTCGTTCACCCCACAATAACCAGGGATCGTTCACCCCACAATAACCGGGACTCATTCACCCCACAATCACCGGGACTCATTCGTCCCGCAATAACGGGAACTCGTACGTCCCACAGTAACAGGGATTTGTTTGCCAAACAGTAACCGGGACTCGTTTGCCCCACAATAACTGGGAATCATTTGCCCCACAATAACCGGAACTGGTGCGCCCCACAATAACCGGGAGACGTTCGCCCCACAATAACCGGGACTCGTTAACCCCACAATAACCAGGAGTCTTTCGCCCCACAATAACCGGGACTCGTTCGCCACACAATAACAGGGACTCGTTCGTCCCACAATAACCGGGACTCGTTCGTCCCACAGTAACCGGGACTCTTTTGCCCCACAACAAACGGGACTCGTACGCCCGACAACAAACGGGACTCGTTCGCCCCACAATAACCGGGACTCGTTCATCCCACAACAAACGGAACTCGTTCACCCCACAATAACCGGGTCTCGTTCACCCCACAGTAAGAGGGATTATTTCACCAAACAACCGGGACTCATTTGTCCCAAAATAACCCGGACGCGTTCACCCCACAATAACCGGGCCTCGTTCGCCCCATAATAACCGGGAGACGTTCGCCCCACAATAACTGGGACTCGTTCGCCCCACAATAACTGGGAGATGTTCGCCCGACAATAACCGGGACTCGTTCGCCTCACAATAACCGGGACTCGTTCACCCCACAATAACCGGGACTCGTTCACCGCACAATAACCGGGACTCGTTCGCCCGACAACAACCGGGACTCATTCGCCCCACAATAACCGGGACTCGTTCATGCCACAATAACAAGGACTCGTTCGCCCCACAATAACCGTGACTCATTCGCCCCACAATAACCCGGACTCGTTAGCCCCACAATAACCGGGACTCGCTCGCCCCACAACAAACAGGATTGGTTTGCCCCACAATAACCGGGACTCGTTCACCCCACAAGAACTGGGACTCGTTCACCCCACAGTAACGGGAACTCGTTTGTCCCACAGTAACAGGGATTTGTTCACCAAACAGTAACTGGGACTCATTTGTCCTAAAATAATTTGGACTAGTTCGCCCCACAATAACCGGGAGTCGTTCGCCACACAATAACCGGGACTCGTTCGCCCCACAATATCCGGGACTCATTCGCCCCACAATAACCGGGACTCGTTCATCCCACAATATCCGGGACTCATTTGCCCCACAATAACCGGGACTCGTTCGTCCCACAATAACCGGGCCTCGTTCGCCCCACAATAACCGGGACTGGTGCGCCCCACAATAACCAGGACATGTTCGCCCTACAATAACCGGGAGACGTTCGCCCCACAATACCCGGGACTTGTTCACCCCACAACAACCGGGACTCGTTCACCCCACAATAACCGGGACTCATTCGTCCCACAATAACCGGGACTAGTTTGCCCCACAACAACCGGGATTCGTTCGTCCCACAATAAACGGGACTCGTTCACCCCACAATAACCGGGACTCATTTGTGCCAAAAAAACCCGGACGTGTTCACCCCACAATAACCGGGCCTCGTTCGCCCCTCAATAACCAGGACTGATGCGCCCCACAATAACCGGGACTCATTTGCCCCACAATAACCGGGACTCATTCGCCCCACAATAACCGGGAGTTGTTCGCCCCACAAGAACCGGGACTCGTTCACCCCACAATAACCAGGGCTCGTTCACCCCACAATAACTGGGACTCATTCACCCCACAATCACCGGGACTCGTTCACCCCACAATAACGGGAACTCGTTCGTCCCACAATAACGGGAACTCGTTCGTCCCACAGTAACAGGGATTTGTTTGCCAAACAGGAACCGGGACACGTTTTCCCCACAATATCCGGGAATCATTCGCCCCACAATAACCGGGAGACGTTCGCCCCACAATAACAGGGACTCATTCACCCCACAATAACCGGGAGCCGTTCGCCCCACAATAACCGGGACTCGTTCACCACACAATAACAGGGACTCATTCGTCCCACAATAACCGGGACTCATTCGTCCCACAATAGCCGGGACTCGTTCACCCCACAAGAACTGGGACTCGTTCACCCCACAGTAACGGGAACTCGTTTGTCCCACAGTAACAGGGATTTGTTCACCAAACAGTAACTGGGACTCATTTGTCCTAAAATAATTTGGACTAGTTCGCCCCACAATAACCGGGAGTCGTTCGCCACACAATAACCGGGACTCATTCGCTCCACAATAACCGGGACTCGTTCGTCCCACAATAACCGGGACTCGTTCGCCCCACAATATCCGGGACTCATTTGCCCCACAATAACCGGGACTCGTTCATCCCACAATATCCGGGACTCATTTGCCCCACAATAACCGGGACTCGTTCGCACCACAATAACTGGGACTCATTTGTCCCACAATAACCGGGCCTCGTTCGCCCCACAATAACCGGGACTGGTGCACCCCACAATAACCAGGACATGTTCGCCCTACAATAACCGGGAGACGTTCGCCCCACAATACCCGGGACTTGTTCACCCCACAACAACCGGGACTCGTTCACCCCACAATAACCGGGACTCATTCATCCCACAATAACCGGGACTCATTTGCCCCACAACAACCGGGATTCGTTCGTCCCACAATAACCGGGACTCGTTCGGCCCACAATAACTGGGACTCATTCGCCCCACAACAAACGGACTCGTTCGCCCCACAATAACCGGGACTCGTTCATCCCACAACAAACGGGACTCGTTCACCCCACAATAACCGGGACTCATTTGTGCCAAAAAAACCCGGACGCGTTCACCCCACAATAACCGGGCCTCGTTCGCCCCTCAATAACCGGGACTGATGCGCACCACAATAACCAGGACATGTTCGCCCCACAATAACCGGGACTTGTGTGCCCCACAATAACTGGGACTCGTTCGCCGCACAATAACTGGGACTCATTCGCCCCAAATTAACCGGGACTCATTCACCCCACAATAACCGGGACTCGTTCACCCCACAATAACCAGGACTCCTTTGCCCCACAATAACCGGGACTCGTTCGCCCCACAACAACCGGGAATCGTTCGCCCCACAATAACCAGGACTCATTCACGCCACAATAACCAGGACTCTTTTGCCCCACAACAAACGGGACTCGTTCACCCCACAAGCACCGGGACACGTTCACCCCACAATAACCGGGACTCATTCGCCCCACAACAACCGGGACTCGATCGCCCCACAATAACCGGGACTCGTTCATCCCACAATAACCGGGACTCGTTCACCCCACAGTAAGAGGGATTTGTTCGCCAAACAACCGGGACTCATTTGTCCCAAAATAACCCGGACGCGTTCACCCCACAATAACCGGGCGTCGTTCGCCCCACAATAATCGGGACTGGTGCGCCCCACAATAACCAGGACATGTTCGCCCCACAATAACTGGGAGACGTTTGCCCCACAATACCCGGGACTCGTTCAGCCCACAATAACCGGGACTCATTCATCCCACAATAACCATGACTCATTTGCCCCACAACAACCGGGGTTCGTTCGCCCCACAATAACCGGGCCTCATTCAGCCCACAATAACCGGGACTCGTTCGCCCCACAACAAACGGGACTCGTTCACCCCACAATAACCGGCACTTATTTGTCCCAAAAAAACCCGGACGCGTTCACCCCACAATAACCGGGCCTCGTTCACCACTCAATAACCGGGACTGGTGCGCACCACAATAACCAGGACATGTTCGCCCCACAATAACCGGGACTCGTTTGCACCACAATAACTGGGACTCGTTCGCACCACAATCACCGGGACTTGTTTGCCCCTCAATAACCAGGACTCGTTTGCCCCACAATAACCGGGACTTGTGTGCCCCACAATAACCGGGACTCGTTCGCCGCACAATAACTGGGACTCATTCGCCCCACATTAACCTGGACTCCTTCACCCCACAATAACCGGGAGACGGTCGCCCCACAATAACCGGGACTCATTCGCCCCACAATAACCGGGAATCGTTAATCCCATAATAACCGGGACTCGTTCACCCCTCAATAACCGGGACTCCTTTGCCCCACAATAACCGGGACTCATTCGCCCCACAACAACCGGGAATCGTTCGCCGCACAATAACCAGGACTCATTCACGCCACAATAACCAGGACTCGTTCGCCCCACAATAACTGGGACTCATTTGCCCCAAAATAACCGGGACTCGTTCGCCCCACAAGAACCGAGACTCGTTCACCCCACAATAACAGGAACTCGTTCATCCCACAGTAACAGGGATTTGTTCACCAAACAGTAACTGGGACTCATTTGTCCCAAAATAACAGGGACTAGTTCGCCCCACAATATCCGGGAGTCATTCGCCCCACAATAACCGGGACTCATTCGCTCCACAATTACCGGGACTCATTCATCCCACAATAACCGGGAATTGTTCGCCCCACAATAACCAGGACTCATTTGCCCCACAATAACCGGGACTCATTCGCCCCACAATAACCGGGAGTTGTTCGCCCCACAATAACCGGGAGTCGTTCACCCCACAACAACCGGGAGTCGTTCACCCATAACCGGGACTCGTTTGCCCCACAAGATCCGGGACTCGTTTGCCACACAAGAACCAGGACTCGTTCACCCCACAATAACCAGGGCTCGTTCACCCCACAATAACTGGGACTCATTCACCCCACAATCACCGGGACTCGTTCACCCCACAATAACGGGAACTCCTTCGTCCCACAATAACGGGAACTCGTTCGTCCCACAGTAACAGGGATTTGTTTGCCAAACAGGAACCGGGACACGTTTTCCCCACAATATCCGGGAATCATTTGCCCCACAATAACCGGAACTGGTGCGCCCCACAATAACCGGGAGACGTTCGCCCCACAATAACAGTGACTCATTCACCCCACAATAACCGGGAGCCGTTCGCCCCACAATAACCGGGACTCGTTCACCACACAATAACAGGGACTCATTCGTCCCACAATAACCGGGACTCATTCGTCCCACAATAGCCGGGACTCGTTCGCCCCACAACAAACGGGACTCGTTCGCCCCACAACAAATGGGACTCGTTAGACCCACAATAACCGGGACTCGTTCACCCCACAAGAACCGGGACACGTTCACCCCACAATAACCGGGACTCGTTCGCCCCACAATAACCGGGACTCGATCGCCCCACAATAACCGGGACTCGTTCGTCCCACAATAACCGGGACTCATTCGTCCCACAATAACCAGGACTCATTCACCCCACAATAACGGGGACTCGTTCGTCCCACAATATCCAGGATTCGTTCGTCCCACAATAACCGGGACTCGTTCGTCCCACAATAACCAGGACTCGTTTGCCGCACAACAACCGGGATTCGTTCGCCCCACAATAACCGGGACTTGTTCATCCCACAACAAATGGGACTCGTTCACCCCACAATAACCGGGACTCGTTCACCCCACAGTAACAGGGATTTGTTCGCCAAACAATAACTGGGACTCTTACGCCCCACAATAACTGGGACTCATTTGTCCCAAAATAACCCGGACGCGTTCACCCCACAATAACCGGGCCTCGTTCACCCCACAATAACCGTGACTGGTGCGCCCCACAATAACCAGGACATGTTCGCCCCACAATAACCGGGACTCGTTCGCACCACAATAACCGGGACTCATTCGTCCCACAATAACCGGGCCTCGTTTGCCCCACAATAACCGGGACTGGTGCGCCCCACAATAACCAGCACATGTTCGCCCTACAATAACCGGGAGACGTTCGCCCCACAATACCCGGGACTTGTTCACCCCACAACAACCGGGACTCGTTCACCCCACAATAACCGGGACTCATTTGTCCCACAATAACCAGGACTCGTTTGCCCCACAACAACCGGGATTCGTTCGTCCCACAATAACCGGGACTCGTTCGGCCCACAATAACTGGGACTCGTTCGCCCCACAACAAACGGGACTCGTTCGCCCCACAATAACCGGGACTCATTCATCCCACAACAAACGGGACTCGTTCACCCCACAATAACGGGGATTCATTTGTCCCAAAAAACCCGGACGCGTTCACCCCACAATAACCGGGCCTCGTTCTCCCCTCAATAACCGGGACTGATGCGCACCACAATAACCAGGACATGTTCGCCCCTCAATAACCGGGACTCGTTTGCAGCACAATAACTGGGACTCGTTCGCACCACAATCACCGGGACTTGTTCGCCCCTCAATCACCGGGACTCGTTCGTCCCACAATAGCCGGGACTCTTTTGCCCTACAACAAACGGGACTCGTACGCCCGACAACAAACTGGACTCGTTCGCCCCACAATAACCGGGACTCGTTCACCCCACAAGCACCGGGACACGTTCACCCCACAATAACCGGGACTCATTCGCCCCACAACAACCGGGACTCGATCGCCCCACAATAACCGGGATTCGTTCATCGCACAATAACCAGGACTCGTACACCCCACAATAACTGGGACTCGTTCGTCCCACAATAACAAGGACTCGTTTGTCCCACAATAACCAGGGCTAGTTCACCCCACAATAACGGGGACTCGTTCGCCCCACAATAACCGGGCCTCGTTTGCCCCACAACATCCGGGATTCGTTCGCCCCACAATAACCGGAACTCGTTCATCCCACAACAAACGGAACTCATTCACCCCACAATAACCGGGACTCGTTCACCCCACAGTAAGACGGATTTGTTCGCCAAACAACCGGGACTCATTTGTCCCAAAATAACCCGGACGCGTTCACCCCACAATAACCGGGCCTCGTTCGCCCCACAATAATCGGGACTGGTGCGCCCCACAATAACCAGGACATGTTCGCCCCACAATAACTGGGAGACGTTCGCCCCACAATACCCGGGACTCATTCAGCCCACAATAACCGGGACTCATTCATCCCACATTAACCACGACTCATTTGCCCCACAACAACCGGGGTTCGTTCGCCCCACAATAACCGGGCCTCATTCAGCCCACAATAATCGGGACTCGTTCGCCCCACAACAAACGGGACTCCTTCACCCCACAATAAACGGGACTCGTTCGCCCCACAACAACCGGGACTCGTTCGCCCCACAACAACCGGGACTCGTTTGCCCCACAATAACCAGGACTCGTTCGCCCCACAATAACCGGGACTCGTTCGCCCAACAATAACCGGGAATCATTCTCCCCACAATAACCGGGACTCCTTTGCCCCACAATAACCGGGAGACGTTCGCCCCACAATAACCGGGACTCGTTTGCCCCACAATAACCGGGAGATGTTCGCCCCACAATAACCGGGACTCGTTCGCCTCACAATAACCGGGACTCATTCAGCCCACAATAACCGGGACTCGTTCGCCCCACAACAAACAGGACTCGTTCACCCCACAATAACCGGGACTCGTTCGCCCCACAACAACCGGGACTCGTTCGCCCCACAATAACTGGGAATCGTTAATCCCACAATAACTGGGACTCGTTCACCCCTCAATAACCGGGACTCCTTTGCCCCACAACAACCGGGACTCGTTCGCCCCACAACAACCGGGAATCGTTCGCCCCACAATAACCGGGACTCATTCACGCCACAATAACCAGGACTCGTTCGCCCCACAATAACTGGGACTCATTCGCCCAACAATAACTGGGACTCGTTTGCCCCACAAGAACCGGGACTCGTTCACCCCACAATAACAGGAACTCGTTCATCCCACAGTAACAGGGATTTGTTCACCAAACAGTAACTGGGACTCATTTGTCCCAAAATAACAGGGACTAGTTCGCCCCACAATATCCGGGAGTCGTTCGCCCCACAATAACCGGGACTCATTCGCTCCACAATAACCGGGACTCGTTCGTCCCACAATAACCGGGAATTGTTCGCCCCACAATAACCGGGACTCATTTGCCCCACAATAACCGGGACTCATTCGCCCCACAATAACCGGGAGTTGTTCGCCCCACAAGAACCGGGACTCGTTCACCCCACAATAACCAGGGCTCGTTCACCCCACAATAACTGGGACTCATTCACCCCACAATCACCGGGACTCGTTCACCCCACAATAACGGGAACTCGTTCGTCCCACAATAACGGGAACTCGTTCGTCCCACAGTAACAGGGATTTGTTTGCCAAACAGGAACCGGGACACGTTTTCCCCACAATATCCGGGAATCATTCGCCCCACAATAACCGGGAGACGTTCGCCCCACAATAACAGGGACTCATTCACCCCACAATAACCGGGAGCCGTTCGCCCCACAATAACCGGGACTCGTTCACCACACAATAACAGGGACTCATTCGTCCCACAATAACCGGGACTCATTCGTCCCACAATAGCCGGGACTCGTTCGCCCCACAACAAACGGGACTCGTTCGGCCCACAACATACGGGACTCGTTAGACCCACAATAACCGGGACTCGTTCACCCCACAAGAACCGGGACACGTTCACCCCACAATAACCGGGACTCGTTCGCCCCACAATAACCGGGACTCGATCGCCCCACAATAACCGGGACTCATTCGTCCCACAATAACCAGGACTCGTTCACCCCACAATAACGGGGACTCGTTCGTCCCACAATATCCAGGATTCGTTCGTCCCACAATAACCGGGACTCGTTCGTCCCACAATAACCAGGACTCGTTTGCCGCACAACAACCGGGATTCGTTCGCCCCACAATAACCGGGACTCGTTCATCCCACAACAAATGGGACTCATTCACCCCACAATAACCGGGACTCGTTCACCCCACAGTAACAGGGATTTGTTCGCCAAACAATAACTGGGACTCTTACGCCCCACAATAACTGGGACTCATTTGTCCCAAAATAACCCGGACGCGCTCACCCCACAATAACCGGGCCTCGTTCACCCCACAATAACCGTGACTGGTGCGCCCCACAATAACCAGGACATGTTTGCCCCACAATAACCGGGAGACGTTCGCCCCACAATTCCCGGGACTCGTTCGGCCCACAACAAACGGGACTCGTTCGCCCCACAATAACCGGGATCGTTCATCCCACAACAAATGGGACTCGTTCATCCCACAACAAACGGGACTCGTTCACTCCACAATAACCGGGACTCATTCGCCCCACAATAACCGGGACTCATTTGTCCCAAAAAAACCTGGACGCGTTCGCCGCACAATAACAGGGATTTGTTCACTAAACAGTAACTGGGACTCATTTGTCCTAAAATAATCTGGACTAGTTCGCCCCACAATAACCGGGAGTCGTTCGCCCCACAATAACCGGGACTCATTCACTCCACAATAACCGGGACTTGTTCGTCCCACAATAACCGGGACTTGTTCGCCCCACAATATCCGGGACTCCTTTGCCCCACAATAACCGGGACTCGTTCGTCCCACAATAACCGGGACTCCTTTGCCCCACAATAACCGGGACTCGTTCGCCCAACAATAACCGGGACTCGTTCGTCCCACAATAACTGGGACTCGTTCACCACACAATAACTGTGACTCGTTCACCCCACAATAACCGGGACTCGTTCGCCCCACAATAACCGGGACTCATTTGTCCCAAAATAACCGGGACACGTTCACCACACAATAACTGGGACTGGTGCGCTCCACAATAACCAGGACAAGTTCGCCCCAAAATAACCGGGACTCGTGTGCCCCACAATAACCAGGTCTCGTTCGCCCCACAATAACCGGGACTCATTCGCCCCACAATAACTGGGACTTCTTCGCCCCACAATAACCGGGAGTCGCTCCCCACAATAACCGGGAGTCGTTCGCACTACAATAACCGGGACTGGTTCGCCCCACAATAACCGGGACTCATTCGCCCCACAATAACCGGGACTCGTTCGCCCCACAATAACCGGGACTCGTTTGCCCCACAACAACCGGGATTCGTTCGCCCCACAACAACCGGGACTCGTTTGCCCCACAATAACCGGGACTCGTTCGCCCCACAATAACCGGGACTCATTTGTCCCGAAATAACCCGGACGCGTTCACCCCACAATAACCGGGACTCGTTCGCCCCACAATAACCGGGACTGGTGCGCCCCACAATAACCAGGACATGTTCGCCCCACCATAACCTGGACTCGTTTGCCCCACCATAACCAGGACTCATTCACCCCACAATCACCGGGACTCGTTCGCCCCATAATAACAGGAACTTGTTCGCCCCACAATAACCTGGACTCGCTTGCCCCACAATAACCGGGACTGGTGTGCCCCACAATAACCAGGACTCGTTCACCCCCCAATAACCCGGACTCGTTTGCCCCATAATAACTGGGACTCATTTGCCCCACAATAACCGGGACTCGTTCGCCCCACAATAACTGGGTCTCGTTCGCCCCACAATAACCGGGACTCATTTATCCCACAATTGTCCACCTGAGTTGTCCTGGCCCTGTCTTTCAGATTCGAATGTTTAGACCTCCTTTCTAGCCTGATGTGAACAACCAGAGAGCATCTTTCAAAAGGAAAATGCTCACCAGGGTGTTGTTCCCCCTTCACAGATGTCCGGGCGAATCCTGTTTGTGACGCCAACTGAAGCAGGGCACACCCTCCAATCCTGCAACTACCACCTAGGCCATTTGAAGAGGAGAAGTTACACTCTCCATTCACACAGCGACCGCAGAGATCAGGCTTTCTTTACTGGTTTTATTCAAGCATATGCAGGGGAGCCACAATCATTCCCGAGAAGGAAGTCCCGGCAGCTCCCTGATTTCACTACTTTTGCACTTTTTCTCATCGCAAGACATTTGAGTATATCTGAGTACATCCAATCGGTACCCAACACACAGGTACCATGTTAAAACTATCCTATTGAGTACATAAACATGTGATCCTGCTAACCAATTATTCTAAAGGGTGTATACATAATTATATTATCCAAGCAAAGTTAAAACACGTACGCAAAGACCTTGATTCTCATAACTCAGAACTATATGTGTTCCATCAAAGCCCTCTCTTTGTCTTTGTAGGTCCTCCCATATCTAAGCTAAACCATCTGCCCCGTCCCTATTTGAGAGAGGAGAATACCTAATCAAAATTTATGTTATGTTTTATCTCCAGTCCAGTTCTCAAGGCTTCAATGCACCATTGCACCACTTGAATGATTCTGTCTGCGCCTGGACATTAGCTCATGTCTTGAAACTGTGTAAATCACACAAACTCAAAGCCTCTTTGTAAGCAACGTCCATCTGCTTAGCCTCAGCTGTCAATCGGTTAAGCATCCATGGCTGCTTAGAGATTTTAAGTATGTTCAGCAAATTCTTACTGTGTGCTTCTTTTTTTAATTACATATATATTTAATTTCCCCCTAACAGTCTGGATGGAATATTCTACAAAAAATCTTCACAATATGATTGCTGTAATATGAAACTGAAGGGAGTGGGATGGAGAGACTGAGGGGAGTGCGATGTCATGAATGCGGCAAGTGGGATATAGTGGCTGAGGTGAGCAGGATGTAGTATCTAAGGGAAGTAGTACATAGTGATGGAGAGGAGTGAGATGGAGTGACACAGGGGAGTGGGATGCAGTGACTGTGGGGAGTGGGATTTAGTGACTGAGGGAACTGGGATGTAGTGACTGAGGGAATTGGGATGTAGTGACTGAGGGAACTGCGATGTAGTGACTGAGGGAGTTGGGATGTAGTGACTGAGGAGAGTAGGATGCAGTGACTGAGGAGAGTAGGATGCAGTGACAGAGGGGAGTGGGATGCAGCAACAGAGGGGAGTGGGATGCAGTGACAGAGGGGAATGGGATGCAGTGACAGAGGGGAGTGGGATGCAGCGACAGAGGGGAGTGGGATGCAGTGACAGTGGGGAGTGGGATGCAGTGACAGAGTGGGGTGGGATGCAGTGACAGAGGAGAGTGGGATCCAGTGACAGAGGGGAGTGGGATGCAGTGACAGAGGGGAGTGGGATGCAGTGAAAGAGGGGAGTGGGATGCAGTGAAAGAGGGGAGTGGGATACAGTGAAAGAGGGGAGTGGGATGCAGTGACAGAGGGTAGTGGGATGCAGTGACAGAGGGTAGTGGGATGCAGTGACAGAGGGGAGTGGGATGCAGTGACAGAGGGGAGTGGGATGCAGTGACAGAGGGGAGTGGGATGCAGTGACTGAGGGGAGTGGGATGCAGTGACAGAGGGGAGTGGGATGCAGTGACAGAGGGGAGTGGGATGCAGTGACAGAGGGGAGTGGGATGCAGTGACAGAGGGGGGTGGGATGCAGTGAAAGAGGGGGGTGGGATGAAGTGACTGAGGGGAGTGAGGTGTAGTGAGTGAAGGACTGGGAGTCAGTGACTATTGTACAGTCAGGAATGACAGAACAGAGTGACATTGGTGAGTTTCAGACTGAATAAATGAAGTGAATCATTTTCTAAACTTTCCTACCAAGTAAATGCTCTCTTGAGGTGATCCGCACTTTGTAATCTCCCATGTCTCCTTACTTCATTGGAGATCCAGGGACAACACCAACTCCTGAGGAACATCTGACATCTGAGGAACACTCGACTCAAAAATCCACTGTACCTGCATTATCGAGCCCAACAGCATCTGGAATAACAGGTATCGATCTGGAGGGTATATTCAACAAAAAATCTTCACACAATAAGGTCGCTGTAACCTCAAACTGAAGGGAGTGAGCTGGAGTGACTGAGGGGAATGGGGTGAAGTGACTGAAGGGAATGGGGTGTAGTGACTGAAGGGAGTGGGATGGAGTGGCTGAGGAGAGTGGGATGAGGCGAGTTGGAGGTCGTGACTGAGGGGGGTCAATGTAAATAACTGAGGGGAGTGAGATGTAGTGACTGAGCGAACTGGGATGTAGTGACTGAGGGGAGTGGGATGCAGTGACTGAGGGGAGTGGCTGAGGGGAGTGAAAGTAAGTGACTGACAGTGGGTGGGATGAACTGTCTGAGGCGAGTTGGAGGTCGTGACTGAGGGGGGTCAATGTAAATAACTGAGGGGAGTGAGATGTAGTGACTGAGCGAACTGGGATGTAGTGACTGAGGGGAGTGGGATGCAGTGACTGAGGGGAGTGGGATCTAGTGACTGAGAGGAGTGGGGTGTCTTGAATGAGGGGAGAGGGATGTAGTGATTGAGGGGATTGGTGTGTAGTGACTGAGGGGAGTGGGATGCACTGACTGAGGGGAGTGGGATGCAGTGACTGTGGGGAGTGGGATGCAGGGGCTGAAGGGAGTGGGATGCAGGGGCTGAGGGGAGTGGGAGGCAGGGACTAAGGGGAGTGGGAGGCAGGGACTGAGGGGAGTGGGACGCAGGGACAGTGGGGAGTGGGAGGCAGGGACAGTGGGGAGTGGGAGGCAGGGGCTGAGGGGAGTGGGATGTAGGGACAGTGGGAAGTGGGAGGCAGGGACAGTGGGGAGTGGGAGGCAGGGACAGTGGGAAGTGGGAGGCAGGGACAGTGGGGAGTGGGAGGCAGGGACTGAGGGGAGTGGGAGGCAGGGGCTGAGGGGAGTGGGATGCAGGGGCTGAGGGGAGTGGGATGCAGGGGCTGAGGGGAATGGGATGTAGGGACTGAGGGTAGTCAATGTAAGCAACTGAGTGGAGTGAGATGTAATGACTGAGGGGAATGGGATGTAGTGAGTGAGGGGAGTGGGAAGTAGTGAGCGAGGGGAGTGGGAAGTAGTGAGCGAAGGGAGTGGGAAGTAGTGAGTGAGGGGAGTGGGAAGTAGTGAGTGAGGGGAGTGGGAAGTAGTGAGCGAGGGGAGTGGGAAGTAGTGAGCAAGGGGAGTGGAATATAGTGAGTGAGGAGACTGGAAGTTAGTGACTGGTGTTCAGTCAGGAGTGACAGAGCAGGGTGAAATTTGTGGCTTTCAGACTGTATAAAAGATGAAGTGTATCATTTTCTAAACTTTCCTACCAAGTAAATTCTCTCTTGAGGTGATCCACACTCTGCAATCTCCCATGTCTCCTTACTTCATTGCAGAGCCAGGAAGAACACCGACTCTGGAATCTGTGGAACTTTCAACTGAAAAATCCACTTTTCCTTCATCATCGAGCCCAACATGATCTGGAAAAGCAGGTATCAGTCTGGAGGGGATATTCTACAAAAAATCTTCACACAATATGGTCGCTGTAATCTCACACTGAAGAGAGTGGGATGGAGAGACTGAGGGGAGTGGGGTGTAACGACTGAGGGGAGTGGGATGTCGTGACTGAGGGGAGTGTGATTTAGCGACGGAGGGGAGTGGGATGTAATGAGTGAGGGGAGTCGGATGTAGTGATTGAGGGGAATGTGATGCAGTAAATGAGGGGAGTGGGATGTAGTGAGTGATGCACAGTCAGGAGTGACAGGGAAGGGTGACATTGGTGGGTTTTAGACTGTATAAATGATGAATTGAATCATTTTCTAAACTTTCCCCCAATTAAATGATCTCTTGAGGTGATTTAAACCAGAGACATTTGCTGTAACTATTTAACTTACTTAAACATCTGTTAGTTCTAGGCCGGAATCTGACTCTTACTCCACAACTGAACTTGAAACGCATTTACCATTTCAATTCTCACTTTAAACCACATTCAGAAATATATTCACTCAGCCTCCTCTCACTGACTGTGTCCATCACTGACTGCACACTGTAAAAGCCCGTGTCATATATTGAGCTGTGATGAGGCCCTCTCTACCTCCGCTTCCTGCTACAGTCGTCAAAAACTATTCAGGCAAAGGTGATTTAAACCAGAGAGAGCTGTTTGTCTAACTATTTAACATAACTTAAAAACCTGCTAGTTCTTGGCCAGAATCTGACTCTTACTCTAAAACTGAACATGAAACATATTTACCATGCAAATTCTCACAATGAACCAAATTGCCAAACATACTCACTCTTGGTTCTGTCTCAGAAATCTCCACTCTTACTTCTTAAGGCAGGTGCCTGTTTAACTGGATATTTCTAGATCAGAGTCAGACTCTTACTGTAAAACTGAACTTGAACCATTCGAATTCTCACTTTAAACCAAATTCCAAATTCACAAATATACTCTCTCAGTCTCTGTCTCCTCTCACTGAATGTGTGTCCATTACTGAGTGCCTGTCTTATATTGAGCTGTGATGTCTCACTCTCCATCTCAGCTTCTTGCTACAGTCATCAAAAATTATTCAGGCAATGATGATTCACAGTTAACTACCTCTAAGGCTGCTCGTTCCATCTCAGAATCTGATTTTCACTCTAAAATTGAACTGGAAACAGTGTTCAGCGTTTCGTAGGGTTTGGGGTTTCAGTGTTTGGGGGTTCAGTGTTAGTGGGGTTTGGGGTTCACCGTTAGTGGAGTTTGGGGTTCAGTGTTAGTGGAGTTTGAAGGTTTAGTCTTAGTGGGGTTTCGGGTTTCAATGTCAGTGGAATTTGGGGGTTCGGTGTTCACGGGGTTTGGGGGTTCAGTGAGTGTAGAGTTTAGGGTTCAACGTTAATGGGGTTTGGGGGGGTCAGTGTTAGTGAGACTTGGGGGTTCACTGGTAGTGGGGCTTGGGGGGCTCAGTGTCATTTAATGTCCTGCAATCATTCTCGGGGTGTGGGCGTCTCCGATTCAATAACCCAAGTTGATATTATTTAATCATTCCATCGATTGGGGGTTCAGTGTTTTGGGGGTTCAGTGTTGGTGGTGTTTGGGGGTTCAGTGTTTCTGTGGTTCAGTGATTTGGAGTTTCGAGACTATAGTGTTTTTGGAGATTCAGGGTTTGGGGGTTCAGTGTTTGTGGGGTCTGGACATTCAGTGTTAGTGGGATTTGGGGGTTCAACAAGCACTTATTGTGAGTAACACTCCCTGTTACTATCACAGACCCGGAGACGTCACACAACGAGGGATCCGAGGATCAATGGAGTCGAGACTCCAATCGGCGTCCATCCTTTGTCACAGGTGGATCATCAGGCTCAGGTACCTGACTTGTCACACACTGGGTTGCTCTCTCTGTGTTTAATTTATTAATTACATTCCTCCTCTGTTTTAACACTCGGTGCTCTATCTCTCTTACTTATTAAAGACATACCTCCTCTATTTGCATACTGGGTTGCTCTCTCTCTGTAATTTATTAATTACATTCCTCCTCTACTTTCATACTGGGTACTCTCTCTCTCTCTCTTATGTATTAATTACATTCCTCCTCTATTTTCACACTGGGTTTCTCTCTCTCTAATTTATTAACTACATTGTGCCTCGATATTCACACTGGGTTATTCCCTCTCTAATTTATTAATTACATTCCTCATCTATTTTCACACTAGGTTTCTCTCTCTCTAATTTATTAATTACATTGCTCCTCTATTTTCTCACTGGGTTCCTCTCTCTCTGTCTCTAATTTATGAATTACATTCCTCCTCTATTATCACACTGGGTAGCTCTCACTCTCTCTCTAATTTATTAATTACATCCCCCCTCTATTATCCAACTGTGTTGCTCTGTCTCTCTCTCTTACTAATTACATTCCTCCTCTATTTTCCTAGTTGGTTAATCTCTCTGTCTGTCTCTAATTTGCTAATTACATTCCTCCTCTATTTTCACACTGGGTTACTCCCTCTCACTAAATTATTAAGTACATTCCTCCTCTATTTTCACACTGGATTACTCTCTCTCTATGATTTAATAATTACAGTCCTTGTCTATTTTCACACTGGGCTACCCTCTATCTCGAATTCATTAATTACATTCCTCCTCTATTTTCACACTGGGTTACTCTATCTCTATAATTTATTAATTACATTCCTCGTCTATTTTCACATTGTTCCTTTCTCTCTATCTAATTTATTAATTAAATACCTCTATTTTCACACTGGGTTGTTTTCTCTCTAATGTATTAATTACATTCCTCCGCTATTTTCACACTGGGTTGGTCTCTCTCTCTCAAATTTATTAATTACATTCCTCTTCCATTTTTACACTGGGTTACTCTCTCTCTCTCTCATTTATTAATTACATTCCTCTGTATTTTCCCACTGGGTTACTCTCTCTCTCTCTCTAATTTACTAATTACAATCCTCCTCTTTTTTCAGCCTGGGCTACTCTATATCTCAGATTTTTAAATTACATTCCTACATCTATTTTCTCACTGGGTTACTCTCTCTCTCTCTAATTTATTAATTACATTCCTCTTCTATTTTCACACTGGGTTACACTCTCTCTCAAATTTATCAATTACATTGCTCCACTAGTTTCACACTGGGCTACTCTCTGTCTAATTTATTAGTTACATGACACCTCTATTTTCACACTGGATTGCTCTCTCTAATGTGTCAATTACATTCCTCCTCTATTTTCACACTGCATTTTGCTCTCTCTCTAATTTATTAATTACATTCATCCTCGATTTTCACACTGGGTTATTTTCTCTCTATCTCTCTAATTTATTAATTAGATTCCCCTTCTATTTTCACACTGTTGCTCTGTCTCTCTAATTTATTAATAACATTAATCCTCTACTTTCACACTGGGTTGCTATCTCTCTCTCTAAGTTATTAATTACATTCCTCTTCTATTTTCACACTTGGTTGCTCTCTCTCTCTCTAAATTATTAATCACATTCCTCCTCTATTTTCACACTGGGTTGCAGTCTCTCCAATTTATTAATTACATTCCTCCTCTATTTTCATACTGGGTTGCTCTCTCTCTCACTAATTTTTGTAATTACATTCCTCTTCTATTTTCACACTGGGTTGCTCTCTCTCTCTCTCTAATTTATTAATTACATTCCCTCTCTATTTTCACACTGTTGCTGTCTCTCTAATTTATTAATTTCATTCAGCCTTTGTTTTCACAATGGGTTTCTCTCTCTATTTTATTAATTACATTTGTCTTCTATTTTCACAATGGATTGCTCTTTCTCCCTCTTATTCAATAAATTCGTCCTCTATTTTCACACTGGGTTGTTCTCTCTAATTCATTAATTACATTCCTCCTCTATTTTCACACTGGGTTGCTCTCACTCTCTCTAATTTAATAATTATATTACTCTTCTATTTTCACACTGGGTTGCTCAGTCTCTCTAAATTATTAATCACCTTCCTCTATTTTCACACTGAGTTACACTCTTTCTCTCTAATTTTTTAATTGCATTCCTCTATTTTCACACTGGGTTGCTGTCTCTCTCTCTCCAACTTATTAATTACATTCCTCCTCTATTTTCACACTGGGTTACGCTCTATCTCTCTCTAATTTATTAATCACATTCCTCCTTTATATTCACACCGGATTACTATCTGTCTCTAATTTATTAATGACATTCATCCTCTATTTTCAGGATGGGTTGCTCTCTCTATAATTTATTAATTACATTCCTCAACTACTTTCAAACTGGGTTGCTCTGGCTCTCTAATTTATTAATTAGATTCTTCCTTTATTTTCACAATGAGTTGTTCTCTCTCTCTCATTTATTAATGAATTCCTGATCCATTTTCACACTGGGTTTTTCTCTCTCTGTCTAATTTATTAATTACATTCCTCCTCTATTTTCATGGTGGGTTACTGGCTCTCTCTCATTTATTAATTAATTCCTGCTCCATTTCCACACTGGGATTCTCTCTCTCTCTAATATATTAATCACATTTTCCTCTATTTGCACTCTGGGTTACTTTCTCTCTTCAATTTATTAATTACAATCCTCCTCTATTTTCACACTGGGTTACTCTCTATCTCAAATTTATTAATTACATTCCTCCTCTATTTTCAGCATGGGTTGATCTCTCTCTTATTCAGTACATTCCTCCACTATATTCATATGGGGTTGTTCTCTCTAATTTATTAATTACATTCCCTCTCTATTTTCACACTGGGCTACTCTCTCTCTCTAATATATTAATTACATTCCTCGTCTATTTTCACACTGGGTTTCTCTCTCTCTCTAATTTATTAATGACATTCCTCTATTTTCACACTGGGTTACTCTCTCTCTCTAATTTATTAATTACATTCCTCTTCTTTTTTCACACTTGGTTACTCTCTTTCTTAAATTTATTAATTAGATTCCACCTGCATTTTCAAACTGGGTCTCCTTCTCTAATTTATTAATTACATTACTCCTCTCTTTTCACACTGGGTTCCTCACTCTCTCTAATTTACTAATTACTTTCCTCTTCTAATTTCACACTTGGTTGCTCTCTCTCTCTCCAATTTATGGAAAACTTTGCTCTGCTATTTTCACTCTGGGTTCCCCTCGCTCTCTTTAATTTATTAATTAAATTCCTTCTCTATTTTCACATTGGGTTTCTCTCTCTCTCTCATATATTAATTACATGCCTCCTCCATTTTCACACTGGGTTGCTCTCACTCTCTCATTTATTAATTAATACCTGCTCCATTTTCACGCTGGGTTTTTCTCTCTCTCCAATTTATTAAGTACATTCCTCCTCTATTTTCCCACTGGGTTACACTCTCTTTCTCTAATTTATTAATTACATTACTCCTCTCTTTTCACACTGGGTTCCTCACTCTCTCTAATTTATTACTTACACTCCTCTTCTATTTTCACATTGGGTTGTGCTCTCTCTCTCTCTAATTTATGGATTACATTGCTCCGCTATTTTCTCGCTTGGTTCCGCTCTCTCTCTCTAATTTAATAATTCAATTCCATCTCTATTTTCACACTGGGATACTCCCTCTCTCTGGTTTATTAATTTCATTCCGCCTCTATTTTCACACTGGGTTGCTCCCTCTCTCTAATTCATTAATTACATTCCTCTTCTATTTTCACTCTGGGTTGCTCTCTCTAATTTATTAATTACTTTCCTCCGCTATTTCCACACTGGGTCACTCTCTCTAATTTATGAATTACATTCCTCCTGTAATTTCATGCTGGGTTACTCTCTCTCTCTAATTTATTAATTACATTCCTCCTCCATTTTCACACTTGGTTGCTCTCCCTATCTTATTAATTAGTACCTGCTCCATTTTCAGACAGGGTGTCTCTCTCTCTCTAATTTATTAATTACATTCCTCTATTTTCATGCTTGGTTACTCGGTCTCTAACATATTAGTTACATTCCTCCTCCATTTTCCCACGGGGTTTCTCTCTCTCTCTAATTTATTAATTACATTCCTCCTCTATTTTCACACTGGGTTGCTCTCTCTCAATTATTAATTACATTCCTCCTCTATTTTCACACTGGTTTTATCTCTCTCTAATTAATCAATGACATTCCTCCTCTATTTTCACACTGGGTTATTCTCGATCTCAAATTTATTAAGGACATTCCTCCTCCATTTTCACACTGGGTCTCCTTCTCTAATTTATGAATTACATTCCTCCTCTATTTTAACACTGTGTTACTCTCTCTCTCTCTCTATTTTATTAATTATATTCCTCCTCTATTTTCATGCTGGGTTACTCGCTCTCTCTCATTTATTAATTAATTCCTGCTCCATTTCCACACTGGGTTTATCTCTCTCTCTAATTTATTAATTACATTCCTCCTCTATTTTCATGCTGGATTACACGCTCTGTCTCTAATATTTGGATTACGTTCCTCCTCTCTTTTCACACTGGGTTGCTCTCTGTCTAATTTATTAATTACATTCCTCCTCTATTTCAACACTGGGTTACTTTCTCTCTCTCTCTCTCCAATTTATGAACTAGATTCCTCCTCTATTTTCACACTGGTTTGCTCCCTCTAATTTATTAATTACATTCCTCCTCCATTTTCACATGGGGTCTCCTTCTCTAATTTATGAATTGCATTCCATGTCTCTTTTCACATTGGGCTACGATATCTCTCACTAATTTATTAATTACATTACTCCTCCATTTTCACAATGGGTTACTCTCTCTCTCTATTTTATTAATTACATTCCTTCTCTATTTTCACACTGGGTTACTCTCTCTCTAATTTATTAATGAAAATCCTCTATTTTCACACTGGATTACTCTCTCTCACTCTAATTTATTAAGTACTTTCC
The DNA here is from genome assembly GCF_964194155.1 of Cetorhinus maximus. NCBI lineage: Eukaryota > Metazoa > Chordata > Chondrichthyes > Lamniformes > Cetorhinidae > Cetorhinus > Cetorhinus maximus. The sequence goes on along the minus strand of NC_135901.1, from coordinate 35,579,622 downwards.
TCCTCTATTTTCACACTGGTTTGCTCTCACGCTCTAAATTATTAATTATATTCCTCCTCCATTTTCACACTGGGTTGCTCTCTCTGATTTATTAATTACATTCCTCCTCTATTTCACAATGGGTCTCTCTCTCTAATGTATTAATTACATCCCTCGTCTATTTTCACACTACGTTTCTCTATCTCTCTCTAATTTATTAAGTACATTCCTCCTCTATTTTCACACTGGGTTCCTCTTGCTGTCTCTCATTTATAAATGACATTCCTCCTCTATATTCACACTGGTTTACTCTCTCTTTCTAATTTATTAATTACATTCCTCTTCTAGTTTCACATTGGGTTGTGCTCTCTCTCTCTAATTTAATAATTCAATTCCATCTCTATTTTCACACTGGGTTACTCCCTCTCTAATTTATTAATTTAATTCCTCCTCTATTTTCACACTGGGTTGCTCCCACTCTCTAATTTATTAATTACATTCCTCTTCTATTTTCACACTGGGTTGCTCTCTCTAATTTATTAATTACATTCCTCCTCTATTTTGACACTGGGTCACTCTCTCTAATTTATGAATTACATTCCTCCTGTAATTTCATGCTGGTTTACTCTCTCTCTCTAATTTATTAATTACATTCCTCCTCCATTTTCACACTGGGTTGCTCTCTCTAATTTATTAATTACATTCCTCCTCTATTTTCACACTGGGTTGCTCTCTCACCCTAATTTATTAATTAATACCTGCTCCATTTCCAGACAGAGTTTCTCTCTCTCTCTAATTTATTAATTACATTCCTCTATTTTCATGCTTGGTTACTCATTCTCTAACATATTAGTTACAATCCTCCTCTATTTTCAGACAGAGTTTCTCTCTCTCTCTAATTTATTAATTACATTCCACCTCTATTTTCACATTGGGTTGCTCTCTCTCATTTATTAATTACATTCCTCCTCTATTTTCACACTGGTTTTATCTCTCTCTAATTGATCAATTACATTGCTCCTCTATTTTCACATTGGGTTATTCTCGATCTCAAATTTATTAAGGACATTCCTCCTCCATTTTCACACTGGTCTCCTCTAATTTATGAATTACATTCCTCCTCTATTTTAATACTGGGTTACTCTCACTCTCTCTATTTTATTAATTATATTCCTCCTCTATTTTCATGCTGGGTTACTCGCTCTCTCTCATTTATTAATTAATTCCTCCTCTATTTCCACACTGGGTTACTTTCTCTCTCTCTCTCCAATTTATGAACTAGATTCCTCCTCTCTTTTCAAACTGGCTCTCCTTCCCTAATTTATGAATTACATTCCACCTCTATTTTCACATTGGGCTACGCTATCTCTCACTAATTTATTAATTACATTACTCCTCTATTTTCATGCTGGGTTACACGCTCTGTCTCTAATATTTGGATTACGTTCCTCCTCTATTTTCACACTGGGTTACTCTCTATCTCAAATTTATTAATTACATTCCTCCTCTATTTTCAGCATGGGTTGATCTCTCTCTTATTCAGTACATTCCTCCACTATATTCATATGGGGTTGTTCTCTCTAATTTATTAATTACATTCCCTCTCTATTTTCACACTGGGCTACTCTCTCTCTCTAATATATTAATTACATTCCTCGTCTATTTTCACACTGGGTTTCTCTCTCTCTCTAATTTATTAATGACATTCCTCTATTTTCACACTGGGTTACTCTCTCTCTCTAATTTATTAATTACATTCCTCTTCTTTTTTCACACTTGGTTACTCTCTTTCTTAAATTTATTAATTAGATTCCACCTGCATTTTCAAACTGGGTCTCCTTCTCTAATTTATTAATTACATTACTCCTCTCTTTTCACACTGGGTTCCTCACTCTCTCTAATTTACTAATTACTTTCCTCTTCTAATTTCACACTTGGTTGCTCTCTCTCTCTCCAATTTATGGAAAACTTTGCTCTGCTATTTTCACTCTGGGTTCCCCTCGCTCTCTTTAATTTATTAATTAAATTCCTTCTCTATTTTCACATTGGGTTTCTCTCTCTCTCTCATATATTAATTACATGCCTCCTCCATTTTCACACTGGGTTGCTCTCACTCTCTCATTTATTAATTAATACCTGCTCCATTTTCACGCTGGGTTTTTCTCTCTCTCCAATTTATTAAGTACATTCCTCCTCTATTTTCCCACTGGGTTACACTCTCTTTCTCTAATTTATTAATTACATTACTCCTCTCTTTTCACACTGGGTTCCTCACTCTCTCTAATTTATTACTTACACTCCTCTTCTATTTTCACATTGGGTTGTGCTCTCTCTCTCTCTAATTTATGGATTACATTGCTCCGCTATTTTCTCGCTTGGTTCCGCTCTCTCTCTCTAATTTAATAATTCAATTCCATCTCTATTTTCACACTGGGATACTCCCTCTCTCTGGTTTATTAATTTCATTCCGCCTCTATTTTCACACTGGGTTGCTCCCTCTCTCTAATTCATTAATTACATTCCTCTTCTATTTTCACTCTGGGTTGCTCTCTCTAATTTATTAATTACTTTCCTCCGCTATTTCCACACTGGGTCACTCTCTCTAATTTATGAATTACATTCCTCCTGTAATTTCATGCTGGGTTACTCTCTCTCTCTAATTTATTAATTACATTCCTCCTCCATTTTCACACTTGGTTGCTCTCCCTATCTTATTAATTAGTACCTGCTCCATTTTCAGACAGGGTGTCTCTCTCTCTCTAATTTATTAATTACATTCCTCTATTTTCATGCTTGGTTACTCGGTCTCTAACATATTAGTTACATTCCTCCTCCATTTTCCCACGGGGTTTCTCTCTCTCTCTAATTTATTAATTACATTCCTCCTCTATTTTCACACTGGGTTGCTCTCTCTCAATTATTAATTACATTCCTCCTCTATTTTCACACTGGTTTTATCTCTCTCTAATTAATCAATGACATTCCTCCTCTATTTTCACACTGGGTTATTCTCGATCTCAAATTTATTAAGGACATTCCTCCTCCATTTTCACACTGGGTCTCCTTCTCTAATTTATGAATTACATTCCTCCTCTATTTTAACACTGTGTTACTCTCTCTCTCTCTCTATTTTATTAATTATATTCCTCCTCTATTTTCATGCTGGGTTACTCGCTCTCTCTCATTTATTAATTAATTCCTGCTCCATTTCCACACTGGGTTTATCTCTCTCTCTAATTTATTAATTACATTCCTCCTCTATTTTCATGCTGGATTACACGCTCTGTCTCTAATATTTGGATTACGTTCCTCCTCTCTTTTCACACTGGGTTGCTCTCTGTCTAATTTATTAATTACATTCCTCCTCTATTTCAACACTGGGTTACTTTCTCTCTCTCTCTCTCCAATTTATGAACTAGATTCCTCCTCTATTTTCACACTGGTTTGCTCCCTCTAATTTATTAATTACATTCCTCCTCCATTTTCACATGGGGTCTCCTTCTCTAATTTATGAATTGCATTCCATGTCTCTTTTCACATTGGGCTACGATATCTCTCACTAATTTATTAATTACATTACTCCTCCATTTTCACAATGGGTTACTCTCTCTCTCTATTTTATTAATTACATTCCTTCTCTATTTTCACACTGGGTTACTCTCTCTCTAATTTATTAATGAAAATCCTCTATTTTCACACTGGATTACTCTCTCTCACTCTAATTTATTAAGTACTTTCCTCCTCTATTTTCACACTGGTTTGCTCTCACGCTCTAAATTATTAATTATATTCCTCCTCCATTTTCACACTGGGTTGCTCTCTCTGATTTATTAATTACATTCCTCCTCTATTTCACAATGGGTCTCTCTCTCTAATGTATTAATTACATCCCTCGTCTATTTTCACACTACGTTTCTCTATCTCTCTCTAATTTATTAAGTACATTCCTCCTCTATTTTCACACTGGGTTCCTCTTGCTGTCTCTCATTTATAAATGACATTCCTCCTCTATATTCACACTGGTTTACTCTCTCTTTCTAATTTATTAATTACATTCCTCTTCTAGTTTCACATTGGGTTGTGCTCTCTCTCTCTAATTTAATAATTCAATTCCATCTCTATTTTCACACTGGGTTACTCCCTCTCTAATTTATTAATTTAATTCCTCCTCTATTTTCACACTGGGTTGCTCCCACTCTCTAATTTATTAATTACATTCCTCTTCTATTTTCACACTGGGTTGCTCTCTCTAATTTATTAATTACATTCCTCCTCTATTTTGACACTGGGTCACTCTCTCTAATTTATGAATTACATTCCTCCTGTAATTTCATGCTGGTTTACTCTCTCTCTCTAATTTATTAATTACATTCCTCCTCCATTTTCACACTGGGTTGCTCTCTCTAATTTATTAATTACATTCCTCCTCTATTTTCACACTGGGTTGCTCTCTCACCCTAATTTATTAATTAATACCTGCTCCATTTCCAGACAGAGTTTCTCTCTCTCTCTAATTTATTAATTACATTCCTCTATTTTCATGCTTGGTTACTCATTCTCTAACATATTAGTTACAATCCTCCTCTATTTTCAGACAGAGTTTCTCTCTCTCTCTAATTTATTAATTACATTCCACCTCTATTTTCACATTGGGTTGCTCTCTCTCATTTATTAATTACATTCCTCCTCTATTTTCACACTGGTTTTATCTCTCTCTAATTGATCAATTACATTGCTCCTCTATTTTCACATTGGGTTATTCTCGATCTCAAATTTATTAAGGACATTCCTCCTCCATTTTCACACTGGTCTCCTCTAATTTATGAATTACATTCCTCCTCTATTTTAATACTGGGTTACTCTCACTCTCTCTATTTTATTAATTATATTCCTCCTCTATTTTCATGCTGGGTTACTCGCTCTCTCTCATTTATTAATTAATTCCTCCTCTATTTCCACACTGGGTTACTTTCTCTCTCTCTCTCCAATTTATGAACTAGATTCCTCCTCTCTTTTCAAACTGGCTCTCCTTCCCTAATTTATGAATTACATTCCACCTCTATTTTCACATTGGGCTACGCTATCTCTCACTAATTTATTAATTACATTACTCCTCTATTTTCATGCTGGGTTACACGCTCTGTCTCTAATATTTGGATTACGTTCCTCCTCTCTTTTCACACTGGGTTGCTCTCTGTCTAATTTATTAATTACATTCCGCCTCTATTTCCACACTGGGTTACTTTCTCTCTCTCTCTCTCCAATTTATGAACTAGATTCCTCCTCTATTTTCACACTGGTTTGCTCTCGCGCTCTAAATTATTAATTATATTCCTCCTGCATTTTTACAGTGGGATGCTCTCTCTGATTTATTAATTACATTCCTCCTCTATTTCATAATGGGTCTCTCTCTCTAATTTATAAAATATATTCCATCTCTATTTTTACACTGGGTTACTCTCTCTCTCTATAATTTATTAATTACATTCCACCTCTATTTTCACACTGGGTTGCTCTGCTTCTCTCTCTAATTTATTAATTAGATGCCTCTTCTATTTTCACACTGGGTCTCTCTCTCTAATTGATTAATTACATTCCCCCTGTATTTTCACACTTGGTTGCTCTCTCTCTCTCTCTAATTTATTAATTACTTTTCTCTTCTATTTTCACATTGGATTGCTCTCTCCCTCTCTCTCTAATTTATTAATTACATTCTTCTGCCACTTTCACACTGGGTCACTCTCTCTAATTTATGAATAACATTCCTCCTGTAATTTTATGCTGGGTTACTCTCGCTCTCTTATTTATTAATTACATTCCTCCTCTATTTTTACACTTGGTTGCTCTCTTTCTCTAATTTATTAATTACATTCCTCCTCTATTTTCACATTGGGTCTCTCTCTCTAATGTATTAATTACATTCCTCGTCTATTTTGACACTGCGTTTCTCTATCTCTCACTAATTTATTATTTACATTCCTCCTCTATTTTCACACTGGGTTCCTCTCTCTGTCTCTCATTTATAAATTACATTCCTCCTCTATATTCACACTGGTTAACTCTCTCTCTCTAATTTATTACTCACATTCCTCTTCTATTTTCACATTGGGTTGTGCTCTCTCTCTCTCCAATTTATGGATTACATTGCTCCGCTATTTTCTCGCTTAGTTCCGCTCTCTCTCTCAAATTCTATTTTCACACTGGGTTACTCCCTCCCTCTCATTTATTAATTTCATTCCGCCTCTATTTTCACACTGGGTTGCTCTCTCTCATTTATTAATTACATTCCACCTCTATTTTCACACTGGGTTGCTCTGCTTCTCTCTCTAATTTATTAATTAGATGCCTCTTCTATTTTCACACTGGGTCTCTCTCTCTAATTGATTAATTACATTCCCCCTGTATTTTCACACTTGGTTGCTCTCTCTCTCTCTCTAATTTATTAATTACTTTTCTCTTCTATTTTCACATTGGATTGCTCTCTCCCTCTCTCTCTAATTTATTAATTACATTCTTCTGCCACTTTCACACTGGGTCACTCTCTCTAATTTATGAATAACATTCCTCCTGTAATTTTATGCTGGGTTACTCTCGCTCTCTTATTTATTAATTACATTCCTCCTCTATTTTTACACTTGGTTGCTCTCTTTCTCTAATTTATTAATTACATTCCTCCTCTATTTTCACATTGGGTCTCTCTCTCTAATGTATTAATTACATTCCTCGTCTATTTTGACACTGCGTTTCTCTATCTCTCACTAATTTATTATTTACATTCCTCCTCTATTTTCACACTGGGTTCCTCTCTCTGTCTCTCATTTATAAATTACATTCCTCCTCTATATTCACACTGGTTAACTCTCTCTCTCTAATTTATTACTCACATTCCTCTTCTATTTTCACATTGGGTTGTGCTCTCTCTCTCTCCAATTTATGGATTACATTGCTCCGCTATTTTCTCGCTTAGTTCCGCTCTCTCTCTCAAATTCTATTTTCACACTGGGTTACTCCCTCCCTCTCATTTATTAATTTCATTCCGCCTCTATTTTCACACTGGGTTGCTCTCTCTCATTTATTAATTACATTCCACCTCTATTTTCACACTGGGTTGCTCTGCTTCTCTCTCTAATTTATTAATTAGATGCCTCTTCTATTTTCACACTGGGTCTCACTCTCTAATTGATTAATTACATTCCCCCTGTATTTTCACACTTGGTTGCTCTCTCTCTCTCTCTCTCTCTAATTTATTAATTACTTTTCTCTTCTATTTTCACATTGGATTGCTCTCTCCCTCTCTCTCTAATTTATTAATTACATTCTTCTGCCACTTTCACACTGGGTCACTCTCTCTAATTTATGAATAACATTCCTCCTGTAATTTTATGCTGGGTTACTCTCGCTCTCTTATTTATTAATTACATTCCTCCTCTATTTTTACACTTGGTTGCTCTCTTTCTCTAATTTATTAATTACATTCCTCCTCTATTTTCACATTGGGTCTCTCTCTCTAACGTATTAATTACATTCCTCGTCTATTTTGACACTGCGTTTCTCTATCTCTCACTAATTTATTATTTACATTCCTCCTCTATTTTCACACTGGGTTCCTCTCTCTGTCTCTCATTTATAAATTACATTCCTCCTCTATATTCACACTGGTTAACTCTCTCTCTCTAATTTATTACTCACATTCCTCTTCTATTTTCACATTGGGTTGTGCTCTCTCTCTCTCCAATTTATGGATTATATTGCTCCGCTATTTTCTCGCTTAGTTCCGCTCTCTCTTTCAAATTCTATTTTCACACTGGGTTACTCCCTCCCTCTCATTTATTAATTTCATTCCGCCTCTATTTTCACACTGGGTTGCTCTCTCTCATTTATTAATTACATTCCACCTCTATTTTCACACTGGGTTGCTCTGCTTCTCTCTCTAATTTATTAATTAGATGCCTCTTCTATTTTCACACTGGGTCTCACTCTCTAATTGATTAATTACATTCCCCCTGTATTTTCACACTTGGTTGCTCTCTCTCTCTCTCTCTCTCTCTAATTTATTAATTACTTTTCTCTTCTATTTTCACATTGGATTGCTCTCTCCCTCTCTCTCTAATTTATTAATTACATTCTTCTGCCACTTTCACACTGGGTCACTCTCTCTAATTTATGAATAACATTCCTCCTGTAATTTTATGCTGGGTTACTCTCGCTCTCTTATTTATTAATTACATTCCTCCTCTATTTTTACACTTGGTTGCTCTCTTTCTCTAATTTATTAATTACATTCCTCCTCTATTTTCACATTGGGTCTCTCTCTCTAATGTATTAATTACATTCCTCGTCTATTTTGACACTGCGTTTCTCTATCTCTCACTAATTTATTATTTACATTCCTCCTCTATTTTCACACTGGGTTCCTCTCTCTGTCTCTCATTTATAAATTACATTCCTCCTCTATATTCACACTGGTTTACTCTCTCTCTCTCATTTATTACTTACATTCCTCTTCTATTTTCACATTGGGTTGTGCTCTCTCTCTCTAATTTATGGATTACATTGCTCCGCTATTTTCTCGCTTGGTTCCGCTCTCTCTCTCTAATTTAATAATTCAATTCCATCTCTATTTTCACACTGGGATACTCCCTCTCTCTGGTTTATTAATTTCATTCCGCCTCTATTTTCACACTAGGTTGCTCCCTCTCTCTAATTCATTAATTACATTCCTCTTCTATTTTCACTCTGGGTTGCTCTCTCTAATTTATTAATTACTTTCCTCCGCTATTTCCACACTGGGTCACTCTCTCTAATTTATGAATTACATTCCTCCTGTAATTTCATGCTGGGTTACTCTCTCTCTCTAATTTATTAATTACATTCCTCCTCCATTTTCACACTGGGTTGCTCTCCCTATCTTTTTAATTAGTACCTGCTCCATTTTCAGACAGGGTTTCTCTCTCTCTCTAATTTATTAATTACATTCCTCTATTTTCATGCTTGGTTACTCGGTCTCTAACATATTAGTTACATTCCTCCTCCATTTTCCCACGGGGTTTCTTTCTCTCTCTAATTTATTAATTACATTCCTCCTCTATTTTCGCACTGGGTTGCTCTCTCTCAATTATTAATTACATTCCTCCTCTATTTTCACACTGGTTTTATCTCTCTTTAATTAATCAATGACATTCCTCCTCTATTTTCACACTGGGTTATTCTCGATCTCAAATTTATTAAGGACATTCCTCCTCCATTTTCACACTGGGTCTCCTTCTCTAATTTATGAATTACATTCCTCCTCTATTTTAACACTGGGTTACTCACTCTCTCTCATTTATTAATTAATTCCTGCTCCATTTCCACACTGGGTTTATCTCTCTCTCTAATTTATTAATTACATTCCTCCTCTATTTTCATGCTGGATTACACGCTCTGTCTCTAATATTTGGATTACGTTCCTCCTCTCTTTTCACACTGGGTTGCTCTCTGTCTAATTTATTAATTACATTCCTCCTCTAATTCAACACTGGGTTACTTTCTCTCTCTCTCTCTCCAATTTATGAACTAGATTCCTCCTCTATTTTCACACTGGTTTGCTCCCTCTAATTTATTAATTACATTCCTCCTCCATTTTCACATGGGGTCTCCTTCTCTAATTTATGAATTGCATTCCATGTCTCTTTTCACATTGGGCTACGATATCTCTCACTAATTTATTAATTACATTACTCCTCCATTTTCACAATGGGTTACTCTCTCTCTCTATTTTATTAATTACATTCCTTCTCTATTTTCACACTGGGTTACTCTCTCTCTAATTTATTAATGAAAATCCTCTATTTTCACACTGGATTACTCTCTCTCACTCTAATTTATTAAGTACTTTCCTCCTCTATTTTCACACTGGTTTGCTCTCACGCTCTAAATTATTAATTATATTCCTCCTCCATTTTCACACTGGGTTGCTCTCTCTGATTTATTAATTACATTCCTCCTCTATTTCACAATGGGTCTCTCTCTCTAATGTATTAATTACATCCCTCGTCTATTTTCACACTACGTTTCTCTATCTCTCTCTAATTTATTAAGTACATTCCTCCTCTGTTTTCACACTGGGTTCCTCTCTCTGTCTCTCATTTATAAATGACATTCCTCCTCTATATTCACACTGGTTTACTCTCTCTCTCTCTAATTTATTAATTACATTCCTCTTCTAGTTTCACATTGGGTTGTGCTCACTCTCTCTAATTTAATAATTCAATTCCATCTCTATTTTCACACTGGGTTACTCCCTCTCTAATTTATTAATTTAATTCCTCCTCTATTTTCACACTGGGTTGCTCCCACTCTCTAATTTATTAATTACATTCCTCTTCTATTTTCACACTGGGTCACTCTCTCTAATTTATGAATTACATTCCTCCTGTAATTTCATGCTGGTTAACTCTCTCTCTCTAATTTATTAATTACATTCTTCCTCCATTTTCACACTGGGTTGCTCTCTCTAATTTATTAATTACACTCCTCCTCTATTTTCACAGTGGGTTGCTCTCTCTCCCTAATTTATTAATTAATACCTGCTCCATTTCCAGACAGGGTTTCTCTCTCTCTCTAATTTATTAATTACATTCCACCTCTATTTTCACATTGGGTTGCTCTCTCTCATTTATTAATTACATTCCTCCTCTATTTTCACACTGGTTTTATCTCTCTCTAATTGATCAATTACATTGCTCCTCTATTTTCACATTGGGTTATTCTCGATCTCAAATTTATTAAGGACATTCCTCCTCCAATTTCACACTGGACTCCTCTAATTTATGAATTACATTCCTCCTCTATTTTAATACTGGGTCACTCTCGCTCTCTCTATTTTATTAATTATATTCCTCCTCTATTTTCATGCTGGGTTACTCGCTCTCTCTCATTTATTAATTAATTCCTCCTCTATTTCCACACTGGGTTACTTTCTCTCTCTCTCTCCAATTTATGAACTAGATTCCTCCTCTCTTTTCAAACTGGCTCTCCTTCCCTAACTTATGAATTACATTCCACCTCTATTTTCACATTGGGCTACGCTATCTCTCACTAATTTATTAATTACATTACTCGTCTATTTTCATGCTGGGTTACACGCTCTGTCTCTAATATTTGGATTACGTTCCTCCTCTCTTTTCACACTGGGTTGCTCTCTGTCTAATTTATTAATTGCATTCAGCCTCTATTTCCACACTGGGTTACTTTCTCTCTCTCTCTCTCCAATTTATGAACTAGATTCCTCCTCTATTTTCACACTGGTTTGCTCTCGCGCTCTAAATTATTAATTATATTCCTCCTGCATTTTCACACTGGGACGCTCTCTCTGATTTATTAATTACATTCCTCCTCTATTTCATAATGGGTCTCTCTCTCTAATTTATAAAATATATTCCATCTCTATTTTTACACTGGGTTACTCTCTCTCTCTTTAATTTATTAATTACATTCTACCTCTATTTTCACACTGGGTTGCTCTGCTTCTCTCTCTAATTTATTAATTAGATGCCTCTTCTATTTTCACACTGGGTCTCTCTCTCTAATTTATTAATTACATTCCCCCTGTATTTTCACACTTGGTTGCTCTCTCTCTCTCTCTCTCTAATTTATTAATTACTTTTCTCTTCTATTTTCACATTGGATTGCTCTCTCCCTCTCTCTCTAATTTATTAATTACATTCTTCTGCTACTTTCACACTGGGTCACTCTCTCTAATTTATGAATAACATTCCTCCTGTAATTTTATGCTGGGTTACTCTCGCTCTCTTATTTATTAATTACATTCCTCCTCTATTTTTACACTTGGTTGCTCTCTTTCTCTAATTTATTAATTACATTCCTCCTCTATTTTCACATTGGGTCTCTCTCTCTAATGTATTAATTACATTCCTCATCTATTTTGACACTGCGTTTCTCTATCTCTCACTAATTTATTATTTACATTCCTCCTCTATTTTCACACTGGGTTCCTCTCTCTGTCTCTCATTTATAAATGACATTCCTCCTCTATATTCACACTGGTTTACTCTCTCTCTCTAATTTATTACTCACATTCCTCTTCTATTTTCACATTGGGTTGTGCTCTCTCTCTCTCTAATTTATGAATTACATTCCTCCTGTAATTTCATGCTGGATTACTCTCTCTCTCTAATTTATTAATAACATTCCTCCTCCATTTTCACACTGGGTTGCTCTCCCTATCTTATTAATTAATACCTGCTCCATTTTCAGACATGGTTTCTCTCTCTCACTAATTTATTAATTACATTCCTCTATTTTCATGCTTGGTTACTCAGTCTCTAACATATTAGTTACATTCCTCCTCTATTTTCACACTGGGTTTCTTTCTCTCTCTAATATATTAATTACATTCCACCTCTATTTTCACACTGGGTTGCTCTCTCTCATTTATTAATTACATTCCTCCTCTATTTTCACACTGGTTTTATCTCTGTCTAATTAATCAATGACATTCCTCCTCTATTTTCACACTGGGTTATTCTCGATCTCAAATTTATTAAGGACATTCCTCCTCCATTTTCACACTGGGTCTCCTTCTCTAATTTATGAATTACATTCCTCCTCTATTTTAACACTGTGTTACTCTCTCTCTCTCTCTATTTTATTAATTATATTCCTCCTCTATTTTCATGCTGGGTTACTCGCTCTCTCTCATTTATTAATTAATTCCTGCTCCATTTCCATACTGGGTTTATCTTTCTCTCTAATTTATTAATTACATTCCTCCTCTATTTTCATGCTGGGTTACACTGTCTCTAATATTTGGATTACGTTCCTCCTCTCTTTTCACACTGGGTTGCACTCTGTCTAATTTATTAATTACATTCCTCCTCTATTTCCACACTGGGTTACTTTCTCTCTCTCTCTCTCCAATTTATGAACTAGATTCCTCCTCTATTTTCACACTGGTTTGCTCCCTCTAATTTATTAATTACATTCCTCCTCCATTTTCACACGGGGTCTCCTTCTCTAATTTATGAATTGCATTTCATGTCTCTTTTCACATTGGGCTACGATATCTCTCACTAATTTATTAATTACATTACTCCTCCATTTTCACAATGGGTTACTCTCTCTCTCTATTTTATTAATTACATTCCTTCTCTATTTTCACACTGGGTTACTCTCGCTCTAATTTATTAATGAAAATCCTCTATTTTCACACTGGATTACTCTCTCTCACTCTAATTTATTAAGTACTTTCCTCCTCTATTTTCACACTGGTTTGCTCTCGCGCTCTAAATTATTAATTATATTCCTCCTCCATTTTCACACTGGGTTGCTCTCTCTGATTTATTAATTACATTCCTCCTCTATTTCACAATGGGTCTCTCTCTCTAATGTATTAAATACTTTCCTCGTCTATTTTCACACTGGGTTTTTCTCTCTCTCTCCCTAATTTATTAATTGCATTCTACCTCTATTTTCACACTGGATTGCTCTCTCTAATTTATTAATAACATTCCTCCTCTATTTTCACACTGAGTTGCTCCCTCTCTCTAATTTGTTAATTTATATTCCTCTTCTATTTTCATACCGGGTTGCTCTCTCTCTCTAATTTATTAATTTCATTCCTCTTCTATTTTCACACTGGGTTCCTCTCTGTCTAATTTATTAATTACATTCCTCCTCTTTTTCACACTGGGTCTCTCTCTCTAATGTATTAATTACTTTCCTCGTCGATTTTCACACTAGGTTTCTCTCTCTCTCTAATTACTTAAGTACATTCCTTCTCTAATTTCACACTGGGTTACTCTCTCTCTCGCTAATTTATTTATTACATTCGTCCTCCATTTTCTCACTGGGTCTCTCTCTCTAACGTATTAATTACATTCCCCTTCTATTTTCACACTGGGTTTCTCTCTCTCTCTGTCTCTAATTTATTAATTAGATTCCACCTCTATTTTAATACTGGGTTGCTCTCCTTCTCTCTCTAATTTATTAATTAGATGCCTCTCCTATTTTCACACTGGGTCTCTCTATCTAATTTATTAATTACATTCCCACTGTATTTTCACACTGGGTTGCTCTCTCTCTCTCTCTCCCTAATTTATTAATTACATTCCTCCGCTATTTTCACACTGGGTCACTCTCTCTAATTTATTAATAACATTCGTCCTGTAATTTTATGCTGGGTTACTCTCTCTCTCTAATTTATCAATTACATTCCTCCTCTATTTTTACACTTGGTTGCTCTCTTTCTCTAATTTATTAATTACATTTCTCCTCTATTTTCACACTGGGTCTGTATAATTTATTAATTACATTCCTCCTCTATTTTCACACTAGTTTTATCTCTCTCTAATTGATCAATTACATTCCTCCTCTATTTTCACACCGGGTTTTTCTTGATCTCATATTTATTAAGGACATTCCTCCTCCATTTTCACACTGGGTCTCCTCTCATTTATGAATTACATTCCTCCTCTTTTAACACTGGGTTACTCGCTCTGCCTCTAATATTTGGATTAAGTTCCTCCTCTATTTTCACACTGGGTTGCTCTCTCTCTAATTTATTAATTACATTCCTCATCCATTTTCACACGGGGTCTCCTCTAATTTATGAATTACATTCCTTCTCTAGTTTCACACTGGGTTACTCTCTTATTTATTAATGACAATCCTCTATTTTCACACTGAGTTACTCTCTCTCACTCTAATTTATTAATTACTTTCCTCCTCTATTTTCACACTTGTTTGCTCTCGCGCCCTTAATTATTAATTATATTCCTTCTCCATTTTCACACTGGGTTGGTCTCTCTGATTTATTAATTACATTCCTCCTCTATTTCACACTGGGTCCCTCTCTCTTATGTATTAATTACTTTCCTCGTCTATTTTCACACTGGGTTTTTCTCTCTCTCTCCCTAGTTTATTAATTGCATTCCAGCTCTATTTTCCAACTGGGTTGCTCCCTCTAATTTATTAATTACATTCCTCCTCTATTTTCACACTGAGTTGCTCCCTGCCTCTAATTTGTTCATTACATTCCTCTTCTATTTTCATACCGGGTTGCTCTCTCTCTCTCTAATTTTTTAATTTCATTCCTCTTCTATTTTCACACTGGGTTTCTCTCTGTCTAATTTATTAATCACATTACTCCTCTTTTTCACACTGGGTCTCTCTCTCTAATGTATTAATTACTTTCCTGGTCGATTTTCACACTGGATTTCTCTCTCTCTCTAATTTATCAATTACATTCCTTCTCTATTTTCACACTGGGTTACTCTCTCTCTAATATATTTATTACATTCGTCCTCCATTTTCACAATGGGTCTCTCTCTCTAACGTATTAATTACATTCCCCGTGTATTTTCACACTGGGTTTCTGACTCTCTCTTATTTATTAAGTATATTCCTTCTCTATTTTCACACTGGGTCACTCTCTCTAATTTATGAATAACATTCCTTGTCTCTTTTCACACTGGGTTTCTCCCTCTCCCTAATTTATTAATTACATTCCTTCTCTATTTTCACACTGGCTTATTCCCTCTCTCTAATTTATTAATTACATTCCTCCTCTGTTTTTAAACTTGGTTGCTCTCTTTCTCTGACTTATTAATTACATTCCTCCTCTATTTTCACATTGAGTCTCTCTCTCTCTAATGTATTAATTACATTCCTCGTCTATTTTCACACTGCGTTTCTCTATCTCTCTCTAATTTATTAATTACATTCCTCCTCTATTTTCACAGTGGGTTCATCTCTCTGTCCCTCATTTATAAATTACATTCCTCCTCTATATTCACATTGGTTTACTCTCTCTCTCTAATTTATTACTTACATTCCTCTTCTATTTTCACATTTGGTTGCGCTCTCTCTAATTTATGGATTACAATGCTCCGCTATTTTCTCGCTTGGTTCCTCTCTCTCTCTCTAATTTATTAATTTCATTCCTCCTCTACTTTCACACTGGGTTGCTCCCTCTCTCTAATTTATTAATTACATTCCTCCGCTATTTTCACACTGGGTCACTCTCTCTAATTTATGAATTGCATTCCTCCTGTAATTTCATGCTGGGTTACTCTCTCTATCTAATTTATTAATTACATTCCTCCTCCATTTTCACACTGGGTTGCTCTCTCTAATTTATTAATTACATTCTTCCTCTATTTGCACACTGGGTTGCTCTCACTCCCTAATTTATTAATTAAAACCTGCTCCATTTTGAGACAGGGTTTCTCTCTCTCTCTAACTTATTAATTAGATCCCTCTATTTTCATGCTTGGTTACCCGGTCTCTAACATATTAGTTACGTTCCTCCTCTATTTTCACACTGGGTTTCTCTCTCTCTAATTGATCAATTACATTCCTCCTCTCTTTTCACACGGCTATTCTCGATCTCAAATTTATTAAGGACATTCTTCCTCTATTTTCACACAGGTTTTATCCCTCTCTAATTGATCAATTACATTCCTGGTCTATTTTCACACTGGGTTATTCTCCATCTAAAATTTATTACGAACATTCCTCCTCCATTTTGACACTGGGTCTCCTCTAATTTATGAATTACATTCCTCCTCTATTTTAACACTGGGTTACTCTCTCTCTCTCTCTATTTTATTAATTATATTCCTCCTCTATTTTCATGCTGGGTTACTCGCTCTCTCTCATTTATTAATTAATTCCTGCCCCATTTCCACACTGGGTTACTCTCTCACTCTCTCTCTCTCTCTCCAATTTATGAACTAGATTCCTCCTCTATTTTCACACTGGGTTGCTCTCTCTAATTTATTAATTAGTTTCCTCCTCTATTTTCACACTGGTTTGGTCTTGCGCTCTAAATTATCAATTATATTCCTCCTGCATTTTCACACTGAGTTGCTCTCTCTGATTTATTAATTACATTCCTCTTTTATTTCACACTGGGTCTCGCTCTCTAATGTATTAATTACTTTCCTCGTCGATTTCCACACTGGGTTTCTCTCTATCTCTAATTTATTACGTACATTCCTTCTCTATTTTCACACTGGGTTGCTGTCTGTCTCTCTCTAATTTATTTATTACATTCATCCTCCATTTTCACACTGGGTCTCTCTCTCTAACGTATTAATTACACTCCCCGTCTATTTTCACACTGGGTTTCTCTATCTCTCTAATTTATTAAGTACATTACTTCTCTATTTTTACACTGGGTTACTCTCTCTCTCTAATTTATTAATTACATTCCACCTCTATTTTCACACTGGGTTGCTCTCTCTCATTTATTAATTATATTCCTCCTCTATTTTCACACTGGTTTTATCTCTCTCTAATTGATGAATTACATTCCTCCTCTATTTTCACACTGGGTTATTCTCGATCTCAAATTTATTAAGGACATTCCTCCTCCATTTTCACACTGGGTCTCCTTCTCTAATTTATGAATTACATTCCTCCTCTATTTTAACACTGGGTTACTCTCTCTCTCTCTCTCTATTTTATTAATTATATTCCTCCTCTATTTTCATGCTGGGTTACTCGCTCTCTAATTTATTAATTACATTCCTCCTATATTTCCACACTGGTTTACTTTCTCTCTCTCTCTCTCCAATTTATGAACTAGATTCCTCCTCTATTTTCACACTGGGTTGCTCTCTCTAATTTATTAGCCACATTCCTCCTCGATTTTCACACGGGGTCTCCTTCTCTAATTTATGAATTACATTCCATGTCTCTTTTCACATTGGGCTATGCTATCTCTCACTAATTTATTAATTACATTACTTCTCCATTTTCACACTGGGTTGCTCTCTCTCTAATTTATTAATGACAATCCTCTATTTTCACACTGGGTTACTCTCTCTCACTCTAATTTATTAATTACTTTCCTCCTCTATTTTCACACTGGTTTGCTCTCGCGCTCTAAATTAATAATTATATTCCTCCTCTATTTTACACTGTGTCTCTCTCTAATGTATTAATTACTTTCCTCATCTATTTTCACACTGGGTTTTTCTCTCTCTCTCTAATTTATTAATTACATTCCTTCTCCATTTTCACACTGGGTTACTCTCTCCCTCGCTAGTTTATTAATTAGATGCCTCTTCTATTTTCACAATGGGTCTGTCTAATTTATCAATTACATTCGTCCTCCATTTTCACAGTTGGTAGCTCTCTCTCTCCAATTTATTAATTACATTCCTCCTCTCTTTTCACACTGGGTTTCTCTCTCTCTCGTTTAAGAATTACATTGCTCTGCTATTTTCATGCTTGTTTGCTCTCTCTCTCTCATTTACTAATTAGATTTCTCCTGTATTTTCAGCATGGGTTGCTCTTTCTAATTTATTAATTATATTCCTCCTCTATTTTCACACTGGGTCTCCCTGTCTAATGTATTAATTACATTCCTCGCCTATTTTCACACTGGGTATTTCTCTCTCTCTAATTTATAATTACATTCCCTCTCTATTTTCACACTGGGTTACTCTCTCTCTCTAATTTACTAATTACATTCCACCTCTATTTTCCACTGGGTTGGACTCCTTCTCTCTCTAATTTATTAATTAGATGCCTCTTCTATTTTCACACTGGGTCTCTCTAATTTATTAATTACATTGCTCCTGTATTTTCACACTTGCTTACTCTCTCTCTAATCTCTTAATTACATTCCTCTTCTATTTTCACACTGGGTTGATCTCTAATTTATTAATTACATTCCTCCTGTAATTTCTTGCTGGGTTACTCTCTCTCTCTAATTTATTAATTACATTCCTCTATTTTCGCACTGGGTTTTTCTCTCTCCCTAATTTATTAATTACATTGCTCCTCTATTTGCACACTTGGTTGCTCTCTCTCTCTAATTTATTAATTACATTCCTCCTTTTCCTTTCACATTGGGTCTCTCTCTCTGTCTCTCATTTAATAATTACATTCCTCCTCTATTTTCATACTGGTTCACTCTCTCTCTCTAAGTTATGACTTACATTCCTCTATTTTCACATTGGGTTGCCCTCTCTCTCTCTAATTTATGGAAGACATTGCTCCGCTATTTTCACGCTGAGTTCCTCTCTCTCTCTCTGTTATTTAATAATTACATCCCTACTTTATTTTCACACTGGGTCTCTCTCTCTAATTTACTAATGACATTCCTCCTTTATTTTCACACTGGGTCTCTCTCTCTCTTATTTACTAATCACATTCCTCCTCTATTTTCACACTGGGTTACATTCTCTCTCTCATTTATTCATTAGATTCCTCCTCCATTTCCACACAGGGTTTTTCTCTCTCTATTATTTATTAAATACATTCCTCTATTTTCATGCTTGTTTACTCGGTCTCAAACATATTAATTACATTCCTCCTCTATGTTCACACTGGATCTCTCTCTATAATTTATTAATTACATTCCTCCTCTATTTCACACTGGGTCTCTCTCTCTAATGCATTAATTACTTTCCACATCTATTTTCACACTGGGTTGCTCTCACTCTAATTTATTAATTACATTCCTCCTCTATTTCACACTGGGTCTCTCTCTCTAATGCATTAATTACTTTCCTCGTCTATTTTCACACTGGGTTTCTCTCTTTCTCTCATATATTAATTATATTCCTCCTCTATTTTCACACTGGGTTGCTCTCTCTCTCTAATTTATTAATTACATTACTCCTCTATTTTCACACTGCGTTGCCCTCTTTAATTTATTAATTACATTCCTCCTCCATTTTCACACAGGATCTCCTTCCCTAAATTATGAATTACATTCCTCCTCTATTTTCACACTGGGTTATTGTCTCTCTCTCTAATTTACTAATTACATTCCTCCTCTATTTTCACACTGTGTCTCTCTCTCTCTCTGTAATGTATCGACTACATTCCTCGTCTATTTCCACACTGGGTTGCTCTCACTCTCTAATTTATTAAATACATTCCTTCTCTATTTTCACACTGGGTTACTCGCTATCTCTCTTTAATTTATTCATTACATTCCACCTCTATTTTCACACTGGGTTGCTCTCCTCTCTCTAATTTATTAATTAGATGCCTCTTCTATTTTCACACTGGGTCTCTCTAATTTATTAATTACATTCCTCTTGTGTTTTCACACTTGGTTGCTCTCTCTCTAATCTCTTAATTACATTCCTCTTCTATTTTCACACTGGGTTGCTCTCTCTCTCTAATTTATTAATTACATTCGTCCTCCATTTTCACACTGGGTTACTCTCACTCTCTCTAATTTATTAATTACATTCCTCCTCTATTTTACACTGGGTCTCTCTCTCTAATGTATTATTAACTTTCCTTGTCTATTTTCACACTTGGTTTCTCTCTCTCTCTAATTTATTAAAGACATTCCTCTATTTTCACACAGAGTTACTCTCTCTCTCTAATTTATTAATTACGTTACTCCTCTATTTTCACACTGGGTTAATCATTATCTCAAATTTATTAATTACATTCCTCCTCTACCTTCACACTGGGCTTCTCTCTCTCTCGCGCTAGTTTATGAATTACATTGCTCCGCTATTTTCACGCTGGGTTACTCTCTCTCTCTCATTTACTAATTACATTTCTCCTCTATTTTCAGCATAAGTTGCTCTCTCTCTCTTATTCAGTGCATTCTTCCTCTATTTTCACCCTGGGTTGCTCTTTCTAATTAATTAATTACACTCCTCCTCCATTTTCACACAGGATCTCATTCCCTAAATTATGAATTACATTCCTCCTCCATTTTCACACCTCGTTAGTCTCTCTCTCTCCAATTTATTAATTACATTCCTGTTCAATTTTCACACTGGATTGCTCACTCTCTATAATTTATTAATTATATTCCTCCTCCATTTTCACACTGGGTTGCTCTCTCTGTCTCTCTCTAATTTATTAATTACATTCCTCCTCTATTTTCACACTGGGTTGCCCTCTTTAATTTATTAATTACATTCCTCCTCCATTTTCACACTGGGTTGCTCTCTCTCTTTCTCTCTAATTTATTAATTACATTCCTCCTCCATTTTCACACAGGATCACATTCCCTAAATTATGAATTACATTCCTCCTCCATTTTCTCACTGGGTTACTCTCTCTCTCTCTCCTATTTATTAAGTACATTCCTTCTCTATTTTCACACTGGGTTGCTCTGCTTCTCTCGCTAATTTATGAATTAGATGCCACTTCTATTTTAACACTGGGTCTCTCTCTCTAAAATATTAATTACATTCCTCCTGTATTTTCACACTTGGTTGCTCTCTCTCTCTAAGTTACTAATTACATTCCTCTTCTATTTTCACACTGGGTTGCCCTCTGCCTCTCTCTCTAATTTATTATTACATTCCTCCTCTATTTTCATATTGGGTTGCTCTCTCTCTCTCTGTCTCCAATTTGTTCATTACATTCCTCCTCTATTTTCACACTGGTTGTCTCTCTCTCTCTAATGTATTAATTACATTCCATGTCTATTTTCACACTGGGTTTTTCTCTCTCCCTAATTTATTAATTACATTCCTTCTCTTTTTTCAAACGGGGTTACTCTCTCTAATTTATTAATTACATTCCTCCTCTAGTTTTACACTTGGTTGCTCTCTCTCGCTAATTTATTAATTACATTCCTCTATTTTCACATTGGGTTTCTCTCTCTCTAATTTATTACTTACATTTATCTTCTATTTTCACATTGGGTTGCTCTGTCTCTCTCTAATTTATGGATTACATTGCTCCGCTATTTTCTCGCTTGGTTCCTCTCTCACTCTCCAATTTAATAATTCCATTCCTTTTCTATTTGCACACTAGGTTACTCTCTCTCTCTCATTTATTAATTCCATCCACTTCTATTTCCATGCCAGGTTGCTCTCTCTCTCTCTCTAATTTATTAATTACATTCCCCTATTTTCATGCTTGGTTACTCGGTCTCTAACATATTAATTACATTCCTCCTCTATTTTCACACTGGGTTTCTCTCTCTCTCTAATTTACTAATTACATTCCACCTCTATTTTCACACTGGGTTGCTCTAATTTATTAATTACATGCCTTCTCTATTTTCACACTGGTTTTATCTCCCTCTAATTGATCAATTACATTCCTCCTCTATTTTCACAATTGTATACTCTAATTCTCTAATTTATTACTTACATTCCTCTTCTATTTTCACATTGGGTGGCGCTCTCTCTCTCTCTAATTTATGGATTACATTGCTCCGCTATTTGCTCGGTTGGTTCCTCTCTCTCTCTAATTTAATAATTCAATTCATTTTCTATTTTCACGCTGGGTTACTCCCTCTCTCTAATTTATTAATTTCATTCCTCCTCTATTTTCACACTGGGTTGCTCTCCCTCTCTAATTTATTAATTACATTCCTCTTCTATTTTCACTCTGGGTTGCTCTCTCTAATTTATTAATTACATTCCTCCGCTATTTTCACACTGGGTCACTCTCTCTAATTTATGAATTACATTCCTCCTGTAATTTCATGCTGGGTTACTCTCTCTCTCTAATTTATTAATTACATTCCTCCTCCATTTTCACACTGGGTTGCTCTCTCTAATTTATTAATTACATTCCTCCACTATTTTCACACTGGTTTGCTCTCACTCCCTAATTTATTAATTAATACCTGCTCCAATTTCAGACAGGGTTTCTCTCTCTCTCTCTAATTTAATAATTCAATTCCTTCTCTATTTTCACACTGGGTTACTCCCTCTCTCTAATTTATTAATTTCATTCCTCCTCTATTTTCACACTGGGTTGCTCTCTCTCTCTCTATACTTTATTCATGACATTCCTCCTCCATTTTCACACTGGGTCTCTCTCTCTAATGTAGTAATTACCTTCCTCGTCCATTTTCACACTGGGTTTCTCTCTTGCTCTAATTTATTAAGTACATTTCTTCTCTATTTTCACACTGGGTTGCTCCGCTTCTCTCTCTAATTTATGAATTAGATGCATCTTCTATTTTAACACTGGGTCTCTCTCTCTAATTTATTAATTACATTCCTCCTGTATTTTCACACTTGGTTGCTTTCTCTCTAAGTTATTAATTACATTCCTCTTCTATTTTCACACTGGGTTGTTCTCTCTCTCTTTCTAATTTATTAATTACATTCCTCCTTTGATTTCACACTGAGTTGCTCTCTCTAATAGATTACTTACATTCCTGCTCTATTTTACAGTGGGTCTCTCTCTCTAGTGTATTATTAACTTTCCTTGTCTATTTTCACACTGGGTTTCTCTCTGTCTCTAATTTATTAATTACATTCGTCCTCCATTTTCACACTGGGTTTCTCTCACTCTCTCTAATTTATTAATTACATTCCTCCTTTGATTTCACACTGAGTTGCTCTATCTAATAGATTACTTACTTTCCTCCTCTATTTTCACACTGGTTCTCTCTGTCTAATGTATTAATTACATTCCTCCACTTTTTTCACACTGGGTCAGTCCCTCTAACTTATGAATTACATTCCTCCTGTAATTTCATGCTGCGTTGCTGTCTCTCTCTAATTTATTAATGACATTCCTCTATTTTCACAGTGGGTTGGTTGCTCCCTCTCTCTCTCTGTCTCTAATTTTTTCATTACATTCCTCCTCTATGTTCACACTGGGTCTCTCTCTCTAATGTATTAATTACATTCCTCGTCCATTTTCACACTGGGTTTTTCTCTCTCCCTACTTTATTAATTACATTCTTCGTCTATTTTCACACTTGGTTGCTCTCTCTCTCTAATTTATTAATTACATTCCTCCTCTATTTTCAGACTGGGTTACACTCGTTCTCTAACTTATTACTAACATTCCTCTTCTATTTTCACACTGGGTTGCACTCTCTCTCTAATTTATGGATTACATTGCTCCACTATTTTCACACTGGGTTACTCCCTCTCTTTAATTTATTAATTACATTCCTCTTCTATTTTCATACCGGGTTGCTCTCTCTCTCTCTCTAATTTATTAATTACATCAGTCCTTTATTTTCACACTGTGTCTCTCTCTAATTTACGAATTACATTCCACCTCTATTTACACACTAGGTTGCTCTTTCTCTCTAATTTATTTATTACATTTCACCTCTATTTTCACACTGGGTTGCTCTTTCTCTCTAATTTAATAACTAGATTCCTCCTATATTTTAACAATGGGTTACTCTCTTTCTCTAATTTATTAATTACATTCCACTTCTATTTTCATGCCAGGTTGCTCTCTCTCTAATTTATTAATTACATTCCTCCTCTATTTTCACACTGGGTTGCTCTCTCTAATTTATTAATTACATTCCTCCTCTATTTTCACACTGGGTTATTCTCGATCTCAAATTTATTAAGGACATTCCTCCTCCATTTTCACACTGGGTCTCCTTCTCTAATTTATGAATTACATTCCTCCTCTATTTTAACACTGGGTTACACTCTCTCTCTATTTTATTAATTATATTCCTCCTCTATTTTCATGCTGGGTTACTCGCTCTCTCTCATTTATGAATTAATTCCTGCTCCATTTCCGCACTGGGTTTCTATCTCTCCCTAATTTATTAATTACATTCCTCCTCTCTTTTCATGCTGGGTTGCACTCTCTCTAATTTATTAATGACATTCCTCCTCTATTTCCACACTGGGTTACTTTTTCCCTCTCTCTCTCCAATTTAAGAACTAGATTCCTCCTGTATTTTCACACTGGGTTGCTCTCACTAATTTATTAATTACATTCCTCCTCCATTTTCACACGGGGTCTCCTCTAATTTATGAATTCCATTCCATGTCTCTTTTCACATTCGGCTACGCTATCTCTCACTAATTTATTAATTACATTACTCTTCCATTTTCACAATGGGTTGCTCTCTCTCTCTAAATTATTATTTACATTCCTTCTCTATTTTCACACTGGGTTACTTTCTCTCACTCTAATTCATTAATTACTTTCCTCCTCTATTTTCACACTGGTTTGCTCTCGCGCTCTAAATTATTAATTATATTCCTCCTCCATTTTCACACTGGGTTGCTCTCTGATTTATTAATTACTTTCCTCATCTATTTTCACACTGGGTTTTTCTCTCTCTCTCTAAGTTATTAAGTACATTCCTTCTCCATTTTCACACTGGGTTACTCTCTCTCTCTCTCTAGTTTATTAATTACATTCCTCTTCTATTTTCACACTGGGTTGATCTCTCTCTATAATTTATTAATTACATTCCTCCTCCATTTTCACACT
Organism: Cetorhinus maximus; assembly: GCF_964194155.1. NCBI lineage: Eukaryota > Metazoa > Chordata > Chondrichthyes > Lamniformes > Cetorhinidae > Cetorhinus > Cetorhinus maximus. The sequence continues at coordinate 35,554,476 of NC_135901.1, read as the reverse complement.
GGGTTGCTCTCTCTAATTCAGTAATTACATTCCTACTCTATTTTCCCAGTGGGTTACACTCTCTCTCTCTAATTTATCAACGACAATCCTCACTTTTCACACTGGTTTGCTCTCTCTCTAATTTTTTAATTACATTCCTCCTCTATTTTACACTGGGTCTCTCTCTCTAATGTATTATTAACTTACCTTGTCTATTTTCACACTGGGTTTCTCTCTCTCTCTAATTTATTAATTACAATCGTCCTCCATTTTCACACTGGGTTACTCTCACTCTCTCTAATTTATTCATTACATTCCTCCTCTATTTTACACTGGGTCTCTCTCTCTAATGTATTATTAACTTTCCTTGTCTATTTTCACACTTGGTTTCTCTCTCTCTCTAATTTACTAACGACATTCCTCTATTTTCATGCTTGGTTACTCATTCTCTAACATATTAGTTACAATCCTCCTCTATTTTCAGACAGGGTTTCTCTCTCTCTCTAATTTATTAATTACATTCCACCTCTATTTTCACACTGGGTTGCACTCTCTCTCTAATTTATAGATTACATTGCTCCAATATTTTCACACTGGGTTACTCCCTCTCTCTAATTTATTAATTACATTCCTCTTCTATTCACATACCGGGTTGCCCTCTCTCTCTCTCTAATTTATTAATCACATCAGTTCTTTATTTTCACACTGGGTCTCTCTCTCTAATTTACTAATTACATTTCACCTCTATTTTCACACTGGGTTGCTCTTTCTCTCTAATTTAATAACTAGATTCCTCCTATACTTTAACAATGGGTTACTCTCTCTCTCTAATTTATTAATTACATTCCACTTCTATTTTCATGCCAGGTTGCTCTCTCTTTCTCTCTCTAATTTATTAATTACATTCCTCCTCTATTTTCACACTGGGTTGCTCTCTCTAATTTATTAATTACATCCCTCCTCTATTTTCATACTGGGTTATTCTCGATCTCAAATTTATTATGGACATTCCTCCTCCATTTTCACACTGGGTCTCCTTCTCTAATTTATGAATTACATTCCTCCTCTTTTTTAACACTGGGTTACTCTCTCTCTCTCTATTTTAATAATTACATTCCTCCTCTATTTTCACAATGGTTTTATCTCTCTCTAATTGATAAATTACATTCCTCCTCTATTTTCACACTGGGTCTCCTTCTCTAATTTATGAATTACCTTCCTCCTCTAATTTAACACTGGGTTACACTCTCTCTCTCTATTTTATTAATTATATTCCTCCTCTATTTTCATGCTGAGTTACTCGCTCACTCTCATTTATGAATTAATTCCTGCTCCATTTCCACACTGGGTTAATATCTCTCCCTAATTTATTAATTACATTCCTCCTCTCTTTTCATGCTGGGTTGCACTCTCTCTAATTTATTAATGACATTCCTCCTCTATTTCCACACTGGGTTACTTTTTCCCTCTCTCTCACCAATTTAAGAACTAGATTCCTCCTGTATTTTCACACTGGGTTGCTCTCACTAATTTATTAATTACATTCCTCCTCCATTTTCACACGGAGTCTCCTTCTCTAATTTATGAATTCTATTCCATGTCTCTTTTCACATTCGGCTACGCTATCTCTCACTAATTTATTATTTACATTACTCTTCCATTTTCACAATGGGTTGCACTCTCTCTCTAAATTATTATTTACATTCCTTCTCTATTTTCACACTGGGTTACTTTCTCTCACTCTAATTTATTAATTACTTTCCTCCTCTATTTTCACACTGGTTTGCTCTCGCGGTCTAAATTATTAATTATATTCCTCCTCCATTTTCACACTGGGTTACTCTCTCTCTCTCTCTCGCTAGTTTATTAATTAGATGCCTCTTCTATTTTCACACTGGGTCTGTCTAATTTATTAATTACATTCCTCCTGTATTTTCACACTTGGTTGCGCTCTCTCTCTAATCTCTTAATTATATTCCTCTTCTATTTTCACACTGGGTTCATCTCTCTCTATAATTTATTAATTACATTCCTCCTCCATTTTCACACTGGGTTGCTCTCTCTAATTCAGTAATTACATTCCTACTCTATTTTCCCAGTGGGTTACACTCTCTCTCTCTCTAATTAATCAACGACAATCCTCACTTTTCACACTGGTTTGCTCTCTCTCTCTAATTTTTTAATTACATTCCTCCTCTATTTTTCACTGGGTCTCTCTCTCTAATGTATTATTAACTTTCCTTGACTATTTTCACACTTGGTTTCTCTCTCTCTCTAATGTATTAATTACATTCCTCTATTTTCACACAGGGTTACTCTCTCTCTCTAATTGATTAATTTCATTCCTCCTCTACTTTCACACTGGACTTCTCTCTCTCTCTCTCTAGTTTATGAATTACATTGTTCCGCTATTTTCACGGTGGGTTATTCTCTCTCTCTCTCATTTACTAATTACATTTCTACTGTATTTTCAGCATGGGTTGCTCTCTCTCTCTTATTCAGTGCATTCCTCCTCTATTTTCACCCTGGGTTGCTCTTTCTAATTTATTAATTACATTCCTCCTCCATTTTCACATAGGATCTCATTCCCTAAATTATGAATTACATTCCTCCTCCATTTTCACACTGGGTTAGTCTCTCTCTCTCCAATTTATTAATTACATTCCTGTTCCATTTTCACACTGGGTTGCTCTCTCTCTCTCTCTCTAATTTATTAATTACATTCCTCCTCTATTTTCACACTGGGTTGCCCTTTTTAATTTATTAATTACATTCCTCCTCCATTTTCACACTGGGTTGCTCTCTCTCTCTCTCTCTCTCTCTAATTTATTAATTACATTCCTCGTCCATTTTCACACAGGATCTCATTCCCTAAATTATGAATTACATTCCTCCTCCATTTTCACACTGGGTTACTCTCTCTCTCTCTAATTTACTAATTACATTCCTCCTCTATTTTCACACTGGTTCTCTCTGTCTACTGTATCAATTACATTCCTTTTCTATTTTCACACTGGGTTACTCTCTCTCTCTCTCTAATTTATTAATTATGTTCCACCTCTATTTTCACACTGGGTTGCTCTCTCTAATTTATTAATTACATTCCTCCTGTAATTTATTGCTGGGTTACTCTCTCTCCCTAATTTATTAATTACATTGCTCCTCTATTTTCACAGTTGGTTGATCTCTCTCTCTAATTTATTAATTACATTCCTCCTCTACTTTCACATTGGGTCTCTCTCCTTAATGTACTAATTATATTCATCCACTATTTTCACACTGGGTTCCTCTCTCTGTCTCTCATTTATTAATTACGTTCCTCCTCTATTTTCATACTGGTTTACTCTCTCTCTCTAAGTTTTGACTTACAGTCCTCTATTTTCACATTGGGTTGCTCTCGCTCTCTCTCTCTCTCTCTAATTTATGGATTACATTGCTCTGCTATTTTCACGCTGGGTTCCTCTCTCTCTGTCTTATTTAATAATTACATCCCTACTTTATTTTCACACTGGGTCTCTCTCTCTAATTTACTAATGACATTCCTCCTCTATTTTCACACTGGGTTACACTCTCTCTCTTTCATTTATTAATTAGATTCCTCCTGCATTTTCACACAGGCTTTTTCTCTCTCTCTAATTTATTAAATACATTCCTCTATTTTCATGCTTATTTACTCGGTCTCTAACATATTAATTACAGTCCTCCTCTATTTTCACACTGGGTTGCTCTCTTTCTCTAATTTATTAATTAAATTTGTCCTCCATTTTCACACGGGGTTGCTGTCTCTAATTCATTAATTGCATTCCTACTCGTTTTTCCCACTGGTTACTTTCACTCTCTAATTTATTAATTACATTCCTCCTCCATTTCACACTGGGTCTCTCTCTCTAATGCATTACTTACTTTCCTCGTCTATTTTCACACTGGGTTTCTCTCTCTCTCTAATTTATTAATTACTTTCCTTGTCTATTTTGACACTGGGTTACTCTCTCTCTCTAATTTATTAATTACAATACTCTATTTTCACACTGGGTTGCTCTCTCTCTCTAATTTATTAATTACGTTACTCCTCTATTTTCACACTGGTTTAATTTTTATCTCAAATTTATTAGTTACATTCCTCTATTTTCACACTGGGCTTCTCTCTCTCTCTCTCTAATTTATGAATTACATTGCTCCGCTATTTTCACACTGGATTACGCTCTCTCTCTCTCATTTACTAATTAGATGCCTCCTCCATTTTCACACTGGGTTGCACTCACTCTCTAATTTATTAATTAATACCTGCTCCATTTTCACACAGGGTTTTTCTCTCTCTCTAATTTATTAATTATATTCCTCTATTTTCATGCTTGGTTACTCGGTCTCTAACAAATTAATTACATTCCTCCTCTATTTTCACACTGGGTTGCTCTCTTTCTCTAATTTATTAATTACATTCGTCCTCCATTTTTACACTGGGCTGCTGTCTCTAATTTATTAATTACATTCCTCCTCTATTTTCACACTGGTTTACTCTCTCTCTCTTAGTTATGACTTACATTCCTCTATTTTCACATTGGGTTGCCCTCTCTCACTCTCTAATTTATGGATTACATTGCTCCGCTATTTTCACGCTGGGTTCCTCTTTCTCTCTTATTTAAAAATTACATCCCTAATTTATTTTCACACTGGGTCTCTCTCTCTAATTTACTAACGACATTCCTCCTCTATTTTCACCTTGGGTTGCCCTCTCTATCTCTCTCATTTATTCATTAGATTCCTCCTCCATTTTCACACAGGGTTTTTCTCTCTCTCTAATTTATTAATTACATTCCTCTATTTTCATGCTTGTTTACTCGGTCTCTAACATATTAATTACATTCCTCCTCTATTTTCACACTGGGTCTCTCTCTCTAATTTACTAACGACTTTCCTCCTCTATTTTCACCTTGGGTTGCCCTCTCTCTCTCTCTCTCATTTATTCATTAGATTCCTCCTCCATTTTCACACAGGGTTTTTCACTCTCTCTAATTTATTAATTACATTCCTCTATTTTCATGCTTGTTTACTCGGTCTCTAACATATTAATTACATTTCTCCTCTATTTCACACTGGGTCTCTCTCTAATGCATTAATTAGTTTCCTCGTCTATTTTCACACTGGGTTTCTCTCTCTCTCTAATTTATTAATTACATTCCTTGTCTATTTTCACAGTGGGTTACTCTCTCTCTCTAATTTATTAATTACATTCCTCCTCTATTTCCACACTGGGTTGCTCTCTCTCTCTAATTTATTAATTACGTTACTCCTCTATTTTCACACTGGGTTGCCCTCTTTAATTTATTAATTACATTCCTCCTCCATTTTCACACAGGATCTCCTTCCCTAAATTATGAATTACATTCCTCCTCTATTTTCACACTGGGTCTCTCTCTCTAATTTACTAATTACATTCCTCCTCTATTTTCACACTGGGCTTATCTCTCTCTCTCTAGTTTATGAATTACATTGCTCCACTATTTTCATGCTGGGTTACTCTCTCTCTCTCATTTACTAATTACATTTGTCCTGTATTTTCAGCATGGGTTGCTCTCTCTCTCTTGTTCAGTGCATTTCTCCTCTATTTTAACCCTGGGTTGCTCTTTCTAATTTATTAATTACATTCCTCCTACATTTTCACACAGGATCTCATTCCCTAAATTATGAATTACATTCCTCCTCCATTTTCACACTGGGTTACTCTCTGTCTCTCTCTCACTCTAATTTACTAATTACATTCCAGCTCTATTTTCACACTGGATCTCTCTGTCTAATGTATTAATTACATTCCTCGTCTATTTTCACACTGGGTTGCTCTCTTTAATTTGTTAATTACATTCCTCTATTTTCATGCTTGGTTACTCGGTCTCTAACATATTAATTACATTCCTCCTCTATTTTCACATTGGTTTTAGCTCTCTCTAATTGATCAATTACATTCCTCCTCCATTTTCACACTGGGTCTCCTTCTCTAATATATGAATTACATTCCTCCTCTATTTTAATACTGGGTTACTCTCTCTCTCTCTATTTTATTCATTATATTCCTCCTCTATTTTCATGCTGGGTTACTCGCGCTCTCTCATTTATTAATTAATTTCTGCTCCATTTCCACACTGGGTTTCTCTCTCTCTCTAATTTATTAATTACATTCCTCCTCTATTTTCATGCTGGGTTACTCTCACTCCCTAATTTTTTAATTACATTCCACTTCTATTTTCAGGCCAGGTTGCTCTCTCTCTCTCTCTAACTTATTAATTACATTCCTCCTCCATTTTCACACTGGGTTGCTCTCTCTCTAAATTATTAATTACATTCCTCCTTCATTTTCACACGGGGTCTCCTCTAATTTATGAATTACATTCCATGTCTCTTTGCACATTGGGTTACGCTATCTCTCACTAATTTATTAATTACATTACTCCGCCATTTTCACAATGGGTTGCTCTCTCTCTCTCATTTATTAGTTACATTCCGCCTCTATTTTCACAATGGGTAGCTCTCCTTCTCTCTCTAATTTATTAATTAGATGCCTCTTCTATTTTCAGAACTGGGTCTCTCTAATTTATTAGTTGCATTCCTCCTGTATTTTCACACTTGCTTACTCTCTCTAATCTATTAATTATATTCCTCTTCTATTTTCACACTGGGTTGCTCTCTCTAATTTATTAATTACATTTCTCCTGTAATTTTTTGCTGGGTTACTCTCTCTCTCTCTAATTCATTAATTACATTACTTCCTCCATTTTCACACTCGGTCTCTCTGTCTAATGTATTAATTACATTCCCCCTGTATTTTCACACTTGGTTGCTCCCTCTCTCTCACTCTCTAATTTATTAATTACATTTCTCTTCTAGTATCACGTTGGCTTGCTCTCTCCCTCTCTCTCTAATTTATTAGTACATTCTCCTCTGTTTTCACACTAGGTTGCTCTCTCTAATTTATTAATTGCGTTCCTCCGCTATTTTCACACTGGGTCACGTTCTCTAATTTATGAACAACGTTCCTCCTGTAATTTTATGCTGGGTTACTCACTCTCTCTCATGTATTGATTACATTCCTCGTCTATTTTCACACTGGGTTTCTCCCTCTCCCTAATTTATTAATTACATTCCTTCTCTATTTTCACACTGGGTTATTCTCTCTCTCTAATTTATTAATTACATTCCTCATTTATTTTTACACTTTGTTGCTCTCTATCTCTAATTTATTAATTACATTCCTCCTCTAATTACACATTGGGTCTCTCTCTCTAATGTATTAATTACATTCATCGTCTATTTTCACACTGCGTTTCTCTATCTCTCTCTAATTTATTGATTACATTCCTCCTCTATTTTCAAACTGGGTTCCTCTCTCTGTCTCTCATTTAGAAATTACATTCCTCCTGTATATTCACACTGGTTTACTCTCTCTAATTCATTTCTTACATTCCTCTTCTATTTTGACATTGGGTTGCGCTCTCTCTCTCTCTAATTTATGGATTACATTGCTCCGCTATTTTCTCGCTTGGTTCCTCTCTCTCTCTCTAATTTAATAATTCAATTCCTTCTCTATTTTCACACTGGGTTGCTCCTTCTCTCTAATTTATTAATTACATTCCTCTTCTATTTTCACACTGGGTTGCTCTCTCTAATTTATTAATTACATTCCTCTGCTATTTTCACACTGGGTTACTCTCTCTAATTTATGAATTACATTCCTCCTGTAATTTCATGCTGGGTTACTCTCTCTCTCTCTCTAATTTATTAATTACATTCCACCTCTATTTTCACACTGCGTTGCTCTCTCTCATTTATTAATTACATTCCTCTATTTTCACACTGGTTTTATCTCTCTCTAATTGATCAATTACATTCCTCCTCTATTTTCACACTGGGTTATTCTCGATCTCAAATTTATTAAGGACATTCCTCCTCCATTTTCACACTGAGTCTCCTTCTCTAATTTATAAATTACATTCCTCCTCTATTTTAACACTGAGTTACTCTCTCTCTCTCTATTTTATTAATTACATTGCTCCTCTATTTTCATGCTGGGTTACTCGCTCTGTCTTTAATATTTGGATTACGTTCCTCCTCTCTTTTTACACTGGGTTGCTCTCTCTCTAATTTATTAATTATATTCCTCCTCCATTTTCACACAGGGTCTCCTTCTCTAATTTATGAATTACATTCCATGTCTCTTTGCACATTGGGCTACGCTATCTCTCACTAATTTATTAATTACATTACTCCTCCATTTTCACAATGGGTTGCTCTCTCTCTCTAATTTATTAATTACATTCCTTCTCTATTTTCACACTGGGTTACTCTCTCTCTAATTTATTAATGACAATCCTCTATTTTCACACTGGTTTGCTCTCGCGCTCTAAATTATTAATTATATTCCTCCTTCATTTTCAAACTGGGTTCCTCTCTCTGATTTATTAATTACATTCCTCCTCTATTTCACACTGGATCTCTCTCTCTAATGTATTAATTACTTTCCTCAGCTATTTTCACACTGAGTTTTTATCTCTCTCTCTAATTTATTAATTACATTCCTTCTACATTTTCACATTGGGTTACTCTCTCTCTCTCTCTAATTTATTCATTACATTCCACCTCTATTTTCACACTGGGTAGCTCTCCCTCTCTCTCTAATTTATTAATTAGATGCCTCTTCTATTTTCACAATGGGTCTCTCTAATTTATTAATTACATTCCTTCTGTATTTTCACACTTGCTTACTCTCTCTCTAATCTATCAATTACATTCCTCTTCTATTTTCACACTGGGTTGCTCTCTCTAATATATTAATTACATTGCTCCTGTAATTTTTTGCTGGGTTACTCTCTCTCTCTATTTTATTAATTACATTACTTCCTCCATTTTCACACTCGGTCTCTCTGTCTAATGTATTAATTACATTTCTCATCTATTTTCACACTGGATTTTTCTCGCTCTCTCTCTCTAAATGGTTAATTACATTCCACCTCCATTATCACACTGGGTTGCTCTCCTTCTCTCTCTAATTTATTAATTAGATGGCTCTTCTATTTTCACACTGGGTCTCTCTCTCTAATTTATTAATTACATTCCCCCTGTATTTTCACACTTGGTTGCTCTCTCTCTCTCTCTCTCTAATTTATTAATTACATTTCTCCTCCATTTTCATACTGGGTTTCTCTCTCTCTCTAATTTATTAATTACATTCCTCTATTTTCATGCTTGGTTACTCGGGCTCTAACATATTAATTACATCACTCCTCTATTTTCACACTGGGTTTCTCTCTCTCTCTAATTTAGTAATTACATTCCACCTCTATTTTCACACTGGGTTGCTCTCTCTCATTTATTAATTACATTCCTCCTCTATTTTCACACTGGTTTTATCTCTCTCTAATTGATCAATTACATTCCTCCTCTATTTTCACACTGGGTTATTCTCGATCTCACATTTATTAAGGACATTCCTCCTCCATTTTCACACTGGATCTAATCTAATTTATGGATTACATTCCTCGTCTATTTCCACACTGGGTTTCTCTCTCTCTCTCTAATTCATTAATTACATTCCTTCTCTATTTTCACACTGGGTTACTCTCTATCTCTCTCTAATTTATTCATTACATTCCACCTCTATTTTCACAATGGGTTGCCCGCCTCGCCCTAATTTATTAATTAGATGCCTCTTCTATTTTCACACTGGGTCTGTCTAATTTATTAATGACATTCCTTCTCTATTTTCACACTTGGTTGCTCTCTCTCTCTAATTTATTAATTACATTCGTCCTCCATTTTCACACTGGGTTGCTCTCTCTAATTCAGTAATTACATTCCTACTCTATTTTCCCACTGGGTTACTCTCTCTCTCTAATTTATTAATTTCATTCCTCCTCTATTTTCCACTTGGTTACTCTCTCTCTCTAATTTATTAATGATGTTACTCCTCTATTTTCACACTGGGTTAATCTCTATCTCAAATTTATTAATTACATTCCTCCTCTATTTTCACACTGTGCTTCCCTCTCTCTCCCTCTAGTTTATGAATTACATCGCTCCGTTATTTTCATGCTGGGTTACACTTTCTCTCTCATTTACTAATTACATTTCTCCTGTTTTTTCACACAGGGGAGGTGTCTGCTGTGGCTCAGTTCATAGCACCCTTGCCTTTGAATCAGAGGGTTGTGGGTTCATGTCCCACTCCCGGAAACCAAGAACTGTGATTGTACTCGAAAGAGTTGCAATTTGTGACTGTTGATAACTCAAAAGAGTTTCAGTGCATTCCTCCTCTATTTTCACCCTGGGTTTCTCTATCTAATTTATTAATTACATTCCTCCTCCATTTTAAGACAGGATCTCATTCCCTAAATTATGAATTACATTCCTCCTCCATTTTCACACTGGGTTGCTCTGTCTCTCTCTCTCTCTAATTTATTAAGTACATTCCTCCTCTATTTTCACACTAGGTTGCCCTCTTTAATTTATTAATTACATTCCTCCTCCATTTTCACAATGGGTTGCTCTCTCTCTCTCTCTCTAATGTATTAATTACATTCCTGCTCTATTTTTACACTTGGTTCCTCTCTCTCTCTAATTTATTAATTACATTCCTCCTCTATTTTCACATTGGGTTGCTCTCTCTCTCTCTAATTTATGGATTACATTGCTCCGCTATTTCCTCGCTTGGTTCCTCTCTCACTCTCTAATTTAATAATTCCATTCCTTCTCTATTTTCACACTAGGTTACTCTCTCTCTCTAATTTATTAATTATATTCCACTTCTATTTTCATGCCAGGTTGGTCTCTCTCTCTCTCTAATTTATTAATTACATTCCTCCTCCATTTTCACACTGGGTTTCTCTCTCTCTCTAACTTATTAATTACATACCACCTCTATTTTCACACTGGGTTGCTCTCTCTCATTTATTAATTACATTCCTCCTCTATTTTCACACTGGTTTTATCTCTCTCTAATTGATCAATTACATTCCTCCTCCATTTTCACACCGGCTTATTCTCGATCTCATATTTATTAAGGACATTCCTCCTCCATTTTCACACTGGATCTCCACTAATTTATGAATTACATTCCTCCTCTATATTAACACTGGGTTACTCGCTCTGTCTCTAATATTTGGATTACGTACCTCCTCTATTTCACACTGGGCTGCTCACTCTCTTATTTATTAATTACATTCCTCCTCCATTTTAACACGGGGTCTCCTCTAATTTATTAATTACATTCCTTCTCTCTTTTCACATTGGGTAACGCTATCTCTCACTAATTTATTAGTTACACTCCTCGTCCATTTTCAAAATGGGTTGCTTTCTCTCTCTAATTTATTAATTACATTCCTCCTCTATTTTCACACTGGGTTGCTCTCTCTCATTTATTAATTACATTCCTCCGCTATTTTCACACTGGTTTTATCTCTCTCTAATTGATCAATTACATTCCTCCTCAATTTTCACACCGGGTTATTCTCGATCTCATATTTATTAAGGACATTCCTCCTCTATTTTAACACTGGGTTACTCGCTCTGTCTCTAATATTTGGATTACGTTCCTCCTCTACTTTCACACTGGGTTGCTCTCTCTCTAATTTATTAATTACATTCCTCCTCCATTTTCTCAATGGGTTGCTCTCTCACTCTAATTTATTAATTACATTCCTTCTCTATTTTCACACTGGGTTACTCTCTCTCTAATTTACTAATGACAATCCTCTATTTTCAAACTGGGTTACTCTCTCTCACTCTAATTTATTAATTACTTTCCTCTATTTTCACACTGGTTTGCTCTCGCGCTCTAAATTATTAATAATATTCCTCCTCCATTTTCACACTGGGTTGCTGTCTCTGATTTATTACTTACATTCTTCCTCTGTTTCACACTGGGTCTCTCTCTCTAATGTATTAATTACTTTCCTCGTCTATTTTCACACTAGGTTTTTCTCTCTCTCCCTAATTTATTAATTGCATTCCACCTGTATTTTCACACTGAGTTGCTCTATCTAATTTATTAATTACATTCCTCCTCTATTTTCACACTGAATTGCTCCCTCTCTCTAATTTGTTAATTACATTCCTCTTCTATTTTCATACCGGGTTGCTCTCTCTCTCTAATTTATTAATTACATTCCTCCTCTTTTTCACACTGGGTCTATCTCTCTAATGTATTAATTACTTTCCTTGTCGATTTTCACACTGGGATTCTCTCTCTCTCTAGTTTATTAAGTACATTCCTTCTCTATTTTCACACTGGGTTACTCTCTCTCTCTCTCTAATTTATTTATTATATTCGTCCTCCATTTTCACATTGGGTCTCTCTCAATAACGTATTAATTACATTCCCCGTCTATTTTCACACTGGGTTTCTCTCTCTCTCTAATTTATTAAGTATATTCCTTCTCTATTTTTACACTGTGTTACTCTCTGTCTCTCTCTCTATAATTTATTAATTACATTCCACCTATATTTTCACACTGGGTTGCTCTCCTTCTCTCTCTAATTTATTAATTAGATACCTCTTCTATTTACACAATGGGTCTCTGTCTCTAATTTATTAATTACATTTCCCCTGTATTTTCACACTTGGTTGCTCTCTCCCTCTCTCTCTAATTTATTAATTTCATGCCTCTTCTATTTTGACACTGGGTTTCTCCCCCACTAATTTATTAATTACATTCCTTCTCTATTTTCACACTGGCTTATTCTCTCTCTCTAATATATTAATTACATTCCTCCTCTATTTTTACACTTGGTTGCACACTTTCTCCAATTACACTCCTCCTCTAATTTCACATTGGGTCTCTCTCTCTAATGTATTAATTACATTCCTCGTCTATTTTCACACTGCGTTTCTCTATCTCTCTCTAATTTATAAATTACATTCCTCCTCTATATTCACACTGGTTTACTCTCTCCCTAATTTATGGATTACATTGCTCCACTATGTTCTCGCTTGGTTCCTCTCTCTCTCTCTAATTTAATAATTCAATTCCTTCTCTAGTTTCACACTGGGTTACTCCCTCTCTCTAATTTATTAATTTCATTCCTTCTCTATTTTCACACTGGGTTGCTCCCTCTCCCTAATTTATTAATTACATTCCTCTTCTATTTTCACACTGGGTCAATCTCTCTAATTTATGAATTACATTCCTCCTGTAATTTAACGCTGGGTTACTCTCTCTCTCTCTAATTTATTAATTGCATTCCTCCTCTATTTTCACACTGGGTTGCTCTCACTCCCTAATTTATTAATTAATACCTGCTCCATTTTCAGACAGGGTTTCTCTCTCTCTAATTTATTAATTACATTCCACCTCTATTTTCACACTGCGTTGCTCTCTCTCATTTATTAATTACATTCCTCCTCTATTTTCACACTGGTTTTATCTCTCTCTAATTGATCAATTACATTCCTCCTCTATTTTCACACTGGGTTATTCTCGATTTCAAATTTATTAAGGACACTCCTCCTCCATTTTCACACTGAGTCTCCTTCTCTAATTTATAAATTACATTCCTCCTCTAGTTTAACACTGAGTTACTCTCTCTCTCTCTCTATTTTATTAATTATATTGCTCCTCTATTTTCATGCTGGGTTACTCGCTCTGTCTCTAATATTTGGATTACTTTCCTCCTCTCTTTTCACACTGGGTTGCTCTCTCTCTAATTTATTAATTACTTTCCTCATCTATTTTCACACTGGGTTTTTTTCTCTCTCTCTAATTTATTAATTACATTCCTTCTCCATTTTCACACTGGGTTACTCTCTCTCTATATATAATTTATTAATTACATTCCTCCTCCATCTTCACACTGGGTCTCTCTCTCTGATGTAGTAGTTACCTTCATCGTCTATTTTCACACTGGGTTTCTCTCTCTCTCTAATTTATTAAGTACACTTCTTGTCTATTTTCACACTTGGTTGCTCTGCTTCTCTCTCTAATTTATTAATTAGATGCCTCTTCTATTTTCACACTGGGTCTCTCTCTCTAATTCATTAATTACATCCCTCCTCCATTTTCACACTGGCTCTCCTTCCCTAATTTATGAATTACATTCCACCTCGATTTTTACACTGGCTTACACTGTCTCTCTACAATTTATTAATTACATTCCTGTTCCATTTTCACACTGTGTTGCTCACTCTCTCTAATTTATTGATTACATTCCTCCTCCATTTTCACACTGGGTTGATCTCTCTCTCACTCACTCTCTCTAATTTATTAATTACATTCCTCCTCTATTTTCACACTGGGTTGCCCTCTTTAATTTATTAATTACATTCCTCCTCTATTTTCACACTGTGTGTCTCTCTCTCTCTAATGTATTAATTACATTCCTCGTCTATTTTCACACTGGGTTTCTCTCTGTAATTTATTAATTACATTCCTCTATTTTCATGCTTGGTTACTCGGTCTCTAACATATTAATTACATTCCTCCTCTATTTTCACACTGGGTTTCTCTCTCTCTCTAATTTATTAATTACATTCCACCTCTGTTTCACACTGGGTTGCTCTCTCTCATTTATTAATTACATTCCTCCTCAATTTTCACACCGGTTTTATCTCTCTCTAATTGATCAATTACATTCCTCCTCTATTTTCACACCAGGTTATTGTTGATCTCATATTTATTAAGGACATTCCTCCTCCATTTTCACACTGGATCTCCTCTAATTTATGAATTACATTCCTCCTCTATTTTAACACTGGGTTATTGGCTCTTTCTCTAATATTTGGATTACATTCCTCCTCTATTTTCACACTGGGTTGTTCTCGCCCTAATGTATTAATTACATTCCTTCCCTATTTTCACACTGGGTTACTCTCTCTCTAATTTATTAATGACAATCCTCTATTTTCAAACTGGTTTACTCTCTCTCACTCTAATTTATTATTTACTGTCCTTCTCTATTTTCACACTGGTTTGCTCTCGCGCTCTAAATTATTAATTATATTCCACCTCCATTTTCACATTGGGTTGCTCTCTCTGATTTATTAATTACATTCCTCCTCTATTTCACACTGGGTCTCTCTCTCTAATGTATTAATTACTTTCCTCGTCTATTTTCACACTGGGTTTTTCTCTCTCTCTCCCTAATTTATTAGTTGCATTCCACCTCGATTTTCACACTGGGTTGCTCTCTCTAATTTATTAATTACATTCCTTCTCTATTTTCACACTGAGTTGCTCCCTCTCTCTAATTTGTTAATTACATTCCTCTTCTACTCTCATACCGGGTTGCTCTCTGTCTCCCTCTCTAATTTATTAATTTTATTCCTCTTCTATTTTCACACTGGGTTTCTCTCTGTCTAATTTATTAATTACATTCCTCCTCTTTTTCACACTGGGTCTCTCTCGCTAATGTATTAATTACTTTCCTCGTCGGTTTTCGCACTGGGTTTCTCTCACTCTCTAATTTATTAAGTACCTTCCTTCTCTATTTTCACACTGGGTTACTCTCTCTCTCTAATTTATTTATTACATTCGTCCTCCATTTTCACACTGGGTCTCTCTCTCTAACGTATTAATTACATTCCTCGTCTATTTTCACACTGGGTTTCTCTCTCTCTCTAATTTATCAAGTATATTCCTTCTCTATTTTTACACTGGGTTACTCTCTCTCTCTCTCTCTAATTTATTAATTACATTCCCCGTCTATTTTCACACTTGGTTGCTCTCTCTCTCTCTCTCTCTCTCTCTAATTTATTAATTACATTTCTCTTCTACTTTCACATTGGGTTGCTCACTCCCTCTCTCTCTTATTTATTAATACATCCTGCTCTGTTTGATCTCTCCAATTTATTAATTACATTCCTCTGCTATTTTCACACTGGGTCACTCTCTCTAATTTATGAATAACATTCCTCCTGTAATTTTTTGCTGGTCCTCTCTCTCTAATATATTAATTACATTCCTCGTCTATTTTCACACTGGGTTTCTTCCTCTCCCTTATTTATTAATTACATTCCTTCTCTATTTTATGCTGGGTTATTATCTCTCTTTAATTTATTAATTACATTCCTCCTCTATTTTTACACTGGGTTGCTCTCTTTCTCTAATTTATTAATTACATTCCTCCTCTATTTTCACATTGGGTCTCTCTCTCTAATGTATTAATTACATTCCTCGTCTATTTTCACACTGCGTTTCTCTATCTCTCTCTAATTTATAAATTACATTCCTCCTCTATATTCACACTGGTTTACTCTCTCCCTAATTTATGGATTACATTGCTCCACTATGTTCTCGCTTGGTTCCTCTCTCTCTCTCTAATTTAATAATTCAATTCCTTCTCTAGTTTCACACTGGGTTACTCCCTCTCTCTAATTTATTAATTTCATTCCTTCTCTATTTTCACACTGGGTTGCTCCCTCTCCCTAATTTATTAATTACATTCCTCTTCTATTTTCACACTGGGTCAATCTCTCTAATTTATGAATTACATTCCTCCTGTAATTTAACGCTGGGTTACTCTCTCTCTCTCTAATTTATTAATTGCATTCCTCCTCTATTTTCACACTGGGTTGCTCTCACTCCCTAATTTATTAATTAATACCTGCTCCATTTTCAGACAGGGTTTCTCTCTCTCTAATTTATTAATTACATTCCACCTCTATTTTCACACTGCGTTGCTCTCTCTCATTTATTAATTACATTCCTCCTCTATTTTCACACTGGTTTTATCTCTCTCTAATTGATCAATTACATTCCTCCTCTATTTTCACACTGGGTTATTCTCGATTTCAAATTTATTAAGGACACTCCTCCTCCATTTTCACACTGAGTCTCCTTCTCTAATTTATAAATTACATTCCTCCTCTAGTTTAACACTGAGTTACTCTCTCTCTCTCTCTATTTTATTAATTATATTGCTCCTCTATTTTCATGCTGGGTTACTCGCTCTGTCTCTAATATTTGGATTACTTTCCTCCTCTCTTTTCACACTGGGTTGCTCTCTCTCTAATTTATTAATTACTTTCCTCATCTATTTTCACACTGGGTTTTTTTCTCTCTCTCTAATTTATTAATTACATTCCTTCTCCATTTTCACACTGGGTTACTCTCTCTCTATATATAATTTATTAATTACATTCCTCCTCCATCTTCACACTGGGTCTCTCTCTCTGATGTAGTAGTTACCTTCATCGTCTATTTTCACACTGGGTTTCTCTCTCTCTCTAATTTATTAAGTACACTTCTTGTCTATTTTCACACTTGGTTGCTCTGCTTCTCTCTCTAATTTATTAATTAGATGCCTCTTCTATTTTCACACTGGGTCTCTCTCTCTAATTCATTAATTACATCCCTCCTCCATTTTCACACTGGCTCTCCTTCCCTAATTTATGAATTACATTCCACCTCGATTTTTACACTGGCTTACACTGTCTCTCTACAATTTATTAATTACATTCCTGTTCCATTTTCACACTGTGTTGCTCACTCTCTCTAATTTATTGATTACATTCCTCCTCCATTTTCACACTGGGTTGATCTCTCTCTCACTCACTCTCTCTAATTTATTAATTACATTCCTCCTCTATTTTCACACTGGGTTGCCCTCTTTAATTTATTAATTACATTCCTCCTCTATTTTCACACTGTGTGTCTCTCTCTCTCTAATGTATTAATTACATTCCTCGTCTATTTTCACACTGGGTTTCTCTCTGTAATTTATTAATTACATTCCTCTATTTTCATGCTTGGTTACTCGGTCTCTAACATATTAATTACATTCCTCCTCTATTTTCACACTGGGTTTCTCTCTCTCTCTAATTTATTAATTACATTCCACCTCTGTTTCACACTGGGTTGCTCTCTCTCATTTATTAATTACATTCCTCCTCAATTTTCACACCGGTTTTATCTCTCTCTAATTGATCAATTACATTCCTCCTCTATTTTCACACCAGGTTATTGTTGATCTCATATTTATTAAGGACATTCCTCCTCCATTTTCACACTGGATCTCCTCTAATTTATGAATTACATTCCTCCTCTATTTTAACACTGGGTTATTGGCTCTTTCTCTAATATTTGGATTACATTCCTCCTCTATTTTCACACTGGGTTGTTCTCGCCCTAATGTATTAATTACATTCCTTCCCTATTTTCACACTGGGTTACTCTCTCTCTAATTTATTAATGACAATCCTCTATTTTCAAACTGGTTTACTCTCTCTCACTCTAATTTATTATTTACTGTCCTTCTCTATTTTCACACTGGTTTGCTCTCGCGCTCTAAATTATTAATTATATTCCACCTCCATTTTCACATTGGGTTGCTCTCTCTGATTTATTAATTACATTCCTCCTCTATTTCACACTGGGTCTCTCTCTCTAATGTATTAATTACTTTCCTCGTCTATTTTCACACTGGGTTTTTCTCTCTCTCTCCCTAATTTATTAGTTGCATTCCACCTCGATTTTCACACTGGGTTGCTCTCTCTAATTTATTAATTACATTCCTTCTCTATTTTCACACTGAGTTGCTCCCTCTCTCTAATTTGTTAATTACATTCCTCTTCTACTCTCATACCGGGTTGCTCTCTGTCTCCCTCTCTAATTTATTAATTTTATTCCTCTTCTATTTTCACACTGGGTTTCTCTCTGTCTAATTTATTAATTACATTCCTCCTCTTTTTCACACTGGGTCTCTCTCGCTAATGTATTAATTACTTTCCTCGTCGGTTTTCGCACTGGGTTTCTCTCACTCTCTAATTTATTAAGTACCTTCCTTCTCTATTTTCACACTGGGTTACTCTCTCTCTCTAATTTATTTATTACATTCGTCCTCCATTTTCACACTGGGTCTCTCTCTCTAACGTATTAATTACATTCCTCGTCTATTTTCACACTGGGTTTCTCTCTCTCTCTAATTTATCAAGTATATTCCTTCTCTATTTTTACACTGGGTTACTCTCTCTCTCTCTCTCTAATTTATTAATTACATTCCCCGTCTATTTTCACACTTGGTTGCTCTCTCTCTCTCTCTCTCTCTCTCTAATTTATTAATTACATTTC
Organism: Cetorhinus maximus; assembly: GCF_964194155.1. Taxonomy (NCBI): domain Eukaryota; kingdom Metazoa; phylum Chordata; class Chondrichthyes; order Lamniformes; family Cetorhinidae; genus Cetorhinus; species Cetorhinus maximus. The sequence continues at coordinate 35,535,451 of NC_135901.1, read as the reverse complement.
TCTTCTACTTTCACATTGGGTTGCTCACTCCCTCTCTCTCTTATTTATTAATACATCCTGCTCTGTTTGATCTCTCCAATTTATTAATTACATTCCTCTGCTATTTTCACACTGGGTCACTCTCTCTAATTTATGAATAACATTCCTCCTGTAATTTTTTGCTGGTCCTCTCTCTCTAATATATTAATTACATTCCTCGTCTATTTTCACACTGGGTTTCTTCCTCTCCCTTATTTATTAATTACATTCCTTCTCTATTTTATGCTGGGTTATTATCTCTCTTTAATTTATTAATTACATTCCTCCTCTATTTTTACACTGGGTTGCTCTCTTTCTCTAATTTATTAATTACATTCCTCCTCTATTTTCACATTGGGTCTCTCTCTCTAATGTATTAATTACATTCCTCGTCTATTTTCACACTGCGTTTCTCTATCTCTCTCTAATTTATAAATTACATTCCTCCTCTATATTCACACTGGTTTACTCTCTCCCTAATTTATGGATTACATTGCTCCACTATGTTCTCGCTTGGTTCCTCTCTCTCTCTCTAATTTAATAATTCAATTCCTTCTCTAGTTTCACACTGGGTTACTCCCTCTCTCTAATTTATTAATTTCATTCCTTCTCTATTTTCACACTGGGTTGCTCCCTCTCCCTAATTTATTAATTACATTCCTCTTCTATTTTCACACTGGGTCAATCTCTCTAATTTATGAATTACATTCCTCCTGTAATTTAACGCTGGGTTACTCTCTCTCTCTCTAATTTATTAATTGCATTCCTCCTCTATTTTCACACTGGGTTGCTCTCACTCCCTAATTTATTAATTAATACCTGCTCCATTTTCAGACAGGGTTTCTCTCTCTCTAATTTATTAATTACATTCCACCTCTATTTTCACACTGCGTTGCTCTCTCTCATTTATTAATTACATTCCTCCTCTATTTTCACACTGGTTTTATCTCTCTCTAATTGATCAATTACATTCCTCCTCTATTTTCACACTGGGTTATTCTCGATTTCAAATTTATTAAGGACACTCCTCCTCCATTTTCACACTGAGTCTCCTTCTCTAATTTATAAATTACATTCCTCCTCTAGTTTAACACTGAGTTACTCTCTCTCTCTCTCTATTTTATTAATTATATTGCTCCTCTATTTTCATGCTGGGTTACTCGCTCTGTCTCTAATATTTGGATTACTTTCCTCCTCTCTTTTCACACTGGGTTGCTCTCTCTCTAATTTATTAATTACTTTCCTCATCTATTTTCACACTGGGTTTTTTTCTCTCTCTCTAATTTATTAATTACATTCCTCCTCCATCTTCACACTGGGTCTCTCTCTCTGATGTAGTAGTTACCTTCATCGTCTATTTTCACACTGGGTTTCTCTCTCTCTCTAATTTATTAAGTACACTTCTTGTCTATTTTCACACTTGGTTGCTCTGCTTCTCTCTCTAATTTATTAATTAGATGCCTCTTCTATTTTCACACTGGGTCTCTCTCTCTAATTCATTAATTACATCCCTCCTCCATTTTCACACTGGCTCTCCTTCCCTAATTTATGAATTACATTCCACCTCGATTTTTACACTGGCTTACACTGTCTCTCTACAATTTATTAATTACATTCCTGTTCCATTTTCACACTGTGTTGCTCACTCTCTCTAATTTATTGATTACATTCCTCCTCCATTTTCACACTGGGTTGATCTCTCTCTCACTCACTCTCTCTAATTTATTAATTACATTCCTCCTCTATTTTCACACTGGGTTGCCCTCTTTAATTTATTAATTACATTCCTCCTCTATTTTCACACTGTGTGTCTCTCTCTCTCTAATGTATTAATTACATTCCTCGTCTATTTTCACACTGGGTTTCTCTCTGTAATTTATTAATTACATTCCTCTATTTTCATGCTTGGTTACTCGGTCTCTAACATATTAATTACATTCCTCCTCTATTTTCACACTGGGTTTCTCTCTCTCTCTAATTTATTAATTACATTCCACCTCTGTTTCACACTGGGTTGCTCTCTCTCATTTATTAATTACATTCCTCCTCAATTTTCACACCGGTTTTATCTCTCTCTAATTGATCAATTACATTCCTCCTCTATTTTCACACCAGGTTATTGTTGATCTCATATTTATTAAGGACATTCCTCCTCCATTTTCACACTGGATCTCCTCTAATTTATGAATTACATTCCTCCTCTATTTTAACACTGGGTTATTGGCTCTTTCTCTAATATTTGGATTACATTCCTCCTCTATTTTCACACTGGGTTGTTCTCGCCCTAATGTATTAATTACATTCCTTCCCTATTTTCACACTGGGTTACTCTCTCTCTAATTTATTAATGACAATCCTCTATTTTCAAACTGGTTTACTCTCTCTCACTCTAATTTATTATTTACTGTCCTTCTCTATTTTCACACTGGTTTGCTCTCGCGCTCTAAATTATTAATTATATTCCACCTCCATTTTCACATTGGGTTGCTCTCTCTGATTTATTAATTACATTCCTCCTCTATTTCACACTGGGTCTCTCTCTCTAATGTATTAATTACTTTCCTCGTCTATTTTCACACTGGGTTTTTCTCTCTCTCTCCCTAATTTATTAGTTGCATTCCACCTCGATTTTCACACTGGGTTGCTCTCTCTAATTTATTAATTACATTCCTTCTCTATTTTCACACTGAGTTGCTCCCTCTCTCTAATTTGTTAATTACATTCCTCTTCTACTCTCATACCGGGTTGCTCTCTGTCTCCCTCTCTAATTTATTAATTTTATTCCTCTTCTATTTTCACACTGGGTTTCTCTCTGTCTAATTTATTAATTACATTCCTCGCTTTTTCACACTGGGTCTCTCTCGCTAATGTATTAATTACTTTCCTCGTCGGTTTTCGCACTGGGTTTCTCTCACTCTCTAATTTATTAAGTACCTTCCTTCTCTATTTTCACACTGGGTTACTCTCTCTCTCTAATTTATTTATTACATTCGTCCTCCATTTTCACACTGGGTCTCTCTCTCTAACGTATTAATTACATTCCTCGTCTATTTTCACACTGGGTTTCTCTCTCTCTCTAATTTATCAAGTATATTCCTTCTCTATTTTTACACTGGGTTACTCTCTCTCTCTCTCTCTAATTTATTAATTACATTCCCCGTCTATTTTCACACTTGGTTGCTCTCTCTCTCTCTCTCTCTCTCTCTAATTTATTAATTACATTTCTCTTCTACTTTCACATTGGGTTGCTCACTCCCTCTCTCTCTTATTTATTAATACATCCTGCTCTGTTTGATCTCTCCAATTTATTAATTACATTCCTCTGCTATTTTCACACTGGGTCACTCTCTCTAATTTATGAATAACATTCCTCCTGTAATTTTTTGCTGGTCCTCTCTCTCTAATATATTAATTACATTCCTCGTCTATTTTCACACTGGGTTTCTTCCTCTCCCTTATTTATTAATTACATTCCTTCTCTATTTTATGCTGGGTTATTATCTCTCTTTAATTTATTAATTACATTCCTCCTCTATTTTTACACTGGGTTGCTCTCTTTCTCTAATTTATTAATTACATTCCTCCTCTATTTTCACATTGGGTCTCTCTCTCTAATGTATTAATTACATTCCTCGTCTATTTTCACACTGCGTTTCTCTATCTCTCTCTAATTTATTAATTACATTCCTCCTCTATTTTCACACTGGGTTCCTCTCTCTGTTTCTCATTTATAAATTACATTCCTCCTCTATATTCACATTGGTTTACTCTCTCTCTCTAATTTATTACTTACATTCCTCTTCTATTTTCACATTGGGTTGCGCGCTCTCTCTAATTTATGGATTACATTGCTCCGCTATTTTCTCGCTTCATTCCTCTCTCTCGCTCTAATTTAATAATTCAATTCCTTCTCTATTTTCACACTGGGTTACTCCCTCTCTCTAATTTATTAATTTCATTCCTCCTCTATTTTCACACTGGGTTATTCTCGATCTCAAATTTATTAAGGACATTCCTCCTCCATTTTCACACTGGGTCTCCTTCTCTAATTTATGAATTACATTCCTGCTCTGTTTTAACACTGGGTTACTCTCTCTCTCTCTCTATTTTAATAATTATATTCCTCCTCTATTTTCATGCTGGGTTACTCGCTCTCTCTCATTTATTAATTAATTCCTGCTTCATTTCCACACTGGGTTTCTCTGTCTCTCTAATTCATTAATTACATTCCTCCACTATTTTCATGCTGGGTTAGTCGCTCCGTCTCTAATATTTGGATTACGATCCTCCTCTCTTTTCACACTGGGTTGCTCTCTCTCTAATTTATTAATTAAATTGCTCCTCTATTTCCACAATGGGTTACTTTCTCTCTCTCCCCAATTTATGAACTAGATTCCTCCTCTACTTTCACACTGTGTTGCTCTCTCTAACTTATTAATTACATTCCTCCTCCTTTTTCACACGGGGTCTCCTCTAAATTATGAATTACATTCCATGTCTCTTTTCACATTGGGCTACGCTATCTCTCACTAATTTATTAATTACATTACTCCTCCATTTTCACAATGGGTTGGTCTCTCTCTCTAATTTTTTAATTACATTCCTTCTCTATTTTCACACTGGGTTACTCTCTCTCTAATTTATTAATGACAATCCTCTATTTTCACATTGGGTTACTCTCTCTCACTCTAATTTATTAATTACTTTCCTCCTCTGTTTTCACACTGGTTTACTCTCATGCTCTAAATTATTAATTATATTCCTCCTCCATTTTCACACTGGGTTGCTCTCTCTTGATTTATTAATTACATTCCTCCTCTATTTCACACTGGGTCTCTCTCTCTAACTTATTAATTACATTCCTCCTCCATTTTCACACTGGGTCTCTCTCTCTGTTGTAATAATTACCTTCATCGTCTATTTTCACAATGGGTTTCTCTCTCTCTCTAATTTATTAAATACATTCCTTCTCTATTTTCACACTGGGTTGCTCTGCTTGTCTCTCTAATTTATTAATTAGATGCCTCTTTTATTTTCACACTGGGGCTCTCTCTCTAATTCATTAATTACATTCCTCCTCCATTTCCACACTGGCTCTCCTTCTCTAATTTATTAATTACATTCCACGTCTACTTTCACACTGGGTTACACTGTCTCTCTACAATTTATTAATTACGTTCCTGTTCCATTTTCACACTGGGTTGCTCACTCTCTCTAATTTATTGATTATATTCCTCCTCTCTTTTCACACTGGGTTGCCCTCTTTAATTTATTAATTACATTCCTCCTCTATTTTCACACTGGGTTGCTCTCTCTTGATTTATTAATTACATTCCTCCTCTAATTCACACTGGGTCTCTCTCTCTCATTTATTAATTACTTTCCTCATCTATTTTCACACTGGGTTTTTTTCTCTCTCTCTAATTTATTAATAACATTCCTTCTCCATTTGCACACTGGGTTACTCTCTCTCTCTCTATAAATTATTAATTACATTCCTCCTCCATTTTCACACTGGGTCTCTCTCTCTGATGTAATAATTACCTTCATCGTCTATTTTCACACTGGGTTTCTCTCTCTCTCTAATTTATTAAGTACATTCCTTCTCTATTTTCACACTGGGTTGCTCTGCTTGTCTCTCTAATTTATTAATTAGATGGCTCTTCTATTTTCACACTGGGGCTCTCTCTCTAATTCATTAATTACATTCCTCCTCCATTTTCACACTGGCTCTCCTTCCCTAATTTATTAATTACATTCCACGTCTATTTTCACACTGGGTTACACTGTCTCTCTACAATTTATTAATTACGTTCCTGGTCCATTTTCACACTGGGTTGTTCACTCTCTCTAATTTATTGATTACATTCCTCCTCTATTTTCACACTGTGTGTGTCTCTCTCTCTCTCTTTAATTTATTAATTACATTCCTTCTCTATTTTCACACTAGGTTACTCTCCTCTCTCTAATTTATTAATTAGATGCCTCTTCTATTTTCAAACTGGGTCTGTCTAATTTATTAATTACATTCCTACGGTATTTTCACACTTGGTTGCACTCTCTCTCTAACCTCTTAATTGCATTCCTCTTCTATTTTCACACTGGATTACTCTCTCTCTCTAATTTATTAATTACATTCCTCCTCTATTTTACACTGGGTCTCTCTCTCTAATGTGTTATTAACTTTCCTTGTCTATTTTCACACTGGGTTTCTCTCTCTCTCTAATTTATTAATTTCATTCCTCCTCTATTTTCACACTTGGTTGCTCTCTCTCTCTAATTTATTAATTACGTTACTCCTCTATTTTCACACTGGGTTAATATCTATCTCAAATTTATTAATTACATTCATCCTCTATTTTCACACTGGGCTTCTCTCTCTCTCTCTCTCTCTAGTTTATGAATTACATTGCTCCGCTATTTTCATGCTGGGTTACTCTCTCTCTCTCATTTACTAATTACATTTCTCCTGTATTTTCAGCATGGGTTGCTCTCTCTCTCTTGTTCAGTGCATTCCTCCCCTATTTTCACACTGGGCTTCTCTGTCTCTCTCTCTCTAGTTTATGAATTACATTGCTCCGCTATTTTCATGCTGGGTTACACTCTCGCTCTCATTTACTAATTACATGTCTCCTGTATTTTCAGCATGGGTTGCTCTCTCTCTCTTGTTCAGTGCATTCCTCCTCTATTTTCACCCTGGGTTGCTCTTTCTAATTTATTAATTACATTCCTCCTCCATCTTCACATAGGATCTCATTCCCTAAATTATGAATTACATTCCTCCTCCATTTTCACACTGGGTTACTCTCTTTCTCTCTCTCTCTCTCTAATTTACTAATTACATTCCTCCTCTATTTTCACACTGGGTCTCTCTGTCTAATGTATTAATTACATTCCTCGACTATTTTCACACTGGGTTTCTCTCTCTCTCTAATTTATTAATTACATTCCCTCTCTATTTTCACACTGGGTTGCTCTCCTTCTCTCTCTAATTTATTAATTAGATGCCTCTTCTATTTTCACACTGGGTCTCTCCAATTTATTAATTACACTCCTCCTGTATTTTCACACTTGCTTACTCTCTCTCTCATCTATAAATCACATTCCTCTTCTATTTTCACACTGGGTTTTTCTCTCTCCCTAATTTATTAATTACATTCCTCCTGTAATTTTTTGCTGGGTTACTCTCTCTCTCTAATTTATTAATTACATTCCTCTATTTTCACACTCGGTTTTTCTCTCTCCCTAATTTATTAATTACATTGCTCCTCTATTTTCACACTTGGTTGCTCTCTCTCTCTAATTTATTAATTACATTCCTCCTGTATTTTCACCTTGGGTCTCTCTCTCTAATATACTAATTATATTCCTCCTCTATTTTCACAGTAGGTTCCTCTCTCTGTCTCTCATTTAATAATTACATTCCTCCTCTATTTTCATACTAGTTTACTCTCTCTCTCTCTCTCTAAGTTATGACATACATACCTCTATTTTCACACTGGGTTGCTCTCTCTCATTTATTAATTACATTCCTCCTCTATTTTCACACTGGTTTTATCTCTCTCTAATTGATCAATTACATTCCTCCTCCATTTTCACACTGGATCTCCACTAATTTATGAATTACATTCCTCCTCTATATTAACACTGGGTTACTCGCTCTGTCTCTAATATTTGGATTACGTACCTCCTCTATTTCACACTGGGCTGCTCACTCTCTTATTTATTAATTACATTCCTCCTCCATTTTAACACGGGGTCTCCTCTAATTTATTAATTACATTCCTTCTCTCTTTTCACATTGGGTAACGCTATCTCTCACTAATTTATTAGTTACACTCCTCGTCCATTTTCAAAATGGGTTGCTTTCTCTCTCTAATTTATTAATTACATTCCTCCTCTATTTTCACACTGGGTTGCTCTCTCTCATTTATTAATTACATTCCTCCGCTATTTTCACACTGGTTTTATCTCTCTCTAATTGATCAATTACATTCCTCCTCAATTTTCACACCGGGTTATTCTCGATCTCATATTTATTAAGGACATTCCTCCTCTATTTTAACACTGGGTTACTCGCTCTGTCTCTAATATTTGGATTACGTTCCTCCTCTACTTTCACACTGGGTTGCTCTCTCTCTAATTTATTAATTACATTCCTCCTCCATTTTCTCAATGGGTTGCTCTCTCACTCTAATTTATTAATTACATTCCTTCTCTATTTTCACACTGGGTTACTCTCTCTCTAATTTACTAATGACAATCCTCTATTTTCAAACTGGGTTACTCTCTCTCACTCTAATTTATTAATTACTTTCCTCTATTTTCACACTGGTTTGCTCTCGCGCTCTAAATTATTAATTATATTCCTCCTCCATTTTCACACTGGGTTGCTGTCTCTGATTTATTACTTACATTCTTCCTCTGTTTCACACTGGGTCTCTCTCTCTAATGTATTAATTACTTTCCTCGTCTATTTTCACACTAGGTTTTTCTCTCTCTCCCTAATTTATTAATTGCATTCCACCTGTATTTTCACACTGAGTTGCTCTATCTAATTTATTAATTACATTCCTCCTCTATTTTCACACTGAATTGCTCCCTCTCTCTAATTTGTTAATTACATTCCTCTTCTATTTTCATACCGGGTTGCTCTCTCTCTCTAATTTATTAATTACATTCCTCCTCTTTTTCACACTGGGTCTATCTCTCTAATGTATTAATTACTTTCCTTGTCGATTTTCACACTGGGATTCTCTCTCTCTCTAGTTTATTAAGTACATTCCTTCTCTATTTTCACACTGGGTTACTCTCTCTCTCTCTCTAATTTATTTATTATATTCGTCCTCCATTTTCACATTGGGTCTCTCTCAATAACGTATTAATTACATTCCCCGTCTATTTTCACACTGGGTTTCTCTCTCTCTCTAATTTATTAAGTATATTCCTTCTCTATTTTTACACTGTGTTACTCTCTGTCTCTCTCTCTATAATTTATTAATTACATTCCACCTATATTTTCACACTGGGTTGCTCTCCTTCTCTCTCTAATTTATTAATTAGATACCTCTTCTATTTACACAATGGGTCTCTGTCTCTAATTTATTAATTACATTTCCCCTGTATTTTCACACTTGGTTGCTCTCTCCCTCTCTCTCTAATTTATTAATTTCATGCCTCTTCTATTTTGACACTGGGTTTCTCCCCCACTAATTTATTAATTACATTCCTTCTCTATTTTCACACTGGCTTATTCTCTCTCTCTAATATATTAATTACATTCCTCCTCTATTTTTACACTTGGTTGCACACTTTCTCCAATTACACTCCTCCTCTAATTTCACATTGGGTCTCTCTCTCTAATGTATTAATTACATTCCTCGTCTATTTTCACACTGCGTTTCTCTATCTCTCTCTAATTTATAAATTACATTCCTCCTCTATATTCACACTGGTTTACTCTCTCCCTAATTTATGGATTACATTGCTCCACTATGTTCTCGCTTGGTTCCTCTCTCTCTCTCTAATTTAATAATTCAATTCCTTCTCTAGTTTCACACTGGGTTACTCCCTCTCTCTAATTTATTAATTTCATTCCTTCTCTATTTTCACACTGGGTTGCTCCCTCTCCCTAATTTATTAATTACATTCCTCTTCTATTTTCACACTGGGTCAATCTCTCTAATTTATGAATTACATTCCTCCTGTAATTTAACGCTGGGTTACTCTCTCTCTCTCTAATTTATTAATTGCATTCCTCCTCTATTTTCACACTGGGTTGCTCTCACTCCCTAATTTATTAATTAATACCTGCTCCATTTTCAGACAGGGTTTCTCTCTCTCTAATTTATTAATTACATTCCACCTCTATTTTCACACTGCGTTGCTCTCTCTCATTTATTAATTACATTCCTCCTCTATTTTCACACTGGTTTTATCTCTCTCTAATTGATCAATTACATTCCTCCTCTATTTTCACACTGGGTTATTCTCGATTTCAAATTTATTAAGGACACTCCTCCTCCATTTTCACACTGAGTCTCCTTCTCTAATTTATAAATTACATTCCTCCTCTAGTTTAACACTGAGTTACTCTCTCTCTCTCTCTATTTTATTAATTATATTGCTCCTCTATTTTCATGCTGGGTTACTCGCTCTGTCTCTAATATTTGGATTACTTTCCTCCTCTCTTTTCACACTGGGTTGCTCTCTCTCTAATTTATTAATTACTTTCCTCATCTATTTTCACACTGGGTTTTTTTCTCTCTCTCTAATTTATTAATTACATTCCTCCTCCATCTTCACACTGGGTCTCTCTCTCTGATGTAGTAGTTACCTTCATCGTCTATTTTCACACTGGGTTTCTCTCTCTCTCTAATTTATTAAGTACACTTCTTGTCTATTTTCACACTTGGTTGCTCTGCTTCTCTCTCTAATTTATTAATTAGATGCCTCTTCTATTTTCACACTGGGTCTCTCTCTCTAATTCATTAATTACATCCCTCCTCCATTTTCACACTGGCTCTCCTTCCCTAATTTATGAATTACATTCCACCTCGATTTTTACACTGGCTTACACTGTCTCTCTACAATTTATTAATTACATTCCTGTTCCATTTTCACACTGTGTTGCTCACTCTCTCTAATTTATTGATTACATTCCTCCTCCATTTTCACACTGGGTTGATCTCTCTCTCACTCACTCTCTCTAATTTATTAATTACATTCCTCCTCTATTTTCACACTGGGTTGCCCTCTTTAATTTATTAATTACATTCCTCCTCTATTTTCACACTGTGTGTCTCTCTCTCTCTAATGTATTAATTACATTCCTCGTCTATTTTCACACTGGGTTTCTCTCTGTAATTTATTAATTACATTCCTCTATTTTCATGCTTGGTTACTCGGTCTCTAACATATTAATTACATTCCTCCTCTATTTTCACACTGGGTTTCTCTCTCTCTCTAATTTATTAATTACATTCCACCTCTGTTTCACACTGGGTTGCTCTCTCTCATTTATTAATTACATTCCTCCTCAATTTTCACACCGGTTTTATCTCTCTCTAATTGATCAATTACATTCCTCCTCTATTTTCACACCAGGTTATTGTTGATCTCATATTTATTAAGGACATTCCTCCTCCATTTTCACACTGGATCTCCTCTAATTTATGAATTACATTCCTCCTCTATTTTAACACTGGGTTATTGGCTCTTTCTCTAATATTTGGATTACATTCCTCCTCTATTTTCACACTGGGTTGTTCTCGCCCTAATGTATTAATTACATTCCTTCCCTATTTTCACACTGGGTTACTCTCTCTCTAATTTATTAATGACAATCCTCTATTTTCAAACTGGTTTACTCTCTCTCACTCTAATTTATTATTTACTGTCCTTCTCTATTTTCACACTGGTTTGCTCTCGCGCTCTAAATTATTAATTATATTCCACCTCCATTTTCACATTGGGTTGCTCTCTCTGATTTATTAATTACATTCCTCCTCTATTTCACACTGGGTCTCTCTCTCTAATGTATTAATTACTTTCCTCGTCTATTTTCACACTGGGTTTTTCTCTCTCTCTCCCTAATTTATTAGTTGCATTCCACCTCGATTTTCACACTGGGTTGCTCTCTCTAATTTATTAATTACATTCCTTCTCTATTTTCACACTGAGTTGCTCCCTCTCTCTAATTTGTTAATTACATTCCTCTTCTACTCTCATACCGGGTTGCTCTCTGTCTCCCTCTCTAATTTATTAATTTTATTCCTCTTCTATTTTCACACTGGGTTTCTCTCTGTCTAATTTATTAATTACATTCCTCCTCTTTTTCACACTGGGTCTCTCTCGCTAATGTATTAATTACTTTCCTCGTCGGTTTTCGCACTGGGTTTCTCTCACTCTCTAATTTATTAAGTACCTTCCTTCTCTATTTTCACACTGGGTTACTCTCTCTCTCTAATTTATTTATTACATTCGTCCTCCATTTTCACACTGGGTCTCTCTCTCTAACGTATTAATTACATTCCTCGTCTATTTTCACACTGGGTTTCTCTCTCTCTCTAATTTATCAAGTATATTCCTTCTCTATTTTTACACTGGGTTACTCTCTCTCTCTCTCTCTAATTTATTAATTACATTCCCCGTCTATTTTCACACTTGGTTGCTCTCTCTCTCTCTCTCTCTCTCTCTAATTTATTAATTACATTTCTCTTCTACTTTCACATTGGGTTGCTCACTCCCTCTCTCTCTTATTTATTAATACATCCTGCTCTGTTTGATCTCTCCAATTTATTAATTACATTCCTCTGCTATTTTCACACTGGGTCACTCTCTCTAATTTATGAATAACATTCCTCCTGTAATTTTTTGCTGGTCCTCTCTCTCTAATATATTAATTACATTCCTCGTCTATTTTCACACTGGGTTTCTTCCTCTCCCTTATTTATTAATTACATTCCTTCTCTATTTTATGCTGGGTTATTATCTCTCTTTAATTTATTAATTACATTCCTCCTCTATTTTTACACTGGGTTGCTCTCTTTCTCTAATTTATTAATTACATTCCTCCTCTATTTTCACATTGGGTCTCTCTCTCTAATGTATTAATTACATTCCTCGTCTATTTTCACACTGCGTTTCTCTATCTCTCTCTAATTTATTAATTACATTCCTCCTCTATTTTCACACTGGGTTCCTCTCTCTGTTTCTCATTTATAAATTACATTCCTCCTCTATATTCACATTGGTTTACTCTCTCTCTCTAATTTATTACTTACATTCCTCTTCTATTTTCACATTGGGTTGCGCGCTCTCTCTAATTTATGGATTACATTGCTCCGCTATTTTCTCGCTTCATTCCTCTCTCTCGCTCTAATTTAATAATTCAATTCCTTCTCTATTTTCACACTGGGTTACTCCCTCTCTCTAATTTATTAATTTCATTCCTCCTCTATTTTCACACTGGGTTATTCTCGATCTCAAATTTATTAAGGACATTCCTCCTCCATTTTCACACTGGGTCTCCTTCTCTAATTTATGAATTACATTCCTGCTCTGTTTTAACACTGGGTTACTCTCTCTCTCTCTCTATTTTAATAATTATATTCCTCCTCTATTTTCATGCTGGGTTACTCGCTCTCTCTCATTTATTAATTAATTCCTGCTTCATTTCCACACTGGGTTTCTCTGTCTCTCTAATTCATTAATTACATTCCTCCACTATTTTCATGCTGGGTTAGTCGCTCCGTCTCTAATATTTGGATTACGATCCTCCTCTCTTTTCACACTGGGTTGCTCTCTCTCTAATTTATTAATTAAATTGCTCCTCTATTTCCACAATGGGTTACTTTCTCTCTCTCCCCAATTTATGAACTAGATTCCTCCTCTACTTTCACACTGTGTTGCTCTCTCTAACTTATTAATTACATTCCTCCTCCTTTTTCACACGGGGTCTCCTCTAAATTATGAATTACATTCCATGTCTCTTTTCACATTGGGCTACGCTATCTCTCACTAATTTATTAATTACATTACTCCTCCATTTTCACAATGGGTTGGTCTCTCTCTCTAATTTTTTAATTACATTCCTTCTCTATTTTCACACTGGGTTACTCTCTCTCTAATTTATTAATGACAATCCTCTATTTTCACATTGGGTTACTCTCTCTCACTCTAATTTATTAATTACTTTCCTCCTCTGTTTTCACACTGGTTTACTCTCATGCTCTAAATTATTAATTATATTCCTCCTCCATTTTCACACTGGGTTGCTCTCTCTTGATTTATTAATTACATTCCTCCTCTATTTCACACTGGGTCTCTCTCTCTAACTTATTAATTACATTCCTCCTCCATTTTCACACTGGGTCTCTCTCTCTGTTGTAATAATTACCTTCATCGTCTATTTTCACAATGGGTTTCTCTCTCTCTCTAATTTATTAAATACATTCCTTCTCTATTTTCACACTGGGTTGCTCTGCTTGTCTCTCTAATTTATTAATTAGATGCCTCTTTTATTTTCACACTGGGGCTCTCTCTCTAATTCATTAATTACATTCCTCCTCCATTTCCACACTGGCTCTCCTTCTCTAATTTATTAATTACATTCCACGTCTACTTTCACACTGGGTTACACTGTCTCTCTACAATTTATTAATTACGTTCCTGTTCCATTTTCACACTGGGTTGCTCACTCTCTCTAATTTATTGATTATATTCCTCCTCTCTTTTCACACTGGGTTGCCCTCTTTAATTTATTAATTACATTCCTCCTCTATTTTCACACTGGGTTGCTCTCTCTTGATTTATTAATTACATTCCTCCTCTAATTCACACTGGGTCTCTCTCTCTCATTTATTAATTACTTTCCTCATCTATTTTCACACTGGGTTTTTTTCTCTCTCTCTAATTTATTAATAACATTCCTTCTCCATTTGCACACTGGGTTACTCTCTCTCTCTCTATAAATTATTAATTACATTCCTCCTCCATTTTCACACTGGGTCTCTCTCTCTGATGTAATAATTACCTTCATCGTCTATTTTCACACTGGGTTTCTCTCTCTCTCTAATTTATTAAGTACATTCCTTCTCTATTTTCACACTGGGTTGCTCTGCTTGTCTCTCTAATTTATTAATTAGATGGCTCTTCTATTTTCACACTGGGGCTCTCTCTCTAATTCATTAATTACATTCCTCCTCCATTTTCACACTGGCTCTCCTTCCCTAATTTATTAATTACATTCCACGTCTATTTTCACACTGGGTTACACTGTCTCTCTACAATTTATTAATTACGTTCCTGGTCCATTTTCACACTGGGTTGTTCACTCTCTCTAATTTATTGATTACATTCCTCCTCTATTTTCACACTGTGTGTGTCTCTCTCTCTCTCTTTAATTTATTAATTACATTCCTTCTCTATTTTCACACTAGGTTACTCTCCTCTCTCTAATTTATTAATTAGATGCCTCTTCTATTTTCAAACTGGGTCTGTCTAATTTATTAATTACATTCCTACGGTATTTTCACACTTGGTTGCACTCTCTCTCTAACCTCTTAATTGCATTCCTCTTCTATTTTCACACTGGATTACTCTCTCTCTCTAATTTATTAATTACATTCCTCCTCTATTTTACACTGGGTCTCTCTCTCTAATGTGTTATTAACTTTCCTTGTCTATTTTCACACTGGGTTTCTCTCTCTCTCTAATTTATTAATTTCATTCCTCCTCTATTTTCACACTTGGTTGCTCTCTCTCTCTAATTTATTAATTACGTTACTCCTCTATTTTCACACTGGGTTAATATCTATCTCAAATTTATTAATTACATTCATCCTCTATTTTCACACTGGGCTTCTCTCTCTCTCTCTCTCTCTAGTTTATGAATTACATTGCTCCGCTATTTTCATGCTGGGTTACTCTCTCTCTCTCATTTACTAATTACATTTCTCCTGTATTTTCAGCATGGGTTGCTCTCTCTCTCTTGTTCAGTGCATTCCTCCCCTATTTTCACACTGGGCTTCTCTGTCTCTCTCTCTCTAGTTTATGAATTACATTGCTCCGCTATTTTCATGCTGGGTTACACTCTCGCTCTCATTTACTAATTACATGTCTCCTGTATTTTCAGCATGGGTTGCTCTCTCTCTCTTGTTCAGTGCATTCCTCCTCTATTTTCACCCTGGGTTGCTCTTTCTAATTTATTAATTACATTCCTCCTCCATCTTCACATAGGATCTCATTCCCTAAATTATGAATTACATTCCTCCTCCATTTTCACACTGGGTTACTCTCTTTCTCTCTCTCTCTCTCTAATTTACTAATTACATTCCTCCTCTATTTTCACACTGGGTCTCTCTGTCTAATGTATTAATTACATTCCTCGACTATTTTCACACTGGGTTTCTCTCTCTCTCTAATTTATTAATTACATTCCTTGTCTATTTTCACACTGGGTTACTCTCTCTCTCTAATTTATTAATAACATTCCTCCTCTATTTTCACACTGGGTTGCCCTCTTTAATTATTAATTACATTCCTCCTCCATTTTCACACAGGATCTCCTTCCCTAAATTATGAATTACATTCCTCCTCTATTTTCACACTGGGTCTCTCTCTCTAATTTACTAATTACATTCCTCCTTTATTTTCACACTGTGTCTCTCTCTCTCTAATGTATTAATTACTTTCATCATCTATTTCCACACTGGGTTTCTCTCTCTCTCTAATTTATTAATTACATTCCTTCACTATTTTCACACTGGGTTACTTTCTATCTCTCTCTAATTTATTCATTACATTGCACCTCTATGTTCACACTGGGTTGCTCTCCTCTCTCTAATTTATTAATTAGATGCCTCTTCTATTTTCACACTGGGTCTCTCTGATTTATTAATTACATTCCTCCTGTATTTTCACACTTGGTTGCTCTCTCTTCCTAATCTCTTAATTACATTCCTCTTCTATTTTCACACTGGGTTGCTCTCTCTCTCAAATTTATTAATTACATTCGTCCTCCATTTTCACACTGGGTTGCTCGCTCTAATTCATTAATTACAATCCTACTCTATTATCCCACTGGGTTACTCTCTCTCTCTCTAATTTATTAATGACATTCCTTTATTTTCACACAGGGTTACTCTCTCTCTCTAATTTATTAATTTCATTCCTCCTCTATTTTCACACTTGGTTGCTCTCTCTCTCTAATTTATGAATTACATTCCTCTTCTATTTTCACACTGGGCTTCTCTCTCTCGCTCTAGTTTATGAATTACATTGCTCCGCTATTTTCACGCTGGGTTACTCTCTCTCTCATTTACTAATTACATTTCTCCTCTATTTTCAGCATGGGTTGCTCTCTCTCTCTTATTCAGTGCATTCCTCCTCTATTTTCACCCTGGGTTGCTCTTTCTAATTTATTAATTACATTCCTCCTACATTTTCACACAGGATCCCATTCCCTAAATTATGAATTTCATTCCTCCTCCATTTTCACACTGGGTTACTCTCTCTCTCTCCAATTTGTTAATTACATTCCTGTTCCATTTTCACACTGGGTTGCTCACTCTCTCTTATTATTTACATTCCTCCTCCATTTTCATACTGGGTTGCTCTCTCTCTCTCTCTCTCTAATTTATTAATTACATTCTTCCTCCATTTTCACACAGGCTCTCCTTCCCTAAATTATGTATTACATTCCTGCTCTATTTTTGCACTGGGTTTCGCTCTCTCTCTAATTTTGTAATTACATTCCTCCTCTATTTTCACACTGTGTCTCTCGCTCTCTCTCTCTCTAATGTATTTTCCCACTGGGTTACTCACTCTCTCTCTAATTTATTAATTACATTCCTCCTCTATTTTACACTGGGTCTCTCTCTCTAATGTATTATTAACTTTCCTTGTCTATTTTTACACTGGGTTTCGCTCTCTCTCTAATTTATTAATGACATTCCTCTATTTTCACACAGGGTTACTCTCTCTCTCTCTCATTTGTTAATTTCATTCCTCCTCTATTTTCAAACTTGGTTGATCTCTCTCTCTAATTTATTAATTATGTTACTCCTCTATTTTTACACTGGATAATCTCTATCTCAAATTTATTAATTACATTCCTCCTCTATTTTCACACTGGGCTTCTCTCTCTCTCTAGTTTATGAATTACATTGCTCCGCTATTTTCATGCTGGGATTCTCTCTCTCTCCCATTTACTAATTACATTTCTCGTCTATTTTCAGCATGGGTTGCTCACTCTCTCTTATTCAGTGCATTCCTCCTCTACTTTCATCCTGGGTTGCTCTTTCTAATTTATTAATTACATTCCACCTCTATTTTCACACGGGGTGCTCTTTCTCTCTAATTTATTAACTAGATTCCTCCTCTATTTTCACAATGGGTTTCTCTCTCTCTAATTTATTAATTACATTCCTCCTCTATTTTCACACTGGGCTTCTTTCTCTCTAATTGATCAATTACATTCCTCCGCTATTTTCACACAGGGTTATTCTGTGCCTCAAATTTATTTCTTACATTCCTCTCTATTTTCACACTGGGTCTCCTTCTCTAATTTATTAATTACATTCCTCCTCTGTTTTAACACTGGGTTACTCTCTCTTTCTCTATTTTATTAATTACATTCCTCCTCTATTTTCATGCTGGGTTACTTGCTCTCTCTCATTTATTAATTAATCCCTGATCCATTTCCACACTTGATTTCTCGATCTTTCTAATTCATTAATTATATTCCTCCTCTCGTTTCACACTGGGTTGCTCTCTCTCTAATTTATTATTTACCTTCCTCCTTTATTTCCACACTGGTTACTTTGTCTCTCTCTCTCTCCAATTGACGAACTAGATTCCTCCTCACTTTTCACACTGGGTTGCGCTCTCTAGTTTATTAATTACAATCCTCCTCCAGTTTCACATGGGGTCTCCTTCTCTAATTTGCGAATTACATTCCTTCTCTCTTTTCATATTGGGCTACGCTCTCTCTCTCTAAATTATTAATTATATTCCTCCTCTATTTTCACACTGGGTTGCTCTCTCTCTAATTTATTAATTACATTCCTCCTCTATATTCACACTGTTTTTCTCTCTCGCTAATCTATTATTTACATTCCACTTCTATTTTCACACTGGGTCTCTCTTTCTAATGTATTAACTACTTTCCTCCTCGATTTTCACACTGGGTTATTCTCTATCTCAAATTTATTAATTACGTTCCTCCTCTATTTTCGCACTGAGATTCTCTCTCTCTCTCTCTAATTTATGAATTACATTGCTCAGCTATTTTCACGCTTGGTTACTCTCTCTCTCTCTAATTTATTAATTACATACCTCCTCTATTTTCACACTGGGTTGCTCTCTCGAATTAATTAGTTACATTCCTCCCCTATTTTCACACTGGTTTGCTCTCTCTCCAAATTATTAATTACATTCCACCTCTACTTTCACACTGGGTTGCTCTCTCTCTCTAATTTATTAATTACATTCCTCTTCTATTTTCACACTGGGTTGCTCTCTAATTTGTTAATTACATTCCTCCTCAACTTTCACACTGGGTTGCTCTCTCTCTAATTCATAAATTACATTCCTGCTCTATTTTCACACTGGGTTACACTCTCTCTCTCTCATTTATTAATTAGGTGCATCCTGTATTTTCACACTGGGTTGCTATCACTCTCTAATTTATTAATTAATAGCTGCTCCATTATCACACTGGGTTGCTCTCTCTCTATTTTATTAATTACATTCCACCTCTATTTTCACACTGGGTTGCTCTTTCTCGCTAATTTATTAACTAGATTCCTCCTCTATCTTCACACTGGTTTCTCTCTTTTTAATTTATTAATTACATTCTTCCTCTATTTTCACACTGGGTTTCTCTCTCTCTAATTGATCAATTACATTCCTCGTCTATTTTCACATTGGGTTATTCTGTGTCTAAAATTTATTAAGGACATTCCTACTCCATTTTCACACTGGGTTTCCTTCTCTAATTTATGAATTACATTCCTCCTCTATTTTAACACTGGGTTACTCGCTCTCTCTCTAACTTACTAATTACATTCCTCCTCTATTTTCATGCTGTGTTTCTCGCTCTTTCTCTAATGTATAGATTACATTCCTCCTCTCGTTTCACACTGGGTTGCTCTCTCTCTAATTTATTAATTACCTTCCTCCTCTATTTCCACACTGGTTATTTTCTCTCTCTCACTCTCCAATTGATGAACAAGATTCCTCCTCACTTTTAACACTGGGTTGCGCTCTCTAATTTATTAATTACAATCTTCCTCGAGTTTCACACGGGGTCTCCTCTAATTTATGAAGTATATTCCTTCTCTCTTTTCACATTGGGCTATGCTCTCTCAATTATTCATTATATTCCTCCTCTATTTTCACACTGGGTTGCTCTCGCGCTCTAAATTATTAATTATATTCCTCCTCTATTTTCACACTGGGTTGCTCTCTCTCTAATTTATTAATTACATTCCTCCTCTATATTCACACTGTTATTCTCTCTTGCTAATCTATTAATTACATTCCTCTTCTATTTTCACACTGGGTCTCTCTCTCTAATGTATTAATTACTTTCCTCCTCGATTTTCACACTGGGTAATTCTCCATCTCAAATTTAATAATTACGTTTCTCCTCTATTTTCACACTGAGATTATCTCTCTCTCCTTAATTTATGAATTACATTGCTCCGCTATTTTCACGCTGGGTTACTCTCTCTCGAATTTATTAGTTATATTCCTCCCCTATTTTCACACTGGGTTGCTCTCTCTCTCTCTCTAATTTATTAATTACATTCCTCTTCTATTTTCACACTGGGTTGCTCTTTAATTTGTTAATTACATTCCTTCTTTATTTTCATACTGGGTTATTCTCGCTCTATAATTTATTAATTACATTCCTCCTCAACTTTCACACTGGGTTGCTCTCTCTCTAATTCATAAATTACATTCCTGCTCTATTTTCACACTGGGTTACACTCTCTCTCTCTCATTTATTAATTAGGTGCATCCTCTATTTTCACAATGGGTTGCCTTTTCTCTCTAATTTATTATCTAGATTCCTCCTCTATTTTCACACTGGGTTTCTCTCTCTTTAATTGATCAATTACATTCCTCGTCTATTTTCACACTGGGTTATCCTGTGTCTCAAATTTATTAAGGACATTCCTACTCCATTTTCACACTGGTTCTCCTTCTCTAATTTATGAATTACATTCCTCCTCTATTTTAACACTGGGTTACTCGCTCTCTCTCATTTATTAATTAATCCCTGATCCATTTCCACACTTGACTTCTCTCACTCTCTAATTTACTAATTACATTCCTCCTCTATTTTCATGCTGGGTTTCTCACTCTGTCTCTAATGTATAGATTATGTTCCTCCTCTTGTTTCACACTGGGTTGCTCTCTCTCTAATTTATTAATTACATTCCTTCTCTATTTCCACACTGGTTAATTTCTCTCTCTCTCTCTCCAATTGATGAACTAGATTCCTCCTCACTTTTAACACTGGGTTGCTCTCTCTAATTTATTAATTACAATCCTCCTCCATTGTCACACGGGGTCTCCTTCTCTAATTTATCAATTACATTCCTTCTCTCTTTTCACATTGGGCTACGCTCTCTCTAAATTATTCATTATATTCCTCCTCTATTTTCACACTGGGTTGCTCTCGCGCTCTAAATTATTAATTATATTCCTCCTCTATTTTCACACTGGGTTGCTCTCTCTCTAATTTATTAATTTCATTCCTCCTCTATATGCACACTGTATTTCTCTCTCGCTAATCTGTTAATTACATTCCTCTTCTATTTTCACACTGGGTTATTCTCTATCTCAAATTTATTAATTACATTCCTCCTCTTTTTTCACACTGAGATTCTCTCTCTCTCTCTAATTTATGAATTACATTGCTCCACTATTTTCACGCTGGGTTACTCTCTCTCTCTCTAATTTATTAATTACATTCCTGCTCTATTTTCACACTGGGTTGCTCTCTCTCCAAATTAATAATTACATTCTACCTCTACTTTCACACTGGGTTGCTCTCTCTCTCTCTAATTTATTAATTACATTCCTCCTCAACTTTCACACTGGGTTGCTCTCTCTCTAATTCATAAATCACATTCCTGCTCTATTTTCACACTGGGTTGCTCTCACTGTCTAATTTATTAATTAATACCTGCTCCATTATCATACTGGGTTGCTCTCTCTCTCTCTAATTTATTAATTACATTCCACCTCTATTTTCACACCGTGTTGCTCTTTCTCTCTAATTTATTAACTAGATTCCTTCTCTATCTTCACAATGGGTTTCACTCTCTCTAATTTATTAATTACATTCCTCCTCTATTTTCACACTGGGTTATTCTGTGTCTCAAATTTATTAAGGACATTCCTACTCCATTTTCACTCTGGGTCTCCTTCTCTAATTTATGAATTACATTCCTCCTCTATTTTAACACTGGATTACTCTCTCTAATTTAATTACAATCCTACACCATTTTCACACGGGGTCTCCTTCTATAATTTATGAATTACTTTCCTTCTCTCTTTATACATTTGGCTACGCTCTCTCTCTAAATTATTAACTATATTCCTCCTCTATTTTCACACTGGGTTGCTCTCTCTCTAATTTATTAATTAAATTCCTCCTCTATATTCTCACTGCTTTTCTCTCTCACTAATCTATTAATCGTATTCCTCCTCTATTTTCACACTGGGTTGCTCTCTCGAATTTATTAGTTAGATTTCTCCCCTATTTTCACACTGGGTTGCTCTCTCTCCAGATTATTAATTACATTCCACCTCTACTTTCACACTGGGTTGCTCTCTCTCTCTCTAATTTATTAATTACATTCCTCTTCTATTTTCACACTGGGTTGCTCTCTAATTTGTTAATTACATTCCTTCTTTATTTTCATACTGGGTTATTCTCTCTCTATAATTTGTTAATTACATTCCTCCTCAACTTTCACACTGTGTTGCTCTCTCTCTAATTCATAAATTACATTCCTGCCCTATTTTCACACTGGTTTACACTCTCTCTCTCCCATTTATTAATTAGGTGCATCCTGTATTTTCACACTGGGTTGCTCTCACTCTCTAATTTATTAATTAATACCTGCTCCATTATCACACTGGGTTGCTCTCTCTCTAATTTATTAATTACATTCCACCTCTATTTTCACACTGGGTTGCTCTTTCTCTCTAATTTATTAACTAGATTCCTCCTCTATTTTCACAATGGGTATCTCTCTTTCTAATTTATTAATTACATTCCTCCTCTATTTTCACACTGGGTTTCTCTCTCTCTAATTGATCAATTACTTTCCTCGTCTATTTTCACACTGGGTTATTCTGTGTCTCAAATTTATTAAGGACATTCCTAATCCATTTTCACACTGGGCCTCCTTCTCTAATTTATGAATTATATTCCTCCTCTATTTTAACACTGGGTTACTCTCTCTTATTTATTAATTACAGTGCTACACCATTTGCACATGGGGTCTCCTTCACTAATTTATGAATTACATTCCTTCTCTCTTTTCACGTTGGGCTACGCTATCTCTAAATTATTAACTATATTCCTCCTCTATTTTCACACTGGGTTGCGCTCTCTCTAATTTATTAATTACATTACTCCTCTATATTCAAAATGTTTTTCTCTCTCGCTAATCTATTAATCACATTCCTCCTCTATTTTCACCCTGGGTTGCTCTCTCCAATTTAATAGTTAGATTTCTCCCCTATTTTCACACTGGGTTGCTCTCTCTCCAAATTATTAATTACATTCCACCTCTACTTTCACACTGGGTTGCTCTCTCTCTCTAATTTATTAATTACATTCCTCTTCTATTTTCACACTGGGTTGCTCTCTAATTTGTTAATTACATTCCTTCTTTATTTTCATACTGGGTTATTCTTTCTCTCTAATTTACTAATTACATTGTTCCTCAACTTTCACACTGGGGTGCTCTCTCGCTTATTCATAAAGTACATTCCTGCTCTATTTTCACACTGGGTTACACTCTCTCTCTCTCATTTTTTAATTAGGTGCATCCTCTATTTTCACACTGGGTTGCTCTCACTCTCTAATTTATTAATTAATACCTGCTCCATTGTCACACTGTATTCCTCCTGTATTTTCACATTGGTTCCTCTATCTCTCTCTCTAATTTATGGATTAAATTGCTCTGCTATTTTCACGCTGGGTTGCTCTCTCTCTAATTTAGTAATTACATTCAACTTCTACTTTCACACTGGGTTGCTCTCTCTCTCTCTAATTTATTAATTACATTCCTTCTTTATATTCATACTGGGTTATTCTCTCTCTAATTTATTAATTACATTGCTCCTCTATTTTCACACTGGGTTACTCTCTAATTTCCTAATGACATTCCTCCTCTATTTTCACACTGGGTTACACTCTCTCTCTCTCATTTATTAATTAGATGCATCCTCTATTTTCACATTGAGTTGGTCTCACTCTCTAATTAATTAATTAATACCTGCTCCATTTTCACACTGGGTTTCTCTCTCTCTCTAATTTATTAATTACATTCCCCCTCTATTTTCACACTGTTGCTTTCTCTAATTTATTCATTATATTGCTCCTCTATTTTCACTCTAGATTGCTCTCTCTAATTTATTAATTACATTCCTCCTCCATTTTCACACTTGTTTGCTCACTCTAATACATTAATTACATTCCTACTCTATTTTCCCACTGGGTTACTCTCTCTCTCTCTCTCTAATTTATCAATTACAATCCTCCTTTTTCATACTAGGTTACTCTCTATCTCTCTAATTTATTAATTACATTCCTCTTTTTTCACACTGGGTTCGTCTCTCACTAATTTGTTATTTACATTCCTCCTCTATTTCCACACTGGGTCTCTCTCTCTAATTTATTAATTCCGTTACTGCTCTATTTTCACACTGGGTTGCTCTCTCTCTAATTCATAAATTACATTCCTGCTCTATTTTTACGCTGGGTTACACACTCTCTCTCTAATTTATTAATCCTCCTCTAAATTCATACTGGTTTACTCTCTCTCTCTCTAATTTATTACTAATATTTGGATTACATTGCTCCGCTAATTTCATGCTGGGTTCCTCTCTCTCTCTCTAATTTAATAATTCCGTTCCCCCTCTATTTTCACAATGGGTTACTCTCTCTCTCTAATTAATTAATTACATTCCTCCTCCATTTTCACACTGGGTCTCTCTCTCTAGTTCATTAATTACATTCCTCCTCTATTTTCACACTGGATTGCTCTCTCTCTCTAATTTATTAATTACATTCCTCCTCTATTTGGTGCTGGGTTACTCTCTTTCTCTAATTTATTAATTCCGTTCCTCCTCTATTTTCACACTTGGTTGCTGTCTCTAATTTATTATTTACATTCCTCCTCCATTTTCACACTGGGTCTCCGTCCCAAAGTTATGAATTACATTCCTCTTCTATTTTGACACTGGGTTACACTCTCTCGCTAATTTATTAATTACATTCCTACTCTATTTTCACCCTAGAATGCTCTCTCTAATTTATTAATTACATTCCTCTTCTATTTTCACACTGGGTTGCTCTCTCTCTCTAATATATTAATTACATTCCTCCTCTATTTTCATGCTGGGTTACTTGCTCTCTCTCTAATTTATAAATTACAGTCCTCCTCTATATTCACACTGGGTTGCTCTCTCCCTCTAATTTATTAATTACATTCCACCTCTATCTACACACTGGGTTACTTGCTCTCTCTCTAATTTATTGATTACATTCCTCGTCTATTTTCAACTGGGTTACTCTCTCTCGCCAATTTATTAATTACATTCCTCCTCTATTTTCACTCTTGGTTGCTCTCTCTCTCTAATGTATTAATTACATTCCTCCTCTATTTTCACCTTGGGACTCTCTCTCTAAAGTATTAATTACATTCCTCCTGTATTTTCACATTGGTTCCTCTATCTCTCTCTCTAATTTATGGATTACATTGCTCTGCTATTTTCACGCTGGGTTGCTCTCTCTCTAATTTAGTAATTACATTCAACTTCAACTTTCACACTGGGTTGCTCTCTCTCTCTCTAATTTATTAATTACATTGCTCCTCTATTTTCACACTGGGTTACTATCTAATTTCCTAATGACATTCCACCTCTATTTTCACACTGGGTTACACTCTCTCTCTCATTTATTAATTAGATGCATCATCTTTTTTCACACTGAGTTGCTCTCACTCTCTAATTAATTAATTAATACTTGCTCCATTTTCACACTGGGTTGCTCTCTCTCTCTCTAATTTATTAATTACATTCCACTTACCTTTTCACACTGGGTTTCTCTCTCTCTCTAATTTATTAATTACATTCCTCCTCTATTTTCATGCAGGGTTACGTGCTCTCTCTCTAATTTATAGTTTACGGTCCTCTATTTCCACACTGGGAAACTTTCTCTCTCTAATTTATTAATTACATTCCTCCTGTATTTTCACACTGGTTTACTCTCTCTCTCTCCCCAATTTATTCACTAGATTCCTCCTCTATTTTCACACAGGGTTACTCTCTCTCTAGTTCATTAATTACATTCCTACTCTATTTCCACACTGGTTTACTCTCTCTCTCTCCCCAATTTATTCACTAGATTCCTCCTCTATTTTCACACTGGTTTACTCTCTCTTATTTAATAATTACATTCCTCCTCCATTTTCACACTGGATCTCTCTCTCTAGTTCATTAATTACTTTCCTCCTCTATTTTCACATTGGGTTGCTCTCTCTCTCTAATTTATTAATTCCATTCCTCCTCTATTTTCACACTGGGTTGCTCTCACTCTCTAATGTATTAATTACATTGCTCCTCTATTTTCACACTGGGTTCCCCTCTCTCTCTAATTTATTAATTACATTCCTTTTCTACTTTCACACTGGGTTGCTCTCTCTCTCTAATTTATTAATTACATTCCTCCCCTATTTTCATGCTGGGTTACTTGCTCTCTCTAATTTATAGATTACAGTCCTCCTCTATTTTCACACTGGTTTGCTTTCTCTCTCTTATTTATTAATTACATTCCACCTCTATCTTCACACGGAGTTGCTCTCTCTAACTTTTAAATTACATTCCTCCTCTATTTTCACACTGGTTAACTCTCTCTCTCCCCCTCTCTCCCCAATTTTTTCATTAGATTCCTACTCTATTTTCACACTGGGTCACTCTCTCCCTCTAATTTATTAATTACATTCCTCCTCCATTTTCACACTGGGTCTCTCTCTCTAGTTCATTAATTACATTACTCCTCTATTTTCAGCATGGGTTGCTCTCCTCTCATTATTCAGTACATTCCTCCTCTATTTTCCCACGGTGTCCCTTTCTCTAATTTATGGATTACATTTCTCATCCATTTTCATGCTGGGTTGCTCTCTTTCTCTCTAATTTATTAATTACATTCCTCCTCCATTTTCACTTTTTGTTGCCCTCTCTCTAATTGTTTCATTAAATGCCTCCTGTATTTTCAGAGTGATGTGCTCTCTCTCTCTCTCTCTCTCATTTATTAATTAATTCCTGCTCCATTTTCACACTGGGTTTCTCTCTTTCTAATTTATTAATTACATTCCTCCTCTATTTTCATACTGAGGTACTCGCTCTCTCTCTAATTTATAGATTACATTCCTCCGCTATTTTCACACTGGGTTGCTCTCCTAATTCATTATTTACATCCCTGCTCTATTTCCCCACAGGGATACTCTCTCTCTCTCTATCTAATTTATTCATGAAAATCCTTCTCCATTTTCACACTGGGTCTCTCTCTCTAGTTCATTAATTACATTCCTCCTCTTTTTTCACACTAGGTTGCTCTCTCTCCCTAATTTATTAATTACATTCCCCCTCTATTTTGACGCTGGGTTACTCTCTCTCTCTTGAAGTTATTAATTCTGTTCCACCTCTATTTTCACATTGGGTTCCTCTCTCTCTCTAATTTATTAATCACATTCCTCCCCTATTTTCATGCTGGATTTCCCTCTCTCTCTCTCTAATTTATTAATTACAATCCTCTATTTTCATGCTGGGTTACTTGCTCTCTCTCTAATTTATAGATTACAGTCCTCCTCTATTTTCACACTGGTTTGCTTTCTCTCTCTTATTTATTAATTATATTCCACCTCTATCTTCACACTGGGTTGCTCTCTCTAACTTATTAATTACATTCCCCCTCTATTTCCACACTGGGTTACTTTCTCTCTCTAATTTATTAATTACATTCCTCCTCAATTTTCACACTGGGTCTCTCTCTCTAGTTCATTAATTACATTCCTCCTCTTTTTTCACACTAGGTTGCTCTCTCTCCCTAATTTATTAATTACATTCCCCCTCTATTTTGACGCTGGGTTACTCTCTCTCTCTTGAAGTTATTAATTCTGTTCCTCCTCTATTTTCACTCTGGGTTGCTCTCTCTCTCTAATTTATTAATTACATTCCTCCTACATTTTCACACTGGGCAACTCTCTCTCCAATTTAATAATTACATTCCTCCTCTATTTTCACACTGGTTCACTCTCTCTCTGCACAATATATTCACTAGATTCCTACTCTATTTTTACACTGGGTTACTCTCTCTCTCTAATTTATTAATTACATTCCTCCTCCATTTTCACACTGGGGAGGTGTCAGCTGTGGCTCAGTTCATAGCACCCTCACCTTTGAATCAGAGGGTTGTGGGTTCATGTCCCACTCCCAGAAACTAAGAACTGTGATTGTACTCGAAAGAGTTGCAATCTGTGACTGTTGATAACTCGAAAGAGTTTCACACTGGGTCTCCTTCCCTAAGTTATGAATTACATTCCTCCTCTATTTTCACACTGGGTTTCTCTCTCTCTCTCTCTAATTTATTAATTACATTCCTCCTCTAATTTCACACTGGGTTGCTCTCTCTCTCTAATTTATTAGTTACATTCCACTTATCTTTTCACACTGGGTTCCTCTCTCTCTCTAATTTATTAATTACATTCCTCCTCTATTTTCATGCAGGGTTACGTGCTTTCTCTCTAATTTATAGTTTACAGTCCTCCTCTATTTTCACACTGGGTTGCTCTCGCCCTCTAATTTATTAATTATATTCCAACTCTATCTACACACTGGGTCATTTGCTCTCTCTCTAATTTATAGATTACATTCCTCGTCTATTTTCACTCTTGGTTGCTCTCTCTCTCTAATGTATTAATTACATTCCTCCTCCATTTTCACACTGGGGAGGTGTCAGCTGTGGCTCAGTTCATAGCACCCTCACCTTTGAATCAGAGGGTTGTGGGTTCATGTCCCACTCCCAGAAACTAAGAACTGTGATTGTACTCGAAAGAGTTGCAATCTGTGACTGTTGATAACTCGAAAGAGTTTCACACTGGGTCTCCTTCCCTAAGTTATGAATTACATTCCTCCTCTATTTTCACACTGGGTTTCTCTCTCTCTCTCTCTAATTTATTAATTACATTCCTCCTCTAATTTCACACTGGGTTGCTCTCTCTCTCTAATTTATTAGTTACATTCCACTTATCTTTTCACACTGGGTTCCTCTCTCTCTCTAATTTATTAATTACATTCCTCCTCTATTTTCATGCAGGGTTACGTGCTTTCTCTCTAATTTATAGTTTACAGTCCTCCTCTATTTTCACACTGGGTTGCTCTCGCCCTCTAATTTATTAATTATATTCCAACTCTATCTACACACTGGGTCATTTGCTCTCTCTCTAATTTATAGATTACATTCCTCGTCTATTTTCACTCTTGGTTGCTCTCTCTCTCTAATGTATTAATTACATTCCTCCTCTATTTTCACATTGGGACTCTCTCTCTAAAGTATTAATTACATTCCTCCTGTATTTTCACATTGGTTCCTCTATCTCTCTCTCTAATTTATGGATTACACTGCTCTGCTATTTTCACGCTGGGTTGCTCTCTCTCTAATTTAGTAATTACATTCAACTTCTACTTTCACACTGGGTTGCTCTCTCTCTCTCTAATTTATTAATTACATTCCTTCTTTATATTCATACTGGGTTATTCTCTCTCTAATTTATTAATTACATTGCTCCTCTATTTTCACACTGGGTTACTCTCTAATTTCCTAATGACTTTCCTCCTCTATTTTAACACTGGGTTACACTCACTCTCTCATTTATTAATTAGGTGCATCCTCTATTTTCACACTGAGTTGCTCTCTCTCTCTAATTAATTAATTAATACCTGCTCCATTTTCATACTGGGTTTTTCTCTCTCTCTAATTGATTAATTACATTCCTCCATTTTCATGCTTGGTTACTCGGTCTCTAACATATTAATTACATTCCTAGTCTATTTTCCGACTGGGCTACTCTCTCTCGAATTTACCAATGACAATCGTTCTTATTCATACTGGGTTACTCTCTCTCTCTCTCTCTCATTTATTAATTAATTACTGCTCCATTTTCACACTGGGTTCATCTCTAACTAATTTGTTATTTACATTCCTCCTCTATTTTTACACTGGGTTACTCTCTCTCTCTGATTTAATAATTACATTCCTCCTCCATTTTCACACTGGATCTCTCTCTCTAGTTCATTAATTACATTCCTCCTCTATTTTCACATTGGGTTGCTCTCTCTCTCTAATTTATTAATTCCATTCCTCCTCTATTTTCACACTGGGTTCCCCTCTCTCTCTAATTTATTAATTACATTCCTTTTCCATTTTCACAGTGGGTTGCTCTCCCTCTCTAATTTATTAATTACATTCCTTTTCTATTTTCACACTGGGTTGCGCTCTCTCTCTAGTTCATTTATTAATTACATTCCTCCTCTATTTTCAGCATGGGTTGCACTCCTCTCTTTATTCAGTGCATTCCTCCTCTATTTTCCCACGGTGTCCCTTTCTCTAATTTATGGATTACATTTCTCATCCATTTTCATGCTGGGTTGCTCTCTTTCTCACTAATTTATTAATTACATTCCTCCCCCATTTTCACTTTTTGTTGCCCTCTCTCTAATTTTTTCATTAAATTCCTCCTCTATTTTCACATTGATTTGCTCTCTCTCATTTATTAATTAATTCCTGCTCCATTTTCACACTGGGTTTCTCTCTCTCTCTAATTTATTAATTACATTCCTCCTCTATTTTCATACTGGGGTACTCGCTCTCTCTAATTTATAGATTACATTCCTCCGCTATTTTCACACTGGGTTGCTCTCCTAATTCATTATTTGCATTCCTGCTCTATTTCCCCACTGGGATACTCTCTCTCTCTCTCTATCTAATTTATTCATGAAATTCCTTCTCCATTTTCACACTGGGTCTCTCTCTCTCTAGTTCATTAATTACATTCCTCCTCTATTTTCACACTAGGTTGCTCTCTCTCCCTAATTTATTAATTACATTCCCCCTCTATTTTGATGCTGGGTTACTCTCTCTCTCTTTAAGTTATCAATTCTGTTCCTCCTCTATTTTCACACTGGGTTGCTCTCTCTAATTTATTAATTACATTCCTCCTACATTTTCACACTGGGCAACTCTCTCTCCAATTTAATAATTACATTCTTCCTCTATTTTCACACTGGGTTGCTCTATCTCTCTAATTTATTAATTACATTCCTCCTATCTTTTCACATTAGATTGCTCTCTCTCTCATTTATTAATTAATTACTGCTCCATTTTCACACTGGGTTACTCTCTCTCTCTAATTTATTAATTACATTCCTCCCCTATTTTCATGCTGGATTTCCCTCTCTCTCTCTCTAATTTATTAATTACATTCCTCCTCTATTTTAATGCTGGGTTACTTGCTCTCTCGCTAATTTATAGATTACACTCCTCCTCTATTTTCACACTGGTTTGCTTTCTCTCTCTCCCCAATATATTCACTAGATTCCTACTCTATTTTCACACTGGGTTACTCTCTCTCTCTCTAATTTATTAATTACATTCCTCCACCATTTTCACACTGGGTCTCACTCTTTAGTTCATTAATTACATTCCTCCTCTATCTTCACACTGGGTTGCATTCTCTCTCTAATTTATTAATTACATTCCTCCTCCATTTTCACAGTGGGTTGCTCTCTTTCTCTCTAATTTATTAATTACATTCCTCCTCTATTTTCATGCAGGGTTATGTGCTCTCTCTCTAATTTATAGTTTACAGTCCTCTATTTCCACACTGGGTTACTTTCTCTCTCTAATTTATTAATTACATTCCTACTGTATTTTCACACTAGTTAAGTGTCTCTCTCCCCAATTTATTCACTAGATTCGTCCTCTATTTTCACACAGGGTTACTCTCTCTCTATTTCATTAATTACATTCCTCCTCTATCTTCCCACGGTGTCCCTTTCTCTAATTTATGGATTACATTTCTCCTCAATTTTCATGCTGGGTTGCTCTCTTTCTCTCTAATTTATTAATTACATTCCTCCTCCATTTTCACTTTTTGCTGCCCTCTCTCTAATTTTTTCATTAAATTCCTCCTCTATTTTCACATTGATTTGCTCTCTCTCTCTCTCTCATTTATTAATTAATTCCTGCTCCATTTTCACACTGGGTTTCTCTCTCTCTCTAACTTATTAATTACATTCCTCCTCTATTTTCATACTGGGGTACTCGCTCTCTCTCTAATTTATAGATTACATTCCTCCACTATTTTCACACTGGGTTGCTCTCCTAATTCATTATTTACATTCCTGCTCTATTTCCCCACTGGGATACACTCTCTCTCTATCTAATTTATTCATGAAATTCCTTCTCCATTTTCACACTGGGTCTCTCTCTCTAGTTCATTAATTACATTCCTCCTCTATTTTCACACTAGGTTGCTCTCTCTCCCTAATTTATTAATTACATTCCCCCTCTATTTTGACGCTGGGTTACTCTCTCTCTCTTGAAGTTATTAATTCTGTTCCTCTATTTTCACACTGGGTTTCTCTCTCTCTCTAATTTATTAATTACATTCCTCCTACATTTTCACACTGGGCAACTCTCTCTCCAATTTAATAATTACATTCCTCCTCTATTTTCACACTGGGTTGCTCTATCTCTCTAATTTATTAATTAGATTCCTCCTATCTTTTCACACTAGATTGCTCTCTCTCATTTATTAATTAATTACTGCTCCATTTTCACACTGGGTTCCTCTCTCTCTCTCATTTATTAATTACATTCCTCCCCTATTTTCATGCTGGGTTACTTGCTCTCTCTCTAATTTATAGATTACAGTCCTCCTCTATTTTCACACTGGTCTGCTTTCTCTCTCATTTATTAATTACATTCCACCTCTCTCTTCACACGGAGTTGCTCTCTCTAACTTATTAATTACATTCCCCCTCTATTTCCACACTGGGTTACTTTCTCTCTCTAACTTTTAAATAACATTCCTCATCTATTTTCACACTGGTTTACTCTCTCTCTCTCCCCCTCTCTCCCCAATATATTCACTAGATTCCTACTCTATTTTCACACTGGGTTACTCTCTCTCTCTAATTTATTAATTACATTCCTCCTCCATTTTCACACTGGGTCTCTCTCTCTAGTTCATTAATTACATTGCTCCTCTATTTTCAGCATGGGTTGCTCTCCTCTCTTTATTCAGTGCATTCCTCCTCTATTTTCCCACGGTGTCCCTTTCTCTAATTTATGGATTACATTTCTCCTCCATTTTCACACTGGGTTGCTCTCTTTCTCTCCAATTTATTAATTACATTCCTCCTCCATTTTCACTTTTTGTTGCCCTCTCTCTAATTTTTTCATTAAATTCCTCCTCTATTTTCACATTGATTTGCTCTCTCTCATTTATTAATTAATTCCTGCTCCATTTTCACACTGGGTTTCTCTCTCTCTCTAATTTATTAATTACATTCCTCCTCTATTTTCATACTGGGGTACTCGCTCTCTCTAATTTATAGATTACATTCCTCCGCTATTTTCACACTGGGTTGCTCTCCTAATTCATTATTTGCATTCCTGCTCTATTTCCCCACTGGGATACTCTCTCTCTCTCTCTATCTAATTTATTCATGAAATTCCTTCTCCATTTTCACACTGGGTCTCTCTCTCTCTAGTTCATTAATTACATTCCTCCTCTATTTTCACACTAGGTTGCTCTCTCTCCCTAATTTATTAATTACATTCCCCCTCTATTTTGATGCTGGGTTACTCTCTCTCTCTTTAAGTTATCAATTCTGTTCCTCCTCTATTTTCACACTGGGTTGCTCTCTCTAATTTATTAATTACATTCCTCCTACATTTTCACACTGGGCAACTCTCTCTCCAATTTAATAATTACATTCTTCCTCTATTTTCACACTGGGTTGCTCTATCTCTCTAATTTATTAATTACATTCCTCCTATCTTTTCACATTAGATTGCTCTCTCTCTCATTTATTAATTAATTACTGCTCCATTTTCACACTGGGTTACTCTCTCTCTCTAATTTATTAATTACATTCCTCCCCTATTTTCATGCTGGATTTCCCTCTCTCTCTCTCTAATTTATTAATTACATTCCTCCTCTATTTTAATGCTGGGTTACTTGCTCTCTCGCTAATTTATAGATTACACTCCTCCTCTATTTTCACACTGGTTTGCTTTCTCTCTCTTATTTATTAATTACATTCCCCCTCAATTTCCACACTGGGTTACTTTCTCTCTCTATCTTTCAAATTACATTCCTCCTCTATTTTCACACTGGTTTACTCTCTTTCTCTCCCCAATATATTCACTAGATTCCTACTCTATTTTCACACTGGGTTACTCTCTCTCTCTAATTTATTAATTACATTCCTCCACCATTTTCACACTGGGTCTCACTCTTTAGTTCATTAATTACATTCCTCCTCTATCTTCACACTGGGTTGCATTCTCTCTCTAATTTATTAATTACATTCCTCCTCCATTTTCACAGTGGGTTGCTCTCTCTCTCTAATTTATTAATTACATTCCTCCTCTATTTTCATGCAGGGTTACGTGCTCTCTCTCTAATTTATAGTTTACAGTCCTCTATTTCCACACTGGGTTACTTTCTCTCTCTAATTTATTAATTACATTCCTACTGTATTTTCACACTAGTTAAGTGTCTCTCTCCCCAATTTATTCACTAGATTCGTCCTCTATTTTCACACAGGGTTACTCTCTCTCTATTTCATTAATTACATTCCTCCTCTATTTTCCCACGGTGTTCCTTTCTCTAATTTATGGATTACATTTCTCCTCAATTTTCATGCTGGGTTGCTCTCTTTCTCTCTAATTTATTAATTACATTCCTCCTCCATTTTCACTTTTTGTTGCCCTCTCTCTAATTTTTTCATTAAATTCCTCCTCTATTTTCACATTGATTTGCTCTCTCTCTCTCTCTCATTTATTAATTAATTCCTGCTCCATTTTCACACTGGGTTTCTCTCTCTCTCTAACTTATTAATTACATTCCTCCTCTATTTTCATACTGGGGTACTCGCTCTCTCTCTAATTTATAGATTATATTCCTCCACTATTTTCACACTGGGTTGCTCTCCTAATTCATTATTTACATTCCTGCTCTATTTCCCCACTGGGATACACTCTCTCTCTATCTAATTTATTCATGAAATTCCTTCTCCATTTTCACACTGGGTCTCTCTCTCTAGTTCATTAATTACATTCCTCCTCTATTTTCACACTAGGTTGCTCTCTCTCCCTAATTTATTAATTACATTCCCCCTCTATTTTGATGCTGGGTTACTCTCTCTCTCTTGAAGTTATTAATTCTGTTCCTCTATTTTCACACTGGGTTTCTCTCTCTCTCTAATTTATTAATTACATTCCTCCTACATTTTCACACTGGGCAACTCTCTCTCCAATTTAATAATTACATTCCTCCTCTATTTTCACACTGGGTTGCTCTATCTCTCTAATTTATTAATTAGATTCCTCCTATCTTTTCACACTAGATTGCTCTCTCTCTCATTTATTAATTAATTACTGCTCCATTTTCACACTGGGTTCCTCTCTCTCTCTAATTTATTAATTACATTCCTCCCCTATTTTCATGCTGGATTTCCCTCTCTCTCTCTAATTTATTAATTACATTCCTCCTCTACTTTCATGCTGGGTTACTTGCTCTCTCTCTAATTTATAGATTACAGTCCTCCTCTATTTTCACACTGGTATGCTTTCTCTCTCTTATTTATAAATTACATTCCACCTCCATCTTCACACTGGGTTGCTCTCTCTAACTCATTAATTACATTCCCCCTCTATTTCCACACTGGGTTACTTTCTCTCTCTAACTTTTAAATTGCATTCCTCCTCTATTTTCACACTGGTTTACTCTCTCTCTCTCCCTCTCTCCCCAATATATTCACTAGATTCCTACTCTATTTTTACACTGGGTTACTCTCTCTCTCTAATTTATTAATTACATTCCTCCTCCATTTTCACACTGGGTCTCTCTCTCTAGTTCATTAATTACATTCCTCCTCTATTTTCAGCATGGGTTGCTTTCTCTCTCTAATTTATTAATTACATTCCTCCTCCATTTTCACACTGGGTCTCCTTCCCTAAGTTATGAATTACATTCCTCCTCTATTTTCACACTGGGTTGCTCTCTCTCTCTCTCTCTAACTTATTAATTACATTCCTCCTCTAATTTCACACTGGGTTGCTCTCTCTCTCTAATTTATTAATTACATTCCACTTATTTTTTCACACTGGGATTTTCTCTCTTTCTCTCTAATTTATTAATTACATTCCTCTTCTATTTTCACACTGGGTTGCTCTCTGTCTCTCTCTCATTTATTAATTACATTCCTCCTCTATTTTCAGCATGGGTTGCTCTCTTCTCTTATTCAGTGCATTCCTCCTCTATTTTCCCACAGTGTCCCTTTCTATAATTTATGGATTACATTTCTCCTCCATTTTCATGCTGGGTTGCTCTCTTTCTCTCATTTACTAATTTCATTCCTCCTGCATTTTCACTTTTTGTTGCCCTCTCTCTAATTTTTTCATTTTTTATTAATTTTTCATTAATTTTTTAATTACATTCTTCCTCTATTTTCATATAGGGGTACTCGCTCTCTCCCTCATTTATAGATTACATTCCTCCGCTATTTTCACACTGGGTTGCTCTCCTAATTCATTATTTACATTCCTGCTCTATTTCCCCACTGGGTTACTCTCTCTCTCTATCTAATTTATTTATTAAATTTTTCCTCTATTTTCACACTGGGCCTATCTCTCTAGTTCATTAATTACATTCCTGCTCTATTTTCACACTATGTTGCTCTCTCTCTCTAATTTATTAATTACATTCCTCCTCTATTTTGACGCTGGGTTACTCTCTCTCTCTCTCTAAGTTATTAATTCTGTTCCTCCTCTATTTTCACACTGGGTTGCTGTCTCTAATTTATTAATTACATTCCTTCTCTATTATCATGCTAGAATGCTCTCTCTAATTTATTAATTACATTCCTCCTCTATTTTCACACTGGGTTTCTCTCTATCTCTGAAATATTAATTAGATTCCTCCTATCTTTTCACACTTGTTTGCTCTCTCTCTCATTTATTAATTAATTACTGACCATTTTCACAATGGGTTCCTCTCTCTCTCTCTAATTTATTAATTTCATTCCTCCTCTATTTTCATGCTGGGTTTCCCTCTCTCTCTCTCCAATTTATTAATTACATTCCACCTCTATTTTCACACTAATTTGCTCTCTCTAACTTATTAATTACATTCCTCCTCTATTTTCACATTGGTTTACTCTCTCTCTCTCTCTCCCCCCCATTTATTCATTAGATTCCTCCTCTATTTTCACACTGGGGTACTCTCTAACTCAAATTTATTAATTACATTCCTCCTCTCTTTTCACTCTGGGTTTCTCTCTCTCTAATTTGTTAATTTCATTCCTCCTCTATTTTCACACTGGGCTACTCCCTCTCTCTAATTTTTTAAATTACATTCCTCCTCTAATTTCACACTGGGATTCTCTCTCTCTCTCTCTACTTTATTAATTACATTCCTGTTCTATTTTCACACTGGGTTGCTCTCTGTTTCTCTCTCATTTATTAATTACATTCCTCCTCTATTTTCAGCATGGGTTGCTGTCTTCTTTTATTCAGTGCATTCCTCCTCTATTTTCCCAAGGTGTCCCTTTCTCTAATTTATGGCTTACATTTGTCCTCCATTTTCATGCTGGGTTGCTCTCTCTTTCTCTAATTTATTAATTTCATTCTTCCTCCATTTTCACTTTTTGTTGCCCTCTCTCTGATTTTTTCATTAAATTCCTCCTCTATTTTCACAGTGATTTGCCCTCTCTCTCTCATTTATTAATTAATTCCTGCTCAATTTTCACACTGGGTTTCTCTCTCTAATTTATTAATTACATCCTCCTCTATTTTCATACTGGGGTACTCGCGCTCTCTCTCTAATTTATAGATTACATTCCTCTGCTATTTTCACACTCGGTTGCTCTCCTAATTCATTATTTACATTCCTGCTCCATTTCCCCACTGGGTTACTCTCTCTCTCTATCTAATTTATTTATTAAATTCCTCCTCCATTTTCACACTGGGTCTATCTCTCTAGTTCATTAATTACATTCCTGCTCTATCTTCACACTATGTTGCTCTCTCTCTAATTTATTAATTACATTCCTCCTCTTTTTTGACGCTGGGTTACTCTCTCTCTCTCTAAGTTATTAATTCTGTTCCTCCTCTATTTTCAGACTGGGTTACTCTCTCTCTCTAATTTATTAATTATATTCCTCCTCTATTTTCACACTTGGCCTCTCTCTCTAGATCATTAATTACATTCCTCCTCTATTTTCATACTGGGTTGCTCTTTCTATTGAATTTATTAATTACATTGCTCCTCAATTTTCACACTCGGTCTCCTTCCCTTAGTTATGAATTACATTCCTCCTCTATTTTCACACTGGGTTGCTCTCTCTCTCTCTCTAATTTATTAATTACATTCCTCTTCTATTTTCACACTGGGTTGCTCTCTCTCTCATTTATTAATTACATTCCTCCTCTATTTTCAGCATGGGTTGCTCTCTTCTCTTATTCAGTGCATTCCTCCTCTGTTTTCCCACGGTGTCCCTTTCACTAATTTATGGATTACATTTGTCCTCCATTTTCATGCTGGGTTGCTCTCTCTCTCTCTAATTTATTAATTTCATTCCTCCTGCATTTTCACTTTTTGTTGCCCTCTCTCTAATTTTTTCATTAAATTCCTCCTCTATTTTCAGTGATTTGCCCTCTCTCTCTCATTTATTAATTAATTCCTGCTCCATTTTCACACTGGGTTTCTCTCTCTCTCTAATTTTTTAATTACATTCCTCCTCTATTTTCATACTGTGGTACTCGCTCTCTCTCTAATTTATAGATTACATTCCTCCGCTATTTTCACACTCGGTTGCTCTCCTAATTCATTATTTACATTCCTGCTCTATTTCCCCACTGGGTTACTCACTCTCTCTATCTAATTTATTCATGAGATTCCTCCTCCATTTTCACACTGGGTTAATCTCTCTAGTTCATTAATTACATTCCTGCTCTATTTTCACACTATGTTGCTCTCTCTCTCTAATTTATTAATTACATTCCTCCTCTATTTTCACACTGGGTTGCTGTCTCTAATTTATTAATTACATTACTCCTCTATTTTCACGCTAGAATGCTCTCTCTAATTTATTAATTACATTCCTCCTACATTTTCACACTGAGCTACTCTGTCTC
Source organism: Cetorhinus maximus (assembly GCF_964194155.1). NCBI lineage: Eukaryota > Metazoa > Chordata > Chondrichthyes > Lamniformes > Cetorhinidae > Cetorhinus > Cetorhinus maximus. Next base: position 35,496,186 of record NC_135901.1, on the reverse strand, counting down.
CAATTTATTAATTACATCCCTCCTCTATTTTCACACTGGGTTGCTCTCTCTCTCTAAAATATTAATTAGATTCCTCCTATCTTTTCACACTTGTTTGCTCTCTCTCTCATTTATTAATTAATTACTGACCATTTTCACAATGGGTTCCTCTCTCTCTCTAATTTATTAATTCCATTCCTCCTCTATTTTCATGCTGGGTTTGCCTCTCTCTCTCTCCAATTTATTAATTACATTCCTCCTCTATTTTCATGCTGGGTTACGTGCTCTCTCTCTAATCTATAGATTACAGTCCTCCTCCAATTTTACACTGGTTTGCTCTCTCCCTCTAATTTATTAATTACATTCCACCTCTATCTTCACACTGGGTTGCTCTCTCTAACTTATAATTACATTCCTCATCTATTTCCATACTGGGTTACTTTCTCTCTCTAATTTTTAAATTACATTCCTCCTCTTTTTTTCACACTGGTTTACTCTCTCTCTCTCTCTCCCCAATTTATTCACTAGATTCCTCCTCTATTTTCACACTGGGTTACTCTCTCTCTCTAATTTATTAATTATATTCCTCCTCCATTTTCACACTTGGTCTCTCTCTCTAGTTCATTAATTACATTCCTCCTCTATTTTCATACTGGGTTGCTCTCTCTCTCTAATTTATTAATTACATTCCTCCTCTATTTTCACAATGGGTTGCTCTCTCTCTCTCTGTCTGATTTATTAATTACATTCCTCCTCTATTTTCATGCTGGGTTACTTGCTCTCTCTCTAATTTATAGTTTACAGTCCTCCTCTATTTTCATAATGGGTTGCTCTCTCCCTCTAATTTATTAATTACATTCCACCTCTATTTTCACACTAATTTGCTCTCTCTAACTTATTAATTACATTCCTCCTCTATTTTCACGCTGGGTTACTCTCTATCTTAAATTTATTAATTACATTCCTCCTCTCTTTTCACTCTGGGTTTCTCTCTCTCTAATTTATTAATTACAATCCTCCTCTATTTTCAGCATGGGTTGCTCTCTTCTCTTATTCAGTGCATTCCTCCTCTATTTTCCACGGTGTCCCTTTCACTAATTTATGGATTACATTTCTCCTCCATTTTCATGCTGGGTTGCTCTCTCTCTCTCTAATTTATTAATTTCATTCCTCCTCCATTTTCACTTTTTGTTGCCCTCTCTCTAATTTTATCATTAAATTCCTCCTCTGTTTTCACAGTGATTTGCCCTCTCTCTCTCATTTATTAATTAATTCCTGCTCCATTTTCACACTGGGTTTCTCTCTCTCTCTCATTTATTTATTAAATTCCTCCTCCATTTTCAGACTGGGTCTCTCTCTCATTTATTAATTACATTCCTCCTCTATTTTCACACTGGTTTAATCTCTCTCTCCACAATTTATTCACTAGATTCCTCGTCTATTTTCACACTGGGTACCACTCTCTCTCTTATTTATTAATTACATTCCTACTCTATTTTCATGCTGGGTTACTTGCTCTCTCTCTAAATTATAGATTACATTCCTCCTCCCTTTTCACTCTGGGTTTCTCTCTCTCTCTAATTTATTAATTACATTCCACCTCCATTTTCACACTGGGTCTCTCTCTCTAGTTTATTAATTACATTCCTCCTCTATTTTCACCCTAAATTGATCTCTCTAATTTATTACTTACATTCGTCCTCCATTTTCACACTGGGTCTCCTTCCATAAGTTATGAATTACATTCCTCCTCTATTTTCACACTGGGCTAATCACTCTCTCTAATTTTTTAAATTACATTCCTCCTCTAATTTCACCCTGGGATTCTCGCTCTCTCTCTCTAATTTATTAATTACATTCCTCCTACATTTTCACACTGGGTTGCTCTCTCTCTCTCTAATTTTTTCATTACATTCTTCCTCTATTTTCACACCACGTTTCTCTATCTTTCTAATTTATTAATTACATTCCTCCTCTATTTTCATACTGCGGTACTCGCGCTCTCTCTCTAATTTATAGATTATATTCCTTCTCTATTGTCACACTTGGTTGCTTTCTCTAATTCATTATTTACATTTCTGCTCTATTTCCCCACTGGGTTACTCTCTCTCTCTCTAACTTATCAATGACAATCCTGTATTTTCACACTGGGTTGCTCTCTCTATCTAATTTATTAATTACATTCCTCCTCTATATTCACACTGGGTTTCTCTCTCTCTCTCATTTATTTATTAAATTCCTCCTCCATTTTCACACTGGGTCTCTCTCTCTAGTTCATTAATTACATTCCACCTCTATTTTAACATTAGGTTGCTCTCTCTCTCTCTAATTTATTAATTACATTCCTCCTCTATTTTGACGCTGGGTTACTGTCTCTCACTAATTTATTAATTCCGTTCCTCCTCTATTTTCACACTTGGTTGCTGTCTCTAATTTATTAATTACATTCCTACTCTATTTTCACCCTAGAATGCTCTCTCTAATTTATTAATTACATTACTCCTCCATTTTTAAACTGGGCTACTCTCTCACCAATTTATAAATTACATTACTCCGCTTTATTCACACTAGGTTTCTCTCTCTCTCTAATTTATTTATTAAATTCCTCTTCTATTTTCAAACAGGGTTGCTCTCTCTCTCTCCAATTCATTAATACATTCCTCCTTTATTTTCTCACTGTGTTGCTCTCTCTCTCATTTATTAATAATTCCTGCTCCATTTTCACACTGGGTTCCTCTCTCTCTCTAATTTATTAATTACATTCCTCCTCTATTTTCATGCTGGGTTACTTACTCTTTCTATAATTTATAGATAACAGTTCTCCTCTATTTTCACACTGGGTTACTCTCTCCCTCTAATTTATTAATTACATTCCTCCTCTATTTTCATGCTGGGTTACTTGCACTCTCTCTAATTTATAGATTACATTCCTCCTCCATTTTCAGAATGGGTCTCTCTCTCTAGTTCATTGATTACATTCCTCCTCTATTTTCACACTGGGTTGCTCTCTCTCTCTAATTTATTAATTACATTCCTCCTCTATTTTGACGCTGGTTTACTCTCTCTCTCTAATTTATTAATTCCGTTCCTCCTCTATTTTCACACTGGGTTGCTGTCTCTAATTTTGTAATTACATTCCTCCTCTATTTTCACCCTAGATTGATCTCTCTAATTTATTAATTACATTCCTCCTATCTTTACACACTGGGTTACCCTCGCTCTCTATTTTCTTTAATTACATTCCTCCACTAATTCCACACTGCGATTCTTGCTCTCTCTCTCTAATTTATTAATTACATTCCTCTTCTATTTTCACACTGGGTTACTCTCTCTCTCTCTCATTTATTAATTACATTCCTCCATTATTTTCAGCATGGGTTGCTCTCTTCCATTATTCAGTGCATTCCTCCTCTATTTTCACATGGTGTCCCTTTCTCTAATTTATGAATTACATTCCTCCTCTATTTTCACACTGGTTTACACTTTCTCTCTCTCCCCAATTTATTCAATAGGTTCCTCCTCTATTTTCACACTGGGTTACTCTCTCTCTCTCTCTATTTTCTTTAATTACATTCCTCTGCTAATTCCACACTGGGATTCTCACTCTCTCTCTCTCATTTATTAATTACATTCCTCTTCTATTTTAACACTGGGTTGCTCTCTCTCTCTCTCTTATTTATTAATTACATTCCTCTATTTTCAGCATTGGTTGCTCCCTTCTCTTTTGCTCGAGGTACTCAAAATCATGAGAGGGCTGGGCAGAGTAGAAATGTAGAAACTGTTCCCACTGGTGGAAGGATTGAGAACCAGCGCGCACAGATTTAAGGTAATTGAGAAAAAAAAACAATGGTAGTATTAGGAAAAACTTTCATGCAGCGGGTAGTTAGGATTTGGAAGACACTGCTTAGGACTTTCGTGGATACAGGTAAAAGTGACGCTTTCAAAAGGGAATTATATCATTATCTGAAAAGGGAAATTTGCTGGACCACAGGCAAAAGAGTGGCACTAGGTGAATTGTTCCATCAGAGGGTCAGCACGTACACGACTGGACGAATAGCCTCCTTCTATGCTGTAAGAATTCTATGATTCTATGATTAATCTCAGAAACGGTAAATGAAATGGACATTTTTACAGCGCCTGAAATAGCAAAGTTTGACCAGTGGATGGCAGTGAATCCGTGATTGCTTACATTAAACAAGGCAGGCACTATCCCAATTATTACTCCATTTGCCACCATCTCTATACATATTAACATAGACGCAGATTCTATTTCTATTACACTAGGGCATGTCTCTGATCACATTACAGATACTCATTTCTCAGTTGTTCCTGGAAAAGGCTCAACCTCAGTTGTTAATATACTGGAGGAGGGCCGGACTACAGTAAGCACTATCTCAGTCATGACTGTACTGAAGCAAGTCTCGGCTAAAGTTATAATAGGCCATGCCTGGGTTGGCAATGAACCAGAGCTTGTCTCTGGTTATGCAGAAGGAGAACATATTTTTATTTGCATTTTACAAAGGCTCTGTTTGAGCTATTACTCCAGCAGGACTTGCCACGTGTCTACCAAACTGGAAGTTGCCTCAGTTAATGCTGCACCAATGCAAGTGTTCATTCATATCACACGATGCCCTGTTTCTGATGTTGCCCTATACCATGACTCTGTTATTGTTGTACTAGTCCATATCTGTGTTTTTATTAGTCTCGTACCTTCGTCGGTATTTACTTCACTAGGCACTGTGTCAGTCTATCTTACAAAAAGCCTTGAATTAGGTAAAGATCCAATAGACCCTGTGTCTGTTTTCTTATACTGGATCCTGTCTGTGTTATTACTACACACGGCGACCTGTTCGTATTACACAAGATCCTGTCTCAATTATTCCTGCACTCGGCACTGCCTCATTTTATGTTCCACTAGATCGCGGCCCTGCTTATAGCACACTTAACCGTATCTGTACTTATATCCTGCTAAGCCATATTTCGGATTAATTTACACTTGATTCTGTATCAGCCTGCATCACACTCGAGCTTATCTGTCTTTTTTGAAATTAAAATGGATACTGCCTTTGCAGAGACGTTGTCTTTGTACCTCTGTCTCTGCTTCTGTTCCACTCTCCCTTTGTCTCTTTTCACTCCACGAGATCATATCTGTCTCTCTTACACTGGAGGCAGTCTCTCTTATTACGGCCCTAGACTCTGTCTAGGAAGCTATTACTCTATGCTCTGTGCCTGTAATAGCTGCCCTCCTTCACTTGATATTGGTACACTCCCTGTATCAGTAAATACTGCACTAGCCCCGTCTCCGTTATTGCAGCAGTAGATCCTAGCTATGTTAATTTTGAACTCATCCCTGTTCCTGCTATTGGTGTACTAGGCCACGTTTTTTATTAAATAACATTAGATGCTGCCTCTATTATTACTGCACTCGTAATGTCCCTGCTTACATTGCACTAGGCCCTCTCTTGTTAATTACCGCACCAGACTCTGTCTCTGTTTTTACTTCACTAGTCTACGCCCCTATAAGGTGACGTTGAGCTAGAAATGGGCCACTGACTTTGGCCTTGTAGGTGGTGGGCGGGTTCTGGGGAGTCAAAGAGGTTAATTACTCTCCGCAACATTCTCAGCCTCTGATCTGCTCTTGTCACCACAGTATTTACATTGCTGGTACAGTTCAGTTTCTGCTCAATGGTAACGCCCACAACGTTGATAGTGGGGTATTCAGTGATACTAATTCCCCTTTAAATGCCAAGGGGAGGTGGTTGGATTCTCTCTCGTTGGAAATGGTCACTACCGGGCATTTGTGTGGTGCGAACGTTACTTGCCACTTATCAGCTCAACCTTGAATGTGGTACAGATTTTGCTGCATTTGGACATGGACTGCTTCAGTATCTGTAGAGTCGTGAATGGTGCTGAACATTGTGCAATCATCAGAGAACATCCCCGCTTCCGATCTTATGATGGAAGGCAGGACATAGATGAAGCAGTTGAAGATGCTTGGGCCTGGGACACTACCCTGAGGAACTCAGGGATTTGAATCACACCGCCAATAACGAGCTGTTTATTGGCAAACGATCAGCTCGAGATCTGGCAGAGACTCCTGATATTTAACTGGAATGTGAAATGATTTATGCAAGCGCTGGAAAGAAATGATCCTGTACATTTACCTGACATCAGGTTGACACACGTGAAGTTCTCCGTCTCATTATTCCAAATGTTGGAAAGTGTTGAAACTCTTGTTGTTTTCCAGGGAAAGTTTTATTTTTTTTCTACGGTTTTTAACTGTGAGCTTTACAAATTCCACCCCGACCGTTCTCATCATTTGTGGACTCATTTGCCTGTCTCTTTAATTTGTAGAATCTGTGTACATTTATCTGAAATGAGGCAGGGCTTGGTGCAGCATAAAGAGATAAACGACCTGGTGTAATATAAAAGGAGATATGGGCTAGTGCAGCAGAGGCAGAGACGGGCTCTACTGCAAAAAAAATGGTCTCAGCTAATCCAATCATAATAGAGACATTACCTGTGCAGTAATGACAGAGACATGACTTTGTGTAATATAAATACAGATATGAGCTAATGAAGTAATAATAGAGACAGATGTGGTGCAACATAGATAGAAATATGGGCCAGTTCAGGCATAACATTAACATAAATTACTTTACAATCAGAGATGTGGGATAGTTCAGTGATTAGAGAGAAAGGAGCTGCAGTAAAATAAACAGATATATGGGTTTGTGCAGCGAGCACACTATCTGGCCCCGGATTTAATGCAAAAATGAGATACAGAATGGTTCATTGATTAGATAGGCAGGACCTGCTGTGACATAAACAGGGAGATGGGTTTGTGCATCGAGAGCACTATCTGGCCGTGCATTTAATGTAAAAATGAGATATGGGCTATTTTGGGAGAAGAAAGACAGGTGCTGATGATACATTCAAAGATGCAACTCTGTGTATCAGCAAAATAGAAAATAAAAGCTTTGTATAATAAAATATGAATGATGTCATAGTGAATAACTAACAGCAATAGCGTCAACTTCAGCATTAAAAGAAACAATTTCTTATCGAAAACAAAAACAGAATTACCTGGAAAAACTCAGCAGGTCTGCAGCATTGGCGGAGAAGAAAAGAGTTGACGTTTCGAGTCCTCATGACCCTTCAGCAGAAATGAGTAAAGTTAGGAGAGGGGTGAAATATAAGCTGGTTTAAGGTGGGGGGTGGGGTGGCTCTCCACCCCACCCCCACCCCCCCACCTCCCCCCCCCCACTCCACCTTAAACCTGCTTATATTTCACCCCTCTCCTAACTTTACTCATTTCTGCTGAAGGGTCATGAGGACTCGAAACGTCAACTCTTTTCTTCTCCGCCGATGCTGCCAGACCTGCTGAGTTTTTCCAGGTAATTCTGTTTTTGTTTTGATTTACAGCATCCGCAGTAGTTTTTTGTTTTAATTTCTTATCGAAGACTGACAGACGCAGGGTTTCCAGTAATACTAATGATAGAAGTTTCCTTTAGAAATTGAATGACAGGTGGCCTCTTTGTGCAACCATTGAGCGATTACAGCTCAAGAAACAGGATGTGGGCCAGTGTCTATTGGCTCATGATACCACCTGCAAGATAATGAGTGAAATTTTCTCTGATTCATAAGTGCTACGGAGATATACAGGTCGTCAGGATGGGAATGCTAATTTGAAATTTGGTTTTGCCGGCCTTCAGAGCAAGATGCCATATTGGCGCGTGTATGCGTGTCTGTGCCTGCGTCTGTCTGTGTGTTTGTTTGTGTGTGTTTCTTTGTGTGTGTGTGTGCGTGCATATATGCCTCTGTGCTCCTGTGTATGTTTGTGTCTGTGTGTGTTTGTGTCTGTCTGTATGTACGTGCGTGTGTGTGGATTTGTTTATGTGTGTGTATGTGTATGCAACTGTGTGAGTCTGTGTATGTGTCTCTGCGTCCGTATGTATCTTTGTGTGTGTGTGTGAGAAACACGTCATGTTTCTTGCAAGTGAATTTCACAACGATCACTGTCATCCTACCATTCATGAATGATGATGGACACAAAACAAACGAATATATTTCAGATGGGGTCTCTCCACATGCTGCACCTTTTCTGATGGCTGAGGAGGTCAAGCCTTTAAAGGTAGTTCCTGTAACAATTGCCTCACGTGAAGCTACGAGTGGTGTTATGAATTGTTTGTTCCAGTGTTGGCATCTGTTGCCAAGGCGCTAAAGCCACTGGATATCATGTTGTTGCACAGCAGGAAGTGTCGCCATCTTCCTTTGTCGTCAGCTAGTGAAATTCAGGCATGATAATCGATACTCAGGGCCTTCATGTCACGCTTGTAAGCGTCCTAGAACTGGAACTTTGGGCGTCTAACTGGCCGCCTCGCCTTTAGCTTTGTGACCATCTTCCACCCTGTAGACGGGCACGACCCATCCAATCCCCCCCTGTTTGATGAGTCTAACAGACTTGGGAGCTCAGTCATTGACAGGACTGCCGCATTCCTGATTGTGTCCCGGCAGGAGATACCCATAACCATCGCACACTGCGCAGATGGAAATTGCGCAGCTTTTTTTGATAGCGGTAAGTCCTCCATGACTCACAACAAGACACTGAGAACCCAGCCCTAATACACCGTCAGCTTGGCCCCAAGGGTTAGCTTGATTTTAATCCATGCACGTTTCATGAGCCAGGTGATATCTGCTTTCCCCGTGCGTGTATCAGGAACTGCATCAAGGAGCAGACTGTCTGTCACCGTGGAACCTGGGGAGCAGTATTAACTAACCACTTCCAGCCGGGTGTTATCTTGTGTGAACAGTGGCGGAAATGTAATACCTTGTCCTTTAAACTTAGTTTTCTTGACACTTTTCATCAAATAGAGATGGTAAATGAGTCGCTGTTGGTTTTTCAGATTTCTCGTACACCCCTGTGTAACAGACTTTAATAAACCAGTACGGGGGGCGGGGTTGTGCTTATGCTCTGTCCTTGCAGGTCTATTGCAATGCTGCCTGCTGAAAACCGTGCCATTAATTCCGGAATCAGCTATCACAATGTGGTTCCACATGTCGTCACTCCGAAAAAACTTCTGTTCCGGGTGAGGCTCGAATTCATAACCTCCGCAAAGCCCGCTGACAGCACTATAAGTACCGCGCGCTAACCGAATGCGCCACTGGAGCGGAGACCAGCAACTCCATTTGACCTAGTTACATTTTTCACAGATCACTGGGCTCAGACATGATTCCTTGGTGGCAGGTTGGTCAATGTGATCTCAATAACTTTTAATGCTCTTATATGAACTGCAATATATTTTGAATGAAATAAAATGCCGACAATGGGTCAGGGAAAGTTTGTTAATTTCACACACTGAGCATGGACACTGCCGGAGCTCCTGCATCTCTTTCAATATTGTTTTTGCTCGGTTATGAAGAAAGAGAAAGATATTGATAAAAACTCGGCAGCTCTTTGTTAAAAGCTGGCGAGGGCACGATGGGTCCTAATGAGCTGTGAACTTTTGCGATTCCATTTGTCGATCAATTTCTCTCCGGTGTTCCTAAATATCCCAGCCCAATCCTATTTTCTGCAAAACACAATCCAGAACTACCGCATGGCGACATAGTTTGAAATTCTATACAAGCCCCTCTGGCTAACTCGCTGCGCGGGGTTTCTGTAGTTTAGTGGTTGTCATATTCGCCCAACAGAAGCACAAACCCCCGTTCAAAATGGGGCAGAAACACTACCAAACACATTTAATCTCCGAGTCGCCAGAAATCAGTAATTTGCGTTTGTTGTTGAATATTAACTGAATACAGCATCTTACACTGTGAAAAAGAACAGACTTATGGAAACCTGCAGACTTACAGCACTGATCAGAAATGAACAATTTCGATTCCGGAGTTCTGATTATTTCTGAGATAAAATGAAACCTGCAAATTGAGCCTTTCAATTCATTTCTCAGGGGATGAAGATAGCGCGAGTGTCACGGGATGGACAGGAGCAGTCATAGACTGAATGGGTGAAAAGGTATTCATTATGTAATGATCAAAAAGGAAACTAGGGGGTTGATAATTTTAAACTGTTGTCAGCTCTAACAGCTACTGTATAACTGAGACCATGGTCAGACTGGGGAGAGGATTCCACAGATTAATCGCCTTTTGGGAGAGGGTCAAGTGTTTTGAATTTATGCCCTGAAAATGTTCGAGGAATCACGGGCGGCTTCCAATGTGATGGGACAGACCACAGGATAAGTGTTCGACATTTCCTTCTAGCATTCTGTGGGGACCAGCCGAGATCATTCTCCTGCATCGGAAACTACAGTCCAAGGGGCTGCACTTGTACGTGTTTGTTCAATGGCCGTAATTAATATGAATGGGTGACTCAAGCTCATTCTTTGTTTAAAGCACACTATAGGCTCCCTAATTGTGCCTCTGGGGGGATGGGGTGTTAAATCTCAGGTATAATAATGCCTACTTCAATAGTCGAACAGAGCTTGGGTGTTTCTCGCCGCTGCTCCTCTCAGAAAATGCTCTTTTCACCAAGAGGCCCTCTCTATGCCTTATACTACACCGCCCTCGCCGCTGTCGCAGTCCCAGGTAAAACGTGTCTCAGTTTTCTCCGCTTCTCAGTTTATGTTCCTCTTTCACAGGAGTTTGGCATCACTGGCAAGGCCACCCATGTATTGGCCATCCCTAATGAAGGTGATGGTGGACCGTCTCCTTGAACCGCCGCTGTTCATGTGGATTGCGAGAAGCTGGGGAGCTTTCCAGCCGCTCCGCCTCACTCATACCGAACTGTTTCTGGTCAATTCTGCAAAGCCAGCAATTATAGATTTTTCATTATCATTATGATTGTTAGTGTTACTCGATCATGGGATTGGAGCGGAGCCGGCTGGGCCGGCATATAACGCCCCTCCCTAATTGCCCTTGAGGACTGAGTGTCTTGCTGGGCCATTTCAGGGGGCAGTTAAAAGAGTCAACCGCATTAGCGGTGGGTCTGGCGTCTCACGTTGGGCAGACCGGTTATGGACGCCGATTTCCTTCCCTAAAGTGACATTAGTGAACCAGATGGGTTTTTATAGCAATGTACGATAGTTTCATGGTCACCATGACTGTGGCCAGCTTCATATTCCTGGCTTTTTAATTGAATGTAAATTGGAGCGAGGCTGTTTAAGATCAATTGTCAGGGAGCATTTACCTTATTTTCATTCTTTCATGGGACGTGGGCGTCGCTGGCAGTGCCAGCATTTGCTGCCCATCCTTAACTACCCTGGAACTAAATGTCTTGCTCAGCCATTTCAGAGGGCAGATAAGAGTCGACCACATCGCCGTCGGTCTGGAGTCACATGTAGGCCAGATCGGGTAAGAAGGCAGATTTCCTTCCATAAAGGGATATGAGTGAACCAAACCCACTCTCCAGGTTAAAGTTGTGACTGTGCACGTTAGTAGCGACTTAACAATTACACTATCCCACTGTAAAATTCCGCACTGGTCCGTCAGTGACAGGAATGTGATAACCCCAATAGAACATGGTACCAAAAACTTATTCCCTTGTTTCAAAAACCCATATTTCAAGTCACGTGACTCGAAGAGTCGTACAGACTCAAAACTTTAACTCTGTATTTCTCGCCACAGATGTTCTTAGACCTGCTGAGATTTTTCCCCCAGCATTTCCTGCCTTTTTTTTCAGATTTCCAGCATCCGCAGTATCTTGCTTTTATTTCAAATTGAAAATTGAGGCATTGTTGACAATTTCGAACAATGAAATGAGCACATTTAGGGCTTCTGCCTCGTTTTGAAGCTCCTCAATTAATTCCATCTGTTCCTGCACCTCCACATTCGCTGCCACTGACAGATTTCCATCAAATATTGCTCAAGCCATCCTCCTTCTTTTCTCCTCCTGAAGGTTTGTTATTTAGATTTGTATAATTGACTATTGCAATCCAATTGCACCTCACACAATTCCTTGAATCGCTTTTCTTTCTATGTTTCCTGGTGGATTCCAGTTCGAAATGTTATTAATGATTAAATATTAACTTGTTTCACCCGAGCTCCCAGACTTATTCTACTATATCTTTGGATGATAACAAGGGTTTCATTATTTCAAACTTCAGCGCTGTAAAATGTACAACTCTGATCAATAGAATGCTGTTTCTTCGAGATTATCCTCTACTTTTGCTTCACATCCTTCTCGGTTTCGTGCACTTAATTCAGTGGCGGTTGTGATCCTGTCCCGAGGAAGGTGTGGTCTCTCCCGATGTATCACTTGGTACTTAGTATCCATGTCGGTGTCAGATCTCCTGGTCATCATCACCGCCGTGCTGTTGAACCGGATTCCTGGTATTTATTTTCCAGGCAGCTTCCTGTCCATTACTCCTGTGTGCAGTCAGAGCATTGCTTTCATTTATGCGTCCAGAGACAGTTCTGTCTGGCTGACAGTTGCTTTCATTGTCGATCGTTTTGTGGCCACTTGTTGCCTGAAGTTGAAAACAAATTACTGCACCGAAAAAACTGCGGCGGCGGTAACAGGGACGGTTTGTTCCTTGGGCTGTTTAAAAGCTGCCCCATGGTACTTTATACATGAACCCGTGTATGTAATTAAAAATGTGCCCTGGTATTGCCGCCTGAAGGATCTCCGTTACACTTCTCTGGCATGGAGGGCATTTGACTGGTTTGAACGCATCTTGACCCCGTGCCTCCCATTCCTCCTGATCCTTCTGCTCAATGCTCTGACCGTCAGGCACATCGTAGCGGCAAGCAGAGCCCGCAGGAGGCTCTGGGCTCAGAGCAATTGCCAGAAGCACAGTGACCCAGAGATGGAGAGCCGGAGAAGGTCCATCGTCTTACTGTTCGCTGTCTCTGGCAGCTTCATCCTGTTGTGGCTGACCTACGCGGCACAGTTCCTGTACGAGCGAACTATGAATGATTATCAAATCCTTCGCTTCGGCTACCCAAAATTCATTCTGCAAGAAAGCGCCAATATGCTCCAGCTCTTGAGCTCTTGCAACAACACATTCATTTACGCAGTGACTCAGCGCAAATTTAGAGTGGTGTTTAACAACCTGGTCCAATACCAGCTCAGTCGACCGGCTCAATTAGTCAAATAACGGGTTAATCCTGCCTCTCCAACATGACCCAGTGGACTGCTTCGGAGCACCGGGCACATGTCAGGCGAATTAAATGACTCGTTTGTGGGCAGGTGCAGATGAGATCTCCTGAATGATTTATAAAACGCCCGGTCATTTCATTAATGCAGGAAGGGAAAGTGTATCTCCCTCAGTTACACCGTCTGGTCCAGGTGCACTTGTGTGCCACAGGGCACAGCAGGAACCTCCGCCCTGCCCAACATGCAGGCGGGACCAGCCATTGTGGCTTTGCCCATCATCGCCTTCCTCACAAGGGCAAACACGTCTTACAAATCATACATAACAAACGATTGACTTGGATCCTTGCATTGCAAACACGAGAGTCACAACCTGGGCTGAAAGGGCGAGCTGTGGTCCAGGGCACTTAAGCGCAAGGTTGAATGAGATTGGCAAGGGGGTAATTTCCAGCGTTTGAAAACATCCACTTTGCCGATGTGGGACCTCTTGCGGCAGTGACACTAATACCTGAATTTGGTGATAGATGTCTATCGCGTACCAGTGACACTAATGCTGCATTTCTCTATCTCCCTTTCTCTATCTCCATGTCTGATTTTCAATATCCCTCTCTCTTTCTCTGTTCTTCGTTGACTACACACACACACACATACACACACATTTTCCTATTCTCTCCCATCTCTTTATATTCTGTCTTTTCTCTCTCTTTTCTTTCCGTCCCCCTCTAGTCTCTCCTCTCCTCATAGCCCTCAACTCCCCGATATTTCAAAAATCTATCTACCTCCTCTTTAAATACTTCCAGTGATCTAGTCTCCACAGCACCTCCACAAACCCACGACCACGACCATCTAGAAGGATGAGTGCAGCAGACACATGGGAACACCATCACCTGGAAGTTCCCCTCCAAGTCACTCACCATCCTGACTTGGAAATATATCGGCCATTCCTTCACTGTCGCTGGGTCCAAAGCCTAGAACTCCCTCACTACATTGTGGGTGTACTTACACCACATGGACTGCAGCGGTTCAAGAAGGCAGCTCACCACCACCTTCTTCAGGGCAATTAGAGATCGGAGATAAACACTGACCCAGCCAGTGAAGCCCACCTCTGGTGAATGAATAAAAAAAATAAAAGTTGACAGGCATTGCTACTGACCAGAGTTAGGAAGCACATACTGATCTGAGAACAGTGAACCATGGGCTAAGTCAGCAATTTGTTCCAAGGGGGAAAGAGGATGCTGCAGTTTGTTTTTCCAGCAGGTGGGAGTAACATATTAGAATGGACTGATGATTAGTTAATACACAGAAGACAGTCAGTGGTGAGTTCCTGCAGTGCAACTTGTAGATTGTACACACTATGCGTCGGTGATGGAGGGAGTTAATGTTTATGGATGTTTATAGAGAGCTTAAAACTGACAGCCGCTCCAGGTGACAATAGTTAAATCAGCTCCCTGCTGTACAGATTTACATTTATTCAGGAAGTCACTTACATCTGCTAGACCAAAGCTAGAATGATGGGTGGTCCCAGCATGAAAACCGTGCATCGATGAAACACGACTGAATACTGCACCCGTACCCTGCACACTCATTATCCACTCGTGTTTATGTTTAGAATAAGGCTGCAATGCAATTTGAAACCGTGTTGTAAGGAAGGAATCAGTCAAAATAATTTGAAACCTGCCACCAACAAATTGTTACTGAAACTGCTTCTGACTGCAGTAATAGCAATCTGTCTCACCAGTTAGATTCTGTGACCACTGAAATAAAGCTGAAGTTAAATTAATACCCAGTTTTATACCTCATTAAAGTAAAAGTATTTCTAGATGCAGTTTCTGCACACTCAGCTTGATACAAAATAAAATCAACAAATACAATCAACCTTTTGTAAAGAAGGTGAGAGACTGGTTTGGAAGGGGAAAACTTATTAATTGCAGTAGGTAGACAATGTACTTCATTTGCAGCAGGTGTAGAAAGTACAATATATTCAACTGAAAAATATATTTAGGGCTGGATTATTTAAGCTTCCAATACGGACTTGGCGATGTGGAAATGTACCAATTATTGGGTAAACAGCACTTTGTTGTGGGGGGAGGAGGGAGTATGGAGAGGGCAAGTATTAAAAGGAATATGTCAGAACAGATTTAAGATTGCTGAAGATTTAAATCTTAAGCGTAGCAGAATATATTGTAAGAGACATGGCAGAACTTCTCATACTTTTCCCACAGGACGTGGGTATCACTGGCAACGGCAGCATTTGTTGCTAATCCCTAATTACCCTCAAACAAAGTGCCCAGCTCTGCCATTCCAGAGGGCATTCAAGAGTCAACCACTTGTTTTGGGTCTGGAGTCACGTGTAGGCCAGACCGGTTAAGGACGGCAGATTTCCTTCCCGAAAGGGACATTAGTGAACCTGATGTATTTTTTAAAGTTGTGGTTAGTTATAATTGTCCTGGTCACCATTATGGAGACGAGCTTTATAATTCTAGACTGTATTAATAAATTCCAACGATACCATTAGGACACTATCTCCCCCAACATGCTAAATGTTAGGTACAAAAAATCATCGATATCCAACATTCAAAGTTGCTCAGCCCTGTTGACTTTGACTCTCAGTCAGGGTCACTCCAACTCTTACATTAGGGTCTCACCGATCCCCAACATCGAACACGATGGCCCCTCACCAGGGAAAATGATCGTTCCTGGCTTCAGAGATAGGTCAGATTGTTAGGCCAACTTAGTACAGTGGAGAATCAGTTCATTTTTAAACCATCGACACACAACCCTCTTCCCTCCTGGAGTCAGTCCTTTATGCCCCAGCGGAAGGCCATTCAGCCCACTGTATTCCAGCTCCCACAGAGCAGCCCCATTCATTAACATGCAGCTGCTACAGCCCGGAGAGCTGCCTTGTCTCAACGGCCCAGTTTCATTCAGAAATCAATCATTTCCACTTGGATTACATGGTGAGAAGCGAGCTCCAGGTCATTAACACTTGCTGTGTCAAAACACTCATCTCCCCACCTCACCATTCCGCTGCCATTCCTCATCCAAGAGGTAATGGGTACTGTAAAGGCTATGGGCCCTGACAATATTCCGGCAATGGTATTGAAGACTTGTGCTCCAGAACTTGCTGTGCCCCGAGCCAACCTGTTCCAGTGCAGATACAACACTGGTATCTACCCGGATATATGGCAAATTTGCCCAATACACAAAAAGCAGGACAAATCTAAGCCAGTCAATTCCCACTCCGTCAGTCTACTCTCGATCATCAGTAAAGTAATGGGAAGGGGTCATCAGTGCGATCAAGCGGCGTTTGTTAAGTAATAAACTGCTCACTGATGCACAGTTCGGGTTCTGCCAGGTCACTCAGTTCCTGACCTCATTACAGCCTTGTTTCAAACATGGACAAAAGAGCTGAACTCCCGAGGCGGGGTCAGAGAGACTGCCCTTGACACGAAGGCAGCCCCAGCAAAACTGGAGTCAATGGGAATCAGGGGGAAAACTATCTGCTGGTTGGAGTCATACCTAGCACAAAGAGTAGTTTTTCTGGTTGTTGGAAGTCAGTCTTCTCAGCTACAGGACATCACTGCAGGAGTTCATCAGGGTAGTGTCCTCTGCCTGACCACTGTCAGCTGCTTCAGCAATGATATTCCTTCCATCATAAGGTCAGAAGTGGGGATGTTCGCTGATGATTGCACAATGTTCAGCAACATTCGCGAATCCTGAGATGCTCAAGGAGTCCGTTTCCAAATGCAGCAAGAACTGGACAAAATCCAAGCTTGGACTGACAAGTGGAAAGTAACAATCACGCCAAACAATGTCAGACAATGGCCATGTTCAACGAGACAGAATCCAACCATCGCCCCTTTACATTCAATGACATTATCATCACTGATTCCCCCACTAATCAATATCCTCGGGGTTGCCATTGACCAGAAACTGAACTGGACTAGACATATAAATACTGTCGCCACAAGACCAGGTCAGAGGCTATGACTACTGTGACAAGTAACTCACCTCGTGACTTCCCAGGGACTGCCCACCATCTACAAGGCAGAAGTCAGGAGTGTGATGGAATACTCCCCAATTGCCTGGATGGGTGCAGCTCCCACAACACTTAACAACCTTGACACGATCCAGAGAAAGAAGGCACTTGATCAACACCACATCCACAAACATTCACGACCACCAACACCGACGCACAGTAGCAGCAGTGTGCATCATCTACAAGACGCACTGCAGGAATTCACCAAGGCTCCTTCGACAGCACCTTCCAAACCCATGGCCACTGCCATCTAGTAGGACAAGGGCACCAGAGACAAGGAGACACCACCACCTAGAAGTTCCCCTCCAAGTCACTCGCCATCCTGAGTTGGAAATGTATAGCCATTCCTGCACTGTCGCTGGGTCAAAATCCCGGAACTGCCCAACAGCACTGTGGGTGTATCTACACCACATGGATATGTTCCATTTGCCCTTCAGGGAAAGAAACCTGGCATTCTCCCCTGGCCTACATGTGACCCCAGACCCACAGCAAGTGTCGTTGACACTTAACTGTCCCCTGACATGACCTTCACAATTAGGGGCGGAAAGCAAATGCTGACCTTGGTTCAAGGCAGTAGTTCATCACCACCTTCAAGGGCAATTACGGATGGGCAATAAATGCTGGTTCAGCCAGTAAAGCCCACATCCTGCAAACAAATAAAAAAACTTACCCTGTCTCATGGTTCTGAATGCAACCGCCTCTGAATTCCACCTCGGGGAGATTGAGGATTAGTGGTAACCTCACGGGACTAGTAATCCAGAGAGCCAGGCTAATGCTCATTTTTTCAAATCCCACTACAGCAGTTCGTGGATTTTAAATTCACCAAGTCCAGAAAATGAAGCTCGTCTCAGTAATGGCGCCAAAGAAACTCATCGATTGTTGTAGAAATCCATCTGGCTCACTAGTGCCCTTTCGGGAAGGAAACCAGTTGTCCTTACCCGGTCTGGCCTACATGTCACTCCGACCCACCGGAAATGTGGCTGACTCTTAAATGCCCCATGAAATTTGCCCTAGCAGGCCACACAGTTCAATGGCAATTAGGAGTGGACAGAAAACGCTGGCGTTGCCAGTGATGGCCGCATACCATAAAGAGAAAAACAAAATAAAATGGGACACCTCCAAGAGTGCAGTGCTCAGTACTCCACAGCCCTGTTGGGCCTAGGGTGGAGCTTCAATCCGGACATCATCCTCTGTAGAATACCTAATGCTAAATTGATAATGTAAGGGCCAGACAGACTATTTCACACTAACATTGCGAAGTGCAAAACATTTCAGGATCTAAAGACAAGAAACATGGTGGGTACATTTCAATGAAAATCTTTAATATTTAGAAAAGATTAAAACATTTCAAAAATTCCAAAATCTCATGTCTCGCAAATGGCTACAGTGCCCCAGGATGAGCCCAACAGTAATGGGAAATGTGGCAACAGATTCAGGCATTGAGAGGGAGAGAGCAGGTGAGCAATATCAGCAACAATGGACATGGTCATTCAGATCAGACCATTGCCATTCAAGTCATTTCAACTGGTCAACTTGACCGAAAATAGAACAAAGGGACAAAAGGAGGGCAGCGATTTAAGAAAGTTTAAAAAATATGAAACGACCTGGTGACAAATATGAGCCATGAATGCATTAAGGAGAGAGTGTATGGTACTTGGCAAACGCTTGGCTGTTAGCAATATTTGACTGAGGACAGTTTATGTTGGCGGGCGGATGCTGATGGGGCAGAAGTCGTTCCATTCTGCATTTCACCAGCAGTTGCCCAAGGACAAGTTCAAGCACAAGTGAGTGGTGACGAATTCGAAGACAATAACATGGCAGAGACATTCGTTCAGGATAAATCGAGGCTCACTGGTCTTCAGATCCTCCTCTTCGCCAGGAATCGGCGCGTCTCACTGAAAGAGGGGAACACGGGTGAGAAAGAGTTCATTCTCAAGGGGGTTGAGATCTGTCAGGCTAACCTCCCATCCCCCTCAATCTGTCTTGGACACCACTGAGACCCCAGCGCCCCCCGTGATAGTCAGTCAACTCGAGCTGCGATCCTGATATTCATGAAGTGAGCAGGGGGTGACCAAGCTCTCAGTTTGCTGGTTAATCACACTGCAGTCCCATATCAGTGACTCGTACATGGAACAGGATTAACTTGTTCCAGGGATGCAACTGCAGTGACATTAACACTGTCATAAACCTGGGACTGTTGTCGATTTATTCGTACTTTGGCATGTTTAATTCATTTCACAGGATGTAGGCATCACTGGCTGGGCCCGCATTTATTTCCCTTCCCTAGTTGCCCTTGAGAAGGTGGTGGTGAGCTGCCTTCTTGAACCGCTGCAGTCCTTGTGGTGTAGGTACACCCACAGTGCTGTTAGGGAGTGAGTTCAGGGTTTTGACCCAGCGACAGCGAAGGAACGGTGATATATTTCCAAGTCAGGATGGTGAGTGACTTGGAGGGGAACTTCCACCTGGTGGTGCTCTCATCGATATGCTGCCCTAGTTCTTTTAGATTGTCGTGGTCATGAGTTTGGAAGGTGCTGTCAAACGAGCTTTGCTGAATTCCTGCAGTTCATCTTGTAGATGGTACACACTGCTGCTACTGTGCATCGGTGGTGGAGGGAGTGAATGTTTGTGGATGGGGTGTCAATCAAGTGGGATGCTTTGGTGTCAAGCTCCTTGTGTGTGTGTTTAGGAGCTGCACTCGTCCAGGCAAAAGGAGAGTACTCCATCACAATACTGACTTCTGCCTTTGGATGGTGGACAGGTTTTGGGGAGTCAGGAGGTGATTAACTCGTCGCACAATTCCCAGCCTCTCTGACCTGCTCTTCTGGCCACAGTATTTATATGGTTAGCCCAGTTTAGTTTCTGGTCAATGGTATCCTCTAGGATGCTGACGATGCATTTATGACACATGAATTATGACACATGACACATGACGACGCATTTATTCCAGCTGAAGACTTTTAGATATATGAATTTATTCAGTGGAAAAGAATACCGCATGAATGAATTAAAAGGGTAAAAGCCTCGTCTCAAACGGGTTTCATTGTCTTGTGATTAAAGTGATACAACCCCACCGTCTGCTGGCACCTCACCGCCACTACAGGCGGTGCGGTTTGCCAGCCTCAGAGAAGTTCAGTTACTGCATGGTTGCATTTGAAAACATATTGATGAATTGTGACTATGGAAAAATACTGTGTGGGATTGATGTTTTCAGCAGGGTTTGCTTGTGTGGTGTATTCGCTTTTTTGCCACCCGACTCTGTACATGAACTCTCTCATCATTCCCCATTGGAAGTATTGGCTGATGTTGGTTGTTTCAAGTTATTTCAGACTGAAATGTGCACATTTGGTGCAGTTATCAGACTCTAATCTCATTCAGAATGGGAGTAGATAAACTTTGCTGTGCTCTGTAATCCCTCTGCAATACATTGTCAATGTTCAACCCGACACGTTGGATCTTGTTAAAGCTTTTTTTACTACTTATGTCTCCAAGATAATGTTCTCAATTTCTCACATTCTTTGTCCTAGGGGGAAAACCATACAAAGAAGTCACAAACAATATATGGGAGGGAAATTATTTTCACATCTTTACAGCCTGGTCAGAGAATCTAAAACACGAGGAGCGGTCTCAGGATAAGGGGCCGATCATTTTGGTCTGAGATGAGGAGAAATTACTTCACCCAAAGGGTTGTGAACCTTTGGAATTCTCTACCCCAGAGAGCTCTGGATTCTCCATCCACTTTAGTTCGGGATAGGCAGAGTTACAGTGTCTCGGGGATTTAAAGGATATGGGCAAAGGGCGGAAACATGGAGTTGAAGCCCAAGTTCAGAATGACAGAGCAGATCGACGGCCATTCCGCCGACTCCTGCTCCTATTCTTATGTTCCTATAAGAATCAATGTTAATGGCTTCCACGCTTTCGAGAGTCTGCTCCGTAGATCGAACACCCAGTGGAATATTAACCTGAATTTTCCAGCTCCATTAGAGGCAGGCTGGAAGGCGGCAAGGCTGGCACTATGCCGGGGAAGGCGGCAGGAAGCGTGGAGAGAGGGAATCTGTGTCCGTCCCAGGGCCTCATTTGCTTTGCTCATTGTTGAAAGATAATCAACTCTTGTCAGTCAGAAACCAGTTTTTTATTCTTTTTTCCATACAGGTTTTTTTTTCCATATGTGATATTTCCTTCCTTAATTCCCAATCTGCATGTGACAAATTTTGAATTCCTCTCCGAGGAATGTTATCCATTGCCTTTCTGCCTAATTTTCAAGTATTTAAATCAGCCCATAGCTTACCCTGATCACATGTGCACCTATGATCTTCATTAGCCTTTTCCCCCGCTGCAGTTGGAAGCATTGATCTTCTGTCTGCATTTATTATCATCTTAAACTAATGCGGAATGAAACAGAACAATGTGGGATCCCAGCGTTAATATCCTTCCAGTCCGAATACAATCCCTGTATCATGACAATCTGGAATCTATCAATCAACTAATTCCGATTACCTTGCATCCCCCCTCTTATTGTGGCGATATCTCTTCCAGGGTCCCATCCTTTCCAGAGGAACTGTTTAGAAAGACGGCAGGAATCCAAAAGCATCACATCCACTGTCTCTCTTGCCCCTATGAAGCACGTTTTGCCCACGTTCAAAGTGACCAGTCAGCTAGATTGGCAAGTCCTTTCCTTCAGGGGCGCTTACTGGCTACAATGAACGGTTCCCCTTCTCTCCACATCCCCACAACCTTTCCGTTCATTTGGGTTTACGAGTGGTAACTCATGGTCTGTGATTTCCTGACTCACTTTTGTGAACATTTTACCAAAGAACAATAAACGCTGCATTTTAATTTATCTGCTTGCCAGGCGTCTTTGTGGAATTAAATCATTTTTGATTGCTTTATGACTGAGAACCTGCTGGTTTCCAGCTTATTTCCAAAAAAAAAACCTTGGATGCATCGTATCTGGGCCGTGGATTGATTCAGCTGAATTTCCACAGCTCTTCATAAAACATGCTGGTGATAATGTGATAAGTGTAGCAACTTATCACTGAAAGTCCTATGGTCTCATTTGCTGACCAAATGTATATGTTAACTGTTTCCTCTTTCATAGAAGATGGAAAAAAAATACATATTTACCGCAATTACAGACCGCCTAGCATCAGTTGTGATGCCCTCACTGGATCTCATTTTCACACACCATCTATGTTATATTTTTGTATCCACAACTCAAATATATTAGCGTTCTGTTCTCTTGCCATACCCTATTTGAAAGGAGATTTGTTAAAGGTATCCTGAATCATGACGGTCCGGACAGTGTAGGCAGCGAGAAGGTGTTCCCAATGGTGGAAGGTTCGAGAACAAAAGTGCACAGATTTAAGATAATCGGGAAAAGAAGCAACGGCGACATTTAAAAATAAACTTTTTTCGCGCAGTGAGTGATTAGGATTTGGAGTGGACAGGCTGAGTGTGTGGTGGAGGCAGTTACAAGTGATGCTTTCAAAAATAAATTGCATCATTTTCGGAAAAGGGAAAAAATGCTGGACTAGGGGGAAAAGAGTGGAACAATGTCAATTGCTCCTTTAGATGTTTAGCACGGGCCAGACAAATGGCCTCCTACTATTTTGTAAGAATTCTTCAATTCTGTGATTGATATCACAAACAGTAAATTAAATCAGCATTTTCACAGCATCTGCAATAGCAAAGTTTGTCCAGCAGATGGAACCGAAACCGTGATTGCTCAAATTGCGTGAGGCAGGCATTTCTCAATGGTTGCTGCATTCGCCTTGTCTCCACTCATATCAAACTAGACCCCGTGCCTGTTTAAATAACACTAGGTCGTGTCATTGATTATATTAGAGGAGGCTACGTCTCACTTATTTCTGTTTTCTGCCAAATCTCTGCTGTTAGTACACTCAACCAAGGCCCTCTTTCTGTTCTGTGAGAAACTCTCAGTTATGACTGCACGGAACCATGCCTCAGCTAATATGACAAAACTTCATGTCCCAATTCTTAATGCCTTGTACAATGTCTCCCTTTGTACTAAACTGGAACATGTGCCTGTTTGCATTACACGTGGCTTTTCCTCAGTTATTACTTGAGTTGACCCTGCCATGTTTATATTAAGCTGGAGGTAGTCCCAGTAAATGCTGCACGAGTCCATGTTCTGTTTACATAACACGATGCCCTGTCTCTGTTGTTATTGCTGACAGGGTGGTTAATAAAGCATATGGTATCTGAGGCTTTATAAATTGGGGCATAGCGTTCAAAAGCAAAGAATTTTTCAAACACTCTTAAATCCTCAACATGAGCGCTTGCGTCCAATTCTGGGTACCAAACTTTCGGAAAAGTGTGAACGTCTCAGTGAAAGAGCAGGAATGATTCACGAGAATGGTTCCAGGGATGGGGACCTTCAGTTAAATTGGTAGATTAGAGAAGTGGGAATTGGTTTCCTCCATAGAGAAGAGAAGGTTCAGACAGAAAATATAGATGTATTCAAAATCCAGATGGGTCTGAACAGAGTAGAAAGTACAAAACGGTTCAATTGGTCGAAGGATCGAGAACCAAGGGGCACGGATTTACAGTAATTGGGAAAATAAGCATTAGCGACACGAGGAAACCCTTTAGTTCATGCAGAGAGTGGTTAGGACCTTGAATGGACTGCGCGAGGATGTAGTGGAGGCCGTGACAATCGAGTCATTCAGAATGGAATTGGATAATTATCTGAAATGGAGGGAAACATTTGGTCTACGGGGAGCAGACAGAGGGTGGCAGGGGATGAATTAATCCTTCACAGGATAAGAACAGTAACAACAGACGGAATGGCCTCTAATTAGTGATAATACTACGAATATTATAGGGTTTTATGTTGATCTGAAATAATATTTATATTATCTTTACAGCTCAGTTTGAGTTTCTGCTACTGAGGTAATATAGCAGGATACCAGCTGTTTGCGAGGAACTGGTGTTATTGCCTTAATTACTTTAAGTTACCGAGAAGCCTAGGTTCCATGAATTATATATTTTTTATTTGAATTGTGCAATTGAGGGATTCTTTGTCATTTTCAAAGGGATAAAGAAAAAAAGTGAATTCTGCAGCTTTAACTGAACATGACACCTCATTTAAAACTAAACGAATTATGACTTGGTTCAATTGATTAACCATATCCGTAGAGCAGAAGATTTGTATTATAGGGGAGCCTTCCTCTAGACATAACTGTAGGAAGTATTATTAACATTTACTATTAATGTATCGTATCTGTGGTATGGTGTTAAAACAAGTGTTGACGTGGCCAGATTCGATAAGTTGTATTATTGATAAGAAGATGTAAAATTGTTTGCAATAGCTCTGTATTTACAATGGTCTGTTATTTGCTCACAGTTGAATATACATCCGGGGGCCCAGTGAATAAAAGATGCAGATCTGTCTTCAGTGTGCATTGCTTTAGGTGCAGAGATGGGGTGAAACCAAACAAGCCTCACCCCAAGCCAATGAAAGAGGTTCATTTTGATTCATTCAAAATAAAAGCACATCCACAAATGAAGAAATACGATTTGATAGCCATTCCAGACATGGCTGCAGGACGACATGGATTGGGACTTGAATATCAAAGGGCATTTTGGAAAGACATGAAGAGAAGAAATAGTGGAGCGGTAGATCTGCTAGTTAATGATGGCTTAGCAGAATAGAGAGGGATGACCCAAACTCATGAAACCAGGATGTGGAAACGGTTTGGATAGAGATGAAAAATGGGAAAGTAAAGAAATCACTATTCGGATTCGTGTGCAGGCCTCCTAATAGTAACCACACGGTAGCATGAAGGAAGAAATAATGGGAACTTGTCGGAAAGGCACGACCATAATCATGGGAGATTTTAAACTACGTATGGACGGGAAAAGTCAGATGGGCAAAGGTAGCCCAGATGAGGAGCTGATAGAATGCTTCTGGGATTGTTTCTTAGTTTTAGTGCCAACTAGAGAGCAGGCTATACCAGTCCTGGTATTGTGCAACGAGATGGGATTAATTAATGACCTCATGGTGAAGACACCCCTCGGTAGCAGTGACCATCGTATGATTGAATTTTACATTCTGTTTGAGGGAGAGTGGAGTGGGTCCGAGACTGTGTTTTTAAGGTTAAATGAGGGCAATTATGAGGGCATGAAAGCAGAACTGGCTAAAGTGAATTTGCAAGTTGAGTTAAGGGATAGGACAATAGAGAAGTAATGGCAAACATTTCAGAGGATATATCAAGTTAGACAGGATAGATACATTCCAGCGAGTAAAAAAAAATAAGTCCAAGGGAAGACACAACATCCGTGGTTAACTCGAAAGGTGAACGAGAGTATCAAACTTAAATAAAAGCAAATATATGATTGTTCAATGATAGGTGGAATGCCAGTAGATTGGGCAGAAGTAAAGGAACAGCAACAGAGAACTAAAAGTTTATTAAGGATTGGAATAAAACAGAATACGAAAGAAAGTTAGCGACAAATATAAAAACAGATAGTAAGAGCTTCAATGATTTTTTTAAATAAAGAAACGAGTTATCAAAGTTAGCATTCATACCAGAGAAAGTGAGTCTGAAGAATTGTTAATGGAAACCACGGAAATGGCAGATGAATCGAACAGCTACTTTGCATCAATCTTTATTACAGAGGATACAATTAACATTCCAGAGGCAGCTGCAAATCAGGAAATGGAAGGTAGGGAGGAACTCAGGAAAATAACAATCACCAGAGAAGTGGTACTGAGTAAATAGTTGGAGCTGCGGGCTGACAAGTGCCCGGGTCCTGATGGGCTTCATCCTGGGGTCTCAAAAGAAGCGGCTAGTGAGATAGTTGATGCATTGGTTTAATGTTTTTTCAAGCTTACTAGATTCAGGGAAGGTCTCTTTTTTTGGGATAGAAAAAGGAAGGAGACAGAAAGCGGGAAACTGCAGGCCCGATAGCTTGACATCTGTAACAGAGAAAATGTTAGAAGCTATTATGAAAAAAAGCTTTAGCAGATAACTTTAATAAGTTGAAGTTTGTCAGGGAGAGCCAGCATGATTTTGAGGAAGTAACATGGCCTGTGGATAAATGGGAACCGAAGGATATACTGCAGTAAGGTTGGCAGAAGGCATTGGATAAAGTGCCATATCAAAGTTTATTGCAGAAGATAAAAGCCCATGGTAAATAGGGTAACATATTAGTATGGATAGATGATTGGCTGGCTAACAGGAAGCAGAGAGTAGGCATAAGTGGCATTTTTCAGGTTGGCCAGGTATAACGAGTGGTGTGCCACAGGACTCCGTGCTAGGACCTCAACTGTTTACAATTTATATAAATGACTCTCATGAAGGGATGGACTGGATGGTTGCCAAATTTGCTGATGACACATAGATAGGTAGGAAAGTAAGTTGTGAAGAAGACATAATGTGGCTACAAAAAGACATAGATAGGTAAAGTGAGTGCGCAAAGGTCTGCCTAATGGAGTATAATATTGGAAATTTGAAATTGTCCATTTTGGCAGGAAGAATACAATAGATGCATTTTATCTAAATGGTGAGAGATTGTAGAGCTGTGACATTCAGTGATCTGGATGTCTTAGTGTGTGAATCACAAAAGGCTAGTATGCAGGTACAGCAAGCAATTAGTAAATAGAAAGTTATCATTTATTGCAAGGGGAATTGAATTAAAATGTAGGGATGTTATGCTTCGGTTATACAAAGCACTAGTGAGACCACATCTGGAGTACTGTGTGCAGTTTTGGTCACCTTAATTAAGGTAGGATGTTAATACGTTACAATCAGTTCAGAGAAGGTTTACCAGACTCATTCCTGGAATGGGCGGATTCTTTTATGAGGAAAGGTTAGACAGGCTAGGCTGGAGTTTAGAAGAGTTACAGGCGACTTGATTGGAACATGTAAGATCCTGGGGGTCCTTGACAGGGAGGATGTGCAGCGGATGTTTCCTCTTATGGGAGAACCTGAAAATAGTGGTCACCGTTTAGAAATAAGGGGCTACTCATTTAAACCGTAGGTGAGACGATTTTTCTTTATCCCTGTGGGTCGTGAGCCTTTGGAACTCTCTTACTGAAAATATTGCTTCATAAATTTTACTTGATCCATAAATATCACTTATTGGGAAGTTGTTAGGTCAGGCTCAGTTGAATACTCCATTAATATAAATCAAGAATTCGGAACGTAGATATATTAACTAAAATGGTTTTATATCTCAAAATCTCTTAAGCTTTACAGGCCTCCTTCTGTGCTGCATGCATTCCGTGATTCAATAATTTATATCACATGCATTAACTGAAATTAGCATTTACACGGCATTGACTATAGCAGCGTTTGTCCAGCAGATGGCAGTGAAGCAGAGGTTGCTTTACATTAAACAGTCATTGTCTCAATTATTACCGCAGTGGGCTTTATCTCTGTTCACATTAAACTAGACTCCGTGTCTGATCATATCACAGGGTCATATTTCTGATCATTTTACAGCAGATCATGTCTATTTATTTCCTTACTCAGCCCAATCTCTGTTGTTGATATACAGGATCCGGGCACTCTTTATATTACATCAAGCCTTCTCTCAGTTATGACTCCACCGAATCATCTCTCGGCTAACATGACATTAGTTCATGTCTCATTTGTTACTGAACTAGGCCCTGTCTCTTTTAATACTAAACCAGAACATGCTCATTTTTCCATCAAACGAGCCTGTGTCTCAGTTCTTACTCTGCCACGTTTATACTAAACTTGACAATTTCACAGTTAATTCTGCGCGTATCAATTTCTCTGTTTATATCACGCAATGTCCTTTCTCTGTTACTATTGAACTATACCATGTCTCTCTCATTGCTGCACTTGTCCATGTTTCTATTGATATTAATCTAGGTACTTAGCTGGGAGTGATTGCACTAGGCCTTATTTTAATTTATATTGCACAAGGTACTTTATCAAGTAAAACTGCACTAGTCCCTGTTTCAGCTTCCTTACACTAGATCCTGTCTCCTTTATTACTTCGTCAGTCCATGTCTCTGTTCAAATTACACACGCTACTGTCTCATCTGTTACTGAACCCTGCACTGCCTCACTTTATAATTCACGAGATTACATTTCTGTTTACGTCACACTTGATCATTTCAATGTTCACATCAAACTAGGTAATTTCTCTGCTTACAATCCGCTGGACGTTTCCTTGCATGCGTTTATATTGAAACAGACCCTGTCTTTGTATATACAGTGCAGACCATGCCTGTGATTATATTACACAAAGGTCACGTCTGTTACTAATACGCTGGACCTGGTCTCAGTAACTATTGAACTTGACCCAGTTTCCTTTTATATTATTGAAGATGTATCAATATTTGGTGCACTCCGCCCTGCCTCAGTATTACTGCACCTGACCCTGTCTCAGTTTATATCCAAATGTATCCTATCATAATATGACACAGTTCCCGCCTCAGTTATATCAGCGCTTGGCCCCATCTCAGTTGTTCTGGAACTATACCATGTCTCTTTTTGTATTACATACGGCAAAGTCCCGGTTCTTACTGCGCTGGACTAAGGGTCTCTATATACAGCACTAAGCTTTGTTTTACTTGTTGCTGCACTACGCCATGTCTCTGCTTATATTACATTAGCCCTATCTGTTTATACTCTAACAGGCCATGTCTCACATTACAGAAGATGCAGTCGCAGTTATTATTACACTAGACCCTGCCTTTTTAATGCTAAACTAGACCCCTTTTCTGTTTATATTGCACGAGTCCCTATCTCTATTTCTACTTCAGAAGACCATGTCTTAGCTTAAATTAAGCTAGATCCAGCCTCAGTTATTACTGCGCTAGGCTGTGTCTATGTGAAATAGAGAGCCAATATATATAAAGATAATGAGCTTGAAAATGGTCCCTGACCTTGGCCAAAAATGGGCGGCATGAGATCGGCGGCCAATTGAGCCTGATATTCAGTTTCATTATAGTTGACAGTATAATGTATCAGATACCACCTGTTCTGTCTGTTTTCACGAAGATAATCATTCTTCATACTTGTACTGTAATTCCTCAAAGATAAATAATTCATCTTCACCATTTTTTGGCATTTCATGTTCTCTTATTCAAATTGTGGCTGCCGATCTTTTAATGCAGAAAAAAACAATATTGGTCGCATTTTCTATTCTGTACCATTGTGTAGAAAATGGCATCCTGGCAATTTCATTACTAAGATGAAGGTGCCAATCACCAATCTCTCGCTCGGCCCTCTATCGGATGCAGCGCATAACTCACTGTCGTCTGTTTGCCTGTCTCTCCGTCTCTCTCTCTCCCTCACACACACACACACACACACCTCACTGGCTTTCTGCAACTTTAGTGAATCTGTTAACACCCCAAAAAGAACAATTCATGTATTTCAACTGAAGATCATTTAATATTGTAACTATTTATTAATAACCATTCTGATGTGTGCTCTTGTTTATAAAGTGATTTCATACTGTCTATGTCATTTTCCAGCTTGAGTTATCTGTCTCAGGTGATCAGGTGGAAATGCATCACCTCGAGAATATGGGTAGCTTATTGGAAAATGATCACTTCAGCATCTCATATAAGTTCCTGTCTATATCATGAGTCCGTGATCATTTGTGGAAGCAATGTGGACAAATTGAAACTGTACCTGTTGGGAGGTTAGTACAACTGTAATTCCATGATTTATTACTCCTAGGGATGGAAAGGGTTGAAACATTGCTTGATCTCCGGGAATTTTCACTCTTCTGTTTCTGCAACCTTTGAGTGTTACTTCCACCCTTTCCACTACAACTGCACTAATCCTTTTTGCACTGAGTACTCTGCTCCTATGCTATGTAATGACTCAGGCCCTTTGTAGCATAAACAGATGCAGGGTCGATGTGTTATAAACAGAGATATGGGCTAGTGCAGCAATAACAAAGATATGGCCTGTTGTAATGGAAACAGAGATAATCTGTTACGGAAATAACAGAGACAGGACCCGATGTAATATAAACAAAGACAGCTGCATTAATAGCGGGGACAGGACCTTGTGTAAAGGTAGAAGAAACAAGTCTTTGTTTAATAATAATGGCTACAATACTTTGCACAATGATATCGGAAATAGGTATCAGTGTATCACTAAGTGAGGACTGTCAAATTCATGCATGTTAGGAACATGTTACCGTTGAAAATAGACGGGAACAATGTTCTCATAATAATTGGCGAATATTAAATTGGATCGATAAGCAGGTTATTTTCTGGCTAGAACAGTGGCGGGAGTGGAGTGTAATAATTGCTGAAATAGGAGGCAATGCACTAAAAATGGACCCAGAGTCCAGTGTGATTACAGCAAATGCATTGTTTAATTTTAGTGCATCGAGGGCAGTGTTCGATCCAATACTAACAGCCGCAGGTTGTAGCGTATTACTGAACACATCACTGAATCCAGTGTGCTGAGAGCACCGTCGGTCTCTTGTGCGCCAAAACCGAAGTTAGGGTGTCATACATTAGTACGTGCGATTCCGAAAACGTTGCAAATGGTTTGCCGAATAATAGAATCAAGGAACTTTGAACTCTGAATGGAATAAGGTTTGCGATGTGAACTGTGAACAGGTCATCTCCGTGTTGAATATTTGGCAGCACTCTAACTCCTGGGTCAAAATATTTGGGTTCAAATCTCCCTCCAGTTAAAATCCTAGAACTCTCTCCCTTACAACACTGCGGGTCTACCTACAACATATGGACTGCAGTGGTTCAAGAAGGCAGCTCACCACCACCTTCTCAAGGGAAATATGGGTTGGACAATAAATGCTGGCCCAGCCAGCGAAGCCTGCATTCCGTGAATGAATAAAAAAAAAGGGACTGGACCCCATAACCTGGATGGATTCTCCAGGTGACAGTGTAAATTCATGTTTAATAGCTTTTACGTCCTTTTGCCCAATATTTTCTTGCACTAGAATCGGCGAGGGAATATAGCAGACAGAAGAATCCTGCACAGTGTCCCTATCCAGCCAGGCAGGGGTTCCTGCGACACAATCACACGTTTGACGTGCGCGTTCACTAAAAAAAACTTTTCCATTTGGATTTATGAAACAAGTGGCGATTACATGGCCCGGGCAGATTGGAGCCTGGTATAATAATGATCACAGAGGCCGCCTGCAATGTATGAATGACAGAGGCCGTTTTTAAGGCTTGTACTCGTGCATTGAGGGAGATAGATGAGCAAAGAACATCCCAATGTAATTGTAAAGCAAACTCGAAGGAAGCAATGGTGTTTTGTGCATAGTGCAGGCTCCAATGCAATGATGATTGGGGGAGGGAATTGTGTGATAAGAAAGTCATGGAGATATCATGACAAAGGCTTTTCTGATTGACTCCACCTGACCAAGAGTGGTTATACCCAAGGGGGAGGCAATGAGGATATGGAGATTGCAGAGGTTTCTGATATCTGAGGTGACAGTGATGCACCTGCCAGGGGAATAAAAACGGATCTGTTCCTTCATAGTTTTTCCTGCAGTTTTGGAGTTGCACAGAGGCACACGGGCCGAATCTGACTGCTCAAAGAAACCGACATTTTCAATTTTGTGCTTGATTCTCATTGTGACTGAAATGGTCAAATAGCAAAATTTCCACAGGGAAAAATTCAGTGCCACAGAGATTCAGGAGTTGGTGATTTTCTGATCAGAATTCGATCCAGTGACCTTCACTTGAAGTTTACAAATAGATTCTTGAAAGATACCTGACAATTATCAGCATTACACGTGCAGGCACTTTCAAACGGCAGGATTAGCTCACCAGGTAAACTGTGTAATTATCACATTTTATTTGGGCCCAATAAAGGGCAGAGGAGGTACCAAAATGATACTGCAACAAGAAGATACATAAAAACAGAAACATAAACAGTAAGAAAAGCAGAAAATCATTGAAAAAGGCCTTAAACTCATCGTGCCTGTGTCGGCTCTTTTAATGGTCTGTCCAATATTCCCCAATGGTCAGGAAAGTGAGATCTCAGGCGATACAGGGGAAGGTGGCAGGACGGATCCAAATTTATCTCACGACAGGAAACAAAGGGTAATGGTCAATGGGTGTTTCTGCGAAAGGGAAACGGTTCCCAGTGCTTTTCCAAAACGTTCAGTGCTGGGCCCTTGCTGTTTGTTGTACATATTAATAACTTAAATTTAAATGTGAGAGGGATGAATGGGAAATTTGCAGCTGACACAAAAATTGGCTGTGTACTTGATCGTGGAGTGGATAGCTGTTGACTCGAAAATTACATGACTGGTTTGGTTGAGTGGGTGAAGTGGCCAATGGAATTCAATTTGGAAAAGTGTGAGCTAAAGCATTTGAGAGGGGGGAGGGGAAAAAGCAAAGGAATTCTCAATAAAGACGAAGATATTGAGAGGTTGAGGAAATGCGAGACCTTGGAGTGTATGCACACAGGTCCCCAGAAGTTGGCGGGACAGGTGGAAAAGGTGGTCAAGAAAACATTTGGAATGTTTTCCTTTATTGGGCGAGTTATTGAACAGAAAAGCAAGGATGTAATAATGGAACTGTGTAAAACGCTGGTTAAGCTACGGCTGGAGCTTTGAGTACAATCCTGGTCACCACGTTAAAGGAAAACATAATCGCTCGCAGAGAGCTTAGAGGAGATTTACAAGAATGTTGCCAGGGCTTGAAAATAGCTGCTATGAGGACAGATTATATAGGCTAGAGCTGTTTTCCTTAGAACAGAGAAGGCTAAGGGGTGACCTAATTCAGGTGTACAAAATTGTGTGGGGCCTAGATAGGGTAGACAGGAAAGAACAGTTTCTCGTCACTGAGCGATCAATTACCAGGGGGAATAGAATTAAGGCGATTGGTAGACAGATTAGAGGGGACATGAGGAAAAACATTTTCACCAAGAGTGTGGTGGACATGTGGAATTCACTGCCTAAATTGGTGGTTGAAGTGGAAACGGTCAACCCATTTAAGATGCACCTGGGTCTGCACCTGAGCTGCTGTAACCTGCAAGGCTATGGACCACGTACTGGGAAGTGGGATTAAAATGAACAGCGAGTTTCTTTTATTTTTGGTGCAGTCACAATGTGCTGAATGGCCTCTTTCTGCACCATAGCTTTTCTATGGTTCCATGTTTCTATTATCCAGCAGTTTTTAAGCTCGAAAGTATGTATCCCCTTTCCAAAGTTGAATTCGCTTCTGCTATCATTTCAGGTTGTTCATTCCAGCTCATGACAACTCACGGTGTTAAAAAAGCAGTTCTCATCTCACCATCCAGTTGAATTAATCTGAATCTGTCTACTCTGATCACTGATTGTTGTGCCAGTTGAACCGGGCTCTCTTCATTTACGCCATCAAACCCTTAATGATTTTGAACATGTGTATGAGACGCAGAGATGGAGAGAGATGCCGGAACTGACACAGAGCATAAAACTGAGCGAGGGAAAAGAGAAAGAAGTTAGAGGCGGTGAGAGAGATAAGTTGAGAAATAAAGCCAACAAGTAACACAGAGGAAATGGCACAAAATATAAGGGAGCAAGCGGTCATTTCCCGACTTTAGAGAACAGGGGAAGTTGAGTGAATGATCCACAGACAGATTCAGTTATGTCCTGGAATGGCAACTCTAAATAGAAATAGATCACAGCAGCCCCATTTGTAAATCTCACCGCAATGTGATATGTGTGACTCTGCATTAATTCTCTGGCCAGATATAGGCCGCCTTGACAGATGTTTCCACCAGATTGTGGCCCCTAGATTTATTTTCTGCTAAGAAGTGAGATGTGCGGTTAGGAACCAACAGCAAATAAACAGGAAGTTGTGTTACCTGAGAATGAAACAGCAGCCGTCAGTTTTCATGTTATCACCATGAACAGTCTTCCTGCCTGTGAGGGTGAACTCACGCTGACAGCATCAAAAAGCACAGCATAGATTGTTCCTAGTATTAACATTGCATTCACCTCCATTCTCATATAAAAGAACAAAACATATGAGTTTCTATTGGTTGTAGCATATTTATTGAAGGTGGAGGTGGATTGAGGATTATCACTGGGAGAAAAAAATAAAAAAATCCCTCACGGATGACTCTTCGTGTAAAGAATGTTTTAAATGAATCATGTGTTGTCTGAGAAAGGCTGTAGAGAGTTTAAGAGAGTTAAATGGCCTCTGTGGGAGAGCGGGGTTAAATAATTTAGGTTGTGCCTGAGAGAGAGTTTAAGTGAGTGAGTTGCTGTGTTGGAAAGAAGACAGGTCAAGAGGCTGAGCTGTTGAGAGAGAGAGAGAGAGAGAGAGACAGAGAGAGATTAACTGTGTTCCGTGAAGCCTGCCTATCTATCTATCTATCTATCTATCTATCTATCTATCTATCTATCTATCTATCTATCTATCTATCTATCTATCTATCTATCTATCTATCTATCTATCTATCTATCTATCTATCTATCTATCTATCTATCTATCTATCTATCTATCTATCTATCTATCTATCTATCTATCTTTCTATCTGTCTGTCTGTCTGTCTATGAGATGGCGTTTGGTGTAGTCTTAAATGAGCTGAGGCCTAGTGTGGTGTAAACATAAACAGTGTTTGGATCAGTCTAACCGAGGAACAACCTTGTGTCATTTAAAAACACTGGGGTTTGATGGTGATAACTGAGACTAACCTAATTTAATAGAAATAGAGATATGGACTATTTTAATATTAGATGAAGTAGGTTCAGCTGTAACAGTAACAGAGACATTGTCTAGATCAGTAATAACTGAGGCAGAATCCACTGCAGCCATTACATATAAAGTAACTGGAGGAAAATAATTTCATACAGCGCCTAGGGGCAGTGATTGATGATACAGGGTTTGATCAATAACAACTGTTCAGGGCCTAGTGCAGTGATTGACGATACAGGGCCTAGATTAATATCAATTGAAACAGGGCCTAGTGAAGGAATTATTTATTAAGCTCCTGGATGAATATAAACTGAGAGGAGGTCTAGTTGCAGTGAATAGTGTTACAGGGCCTAGATTTAAATGAATTGAGACATGGTAAAGTGCAGTGATTACTGATACAAGACCTAGATTGATATAAACTGGGACTGTGCCTAGTGCAGCGATGATTGTTACTGTGCAAAGATTAATGTAAAATGAGACAGTGCCTAGTGAAGGAATTACTGATTAAGAGCCTTGGTGAATATAAAGTGGGGCAGGGGAAAGTGCAGTGATTACTGATGTAAGGCCAAGCTTGATATAAAGTGAGGGAGGGTCAAGTGCTGTGATTACTGATACTGGACCTGGTTTAAAGTGAACAGAACAGAATCTAGTGCAGCCATTACTGATACATCACCTGACATTAGTGTACAACCTCATATCCCTCACATGGGAAGGGGACTGCATGCCGATGGACCTCAGGAATGCTCTGATTATGAGTCTACTCAAGAAGGTAGACAAGTCTGATTGCAGTAACCCGAAAGGAGCCACTTTGCTGTCCGCCACACGGAAGAGTATTGCAAGGATCCTCCTTAGTCACACCCTTACCATCACCGCAGAGCTCTTTACAGAGACGCAGTGACATTTTCGCCCATCGAGAGGCACCACAGTGTTCGCTGCGTGGCAAAGCCATGAGAAATGCCAGGAGCACCACCAACCTCTGCAAACGGCCTTGCTCCGCATCACAAATGCCCTTTCCTCTGCTGACGATTAAGACATACGGAGTCTCCCCTCAAATTTGATGCCGTCATAAATTTTTCACCATCCTCCATCTGTTCCACTTTGGATTGCAATCCCTGATCCACACCAGCGGAACCAGTACGGACACTACCTCAGTGAAAACTGGGGTCAGACAGGCTTGTGTCATCGCACCAACCCTCCCCTCATTGTTTTCTCGATGTAATAGTTCACCTCACCTCCAGCAGATTACCCACAGGCGTGGAGATAATCTACCAAACAGACAGGAAACTGTGGATCCTGCACCACCTTCAATCCAAAAGCAAACTCTTGCAGCATCATTCATTGAGCTTCAGTAATCAGATGACTCTTGTGTGCGCCATTACTGAAAACTAAGCTCCAGGTCATTGCTGACAACTTCTTTGAAGGATATGAAAAAAATTGGCTTTTTATTAAACACCCAGAAAGCTAAGACTCTCTTCCAAACAGCCCCCAGACCATAAAAACTCCCCCATTTGCAAGATCCTGAAAATGTGGATCTTCTTCAATATCTTCGGAGACTCGTCTCGAGAAATACAGAAATAGGTAACAAAATTTATCATCGAGTCTAATGCGGCAGGTCAGCCTTCGGCCGACAGATGATCAGAGTATTTGAGGACAAGAATTCCAAACCCAAGTCTCTGGCCATGGTATACTGGGCAGCAGTGATCTCCGTGCACCTAAATGCTTCGGAGACTTGGACAACATAGAGTAAGCACCTCTAAGCCCTGAAGAATTAACATCAGTGGTGCCGTTAGAAGGTTTATCAAATCCACTGTGAGGAAAGGCAGTCAAACAGCAGTGTCCTCTCTCAAACCAACATGCCCAACAGAGAAGCACTCATCACTCAATACCGGCTCTGCTGGGTGGAACATATGGTTCATATGCCTAACACAAAACTCCCAAAGTCATTCATCCACTTGGAACTCTGTCACAGTAGGAGGCAAATAAAATGCTTGAGTGATGTGCTCAAAGGGTCCCTGAAAAGCTCGAGAATATCAGCCAACTCATGGGGTCCCTAGTTTGTGGGCGACTAAAATCAAAGAAGCTTATTCGGGAAGGCTGATGTCCACAAACGTCCTTCAGGGAAGTCACGCCAGGGCCACTCAGTTCCTGATCTCATTAGAGCCTTGGTCCAAACATGGACAAATGAACTAAAATCTAAAGGTGAAGTGAGGGCAACTGCCTTTGATATCAAGGCAGCATCTGTCAGAGTGTGGCATCAAATGAGTCTTAGCAAAACTGTAGTCAATGGGAATCAGGGGGGAAACTCTCTGTTGGTTGCTGTCATATGTAACACAGAGGAAGATGCTTATGGTTGTTAGAGATCAAACATCTCAGTTCCAGAACATCACTGCAGGAGTTAATTAAAGTAATGTCCTCGGTCCATCCATTTTCAGCAGAGTCTGCAGATGGTGCATTGGGCTTAACAGCCAAATCAGAACATATCGAAGTGGCATGGCAGCATGTCATCCTCGACCCTGAGGGAATGACTCAGAAGAAGGAGACAGTCTCTAGATGAATATAAATCGAGACAGAACATAGTGCAGTGATTACTGATTAAGGGCCTAGACTAATCTGAACGTAGGCAGTGCCTCGTGCTATGATTACAGAAACAGGGACGAGATTGGTATTAACTAAAGTAGAGTCTACTGCGGTAATAACTTACCAGACCCTAAGTATTATAAGATGAGTAGGGGCCTTGTGTACTAATTATAGATACTGTGCCTCGGTTACTCTAAACTGAGACAGGGCCAATTAGAGTGAATGCTGAAACTGGGCTTAGAATAAAACAACCTGAGACAGCATCTATTAGAGTGATTACTGACACAGGGCCTAGATTAATATAAACTGAGACAGGGTTTATTACAGTGATTAGCGATACAGGGTCTCAGTTAATATAAACTGAGACAGGGTTTGTTACAGTGATTACTGATACAGGGCCAATATTAATTTAAACCTTGACTGGATCTATTACAGAGAGTCCTGATGCAAGGTAAAGATTAATGTAAACTGAGACAGGGTATATTACAGTGGTTACTGTTACAGGGTCTAGATTAATATAAATTGAGAGAGGGTCAAGCACAATGATTATTGATACAGGATCTACATTAATATAGACTGCAGGCAGGGCCTATTACAGTAATTTCCAATACAATGTCTGCATTAATATAAACTGAGACATGGTCTATCACAGTGATTACTGAAACAAGGTCTGTATTAATGTAAACTGAGACAGAATCTATTACAGTAATTATTGAGACAAGGTATGCATTGATATCAACTGAGGCCGTGCTTATCACAGTGACGACTGATACAAGTTTTGGATTAACATAAACTGAGACAGGGTCTATTACAGTAATTACCAATACAATGTGTGTATTATTATAAACTGAGGCAGGGTCTATTACAGAGATAACTGATACAAGGTATAATACATATCAACTGGGGCAGAGTCTATCACAGTGATTATTGATACAAGCAATGGATTCATACCAAAGGAGTGTGTGTCTATTACAGTCGTTACTGATGCAATGACTGGGTTAATATAAACTGAGACGGAGTCTATTAGAGTGATTAATGATGCATGGAATGAATTGAAATAAACTGAGAAAGGGTCTGTCACAGTTATTAATGATAAATGGTCTACATTAATATAAACTGAGACAGGGTACATTACAATAATTACTAATGCAAATTATGGATTAATGTAAACTGAGACAGGTTCTATCACAGTAATTATCAATACAATGTCTGTATTAATACAAACTGAGACAGTGTCTATTACAATAATTACTGATACACATATGGTTTCATATCAACCGAGACAGGGCCAATTACAGTTATTGCTGATACAGGGTCTGTATTAACATAAATTGAGACAAGGTCTATTACATTGATTACTGAGTTATGATATGGATTAAAATAACTTGACAGGGCCTGTTACAATGATTACTAATGCAGGGTCTAGATTAATATAAACAGAGACATGGTCTATTACAGTGATTGCCAATACAAGATATGAGTTGATATGAATTAGGTCAGTGTCTGCTTCAGTGATTACTGATGCAAAGCATTGATTAATAGCAACTGAGATAGGGTTTGTTACAGTGTTTACTGTTACAATGTATGGATTGATGTAAACCGAGGCAGAGTCTTTTACAGTGATTACTGAAACAAGGTCTGCATTAATATAAACTGAGACAGAGTCTATTACAGTGATTACTGACACAAGGTCTAGATTAATATAAAGTAAGGCAGGGTCTATTGCACTGATTACTGATACAGGGTCTAGATTAATATTAACTGAGACAGAGTCTATTACAGTAATTACTGATG
Source organism: Cetorhinus maximus (assembly GCF_964194155.1). Classification (NCBI taxonomy): domain Eukaryota; kingdom Metazoa; phylum Chordata; class Chondrichthyes; order Lamniformes; family Cetorhinidae; genus Cetorhinus; species Cetorhinus maximus. The sequence continues at coordinate 35,457,078 of NC_135901.1, read as the reverse complement.
CAAGGTATGGATTAATAACAACTGAGTCAGGGTCCATTACAGTGATTATTGGTACAGGGTCTAGATTAATATAAACTGAGGAAGGGACTATTATAGTTATTATCAATGCAAGTATGGATTAATATAAACTGAGGCAGGGTCTCTAACAGTGATTACTGAAACAAGGTAAGGATTTATATGAACTGAGCCAGGTTGCATTACAGTGATTACTGATACAGGGTCTAGATTAATATAAACTAAGACAGGGTCTATTAGAATGATTACTGACACAAGGAATGGATTAATATCAACTGAATCAGGGTCTATTACAGTGATTACTGATAAAGGGTCTAGATTAATATAAACTGCGACAGGTTCTATTAGAATGATTACTGATGCAAGGAATGGATTAATATCAACTGAGTCAGGGTCCATTACAGTGATTTCTGATACAGGGTCTAGATCAATATAAACTGAGGCAGAGACTATTACAGTGATTACCGATGCAAGGTATGGATTCATATCACCTGAGACAAGGTCTATTACAGTGATCACTGATGCGGTGTCTGGGTGAATATCAACAGGGACAGGGTCTATTATATTGATTACCAGAACATGGTGTCGATTAAAATTAACTGAGACAAGGTCTGTTACAGTTATTAATGATAAATGGTCTAGATTAATATAAATTGAGACAGGCTATATTACAGTGATTGCTGATACAGGGTCTGGATTAACATTGGGCGAGACAAGGTCTATTACAGTGATTACCAATACAAGGCTTGGATTGATACAAACTGAGTCATGATCTATTCCAATGATTGTTGATACAAGTTATTGATGACTAGCAAATGAGACAGGGTATATTACAGTAAGTACTGATACATGGTCTAGAATAATATAAACTGAGGCAGGGTCTATATCAGGGCCTATTGCAATGATTACTGATACAGGGTCTAGATTAGTATAAATGGAGACAGGGTCAATCACGGTGATTATTGATACAGGGTCTACATTAATATAGACTAAGGACTGGGTCTATTACAGTCATTGCTAATACAATGTCTGTATTAATATAAACTGAGACAGGGTCTATTACAATGATTACTGATGCATGGTATGGATTAAAATAAACTGGGGCAGGGCCTGTTACATTTATTATTGATAACTGGTCTAGATTAATATAAATGGAGACAGGGTATATTACAGTGATTACTGATACAACTTATGCATTAGTATAAATGGAGACAGGGTCTATTACAATGATAACTGATAAAAGGCATGGATTTGTATCAACTGAGATAGGGCCGATTACAGTGATTACTGATACAGGGTCTGGTTGAATATAAACTGAGACGAGTTTTGATTGAGACATTTTACTTTGATTACTGATATATGGTATGGATTAAAATAGCTTGAAAAAGCCTGTTATAATGATTACTAATACAGGGTCTAGATTAATATAAACAGAGATTGTCTATTATAGTGATTACCAATACAAAGCTTGGATTGATATAAATTCAGTCAGGGTCTACTTCAGTGATTACTGATACAAGGTATTGATTAATATCAACTGAGACAGGGACTTTATTGTGATTACTGAGACAAGGTCTGCATTAACATAAACCGAGACAGGATCTATTACAGTGGTTACTGATATAAGGTGTCGACTAACATCAACTGAGTCAGGGCCCATTTCAGTGATGACTGATACAGGGTCTACATAAATATAAACTGAGTCAGGGTCTATTGGAGTAATTACTGTTACAAGTAATGGATTAACATAAACTGAGACAGGTTGTATTACAGTCATTCCTGATGAAGGGTATGGATCAATAAAAATGGTACTGAGTTTATTGCAGTGATTAGTGATACAAGTAATGGCATAATATCAACTGAGACAGGGTGTATTACATTAATTACAAAATACTATGTCTGTATTAAGATAAACTAAGACAGGGTATCTAACAGTTGTTATTGATACAAGGTATGGATTAATATCAACTGAGGCAGGGTCTTCTACAGTCCTTACTGATACAGTCTAGATTAGTATAAATGGAGACAGGGTCAATCACAATGATTATTGTTACAGAATCTAGATGAATACAGACTAAGGACAGGGTCTATTGCAGTAATTACCAATACAATGCCTGTCTTCATTAGCAATTACTGATACAAAGTATGGATTAATATAAACTGAGACAGTGCTTGTTATAGTGACTACAGATAAAAGTTTTTAGATTAACATTAACTGAGACATGATCTATTACAGTAATTACCAATACAATGCCTGTATTAATATAAACTGAGACAGTGTCTATTACAGAGCTTACTGATACAGTGACTGGCTTAATATAAATTGAGACAGGGTCCATTACAGTGATTACTGCCACAGGGTATTTATTAACATAAACTGAAACAAGGCCTATACAGTGATTACTGATATATGGTATGGATTAAAACAAACTCAGACAGGGTCTGTTACAGTGATTATTGCTACGGGGTCTTGATTAATATATACTGAGACAAGGCCTATTACAGTGAATACTGATATATGGTATGGATTGCAATAAACTCAGACAGGGTCTGTTACATTGATTTCTGGTACAGGGTCTAGATTAATATAAATTGAGGCAGGGTCTATTAGAGTAATTACCAATACAAGATCTGTATTAATATAAACTGAGACAAGGGTATATGACTGTGATTACAAATAAAAGGCCTGGATTGATATAAACTGAGTCAGGGTCCACTTCAGTGATTACGGATACAAGGTATTGATTAATATCAACTGATCTGTTGCAATGTTTGCTATTACAATGTATGGATTGATATAAACTGAGACAGGATCTTTTACATTGATTACTGAGATAAGGTCCATATTAAAGTAAACAGAGACAGGGTCTCTAAAAGTGGTTACTGTTACAAGGCATGGATTAATATCAACTAAGACAGGGCCTATTACAATGATTAGTGATACAGGATCAAGATTAATATAAACTGAGAGAAGGCCTAATACAGTGATTACCGATGCAAGGCATGGATTATTATCAACTGAGATAGGGTCTATTACAGTGATTATTGTTACAGGGCCTAGATTAATATAAACTGAGTCAGCGTCTATTAGACTAATTACCAATACACAATCGGTATCAATATAAACTGAGACAGGGTCTATTACAGTGATTATTGATACAGCGTCTAGTTAATATAAATGCAGACAGAGTCCATCAGAATGATTATTGAAATAGGATCTTCATTTATATTGGCTCAGGACAGCATCTATTTCATTGATTACTGATACAAGTTATCAATTAATATAAACTGAGACAGGTTCTATTACAGTAATTATGAATGCAATGTCCGTATTGATATGAACTGAGACAGGGTCTATTACAACGTTTACTGATACAAGGCCTGCTTTACTATAAACTCAGACAGAGTCTATTACATTGATTACTGTTACATGTTTTGGATTACTATCAACTGAGGCATCGTCTATCACAATGATTACTGATACAAGATCTAGATTAATATGAACTGAGTGAAGGTCTATTACAGTGATTGCTGACACAAGGAATGCATTCATATCAACTGAGGCAGGGGCTATTACCGTGATTACTGATACAAGGTCTATGTTAATATAAACTGAGACAGGATCTGTTACAGTGATTACTGATACAATGTATCAATTAACATTAACTGAGACAAGGTTTATTACAGTGATTACTGGTGCAAGTTATGGATCAATACAAACTGAGGCAGGGTCTATTACATTAATTAACAATACAATGCCTGCATTTACATAAACTGAGGCAGGTCCTTTTACTGTGATTACTGATGCAAGTATGGATTAATAAAAAATGACACTGGATTTATTACAGTGATTACTGATCCAGGGTCTGGCTTAATATTAACTGAAACAGGGTTTATTGCAGTGATTTCTGATAAATAGTTTAGATGAATAAAAATGAGACAGGGTTTATTATAGTTATTACTGATACAAGATATGAATTAATGTAAACTGCAACTGGTTCTATTACAGTAATTGCCAATACAATGTCTGTATTTGTATAAACTGAGACTGGGTATTTTACAGTGATTTCTGATGTAACTTATGGATCAATATGAATTGAGACAGGGTCCATAACAGTGATTGCTGATATAAGGTATGGTTTCATATTAACTGAGAAAGGGCCTATTATAGTGATTACTGATACAGGTACTGGAATAATATAAACTGAGACACAGTCTATTACAGTGATTACTGATGCATGGTATGGATTAATAAAAATTGAGATGGTTTATCACTGTAATTTCCAATAAATATAAACAGAGACATGGTCTATCACAGTAATTGCTGATACAAGGCATGGATTAAAATAAACTGGGACAGGATCTGTTACAGTTCTTACTGATACATGGTCTAGATTCAGGTAAACAGAGACAGGGTCTCTTTCAGTGATTATCAATACAAGGTCTGGATTGATATAAATTGAGACAAGGTCTATTCCAGTCATTATTGAGACCAAGTCTGTGCCAATTTAGTCAGCATCTACTTCAGTGATTATTGATACAAGGTATTGATTAATATCAACAGAGACAGGGTCTGTTACAGTGATTACTGTTAAAATATTTCGATTGATATAAACCAAGATAGGGTCTTTTAAAGTGATTAATGATACAAGGTCTATATGAATATAAAATGAGACATGGTCCATTACAGTGATTACTGATACAAGGCATGGATTAAAATAAAGTGAGACAAGGTCTGTTAGATTTATTACTGATACATGGTATGGATTAAAAGAAACTGAGACAAAGTCTATTACGGTGTTTACCAATACAAGACCTAGATTGATATAAACTGAGATAGGGTCTATTCCAGTCATTACCAAGACAAGGTCTGTATTAATATAAACTGAGTCAGGGTCTACTTCAGCAATCACTGAATCAAGGTATTAATTAATATCAAGAGAGACAGGGTCTGTTACAGTGATTACTGTAACAGTGTATAGATTGATATAAATCAAGTCAGGGTCTTTTACACTGATCACTGAGACAAGGTCTGTGTTAATGTAAACTGAGAAAGGCTCTCTAACATTGTTTGCTGATACAAGGTATGGATTAATATCAACAGAGACAGGGCCTGTTACAGTGATTGCTTTAACAATGTATAGATTGATATAAATCAAGTCAGGGTCTTTTACACTGATCACTGAGACAAGGCCTGTGTAAATGTAAACTGAGAAAGGCTCTCTAACATTGTTTGCTGATACAAGGTATGGATTAATATCCACTGAGGCAGGGTCCATTAAAGTGATTACTGGTACAAGGCATGGGTTCATATAATATGAGACAGAACCTATTACAGTGTTTACTGATACAAGGTCTGGGCTGGCGTATATTGAGACAGGGTGTATTTCAGCGAATATTGATACAGGGTCTGAATTGCTATAACCTGATACTGGGAGTAGTACAGTGATTTCTGATACAGGGCCTAGGTTAATATAAACAGAGACAGGGTCTAATACATTGAACACTGATACAAGGTCTGTGTTAATATAAGGTGAGGCAGAATCTCTTTCAGTGATTGCTGATATAATTTTTGGATTAATATCAAGTGAGGCAAGGTCTCCTTCAGTGGTTACTGATGCAACATATGGATTAATACCAATTGAGGCAGGGTATATTACAATGATTGCTGATACAGGGTCGAGATTAATATAAACTGTGACAGGGTCTATTACAGTGATTACTGATACAAGGTCTGGACTGGTGTTCACTGAGACAGCATGTAATTCAGTGACTACTGCTAGGGTCTGTATTGATATAATCTGAGACTCGGTGCAGTACAATGATAACTGATATAGGTCCTGGATTAATATAAACTGAGACTGGTGTAGTACAATAATTCCTGATACAGGTCCTGGATTGATATAAACTGAGTCAGGGCCTATTACAGTGATTACTGATACATGGTTTGGATTAAAATAAACTGGAAATGGTCTATTAATGTATTACCGACACAAGGCATGCATTAATATAAACTGAGAATAGGTCAATTATACTAATTACTGATACATGGACTCGATTAATATAAACTGATACAGAGCCTATTACAATGATTACTGATACAAGTTCCAGGTTAATATAAACTGAGACAGGGCCCATTGAAGTGATTACCAATACAATATCTGCATTAATATAAACTGTGACAGGGTCTACTCAAGTCATTACCGATACAAGGCATAGATAAATATAAACTGAGACAGGCTCTATTACCGCAATTACCAATATCTGTATTTATATATAATGAGAAAGGGTATTTTATAGTGATTATTGATACAAGGCATGGATTACTATAAACTGAGACTTGGCCTATTACAGTGATTATTGATACATGGTATTGATTAACATAAACTGAGACAGGGTCTATTACAGTGATTATCAATACAAGGCCTGGGCTGATATTAACTGAGACAGGGTCTATTCCAGTGATTAATAAGACAAGGTCTATATTGATATAAACTGAGTGAGGGTTTTTACAGTGATTACTGATACAAGGTATTGATTACAATCAACTGAGGCAGGGTTTCTTACGGTGATTACTAATACAATGTTTGTATTAATAAAAACTGAGACAGGGTCTCGTTCAGTGGTTACTGATACAAGGTATGGATTTATATCTACTTAGTTAGGGTATATTAGAGTGATTACTGATACAAGGTCTGTATTCATATAAAGAGAGGCAGGGTCTAGTGCAGTGATTACTGGTAAATGGCATAGATTATTATCAATTGCTACAGAACAGGATTACTGATACTAGGCCCAGTTTAATGAAAGTGAGGCAGAGCCTATAATGATAATCACTGGCACAGCACCAAGTGTAAATCAACCAGGGATAAATCTAGTGTGGAAAGAATTGATACAGGGCTTTGCAGCATAGTGAAAGAGACAGAGAGTAATGCAGTTATAATTAACACATAACCTAGTGTAATATAAAGAGACATAGGGCTTAGTGTTCCATCATTAGAAACATCTTACTGTGCAATATAATCAGTGTATTAATATCGAATTATTATAAGCCCCAGCATCACTGATCCATTGGCCAATGGAACAGCTTCTCCTTAAATATTGAAAAATATCCCTCACAGGTTGGACCATTTCTGATAAACCTATCCTAAGATTCTCGTTGATCAGGAGTGCAATCCCAGTTCCTTGTTGTGCAGAGAGTGAAGGGCAGTGCAAACATAAGTTCCAGGAAATCTTCCTTCTTGTTGCTTCGAAACGAGCGTTTAGCAATCGTTGACACTTTTATATGGGCCCAGTGGAAATACAGGACACTGTTACAACAGGGTCAGGCTAAGACACCGGGCTATAAGGCAACTGATCACTTACAACTATATTGATGTATGTAAGACTGGAGCCTGCTCCTGAACTTTAGATACATAGAACCAAATGCTATAATTTCAAAATAACAACTGCAACATGTCTAATGCCTTGAATTAGTGGCTCTCATACATGGACAGTAACCACTACTGAACTAAAAACAGAAAGTGCTGTAGAAGCTCAGCAGGCCTGGCAGGATCTGAGGAGGGAAAAACAGAGTTCACGTTTCGATTCCATATGAACTTATTCAGAGCCACAACTGCAGGTTTGAAGCATGGTCAGTGGAGTGATCATTCAGATGTGGCGTTGGTAATGTCATCTCAGTCTTAGGGAAAGCAGCATCGAGGTAAATTAACTGGGCTAGTAATACAGAGAAGATCAGAAATGTTCCAGAGACATGATTTAAATGCCACGACGGCTGCTGGCGGGATTTCCATTCATTTAATTCATTAAAACTGAAACTGGAATAAAATTACTCATTGCATTAATAATCGAACAACCTAATTGTCATGAAGTTGCAACTGGTTCACTAATCTCATTCAGGGAGTACACCTTACCCTTACCAGCCTGGCCTACGTGAGACTCCAGCCCCACAACAACGTGGTTGTGTCTTAACGGCCCCTGGAATGGCGCAGGAGGTCATTTAGTTGGGTCAAAGCACTTCCTGGAAAGTCAAATAAGAGGCGCACGGCACAAACTGCAGCTGTTCAAGATGTCAGCTCCTCACAACCTTCTCAAGGGTACTTGTGAATGGACAGTTAAGGCTGGCCTTGCTTGCGACGTTCACAACAAAAGAACAAATAAAAACAACGGTCAAAGCTTTGTAGAATTTTATCGATGCTCTCAATCTAAGATAAGGCCAGAAAATCTGGAAATACTCAGCATCAATCTCCGCTGACCCTATTTTACAGCGCAGGGGTATTCTAGACCAATATTTAATGAGCAACTAGCATCACTAATAAACAGGTGATCTGGGCTTTTATCACATATCTGTTGTTGGTAGATTCCTGTGCACAAATTGCCTCCTGTAGTTCTAACGTGACAGAGGAGATTATAATTGGAAATAAGGTACATCAATAAGGTTAATGAGATATGTGATTTGGGCCCTGCTGAGATGGTGAAAATGTGCTCTATAAACACAAAGTTTTTACTAAAAGTGAACATTGCAAAACACACGTGGTGATGTATTAGAAAGCCTGAGATGAATGTGATTATAGGTAATTTCTCTGTTCATTATTTAAACATGTTTATGTGAAAGGGGTTAGCCCTTCCACCAATCGATATTCAGCGGAATATCACACTGCTCAGAAATGCCTAATTGATTTAAGCAGCAGAACTTACAGAAACATATATATATTTTTTAATTTAATGGTTTCTTTTGTTTAAAATAAATAACATCTGTACCAATTGGTTTTCGGAAAATTGTCTTCATTCCTTATACCATCTGTGAATATTCTTAAAATAAACTTGCTTTGAGCTGAACGTAATCAATAAGTGACTGTTGATCTGATTCTGCTGCCGTGAACACCACTTTGAAACCAGTGAGGCGTTTATGTAAATAAACACAGAAATAGAAGCATCTGAATAGAATATTGAGCGACAGAAATACAATTGATGTTTCTCCACCAACAGAAGATAGAAATATTAACAGAGAGAAATGCAAATCACACAAAGGATTCCAGTAATGATTCATATTTGGAACATTTCTCTAAGTTGAGGGATAACTATGTAAAGGTGATATCTGTGTTCAAAACTGGCGAAGCCTCCTTTGATCTGGTATATAGCAGCATTGAAAATGTGTTTGCGGAGTTTCTTGCATTCTATCCCGCTCTGTCTCCCTTTCTCCCCTATCCCGGCCGTGTCTGGGCTCTCATTAATGTGTCAGCGTCTTTAACTTATAACATGAATTCAGTATCTGACCAAAGTTTAACCTCGGCCCTATTCATTGACTTTTAACCAAATAAATCGCTGTTCACAGATAGAACTTAACTCTAAAATGTGTCTGGTGCACTCAAAAACATGGGAGTATTTAATGGGACACTCTATAGGGAGCACTCCTCTGGAAATTAACATTCCTATGCCTTCCTGTGAGGGATATATGGGACACTGTAGAGGGATCTTTTTTCTGCATCTGATACTGCTGCACCATTCTTAGGAGCATTCGATCGAATCATGTAGAGGGACCTGTGTCTATCCAGCGCTATACATGTCCTGGGAGTATTTGATGGGATAGTTTAGGGAGGGCTTAACTCGGTGCCTCACCCCGGAATTTACCAACATAGAGGCAGCTTTACTCTGCGTCTGAAATGTCCCGTGTCTACCCTTATGAGTGTTTCACGGTGTGTCGGACTCAGTGCATGAAATGGTGTTCCAGACCGAATCCCTCATCACATATCAAAATATATTTGAATGTTTACTTGAAGTACTGTAGCCTCAAGCGCCCTGGAGCAAAAGCTGGGAAGTGGGATTAGACTCGAAGGATCATTTCCGGCCATTATGGACAGGGGGTGCGGAATGGCCTATTTCTTTGCCGCACATATCTATGATTTTCAGATCCTATGAAGTGTGTTGGGGTTTCAGAAAGTGTACAGAGGAGGGTAACCAGTTTGTTAACAAAGATAAGGGTCTTTAGTAACAACGATAAATTGGACAAAGTAGGACCATTCTGCTCGTGATAAAGAAGATTAAGCAGAAACCTAATCGTTATTTCCAAGATGATGAGAGGTTCTGAGAGAATTAGCGGAGAAAACCAATTCCTTCTGTTTTTTGTGTCAATATCCGGTGATCATAGCTTAAAAAAATATATATTGACAGATTTGTAAACCGGCGATGAGGAGAAATATTTTGCTAGCAACTGGTTCCCTTTATATTACAGCAGATCCTGCCTCAATTTTAGTTTTGCTGAAACCTGTGAAATTTATGGATACATAATCTTTTATTTGTATTTTTATTACACTAGGCTCTGACAGTTGTTTCTGTGTTAATCAAGCCTCTGTTTCAGGCCGGCCCCCATATCAGTTATTAGAGCATTTCTCTATTTATATTATATAATGCTCTGTTTCAGTTATTAGTGAACCATACCCCGTGTCTGTTTATGTCGCGCTCGACCATGTCTCAGTTATTACTATACTAGAGCATGTATGTGTTAACATTACGCTGGATCCTGTCTCTGTTGTTGCTGCACTGGAACCTGTCTCTATTTATAATGCTTTACACTATTGTTTCTGTTAAAATTGCACAGGAAAATATATGTCTTTATATTTTACAGTGGGCCCTTTCTCAGTTATGACTGCCCTATACCATGTTTCTGTTCAGCTAACACTTTACCGGCGCCGGTAAACATTGAATAATATCATGGCAAATGTACTGGAAACTGGTGAGGAAATAGTGAAGTTAACATGCAGCACAAGACAATGAAAATAGAAACAAATTATTATTTTTTTTATTGAATTTCATTGAGAGTGGAAAGAGTTACATTCCATTCCAAGCAAGAGAATTACAGGTTTATTATCCTCACGCCAGGTATAGGTACAGTTGCATTTTCGCTGTCTCTTGCACAGATCATCACACACCCCAATGACGCACAAGTAATCACTTGTCAACAAACAGAGAGAATGGTGGGTAGATGTCCTTCATTCTCCATGTGATTTAATCCACTTTCGAACTGAATTCGAACTGAGGGCAGCTAAACTCACTTTGGAATCTGAATAGTCACTTTCCACACAAGAACTCGAAAAAGACGTCGGCATCAAGAATTGTTAACCGTAATAGATGATCTGAAATTGCTAGATGGAAGGTTCGAAATATAGATAGATAGACTGACAAATAGACAGGTACGCAGCTAGATGGGTAGACAGATAGAGAGATTGAGATACACAACATCTAGCGTAATATAGACTGTTTAATGCTAAATAACTTTTAAGTGGCTCGTATGATACTAACAGGGAGACGGCCTTGTCTAATGTGAAGAGAAGTATGCATCAATCCAACAGGGCCTCGTGTAAAGCACAAATTGAGGCGACGCCTTTTGCACTACGATCTGAGGCAGGGTTCTGTGTAAATTAAAGAAAGACATGACCCCGTCATTATGTATCAACACCCTTTATGGTCTGGAATACCTCGATCAAATCTCCTCTTAACATCTTCTATTCTAAGGAAAACGATTCAAGATCTCCAAGATCTTGTAGCATTCGCGTCAACCTCCTCTTCATCCTTTCTGCGACCTTCAAATGCTTTAAAAAACATAGTTCCTGGAATAATTATGTACAATATTCATGGAAACACAGTAGGGAGTACTTTTACAAATGTTGTTTATAATCATTCGCTGGGCTGGAGTATTTTTTTCTCTCTAATCACTCAGGAGATGTGAGCGTCTCTGACACGGCCAGCATTTCCCTCCATGCTCCGCTGTCCTGGAACTGAATAGCTTGCTAAACACTTTCAGAGTCGGAGAATAGTTACGAGTCAACCACGTGCTGTGGGCCTGGAGTCACATTTAGGCCAGACTGGGGAAGGATGGCAGATTTACTACACCGAATGTTCATTAGTGAACCAGATGCGTTTACAGCAATGATAAGTACAATGATACAGTTCCATTTCCATTTGTTTTTTGTTCATTCATGGGATTTGGGCGTTTCCAGCTGAACCAACATTCAATAGCCAAACACAATTGCCCTTGGACAGGCATTTGCAGAATTCCCAGCTTCTGAACGGCTCTTGTATCAATTGAATTTAAATTCCGTGAGTTGCTATGGTGGGATTTGAATCCATGTCCCCAGAAGATGAGCCTGGGCGTCTGGCTGGCTGCGCTGTGGATGAGCACTTGGCACATCATAACATTCAAGGCTATGGGCCAAGTGCTGGTAAATGGGATTAGGTAGGTAAGCCAGATGTTTCTCACGTGCCGGTGCAGACTCGATGGGCCGAAGGGCATCTTCTGCACTGTGAACCTGTGGCAGCGCCACGGCCAGGTCGCGCCTGAGTTAGGGTCCAGTGTAATGTAACCAGAGATAGGGCCTGGTATAATATAAATGGAAAGGTGCTCCAGTAGAGTTATAACTGAAACAGGGCCTGGTTTAAAATAATCTTAAACATGGCCCAGAACATGAAAAACTGAGACAAGTCCTATGAAATATAAACAGAAACAGTTCAGTACAGCAATAACTGAGAAAGGGCTTTATGTAACACAAACAGATATTACATGAGGTTAACTTTCAACAAAGCTTTTGAGAATTTAAATTTAGTTCATTTTATACACCTGAACTATTAAAAATACATCCAATATTAGTAATGGGAAACGTGCATCTCCCAGGCTCATCAAAACACACCTGATATATAAATGTCCATTTCTGAAATACATTTCTCCCCCTTACATGTTTTTTTTTTCCCGATGGGACTCCAGATATAGAGCAAGGTGGTTAACTTTTAATCTCCCTCTAAAGATTCTCAGTGTGCAGTCATTTTTATTAAACGGCTACGAGAATCAGCAACCTGAGCGCAGTCAGAAAAGCCAAACGGCATCAACCGAGGCACAGGCAAAGATACAGACAGTCCAATTAACTCGATAAAATTCTTCACACGATCATCTGTGGACATCTACCACAACTGAGAAACACTGAACGCATACTAGTGGAACACCCGCCTGACATAGTCCTGCTCAATGTTAATACCTTCCAGCCAATATCCCCACGCCTGATTGACCCACAAGTGATGGCGGGACATTAATCGGGAAGGAGTGCCCCTGGGGGTCCTCAAGGTTGTCTCCAGGAGTCATGAATACTCGTGACAGCAGGGCAGGCGACGGTGGAAAATCTCCTTCCTAATTCGAGTTATTTTCCTGCCTCAGCTAATGAATCAGCGCGTCTCCATGTTGAACACAATTCTGGTGAAACACTGAGAACAGAAAAGGGAATGGAACTTCAATGCTCATCAGCAAGAATGGCTCGATACCAATACTGACTGAGCTGGCCGAGTCATGAAGGACATATCTACCAGACCGGCCCCCCGGGAGGTGTTGAGAGAACACAAGGGGAAAACTTACTTGAGATGGCGCTCATTACTCTATCTGGCACAGATACATCTCTCCACGTCAGTATTGGTGGGAGTGTCCACCGCACTTTCCTTTTGGATACAAAGACCCATCGTCAGACTGAGAGCACCACCCAGTGTGTTGTGTGGCATAATCATCGTGCTAAATGCGATAGGTTTGGAGAATATTTGGCAGTTAAAAAACTGTGCGTCAGTGAGGCCATTAGCTTGAGCAACATTCTTATCCCTCCCACAATATTCACGTCATGGGATGTATAAACCTCACTCTACCAATAGGATGAATCGAGGGAATCAATGATTGTTCAATGATGAATTCAGAAGAGGAGGCCAGATGCAGCAACAAGAGCATCTAAAAATGCGGTGTCAGCCTGATCAAGCTGTAACATGGTGAAAAATTACTGAACACATCCAGTGCGGCCCATTGACCCTCAATCATTCTACTCTCAGCCATCAGCAACCTGATGGACGGTGTCATTGACGGAACAATAAAACAGCAGCTCATCACCAATAAGCTGCTCAACAATGCTCAGTTTAGGCTTCACAAGGACCTTTTAGTTCCCGATTACATCACGTTGTTGATTTGAACAAAGACAACAGCTGAACTCCTAATATGAGATTGAATGCCCTTGACATCAAGGTAGCAGTTGACAGATTGTGGCACCAAGGATCATTAGCAACATCGAATTCAATGAGAATCAGGGGGAAAACTCATAGGAGTCATACCTAGCACAAACGATTGTTGTTGCTGGAGGCTAAAAACCGCACGCCAGAGCATCGCTCTCGGAGTTCCTCAGGAATGTGTCCTAGGCCCAGCCATCTTCAGTTGCTTCAATGACCTTATTTCCATAATCATGTCAGAAGTCGCGATGTTCACGAATGTTGGCGCAATTTTCAGCATCATTCACGATCCCTCAGATACTGAAGCAGTTCATGCCTCCATGAAGAAAAGAAAACATTTGGACAATATTAAAACTTTGGCTGATGAGTGGAAAGTGACATAACGTTTTACAAGTGCCAGGCAGTGACCATCTCCATCAAGAGAGAATTTAACCATCTCCCTTATTCATTGACATTACCATCGCGGAATCCAACACCAGCAACATTGTGGGGGTCACAGCAGAAAATTAAGTTAACTGAACCAGAAACATATATGAAGAATGTATAAAACGCCAGAGGTAGCACTTTGTATGGCGAGTGATGCACCTCATGACTCCCCACAATCTGTCCACAATGTCCATGCAAACTTTATGAATGTGATTGAATATCTCAGCTTGCCTGGATCAGGGCAGTTCCAACAGCACACTTCCAGAGCAGGCCTGAGGAACCACATTGTCTTCTCCTAATACTATTTCTCATATTCGGAAGAAGGAAGACACAATGTCGGAAAAATCATCGCGCCTGATTGGCAATCCCATCCGCCGTTTATAAATCCATTCCCACCAGCATCACTGCACAAATACAGCAGTGTGCAACACCTACGAAATGCACTGTGGAAACTCGCCAACTGTCCTTTGACAGCACTGTGCAAGCGCCTGACTGCTAGCACCTAGAGGAACAAGTGTGACAGACCCATGGAAAGACCTATAAGTTCCCCTCAAGGCCAAGTACCACATTGGCTTGGAAATATATCGTTATTTCTTCACTGTTGCTGGGTCAAAACCCTGAAACCCCCAATCTAACAGCAATGAATCAAAGGGTCATATAAATCTACAATACGGAAGAAGGGCATTCATCCCAGCAAACAAGCAGTAACCAACCTTGTCCAACTTTGCTCTCTTGGTCTGTAACCTTTTAGGTTGTTTCACTTCAAGTTTCTACAACCCTTTCACGTCATGAGCTTTAGGCTCGCATCATCCTTTGGCTTAAAACATTTGCCATGACCTATTTACTCTTGGATGAAGGGGTTGATAGTATTATAGCCAGATTTGCTGATGATACCAAACTGGAAACGGAACCAGGTTCTGAGGAGGATACAAAGAGGCCACAATGACATATGGGTAAGTTAAGTGATTGTGCTGAAATCTGGCACATGGAATACAAGGTTGGAAAAATATGAGTTTGCCAAATTTTGCAGGATAAGTCGAAAGGCAACATGTTATTTAAATTGAGAGGCTGCAGAATTCTTCAGTGCAGAGAGATCTGCGTGTCTTTGTACACGGATCACACAAAGCATGCGGGCACAGCAAGGAGTTAGGGAGGCAAATAGAATAACCCCTTTTATTGCAAGGGGTATGGACTTTCAAACCAGGAAATTCTTTCTATAATTGTACTTGCCATTTGTGAGAAAGTACCTGGAGTACTGAGTACAGTTATGGTCTCTGTTATTAGAAATATACGTGGATCGGAATCAATTCAGAGAATGTTCATTAGGCTAATGCCTGGGAGGAAGGGGTTGCCTTATAAGAAATAGTTCATCAGATTGCACCAATACTTATTGAAGAGCAGAGGAATGCGAGGTAATATTGTTGAAACCTCGAAGGTTCTGAGGAGATTTTACAGAGTAAATGCTGAGAACATGCTTCCACTTCGCAGGGGAATCTGCAACTAGGGGACATGGTTTCAAAATCGGTCTTCTTCCATTTAAGGCGGAGATGAGGGGGAATTTCTTCTCTCAGTGAGTCGTTAGTCTTTGGACTTCACTTCTGCAGAACGCAATGGAGGCTAGCGTTAAATATATTCATGGCTGAGTTAGACAGACATTTGATCAACATAAGATTTATGTGTTATGGGTGGCAGGCAAGAAACTGGAGTTGAGGCCAAAATCAGATCAGCTCTGATGTCCCTGAATGGCAGAGCAGGCTCGAAGGGCTGAATGGACTAATCCTCTTCCTATTTCTTATGATCCTTCTTATCACTGACTCCCAACCAAGGAGAAATGGGGCTTTGTATCCACATTCTCTAGACCCTTCATAGTTTATGGACTTCAGCCTTGCCTTCCCTCAGCTTCCTTTGTTCAAAAGTAAACAAACCTAACCTATCCACCCAAATAGCAAACCACCTGCAGTCGAGGCAATGTCATCGTAAAGCTCCGCTGTAACGTTGCTAGCCCAATCAAATCCTTCCTATAGTTCCTGGACCAAGGCTGCACCGAACACTCTAACTCGGGCCTAACTAGCGTTTTACACAGTTCCAGCAGAACGTCTCAACTAGTATATTCTATGCCTCAGAGAATAAAGGCAAGAATCCCATCTGTTTCCTCATCACCTTATGTACCTGTCCAGACACATTTAGGAATCTCTGCATTATAAGTCCCATTTTACTTCTCAGTGTCGTATCATTCGTGAATCTGTGGAATTCACTAAATTAGAAAGCACTGGATGCCGGAATGCTGAATAAATTTAAGGAGGAGATAGACAGATTTTTAATTAGTAATGGGTTGAAAGGTGATGGGGAGAGGGTGGGAAATTGGAGTTGAGGCTGAAATGAGATAAGCCATGATCTAAATGAAAGGCGGGGCAGGCTCGAGGGGCTGAATTGCCAACTCCTGCTTCTAGTTCTTATGTTCATATGTTCTTATTTACTGTTTATTCCTTTATCTTGTTAGCCTTCCTTAAATGCACTACCTCGCAATCATCTTTATGCCATTCGTATGTCTATCTGACTGGTCAATATCCTGCAGTATACAGCTTTCTGCTTCATTCTTAATCACACAGCCAATTTGTGTATCATCTAAAGCCTTCTTAATCATGCTCTTTTCAGTCATGTGCAAGTAATTGTTATATGCAAGAAAAGGCAAGTGTCCTATTACTAAGGCCTGGGGATACCACTACCATTTACAGAAACACCCCATGTCATTTACCGTTTGCTTCCTGGCATTGAACCAATTTTGGATTTACGTCGCCGCTTTGCCTTGGATCACATTAGCTTTTAATTTCGGAACCGATCTATCATGTAGAACCTGGTCATTTTAAAATCCACATAGACTACAACGATTGCACTGTATCCATCGGCCCTCCTTATTATCTCTTCAAAACATTTAACCATAATAGTCAGGCTCACCCTTCCTTTAACAAATTCTTGCTGTCCAGCTTTGCTTAGTCAGCGTCATTCTAAATGTAGATGCACCCTGTCCCTTAGAATGTTTCCTTTCCAATACTATTCCCGGCTCCAAGATTATATTCACTGTCCTGTAATTGCTCAGTCTATACCTTTCTCCGTTTTGAACAAGGGCACAACGTTAGCTGCCCTCTCGCCCTGTCTCAGTGCCTGAAGTTGCAAAGGATTGTAAAGTTATGGTGATTCCTTCTTTTGTTTCCCTTAACAGCCGAGGATACAATTCGGGCGGGCGTTGGGATTTATGCAGTTTCAAAGGTATTAAACGGCTTGCGACTTTCAAGATGGTGTCAATTCGCCATTTCTCAAGGAGAATTGGGAATGGATAGAGATATTGGATTTAACAACTATTCCAAATATGTCGATAATGAATAAGTAAAACAGTAGAGACTCTGATGTAATATAAACCTTCAATGCTCATCCCTACATTACACTAGGCCCTTTTTTCAGTTATTGCCGCCTAAGGCAGTGCTGGTTTGGTATAATTTAGGCAAACCAACTTGCACTGTCTTTTCTGCTAACGTGAAAATGTCGACGTTCGTACTGTTGTTGATAGAAACGTATCAACAAACAAATTTGCACTTATATTCCACTCAACGCATTTTAAATGAAAGGGAATTAAATGCTGTGAAAATAAGTGGTGAAGCAAATCCACCTTTGTGGATGTAACTTGCAAACATTAGGACAAACGTCTTTTGTATGGACACACTCACAGACACAAACGGTCACACAACCAGTAGCCATGGGAAACGTGAATGTAAAGGCCCACAGGAGAAACAATCCTTAACATTATAACACGGTGTACAATAGCCACAACAGCTTCTCACACCCCGCTTCCTGTAAGGAATCCATCCCGTTCTCTCAGTTCCTTCGCCCCCGTCGCATCTGTTCTGATGATACTACCTTCAAAAACAGTTCCTCTGACATGTCCTCCTTCTTCCTTAACCGAGGTTTTCCACCCACGGTCGTTGACAGGGCCCTCAACCGTGTCCGGCCCATCTCCCGCGCATCTGCCCTTACGCCTTCTCCTCCCTCCCAGAAACATGATAAGGTCCCCCTTGTCCTCACTTATCACCCCACCAGCCTCCGCATTCAAAGGGTGATCCTCCGCCATTTCCGCCAACTCCAGCATGATGCCACCACCAAACACATCTTCCTTTCACCCCCCCTGGCGGCATTCCATAAGGATCGTTCCCTCCGGGACAACCTGGTCCACCCCTCCATCACCCCCTACTCCTCAAACCCCACTTATGGCACCTCCCCATGCCCACGCAGAAGATGCAACACCTGCCCCTTCACTTCCTCTCTCCTCACCGTTCAAGGGCCCAAACACTCCTTTCAAGTGAAGCAGCATTTCACTTGCATTTCCTCTAACTTAGTCTACTGCATTCGTTGCTCCCAAGGCGGTATCCTCTACATTGGAGATACCAATCGCAAACTAGGCGACCGCTTTGCAGAACACCTGCAGTCTGTCCGCAAGAAAGACCCAAATCTGCCTGTCGCTTGCCATTTTAACACTCCACCCTGCTCTCTTACCCACATGTCTGTCCTTGGCTTGCTGCATTGTTCCAGTGAACCCCAACGCAAACTGAAGGAACAGCACCTCATCTTCAGACTAGGCACTTTACAGCCTTCCGGGCTGAATATTGAATTCAACAACTTTAGATCTTAAACTCCCTCCCCCATCCCCACCCCCATTTCTGTTTCTTCCCCCTCCCCTTTGTTTTTTCCAATAATTTATATAGATTTTTCTTTTCCCACCTATTTCCATTATTTTTATATCTATAACTGTAATATCCTGTCAGTCTTTCCACCCACCCCCACTAGAGCTGTACTTTGAGTGTCCTGCCATCCATCCTTAATTAGCACATTCTCTTAGATAATATCACCACCTTTAACACCTCCCTGTTCCTTTGTCTTGAACATGTTTTGATCATCTGTATCACTGCTTGCTTGTCCCTACAACACCCCCCCAACCAACCAACTTCTCCACCCCCCCCCCCCCCCACCACCACTCCGCCCTTAAACCAGCTTATATTTCACCCCTCTCCTATTTTGCTTCGGTCTTCATTGTGGAATGCACGATAAACGTCCAAAATATATCAGAAATCAAGGAGCTAATGGAAGGAATGATCCTGTAACAGTCTCTATCAGGAAGGAAAACACATTTGACAGACTAATGGGACTAAAGGCAGGCAATTCGCCAGGACTTGATGGCCTGAAACCAAAGGTTTTAAAGGAAGCAGCTGCAGAGAACTGGAGACATTGGTCCAAATATTCCAAATCTCACTAGATTCCGGGAGGGTCCGAGCGGTTTGGAAAACCGCTAATGTGATGCCCCTGTTCAAGAGGAGAGGGAGACAAAAAGCCAAATGCTATAGGCCAATCAGACTGACATCTGTCGTTGGGAAAAGCTTGAGTGTATTATTAAGGAAGAAATAGCAGAACATTTAGAAAAGCTTAATGCAGTTAAAAAGAGTTAACATGGTTTTGTGAAAGGAAATCATGTTTGACAAACTTGCGAGAGTTCTTTGAGGATAAAGAATGCAGGGTTGATAAAAGGGAACCAGTAGTTGTGGTGTATTTGGATTTCCAGAAGACATTCAATAAGGCGCCAAATAAAGTGTTATTTCACAAGATAGGAATCTACGATATTGGGAGGTAATATATTAGCATGGATCAAGGATTGGTTAACACACAGAAGACAGAGAGTTGGGATTATTAGGTATTTTTACAGTTGGAAATATGTAACTAGTGGAGTGCCACAATGATCAGTCCTCGAGCCCAAAGTATTTACTTTCTATATTCATGACTCGAAGGAGGGGCCAGAGTGTAATGTTTCCAGATTTTCTGACGATACAAAAATCGGTGTGAAGGCATGTTGTGATGAGGACAGACTGAATCTGCAAGGGGATAAAGATAGGCTGACTTAGTGGGCAAAGACGTCACAGATGGAGTTTAATGTAGTAAAGTGCGAGGTCATGCATCAAAAGGCAGACTATTATTTAAATAGAGAGAGACTCCAAAAAAGTGCAGCACAGAGGGATCTGGGTGTTCTTGAAATTGAAACATAAGAACTTAGCATGCAGGTGCAGCAAATAATTAAAAAGGCACATAGAATTTTGGCTGTATTTATCAGGGGTTGGATTTCAAAATATGGGGAAGTCTTGTTACAACTATACAGTGTGTTGGTGAGGCCGCACCTGGAGTATTGTGCACAGTTTTGGCTCCCGTATTTAAGAAAGTATATACTGGCATTAGAGGCAGTTCAAAAGAGATTCACTAGGGGGGTTCCTGGTATGAATGGGTTGATTATCAAGAACGGCTGAACACGTTAGGGCTTTATTAAATGAGGGGTGAAGTTATTGAAACGTGTACGATTCTGAGGGGGATTGACAGGATTGATGTTGAGAAGATGTTTCCACTAGTGGGAAAATCTATAACTAGGGAACATAATTGCAGAATAAGCGGACACATTTTAAAAACCGAGATGCAAAGGAATTTCTTCTCTCAGAGGGTAGTGAATGTCTGTAATTCTCTAGCCAGAGCGTTATAGATCACTGAAAGTATTTAAAGAGGAGGTAGATAGATTTTTGAAATATCGGGGAGTTAATGGCTATGAGGAGCTGGCGCGAAAGAAGAGTTCAGGCCTGGACAGATCAGCCATGATTTTACTGAATGGCGGGGAAGGCTTGAGAGGCCGAATGGACTACTCCTGCTCATATTTCTTATGTCCTTATGAGAAAGGCGAAGAGCAGTGGGAAACCAGGGAATTGGCAAGCCTACAAAGACGAACAGAGGACAAGTAAAAAAGAAATAAGGAGGGAGAAGATTAAATATGAGGATCAACTATCCAACAATATAAAAGAAGATTGAAAAAGTACTTTTTTTAGATATATAAATGGTAAGAGAGAGGCAAAAGTGGACATTGGGCCGCTGGAAAATGACGCTGGAGAAGTAGAAGTGGGGATCAAAGAATTGTCGGAGGAACTGAATAAGTACTTTGTGTCAGTCTTCATGGTGGAAGACACGAGTAACATCCCCAAAGTTCAAGAGAGTCGGGGGGCAGAGGTGAGTATGGTAGCCATTACCAAGGTGAAGGTGTTAGGAAAACTGAAAGATCTCAAGGTGGATAAATCACCTGGACTAGATGGATTACACCCCAGAGTTCTGAAGGAAATAGCTGAAGAGATAGTGGAGGCGGTAGTGGTGATCTTTCAGGAATCACTGTCGTCAGGGAGGGTCCCAGAGGCCTGGAAAATCGCTAATGTAACCCCCCGGTTTAAGAAGGGAGTGAGGCAAAAGACGGGAAATTACAGGCCGATTAGCCCGAACTCGGTCGTTGGTAAGATTTTAGAGTCCATTATTAAGGATGAGATTTCAGAATACTTGGAATTGCATGATAAAATAGGGCAAAGTCAGCATGGTTTCATCAATGGGAGGTCATGCCTGACAAATATGTTAGAATTCTTTCAGGAGGTAACGAGTAGGTTAGACAAAGGAGAGCCAATGGATGTTATCTACTTGGACTTCGAGAATGCCTTTGACAAGGTGCCGCACAGGAGGCTGCTCAGTAAAATAAGAGCCTATGGTGTTAGAGGCAAGGTACTAGCATGGATAGAAGATTGGCTGTCTCGCAGGAGACAGAGCGTGGGGATCAGGGTGTCCTTCTCAGGATAGCGACTGGTGACTAGACGAATTCCACAGGAGTCAGTTTTTGGACACAACGTTTCACTTCATATATTAGTGATATAGATGTAGGAACTGAGGGCATCCTGGCTAAGTTTCCAGACGATACAAAGATAGGTGAAGGGACAGGTAGTATTGAGGATGCAGGGAGGCTGCAGAAGGATTTGGACAGGTTAGGAGAATGGCCAAAGAAGTGGCAGATGGAATAGAATGTGTAGAATTGTGAGGTCATGCACTTTGGTAGGAAGAATAGAGACATAAACTATTTTCTAAATGGGGAGAGAATTCAGAAACCTGGAGTGCAAAGGGACTTGGGTGTCCTAGTCCAGGATTCTCTTAAGGTTAACTTGCAGGTTGAGTCGGCAGTTAGGAAGGCAAATGCAATGTTGGCATTTATTTTGAGAGGACTAGAATATAAAAGCAGGGATGTGCTGCTGAGGCTTCATAAGGCTCTGGTCAGACCACATTTAGAATATTGTGAGCAATTTTGGGCCTCTTATCTCAGGAAGGATGTTCTGGCCCTGGAGAGGGTCCAGAGTAGGTTCACGAGAACGATCCCAGGAATGAATGGCTTAACATATGAGGAACGTTTGAGGACTCTGGGTCTATACTCGATGGAGTTTAGAAGGATGAGGGGGGATCTGATTGAAACTTACAGAATACTGAAAGGCCTGGATAGAGTGGACGTGGGGAAGATGTTTCCCTTAGTAGGAGAGACAAGGACCCGAGGGCACAGCCTCAGAGTAAAGGGAAGACCTTTTAGAACAGAGATGAGGAGAAACTTCTTTAGCCAGAGAGTGGTGAATCTATGGAACTTATTGCCACAGAAGGCTGTGGAGGCCAGGTTATTGAGTGTATTTAAGATCGGGATAGATAGGTTCTTGATTGGTAAGGGGATCAAAGGTTACGGGGAGAAGGCGGGAGAATGGGGTTGAGAAAGCTATCGGCCATGATTGAATGGCGGAGCAGACTCGATGGGCCGAATGGCCTAATTTCTGCTCCTATGTCTTACGGTCTTATGGTTTTAAGGCAAAAGAACATGTAATTCACCTTCTACTCAGCTGATTAGTCTTTTAGGACAGCATCGTCAGTGTTTTCTTAGAAAATGCAATAAACTTCAGTAATTTTCCTCTTTTTAAAGGGATATAAACAAGAAGCAAGATCATAAAAGAACATGCAGCTTAGTAAATTAGCTGAAAATATAATTGTCACAATTCACTGTGTACTTAAGCCCAATTCGTTTTCTGCCATTTTCCTACCCGCACGATGCAAAGATTGTGGAGTTGTTGACTCATCAATGCAATCATCCTCTATTAATTAGCCTATAAAAGACTCCGAACGAAGTGAGAAAATGCGATTGTGGAGAGCTTTGGGAAGGGTTGGCTGAAGTAATTGATGCAGTACTTCTAGGGTCTAGCATAGTTTTACTCGCGTTCCACGAGCAGCATTCCATTGATAAAAAGCAGCTGACAGGCCCATCACCTGAATGTACTGGGTTGCTTTGGATGGACACTATCCTGAAGTCACACAATCCAACAGGCTGAGGTGCCTCAAGATTCCAGATTTCTACCATTCACTTCAGCGGAACGTTGGCACATCACTTTGCAACTGATGGACAAAAGAGATGCAATTTGGGCGATACGCTAGTGCTACTTAAAGATCCAGGTTGCTTAATTGCTGGCAAGGCATTTTCCCCTGAAACTCTTCAGTGTCTTTTGAAGGATTCTGAATTGTTTTTTAAGGGAAGTTGGTGATTTTTTGCGGATGCGTTGTACTTCATAAAGGTTGCATGAAATGTGGGTTCAGCGATTGGAGAACCATGAAGATTACAGCAAAACAGATAGGACGTAACAGAGACAGAGGAGAGGGAAGGCTATGTTCAATACTCTCTTACAAATTCGAATTTGACACCTCCCTTCTTTTCACTGACGGGAAGCAAGCTAAGGCATCGAGCATACCGATGTGTCCTTAGATTCGTGATCTCCTCCATAACGCCCCATCCAGTTCCTTGACTTGGCACTCTGCAACAGAAGGTGTATGGTTTGTTTTGGGGCAGGCCCCTGTTAGCAGAAACACCACACGTGCTGCCACTGCATAAGGGCAGTGCTGAAAAACGCTAAACAGACAATTGAACATTGTTTGTTTTCCTTAATTCCCAGATGTTCTAATGGGTGAAATAATTATAACTTCCTTTGAATTTCATTCTTCCCTCATTACTTACGTTAACCTTATATCATTTTATTCATTGTCATATGTTCTCGTCCCTTAATATTCCTGCGATACGTTTTGCTTTTTACCGTGATGACAGACTCAAAATACCTGTTCAACGCTTCCGCCAATTCCTTGCTTCCCATTATTATTTCCCCAGGATCACCTTCCAAGCAAACAATGCTCATTTCGTTACTCTTTTCTTTTTTATATATACATACATCTAATACACACATATATATAATTTTCTCCTGAGCTTTCTCTCTCACACTAATTTCTACCTCCTTATTGTTTCTTTTTAGTCGTTATTTGCTTATTTATAAAGTCTACCTAACATTCTGATCTTTGCTCTAAGTTTGTTTCAATGTGATACTAACTTTAACTTCTTAAATTATCCACGAATGGTGTACCCTTCCGATAGAGTATTTATTTCTCACTGGAATTCATTTTTCCTTAGTATTGTGAAATATCTCCTTAAATATCTATCACTGCTACCTAGAAGCTCCTCTACCCAGGTGTTATGAATTAATTGTGTCTCATTGTGCATTACCATGTCTGAAATAGCCGACTACCTGGTTGGCACGAGAACATACTGTGTTTAGATATTGAACACCATGAACTCATCTTCTAGGCTGCCTTGTTGATCTGATTTTTGGAAACGATATGAAGATTAAAATCTCTGGCATGTATTCCATTGACTTTCTTTAAAGCCACATTTATTTATTCCTGTGTACTCTGTACTATGATATATATACTTTTAGGGAACCTATAAACTACTCCCTCAAGAGAATTCTGACATCACTGTTTCTTATCTCCACCCAAACTGATTGTACATTTTGACTTTGTGAACAAAGGTCATCTCTCACTACTGTACTAATGTTAACCTCAATTTGCCAAGCTATGCCACCACCTATTTCTAGTTTTCCGCCATTCTGAAATTTGGAAGACATTTGATTAGTCATTTAACAGCTATGGTCAACTTGCAACCACCTTTCTAAAGCATCAATCAAGCCATGCATATTTATGTCTACTGATGTTATCAATTCATTAATTTTGTTCTGAATGCTGTGCGTATTCAGATACACAGCTTTAAATCGTGCTTTTTGTTTCCTTTCTTGTACACACTGGTCTTATGTGCTGGGCAACACTTACGTTTATACATTCTGTCACTTCCTGCCACACTCTGGTTACCATTAAACATTTCACTGTCCTGCCCTATTTCCTTGTCCTTTATCCTTAATTCACCACATTTACTCTGAAGTGATCGCTGCACCCCTGACACTCCCGCAACAACCGTCTCCCGCAACCACCCCCCCTCCCGGCCCCCAGAATATTTAGCTTAAAGCCCTATCCACCGCACGAGAAATAGAATAGAATGCGTCAGAAAACAGATCCCAGCATGACTCAGGTGAAAACCATTCCACATTCCCGCTTTCCGCAGTGCTGGCACCGGTGACCCTTGAAGCGAAACGGATTTCTCCCACATCAGCCTTTGATCGATACATTCCACTCCATACTCACATTTATCCTGTGATAATTTGCGCCTGGCTGTTGCATTAATGCAGGGATTATTGCCTTTCTGGTCCTGCTTTTTAAAATTAGACCCTAAGTACCTGTAATCCATAAGCAGCAGCTCTACCTTGGTCCTATCTATGGCGCTGGTATCTAAACGTTCTATGGAAACTGGATACTCTCTCTCCAGCCCGGAACTCATGACCCGAGCTGTGGCACCGGGCAGAGCCTTCTGGACTGATGGCTTTCAGCTGCCGAAACCCGTGTCGACCCCCTGGCTATACTATCTCCTAGTTGCGGAGATGAGTTTCAATTAATTTTTTTGTTTATTAAATAACTGAATTGAAACTCCACCAGCCACCTGTGGTGGGTTTTGACCCTGTGCTCCCTAAGCATCAGTCTGGCGTTCTGGATCACTGGTTCAGAAATTACATTACCACTCCACCAACATTTCCCCGAATCCCAGCGACTCGGGACAACAAACCAGATTCATTGTGCTTTGTGAAAGGGTGGTGAGTGTTTGTGTTGCCTTCTTATTTTGTAGGCTAATCATTGCCTAATTGTAAGGTTTTAACTGAAACCCCTGATGTGAAGCGCCTTGAGCACCTTAACGGCTCTGGATATGGTGAGCTGGTGAGATTTGTCATAGAAATTGACTGAATGAATGTTAAAATTATTGTAACTTGATAGAAAATGCTGTAATAGTCTACTTTATGTTTTTCAAAAGCTTCCTTGGTGAGAGTGGTAACATTGAGTAGGGCAATTTTTCGCTTTCATCATTTAACATTTTCTCTGAACAGGGCAGTTGTTCCCTAGGAGTTCCTTAGAAGATTGTCGAGGTCAACTAGACCTTCTCATGAACGCCTTAAAGGTAAAGAACTGTTCTTTTCGAAATAAACTTGATATGATGTAACCATAAAATCACCTTACTCAATGAAATTGTTAGACGTCTATGAAAACAACAGCAATGTTGCCAAATAAACTCAAACACTCTTAACTCTAGCAATGGTGGCGGCAAATTTGATTAAAAGAATGTGGCAATAAATGATTGTGTTTGTTCACAGTAAAATCGTGCCCTCTGCTGCTGTATTTTATGACCTAAAAGGAATGATTCTTTACAGGACCGCGATTTAATGTATGGAAATACTGGAAAATCATGGGAAAGTGTGCTAAATTGATTGAACAGGAACCTACGTATTAACGACGTGGAAATACTTGCAGCCTCTGTGACAGCCTTATACCTTGTAGGTATTCCAATCATCGAAATCTAAAAGAAATCGCACCGAAATCAGCAAAAAAAAAAGCAAGGGCATCCAATGCCGGAGGCATTAATGGAGAAACATATACAATTAAAGAGTAGAAAAAATATGACATTGCTCTTTCAAGATGTCGTCTACAAGGGGGACTATCCAGGAGCTCCGTCTATCAGGAAAATCAGGGATTGTATCAGGGATTATGTCAGAGACAGTACAACAGAGCGTGTCCTGGAGTTCCATCTGTCAGGGAGGTCAGGGGTTGTACAAGAGGGAAAAACCCCGGTGCTCCATCTATCAGGGAAAACAAGAATTGTATCAGGATTGTACAAGAGAGAATGTCCATGAGCTCCATCTATCGGGGAGAGGTCGAGATCGCAGCTGGAGGAGGTCGATGCGATGGGACCAGATTCGTTTTGTTATCAGCGCCTGCCCCACCACTCTCAAATTTAAATTTGTTTCAAAATAGAACAGAATAATTCTTGCCGGTTTCAATTGATTTGATGCGAGGACGTACTACTATTATAGGAAAACATAGGGAGTGTAAATATTGTGCATTTGTAGGCAAAACGCAACTATTTGAAAGACTTGAATAAGAATGTACCCTATGCAGTAGCAACTCACTGGGGCGTTATGAGGGTTGAGAGATGACAGTTCTGAAAATATTTAACAGTTTCTATTTTTCATTAGAGGTCTTGAACCAATAAAGGGGATAAACAAGATGGATATTCAATATCTATAACGTTATTCATTCAGATAAAATAACGTGGTTTGGTTCTTTTGATCTCCTACGGGAGGGAAGCTTCATGCTGCTGTTCAGGATAATTTTATGCAATGTTAAGATAAAATAAATAAATGGTCGCGGGGGAGGTGTGGGGTTGTGTAGGTGTGTTAACGGAGGGTCAACTGAATTTGTTATTAGTGCAGAGTGCATGAATTAATTGAACAAAAAGCTTTGGTTTAGTTGCCTATGGAAAGCGGGACATTCAAAGGTTTCAGTGGAGAAATTGTCTTATGTTCCATGGTGCTCTTGTGGTTAGGAGCCACCGAGACCCGGGTTCGATTCTCGGTCAACTGAGTGCAACTCGGCTCAAGGAGATATTTGGAATCTTTCTCTTTGTTAGACGAAGTTTAGAATGTAAGATAGAGGGCTAAATACTCGAACTGTATAAAACATTACTTAAGCCACAAGTTGAGAACTGTGTGCAGTTCTGGCCACCTTATTATAGAAACGATATAATTGCACTAGAGAGGGTACGTAGGAGATTTGAGGATGTTGCGAAGACTCGAAAAAATGCAACTAAGAGGAAACATTGGATAGGCTAGGGTTGATCTCATTGGAACAGGGGTAGCTGAGGGGAGGTTTGATTGAGATGTACAAAATGGTGTAGGGCCTGGTTAGAGTGCATAGGGAGAGAATATTTACCTTAACAGTGAGTTAAGTGACGAGGGGACATAAATTTGAAGCAATTGATAGAAAGGTCAGAGGGGAGCATAATGATTAATTTTTAAACCAGATGTTAGTGGGGATATGGAAATCACTGTCTGAAACGCTAATAGATGCAAGATCCATCAACTGAATTAAAAGGTGTCTGGATATGCACCTCAAGTGCCGTAACCTGCAGGGCTATGGACCAAAAGCTGGGAAGTGGGTTTAGGCTGGATGGCTCGTTTTTCGGCCGGAGCAAGGACGATTTCTGTGCAATAAACCTTATGTGGCTCTATGAAAAATACCAGTTTTTGAGCAGAAACACGCTGCTCTTTCAGGCTGGTCCCATTGAAGCCAGGCTCGTCAAGGCCAATGACATCTTGTGATAAATAGGCAACTCGACTTTCTAATATTGCGCATTTTGACTGATAGGTACAAACATTTTAATGAGAATAATTCTATTATTTTATTGGGACCAGCTGAATTGCTCTCACGGGGCCTGCGCGCCCACATTGTTCCCTTCTGTGTTGTATCAATTCTATTCCATGACATCATTACAAGTTGGGTTTCCTTTTCAGCATTGGAAATGCAGAGTTTAAACTTAGTTTTGGTAAATTCACGGGGTTAGAATGACTTGCTTCAAGATTGTTTATCTCTGACTCTGAGGCACCGATGCGCAGTCTTCCCACTTGCCTGAATTAAAGCGGGAATAAGAAGTGCATTCTAATCGATGAGGCACAGTTCCTCAGAATAACGTGGGGGGAGGGGAAGGGGGAAGGGAGCGGTGTGGTGGATGGGTTGGGGGGCGTTCGCCGAAGGGGAAAGGTTGCTCTGTTGCTTCTATTCAATGGTGCCCGCAAGGGATTCGACACTTCTTACCACCGAGTGATCTAGCGATGATTGAAATTTCCCTTATTATCCAAAAACCAGCTGATTTTTTTCACAGAATCACAGAATTACAGAATCACACAATGCAGAAGAGGCACCTTGGCCCATCGAGTCTGCACCAACATGAGAAATACCTGAACGACCTACCTAATCCCATTTATCAGCACTTGGCACATAGCCTTGAATGTTATAACGTGCCAAGTGTACATCCCGGTACTATTTAAAGGGTGTGAGGCAACCCGACTCCACCACCCTCCCAGGCAGTGTATTCCAGACTGTCACCACCCTCTCAGTAAAAAAGTTTTTCCTCACATCCCCCTTAAACCCCCTGCCCCTCACGTTGAATTTATGCCCCCTTGTGACTGACCCTTCAACTAAGGGGAACAGCTGCTACTTATCCACCCTGTCCATGCCCCTCATAATCTTGTACACAGTTTGTGTGATTAATATATGTCGGGAACAAAGAAAGGAAAATGTCGATGAAGGCTCCCCAGATCATTGGGCACCTTAGTGCAGAGATTCAGTTTCAATATAGGAATGCAAATAATTCAGATTACTTCAAGGGATGAGAAAGCACAAGTTTTATTCTGCTAAAGCTGAGAAATGTTGATGCTGCATTATTAATCGCTTTCTAATGAAACAATTTAAGCAATCGAGTCCCATGCGTTTGAAAATATCAGTTACAATTCACATGCATAGGAAGAAACAATTATCGGCATCTTAAATATAGAGCAGGTTATTCTCACTTTGGTTATTGTTAGAGAAAATTAAAAAGCGATTCTAAAATTTATAATTCCTGCTGTTTACAATGTCAGAAATACTTAGCCAGGAAATTAAAACTTTGCGCCGGTCAGATACTTTAATTAAATCCGCCGAGATTACCGCCACGTTTCGCTTTGAAATTAAACTCAGGAGTTATTGCTTTGAACTAATAGCCGGTCTTTAGAGATTGCAGGTGTCCAAGCTGATGGATTTCTGAACCAGGGTGTCCTGAGATTTGTATCTGAACAGACACGAGTAGTGTTCCTTCGAGTTCCAGGAGCTGACAGGGACCCTCAGGTAGCTGCTCATGCTGTAACTGTTGTCAGCCTCAAGGTTAGGTAGACTTGTAGACACCCCGCTCTGAGTCTCACTGCCCCGCACTTTCCACAGAATGTCCACGAAAGCTGGGTAGAAGCCCCGAATCAGACAGCTCAGCGTCACTGTTTCATCTGAAGTTACTTCTTGGCGCGAAGGAGGAAACAATTCCAGTGATGGCACCTGTAGTTGACGATCTGTAACAGACGGTA
The DNA here is from genome assembly GCF_964194155.1 of Cetorhinus maximus. Taxonomy (NCBI): domain Eukaryota; kingdom Metazoa; phylum Chordata; class Chondrichthyes; order Lamniformes; family Cetorhinidae; genus Cetorhinus; species Cetorhinus maximus. The sequence continues at coordinate 35,426,338 of NC_135901.1, read as the reverse complement.
AATAGATGACATGGACTGTCACTGTAAGAGCCATTATTATTGTAGCCTAACGTTATGGTTATCACACAACCATAGGAAAATACCGCACAGAATGAGGCGTCCATCAGTGCCTCTGCCGGCTTTTCAAATAATTATTCATCTTGTCTCAGTCATGTACCCTTTTTCCTTAGCCCCGTAATAGAGTCCACTAAAATATACATCCCATTCCCGTTTCAAAGTTTTTATTGAATCTGCTTTCACCGTCCTCCCATCCCTGCCCTCCAGATCACAACAAACCGTTGCGTGAAATGAAAAAGAGATCCCGCATGGCCGCTCTGGTTCTTCTTCCAATCGTTTTATATCAGTATTCTGTGATTACCGACTTTCCTGTCAGTGGTAATAGTTTTTCCTAATTTTCGCTGTTGAAGTCCTTAATGGTTTGAATATCTGCATTAAGTTACCCCATAAACGTCGCTGTTCTAAGGAAACAACCCCAGGTTTTCCAGTCTGTCCTCAGAACTCCCGTCCTGCTTCTCTGCTGGGCTTAGTTATGGGCTCATGATCAGACCATTACAATTTCGGGACTTGAATTCAATTACGCTGGAGGCAAACAAGCTGTCGGGTTGTTGTAATAGCCAAGTGGCTCACAGGGAATGGACCAACCCCATTCCTACCCGCCTTGTCTACATGTGACTCAGTCCCACACCGCGTAGTGACATTTTGGTTCACTTTGGGCGAATAATAATAGGCCACCTACGTTCTGTAGCCCACTATGTTCAAAAATAAATTATTACAAAATGCTACGACGCCATTATTTACTATCACCGCGTAACATTTTCATCCTTATCTTTTAGTTTTCACAATAGTTTGATGGAAAGTTCCTCAAATTGCTTGGTGTGAACAATTTGCTAAATAAAAGGAGAACTATCCATTTTTTGTTGTATATTGGGAAACTCCCAAACAGATATTTCAAACATCTGCCAGCAATACCAACAGAAACATCGCCGCTGTCACATTTATTTGTTCTACAAAACGTTTTGCACCCAATGTGCTTCTGATTCGGCTCCACTCCAGCTGAAAGCGCAGCTGCTCGGTGTGTTGTAGATCAGTGCACACAAAGCCTTGTGCCTGTCTGTAAAAATGGATTCGTGTCATATCCTCAGCTGCTAGCTATCTTTTATTGAGGAGGAACGCCTTTATTTTTCGTAAACGTACCTACAGCCAGTGGTCCAAAAGCGAATCATTAAAGAAGCATTGCCTGCATTTATTTTTTACAGAAATTGATTACATTGTATTTCTCTATTGCGGAAAATTAGTTAAATTCTAATCTGCAACTCAGACATTCAAACCGATAAATGCAGCGCTTTATTGTTGGAAAGACCGAAGCCTTTGCACTAACGACAATAAAATTCTCTTGCGCTAACTTAAAAAAAAATAACCAGAAGTGAGCCTTACAGCGCAAGATCCAACTGATTGACCCACACTTCAGAATCAAAATGTCTTGCAATGATTTTGGCTATAAATTCTCCCCAGGCGGCGGAACAATACAGGGGGCATTGATTCTACCGGCTGTTCTACACAGCGCCTGATATCCTTCTCCATGCAGTTAGCGGAGCTGAGTATTGGGAGCTGTTTGAATGATGGCCGACATTGACTATTTTCTAGCACTTATCAGTAGCATGAGGAACAATTAAATGAAAAATAAAAGTTCTAACATTAATATAAATGCTTTGAACTGTGGGGGAAGTAATTGCATGGGTCACTTTTTGAATTAAAATAGGCAATGCATCACAGAATATGTTCTCTGCGTTGCATTGAAAGACAAGTTGGGCATTCACTGGGCTTTGAATTGCCATGGATCGAAGGAGAAGGCATCTATATCCCATCTATATCCGACCACCCTGCACTGAAATAAGAGCAATTCTTCCCCGTCGGAACAAATAACAATCGGAGGCAATTTCAAACCTTTTGTTTTTTCTTTTCGGAATTATTGTCATTTTCTGACATTAATCCGATTGATGGTGATGTTCATACGAGGATCACTGAACGTTCGAATTTGAACGTTTCTCTGTCTCGGAGCTCCTCTCTAAACTAATTGCTTATGGTTTAAATTGAAATAATACATGGCAGCTCCAAATTAAATACCTTTTTTCTCAATGTTGTACTGTAGGAAATTTAAACCCACAATTTTCTGACTCAAACGCCAGAGTGCTACCACTAAACCAACAAACAGAAAAGTTACAACAGAAATGATACCAAGAGGGAGTGTAACGGCCCTCTGTGTAAACATTAACATCATACTCGGTGTTCCAGTCGAATAATATCACAATTAAATTGTTTCATTCTTACCCTGTCCCACTGTATTTACCTGCAACTTAAAGTGCAATAATGTGTAGGTTTTTTTTTGATAAATACTGATTGACACGAATGAGCTTTTCCAATGATCATAGCAGAGGTCTGCAGTTTCATTTAATATTTTACCACGAAGGTCAATGTTCTCGATGCGTTTATACCGGAAAATTTGTGCCGAAATACAAGTTCAGAACAGAAGTAAAAAGTGAATTTTCAAATCCTATAACTTATTGACAACTAATGTTTCTTTAATTATGCTTCATGCTTAACATTTATGGATATTCAGTTATTGAATTATACGGTTTGCCAATAAATGAAAGATCGGGTGATTTAATTTTTGGTAGCTCTACTTGTTCAGATTTAAAGATTCTATTGTTCTGATTAATTTCGGTTTATTTTACGGTATACCCTTTCAGTTATTCGAGCCAATGCATTATATATGGAAGTGACGGAAAATACATTCATTGAAAGAATGGTGATTTGTTAGTTATACACCGTTCAGCCACAAAACAATAACTGCCCTCTCACGCCGCTGGCACCACGCCCCAGAGCAATAATGCATATGGCTGTGTGACCATAAATAAATGTAGAATTGAAGAGTGGTGGTAATAAGATAGATTGCTCAAACGTTAAGGAAATGAATATCCTGTAAGAGCAAGTGTCACTCAATGTTAAACTACCGTCCAGTTTTAACCAATTTCACACGGCAATACCAACTAGCTCCCAGAAGTATCAAATATCGCCAAATAACAATGAATAGAGATTAGCTCCAACAAACACTGCCTACTATTGGGAAACTTATCTTCACCACAGTGCACGATAGGGATAGGAATTCGCCTTGGCAGTGGCGCAAATCAGGCCGTATCGGTGAGGCCGCTGGTTCAGTTCAGCCCCTGACATTTAGTTCCATTGGCTAAAATGCAACTGACTATTGGCCGCTGTGAAAAAGGCGCGGCCTATCTGATACAGTCCATCTCCCGCCACCATCAAAGACGATTTTTAACTCATGGAATTCAAAGAATTTCGGACTCACTGTTTCCTATCCCGCGAAGCTGAGATTGCTCCCACTTTCTTACATTCCTGACAATAATTTTTATTGGGGCAGCATTAACGCTTGGCCTCGTCTCAGCTGAACGATCACCGAGGCCACCTATTTTAAGCTAATAAAATACCAACTGCCGAGTGTCTTAAGCACTAAAGGAAATGTCATTGCCGTCGTGTCGGGCTTGCGAAGTTTTGCCACAATGACTGTTGCAACATTGCGTAATATTTTGCAATCTAAAGTGTTCCCTCAACACAAACAAGGCCTCAATATTGACTTACCTATTACATGTAGCTCTGTACCTTTACCAAAATAATATCTAGAATCATAAAACGCACAGTAATAGACGGCCGAGTCCTTCAGCTCCACTTGGTTGACGGTGAGAGAGAAACTGTTTTTTGGGTCGTCTCTAGAATGGGCGAAGCGATCGGTGAACCCTGAGCCTCGGATCAGTGCGCCTCCATCATTGGTGCTTTTATGGGTCAGGATCCACACCGGTGGCTTCCCCGGTGTCTGCCGGTACCAATGGAGCCACCTGTCCCCGATATCTCTGTTCTTTACCGAGCAGCTTAAGGTGACGGACCGTCCTGGGACGGCAGAGGCAGTTTCGGCTTGGAGAAGTTCGGGAAGTGGACAGACACCTGTAAGGACCAGAGTAAAAGTGATGAGTTCAAGCCTAAGGTAAAGGATAAAGGTAGCACGGAACGTTTTGGATCAATACACTTTGAAATCTTTACAACAAAATCAGATCAACGTTATACTTACTGGAGAAACACATTAGCAAGAGGAGCATCATATAAACTGTGTCCATGGTTACACTGAGGCACGCGCAGTGATTGACAAGCTGGGACTGAGATTCTGACTGTCTGTGCAAAGGCAAAAATTGGGTGCGACACATTTATAACCCAAACCAAGGAATCTTATTGGCTGTCAGCAACACGCCTTCAAAAATGTAAATTAATTTGATGGGAAGAGAAGTGGACAATAGACCGAAACCCGTGGACACTTGGAAATTAAAATTTTTACCGATTGTGAAAATAGCAATTGCAGCCGCAATGTCTGGGAAAAATCCAACACTTGTGTGTTTGGTAATATCAGCAGTCTTACCTGCCCCCTTTGTGAATCCCTCATAACATGTACATCTACTTGATCTATCTCCCCTTCACCATGCTGAGGATATGCTCCCTTACTGGACAGTCAGCGAGTATGTTAGTTTTTCTTTAAAGTTGTGTTTTACTATCCGGCCTGGAAGTTGCCATTGCTACTGTGAATTGAGGACCTTCCGTATTCGTGAAACGTCCAATTGCCGCTGCTAGACTGCTAAAAGCAGCAGAAAAGGGTTTGGCGCAGCGACTTGTTAATGTCGCTGGTGCTTGACATTACCAACTTATCTTTGGCCTGAAGTAACTCACTAGCACTTAGAAAGTCAAATAGATCATCATTCAGCATTTATACTTGAGCACAACGCAACAACACAACTGTGGATAAATAGAAGTTCTCTGTTGCAGTTAGTCTTCCAGTCTATTGAATGGAATCATCAAATTATACGTTGAAGAAGGAAGACGCTCTTTCTACCTTTGCGTGCTCTATAAGATCTGTTGAATTTACCCTCGCTCTTTCCCAGTAGACCTGCAAAAATCACGTTCCATTTATGCTTTTGAAATTCCCTGTTGAAATTTATTATTAAATCTGTTTCCACCATCCTCTGAAGGGTAAATTCCAGATCATGAACGAATAAAATAAAATAAATAAAACCTGCTCCAGACCTGACATCCTTCCTAATGTGTGGCGCACACAATTGACGAGAACACTCCACATGTGCTGTAAAGTGTTCTATTAAGATTTAACATGAATTCCCTTGTTACCTTTTTGTCTTTGCATTTAAAGTCAAGGCCCCTATTTGTCTTCTTAGCAGCCTTCTCAACTCCGCATGACAACTTCAGAAATTTGTTCACACATACTCTCGTCTGTCCCTTCAAGGGATTACTCCGCTATTTGATATGTTAATTTATTTAATTTGTATTAACTTATTTCCCCTTAATTTGTTTTAATTGTTAATTGTTCCAATTAAGAGAATATACCATCCAGTCTGAAAAATAACCATTTACCACAACTACCTGTTTGCAGTCCCCTAACCATTTTATATCCACGCTGCCACGTCCTTATAATCCTATGGATTTCACTTTTGAAGCAAATTAATTCTTTATTCTCAGTAACAGTATCTGTAGAGATTGGATGACAATGGAGAAAACCAATTCTGTCTCTTACTGAACGCTAAGATGTGTAGAGTTGTTTGTAGAGGTATTACTCCTGTTCTGTAATGTGCCAGACAGTACTTCTGCTTTAATGAAAGATAGTGCGATAGCAAAACGACATTTTCCCCAATATATTTGCAATAGAGAGTAGAGTTCTTCGCCACAGGCAGCAATTGAGGTGGATATTAATGCACCTTTCAATCCATTTTTAAGCAAAGTAAGATGAGGAGACTGAGCAGTACTCGGGGTCATTTTGCTTTTCTCCAGGAAAGCGCGCGCACGATGGGCCAAAATGCTTTCTTACTTTTGTAAACGTCTTTGTTTATATAGTTTTACCAATCGAATTGCATTGCTTCCCCTCGAACTTATAGTCCGGTTAGTTTTGCAGATTAACGTGGTATTGGCATTATTATTTGACAAACTACAGCAAAAAAAACAATCAATGTTTTTTGCAAGTGTGGCTTGTCTGCCATCCCGATCAGTTGTAAAAGATATAAGTCAGTAAAACCAACTTGCTAACACTCTAGCTGCACTCAGGAGAGCTGCAAATACACAAACACGACAAAGCTGCCTGTGCATGTGAGCTAACTGAGGCGGCAGCTGTATAACTGGTTCAGCGCTGAAAGCTGAGCTTGTTGATGCTGACAGTGAATGAAAACTAACACATTATTGCGTTCATTTCTGACACTCTTGGCAACAAAACCACTCAGGTTATTTTCAGAAGAATTTCTTAGCCGTACTACTGCTGTGAAAATAAAGCACGAGACAATAGCCAGCACTAACTTTCAAATCATTTATGAACATTTTCAAGTGGGAAGCATACATACTATTCATGTTGACTCAAAACCAAACAGAGTGATTCCAATTTCCACACCTAACTTTTACTAATAAAAGACATCGCGAGGAATACGACAAAGAAACACAAGACAGACTCTTAAAATAGCAATGAATGTTGTTAACTTTACATGTAATAATCTGTTAATGCTCTTGGAATGTAAGGAATATGTTACAGTGAATGATTATTGTTCATTTCACCTATGATACCTTACAACACTGGGATATTTCACATTCATTGTGATGTGTATCAGAAAAGGCGATAATTTACTATTCGTTTGACGTGAGGGATAATAAAGCGACAAGAAATTATTAGATTCGTATAGTAATGAATTATTGTTCATTTAATGTGAGAGGTGTTACAGATATATAACTAAATCATGTTATGTGAGGTGTACTCCAGCAATGGAATGTTGTTAAATAAAGTGTGCTATAATACAGAAATGGGTTTTTATTCACTTAATATGATGCACCTGAAACTAATGGATTAATGCTCAAGTACTTTGAGGTCTACAACAGCAATGTGTCAGTGTTCATTTAATTTGGAGGATATTTCAATCGTAGAATGTTGCTCGTTTAATGCAAGGGATATCAAATATATACATTAATGTTCATTTCATATGACATACATTACAAATATCGATTTTTTTTTCAGTTATTATAAGGGATATTTGAGGAATAGATCAGTGTGCATTTAATATGTTGCATTTTGAAGAAATGAAGTAATGTTCATTACATTTCAGGGATATTAGAGTGATTGCTCCTTTGGAGTGAGTTTATTAAAGTAATAGATTACAGTTCAGTTCAGGTGAGGGATATCACAGCACTAGATTATTGTTCGTTTCATGCATTGCAGCAATGAATTAGGATTACTTTAAAGTCCTGTAAATTATGGCAAGGAATTAGTGTTCGTTTAATTTGAGGAATATTACAGGAGTGGATTATTGACCAATTAAGGTAAATTGGCTCGGAGCAATGGATTATTCCTCATTTAAAATGAGTTATATTGCAGCAATACGTCATTGTTTTTAATGTGAGGGATATTACAACATTTGATTGTTTTTCCTTTACCGTCTGATGTGTGACAACAATTGAGCAGTGTTCATTTCATGCCAAGAGTATGGCAGAAATGAATTATTGAACATTTGTTATGAGTTATATTAAAGTTAAAGATTATTATTCATTGAATTTGTGTGACTCTGCAGTAATGACATGCATATTCATTCTATATGAGGAGTATTGCAGCAGTGGAACATTGTTCATCTAAAGTGAGACATATCAGAGCAATAGATTATTGTTCATTTCTTGTAAGATACAGAGTTACAATGAATTACCGTTCATATAATGTGATTGATATTATTGTAATGGATTATTGTTTATTTAATTTGAGATACATTATTGCTAGAAAACATTATTCATTTAATGTGAAAGGTATGAAAAAATGGATTATTGTTCAATTATTGAGAGTTATATTACAGTGATGGGAATTTGTTCATTTGATACGTGATATATTTCACTAATGAGTTATTGATCATTTAAAGTGAGGGACATAACATCAATGGGACATTGCTTATGTGCTCTGAGGTATGTTAAATAATTGGATTTTTGGTCATTTAACGTGAGTTTTTTTACAGTGATGGAGTCATTGTATTTAATTTGAGGGCTATTACAGGAATAGATTACTGTTACATGTACATGATACATTTACATTTACGGCCGCGGTGCCCTCTTGCAAACACTGAAATTATATTCTTAATTTTAAGCCATTTTTTGTTCCATTAAAAATTGAGACTCAGGATCAGATTGGATTTTAAATAAATCTCATGGAGCACTGGATTACCCCTTCAGTCTACTTTTCCTCGCCGTTCACCTCCAGCAGCGGCGTCTCGTCTGTTATTACTGTTATTACCCAATTTCTCTTGTAAGTGTTCCCCTAAAACCTCCTTAGGAATTTCACCTTCAGGAATGTTTTCACTTCTTTCTCCTACCTCCATGAAATCTCCTGTTTAATGGACACCTGCCCCCCTGAAAATTGTTGTGGGACATTTGAATCGATATGCTGATCGAGATAGCTGGATAAGGTGAAGCTGAAGGCCATGAATGAACGAACACGTTGCACTGATGACAGTGTAATACACTTTCTTCGCCAGCAGAGTGTGGCAATACCCATAGTGAAACATACAGCTCTGCTCCCTTTTACTGTAATGTCCCTAATTCCTACGACTTCCTGAGTCAGCACGTCATTGAAGTGTATCGGGCACATGGGGAGTTTGGTTGTTTTATTATGGGATATCATGTTCTCCTGGAGTTCGCTTAGTTAACATCGAGCCCGGAAGTTTCAGTTTCGGGCTGGGAACATTCAAAGATATTTTGTACCCCGAACACATGGTTCACCACCTATTAAAATTAATGATAAGTCCTTGACCTGGCGATGTACAGTTTCCAGACAGATATAGCTAGCTATTCATTCCCACCATCTTTACATGTTTCACGTTAAATACAGCTTTGATGGCGCGGGAAGGGGGTGTGTTGAGGGGTGGTTGATTGGGGTTTCGTGGGGTGTGGGAAGCGGGCCGTGAGATATCAAGCGGTATTGAATGGGCCACCAGTTATCTAAAACCGCCGCATTTCCTCTGTATAGAATTCCACGGGGTGGAAAATTGACCTGTGTATAATGGCCATCGATCGGGTAATGACGGATTCACCTCTGCCGAAGTCGATTTTCAGCCTCAACGTGCTGTTTGGATAAAAGACAGAGAGAAGTGTCCTATGTGTGGGGTTTCGTGCCCATAACATGAAGTTACAGATAGCACAGGGGGGACAGAAAAACAGGTGGAGTCATATCTGCAAAGACAAAAGATAATGATGCAGAAACACATCCAAATAAGAATCTAGAAATCCCATTTGTGGAATTAATAAACTAAAGTCAAAGATAGTAAATTGAATTTTGCTTTCTCAATTTAAAGTTATTTTTAACCAGTTTAGAACAAATCGGATATGAACTCGATTGAAATATTCGATTCAGGGATGTAGCAATAAATTAAAGGGCAGAGAGAGATAAAATTTGAAATACACAGAGAACTACTGTACACTGAGCGTCAAGTAGATAGTTAAAGAGAGGTTCCGAAACATAGACAGAGATACCTAGCGAGGAAGAAAAGACAGAAATAGCAGCTTGGAAGCAGAACGAGAGAAAGTGATGAGAATCAGTAGAGGGATTACTAACAGAAAGTCAGAAAAGAAAGAGGTGGACAGCAGAGCTAGAGGCAGGGAGAGATAGAGTACGAGAGAGGGGAGAAAATACTGACAGAGTGAGAAACCGACAGAAAGACAGAGGTAAAGATAGATAGATAGATAGATAGATAGATAGATAGATAGATAGATAGATAGATAGATAGATAGATAGATAGATAGATAGATAGATAGATAGATAGATAGATAGATAGATAGATAGATAGATAGATAGATAGATAGATAGATAGATAGATAGATAGATAGATAGATAGATAGATAGATAGATAGATAGATAGATAGATAGATAGATAGATAGATAGATAGATAGATAGATAGATAAGAAGAAGAAAGAGGAGGAGGCAGATAGTGAGAGAGAGACAGGAGATTGTGTTAAACTGTAGATGCAAGCAGAAGCAAAGAGGAATAAAAGACAGAGAGACCTAAAGAAGGAGAACGGCGGGGGCCTTGTCATTTGCTGAGACCCGAAACAGTTCCGTTCATGTTCAATGCTACAAATCATCTTCATATTGTTAATTCTGACAGAAAATGACAGACGTACACATCAGCACATAGCTTTCCAGGCCGGTGCTACGTGCTGCCAGGTGCAGGCTGCAACCGGTAGATAAAGCTCTGTGCATTGATTTACTGCAGGACACGCGGCCTGTGGTTTTGTACAGTAGCAGAAAAACAGGATGTAGGCTGAATAAAATTAGAAACAGGGCAGCGCAGTTATGTTTTTAGCCTGAATTAATCTGCTGCCTCCGTGTTCCATTTGAACCTCAGAAAATATTGTTCATTTTTATTTCATTGAAGATTATTTGGAATTCAAGAAATTTAAACAGGCATTTAATAGTATGTGTAGAAATAGATAACTGGGGATCTTAGACTAAATAAAAATCCCTGGGAAATGATAAGGGGAGTGACCGAAGGAGATTAGATAGAACATCTCCAGCTGATCTCGCACTGTCACAGACCAATTAACCCAGTCACCTCACATTTAAATCTAAATACCAATATTCTTTGATGTACATTGGGCTATCTCCCTTTAACATTTCACAGGGTCAATAAATACAATAACCCTTCTGGGCCTGGTTTGTGCTAGACTGCAAGGTTTTGCTTGTACGCTTTTACCTGGCAATCAGAAGGGAGTGAGTCCGATTCAAAGACTCACTTCACAGAGTTCTTACTGCCGATAATCCAGCTGCTTTGCAACAAATGAGTTACAAATAGTAATGAAGGAGAACTTGGTTGCCATAGTAGTTTGTGCGGAAATTAAATATCCTACAAAATGATCTGCTAAAGAGCAGAATGCTCCTTGTTTCCCAGGACCAAATGTCTGCGCCAAGCCGTGGGAGAACAGGTTTATCCGAGATGGCAGTATGGATATTAGTGACTGAGCGTTGGCTGGACAATGGAAGTGAGGGTTTGGATGATGGGGAAGAAACTAGGTGACTGAAGAGGAGCATGAATAATTTGAGAGAGCTCTGGATTATGGCAGCGTGGGGTTTAGCAGAGACCCTGAGTGTCAGACTTATTGTGGGAGGCGGAAAGGATTCTGAGTGGTCAGCGCCTTGAAATCAGTAACGATGCTACAATGTTTAGAGTTAATATAATTGTAGAAGTTAGTGAAATAAAGTGTTCGTACGAAGGGAAAATGGACCTTAGTTCGAATTATGGCTCTAGCTCTGAGAGAAAAGAATACCAATCTGCCTGTGTGGCACGACAGAGATACTTTACTCATGAGCCTCCAGGTACAACGATAATTCGAGGAGATTCACATCTGGTGGCTATATGTGATACGAAATCGTATGAATGACATTGGAGAACTTAGTGACTGATAACAAAAAGGATTCCGAGTGTTACAAATGTGGGAGGCTTTATGGCGAAAGAGGTTGATGTTGGAGGCTGGGGTTATTAATGATGAGCTCTCTGAGTAATGAGAAGGTGGGGAGGCCGAGGGGTGAGCTGTCTGGATGACGATGTTTGAGGTTAGCGATCAGGGCTCTGGGTGATGGGAGTGCGGGGATACAGTGGTGGGCGTTCTGGACACTGGGAGTTCGGGATTATCGATAGTGAGGATTCTGGATGTTGTGAGTGTGCGGTTACTGATAGGGAGGATTATTGATGCTTGAAGGGTGGGGTTAGTGATACTGAAGGTTCTTGATGTTGGGAATGGGTTTAATGATAATGAGGGCCCTGAATTTGGGAGTGGGGTTAGTGATAGTGAGGAAACTGGATGCTGGGAATATGCGGTTAATGATAGTGTGGATTTTGAATTTTAGGAATGTGGGTTTAATGATAGTGAAGTTTCTGGATACAGGGAATGCAGTTAGTGTTAGAGATGATTCTGGACGATGGCATTACCGGGTTAGTGATAATGAGGATTCTGAATGTTGGGAAAGTAAGGCTAGTATAGTGAGGGCTCTGGATGTTGGGAGTTTGTGGTTAGTGATAGAGAGGGTTCTGGATGTTGGCAGCGTGGGGTTAGTGACAGAGAGTGTTCTGGATGTTGGCAGCGTGGGGTTAGTGATAGTGAAGATTCCGCATGTGGGGAGTGTGGTTTAGTGATAGTGAGGATTGTGTATGTTGGGAGTGTTCGTTAGCGATCGTGAGGGTTCTGGACGTTCGCAATGCGGGGTCAGTGATGGAGGGGATTCTGGAATTTGGCAGCGTGGGGTTAGTGATAGAGATGATTGTGGATGTTGGGAGTATGGGGTTATTGATAATGATCATTCTGGATGTTCGGAATGTGGGGTTACCGATTTTGCAATTTCTGGATGTTGGGAATGGGAGCAGTGATAGTGAGGACTCTGGATGTTGGGAATGTGGAGTTAGATTTTGAGAAATCTGGATGTTGGGAGTGTGGGGTTAGTGATAGCGAGGATCCTGCATGTGGGGAGTGTGGTTTATTGACAGTGAGGATTCTGGATTTTGGGAGTGTTCGTTAGTGCTAGTGAGGGTTCTGGATGTTGGGAATGTGGGGTTAGGGATTTTGAGAATACTGGATCTTGGGAGTGTGGGGTTAGTGAAGACTCTGCATGTGGGGAGTGTGGTTTAGTAATAGTGAGAATTCTGGATGTTGGGAATGTGGGGTTAATGATAGTGAGGGTTCTGCATGTGGGGACTACGGTTTAGTAATATTCAGAATTGAGGGTGTTGGGAATGCTGGGTTAGTGATAGTGAAGGTTCTGGATGTTGGGAGAGATGCTTTGGTGATTGTGAGGATTCTAGGTGTTGGGAATATGATGTTAGTGATAGTTTGATTCTGTATGTTGGGAACGTGGAGTTAGTGATAGTAAGGACCCTGGAAGTTAGAAGACTGGGGTTGGCAATAGACTGGATTCTGGATGTTGGGATTGTTGGATTAGCGATAGGGAGGATTCTGGAATTTGGGAAAGTGGTGTGAGTGGGGAATTTCTGAGGCCCATCTTAAGCTCTGTCAACAATGGCCTTCCTTCTATTATAGGATCCGAAGTGGAAATGTTCGCTTATCATTTTGCAGTGTTCAGAGCCAAATAGCGACTCCGCAGGTACTGAAGCAGCCCACGAATAAATGCAACTAGATCTGGACTGCGCTGACAAGTGGAAAGCAACTGTCGCACCACACAAGTGTCAAGCAATGACTTTCTCTGACAAGAATGATTCTAACAATGCCACTTGATATTCAATGGCATTGAAATCGCCGAATTCCCCGCTACCAGCATTCTGGGCGTTACCATTGACCAGAAACCGAACTGGAATTGACATATAACTACAGTGACGACGAGACCAGTTCTGGGGCTAGGAATCCTGCCGCCAGTAACTCACCTCCTTACTCCACAAAAGCCTGTCCACCATCGACAAACACAAGTCAGGAGTGTGATGGGATAGTCTCCACTTGCCTGGTTGAGTGAAGCTCCAACAACACTTAAGAAGCTGGACCCGATCCAAGACAAAGCAGGCAACTTGATTGGCACAGCATCCACAAACATCCACTCCATCCATCACCGACGCATATTTACAGCACTGTGTACCATCTACAAGATGCACTGCAGGAACTCAACAAAGCTCCTTCGACAGCAGCTTCCAAGCCCACGGCCGCTACCATACAGAAAGGCAAGTGCAGCAGACATATGGGGATACCAGCACCTGGACGTTCCAACTCAAGCCGCTCACCATTCTGATTTGGAAATATATCGCCGTTCCTTAACTGTCTCTGGGTCAAAATCCTTGGAGCCCCTCGATAACAGTACTGCGGGTGTACCGAAATCAGATGGACTGCAGCGGTTCAATGAGGCAGATCACCACCACATTCTCAAGGGCAATTAGGGATGGTTAATGAATGCAGGCCTAGCCAGCGATGACCAAATGCCATGACTGAATAATAATTTTTAAAAATAGTGATAGTGAGATTTCTGGATGTTGGGAATGATGTTATTGATTGTGAGCATTCTGGAAGTTGGGAATGGGGCTAGTGAGAGTGAGGATTCTGGATGTTGGAAATAAGGTTAGTGAGAATGTGGATTCTGGATGTTGGACATCGGGTTAGTGAGAGTTAGGATTCTGTATATTGGGCAAGTGGTTACTGATAGTGAAGATTCTGATTGTTGGGAATGGGGTTAGTGATAGTGAGGTTTCAGAATGTTGGGAGTGTGGTTTCTTGATTGTGAGGATTCTGGATACTGGGAATGTGGTGTTAGTGATAGTGAGGTTTCCGGATATTGGTAATGGGGTTCGTGAGAGTGAGGATTCTGTACATTGGGAATGGGGTTAGTGAGAGTGAGGATTCTATATATTGGGAACAGGGTTAGTGATATTGAAATTTCTGACTGTTGGGAATGGGGCTAGTGATAGTGAGTTTTCAGAATGTTGGGAGTGTGGTTTATTGATAGTGAGGATTCTGGATACTGGGAATGTGGCTTTAGTGATAGTGAGAATTCTGGATGTTGGGAATGTGGGGTTAGTGATAGTGAGGACTCTGGAAGTTGGCAGTGTGGGGTTAGTGATAGGGCGGATTCTGAATGTTGGGGGTGTGGGGTTAGCGTAAGAGGGTAATCTGGAAGTTGGGGAAGTGGGGTTAGTGGAGAATTCCCGAGGCACAAACACCTTCAGCTCTTTCATCAATGAAGTTCATTCCATCATAAGGTGAGAAGTGAGCATGCTCGCTTATGATTGTGCAATGTTCAGAACCAAATCGCGACTGCTCAGGTACTGATGCAGCCCATGAACAAATGCAACTATATGTGGACTGGGCTGACAAGTAGCAAGCAACCTTCACACCACACAAATGCCAGGTAATGACTCTCTCTAACAAGAGATAATCTAAAGATGCCCTTTGACATTCTGCTTTACCATTGCTGAATCCCCCGCTATCGACAACCTGGGCGTTACCATTGACCAGAAACTGAATTGGAATTGACATAGAACTACAATGGCGATGAGAGCAGTTCTGGAGCTAGGAATCCTGTGGCGAATAACTCACCTCCTGACTCCACAAAAGCCTATCCACATCAACAAACACAAGTCAGGAGTGTAATGGGATACTCTCCACTTGCCTGGCTGAGTGAAGGTCCTACAACACTTAAGAAGCTGGGCCCGATCCAAGACAAAGCAGGCCACTTGATTAGCACAACATCCACAAACATTCATTCCATTCCACCACCGATGCACAGGCGCAGCACTGTGTATCATCTACAAGATGCACTGCAGGAATTCACCAAGGCTCATTAGACAGCAGCTTCGAAACCCATGCCGCTATTATCCAGAGGGACAAGGGCAGCAGTCACATGGGAACACCATCACCTGGAAGTTCCCGCTCAAGCCGTACACTATCCTGACTTGGAAACATATCGCCGTTCCTTCAATGTTGCTGGGTCAAAATCCTTGGACTCCCTCCCCAACAACTCTGTGTGTGTACCTACACCACATGGACTGCAGCAGTCCAATGAGGCATTTCATCAACCACCTTCGCAAGTGCGATTCAGGATGGCCAATGAATGCTGGCCTAGAGAGTGGCGGCCCAAATGACATGAATGAATAAAACAAAAGAAAATATGTAGTGATATTGAGAATTCTGGATGCTGGTAATGGGGTTAGTGAGGGTGAGGATGCTGGATGCTGGGAATCGGTTTAGTGATAGAAAGGATGCTGGATGTTTGGAATGGGGTTAGTGATAGTGAAGTTTCTAGATGTTGTGAATGTGGGGTCTGTGATAGTGAGGATTCTGGATGTTGGAAATGGAGTTAGTGATAGTGAGGATCCTGAATGTTGGGGATGTATTCAGTGATAAGTGAGGAGCCTAGATGCTGGGATTGTCGTTGTTAACAGTGAGGATTTTGGATGTTTGAGTTGTGGGTCAGTGATAGTGAGTATTCTGGATGTTGGGAATGGAGTTAGTGATAGTGAGGATCCTGAATGTTGGGGATGTATTCAGTGATAAGTGAGGAGCCTAGATGCTGGGATTGTCGTTGCTAACAGTGAGGAGTTTGGATGTTTGGGTTGTGGGGTCAGTGATGTTGTGGTTTCTGGTTTTGGGTTGTGGCATCAGTGATTATGGGGTTTCTGGATTTCAGGTTGTTGGATCAGTGATAGTGAGGTTGTCTCGATTTTGGGAATACCGTGTTAGTGATAGTGAGGATGCTGTGTGTTGGGAATTATGTTTGTCCTTTGAGGGTTCTGGATGTTGGAAATGTGGATTTAGTGGTAGTGCAGAATTTGGATGTTGGGAATAGGGTTAGTGATAGTGAAGAATCTGGATGTTTCAATTGGAGTTAGTGATAGTGAGGATTCTGGATGTTGAGAGTGTTGGGTTAGTGATAGTGAGAATTCTGAACGTTGGGAATTGAATTCTTGATAGTGAGAATCCTGGATGTTGGAAATGTGAATATGTGATAGTAAGGATTACAGATTTTGGGAATGGTGTTAGTGATAATGAGAATTCCGGATATTAGGAATATGGGGTTAGTGATAGTGATGATTCGGATGTACCAAATTTCCTTCATGATGTTTAGGATTCTGCATGTTGGGAATGGCGTTACTGATACTGAGGGTTCAGGACGTTGGGAATGGGGTCAGTGATAGTGACGATTCTGGATGTTGGGAATGGGGTTAGTTTAAGTGAGGAATCTGGATGTTGGGAGTGGGGTTACTGATAATGACGAATCAGGATCTTGGGAAAGGTATTAGTGATAATGAGGAATATGGAAGTTGTGAATGGGGTCAGCGATGGTGAAGAATCTGGATGTTGGGAATGGGGTTAGCGATAGTGAGGATTCTGAATGTTGGGAAGAGGTTCAGTGGTAGTGCAGATTCCGGATTTTGAGAACGTTGTTAGTGATACTGAGAATATTGGATGTTAGGAATGGAGTCAGTGATAGTGGCGATTCTGGATCTTTGGAATGGGGTTAGTGTAAGTGAGGAATCTGGATGTTGGTAACGGTGTTAGTGATAATGAAGAATCTGGAAGTTGTGAATGGGGTTAGTGATAGTGAAGAAACTGGATGTTGGGAATGCAGTTAGTGATATTGAGGAATATGAATGTTGGGAGTAGGTTTAGTGCTAGTGCAGATTCCAGATTTTGAGGACCGTGTTAGTGATAGTGAGGAGTCTGGTTGTTGTGAATGGAATTAGTGATAGTGAGGATTCGGAATGTTGGTAAATGGTTAGTTACTGTGAGGATTTTGGATGTTCGGAATTGAGTTAGTGCTAGCGACGATTCTGAATGTTGGGAAAGTGGTGTTAATGATATTTATGGTTCTGGATGTTGGAATTTTTGTGTTAATGATAGTGTAGATACTGGATTTTTGGTATTTGTGACTAATGGTAGTGTGGATCCTGGATGTTAGGGATGTGGGGTTAATGATATTGCTTTTTCTGGATGTTGGCATTTTGGGGTTAATGATGGTGTGGATTCTGGATTTTTTGGCATTTGGGCTTAACGATAGTGAGGACTCTGGATGTTTGGGATGTGGGGTTAATGATATTTATGGATCTTGATGTTGGGCTTTTCGGGTTAGTGATAGTTTTTATTCTGAATGCTGTGAGTACTAACGTCTCATCCGAACTAAATTCCACCTCCTTAAATAATTCTAGTAAGTTCATCAGGACCATCTCTAAGTTCTTGTCATTCGCCCTGAAGTATGGTGCCCAGAATTGGACGCAATACGACAGCTGAGGCCTACACAATGGTTTCTGAACATTTTTCATAACTTCCTTGCATCTGTTTTGTAATCCCGTATTAAATTTTAAAAATCCCATAAATTATTCATGTCTTTCCAGTTGCCCAGTCCCGTTCAAGTATCTGTGTCCGTGCACCATCTCAGCCTTTTGAACTCCTTAAATTTATACAATTTAATTAATATTGCCTTTCTTCATTCGACTGACCAAAATGTATCACTATATACACTTAACTATATTAATTTTTACATGTCACCTGTTTCCTCAGCTGACAAGTCAAAATCCGCTTGAAGACTGTTGAAATCCTCATGGTTTACCACATTTTTGAGTTCATATCATTTGCTAACTTTCAAGTAATTCCCTGAATGCCGAGTTCCAGGCTATTAATAGGCATCAAAATAGCAGTGGACCTGATATGGACCACTACAGATCACTGGTTTATACTTCTCTCTAGTCTGAAAAAAAATTAACTGCTCGCCAGTACCCTGTTACCCACCCGTTTGGAAAGTTTTGGTTTCGTGTTTCTTTAACATCATGAGTTTTAATTTTGATAATGTTTCACTTGTAAACAACGTTTGCAAGTTCATACAGACAACATGAACCAGATTGTCCTCATCAAATCTTTTTACTCCTTCACCAAAAGCACAGCATTCGTGTCAGTTAGACAAAATTCCATTTATTAGCCCAGAATTTTTTTTCAAATATGAATTATTGTCTTTAAATGTTTTCTACACCGACATTAGGATGTTTGGCCTGCAATTACTTTGTTCGCCCCACTCTCCTATATATACACAGGGGTGTAACACTTGCAGTCCTGAAGCATTGCGGCACCATCCCCCGAGACAAGGAGGATTGTAAGCTTCAGGTCAGAAACTCCACAGTGTCCTCCCCTACGTCCTCGGTAACTCAAGGTGCCACTGATTTAGGTTGGTGGCTTTCCAGGGTTGGCGGTGGACAATCTTGAAGTACCTTCGCTTTCTCTATTTTTATCCAATGAAATGCTGCCTCCATCTTTATGTCTGCATTGGCAACATTTTCTTCTCAAGTAAAGATGCAAAGTAGCCAGTTAGTGCTTGAGCTTTGTTTTCTGCCGCCACAAGAAGGTCTGAGTCTTGACATAATGGGCCCGAACATCCTTTAATGCCCTATGTGCTGACAGAAGGGTTTTGCTTCATTGTTATGTCAGCAGCAAATCTTTTTTTTCCATGATATATTTTCGCCGTTCTAAACTACTCGCCTCCGTAACTCCAACCCCCCTCCAACCCCCACCACCTCCCCCTCACCCCCGCCACACCGCCCTGCAATTCATCTATTCAGATTACCTCCACCTTCTTTTAGATTCAGCTTGGTTCTCCATTGTGATATGAAAAGAACATTGTCAAATACTGCCTTTTCCTCATCTCATTTTAACAGCTATATATCTACTTATTTAGGAAACTCTGCCTTTGAATTGTCTTCTTTTCCACCTCGTAAAAATATGTCTCCAATTTCCCAGAATCATCTTCGCTTTGAAGTCCTCTAATTCCACAATTACCCTTTTGCTGCCAGTTTTTGTTTTCACTCCAATGCGCCCGGATCAAATCCCCGTTTAACTCAGTAAAAAGCATCTTTTTTTTTACGCTTTTTGAGTTTGTCCCCTTTCCATAACCTCTCTAAACTTGACATGATGGTCATTCTTTCACAAAGCTTTATCCACTGAAATATGCTCCAAATGCCTCACTTCATTCCCAGATGCAGATCCAGCACTTTTTTCATACTGAATGGGCAGAGGAACAAAGCCACTGATTATCTGGAATGCGCTGCCTGTAAGTGTGGTGAAGGCAGGTTCAATAGAAGCATTCAAGGGAATATTAGATGATTATTTGAATAGAAACAATGTGAAGGGTTTACGAGGGATGGCAGAGCAATGGCACTAGGTCATAATGCTCATTTGGAGAGCCAGTGCGGATACAATTGTACATCAGAATTTTTCAGTTTCTGAACTTTCTTTGGAAGTGTCCTTTAAGTGTACTTAAGTATGTACACATCTCTCAAAAATCAAAGCTTCTTGATATGATGAAGTATGAAATGAATTGTAAGCGGGTTCCAGTTCTGTTCAAGTTTGGCCTCGATTAAAAGTCTGATTCTGTGAAGTCGTGCTTGCATTCAATTCAAAACATAACCCTTATCTTGGCCGGTAGTATAGGTCGTATCGCAGTCTAAATTGCGATAATTGTAGGTTCCCATTATCACCACTCTGCACTTTTTGCTTCTTTTTTAAAGTAATAATGTACAGATATCCTCCTTTATGTAAGATAAAAAAGAAAATACTACGGATGCTGGAAATCTGAAACAAAAACAGTAAATGCTGGTAAAATTCTGCAGGTCTAGCAGCATCGGTGGAGAGAGAGAAAGGGTTAACGTTTCGAGTCCGTATGACTCTTCTTCAGAGCTTCTGAGTTTTTCCAGCATTTTCTGTTTTTGCTCTTGTATCTCCTTGGAACTCTTTGGTGGTCTGTAGTATACACTCCGTAGCATTGCAGCTCTTCTATTGCTCCTTAATGTTAACCAAATGGAAACCATCTTTGAGCTCGCGATTATATCATCCCCCCCCCTACGCCCCCCACCACCCCCGCTCCCCCCCACCCCCACCCCCCGCCCACCACCTCCCCCCGCCCCCCAGCGCTTTAACATTTTATTTGACCAACATTTCCACCTCCATTATTCCATTCCTCATCATTGCTGAATACATTATGGAATTAAATATTAAGCTTTTTATCCAAGCCCGTATTGAATCAGGTCCCTGTTTCTTCCACAGTAGCAGAGCCCCACATGGCGATTTTGTCTGCAGTCAACCTCCATTCATCATGGCGTACACTTGCACACGTGCACTGCAAAACATTTAAAAATGTCTCGGAATTTGCCTCCAGTCTGTTTGCTCCTGTATCTCAACTATTCTTAACTCTGGTGCTATTTGCCTCTCCTGGTGTTCTGTGCAACATGTTTTTCCTCTCATCCTGTAGCTCGCCTATTATTTAAAAAGAAATAATACCTCAACTCAATGGCACTAGTCTCTTTCTTGAATCAATGCACCGACCGGCACTTATAACAATAATTATGCTGGAGTCTGTTTGTGTTCATGGCGAGCAGCTGCAATTTTCCTAAAATAGATAGATATGAGGTGACACAAATAAGCAGATGGCAGTAAAGTCGCAGCAAAACAAGCCGGGCATTTATGTAAATTAGCACAGAAATAGGGCCTCAACAGAGAGCTTAGTGACAAAAGAGTAACCAGAGTTTCCCCACCAACCAAAACAGATTCATAATGATCAAGAAATTCAAATATTACAACGAGGAATACAGATTGCTTCAGCAATTGTTGATTCAATGTTTTTCTTTTCCATTAGTAAAAATGAAGAAAATGCAGGTTTCTACACGGCGATAAGAGTATAGATTCTTCTGCAAAGCATGCAGCTCGACAAAACAAAAAAAACATTTTTCTGCAAAAACATACCATTTCCAATATTTCTACTTAAATTGTAAGCGCCTTTCTGTGAACAGCCCATTTTTAATATTACAAGAGGTAGCAAAAACTCTATTTACGAATTGATTTACTGTTTGTAGCATATAAATGATTCTTTAAACCCTGTGTTCTTCAGATTTAAAATGTTTCTGGCGCTACCAATTAATTATCTGTTTTTCATTCGCTCTTCTATTCAGCCATCTTCTGCTGGTTCATCAATGTCCTTCCTTCCATCATAATGTCAGAAGTGGGGATGTTCACTGATGATTGCACAATGTTCAGCAGCATTCGTGACTCCTCAGGTACTGAAGCAGTCCATGTCCAAATGCAGCAAGGCCTGGGCAATATCCAGACTTGGGTTGACAAGTGGCAACTAACATTCCCACCACACAAGTGAAAGGCAATGACCATCTCCAACAAGTGAGTATGTAACCATCGCCCCTTGACGTTCAATACATTGCCATCGCTGAATTCCCCAATGTCAATTACCTTTGGGTTACTTTAAACAAGAAACTGCATTGGATGAGCAATGTACAAAGTGTGACAACAAGAGCAAGTCAGAGGGTAGGAATCCTGCGGCGAGTAACTCCCTTTCAGAATCCCCAAAGCCTGTCCACCACCTGCAAGGTGCAGGTCAGGAGTATGATGTGATATTCCCCACTTGCCTGGATGAGTGCAACTCCAACAACACTCCAGAGGCTTGATACTGTCTAGGCCAAAGTGCCGCTTGATTTGCACCACATCCACAAACATTTACTCTCTCCACCACCAACGCAATGTGTCGGCAGTGTGTACCAGCTACAAGATGCTCTGCAGGAATTCACCAAGGCTCCTCAGACGGAACCTTCCAAACCCACGACCGCTACAATCTAGAAAACAAGGGCAGCGGACACATTGGGACACCAGCACCTGGGAGTTGCTCTTCAAGCAACTCACCATCCTTACTTGGAAATATATTGCTGCTCCTTCGTATGGCTGTGCCAAAATCCTGGAACTCCCTCCCTCACAGTTCTGTGGGTGTACCTACACTGCATGGACTGCAACAGTTCATGAAGGCAGCAGCTCACCAGCACATTGGCAAGAACAATCAGCAATGGGCAATAAATTCTGGCCTAACAAGGGAGGCCCAAATCTCATGAATGAATAACAAAAAGCCTTCCTTTTCCTGCCTTTCCCTCTTCAATTCAAGACAGATACTCCTATTTCCATTCCCCTCTCCGCCGGTCTTCAATTCAACAATTCACTTCCCTCTCCCTCTCTTTCCATGATCCATTTCAAAATGCACCCACTTTCCCTCTTTAATTTAACAATATAAGTCAATTTTCTCTCTTTCCCTCTTCAATTCAACAATGTACCTTCTTTTTTCTATTTCTAACCGTTTTATTTTTCTATTCCATTATTGAGGGTTACATCTCTTCGTCATATCTCAGTCAACTTGCTTCCATAATAAGTTAACCTGTTTGACCGCACATCAACAGGCTCGCACTCTTTGGCTCTCTGTCGACCCACCAATCGGTCTGGCTGAAACCATTCAGCATGTCTTCCTATCCATGATTACCCTTATCACCCATCACAATGCCCCTGCAGTATTCTTTAAGCAGTAGCTCGCCCTTTCTCCTATTGAAGTACCCCCTTTTCCGCATCAATTGCTAATCCTGGTCTTTGGTTAGAACTTCTGTTGAAATTACTGTGAAAACAATTTAACCTGTCTCTTCCAATGAGATTTCAGCCTTTTGTTCCCGTTGAGAATTCTGATATTCTCATAGATCGTTCTTCCTAAAAATTAACTAATTGGCCAGCACCAAAGTTGACCGTTTGTGGCAGGGACTTTTTCTGATCTGATTTGTTCTGTTTATTACGTAAAAAAAAAATATTTTCAGCATACGCTTGTAGTAACATGATGAAATTTCTGTTTCATGTACATCTGGCCTTTCTACATATTGCCTTCTACACGCACTATTCAACCATGGACTGAAGAATATAGGGCATGTCACCCGTTTGTGTACAGATTGTGGATCTAATTAATCCTGCTGCAACTGAATGCGCACAGCACCTGATGATGCACAATCTGGACCGTCAGAACTCCCGCACATAAACATGGCGAAGGTGAAAAATTCATGCTGTAAGGAGACGTCTAAAATGCAAAACCAATTATTTCATCATCAGAACTACTTACTAGCCACAGTTGCAAAATGCCATTGTAGGAAGATGTGTGGCTGAAACAGATAGGTTTATGACAAAACATTTCAATCCAGTCATTTCCTCGGGTTCGCCCATCAGCTGAGGTAGGCCCTGTCTAACATTATTAAGCCTGGTTCAGAATGCTGGCTCAGTTGTGGTGGCAATAAAGAACAGCACTTGATCCTATCAGTCATTCCATTAAAGGCTGTTCAACGTGTTTAGAACACAGATTCGATGATGCAATGGGCGTAGATTGTGCTCATGTGGAAGTTTCCTTTTCCTCGTTGAAAATGAAACAACAGGGTTTGTGGAATCTGGAGTTGGAAGACAAATGGCTATGAGGGCCACGCCAGGCCTGGTGCCAATTCGGATGTTCGTTTGTTGACAGTGATGGGACACTTGTATAGATGGCGATGAAGAGCCTGCTTATTGACTATCTGTCAGGCATGTTTTCAAATGAGCATAATTTACATTTCATAATATGGGAAATGGGGCCGAAACATCTCATGATAGCAGATAATTCCACTTGAAGAGATTGCGCCAGCGTGTTCTAGTGAAATAGCGACCCCATGTGGCTGTGAGTGATATAACTCGAACGTTGCACGAACACAACTGTGTTCTGGAATTTATTTTCCTTAGCAACATAACACTATGAGGCAAAATTTGAACGAAACAATTTCCCAATGCATTCACTTCCATGACTTTCCCTATTTCTGGACTGAGTCAGATGGAGTTGAAACTGAGGACCCTAGGGAAGCTCATGTTGTGTGAGGAAACATCTGTAGACTTTGCTGTTGTGGAAAATTAATCGATAATTGTAAAATTCTTTACTAAGATAATCAATAATCCTAACTGCTAGAAATCAAATACCTAATCTTTAAGTGTAAATTTGCCTGGTATAAGTCCCAGAAAATGTTGGAGTGCAGTTTACGGGGTTTGACTGTAATTCATCAATTAATTCATTCCATTAATGGAATTAGCTATATTTCCATTAACGCCACCATCTCCCACTTCAGAGTCCTGGGGCATCGGGACTGGTTTAGCGGAAAGGGGGACCTTCAAATGCCAATGGACTGCAACTCAAAGGCTCCAAAATAAATATCCTGGCGTGATTGTTTGCTGGTGCTCTTGGAAATCAGTTAAATTATCTTGACCGGGTGATTAGAATCTGAACGTCCACTTGGATCAGATAGAAGCAGAGCTTTAAGTTTTAGGCAGATAATTAAAAGGACATAACAATAGACAGGGGAAGCAAAAATTTGATTATAGACAACACAATCGTAAGAAATGGGAGCAGGAGTGGGCCATTTGCTCACGAGTCTGCTCGGCCATTTAACAAGATCATGGCTGACCTGATTGCGACATTAACTCCACTTTTCTGCCTGCCGCCATAACCTGTAGGTCCCTTGTAGATCAAAATTCTGTCTCATTCAGCCTTGAACATATTCAATGACCCAGCTCTCCATGGGGAAAATAATTCCAAAGGAAAATAATTCCCCGCTTCCTGTAAGGACTCCATCCCATTCTCTCAGTTTCTTAGCCTCCGTCGCATCTGTTCTGATGATGCCACTTTCAAAAACAGTTCCTCTGACATGTCCTCCTTCTTCCTTAACCGAGGTTTTCCACCCACGGTCGTTGACAGGGCCCTCAACCGTGTCCGGCCCATCTCCCGCGCATCCGCCCTCACACCTTCCTCTCCCTCCCAGAAACATGATAGGGTCCCCCCTGTCCTCACTTATCACCCCACCAGCCTCCACATTCAAAGTATCATCCTCCACCATTTCCGCCCACTCCAGCATGATGCCACCACCAAACACATCTTCCCTTCACCGCGCCGCCGCCCCCCCCACCCCCTCCACCACAACGGCGGCATTCAGTAGGGATCATTCCCTCCGTGACACCCTGGTCTACTCCGCCATCACCCCCTTCTCCCCCACCTACGGCACCTCCCCATGCAAACACAAAATATGCAACACCTGCCCCGTTACTTCCTCTCTCCTCACCGTCCAAGGGCCCAAACACTCCTTTTAAGTGAAGCAGCATTTCACTTGCATTTCCCCCAATTTAGTCTACTGCATTTGTTGCTCCCAATGCGGTTTCCGCTACATTGGAGAGAACAAACACAGACTGGGTGACCGCTTTGCAGAACACCTTCGGTCTGTCCACAAGCATTACCCAGACCTCCCTGTCGCTTGCCATTTTAACACTCCACCCTGCTCTCTTGCCCACATGTCTGTCCTTGGCTTGCTGCATTGTTCCAGTGAAGCTCAACGCAAACTGGAGGAACAGCACCTCATCTTCCGACTAGGCACTTTACAGCCTTCCGGACTGAATATTGAGTTCAACAACTTTAGATCTTAAACTCCCTCCTCCATCCCCACCCCCTTTCCGTTTCATCCCCCTTCCCTTATGTTTTTTTCCAATAACTTATATAGATTTTTCTATTTTTTTACCACCTATTTGCATTATTTTTAAATGTATTCCACCAATCGGTTATTTCACCCCACCCCCACTAGAGCTACCTTGCTTGTCCTCTTAATTAGCACATTCGTTTAGATAATATCACCACCTTCAACACCTCTTTGTTCTGTGTTGTCTGTGACATCTTTTGATTATCTCCTCCTATCACTGCTTGCTTGTCCCAACAACACCCCCGCCCCTTCTTCCCCCTCCCCCTTAAAGCAGCTTATCTTTCACCCCTTTCCCATTTCTACTTAGTTCTGTTGAAGGGTCAGGAGGACTCGAAACGTCAACTTTGCTCTTCTCCGCCGATGCTGCCAGTCCTGCTGAGTTTTTCCAGGTATTTCTATTTTTGTTTTGGCTCTCCAGCATCCGCAGTTCTTTGTTTTTGTAAAATAATTCCAAAGACTGACGAACATCTGAGAGAATAATTTCTTTTTAGCCTCCGTCTTAAAAGGGTGAGCCCTTATTTTTGTACAATGACAATACTAAAACACTAAAATGGATAGGCAGGGTAGATGCAGGTAAGATGTTGGCCCTCGCTGGGGAGTCTAGAACCAGGAACACAATTTCAAAATAAGGTGGTAGCCACTTAGGACAGACCGAGATGAGGAGGGTTTTTTTTTAACCAGAGATATGTGAATCTGGTATTCTCTAGCCCAGAGGGCTGTAGAAGCTTAGCCATTGAATATGTTTAAAGTAGAGGTTGGCATACCACTAAATACATATGATATAAAAGGGATTTGGGGATAGTGTGGGGAAAGGCATTGTAGTAGATGACCAGGCATGATCGTATTCCATGGCGGGGCAGGCTTGACGTGCGCAATGGCCTACTCTCCCTCTTATGTCCCTGCGGATCCTCTGTCTCAGCTTCATTCCCTCTGACAATCTCTTCCTGAACTGCCTGATTATCATATCAGGGATTTCTCTCCATCTCCTTCATCGTCACGTCAGAGATTCCTTCAAGGTCTCCCGGTTACGGGAATAGCAGCATATGCATATTTCTGTTCACATTCCAGGATCTTCCAAAATTTTATCTCTGGTCGTTTCCCCACTACCAAACTCGAGTAAAGACTGAAAGTCTCTTGCTATTGAATATCATAACGTAAAGGGAGGGAAAAATTAACAACCCTTCTGAAGACGGCAGACTTATATGCAGCAATTCGAGTTGGTGTCTTAACTATTTCTCTGTCCCAATCTCCCGACCACCACCGCTCCCTACCACGCTACCGTTTAGGACCAGCTTCCTCCCTAATCTGCTTTCGTGCTTAACCATTGCCTCTGTCCTTTCCAGTTTCCCTGCCCTTTATAGCGTCGGACAGACTCACGACCCTTGAGATGCCAAGGGCTCTCTCCCTCGGGGTCATAACCCTGAGTCAGGAGTCACAGGCGGAACAAACTTCACCACTGGGCAAAGGTTGGAACCGGCCATGATCCCCGCTCCTAGATCAATGCGGGTAACAACCAAGCACGGTGCAGTGACGTCCCGAAAGCATTGTGACATCATCAATGCAGGGCCAATCAGCGACAGGCATGTCTGGGTGACGTCATACCCTTCCGTACCTGCCGTTTATTGTAATGAGCAGTTCGATTGAAAATGACTTCAATCCTCATCACAATAACTATTCAATGTTAACACTCACTGATCCATGAAATGCAATGACTCTGCCAGTTTACTTTGTTTGTATCCTGTGTCTTATCACCTCAATTTGTACATAGTCCTTGTCCTTAATACACCATCGTGTGCGGCGTGGTTTCATAACAGAAAGATATTTCCTGAAACCTGCAGCTCTCACCAGTGGCACCGCTGAATTGGCAGCTCTGTAGGTTTAAGCAAAGATGGGGGACCTCAAATGGAATTATTTTACGGGAGATCTCAAATGGAAACTGCGACTGTAAGTTAAAATATTGACGAATATGCATGGGTTATCATCAGTAAAGTGTTGCAAGGGGTCATCAACAGTGCTATAAAAAGGCACTTCTTCAGCAAAAACCCGCTCACTGTGGCTCAGTTTCGGTTCCGCCAGTGTCGCTCAGCTCCTGACCTCATTACAGCCTTGGTTCAAATGTGGACAATAGAGCTGAACTCCCGAGGTGATGTGAGATTGACTGCCCATGACGTTATGGCAACATTTGACCGAGTGTTGCATCAAGGAGCCCAAGCAAAGCTTGAGTCAATGGTATCAGGGGGAACATACTTCACTGGTTGCAGTCATACCTAGCATAAAGGAAGATAGTTGTGGTTATTGGACGTCAATCATCTCAGTTCCAGTATATCACTGCAGGAGCTCCTCAGGATCCTGCTTTAGGCCCAACCATCTTCAGCTGCTCCATCAATGACCTTCCTTCAATCGTAAAGTCAGAAGTGGGGATATTCGCTGATGATTGCATAATGTTCAGCACCATTCGCGACTCCTCAGTTACTAAAGCAGTCCATATCCAAATGCAGCAGGGCCTGGACAATATCCAGGCATGGGCTGACAAGTGGTAAGGAACATTCACACCACACATGTGCGAGGCAATTACCATCTCCAACAAGAGAAAATCTAACTATTTCCCCTTGACATTCAATGGCATTACCACCGCTGAATACCAACCCCGCCCCCCCACCCCCCCCCCCCCCCCCCCCCCCACCACCGTCAATACCCTGGGAGTTACCGTTGGCCAGAAACTGAACTGGAGTAGACATATAAATGCTGTGGCTACAAGGGCACGTCAGGCACTTGGAATCCTACGGCAAGTAACTCACTTCCTGACTCCCCAAAGTCTGCCTACCATCTACAAGGCCCAAGTAAGGAATGTGATGGTGTACTCTCCCCTTGGCTGGATGATTGTGCAGCTCCAACAAGGCCCAGGAAAATAAAAAATATGCAGAAAAAAGCAGCCGGCATGATTGGCAACCCAGCCACAAACATTCACTACCTCCGCTACCAACGCACAGCAGCAGCAGTCTTTATCATCTTCAAAATGCACTTCAGGAACTCACCAATGTTCCTTAGACAGCACGCTCCAAATCCGCAACCTCTAGCAAGGGCATGAGATAGATGGGAGTGCCACGGCCTGAGAGATCCCCTCAAACCTACTTACCATCCAAACTTGGAAATATATTGCTGTTCCTTCACTGTCGTTGGGTCAAAACCCTGGAACTCCCTCCCTAGCCACACTGTAGCCACAGCACAGGAAGTGCAGTGGTTCAAGAAGGCTACTCACCACCACCCTCTCAAGGCCAATTAGGGATGGACAATAAATGCTGGCCTAGCCAGCGACGCCCATATCCTATAAATCAACAATAAAAATGATTATGGTGTTATTGTTTTGATTTTATTATTACTGCAACTGATGCCCTTTGTCTACTTTTTCTATGTTATACTGACTTTGAGATTATTTGGCTCTGGTTGTTTTGAATGCCCAAGTCACAAACATGCCCTGTTCGGTGAAATAGATGGACTTCACTTAAATAATTTAACAATAATGAGGCTCGACTGTTGGTTTCATCAGAATAAAGTGTTGTGATAATACTAATTATCAAATATTGGAACCAAAAATGATTAAGTCCGTAAATTAAGGGTGATTAATATTTTGTTACTGAAGGTTAGTCGGCATTTTGGGTCAAACATGGTTATGTGTGTTTTGCGTGTGTGTTACTGTGGGTGTGTGTGATTGTGTTGGTCTGCGTATTTGTGTGTGTCTATGTGTGCGTGCATTTGTGTGAGTGTGTGCTTATTTGTGTATATGTGTGTGTCCGTTTGTGTATGTATATGTGTGTATTCGTGTGTTTGTATGTATGCGTGTGTGGTGGTGTGTTTCTGTCTGTGTGTGCATGTGTGTTTGTGTTTACTTGTACATATCTGTGCATATGTGTGTGTCTGTATACATTTTTGTTTCTGTGTGTGCGTGTCTATGCGTATGTGTCTGTTTGTGTATGCAAGCGTATGTGTCCGTGTGTGCATGTGTGTTTGCGCTTGTGTTTTTACGTGTGTGTGTGTTTATCCGTGTATGTGTTTCCGTGTGTGTGCGCGTGCGCACGAGTGCTAGTGTGTACGTGCATATGTATGAGCATACGTGCGTGTCTGTGTTTGTGTGTATAAGTGCGTCTGTGTTTGTGTGATTGTGTGTGTGCTTTCGTGTGCGCCTTTGTGTCTGTGCATGCGTCTGTGTTCATGTGATCCTCATCAGTTTGATTTCCAACAGATAGGCGTATCAATCAAGCCTATCAATCTGGAGCAACGTGGGATACATACCGAGGAAAATCACCCTCAACAGTGTCGCATAAACACGTCCAGTTCAGATACGGCACTGAAGAGAGACGGAGTAAAGCTACCTTCACACTTTACCCTGAAAGGCTCAAAGTTCAGGCAAGGCACCGACAAAATGCACGGTTCTGGATGGATCAGGAGTCAATATTCCTAAAATGGGAAACAGATCAACATTGACTTCGGAATAATGAGACATATTATTTCATTTCATTAAAGTGCTCTGGCCATTTATCTCACATGTTATCTTTATATTTCCCTGGTGTCACACTCATTTCTCAAATCGATTTGTTATTTGTCTCTTTTCTCCGATGAAAAGTGAATTCTTGTTCAGTCTCCTCACGTCTTTCTTCTACCACCTGTCTCTAGACTGTAGCACAGCACAACATCGGACAGCCAATTCATGTTAATAGGGGATTTCGAAATTCTTCCAAAATACTTCGAAACTTCCTTTCAACTCATCCCTGAATGTGGAAACGAGATTCTTAGGTGTGGCTGTTTTGAGGCTTGACTGGAGAGTTACTGGTACTGGAACAGAAGGTAATTTAAAAGAAATGCAAGGTTATGATGAAGCGAAATATCTTGTCATTCCTCTTTATGATGCATTAGTAACCAAAATTACTCCAAGTCACAGGGGCAGCTGGCAGAATAAGAAGAGAATTAACATAATGATATGTACGAGGGGAATTACATATATTATTTGTGGATATAGATGACATCAATAAATGTATCAGTCTATCTGTCTGTCTGTCTATCTATCTATCTATCTATCTATCTATCTATCTATCTATCTATCTATCTATCTATCTATCTATCTATCTATCTATCTATCTATCTATCTATCTATTTATCTATCCATTGATCTATCTGATTATCTGTCTGTCCATCCATCTATCAATTCTCGCTGCACTCTGATCCTGAAAGTTCCTCGACCTAAAACGTTAACACTCTTCGTATCCCTACAAACACTGCCTGGCCTATTGTTTCAGGATAATTGCGATTTGTGTTCAATATCTGCCTTGTTGAGCATTTCCACAATTTATGTTTTTATTTAATTTACCTACTGTGGCCACGGGATGGCGCACCAGCATCCCAGTCTTGTCAAAACCTGCGGAGCTGCCGGTTCAATGGCTTCACAGGTGACAGCTGGGATTTCAGGAAATACATCGGTGTCCTAAAATCTTGCACGGTAGCTTGTTTAGGGCAGGAAACTATTAATAAGTTTAAGTGTCACGTTATGGAAAACTGTGACATTAAAATCTCGGGTACTTTGCATTGTATGGTCCAATCTGTTGTCCGTAAAAAGAATAAAACATCCTCAATCCAGAATGATTTCTTAACTTCTCATTAATAAACAGACAGAAAATTGCTTCTACCTTTCATGAGTGGATGTTATTATAAGCATTGACCACACATTGCAATTTTCTATAAACAGTCTGGACGTCCAAATTCCTTCACCGTTACACAAGACTCAGTCTGATAACATTTCCGGCAAGGAAATAAGCAGTCTTGACTCTTCTGTGTGAAGGTAATAAAAAGAAAGATAATATTTCTGTTCGATTTCAATTAGGTAGCCTTACACCTGTGAAATGTACGCGATAAGCAACCATTACAGAAACACACCACAGCAAACAACATGGAGGCACAGCCAAAATATTAAATAGTGCAGGCTTGACGTACACCGGAACCTTTTTTATTTTCCCCTTAGGAATCAGATTCAAGGACGAGGTATTAGGAAGGTTGCAGAATTTGGTCAAGAAATTGTATTATAACATTACAACATGCCAGGCCATTCGGCAATTGTACCTAGTCCGGTTCTTTGAAACAGCTGCCAAATTAGCCCCGATTCTTGCTTTTTCTCCATAACCCTGCAATTCTCCCGTTCAAGCAATTATCCAATTCTCCATTGAAACTCGTGAGTTAAGAAAAAACGTTATGGACAGATGTGCAGGAGCCTTTGCAGTTTCGATGCAATATGCTTGATAATTGATGAAGTTCCCCTATCCAAAAACACTGGAAGTTCAATTCGGGATTCTGAATCAGTCTTGATAAATTATTATAGTAGAATTGATTCCAAATCGAATTTGATCAATGTTTATTCCGATCAAACAAGGCCTTGCTTTACTGAGTCGTTTCGCATTAACTATGAAATCGGTCAGTATGGGGCTATATGAGTTGCAGGAAGTTTTGCTACAGCCATACAAAACTGGGTTAGATTACATCGGTTCGATACACAGTTCAAAAACTGAAAATTTTTCAGTTCGTCTTTATTATAATCATAAACAGAGACTGCTCGAAATTGTAGCAATCAACAAAATTATATGGATGTTGGAATGGCCCCAGCGGGTAGGAAAACCAGAAAGTAGAAAGCAGGACGAAAGGTCCGTTCGTCTAACATCTGTTACAGGGAAAATACTTGAGAAATTATTCAGGAGACATGATCGGGGCATACAGAAAATCAGAATACAACCAGCAAAAGTGAAAAATGTTTTGTGAAAGGGTCATAAAGGTGCTTGACCAAAGTATTCAAGGTCCTTGAGGAAGTAACAAGCAGGGTGTATAATGGAGAATGAATAGATACTGTGTATTTAGGTTTCCAAAAAGGAAAAGGTGCCACCGAAAATCTTGCTAAGCAAGGTAAGAGATACTGAGGGTAACATATTATATTGGATAGAGGACTGCTTACCTAACAATAAGCAGAGAGCCGGCAAAATGGGTCACTTTCGGCATGACAAAATAACTAATGGAGTGCAACAGGTCTCAGTGCTGGGGTCTGAACTATTTATGGTATGTATCAATGATCTTGAGGGAGGGACCGAGTGCATGGTGAGTAAATTTGCTGACGACGCAAAAATATCAGGGATAGCAAGTTGTGAGCAGCACAGCAAAAGCCTGTAAAGAGATATGCATAGTCCAAATTAATGGGCAGAAAAATGACAGACAGAGAATAACGTAGGAAATAGTGATATTGACCACTTTGGCAGGAACAAAGGAAAAGCAGAACAGAACATAAATGGAGACTCTGCAGAAATCTGTGTTAGAGAACGATATGGGTTTATTGTTACATGAATCACTAAAAGCTGGTTTGCAGATGCAGTAAGTGATTGGGAAGTTAAATGGAAAGTTGACATGTATTGGATAGGGAGTGAGCCGTGTAATGAAGGCAATGTTTCAACAGCTACACAGGCCATCAGTGAGACCCTTTTTTGAGAATTGTGTACAGTTTTGTCCTCCTGACTTAAGGAGTGATATAAATACTTTGGAAGGAGTTGAGAGAAGATTCACGAGGCTTATTCCTGGGGTGAAGTGTTTGCCAGATGAGAAAAGCTTGAGAAGGGTAGGC
This sequence comes from Cetorhinus maximus, assembly GCF_964194155.1. Taxonomy (NCBI): domain Eukaryota; kingdom Metazoa; phylum Chordata; class Chondrichthyes; order Lamniformes; family Cetorhinidae; genus Cetorhinus; species Cetorhinus maximus. The sequence continues at coordinate 35,392,749 of NC_135901.1, read as the reverse complement.
CTTTAATCGTTAGAGTTTAGAAGAATGAGAGGTGACCTTATTGAAACGTAAAACATTATTTGAGGCTTTGGGCGGGTGCATCCAGCGTGGACGTTTCCCCTTATGATGGAGTCTAGGAATAGGGGGTCCATCGTTTAAAAATGTGGTTTCCAATTTGTGATGAATATGAGGAGGTTCAGTAGACTTTGGAATTCTCTTCACCGGGAAAAGAGAGGCGGCTGGGGAATTGAAATGGAAATGGAACTGATTGAACAGCTATTTCCTGTAATTTGTGCAAACAGGAAATGCACAATATACATCAACTCCTGCAGGGGAAACCTTCCTGAGATGGAGAAGAGTAGAAAAATAGCCTTGCGGTGGCTGCCCATCTCTGGGTCAAACTGATACTGTCCATTTCTGTAGGATCAGAGTCTGCTGTGGGATCTATTTTCCTGGAGAATTTTTCTGACTGTCACAGTATCGAGCAGTAAAATCAGGAGGAACAAAAGACATGGAGTTAGAATACAATCCGGCCAGTCAAACATTCCCCATGGAACTGAAATATAAAATGCCTATGTTATGTTCCGGTGACAGGCTATATTATTAAATGTACATAGGTTCATATATGAAATAAAAAACGTTGTTTATCAAAGAAACCAGCACCCAGACCATTCATAAAATTACAGCTGCTGTTTTCTCAGTGCAGTTTTTCATTTTCAGCTCCAGGTGACGAATGGAGGAAGCGGTAAAAGGCGAAAGCGAAGGTTAACCAGAGGGAACAGTCTCTGGAAGTGAAGCTTAGAGCAACAATGAGGCGACAAGCGGGAGTGGTGGACATAAAACTGATTGGAAAATAAACAGCCGGAAACCGCATCATATCAGAGTATTGATAATGACAAGGAGATCAGTCACCGCCTTGGATACCAGATACTGGATATCTGGAGAGATCGCATCTTTCTCGGGAAAGGGTCACGATCGTCAGAAAGTTAGCTGTAAGGCAGAGAGAGAGAGATAGAGAGGGAGAGAGAAGGACGGAATTAATGCTGAAACACCCAGCTACAACATCAGTTTGGCGGTATGGCGGAATGGTATGGAATATTGATCATCAATACTTGATTCAACGCTGGAACTTATTAGTTTACCAATCTACAGATAGCACAGTAGGCTACAGAGACAAGACACTTGCCCGTGTAAAAGCCATTACCCAGACACACAACCACATAGCTCAGCCATCTTTAGGACACAAAGGGTTGAGTTCTGATAGAATTCCCTTTAAAAGTTAAGAGAAAGGCACACTATACTATGAAGAAATTGTACTGGATCATAAGTATTTAAATTCTTCAAATCAATATTCGTTCGAACATCCAGATTGTTCAATAACATGGATTTATAATTTTATGCTATTTCACTTATTCATAAGCAATTAATAAAAAGCTGTCGCCTCAAACTGAAATCCTCACGAAACCACGTATCGATAACAATATTCATCGTAGAATAAGCAAGTTTTTCTAAGTGCTGATATTGGTAAACTTGAAAAGAGCTTTTTTCTCACTATAACATGCCTGTAGTTATATTCTACTCTGACATAATTTTGCTGGTTCGTCAACTCCTAGAAGTAAAGATATTTAATTTCAGGACACAGCTTTTAGTTGGTAAAGTTGACTAGGTTATTTTAATGAACTTTTTTGTCTTAGTTGATGTTATAAGCTAACAATAATTTTGAGTGGGTAGGTTTATCTTTCCGTGTGGAAAAAATAGTGTAATCATAAACAGCGAGGCATAAAACCTCCTGCCAATTTCTTTATGATCTAATTTATATCATCCTCCAAGGTCAACATCTGCTTCATTAATTCTTCTTCCTAAAGCTACGGTTCTAATTGGAGCTGAGGTTTTCGTACGGCGCTGTCGCCCCTTACTACACTGTGTGTACAGCACAGAAGTAGGTCGCAGTGTCTGTGAGACTCAAAGCTGAGATAGTCAGGGAGCTGCTTTTATCCAAGCTTCGACGGACGGCTCTAAATCGACCTTTGTTTTCAACGTTTGTCGACGCCATTATCAACAGCTTTGGGCTCTGGTTTGGAGGCTGAACGTACCGATATATCAGGGAGAATGGGATGGTTATGCGGCAGTGTATCGATATCGTTTTCTGTTCAGCCGGAGTCTGTGATGGATAAGTTTGTATAACGTTTTTTTTTACCTGCAACACACAAAGTTAGCACTAGGGCAAAGCCACCAGCTCCAATCATTCCCAACAGGTAACTCCGAAACATAGGAGCAGGTGGATGACTTTCTTCAGCCCTGATCCAAATTCAATTAGTTCTCATTTGCTCTGAAGCCTAAATTCATTTGTCCTCCTTAGCCCAATATCCCATGATGTAATTGTGCTAATCTAAGGAACATCTGGAAAATATAGCGAAAAATTACAAAAACACAAACATATAAAATAATAAGGAGGCCAGATACCACTTGAAAAATGTGAGTCTAAAGGAGGCAGAGAACAAGCGGGTCGACAGGGACTGGTGCAATTTCCGTAGCGACAGAGTTTATCCAGGCAATTTGGCACAAAAAAAAAGAGTTTAATTTCTAAAGGGAGGAAACTGAAAATCAGAAAAGTTGCTTTGCTGTTACATTGAACCTCGTTGGAAAACACTTGAGAATCTCCGTCCACAGTTCTAGTTTTCACTCCGATTAATTTGTTTTTTACTCGCATGACAAGAATTTTGAGATCATAATGGTTAGATATCTTGCAGATGCTGTGTCTCTTATCTCGAGAAATGAGTAAAGTGGGTTACACCCTGATAAATATTTTTGGGTTACAGAAGTGTTTGTTAAAATATATATAGGGCAAACGTTTCAAGTTGTGGGAGATACTAGAAGCAGTCGTATAAATATAAGATAGATGAAAAGTTATGGGGGCATTCTCTTGCTTAGCGTAATCAGCCGCACAGACCTGCTGGGCTGAGTGCCCTGTTTCTGTGCTGTATATCCTGTTAATCTACTGAACGCTTCGAATCATTCAAATCCAAAGCCTTTGGAGACAAGAGCTTGGGATTCACAACCCTCTGCATGGAAGAAATTCAGTTTCTCCTCAAAAATGGCCTACCCCTAATTGTAATATTATATACCCTCCTCCTTTATTCTCCGAAAGAAGAATTATTTTCAATTTCTGCCCTGTCAAATAGTTTAACAGTAAATCACCTCGAACAGACCTCCTTTCAATATTCTATAGTCAATGGAATAAACTGACAATTCTGCAACATCTCCCCACAATTTAATATTCTGTCCCTTGTATCCTGCTGGTGAATCTGTGCTGTATTAACTCGGAAGCAAATTTATGTTGCCTGTGGTGAGGAGCAAAGAGCTGAATGTATTCGTAAAGATACCAACTGACCAGACTACAGAAGCCTAACTTTTGCCGCTACATGTCCCAGTTATCTTCCGATAAGGACTCACCTTCTTTCGCCATTCTGATTATATTTTCTTCCCATCTACTCGATTTCAATGATTATAAAAGTGAACAATTAAGTATCATTAAAATCCTTCCTTTCTCCGCAATTAGATTTTGAAGGTTCAGGGTGAATGCCCTCGCACGTGCCCACAGTAAGCTCAATCTGCTACATTGTCTCTATTTATTTACTTTAACAACTTCCTCCTTACATCTACATTCATAATTAAATGAAATATGCAATCTTGGATACAGAATTCACTTTTAATTACTTCTCGTCATTAATAATGTTCGTAATTACTATGTTTACCTATTTGGAGGGACACAATGTAATGAAACGTTACAAATTCTGTCAGTATCGCTTAACGCATTTATACTGACATGGCATAAAACTGACCGGACTGGGAAGCACTAATATCAATCTGAAATTTTCTTGCATGGTGTGCATTGATGGGATCTAAATTCCGCTCTAAGTGTTGTGGGAGGATTACTGAGAAATGTAAGAGGGACTAGAGGTTAGGCTGGACCTGCTTCATTTATTCATCCATCCGAAAAACAAACGCACCTACCGCTTTTCCCGCATGTTACGTCATCATTGCTAGTCATGAGGGTCAGTTCCATCATTCAGAAAAGGAAGAAACACTCTGCGCAGCGCCCTCAAATGCAGCCCAGATTTTATTGCTGGTGGATCAGCAGCCGAGGTTTTATACATTAGCGTGAAGGAAATTCTTCGGATCACCATAACAGTCTAGTGTTTCCGTTAAAATCAATTATAAATATTTTTTTCAATGGTAATTTGCTCATTGCTCAGCTGACACTGCAGGAGCAATTGCTCAGGATTTTCTGATTTCTAAGCATTCAGCTTTAATTTTAAATATCATTATTTGAAACATCACCGAATGGATATATGATATTTTAGTATATTTTGGAAAACCTACATGAAATTTTGAATGCTGATCTGCTTTATATTAAATGATTTTTTCCAGAAGGTATTTCTAGGGTATAAGGGACAAAGTGTGGTTGAGATACTTTTAACGACAGTCAGTGTGACAATAGAAATAAGTGTCTGTCTTGCTTAATCTATTACGTGTGACGATCCACAGATGAGCCAAGATTAGCACATTCTTCTAAACAATGATTAACAGGGAGTGGTTTGCTGGTCCAAGGGATCCAGGCAGAATTGAGGCCCCAATTAAAGTCAGATATTATCTGTTTCAATTTTTAAAATTGCAAATACTTCTATTTTGTTTGTTATTTTTAGCGGTCAGCATGCAAACCAGCTAGTACTTTTAAAGCAAGGTTTTTTTTTTCAATCGGAGCGCTTCTCAACATTGATGACGGGTTCGCAAGCACAAAATCAAAGAGCGACAGCGACGTTCCTGGTCCAGAGGTGTAATTACATAATTTTATAATTTAATTATACGAATTTGCCGTCGAAATGTTCACACATTAATGACAGAAAAACGTCAAATATTTCGCATTTGATTAGTTCGCTTTCGGCACTGCACATGGAGACGGAGACTCGTTGCTTGCAATTTGTGTGCCATATGGGAAGTCCTGGACGATTTGTGTGTCCTCTTTCTCAACAAAGGCAGAAACTGTCCCCAGTTGCTTGATGTCCAGGCTCTCTGAACTTGAAGAACCGCTGGAATCCTTGCAGGCCATATGGATGGCTGATAATCATCTGGATCGCACATTGGAATAATTTCACTGGGTTTTCGGGCCAAAATATCTAGGTTTGCAGATGATTGTAATCCACTAATGATGCGGATAGTGGCAGAGTGCAGAAAATCATATACACATTCTGGTGATATAGACAGACACAAAACAGATAACATTTATCTCGGAGAAGTATTAAATTATCCATTTTAATCGGTAGAGTGAGGAAATATAACTTGGATTAAATGCGCGATTTTATCAGGGGGCAAGAGCACCTGGAGTTATATAAAATCCAAATTTGAAAGTAGCAGCATGAACTGAGATGGATGTTCAAATACATATAGTATCATTGTTTTCCTAATAGAGGAATTAAGTACAAGAGGAAGGGTTTTCCGCTAAAACTTTATCAAATGCTGGTTAGTCGCGCAGATTTAGGGTTTTTAGTTTTATTAATAGAGTAAATACAACTTAAGAGATCAGCCATTTAGAACTGAGGTGGCGAGAAATGTTCACACTCAGAGGGTTGTGAATCACTGGAATCCTCGACCGCAAATGAACTGAATGTGTTTTCAAGACTGAGATCGAGAGATTATTGGCTACTAAGGGAATCAAAGAAATGGTGCAGTCAATAATTTTAGTCAAGATCCGAGCGAATGGTAGAGTAGATTCGAGGGCCGGAATCACCTAATCTTGCCTCTGTTTCTTATATCTTGTATCCTTATCAATAGGGTAGAAAAAAAGCTTGATTCTAACTTTCTCTGCTCGTGGCCGTCGTCTAGAATAGGACCCAGGTGTTGATGTGTGGGCTATGTTTCGTCCTGATGTCTTTGTGAGACATGTGACAAAATAGCAGTTATTTACTTTTATCGATATGTTGTGATTTTAGTGATTGGTTCTTCTTTATGTTAACTGTATCAGTCATCTAACAATTTAATACGTTTTTAAACCATATATTCACAGTCATCATCATTACCCATCCATGGAAAAAATACTATTGGTAACAATTTCACATATGCGTTCCCAAAGAAGCTTGTGCAAGTTTTAAATGCAATAATTATGGATGGAGATAAACAGAAACACACTGCATAAGAAAACATATTTCATAATGTTTTAACATAATGCGATTTTAATTCATGGGTTTCAACGTAATCGCCACCTTTGTGATGCATCATTAAATTCGATTTCCAACTCGCTGAAAACCTTCTCCAGTTGTTGCTGAATGTTTTGATGAGCATAAACAATGTTAAGGGCATGAACTTCAGGATAACTCACAAATTAGACATCGATTTGGCACTGACATTTTTCTTATCTCAGGTGTCGTTTCTACGTTTTGAAAGTTTGAAGTTGCAGAAAGATTTTATTAACACCCTGCATTTGACACACTGTTTAGGGCAACACAAATTTCTCGGAAATCCCCGCGTTACAGCTCCCTGGCTGAAGACTAATTCGGGGTCCGTGCATTCTAAAGTACCTGCCCTAACACCAACTCTTTAAACGTTACTTTCTTCCTTACTGCATGTCTTGCGTTCCGGGGCATTACCTCGTCTGGTTTAGCTGCGAAAACATCACTTTTAGCAAGGATCACTCCCCAAACTTTGACTTTGACGAAACTGTCAATCAACGCATTCAACTGGCGGCTTCTGAAGCTCCCATCAGGGACTCCCAACATTTTTTATACCGCCGGCCTCAAAGGAGGCTTTCCCTGAAAGTATAAGCTATGGACATGAAGATCAGTACTTGCCTAGAGAGATGCATCCTAGCTCACTGCTGAAGTATCGATGGTAAGCGAAGAGACCACCCAAGCAACTAGGCCTGACCTTCGTTGACCTGAACTTCCTTAACCTCTTGGAAATCCTTTTAATTAAACTGTACGCTGCTCACTGACAAACACTTCATCAAGAAAGCTTTTTTTCCTACACAAAAAATAAATCGCTATAAATTAAGCCCCTTCCTTGCATTAAGACTTTTGCTTTACTATTTCGCTAGAAATGCGCCAAATACATCTTAATTTCATATTTGGGTCGATAACTGGGACAGAAAATCGAACTCAATCCACTCTATAGGCCACGTTGGTGCTTTGGAGACTTTGGTACAGTTTGCATTTTTTTCCTCGAATCGTTACATTATATTTGACCAGTGACCCTGGTACCACACCGTATATTGAGAGCTGTTCTTTTCACTACCAGGCTGCACAGTCGCAATTAGAGCGTACCTCCATGTCACAGAGGCCCAACTAGTTATTGTACGAGTGTCTGACTGGTTCCTGTCGCTGTAGAGTCAGTGCGCAGCAATAAATGGGCTGCATCAAAGAACCGCAGTTCGGAGATTGTTAAGGTAAAGATGGCATTAGAAATGACCAACACAGAGGAGAAACGGCTTCGAGAAAAACCCTCTTTCATTTAGTAACCAGCCGAAAACCTGCGAAGTAGAATCTGTGGGTCTGCGCCCGGGTATTGACTGACACAGAGTAAGCTGAAGGAACTCTTGGTGCTGAAGAGATGCAGTCTAAAGTTATAATGCTTCCTTCTGCCCGAATCACTGTCGAAAAACGTTGTGTAACAGCGATTCCCTGACTCATGCCTGCATTAAATGGAGAAAGATGTTTTAAAAAAAAAGTCAAACCATTATTAAAGAGCAAGAGCTTTTCACTTTGGCACAAAATTACGTCGAAGGCTAATTATTTGCTATAAAAGCTCCAAACACGGCACAGATATCGAATATCCGCATTGTTGCTTGTCGTAAATTGGTAGCCGATGGAAACAGTCACGAATTTACAGCTGAAACTACTCGTATTGAGGCTCAGTGTCTCTTTCTGGAATACCGGTTTATGTGTGGTAACGTTCAGTCTTTGGGTTAAAGCGCGGCCGCCAGTCTCCAGCCAATGAGAAATTAATTGTTCTAATCGCACCAACGGCAACTATTAAAAATCCAAACGGGATAGCGATTTTATACATAAGGAAGGGAAAATGATAATTTTATGGCATCAATGTACAATGCCGTGGTTCACTCTCGGCGTGCGTGTGAACCTGCTGCAATCGCAAACACTGCTCAAAATTACGATTGTTTTATTTGAAAAAAATGGTACACTGAAGTTTATCCATGTCTCTTGTCTGGAATAGAGTCTCACGCAACGCCTCAGAAATTAGTAACTTGCAGGGTTTTTTTTATAAATCAGGAATATATTTTCCTTAGTCATTAATCCATGCAGGATTTTTACAGCCATGGATGGATTTCACAGGAAATGAGCAGGAGACATATAAATAAAGGGTTCCCCAAGTGGATAATTCTGTTTCATGATCAGTTACCACCTGCGCATAAAAACGATATTTTGGACGTTACCTACTCTCTGTGGCATTAACCTGCAAAATTATTTGTAGAATGTATGAAATGCTCACTCTATCGCTTTAACCTTGATGAAGTTTCCTTGAGAGAAAAGAAATGCATGTTAGCACTTTTAAACGTCGAGGTTATGTTAAAACCAACACGTAAGTTGAAGTTTTCGCTGCTGCTGTAACCTGGGAGTGACAGTTGCGGTACAAGGTGCGCCAGTCCGAGACAGGTGCATTTCCTGTTCTAACGGCAGCTCCTCGTCTCCTACTGAGTCGTGGCAGAAAAAAAAAACTGACTGAATGGAAAGTTGTGTAATTCTGTGCTGAAGATGATTCCGAGAAACAGATTCAGCATCAGTTGGTGACACCATATCTTCACACACCAAGTTCATTTCTGGTGATCTCATCATAAAACTAAATTTGAAGCTATAGTAAAAAAAATAGGTAGATGCATTAAGCTCGAAACAAGCAAGCTGGCAATAATTTGACAGGGTATATGAAACATTAAGGCTTCTATTTACAAACACTACCAATAAACTCTAGCTTTGGATACTAGGAATTTAGATAATGTTAATTGTCAGGAGCAAAGGCTTAATATAAATCATTCAGGGGTTAACCATTGTGGAGACTTACAACCTTGAAGCTACTACCTTTCGACACAACCAGTTGTCCCAGAGTATGGTACAGTTAATGCAGTACTTTGGTAGTCAATGACTTGCAAAATTAACTCTTCCAGAGGAGATACTGTTGTAATTCCAGGCTTTTTAATTCATTCAGGGGATGTGGGTTTCGCTGGCTGGGCCAGCATTTATTGCCCATCCCTAGTTTCCCTTGAGAAGATGGTGATGTTGAGCAGTGCCACTAGACTAGTTATTTGGTGACCCAGGCTAATCCTTTTGGGATGTGTATTCAAATCCCACCACGGCAGCTGGTAAAATTTAAACATATAAATTGTGGATTTGAAAATTAGCTTCAGCAGTGGTGATCATGAGCCATCATCGGACGTCATAAGAAACAATCTGGTTCACTAATGTCCTGGAATGGAAGGTGAACGCAGAACCTGCTGCCTCACAAGTAAGGGCACTGTCAGCTGAGCGATGACAGACATGGAAGGAAAACATTTGGCAGATTGCAAAAAGTATGTTCAATTCGATGGGTTTTTTTTAAGGGGCGTCTTTTAAAAAAGGAAAGGAAGGTACCGAGAGAATGGTGGTGGGACTGCAGGAGGGAATCCGACAGGTTAGTGGTTCTATAACTGAAGGCACGTCTATAAATGGTGGAATGTTTAAAATCAGAAATTAAAAGAGGGCAGAGCGCGTGGGACGCAGATACCTCACAAGAGTCTGGGTCTGGAGTAGAGCACAGATTTATAGAGGAACAAGGTCATGGAGCAAATGAGGCTTGATGTGATTAAACCCGTAGGCAGCAAAGCTTTGGATGACCTCAAACGTACAGAGATTTATGGATGGGACCATGAGAGAAATGTGTTAGAATAATCAAGTCCAGGCATGACAAAGTTATTTATAATGGGTTCAGCAGCACATGGTTACGAAGCTAAAGTATGCAGAATCCACCACGGTCAACATCCTTGGGTTTACCATTGACCAGAAACTGAACTGGATTAGCCATGTAAATACTGTGGCTGCAAGAGCAGGCCAGAGGCTAGGGATCGTGCGATGAATAACTCACCTCCTGACTCCCGCAAGCCTGTCTACCATCTACAAGGCACAAGTCATGAATGTCATGGAATACTCCCCACTTGTCTGGATGAGTGCAGCTCCAACAACACTGAAGAAGCAGGACACCATCCAGCACAAAGCAGCCCGCTTGATTGGCACCACATCCACAGACATTCAGTCCCTCCACCACCGACGCACAGTCGTAGCAATGTCTAACATCGACAAAATGCACTGCAGTAATTCACCAAGACACCTTCCACAGCACCTTCCTAACCCACGATCACTACCATCTAGAAGGACAAGGGTAGCAGACACATGGGATTACCACGACCTAGAAGGTCCCCTCCACCTCTCCCACCATCCTGGCTTGGAAATATATCGCCGTTCCTTCGCTGTCGCTGAGTCAAAATCCTGAAACTCCCTCTCTAACAGCACTGTGGGTGTACCTACACCACTTGGACTGCAGCGGTTCAAGAAGGCATCTCACCACCACCTTCTCAAGGGCAACTAGGAATGGGCAATAAATACTGGCCCAGCCACATCCCGTGAATGAATAAAAAATATATAAAAAATAGGGAACGCATGTCAGATCATAATACTTCGCTGAGCAGGATATTCTCTCCACATCTCCGCTCTGTTTTTTTTAATCTCCAACCTATCAACCTGTATTACATGAAAAAGTGTATTTGATATGAAACCTGAGTGAGAGGGAGAGAGACAAGGCGGAAGGTGAAGTGTTGTGCTTTGAAAGAAAATCTGATTCTGTTTTGCTTTCAGGGCCCATTGAGAATGTCCTGGCTTCTTCCACAGGATATAAATATGTCGAATCAAAAATGGCAGGAACGAAGGTGCAGGAAGTGCGTTTGATTATCTCAGCCTTGGCTTTAATACCCGTGATTCATATGAAGAAAGGAATCTGTGATAAGTGGGTGTTCGGGAATATGTGGCTCTGGGAGGAATGTTGCTTCCAAAGTGCAACCGATAATAATCTGTGGTGCAGCACACTAGGATAAGGGGGGACAAAGGCTAGATGTGCATTTCGTTCTTTCTTTTCCTTCTTTCCTTCCTTTCTCATTTCTTCCTTCTTTCTTACCTCCCTTCCTTGCTTGCTTTCTTCCATCCTTCCTTCTTCCATCCTACCTACCTTCCTTCTTTCCTTCCTTTACCCCTGCATTTCTTATTCAGGGTGTAATGTATAGTTTTCGCTGCCACGTCTGAATGTTGTGACCTCACAACTGATACACCCCATCTGTTTTGCTATTGAGCAGACTCAGTGAGACTATAGCACTCAATAATCCTACGAACACAAGAAAGATCGCGGAGTACCTGAATTGTACACCTGTGAATATCAGCTCCCGTTGCCATTTTATACAATATGTGTTGATGTTGAATCTGCAGACCTTGCATTCGGTGTGAAATACTGGGGTGAGTCACATTGGCATTTAGCGTGCTTCCTGTCCGAACAAATGAATGCAAATGGTTATGGTTTCTTCATAGTCCCACCTCGTCTTTATAAGTGTTTTTTTCACAATCACGGGATGCCCTAATGTTCACAACATATTCCGCCATCCAAGTCGCGTGTAGACAGAGTCCACCCACTGTACTGGCTTTAACTATTGTTTCAGGAAACTGGGAGAACTGTCTCGCTCTTCTTGTAATATGCCAGTGAAACGTTCATGTACAATGGAGGAAGCAAACGGGGGCCTCAGTTTGAGATTATATTCGAAAGACCCCACAGTTCTGCACCGAAATGCCAGCCTAAATTATACACTCAATCTCCGGAATGGGACCTGAACCAACATTTTCCGATTCTGAAACCAGAGTGCGACCACTGACCCACAACCCAGTAAAGGAATGCCAGAAGTGCGAGGGCTGGTTGAAGCGGGGAACTCCGAGAACTCACATCAACTGGAGCTGGTAGTTTTTGTACCAGTGGTAAGGGTTTACGTGGTGCTTCATAGCCGCGCAGTAATACACGGCTGAGTCAGAGAGTTGGGTGTCTGTGATCTTCAAAGGGATATTTGTCTTCTTCCTGTCCTGTACGGCCGAAAAGCGCTTTGCAAAAGCCGGTGCATTCTCTTCATTCCCCGCCGTGTGTCTGAGCAGCACATACTGAAGGCCTTTTCCCGAGTACTGTACGTACCAGAATAGGTAAGCGACTGTGTATGTCGCTGGGTAGTTACAGGACAACACCGCAGTATCTCCTTCACTCACTGCTACAATTGGGGTTATTTGGGAAAGTTTATCCTGTTGGCTGTATTCTGGGGGGAAAAAATAACAGAATGTTTATAATTCAACTTTCAGATTTATTTTTTAATTGTGGCTGCAACAGGTTTTCCAACACTCACACACACACAATCACACACACACAGAAAGATGCGCTCGCATTCACATGAATACAGCGATTTACTAAATTTCGAGTGCGGAAATCAAATTAAAACAGGGAGTTCCGGAGATTTCGCTCCTCAGTTAACTGATCCCAGGCTATCAACGGTGCAGTTTTCATCTGGGTGTGTTCATCAGCCAAGGCTACCGTTTCCATAGAAAAAGGAGCTCTTCTCCGGGCCGTTGTGACAGTGACAGATCAGCTTGTGGTTACTGTAGTTAATCTACCGACACTCACTAACCGGGGAGCAAATCCGAGGAAGCTGATGTCACCAACGGAGAGAACGAACATTGCAGGAAAAACAAGAACGCAATTAATAAAATAAAAGCGTTACAATCGCATGAAATACATATTTGCTTGAGCATTTATGAGGAAAAGGAACACTTTGGCGAATGCTATTCTGGCCCAGGAGACACATTGGTGATCAGAGGGCATGTTGATGTTGTAATTCTACACTGTAAGGAAGTATGAGCTGTTTATTCAACGCCCTTGTTAGATCCTACTCCCGCGTTTAGCTTCACTTGAGCATGAATCCGAGATTTGTAGGCAACGTGAACATCGCAAATGTCAGTTTACCCTTTTTGACGTGTTCCAGCAGCCGATAGGTGCGATGCTGGGGCTGGGGCGGGGGGGGGGGGGGGGGGGGGGGGGGAGATGGGAGAGACAAACAAAGTCAACGCACCAATTGAAAAAAAACAACCAGATCCAAATTCACAACTATAGCCTGGCCTCAGTATTGTTGTGGTCAATGTGCATTGTTACTTGATAGACACAAATTATCCTTGTTATTTAATTGATTCCATTAAATTCTGTTCTTTTATGGGCATACGTGTCCATTGTTGTTTGTTTGGAATCAATGACTATTTTTATTTAATGGCAGTAAATGGCGATGCATGTTCAGCAGCCAGCAATGAACATTTTTACTACTGGATACCAATGAACATCGTTATGTGGTGGACACCAATGGCAATCTATATGTAACAAACAACACTGGTCATTGTTATTCAATGCACAAAGCGTGCGCGTTTGGTAGTGCAGAGCTTCAGTATTGCTGAAAAAGAGATATGTCAAAGCTTTTCGTCTTGCACTCATCAGAACACTCGCAAGAATGGCAATGTAAGTGGAAAACAGCAATTTATACTGTATGTGAGGAGAACTGCTGATTGGTTGGCAAGTGGCGTTGCCATGCAGAATGCACCACTGATTGCGACAAACAATTAACTGCGAAACAGTTAAGAAGAAGAAAATAAAGAAGAAGAAAATAAAGAAGAACATGAAGATCTACCTGGGTTGCTGTACAGAGGACTGGCAAAGACTCTTTAGGTCGAATGGCCCCCTCTGTGTTGTAATGACTCTTTTGAACATTGTAACAATCTATGGCAGAGATACCCTTCCCCAATTAGGCAGAGTAAAACTGAGCACAGTGCTCCAAATATGTTGTTATATGTCCAAATATGTCTTATATATTTGTAGCAAAGCTCCTTACAGTCCTTATCTAACTCTTGCAATTGCTTCACAAATGCTATTGATTATTCTTAGTTCCAAACCAATTTTCGCTGAAAAAAACGCGAAAATACACATGTTGCATATCTGTACTCTTCTGTTTATCTCTGCAACTATTTGAAATTAAGCCACTCAGAGAACTGAAGCCAGATTCGCAAGTGAAAGATGGCGTTGATCATTATTGTATTCAATCAGGGCGAAAACATGGCACAATTATGAATTCCTTATAGGGGTGTCAGAGCAACGGTGGAGCTGGAAACAGTCCTGGTTTAATTAACCAGAACCAGAGGGAGAGGTTCATCACACAGAGAGATCAAGGAGAGCGAATGAGAGAAAAATGTTTAGAGATAGAGACAGACTCACATAGACAGACAGAAATTGAAGGAGATTCCTAGACAAAGAAAAGACAGTCAGAGAAACTTGCAGCTAGAGACTGGAAGCTATAGGTTCATTTCACAATTCCATATCATTTATCATTTATAGTGACTGACGCAAAGCAACACCTGCAATTATATAGCGTCATTCAATAGCGTAGAGTGTCCAAGATTGCTTAATAGACAAGAAAGTGCTTTTGAAGTACGGTCAGTTTTGTAATGTAATGATAGATTTAGAGGAAAAATGCAGAATTAACATATGACTAAATAGCACCTTAAGAAACACATACAATTATGGAATCCCTCTTGTTATATATTCACACTGCTTGATGAAGATCCAGGAGATGTACTGATCTGTTGAATATTCAAATTCTGCTCAGTTAAAATTTCACTTGTGCAGCGCTTCTCAGCAGTTTGGAATAAAGAATCAGACCTTTAAGCAGTCTCGAACCAATAAAATAGTTTATTTTTATGATCTAAAAGCCCAAGGAGAAGTTAAGGAAGTTATACCTTCGTAAATGAAATCCTTTGAATGATTATAATTGCTGCCAGCTGGAGGGGTGGTTGGATCCTCGCTTCTCAGGTTTTCGTCAGAGAAACCAACGGATAAATGATCAAATGATCACAGCTCTCGGTTCCTCTCAGGCAGCGTCAATCATGCTCCCTGCTGCAGTGAACCTTATCAACTGCTATTTGATGACACATAGTTTAACGGTAGGCCGCCCATTTTTGAACCAAAACATTTATGTCACATTCCCATTTCTTTGTATATAAAGAGCCAGAGTGAAATGATGTCGCGTCAGGGGAGAGTGTGGCGGAGGTAAACAGACCCCTCGTCAGAAAAATTGTCGAAGCTGTGAGTCATACTGACACAAACAGCCAGACACAGATATTTGCCAAAGTAGCAAAACATACACACAAACGCACATCCATACCGATACACATGTACCTGTATATATTTTATATTGTTTTTGGTGTAATTAGACGGAAAAACTGCGAGGAATATTGCTGCTATTCTGACTTATTTTGCAAAGCACAGTTTTTTAAACTAGTTAACCCGACAACATTGTCAGGATGTGAGGAGGAGAAGAGTGAGCATTGCTCATAGCACACGTGTTGCCAGCACCATCCAGTGTCTCCAGTGACGGCGCTGCAGCCGTTCCCTCAACCTGTTCAGGTTCATATTCACTTAAGAAACATAAACTGTCATTCGATTACCAAGTCCACAAGGACCCCCAAACACTCAGCGTTATTCACTTAACATCTCAGAAAGCAAGCACATAAAAATGTTGTTACTCTTTTATACGCCGTGCGGTTATGAATATCAGGATCCCATGCTTAATGACTGTACCTATTATTCTTTGCTTCAGTGACCGATCAGAGTTACTAGTCACATGTTTGTCCACATTTAGCTACATGTGGTGGCTGGCTAATTTAATTAAACGGACAATATCGGAACAGAGGCAAGAACGTAGAGCAATAAATTGCGAAGATATCTGAATTTACACAGTTTATACATTCTTGCAAATCTTCGGACACAGAACAGTATCTTTCAACTCATGTCACTCACAAACAAATGAAGTCAACTTGAGAAATCCCAGAGTCAGATCAATGCCAAAGACCAATAGTTGCTCTGCCAGGAGCTTGAAACTTTGTGTTTGCAAATTTGGTGTCAATGCGGGTTCTTTCCAGAAGTAATAGGATAATTTTCAGAGATCAAATAATTGAGGTGCTAAATTATTTTAGGACTCAGGAAGCTCAAAATATATTACAGAAGAATGAATTTACAACACAGGAACAACTTCAAATTCTCACTGACGAACTCATACGGAGTCATACAGACTCGAAACGTTAACTCTGTTGTTCCCTCCACAGATGCCGTTAGACCTGCTGAGTTTCCAGCATTTTCTGTTTTTGTTTCAAATTCCCATAAGACAATTTTGAAAATGTTCCATATCCTCTTTCTCTAAAGTCACAGAAAAGTCTAAGTTTTAGCTCAGGTAATTTTGCTCTATGAGATATTCTGAAAAAAATAACATCCAGTGCACTCTCTCCACGACCCAAGGGCGTTCGTGTCTCAATGTGAAGAACAACTATGCACAGTCCATCTGGCAGCTAGAACAGGTGAGTTATCTCCCTATCGTGGTTGTATTTGTTGGTTGAAATCCCACACACACGGCAAACAGATGTTTGGCCTCTCAACAACGCGGACACTCTGGTCATAAGTAGGAACTCGCAGCATGCAAACGCCTGGCCGCAGCCTGGACTTTTCAAGGTCCACCCATTGGTATCGCTGTCAATGGGTCACCATGTGAAATGAAAGATTGAAGTCATTTCTGCACTTGGAGCAGGTGACAGGCTGCTCACCCGTGTGGATGTATCTATGAGTGAGTCCTTAGTAGGGGCAGTTGATCGCTGCATGCACATCCTGTACCTGAGGGCCATTATGCTTCCGTCCGTAGCACCTGTGAGCGAACTCAGGTCTAATTGGGGATAGAGCAATTAATCCGCATCCTCTGGTCTGCATGGAGTCGTTAAAGCCTCAGCGGCTTGGAGGACTGGTGAATTCCCTCCCGCACACTGCGCAGGTCAATTACGCCTCCCTGGTGTGTCCTCACATGTTGCTCCGTAGGGCAGGGAGCCTGAAGCTATTCCCAAAGTAAAACGGACTGAAATCAAACTCAATTTTCATCCCCATGTACAGAGGATAGTTTGCAATGAGTTAGACCTGGATTTTACCAGTGGCCACAAAGCCCCGCTGTTGGGATCTAATGTGGGGGCGTGGCTGCAGGGCAGAAGTGGGAACCTGATATTTTCAAAGCAGTTTAATTCAGGTCTAAGAGCTGGCCTGTTCGACTTTGTGGGAGGGGCGGAGTGCCAACACAGGCATGGCTGCTGTGACATTCAAATGGTCAGAATTGTTCTCAAAAACTGCAGCACAGATGGAACATCAAAGGAAAGAGACATGACAGATGGAAAGAAAAGGATCCTGTCTAGGTTTACTGATGTGCTCCTCGATATGCTGTTCCAGCTTGTATGAGGTCAGAGGGGCGCCCTGAAGAGGCTGACTACATAACCTAAGCAGGGATGGATGTACGTAGCAGAGGAGGTGAGAAGGCTTCAGCTTGTCCCACACACCCAACTGGCTGCAGTTCTTAAAGATGACTAAAGACAAGATGTGAATAGAAATTGCGGAGCGGATTATTAAGATACTGCTAATTAGGAAGCGGCCTCCCACGCTCGGTTGCTTTGGAATCAGCATTGGTTGTCAGAGCCATTTTTGCCTTTCTGCAAAGACACTGGTCAGTGACTCCTGTAATGTCGGCAAAAATCCGTCACATGCAGGAGCCATGATGTGTGACGTTGATGGAGAGTGAGGATGCTGCCATTGTACAAGTCGTGTATGTTTTTGGTGGCGTACAAGAAATGTAAATCTATCTGCTTAGAGGAAAACAGAACTACACACAGGGAAATGACATGATCTGGAGGTGGCGTACCCTACATTATTATCCTCAAGTGTGTGAATGAAAAGACGCTGCAGCTGGGAGGCAAGGGAGCAGGTCAAGCCATTGCTAATGTGTGAGAGTGATGAGCAGCCCCTTTGAAAGTGAATGGCCGAATGGATAGCGGCAAGGGAATGGAGTAAGAATAATGTTCACAACGTGCGTCGTCGGACAGGCAGACCTCCAAATGATTAATAGTCGGAAGACATGTTGCCCTCTCATCTCCCTTCTCTCTATAACGGGGCATCAATAAGAGCAGCCAGATGCCCAACCTGCTCAATTTATCTCCAACTCTGAGGAAGAGAAGTAGTTCTCCGAGGATTCCCGTAAACTAATGAGCGCAGATCGGCTCAATTTGCTGGGAGGTGTAACGGGAGTAGTAACAGAGTAACAATCCAGGGAGGGCAGTACAGAAAAATTCCAACAGCTGACCGGTGGCCGTGGCAGTTGTGGCCAATCCCACTGGACAGACAGTGTGAATTCCAAGTGATGATGTCAGATTGCAAGATTCTGGAGTCATCAGCCAAGGCTTCAGATGCAAATGTTGCACTGGTAGCTGTTTGAACATCTGGCACAGCTTCAGGAGAATATGGGCAACTATGGTCTAAGGTGGAGTCTACCCAGGCCATGGGTACAGCCAGGAGTCTGGCTCGGGAAAGGGGATTAGGGATGCGCAACGAATGCTGCCCTTGTCAGCAAAGCTCACATCTCCTGGACGAATAATAATGATAGAAGCCGATCCTGCCTGACTCACCACATTCTCATTTCAACTCGATACAGACCTCCAATGTCCTCGAGGCTGGTGGGTAAACACAACTCTGATCAGCATCGGGAAGAGAGCTGGAAGCCAACTGAGAATAAATTACAAGGCTGACTGACGCGATAATTCAGATTTTCTTCTACATTCATATATTAACAAATTGAATAAGGACATAAAACAGAGTGCACCATGGAGGTGGACCTGAGAGTGACGTGAACAGGAATGGCACATGATGGAATATGAAGCACAGTTCATATTGAATTAATCTAGTTTCAAACATTAAATATTCTTACAAACTCATAGGCGTCTACAGCACAAAAGGAGGCCATTCGGCCCATCGTGTCCGCGCCGGTCAACAAAGGTCTGACTGCACTAATCCTATTTTCCAGCGCTTGGACCATAGCCCTGGAGGCTTCCGCAATGCAAGTGAACATCTAAATACTTCTTAAATGTTACGAGAGTTTCTGACTCAACCACCCTTTCAGGCAGCGAGTTCCTGACTCCCATACCCTTTGGGTGAAAACAATTTTCCTTAACTCCCCTCTTAGCCTTTTACCTCTTACCATAAATCCATCTCCCCTTATTCCTGATCTCTCTATTAATGGAAAGAAGTGCCTTCCTACTCATCCTATCAATATCCTTCATAATCTTACACAGCTCTATGAGGTACTATCTCAACCTTCGTTTTTCCAAGGAAAACAACCCCAACCTATCAAATCTTTCCTCATAGCTCAGGCTCTCAAACCCAGGCAGCATCCTGGTAAATCTCCTCTGCACCCTCTCCAGTGCAATCACATAGAGGCCGAGAACAGAAATACTGAGCTCTGTGAATCAAGGGAAAATCATCCATTAAAGAGAAACGACAATTTTGCTGATCCATCTTCCCACCTCTCGGTGTCCAATAATGTTACCCAATGGATAAATCCTGTCAATCAATTGATTATTAGTGAGAGTTATTGCGTCACTATCAAAGTAAAGAGCACAAAAAAGCTACACCGTAATAACAATGTCATAATTCACTACAATAATACTGCCTATGACACAATACAACTTAATTGACAATGGCCCATAACTTCCACGCTCCCCAGCGTTCAATTTTGGGGGCGCCTCAAAAATGCGCTGGGGGATCACTCTATCAATGTCCCAGGTAAGCTTTTGCATGGCTGTTGCCCAGAAGTGTGCACTCCCTCTGGACAATTGTGTTGTGCTGGGAACCATCCTGAAATGTGATTTAAATCATAAATTTCGAATGGTTCCACAGGGTCAATAACAATAGATACCAAGAAAATGTTAGAAGAATTAAAAACTCTCCTAAATTCTGAGTAACTATTGTAAAGACACAGGCCAACCCCACGGGAATCCCCCACATCCCCGAACCCCTCCACATGCCTCCACCACCAGAACTCGGGCACCCTCCCCCACTTCAGTCTTTCCCCCCGCCCAACCTCGGAGCACACCAGCTCTCAACTCAGCCATCCCCACCACGTCGGTCCCCCACCAACTCCGAAGCGCCAAGCCCCTGGAACTCGTCCGCCCCTGAGATTTCCGATCCAACCCCGGGGAATTCCGAACCTCCGCGAGACTGTCGACCCACCACCCACGAGTCTTCCGATCCCCAGTGGACCACCGCCCCCTTGGACAATCAACCCCTCCCAAACCCCAAACCAATTACCACCCAACTCCAACCTGTGGACCACCCACCCCCAACCACCAGACAACGACCCCCCAAACCCCGAATCCCCAGAGGACCAACCCCCAAACCCAACCCCCAGACAACCACCCAACCGTTCCCAATGCCCGGACCACCACTTCACAAAACCACAAACCACCAACCATCCAGCCTCCAACCCACCAGCTACCCAGTCCACTACCTCCCCAACACAGAACCCCCAGACAACCACCCCAAACCCCCCGAGCATCACCTCCCACAACCCAGCCCATCACCCCCCAACCCGCAAAGGACCAGCGCCCACCCCCAACAACCACACCAGGACCACCACTCTCCCAACCCCCGGACCATCACACACCCACAACCCCCGGACTACCACCCCGCCCCAAGCAGCCCCTAACACCCCGCCCCCAACCACCAGGACACCCCAACCCCAAAGTCCTATTCACTTACCTTGGACAGTTCACCTTCCCCTGGCCTGTCAATTTCCTTGACCTTTTAAACTTACCTGCTTTACGGCAGCTGGTGCTGTAAAAAGGTTTTGTGCCCGACTTGAATACGCCGGATCTCGTCTTCGCTGGGCTCTGCGATCTTTCGATACAGGCCCCAGCAGCTCCAGCTAACGGAAGTGTCAACGTTATTTTAAGTTCAGGTAAATCGGTTTTTGTTTCTTCTAATTTCTGCAGGCCAGCACTTTCCGACCCGAGTCGATAACCGTG
This sequence comes from Cetorhinus maximus, assembly GCF_964194155.1. Taxonomy (NCBI): domain Eukaryota; kingdom Metazoa; phylum Chordata; class Chondrichthyes; order Lamniformes; family Cetorhinidae; genus Cetorhinus; species Cetorhinus maximus. The sequence goes on along the minus strand of NC_135901.1, from coordinate 35,371,744 downwards.
TCAGAATTCCACCGCAGACAATTCTAGGGGTTGGGGTTCTCCAATCACAATGTTACAATAGAAGTAAATTTGCAGTATAGTATTTTAATGCTATTTCAGCCACATAGCTTTGGCAATAGCACAATGGAATTGCTTTTACATTCTGAGAGCAGAACGTCAAGTCATCCATTGTCCCAGGTCCAATTAAACAACAGAAGTGCATTAATACCCTGAGATGTTAGCGGTAATGAGATAAATTGTATAATTACATCAATGAAATAGCACCGGTCGCATAAAGATTGTACACAGTTAAAAGCGACAAATGATGCAGGCAAATAAAGAAACCATGCTGGAAAATAGGTGAAATTACAGCGTTACAGGTGTGAAATTATAGCATTAACGCCGCGAATTGATGTCAGTAGGAGGAAGGAATCATAACGTTGAAATGGTGAATTAATGCCGTTAAAACGAGAGAATTATTCGTGTAAAAGTGGTAAATTATACGAATTAAACAAAACACATTGTGACGAAAGAGAGGAAATTCATATCCCATTAGACCATAAGGCCATAAAACGTTGGAGTAGAAGTAGGCCAATCGGCCCATCGAGTCTAATCGGCTTTTCAATGCGATCATGGCTGATCTGATAATCCACTTTCCTGCCTTTTCCCCATAACCCTTGATTCCCTTGCTGATTAAAAATCTGTCAATTTCGGTCTTGAATATATTTAACGACCCAGCCTCTACAGCCCTCTGTGGTAAAGAATTCCACAGACTGACTACCCTCTGAGAGACGAAATTCCTCCTGCTATGTTAAAATGGGCGACACCTTACTCTGAGATTATGCCCTCTGACCTTAGGTTTACCCACAAGAGGGATCAACATCTCATCATCTGCCCTGTCAAGCCCCCTAAAAATCTCATACGTTTCATTAAGGTCGCCTCTCATTCTTCTAAACTCCAATGTGCAGGCCCAACTGACTCAACCTCTCCCCATAAGAAAATCCCTCCACATCTGGCAAAAACCTAGGGAAACTTCTCTGGGCTGCCTCCAATGCTACTATATCTTGCGTTAGGTAAGGGGACTAGCACTGCCCTCAGTGTTCTAGGTGTGGCCTAACTAGTGCCTTTTGTAATTTTAGCAAGATTTTCCTTTTTTTATGCTCCATTCCCTTTTAAATACAGGCCACATTCTATTTGCCTTCCCAATTACCGGCTGGACTTTTTTGTTAGCTTTTTGTGATTCATGCATGAGGACCCCAAATCCCGCTGTGCTGCAAGTATTTGCTGTCTTTCTGCATTTAAGTAATATTCAGCTCCTCTATTCCTCCTGCCAAAGTGCATAACCTCACAATTTCTCATATCGTATTACATACGGGGAAAACATATATCTAACCAGGAGAAGCGCTAAAATCGGAGAATTGATGAAGCTAGCCAATGATTGGCGCAGTTACTAACTAACTACAATTCTTTACCTGGATACCCGATAGCTGCAAGGGCTGGACAGTAAATGGAAAACAACAGGCCTTTTGGAATTGCGTGCATTTCTGTCAAAATCTGAGCGCTTTCTTTATTTCACTGAAAATGGTGACTATTATTCCTCATACCAGGCTCTTGAGGCTTAATTAGTTGGTTTCACTTTTTGTCTTAATTAAAGTTATTGTAACAAACAGATTAGTGTTGCTGCTGCTCTCCTGGTGCTGGTTTTGATGGAACTCTATGTTTGTTTTTTTCTCATGAGATCTGACACGGCTCTGAATTGAAATATCCAGAGACTACGGAATAATCCCAGTTTCTTTTCTTGAGAAAAACAATAACTGACTGAATTTTGTCGTCAGGCTGTTCACTACTGACTGCGCTCAGAAATACAAATGCTCCGAGAAAACTCTAAACAAGTTGACTCTGCCGAAGTCCATGTGATCAGTAATCAGGTGCATTGTGAATCTAAGACTGCGCACCGACTTTCACACAACCGTCTATGTATCCATTGTGGACTGATCCAGTTAAGTACAATTACATTCGGAGAGCACATGGCAACTTCTAAACGATTAAATGAAATGCAGACTTTCTATCTATAGCCCTGATTTCGGAAGAGTGAGAGGATGTCTCAATGAAATATATATGATTCTGGGCGGCTTGACGGGGTTGACACAGATAAATTATTTCCGATGGCAGGGGAATCTTGAACAGGGATGAACAGTCTCGGGATGAAGGGCAACCATTTTGGAGAGAGCTGAGGAAAAGACTCTTCCCACTCAAAAGCTTGAGAATCTTTGATGTATTTACCCATGGGGGTGATGGATGCTCCAACGTTGCCTATATTTAAGGAATGGATAGACAAATACCTGCTCCATCAGATACTAAAGGGGCATGGAGGATATGAGGTAAAGTGGACTTAAACCCCCAAATCAGCGAATATTGCATTGACTGGTGGAAGAGTTTTGATGGGCTGTGTGGTCTACTCCTCTTCCTATCTCTTTTGTTCTTTCAAAATACAGGGGATATACGGATAGCCAACTCAACCTCACCTCACAATACAAGCCCCTCATTAGATGAAATATTCGGGGGAGACTTTGTGACCATTTCGCTAAAGATAAGACCTTCCTTATTTAAGTCTATCTAAATTGCAGACAATACTCCAGGCGTGGCATCGTAGTGAGCCTTGGCCAGTTCTATTATGTCAACCAGTAGCTTTCTCTCGGCTGCAGAAATGAGCCTCAAACAGCCAAGTCTTTCATGTTCATTTTAAACTCTCAGTTCTGGTAAATGTGGCTAGTAAATTTTTATGTTTCTGATCATTATGGGACCTGGCATCATTAGAAATCATTCCTAATGTGACAGGAAAGTCAGTTTTTTTTTTATCTTTACAAATTCACATGCAGAAAGGAAGAAATGTTGGCATGAATGGCTGGATCTAAGGAGATGAAGATTTTGAGAGAGGTTTGTGAGCAGGGGAGAAACGAAAAATAATCAGGAGGCCTTCGAAGACTTTGGAAGCATCGAATAAGTTAGCAGGGAAGTTTCCCGAGCTCAAGAGAAAATGGAGAAACAATAGTCCACATCGCCTTTAAAGCCTGTTGCGCCATCCAATATGGTCCTGGCGGATCCCGGGCTTCAACTCCATTATTGCAACAACTCCACGTGTCCCTTAATTCCCTGAGATATCAAGAATCTGTCTATCCCAGCCTTAAATTTATTCAAAGATGGAGCATCCAGAATTCTTTGGGTAGAGGATTCCAAAGATTCAAAAAACTTTGAGTGGAGTGATCTCCCCTCATCTCAGTTCTAAATGATTGACCCCTTATCCTGCAACAGTGCACCCATGTGTTAGAGTTCACAACCAGAGGAAACAATATCTCACCGTCCACCCTATAAAGCCCCTTCAGAACTTTGTAGGTTTCAATGAGATTGCATCTCATTCTTCTAAACTCCAGCTAATATAATACCAATTTGCTCAGCCTCGCAAATCGAGCAACACTCTCATCCCAGGAACCAATCTAGTGCACCCTTCCGTGTACTGTCTGCAATGCTCTTTCCTTATATGTGGAGACCAAACCTGCAGACAATATTGCAGATACAGTTTCCTCAAATTCCTGTGCAATTAGCAAGACTTATTTATTTGTAAACTGCAGCCCACTTGCGATAAAGCCAACATGCCATTTGACTTTCTAATTGCCTGCTCCATCTGCACACTAAATGTCCGTGTCCCTTGAACAAGCACACCCAAGTCTCTTTGAACATTAACACTTGCAAATTTCTCACATGTTAAAAGTATTCTGCCTTTCTGTCCTCAAGAGTAACGCAAAGAACTTCACACTTTCATATATTATACTCCAACTGCCTACTTGTTTCCTACTCATATTATCTGCTTATATCTCTTTTCACCTTCTTCGTGTCCTTCCCGGTTTACCTACAAACCCAGCATAATATCATCAGCAAACGTTGCTACATTACTCTCTGTCTCTTCAATTCATTAATATAGATTGCAAATAGCTGAGGCCAGAGCACTGATCCTTTTGTTACTCCACTATTCACGGCCTGCCAACTTGAAACGTTCCCTTAATGCCCACTCTCTGTTTCCTGACAATGAACAAATCCTTCAACCAAGCCAAAATATTACCCTCAGCTCCATGAGCCCCTTAAATGTCGATTAAACGTTTGTGTGGCATCATACCGAATTCCTTTTTTCTAAATTCAGGTATAATTCATCTTCCGGTTTCCCTTTATCTACTCTGGAAAAAGTTCATCAAGTTGACAAACGGGATTTCCATTTAGTAAAACTATGTTGATTCTTCTAATTATAATGTACATTTTTCTAAGCGCTTTCTTAATCCTTCCTGACTCATATATTCCAGCATTTCCCAGTAACTGATGTTAGGCTAACAGTGTTCACTATTTTTTCCCTCCCTTCTATCCTGAAAAGGGTAATAACATTTGCAAACTTCCAATCTGCTGGGATCATTCCCGTATCTAATGAATTTTGGAAAATTATAGCCAGCACGTCCTCTATTTTTGCAGCCATCTCTTTTAAAACCGTAGGGTATAGGTCATCAGGTCCTGGGGATCTGTCCGATTTTATTAACTTAAGATTTAATAATACTTTTCATCTATTTATATTATTTTCCTTAATTTTCTCTTTCCCCCAAGCCCCGACTTTACACTCTGTTTCTGGTATGAAACTTGTGTCCTCACTGCTGAAAGACTGACACAAAATATTTGTTCAATGCCTCTGTCATTTCCTTATTCATCATCATAATCTCTCTTGTCTCAGCTTCCAAGTGGCCAACACTTACTTTAGCTGCACTCTTACTCTTTATGTACTTATATAATTCTTGCAATCTACTTTTATATTTCTGGCTTCTCCGCTCCAATATTCTGTTTTTTACTTCCACTTTTTATCAATTTTTTGTGGCCCTTTGCTGGTTTGCAAAACACCCTCAATCCTCACACTTGCCACTGTTTTTTATGCAACATTGTAAACTTCTTCTTTTAACCTGTGAGCCATGGTGGGTCTTCCCTGCTGAGTTTTTGTTACTCAATGGGATCTATTTTTATTGAAGACTGTGTTATTTTTATTTCAAAGCTTTTCACTGTTCATTTATCTCTACGTCTTTTAGCGTATTTAACCAATTAACCTTATACCATTTATCTTCATACCTCTGTAATTGCCTTTGCGTAAGCTTAATATTCTCTTTCTTTGCGATTAGAGTATCTCACTTTCAAACTTAATTCAATGACATTATGTTCATTATTTCCAAGTAGGTATTTTACTATAATATTACTAATTAACCCTGTTTCCTTACACAATATTAAATCTAAGATAATGTCGTCTTTAGTCGTTTCCACAATATATTATTCCAAGAGACTATCACTAAAACATTCCACAGACTCATTACGTAGAACATTCTTGACAATTTGATAGTCCCAGTCTACATATAGATTAGTACGTTTCCTTTGCTCCAAGCTTCAATAATTTATTATTTAATGTTCCATTCATCTCTTCACCTGAAGCTAATGATTCAACCTTATTTCAGTCGTACATTCATTTGTCATTCTCCCTCTGCTTTTCTGAATGCGCTGGCTCTGACCTTGTTCTGTTTAACACTCAGTCGCACCTCTCTCACTCGCGTTCTAAATGCGCTGACTTTGATTGTATTGAGCTCTACGCTAACTGGTCCCCAACCGCTTTTTCTCCAGGCGCTGGTGACTCACTTCCACACTCGCTGCTTCTTCTTCTTTACTCCTTTTCCAAAACTGCTTGCTCTGCTTTGATTCTGTACTGCAGTCACTGGTTCTGAGCAATATCCTCCCCTGAATATGCCAACTCTGAGTGAGTTTTTCGCTCAGACTGGATCATCTCGTTCTCCTCACAAAATGTGGTGGTCTCGCTTAATTCAGAAATGCACTCACTATTCAGCAGAGGCTGGTCATTGAATTTATTCAAGGCAGGGTTAGACTTATTGTTACCCGATAGGGGAGTCAAAAATTATGGAGGCGGATAGGAAAGTAGAATTTAGACCACAGTCCATACTAACCACGGTATGATTCAATGCAGGAGCAGGATCGAGTGGCTAAATGGCCTATTCCTGCTCCTACGAACTATGTTCCTTTGTTCTAAAGAACTTGTGAATATTAAAAAATATGAACTGGACTAGACTATTTGGCTTTTTGAACATGCTCTGCATTCAATTACATTATTTTGCTCTAAATTCACACACTACACCATAGCCTTAACTGCTTCTGTATCTAAATGTCTTTCAACGTCTGTCTGGATTATATTAAACAAAATAACATCTACAGCCCCATGGGGTCGAAAATAGCAAGTGTCCTGAAACACCCACCCACACATCAGCCCTAAATGGTGGACACAATATCTGTGACTGGAAGCCCTGATTTCCAGATTCCCCAGGCAAAACACCTACTTTATTAGGATCTACCTTGTCAAGACATTTAAGCATTTCATATATTTTTTAAAAAAAAATCAACACTTGATCTTCAAATCTCCAGCAAATATAACCCAAGTCCAGTCATTTCTTCTCACAGCCATTAAAGCTTTATAACAGCTATATCACCTCAACCTGGAGCAGGGGGGTTGGGAGAGGCGAATCAATCTCATGATCCCTCTTAGGATCCCTATAAATGAACAAGATCCCTCATAATGTAAAAAGACAACATGGACTGCAGCGTTCAAGAAGGCAACTCATCACCACCTTCCCAAGTCAATAAATGCTGGCCTAGCCAGCGACGCCCACATCCCATGAACGAATTTAAAAAAAACAGACACGCACAGACAGACAGACACAATTAGAAAAGGGTAGAGCAATTTAATTTCTCTGTTCAGTTATAGTGCATGGCATACAGAAAGTATTGCAGTTATAGAGCGCTGCTCAGGACGTTCCAAAGTGCTTGAGAGCCAATCAAACACTTTTGAAATTTAGTCGCTGGTGTAATACAATGATCGATCGAAAAGAAACTTTGAAGATACAGCAGATGTCTAAATACCTAATCAGTCTCTAAGCAAAGGAAATAATAGGATGTTTTTTATATTTCTTTGCATTGTATATCCGAAGAGTGCTTTAAGAAGATACACAGTTGCTATTAAAAGGCTTCAAATTGTTAAAAACGCTGCCATCCGAGGGACGTTGAATCCTGAGCTCTAACATTATGGACAGCGAGACTAACTATGAACAATTAGAATAAATATCTCTCAGTTTCTTACAGATAGTGTTGGTCATGCTTGCTGCTGCAGTGAATCACTCCGCTGCTAATTTGATGATACGTAGATTAATGTTCGATCGTCTATTGAAAGATCACTTATCCAAGACATTCCCATGTCTTTGTATATTAAAGGCCAGAATAAATTCGTGTGTATTGAGAGGATAGAGTGACAGAGAGAAGCAGATATCCAGTCAGACAAATCTCGAAAATGTGAGTCATTTAAATAGGCACACCGATTTCCCAGAGTAACTTCAACGCTAAACAGATAATCTATGGTTTTCTAATGATTTGCTCATTTTATTATTATTAATAATAATAATACTAATAATAATAATAAAATGAGCAAATCATTAGAAATAATAATAATAATACAACCTTGGTGCTTATGCAGGTTCATTTCAGAAACAGTTAAATCATTCTTAAAACATTTTAAGACATTGTTTGCTCAACATATATTACATTGCGTCGAATTTAATTCACAGGAATGGCTGAAAATACTCATTACTCAATTTTGAAAAGTCCTCCCGTCCTGTCTCTCTAAAGTCATATAAAAGAGGTGTTTATAAATCAGGCACTTCTCATCCTTGAGATATTACTGAAGTCTTTCTTCTCTTTCTCTTGCAATCTCTCCTCAGCAACAGGACCCCGGGCCAGATACAGGAGAAATGAAAAGAGCGTCTCCGGTCGGTGTAACTGGTCAATGTTTCCCGATTGTCTGGATAATTGGCTTCTTCAGCATGTATGACGAGCAGGTGAATCCCTTCCTGCTCAGCAAGGCAAGTGAAACCAGCTGTCCGGTTTGTGTGTGCTAGTTGAAACCCCAGATACACATGAGGCAGGCCTATAGCGTTACACCCGTGTGGAGCAAGTGGTGAAATAGCACGTAGCAGCAACAGGTGGGACAGATGAAAGGCCGCTCCTCGGTGTAGCTGTGTGGATGGGTCAGCACATGTAAGGTACGATTGAAGGCAGTTCTGCGCTCAGAGCAGGCGAAGGGCCACCCAGCGGTGCCGCAGTGAATGTGGGAGATGCGGCTGGAGCTCTTCATGCAATTGGTGCATGTGCAAAGTCTCACACCTCTGTGCTTCCGTCAGTGGAAGGTATGGTTGAACTCCTATCAAAATGGAGGCAGATCCAGGGCCACACCAGTTCCTCATTGCATGGACCTGTTGCAGGCTGAACGATTATATGAATTCCTTCCCGCACACGCGGCAGGCGAGTGGACTCATCTCGGCAGTTAGCCTGCCAAAATCAATGACAAAGTGTGATTTTTTTTCTTTTGACGGGAAAGGTGTATAGAATCATGAAAGCATAGATAGGCTAGACAGGAAGGAATTTTTCCCCTTGGTTGAGGGATCAGTAACCGGGGACACAGGTTCAAGTAAGCGGCAGCAGGTTTGGAAGGGATGTGAGGAAGAATTCTTTCACCCAGAGGGCCGTGGGAATCCGGAACTCACTGCCTGAAAGAGTGGTGGAGGCAGAAAACCTCATGATGTTTAAGAAGTGTTTGGATGTGCACTTGTGATGCCATGGCATGCAAGGCTATGGGCCTGGTGCTGGAAAATCGGATTAGAATAGCTGGGCACTTGTTTGACCGGCGCACACTCGATAGGCCGAAGGGCCTGCTTCTGTGCTATAGACCTCAATGACTCTATGAGTCCATGAAAGCAGCAATAGAAATGTCTGCGCTTGCGCTAAACACATGAGGGAAAGAATAAAATCTGGCAGATTTTCATACATGGCAACCCTTCCAGCTTTGAAGAAAGGACTGGGAGGCATGGAGTCAGGACAGATAATTGCTAACATTGAGACGGTTGTGGATCCCTGAGAGATGGAAAGACAGCCAAATGGTGGGGGGCAGAGAAGCTCTGCAGAGGACAAAGCATAGTGACCATGTGTACACAGCTGGTCAGTTAGAAGTCAAAATGAAGACCAGTCACAAGGACATGTTGCCCTCCCATCGCTCTTCTTTATCTTACAAGCCATTAAAGTACAGCCACATCCCGAGCCTGTTCAACAGTCCTCCGCCTCTGAGCAGTAGAATGGCAGCACAGAGGGCACACATCACATGATTCCCGCACAACCTCCACACAGAACATAAAGCCTCATCGTGGCTAGTGGCCGCATGCGATTAGCAACCAGGTGAAAATCCAAAAGCCAAACTCTTCAACAAGTAACTGACCCCTTGACTCCCTGAAGCCTGTCCACCATCGAAAAGGCCCATATCAGGAATGTGAAAGGATCATCTCCCTTTATGTGGATCAGCGCAGTACCAACAACAGTCAAAAAGCTGGCCTTAATTCAATAAAATGCAGCCAGCATCTTTGTCACCACATCCACCACCGTAAAATTCACTTCATCCACTACAAGTGCACAGTGGCAGGAGCCTGAACAACCTACTAGGTGCACTGCAGCAACTCGCCAAAGGCTTGGATAAGGGAAGTGAATGTATTATCGCCAAGTTTGCGGATGACACAAAAATACTTGGGAAAACAAACGATGAGGAACACAAAGAGTCTACAGAGGGATAGAAACAGGTTAATGAGTGGGCAAAAACTTGACAGATGGAATAAAATGTGAGAAAATGTGACATTACACACTATGGCAGGAAGAATAGAGCAGCAGGATATTATTTAAATGGAAAAATACTGCAGAAACCTGCAGCAAAGATGGTTTTGGGGGTCCTCGTACATGAATCCCAAAAAGCTAGCACACAAGTTCAACAGGTAATAGGAAGGCAAATGGATGGTTGGTCTTTCCTCCAAAGGGAATGGAGTGCAAAAATAGGGAAGTCTTGTTAAAACTATACAAGGCACTAGTTAGACCACACCTAGAATGCTGTAAACAGTTTTCGTTCCCTTATCTAAGGAGAGATATACTTGCATTGGAAGCAGTTCATAGAAGGTTCACTAGGTTGGCCCCGGGTATGGAGGGATTTTCTTATGAGGAGAGGTTGAGTAGGTTGGGCCTGTACTCATTGGAGTTTAGGAAAATGAGAGGCGACCGTATTTAAACATATAAGATTATTAGGGGGCTTGACAGGGTAGATGCTGAGAAGTTGTTTCCCCTTGTGGGAGAGTCTAGGACCAGAGGGCATGATCTCGGAATAAGGGGTAGTCCATTTAAAGCAGAGAAGAGAAGGAAATTATTCTCTCAGAAGGTAGATAATCTATAGAATTCTTTACCGCAGAGTGTTGTAGAGGCTGGGTCATTAAGTATATTCAAAGCTGTGGTAGACATCTTTTTAATAAGTCAGGGAATCAAGTGTTATGGGGAAAGGCAGGAAATTGGAATTGAAGGCTATCAGATCACCCGTGATTCCATTGAATAGTGAAGCAGACTCGATGTGCTGAATGGCCTAGTTCAGCTCTTAGGGATTATGGCCTTTTGCTCTATGCCTCGTTCAACAGAACTTTCAAGGGCAGCGAACAGCGAATTTATAGCACCATTACCTTGCCAGTTGGCCTTCGAGTCAGATAAAATATATCGAATGCCTCAGCTGATGAAACCCATCAGTGTAACTCAGAGGTTATGGAACAGTCGGAAACCACGATTCAAATCATCCTTTTCTGTAATCAGAGCACAGTTCATTGGTTTCAAACTTTCTTTTAGATGGTTCAGCTGTTCCAATCACTATTTGTTTTGTTAACCGACTCTGCACCAAACTGTACTTAATCTTTGAAAGTAAACGATCCTTTTTCAAACCGATTAGTTGCCACGCTGGAGGGCAATGTGGATTTTACTGGGTATGTCACCCAGTTGTTGATTATTATGAGATGGGCTTTTTGCACTGGAGCCCTGTGAGGCTGGCTTCAGAACATTGCAAGTAAACATATTAGAAATAACTTCAATAAACATATAATCACATATTTCACTACCACCAATATTGAAATAATATCTAACTCCCTTGCTCAGGGCCAGTAATATCATTTCGATATTGAAATGCACAGAAAACAGTTTGTCGTATATCAGAACATTGCTCAAGTAATGACATTAAAAGCATTGCAGTGGAAAACAATTAACACACAGAATATCATTACTGCTGATAAACTAAGATTCGGGTTTGTCCATATGAAAGTATCACATGATTTTGTTTAGCAAAATATCCTCCTTCAATCCCACAGTCGATTTCTTCAGAAATGACGTCTAGGCGCAGACATGTATTTAACAACGAAACAATGAAACATCTAAGGACGTTTTAAGATGCTGAAGGCGCCATATGAATGGAACTGCTATTCTCTGTACTGTATTTACAACCATTATGATTCGAAGGTTTGCATGCAATAGCAGTCAGCTTTGACTGACCTGACTTACAGCCTGCATAACCACTAAGGTTAGGAAGGGATATTGTGATCTCTGGGTATAGGAACTTCTAGAAAAGAATGATCGTGACATAATATTTCACTTTCAGTTTAAGGGTGAGAAACATGGGATTGAAACCAGTGACTTAAATTTAAATGAAGGCAATTAGAAGGTTATGACAAAAGAGTTGGCAACACTAAACCAGAAAATATGTTAAAGGATAAGATGGCAGATAAGTTGCAGTCAGCATTTAAAGATATAGTGCTTAAGCCTCAGCGAATATATTTTTCATTGAGAAAGGGAGACTCTAAGTGAAGGAATCACCAGATATGGCTAAATAAGGAAGTTAAGGATGGTATGAAATTGAAATAAAGTGTGTACAATGTTGATCTCATAATGTGGAAGAATAAAATACATCTACAGGACAACTAAGGCTAAAACAGTTAAAACCGTAGTGGAATACTACAGCACAGTTCCCTCTTTTGTTCTAGCAGGTACACCTGCAGCTGCCAGCTAATTGAGCAGGAAAGGAGAAAAGGAGTATCTTAAACAAGCTTCCTAGAATCCTTGAGACAAGGCTAGGATGTCTGCCCCCAACACAAAGAGACAGGATCAAGCAATAGTCATCTGTTCTCTAGAGTGTACACCCCCTAGCACTAAAGATAAGGTCAAGCATGGTTATCTATTCTCTGTCTCACTTTTTTATTACCAGATGGGCTTCCCCCAATATCCTGCATAGTCATAAATTAGAATAGACTACTTGTGTGTTGCATGCCAAAGACAATGATTCTCAATGTAATTAATTATTGAAGGTTAGACAGTCTTATCACCTTCAAGCTCTTTGATATGTATAAATATGTGTGTACTGTGGTGCTTCCTGAGAGTGCCGGCTAGCTCCGTTGTATGCTGCTGGGCTCTCCATGATATCATGATTCAATAAAGACTTCAAAGACAAACCTCCTGGGTCTGAGTGTTCACTCCGTTTTCCGCGACAAATTGGCGACGAGGATGGGATCCGACTGAAGTCCAGCAGCCTCTTAAGTTGGAGAGGTGATTGAAATCCTGGGCCGTCGGATCTCTAAAAAAGAACCCTCGCGGAGAAAGGGAGGAATATCTCTCCTAAATTAGGGAGAATACGAACTGCATCCTAGCTGAGAGGGGAATTGCAGTGAAAGCATCGTAGCTGAAAGGGGGAGTGCTTGAAAAAGGGTAGCTACCGACGAGACTCAAAAGACCCAAGGAACTGGAGGACTTGTTAAGGAACTCTTAAACACCGGTGAGCGCATAGGGTAGGAAGTGCGCCGCGCTGTTAATTGTGTTTTCTTTTCAGAAAAATGGGAGATCGCAACAGCAGAGCGGGCTCTGCCACTCCCCCCGCTTCGCAAAGTACTAAGAACAAACTGAAACCAGCGAAACCGGAGCTTAAATCAGGAACTTTGAAGATGGGTAAGAAAACGAAAAAAAAAGTAGTAATAGTATACCCAGGGGTTCGATTCCCCTGGAGGTGAAAAGTAAGTAATTTCTGTGTTTTCTTTTGTGTCCATTACAGTCCTGAAATTGTCCAATATGTTTCTGATTGGGTTAAATGGACTCAAAGTAACGGAGAAAGCTTCCCACCAGCTGGAACTTTTAATCGGGACAGATTTGAACGCTTATAATATGTTTTAAGGGAGGTAGATAGTCCGCTACTGAATTTTCTGTAACTTAAAAAAAAAAGAATGAATTGATCTAAGTTACAAGAGCTGTTTGTGCTGAAGAGAGAGAGAGAGGGAGAGAGAGAGAAAGGGTACCCCTAGGGGGTTAATGAGCAGTCGACAAGCAGCAGCAGAGAAAATGTGAGCTTTTGTCAGCCTTCAAGATCCCTTTATTCCCCCACTGCTTCTCGAAGCTTCGTTTAGAGTTAAGTTCAATATTATAGGAGTATCGATACATACCTTTATATATGTGTTTATTTGTGTGCAATGAAGCATTTGTATGTGAGCTTTAATGTGTTTTCTTCCCTGGATTGCTTTTTGTGTGTGTAGTTGAGCACGTTAGAGTCGAAAGCCCCATATTAGATTAAAAGAAAGGTTTATTCAAATATTCCAAAGTCTTGAGTATAAGGTTTGAGTTGAGATTTCTGGCAAAAATCGTAATTTGAAGGGAGTGTAAAGATAAAACAGGGCTTGCCTTTATCTCATCCTTGAGATGAATCAACCCTTGTACCACCCCCTCGCAGACTAGTAGGGAATAACCCTCATCATCAGCTTCCAAGCTGATTGGGATTAATACATACGAGTTCGTATTCTAAAATGCTGAGAAAAAGAAATTACTTGAAATTCAGAAGGATTCTAGGAAAATGAAAAGATGTAAACACAAGGTCTAGATGGGTCCTATGGATAAAAAGGGGTTTCTTAAGAAGAGATGAATTAAATATTAAAGGAAATCTGCTTTCCAAAAGAACTGGAATTTGAATTTGGGACAATCTTGAGATGTAAAGTGCAATGTAATTTAACAGGTTACTTTTGAATCACTAGGATGCTATCCAAGATAAAGAATGTGTCGATAAACATACGGAAATTATAACTTGGATACAAATCGTTACACATGAAAAAGAAGTTGTTTTAATTTTGATAGTGTAAATTACAGTTCTTACAAAGTTTAAAAATTTGAGGTTTGGTTCTTGATAAAGTTCTCAAAAGGGAATTTTCATTTTAAAAGGTCTGACAACAATTGGCACTAATTCAAATGCTGCAAGCTTTTGTGTTTGTAAGTCTGTTCCCAAAATATGAAGCTAAGCTCAAGACCTTGGCAAAGTTTGGCAGAAATCCAATTTTTGGCTGAGTTAATGAATCTGGGATAATTCTAAAAGAAAAGGGTCAGACACAATTTAGTGGATTACTTTTAAGACAATAAAATCTTTGAGAAGAAGAAAAGGAAGCAAAACATGTCAATACCTGATTTGTGTTTTAAAACTGTTATGAGAATACTTTATTGGATTGTAAAGTCTCTCCAGACAACCTGAACAAGATAAGATGGTAGCTGTTGCAAGTGTAATATGGTATGAGGCAAGTAGGAGAATGAGTTAGGGAAAGAGGACATAATGTACAAACTGTTTTAAGGGAAATGAATTTGATAATCTGGTCATCAACTGAGGCATTGGAACTGCACAGGGGGAGATAAGCAAAGATCTAGAGACAGAGATCCCCGTTGAAATGGAATAGTTAATATGGCCTAAAGAGTAAGGAAACATTTTAAACAATCAAAACAATAGAGAAACTGAACTCCAGAGAACCTTAGGATGATCATGGTCAGGAAAGAAAACTTAGAGGTAAAGGGAAAGCTGGAAAAGGCTAAACAGATGTATTACTGACTATATTAATGTGCCTGCAAGCTAGAAAAAGTAAAACCACAGGATTAACACCTTGATGACAGGCAGGGTTAAGCAGTTCCCAGAGAGAACCATCAATGGAAGTGAAAATACTGAGCCATTGAAAGATAGGATAAGAAGGTGTATTGTAGAGTTGTTTAAGGAATTGAGGTCTGACATGAGACAGCAGCAGGAGGGAGTAAACTGGAAGGAGTTTACCCAAATGGATTCAGATCAGGGAACTCAATTCACAGGGAGAGTCATTAAAGAAGTGTGAAATCTGCTGGTGATTAAACAGAAATTCCATATTCCTTACCACCCCGAGTCCAGGGATGGTGGAAAGGATGAACTGAACTTTAAAAAAAAAACATCAATCAAGAGACAGGGAACAGCCCAATATTCTAATGCGCTGTGGGCTACCCCAAGCAGGACCGACAGGTTCACCCCATTTGAAATGATAACAGGTAAGGGCCATGCTATTACCTGAAGGTATCATAGTAGGAGATGTAGGGCCACAGAAAGGAAAATACAGGACAATGTAAGGGAATTAAGTAGGCAATTACATGAGTGGAGAGAGGAAGTCAGAGACCGACAGGTGATTAAGGATATGGAATCAGGCAAATCCAAAGAGCAACAATGGACCATACCAGGTAATTATGACAGGTGATACATGCGCACTTGTAGATATGAAAACGGGAAGTAAATGGAGGCATTACACACAGTTAAAGATACATGACAATTGACCAAGTGGTAACCCAGAGAACGGGAGCCGATGTTAATGTCTCCACAGATCTACGATCCTGGTCGTGGGCCTATCAGTACTGGCAACAAGGTCGGGGATCATCACTGCTCATTCCGCACCGCAGGAGGAACTTTGGTACAGCATGGACAGTGCCGAATGAGATGCAATGGGGAATGAGAAACGTAACAGTAGGAGAACAAGTGCTTTCAAATTGTAGTAAGGGTTTGCTTCAGATCGAGCATGGGAGGTCTGCCACTACCCAGCCACCCCCCACCTCTACTTTCACAGTCTGAGTAGAGATAATTGAAGCCCCTCAAACCACACTGACTGACCCATCTTGTCCAACTATGCATCCAGGACCGGCGAATGGTTTGGTACTGGTTAATCAGAAGTTTTGTATGATAATGTACACCATGAGCTGGTACCCGTAGTCTTGAATGTATCCGGTGTCGTTCTGCCCCAATGGTGCTCAACCCATACCCAAGCACTCTATACGGCTCTGACGCGCCAGTTGATGACTGAAGCAGTTCAGTTCAGCGGCAAGGTGCGATCAGGCTTGGGAGGGAACCGCGTTAAGCGCAGCCTGATAAATGATGCTGCTACGATATTCAACATTGTTGGACATCATTGGTTAATCCAAAGTCTGGCTACCGTGCTCGAAAGTCATGCGGGGACTATCAATAAATTAATGGAAATAGGGAAAAATATTTCAGACGAAGCGAGCAGAAATGATGTATGCAACACCTATGGATCTTGGGCACTGGAACAAGCAGGAGAAAATTTAAGACAGACTAAAGAAGGGGTAGTCCCTTCATGGGTAACTAATGAGCATCTATTGAATCTCTCACGACACAAGAATCATGACTTGACCGGTTGCCAGCTCAGGGGTTTAACATGTGTATGTAGAATGAATGTTGAATGTATATTGAATAGTAATATGCTAATAGGCATTGTATTAGTAATACCTGTCATACCTATGTCGATGACATAACCCAGGCAAGATGCCCACAGTGACTGCTGGTACGGGACCCCAGCCATGGGGCCCATTTGTACACCTACAAATGGACTTTATACAAATGCCTAAATGTATGGAATATAATTATGTTTTAGTTCAAGTATGTTTGTTCTCGCGATGGGTGGAGGCGTATCCCACCCGACGAAATGCTGTTGTTGTTGTAAAATTGTTGTTCATTTTACGGCTAAAGTGATAAAGGAACTGTTGAAAGCCTTAAAATGCAACCATCACCTTTCCTGCCCATACCACTCCCAGTATACTGGGACGGTGGAAAGACAAAATGGTATTCTGAAAAACAAAATAAATTATGTGAAGAAACTGGTTTAAAATGGCCTGAAGCTCTACCCTTGGCGCTCATGGCTATGCGCTCTCACCCTAACCGTACCACCTCCCTCCTTATGAAGTTGTAATGGGATTTCCTATGCGCCTCCCAGTGACCCCACCCTTGTATGCTAGGGAAATGGACATCCACGCTATGGATGAGGGAATGATTACATACTGTATAGTGCTCACTAATTCTCTCAAGAGCTTGCATATACAGGTAGTAGAAGCTCAGAAAAAGCCCACCATTGAAGACTGCCATCAATACCAGCCCGGGGACCTAGTCCTAGTAAAGACCGTGAGGAGAAAGAGCTGTTTGGAACCTCGATGGGAAGGGCCTTTCCAAGTCCTGCTCACCACCCATATGGCCGTAAACATTGAAGGACGCCCTTGTGGATCCACGCATCGCACGTCAAGCGGACGCTGACCTCGGACGGAAGTACTTGTGCAAGAACTTTAACTGAGCCGTCGGAATGCTGACTCTGATTTGGATCCTGTCCTGCGTGGTCCTTGCGGGGGCATGGAATACCAATTCTGTGGTTCAACGAATGCAGGCCGTAGCCTCGCAAGTTAATCGGACTAGATGTTGGATTTGTACTCATTTTCCTCTATGCAAAACAGCAGCTGAATTGCATGAGAGGGTGGAAAGGACCCTACCTTGTGCTGCTAACAACTCGAACGGTCTTGAAGGTTAAAGGGAAGGAAGACTGGGTCCACGCCACTCGTTGTAAAAAACATTGTCCGGCAACAATATAGCAGCTGTTACCAAGTGATCTAACTTGTATTATGTATTGAAACGGAAGGTTTGAGTAATTTTTAATAAAAAAGATTCTTGGTGGTCTGTCATAGTAGGTTGGTTCTCCGGTTGGGGAAGTTGGTTGCTATACGTTTTAATTGGGTTGGTCGTAGCATGTGTTATAGGGTGTTGTGCATGTATTGCTTTGCGGATTTGCTGTTCCCAGGTTATTAACAGTGTCTCCACTGGATTAGGTAGTGCCCCAATTGTTTCCTCAATTGATGTGCACTGGCCCCAGTGAAACCCACTGGTGGGGAGAAAAAGTTTACCCTGCCAGGGATCGGCCTTTCCCTTATGGTTATGAGCCCCGTTATTATGATGGGGATACTATTCCTCATTGGTATTAATCTGAAAGATTAACAAGGAGGGATTGTGGAAGAATAAAATACATCTACAGGACAAATAAGGGTTAAACAGTTAAAACCGTAGTGGAATACTACAGCACAGTTCCCTCTTTTGTTCTAGCAGGTACACCTGCAGCTGCCAGCTAATTGAGCAGGAAAGGAGAAAAGGAGTATCTTAAACAAGCTTCCTAGAATCCTTGAGACAAGGCTAGGATGTCTGCCCCCAACACAAAGAGACAGGATCAAGCAATAGTCATCTGTTCTCTAGAGTGTACACCCCCTAGCACTAAAGATAAGGTCAAGCATGGTTATCTATTCTCTGTCTCACTTTTTTATTACCAGATGGGCTTCCCCCAATATCCTGTATAGTCATAAATTAGAATAGACTAATTGTGTGTTGCATGCCAAAGACAATGATTCTCAATGTAATTAATTATTGAAGGTTAGACAGTCTTATCACCTTCAAGCTCTTTGATATGTATAAATATGTGTGTACTGTGGTGCTTCCTGAGAGTGCCGGCTAGCTCCGTTGTATGCTGCTGGGCTCTCCATGATATCATGATTCAATAAAGACTTCCAAGACAAACCTCCTGGGTCTGAGTGTTCACTCCGTTTTCCGTGACACATAATATCCGTACAAATCGATAACCTTTGGAAAAAAATATTTTGAGTGACTGACAAAAAAGATCACATGTCAAGACTTGAAAATTTAAGCTTTATTTGTTGTAAAACGCCAAACTAATAGCAACATTGACTAAATGCGCTTCATTATGTAAATCATAATGTAAATTACATTATAGAACGTCCCCCGCCACCACCACCCGAAGTTTCAACACGAAAGAAAATGTCACATCAGTATCGTTCTGTCTGTTAAGTGTGCAAGCCATTCAACAGGAACAAGTTCAAAAGTATTCTCAGCTCCAGATCTTGTTTCCTCTTTCCTTTCCCAGCCTGGAAAATGTTAATGTCAGGAATGGCTTTCACTATCGGGTTTCCCTGCAGATTCTACATCAACCACCTCCTTCTCCCCCCACCCCCCCCCCACCGCCACCCCACTCCCCCCTCCCCACCCCACCCTCTCTAAATCTAGACGACTCCTCCTTTTCTGCTAAATCATCGCGGATCTGGTCTCTTCAACCATATCACAAGGTCCCACCAGCTTTCTGCTTGATCAATAATGACGTCTAGTTGCCTCTATCTCTTGTGTTCTTTCTCGTTCTCCCTTGGATTGTTGGCCAGTGATAACGCTCGTGAAACACAAGATTTCAATGTTGTTCTATGGCTGTTCTTCTCTCAAGATGAATTTCCAATGAAACCTAAATCACACGGGCTTTGTATCCAGGTAGAAATGTTAATTACCTCGCCCATAACTCACCAGCTCTATTTTATCTTGGAAGTTCATTGGAAGTTTAAGGTATAACTGTTGATAACGCCTACCATTCCAAATGCCATGTTATGACTTGGAGGTTAAAATTCTATCAACTGTTCACATAACTGCTGTAGTCTGTCTCCACAAGCATGGACATTTTCTATCTCAGTCCCAGAAACAAAGCTACTCAGGGGCGTTTTCAATCAGGATTCAGGATCAGCAGTCAGGATGAAAAAAATGATTAAATGACCCTCTTCTCTTTCTAATAATACCCCAAATTAAATACATAACCTAAAAGCCATAATATTTAAATAAACTTCATATTTAAAGGCTGCAAAGATGAAAAGTGTGTAATAAAATTGGAAAATATAAATAGAAACAAGCAAACAATGACAAAATTAATAACAGGCAAAAAATATAATGTCACAGTGGATATGCAAGACAGAAAAATATCTACAGTAAAAGTATCGGTAAGTATATTACAAAAGAAATTGAGTAGCTAAAGTTAGTAGATAAAACGTCTTTATTAACAATTGAAATTAAGGAAATGGCAGCGATTTTGCACAAATATACTGATCTGGTTTTAGGGGACGAAAAAGCTGCACAATAATACGAGGAAAACTACTGGGATTAGAAGCTGTCAAGTTTCTTGGACCTGAAGGCCTGTATTCTTAGGTTGTAAATTAATTCCCAGCAAAAATTATGGATGCGTTAGTTATAATGTTTCAATATCCTTAGATTTGGACAGCTTCCAGCGCAGTGTTACAGCACAAATGTAACGAGTCTCTTGAAGCAAGGAGAGATCCTGAAATCGTGAATCTATATGCCACATAACCTAACCAGCTATAATTAGGCAAACGCTCTAATCAGCTAGTAAGGACGTATGAGCGAGGCATGTTGAAGATAAGAAGATAAGAATATAAGAGACGGCGAGAGTAGGCCATTCGTCACATCGAGGCAACTCTACCATTCAATAAGATCGTGGCTAATCTGAGTGGGGGAGTGAGGGTGGGGGTACTTATGACTGACAGGATTGCTCTGCAGGCAGCCAGCAAGGAGTTGCAGCGTCGAATGGCCTCCTCCCTGTTGCAATGACTTTCGTGGCCCATGGCTGTACCAATCTAAGGCACCACTGTCCTTCTCTAGGGACGGAGACAGAAAACTGCGATTTCAGCAAGACTTCCTTACACTTTTGATGTAAAGCACTCTGTATAGGTTAGAAATATAAAGGAATATGAATTACGTTTTGACATCTCAATAAACATATAATGTTCATCAGAGAGTTAACCCAGGAATCAAAAGTGACAGATTGGGTTGTTCATCGCTCTCTGAGATTTTGCATTGCCTAACTATGAATTCCTTAGAGGATAGTAAGAGCAAGAATGGCACTAGAAACAATCCCAGACTAATAAAACCTCATACTCGGGGAGATTTTTTGTCACAGAGAGCGATCAAGGATAGGGAACCAAAGAAAACATTAAAAAGGTTCAGAACAGGGACAGATCGAGGCAAATAGGCAGAGAGGCGTACAGAGACAGAGAGGAAAGCTCAGAGGCACAGACAGCCTGGGAACCAAGGGTGTAGTTGATTTACACAATTTCCATTTTCTGTTCACTTATAGTGACTGACTGAAAGCAAGATTTATATAGCTCCATTGAGCCCGATGGACGGCGACTTTTTGAACAATCAAGGAAGTTTTTTTGAAGTATAGTCCTTGTTGTGATGTCATGATAAGAGTAAAAATGCAGAAACAACAAACCTCCAATTAACATCTTAACAATTATTTATAACTGGGAAATTATTCTTGCCATATCTTCAATTTGCTTGATGCAAAGCCAACAGACCTAAAAATTTGTTGAATTTTGAAGTTTTGCTCAATTGAAACAGTTCCTACGGATTGGAGGGTAGGTAATGTAACCCCTCTATTTAAAAAGAGAGGAAGAGAGAAATCAGGGAATTATAGACCAGTCAGCCTGACATCGGTATTGGGGAAAATTCTAGAGTCCATTATAAAAGGTTTAATAGCTGACCACTTGGAAAACAGTGGTGTAATCGGACAGAGCCAGCATGGGTTTATGAAATGGAAAGCATGCTTGAAAACTCTGGTGCAGTTTTTCGAGGACGTAACTAGTAGAGTTGATAAGGGGGAGCAAGTGGATGTGTTTTATTTGGACTTTCAGAATATTGTATGCAGTTTAGGTTTCCTTATCTGAGGAAGGATGTTCTTGCTATAGAGGCAGTGCAGCGAAGGTTTACAAGAGTGATTCCTGGGATGGCGGGACAGACATATGAGGAGAGATTGAGTCGATTAGGATTATATTCGCTGGAGTTCAGAAGAATGATGTGGGATCTCATCGGAATCTATAAAATTCTAACAGGACTAGACAGGGTAGATGCAGGAAGGATGCTTCCGATGGTGGGGGAGCCCAGAACCATGGATCACAGTCTAAGGATACAGGGTGGACCATTTAGGACTGAGATGACGAGAAATTTCTTCACCCAGAGAGTGGTGAGCCTGTGGAATTCGCAACCACAGAAAGTAGTTGAGGGCGAAACTTGGTAAGTTTTCAAGAAGGAGTTCGATATAGCTCTTGGGGCAAAAACGATAATAGGCTATGGGGAGGAAGCGGGAGCAGGCTATTGAGTTAGATGATCAACCATGATCATAATGAATGGCGGAGCCGGTTCGAAGGGCCGAATGGCCTACTCTTGCTCCTATTTTCTATGTATGCTTCTATGTATTAAAATGCCAATCGCCCAGCGCTCCAAGAAACTCTGTCACAAAGCAGCAGCTTCCAATTCATCCTTAAACAATAATATTCTGAAAGTTGCCTTCGTTTTTATGTTCTATAAGTCTAATGAGGACTTCAAGACGGTCCACAATGGTAAAGATGTGAGCAGAAGGGAGCAGGGCAAAGCTAACAGCACAAGTGATGCCACCTACTGTCTCCAGTTGTGGCTCTGCAACCATTCCACCAAGCAGTTCAAGTTCCGATTGACTTAACAAACGCATATTGTCGTTCAGTTACCAATACACCTGGGCACAAAATCAATCCGCTTTTCGGATTAAAATTGCAGAAAGCAAACAAACAAAGTGGTTGATTTTCTCTATTATATGGGTGTGTTTATGAAAATGAACATTCAATGATGCAGTCACTCTGGAGTCAACACGAGATTTCCCAGAGTAAGTTAAATACTAAACAGACAAGCTATGTTACCCCCGGGGACTTAATCTTTATTGTGGTAGCAAGCTTGACATCAATGTAGCTTAATTTCAGAATCAATTAGATTACTTTCAATGACTAAGCGGTAAAGATCAGAAACGATTTTTACGACAAGACTTCTTACAGTCCATTTAACTTCGAGCACAATAACAGCTATAAACTCTCATTAGTCAAATTTGAAATAGTTCAATAAAATGTCCACTTAAAACCACATAAAAGTAGAGTTTATATTTCTCATTTGTTCTACTTGAGATATTGCAACACTCTATTTTGCATTGCACTCCCGATTAAGGGTAATGACCACGGTGCCTTACATCAAAGGAGAACTGTCTGGAAAATTCCCCGCACGTAGAACAGGTGAAAGGAATCCCTATGGAATACCTGTGTCGGTGTTTCAGCAGGTTGAATGTGCAGGTGTATCCTTTACTGAACCCGAACGGGTCAAAGCCAGTTTCGCCATTGTGTTTGCAGTTTGAAAACCCAGGCACATATCAGGCTTGTATATCAGCTCTCAGCCGTGTGGATCATGTGATACTAGAGCAGGGAGCAGAAACATGCTAAACATTTACCTCAGGTTGGGAAGGTGAACATCCGCTCTTCTGTGTGACAAGCTGTGTGGATCAGCTTGCGAAAGGCACAATTAAAGCCATTGCTGCACTTAGAGCAGATAAAGGGCTGGCCACCGCAGCGGAAGTGTGGGTGTGCCAGGACGGGGAAGACGTGAGTGAACTCATGCACACACTGGGGACAGACCAACGGCCACACTATCTCCTTGCTTGATGCCTCAACAGGGTGGGGACAGGGTGAATCCCTCCATGTACACTGAGCAGGCGAATGGCCTCGCCTCGATATGAACCCAAATGTGGTCACCAGGATGGTGAGATACATAAAACTATTCCCAAAAGAAAATGGACTTAATTCAAATTTCACAATTCTCCACCGCCCTCTAGAGGGCGCAGTACGTGATGAAATAGGTCGGGATTGATTCGGTGGCCACAAAATCCCGATGTTGGGATTAAATTCGTGGCCATGGCCTGGGGTACAGAAGTGAGAAGGTGATATGCTCAAGGTCGTTTAATTAAGGGCCAATAGGCGGAGGAACCGGCCAGCTTGAAGTTGTGGGCGGGACAGTCAGGACACCATATGTTGGATACAGATTGAAAAGCGAATGCACCTTGCAAGCGGACTTATGTGTGACATGGACAAGAAGGGTACATGGTGCAATATAAAATACAACTCATGTTGGATTATCTTGTTCATGAAACTTAAATATTCTTACAAAAAGGCTCCGTGAATATTTCACCCCATTGTTGAACTCAGCTCTGATTTTACTCTGGGTCCCAGCATAAATAAACGGGTTGACGCAGGAACTCAACAACTGAAGCATAGGTCCACTTTGCTGGAGGATAAATGTGGAATTAATGAAATTCGAACCTAAGAAATAAGGGACATTCGCAATTGGCACATATAGGACCGTTACAAAGAATTATATATATAGCAGGATGAAATTGCCCGAGATGGCAAAGAGTAAAACAATTGACTTTCTTCGCTTCTCTCTCTCTGGGTCACTCTGATTCTCAACATTGTTCTGGGCCCGGAGTCTCCTCCGGGCTCTATTGGCCACTAGGATGTTTCTGACGGTCAGAGCATTGAGCAGTAAAATCAGAATGAATGGGAGACAAGGGGTTAAAATGGGACGGAGCCAGTCATATGTGGTCCACGAAGGTGATGTATAATATGTTACTTTTACGACGCAGAGCCAGGGTATATCATTAATTATGTACACAGGTTCAAAAATAAAATACATGAAGATATTGTTTAGACAGGCCAGTGCTGACACGGTTACTATGACCCGCGCTGCCATCTTCTCAGTGCAATATTTTACTTTCAACTTCGGGCAAGAAATGGCCACAAATCGATCAAAGGTGAAAGCGTCGTTAACCAGGCAGAACTGCCAATATTTAAGCCGGAACGAAACCTACAAACTGGTGTGATAGACAGGAAAGTGAATGGGAAATAGATTCCAGCAATCCGGTTTAGTTTTACAGCCGTGATCATGACCAGGAAATCTGACACCGCCATGGACACCAGTTAATAAGTGATACATCTGGAGAGACCACATGTTATTCGAGAGAGGATCACAATCACTGCCAGGTTAGCTGTAATAGAGAGAGAGAGAGGAGATCGAGAATGGAAACGTTAGTGATTAAACTCCAAACAAAATCACCCGTTTCAAAGGTTCCCTGCGAATTGCAAGGCTTCGAGATGTGATCTTAAGCTTGAACTTAGCCTTAACGCTAGGGACAAGTTTTTGCTGGGCTTTAATATTATTTGGCATTAAAAAAATATAAGGCATGTCAATGGTAAAATAAGGCAAAATACTTCAATGAGCCCTAACAGAAGGCAAGAAGGAATCAACAAAATTTTCGAATTAAACATGATACAGCGAATACACGAGAAATATCACATCACAAAATATACAGAAAACATTGAAGTACGTAAGGATACGAGTGGCCCATTTCAACGCATTATTGTAAAATTATTCACTGTTGTAAAGGTCAACATTCGACTTGCTCAAACACATCCTCAGAAAAAGGGAAGCAAGTGAATAGTTCCCGTTTCTCCGGCTGTGTGAAGGACGTTTTGAATATGATAAATTGTTAAATCCGAGCTCTTCATCAGATAACCATTGGGGCCTTCAATGTTAATCTGATCCAGTCGGAGATATTGAGTTCTCTTTCGGAGAAAGACTCTCCATGCTGCAATGTGCCGTCCGAATAAATGACCAATTATATCGTGTACTGGTTCTTTAAAATAAATTAAAAATCCGTTGCATAACACGCGAGAGATGCTACCAGTTAATGGGCTTTACTCCATCTGGAGAAAATAGTGAGGCTTGGAGCAGTCCGAGACGTTGCAAGATGGAAATAGCAGGAGAAAACCCCGCATTCAGTAATCATCAATTTAGAACGATCAGCAGCACCCAATGCGCAGAGGGAAACCTGACTGAAGCAGAGAGTGTCAAAGGCTGAGATCAGAAACACTGAGTCCTATGTGTTAAAGGCAAATAACAACCATCCATCACAGGACGTCTAGAACATTGCTTTTATACGTCAACATTTCGCTGCCTGATAATATTCACTAAATAAATTGATTAATAATATTCACTCTGGATTATTCAAATCTGTTCAATCAACGAATTACTTGACGGAATTATTCCGTCGCTGTCAAATTAAGTAGGACAAACATCCAGAAATATACCTTGATTCACCTTGATATACCTTGAAGTAAATGTACCTTGATATGCCTTGAAGTAAATATACCTTGAAGTAATTCACTTCAAGTTACAACGCCAATAAATAATTTAACTTCATTTACACTGATACAGTGTGAGAATTTATCTGCACGGACAGTCTCAAAGCCACATTAGAGATATATTTACACCACAATTGACACCATTTTTGGTAAGCCACCCACAACGGTATTGTCAATAACACAGTGGCATTACATTGACAGGTTGGTTACAGTATGTTCATTCACATGCTGTAATAGTGCAACCAACATAACAGAAATACATTTACATTGCATGATGTTAGCGGCAAATGGGAGAAATTATATAATTAAGATGATGAAATTGTACCTGTCACAGGAAGATGGAATATACCGTTGAAGGCATCAGATTAAACAGGTAATGTGAAGTAACTTTGCTGGTAAATAGGTGATATAACAATGTTAAAGGGGAGAAGTTATAACATTTATATCGTCATTTTATGTCAGGAGATTGCATAATTTATAATTTTGAAATGGAGAGTTAATGTCGTTAGAGTGAAAAAAATATATACTGCAATAGAAGAGAAACAAATACCACTTAAACAAAACACATTATACAAGTAGAACAGGAAACTATCATGTATTGACTGTGAGAAAGGTTACATTTAACAAGCGCTACTTGAAAAATGGGATAAATGGTGCAACCAGTCATTAACGCAGCTACTAACCAACTGCAATACTTTACCTGGAACGCCGATAGCTGCAATGATGGGATAATAATTGGCAAACACCAGACCTTTTGGTATTGCATGCATTTCCATGAGGAGCTCCGAGTGCGTTCTGAAGTTCACTGTAAAACGCTCAAATTTATAGCTGGTGTCGGGCTCCAGGGAAATCATTCTTTGGTTTCTTATTTTGCAAGAATTCCATTTATTGTAACAAACAGACTCGTGCAGCTGCCGCTCGGCTGCTGTTTATGTTTTAATAGAATGGAATCTTTTTCATGAGATCTGAAATGGCTCTAAATTGAAATAACCAGAGACTACAGCATGATCCTAGTTAGATTTCTTTATAACAGCGATTACTGCATGGATATTGGGGCCAGACCAAAGTGGTGTTTTTCACTATTCACCGCGCTAAGAAATTCAAATTTTCCTTGGAAAATGCAGTCACGTTTTTGCTCCTGATAATTGTTCAGCCCATGTGACATTTAATCAGTTGCAACGTGCCTAAAAAGCACATGAGACTTTGGGATAATGCAGGAGTAGACCGTGCCATCCTTCAAGCCTGTTCAAGCATTCGATAAAACTGTGACTGATTGGTTTGTGGTCTCAAGTCCACTTTCCTGCCTTCCCTCTTCCCCCTTTAAGCTTGACCCCCTTGTCTACCAGAACACTATCTAACTCATCCTTGAACAAATTTAATGAGTTAGAAAAGAGCAAGAGTAGGACCGTGTGACAGTCAGTCCGCAGCACCAAGAGGGCCCTCCTATCGCAATAGGAGGGCCCTGGGACAGCCAATCAGCCGCACCTAGAGAGGAGCGGGCGGAAGAGGAGGACACTGAGGGAGGCAGTCAGCAGCATCTAGAGGGGAGTGCAAGAGGGGGACCCTGGGAGAGGCAGTCAGCAGCACCTAGAGGGGAGTGCAAGAGGGGGACCCTGGGAGAGGCAGTCAGCAGCACCTAGAGGGGAGTGCAAGAGGAGGACCCTGGGACAGCTGGTCAGCAGTACGCTTCTCGGCCTCTTGGCTAAGATCAAGTGTTGCAGGAGCGACACCACTGTCGGTGCGCAGACTGATGCACGTCTGCGACCAGTTCGAACTGGCCTCGGGAGCCAAGGTAAATCGTGGGAAGAGCGAGGCCATGTTCTTTGGGAAGTGGGCTGACCGATCCTTTGTCCCCTTCACTGTCAGGGCTGACGGCCTGAAGGTGCTGGGGATATGGTTCGGAGGGACCGGGGCATGCGTTAGAAACTGGAAGGAGCGAGTGGCTATGGTGAAAAGGAAACTGGGCATGTGGGAGCGACGCTCCCTCTCCATTGCGGGTAAGAACCTGGTCATCAGGTGTGAGGTACTCTCGCTGTTGCTGTACGTGGCGCAGGTCTGGCCCATTCCACACTCCTGCGCGATGGCGATCACTCGAGCCATCTTCCGCTTTATCTGGAGGTCGAAAATGGATCGTGTCTGCAGGGACGCGATGTACAAGCCTCTAGATAAAGGGGGAAAAAACGTGCCCAACATCGCCCTCATACTGATGGCCACCTTTGTGTGCGGCTGCATCAAGCGGTGCGTAGACCCTCAGTACGCAAACACCAAGTGTCACTACGTGCTGAGGTTCTACCTGTCCCCGGTGTTGCGAAGGATGGGTCTGGCCACGCTGCCGCGGAACGCTCCAAGTAGTTGGACCGTGCCGTACCACCTGTCCCTGGTGGAAAAATTTATGCAGAAAAACACCTTTGACCACAAGTCCATCAGGCAGTGGTCAGCACGTAACGTCCTAGAGGCCCTGAGGGATAAGGAGAGGGTGGACCCTGTGGGATGGTTCCCCGAGCAGACTGTCAAAGTCATTTGGCAGAATGCCTCATCGCCAGAACTTTCCAACAAGCACCAAGACGTAGCTTGGCTGGTGGTGAGAAAGGCCCTCCCCGTCAGATCCTTCCTACACGCCAGGAGTCTCACCCCCTCTGCACGATGCCCTCGAGGTGGCTGTGGTGGGGAAGAGACCGTTGTTCACCTCCTTGTGGATTGTGCCTTTGCAAAGAAAGTCTGGAGAGAGATGCAGTGGTTGCTGTCGAGGTTCATCCCGAGCAGCTCTGTGACACAGGACTCTGTGCTCTACGGGCTGTTCCCAGGGACACACACCGAGACAAACATCAACTGCAGCTGGAGGATCATCAACTCGGTGAAAGACGCGCTTTGGTCTGCCCGAAACTTGTTGGTCTTCCAGCACAAAGAGTTGTCCCCGACCGATTGTTGCGGACTGGCACAATCCAAAGTCCAGGACTACGTGCTGAGGGACGCACTAAAGCTTGGGGCAGCTGCCGCAAAGGCGCAATGGGGAAGGGTCGCTGTCTAAGACCTTTCTACCACAGCGCACCGAGAGACTGGGAACTGTTTAGAGCCCCTCGGGCTGTACAGATCAAAATGAAAGGCTGTAAATGACTGTAATATTGTTTGTACTGATGCACCTGGTGATACATTTTGTAAAAGTTTAACCTGGATTGTACCCTTGTAATGTTGTTTTTGAAATGGTTTTGAATGTGATTGAAGATTTTTATGAATAAAGTATATTTTTACAAAAAAAAAAGACACCATGGTCCTGCCATGGCAAGGTCGGGATGGAAGGGCGAAAACCAATCGCAATCCGAATTCATACCGTGGGTTACCTATCACCGTCCGAGTCACGGTGAACCACAGCGACGAAGGAGGATCACCTATGGATCGGGGCTTCTTCACCAGGAGGATCCTGTTGAAGGCGTGCGGCTTCCAAGCTACGGAGATCTTCACCCTGCACGACTCCCGCAAAGGTGGTTATTTTGACGTGACGTTCAAGCAAGTGGCAGACTGCGTCCGGCTCCTGAGGGTGTTCGAGGAGAAGAGAGACCTGCCGGAGATGAAGATCCTGACGGCGGAGCCGCACTTTTCTCTGCCGTTGCAACGGGAACGTGAGGTGATGGTGCATGTGTACAACCCCTTCGTCCCTGTCGCCGACGTGGTCACCTTCCTCACCAGGTACTTCGATAAGGTGGGGAGCGGCACTGAGATTCGAGACGACTTGGGGATCTGGACAGGCAAACGCCTGTTTAAGGTCACGCTAAAGACCGATGGTAAGGGATCCATTTTCCATCCTCCTTCCAGTTTCGCTATCGGGGGAAACCGTGGCTACCTGGTCTACGCTGGGCAACCCAAGCATTGTCGCTCATGCGGCAAGGCTGGTCATGTGGCGGCCAACTGCAGCGCCTCCCTCTGCAAGATCTGCAAACAGGAAGGGCACCAGACAAAAGACTGCAAACAGGCCAAGTGCTGCAACCTGTGTGGCGAGGCAAGTCACCTCTACAGGACCTGCCCCAAACGCTGCCGTACTTACGCACAGGCAGCCAAAGCCGACCACGGGGAAGCAGAAGAAATGTTCCGTGTCACTCCAACCACCAAGGCCCCCAGGGAGCTCAACGGGACAAAGGAGGACACAGAGAGAGACAAGGTGGAGAAAGAGATTGAGGCAACAGAGAGCCAATCAACAGCACTACCCCCTGAACCTTCCAGTCCTCAGGACAGCGAATCAATGGAGGAGGAGGCAGCAGTGGAAAAGCAGCAGGGGGAGTGGCGGACGGTGAAGAACAAGAAAAGTAAGAGGGAGCGAAGAAGAAGCAAAGGCGTTTCCCAGAGAAGCGGCAAGAGGCGTCTCCCATCCGACACGGATGACAAGGGCAGCAGCTCTTCGGATGAGGAAGTGCCAGAGCGGCACCGACAGAAGAGGCGGCAAAGCTCCAGGGCGTTGGAGGACGAGACACCCGAGCTCCAGAAAATTGGAGACAACAAGGAGACCAGCGCACCCCAACTTGGCCTGCAACCTGAGGAGGCCAGTGCACCACAGCCCCTGGAATCTGGGAGCAGTGAGGCAATCATCGCACCCCAGCTCCAGGAAGCCGGGAACAGCAACCCCCCAGAGGGGGTGAGTTTTGGAGAAGCTTCTCCAGCAAAGGTCATCTCAAAATCCGCTCACTACGTGAACCTCCAGATGCCACCGGAGCAGAACACGGCCAAGGAGATCTACCTCAGCCCATCCAAAGTGAAGGAATTTGAGCTCACTACGGGTATGAAGGAGCAGACTAAAGGTCTGGGACTCTCAGAGACAGTGGGTTTGGTAGGAGAATAAATGCTTTAATATGGGTTTAAAGATTGTATCCATAAATGTGCGTAGCATTAAATCTACTACGCGATGTGTTGCGACCTTGGACTACCTAGCCAAGGTCAAAGCTGACCTGTTGTTTCTGCAGGAGTGTGCGATACCGCACCTCAGCTCCTACAGGCAATGGTCACGATGGTGGTCCCACGGGCCATCGATCTGGTCGGGCGGAAACGACTCTCGTTCCTCCGGCCTGGGTATTCTGCTGCGGGGAGGCAACTTCACCGTCTCCGAGGTCAAGGAGGTGGTGGGCGGGCGACTCCTGGTAGCAGACGTAATGTACAAGAATGCTCCACTCCGGTTAATTAACGTGTACGGCCCGGCACAAGGGGCTGAGCGGCTGGAGGTTTTTCAGCAGCTCCCACTGCTGCTGGCGACCTCCAGGCCGGTCATTCTGGGCGGGGACTTCAACTGCATCATCGATGCGGCTGGACGATCCGGCAGGGCCGGAAGCAGATTGGACGCTACGTCCAGATCCCTGATGGAAACAGTTAAGGATGCCAAGCTGCACGACGTCTTCAGCAACCCTGCAGACGGAGTGCAGCGTAGATACACCTGGTCGCGGCCAGACGGGTCCATTCGTTCCAGGATAGACTTCCTGTTTGTGTCCCGTGCATTCACAGTCAGATCCACCGACGTCAAGCCGGTGTTCTTCTCTGACCACTGCCTCCTACTGGCGGACTGCCACTTGGAGGAAGACCTGAGGGTGGGCAGGGGGGCATGGAAGCTAAATGTGCAACTGCTGACCCCAGAGAACATTGAGGAGCTCAAGAGGGATTACAAAGGTTGGAGAACCGTGAAACCCCTCTTTGAGTCCCTGACACACTGGTGGGAAGTGATCAAGGGAAGCATCAAGAGGTTTTTCATCCTCAAAGGCACCCAGAAAGCTAGAAAGGAACAGAGGGAAATGTCCCGACTCCAGGAAAAGATGCAGAATCTGCTCCGGCTGCAGTCGATGGGGGTCGATGTCAAGGAGGAGCTCCAAGAGGTGAAGGGCCAGCAAGCCTCGCACTTTGCCTCGGAGGCCTCCAAGATCATCTTCCGTTCCAGAGTCCGCTCCGTGGAGCAGGATGAGACGTGCTCACGTTTCTTCTTCCAAAAGGTACACAGAGAGCGCTCTGTGATCAGCAGCCTGAAGGAAGAAGACGGCTCAGTAAAGTCATCACGGTCCGACATTCTGAGGATCAGCAAATCCTTTTATGCCGGACTGTATGACGTGAAGCCCACGGACAGCTCGGCCTCCCAGTCCTTCCTGTCCTCTATCACGGAGGTCCTAGACCACAGTACGCGGGAGAGCCTATACAAACCGCTAACTCCTGACGAACTGACTAAGGCCCTCGAGTCCTTCGAGAAGAGTAAAACCCCCGGAAGCGACGGCCTGCCGGCGGAGTTGTATTCGGCTCTGTGGGACTTGATCGGCCCAGACCTGCTAGAAGTGTACGAGAGTATGCTCCTGGCCGGCAGCATGTCAGAATCCATGAGGAAAGGCATCATCACCCTCATCTACAAGCACAAGGGGGAAAGGGAGGAAATTAGAAATTGGCGACCCATTTCACTGTTGAATATGGACTATAAGATTCTGTCCAAGGTCATCGCCAACCGGGTCAAATCCGCTCTGGAATTGGTGATTCACCCTGACCAGACCTGCTCTGTGCCAGGCAGGAAGATCTCTGACAGCCTGGCGCTGCTCAGGGATACGATTGCCTATGTACAGGACAGGGGTGTGGATACCTGCATCATCAGCTTGGATCAGGAGAAGGCCTTTGACAGAATATCGCACACCTACATGGGGGATGTGCTCTCCAAAATGGGCTTTGGGGAGGGAATTCGAAATTGGATCCAACTGCTCTACACTAACATCAGTAGCGCAGTCTCAATCAATGGGTGGGAAACAGATAGCTTTCCGATTAAATCTGGAGTCAGGCAGGGCTGCCCTCTCTCGCCTGTCCTTTTTGTGTGCTGCATAGAACCCTTTGCCGAGTCCATCAGGAAGGATCCGGGCATAAGAGGAGTGACGATCCCAGGCAGTGGAGGCACTCAGGTAAAAGCCTCCCTGTACATGGACGACGTCGCCGTCTTCTGCTCGGATCCGCTGTCGGTGCGCAGACTGATGCACGTCTGCGACCAGTTCGAACTGGCCTCGGGAGCCAAGGTAAATCGTGGGAAGAGCGAGGCCATGTTCTTTGGGAACTGGGCTGACCGATCCTTTGTCCCCTTCACTGTCAGGGCTGACGGCCTGAAGGTGCTGGGGATATGGTTCGGAGGGACCGGGGCATGCGTTAGAAACTGGAAGGAGCGAGTGGCTATGGTGAAAAGGAAACTGGGCATGTGGGATCGACGCTCCCTCTCCATTGCGGGTAAGAACCTGGTCATCAGGTGTGAGGTACTCTCGCTGTTGCTGTACGTGGCGCAGGTCTGGCCCATTCCACACTCCTGCGCGATGGCGATCACTCGAGCCATCTTCCGCTTTATCTGGAGGTCGAAAATGGATCGTGTCTGCAGGGACGCGATGTACAAGCCTCTAGATAAAGGGGGAAAAAACGTGCCCAACATCGCCCTCATACTGATGGCCACCTTTGTGTGTGGCTGCATCAAGCGGTGCGTAGACCCTCAGTACGCAAACACCAAGTGTCACTACGTGCTGAGGTTCTACCTGTCCCCGGTGTTGCGAAGGATGGGTCTGGCCACGCTGCCGCGGAACGCTCCAAGTAGTTGGACCGTGCCGTACCACCTGTCCCTGGTGGAAAAATTTATGCAGAAAAACACCTTTGACCACAAGTCCATCAGGCAGTGGTCAGCACGTAACGTCCTAGAGGCCCTGAGGGATAAGGAGAGGGTGGACCCTGTGGGATGGTTCCCCGAGCAGACTGTCAAAGTCATTTGGCAGAATGCCTCATCGCCAGAACTTTCCAACAAGCACCAAGACGTAGCTTGGCTGGTGGTGAGAAAGGCCCTCCCCGTCAGATCCTTCCTACACGCCAGGAGTCTCACCCCCTCTGCACGATGCCCTCGAGGTGGCTGTGGTGGGGAAGAGACCGTTGTTCACCTCCTTGTGGATTGTGCCTTTGCAAAGAAAGTCTGGAGAGAGATGCAGTGGTTGCTGTCGAGGTTCATCCCGAGCAGTTCTGTGACACAGGACTCTGTGCTCTACGGGCTGTTCCCAGGGACACACACCGAGACAAACATCAACTGCAGCTGGAGGATCATCAACTCGGTGAAAGACGCGCTTTGGTCTGCCCGAAACTTGTTGGTCTTCCAGCACAAAGATTTGTCCCCGACCGATTGTTGCGGACTGGCACAATCCAAAGTCCAGGACTACGTGCTGAGGGACGCACTAAAGCTTGGGGCAGCTGCCGCAAAGGCGCAATGGGGAAGGGTCGCTGTCTAAGACCTTTCTACCACAGCGCACCGAGAGACTGGGAACTGTTTAGAGCCCCTCGGGCTGTACAGATCAAAATGAAAGGCTGTAAATGACTGTAATATTGTTTGTACTGATGCACCTGGTGATACATTTTGTAAAAGTTTAACCTGGATTGTACCCTTGTAATGTTGTTTTTGAAATGGTTTTGAATGTGATTGAAGATTTTTATGAATAAAGTATATTTTTACAAAAAAAAAAAAAAATCAGCAGCCTGGCTAAGATCAAGTGTTGCAGGGGCGACACCATGGTCCTGCCAAGGCAAGGTCGGGATGGAAGGGCGATAACCAATCGCAATCCGAATTCATACCGTGGGTTACCTATCACCGTCCGAGTCACGGTGAACCACAGCGACGAAGGAGGATCACCTATGAATCGGGGCTTCTTCACCAGGAGGATCCTGTTGAAGGCGTGCGGCTTCCAAGCTACGGAGATCTTCACCCTGCACGACTCCCGCAAAGGTGGTTATTTTGACGTGACGTTCAAGCGAGTGGCAGACTGCGTCCGGCTCCTGAGGGTGTTCGAGGAGAAGAGAGACCTGCCGGAGATGAAGATCCTGACGGCGGAGCCGCACTTTTCTCTGCCGTTGCAACGGGAACGTGAGGTGATGGTGCATGTGTACAACCCCTTCGTCCCTGTCGCCGACGTGGTCACCTTCCTCACCAGGTACTTCGATAAGGTGGGGAGCGGCACTGAGATTCGAGACGACTTGGGGATCTGGACAGGCAAACGCCTGTTTAAGGTCACGCTAAAGACCGATGGTAAGGGAGCCATTTTCCACCCTCCTTCCAGTTTCGCTATCGGGGGAAACCGTGGCTACCTGGTCTACGCTGGGCAACCCAAGCATTGTCGCTCATGCGGCAAGGCTGGTCATGTGGCGGCCAACTGCAGCGCCTCCCTCTGCAAGATCTGCAAACAGGAAGGGCACCAGACAAAAGACTGCAAACAGGCCAAGTGCTGCAACCTGTGTGGCGAGGCAAGTCACCTCTACAGGACCTGCCCCAAACGCTGCCGTACTTACGCACAGGCAGCCAAAGCCGACCAGGGGGAAGCAGAAGAAAGGTTCCGTGTCACTCCAACCACCAAGGCCCCCAGGGAGCTCAACGGGACAAAGGAGGACACAGAGAGAGACAAGGTGGAGAAAGAGATTGAGGCAACAGAGAGCCAATCAACAGCACTACCCCCTGAACCTTCCAGTCCTCAGGACAGCGAATCAATGGAGGAGGAGGCAGCAGTGGAAAAGCAGCAGGGGGAGTGGCGGATGGTGAAGAACAAGAAAAGTAAGAGGGAGCGAAGAAGAAGCAAAGGCGTTTCCCAGAGAAGCGGCAAGAGGCGTCTCCCATCCAACACGGATGACAAGGGCAGCAGCTCTTCGGATGATGAAGTGCCAGAGCGGCACCGACAGAAGAGGCGGCAAAGCTCCAGGGCGTTGGAGGACGAGACACCCGAGCTCCAGAAAATTGGAGACAACAAGGAGCCCAGCGCACCCCAACTTGGCCTGCAACCTGAGGAGGCCAGTGCACCACAGCCCCTGGAATCTGGGAGCAGTGAGGCAATCATCGCACCCCAGCTCCAGGAAGCCGGGAACAGCAACCCCCCAGAGGGGGTG
Organism: Cetorhinus maximus; assembly: GCF_964194155.1. NCBI lineage: Eukaryota > Metazoa > Chordata > Chondrichthyes > Lamniformes > Cetorhinidae > Cetorhinus > Cetorhinus maximus. The sequence continues at coordinate 35,335,888 of NC_135901.1, read as the reverse complement.
AGTTTTGGAGAAGCTTCTCCAGCAAAGGTCATCTCAAAACCCGCTCACTACGTGAACCTCCAGATGCCACTGGAGCAGAACACGGCCAAGGAGATCTACCTCAGCCCATCCAAAGTGAAGGAATTTGAGCTCACTACGGGTATGAAGGAGCAGACTAAAGGTCTGGGACTCTCAGAGACAGTGGGTTTGGTAGGAGAATAAATGCTTTAATATGGGTTTAAAGATTGTATCCATAAATGTGCGTAGCATTAAATCTACTACGCGATGTGTTGCGACCTTGGACTACCTAGCCAAGGTCAAAGCTGACCTGTTGTTTCTGCAGGAGTGTGCGATACCGCACCTCAGCTCCTACAGGCAATGGTCACGATGGTGGTCCCACGGGCCATCGATCTGGTCGGGCGGAAACGACTCTCGTTCCTCCGGCCTGGGTATTCTGCTGCGGGGAGGCAACTTCACCGTCTCCGAGGTCAAGGAGGTGGTGGGCGGGCGACTCCTCGTAGCAGACGTAATGTACAAGAACGCTCCACTCCGGTTAATTAACGTGTACGGCCCGGCACAAGGGGCTGAGCGGCTGGAGGTTTTTCAGCAGCTCCCACTGCTGCTGGCGACCTCCAGGCCGGTCATTCTGGGCGGGGACTTCAACTGCATTATCGATGCGGCTGGACGATCCGGCAGGGCCGGAAGCAGATTGGACGCTACGTCCAGATCCCTGATGGAAACAGTTAAGAATGCCAAGCTGCACGACGTCTTCAGCAACCCTGCAGACGGAGCGCAGCGTAGATACACCTGGTCGCGGCCAGACGGGTCCATTCGTTCCAGGATAGACTTCCTGTTTGTGTCCCGTGCATTCACAGTCAGATCCACCGAGGTCAAGCCGGTGTTCTTCTCTGACCACTGCCTCCTACTGGCGGACTGCCACTTGGAGGAAGACCTGAGGGTGGGCAGGGGGGCATGGAAGCTAAATGTGCAACTGCTGACCCCAGAGAACATTGAGGAGCTCAAGAGGGATTACAAAGGTTGGAGAACCGTGAAACCCCTCTTTGAGTCCCTGACACACTGGTGGGAAGTGATCAAGGGAAGCATCAAGAGGTTTTTCATCCGCAAAGGCACCCAGAAAGCTAGAAAGGAACAGAGGGAAATGTCCCGACTCCAGAAAAAGATGCAGAATCTGCTCCGGCTGCGGTCGATGGGGGTCGATGTCAAGGAGGAGCTCCAAGAGGTGAAGGGCCAGCAAGCCTCGCACTTTGCCTCGGAGGCCTCCAAGATCATCTTCCGTTCCAGAGTCCGCTCCGTGGAGCAGGATGAGACGTGCTCACGTTTCTTCTTCCAAAAGGTACACAGAGAGCGCTCTGTGATCAGCAGCCTGAAGGAAGAAGACGGCTCAGTAAAGTCATCACGGTCCGACATTCTGAGGATCAGCAAATCCTTTTATGCCGGTCTGTATGACGTGAAGCCCACGGACAGCACGGCCTCCCAGTCCTTTCTGTCCTCTATCACGGAGGTCTTAGACCACAGTACGCGGGAGAGCCTAGACAAACCGCTAACTCCTGACGAACTGACTAAGGCCCTCGAGTCCTTCGAGAAGAGTAAAACCCCCGGAAGCGACGGCCTGCCGGCGGAGTTGTATTCGGCTCTGTGGGACTTGATCGGCCCAGACCTGCTAGAAGTGTACGAGAGTATGCTCCATGAGGAAAGGCATCATCACCCTCATCTACAAGCACAAGGGGGAAAGGGAGGAAATTAGAAATTGGCGACCCATTTCACTGTTGAATGTGGACTATAAGATTCTGTCCAAGGTCATCGCCAACCGGGTCAAATCCGCTCTGGAATTGGTGATTCACCCTGACCAGACCTGCTCTGTGCCAGGCAGGAAGATCTCTGACAGCCTGGCGCTGCTCAGGGATACGATTGCCTATGTACAGGACAGGGGTGTGGATACCTGCCTCATCAGCTTGGATCAGGAGAAGGCCTTTGACAGAATATCGCACACCTACATGGGGGATGTGCTCTCCAAAATGGGCTTTGGGGAGGGAATTCGAAATTGGATCCAACTGCTCTACACTAACATCAGTAGCGCAGTCTCAATCAATGGGTGGGAAACAGATAGCTTTCCCATTAAATCTGGAGTCAGGCAGGGCTGTCCTCTCTCGCCTGTCCTTTTCGTGTGCTGCATAGAACCCTTTGCCGAGTCCATCAGGAAGGATCTGGGCATAAGAGGAGTGACGATCCCAGGCAGTGGAGGCACTCAGGTAAAAGCCTCCCTGTACATGGACGACGTCGCCGTCTTCTGCTCGGATCCGCTGTCGGTGCGCAGACTGATGCACGTCTGCGACCAGTTCGAACTGGCCTCGGGAGCCAAGGTAAATCGTGCGAAGAGCGAGGCCATGTTCTTTGGGAACTGGGCTGACCGATCCTTTGTCCCCTTCACTGTCAGGGCTGACGGCCTGAAGGTGCTGGGGATATGGTTCGGAGGGACCGGGGCATGCGTTAGAAACTGGAAGGAGCGAGTGGCTATGGTGAAAAGGAAACTGGGCATGTGGGAGCGACGCTCCCTCTCCATTGCGGGTAAGAACCTGGTCATCAGGTGTGAGGTACTCTCGCTGTTGCTGTACGTGGCGCAGGTCTGGCCCATTCCACACTCCTGCGCGATGGCGATCACTCGAGCCATCTTCCGCTTTATCTGGAGGTCGAAAATGGATCGTGTCTGCAGGGACGCGATGTACAAGCCTCTAGATAAAGGGGGAAAAAACGTGCCCAACATCGCCCTCATACTGATGGCCACCTTTGTGTGCGGCTGCATCAAGCGGTGCGTAGACCCTCAGTACGCAAACACCAAGTGTCACTACGTGCTGAGGTTCTACCTGTCCCCGGTGTTGCGAAGGATGGGTCTGGCCACGCTGCCGCGGAACGCTCCAAGTAGTTGGACCGTGCCGTACCACCTGTCCCTGGTGGAAAAATTTATGCAGAAAAACACCTTTGACCACAAGTCCATCAGGCAGTGGTCAGCACGTAACGTCCTAGAGGCCCTGAGGGAAAAGGAGAGGGTGGACCCTGTGGGATGGTTCCCCGAGCAGACTGTCAAAGTCATTTGGCAGAATGCCTCATCGCCAGAACTTTCCAACAAGCACCAAGACGTAGCTTGGCTGGTGGTGAGAAAGGCCCTCCCCGTCAGATCCTTCCTACACGCCAGGAGTCTCACCCCCTCTGCACATTGCCCTCGAGGTGGCTGTGGTGGGGAAGAGACCGTTGTTCACCTCCTTGTGGATTGTGCCTTTGCAAAGAAAGTCTGGAGAGAGATGCAGTGGTTGCTGTCGAGGTTCATCCCGAGCAGTTCTGTGACACAGGACTCTGTGCTCTACGGGCTGTTCCCAGGGACACACACCGAGACAAACATCAACTGCAGCTGGAGGATCATCAACTCGGTGAAAGACGCGCTTTGGTCTGCCCGAAACTTGTTGGTCTTCCAGCACAAAGAGTTGTCCCCGACCGATTGTTGCGGACTGGCACAATCCAAAGTCCAGGACTACGTGCTGAGGGACGCACTAAAGCTTGGGGCAGCTGCCGCAAAGGCGCAATGGGGAAGGGTCGCTGTCTAAGACCTTTCCACCACAGCGCACCGAGAGACTGGGAACTGTTTAGAGCCCCTCGGGCTGTACAGATCAAAATGAAAGGCTGTAAATGATTGTAATATTGTTTGTACTGATGCACCTGGTGATACATTTTGTAAAAGTTTAACCTGGATTGTACCCTTGTAATGTTGTTTTTGAAATGGTTTTGAATGTGATTGAAGATGTTTTATGAATAAAGTATATTTTTACAATAAAAAAAAATCTGTTCTTATCAGTTTCCCTCCTTGTGGATTGTGCCTTTGCAAAGAAAGTCTGGAGAGAGATGCAGTGGTTGCTGTCGAGGTTCATCCCGAGCAGTTCTGTGACACAGGACTCTGTGCTCTACGGGCTGTTCCCAGGGACACACACCGAGACAAACATCGACTGCAGCTGGAGGATCATCAACTCGGTGAAAGACGCGCTTTGGTCTGCCCGAAACTTGTTGGTCTTCCAGCACAAAGAGCTGTCCCCGACCGATTGTTGCGGACTGGCACAATCCAAAGTCCAGGACTACGTGCTGAGGGACGCACTAAAGCTTGGGGCAGCTGCCGCAAAGGCGCAATGGGGAAGGGTCGCTGTCTAAGACCTTTCTACCACAGCGCACCGAGAGACTGGGAACTGTTTAGAGCCCCTCGGGCTGTACAGATCAAAATGAAAGGCTGTAAATGATTGTAATATTGTTTGTACTGATGCACCTGGTGATACATTTTGTAAAAGTTTAACCTGGATTGTACCCTTGTAATGTTTTTGAAATGGTTTTTAATGTGATTGAAGCAGTACGCTTCTCGGCCTTTTGGCTAAGATCAAGTGTTGCAGGGGCGACACCTTTCCTAGTGGAAGTTTCACTGGAGTCGTGTTGGTGAGTGTTTGCTTCTCGGCCTTTTGGCTAAGATCAAGTGTAGTGTTGCAGGGGCAACACCATGGTCCTGCCAAGGCAAGGTCGGGATGGAAGGGCGATAACCAATCGCAATCCGAATCCATACCGTGGGTTACCTATCACCGTCCGAGTCACGGTGAACCACAGCGACGAAGGAGGATCACCTATGGATCGGGGCTTCTTCACCAGGAGGATCCTGTTGAAGGCGTGCGGCTTCCAAGCTACGGAGATCTTCACCCTGCACGACTCCCGCAAAGGTGGTTATTTCGACGTGACGTTCAAGCGAGTGGCAGACTGCGTCCGGCTCCTGAGGGTGTTCGAGGAGAAGAGAGACCTGCCGGAGATGAAGATCCTGACGGCGGAGCCGCACTTTTCTCTGCCGTTGCAACGGGAACGTGAGGTGATGGTGCATGTGTACAACCCCTTCGTCCCTGTCGCCGACGTGGTCACCTTCCTCACCAGGTACTTCGATAAGGTGGGGAGCGGCACCGAGATTCGAGACGACTTGGGGATCTGGACAGGCAAACGCCTGTTTAAGGTCACGCTAAAGACCGATGGTAAGGGAGCCATTTTCCACCCTCCCTCCAGTTTCGCCATCGGGGGAAACCGGGGCTACCTGGTCTACGCTGGGCAACCCAAGCATTGTCGCTCATGCGGCAAGGCTGGTCATGTGGCGGCCAACTGCAGCGCCTCCCTCTGCAAGATCTGCAAACAGGAAGGGCACCAGACAAAAGACTGCAAACAGGCCAAGTGCTGCAACCTGTGTGGCGAGGCAAGTCACCTCTACAGGACCTGCCCCAAACGCTGCCGTACTTACGCACAGGCAGCCAAAGCCGACCAGGGGGAAGCAGAAGAAAGGTTTCGTGTCACTCCAACCACCAAGGCCCCCAGGGAGCCCAACGGGACAAAGGAGGACACAGAGAGAGACAAGGTGGAGAAAGAGATTGAGGCAACAGAGAGCCAATCAACAGCACTACCCCCTGAACCTTCCAGTCCTCAGGACAGCGAATCAATGGAGGAGGAGGCAGCAGTGGAAAAGCAGCAGGGGGAGTGGCGGACGGTGAAGAACAAGAAAAGTAAGAGGGAGCGAAGAAGAAGCAAAGCCACTTCCCAGACAAGCGGCAAGAGGCGTCTCCCATCCGACACGGATGACAAGGGCAGCAGCTCTTCGGATGAGGAAGTGCCAGAGCGGCACCGACAGAAGAGGCGGCAAAGCTCCAGGGCGTTGGAGGACGAGACACCCGAGCTCCAGAAAATTGGAGACAACAAGGAGACCAGCGCACCCCAACTTTGCCTGCAACCTGAGGAGGCCAGTGCACCACAGCCCCTGGAATCTGGGAGCAGTGAGGCAATCATCGCACCCCAGCTCCAGGAAGCCGGGAACAGCAACACCCCAGAGGGGGTGAGTTTTGGAGAAGCTTCTCCAGCAAAGGTCATCTCAAAACCCGCTCTCCACGTGAACCTCCAGATGCCACTGGAGCAGAACACGGCCAAGGAGATCTACCTCAGCCCATCCAAAGTGAAGGAATTTGAGCTCACTACGGGTATGAAGGAGCAGACTAAAGGTCTGGGACACTCAGAGACAGTGGGTTTGGTAGGAGAATAAATGCTTTAAAATGGGTTTAAAGATTGTATCCATAAATGTGCGTAGCATTAAATCTACTACGCGATGTGTTGCGACCTTGGACTACCTAGCCAAGGTCAAAGCTGACCTGTTGTTTCTGCAGGAGTGTGCAATACTGCACCTCAGCTCCTACAGGCAATGGTCACGATGGTGGTCCCACGGGCCATCGATCTGGTCGGGCGGAAACGACTCTCGTTCCTCCGGCCTGGGTATTCTGCTGTGGGGAGGCAACTTCACCGTCTCCGAGGTCAAGGAGGTGGTGGGCGGGCGACTCCTCGTAGCAGACGTAATGTACAAGAACGCTCCACTCCGGTTAATTAACGTGTACGGCCCGGCACAAGGGGCTGAGCGGCTGGAGGTTTTTCAGCAGCTCCCACTGCTGCTGGCGACCTCCAGGCCGGTCATTCTGGGCGGGGACTTCAACTGCATCATCGATGCGGCTGGACGATCCGGCAGGGCCGGAAGCAGATTGGACGCTACGTCCAGATCCCTGATGGAAACAGTTAAGGATGCCAAGCTGCACGACGTCTTCAGCAACCCTGCAGACGGAGCGCAGCGTAGATACACCTGGTCGCGGCCAGACGGGTCCATTCGTTCCAGGATAGACTTCCTGTTTGTGTCCCGTGCATTCACAGTCAGATCCACCGACGTCAAGCCGGTGTTCTTCTCTGACCACTGCCTCCTACTGGCGGACTGCCACTTGGAGGAAGACCTGAGGGTGGGCAGGGGGGCATGGAAGCTAAATGTGCAACTGCTGACCCCAGAGAACATTGAGGAGCTCAAGAGGGATTACAAAGGTTGGAGAACCGTGAAACCCCTCTTTGAGTCCCTGACACACTGGTGGGAAGTGATCAAGGGAAGCATCAAGAGGTTTTTCATCCTCAAAGGCACCCAGAAAGCTAGAAAGGAACAGAGGGAAATGTCCCGACTCCAGGAAAAGATGCAGAATCTGCTCCGGCTGCAGTCGATGGGGGTCGATGTCAAGGAGGAGCTCCAAGAGGTGAAGGGCCAGCAAGCCTCGCACTTTGCCTCAGAGGCCTCCAAGATCATCTTCCGTTCCAGAGTCCGCTCCGTGGAGCAGGATGAGACGTGCTCACGTTTCTTCTTCCAAAAGGTACACAGAGAGCGCTCTGTGATCAGCAGCCTGAAGGAAGAAGACGGCTCAGTAAAGTCATCACGGTCCGACATTCTGAGGATCAGCAAATCCTTTTATGCCGGACTGTATGACGTGAAGCACACGGACAGCACGGCCTCCCAGTCCTTCCTGTCCTCTATCACGGAGGTCTTAGACCACAGTACGCGGGAGAGCCTAGACAAACCGCTAACTCCTGACGAACTGACTAAGGCCCTCGAGTCCTTCGAGAAGAGTAAAACCCCCGGAAGCGACGGCCTGCCGGCGGAGTTGTTTTCGGCTCTGTGGGACTTGATCGGCCCAGACCTGCTAGAAGTGTACGAGAGTATGCTCCTGGCCGGCAGCATGTCAGAATCCATGAGGAAAGGCATCATCACCCTCATCTACAAGCACAAGGGGGAAAGGGAGGAAATTAGAAATTGGCGACCCATTTCACTGTTGAATGTGGACTATAAGATTCTGTCCAAGGTCATCGCCAACCGGGTCAAATCCGCTCTGGAATTGGTGATCCACCCTGACCAGACCTGCTCTGTGCCAGGCAGGAAGATCTCTGACAGCCTGGCGCTGCTCAGGGATACGATTGCCTATGTACAGGACAGGGGTGTGGATACCTGCCTCATCAGCTTGGATCAGGAGAAGGCCTTTGACAGAATATCGCACACCTACATGGGGGATGTGCTCTCCAAAATGGGCTTTGGGGAGGGAATTCGAAATTGGATCCAACTGCTCTACACTAACATCAGTAGCGCAGTCTCAATCAATGGGTGGGAAACAGATAGCTTTCCGATTAAATCTGGAGTCAGGCAGGGCTGTCCTCTCTCGCCTGACCTTTTCGTGTGCTGCATAGAACCCTTTGCCGAGTCCATCAGGAAGGATCCGGGCATAAGAGGAGTGACGATCCCAGGCAGTGGAGGCACTCAGGTAAAAGCCTCCCTGTACATGGACGACGTCGCCGTCTTCTTCTCGGATCCGCTGTCGGTGCGCAGACTGATGCACGTCTGCGACCAGTTCGAACTGGCCTCGGGAGCCAAGGTAAATCGTGGGAAGAGCGAGGCCATGTTCTTTGGGAACTGGGCTGACCGATCCTTTGTCCCCTTCACTGTCAGGGCTGACGGCCTGAAGGTGCTGGGGATATGGTTCGGAGGGACCGGGGCATGCGTTAGAAACTGGAAGGAGCGAGTGGCTATGGTGAAAAGGAAACTGGGCATGTGGGAGCGACGCTCCCTCTCCATTGCGGGTAAGAACCTGGTCATCAGGTGTGAGGTACTCTCGCTGTTGCTGTACGTGGCGCAGGTCTGGCCCATTCCACACTCCTGCGCGATGGCGATCACTCGAGCCATCTTCCGCTTTATCTGGAGGTCGAAAATGGATCGTGTCCGCAGGGACGCGATGTACAAGCCTCTAGATAAAGGGGGAAAAAACGTGCCCAACATCGCCCTCGTACTGATGGCCACCTTTGTGTGTGGCTGCATCAAGCGGTGCGTAGACCCTCAGTACGCAAACACCAAGTGTCACTACGTGCTGAGGTTCTACCTGTCCCCGGTGTTGCGAAGGATGGGTCTGGCCACGCTGCCGCGGAACGCTCCAAGTAGTTGGACCGTGCCGTACCACCTGTCCCTGGTGGAAAAATTTATGCAGAGAAACACCTTTGACCACAAGTCCATCAGGCAGTGGTCAGCACGTAACGTCCTAGAGGCCCTGAGGGAAAAGGAGAGGGTGGACCCTGTGGGATGGTTCCCCGAGCAGACTGTCAAAGTCATTTGGCAGAATGCCTCATCGCCAGAACTTTCCAACAAGCACCAAGACGTAGCTTGGCTGGTGGTGAGAAAGGCCCTCCCCGTCAGATCCTTCCTACACGCCAGGAGTCTCACCCCCTCTGCACGTTGCCCTCGAGGTGGCTGTGGTGGGGAAGAGACCGTTGTTCACCTCCTTGTGGATTGTGCCTTTGCAAAGAAAGTCTGGAGAGAGATGCAGTGGTTGCTGTCGAGGTTCATCCCGAGCAGTTCTGTGACACAGGACTCTGTGCTCTACGGGCTGTTCCCAGGGACACACACCGAGACAAACATCGACTGCAGCTGGAGGATCATCAACTCGGTGAAAGACGCGCTTTGGTCTGCCCGAAACTTGTTGGTCTTCCAGCACAAAGAGTTGTCCCCGACCGATTGTTGCGGACTGGCACAATCCAAAGTCCAGGACTACGTGCTGAGGGACGCACTAAAGCTTGGGGCAGCTGCCGCAAAGGCGCAATGGGGAAGGGTCGCTGTCTAAGACCTTTCTACCACAGCGCACCGAGAGACTGGGAACTGTTTAGAGCCCCTCGGGCTGTACAGATCAAAATGAAAGGCTGTAAATGATTGTAATATTGTTTGTACTGATGCACCTGGTGATACATTTTGTAAAAGTTTAACCTGGATTGTACCCTTGTAATGTTGTTTTTGAAATGGTTTGGAATGTGATTGAAGATATTTTATGAATAAAGTATATTTTTACAAAAAAAAAGACACCAAAGTCCCGTAAATGATTGTAGTATTGTTTGTACTGATGCACCTGGTGATACATTTTGTAAAAGTTTAACCAGGATTGTACCCTTGTAATGTTGTTTTTGAAATGGTTTGGAATGTGATTGAAGATATTTTATGAATAAAGTATATTTTTACAAAAAAAAAGACACCAAAGTCCCGTCTCCCATCCGACACGGATGACAAGGGCAGCAGCTCTTCGGATGATGAAGTGCCAGAGCGGCACCGACAGAAGAGGCGGCAAAGCTCCAGGGCGTTGGAGGACGAGACACCCGAGCTCCAGAAAATTGGAGACAACAAGGAGACCAGCGCACCCCAACTTTGCCTGCAACCTGAGGAGGCCAGTGCACCACAGCCCCTGGAATCTGGGAGCAGTGAGGCAATCATCATCGCACCCCAGCTCCAGGAAGCCGGGAACAGCAACACCCCAGAGGGGCTGAGTTTTGGAGAAGCTTCTCCAGCAAAGGTCATCTCAAAACCCGCTCTCTACGTGAACCTCCAGATGCCACCGGAGCAGAACACGGCCAAGGAGATCTACCTCAGCCCATCCAAAGTGAAGGAATTTGAGCTCACTACGGGTATGAAGGAGCAGACTAAAGGTCTGGGACTCTCAGAGACAGTGGGTTTGGTAGGAGAATAAATGCTTTAAAATGGGTTTAAAGATTGTATCCATAAATGTGCGTAGCATTAAATCTACTACGCGATGTGTTGCGACCTTGGACTACCTAGCCAAGGTCAAAGCTGACCTGTTGTTTCTGCAGGAGTGTGCGATACCGCACCTCAGCTCCTACAGGCAATGGTCACGATGGTGGTCCCACGGGCCATCGATCTGGTCGGGCGGAAACGACTCTCGTTCCTCCGGCCTGGGTATTCTGCTGCGGGGAGGCAACTTCACCGTCTCCGAGGTCAAGGAGGTGGTGGGCGGGCGACTCCTCGTAGCAGACGTAATGTACAAGAACGCTCCACTCCGGTTAATTAACGTGTACGGCCCGGCACAAGGGGCTGAGCGGCTGGAGGTTTTTCAGCAGCTCCCACTGCTGCTGGCGACCTCCAGGCCGGTCATTCTGGGCGGGGACTTCAACTGCATCATCGATGCGGCTGGACGATCCGGCAGGGCCGGAAGCAGATTGGACGCTACGTCCAGATCCCTGATGGAAACAGTTAAGGATGCCAAGCTGCACGACGTCTTCAGCAACCCTGCAGACGGAGCGCAGCGTAGATACACCTGGTCGCGGCCAGACGGGTCCATTCGTTCCAGGATAGACTTCCTGTTTGTGTCCCGTGCATTCACAGTCAGATCCACCGAGGTCAAGCCGGTGTTCTTCTCTGACCACTGCCTCCTACTGGCGGACTGCCACTTGGAGGAAGACCTGAGGGTGGGCAGGGGGGCATGGAAGCTAAATGTGCAACTGCTGACCCCAGAGAACATTGAGGAGCTCAAGAGGGATTACAAAGGTTGGAGAACCGTGAAACCCCTCTTTGAGTCCCTGACACACTGGTGGGAAGTGATCAAGGGAAGCATCAAGAGGTTTTTCATCCTCAAAGGCACCCAGAAAGCTAGAAAGGAACAGAGGGAAATGTCCCGACTCCAGGAAAAGATGCAGAATCTGCTCCGGCTGCAGTCGATGGGGGTCGATGTCAAGGAGGAGCTCCAAGAGGTGAAGGGCCAGCAAGCCTCGCACTTTGCCTCAGAGGCCTCCAAGATCATCTTCCGTTCCAGAGTCCGCTCCGTGGAGCAGGATGAGACGTGCTCACGTTTCTTCTTCCAAAAGGTACACAGAGAGCGCTCTGTGATCAGCAGCCTGAAGGAAGAAGACGGCTCAGTAAAGTCATCACGGTCCGACATTCTGAGGATCAGCAAATCCTTTTATGCCGGACTGTATGACGTGAAGCACACGGACAGCACGGCCTCCCAGTCCTTCCTGTCCTCTATCACGGAGGTCTTAGACCACAGTACGCGGGAGAGCCTAGACAAACCGCTAACTCCTGACGAACTGACTAAGGCCCTCGAGTCCTTCGAGAAGAGTAAAACCCCCGGAAGCGACGGCCTGCCGGCGGAGTTGTTTTCGGCTCTGTGGGACTTGATCGGCCCAGACCTGCTAGAAGTGTACGAGAGTATGCTCCTGGCCGGCAGCATGTCAGAATCCATGAGGAAAGGCATCATCACCCTCATCTACAAGCACAAGGGGGAAAGGGAGGAAATTAGAAATTGGCGACCCATTTCACTGTTGAATGTGGACTATAAGATTCTGTCCAAGGTCATCGCCAACCGGGTCAAATCCGCTCTGGAATTGGTGATCCACCCTGACCAGACCTGCTCTGTGCCAGGCAGGAAGATCTCTGACAGCCTGGCGCTGCTCAGGGATACGATTGCCTATGTACAGGACAGGGGTGTGGATACCTGCCTCATCAGCTTGGATCAGGAGAAGGCCTTTGACAGAATATCGCACACCTACATGGGGGATGTGCTCTCCAAAATGGGCTTTGGGGAGGGAATTCGAAATTGGATCCAACTGCTCTACACTAACATCAGTAGCGCAGTCTCAATCAATGGGTGGGAAACAGATAGCTTTCCGATTAAATCTGGAGTCAGGCAGGGCTGTCCTCTCTCGCCTGACCTTTTCGTGTGCTGCATAGAACCCTTTGCCGAGTCCATCAGGAAGGATCCGGGCATAAGAGGAGTGACGATCCCAGGCAGTGGAGGCACTCAGGTAAAAGCCTCCCTGTACATGGACGATGTCGCCGTCTTCTTCTCGGATCCGCTGTCGGTGCGCAGACTGATGCACGTCTGCGACCAGTTCGAACTGGCCTCGGGAGCCAAGGTAAATCGTGGGAAGAGCGAGGCCATGTTCTTTGGGAACTGGGCTGACCGATCCTTTGTCCCCTTCACTGTCAGGGCTGACGGCCTGAAGGTGCTGGGGATATGGTTCGGAGGGACCGGGGCATGCGTTAGAAACTGGAAGGAGCGAGTGGCTATGGTGAAAAGGAAACTGGGCATGTGGGAGCGACGCTCCCTCTCCATTGCGGGCAAGAACCTGGTCATCAGGTGTGAGGTACTCTCGCTGTTGCTGTACGTGGCGCAGGTCTGGCCCATTCCACACTCCTGCGCGATGGCGATCACTCGAGCCATCTTCCGCTTTATCTGGAGGTCGAAAATGGATCGTGTCCGCAGGGACGCGATGTACAAGCCTCTAGATAAAGGGGGAAAAAACGTGCCCAACATCGCCCTCGTACTGATGGCCACCTTTGTGTGTGGCTGCATCAAGCGGTGCGTAGACCCTCAGTACGCAAACACCAAGTGTCACTACGTGCTGAGGTTCTACCTGTCCCCGGTGTTGCGAAGGATGGGTCTGGCCACGCTGCCGCGGAACGCTCCAAGTAGTTGGACCGTGCCGTACCACCTGTCCCTGGTGGAAAAATTTATGCAGAAAAACACCTTTGACCACAAGTCCATCAGGCAGTGGTCAGCACGTAACGTCCTAGAGGCCCTGAGGGAAAAGGAGAGGGTGGACCCTGTGGGATGGTTCCCCGAGCAGACTGTCAAAGTCATTTGGCAGAATGCCTCATCGCCAGAACTTTCCAACAAGCACCAAGACGTAGCTTGGCTGGTGGTGAGAAAGGCCCTCCCCGTCAGATCCTTCCTACACGCCAGGAGTCTCACCCCCTCTGCACGTTGCCCTCGAGGTGGCTGTGGTGGGGAAGAGACCGTTGTTCACCTCCTTGTGGATTGTGCCTTTGCAAAGAAAGTCTGGAGAGAGATGCAGTGGTTGCTGTCGAGGTTCATCCCGAGCAGTTCTGTGACACAGGACTCTGTGCTCTACGGGCTGTTCCCAGGGACACACACCGAGACAAACATCGACTGCAGCTGGAGGATCATCAACTCGGTGAAAGACGCGCTTTGGTCTGCCCGAAACTTGTTGGTCTTCCAGCACAAAGAGTTGTCCCCGACCGATTGTTGCGGACTGGCACAATCCAAAGTCCAGGACTACGTGCTGAGGGATGCACTAAAGCTTGGGGCAGCTGCCGCAAAGGCGCAATGGGGAAGGGTCGCTGTCTAAGACCTTTCTACCACAGCGCACCGAGAGACTGGGAACTGTTTAGAGCCCCTCGGGCTGTACAGATCAAAATGAAAGGCTGTAAATGATTGTAATATTGTTTGTACTGATGCACCTGGTGATACATTTTGTAAAAGTTTAACCTGGATTGTACCCTTGTAATGTTGTTTTTGAAATGGTTTGGAATGTGATTGAAGATATTTTATGAATAAAGTATATTTTTACAAAAAAAAAGACACCAAAGTCCCGTAAATGATTGTAGTATTGTTTGTACTGATGCACCTGGTGATACATTTTGTAAAAGTTTAACCAGGATTGTACCCTTGTAATGTTGTTTTTGAAATGGTTTGGAATGTGATTGAAGATATTTTATGAATAAAGTATATTTTTACAAAAAAAAAGACACCAAAGTCCCGTCTCCCATCCGACACGGATGACAAGGGCAGCAGCTCTTCGGATGATGAAGTGCCAGAGCGGCACCGACAGAAGAGGCGGCAAAGCTCCAGGGCGTTGGAGGACGAGACACCCGAGCTCCAGAAAATTGGAGACAACAAGGAGACCAGCGCACCCCAACTTTGCCTGCAACCTGAGGAGGCCAGTGCACCACAGCCCCTGGAATCTGGGAGCAGTGAGGCAATCATCATCGCACCCCAGCTCCAGGAAGCCGGGAACAGCAACACCCCAGAGGGGGTGAGTTTTGGAGAAGCTTCTCCAGCAAAGGTCATCTCAAAACCCGCTCTCTACGTGAACCTCCAGATGCCACCGGAGCAGAACACGGCCAAGGAGATCTACCTCAGCCCATCCAAAGTGAAGGAATTTGAGCTCACTACGGGTATGAAGGAGCAGACTAAAGGTCTGGGACTCTCAGAGACAGTGGGTTTGGTAGGAGAATAAATGCTTTAAAATGGGTTTAAAGATTGTATCCATAAATGTGCGTAGCATTAAATCTACTACGCGATGTGTTGCGACCTTGGACTACCTAGCCAAGGTCAAAGCTGACCTGTTGTTTCTGCAGGAGTGTGCGATACCGCACCTCAGCTCCTACAGGCAATGGTCACGATGGTGGTCCCACGGGCCATCGATCTGGTCGGGCGGAAACGACTCTCGTTCCTCCGGCCTGGGTATTCTGCTGTGGGGAGGCAACTTCACCGTCTCCGAGGTCAAGGAGGTGGTGGGCGGGCGACTCCTCGTAGCAGACGTAATGTACAAGAACGCTCCACTCCGGTTAATTAACGTGTACGGCCCGGCACAAGGGGCTGAGCGGCTGGAGGTTTTTCAGCAGCTCCCACTGCTGCTGGCGACCTCCAGGCCGGTCATTCTGGGCGGGGACTTCAACTGCATCATCGATGCGGCTGGACGATCCGGCAGGGCCGGAAGCAGATTGGACGCTACGTCCAGATCCCTGATGGAAACAGTTAAGGATGCCAAGCTGCACGACGTCTTCAGCAACCCTGCAGACGGAGCGCAGCGTAGATACACCTGGTCGCGGCCAGACGGGTCCATTCGTTCCAGGATAGACTTCCTGTTTGTGTCCCGTGCATTCACAGTCAGATCCACCGACGTCAAGCCGGTGTTCTTCTCTGACCACTGCCTCCTACTGGCGGACTGCCACTTGGAGAAGGACCTGAGGGTGGGCAGGGGGGCATGGAAGCTAAATGTGCAACTGCTGACCCCAGAGAACATTGAGGAGCTCAAGAGGGATTACAAAGGTTGGAGAACCGTGAAACCCCTCTTTGAGTCCCTGACACACTGGTGGGAAGTGATCAAGGGAAGCATCAAGAGGTTTTTCATCCTCAAAGGCACCCAGAAAGCTAGAAAGGAACAGAGGGAAATGTCCCGACTCCAGAAAAAGATGCAGAATCTGCTCCGGCTGCAGTCGATGGGGGTCGATGTCAAGGAGGAGCTCCAAGAGGTGAAGGGCCAGCAAGCCTCGCACTTTGCCTCGGAGGCCTCCAAGATCATCTTCCGTTCCAGAGTCCGCTCCGTGGAGCAGGATGAGACGTGCTCGCGTTTCTTCTTCCAAAAGGTACACAGAGAGCGCTCTGTGATCAGCAGCCTGAAGGAAGAAGACGGCTCAGTAAAGTCATCACGGTCCGACATTCTGAGGATCAGCAAATCCTTTTATGCCGGATTGTATGACGTGAAGCCCACGGACAGCACGGCCTCCCAGTCCTTCCTGTCCTCTATCACGGAGGTCTTAGACCACAGTACGCGGGAGAGCCTGGACAAACCGCTAACTCCTGACGAACTGACTAAGGCCCTCGAGTCCTTCGAGAAGAGTAAAACCCCCGGAAGCGACGGCTTGCCGGCAGAGTTGTATTCGGCTCTGTGGGACTTGATCGGCCCAGACCTGCTAGAAGTGTACGAGAGTATGCTCCTGGCCGGCAGCATGTCAGAATCCATGAGGAAAGGCATCATCACCCTCATCTACAAGCACAAGGGGGAAAGGGAGGAAATTAGAAATTGGCGACCCATTTCACTGTTGAATGTGGACTATAAGATTCTGTCCAAGGTCATCGCCAACCGGGTCAAATCCGCTCTGGAATTGGTGATTCACCCTGACCAGACCTGCTCTGTGCCAGGCAGGAAGATCTCTGACAGCCTGGCGCTGCTCAGGGATACGATTGCCTATGTACAGGACAGGGGTGTGGATACCTGCCTCATCAGCTTGGATCAGGAGAAGGCCTTTGACAGAATATCGCACACCTACATGGGGGATGTGCTCTCCAAAATGGGCTTTGGGGAGGGAATTCGAAATTGGATCCAACTGCTCTACACTAACATCAGTAGCGCAGTCTCAATCAATGGGTGGGAAACAGATAGCTTTCCGATTAAATCTGGAGTCAGGCAGGGCTGTCCTCTCTCGCCTGTCCTTTTCGTGTGTTGCATAGAACCCTTCGCCGAGTCCATCAGGAAGGATCCGGGCATAAGAGGAGTGACGATCCCAGGCAGTGGAGGCACTCAGGTAAAAGCCTCCCTGTACATGGACGACGTCGCCGTCTTCTGCTCGGATCCGCTGTCGGTGCGCAGACTGATGCACATCTGCGACCAGTTCGAACTGGCCTCGGGAGCCAAGGTAAATCGTGGGAAGAGCGAGGCCATGTTCTTTGGGAACTGGGCTGACCGATCCTTTGTCCCCTTCACTGTCAGGGCTGACGGCCTGAAGGTGCTGGGGATATGGTTCGGAGGGACCGGGGCATGCGTTAGAAACTGGAAGGAGCGAGTGGCTATGGTGAAAAGGAAACTGGGCATGTGGGAGCGACGCTCCCTCTCCATTGCGGGAAAGAACCTGGTCATCAGGTGCGAGGTACTCTCGCTGTTGCTGTACGTGGCGCAGGTCTGGCCCATTCCAGACTCCTGCGCGACGGCGATCACTCGAGCCATCTTCCGCTTTATCTGGAGGTCGAAAATGGATCGTGTCCGCAGGGACGCGATGTACAAGCCTCTAGATAAAGGGGGAAAAAACGTGCCCAACATCGCCCTCATACTGATGGCCACCTTTGTGTGCGGTTGCATCAAGCGGTGCGTAGACCCTCAGTACGCAAACACCAAGTGTCACTACGTGCTGAGGTTCTACCTGTCCCCGGTGTTGCAAAGGATGGGTCTGGCCATGCTGCCGCGGAACGCTCCAAGTAGTTGGACCGTGCCGTACCACCTGTCCCTGGTGGAAAAATTTATGCAGAAAAACACCTTTGACCACAAGTCCATCAGGCAGTGGTCAGCACGTAACGTCCTAGAGGCCCTGAGGGATAAGGAGAGGGTGGACCCTGTGGGATGGTTCCCCGAGCAGACTGTCAAAGTCATTTGGCAGAATGCCTCATCGCCAGAACTTTCCAACAAGCACCAAGACGTAGCTTGGCTGGTGGTGAGAAAGGCCCTCCCCGTCAGATCCTTCCTACACGCCAGGAGTCTCACCCCCTCTGCACGTTGCCCGCGAGGTGGCTGTGGTGGGGAAGAGACCGTTGTCCACCTCCTTGTGGATTGTGCCTTTGCAAAGAAAGTCTGGAGAGAGATGCAGTGGTTGCTGTCGAGGTTCATCCCGAGCAGTTCTGTGACACAGGACTCTGTGCTCTACGGGCTGTTCCCAGGGACACACACCGAGACAAACATCAACTGCAGCTGGAGGATCATCAACTCGGTGAAAGAGGCGCTTTGGTCTGCCCGAAACTTGTTGGTCTTCCAGCGCAAAGAGTTGTCCCCGACCGATTGTTGCGGACTGGCACAATCCAAAGTCCAGGACTACGTGCTGAGGGACGCACTAAAGCTTGGGGCAGCTGCCGCAAAGGCGCAATGGGGAAGGGTCGCCGTCTATGACCGTTCTACCACAGCGCACCGAGAGACTGGGAACTGTTTAGAGCCCCTCGGGCTGTACAGATCAAAATGAAAGGCTGTAAATGATTGTAATATTGTTTGTACTGATGCACCTGGTGATACATTTTGTAAATGTTTAACCTGGATTGTACCCTTGTAATGTTGTTTTTGAAATGGTTTTGAATGTGATTGAAGATATTTTATGAATAAAGTATATTTTTACAAAAAAAAAGACACCATGGTCCTGCCAAGGCAAGGTCGGGATGGAAGGGCGATAACCAATCGCAATCCAAATCCATACCGTGGATTACCTATCACCGTCCGAGTCACGGTGAACCACAGCGAAGGAGGATCACCGATGGATCGGGGCTTCTTCACCAGGAGGATCCTGTTGATGGCGTGCGGCTTCCAAGCTACGGAGATCTTCACCCTGCATGACTCCCGCAAAGGTGGTTATTTCGACGTGACGTTCAAGCGGGTGGCAGACTGCGTCCGGCTCCTGAGGATGTTCGAGGAGAAGAGAGACCTGCCGGAGATGAAGATCCTGATGGCGGAGCCGCACTTTTCTCTGCCGTTGCAACGGGAACGTGAGGTGATGGTGCATGTGTACAACCCCTTCGTCCCTGTTGCCGACGTGGTCACCTTCCTCACCAGGTACTTCGATAAGGTGGGGAGCGGCACCGAGATTCGAGACGACTTGGGGATCTGGACAGGCAAACGCCTGTTTAAGGTCACGCTAAAGACCGATGGTAAGGGAGCCATTTTCCACCCTCCCTCCAGTTTCGCTATCGGGGGAAACCGTGGCTACCTGGTCTACGCTGGGCAACCCAAGCATTGTCGCTCATGCGGCAAGGCTGGTCATGTGGCGGCCAACTGCAGCGCCTCCCTCTGCAAGATCTGCAAACAGGAAGGGCACCAGACAAAAGACTGCAAACAGGCCAAGTGCTGCAACCTGTGTGGCGAGGCAAGTCACCTCTACAGGACCTGCCCCAAACGCTGCCGTACTTACGCACAGGCAGCCAAAGCCGACCAGGGGGAAGCAGAAGAAATGTTCCGTGTCACTCCAACCACCAAGGCCCCCAGGGAGCTCAACGGGACAAAGGAGGACACAGAGAGAGACAAGGTGGAGAAAGAGATTGAGGCAGCAGAGAGCCAATCAACAGCACTACCCCCTGAACCTCCCAGTCCTCAGGACAGCGAATCAATGGAGGAGGAGGCAGCAGTGGAAAAGCAGCAGGGGGAGTGGCGGACGGTGAAGAACAAGAAAAGTAAGAGGGAGCGAAGAAGAAGCAAGGGCGTTTCCCAGAGAAGCGGCAAGAGGCGTCTCCCATCCGACACGGATGACAAGGGCAGCAGCTCTTCGGATGATGAAGTGCCAGAGCGGCACCGACAGAAGAGGCGGCAAAGCTCCAGGGCGTTGGAGGACGAGACACCCGAGCTCCAGAAAATTGGAGACAACAAGGAGACCAGCGCACCCCAACTTTGCCTGCAACCTGAGGAGGCCAGTGCACCACAGCCCCTGGAATCTGGGAGCAGTGAGGCAATCATCGCACCCCAGCTCCAGGAAGCCGGGAACAGCAACACCCCAGAGGGGGTGAGTTTTGGAGAAGCTTCTCCAGCAAAGGTCATCTCAAAACCCGCTCTCTACGTGAACCTCCAGATGCCACCGGAGCAGAACACGGCCAAGGAGATCTACCTCAGCCCATCCAAAGTGAAGGAATTTGAGCTCACTACGGGTATGAAGGAGCAGACTAAAGGTCTGGGACTCTCAGAGACAGTGGGTTTGGTAGGAGAATAAATGCTTTAAAATGGGTTTAAAGATTGTATCCATAAATGTGCGTAGCATTAAATCTACTACGCGATGTGTTGCGACTTTGGACTACCTAGCCAAGGTCAAAGCTGACCTGTTGTTTCTGCAGGAGTGTGCGATACCGCACCTCAGCTCCTACAGGCAATGGTCACGATGGTGGTCCCACGGGCCATCGATCTGGTCGGGCGGAAACGACTCTCGTTCCTCCGGCCTGGGTATTCTGCTGCGGTCAAGGAGGTGGTGGGCGGGCGACTCCTCGTAGCAGACGTAATGTATAAGAACGCTCCACTCCGGTTAATTAACGTGTACGGCCCGGCACAAGGGGCTGATCGGCTGGAGGTTTTTCAGCAGCTCCCACTGCTGCTGGCGACCTCCAGGCCGGTCATTCTGGGCGGTGACTTCAACTGCATCATCGATGCGGCTGGACGATCCGGCAGGGCCGGAAGCAGATTGGACGCTACGTCCAGATCCCTGATGGAAACAGTTAAGGATGCCAAGCTGCACGACGTCTTCAGCAACCCTGCAGACGGAGCGCAGCGTAGATACACCTGGTCGCGGCCAGACGGGTCCATTCGTTCCAGGATAGACTTCCTGTTTGTGTCCCGTGCATTCACAGTCAGATCCACCGACGTCAAGCCGGTGTTCTTCTCTGACCACTGCCTCCTACTGGCGGACTGCCACTTGGAGAAGGACCTGAGGGTGGGCAGGGGGGCATGGAAGCTAAATGTGCAACTGCTGACCCCAGAGAACATTGAGGAGCTCAAGAGGGATTACAAAGGTTGGAGAACCGTGAAACCCCTCTTTGAGTCCCTGACACACTGGTGGGAAGTGATCAAGGGAAGCATCAAGAGGTTTTTCATCCTCAAAGGCACCCAGAAAGCTAGAAAGGAACAGAGGGAAATGTCCCGACTCCAGAAAAAGATGCAGAATCTGCTCCGGCTGCAGTCGATGGGGGTCGATGTCAAGGAGGAGCTCCAAGAGGTGAAGGGCCAGCAAGCCTCGCACTTTGCCTCGGAGGCCTCCAAGATCATCTTCCGTTCCAGAGTCCGCTCCGTGGAGCAGGATGAGACGTGCTCGCGTTTCTTCTTCCAAAAGGTACACAGAGAGCGCTCTGTGATCAGCAGCCTGAAGGAAGAAGACGGCTCAGTAAAGTCATCACGGTCCGACATTCTGAGGATCAGCAAATCCTTTTATGCCGGATTGTATGACGTGAAGCCCTCGGACAGCACGGCCTCCCAGTCCTTCCTGTCCTCTATCACGGAGGTCTTAGACCACAGTACGCGGGAGAGCCTGGACAAACCGCTAACTCCTGACGAACTGACTAAGGCCCTCGAGTCCTTCGAGAAGAGTAAAACCCCCGGAAGCGACGGCTTGCCGGCAGAGTTGTATTCGGCTCTGTGGGACTTGATCGGCCCAGACCTGCTAGAAGTGTACGAGAGTATGCTCCTGGCCGGCAGCATGTCAGAATCCATGAGGAAAGGCATCATCACCCTCATCTACAAGCACAAGGGGGAAAGGGAGGAAATTAGAAATTGGCGACCCATTTCACTGTTGAATGTGGACTATAAGATTCTGTCCAAGGTCATCGCCAACCGGGTCAAATCCGCTCTGGAATTGGTGATTCACCCTGACCAGACCTGCTCTGTGCCAGGCAGGAAGATCTCTGACAGCCTGGCGCTGCTCAGGGATACGATTGCCTATGTACAGGACAGGGGTGTGGATACCTGCCTCATCAGCTTGGATCAGGAGAAGGCCTTTGACAGAATATCGCACACCTACATGGGGGATGTGCTCTCCAAAATGGGCTTTGGGGAGGGAATTCGAAATTGGATCCAACTGCTCTACACTAACATCAGTAGCGCAGTCTCAATCAATGGGTGGGAAACAGATAGCTTTCCGATTAAATCTGGAGTCAGGCAGGGCTGTCCTCTCTCGCCTGTCCTTTTCGTGTGTTGCATAGAACCCTTCGCCGAGTCCATCAGGAAGGATCCGGGCATAAGAGGAGTGACGATCCCAGGCAGTGGAGGCACTCAGGTAAAAGCCTCCCTGTACATGGACGACGTCGCCGTCTTCTGCTCGGATCCGCTGTCGGTGCGCAGACTGATGCACATCTGCGACCAGTTCGAACTGGCCTCGGGAGCCAAGGTAAATCGTGGGAAGAGCGAGGCCATGTTCTTTGGGAACTGGGCTGACCGATCCTTTGTCCCCTTCACTGTCAGGGCTGACGGCCTGAAGGTGCTGGGGATATGGTTCGGAGGGACCGGGGCATGCGTTAGAAACTGGAAGGAGCGAGTGGCTATGGTGAAAAGGAAACTGGGCATGTGGGAGCGACGCTCCCTCTCCATTGCGGGAAAGAACCTGGTCATCAGGTGCGAGGTACTCTCGCTGTTGCTGTACATGGCGCAGGTCTGGCCCATTCCAGACTCCTGCGCGACGGCGATCACTCGAGCCATCTTCCGCTTTATCTGGAGGTCGAAAATGGATCGTGTCCGCAGGGACGCGATGTACAAGCCTCTAGATAAAGGGGGAAAAAACGTGCCCAACATCGCCCTCATACTGATGGCCACCTTTGTGTGCGGTTGCATCAAGCGGTGCGTAGACCCTCAGTACGCAAACACCAAGTGTCACTACGTGCTGAGGTTCTACCTGTCCCCGGTGTTGCGAAGGATGGGTCTGGCCACGCTGCCGCGGAACGCTCCAAGTAGTTGGACCGTGCCGTACCACCTGTCCCTGGTGGAAAAATTTATGCAGAAAAACACCTTTGACCACAAGTCCATCAGGCAGTGGTCAGCACGTAACGTCCTAGAGGCCCTGAGGGATAAGGAGAGGGTGGACCCTGTGGGATGGTTCCCCGAGCAGACTGTCAAAGTCATTTGGCAGAATGCCTCATCGCCAGAACTTTCCAACAAGCACCAAGACGTAGCTTGGCTGGTGGTGAGAAAGGCCCTCCCCGTCAGATCCTTCCTACACGCCAGGAAGCTCACCCCCTCTGCACGTTGCCCTCGAGGTGGCTGTGGTGGGGAAGAGACCGTTGTCCACCTCCTTGTGGATTGTGCCTTTGCAAAGAAAGTCTGGAGAGAGATGCAGTGGTTGCTGTCGAGGTTCATCCCGAGCAGTTCTGTGACACAGGACTCTGTGCTCTACGGGCTGTTCCCAGGGACACACACCGAGACAAACATCAACTGCAGCTGGAGGATCATCAACTCGGTGAAAGAGGCGCTTTGGTCTGCCCGAAACTTGTTGGTCTTCCAGCGCAAAGAGTTGTCCCCGACCGATTGTTGCGGACTGGCACAATCCAAAGTCCAGGACTACGTGCTGAGGGACGCACTAAAGCTTGGGGCAGCTGCCGCAAAGGCGCAATGGGGAAGGGTCGCCGTCTATGACCGTTCTACCACAGCGCACCGAGAGACTGGGAACTGTTTAGAGCCCCTCGGGCTGTACAGATCAAAATGAAAGGCTGTAAATGATTGTAATATTGTTTGTACTGATGCACCTGGTGATACATTTTGTAAATGTTTAACCTGGATTGTACCCTTGTAATGTTGTTTTTGAAATGGTTTTGAATGTGATTGAAGATATTTTATGAATAAAGTATATTTTTACAAAAAAAAAGACACCATGGTCCTGCCAAGGCAAGGTCGGGATGGAAGGGCGATAACCAATCGCAATCCAAATCCATACCGTGGATTACCTATCACCGTCCGAGTCACGGTGAACCACAGCGAAGGAGGATCACCGATGGATCGGGGCTTCTTCACCAGGAGGATCCTGTTGAAGGCGTGCAGCTTCCAAGCTACGGAGATCTTCACCCTGCATGACTCCCGCAAAGGTGGTTATTTCGACGTGACGTTCAAGCGGGTGGCAGACTGCGTCCGGCTCCTGAGGGTGTTCGAGGAGAAGAGAGACCTGCCGGAGATGAAGATCCTGATGGCGGAGCCGCACTTTTCTCTGCCGTTGCAACGGGAACGTGAGGTGATGGTGCATGTGTACAACCCCTTCGTCCCTGTTGCCGACGTGGTCACCTTCCTCACCAGGTACTTCGATAAGGTGGGGAGCGGCACCGAGATTCGAGACGACTTGGGGATCTGGACAGGCAAACGCCTGTTTAAGGTCATGCTAAAGACCGATGGTAAGGGAGCCATTTTCCACCCTCCCTCCAGTTTCGCTATCGGGGGAAACCGTGGCTACCTGGTCTACGCTGGGCAACCCAAGCATTGTCGCTCATGCGGCAAGGCTGGTCATGTGGCGGCCAACTGCAGCGCCTCCCTCTGCAAGATCTGCAAACAGGAAGGGCACCAGACAAAAGACTGCAAACAGGCCAAGTGCTGCAACCTGTGTGGCGAGGCAAGTCACCTCTACAGGACCTGCCCCAAACGCTGCCGTACTTACGCACAGGCAGCCAAAGCCGACCAGGGGGAAGCAGAAGAAATGTTCCGTGTCACTCCAACCACCAAGGCCCCCAGGGAGCTCAACGGGACAAAGGAGGACACAGAGAGAGACAAGGTGGAGAAAGAGATTGAGGCAACAGAGAGCCAATCAACAGCACTACCCCCTGAACCTCCCAGTCCTCAGGACAGCGAATCAATGGAGGAGGAGGCAGCAGTGGAAAAGCAGCAGGGGGAGTGGCGGACGGTGAAGAACAAGAAAAGTAAGAGGGAGCGAAGAAGAAGCAAAGGCGCTTCCCAGAGAAGCGGCAAGAGGCGTCTCCCATCCGACACGGATGACAAGGGCAGCAGCTCTTCGGATGATGAAGTGCCAGGGCGGCACCGACAGAAGAGGCGGCAATGCTCCAGGGCGTTGGAGGACGAGACACCCGAGCTCCAGAAAATTGGAGACAACAAGGAGACCAGCGCACCCCAACTTTGCCTGCAACCTGAGGAGGCCAGTGCACCACAGCCCCTGGAATCTGGGAGCAGTGAGGCAATCATCATCGCACCCCAGCTCCAGGAAGCCGGGAACAGCAACACCCCAGAGGGGGTGAGTTTTGGAGAAGCTTCTCCAGCAAAGGTCATCTCAAAACCCGCTCTCTACGTGAACCTCCAGATGCCACCGGAGCAGAACACGGCCAAGGAGATCTACCTCAGCCCATCCAAAGTGAAGGAATTTGAGCTCACTACGGGTATGAAGGAGCAGACTAAAGGTCTGGGACTCTCAGAGACAGTGGGTTTGGTAGGAGAATAAATGCTTTAAAATGGGTTTAAAGATTGTATCCATAAATGTGCGTAGCATTAAATCTACTACGCGATGTGTTGCGACCTTGGACTACCTAGCCAAGGTCAAAGCTGACCTGTTGTTTCTGCAGGAGTGTGCGATACCGCACCTCAGCTCCTACAGGCAATGGTCACGATGGTGGTCCCACGGGCCATCGATCTGGTCGGGCGGAAACGACTCTCGTTCCTCCGGCCTGGGTATTCTGCTGCGGGGAGGCAACTTCACCGTCTCCGAGGTCAAGGAGGTGGTGGGCGGGCGACTCCTCGTAGCAGACGTAATGTACAAGAACGCTCCACTCCGGTTAATTAACGTGTATGGCCCGGCACAAGGGGCTGAGCGGCTGGAGGTTTTTCAGCAGCTCCCACTGCTGCTGGCGACCTCCAGGCCGGTCATTCTGGGCGGGGACTTCAACTGCATCATCGATGCGGCTGGAGGATCCGGCAGGGCCGGAAGCAGATTGGACGCTACGTCCAGATCCCTGATGGAAACAGTTAAGGATGCCAAGCTGCACGACGTCTTCAGCAACCCTGCAGATGGAGCGCAGCGTAGATACACCTGGTCGCGGCCAGACGGGTCCATTCGTTCCAGGATAGACTTCCTGTTTGTGTCCCGTGCATTCACAGTCAGATCCACCGAGGTCAAGCCGGTGTTCTTCTCTGACCACTGCCTCCTACTGGCGGACTGCCACTTGGAGAAGGACCTGAGGGTGGGCAGGGGGGCATGGAAGCTAAATGTGCAACTGCTGACCCCAGAGAACATTGAGGAGCTCAAGAGGGATTACAAAGGTTGGAGAACCGTGAAACCCCTCTTTGAGTCCCTGACACACTGGTGGGAAGTGATCAAGGGAAGCATCAAGAGGTTTTTCATCCTCAAAGGCACCCATAAAGCTAGAAAGGAACAGAGGGAAATGTCCCGACTCCAGAAAAAGATGCAGAATCTGCTCCGGCTGCAGTCGATGGGGGTCGATGTCAAGGAGGAGCTCCAAGAGGTGAAGGGCCAGCAAGCCTCGCACTTTGCCTCGGAGGCCTCCAAGATCATCTTCCGTTCCAGAGTCCGCTCCGTGGAGCAGGATGAGACGTGCTCACGTTTCTTCTTCCAAAAGGTACACAGAGAGCGCTCTGTGATCAGCAGCCTGAAGGAAGAAGACGGCTCAGTAAAGTCATCACGGTCCGACATTCTGAGGATCAGCAAATCCTTTTATGCCGGATTGTATGACGTGAAGCCCACGGACAGCACGGCCTCCCAGTCCTTCCTGTCCTCTATCACGGAGGTCTTAGACCACAGTACGCGGGAGAGCCTGGACAAACCGCTAACTCCTGATGAACTGACTAAGGCCCTTGAGTCCTTCGAGAAGAGTAAAACTCCCGGAAGCGACGGCTTGCCGGCGGAGTTGTATTCGGCTCTGTGGGACTTGATCGGCCCAGACCTGCTAGGAGTGTACTAGAGTATGCTCCTGGCCGGCAGCATGTCAGAATCCATGAGGAAAGGCATCATCACCCTCATCTACAAGCACAAGGGGGAAAGGGAGGAAATTAGAAATTGGCGACCCATTTCACTGTTGAATGTGGACTATAAGATTCTGTCCAAGGTCATCGCCAACCGGGTCAAATCCGCTCTGGAATTGGTGATTCACCCGGACCAGACCTGCTCTGTGCCAGGCAGGAAGATCTCTGACAGCCTGGCGCTGCTCAGGGATACGATTGCCTATGTACAGGACAGGGGTGTGGATACCTGCCTCATCAGCTTGGATCAGGAGAAGGCCTTTGACAGAATATCGCACACCTACATGGGGGATGTGCTCTCCAAAATGGGCTTTGGGGAGGGAATTCGAAATTGGATCCAACTGCTCTACACTAACATCAGTAGCGCAGTCTCAATCAATGGGTGGGAAACAGATAGCTTTCCGATTAAATCTGGAGTCAGGCAGGGCTGTCCTCTCTCGCCTGTTCTTTTCGTGTGTTGCATAGAACCCTTTGCCGAGTCCATCAGGAAGGATCCGGGCATAAGAGGAGTGACGATCCCAGGCAGTGGAGGCACTCAGGTAAAAGCCTCCCTGTACATGGACGACGTCGCCGTCTTCTGCGCGGATCCGCGGTCGGTGCGCAGACTGATGCACATCTGCGACCAGTTCGAACTGGCCTCGGGAGCCAAGGTAAATCGTGGGAAGAGCGAGGCCATGTTCTTTGGGAACTGGGCTGACCGATCCTTTGTCCCCTTCACTGTCAGGGCTGACGGCCTGAAGGTGCTGGGGATATGGTTCGGAGGGACCGGGGCATGCATTAGAAACTGGAAGGAGCGAGTGGCTATGGTGAAAAGGAAACTGGGCATGTGGGAGCGACGCTCCCTCTCCATTGCGGGTAAGAACCTGGTCATCAGGTGTGAGGTACTCTCGCTGTTGCTGTACGTGGCGCAGGTCTGGCCCATTCCACACTCCTGCGCGATGGCGATCACTCGAGCCATCTTCCGCTTTATCTGGAGGTCGAAAATGGATCGTGTCCGCAGGGACGCGATGTACAAGCCTCTAGATAAAGGGGGAAAAAACGTGCCCAACATGGCCCTCATACTGATGGCCACCTTTGTGTGTGGCTGCATCAAGCGGTGCGTAGACCCTCAGTACGCAAACACCAAGTGTCACTACGTGCTGAGGTTCTACCTGTCCCCGGTGTTGCGAAGGATGGGTCTGGCCACGCTGCCGCGGAACGCTCCAAGTAGTTGGACCGTGCCGTTCCACCTGTCCCTGGTGGAAAAAGTTATGCAGAAAAACACCTTTGACCACAAGTCCATCAGGCAGTGGTCAGCACGTAACGTCCTAGAGGCCCTGAGGGAAAAGGAGAGGGTGGACCCTGTGGGATGGTTCCCCGAGCAGACTGTCAAAGTCATTTGGCAGAATGCCTCATCGCCAGAACTTTCCAACAAGCACCAAGACGTAGCTTGGCTGGTGGTGAGAAAGGCCCTCCCCGTCAGATCCTTCCTACACGCCAGGAGTCTCACCCCCTCTGCACGTTGCCCTCGAGGTGGCTGTGGTGGGGAAGAGACCGTTGTTCACCTCCTTGTGGATTGTGCCTTTGCAAAGAAAGTCTGGAGAGAGATGCAGTGGTTGCTGTCGAGGTTCATCCCGAGCAGTTCTGTGACACAGGACTCTGTGCTCTACGGGCTGTTCCCAGGGACACACACCGAGACAAACATCAACTGCAGCTGGAGGATCATCAACTCGGTGAAAGACGCGCTTTGGTCTGCCCGAAACTTGTTGGTCTTCCAGCACAAAGAGTTGTCCCCGACCGATTGTTGCGGACTGGCACAATCCAAAGTCCAGGACTACGTGCTGAGGGACGCACTAAAGCTTGGGGCAGCTGCCGCAAAGGCGCAATGGGGAAGGGTCGCTGTCTAAGACCTTTCTGCCACAGCGCACCGAGAGACTGGGAATTGTTTAGAGCCCCTAGAGGGGAGTGCAAGAGGAGGACCCTGGGACCGGCAGTCAGCAGCACCTAGAGGGGAGTGCAAGAGGAGGACCCTGGGGACAGCTAGTCAGCAGTATATAGAGGAGAATGCGGGAGGAGGGCCCTGGGACAGGCAGCCAACAGCACCAAAAGGATCTAGTCTGTATAGAGGATCAAGCACCTAGTCTGTATTCAAATAAGAGTAGGGGTGAAATAAAAGCAAAGGTCCATATTCTATTTAGTTTAGATATGTCTAGGGAGTTCAGTCCCCTGATTTGCTCATCCTGCACTATTTGGTAAATACTAGACGCTCTTGGCATTTGTGCAGGATGTGCCTCCGGCTGGAGCAACTCGAGCTCCGGGTTTTGGAGCTTGAGCAACAGCCGAGGGCACTATGGTGCATTCACGAGGCTAAAAGGTTCGTGAATAACATGTTTCAGGGTGTAGTCACCCCGCAGCTTAAGGAAGTGCAAGTACAGAGGAAATGGGTGGCCGCCAGAGTGAAGAAGGGGACCAGGTAGATAGTGAGGGGATCCCCGAGAGCATCGCCCTCGCAAACCGTTTACCAGCCTTTGAAAATGCTGAGAGTGATGGTTCTTCTGTGGTGGCCAAACAGAACAAAGGCCTTGGCACTGTGGGTGGCCCAGCTGCTGAGGGGTTTGGGGGGGGTGGAAAGAAGTGCAGAAGGGCAATACTGGTGGGGGATTCATTAGTGGAGGTGTGGGGGGGGAGGGGGGGGTGGTGGGGTGTGGGGGGGTGGTGCTGGGCAGGTGCTTCTGCGGCCATAGTCATGACTGCAAGGTGATATGTTGCCTCCCAGGTGCCAAGGTCAAAGATGTCACAGAACAGGCGAATGGGAAGGATAAACAGCCAGAGGTCGTTGGCCATGTTGGGATCAATGCCATAGGAAGAAAGTGAAATGAGGTACTGCACCCAGGCTTTAGATATTTAGGTAGCAAATCGAAAAAAAGGGCTTCAAAGGTAGCAATTTCCATATTACTCCCTGTGCCATGCAGTAGTGAGTATAGGAACAGAAGGATAGAGCATATGAATGCGTTGCTGGAGAGATGGTGCAGGAGGGAGGTCTTTAGATTCCTTGGGCATTCGGAATGTTTCTGGGGGAGGGGGGACCTGTACAAGTTGGATGGGTTGCAGCTGAACAGGAACGGGACCAACATCCTGCTCATGTGGCTGGGTGGAATTAAGCTAAATCGGCAGGAAGGTGGGATCCTGAAAAGTAGGTCATAGGGGAGAGAAGCTGAGAAGGAATTAAAGGTTAAAACGCTAGTAAGTGAGTCTGGAAGGCAGAGGAAACATAGGCTAGAAAAGTAAAGAAGTGAGTTTAGCAAGGCTGAATTGAATGTATTTTAATGCAAGGAGCCTGAGGAATAAGACAGACGAGCTGAGGGCACAGATAGGAACTTGGGAGTATGATATCTTAGCTATGATCGAGACTAGTCTAAAAGAAGGGCAGGATTGGTAGCTCAACATTCTTGGTGTAGAGTACTCAGACAAGGTAGAGAGTGGGATAGTAGCGGAGAGGAGGGTCGCAATATTTATCAAGGAATCAATTACAACAGAGAAGAGGGATGATATATTGGAAGGGTCATCAAATGAGGCCATATGGGTAGAAGTAAAAAACACAAAAAGGGCAAACACACTGTTGGGTGTGTACTGTAGGGCCCCAAACAGTTAGGGAGAGACAGAGGATCATATGTGTGACCAAATTTGAGAGGAGTGTAAGAATAATAAGATAGTAATAGTCGAGGACTTCAGTTACCCAAATATTAAGTGGGATAGTTTTGCTGTGCAAGGTAGGGGGCGAAAAATATCCTTAAGCTGCACCCAAGAGAACTTTTTTAGCCAGCACGTAGAAAGCCCAAGAGGGAGGGGGCAGATCTGAGCCTAATATTCGGAAATGAGCCCGGGCAGGTGGAAGGAGAATTGATAGGGCAGTAGTTTGGAGACAGTGAGCATAACTCAGTTAGATATAGGGTAGCTATGGAAAAGGATAAGGTTGGGCCAGGAATAAAAGTTCTAAACTGAGCAAAGTCTAACTTTACTAAACTGAGATACGATTTCACCCAAGTGAACTGGGAGCAACTACTTTCTGATAAAACTGTGACAGTGCAGTGGGAGGCATTCAAGGAAGAAATAGTGAGATTACAGGCAAATATGTTCCCGTGAGGACTAAGTGGGGATCAAGTCCAGAGACTCCTGGATGTCAAGGGGAAAATAGGTTAGGATTAAGAAATAAAAGAAGCTTATGGCAGATACCGAGGGCTCAATATGGCAGCGTCCCTAAAAAAGTATCAAAAGTGCAGGAGGGTGGGGGGTGGAGGGGACATATAAAGGGAATTAGGAGAGCTAAGAAAGTGCATGAGGAAGCATTCGTGGGCACAATTAAGGACAACCCAAAGGTTTTTTTTTAATACATAAAGAGCAAGTGAATAACTTGGGAAAAAGTACTGTCAATTAGGTGCCACAGAGGTATACTGTACTTGGAGCCGGAAGGCGTGGGTACAGTCCTCAATGAATATTTTGCATCAGTCTTCACAATGGAAAGGGACGATGCAAATATAGACATCAGGGTGGAGGACTGTGAAATTTTAGAGTGAAGAAAGATAGGGAGGAGTTACAAATGGCTTCAGCGGCCTTTTAAAGTGGATAGATCCGCAGGCCCTGATGAGATGTATCCCAGGATGTTCGGGAGACAAGGGAAGAGATATCAGGGGCCCTGGAAGTAATTTTCAAAACTTCTCTGGCCACAGGTGAGGTGCCAGAGGGCTGGAGGATTCCTAACGTTCTCCCATTCTTGAAAAATGGAAGATGGGATAGAGCAGGAAATTCCAGGCCTAAGCTCGGTGGTGGCGAGTTGCTAGAAGCAATTCGGAGGTACAGAATGTATCGGCACTTGGAGAGGAACGAATTAATCACAGATGGTCAGCGTGGATTTGTTAAGGGGAGGTCGTGTTTGACTAACGTGTTCGATTTTTTTGAGGAAGTAACCAGGAGTGTTGATGAGGCTGCTGCATTTGATGTGGTCTACATGGAATTTAGCAAGGCTTTTTATCAAGTCCCGCATGAAAGGCTGGTTAACAAAGCAAGAACCCAAGGGATCGAAGGGAAAGTGGCACGTTGTATCCAAAATTGGATGAGAGGCAGGAAGCAGAGGGTGGTGGTAGAGGGGTGTTTCTGTGACTAGAAGCCTGTTTCCAGTAGGGTTCCGCAAGGCTCGGAGTTTGGGCCCTTGCTGTTTGTGGTGTACATACATGGTTTGGAATTTATTGTAGGGAGTATGATCAAGAAGTTAACGGATGACATGAAAATTGTTAGGGTGGTAAATAGTGAGGAGGGTAGCCGTAAACTGCAGGACGATACCAATGGACATGTCAGATGAGCGGAGCAATGACAAATGGAATTCAACCCGGAAAAGGGTGAGGTAATGCATTTGGGGAGGGATAACAAGGAATGGGATTACACTATGAATGAGAATGCAGCTCTGAATTCAGAAATAAGTCCATCAAGTCTCAAGATCTTTTTTATATGAAACTAAATTAAACATGTATTAATTTAACAACAAATTAGAAACGTGCACATGTCTACAAATTACTACCATAACAACTTTGAAGCAAATGGCCAAATTAAGCACTCCCAGGTGAATCTTCACCAAGGCAACAATAACTCAAAGAAGTTAAGCAAACACCAGACAAAGCGCATTTGACCTTAGGAGCTCAAAATGAGGTGGCTTTCAATTTGTTTCCTTTGCAGACAGAGTTGTAGGTTTACAGGTTGGTTAGATCTTAAATACCTCTCACTTACACACACAAACTCATTTCCGCTCATACCTAGCTTCCCCTTTGAATGTAAATTTTCCAATGGTATCCTCGGCTTTTAAAGTCACATCTTCTAACAATAACATTTTCATCCCCAGCAAGGATTTAATAAGGACAAATCGTATTTAATTAGCTTGTCCGAGCTTATTGATGAGGTAGCAGAAATGAATGATGAGGGTAATGCTGTCGACGTAATGTACACGAAATTCTAAAAGACATTTGATAACGAGCAGTACAACAGACTTGCGAGCAAAGTTGCAGTTCATGGGATAAAAGGGATGGTAGCAAAAAGGATACGGAACTGGTTTACTAAACAAAGGACAGTGATGAACAGGTATTTTTCCGACTGGAGGAAGGTTTACAGTGGAGTTCCGCTAGGATTGGTGTTAGGGCCCCTGCTTTTCCCGGTACATATTAAGGACCTAGAATTTGGTGTACAGCGCACAATTTCAACATTTAAGGATGATACGAAACTTGGAAGTATTGTGAAATGTGACGAGAATGGTGCAGAACTTCAAAAGGACACAGATAGGCTGGTGGAATAGGCGGACAAGGCGCAGACGCAAATTAATGCAGGGAAGTTTGAAATGGTTCATTTTTGCAGAAAGTTCCCAGCGAAACAATATCAAATGAAATGTACGAACCCAAGGTGGTGCAGGAGCCTAACGACTTAAGTGTATATTTGCACAAGTCATTGAAGGTAGCAGGACATTTTGAGAGAGGTGTTAATAAAACATACAGCATCCTGCCCTTGATCAATAGGGGCATAGAATGCAGAAACAAAGTCGCTATGGTACACCTGTATAAAATATTGGTTTGACCTCAGCTGGGGCATCGAGTCAAATTCTGGATACCACGATTTAGGACGGATGTGACGGCATTAGATGGGGTGCAGAAAAGATGCACGAGAAAGTTCCAGGGATGAGGAATATCAGTTACATTGGAAGACTGGAGAAGTCGGGACTGTTCTCCATGGAGAAGAGAAAGTTGATAGGAGATTTGCTCGAGAAATTCAAATTCATGAGAGGGCTGGGCAGAGCAGAAATGGAGAAACTGTTCCCACTGGTGGAAGGATTGAGAACCAGCGGACACAGATTTAAGGTAATTGAGAAAAAAAAAAACAATGGTGGTATTAGGAAAAGTTTTCATACAGCGGGTAGTTAGGATTTGGAAGACACTGCCTAAGAAATTCGTGGATACAGGTTAAAGTGACGCTTTCAAAAGGGAATTATATCTTTATCTGAAAAGGGAAATCTGCTGGACCACAGGGATAAGAGTGGCACTAGGTGAATGGTTCCATCAGAGGGTTAGCACGTACACGACTGGACGAATAGCCTCCTTCGATGCTGTAAGAATTCTGATTCTATGATTAATCTCAGAAACGGTAAATGAAATGGACATTTTCACAGCTCCTTAAATAGCAAAGTTTGACGAGTGGATGGCAGTGAATCCGTGATTGCTTACATTAAACAAGGCAGGCACTATCCCAATTATTACTCCATTTGCCACCGTCTCTGTACATATTAAAATAAAAGCCGATTCTGTTTCTATTACAGTAGGGCATGTCTCTGATCACATTACAGATACTCATTTCTCAGTTGTTCCTGGATCAGTTGTTAAGATACTGGAGAAGGGCCGGACTACAAAGAGAACTATCTCAGTCATGACTGCACTGAAGCTAGTCTCTGCCAAAGGTGTAATAGGCCATGCCTGGGTTGGCACTGAACTAGAGCTTCTCTCTGGTTATGCAGAACTAGAACATGTTTTTATTTGCATTTCAGGATCAGCAAATCCTTTTATGCCGGACTGTATGACGTGAAGCCCACGGACAGCACGGCCTCCCAGTCCTTCCTGTCCTCTATCACGGAGGTCTTAGACCACAGTACGCGGGAGAGCCTAGACAAACCGCTAACTCCTGACGAACTGACTAAGGCCCTCGAGTCCTTCGAGAAGAGTAAAACCCCCGGAAGCGACGGCCTGCCGGCGTAGTTGTATTCGGCTCTGTGGGACTTGATCGGCCCAGACCTGCTAGAAGTGTACGAGAGTATGCTCCTGGCCGGCAGCATGTCAGAATCCATGAGGAAAGGCATCATCACCCTCATCTACAAGCACAAGGGGGAAAGGGAGGAAATTAGAAATTGGCGACCCATTTCACTGTTGAATGTGGACTATAAGATTCTGTCCAAGGTCATCGCCAACCGGGTCAAATCCGCTCTGGAATTGGTGATTCACCCTGACCAGACCTGCTCTGTGCCAGGCAGGAAGATCTCTGACAGCCTGGCGCTGCTCAGGGATACGATTGCCTATGTACAGGACAGGGGTGTGGATACCTGCCTCATCAGCTTGGATCAGGAGAAGGCCTTTGACAGAATATCGCACACCTACATGGGGGATGTGCTCTCCAAAATGGGCTTTGGGGAGGGAATTCGAAATTGGATCCAACTGCTCTACACTAACATCAGTAGCGCAGTCTCAATCAATGGGTGGGAAACAGATAGCTTTCCGATTAAATCTGGAGTCAGGCAGGGCTGTCCTCTCTCGCCTGTCCTTTTCGTGTGCTGCATAGAACCCTTTGCCGAGTCCATCAGGAAGGATCCGGGCATAAGAGGAGTGACGATCCCAGGCAGTGGAGGCACTCAGGTAAAAGCCTCCCTGTACATGGACGACGTCGCCGTTTTCTGCTCGGATCCGCTGTCGGTGCGCAGACTGATGCACGTCTGCGACCAGTTCGAACTGGCCTCGGGAGCCAAGGTAAATCGTGCGAAGAGCGAGGCCATGTTCTTTGGGAACTGGGCTGACCGATCCTTTGTCCCCTTCACTGTCAGGGCTGACGGCCTGAAGGTGCTGGGGATATGGTTCGGAGGGACCGGGGCATGCGTTAGAAATTGGAAGGAGCGAGTGGCTATGGTGAAAAGGAAACTGGGCATGTGGGAGCGACGCTCCCTCTCCATTGCGGGTAAGAACCTGGTCATCAGGTGTGAGGTACTCTCGCTGTTGCTGTACGTGGCGCAGGTCTGGCCCATTCCACACTCCTGCGCGATGGCGATCACTCGAGCCATCTTCCGCTTTATCTGGAGGTCGAAAATGGATCGTGTCTGCAGGGACGCGATGTACAAGCCTCTAGATAAAGGGGGAAAAAACGTGCCCAACATCGCCCTCATACTGATGGCCACCTTTGTGTGTGGCTGCATCAAGCGGTGCGTAGACCCTCAGTACGCAAACACCAAGTGTCACTACGTGCTGAGGTTCTACCTGTCCCCGGTGTTGCGAAGGATGGGTCTGGCCACGCTGCCGCGGAACGCTCCAAGTAGTTGGACCGTGCCGTACCACCTGTCCCTGGTGGAAAAATTTATGCAGAAAAACACCTTTGACCACAAGTCCATCAGGCAGTGGTCAGCACGTAACGTCCTAGAGGCCCTGAGGGAAAAGGAGAGGGTGGACCCTGTGGGATGGTTCCCCGAGCAGACTGTCAAAGTCATTTGGCAGAATGCCTCATCGCCAGAACTTTCCAACAAGCACCAAGACGTAGCTTGGCTGGTGGTGAGAAAGGCCCTCCCCGTCAGATCCTTCCTACACGCCAGGAGTCTCACCCCCTCTGCACGTTGCCCTCGAGGTGGCTGTGGTGGGGAAGAGACCGTTGTTCACCTCCTTGTGGATTGTGCCTTTGCAAAGAAAGTCTGGAGAGAGATGCAGTGGTTGCTGTCGAGGTTCATCCCGAGCAGTTCTGTGACACAGGACTCTGTGCTCTACGGGCTGTTCCCAGGGACACACACCGAGACAAACATCGACTGCAGCTGGAGGATCATCAACTCGGTGAAAGACGCGCTTTGGTCTGCCCGAAACTTGTTGGTCTTCCAGCACAAAGAGTTGTCCCCGACCGATTGTTGCGGACTGGCACAATCCAAAGTCCAGGACTACGTGCTGAGGGACGCACTAAAGCTTGGGGCAGCTGCCGCCAAGGCGCAATGGGGAAGGGTCGCTGTCTAAGACCTTTCTACCACAGCGCACCGAGAGACTGGGAACTGTTTAGAGCCCCTCGGGCTGTACAGATCAAAATGAAAGGCTGTAAATGATTGTAATATTGTTTGTACTGATGCACCTGGTGATACATTTTGTAAAAGTTTAACCTGGATTGTACCCTTGTAATGTTGTTTTTGAAATGGTTTTGAATGTGATTGAAGATTTTTTATGAATAAAGTATATTTTTACAAAAAAAAAAAAAAATTTCACAAGGCTCTGTTTGAGCTATTACTCCAGCAGGACTGGCCACGTGTCTACCAAACTGGAAGATGCCTCAGATAATGCTGCACCGATGCATGCCTTCATACTTATCACACGATGACCTGTTTCTGATGTTGCCCAATGCCGTGACACTGTTACTGTTGCACTTGTCCATGTCTGTGTTTTTATTAGTCTCTTACCTTTGTCGGTATTTACTTCACTAGGCACTGCGTCAGTTTATCTTACAAAAAGCCCTGAATTAAGTAAAGATCCAATGGACCCTGTGTCTGTTTTCTTATACTGGATCCTGTCTGTGTTATTACTACACGCGGCGACCTGTTAGTATTACACATGATCCTGTCTCAATTATTCCTGCAGTCGGCACTGCCTCATTTTATGTTCCACTAGATCGCGGCCCTGCTTATAACACACTTAACCGTATCTGTACTTATATCCTGCTAGGCCATATTTCGGATTAATTTACACTTGATTCTGTATCAGCCTGTATTACATTCGAGCTTATCCGTCTTTTCTAAATTAAAATGGATACTGCCTTTGCAGAGATGTTGTCTTTGTCTCTCCTTCTGTTCCACTCTCCCTTTCTCTCTATTTACTCCACGAGATCATATCTGTCTCTCTTACACTGGAGGCAGTCTCTGTTATTCCGGCCCTAGTCTCTGTCTAGGAAGCTATTACTCTTTGCCCTGTGCCTGTAATAGCTGCCCTCTTTCACTTGATATTGGTCCACTCCCTGTATCAGTAAATACTGCACTAGCCCCGCCTACGTTATTGCAGCAGTAGATCCTAGCTATGTTAATATTTAACTCATCCCAGTCGCTGCTATTGGTGTACTAGGTCATGTTTTTGATTAAATAACATTAGATGCTGCCTCTATTATTACTGCATTCGTAATGTCCCTGCTTACATTGCACGAGGCCCTGTCTCAGTAATTTCCATACGAGACTCTGTATCTGTTTTTACTTCACTAGTCTACGCCTGTATAAGGTGACGTTGAGCTACAAATGGACCTCTGACTTTGGCCTTGTAGGTGGTGGACAGGGTCTGGGGAGTCAAGAGGTCAATTACTCTCCGCAGCATTCTCAGCCTCTGATCTGCTCTTGTCGCCACAGTATTTACATTGCTGGTACAGTTCAGTTTCTGGTTAATGGTAACGCCCACAAAGTTGATAGCGGGGTATTCAGTGATACGATTTCCGATAAATGTCAAGGGGAGGTGTTTGGATTCTCTCTCGTTGGAAATGGTCACTACTGGGCATTTTTGTGGTGCGAACGTTAGTTGCCACTTATGAGCTCAACCTTGAATGTTGTCCAGATTTTGCTGCATTTGGACATGGACTGCTTCAGTATCTGTAGAGTAGTGAATGGTGCTGAACATTGTGCAATCATCAGAGAACATCCCCAATTCCGAGGTTATGATGGAAGGCAGGACATTGATGAAGCAGCTGAAGATGCTTGGGCCTAGGGACACTACCCTGAGGAACTCTGGGTTTTGAATCACATCGCCAATAACGAGTAGTTTATTGGCAAACGATCAGCTCGTCATCTGGCAGAGACTCCTGATATTTAACTCGAATGTGAACTGATTTATGCAAGCGCTGGAAAGAAATGATCCTCTACATTTACCTGACATGAGATTGACACACATGAAGTTCTCCGACTCATTATTCCAAATGTTGGAAAGGATGGAAACTCTTGTTGTTTTCCAGGAAAAATTTTATTATTTTTTTTTTCTACGGTTTTTAACTGTGAGCTTTACAAATTCAACCCCGACTATTCTCATCATTTTTGGATTCATTTGCCTGTCTCTTTAATTTGTAGAATCTGTGTACACTTATCTGAAATGAGGCAGGGCTTGGCGCAGCATAAAGATATAAACGACCTGGTGTAATATAAAAGGAGATATGGGCTAGTGCAGCAGAGGCAGAGACGGGCTCTACTGCAAAAAAAAATGGTCTCAGCTAATCCAATCATAACAGAGACATTACCTGTGCAGCAATGACAGAGATGTGACTTCGTGTAATATAAATACAGATATGAGCTAATGAAGTAATAATAGAGACAGGATGTGGTGTAATATAGATAGAAATATGGGTCAGTTCAGGCATAAGACTAACGGGGGCTGATACTTTACAATCAGAGATATGGGATAGCTCAGTGATTAGAGAGAAAGGAGCTGCAGTAAAATAAACAGATATATGGGTTTGTGCAGCGAGCACACTATCTGGCCCTGGATTTAATACAAAAATGTGATACAGAATCGTTCATTGATTAGATAGGCAGGACCTGCTGTGACATAAACAGAGAGATGGGTTTGTGCAGCAAGGACGCTATCTGGCCCTGGATTTAATATACAAATGAGATATGGGCTATTTTGGGGAGAAGAGAGACAGGTGCTGATGATACATTCAAAGATGCAAGTCTCTGTATAAGAAAAATAGAAAATAAAAGCTTTGTATAATAAAATATGAAAGAGGTTATAGTGCAAAACTGTGAGCAGTAGCGTCAACTTCAGCATTAACAGAAACATTTCTTATCGAAAACTGACAGACGCAGGGTTTCCAGTAGTAATAATGATAGAAGTTTCCATTAGAAATTGAATGACAGTTGGCCTCTTAGTGCAGCCATTGCAGCGATTACACCTCAACAAACAGGAAGTGGGCGAGTGTCTATTGGCTCAGGATACCACCTGAAAGATAATGGGTGAGATTTTCTCTGATTCTTAAGTGCTATGGAGATACACAGGTCGTCAAGATGGGAATGCTAATTTGAAATTTGGTTTTGCCGGCCTTCAGAGCAAGATGCCATATTGGCGCGTGTAAGCGTGTCAGTGCCTGCGTGTGTGTGTGCCTGTGTGTGCACGCATGTATGTCTCTGTGCTCCTGTGTATGTTTGTGTCTGTGTGTCTGTCTGTATGTATTTGTGACTGTGAATTTGTTTATGTGTGTATATGTGTGCAACTGTGTGAGTCTGTGTATATGTGTCTGAGTCCGGATGTATCTTTGTGTGTGTGTGTGTTTGAAACACGTCATGTTTCTTGCAAGTGAATTTCACAACGATCACCGTCATCCTTCCATTCATGAAAGATGATGGACACACAACAAACGAATATATTTCAGATGGGGTCTCTCCACATGCTGCACCTTTTCTGATGGCAGAGGAGGTCAAGCCTTTAGAGGTAGTTCCTGTCACAATTGCCTCACGTGAAGCTACGAGTAGTGTAATGAGTTGTTTGTTCCAGTGTTGGCATCTGTTGCCAAGGCGCTAAAGCCACTGGATATCATGTTGATGCACAGCAGGAAGTGTCGCCATCTTCCTTTGTCGTCAGCTAGTGAAATTCAGGCATGATAATCGATACTCAGGGCCTCATGTCACGCTTGTAATCGTCCTAGAACTGGAACTTTGGGCGTCTAACTGGCCGCCTGGCCTTTAGCTTTGTGACCATCTTCCACCATATAGACGGGCCCGACCCATCCAATCTACCCCTGTTTGATGAGTCTAACAGACTTGGGAGCTCTGTCTTTGACAGGACTGCCGCATTCCTGATTGTGTCCCGCCAGGAGATACCCATAACCATCGCACACTGCGCAGATGGAAATTGCAGAACTCCTTTTTTTGATAGCGGTAAGTCCTCC
Organism: Cetorhinus maximus; assembly: GCF_964194155.1. NCBI lineage: Eukaryota > Metazoa > Chordata > Chondrichthyes > Lamniformes > Cetorhinidae > Cetorhinus > Cetorhinus maximus. The sequence goes on along the minus strand of NC_135901.1, from coordinate 35,295,595 downwards.
ATGACTCACAAGACACTGAGAACCCAGCCCTAATACACCATCAGCTTGGCCCCAAGGGTTAGCTTGATTTTAATCCATGCACGTTTCATGAGCCAGGTGATATCTGCTTTCCCCGTGCGTGTATCAGGAACTGCATCAAGGAGCAGACTGTCTGTCACCGTGGAACCTGGGGAGCAGTATTAACTAACCACTTCCAGCCGGGTGTTATCTTGTGTGAACAGTGGCGGAAATGTAATACCTTGTCCTTGAAACATGGTTTTCTTGACGCTTTTCGTCAAATGGAGATATTAAATGAGTCACTATTGGTTTTTCAGTATTCTTGTACACCCCTGTGTAACAGACTTTAATAAACCAGTACGGGGGGCGGGGTTGCGCTTATGCTATGTCCTTGCAGGTCTATTGTAATGCTGCCTGCTGAAAACCGTGCCATTAATTCCGGAATCAGCTATCCCAATGCGATTCCACATGTAGTCGCTCCGGTAAAACTTCTATTCTGGGTGAGGCTCGAACTCAAAACCGCGGCAAAGCCCGCTGACAGCACTATAAGTACAGTGCGCTAACCAAATGCGCCACTGGAGCGCACACCAGAGGCTCCATTTGACCTAGTTACATTTTTCACAGATCACTGGGGTCAGACATGATTCCTTGGTGGCAGGTTGGTCAATGTGATCTCAATAAATTTTAATGATATTATATGAACTGCAATATACTTTCAATAAAATAAAATGCCGAAAATGGGTCAGAGAAACTTTGTTAATTTTCACACACTGAGCATGGACACTGCAGAGGCTCCTGCGCCTCTTTCAATATTGTTTTTCTTAACTCAGGGTATTCAAAAGGGAGTTGGACAAATATATGAAATGGAAAAGCTGCTGGGTTATGAAGAAAGAGAAAGATATTGATACTAACTGGGCAGCCCTTTGAAAAAAGCTGAAGTGGGCACCATGGGTCCTAATGAGCTGCGAACTTTTACGATTCCATTGCGAGTTCAATTTGTTCCTAAATATCCCAGCTCAATCCTATTTCTGGAAAGGATAACCCAGAACTGCAACATGAGGACACAGTTTGAAATTCTATACAAGCCCCTCTGGCTAACTCGCTGCACGGGGTTTCTGTAGTTTTTTGGTTGTCATATTCGCCCAACAGAAGCACAAACCCCCGTTTAAAATGGGGCAGAAACACTACCAAACGCATTTAATCTCCGAGCCGCCAGAAATCAGTAATACGCGTTTGTTGAATATTAACTGAATACAGCATCTTACACTGTGAAAAAGAACAAACTTATGGAACCCTGCAGGCTTACAGCACTGATCATAAATGAAGAGTTTCGATTCCGGAGTTCTGATTATGTCTGAGATAAAATGAAACCTGCAAATTGAGCCTTTTAATTCATTTCTCAGGGGATGAAGATAGCACAAGTGTCACAGGATGGACAGGAGCAGTCATAGTCTGAAAGGACATTCATTATGTAATGATCAAAAAGGAAACTAGGGGGTTGATAATTTTAAACTGTTGTCAGCTCAAACTGCTACTGTATAACTGAGACCATCGTCTGACTGGGGAGAGAATTCCACAGATTAATGAGCTTTTTGGAGAGTATCAAGTGTTTTGAATTTACGCCGTGAAAATGTTATAGGAATCACGGGCGGCTTCCAATGTGATGGGACAGACCAGGGGATAAGTGTTCGTCATTTCCATCTAGCATTCTGTGGGAACCAACCGAGATCATTCTCCGGCATCGGAAACTACAGTCCAAGGGGCTGCACTTGTACGTGTTTGTTCAATGGCTGTAATTAATATGAATGGGTGAAGCAACCTCACTTGCATGTTCAAAGTTAGACAAGCACATTCTAGGCTCCCTAATTGTGCCTCGGGGGAGGTTAAATCTCAGGTATAACAGTGCCTACTTCAATAGTCGAACAGAGCTTGGGTGCTTCTCGCCGCTGCTCCTCTCGGAAGATGCATTTTCCACCAAGAGGCCCTCTCTATGGCATTTACTACACCGCCCTCGCCGCTGTCGCAGTCCCAGGTAAAACGTGTCTCAGTTTTCTCCGCTTCTCAGTTTATGTTCCTGTTTCACAGGAGTTTGCATCGCTGGCTCGGTCACCAATGTATTGGCCATCCCTAATGAAGGTGATGCTGGACCGTCTCCTTGAACCGCCGCTGTCCACGTGGATTTCGAGAAGCTGGAGAACTTTCCAGCCGCTCCGCCTCACTCACCGAACTGTTTCTGGTCAATTCTGCAAAGCCAGCGATTACAGATTCTTCATTATCTATTTTTATTGTTACTCGATCATGGGATTGGAGCGCAGCCGACTGGGCTGACATGTATCGCCCCCTCCCTAACTGCCCTTGAGGACTGAGTGTCTTGCTGGGCCATTTCAGGGGGCAATTAAAAGAGTCAACCAGATTAGCGGTAGGTCTGTAGTCACATGTTGGGCAGACCGTTTATGGACGGCAGATTTCCTTCCCTAAAGGGACATTAGTGAACCAGATGGGTTTTTACAACAATGTACGATAGTTGCATGGTCAGCAGGACTGAGGAGAACTTCATATTCCTGGCGTTTTAATTGGATTTAAATTGGAGCGAGGCTGTTTAAGGTCAATTGCCAAGGAGCACTTCCCTTATCTTCATTCTTTATTGGGACGTGGGCGTCGCTGGCAGTGCCAGCATTGGCTGCCCATCCTTAACTACCCTGGAACTGAATGTCTTGCTCGGCCATTTCAGAGGGCAGTTAAGAGTCGACCACATCGCCGTTGGTCTGGAGTCACATGTAGGACAGGTCGGGCAAGAAGGCTGATTTTCTTCCATAAAGGGATATGAGTGAACCAAACCCACTCTACAGGTTAAAGTTGTGACTGTGCATGTTAATAGCGACTGAACAATTACACTATCCCACTGTAAAATTCCGCACTGGTCCATCAGTGACAGGAATGTGATAACCCCAATAGAACATGGTATCAAAAACTTATTCCCTTGTTTCAAAAACCCATATTTCAAGTCACGCGACATTAACTCTGTTTTTCTCGCCACAGATGTTCTTAGACCGGAGTTTTTTTCCAGCATTTTCTGCTTTTGTTTCAGATTTCCAGCATCCGCAGTATTTTGCTTTTATTTCAAATTAAAGATTGAGGCATTGTTGTCAATTTGGAATAATGAAATAAGAATATTTAGGGCTTCTGTCTCGTTTTGAAGCTCCTCAATTAATTCCATCTGTTCCTGTCCCTCCACGTTCGCTGCCCCTGACAGATTTCCATGAAATATCCCTCAAGCCATCTTCCTTCTTTTCTCCTCCTGAAGGTTTGTTATTTAGATTTGTATAATTGATTTTTGCAATCCATTTGAACCTCACACAATTCAATGAATCATTTTTCTTTTTTTCTTTCCTGGTGGATTCCAGTTCGAAATGTTATTAATGATTAAATATTAACTTGTTTCTCCCGAGCTCCCAGACTTATTCTACTATATCTTTGGATGGTAACAAGGGTTTCATTATTTCAAACATCAGCACCACAAAATGTAAAACTTTGATCAATAGAATGCTGTTTCTTCGAGCCCATCCTCTACTTTTGCTTCACATCCATCCCTTTTTCTTCCAGTTAATTTTGTGGCGATTGTGAACCTGTCCTGAGGAAGGTGTGGTCTCTCCTGATGTATCACTTGGTACTTAGTGTCCATAGCATTGATGGATCTCCTGGTCATCATCACCGCCGTGCTTTTGAACCGGATTCCTGGTATGTATTTTCCAGGCAGCTTCCTGTCCATTACTCCTGTGTGCAGTCTGATCATTGCTTTCATTTATGCATCCAGAGACAGTTCTGTCTGGCTGACAGTTGCTTTCACCGTCGATCATTTTGTGGCCATTTGTTGCCTGAAGTTGAAAACAAACTACTGCACCGAGAAAACTGCGGCGGCGGTAATAGGGACGGTTTGTTCCTTGGGCTGTTTAAAAACTGCCCCATGGTACTTTATACACGAAACTGTGTACGTAATTAAAAATGTGCCCTGGTACTGCCGCCTGAAGGATCTCCGTTACACTTCTCTGGCATGGAGGGCATTTGACTGGTTTCACCGCATCTTGACCCGTGCCTCCCATTCCTCCTGATCCTTCTGCTCAAAGCTCTGACTGTCAGGCACATCCTAGCGGCAAGCAGAACCCGCAGGAGGCTCCAGGCTCAGAGCAATGGCCAGAAGCACAGTGACCCAGAGATGGAGAGCCGGAGAAGGCTCATCATCTCAATGTTCGCTCCCTTTGGCAGCTTCATCCTGTTGTGGCTGACCTACGTGGCACAGTTCCTGCACGAAAGAATTACAAATGATTATCAGATCCTTGACTTCGGTGACTCAAAATACATTCTGCAAGAAAGCGCCAATATGCTCCAGCTCTTGAGCTCTTGCACCAACACATTCATTTACGGGGTGACTCAGCGCATATTCAGAGTGGAGTTTAACAACCTGGTCCAATTCCCACTCAGGCGACCGGCTCAATAAGTCAGATAACGGGTTAATCTTTTCTCTCCAACATGACCCAGTGGACTGCTTCAGAGGACCAGGCATGTGTGAGGCGAATTAAATGACTCGTTTGTGGGCAGGTATAGATGAGATCTCCTTAATGATTGATAAAACGCCCGGTCATTTCATTAATGCAGGAAGGGAAAGCGGGTCTCCCTCAGTTACACCGTCTGGTCCAGGTGCACTTGTGTGCCACAAGGTACAGCAGGAACCTCCAGCCTGCCAAACATTCAGGCGGGACCAGCCAATGCGGCTTTGCCCATCATCGCCTTCCTCACAAGGGCAAACGCGTCTTACAAATCATACATAACAAAAGATTGCCTTGGATATTTGCATTACAAACACAAGAGTCACAACATGGGCTGAAAGGGCGAGCTGTGGTCCAGGGCACTTAAGCACAAGGTTGAATGAAATTGGCAAGGGGGTCATTTCCAACCTTTAAAAACATCCACTTTGCCGATGTGGGACCTCTTGCGGCAGTGACACCAATACCTGAATTTGGTGATAGGTGTCTATCCCATACCAGTGACACAAATGCTGCATCTCTCTATCTACAGTCTGATTTTCAATATCCCTCTCTTTTTCTCTGCTATTTGTTCACTACACACACACACACACACATACGCACACACCTTTTCCTGTTCCCTCCCACCTCTCTATATTCTGTCTTTTCACTTTTCTTTCCATCCCCCTCTCGTCTCCTCAACTCGGTGATATTTCAAAAATCTATCTACCTCCTCTTTCAATACTTTCAGTCATCTAGTCTACACAGCACCTTCCAAACCAACGAACACTACCATCTAGAAGAACGAGTGCAGCAGACACATGGAAACACCATCACCTGGAAGCTCCCCTCCAAGTCACTCACCACTCTGACATGGAAATATATCGGCCGTTCCTTCATTGTCGCTGGGTCAAAATCCTAGAACTCCTTCACTACATTGTGGGTGCACCTACACCACATGGACGGCAGAGGTTCAAGAAGGCAGCTCACCACCACCTTCAGGGCAATTAGAGATCGGCGATAAACATTGACCCAGCCAGTGAAGCCCGCCTCCGGTGAATGAATAAAAAAAATAAAAGTTAATAGGCATTGCTGCTGAACAGAGTTAGGAAGCACACACTGATCTGAGAACAGTGAACCATGGGCTAAGTCAGGAATTTGTTCCAAGGGGGAAAGAGGATGCTGCAGTTTGTTTTTCCAGCAGGTGGGAGTAACATATTAGAATGCACTGATGATTCGTTAATACACAGAAGACAGTCAGTGGTGATCTCCTGCAGTGCATCTTGTAGATGGTACACACTAATGCCACTGTGCGTCGGTGATGGAGGGTGTGAATGTTTATGGATGTTTATAGAGAGCTTAAAACTGACAGCCGCTCCAGGTGATAATAGTTAGGTCAGCTCCCTGCTGTACAGATTTACATTTATTCAGGAAGTCACTTCCATCTGATAGACCAAAGCTATTTTCCTAGCTGGTGGTCCCAGCATGAAAGCCGTGCATCGATGAAACACGACTGAATACTGCACCCGTGCCCTGCACACTCATTGTGCACTCGTGCTTATGTTTAGATTAAGGCTGCAATGCATTTCGAAACCGTTTTGTAAGGAAGGAATTAGTCAAAATAACGTGAAACCTACCACCAGCAAATTGTTTCTGACTGCAGTAATAGCAACCTGTCTCACCAGTTAGATTCTGTGACAACTGAAATAAAGCTGAAGTTAAATTAATACCCAGTTTTATACCTCATTAAAGTAAAAGTGTTTCTAGATGCAGTTTCTGCAAACTCAGTTTGATACAAAATAAAATCAACCTTTTGTAAAAAAGGTGGGAGACTGGTTTGGAAGGGGAAAACTTATCACTTGCAGTTGGTAGACAATGTACTTCATTTGCAGCAGGTGGAGAAAGTACAATGTGTTCAACTGAAAAATATATTTAGGGCCGGATTATTTAAGCTTCCATTACGGATTTGTACTTGGCGATGTGGAAATGTACCAATTATTGGGTAAACAGCACGTTGTTGTGGGGGGGAGGGGGGAGTATGGAGGGGGCAAGTATTAAAAGGAATGTGTCAGAACAGATTTAAGATTGCTGAAAATTTAAATCCTAAACGTAGCAGAATATATTGTAAGAGACATAGCAGAACCTCCCATACTTTTTCCACAGGACGTGGGTTTTACTGGCAAGGCCAGCATTTGTTGCCCATCCTTAATTGTCCTCGAACCAAGTGGTCGGCTGGGCCATTCCAGATGGCATTTAAGAGTCAACCACTTGCTCTGGGTCTGGAGTCACGTGTAGGCCAGACCGGTTAAGGATGGCAGATTTCCTTACCGAAAGGGACATTAGTGAACCTGATGTTTTTTTTCAAGGTCTGGTTAGTTATAATTGTCCTGGTCACCATTATGGAGACTAGCTTTATAATTCCAGGCTGTATTAATCAATTCCAACATTACCATGAGAACACTATCTCCCCCACCCCGCCACCCACCGCCCTCCCACCACCCACCCACCCCACCACCCCCTCAACACGCTAAACATTAGTTACAATAAATCATCGATATCCTACATTCAATGACGCTCAGCCATATTGACTTTGACTCTAAGTCAGGGTCACTCCAACTCTTCGAACACGATGGCCCCTCACCAGAGAAAATGATCGTTCCTGGCTTCAGAGAGAGGCACGAGTGTTAGGCCAACTTAGTACAGTGGAGAATCAGTTCATTCTTAAACCTTCGAAACACCATCCTCTTCCCACCCGGAGTCAGTCCTTTATGCTCCAGTGGAAGGTCATTCAGACCACTGTATGCCAGGTCCCATAGGGCAGCCCCATTCGTTAACATGCAGCTGCTATAGCCCGGACAGCTGTCTTACCTCAAGGGCACAGTTTCATTCAGAAATCAATCATTTCCACTTGGATCACTCTGGTGAGCAGCGAGCTCCAGATCATTACCACTTGCTGTGTCAAAATACTCATCTCCCCACCTCACCATCGCTGCCATCTCTTACCCAAAAGGCAATGGATTCTGTAAAGGCTATGGGCCCTGACAATATTCCAGCTATAGTAATGAAGACTTGTGCTCCAGAACTCGCTGTGCCCTGAGCCAAGCTGTTCCAGTACAGATACAACAATGGCATCTACCCAGCTATATAGAAAATTTGCCCAAAACTCAAAAAGCAGGACAAATCCAAGCCTACTCTCGATCATCAGTAAAGTAACAGGAAGAGGTCATCAGTGCTATCAAGCGACACTTGTTTAGTAATAAAATGCTCACTGATGCCCAGTTCGGGTTCTGCCAGGCCACTCAGTTCCTGAACTCATTACAGCCTTGGTTCAAACATGGGCAAAAAAAGAGCTGAACTCGAGGTGAGAGTGACTGCCCTTGACATCAAGGCCGCATTTGACCAACGATGGCATCAAGGAGCCCAAGCACAACTGGAGTCAATGGGAATCTGGGGGAAAACACTGCTGGTTGGATTCATAACTAGCACAAAGGAAGATGGTTGTGGTTGTTGGAGGTCAGTCATCGCAGCTCCAGGACACCACTGCAGGAGTTCCTCAGGGTAGTGTCCTCGGCCCAACCATCTTAAGCTGCTTCAATGATCTTCCATCCATCATAAGGTCAGAAGTGGGGACGTTCGCTGATGATTGCACAATGTTCAGCACCATTCACAACTCCTCAAATACTGAAACAGCCCATGTCCAAATGCAGCAAGACCTAGAAAATATCCAGGCTTGGGCTGACAACTGGCAAGTGACAATCTCACCACACAAGTATCAGACAATGACCCTGTCCAAAAAGAGAGAATCTAACCATCGCCCCTTGATGTTCAATGGCATTACCATCACTGAATCCCCCACTATCAACATCCTGGGGGGTTACCATTGACCAGAAACTGAATTTGATGAGCCATATAAATACAGTGGTTGCAAGAGCAGGTCAGAGGCTGGGAATCCTGTGACAAGTAACTCACCTCCCGACTCCCCAGAGCCTGCCCACCATCTACAAGGCACAAGTCAGGAGTGTGATGGAATACTCCCCACTTGCCTGGATGAGTGCAGCTCCCACAACACTTAAGAACCTTGACCTGATCCAGGACAAAGCAGCCACTTGATCGACATCACATCCACAAACATTCACTCCCTCCACCACCGACGCACAGCAGCAGCAGTGTGTACCATCTATAAGATGCACGGCTGAAAATCACCAAGGCTCCTTCAACAGGAATTTGTGGAATGTCTACGAGATGGCTTTTTAGAGCAGTTGTGGTGGAGCCCACTAGGGAACAGGCAATTCTAGATTTAGTGATGTGTAATTCGGCATATTTGATAATGGAGCTTAAGGTGAAGGAACCCTTAGGAGGAAGTGAGAATAACATGATAGAATTTACCCTGCAATTTGAGAGGAAAAAGCTGGAATCAGATGTAACGTTATTACAGTTGAATAAAGGCAACTACAGAGATATGAGGAAGCAGCTGGTCAGAATTGACTGGGAGATGAGCCTAGCAGCAAAGACAGTGGAACACCAATGGCAGGAGTTTCTGGGAGTAATTTGGGAGACACAGCAAAAATTCATCCCCAGGAAGAAGAAGCATACTAAAGGGAGGACGAGGCAACCATGGCTGACAAGGGAAGTCAGGGACAGCATAAAAGCTAAACAGAAAGCATACAATGCGGCGAAGAGCAGTGGGAAACCACGGGATTGGGAAGTCGACAAAGACCAACAGAGGACAACTAAAAAAGTAATAAAGAGGGAGAAGATTAAATATGAGGGTAAACTAGCCAGTAATATAACAGAAGATTGCAAGAGTTTTTTTAGATATATAAAGGGAAGGGTAAGAGAGAGGCAAAAGTGGTCATTGGGCCACTGGAAAATGACGCTGGAGAAGTAGTGGGGAACAAAGAAATGGCGGAGGAAAAGAAAAGGCACTTTGCATCAGTCTTCACGGTTTAAGAAACGAGCAACATCCCCAAAGTTCGAGAGTGTCGGGGGACAGAGGTAAGTATGGTAGCCATTACCAAGGAGAAGGTGCTAGGAAAACTGAAAGATCTGAAGGTGGATAAATAACCTGGAACAGATGCAATACACCCCAGAGTTCTGAAGGAGATAGCTGAAGAGATAGTGGAGGCGTTAGTGGTGATCTTTCAGGAATCACTGGAGTCAGGGAGGGTCCCAGAGGGCTGGAAAATCGCTAATGTAACCCCCCGCTTAAGAAGGGAGTGAGGCAAAAGACGGGAAATTACAGGCCGATTAGCCTGACCTCAGTCGTTTGTAAGATTTTAGAGTCCATTATTAAGGATGAGATTTCAGAATACTTCTAAGTGCATGGTAAAATCGGGCAAAGTCAGCATGGTTTCATCAAGGGGAGGTCGTGCCTGATAAATCTGTTAGAATTCTTTGAGGAGGAAAAGAGTAGGTTAGACAAAGGAGAGCCAATGGATGTTATCTACTTGGACTTCCAGAAGGCCTTTGACAAGGTGCCACACAGGAGGCTGCTCAGTAAGATAAGAGCCCATGGTGTTAGAGGTAAGGTACTAGCATGGATAGAAGATTGGCTGTCTGGCAGGAGGCAGAGAGTGGGGATAAGGGGGTCCTTCTCAGGATGGCGGCCTGTGACTAGTGGAGTTCTGCAGGGGTCAGTATTGGGACCACAACTTTTGACTTTATACATTAATGATCTAGATGAAGGAACCGAGGGCATCCTGGCTAAGTTTGAAGATGATACAAAGATAGATGGAGGGACAGGTAGTATTGAGGAGGCAGGGAGGCTGCAGAAGGATTTGGACAGGTTAGGAGAATGTGCAAAAAAGTGGCAGATGGAATACAACGTGGGGAAGTGTGAGGTCATGCACTTTGGTAGGAAGAATAGAGGCATAGACTAATTTCTAAATGGGGAGAGAATTCAGAAATCTAGAGTGCATAGGGACTTGGGAGTTCCAGTCCAGGATTCTCTTAAGGTTAACTGCAAGTTGAGTCAGTAGTTAGGAAAGCAAATGCAATGTTGGCATTTATTTTGAGAGGAGTATAATATAAAAGCAGGGATGTGCTGCTGAGGCTTTATACGGCTCTGGTCATGCCACATTTAGAATATTATGAGCAAGTTTGGGCCCCATATCTCAGGAAGGATGTTCTGGCTCTGGAATGGGTCCAGAAGAGGTTCAGGAGAATGATCCCAGGAATGAAAGGCTTAACATATGAGGAACGTTTGAGGACTCTGGGACTATACTCGATGGAGTTTAGAAGGATGAGGGGGGGATCTGATTGAAACTTACAGAATACTGAAAGGCCTGGATAGAGTGGACGTGGGGAAAGATGTTTCCATTAGTAGGAGAGACTAGGACCCGAGGGCACAGCCTCATAGTAAAGGGAAGACCTTTTAGAACAGAGATGAGGAGAAACTTCTTTAGCCAGAGAGTGGTGAATCTATGGAATTCATTGCCACAGAAGGCTGTGGAGGCCAGGTCATTGAGTGTATTTAAGACCGAGATAGATAGGTTCTTGATTGGTAAGGGGATGAAAGGTTACGGGGAGAAGGCGGGAGAATGGGGTTGAAAAACTTATCAGCCATGATTGAATGGCGGAGCAGACTCAATGGGCCGAATGGCCTAATTTCTGCTCCTATGTCTCATGGTCTTCCTGACATCTGCCATAGGCTCACGTTTTATTCTTATCTTAATTTAGATCTATTTTTTCCTCCAGGGAGTTCTGGCCTTTCTTGACAAACTTTCCCATTTGATGGACTGTACGTTCACTGTCCCCAAAATACTCATCTTTGAAGGTATCCCATTGTTCAGTTATCGTTTCTCCCAACAACCTTTGGCTCCAACTTATACCACTCAAATCACTGCTTACCCCATTGAAGCTGCTTTCCCCCAGTTAATTATTCTTACTCTGGATTACTCTTTGTCCGTTTCGAAAGTCAGCTGAAACCTTCTGATACAGTGAACACTCTACCGTAAACGATCCCCCACTGACACTTGATCCAATATGTCTTATGGTCTAACAGCACCTTCTAAATCCAGAGCCTGCCATCTGGCGGGACAAGGGCAGCAGACAGACGGGAACACCACCACCTGGAAGTTCCCCTCCAAGTCACTCACCATTCTGACTTGGGAATATATCAACATTCCTTCACTGTCGCTGGGTCAAAATCCCCGGACTACCCAACAGCACTGTGGGTGTATCTACACCACATGGATTGGTTTCATTTGCCTTTTAGGGAAAGAAACCTGCTATTCCCATCTGGCCTACATGTGACCCCCAGACCCACAGCAAGTGTGGTTGACACTTAACTGTCCCCTGACATGACCCTTAGAATTAGGGGTGGACAGCAAATGCTGACCGTGGTTCAAGGCAGTAGCTCATCACTACCTTCAAGGGCAATTAGGGATGGGCAATAAATGCTGGCCCAGCCAGTGAAACCCACATCCTGCAAACAAATAAAGAATTTGCCCCCTCACCATGTCTCATGGTTCTGAATTCTCCCCCACTCCTCTGAATTCCACCTCGGGGAGATGGAGGATTAGTGGTAGCCTCACGGGACGAGTAATCCAGAGACCCAGGTCATTGGTTCAAATCCCACTACAGCAGCTCGTGCAATTTAAATTCACCAAGTCGAGAATATTAAACTCGTCTCAGTAATGGCGACAATGGAAAATAATCGATTGTTGTAAAAACCCATCTCGTTCACTGATGTCCGTTTAGGGAAGGAAACCTGCTGTCTTTACCCGGTCTGGCCTACATGTGACTCCAGACCCACTGCAAATGTGGCTGACTCTTAAATGCCCCATGAAATTTGCCCTAGCAGGCCACTCAGTTCAATGGTAATTAGGAGTGGACAGAAAATGCTGGCCTTGCCAGTGATGCCCACATACCATAAAGAGAAAAACAAAATAAAATGGGACACCTGCAAGAGGGCAGTGCTCAGTACTGCACAGCCCCGTTGAGCCTAGGGTGTAGCTTCAATACGGACATCATCCTCGGCAGAATACCTAATGCTAAAGTGATAATTTAAGGACCAGACAGACTATTTCACTTTAACATTGCGCAGTGTAAAACATTTCAGGATCTAAAGACAAGACATATGGTGGGTACATTTCAAAGAAAAACTTTAATATTTAGAAGAGGTTAAAACATTCCAAAAATTCCAAAATCTCATGTCTCACAAATGGCTACAGTGCCCCAGGATGAGCCCAACAGCATGGGAAATGTGGGAACAGATTCAGGCAGAGAGAGGGAGAGAGCACGCGAGCATTGCCAGAAACGATGGACATGGTCATTCAGATCAGACCATGGCCATTCAAGTCATTTCAACTGGTCACCTTGACCGAAAATAGGACAAAGGGACAAATGGAGGGCAGCAATTTAAGAAACTTAAAATATGAACTGACCTGGTGACAAATATGAGCCATGAATGCATTAAGGAGAGATTGTATGATACTTGGCAAACGATCGGCTGTTAGCAATATTTGACTGAGGACAGTTAATGTTGGCGGGCAGGTGCCGATGGGGCAGAAGACGTTCCATTCTGCATTTCACCAAGGACAAGTTCAAGCGCAAGTGAGTGGTGACGAGTGTGAAGGCAATAAGATGGCAGACACATTCGTTCATGACAAATAAAGGCTCACTGGTCTTCAGATCCTCCTCTTCACCAGGAATCGGCCCGTCTCACTGAAAAGGGGGAACTTGGGTGAGAAAGCGTTCATTCTCAAGGGGGTTGAGATCTATCAAGCTAACCTCCCACCCCCATCAGTATGTCCTGGACACCACTGAGACCCCCACCCTCAGCGATAGTCAGTCACCTGGAGCTATGATCCTGATATTTATATGGTGAGCAGGGGGTGACCAGGCTCTCATTTTGCTGGTAATCACACTGCAGTCCCATATCAGTGAATAGTAGATGGAACAGCATTAACTTGCTAACAGGGATGCAACTGCAGTGACATTAACAACAGTCATAAACCTGGGACAGTTGTTGATTTATTGGTACTTTGGCATGTTTAATTCATTCACAGGATGTGGGCATCACTGGCTGAGCCAGCATTTATTGCCCTTCCCTAGTTGCCCCTTGAGAAGGTGGTTGTGAGCTGCCTTGAGTCGCTGCAGTCCATGTGGTGTAGGTACACCCACAGTGCTGTTAGGGAGGGAGTTCAGGATTATGACCTAGCGACAGTGAAGGAACAGCCAATATATTTCCAAGTCAGGATGGTGATTGACTTGGAGGGGAAGTTCCAGGTGGTGGTGTTCCCATGTGTCTGCTGCCCTTGCCCTTCTAGGTGGTAGTGGATTTGGAAGGCGCTGTCGAAGGAGCCTTGGTGAATTCCTGCAGTGCATCTTGTAGATGGTACACACTGCTGCCACTGTATGTCAGTGATGGCAGGGGGAGTGAATATTTGTGGATGTGGTGCCAATCAAGTGGGATGCTTTGTGTGTCGAGCTTCTTGTGTTTTAGGAGCTGCACTCTTCCAGGCACGAGGAGAGTGTTCCATCACAATACTGACTTGTAGATGGTGGACAGGCTTTGGGTAGTCAGGAAGTGAGTTACTCATCACACAATTCCCAGCCTCTGAACTGCTCTTGTGGCCACAGTATTTATATATCTAGTCCAGTTCAGTTCCTGGTCCATAGTAAACCCCAGAATGCTGACGATGCATTTAAACACATGATCCAAGTATTCCAGCTGAAGAGTTTTAGATAAATGGACTTTTCAGTGGCAAAGAGTACTGCATGAACAAAACCTGATGGCCTGTCAATCTGACAATTCTAAGAGGCAGTACCCCCAGTGTACTAATATTGCTGTAAGGAAGATATAACTCAATGCTATTGTAATTTACTATGAAGTAGAGCAGTAATAGTGGGGTGTGTGCAGTTGGGGTCTTAATTGAATTAAAGGCAGCTGGCCTGAAAGCTTTGATGTATAAGATAAGCTAGGTTTGAAATGTTAAGTAGGTAAACAGAGGTGTAAAGGGAACATTTGCATTTGAAAATAAACCAGGTTACATTGATTTCAAAGGAGGGGGTGAAATGTGTCTCCTAGCCAGAAGAAGTTCAGACAGTGGGCAGAATTTTGCCATCAGTGAGCAGGGGGCAGGGCCCGCTCACTGATATGTAAAGTGACACGGGGTGATGTCAGGCAGAGAAAATTCTACCCAGTGTGTTTATTTTTCCTCGAAAGATTGCTGGTTCAAAAAAGGCATGATGAGAGACTTTGATTATCAGAGAGGTGAAGTCCAAGGACAGTGAAACAATGGGAGTGTCCATTCAAAGGGGAAGATATATATTTATAAAAGGAGCAAAGGCTGTGTGTAAGGGAAGGATTTCTAAGATCTAACAAGGTGTGAAAAGCCTCTGCCATCTACACCTCAAGCTGCTGCCTGCAAAGAAATGAAGCTAAGAAAACTCAGTTTGATCTGGATTGTTCAGGGTATTGCACTTCTTTGCCTGGGTTTTTTGAAGATTGTCTTACTGTTGCCATAAAAACATAACTGGGAGTTAACTCCTAAATCCTCTAGTTAATCTCAGTAATTTGTAGATTTATGTACTTAATAATTTCTTCTATTATTAAAAAGGTTTAATTTAGTTTTGTAAGAAACCTACAAGACTTATTTACTACTGAATTCATGGTATAAATTGAGGTGCATGCCAATTGCAAAACAGTTGTTTCAAGTTTCCCTCTGGGATCTGAGTTCAGGGCTCATCTGGGACATGACCCAATTTTAAGAGGCAGAAGCCCCAGTGTACGAATTGTATTACCATCTTCTGACCCAACTGGGGTCAAGTATTGATGATGAAGCAGCAATGCTGATGGAGGGATACCAGAATGGATAATTGTCCTCGAACCTGATTGAAACACTCAGGGCATGTGGACACTCAGTTGTGGGGAACATGTTGGAACAGCCTTTGGATACACCTCAAGGGAAATGGTAACCCATGCACCCCATGTGCAAGGACACGGTTGAACTTACAGGACACTGATTTGGCCTCAGCTAGGGTGTTGCACTCAGTTCTGGGTGCTTCAGGTTGGTAAGGATGTGAAAAGATTGGGAAGAGTGCAAAAAGATTAGAGAAATATATGAGGAATGTCATTTATAATAATGCACTGGAGAAATTGGGATTGTGTTCCTTGGACTTGGAAAATTGGGAATGGAAGAAATTTATAGATATATTCATGAGGGGCCTGGATAGTAGATGAGGACCAAGAACAAGGGGGCACAGATTTAGGTCATTAGCAAAATTGATAGATGAGAAAAACATATTCAGTGGTTAGGATCTGGAATGCACTGCCTGAGTGTGGTGGAGATGGGGTCAATCTAGTGGTTAGGATCTGGAATGCACTGTGTGGGGTGGAGACAGTGTTTGACATGGCACAGGAGTATCACCTACTTGAGCTCTGGTCCATCGCAGTTTGGTTGCAGTTCATGCGCTCCACCACCCCCACTTGCAATCGAGAGATGGTCGCCATTTGCAACTCCAATGTGTTCATTATTCTACTGGATGCAAAGCACCTCCTACAGAGCTTGATGTGATCTGCTGTCTCCTTTTGCAGGCGAGAGATTATCGCCATCTCCATTTCCAGCATGCTAAATGGGTTTTCCAGGTAATTCTGTTTTTGTTTTGGATTTCCAGCATCCGCAGTAGTTTTTTGTTTTTATCTGCTAAATGGATCTCCTGGATTCACCACTCCCCCGGGAGCTGAGGGAACAGAGCTGGTAGTTAGTCCCCCAGTCTGAACAATCCTACACATCCCTCCAACAACATCTTCAATTCAGACAATCCCAGCTTCCATTGGTGACGTAGGAACCTGAAATTGGTTGAGTGACCAAGAGTACATATGGGGAGGTGATGGCATAGTGGTATGGTCTCTGGACTAGTAACCTCGAGTTCCAGGGTAACACTCTTGGGACCCAGGTTCAAATATCACTCACAACAGATGGTAGAATTTGAATTCACAAAATCTGGTAAGTCTAATGAAACCCATTGTTGTAAAAGCCCATCTGGTTCACTAATGCCCTTGAAGGGAATCTGCTGTCCTTTCCTGGTCTGGCCAAAAATGTTAACAACTAGGAATGGGCAATAAATGATTCAACCTAACAGCATAAACACCAGTGAGAAATTACAAGCTCTGCCAGACAATCTGTAGTCTCGTCCTTATTTCAGTCAGACATCAAAAATTGATCAAGTGGAAATAAGAAGTATCTACCCATCGCTGCTGCATCATTTCCCAGCTTTAAGTTAGAGCACTGCGTTTACCTCAAAGTCATGATATCTACAAGCCCTCCCCAAATCCATGTTGAACTTTGCTTCACTGCTAAGTCAATGGCTTCAGACACTGGGCAGTTACCCTTCAGGGGAGTGCCAGAACAGACAATGCAGAGAGAGAGTGCCATCCGGGATAGTTGGGTCAGGAAAGCTAGCTCCCTCCTGTGAGGCCAAGTTCAATCCCAATTGGCCAAGGTCAGGTCTGGCAGGCAAATGGTTTACCACCAATCCAATCCAAGGTGGAGAGCAAGCATTCCCAAGTTGCACAGAGGGGTATAGAGTGATATGGTGGCTCATGTTAGCAGCCAGATTTGGGTAGTGGGATAGTTAAAGTCATGTTGGCTTTAAATTTCCACAGGATAAAGGCATCGAATTTAGGATTTTTATTGCATTGTACATCCTGATACAGTTGGTGGCAGTCATACACCAGACAGGTGAATTTTGCCAGGAACCAAAAAGAGGGAGTGGTACAGGGTTTTAGTGAGTGCATCTGGAGTATTGTGTGCAGTTTTGGTCTCTGCCTTTAAGGAAGGATTAACCTCCGATGGAGGTGGTGGAGCGGAGATATTACAGTGAAGGTTCATTAGATTGGCCCCTGATCACTGGGCTGAGGGTGTTACCCTATGACGAGAGGCTGAGGACATTGGACTTTTATTCTCCGGAGCTAAGGGGTGATCTTATTGATGACAACAACATTCTGAAGGTGCTTCACAGGGTAGGTACGAAGGGATAGTTTCTGAAGCTGGGAATCTCCAACAGGGCGGGGGAACACTGTCTATAAGGGGGCTGATAATTTAGGATCGAGATGAGAAGCTGCAAGTCTTTGGAACTCTCTACCTAAACTGTGGATGCTCCATCATTGAATACATTAAGGCTGGGACAGACAGGTTTGGTCTCGGGGAATCAAGGAATATAGGGAGCAGGCAGGAAAATGGAGTTCAAGTCCATGATGAGCCACGATCATATTGAATAGTAGAGCAGATTTGATGGGCCGAGTGGTCTACTCCTGCTGATATTTCTTAACGACTTACTTGGACTGGGAAGGTCTCCCTGTAATGGGTGCATGACCACCTGTGGATAGCCTCCTGGCTGTCTGTGAAGTCAAGTTTGAAGGTATAGCATTGTTATCAACTCTCCTCTGTCCACCTTCTGCAAAGACAAGGAGACAAAAACTGCAAGCTATTACTGAGTCAAAACCCAGATACTACAAGGATTTAAACCTACCACCACCTACAGATAGGCTGAATTTCTGGATTCAGCCCACTAAAGAAGCCGGACAAGAATTTGCACATTGTGCAGCAAGCAAAGCTTCTCACTCAGGCAGAGCCTTGGTACACTCCATGTCCAGTGTCATAGGTTGTAGGGGGTTTAACTCCACAATTGCCAATCCTGTTACTAACTTCAGGTCTGTAAACTTTGGGAAAAGGGAACAAGGCACCCCAAAAAAAACATGAAAATCAGAAGCCAAACAAAAAGACTGAATGTTGCTGTAAAGTGAGCTCGCTGGAGACAGGCCTGAATTAAGGAAGGATATTTTGTAGCAGGTTTCATGTGCTTGACCAGGAGGTTTCTATTCAACACAGGCAGTGACTGTACAGAGCGAACTTCCCCCACTAGTTTCATATACTGGAAAACTGACCCAAAACCACTCCACCCACCCAAAACCACTCGCCCCACCCCCAATCCTGTCAAGTGTACCCCTTTGTGTACATGTGTAAGAGCCCCCAGCGTTTTATAATTTTTTTTTAAAAGAGTATTTAACGTTTCAGCCCACTGCATTGCCGCCGGGCTCATCCACAGGGCCGCCAGTAACTGCTGCCCAAAGAGCGAACTTGTACCCGAGCTGCCAGGCTCTTCCCGGTGAACTCTCGGGCTGAGAAAGGCCATGGGCACGCCATGCTCCTTCGGTGTCAATGGAAAGCTCACTTTGCCGGAGCTCTCCATGTTCCCACAGTCACTGGGGTTCCGGTTTAACCTGCGTTACAAACAGAACAGTGGAGAAGTCATGCTGGAGTTGTACAGAATCTTGGTGAGGCCACAGCTGGAGTATTGTGTGCAGTTCTGGTCGCCACATTACAGGAAGGATGTGATTGCACTGGAGGGGGTGCAGAGGAGATTCACCAGGATGTTGCCTGGGATGAAACATTTAAGTTATGAAGAGAGGTTGGATAGACTTGGGTTGTTTTTGTTGGAGCAGCGAAGACTGAGCGGCAACCTGATCGTAGTGTACAAGATTATGAGGGGCATGGACAGGGTGGATAGGGAACAGCTGTTCCCCTTAGCTGAAGGGTCAGTCACGAGGGGCAGGAGGTAGGGCGGATGCGAGGAATAACTTTATTACCCAGAGGGTGGTGACGGTCTGGAATGCACTGCCTGGGAGGGTGGTGGAGGCAGTTTGCCTCACATCCTTTAAAAAGTACTTGGATGAGCACTTGGCACATCATAACATTCAAGGCAATGGGCCAAGCGCTGGTAAATCGGATTAGGGAGGTAGTTCAGGTGTTTCTCACATGTCGATGCAGACTCGATGGGCTGAAGGGCCTCTTCTGCACTGTGATTCTGTGAGTTCACCTCTTATCAGTGTCACCAACTAGGTTTCTTACTAAAAAAAAGTGAAGCAAGGTTAGAACTGAGGATTATAACCAGCTGCACTGATATAGGAGCAGAAGGAGGTGGCCATTCAGCCCATCGAGCCTGTTCTGCTATTCGTTGAAGTCATTGCTGATATTCTACCTCAAGCCCACCTTGCTGCCCTATCCCTAGGTGTCATTGCTCTCCAGATTGGAGTTCTGAACGTGCTTAAGAAAAATAGAGTTTCCACAGCCCTCCGGAGCAGAGGATTGCCAAGATTAGACACCTCGAGTGGAGAAATGTCCCCTCACATCAGCCTTAAAGTGGGAAACCTTTTATTTACATCCAGCCTGCATTGCCCTGTAAGACTTCCACAAGTTTCAATAAGGTCACCGCCCAGTCTTCAAAACGCAAGGTTTTCCTAACCTCAAAAGAATCCAGCCATCCCAGGGATTAGTTTGGTAAACCCCATTGTGTTACTCAGAATAAGAGGCTGTGGGAGAAGAATTAACCCAGGCTTGTCTTTTGGTTCAAGCTAGTTTATTTTCAAGGCATCTCCTCAGTGCTACTGACTTCCAATCAGCTTCTAACACGGTCCAGTTGTATCTTTTTATTCTGTTTCGACAGGATAATCAATGTTTAACTAGCGATTGACTTTAACAAAGTGCTTGTTATACAGTGCAATTATTTATACATCAACTCATTGCACTCGCCATATCCCAACTATATCCCTCCTTCAATAAGGGGGCCACTCCCTCTACGGCAACTATATCCCTGAGGTTTCATCAAGGCTCTATACAACGGCAGCAACATCTCTTTACTTCTGTACTCTAATAAGCTTGTAAGATTTATAATACAGAGCAAGGAATCAGCAGGGCAATTAAACAACTGCTTTGGTTTCATATTCACAGAGGAAGACATAAATAACTTGCCAGAAATACGAGGGAACCAACTGTCTAGTGATAATAATAATCCATGGCCTCCCCATTCAGTGACCTGCTGGGAGACCCGATGGTGCAGTCGCATTGTCACTGGGGGAGTATTCTATTATAGACCTAAGTTTGAATCCCGCAAGGGCAGACAGTGGAAATTAATTTCAATAAAAATCTGAAATGAAAAGTCTAATAATGACCATGAAACCAGTGTCGATTGTCATAAAAACCCATCTCTATCACTGATGTCCATTAGGAAATCTGCTGTCCTTACCTGGTCTGGCAAACATGTGTCTCCAGACAGAAAGTGGACTCTTAAAGTGCCCCTGTGAATTAGGGATGGGCAATAAATCCTGGCCTAGCAGGTGATGCCCACATCTCATGAATGAGTCAAGACAAAAATTATTCAATTGATCATTGCAAACGACAAAATCAATGGGAGTAATGTTCATCCTAGTCTCAGTGTTGCATTTAGATTGGTGGACAGGACAGAGGGTTAATATCAGGGTCAGAGATGGACATCAGCGTCAGTACATGAGGGACAGGACCGGGCTAAGTCTGTGGGAAATCAATTGGAGTTCAGAGTCAGTCCATTAGGGACAGGACAGCGCTCAGTATGTGGGGAATCAAGTGGAGTTCAGGGTCAGAACTGGGATCAGTCAGTGGGGAACCAATTGGAGTTCAGGGTCAGTACAATCGGACCAGGACTGGGCTCACTCTGTGGGGAAACAATTGGGATTCAGGGTCATTCCATTAGGGACAGGGCTGGGTTCAATCTGTGGGTAATCAATTGGAGTTCAGGGTCAGTAATAGAGGAACAGGACTGGGCTCAGTCTGTAGGGAATCAATGGGAGTTCAGGGTCTGATCATTGGGGACAGGGCTTGCTTCAATCTGCAGGGAATCAATTGGAGTTCAGGGTCAGTACATTAGGGACAGAACAGGGCTCAGTCTGTGGGTAATCAATTGGGGTTCAGGGTCTGTCCATGTGGTACAGGATTGGGCTCAGGCTGTGGGGTATCAATTGGAGTTCAGGGTCAGTACATTACAGACAGGGCTGGGTACAAACTGTGGGGAATCAATTGGAGTTCAGGGACAGTAAAATAGGAACAGGACTGGGCTCAATCTCTCGGGGATCAATGGATGTTCAGGGTAAGACCATAAGGGACAGGACTGGGCTCAGTCTGTGCGGAACCGATCGGTGTTCATGGTCAGTCCTTAAGGAACAGGGCTGGGCTCTGTCTGTGGGGAATCAAACGGAGTTCAGTTTCAGTCCATTTGGGACAGGACTTGGGTCAGTCTGTGGGGAATCAATTGGAGTTCAGTGTCAGTCCAATTGGGACAGGAATGGTCTCAATCTGTGGGGAATCAATTGGAGTTCGGGTCAGTAAAATAGGAACAGGAATTGTCTTAGTCTGTGGGGGATCAATGGGAGATCAGGGTCAGTCAATTCGGGAAAGGACTGGGCTCAGTCTGTTGGGAATCTATCAGAGTTCAGATTCAGTCCATTTGGGACATGACTTGGATCAGTCTGTGGGTAATCATTGGGAGTTGGGGTCTGTCCATTAGGGACAGGACTGGGCTCAGTCAGTTGGGAATCAATTGGAGTTCAGGATCAGTCCATTTTGGAAAGGAATGTTCTCAGACTATGAGGAATGAATTGGAGTTCAGGGTCAGTGCATTAGGTACAGGACTGGGCTCAGTCTGTGGGGCATCAATTGGAGTTCAGGATCAGTACATAAGGGACAGGACAGGACTCAAACTGTGGGTAATCGATTGGAGTTCATGTTCAGTCCATTTGGGACAGAACTTGGATCATTCTGTGGGGAATCAATGGGAGTTCAGGGGCAGTCCATTAGGGACAGGACTGGGCTCAGTCTGTAGGGAATCAATTGGAGTTCAGGGTCAGTTCATTGGGGACAGGGCTTGCTTCAATCTGCAGGGAATCAATTGGAGTTCAGGGTCAGTACATTAGGGACAGAACAGGGCTCAGTCTGTGGGTAATCAATTGGGGTTCAGGGTCTGTCCATGTGGTACAGGATTGGGCTCAGGCTGTGGGGTATCAATTGGAGTTCAGGGTCAGTACATTACAGACAGGGCTGGGTACAAACTGTGGGGAATCAATTGGAGTTCAGGGACAGTAAAATAGGAACAGGACTGGGCTCAATCTCTCGGGGATCAATGGATGTTCAGGGTAAGACCATAAGGGACAGGACTGGGCTCAGTCTGTGCGGAACCGATCGGTGTTCATGGTCAGTCCTTAAGGAACAGGGCTGGGCTCTGTCTGTGGGGAATCAAACGGAGTTCAGTTTCAGTCCATTTGGGACAGGACTCGGGTCAGTCTGTGGGGAATCAATTGGAGTTCAGTGTCAGTCCAATTGGGACAGGAATGGTCTCAATTTGTGGGGAATCAATTGGAGTTCGGGTCAGTAAAATAGGAACAGGAATTGTCTTAGTCTGTGGGGGATCAATGGGAGATCAGGGTCAGTCAATTCGGGAAAGGACTCGGCTCAGTCTGTTGGGAATCAATTGGAGTTCAGGGTCAGTCCATTAGGGGCAGGACTGAGCTCAGTCTGTTGGGAATCTATCAGAGTTCAGATTCAGTCCATTTGGGACATGACTTGGATCAGTCTGTGGGTAATCATTGGGAGTTGGGGTCTGTCCATTAGGGACAGGACTGGGCTCAGTCAGTTGGGAATCAGTTGGAGTTCAGGATCAGTCCATTTTGGAAAGGAATGTTCTCAGACTATGAGGAATGAATTGGAGTTCAGGGTCAGTGCATTCGGTACAGGACTGGGCTCAGTCTGTGGGGAATCATTTGGAGGTCCGGGTCAGTCTATTAGGGACAGGACAGGGCTCAGTCTGTGGGGCATCAATTGGAGTTCAGTTTCAGTTAAATAGGAACAGGACTGGGCTTGGTCTGTGGGGAATCAATTGGAGTTCAGGGTCAGTACATTACAGACAGGGCTGGGTACAAACTGTGGGGAATCAATTGGAGTTCAGGGACAGTAAAATAGGAACAGGACTGGGCTCAATCTCTCGGGGATCAATGGATGTTCAGGGTAAGACCATAAGGGACAGGACTGGGCTCAGTCTGTGCGGAACCGATCGGTGTTCATGGTCAGTCCTTAAGGAACAGGGCTGGGCTCTGTCTGTAGGGAATCAAACGGAGTTCAGTTTCAGTCCATTTGGGACAGGACTTGGGTCAGTCTGTGGGGAATCAATTGGAGTTCAGTGTCAGTCCAATTGGGACAGGAATGGTCTCAGTCTGTGGGGAATCAATTGGAGTTCAGGGTCAGTAAAATAGGAACAGGAATTGTCTTAGTCTATGGGGGATCAATGGGAGATCAGGGTCAGTCAATTCGGGAAAGGACTGGGCTCAGTCTGTAGGGAATCAATTGGAGTTCAGGGTCAGTCCAATTGGGACAGGAATGGTCTCAATCTGTGGGGGATCAATTGGAGTTCAGGGTCAGTAAAATAGGAACAGGAATGGGCTTAGTCTGTGGGGGATCAATGGGAGATCAGGGTCAGTCAATTCAGGAAAGGACTGGGCTCAGTCTCTAGGGAATCAATTGGAGTTCAGGGTCAGTCCATTAGGGGCAGGACTGGGCTCAGTCTGTTGGGAATCTATCAGAGTTCAGATTCAGTCCATTTGGGACATGACTTGGATCAGTCTGTGGGTAATCATTGGGAGTTGGGGTCTGTCCATTAGGGACAGGACTGGGCTCAGTCTGTGGGGATCATTGGGAGTTCAGGGCCAGTCCATTCGGAACAGGATTGGGCTCAGTCTGTGGGAAATAAATTGGATGTCAGAGTCTGTCCATTGGGGACAGGACTGGGCTCTGTCTGTGGGTAATAAATTGGAGTTCAGGATCATTCCAAGAGGGACAGGACTGGGTTCAGTCTGTGGAGAATCAATCGGAATTCAGTGTCAGTACATTTGGGACAGGTGTGTGTTCAATTTGCGGGCAATCAATTGGAGTTCAGGGTCAATCTATTAGGGACAGGACTGGGCTCAGTCTGTGGGGAGTAAATTGAAGTTTAGAGTCAGTCCATTTTTGAGAAGGCTCGGCTCAGTCTGTGCGGAACCGATCGGAGTTCATGGTCAGTCCTTAAGGAAGAGGGCTGGGCTCAGTCCGTGGGAAATCAAACGGAGGTCAGGGTTAGTCCATTAGGGACAGGACAGGGCTCAGTCTGTGGGGGATCAATGGGAGTTCAGGGTCAGTACATTAGGGACAGGACTGGGCTCAGTCCGTTGGGAATCGATTGGATTTCAGCATCAGTCCATTTGGGACAGGAATGTTCTCAGTCTGTGAGGAATCAATTGGAGGTCAGGGTCAGTCCATTAGGGACAGGGCTGGGCTCAGTCTGTGCGGAATCAATTAGAGTTCAGGGACAGTTCATTGTGGACAGGGCTTGTTTCAATCTGCAGGGAATCAAGTGGAGTTATGGGTCAGTCTATTAGCGACAGGACTGAGTTCAGTCTGTGGGGATTCAGTCGGAGTTCAGAGTCAGTCCGTTAGATTCAGGATTTAGCTCAGTCTGTGGGGAATGAATTGAAGTTCTGGCTCAGTCCATTATTGACTGGACAGGGCTCAATCTGAGAGTTATCAATCGGCGTTCAATGTCAGCACATTAGGGACAGCACTGGGCTCTGTCTGTGGGGAATCAATGGGAGTTCATGGGCAGTCCATGAGGGACAGTACTGGGCTCAGTCTATGAGTTCTCAATCAGCGTTCAATGTCAGTCCATTATGAACAGGACTGCATTCAGTCTGTGGGGAATCAATTGGAGTTCAGAGTCAGTCCATAAGGGTCAGGACAGGACTCAGTCTGTTGAGACTCATTTGGAGCTCATGTTCAGTCCATTAGGGACAGGACTGGGCTCAGTGTTTGGGTAATCAATTGGATTTCAGTGTCAGTCTATTTGGGACAGGACTGCGCTCAGTCTGTGGGGAATCAATTGGAGTTCTCGGTCAGTCCATTAGGGGCAGGACTGGTCTCAGTCTGTGGGGAAATAATGGGAGTCCAGGGTCTGTCCAATAGGGACAGAACTGGGCTCAGTCTGTGGGTAATCAATTGGAGTTCAGTGTTTGTTCTTAGGGATCGGACTAGGTTCAGTCTGTAGGGAATAAATCGGAGTTCAGGGTCAGTCCATTTGGGACTGGACTGGGCTCAGTCTGTGGTGAATCAATGGGAGTTCAGGGGCAGTCCATCAGGGACAGGACTGGGCTCAGTCTGTGGGTAATCAATGGGAGTTGACGGTCTGTCCATTAGGGACAGGACTGGGCACAGTCAGATTCGAATCAATTGGAGTTCAGGATCAGTCCATTTTGGACAGGAACGTTCTCAGACTGTGAGAAATGAATTTGAGTTCAGGGTCAATCCATCAGGGACAGGACTGGGCTAAGTCTGTAGGGAATCAATTGGAGTTCAGTGTCAGTTCATTGGGGACAGGGCTTGCTTCAATCTGCAGGGAATCAATTGGAATTCAGGGTCAGTACATTAGGGACAGAACAGGGCTCAGTCTGTGGGTAATCAATTGGGGTTCAGGGTCTGTCCATGTGGTACAGGATTGGGCTCAGGCTGTGGGGTATCAATTGGAGTTCAGAGTCAGTACATTATAGACAGGGCTGGGTACAAACTGTGGGGTATCAATTGGAGTTCAGAGTCAGTACATTACAGACAGGGCTGGGTACAAACTGTTGGGAATCAATTGGAGTTCAGGGTCAGTAAAATAGGAACAGGACTGGGCTCAATCTCTCGGGGATCAATGGACGTTCAGCGTCAGTACATGAGGGACAGCACTGGGCACAGTCTGTGCGGAACCGATCGGTGTTCATGTTCAGTCCTTAAGGAACAGGGCTGGGCTCAGTCTGTGGGGAATGAAAGGGAGTTCAGTTTCATTCCATTTGGGACAGGACTTGGGTCAGTCTGTGGGGAATCAATTGGAGTTCAGTGTCAGTCCAATAGGGACAGGAATGGGCTTAGTCTGTGGGGGATCAATTGGAGTTCAGGGTCAGTCCATTCGGGAAATGACTGGGCTCAGTCTGTGGGGAATCAATTGGAATTCAGGGTCAGTCCATGAGGGACAGGATAGGACAAAAACTGTGCGGAATCAATTGGAGTTCAGGGTCAGTCCATTAGGGGCAGGACTGGGCTCAGTCTGTGGGGAATCAATCGGAGTTCAGATTCAGTCCATTTGGGACATGGCTTGGATCAGTCTGTGGGTAATCATTGGGTGTTGGGGTCTGTCCATTAGGGGCAGGACTGGGCTCAGTCAGTTGGTTATCAATTGGAGTTCAGGATCAGTCCATTTTGGAAAGGAATGTTCTCAGACTGTGAGGAATGAATTGGAGTTCAGGGTCAGTCCATTCGGTACAGGACTGGGCTCGGTCTGTGGGGAATCATTTGGATGTCAGGGTCAGTCCATTAGGGACAGGACAGGGCTCAGTCTGTGGGGCATCAATTGGAGTTCAGTTTCAGTAAAATAGGAACAGGACTGGGCTTGGTCTGTGGGGAATCAATTGGAGTTCAGGATCAGTAAATAAGGGACAGGAATGTTCTCAGTCTGTGGGGAATCACTTGGAGTTCAGCGTCAGTCCATGAGGGACAGGACTGGGCTCAGTCTGTGCGGAACCGATCGGAGTTCAGGGTCAGCCCTTAAGGAACTGGGCAGGGCTCAGTCTGTGGAGAATCAATTGGAGTTCAGTTTCAGTAAAATAGGAACAGGACTGGGCTCAGTCTGTGGGGATCATTGGGAGTTCAGGGTCAGTCCATGAGGGACAGGATTGGGTTCAGTCTGTGGGAAATCAATTGGATGTCAGAGTCTGTCCATTAGGGACAGGATTGGACTAAGTGTGTGTTTAATAAATTGGAGTTTAGGGTCATTCCATTAGGGAGGGGACTGGGTTCAGTCTGTGGAGAATTAATCGGAGTTCAGGGTCAGTCCATTTGGGAAAGGTTTTGTTTCAGTTTGCGGGCAATCAATTGGAGTTTAGGGTCAGTCCATTTGAGATAGGACTGGGCTCAGTCTGTGGGGAATCAATTAGAGTTCAGGGACAGTTCATTGTGGACAGGGCTTTTTTCAATCTGCAGGGAATCAAGTGGAGTTATGGGTCAGTCTATTAGCGACAGGACTGAGTTCAGTCTGTGGGGATTCAGTCG
The DNA here is from genome assembly GCF_964194155.1 of Cetorhinus maximus. Taxonomy (NCBI): domain Eukaryota; kingdom Metazoa; phylum Chordata; class Chondrichthyes; order Lamniformes; family Cetorhinidae; genus Cetorhinus; species Cetorhinus maximus. Next base: position 35,268,156 of record NC_135901.1, on the reverse strand, counting down.
GAGTTCAGAGTCAGTCCGTTAGATTCAGGACTTGGCTCAGTCTGTGGGGAATGAATTGAAGTTCAGGCTCAGTCCATTATTGACTGGACAGGGCTCAATCTGTGAGTTATCAATCGGCGTTCAATGTCAGCACATTAGGGACAGCATTAGGCTCTGTCTGTGGGGAATCAATGGGAGTTCATGGGCAGTCCATGAGGGACAGTACTGGGCTCAGTCTATGAGTTCTCAATCGGCGGTCAATGTCAGTCCATTATGAACAGGGCTGCGTTCAGTCTGTGGGGAATCAATTGGAGTTCAGGGTCAGTCCATAAGGGTGAGGACAGGACTCAGTCTCTTGCGACTCGTTTGGAGCTCATGTTCAGTCCATTAGGGACAGGACTGGGCTCAGTGTTTGGGTAATCAATTGGATTTCAGTGTCAGTCCATTAGGGGCAGGACTGGTCTCAGTCTGTGGGGAATTAATGAGAGTTCAGGGTCTGTCCATTAGGGACAGAACTGGGCTCAGTGTTTGGGTAATCAATTGGATTTCAGTGTCAGTCCATTAGGGACAGAACTGGGCTCAGTCTGTGGGTAATCAATTGGAGCTCAGTGTTTGTTCTTATGGATCGGACTAGGTTCAGTCTGTGCGGAATCAGTGGGAGTTCAGGGGCAGTCCATTAGGGACAGGACTGGGCTCAGTCTGTGGGTAATCAATGGGAGTTGAGGGTCTGTCCATTAGGGACAGGACTGGGTTCAGTCAGTTGGGAATCAAGTGGAGTTCAGGATCATTCCATTTTGGACAGGAATGTTCTCAGACTGTTAGAAATGAATTTGAGTTCAGGGTCAATCCATCAGGGACAGGACTGGGCTCAGTCTGTAGGGAATCAATTGGAGTCCAGGGTCAGTTCATTGGGGACAGGGCTTGCTTCAATCTGCTGGGAATCAATTGGAGTTCAGGGTCAGTACATTAGGGACAGAACAGGGCTCAGTCTGTGTGTAATCAATTGGGGTTCAGGGTCTGTCCATGTGGTACAGGATTGGGCTCAGGCTGTGGGGTATCAATTGGAGTTCGGGGTCAGTACATGACAGACAGGGCTGGGTACAATCTGTGGGGAATCAATTGGATGTTCAGGGACAGTAAAATAGGAACAGGACTGGGCTCAACCTCTCGGGGATCAATGGACGTTCAGGGTCAGTCCATAAATGACAGGACTGGGATCAGTCTGTGGGAATCACTTGGAGTTCAGCGTCAGTACATGAGGGACAGCACTGGGCACAGTCTGTGCGGAACCAATCGGTGTTCATGGTCAGTCCTTAAGGAACAGGGCTTGGCTCAGTCTGTGGGGAATGAAACGGAGTTCAGTTTCAGTCCATTTGGGACATGACTTGGGTCAGTCTGTGGGGAATCAATTGGAGTTCAGGGTCAGTAAAATAGGAACAGGAATGGGCTTAGTCTGTGGGGGATCAATTGGAGTTCAGGGTCAGTCCATGAGGGACAGGACAGGACTAAAACTGTGCGAATTAATTGGAGTTCAGGGTCAGTCCATTAGGGGCAGGACTGGGCTCAGTCTGTGGGGAATCAATCGGAGTTCAGATTCAGTCCATTTGGGACATGACTTGGATCAGTCTGTGGGTAATCATTGGGACTTGGGGTCTGTCCATTAGGGACAGGACTGGGTTCAGTCAGTGGGGAATCAATTGGAGTTCAGGCTCCGTAAAATAGGAACAGGACTGGGCTCAAACTCTGGGGGATCAATGGAAATTCAGGGTCTCTACATTAGGGACAGCACTGGGCTTAGTCTGTGGGGGATCAATTGGAGTTCAGGGTCAGTCCATGAGGGACAGGACAGGACTCAAACTGTGCGAATTAATTGGAGTTCAGCGTCAGTCCATGCGGGACAGGACTGGGCTCAGTCTGTACGGAACTGATCGGAGTTCAGGGTCAGCCCTTAAGGAACTGGGCAGGGCTCAGTCTGTGGAGAATCAATTGGAGTTCAGTTTCAGTAAAATAGGAACAGGACTGGGCTCAGTCTGTGGGGATCATTGGGAGTTGAGGGCCAGTCCATTCAGAACAGGATTGGGCTCAGTCTGTGGGAAATCAATTGGATGTCAGAGTCTGTCCATTAGCGACAGGATTGGACTAAGTTTGTGTTTAATAAATTGGAGTTCAGGGTCATTCCATTAGGGAGGGGACTGGGTTCAGTCTGTGGAGAATTAATCGGAGTTCAGGGTCAGTCCATTTGGGAAAGGTTTGGGTTCAATTTGCGGGCAATCAATTGGAGTTCAGCGTCAATCTATTAGGGATAGGACTGGGCTCAGTCTGTGGGGAATCATTTGGAATTCAGGGTCATTCCATTAGGGAGAGGACTGGGTTCAGTCTGCGGAGAATCAATCGGAGTTCAGTGTCAGAACATTTGGGACAGGTGTGTGTTCAATTTGCGGACAATCAATTGGAGTTCAGAGTCAATCTATTAGGTACAGGACTGGGCTCAGTCTGTGGGGAATCAATTGAAGTTTAGAGTCAGTCCATTAGTGAGAAGGCTTGACTCAGTCTGTGCGGAACCGATCGGAGTTCATAGTCAGTCCTTAAGGAACAGGGCTGGGCCCAGTCTGTGGGAAATCAAACGGAGGTCAGGGTCAGCCATTTGGGACAGGACTAGGGTTCGTCTGTGGGGAATCAATTGGATTTCAGGGTCAGTCCATTAGGGACAGGACAGGGCTCAGTCAGTGGGGCATCAATTGGAGTTCAGTTTCAGTAAAATAGGAACAGGACTGGGCTTGGTCTGTGGGGAATCAATTGGAGTTCAGGATCAGTAAATAAGGGACAGGAATGTTCTCAGTCTGTGAGGAATCAACTGGAGGTCAGGGTCAGTCCATTACGGACAGGACTGGGCTCAGTCTGCGGGGAATCAATTAGAGTTCAGGGACAGTTCATTGTGGACAGGGCTTGTTTCAATCTGCAGGGAATCAAGTGGAGTTATGGGTCAGTCTATGAGCGACAGGACTGAGCTCAGTCCGTGGGGATTCAGTCGGAGTTCAGAGTCAGTCCGTTAGATTCAGGACTTGGCTCAGTCTGTGGGGAATGAATTGAAGTTCAGGCTCAGTCCATTATTGACTGGACAGGGCTCAATCTGTGAGTTATCAATCGGCGTTCAATGTCAGCACATTAGGGACAGCACTGGACTCTGTCTGTGGGGAATCAATGGGAGTTCATGGGCAGTCCATGAGGGACAGTACTGGGCTCAGTCTATGAGTTCTCAATCGGCGGTCAATGTCAGTCCATTATGAACAGGACTGCGTTCAGTCTGTGGGGAACCAATTGGAGTTCAGGGTCAGTCCATCAGGGTCAGGACAGGACTCAGTCTCTTGTGACTCATTTGGAGCTCATGTTCAGTCCATTAGGGACAGGACTGGGCTCAGTGTTTGGGTAATCAATTGGATTTCAGTGTCAGTCCATTTGGGACAGGTCTGGGCTCAGTCTGTGGGGAATCAATTGGAGTTCTCGGTCAGTCCATCAGGGGCAGGACTGGGCTCAGTCTGTGGGGAATTAATGGGAGTTCAGGGTCTGTCCATTAGGGACAGAACTGGGCTCAGTCTGTGGGTAATCAATTGGAGCTCAGTGTTTGTTCTTATGGATCGGACTAGGTTCAGTCTGTGCGGAATCAATGGGAGTTCAGGGGCAGTCCATTAGGGACAGGACTGGGCTCAGTCTGTGGGTAATCAATGAGAGTTGAGGGTCTGTCCATTAGGGACAGGACTGGGCTCAGTCAGTTGGGAATCAATTGGAGATCAGAATCAGTCCATTTTGGACAAGAATGTTCTCAGACTGTGAGAAATGAATTTGAGTTCAGGGTCAATCCATCAGGGACAGGACTGGGCTCAGTCTGTAGGGAATCAATTGGGGTTCAGGGTCAGTTCATTGGGGACAGGGCTTGCTTCAATCTGCTGGGAATCAATTGGAGTTCAGGGTCAGTACATTAGGGACAGAACAGGGCTCAGTCTGTGTGTAATCAATTGGGGTTCAGGATCTGTCCATGTGGTACAGGATTGGGCTCAGGCTGTGGGGTATCAATTGGAGTTCGGGGTCAGTACATTACAGACAGGGCTGGGTACAAACTGTGGGGAATCAATTGGATGTTCAGGGACAGTAAAATAGGAACCGGACTGAGCTCAATCTCTCGGGGATCAATGGACGTTCAGGGTCAGTCCATAAGGGACATGACTGGGCTCAGTCTGTGGGGAATCACTTGGAGTTCAGCGTCAGTACATGAGGGACAGCACTGGGCACAGTCTGTGCGGAACCGATCGGTGTTCATGGTCAGTCGTTAAGGAACAGGGCTGGGCTCAGTCTGTGGGGAATGAAAGGGAGTTCAGTTTCAGTCCATTTCGTACAGGACTTGGGTCAGTCTGTGGGTAATCAATTGGAGTTCAGTGTCAGTCCAATAGGGACAGGAATGGGCTCAATCTGTGGGGAATCAATTGGAGTTCAGGGTCAGTAAAATAGGAACAGGACTGGGCTCAGTCTGTGGGGAGTAAATTGAAGTTTAGAGTCAGTCCATTTTTGAGAAGGCTCGGCTCAGTCTGTGCGGAACCGATCGGAGTTCATGGTCAGTCCTTAAGGAAGAGGGCTGGGCTCAGTCCGTGGGAAATCAAACGGAGGTCACGGTCAGTCCGTTTGGGACAGGACTAGGGTTAGTCTGTGGGGAATCAATTGGATTTCAGGGTCAGTCCATGTGCTACAGGACTGGGCTCGGACTGTGGGGAATGAATTGGAGTTCAGGGTCAGTTCATTGGGGACAGGGCTTGGTTCAATCTGCAGGGAACCAATTGGAGTTCAGGGTCAATATTTTAGGGACAGGACTGGGCTCAGTCTGTGGGGAATAAATTGAAGTTTAGAGTCAGTCCATTTTTGAGAAGGCTTGGCTCAGTCTGTGGGAAATCAAACGGAGTTCAGGGTCAGTCCATTAGGGACAGAACAGGGCTCAGTCTGTGGGTAATCAATTGGGGTTCAGGGTCTGTCCATGTGGTACAGGACTGGGCTCAGTTTGTGGGGTATCAATTGGAGTTCAGGGTCAGTACATTAGGGACAGGACTGGGCTCAGTCTGTGGGGGCTCAATGGGAGTCCAGGGTCAGTCCATTCGGGACAGGACTGGGCTCAGTCTGTTGGGAATCGATTGGATTTCAGCATCAGTCCATTTGGGACAGGAATGTTCTCAGTCTGTGAGGAATCAATTGGAGGTCAGGGTCAGTCCATTAGGGGCAGGACTGGGCTCAGTCTGTGGGGAATCAATCGGAGTTCAGATTCAGTCCATTTGGGACATGACTTGGATCAGTCTGTGGGTAATCATTGGGAGTTGGGGTCTGTCCATTAGGGACAGGACTGGGCTCAGTCAGTTGGGAATCAATTGGAGTTCAGGATCAGTCCATTTTGGAAAAGAATGTTCTCAGACTGTGAGGAATGAATTGGAGTTCAGGGTCAGTCCATTGGGGTCAGGACTGGGCTCAGTCTGTGGGGAATCATTTGCAGGTCAGGGTCAGACCATTAGGGATATGACTGGGCTCATTCTGTGGGGAAGCAATGGGAGGTCAGGGCCAATCCATTAGGGACAGGACTGGGCTCAGACTGTGGGGTAGAAAGTGGATTTCATGGTCAGTCCATTAGGGACAGGACTGGGTTCAGTCAGTGGGGAATCAATTGGAGCTCAGGCTCCGTAAAATAGGAACACGACTGGGCTCAAACTCTGGGGGATCAATGGAAATTCAGGGTCTCTACATTAGGGACAGCACTGGGCTCAGTCTGTGGGGAATCACTTGGAGTTCAGGGTCAGTCCATAAGGGTCAGGACAGGACTCAGTCTGTTGAGACTCGTTTGGAGCTCATGTTCAGTCCATTAGGGACAGGACTGGGCTCAGTGTTTGGGTAATCAATTGGAGTTATCGGTCAGCCCATTAGGGGCAGGACTGGGCTCAGTCTGTGGGTAATCAATTGGAGTTATCGGTCAGCCCATTAGGGACAGAACTGGGCTCAGTCTGTGGGAAATCAATTGGAGTTCAGTGTTTGTTCTTAGGGATCGGACTAGGTTCAGTCTGTGGGGAATCAATGGGAGTTCAGGGGCAGTCCATTAGGGACAGGACTGGGCTCAGTCTGTGGGTAATAAATGGGAGTTGAGGGTCTGTCCATTAGGGACAGGACTGGGCTCAGTCAGTTGGGAATGAATTGGAGTCCAGGATCAGTCCATTTTGGACAGGAATGTTCTCAGACTGTGAGAAATGAATTTGAGTTCAGGGTCAATCCATCAGGGACAGGACTGGGCTCAGTCTGTTGGGAATCAATTGGAGTTCAGGGTCAGTTCATTGGGGACAGGGCTTGCTTCAATCTGCTGGGAATCAATTGGAGTTCAGGGTCAGTACATTAGGGACAGAACAGGGCTCAGTCTGTGTGTAATCAATTGGGGTTCAGGGTCTGTCCATGTGGTACAGGATTGGGCTCAGGCTGTGGGGTATCAATTGGAGTTCGGGGTCAGTACATTACAGACAGGGCTGGGTACAATCTGTGGGGAATCAATTGGTGTTCAGGGACAGTAAAATAGGAACAGGACTGGGCTCAATCTCTCGGGGATCAATGGACGTTCAGGGTCAGTCCATAAGGAACAGGACTGGGCTCAGTCTGTGGGGAATCACTTGGAGTTCTGCGTCAGTACATGAGGGACAGCAGTGGGCACAGTCTGTGCGGAACCGATCGGTGTTCATGGTCAGTCCTTAAGGAACAGGGCTGGGCTCAGTCTGTGCGGAATCAAACGGAGTTCAGTTTCAGTCCATTTGGGACAGGACTTGGGTCAGTCTGTGGGTAATCAATTGGAGTTCAGTGTCAGTCCGATAGGGAGAGGAATGGGCTCAATCTGTGCGGAATCAATTGGAGTTCAGGGTCAGTAAAATAGGAACAGGAATGGGCTCAGTCAGTTGGGAATCAATTGGAGTTCAGGGTCAGTCCATTGGGGTCAGGACTGGGCTCAGTCTGTGGGGAATTAATTGGAGTTCAGGGTCAGTCCATTAGGTACAGGACTGGACTCAGTCTGTGGGGAATCATTTGGAGTTCAGGCTCAGTCAAATAGGAACAGGACTGGGCTCAAACTCTGGGGGATCAATGGAAATTCAGGGTCTCTACATTAGGGACAGCACTGGGCTCAGTCTGTGGGGAATCACTTGGAGTTCAGCGTCAGTCCATGCGGGACAGGACTGGGCTCATTCTGTGCGGAACTGATCGGAGTTCAGGGTCAGCCCTTAAGGAACTGGGCAGGGCTCAGTCTGTGGAGAATCAATTGGAGTTCAGTTTCAGTAAAATAGGAACAGGACTGGGCTCAGTCTGTGGGTAATCAATGGGAGTTGAGGGGCTGTCCATTAGGGACAGGGCTGGGCTCAGTCTGTGGGGAATCAATTAGAGTTCAGGGACAGTTCATTGTGGACAGGGCTTGTTTCAATCTGCAGGGAATCAAGTGGAGTTATGGGTCAGTCTATTAGCGACAGGACTGAGTTCAGTCTGTGGGGATTCAGTCGGAGTTCAGAGTCAGTCTGTTAGATTCAGGATTTGGCTCAGTCTGTGGGGAATGAATTGAAGTTCAGGCTCAGTCCATTATTGACTGGACAGCGCTCAATCTGAGTTATCAATCGGCGTTCAATGTCAGCACATTAGGGACAGCACTGGGCTCTGTCTGTGGGGAATCAATGGGAGTTCATGGGCAGTCCATGAGGGACAGAACTGGGTTCAGTCTATGAGTTCTCAATCGGCGTTCAATGTCAGTCCATTATGAACAGGACTGCGTTCAGTCTGTGGGGAATCAATTGGAGTTCATGGTCAGTCCATCAGGGTCAGGACTGGACTCAGTGTTTGGGTAATCAATTGGATTTCAGTGTCAGTCCATTTGGGACAGGACTGGGCTCAGTCTGTGGGGAATCAACTGGAGTTCTCGGTCAGCCCATTAGGGGCAGGACTGGTGTCAATCTGTGGGGAATTAATGGGAGTTCAGGGTCTGTCCATTAGGGACAGAACTGGGCTCAGTCTGTGGGGAACCAATTGGAGTTCAGGGTCAGTACAATCGGACCAGGACTGGGCTCACTCTGTGGGGAATCAATTGGGATTCAGGGTCATTCCATTAGGGACAGGGCTGGGTTCAATCTGTGGGTAATCAATTGGAGTTCAGGGTCAGTAATAGAGGAACAGGACTGGGCTCAGTCTGTAGGGAATCAATGGGAGTTTAGGGTCAGTTCATTGGGGACAGGGCTTGCTTCAATCTGCAGGGAATCAACTGGAGTTCAGGGTCAGTACATTAGGGACAGAACAGGGCTCAGTCTGTGGGTAATCAATTGGGGTTCAGGGTCTGTCCATGTGGTACAGGATTGGGCTCAGGCTGTGGGGTATCAACTGGAGTTCAGGGTCAGTACATTACAGACAGGGCAGGGTACAAACTGTGGGGAATCAATTGGAGTTCAGGGACAGTAAAATAGGAACCGGACTGGGCTCAATCTCTCGGGGATCAATGGACGTTCAGGGTCAGTCCATAAGGAACAGGACTGGGCTCAGTCTGTGGGGAATCACTTGGAGTTCAGCGTCAGTACATGAGGGACAGCAGTGGGCACAGTCTGTGCGGAACCGATCGGTGTTCATGGTCAGTCCTTAAGGAACAGGGCTGGGCTCAGTCTGTGGGGAATGAAACGGAGTTCAGTTTCAGTCCATTTGGGACAGGACTTGGGTCAGTCTGTGGGTAATCAATTGGAGTTCAGTGTCAGTCCGATAGGGACAGGAATGGGCTCAATCTGTGCGGAATCAATTGGAGTTCAGGGTCAGTAAAATAGGAACAGGAATGGGCTCAGTCAGTTGGGAATCAATTGGAGTTCAGGGTCAGTCCATTGGGGTCAGGACTGGGCTCAGTCTGTGGGGAATTAATTGGAGGTCAGGGTCAGTCCATTAGTGACAGGACTGGGTTCAGTCAGTGGGGAATCAATTGGAGTTCAGGCTCAGTCAAATAGGAACAGGACTGGGCTCAAACTCTGGGGGATCAATGGAAATTCAGGGTCTCTACATTAGGGACAGCACTGGGCTCAGTCTGTGGGGAATCACTTGGAGTTCAGCGTCAGTCCATGCGGGACAGGACTGGGCTCATTCTGTGCGGAACTGATCGGAGTTCAGGGTCAGCCCTTAAGGAACTGGGCAGGGCTCAGTCTGTGGAGAATCAATTGGAGTTCAGTTTCAGTAAAATAGGAACAGGACTGGGCTCAGTCTGTGGGTAATCAATGGGAGTTGAGGGGCTGTCCATTAGGGACAGGACTGGGCTCGGTCTGTGGGGAATGAATTGGAGTTCAGGGTCAGTTCATTCGGGACAGGGCTTGGTTCAATCTGCCGGGAACCAATTGGAGTTCAGTGTCAGTACATTAGGGACAGGACAGGGCTCAGTCTGTGGGTAATCAATTGTGGTTCAGGGTCAGTCCATGTGGTACAGGACTGGGCTCAGTTTGTGGGGTATCAATTGGAGTTCAGGGTCAGTACATTAGGGACAGGACTGGGCTCAGTCTGTGGGGGATCAATGGGAGTTCAGGGTCAGTCCATTTGGGACAGGAATGTTCTCAGTCTGTGAGGAATCAATTGGAGGTCAGGGTCAGTCCATTAGGGACAGGGCTGGGCTCAGTCTGTGGGGAATCAATTAGAGTTCAGGGACAGTTCATTGTGGACAGGGCTTGTTTCAATCTGCAGGGAATCAAGTGGAGTTATGGGTCAGACTATTAGCGACAGGACTGAGTTCAGTCTGTGGGGATTCAGTCGGAGTTCAGAGTCAGTCCGTTAGATTCAGGACTTGGCTCAGTCTGGGGGGAATGAATTGAAGTTCAGGCTCAGTCCATTATTGACTGGACAGGGCTCAATCTGAGTTATCAATCGGCGTTCAATGTCAGCACATTAGGGACAGCACTGGGCTCTGTCTGTGGGGAATCAATGGGAGTACATGGGCAGTCCATGAGGGACAGAACTGGGTTCAGTCTATGAGTTCTCAATCGGCGTTCAAGGTCAGTCCATTATGAACAGGACTGCGTTCAGTCTGTGGGGAATCAATTGGAGTTCATGGTCAGTCCATCAGGGTCAGGACTGGACTCAGTGTTTGGGTAATCAATTGGATTTCAGTGTCAGTCCATTTGGGACAGGATTGGGCTCAGTCTGTGGGGAATCAACTGGAGTTCTCGGTCAGCCCATTAGGGGCAGGACTGGTCTCAATCTGTGGGGAATTAATGGGAGTTCAGGGTCTGTCCATTAGGGACAGAACTGGGCTCAGTCTGTGGGGAACCAATTGGAGTTCAGGGTCAGTACAATCGGACCAGGACTGGGCTCACTCTGTGGGGAATCAATTGGGATTCAGGGTCATTCCATTAGGGACAGGGCTGGGTTCAATCTGTGGGTAATCAATTGGAGTTCAGGGTCAGTAATAGAGGAACAGGACTGGGCTCAGTCTGTAGGGAATCAATGGGAGTTCAGGGTCAGTTCATTGGGGACAGGGCTTGCTTCAATCTGCAGGGAATCAACTGGAGTTCAGGGTCAGTACATTAGGGACAGAACAGGGCTCAGTCTGTGGGTAATCAATTGGGGTTCAGGGTCTGTCCATGTGGTACAGGACTGGGCTCAGTTTGTGGGGTATCAATTGGAGTTCAGGGTCAGTACATTAGGGACAGGACTGGGCTCAGTCTGTGGGGGCTCAATGGGAGTCCAGGGTCAGTCCATTCGGGACAGGACTGGGCTCAGTCTGTTGGGAATCGATTGGATTTCAGCATCAGTCCATTTGGGACAGGAATGTTCTCAGTCTGTGAGGAATCAATTGGAGGTCAGGGTCAGTCCATTAGGGGCAGGACTGGGCTCAGTCTGTGGGGAATCAATCGGAGTTCAGATTCAGTCCATTTGGGACATGACTTGGATCAGTCTGTGGGTAATCATTGGGAGTTGGGGTCTGTCCATTAGGGACAGGACTGGGCTCAGTCAGTTGGGAATCAATTGGAGTTCAGGATCAGTCCATTTTGGAAAAGAATGTTCTCAGACTGTGAGGAATGAATTGGAGTTCAGGGTCAGTCCATTGGGGTCAGGACTGGGCTCAGTCTGTGGGGAATCATTTGCAGGTCAGGGTCAGACCATTAGGGATATGACTGGGCTCATTCTGTGGGGAAGCAATGGGAGGTCAGGGCCAATCCATTAGGGACAGGACTGGGCTCAGACTGTGGGGTAGAAAGTGGATTTCATGGTCAGTCCATTAGGGACAGGACTGGGTTCAGTCAGTGGGGAATCAATTGGAGCTCAGGCTCCGTAAAATAGGAACACGACTGGGCTCAAACTCTGGGGGATCAATGGAAATTCAGGGTCTCTACATTAGGGACAGCACTGGGCTCAGTCTGTGGGGAATCACTTGGAGTTCAGGGTCAGTCCATAAGGGTCAGGACAGGACTCAGTCTGTTGAGACTCGTTTGGAGCTCATGTTCAGTCCATTAGGGACAGGACTGGGCTCAGTGTTTGGGTAATCAATTGGAGTTATCGGTCAGCCCATTAGGGGCAGGACTGGGCTCAGTCTGTGGGTAATCAATTGGAGTTATCGGTCAGCCCATTAGGGACAGAACTGGGCTCAGTCTGTGGGAAATCAATTGGAGTTCAGTGTTTGTTCTTAGGGATCGGACTAGGTTCAGTCTGTGGGGAATCAATGGGAGTTCAGGGGCAGTCCATTAGGGACAGGACTGGGCTCAGTCTGTGGGTAATAAATGGGAGTTGAGGGTCTGTCCATTAGGGACAGGACTGGGCTCAGTCAGTTGGGAATGAATTGGAGTCCAGGATCAGTCCATTTTGGACAGGAATGTTCTCAGACTGTGAGAAATGAATTTGAGTTCAGGGTCAATCCATCAGGGACAGGACTGGGCTCAGTCTGTTGGGAATCAATTGGAGTTCAGGGTCAGTTCATTGGGGACAGGGCTTGCTTCAATCTGCTGGGAATCAATTGGAGTTCAGGGTCAGTACATTAGGGACAGAACAGGGCTCAGTCTGTGTGTAATCAATTGGGGTTCAGGGTCTGTCCATGTGGTACAGGATTGGGCTCAGGCTGTGGGGTATCAATTGGAGTTCGGGGTCAGTACATTACAGACAGGGCTGGGTACAATCTGTGGGGAATCAATTGGTGTTCAGGGACAGTAAAATAGGAACAGGACTGGGCTCAATCTCTCGGGGATCAATGGACGTTCAGGGTCAGTCCATAAGGAACAGGACTGGGCTCAGTCTGTGGGGAATCACTTGGAGTTCTGCGTCAGTACATGAGGGACAGCAGTGGGCACAGTCTGTGCGGAACCGATCGGTGTTCATGGTCAGTCCTTAAGGAACAGGGCTGGGCTCAGTCTGTGCGGAATCAAACGGAGTTCAGTTTCAGTCCATTTGGGACAGGACTTGGGTCAGTCTGTGGGTAATCAATTGGAGTTCAGTGTCAGTCCGATAGGGAGAGGAATGGGCTCAATCTGTGCGGAATCAATTGGAGTTCAGGGTCAGTAAAATAGGAACAGGAATGGGCTCAGTCAGTTGGGAATCAATTGGAGTTCAGGGTCAGTCCATTGGGGTCAGGACTGGGCTCAGTCTGTGGGGAATTAATTGGAGTTCAGGGTCAGTCCATTAGGTACAGGACTGGACTCAGTCTGTGGGGAATCATTTGGAGTTCAGGCTCAGTCAAATAGGAACAGGACTGGGCTCAAACTCTGGGGGATCAATGGAAATTCAGGGTCTCTACATTAGGGACAGCACTGGGCTCAGTCTGTGGGGAATCACTTGGAGTTCAGCGTCAGTCCATGCGGGACAGGACTGGGCTCATTCTGTGCGGAACTGATCGGAGTTCAGGGTCAGCCCTTAAGGAACTGGGCAGGGCTCAGTCTGTGGAGAATCAATTGGAGTTCAGTTTCAGTAAAATAGGAACAGGACTGGGCTCAGTCTGTGGGTAATCAATGGGAGTTGAGGGGCTGTCCATTAGGGACAGGGCTGGGCTCAGTCTGTGGGGAATCAATTAGAGTTCAGGGACAGTTCATTGTGGACAGGGCTTGTTTCAATCTGCAGGGAATCAAGTGGAGTTATGGGTCAGTCTATTAGCGACAGGACTGAGTTCAGTCTGTGGGGATTCAGTCGGAGTTCAGAGTCAGTCTGTTAGATTCAGGATTTGGCTCAGTCTGTGGGGAATGAATTGAAGTTCAGGCTCAGTCCATTATTGACTGGACAGCGCTCAATCTGAGTTATCAATCGGCGTTCAATGTCAGCACATTAGGGACAGCACTGGGCTCTGTCTGTGGGGAATCAATGGGAGTTCATGGGCAGTCCATGAGGGACAGAACTGGGTTCAGTCTATGAGTTCTCAATCGGCGTTCAATGTCAGTCCATTATGAACAGGACTGCGTTCAGTCTGTGGGGAATCAATTGGAGTTCATGGTCAGTCCATCAGGGTCAGGACTGGACTCAGTGTTTGGGTAATCAATTGGATTTCAGTGTCAGTCCATTTGGGACAGGACTGGGCTCAGTCTGTGGGGAATCAACTGGAGTTCTCGGTCAGCCCATTAGGGGCAGGACTGGTGTCAATCTGTGGGGAATTAATGGGAGTTCAGGGTCTGTCCATTAGGGACAGAACTGGGCTCAGTCTGTGGGGAACCAATTGGAGTTCAGGGTCAGTACAATCGGACCAGGACTGGGCTCACTCTGTGGGGAATCAATTGGGATTCAGGGTCATTCCATTAGGGACAGGGCTGGGTTCAATCTGTGGGTAATCAATTGGAGTTCAGGGTCAGTAATAGAGGAACAGGACTGGGCTCAGTCTGTAGGGAATCAATGGGAGTTTAGGGTCAGTTCATTGGGGACAGGGCTTGCTTCAATCTGCAGGGAATCAACTGGAGTTCAGGGTCAGTACATTAGGGACAGAACAGGGCTCAGTCTGTGGGTAATCAATTGGGGTTCAGGGTCTGTCCATGTGGTACAGGATTGGGCTCAGGCTGTGGGGTATCAACTGGAGTTCAGGGTCAGTACATTACAGACAGGGCAGGGTACAAACTGTGGGGAATCAATTGGAGTTCAGGGACAGTAAAATAGGAACCGGACTGGGCTCAATCTCTCGGGGATCAATGGACGTTCAGGGTCAGTCCATAAGGAACAGGACTGGGCTCAGTCTGTGGGGAATCACTTGGAGTTCAGCGTCAGTACATGAGGGACAGCAGTGGGCACAGTCTGTGCGGAACCGATCGGTGTTCATGGTCAGTCCTTAAGGAACAGGGCTGGGCTCAGTCTGTGGGGAATGAAACGGAGTTCAGTTTCAGTCCATTTGGGACAGGACTTGGGTCAGTCTGTGGGTAATCAATTGGAGTTCAGTGTCAGTCCGATAGGGACAGGAATGGGCTCAATCTGTGCGGAATCAATTGGAGTTCAGGGTCAGTAAAATAGGAACAGGAATGGGCTCAGTCAGTTGGGAATCAATTGGAGTTCAGGGTCAGTCCATTGGGGTCAGGACTGGGCTCAGTCTGTGGGGAATTAATTGGAGGTCAGGGTCAGTCCATTAGTGACAGGACTGGGTTCAGTCAGTGGGGAATCAATTGGAGTTCAGGCTCAGTCAAATAGGAACAGGACTGGGCTCAAACTCTGGGGGATCAATGGAAATTCAGGGTCTCTACATTAGGGACAGCACTGGGCTCAGTCTGTGGGGAATCACTTGGAGTTCAGCGTCAGTCCATGCGGGACAGGACTGGGCTCATTCTGTGCGGAACTGATCGGAGTTCAGGGTCAGCCCTTAAGGAACTGGGCAGGGCTCAGTCTGTGGAGAATCAATTGGAGTTCAGTTTCAGTAAAATAGGAACAGGACTGGGCTCAGTCTGTGGGTAATCAATGGGAGTTGAGGGGCTGTCCATTAGGGACAGGACTGGGCTCGGTCTGTGGGGAATGAATTGGAGTTCAGGGTCAGTTCATTCGGGACAGGGCTTGGTTCAATCTGCCGGGAACCAATTGGAGTTCAGTGTCAGTACATTAGGGACAGGACAGGGCTCAGTCTGTGGGTAATCAATTGTGGTTCAGGGTCAGTCCATGTGGTACAGGACTGGGCTCAGTTTGTGGGGTATCAATTGGAGTTCAGGGTCAGTACATTAGGGACAGGACTGGGCTCAGTCTGTGGGGGATCAATGGGAGTTCAGGGTCAGTCCATTTGGGACAGGAATGTTCTCAGTCTGTGAGGAATCAATTGGAGGTCAGGGTCAGTCCATTAGGGACAGGGCTGGGCTCAGTCTGTGGGGAATCAATTAGAGTTCAGGGACAGTTCATTGTGGACAGGGCTTGTTTCAATCTGCAGGGAATCAAGTGGAGTTATGGGTCAGACTATTAGCGACAGGACTGAGTTCAGTCTGTGGGGATTCAGTCGGAGTTCAGAGTCAGTCCGTTAGATTCAGGACTTGGCTCAGTCTGGGGGGAATGAATTGAAGTTCAGGCTCAGTCCATTATTGACTGGACAGGGCTCAATCTGAGTTATCAATCGGCGTTCAATGTCAGCACATTAGGGACAGCACTGGGCTCTGTCTGTGGGGAATCAATGGGAGTACATGGGCAGTCCATGAGGGACAGAACTGGGTTCAGTCTATGAGTTCTCAATCGGCGTTCAAGGTCAGTCCATTATGAACAGGACTGCGTTCAGTCTGTGGGGAATCAATTGGAGTTCATGGTCAGTCCATCAGGGTCAGGACTGGACTCAGTGTTTGGGTAATCAATTGGATTTCAGTGTCTGTCCATTTGGGACAGGATTGGGCTCAGTCTGTGGGGAATCAACTGGAGTTCTCGGTCAGCCCATTAGGGGCAGGACTGGTCTCAATCTGTGGGGAATTAATGGGAGTTCAGGGTCTGTCCATTAGGGACAGAACTGGGCTCAGTCTGTGGGGAACCAATTGGAGTTCAGGGTCAGTACAATCGGACCAGGACTGGGCTCACTCTGTGGGGAATCAATTGGGATTCAGGGTCATTCCATTAGGGACAGGGCTGGGTTCAATCTGTGGGTAATCAATTGGAGTTCAGGGTCAGTAATAGAGGAACAGGACTGGGCTCAGTCTGTAGGGAATCAATGGGAGTTCAGGGTCAGTTCATTGGGGACAGGGCTTGCTTCAATCTGCAGGGAATCAACTGGAGTTCAGGGTCAGTACATTAGGGACAGAACAGGGCTCAGTCTGTGGGTAATCAATTGGGGTTCAGGGTCTGTCCATGTGGTACAGGATTGGGCTCAGGCTGTGGGGTATCAATTGGAGTTCAGGGTCAGTACATTACAGACAGGGCTGGGTACAAACTGTGGGGAATCAATTGGAGTTCAGGGACAGTAAAATAGGAACAGGACTGGGCTCAATCTCTCGGGGATCAATGGATGTTCAGGGTAAGACCATAAGGGACAGGACTGGGCTCAGTCTGTGCGGAACCGATCGGTGTTCATGGTCAGTCCTTAAGGAACAGGGCTGGGCTCACTGTAGGGAATCAAACGGAGTTCAGTTTCAGTCCATTTGGGACAGGACTTGTGTCAGTCTGTGGGGAATCAATTGGACTTCAGTGTCAGTCCAATTGGGACAGGAATGGTCTCAATCTGTGGGGAATCAATTGGAGTTCAGGGTCAGTAAAATAGGAACAGGAATTGTCTTAGTCTGTGGGGGATCAATGGGAGATCAGGGTCAGTCAATTCGGGAAAGGACTGGGCTCAGTCTGTAGGGAATCAATTGGAGTTCAGGGTCAGTCCATTAGGGGCAGGACTTGGATCAGTCTGTGGGTAATCATTGGGAGTTGGGGTCTGTCCATTAGGGACAGGACTGGGCTCAGTCAGTTGGGAATCAATTGGAGTTCAGGATCAGTCCATTTTGGAAAGGAATGTTCTCAGACTGTGAGGAATGAATTGGAGTTCAGGGTAGTGCATTAGGAACAGGACAGGGCTCAGTCTGTGGGGCATCAATTGGAGTTCAGTTTCAGTTAAATAGGAACAGGACTGGGCTTGGTCTGTGGGGAATCAATTGGAGTTCAGGATCAGTACATAAGGGACAGGACAGGACTCAAACTGTGGGTAATCGATTGGAGTTCATGTTCAGTCCATTTGGGACAGAACTTGGATCATTCTGTGGGGAATCAATTGGAGTTCAGGGGCAGTCCATTAGGGACAGGACTGGGCTCAGTCTGTAGGGAATCAATTGGAGTTCAGGGTCAGTTCATTGGGGACAGGGCTTGCTTCAATCTGCAGGGAATCAATTGGAGTTCTGGGTCAGTACATTAGGGACAGAACAGGGCTCAGTCTGTGTGTAATCAATTGGGGTTCAGGGTCTGTCCATGTGGTACAGGATTGGGCTCAGGCTGTGGGGTATCAATTGGAGTTCAGGGTCAGTACATTACAGACAGGGCTGGGTACAAACTGTGGGGAATCAATTGGAGTTCAGGGACAGAAAATAGGAACAGGACTGGGCTCAATCTCTCGGGGATCAATGGACGTTCAGGGTCAGACCATAAGGGACAGGACTGGGCTCAGTCTGTGGGGAATCACTTGGAGTTCAGCATCAGGACATGAGGGACAGCACTCGGCACAGTCTGTGTGGAACCGATCGGTGTTCATGGTCAGTCCTTAAAGAACAGGGCTGGGCTCAGTCTGTGGGGAATCAAACGGAGTTCAGTTTCAGTCCATTTGGGACAGGACTTGGGTCAGTCTGTGGGTAATCATTGGGACTTGGGGTCTGTCCATTAGGGACAGGACTGGGCTCAGTCAGTTGGGAATCAATTGGAGTTCAGGATCAGTCCATTTTGGAAAGGAATGTTCTCAGACTGTGAGGAATGAATTGGAGTTCAGGGTCAGTCCACTGGGGTCAGGACTGGGCTCAGTCTGTGGGGAAGCAATGGGAGGTCAGGGCCAATCCATTAGGGACAGGACTGGGCTCAGACTGTGGGGTAGAAAGTGGATTTCATGGTCAGTCCATTAGGGACAGGACTGGGTTCAGTCAGTGGGGAATCAATTGGAGTTCAGGCTCAGTCAAATAGGAACAGGACTGGGCTCAAACTCTGGGGGATCAATGGAAATTCAGGGTCTCTACATTAGGGACAGCACTGGGATCAGTCTGTGGGGAATCACTTGGAGTTCAGCGTCAGTCCATGCGGGACAGGACTGGGCTCATTCTGTGCGGAACTGATCGGAGTTCAGGGTCAGCCCTTAAGGAACTGGGCAGGGCTCAGTCTGTGGAGAATCAATTGGAGTTCAGTTTCAGTAAAATAGGAACAGGACTGGGCTCAGTCTGTGGGTAATCAATGGGAGTTGAGGGGCTGTCCATTAGGGACAGGGCTGGGCTCAGTCTGTGGGGAATCAATTAGAGTTCAGGGACAGTTCATTGTGGACAGGGCTTGTTTCAATCTGCAGGGAATCAAGTGGAGTTATGGGTCAGTCTATTAGCGACAGGACTGAGTTCAGTCTGTGGGGATTCAGTCGGAGTTCAGAGTCAGTCTGTTAGATTCAGGATTTGGCTCAGTCTGTGGGGAATGAATTGAAGTTCAGGCTCAGTCCATTATTGACTGGACAGCGCTCAATCTGAGTTATCAATCGGCGTTCAATGTCAGCACATTAGGGACAGCACTGGGCTCTGTCTGTGGGGAATCAATGGGAGTTCATGGGCAGTCCATGAGGGACAGAACTGGGTTCAGTCTATGAGTTCTCAATCGGCGTTCAATGTCAGTCCATTATGAACAGGACTGCGTTCAGTCTGTGGGGAATCAATTGGAGTTCATGGTCAGTCCATCAGGGTCAGGACTGGACTCAGTGTTTGGGTAATCAATTGGATTTCAGTGTCAGTCCATTTGGGACAGGACTGGGCTCAGTCTGTGGGGAATCAACTGGAGTTCTCGGTCAGCCCATTAGGGGCAGGACTGGTGTCAATCTGTGGGGAATTAATGGGAGTTCAGGGTCTGTCCATTAGGGACAGAACTGGGCTCAGTCTGTGGGGAACCAATTGGAGTTCAGGGTCAGTACAATCGGACCAGGACTGGGCTCACTCTGTGGGGAATCAATTGGGATTCAGGGTCATTCCATTAGGGACAGGGCTGGGTTCAATCTGTGGGTAATCAATTGGAGTTCAGGGTCAGTAATAGAGGAACAGGACTGGGCTCAGTCTGTAGGGAATCAATGGGAGTTTAGGGTCAGTTCATTGGGGACAGGGCTTGCTTCAATCTGCAGGGAATCAACTGGAGTTCAGGGTCAGTACATTAGGGACAGAACAGGGCTCAGTCTGTGGGTAATCAATTGGGGTTCAGGGTCTGTCCATGTGGTACAGGATTGGGCTCAGGCTGTGGGGTATCAACTGGAGTTCAGGGTCAGTACATTACAGACAGGGCAGGGTACAAACTGTGGGGAATCAATTGGAGTTCAGGGACAGTAAAATAGGAACCGGACTGGGCTCAATCTCTCGGGGATCAATGGACGTTCAGGGTCAGTCCATAAGGAACAGGACTGGGCTCAGTCTGTGGGGAATCACTTGGAGTTCAGCGTCAGTACATGAGGGACAGCAGTGGGCACAGTCTGTGCGGAACCGATCGGTGTTCATGGTCAGTCCTTAAGGAACAGGGCTGGGCTCAGTCTGTGGGGAATGAAACGGAGTTCAGTTTCAGTCCATTTGGGACAGGACTTGGGTCAGTCTGTGGGTAATCAATTGGAGTTCAGTGTCAGTCCGATAGGGACAGGAATGGGCTCAATCTGTGCGGAATCAATTGGAGTTCAGGGTCAGTAAAATAGGAACAGGAATGGGCTCAGTCAGTTGGGAATCAATTGGAGTTCAGGGTCAGTCCATTGGGGTCAGGACTGGGCTCAGTCTGTGGGGAATTAATTGGAGGTCAGGGTCAGTCCATTAGTGACAGGACTGGGTTCAGTCAGTGGGGAATCAATTGGAGTTCAGGCTCAGTCAAATAGGAACAGGACTGGGCTCAAACTCTGGGGGATCAATGGAAATTCAGGGTCTCTACATTAGGGACAGCACTGGGCTCAGTCTGTGGGGAATCACTTGGAGTTCAGCGTCAGTCCATGCGGGACAGGACTGGGCTCATTCTGTGCGGAACTGATCGGAGTTCAGGGTCAGCCCTTAAGGAACTGGGCAGGGCTCAGTCTGTGGAGAATCAATTAGAGTTCAGTTTCAGTAAAATAGGAACAGGACTGGGCTCAGTCTGTGGGTAATCAATGGGAGTTGAGGGGCTGTCCATTAGGGACAGGACTGGGCTCGGTCTGTGGGGAATGAATTGGAGTTCAGGGTCAGTTCATTCGGGACAGGGCTTGGTTCAATCTGCCGGGAACCAATTGGAGTTCAGTGTCAGTACATTAGGGACAGGACAGGGCTCAGTCTGTGGGTAATCAATTGTGGTTCAGGGTCAGTCCATGTGGTACAGGACTGGGCTCAGTTTGTGGGGTATCAATTGGAGTTCAGGGTCAGTACATTAGGGACAGGACTGGGCTCAGTCTGTGGGGGATCAATGGGAGTTCAGGGTCAGTCCATTTGGGACAGGACTGGGCTCAGTCTGTTGGGAATCGATTGGATTTCAGGATCAGTCCATTAGGGACAGGACTGGGCTCAGTCTGTGGGGGATCAATGGGAGTTCAGGGTCAGTACATTAGGGACAGGACTGGGCTCAGTCTGTGGGGGATCAATGGGAGTTCAGGGTCAGTCCATTTGGGACAGGACTGGGCTCAGTCTGTTGGGAATCGATTGGATTTCAGGATCAGTCCATTAGGGACAGGACTGGGCTCAGTCTGTGGGGGATCAATGGGAGTTCAGGGTCAGTCCATTTGGGACAGGAATGTTCTCAGTCTGTGAGGAATCAATTGGAGGTCAGGGTCAGTCCATTAGGGACAGGGCTGGGCTCAGTCTGTGGGGAATCAATTAGAGTTCAGGGACAGTTCATTGTGGACAGGGCTTGTTTCAATCTGCAGGGAATCAAGTGGAGTTATGGGTCAGACTATTAGCGACAGGACTGAGTTCAGTCTGTGGGGATTCAGTCGGAGTTCAGAGTCAGTCCGTTAGATTCAGGACTTGGCTCAGTCTGTGGGGAATGAATTGAAGTTCAGGCTCAGTCCATTATTGACTGGACAGGGCTCAATCTGAGTTATCAATCGGCGTTCAATGTCAGCACATTAGGGACAGCACTGGGCTCTGTCTGTGGGGAATCAATGGGAGTACATGGGCAGTCCATGAGGGACAGAACTGGGTTCAGTCTATGAGTTCTCAATCGGCGTTCAAGGTCAGTCCATTATGAACAGGACTGCGTTCAGTCTGTGGGGAATCAATTGGAGTTCATGGTCAGTCCATCAGGGTCAGGACTGGACTCAGTGTTTGGGTAATCAATTGGATTTCAGTGTCAGTCCATTTGGGACAGGATTGGGCTCAGTCTGTGGGGAATCAACTGGAGTTCTCGGTCAGCCCATTAGGGGCAGGACTGGTCTCAATCTGTGGGGAATTAATGGGAGTTCAGGGTCTGTCCATTAGGGACAGAACTGGGCTCAGTCTGTGGGGAACCAATTGGAGTTCAGGGTCAGTACAATCGGACCAGGACTGGGCTCACTCTGTGGGGAATCAATTGGGATTCAGGGTCATTCCATTAGGGACAGGGCTGGGTTCAATCTGTGGGTAATCAATTGGAGTTCAGGGTCAGTAATAGAGGAACAGGACTGGGCTCAGTCTGTAGGGAATCAATGGGAGTTTAGGGTCAGTTCATTGGGGACAGGGCTTGCTTCAATCTGCAGGGAATCAACTGGAGTTCAGGGTCAGTACATTAGGGACAGAACAGGGCTCAGTCTGTGGGTAATCAATTGGGGTTCAGGGTCTGTCCATGTGGTACAGGATTGGGCTCAGGCTGTGGGGTATCAATTGGAGTTCAGGGTCAGTACATTACAGACAGGGCTGGGTACAAACTGTGGGGAATCAATTGGAGTTCAGGGACAGTAAAATAGGAACAGGACTGGGCTCAATCTCTCGGGGATCAATGGATGTTCAGGGTAAGACCATAAGGGACAGGACTGGGCTCAGTCTGTGCGGAACCGATCGGTGTTCATGGTCAGTCCTTAAGGAACAGGGCTGGGCTCACTGTAGGGAATCAAACGGAGTTCAGTTTCAGTCCATTTGGGACAGGACTTGTGTCAGTCTGTGGGGAATCAATTGGACTTCAGTGTCAGTCCAATTGGGACAGGAATGGTCTCAATCTGTGGGGAATCAATTGGAGTTCAGGGTCAGTAAAATAGGAACAGGAATTGTCTTAGTCTGTGGGGGATCAATGGGAGATCAGGGTCAGTCAATTCGGGAAAGGACTGGGCTCAGTCTGTAGGGAATCAATTGGAGTTCAGGGTCAGTCCATTAGGGGCAGGACTTGGATCAGTCTGTGGGTAATCATTGGGAGTTGGGGTCTGTCCATTAGGGACAGGACTGGGCTCAGTCAGTTGGGAATCAATTGGAGTTCAGGATCAGTCCATTTTGGAAAGGAATGTTCTCAGACTGTGAGGAATGAATTGGAGTTCAGGGTAGTGCATTAGGAACAGGACAGGGCTCAGTCTGTGGGGCATCAATTGGAGTTCAGTTTCAGTTAAATAGGAACAGGACTGGGCTTGGTCTGTGGGGAATCAATTGGAGTTCAGGATCAGTACATAAGGGACAGGACAGGACTCAAACTGTGGGTAATCGATTGGAGTTCATGTTCAGTCCATTTGGGACAGAACTTGGATCATTCTGTGGGGAATCAATTGGAGTTCAGGGGCAGTCCATTAGGGACAGGACTGGGCTCAGTCTGTAGGGAATCAATTGGAGTTCAGGGTCAGTTCATTGGGGACAGGGCTTGCTTCAATCTGCAGGGAATCAATTGGAGTTCTGGGTCAGTACATTAGGGACAGAACAGGGCTCAGTCTGTGTGTAATCAATTGGGGTTCAGGGTCTGTCCATGTGGTACAGGATTGGGCTCAGGCTGTGGGGTATCAATTGGAGTTCAGGGTCAGTACATTACAGACAGGGCTGGGTACAAACTGTGGGGAATCAATTGGAGTTCAGGGACAGAAAATAGGAACAGGACTGGGCTCAATCTCTCGGGGATCAATGGACGTTCAGGGTCAGACCATAAGGGACAGGACTGGGCTCAGTCTGTGGGGAATCACTTGGAGTTCAGCATCAGGACATGAGGGACAGCACTCGGCACAGTCTGTGTGGAACCGATCGGTGTTCATGGTCAGTCCTTAAAGAACAGGGCTGGGCTCAGTCTGTGGGGAATCAAACGGAGTTCAGTTTCAGTCCATTTGGGACAGGACTTGGGTCAGTCTGTGGTGAATCAATTGGAGTTCAGTGTCAGTCCAATTGGGACAGGAATGGTCTCAATCTGTGGGGGATCAATTGGAGTTCAGATTCAGTCCATTTGGGACATGACTTGGATCAGTCTGTGGGTAATCATTGGGACTTGGGGTCTGTCCATTAGGGACAGGACTGGGCTCAGTCAGTTGGGAATCAATTGGAGTTCAGGATCAGTCCATTTTGGAAAGGAATGTTCTCAGACTGTGAGGAATGAATTGGAGTTCAGGGTCAGTCCACTGGGGTCAGGACTGGGCTCAGTCTGTGGGGAATCATTTGCAGGTCAGGGTCAGACCATTAGGGATATGACTGGGCTCATTCTGTGGGGAAGCAATGGGAGGTCAGGGCCAATCCATTAGGGACAGGACTGGGCTCAGACTGTGGGGTAGAAAGTGGATTTCATGGTCAGTCCATTAGGGACAGGACTGGGTTCAGTCAGTGGGGAATCAATTGGAGTTCAGGCTCAGTCAAATAGGAACAGGACTGGGCTCAAACTCTGGGGGATCAATGGAAATTCAGGGTCTCTACATTAGGGACAGCACTGGGATCAGTCTGTGGGGAATCACTTGGAGTTCAGCGTCAGTCCATGCGGGACAGGACTGGGCTCATTCTGTGCGGAACTGATCGGAGTTCAGGGTCAGCCCTTAAGGAACTGGGCAGGGCTCAGTCTGTGGAGAATCAATTGGAGTTCAGTTTCAGTAAAATAGGAACAGGACTGGACTCAGTCTGTGGGTAATCAATGGGAGTTGAGGGGCTGTCCATTAGGGACAGGGCTGGGCTCAGTCTGTGGGGAATCAATTAGAGTTCAGGGACAGTTCATTGTGGACAGGGCTTGTTTCAATCTGCAGGGAATCAAGTGGAGTTATGGGTCAGTCTATTAGCGACAGGACTGAGTTCAGTCTGTGGGGATTCAGTCGGAGTTCAGAGTCAGTCTGTTAGATTCAGGATTTGGCTCAGTCTGTGGGGAATGAATTGAAGTTCAGGCTCAGTCCATTATTGACTGGACAGCGCTCAATCTGAGTTATCAATCGGCGTTCAATGTCAGCACATTAGGGACAGCACTGGGCTCTGTCTGTGGGGAATCAATGGGAGTTCATGGGCAGTCCATGAGGGACAGAACTGGGTTCAGTCTATGAGTTCTCAATCGGCGTTCAATGTCAGTCCATTATGAACAGGACTGCGTTCAGTCTGTGGGGAATCAATTGGAGTTCATGGTCAGTCCATCAGGGTCAGGACTGGACTCAGTGTTTGGGTAATCAATTGGATTTCAGTGTCAGTCCATTTGGGACAGGACTGGGCTCAGTCTGTGGGGAATCAACTGGAGTTCTCGGTCAGCCCATTAGGGGCAGGACTGGTGTCAATCTGTGGGGAATTAATGGGAGTTCAGGGTCTGTCCATTAGGGACAGAACTGGGCTCAGTCTGTGGGGAACCAATTGGAGTTCAGGGTCAGTACAATCGGACCAGGACTGGGCTCACTCTGTGGGGAATCAATTGGGATTCAGGGTCATTCCATTAGGGACAGGGCTGGGTTCAATCTGTGGGTAATCAATTGGAGTTCAGGGTCAGTAATAGAGGAACAGGACTGGGCTCAGTCTGTAGGGAATCAATGGGAGTTTAGGGTCAGTTCATTGGGGACAGGGCTTGCTTCAATCTGCAGGGAATCAACTGGAGTTCAGGGTCAGTACATTAGGGACAGAACAGGGCTCAGTCTGTGGGTAATCAATTGGGGTTCAGGGTCTGTCCATGTGGTACAGGATTGGGCTCAGGCTGTGGGGTATCAACTGGAGTTCAGGGTCAGTACATTACAGACAGGGCAGGGTACAAACTGTGGGGAATCAATTGGAGTTCAGGGACAGTAAAATAGGAACCGGACTGGGCTCAATCTCTCGGGGATCAATGGACGTTCAGGGTCAGTCCATAAGGAACAGGACTGGGCTCAGTCTGTGGGGAATCACTTGGAGTTCAGCGTCAGTACATGAGGGACAGCAGTGGGCACAGTCTGTGCGGAACCGATCGGTGTTCATGGTCAGTCCTTAAGGAACAGGGCTGGGCTCAGTCTGTGGGGAATGAAACGGAGTTCAGTTTCAGTCCATTTGGGACAGGACTTGGGTCAGTCTGTGGGTAATCAATTGGAGTTCAGTGTCAGTCCGATAGGGACAGGAATGGGCTCAATCTGTGCGGAATCAATTGGAGTTCAGGGTCAGTAAAATAGGAACAGGAATGGGCTCAGTCAGTTGGGAATCAATTGGAGTTCAGGGTCAGTCCATTGGGGTCAGGACTGGGCTCAGTCTGTGGGGAATTAATTGGAGGTCAGGGTCAGTCCATTAGTGACAGGACTGGGTTCAGTCAGTGGGGAATCAATTGGAGTTCAGGCTCAGTCAAATAGGAACAGGACTGGGCTCAAACTCTGGGGGATCAATGGAAATTCAGGGTCTCTACATTAGGGACAGCACTGGGCTCAGTCTGTGGGGAATCACTTGGAGTTCAGCGTCAGTCCATGCGGGACAGGACTGGGCTCATTCTGTGCGGAACTGATCGGAGTTCAGGGTCAGCCCTTAAGGAACTGGGCAGGGCTCAGTCTGTGGAGAATCAATTAGAGTTCAGTTTCAGTAAAATAGGAACAGGACTGGGCTCAGTCTGTGGGTAATCAATGGGAGTTGAGGGGCTGTCCATTAGGGACAGGACTGGGCTCGGTCTGTGGGGAATGAATTGGAGTTCAGGGTCAGTTCATTCGGGACAGGGCTTGGTTCAATCTGCCGGGAACCAATTGGAGTTCAGTGTCAGTACATTAGGGACAGGACAGGGCTCAGTCTGTGGGTAATCAATTGTGGTTCAGGGTCAGTCCATGTGGTACAGGACTGGGCTCAGTTTGTGGGGTATCAATTGGAGTTCAGGGTCAGTACATTAGGGACAGGACTGGGCTCAGTCTGTGGGGGATCAATGGGAGTTCAGGGTCAGTCCATTTGGGACAGGACTGGGCTCAGTCTGTTGGGAATCGATTGGATTTCAGGATCAGTCCATTAGGGACAGGACTGGGCTCAGTCTGTGGGGGATCAATGGGAGTTCAGGGTCAGTACATTAGGGACAGGACTGGGCTCAGTCTGTGGGGGATCAATGGGAGTTCAGGGTCAGTCCATTTGGGACAGGACTGGGCTCAGTCTGTTGGGAATCGATTGGATTTCAGGATCAGTCCATTAGGGACAGGACTGGGCTCAGTCTGTGGGGGATCAATGGGAGTTCAGGGTCAGTCCATTTGGGACAGGAATGTTCTCAGTCTGTGAGGAATCAATTGGAGGTCAGGGTCAGTCCATTAGGGACAGGGCTGGGCTCAGTCTGTGGGGAATCAATTAGAGTTCAGGGACAGTTCATTGTGGACAGGGCTTGTTTCAATCTGCAGGGAATCAAGTGGAGTTATGGGTCAGACTATTAGCGACAGGACTGAGTTCAGTCTGTGGGGATTCAGTCGGAGTTCAGAGTCAGTCCGTTAGATTCAGGACTTGGCTCAGTCTGTGGGGAATGAATTGAAGTTCAGGCTCAGTCCATTATTGACTGGACAGGGCTCAATCTGAGTTATCAATCGGCGTTCAATGTCAGCACATTAGGGACAGCACTGGGCTCTGTCTGTGGGGAATCAATGGGAGTACATGGGCAGTCCATGAGGGACAGAACTGGGTTCAGTCTATGAGTTCTCAATCGGCGTTCAAGGTCAGTCCATTATGAACAGGACTGCGTTCAGTCTGTGGGGAATCAATTGGAGTTCATGGTCAGTCCATCAGGGTCAGGACTGGACTCAGTGTTTGGGTAATCAATTGGATTTCAGTGTCAGTCCATTTGGGACAGGATTGGGCTCAGTCTGTGGGGAATCAACTGGAGTTCTCGGTCAGCCCATTAGGGGCAGGACTGGTCTCAATCTGTGGGGAATTAATGGGAGTTCAGGGTCTGTCCATTAGGGACAGAACTGGGCTCAGTCTGTGGGGAACCAATTGGAGTTCAGGGTCAGTACAATCGGACCAGGACTGGGCTCACTCTGTGGGGAATCAATTGGGATTCAGGGTCATTCCATTAGGGACAGGGCTGGGTTCAATCTGTGGGTAATCAATTGGAGTTCAGGGTCAGTAATAGAGGAACAGGACTGGGCTCAGTCTGTAGGGAATCAATGGGAGTTTAGGGTCAGTTCATTGGGGACAGGGCTTGCTTCAATCTGCAGGGAATCAACTGGAGTTCAGGGTCAGTACATTAGGGACAGAACAGGGCTCAGTCTGTGGGTAATCAATTGGGGTTCAGGGTCTGTCCATGTGGTACAGGATTGGGCTCAGGCTGTGGGGTATCAATTGGAGTTCAGGGTCAGTACATTACAGACAGGGCTGGGTACAAACTGTGGGGAATCAATTGGAGTTCAGGGACAGTAAAATAGGAACAGGACTGGGCTCAATCTCTCGGGGATCAATGGATGTTCAGGGTAAGACCATAAGGGACAGGACTGGGCTCAGTCTGTGCGGAACCGATCGGTGTTCATGGTCAGTCCTTAAGGAACAGGGCTGGGCTCACTGTAGGGAATCAAACGGAGTTCAGTTTCAGTCCATTTGGGACAGGACTTGTGTCAGTCTGTGGGGAATCAATTGGACTTCAGTGTCAGTCCAATTGGGACAGGAATGGTCTCAATCTGTGGGGAATCAATTGGAGTTCAGGGTCAGTAAAATAGGAACAGGAATTGTCTTAGTCTGTGGGGGATCAATGGGAGATCAGGGTCAGTCAATTCGGGAAAGGACTGGGCTCAGTCTGTAGGGAATCAATTGGAGTTCAGGGTCAGTCCATTAGGGGCAGGACTTGGATCAGTCTGTGGGTAATCATTGGGAGTTGGGGTCTGTCCATTAGGGACAGGACTGGGCTCAGTCAGTTGGGAATCAATTGGAGTTCAGGATCAGTCCATTTTGGAAAGGAATGTTCTCAGACTGTGAGGAATGAATTGGAGTTCAGGGTAGTGCATTAGGAACAGGACAGGGCTCAGTCTGTGGGGCATCAATTGGAGTTCAGTTTCAGTTAAATAGGAACAGGACTGGGCTTGGTCTGTGGGGAATCAATTGGAGTTCAGGATCAGTACATAAGGGACGGGACAGGACAGGACTCAAACTGTGGGTAATCGATTGGAGTTCATGTTCAGTCCATTTGGGACAGAACTTGGATCATTCTGTGGGGAATCAATTGGAGTTCAGGGGCAGTCCATTAGGGACAGGACTGGGCTCAGTCTGTAGGGAATCAATTGGAGTTCAGGGTCAGTTCATTGGGGACAGGGCTTGCTTCAATCTGCAGGGAATCAATTGGAGTTCTGGGTCAGTACATTAGGGACAGAACAGGGCTCAGTCTGTGTGTAATCAATTGGGGTTCAGGGTCTGTCCATGTGGTACAGGATTGGGCTCAGGCTGTGGGGTATCAATTGGAGTTCAGGGTCAGTACATTACAGACAGGGCTGGGTACAAACTGTGGGGAATCAATTGGAGTTCAGGGACAGAAAATAGGAACAGGACTGGGCTCAATCTCTCGGGGATCAATGGACGTTCAGGGTCAGACCATAAGGGACAGGACTGGGCTCAGTCTGTGGGGAATCACTTGGAGTTCAGCATCAGGACATGAGGGACAGCACTCGGCACAGTCTGTGTGGAACCGATCGGTGTTCATGGTCAGTCCTTAAAGAACAGGGCTGGGCTCAGTCTGTGGGGAATCAAACGGAGATCAGTTTCAGTCCATTTGGGACAGGACTTGGGTCAGTCTGTGGTGAATCAATTGGAGTTCAGTGTCAGTCCAATTGGGACAGGAATGGTCTCAATCTGTGGGGGATCAATTGGAGTTCAGATTCAGTCCATTTGGGACATGACTTGGATCAGTCTGTGGGTAATCATTGGGACTTGGGGTCTGTCCATTAGGGACAGGACTGGGCTCAGTCAGTTGGGAATCAATTGGAGTTCAGGATCAGTCCATTTTGGAAAGGAATGTTCTCAGACTGTGAGGAATGAATTGGAGTTCAGGGTCAGTCCATTGGGGTCAGGACTGGGCTCAGTCTGTGGGGAATCATTTGCAGGTCAGGGTCAGACCATTAGGGATATGACTGGGCTCATTCTGTGGGGAAGCAATGGGAGGTCAGGGCCAATCCATTAGGGACAGGACTGGGCTCAGACTGTGGGGTAGAAAGTGGATTTCATGGTCAGTCCATTAGGGACAGGACTGGGTTCAGTCAGTGGGGAATCAATTGGAGTTCAGGGTCAGTCCATTAGGTACACGACTGGGTTCAGTCAGTGGGGAATCAATTGGAGTTCAGGCTCAGTCAAATAGGAACAGGACTGGGCTCAAACTCTGGGGGATCAATGGAAATTCAGGGTCTCTACATTAGTGACAGCACTGGGCTCAGTCTGTGGGGAATCACTTGGAGTTCGGCGTCAGTACATGCGGGAAAGGACTGGGCTCATTCTGTGCGGAACTGATCGGAGTTCAGGGTCAGCCCTTAAGGAACTGGGCAGGGCTCAGTCTGTGGAGAATCAATTGGAATTCAGTTTCAGTAAAATAGGAACAGGACTGGGCTCAGTCTGTGGGTAATCAATGGGAGTTGAGGGGCTGTCCATTAGGGACAGGACTGGGCTCGGTCTGTGGGGAATGAATTGGAGTTCAGGGTCAGTTCATTCGGGACAGGGCTTGGTTCAATCTGCTGGGAACCAATTGGAGTTCAGTGTCAGTACATTAGGGACAGGACAGGGCTCAGTCTGTGGGTAATCAATTGGGGTTCAGGGTCTGTCCATGTGGTACAGGACTGGGCTCAGTTTGTGGGGGATCAATGGGAGTTCAGGGTCAGTCCATTTGGGACAGGACTGGGCTCAGTCTGTTGGGAATCGATTGGATTTCAGGATCAGTCCATTTGGGACAGGAATGTTCTCAGTCTGAGAGGAATCAATTGGAGGTCAGGGTCAGTCCATTAGGGACAGGGCTGGGCTCAGTCTGTGCGGAATCAATTAGAGTTCAGGGACAGTTCATTGTGGACAGGGCTTGTTTCAATCTGCAGGGAATCGAGTGGAGTTATGGGTCAGTCTATTAGCGACAGGACTGAGTTCAGTCTGTGGGGATTCAGTCGGAGTTCAGAGTCAGTCTATGAACTGGGTTCAGTCTATGAGTTCTCAATCGGCGTTCAATGTCAGTCCATTATGAACAGGACTGCGTTCAGTCTGTGGGGAATCAATTGGAGTTCAGGGTCAGTCCATCAGGGTCAGGACTGGACTCAGTCTGTTGAGACTCATTTGGAGCTCATGTTCAGTCCATTAGGGACAGGACTGGGCTCAGTCTGTGGGGAATCAACTGGAGTTCTCGGTCAGTCCGTTAGGGACAGGACTGGGCTCAATCTGTGGGGAATCAATGGGAGTTCAGTGTTTGTTCTTAGGGATCGGACTAGGTTCAGTCTGTAGGGAATAAATCGGAGTTCAGGGTCAGTCCATTTGGGACAGGACTGGGCTCAGTCTGTGGGGAATCAATGGGAGTTCAGGATCAGTCCAGTTTGGATAGGAATGTTCTCAGACTGTGAGGAATGATTTGGAGTTTAGGGTCAGTCAATTAGGGACAGGACTGGGCTCAGTCTGTGGGGAATCAATTGGGGTTCAGGGTCTGTCCATGTGGTACAGGATTGGGCTCAGGCTGTGGGGTATCAATTGGAGTTCAGGGTCAGAACATTACAGACAGGGCTGGGTACAAACTGTGGGGAATCAATTGGAGTTCAGGGACAGTAAAATAGGAAAAGGACTGAGCTCAATCTCTCGGGGATCAATGGAATTTCAGGGTCAGTCCATTAGGGAGAGGACTGGGCTCAGTCTGTACGGAACCGATCGGAGTATCGGGTCAGTCCTTAAGGAGCAGGGCTGGACTCAGTCTGTGGGGAATCAAACGGAGTTCAGGGACAGTAAAATAGGAAAAGGCCTGGGCACAATCTCTTGGGGATCAATAGAAGTTCAGGGTCATTCCATGAGGGACAGGAATGGGCTCAGTCTGTGGGGAATCAATTGGAGTTTAGGGTCAGCAAAATAGGAACAGGACTGGGCTTAGTCTGTGGGGGATCAATGGGAGTTCAGGGTCAGTCAATTCGGGACAGGACTGCGCTCAGTCTGTGGGGAATCAATTGGAGTTCAGGGTCAGTCCATTAGGGACAGGACTGCTCTCAGTCTGTGGGGAATCAATTGGAGTTCAGGGTCAGTCCATGAGGGACAGGACAGGACTGAAACTGTGAGGAATCAATTGGAGTTCAGTGTCAGTCCATTAGGGCCAGGACTGGGCTCAGTCTGTGGGGAATCAATCGGAGTTCAGAGTCAGTCCATTTGGGACATGACTTGGATCAGTCTGTGCGGAATCAATGGGAGTTCAGGGGCAGTCCGTTAGGGACAGGACTGGGCTCAGTCTGTGGGGAATCAATGGGTGTTGGGGTCATTCCATTAGGGACAGGACTGGGCTCAGTCAGTTGGGAATCAATTGGAGTTCAGGATCAATCCATTTTGGACAAGAATGTTCTCAGAATGTGAGGAATGAATTGGAGATCAGGGTTAGTCCACTGTGGCCAGGAATGGGCTCTGTTTGTTTGGAATCTATTGAAGTTCAGGGTCAGTCCATTAGGTACAGGAGTGGGCTCAGTCTCTGGGGAATCAATGGGCGTTCAGCGTCAGTCCATTATGGACAGAACTGGTGTCAGACTGTGGGGAATCAAGTGGAGTTCAGGGTCAGTCCATTAGGGACAGGACTGGTTTCAGTCTGTGGGAAATAAATTGGAGTTCAGGGTCAGTCCATTTGGGACAGGTCTGGGCTCAGACCGTGGGGAATCAAGTGGAGTTCAGAGTCAGTCAATTAGGGACAGGACTGGGTTCAATCTGTGGGGAATCAATTGGAGTTCAGAGTCAGTCCATTAGGAACAGGACTGGGCTCAGTCTGTGGGGTATCAATTGGATGTCAGAGTCTGTCCATTAGGGACAGGACTGGGCTCAGTCTGTGGGTAATAAATTGGAGTTCTGAATCATTCCATGAGGGAAAGGACTGGGTTCAGTCTGTGGAGAATCAAACGGAGTTCAGGGTCAGTCCATTTGTGACAGGTTTGCTTTCAATTTTCGGGCAAACCATTGGAGTTCAGGGTCAATTTATTAGGGACAGGACTGGGCTCAGAATTTGGGGAATCGATTGGAGTTTAGAGTCAGTCCATTAGTGACAGGGCTGGGCTCAGTCTGTGGGGAATCAAGTGGGATTCATGGTCAGTCCATTAGGGACAGGACTAGGGTTCAGTCAGTGGGGAATCAATTGGAGTTCAGGGTCACTCAATAGGAACAGGACTGGGCTCAAACTCTGGGGGATCAATGGAAGTTTAGGGTCTCCCAATTAGGGACAGCACTGGGCTCAGTCTGTGGGGAATCACTTGGAGTTCAGCGTCAGTCCATGAGGGACAGGACTAGGCTCAGTCTGTGCTGAACCGATCGGAGTTCAGGGTCAGCCCTTAAGGAACAGGGCTGGGCTCAGTCTGTGGAGAATCAAACGGAGTTCAGGGTCAGTCCAATTGGGACAGGACTTGAGTTAGTCTGTGGGGAATCAAATGGAGTTCAGGGTCAGTCCATTAGGGGCAGGATAGGGCTCAGTCTGTGGGCAATCAATTGGAGTTCAGGGTGAGTTCATTAGGGACAGGACTGGGCTCAGTCTGTGGGGAATCAATTGGAGTTCAGTTTCAGTAAAATAGGAACAGGACTGGGCTCAGTCTGTGGGGGAGCAATGGGTGTTCAGGGCCAGTCCATTGGGACAGGATTGGGCTCAGTCTGTGGGAATTAAATTGGATGTCAGAGTCTGTCCATTAGGGACAGGACAGGGCTCAGTTTGTGTTTAATAAATTAGAGTTCAGGGTCATTCCATTAGGGACAGGACTGGGTTCAATCTGTGGTGAATCAATCGGAGTTCAGGGTCAGTCCATTTGGGACAGGTTTGGGTTCAATTTGCGGCCAATCATTTGGAGTTCAGGGTCAATCTATTAGGGACAGGACTGGGCTCAGTCTGTGGGGAATCAATTGGAGTTGAGCGTCAGTCCATTAGTGACAGGGCTGGGCTCAGTCTGTGTGGAATCAATTGGAGTTTAGAGTCAGTCCATGAGTGACAGCACTGGGCACAGTCTGTGCGGAACCGATCGGAGTTCAGGGTCAGTCCCTAAGGAACAGGGCTGGGCTCAGTCTGTGGGGAATCAAACGGAGTTCTGGATCAGTCCATTTGGGACAGGACTTGGGTCAGTCTGTGGGGAATAACTTGGAGTTCAGGGTCAGTCCATTAGGGACAGGAATGGGCTCAGTCTATGGGGAAACAACTGGAGTTCAGGGTCAGAATAATAGGAACAGGACTGGGCTGTTTGTGGGGGATCAATGGGAGTTCAGGGTCAGTCCATTTGGGACAGGACTGGGCTCTGTTTGTGGGGAATCAATTGGAGTTCAGGGTCAGTCCATGAGGGACAGGACAGGACTGAAACTGTCAAGAATCAATTGGAGTTTAGGGTCAGTCCATTAGGGCCAGGACTGGGCTCAGTATGTTGAGAATCGATTGGAGTTCATGTACAGTCCATTAGGGACAGGACTGGGCTCAGTGTTTGCGTAATCAATTGGATTTCAGTGTCAGTCCATTTGGGACAGGACTGGGCTCAGTCTCTGGGGAATCAATTGGAGTTCTGGGTCAGTCCAATAGGGGCAGGACTGGGCTCAGTCTGTGGGGAACGGAACGGAGTTCAGGGTCAGCCCTTAAAGAACAGGGCTGGGCTCAGTCTGTGGAGAATCAAACGGAGTTCAGGGTCAGTCCATTTGGGACAGGACTGGGCTCAGTCTGTGGGAAATAAATTGGATGTCAGAGTCTGTTCATTAGGGACAGGACAGGGCTCAGTTTGTGTTTAATAAATTAGAGTTCAGGGTGATTCCATTAGGGACAGGACTGAGTTCAGCCTGTGGTGAATCAATCGGAGTTCAGGGTCAGTCCATTTGGGACAGGTTTGGGTTCAATTTGCGGCCAATCATTTGGAGTTCAGGGTCAATCTATTAGGGACAGGGCTGGGCTCAGTCTGTGGGGAATCAAACGGTGTTCTGGGTCAGTCCATTTGGGACAGGACTAGGGTTAGTCTGTGTGGAATCAATTGGGGTTCAGGGTCACTACATGAGGGACAGGACTGGGCTCAGTCTGTAGAGATTCATTTGGACTTCAAGGTCAGCACAATAGGAACAGGATAGGACTCAGTCTGTGGGGAATCAGTTGGAGTTCAGGGTCAGTACATTATGGAGAGGGTCGGGCTCAGTTTGTGGGGAATCAATTGGAATTCAGGGTCAGTGCATTAGGGACAGGACTTGTCTCAGTCTCTGGGGAATCAATTGGATTTCAAGTTCAATCCATTATGGACAGGACTGAGCTCAGTCCCTTTGGAAACGAATGGAGTTCTAGTTAAGTCCATTCGGAACAGAAATGGGCTCAGTCTGTGGGGAATCAATTGGGGCTCAGGGTCAGAACATTAGGGACAGTCTGGGCTCAGTCTGTGGGGAATCAATTGTATTTCAGGCTCAGTACATTAAGCTCAGGAACGGGTCCAGTGTGTGGGGAGTCAATAGGAGTTCAGTGCCTGTCCAATAGGGACAGGACTGGGCTCAGTCTGTGGGGAATCAATTGGAGTTCAGGGTCAGTCCATTAGGAACGGGGCTGGGCTCAGTCTCTGTGGAATCAATTGGGAATCAGGGCCAGTCCATTATGGACAGGACTGGGCTCAGTCTGTGGGTAATCGATTGGAGTTCAGGGTCAGTCCGTTCGGGAAAGGACATATCTCAGTCTGTGGGGAATCAATTGGGGTTCAGGGTCAGTACATTAGGCTCAGGAACGCGCCTAGTGTGTGGGGAGACAACGGGAGTTCAGTGCCTGTCCAATAGGGACAGGACTGGGCTCAGTCTTTGGGGAATCAATTTAAGTTCAGGGTCTGTCCATTAGGGACAGGGCTGGGCACAGTCTGTGGAGAGTCAATTGGAGTTCAGGGTCAGTTGATTAGGGACAGGACTGGGCTCAGTCTGTGAGTTATCAATCGGCGTTCAATGTCAGCCCATTAGGGACAGTACTGGGCTCTGTCTGTGGGGAATCAGTTGGAGTTCAGGGTCAGTACATTAGGCTCAGGGACGGGCCTAGTGTGTGGGGAGTTAATGGGAGTTCAGTGCCTGTCCAATAGGGACAGGACTAGTCTCAGTCTTTGGGGAATCAATGTAAGTTCAGGGTCTGTGCATAAGGGACAGGACTGCGCTCAGTCTGCAGGGAATCAATTGGAGTTCAGGTTCAGTCCATTAGGAACAGGACAGGACTCAGTCTGTGGGGAATCGGTTGGAGTTCAGGGTCAGTA
Organism: Cetorhinus maximus; assembly: GCF_964194155.1. Classification (NCBI taxonomy): domain Eukaryota; kingdom Metazoa; phylum Chordata; class Chondrichthyes; order Lamniformes; family Cetorhinidae; genus Cetorhinus; species Cetorhinus maximus. Next base: position 35,232,407 of record NC_135901.1, on the reverse strand, counting down.
CATTAGGGAGACGGCCGGGCTTAGTCTGTGGGGAATCAATTGTAGGTGAGTGTCAGTCCATTAGGGAAAGGACTGGGCTCAGTCTGTGGGGAATTAATTGGACTGGGTTGCACTCTCTCTAATTTACTAATTACATTCCTCCACTATTTTCACACTGGGTTGCTCTCTCTCTAATTTATTAATTACATTCCTCCTCTATTTTCACACTGGGTTGCTCTCTCTAATTCATTAATTACCTTCCAACCCTAATTTTACACTGGGTTACTCTCTCTCTCGAATTTACTAATTACATTCCTCCTCTATATTCTCACTGGATTGCTCTCTCTAATTTATTAATTAAATTCTTTCTCCATTTTCACACTGGGTCTCTCTCTCTAATTTATTAGTTACATTCCTCCTCTATTTTGACACTGGGTTTGTCTATCTCTCTCTAATTTATTGATTACATTCCTCCTCCATTTTCACACTGGCTTTCTATCTTTCTAATTTACTAATTATATTCCTCTATTTTCACACTGGGTTACTCTCTCTCTCTAATTTATTAATTGCATTCTTCCTCTATTTTCACACCGGGTTAATCTCTCTCTCTCTAATTTATTAATAACATCCCTCCCCTATTTTTCACACCGGGTTGCTCTCTCTCTCTCTCTCAGTCTCTAATTTATTAATTACATTCCTTCTCTATTTTCACACTGGATTTCCCTGTCTCTCTCTATCTAATTTATTAATTACATTCCTCTATTTTCATACTGGGTTACTCTCTCTCTCTAATTTATTAATTACATTCTTCCTGTCTTTTCACATTGGGTTGCTCTCCCTCTCCCTAATTAATTACATTCCTCCTCTATTTTCATAATAGGTTGCACTCTCTCTAACTTATTAATAACATTCCTCCCCTATTTTCACACCGGGTTGCTCTCTCTCTCTCTCTCTCTCTCTGTCTAATTTGATCATTACATTCATTCTCTATTTTTCCACTGGGTTACTCTCTCTCTAATTTATTAATTACAGTCCTCATCTATTTTGACACTGGGTTACTCTCTCTCCCATTTATTAATTACATTACTCCTCTATTTTGACAATTGGTTTCTCTCTCTCTAATTTATTAATTACATTCCTCCTCTATTTTCACACTGGGTTACTCTCTCATTAATTAAATACATTCACCATTTATTTTCACACTGTTGCTCTGTTACTCTAATTTATTAATTACATTCCTCCGCTATTTTCACTCTGGGTTGCTCTCTTTCTCTAATTTATAAATTACATTCCTCCTCCATTTTCACACTGGGTCTCTCACCTAATTTATTAATTATGTTTCTACTGTATTTTCACACTGGGCTGCTCTCTCTTTCTCTAATTCATTAATTACATTCCTGCACTATTTTCACACTGGGTTGCTCTCTCTAATTTATTGATTCCATTCTTCCTCTATTTCCACACTGGGTTACTCTCTCTGTCTCTAATTTATTTATTGCATTCCTCCCATATTTTCACACCATGTTACTCTCTCGTTCCGACCTATCAATTACATTCATCCTCTATTTTCACACTTGGTTACTCTCTCTCTAATTTAGTAATTATTTCCCTCCGATGTTTTCAGGATGGGTTGCTCTCTCTCTCATTCATTAATTACATTCCTCTTCTGTTTTCATACTGCGTTGCTCTCTCTTTAACTTATCAATCACATTCCTCCACTATTTTTATACCGGGTTGCTCTCTCTCTCTGTGTCTCTAATTTTTTCATTACATTCCTTCTGTATTTTCACACTGGGTTGCTGTCTCTCTAATTCATTATTTAAATTCCTCCTCAATTTTCACACTGGGATTCCCTCTCTCTCTCTCGAATTTAATAATTACATTCCTCTATTTACACACTGGGTTACTCTCTCATTTATTACATACATTCCCCCTCTATTTTCACGCTGTTGCTCTGTCTCTCTAATTTATTAATTACATTCCTCCTCTATTTTCACTCTGGGTTGCTCTCTCTCTCTCTCTGTGTGTCTCTAATTTGTTCATTACATTCCTTCTGTATTTTCACACTGGGTTGCTCTCTCTCTAATTCATTGTTTAAATTCCTCCTCTATTTTCACACCGGGTTACTCCCTCTCTCTCTCTCGAATTTATTAATTGCATTCCTCTATTTACACACTGGGTTACTCTCTCATTTATTAATTACATTCCTCCTCTAATTTCGCACTGGGTTGCTCTCTCTAAATTATTGATTACATTCCTCCTCCATTTTCACACTGGGTTTCTCTCTCTCTCTAATTTATTGATTACATTCCTCTTCCATTTTCACACTGGGTTGCTCTCTCTCTAATTCATTATTTAAATTCCTCCTCTATTTTCACACCGGGTTACTCCCTCTCTCTCTAATTTATTAAGTACTTTCCTCCTCTATTTTCACACTGGGATTCCCTCTCTCTCTCTCTAATTTATTCATTACATTCTTTCTCTATTTTCATACTGGGTTGCTCTTTCTCTAATTCATTATTTAAATTCCTCCTCTATTTTCACACTGGGTTTCTCTCTCTCTCTCTCTCATGTATTAATAACATTCCTCAGCTATTTTCACGCTCGATTGCTCTCTTTCTCTAATTTATAAATTACATTCATCCTCCATTTTCACACTGGGTCTCTCACTATAATTTATTAATTACATTCCTCCTGTTTTTTCACACTGGGTTGCTCTCTCTCTTGAATTTATTAATTACATTCCTCCTCTATATTCACACTGGATTGCTCTCTCTAATTTATTAATTACATTCCTCCTCTATTTTCACACTGGTTTGCTCTCTCTCTCTCTAATTTATTAATTACATTTCTCCTCTATTTTCACACTGGTTTGCTCTCTCTCTCTCTAATTTATTAATTACATTCCTCCTGTTTTTTCACACTGGGTTGCTCTCTCTCTCTCTAATTTATTAATTACATTCCTACTCTATTTTCACACTGGTTTGCTCTCTCTCTCTCTAATTTATTAATTACATTCCTCTAGTTTCACACTGGGTTACTCTCTCTCTCTAATTTATTAATTACTTTCCTCCTGTTTTTTCACACTGGGTTTCTCTCTCTCTCTAATTTATTAATTACATTCCTACTCTATTTTCACACTGGGTTGCTCTCTCTCTCTCTAATTTATTAATTACATTCCTACTCTATTTTCACACTGGTTTGCTCTCTCTCTCTCTAATTTATTAATTACTTTCCTCCTGTTTTTTCACACTGGGTTGCTCTCTCTCTCTCTAATTTATTAATTACATTCCTCCTCTATTTTCAGGATGGGTTGCTCTCTCTCTCTCTCTCTCTTATTCAGGACATTTCTCCTCTATTTTCACACTGGGTTTCTCTCTCTCTAATTTATTGATTACATTCCTCCTCTATTTTCACACTGGTATCTCACCCTCTGGTGTCCATGAGAATGTTGACTGCACGCGGAGTTCATTCCCTCCTGTGATGGCAGACGCTGTAGCAGCTCGCCCAGGCGTCACGTCCGCCAGAATCCCTCCCGTCTTTACGTCACCCCTGGAAACCTTTACTTCCGGTCCCTTCCTTACCCAAAATGGCGGCGCTGGTGTTTCGCTCTGCAGCTGGGCGGCCCGGCAGGGCGCGGCCTAACTCGCCCTGGCACCGCGGGACGAGGCCCAGGCTCTGTTTGCGTTCTGGTCCCGGAGGCAGCTTCTGTCGGGGTCTCACAGGGAGTATCCAAGAAGTTATAGAAATTAGCTGGAGGGCAATCGACAATCGTCAATTAACCTTTAACATCCCCTAAACTCATAAATGATCAAAAATACTCATTAATTCCCCCAAATATTAACATAATTCATAATTCAGGAATTTAACTGAGGAATCCTGAATCTTTCTATTTGATAATTACAATTCAAAGCTTCAATTCATCATTTGGCAGGTTAAATTTCAATATTAAATTCACATCAATTCAATATCTATTTAATTTCAATCAAATGTAAAAACATTTAATGTTAATATTTATATTAAACTTACATTTACCTCAATTGAACAATTTAATAATCATATTCAGTTTAAATTTGTGTTCGTTCTGTGAATAAATCTATGGACGGATTTAACTGCAACATTTAAGGCTTATTGATCAATTTGTCCAAACTCGTTTTTTTTTCTTTGTCGATTTAACACATTTAATCATCATATGTAAACATGTTTGTTTTATCTGTCAGTAGACATTTTAACGTTAATATTTACTTTGTCTAAAAGTGCCTCATATCAATTGACACATTCAGCCTAAACTTGGGTTTGTTCAGTCAATTAACATGTTTAATAATTAGACATACTTTATCTAAACTTGTATTTGTTCCGTCAGTTAACATATTTAATAATTAGATTTAAGTTTTCTAAACTTGTATTTGTTCTGTCAGTTAACATATTTAATAATAAGACTCACTTTATCTAAGCTTGCATTTATTCTGTCAGTTAACATATGTAGAATGAGATTTACTTCATCTAAACTGGTATTTGTTCTGTCCGTGAACCTATTTAGTATTCGTATTCAAGTTGTCTAAACTTCAGTCTTCTGCGAATTATATAGTTAGTGCTAAAATTAAATTAATCTCAACTCGTGCTGTTTCCTGTTGGTTAGCAGAGTAGTCATATTTGAAACGTGTTTGTTTGCTCTGTCAATTAATGTATATAATATTAATATGTATCTGAACTTGCGTTTGAATCAATTGTCAGATTTATTAATCATATTCCATTTAAACCTGGATTTATTATGTTATTTCAATTTAATATCTGTTGATCGATTTCTTTTTTCATTTTCAAATTTAATATCTTTTGGCTGATTTATTTATTTTTGATATCTTTCTGTCAATTAACATATTTAATAATCACTTTTGCTTTATCTAAACTTGTGGTTGTTCTGTCACTTAATGATATTCAATTTGCCTAAACTTTTGTGCCATCTACCAATTAATATAATTTTTCAGCCGATTTATTCAATTTTGATGTTGAATTTAATATATTTTGCTAGATATTTCATTTCCGTTTGCAATTTTAATATATTTTGATAATTATTTAATTTGAGAATTATATTTAATATCTTTTCACATGCGCATTTTCAATATTCACTTTAATTTCTTTTGGCAGGTTCATTTTCAATTTTAAATTTAATAATGGTTTAGTTTCTTTGCATTACCCAACGTCTCCAGCTCCTATAACTATATGCCAGAATGTTGAGCTGCCAATCCTGCCTTCCCTCAGCCACGTCACAGTGATGGCTACTGTATCACAATTCCACGTGACAATCCTCACCCTTAACTCATCAGTTTTACCTGTAATACTCCTGGCATTAAACTTGAGGCCATCCAGCCTTGCCTTACTCCACTGAAGCTTAATGCAGACATAGAGGATGGTTATATCATATAAAAATTACAACAGAATGAAACTGCCCGAGATGGGGAAAAGTGAAAGAATGGGATTTCTCCACTTCTCCAACTCTGGGTTATCCTGATTGTCTTCATTGTTCTTGTCCGGAGTCTCCTGCGGACCCAATTGAAAGCTGGAATTGCCTGTTGGACCGAGCAGTGAGCAGCAAAATCAGAATGAATGGGAGAAAAGGGTTAATGTGGGCTGAATTCAGTCATTGCGGCACATTCAAGTAACATTAAAAATGTTACCTTTATAATGCAGAAACAAGGTGTATTATTAATTCTGTGCATACGTCCATACGCAAAATAAATGCTTTGTTATATTATTCCACAGGGCAGTACAGACAAGATTCCCATCTTATCGGTGCAATTTATGGATTGCAGCGGTTCAAGAAGCTAGCTCACCACCAACCTTCTGAAGGGCAGTTAGGGACGGGCAATAAATGCTGGCCTAGGCAGCGATGCCCACTTACCATGAATGAATATTAATAAACAATATTTTGTTTTCAACACCTGGAAATAAATGGGTATAAAACGACCGTTTCCATGTAGAACTGTAAATGGCAGCCAAACTCAAAGCAACCGGAAAACTGCACACTGGCGTGATAGACAACAAACTGAATGGAACACAAATTTCAGCAATCCCGTCTAACATCACCGCCATGACCATGACCCGGAGACCTGTCACCGCTAATCAACACCAGGTAATAATGTAGTGAAAGGTCAAAAGTTATTTGAGACAGGATTACAAGCACTGCTAAGTATATCTGCGTGAGACAGGGCAAGGGCAGGAAAGTAATTTGTTCCAATTCCAACATAATAAAGGGAGAAGGAGAGAGCCAGAGAGAGGGAGAGTTGGAAATCATCAACTATGTTGTTGGTAATTGTTTCTGTGTCCAAAATAAACATCCGAATGAACGTAAATCAGGTAAAATGCAAAGTGATGTAAAATTATATAATCAGTTAAAACGCCGAACAAGAAGGGGTAGAAAAAATATTGAAACCAGAACGCGAATGTCGGCTAACCAAAGATAATTTCACATCAGTAATCAATAATGGAACACATGCAAAATATGACATTCAACTTTTTCAATCAAACCCTCAAACAGAGGGAGCTGAATGGACAATTACTGTTTCTCTGAGACTGCGGAGGAATTGTTGGATGGGAAGCATGTGGCAGGAAGAACCTTTGGATTGAATCATTGGAATGGTACATGATGAGGTCGCATTTGGAGAATGGAACTCCTGCAACGCAACACTGTTTGTTAACACCTCGGTGCGAACCAACGTCCCTTCAATAAATTAATTCATTAAATTCAGCCGGGAAACATTCACTGGCTCAAATCGCAAATTTAGTTAATCATTTGTATAATTTATTCTGCCAGTGTTGAAGCGAATGGCACAATATTTGCACATGTACACCGTCATAATAATGTGATAATTCAGCCACAGTTACAGTGGCAGCAATATAATACATCCATAGTTGTACCATGGTAACGGTGCCTCAATTCATTAGCAGGAACAGTGTCAACAACTAAAATACTTCCACATGTACATTATGATAACAGTGTGATAATTTACCTTCTAACAGCGCCATTGACACAATAGGGCACCATTCACAATGCGAAAGCTATGATATTTCATCACTGTCAACATGAAAACACAATTGCATTTAGATCATGCAATAGCGTTATTTGGAAGGAGGATTTATATAATTCAAGCAATAAAATTGTATCAGTCACAGGAATATGCTATACATTCAAATGAGAAATTATAAAGCTAATGTCAAGATTGATGCTGCTAGAGGGGAAAAATGGCATTGTAAAAGTGGAAAAGTATGTGCCATCAATACCGTAAAAAAGTTACTGGAGAAATTGTACCACTTAAAAGGCAGGAATTAAAACGGTGAAGGGGAAAAATACATCACATTAAATTGGAGAAAGGACACACGTAATGTAGAGATGCACTAGAGGTAAAATGGATAAAATTAATACAGCCAGCTAATGATCCTTGCAGCTACTGACTTCAAGACTTTACCTGGAACTACGATAGCTCCAATTACGGGATAGTAAATGGCAAACACCAGGCCTGTTGGTACCCCGTGCATTTCTAACTGAAGCTCTGCATGCGTTCCACAATTCACTGGAAATGGTTACAGTTAGACCTCTTGACAGTCTCCAGGGAAAAACTTAGTTGGTTTGACTTTTTGTTTTAACTAATGTGACTGTAACAAACAGATCAGTGCAGCTGTAGCTTGGCTGGTGCTTACGTTTTTATGGAAAACGTTGTTCATTTTTATTTTCTCAGGGGACCTAACACAGGGGTCTAAAGTGAATAACTCGACGATTGCTGTTACTTACTTTGAAAAAAAGGATGAATGCCCAGATTTCGGGTTCAGGCCAAATACTGAGCAATGCATTTTTTTCCTTAACAAAACCCAGACAGATTCTAAGTCTTATTCATTAATCAGTCAGTGATGTCCAAAATCAGATGCACCATTGTTCCAAATATCTCTTAGATTTTACAGCCACTTTAGCGCAACAGTCTGCGTATTCATTGCATCAGGTCCTGTTAAGCACGGTTGCATTCTGTGCGAAGAGTTTCAATTCCTCACCAACAATTCAGTACAGGCTTGCCCAGGACATTGCCAGTATACACAATGTTGTGAGATACACTTCACGGTGAACCGGTTCACTAGAACATCGTTACGTTCGGTGTGAACATAGCCATAGCTTACGCTCACCTTTGTTGCCGAAATGGTTTGTTTTCGCGTGCAATTTCAGTGAACTCTGCACTAGTTCAGTACAGGCATATTCTGTATGTGCAGATTCTGAGTAATTAATTCCATTCATGATGGACCATTTTAAATAAATTCCTGATGGACAATGCATATATTCCGCAAAAGGTCGCCTTCAGCATATTTAAATGTATTGTGCTTCTATCCAATTACGTACGTTTATATTCAATGCGGCCTGATCCTTGTTCACATCAGGACACTTATATTCAGCTGGGTAAGCTATAACTCAGCTGATTTCACTGTACTAGTGATCCAGGATAATGATCTTGGACCATGAAGTCAAATTCCAGCACAACAAATGAGATTTAAAAACAAATCTGGAGATGAATGCGGGTCTCTCAGTAAGGGTGACAATGTAACTATTATCGAATGCTGCCAAAATACGTGTGGTCCACAAATTAACTTTGAAAAATAAAATTCTATCCACACCCGGTCTGAGCTACATGTTATTCCACATCCACAGCGATGTGGTTGACAGTTAATTGCATTCTGTTCAAGGGTAATTAAGGATGGACAATAAATGTTGACCTTGTCTGCAGCGCCCACATCCCACAAGGAACAAAAGTGGATAGGAACAATCAATGTGGACAGATGCGGTTCAACAATCCTATTGTCATTCTTGACTTGTGCAGCATGCATTCTAAAGTTTTAGAGTAATTCCGCGGCTCCTTTCCTTTTACTGTTGAGAGAGATGGCAGAGAGCTCCGTCAAGAAACTTACTGTTTTGAAATCAGCCTTGGACCCAAAGCGAAACATATACAGTTGGAAAAGATGTTAATGGATTTCGCGCAAATGCTTCATTTCTGATAAGTGCCCGCGTGACCTGTACTGCTCTGGAGATGAGAACTGGGAATGGAAAATACAAATCGAAGCTCATTTTAGATATCGAGTTACAGCTTCTGTTCTGCTTCAGCTGGGAGAATAACACTGTTACAGAACACAAAAGTAGTTCTTCTGGTGAGAATCAGAGTTAGGACTTCCTTGACACTTCGTTTCTTTTCTGCCTTGCTTTCAGGTAGATTTCAAATCTGTCGCCGTTTTAATGCATACCAATGTTTAAAATAACCTGTGATTTTTGGATAGTCTAGAGGCTCAGGCCTAACGTTAATGGAGTGAAGAAAGCACATTCCACACTGGCATGAATACCCAAGCTCTAGTGCACAATATAGTGGGAGCAACAGTGAAGAAGCCAAAAAAATGGCCTGTTGGTGTGTTGAACCATCTTCATGGAGAGAACGTTACTTGACTGGTGCAAATTTTAAGCTGCAGGCATCTTCTGCCTAATTTATATTCCGAAATGTGGGGAATTTAATCTCACATTCAAAGACATCACAAGCTTCCTATCACTTCTGATGGGCTACAAGGAGAACCGGAATGTGGATCTTCATTGTGGGATCATTGTTTCAAGTGCCGGCGCAACAAAACCGCATTGTGACGACTTAAAATTATATGTGCCTAAATATGCCACTGTATAATAAGTTGACTGGGAATGGCATTGAGTTGCATTACCTGTTGGAGATTTGAATCCACCGGCAGGCCAACATGGCTATGATACTTGCCCCAATGGAACCACCCTCCACCCTCTTGAGAGCTTGATCAACAGTGGAAATCGGTGCTACTTGGTCCACATGGGAAAGCCCAGAGTTTGCCAGCCCAGCCACAAACATTGACACGTGGAAAGCAGGAAAACAGTCGTCTGCAAGAACTGAGAACAGGAAGGCCTCTAGACAAAGGGCCGGATGCAGATTCAGTGCTGCAGCCTGACACCTGCACAGGAAAGATCGATAAAGGAGCTTCAGTTACACACAGCCGGAAAGATTCATTGTGCAACTGACGGAAAGAACGCCGAAAATGCCTGGTGCAAAGCTCCAAAATGTCAACCAGATTGAGGTCAATAGAGCAAAACAAATAGCTAGGGACAGCAATAGTATCGAAGGCCTCAAGGTAAATAAACAGCCGGGAAAAACGTGTCCGCAACTTGGCTGTGTTTTCTTCCATTTACGTTCTGAATATTTTGTGAACTCATGAAAGTAAATAAAAGTGTTCAAAATGCTGGATGAGTCGCATTGAAATATCGTCTGAAGGAGGACTGGAACCGAACTCTTTCTCTCTGTCATTCGATTACAACAGTGAGTGCGCATAACAGTAATTCATTCACTTTAAGGCGCTTTGTGACGCCCTGAGGCCATGAAAGGACCTGTTGAAATGTAATAAAACTGAAATTGATGGAAAACTCAGCAGGTATGGCAGCACCTGTGGAGAGAGAAATAGTGTTAACTTTTCGAGACATTTATGACTCCTTATGTGTAAGTATCTGGTAAATCTAAATAAACAATCATATGGAATGAGGATAAACATTTGTTCTTGCCGCTCTATCTTTTTCTCCTAGTCTCTGTATATTTGTCCTGTCGCTTTTGCTCTCTCAGACTCTCTGCCTCTGACACTATATATTGTCCGTCCTGTGTTAGTTGTCTCCTTCTCTTCCCTTGATGCTTGGGAGCATCAAGTGTTCACTGGATTGAATCATGGAATGAGGCGTTGTGACTATGAGGGAAGATCGTGTGGGATGGAAATGCACTGTCTGGCGTTTAAAAGAATGAAAGGTGATTTCATTGAAAACTCTGAAGTTCTTATATAACTTGGCAGTCTCCTCGGCTGGAAAGTCTAGAGCCAATGGCACAGTTTCGAGCTAAAATACCTTTCATGTAAGTCAGTGATGAGGAGGCTGGTTATTTAAAAATCCCAGAGAGAAACTTTAAACAGCTGTCATAATCTATAATTTCGAGTTTTGAGATGCGAGTCCAAATTCAGGAATTAGACCACAAGTTCCCGAGGTTTTACCTGAAACTAAATGAAACATTTTAGTAATTTAAACAGCTTAAAAACATATTTACATTTGGCTTCAAATTGCCATTATCATGTTTCTTAACAAATTCCCAAACTAATCTCCATTAAGGCAACAAAAACCCAGAGACTTAACCAAACATCAGCAAAACATTTTCACCTTATGAATTTGAATAAACATTTCAGTAATTTAAACAGATTAAAAACATATATACATTTGGCTTCAAATTGCCACTATCATGTTTCTTAACAAATTCCCAAACTAATCTCCATTAAGGCAACAAAAACCCAGAGACTTAACAAAACACTAGCAAAACATTTTCACCTTATGAATTTAAAATTAGTTTATTTTCGCTTTGGTTCCTTTGGCGACGGTTGGAGGCTTTCAGCTGCCTTCTGATCTCACATTGCCTCTGCTTGGCACACCCAAAACTGCTGAAGTTATACCTACCACCTGCATGGAATATCATTTTCATTGTATCGCCAACCTCTCAACCAAACCCCTTTCATAGTACCCATTTTATTAATAATATAATCATTTTGCTTGATATCTGCTGGATAGGTGTCAGTTTTCACCCCACTTCTTGAACGCTGTATTCAAAAAATGCAAATGCACGCTATATTTACATGTCAAATCTAGCACACATCGAAGCACCCAGACGAGCTAGTTTTAATCCAGTTAAGTCACGCTCAGAAACTAAACCTCTATTTTAAAAGAAGAATATGTCCGAATAATGTTATATTTATTAATAACTTAATGGCAGCGGTGCCCACTCGATGGTCCATTTGGCCAACTTCTGTTTTGAAAATATAATTTTTCGTTGTTATGCAGCACACATTCCAACCAAATCGATGGATAATTAATTTCAATTTCAGCACGGTCTCCTTTCATGTATTTCTACATTTAAGGGCTGTGTACGCCGCTGGCTCGACCAGTATTTTCATTGACCATCCTCAGTTGCCCTTGGAAAAGTGGAGGTGAGCTGCCTTCTTGAACCACTGCAGTCCATGTGGTGCAGCCGCACCCACAGTGCTGTTAGGAAGGGAGTTCCACGATTTTTACTCAGCCACAGCGAAAAAAGTCATTACAGTACCATGCGGGATAGTGTGTGGAAATTGCTGGTGGTGGTGATCCCATGCATCCGCTGCCCTTGTCCTTCGAGGCGGTGCAGGTCGCAAGTACGGAGGCTGCAGTCGCAGCGCGCTTGGTGTTTATTTCTTTAATATCATGTGGGCGTTACTGGCAATGCTAATATCTGTTGCCCCTGCTGAATTGCGCTTTGAGGGCAGTCAAGAGGCAACGGCACTGCAGTGGGTTGGGATTACATGTAGGCCAGGCCAGGGAAGGATTGTGGATTTCTTTCTCTAAATGGCATTGGCGAGCCAACTGTTTAGTTTATGAGAATCGTCGAATGGTTTCGTGATGCCTATTATTGGAGCTGCATTTCATTCCAAATGTTATTATTAATTTGCTGAATTTATTAACTGCACTTAAATTCCACCAGCTGGCATGGTGGGATTACATCACATGACGACAACATTGGCCTGGACCCCTGGATTTTTAATCTAGTGAGATTACTACTTCGCCACAATCTTGGTGCAATGCACCTGTTTGATCGCACACACTGCTGCCACTGTGCCTCTGTGGTGAAGGTGGTCGATGCTTAAATGGATGATGAGGTGCTAAATAAACCAGTTGCTTTATCATGGCCGACTGGTCTAAAATGATGAATTTAGTTTCAAGCATCTAAAAATGAAACTGTCCGAATCTCAGCGCTGGTGGATTTGAACCGTTTCCCTTTCAGTGTTGCCAGAACAATATCTTCAGTGGGGAAGGAAGAGCTGAAATTAATGCAGTGAAGTTCTTCATTTTGGTCGGGATAAAAGGGGAGATACGAGGGAGCAAAAGTGCAAAACTCCATATGGATGCAGGGGCAGAAGGAAAAGGGAACTCAAGTGCCCAATTAATTGAATTAATATGTCTTGGGAAGAAAGGTATACCAAGCACACTATATCCTGGACTGCATAAGTAGGGGCATCGAATGGAAATGCGTTGAAGTGACGTTAAACACATATAAAACATGACTTAGGCCTCACGCCGAGCACTGTCTCCAGTTATTGGTATTACTATTGGTATTAAAGGCGTAACAGCATCGAAGGGGTACAGTAAAGTTTCACGAGTGTGGTTCCTGGGAGACACAACTTCAATTACTTGGATAAAAAAGCTTCATCAAGTTACTATAACAGTTTCTTCCCGTAATAAATGCATGCTTTCTCTTGTTGATTAACCTGCATTTTTTCATGTGATTATTCATTTTGTCCCAAATTATTATTTCCGGGAGCATCCCCATCGGCAAAATTAAACTGATTTCGGGGTAATTTGATAAGTTTGAAGAGTCCCAACAGTAGAAATTTAGGAACCTATATTAAAACAAAGAACAATACTGAAACAGTCAGTGTGATCGTTGGACATATCTACATTTGCTGGAGTCATATCTGGGGGGAAAGGACTGTCGACATGGTATTTGGAGGCCGGTTAGATCAGGCTAAGGATATTATTGGAGAAGATTCTGGCTTTATGTCCTCGGATCACCCATCTTCAGGTCCTTTGTTGATGGAGCACTGTGACGAAAATGGCACAATATTCTAACGACAGAGGATATTCAATAAGGTTTTTCATATGCGGCTAATAGCTATAATTAAAGCTCAGGGATTCAGTGCAGACCTAAACAGAAAAAAAAGTCAGCAGATAGAAGGCAGAGGGTTGGGGTAACGAGCACGAAACACAATCGGAGAGAAGATTGATGGCCAGAGGGCTCATCGCTGAAGCTTCACCGCTTCATCATCAGCATTAATATTTTTGACAACACAATAAAAAGTCTGATCTAAAGACGCACAACAAGGTTTATTACTTATAACCAGAGAGCTTAAATAAGCAGGGAAGGATGGGATGACGTTTGCTACATTTATTTAATTTAAAAAAAAGGAAACTCTGGAGATACAACTTCCCGGTTATTGGGTGCATTTCTCAATACTGCGCCTTAGAAAGAATATATAGGCCATGGATGAATTCCCAGGGTGTTAACAGGATTCCAAAGGTTAAAAGATGAGAAACGAGTACACACAACAGACTCCTTAACGACTGAACATGAAAGTTTTCAGCGGAAATTGATTGTGGCTCTCAGGATTTTTAAAGGAAATGAAGTTTAGAGGAACCGTGTTCCTTTGATGGGAGAACATTGGACACGCGGCAAAACATACTTATAGTTACAGCCGGAGGATTGATAAAAGAAGGAGGGAAATAATTATTCATGCAAAGAGCGGCAAGAGTGTAAACGACCAACAATGCAAAACAATAAAACGATTTATCTCTTTATTTAACATCAGATGGACAGAGCTTTGGAGAGAGGGGGAGGGGGAGAAATATTTCAAGTTAAGGCAAGTGGATCTTTTTAAACAATCATTTATGGAGTGTGGGCTTCGTTGACTAGGCCAGCATTGATTGCCCATCCGTAATTGCCCTTTGGAGGTTATGGTAAACTGCCTTCCCGAACCTTTGCAATCACTGCTGGAGGGGTGTTCCAGAATTTTGCACCAGCGACAGTGCAGGGACAACAGTGAAAGATGGAATGAGGATACAGGTCGATCATGATCACGATGAATAGCACAACAGCGTCGATGGGCTGAATAAAAGATTCGTTTTTCACTCTCTTCTGAAACCACTTTTAGCAAACTGACTTCCCTCTTTCTTTTCCTTTCAATCCACAGATCCCCACAACTGTCTCTTCAACACATGCACGGACCTTACACCCCCTATATTGCCCCATAAGAGAAATGTTGACTTTACAGCCGCATTACTGAATCGATGGTGCATACGTGACCATATAATCGTAATACTGAAACTATGACACAACAGGCTGAACGCTCTATTCACCAGGCTTACGGTACGGCTGATCTGGGATCCGCTACATGTATGCCCTATAACGAATACCTTGTGCTTCTTCTCAAAATACCGATTATAATACATGTACTGATATTATACCCAAACTATTGGTGTGTGTCCAAACATGCTGACCCGATGCCCATATCCATATTCCTAAAGCCTATTATACAGATCATATAACCAAAATTACTTCCCACCAATAGTTGCCTACAACAGATTATTGGCCCTATTCCTGGTGCAAATGTATATTTCACATTTCCAATGTTTTAGAATATAGCTTTTAGTCTCAGGAATTAATTCGTTCAATGTATAATTAGTCGAAGATTTAACATGTGTTTATCTTACAAACACACCGTCGTAGGTTATTATACTTATAAAAACGGTGACCCATACCTGGAATTCTTGGTGGAACCAGCGCCTCTGGAGAGAGGGAAGTTATATCATTTGGAGGCACAACTTCTTCATCTGCGTTTCATAACCAAAGTGTTGTGTTGAAGGTAAAATTATTAGTGAACTCTTATGTTGGAGAAATCCAGCAGTATGCCACATTAGCACAGTAATGTGTGTGGGATTATTAATAGAAAGATCAATGAAGCAGTCGCCGGCTTCGAACAGACATATAGAAAGCATGTTCCATGAGCAGTGAATCAGCTGTTAGATAAGCAGCTGTATAGAAGCTGCGGGGGAATGGAAGTTGTTAGCGGCGAGGAGGTGTACCTGAAGTTTAAACAACGAAGCAAGAAGGCAGTTAAGAAGAAGCTGAAACTGCGGAGACCACAATAATGAAGTGTTTAAATAAAATTGGAACATCTCTTAGCCAACATCTCGTGGAATAATCCACAAGAATTTTCATACCTCAGAGAATTTCTGAAAAACTGAGGACAACTAATGTGAATTCCGGCTGGCTTTGGCTTACCTTGAGTAAGCCCTCACATAAATGAATGGTGTTGACGATTTTGTCAGCTAAAAAAAACTCTTGTTGGGAAGTAACAAGTAATCCTGTGTTTCAGGCACAATTCTTTATAAGGTAGAGTATTAACTTAGTGAGACTTAATTTGTTACTTTTTGAATTGAAAAAAGTGCGTATTCTTGTTTATAAACGTGTATTTTAGTGGAATAGTTCTTTAAAGTGAACACGGGGTTTTCGAATTTTACTTGAAACCTAAACTGTCCCTGATAGGATCCCACACAATCCCTGAACAGGTATTAAAGAATCACTTTACATATATTATACCACCCGTATACAAAGTATATTACATTGCAAAACTTGTTGAGGAACCTAGCAACATAGGATCAGCTGTAGGCCATTCAACCCCCGCGAGCCTGCTCTGCTATGAAACAAGATCATGGTTGACCATCTGCCTCAAAGTCATTTTCGCTCTCTATTCCCTTAAACCCATGATGTAATCAATGCCTAGAAAACTATTGATACCAGTTTTGAACATTACTGTGACTGAGCTTCCACGGCCGTCTTGAACCTCGAATACTAAAGATTCCAAACCCTCTGAATGAAGAAGATCCTGATTATCTGAGCCCTAAATGACTGGTCCCTTATTCTGAGACCGTGTTTACTGGTTCTTCATCCCGCCGCCAAGGGTAACTTAATTTCCACGTCCAACGTTTTTAATTAGCGCCTTGAGAATTCTATAGGTTTCAATTACATCAACTCTCTTTCTTCTAATTTAATGAGAAGAGAGACCCAGTCTCCTCGATATCTCTTCATAGACCAGTCCGGCCATCTCATAAATAAATCTGGTAAACCTCCACTGTTCCCTGTCAATGGCAAGTGCATTTTTCCATAGGTAAGGAGACAAAAGGTGGACACAGTACTCCATATTTGGTTTAAACAAGGCTTTGCAAAATTCAAGCAAAACTTATTTACTCTTGCACTCAAACCCTTTTGTGATAAAGGCCAACATATCCTTTGCCTTCCTAATTGACTGCTGCACCTGCATGTTAGCTTTCAGTGACTCATGGACAAGGACACTCAGGGCCCTTTGGACATCACCACTTCCAAATCTCTCACCATTTATAAAGTGCCCTGTACATCTGTTTCTCCAACCAAATTGGATAATCCAACACGGATGGACATTAAATTCAATATTCCTGGTGCTTGCCCAAGTCACTTGTGGCTGTCGAAACACGTTTCAAGTATCTTTGCAACCTTCACACAACTCGCAATCCAACCTAACTTTGATCCATCTGCAAACATTAAAATTATACATTTAGTCCTCACATCCAAATCATTGGTATATGTTGTGAGCAGGCGGGACCAAGTACTGACCCTTGCATTCCAACACAAGTCACAAACTGCCAGTCTGAGAATGACACATATATTCCTACTGTTACTTTCATTCCATTAACCAATTATCAATCCATGCCAATATATTACCCCCGATATCAAGGGTGTTTTGTAAAGTTATTTTTACCTTGGCTGAGGGCGTGTTGTGGCGTATGTGTGAATGTGGGGGTGGGGTGTTGTTATTTTAAGAGGACAGTTTGGATAGGTTGGGACTGTATCCATTGGAGACAAATTAATCAGAGGAGTTCTTATTGAAACACATATGATGCTGAACGGGCTTCACAGGCTGAATGGTGGAAGAACGTCCCCCTCCCCCAGAGCTGCCCCCCTCCCTCCCCCCAGTTGACAGCGTAGAGATAGGGAAAACCGATTTCAATTAATGGGTCTCTCTTTTAGGAGGCTGATGAGGAGAATATTCTCTCAGGGTGTCGTAAGCCTTTGGAACTGACTTCCCCGAAGAGGCTTCGAGGCAGTGTCTTTGAATATCGCATCCTTTTTTAATAGATTCCAGGTCGGAAGACGCACGTTTTCACTCTCCTTCCTTTCTTCAATAGTGGTGTCACACTTAGAAACTTCTTATATGCAAATACCGTTCGAGAATGTATAGAAGTGCAAAGGTTATCAGCAATGCATCCACATCTCTATAGCTGCTTCTTTTAACACCCTGGGATGTAGATCATTAGGTCCCGGGGATCTGTAGACATTCTATCCCATTAGTTCATCAAATACTATTCTTTCCCCGATAGTAATTTCCTACAGTTCCTGATTCTAACTGGCTCGTTGGCTCTCTATTATTCCTGAGAGATTTCTGGTAATTTCATCTGTGACGACAAGGACAATGTAATTATTATCTCCTCGGCCATTTCCATGTGTTTCATGATGCACCTTCCTTACTCAGCCCAATGGAAGCACATTAGTCCTTGATAAACATTTAATCTTATCAGACCTATAGAAACTGTTTGTCCGTTCTTATGTTTCTCGTTAGTTTGCATTTACATTCTATTCTCCCTTCCTTGACCAGTTTCTTGGTCCTCTTTTGATGAATTCTGAAACGCTCCCAACCCTCGGGCTTGCTGCTTTTTTTTGGGCAGATTTATATCTCTTTCTTTCCTGTCATACAATTTTTAACTTCCACTAATAGCCACTAGTTATTTACAATTTCCTTTAGGATTTTGCGCCTTTGGGGATTGTTTTTCTTTGTAAAGTATGTATTAGTTATTTAAATACTAGACATTGCATGCCTACTGTCATTTACCTTCTAATGTGTTTTCCTAATCAATCACAGGAAACGTGTCCCCAATACTATGATTTTTTTACCTTTGCTTAGAATAAGATTCTAGTTTTATATTGAACATGATTGTTTTCAAACGTAATTTAACAAACTTCATTCAATGGTCACTCTTCCCTAAGGGCTGTTTTACAACAAAGTTATTAATTATCACCCTCTCATTGCACAATGCTGCACCTAAAATTACCTGTTCCTTGGTTGCTTCCTCAACACCCTGCTCCCGTGAACCACCTACAGTACGTTACAGTAAATCGTCCGAAGTAATAGTGTTCATTGGGATAATCCAGTCAATATATAGATTTAAATCTCTTCCTTATTTCCTGATTTTCACAGTGCCCTAAAACCATTTGGTTGCCTATAAACAACACCTTCTAAATGTTTCGGTCCTTGCTGTCTATTCGCGCCACCCAAACCGATACGACATCTTGTTCGTCTGACCTAAGATCCTCTGTCACTAATGTAGTGCCTCATCCTTTATTATCTGCTCTACCAGAGCTCTTTATTACCTTTTGCCCTACCCTTCCCAAATTTAAGAGCATCCATGAGTATGTTCTTTTTTTCCTGTGTAATGTCTTATTCCATTACTGCCCATGTTCTGATCTGCTTCACCTCCTACGGTATTAACTCATGGCCTATAAATATAATCAATCTGTAGCAATTTGGAAAAAGTTGAATCTTATAAAAAATGAAGCTGCGAATAAAGTTTCCGTCAGCTTGAAATGAACAGAGAGTAGGAAATTGCAGAATTGGAGAAGAAAAAAAGGGGCAATGGAGAAAGTGAGAGGGAGAGAGATAGCTTCAGATGGAGAGAGAAACACTTTGAATGAGAAATATAAAGGAAACGATTAAAGGAACTGAGCAAAGTTTGAGAATTCCATTGGCTAGCAATTTAGCCCATATATCACTGGCGTAAAAGAGTGGAATTCCTAAACACAAAAGTAAGGTGCGGTTTGCTAGAAAGAATATTGGTAGCGGAATAAAGACTATGACGAAACATGGTGATTAGTTACATTAATGCTCCTGGAGACCTGAATGATTTGTCAAAACTAGATATGACCATCAATACTCTGAGGAAATTGGATTATATAAATTGCCCGGCAGTAGGTTATAAAAATTCATCCATTTCAGTCTTGCAAACCCAGAGTGAATGCATCAAATCAAAACAATTATGTAACTATGGGAAGCACTATACTTTTCATCGGGAAGGCAGTTTATCAGCATTAGGTCAAAAATGGACGAACGCAATTTTTAATCTCTATAAAAAATATCAAATGTGCACTCAAAGAAAACCAATAAAAATTAACTCCAGACTCTTCCTGGAGCGGCCTGCCAATCAGCAACGCCAAAAATAGTCCGGGCCGAAAACGTAAATGTGCCCATTTGCCCCACCCAGTTTCCCTGATGGAATTCAGAATCAAAACGAAGGTGCGGGATTGGATTTATAAGTAGACTTGGCTCGGGACAGTTGGAAAATTCCATTACCTGAATGACAGGAAGAAATTAGACGGGTTCATGCAGAACCGCGGTGACTCTTCAGGGATATGTTCGATGGCAGCTCAAAAATAAGCAGAATTTAATTGTATTCAAATTCACAACTCGCTACCGTGGCATTGGAAATCTGTGCAGTGATCCCAGTAGCATACCAAAAGATCATAATACACGCTGGTCAGGCACAAATAAATTCATGAACATTAAGACGGAAAATAGAATTGAACTGGCAGTGGACACATCGGCCGAATGCTGACTAAACTTTATGTTCTTCTTTATTGTAATTAGAAACGGAGGCAAAATTACTGTAATAATTCATACAGCTACATTCAATGCTTACGCCATTTCTTAATTAGATTTATAGCATATTTAACAGCGTCCTTCAACTCTCCCCTGAATTTAGTCTGGGTCCCTGCATAAATACATGTATTGGTGCAGGAACTCAAGAGTTGAAGCATGTACCCGCTTTCCTGCAGAATAAATTTCGGGTCATTGTAATTAGTACCTATTGAATAGTTATTGACTGTAATTTGTACAAATAGGAAATTTACAACATATGTCAACCAAAACAGAAGGAAACTACCAGAGATGGTGAAGAGTAAAATAATGGACTTTCTGCGGCTCTCTATCTCTGGGTCGCTCTGCTTCTGCCCATTGTTTTGCGCTCGGAGTCTCCCCCGGGCTCGACTGGCTGATAGAATATGTCTGGCAGTCAGTACATTGAGCAGGAAAATCAGGATGAAAGGGAGACATGGAGTTAGAATACGGTCCAGACAGGCAAACACCCTCCATGGGACCGAAATATGAATGATTTCCCTAATTCTGCAATGCCACGGTACGGTATTGATGACATACATTGGTTCATATATAAAGAAAAAAGGGGAGTTTTTCAAGCAGAATAGCACACAGACCATTCCACTAACCAAAGCTGCTGTTTTCACAGTGCAGTATTTCAATTTCAGCTGCTTGGAGCAAATGGCCATGAAGCGATCGAAGGTGAACGCAACAGTTAACCAGACAGAACTGTCTCTGGAAGTGCAGCTGAGGCCAATAACCAGGCTGCAGGCCGGGGTAATGGACAGGAAACTAAGTGGGAAATAGATAGCGCGAAGCCGGTTTAATATCACAGCAGTGATAATGACAAGGAGATCCGTCACCGCCATGGATACCAGGTAGTAAGTGATACATCTGGACAGACCACACCTTCCTCGGCACAGGATCACAATCGTCACTAGGTTAGCTGTAAGACATAGAGAAGGACGGAAGTCATAATCAGAGTCATAGCTACAACATCACTTTGGCGGCAGGATGGTCTGATATTTGCACTAATCAACACTGAAACTGATTGTTTTATCAATGCATTGCTCTTTATTCAACAGAGCAAATGACTGTTTCAAATAAAACTGGAATGCCAAGCATAAAAAAAACGTAGCATTTCTTTCTTATAGATTCATGCAAACTTTATATATTAGAGAAGTAGAAGGAATATAATTTATAAAGGCGTTAATGGACGAAATAGCAACGTTAACATAGAAGTGATTATAATAAAATACAACGCGTTGATTCAGAATACACCATAGTAAATGATCACAATAAGAACTGCAGAAGAACAGGAATAAAAGTAGAATGAAGCGAATGATAGGAAGCATATATGGTTAATAAGAAGGTTTTAATAAATATCATTAAGGTTGAAGGTTGAGGAAAAGAAAGCCTTGCACCAATAATGTTGGTTGAATGCGGCTTCTACTCCTGTGGAAAGAAGTCAAGAAGGATTAGCAGTTTTTTTTTGCAGTACACGAATGTACATTAATGGGAGCTGTTATCTCCAGCGAGATCTTGCTACAGTAGGGAGGGAGATGAGAGATTCCTCTGCATTTAATTCTGATACATACACCTTGCCGGTATATTGTTGTTTATCGCTCACTGACAGAAACATCTGATCTTCTAACAGTGTCACGAGTTTCCTGTAATCGAAGAAGCAGAACGACATTCACTAAACTTTTCCTCAGAAGGACGGCAGGCCTGACGGTCTTGCAGTTCTCCAGCAATGCACCGGGAGTACGGAGCTTGATTACAGATTCGGGATCTGGAGCGGAGTTCAAACTTGCTGCCTTTTGATGCAGCAGCATAATTTGACAATATTGTTCAGGGAAACAAAGTGACCGAGTATGTGAAGAATGAATTTCGCCTCTGACAGATCGTATACAGCCTGGAAAATAACTTACATTTATTGCTAGATTTGCTGAAACAGTTAAAGTTAATCGTGGATATCAGGGTCTATTCATGGTCGGCAGAGCAGATCATTGATTATAATGGTATTATAACGTCACTCCATGCAATATTAGCAACTACAAACCTGAGGAGTGCAAACAAACGTTGCGGAAAATGCTCAATGCGTTACAAGCAGCTTCTGTCAAGATGGAAACAACAACAGAAAGGAAAGAATTATTTCAACATGCTGCAGTACTTCGAACCTAGTTTAAACCCCCTGTACACATACTGCATTACATTGTCAAAAACATTAATACCATGTTTTTAAATAATTCCTGTTGCATTTCATTCATCTACAATTATCTGTACAGTTCACACTTAAGGAAAGCTTGAGTTGGAAGTCAAAGCAAGAGGAATATCCATGTAACCGTGAGGGGTGAATAAAATTATGCAGTTCCAGAGCTGTTTTTAGACGTACATGTATTATAAGGCGTCTTGGACATGCTACAGCATGTTGTAGAACACAATTTCCGCACAATAATCCACAGAAAAATTATATTCTAACTGGGTTCCTTATTATAGAGGCAGAGTTCAATTAATCTTTCAACAAGAGACCATAGAAGGCATGTAATGGAGAGTAATGGTAATGCAGTGATGGATTACAATGTTCATAAGGTAGCTGAGAGAAAAAGTGTGAATGCTGTGATAAGCAGTCAGCAACTCATAGATGGCACAGTTAAAGATTGAATTGTCTAGTTATTTAATTTAGGCAAAAGTTTACCTGGAACACCGAAAGCAGCAAGAACAGAATAATAAATGGCAAAAACTGGTCCATTTCTTGGAGCATGCATTTTCTGTGAGAACAATATGCTGGTGTCCTCTTCCCTCTGATTTCAGCCTCGTGGCACATCCATTTATATTTAATGCTCACCGCCAGAGGGGCAATTAGCTTGCAACATCAAAGCTGGTAGTTATAGTCATTTGAACAAACAAATTAATGCAATCATCTTCATGCTTATGCTAATTAAGGCAACATAGTGCACTCTAACCAAAACGGCTACTTTAGAATACAGTATAAAATACTGATAATTATATTTATATATAGTTGCAAGAAAATGTACCTAACTGATGTGAAATGCTTTTAAGTTACAGGTAAATAAAAGGTTTTGTGGGCAATCTCTATGGTGCAGTTAGTATGACCTCTCAAATGACATTTGATATAGCATCATAAAATTGTCTTGATCGCAAATCTAGAAGTTGCTGGAGTAAAGGGGTAGTTGCAGAGTGGAGACCTCATTACTTCAAGATTCAGGAAGCATGGAACAGGAAGTAGCTGTTTTATGTTTTGTTTCAGACCGGAATAATTTACCATTGGTGTTCCACATGGGTTGGTGTTAGGACCACTGCCCTTCTCATCATTTGATATAAGTTTTGTTGCATTTTAACCTTTGTGTCATTCCTTCAAAACATCATATTCTATTTAAAAAGCCTGCATCAACACTTTTAATACTTTAAGTTGTACTTTATACCATTGCGTTATCACTTCAAGTACCTTTTACTACAACCAAGGCATTGCTTCCTCTTTCTTGCCTCTTACAGGGCAATAGATTATAGTTTACACTTAGGTATTAGCTCTGTAAGTTGGCTCTACTGCATTTTAACTCCATTTTCCCTTACAACTAAAATATTATGTTGTATGTTGTCATGGTGTATTTTCACTTAAACCTCATTATATTTTGTATCAGGCCACTGCCTTGTCTTTTTCTATATCAATAAGGCCTCAATATTCACACAATGAAAAGTTTGGGGATGTCACTGATATATGCAAAACAAACAAGATACCCTAAACCTAACTGAATCATAACCATTTCCACGAGCGTCTGGTGCAACTGATAACCCTTCGACTATTGCAGTTTCATTCTATACAAGGAAGGCCAAAAGCAGACATTGCAAACCCACCTTTTGTATTGAATCAACTGTGAACTTACTAAAGTGTCTCAGTGACTTTACAGTGCAGAAGGAGGCTTTCCAACTCATTAAGTCTGCACTGGCTCTATGAAAGAGCATTCCATCTAGTCCCACTCCTTTGAATTACCCTCGTAACAATGCACGTTTTCTGCTGTCAGGTCGCAATCCAATTCCCTTCTGGATTCCCTTCAAAATCTGCTGCATTCAATTTAAAGACACTATTCCAACTGTGTATTCCACACCAATTTTATTCTTTTTATTGTAAGCCTATTTGCAATCTCCCTCTATGAGCACACTTTCTTTCACTTCTGACATATTTTCCTATAATGGATTTAATTTCTCAGTGTTTCTGTTTAGGAGTCTAGAGGGGAGATGGCAGGTGAGTCAAATGACAAAACGGATTCGTGAAAGGCAGATGGGAAGCAATGGGAAAAGTAAATAAGCAGAAATGGGTCAAGAAGAAGCGGAATCAGCGTTGCTAGAGTAATTGCCTACGACTGTTGTCCAAAAAAAAAATGGCAGGGAGGCGTATGATCTGAAATGGTTAAACTCAGTTTTGATCCCTATGGCTGGACACTTCCTAAACCTAAATTGAAGTCTTGTTACTTTGTTTCCGTTGATTTTTAGCAGAACAGTAGACAAGGTCAAGGGCAGAGGGACATCAGTCGGAGTGGGATGCAGAATTTTAACTGCAGCTGGTTGAAAGTGCAGGTTCACATGCACACAATGAATAGATGTTCGCCAAAGTGCCCACCAGAACTGTTGTCGCTTTTCTGACACATCCTCCTTAAAACGCAGAATTTCAGTAAGAACTGGAAGCCTCTATTATGTCATCTACATTTATACTGAGACAGAATCAAACGATATTTTCACGGTCTCATCAGAGAAGCTTTCTTCAACATTTAGCTGACCTCAGGACATGCCAATTATACACGATTTGCAGCACTGCTGCAGTCAAATTTGTTCGTCCCACTGCCTCCTAGAACAGTTTGCGTACAGTTGCCTGTTTGTTTCCGATCAGAGGCGGAAAATTAGCATGGTTCGCCTCTAACGTAATCAGTTAGGAGAAAATAGTTCTCAGTTCCAAAGGCAAATACAAAAGGGATACAAATCTGCTTTTGCTTCCCCGAGTGTACAGGATACAGCATAACGACCAGCAAATAGAATGTGATAGATTGGAATATGTTCAAGCAAATCGCTGTATATACTTGGAAAGCATGTGTGGAAGTCAGATGGAAGAGAATGGGCGTGAATGGGAAGGTGTTGCACATCATGGTCATGATGCAGGAAGGGGAGGAGCTGTGGAGGGTGGTTAAATAATGGAGCAGGGGCCAGCGGAGAGAACGATCCCTTCGAGATTCTGAAAGGTCAGGGGTCGATGCGTTTGTGAGGTCATCACGCTGGAGGTGGCGGAAATTTCAGCAGATTGTCAAATGTGGAGGCTGGAGGCGGTAACGCTGTGTGCAAGGACCTGGCAACTTCAACAGATTGTCAAATATGGAGGCTGGAGACGGTAACACTGTGTGCAAGGACCTGGAAATTTCAGCAGATTGTCAAATGTGGAGGCTGGAGGCGGTAACACTGTGCGCAAGGACCTGGAAACTTCATGGAAGCGGGCAATGATGAAGATTCAAACTAGCTGCGAAATGAGTGAGACTCGATTTCGTCCGGAGTGGGTAAGGATAGAAGCTGTCAGAAACTGGGGATGTTAGATAATTAATTTGATTCAACGGCAATATGGGAGCTTTATGATCTTATAACAGGTTTTAATCTGCTGCCCAATGGAGCCAACTGTATTCATTTACCCACCAGCAGCAAGAGTTCTATTTGATGATCGTCTCATGTTTTAATATTTACACTGTCATCTTACAATGATATTCGGAAATTAGTTCATAGTTATCTGGATTACCTGATTCTATCTATTAGAGCCGTGTTGTGTTAATGATCGGCAGTGAAATTGGCTTCGGCGTTTCAGGACGCAACCGTGGGGAATATGTTATGTTTGGACACCAGCCCTCCTTTGGGGTCCAAATCGATTTCTTTGATTTTTGTTTGTCAAGTTTCACGAGGGGGCCTTCAACTTTCCCGACGTATCCACAATGCAGTGAAGCCATTTCACTGTAGTTGGCAGTTTTCCTCATGAATGCAGGTATAGGGGCCAACCCTACTCCGAGTTCCACTGCAGCTTTAGCCTGGGGCCGCCAGGGTCCAAGCTCTTGGGTATTGTCATGAAGAGGCAACGCTGAGGACTTGTCGATGTAGAGGCTGTTTGCTGACGGGGAGAGATTTACACATCTGGCTCTCGTTTTCACATTGCTACAAGCCAACGACGAGGGTTAATAATGAAAAGCAAATATTCTACAAGAGTGCAAAGCATGCTAAGTCTCTTCACCCACACATATGACGCATCACATCGACCACATTGGACACATTGTTTTCACCACAGCAAGTGCATTTGCACTTTGGTAATATTACTTTTTTATTTATGCATACTAATGGTTCCCAGTCTCCTTCATACTTCTCATGAGCACCAGCGAATGCAATGCATTTGGAATCTGGATTCCAACCACCCCCCCCCCCCCCACCCCCCCCCCACCCCCCCCCACCCCTCAATAATGCCCTATTACGAGTTTCTTTACGTGCTAACTGCAAAAAAAAGGTAGAAAATGAACACGTTATTCTTTGTTCTTCGGTGGAAATTGAGACAAAATAAATATCAATAAGACCTGGAGTGTCCGTGCAACACGATTAATATGAGTTTCTATATCTTGTGATATTTACAGACAGAATCACAGAATCACAGTGCATAAGAGGCCCTTAGGCCCATCGAATCTGCACCTACACGTGAAAAACACCTGACCTACCCACCTAATCCTATTTACCAGCATTTTTCCCATAGCCTTGAATTTATGACGCGCCAAGTACTTTTACTCATAAAGTCTAAAAGTACTTTTTAAAGGATGTGAGGCAACCCACCTCCTCCACCCTCCCAGGCAGCACATTCCAAACCGTCACCACCCTCTGGGTAAAAAATGTTTTCCTCAGATCCCCTTTAAACCTCCTGCCCCTCACCTTGAAATTATGTCGCCTCGTGACTGACCCTTGAACTAAGGGGAACAGCTGTTCCCTATCCACCCTGACCATGCCCCTCATAATCTTGTACACCTCGATCACGTCGCCTCACAGTCTTCTCTGCTCCAACGAAAAGAACCCAAGTCTATCCAACCTCTCTTCATAATATAAATGTTTCTTCAGGCAACATCCTGGTGAATCTCCTCTGCACCCCCTCCAGTGCAATCACATACTTCCGATAATGTGGCGACCAGAACTGCACATAATACTCCCGCTGTGGCCTTACCAAGTTTCTATATACAACTCCAACATGACCTCCCTGCATTTGTAATATATTTTCTGTTTAGGTTCCGCATACTCACATAATTGTTAGAGCGCAGAAGGAGGCAATTCGACCCAGCCTGTGTGAATCAGCTGTTTGAATGAAAAATTCTCTAAGTGCCATTCTACCACCCTCTCCCTATAGCCCTGCACGTACTTCCTTTTCAATCTACTTCCATTCTAATTTCCTTTATTGAACTTCCCTGCATGATATTCTCAGGCACTGCTTTCCAGATTTTCAGCATTGCTGCGTGAAAAAACCTTTTCTACTTTTGCTAATTGTTCCAATTACTTTAAATCTGTACCATGTCATTCTCGATTATTTTAGGAGTAGGAATAGTCCTCCCTATTTACTCCGCCCAGATCCCTCGTGATTGAGCAGCTCTTTCAACACTCTCTCAGCCTTCCTTTCTCTAAAGAAAACATCCCTACCCTCTCCGATCATCTCAATAGCTGAAGTTCCTCATCTGTGTAACCATTCTCGTCAATTATGTTTTCACCCTCTCCAATGTCTTCACAAGCTTTCTAAAGTGCGGGCACCCAGAACTGGATGTAACACACCTGCTGAGGTAGAGCTCGTATCTTAGAAGAAATCAACTTAACAACAGTGCTCGTGTAATCAATGCCCCTACGCATAAAGTCTAAGGCACCATATGTTTTATTAATCGCTCTCTCATGCTGTCATTCAACATTAAATGACTTATGTACAAAAACAACCAGGTCCCTCAGCACCTGCAACCCCTTTAATTTTTGCCTTTTGTTTTACATTGCCTGTCCATGGTGGTCCTATGAAAAGTAATAACCACACATTTATCCGCATTAAACTCCACCTGTCACCTGCCTTCCCATCCCAGCAACATGTCCAATGCCTTTTGGAATTCTAAGCCATTCTCACTGAGGTCTGGGGAACTCCACGGCAAGCTTTCCCCCAGCCCACAAAATAAAACGATGAACCTCTAATCTCGATCACCATCGGTCACCCAATTTCGTATCCATGTTGCTACTTTCCCATTTATGCCATGGGCATAATTGTCATTTTAACTCCTTCTCTCTCATTTATCCTGATTTTACTGTTAAATGCACTGACTGCGAGACACATTGTAGCAGCCAGTAGAGCCCGCAGGACACTCCAGGGCCATAGCAATGGCGATGAACAGGGAGACCCAGAGATGGAGAAGAGGCGAAAATCCATTGTTTTACTTTTCTGTGTCTCTGGAAGTTTCATCCTGTTATATTTGTTGGTTATTGTGACATTCCTCTGCGTCCAAATTCAGAATGTTAGCTATTTCTCGGGGTCCAATTCCAAAGAATCAAATTTCATTCTAGAGGAAGGTGGATTTATGCTTCAGCTTTTGAGTTCCTGTATTAACCCATTTATATATGTCGGAACCCAGAGTAAAATCAGGGAGATGTTAAAGAATGGGTTGAAATAACCAATGAGTCCAATGCTTAAATTCTTGAAATGGTGATAAAAGCATTATATTCCACCCACTGGACACTATATTCCATCCGTTGCTTTTCCTGCTCATGCCACACGTGACCTCTTCATTAGGTCTGTGTTCTTGCTTTGTTGCTTTTTTCTTTTCCCTTTAGCTCTGCAGTGCCTGGGCATTTGACAGTTCCTCCATGTATGAAGACGAGAAATTAGAAAGGCAAGCTGAGATTGACGAATGATAATGTGTTGACATATAAGAGATCTATGCTCTCACCATCACAAACTTACATGTCATGCCACGTAAACGAATGAGGATGATTTTGAATTTTAGAGCGTGCATAAATCGGGAAGGTACCATGATCTTCAAAAACTCTCAGCGATGCCGAATAGCAGGAACTCACTCACTATCGACACCAAAGCATCTACAATGCAGCCCAGAGCCTCTAAAGGGCTCACAGACCGCAGGCCACGCTACTTATGCCCTGGTCCCTGATATTGACTGTGACCTTTTGCTATCAGAGATGTGGGAGGGGTGGGGGGAGGGGGAGTGATGGAGTTGGTGATGAGAGAGAGAGGACATAATATCTGTGTATGTGTAGTGGCATGATTTGTTGATCTTGTTGCTATTTCTCAATATTAGGAGCTCCGTGATGGCCGAGAAAGGTGGGCATGAAAGTGGTGGCATCAGTAAATGTACGATAGTGAGGCGGAATTTCTGGGTGTCAGGCATGTGTTCTGATTGCCAATCAATGCTGCTGAGTGAGGAGCTGTGATATACTCTGTATTTTGAAGTTGGTGTTGTGTTTAGGAGATGCAGACATGGACCTGATAGGCCCAAAAGTCTCCATCCGAGCAGCCATAGCCTATCAGGAGACGACATGCGAAGAGGGCTTCTTAAAATTCGACCACCAAGTGACGTCATTACAGATTTCGTGGCATTGCTGTGAGAAGCTCGAGAGCTGCCTTGGGCTGCATTAGAGAGCTGAATTTGGAGCATGTTGAGAGAGGATCTTTTAAGAGTTAACATCCATCCAAAGCCTAATCTTTCCTTAATTTAGCAATCAACTAAAACTTTCTCTTTAGGTTGGGGAAGGTGTATTTCCGTCCAACTATAAAACAGGGATTATACAAGCTCTGCTTGCACTGCAGCTACTTAATCAGTTAGCTGGATTAAACAGGGTTTTAGAAGATAGATTCAGACGGCATAAAACCAAGCCATCTACAGTGCTGCCTTTGTCTGCACTGGAGTGCTGCTTTGGGCAGCACTAAAGTGTTCAAGATGGAATTTGGTGAGAGGGTGATTTTGATGAAGAGGGAAGAGCGATCCTTTCATTTCCTATCTTGCCTCAGTTAGAAGAGTGTTAGCCTTTGTAAATAGGACCGGGAAAGTTTTTTTTTTCTTCCCCTGTCTATAATATTTTTCAAACTAAAGGAAATAAAAATTAGGGGAGTTACTTAAGGGTAAGTCATGCCAGGGCAGATCAAGCATGTGGAATGCTCCTTTTGTGTTTTGTGGGAAGTCAGGGATTCTCCAATGTCCAGGGCGACCACATGTGCAGGGAAGTTCCGCTTCAGCTACTCAAAACCCACGTGTAGCAACTGCAGCAGCTGCTGGGGTCACAGTGGAGCATTCGCAAGAATAAGGTGCTTGTGGATAGCACGTGCAGTGAGGTGGTGGCATTACAGGTAGTGGGTGCACAGGCATAAAGGGAATTGGTGATTGCCAGACAGAGTAAAAACACCAGGCAGCTACTGCAGGAGATTTGTAGGGCCATCTCCCTCTCTAACCGATATTCCATTTTGGATCCTGCTGAGGAAGATTCTCAGACAAATGCAGCAACAGCCAAGTCCATGACAGCACGAGTGGCTCAGCTGCAAAGCAGTTGAGTAGAAAAAGGAATATGAGGGTAGAAGTGACAGGAGGTGCGATTGTGAGAGGAACAGATAGAAGTTACTGCAGCCGCATACATGACATCAGGGTGGTATGTTTTCTCCGTGGTGCTGGGGTGAAGGATGTTCCTGGGGGGGGGGGGGCGGGGGGGGGGAAAGAGGGGGGGTTGAACAGGGGAGTTCGTGGCCCACGTCGGTGCAAACTAAATAAGTTAAAAGATAGATGAGGTTCTGAAAGAATAATACACGGAGCAAGGAAAAAAATAAATAAAAAGCAGGACCTCGAAGTTAGTAGTCTCAGCATTACTACCAGGTCACGTGCTAGCGAGGTCAGGAATAGGAGAATAGGCAAGATGAATGTGTGTCTGTAGAGGTGGTGTAGGGGAGAGAGATTCAGATTCAGGAGGCATTGGGATAGATTCTGGGGAAGTTGAGAACTGTACAAGCTGAACGGTTTGCTCACCAGCAGTAGCAGGACGAATATCCTTGCATAGATAATAGCTAATACTTTTGGGAAGAGTTTAAATTAGCTTGGCAGGGGGATGGGAACCCGAACAGGAGACACAAAGGAGGGAAACAAAGTTAAGAATGAAAAAGAGAAAAGTAAAAAGCAAAAATGGAAGGCAGAGGGAACATGCACGAGCAGGAAATAGGTTCGTAGTGCAAAAACATTGTGTAGAAATGTTAAAAGGGCAATCTAAAGGCACTGTACCTGAATGCGCTGAGCTTTCGAAATATGTTTAATGAATTAACAGCACAAATAGATGTAAATGGGTGCGATATGATTGCGATTACGGTGAGGGTGACCAAGGCTGGGAACTGAATATCCAAGGAGACTCGATATTTAGGGAGCACGGGCAAAAAGGAAAAGGGGCTGGCATGATGTGATTGCGAATACAGAGACATGGCTGCAGGGTGACCAAAGATGGGAAATGAATATCCATTTAATATCCATATAATGTATTTATGATGATGGCATTGCATTGCTAGCTAAGGGATAAATCAGTGTGAAAGTGCAAGAAGGTAGTGGCTTAGAAAAGCTAGATGCAGAATCAGTCCTGGTGGAGCTAAGAAGCAACAAGTCGTGGAAAACATTATTAGGAGTTGTAAATAGGCCTCCAAACAGTTGTAATAGTGTAGAGGATGACAATAAGTGGGAAATTAGTGATGCATGTAACAAGGGCGCTGCAGTAAGCATGAATAAATTAAAACTGCATTTCGACCTGGCAAACCGTTTTGGCAATAATACTGCGACAGATGAATTCCTGGAGTTTGCACGAGATGCCTTTTTTAGACCAGTATTTCCAGGGACCGCGTAGGAAGCAGGCCATCCTATATTTCGTACTGTGTAATGAGAAAGGGTTAATTAATACTCTTGTTGTGCCGAGGCCTTCAGGAAACCGTGACCACAGGAGGACAAAATTACTTATTCAGATCGAAATTGAAATAGTCCGATCTGAAACTCGGGTCCTAAATATAAGCAAAGGCAGCTATGAGGCATGAATTGGCTAAGATCGATTGGGGAACTTCATTAAATCGCTTGATGTTAGAAGGGCAATGGATGATGTTTAAGGGACTAATGTATGTGCCGCAACAGTTAGATGTTCCTTTCTGGCACAAAAAAAAACTGCACAGGAAATGCGCCCCAACAATGGTTAACACAATAAATTAAGGACATTGTTACATACAAGGAGAAGTTTTATAAAGTTGCTGGAAAACGTAGCAAGCCTGAGAATTTGGAGCAGTTTAGAATTCAGCAAAGGAAGATCAATAGATTGATTCAGAGGGGAAAAATAAAGTATGAGAGTAAACTTGTAAGGAATAGAAAAGCGGATGTAAAAGCTTCTACAAACATTTAAAAAGAAAAAGAAAAGATTAGTGAAGACAAATATAGGTCCCTAACTACCTGAAATGGGGGAATTTATAATGGAGAACAATGAAATGGCAGAACAATTACATAACTACTATAGCTCAGTCTTCACTGAGTAAGACACAAGTAACTTCCCAGAAATATTAGGGTCGAGGGTCCAGTGAGAAGGAAGGATTGAAGGAAATTAGTATTACTAAAGTAGTGCTGGTGAAAGCTGATAAATGCTTGGGGCCTGATATTGCATATCGCAGGCTAGTAAAGGTGGTGGCAAAAAATAGTGGATGCGTTAGTTGTCACTTTCCAAAATTCTGCAGATTTTGAAAGAGTCCCGGCAGATTGGAGGGTGGATAATATAACTCCATGAATTAAGAAAGGAGGGAGGGAGAAAAGAGTGAATTAAGGTTGGTCAGCCTAACATCAGTAGTCAGCAAAATGCTAGAGCCTATTACAAAGTATGCGATCACAGGACACTTAGAAAATATCAACGCGAACAGACAAATTTAACGTGGGGTTATGAACGGGAAATCATATCTGACAAACATTCTGGAGTTTTCTGAGGGCCTAACTCGCAGAATAGATAAGGGAGAACCAGTGGATTTGATGTATTACAGAAAGTTTTTGATGAAGCGCCTCATATGAGATTAGTGTGTAAAATTAAAGCTCTTGGGATTTTGGGTATTATATTGACATGTATTAAAAATTAGTTAGAAGACAAGAAACAGAGTGTAAGAATAAATGGGTCTTCATCGGAGTGGCAGGCATTGACTTTGGGGGTACAGCAGGGATCGCTGCTTGTGCCCCAGCTATTCACAACATGTATCAATGATTTGAATCAGGGAACCAAATGTAGTATTTACAAGTTTGCTGACAACACAAAACTAGGTGGAGATGTGAATGATGAGGAGGGTGTTAAGGGGCTCTAAAACGATCTAGACTGGTTGTGTGAGTGGAAAAATACATGGCAGATGCAGCATAACGTGGATAAGTGTGAAGTTATCCACTTCCGTTGGAAAAACAGAATGGCAGAGTATTATTTAAATGGTGATGGACTGGGAAATATTGATACACAAAGGGGCCTCGGTGTCCTTCTACACAAAACACTGGAAGTATGCATGCTGGTGCAGCAAGTAGTTAAGAAGGCAAATGCTATGTTGGCCTTCATTGCAAGAGGACCTGAGTGCAGGAGCACGGATGAACTACTGCAGATAAAAAGTGCGTTGGTGAGACCACATCTGGTGCACTGTGCGCAGTTTTCGTCTTTTCCCATAAAGAAGGAAAAACTTGCCGGAGCGGGAGTGCAGCAAAGGTTCACCAGACTGTTTGTTTGGATGGCAGGATTGTCGTATGAGGAGAGATTGTCCTGACTACGCCTACATTCACTGGAATTTAGAAGAATGATAGGATGCCTCATGGAAAAGTATAACATTCTGAAAGGGAGCGCATGCTGGATGTGGGGATGATATTTCTTCTGGCTGTGGGTGGTGGAGGGTTCTAGAACAAGGGGCCAAAGCCTCAGGTGACGGGATAGGCCATTTAGGACTGAAATAAGGAGGAAATTCACTGGTAAAACTATGGAACTCCCTGCCACAGAAGGCTGCGGAGGCCAAATCACTGAATATATTTCAGAAGGACATAGAAATATTTCTGGACCCGAAAGGCATCAAGGGGATTGGGGATAGTGCAGGAGCACCTCGTTGAGATAGAGGATCAACCATCACCACAATGAATGGCGGATGAGGCTCGAAGGGCTGAATGATCTTCTCCTGTTCCTATTTTCCAAGCTTCTATGATTCGATTTACTTGGCACCAGGTGCTTGTCATTGACCTTCCGGGCACGGGGTCCCATGCCTCCCTCACGCCAGTCTAGGCGCTCCCATAGCCCACCGGGTCGTCATGATGATAATTCTTTTGACCAGGTACATTTCTGATGTCGCCTGTGTTTTATCCGTCCACCTGGAACCTTGGGTTTTTTTCCGAATTATTTGAATTCCACCAATATTATTCTTTGCAGCTTTATTATAGGAGTCAATCCTCTTTAAATATTATAGGCTGGCATGTAACACGTGGTATCTCCACAAGGTTACTCAGCCCCTTGCTGATCATAGAGACAGTCAGCAGCGCCATGAAAAAGGGAACATACGAGGGAAACACTCGCCACACGCTCTAGTCATGTAGGTGAAATGGGTTCATCAAACATTATACAAAATATGTCCAAGCAGACCTCTATGCGACCCATTGGTAGCATTGTTCCGATCAATAGAGTGACTTTATCACCAAACGCTGGGCTCCATCGATCTAACTAATTAAAAATCCATTGTTACCACTGATTCCTGCGATCCCTGCAAGTAACTCGCTTGCTGGCTCCCCAAAGCCTGTCCACCATCTACACAGCACTACTAAGGAGTGTTAATGAACACTAACCAGTTGTCTGGTTGAGTGCAGATGCCACAATACTCATGAAGATTGAGACCGTCCAGGGCAAAGCAGCCCTCTTCATTGGCACCACATCCACAAACATTCATTCCCTCCACCATCGACCCACATTGGCACCATTGTGTATCATCTACAAGAAGCACTACAGGAACTCACCAAGTCACCTTAGACAGCCCCTACCAAACACACGACCACTACCATCTGGAAGGAAAGGGGCAACAGATAGATGGGGACACCACTAACTTGAACTTCTCCTCCAAGTCAGTCACCATCCTAACTTAGAAAGATATCGCCGTTCCTTTACTGTCACTGGGTCAAAATCCAGAAACTCCCTCCTGCATGGACTGATGTGGTTCAAGAAGGCAGCTCACCACCACCTTCTCAAGGGCAATGAGAAATGGGCGATAAATCCTGGCTTAGCCAGCGAGGCTCATATCCCATGATTGAATCAGAAGATGTTTTAAGGACCATCCTTTTTTTTCCAGTGGAAGTATAAAAAAGGAAGACAGAATGCCAAGTGCACCACATTCAAAGCCTTTGCCCTTTCAATCTCCTATGTCACATGTTCAAATGTAGGTAGTGTGCGAGCTTGGCAAGGCCTCCCTTACATGAATACCTATTGAAAATAACTTAAGTTTTTGTTTCTATCCAGGTGTCCCATGATCTTTTCTTTAATAAGGGTTTGCACAGCTTTGCCCGCAGTGAACGTCAAATTTATCGGTGTGTAGTTTCCTGAAATTCCTTTCATTTGCTTTTCCCTCGTCCCAAATCTTCTCTTGTATTGTCGTCACTCTGGTGAAGGTGAGAAGATTCAATCCACTCACTACAATCCGACAGAAGCGGTTTGAAAACTTTCTTAATGTTTCAACGATTAAGATCTATAACATAAATGCACCAGATCATAAACATCTGCTTCAATATTTTCTCTCTCTTTTACAGACCCAGACGTGATCGGTTGAATTTCGGACCCCGTAGCCTTTCCTCAGCCGTTTATTAAGATCCTTGAATTCCAATTTAAATTATGTTCTCGTGGTCACTGTAAAAGTGAAATGTTCTCAGTTTGTGATTCCCGATCTGTAACGGAACCTGTAACAGAATTTCCATTTTTGTGTTTGAAATGTGCGAGATGTTAATGGTTGTAATGAAATTGGAGAATCTAATTTCCATGGACTTAGAATTCCATTTTTAATAAATTAACTTTTCTCGTCCTTTATTCTCTGTTGCCCACGTCCCTTTCCGTTGAGTGCTGTTTTCTCTTTCTGATCTATGTTCCAGTGGTACATACAGTTTACCAACTCAGAGCGCATGTGTTCTGTTCCCAACGTGACCTCAGGCATTATATTTACTTCTGTTAACTTTAAAATAAACTTGCCTGTAAAATATTCTCTGAAATTACTAATAAATGTGGAATGAAAATTGATATAACTATGGCTTTGCTGAATTCCTTTTTCCGAGGTCCATTGACACTGCTCCATTTTCCCTATTACACATTTGTCCCTATTTCACCAATCCTGTCTAGGATCTATTTGCCCAGAAGGCCCCACTCGGCCACCCATCGCCCCCTCCGTGCAAAGGGACCTTTACCTCTGCCTGTTTCTGGCATTTGCCCAAGGCGGAACGATTGAACAGGGTGGGCCACCTCGGTGATTTGACTGATACTCTGGGCGGTCACAGTCACATGTCAGGTAATTTTAAACAGTAGCGTTCAGCTTCTTCGGAGGCTGACGCACGACAGGATGTTGGAACAGAAAACTTCCTTTACACTGCCCCATCCAACACTCCCACGGTTGGTACAGCCAGGGCCATAACAGGGCAAAGATCCCTCTGCATTGTCCGATTAAACACTTAGAAGGCAGGGATGCCACTGGCTAGATATATAACACAGGCATAACAGGGAGCAGTAACCAAGGGGCGATTCCAGAGACTGGAACGTGTCTGGCACTGATATATGATAGAGTGAAAATCCTGTAAATTATTACAGATCTTTAGGTCTATTGGACATACCAGGGGGGCAAAACCTCGAAAATGCCCAAAGACAGGTTTCCACATGATGCAGTGAGTAACCATAAACATGAGGCTTGTTCCTTGATCCTGGGGCCTACCGGATACTGAGACACTGGCTTCGAATTATCTCTTAAATACACAAACAGACATTATTCGCACCCCACCCAAACCAACGCCTTTCTGTTAAGCATATACACGGTCAACATTCCGGTAGACACACACTGACTCTCCACTTCCACCTTTTCTGTTAAATCCATTAGCCCTGTCATTCTCCCTTCTGCTTCGATAATGAACTGACTCCCTGATCAACTCATTCCATCTGATACCATCTCCCTGAACTCACTAAACATCCCCCCAGGGATCCTCTCTCCCTGCTCCATTTCCTCTGATACCATCTCCCTGAACTCACTGAGCATCACTCCGGGGATCCTCTCTCCCTGCTCTATTCCTTCTGATACCATCTCATTGAACTAACTGAACATCACCCCAGAGATCCTCGGTTCCTGCTCAATTCCCTCTGATACCATCTCCCTAAACTCACTGAACATCACTCCAGGGATCCTCTCTCCCTGCCCCATTCCTTCTGATACCATCTCCCTGAACTAACTGAACATCACCCCAGCGATCCTCTCTCCCTGCTACATTCCTTCTGATACCATCTCCCTGAACTAATTGAACATCACCCCAGGGTTATGTAAACACAGAAAATGCTGCAAAAAACTCAGCAGGCGCGACAGCACATGTGCAAGCAGGAATAGAGTTGACGTTTCGAGTCCGTCTGATGAAAGGTTATAACAGCTCGAAATGTTAACTTTGTTTCTGTCTCCACAGATGCTCTCAGGCCTGCTGAGTTTTTGCAGCGCTTTCTGTGTTTCTTTCAGATTTCCAGCATCCGCAGTTTTATTCTTTTATCACTCTCGGGGTTTCGTTCCATCTGCTTCATTGTTTTTTTCAGAGGTTCATTCAGAGCCTCCCGATCACGGGAATATCAGGAGAAGTTTCTCTCCACAACCTACTATCTTCCCACATTTTCTCTAAAATCACAGATTTCACGGGCGAGGTTCCTTGTTGTTGAATGTAGGGAGGGTGAGGCAGTGAAAAATTACCGACGCGTCTTATAGACTCGGAATGCTGTTTGTGAATCGGTGAAGTTAATGCTTAAACCCTTTATCTCTCCCAATGTGTCTCCCATCCTCTCCCACAATACCGTTCAGGACATTTGAAACAACAACAGAAAATGCTATGAAAGCTCAGCAGGTCTACGAAGAAAAAGACAGCGTTAATGTTTCGAGTCTATTTGACTCCTCTTCAGAGTCTTCTTCTCTGAAGAAAAGTTATACTGATTCGAAACGTTAATTCGGCCTTTCTGTCCACAGATGCTGTTAGACCTGCTGAGTTTTTCCAGCATTTTCTGTTTGTGTTCCAGATTTCCAGCATCCGCAGTATTTTGTTTTTACCTTTCAGGATATCCCTCCACTGTTAGCTGCATTTATTTTTAGCCACCACCGTTGTGCTCCCCAGTTTCTCTGTCCTTTCACAGGCTCGGAAAGACTCAATGGACGCACGGCCCCTTTAAGATGTCAAGAACTCACTCCCTCGGGGCCACAGTCCTGAGTCAGGGGTCACAGGCGGAACAAACCTCCCCGCTGAGAGGAGGCTGTGAACGGCCCGTGATCACTCGCTGCTGAATCAGTGCGAGAAATTACAAATCACGGTCGATATATGTTATGGTCCAATGAGTGTTGAATTGAGTGGCTATTTTAATGAGAACCGAAGTCATTTTTTCTTTCAATCGAAACGCTCTTTTCAATAAACAGCAGGCAAGAGCAGGGTATGACTTCACAATAACATGGCCTTCGTCGATTGGTCCTTCAGCGAATGACGTCACAAATCTTCCAACACGTCACTGCACCGTGATTGGTTCTTGTTCCATTAAAGTCGGCTGTCCACCAGTTCATTATTCTTACTCTGGATTTTCCAAAACCCTTTTCGACCGTCACCCTAAAGCTTATGAGACAATGATCGCTGTCTCCTTGATATTTCCCACTGACACTTGATCTACCTGTCCAACCTCATTTTCAAGAACCAGGTCGAGCAGTGCCTCCTTTCTTGTACTGGACACAATCTGCTGTGGAAAATTCTCCTGAAAACAATCTAGGAGCTCTTTCCCTTCTCTGCCCTTTACACTGCGACTATCCCAGTCTATATTCGGGTAATTAAAGTCCCCCATATTACTATGCTTTCTTGTTTGCACCTCTGTGATTACCCTGCAGAGTTGTTCCATTACATCCTTCCCACTGGCAGGTGGACGGCAGACAACACCCAGCACTTAATGGCACATTTTTTCCCCTTAGCTCTTGCCAAATTGATTCTGTCCTTCAACCTTCTGGGACATCCTCTTTATGCAGCACTGCAATGCTCTCCTTAACCAATACCGTCGTCTCCGTCCTTTTCTTCCTGCACAATCTTTCCTGCACACCTTGTACACAGGAATATTTAGCATCCAGTCCTGCACTTCCTTGATCCTTTTGATTCGGAAGGCGATGAAACGGAAAGCCAGAGGCTGCTTGGCCGAATTTATGAGAGAATTGCAGTAAGATGATGCAGTGCATACTTCCGAAAGCAGTAAGTGCACAATTATCTTGAGGCTGCTTTAAAAACTCATGTTGCAACTTATAGCATTAGACAAGCATATTAATATCGATAATCACATGACAAACATGCAGCCTGTATGCACATTTCCTGTCCTGTTTGAAAACTCTTGCCTCGGGGCATTTTCTACCACAGTGTACATTCACTTGTGCACCACTTAGTGTTAAAGGGCTTTTCAAGTATATGAAAATGTTAGAGAAATTTGAAAAGTTTTAAAGTCCGGCGAAGTGTTTTAAATCATAACAAAACACTCATCTGCCTTTGGCCTGAAAAGGGACCCAGGGAACTTGTATCCGGCTCGTGACGTCAGGAGGGGCGCGCCGTCACCAGAAGTCACCCCTATGCTACTTTTCACAGATCATTTTGTCCATGGGCCATGCATCAGCCAAAGGCTTAAACTCTGGCGGCAGCCACTGAACCAGTCAAATTGGGATTCTTCAGAGCAATCAGGGCCAAATGCCTCTCATTCACCCCTGACCACAAAATCCAGGTCGGTATCATTTTATGAGAAAATAAATTGTGATCATGCTGCAATCTCTGGGTGTCAACTGCATTGAAAAAAAAAAGATTTTACTCCCCAAAAACATAAACGTCGGTCCTGAAGCAGCTGGGCTAAACTGTTTTTATTTTACATTAATGTAATTAATGCAAAAGATCAAACCACCTAATTAACTCCCTGGAGCTTCACAACAGTTATAAATGTGACAATCTTTCAGTGCAGTGCAGAAGGCGTTCAGAACATCTGTTGAAAATGCACGGATCACCAAAAGACCTTCTGTCTGCCATTTATTATCCAGCCCTTGCAGCTATCGGGGTTCCAGGTAAAGTATTGTAATTAGTAATTCGGTACGGAAATCGGTTATCTGCAGGAATTCTACCATTTAAAAGCATTGTATATCCATAATGTAATACCCATCTCCCATTTCGCTCTTTATCTGTATAATTCTCCCCATTAATGGGGCAATTTTCCTCTTTTAACAAGTATATTTTTCCCCTCTAAAAGCATTTTTTTTCCAACTTTATAGGTATAATGTCTCAATTTTGACAATATAATTTGTTCCCTTTGCCTAAAATTCTCGCCGCTAATGGCCTAATAATATGCTATTAAAAGTGCAATGATTCGCTGTTAGTGGCATAATATAACCTTGTTAAAAACAACATTTCACAATTTAAGTGCTATCATATCACCCTGCTAAGTGTGCAATTTCTCGCTGTTAATGGTAAAATATTATCCTGTTCAGGGTGAAATTTCTCGCTGTTAGCGGTATAATATCACCCTTATAAGGGTGTAATTTTTTGTTGCAAGTGGTATTATATTACCCTGTTCAAAGGTGTTTTGCACCATTTAGTTCTGGTGTATTTTCACCCTGTTATCACAGTGCAAATGCCTTTCTATTCTGTTACTGGCATCGTTGCTGAAGGAGAATTGTTACATTGTAATCACGGTGCATGTGTGATCATCTTCTGTTACTGCAGGTGTATTTTAACACTGACATTGCAATCTAAATGTCTTTCCATTCTGTTTCCGGTATCATTACTGAAGGTGAGTTATCACATTGTAATCACGGTGTGAATGTTACTGTTCTGTTACTGGCAGTCTAACTGTGGTTGAGTGATCACACTTTAATCACAGTATGAATGTGATCGTGTTCTGTTACTGACAGTCTAACTGTGGTTACGTTATCACACTTTTAACACGGTGTGAATGTGATCATCTTCTGTTACTGACAGTCTAGCTGTGATTGAGCTATCACACTGTTCTCACGGTGTTAATGTAAACCTGTTGTGTTGTTCACATTGACAATGATCGAATAATTCCCACGAATGATGCACTGATAGAGAGCATTGTAACATTCAATATTCCCCCAATGAAATTGTTGGAAGGACATCATGAGCACCCAGTTTTTGACAGATGTACAAACAATGTGACAGTAGCCGTCTGATGAATATTCTATATTAGCACCACAATCACAGAGGTATGTTTCTGCTCTCAGTCTCCAACACTCATTGGTTCAGCCCGCCTCACCTCTTCTGCATGAGCTGCTGCTGACGCTTCTACGTTGACCACTGTTAACGCCAGAATTTCTTTCTGCTGATTGCACCGGGCAATGTCCCACATTTTTCCGTCTCCGCTGTTTGTCCGTATTGCGTGAGGCTGCGAAATTGGTTGCGTCTGTGGCATCTGAGGCGCAAAGCTTTGATTTCAAATATCCACTACAGGACAACGTTGACAGTTGATCCCGATTGTGCAGTGCAGTACGGAGTCAGTGCTGCATTGCAAGAGGGAACTCACTCGGAACGAGACCTCGTTTTCCACCATTTCCAAAAGTTCAGATC
This sequence comes from Cetorhinus maximus, assembly GCF_964194155.1. Lineage (NCBI taxonomy): Eukaryota > Metazoa > Chordata > Chondrichthyes > Lamniformes > Cetorhinidae > Cetorhinus > Cetorhinus maximus. The sequence goes on along the minus strand of NC_135901.1, from coordinate 35,190,147 downwards.
GACACCGATCTTCCAGTTGACTACTATGTGAGGAGCTAGGGTATATCTTCACATGCAGGCAAACAGGGCGTCTGGAACATCAGAAATCACTCATTGCCCCTTCACTCCTCGCTGTATGTGGATATTTTTGAGCAAGTTTAATTCCCAAAGTTCCCAACAACGAACAGTTTTCAATAATTAATTGGAAGGGAACTATATTGATCTTTAGTGAGATATAATCCGCGCCCTTGTTAGTTTCCACACTTTTTGCTTGTTTTGTTATTTACCTTCGTCATTATTTCCTACAATGCTTTGCAGATGCGTACAATTTCTTCTTCCTTATTCAAAAATCCTATGTTGGTTTTTCTGTGTTAACGATGCCTTTTGTTCTCCTTTAGTTTTCATTAAACTATTTGACATTCGTATTACTTTGACCTGCCCTATATTGAATTAAGATTTTAATTTTCAAAGCTGAAACACTTGCCAACTGCAATTGCGCAACTGGGGACCACATCTGAAAGGTACAGATTCATGCAGAATCCTATAAAATTGTTGATTTTTTTATAGTTTGAGCAGTAACCTTCCTGTATTCGTTCTCTCCCAAACTCACACACAAACTCAGTCTCTTTCCAACTTCTCTCTTTCCCTCTCTGTCTTTAATGCAGCTAACTTGGCGGTGATTGTGATCCTGTCGCGAGGGAAATGCGGTCTCTCCACGTGTATAACCTACTATTTACAATCCATGGCGGTAGCGGATCTCCTGCTCATTATAACCGCTGTGATATTGAACCGGATTGCTGGTATTTATTTCCCACTCAGTTTCCTGTCAATCACACCAGTATGCAGTCTCCGTGAAGCCCTGATATATTCAGCCATAGACAGCTCTGCCTGGTTAACTACAGCTTTCACCTTTGATCGATTTGTGGCCATTTGTTGCCAGAAGCTGAAAATAAAATGTTGTTCCAAAAAAACGGCGGCACGGGCTATAGGGACAATCTGCACAATCAGCTGTGTCAAAAACACCTTCCAGTATTTTATATACGAACCTTTGTACATATTTGACAATGTACCCTGGTTCTGCGATGTAAAATTGATATTTTATACCTCACTTGCATGGATCGCCTATCACTGCATTCATCACATTTTAACCCCTTGTCTCCCATTCATTCTGATTTTACTGCTCAATGTCCTGACAGTCAGACACATTCTCGCTGCCAGCAGAGCTCGCAGGAGACTCCACACCCGGAGAAATGGAGATAATCAGCGTGACCCTGAGATGGAGAAGCGGAGAAAGTCCATCATTTTACTCTTCTGTGTATCGGGAAGTTTCATCCTGTTATATTTGTTACATTTTATAACTTTCCTCTATGTTCAAATTGGAAATGTTACTTACTTTTCAAGTTCTGAAATCAATCTTTCAACATTCATTCTTGAGGAAAAAGCATATATGCTTCAGTTTTTGAGTTCCTGCGTCAACCCGTTTATTTATGCAGGGACCCAGAGTAAATTCAGAGAGGAGTTAAAGAATGTAGTGAAATATCCACTACTTGTAATTGTTAAATTATTTGAATGATAAGGACAGTAAAATCCAACTTGAACTGTAGAAAAGATTCCATCCTTTCCCCTTCTTGTCGATGCCACGCATGGTTTTCCAACCTAGTTAACAGTCACTCAGTTTGAATTTAAGACTGTTTAAGGCGCAATGCATCCGAGCACAATTAAGTGCCGGTATCTGTTCTCTGGTAGTTAAAAGTTCTCTTCCCCATATTTTCTGTGGTCTGTCTTATTCCCGTCAGAAGCATGGTTCCTTGTAGTCCTCGTAGTATTTCTACGTTCATGTGGACGGCAAGGTGACGTACCTCTGATTTGTTACCACATTCCAAGATGAACTGTTGATAAAGCAACTTCAATCTTCCCACTTCCCGCCCCGGTAATGATTCTGATCTTGATGGTTGGATACGCTTTGAAATGGACGCACATAATATCCTCACGAATTGTTCTCCACTGACCAAGAACCGCTTTACAGCAAACTCCTGAGCTCCTAAATATACAAACAGCGGACTGGGGGATTGAGATGGCAAAACACCATCAATTCACATTCAGCGCTTTCCATTGGCCAATTGGGAAGAGTCCCATCTCTAAAGGGGCTCCAAAAAATGACCAACACAATCATTAAAAAAACAAGTTATAAAACTGCATGAGAACATGATCTTCATTTATCATTTTTCAATCTTCAGCCGATATCGTTTCCTGCGGTCCTGTTAGCCACTTGATAAAGGTAGAAAGGATTTTTTTATTCGTTCAATCGCTAACTGCTCTTGTTCAGAGAGCATAAAAGAGTAACGTAGAGGTCAGACAGCAGATGCTGTTTCCTGAAGGACATCATTAAACCAAATGGGCTTTCACAACAATTAGCAATGTTTTCCTGATCATCATCAGACGCTTAATTACAGATTTTTATTGAATTCAAATGTCCCCACCTTCCGCGGTGGGATGTGACCGTAGGTTCCCAGGGAATTAGGTTGGGACTTATGCAATGTTAACCTGGTCATAATACTGCTACGCCACCACCTCCCGGTCAATAGCTCGCTGGTCCTACCAATGAATCTTTAACAATTATTCGACAACAGGCCCAGACGTGAAGCAAGTAAAATGTCAGTGGATAGCTTTAATATTCGGGGCGCGAAATTACTTGCCGCAGTGCGACTGAGGTTTAGCTGTGGTTTGCTGGGGCACCCTCTACCATGACCTAGAATTCCATTCGTGAACGTTGGCCTGTGGGAGTATCCCCCGTATGTGCCTGGGGGAGGTGAATCGCTGTTACACTGAAGTCACACATCCCGACCACTGAAGTGATGGCAGAATACCGAATGTGGACTACACAACGCATTAATCCATCATTCGGAAAACAGAAGCTCAAATTCTGCAAAATTGACACTCCACCAGCGTTTCTCGATGGGCTTGGCACCTTAATACCATGGAATTTAATTTGGAGGAGTTCTCCCGTCACAAATTATATGGTGGTATTAAGGCTTGTTTTTGGAGGCCTTCTGGTTGGTTTCCGGATTTCCCAGATGACTCTTCTGCATCCTGTAAGGAGAGGCATCAGATCTGATGACGTGTCCACGGAAAGGCTGCAGTGGGGCCAGCGTTTGCGATGTCTCTGGACCAGCAACGTTACAGCTGAAATGCAGTGTCGGCTATGAAGAGGCGAAGCTCTGCCAAATACATTATGTGGAATTGGAGCCAGACTCTTTAATGCTCCTTGAGAGTGGCGGGAGTTGCCTTTACATTGTATGAACCAATATTAACAATCTCACTTTATCTTTCGACAATACTCAATAGATCCATTCATCATTGATCTGGTGAGCAGGATTTTGGGGTGTGCTTAGCGTGGAATGCAGGAGAGTTTAGTTGACACTTAATAGATTCCAGATAATTACAAGGCGTTGGTGCTGCAGTGTTGCTTTGTAATGCAGCAGGAGCCGATAATTGGGCAATTTGGGCTCATTGGCGAGACGTTCCATTAGTTTCCATATAGGACTGATGCTGGATGACACTGATCCTGCTCAGGGGCACATTCGTCTTTAGAAAGGCAGATACAGAAAGAATTTGACGAATTTATTAGTCGGGTTGTCTCGTTTTTTACGCTAAATTAATTACATTTTTCCATTGTAATTCCCAATAAGATCAGTCGTTATTTTTTTCATGTTCTCCTTTGCAAACTAGAGTTTTTAAAAACTTATTCAACAGGAAACATTTCACCCCATAATATATAAAAATATATTTAAATGTTGCTGTTTTTTTCACGTTATGATGTTCAATGTTAATGAAACATGTTGACATTGAATGTCACTTGACAATCTAGAAGCCCCCATACAAATTCACCACAGAGACATTTCCTATTCCGTGTGAAAATCATTGCTGCATTACAATTAGTCAGCCTAACATTGCCGCCAGGTGAACGTCCAGTGAGCAGAATCGGGGCAATGTTAATGGTGAATTGAAGATCGTCGGTTAATAAACGACAGCTAACACGGATTTGTAATAAGGCAAAATAGACAAACTTGATTGAACATTTCTCTGAAGTAATAGAGGGGATGTTATTCGTGGGTCCCGATGGTTTTTCATCCGGAAGGAAGTTTACATAGTGTGCCACAAGTATCGGTGTTCGGGCAATTGTCATTTGTGATATCTGTTAATCATATGGACACGGGGAAAAATGGTAAAAATTTAAGGTTTTCCGATAGCACAAGACGTGGAGATGGAGAAAACTGTATGCAGGCTAGTTGACATAATTCAGGACAGACTGCTGGAATGCCATGCGCATGAGATATGGAATTTACTGCAAGAAACATGATTTGGAATGCTATGATTGGAAAGAAAAATATTGGGGGGAAGCAATATAAACCAACAGGCCCTCGGTGGTGCCAGTACAGTGGTGTATATTCAGGAAGGAGAGGGTCTTGGGAGTTCTCAATATCTGCTGCGGAATCCATCAAGTCTCATGACATCAGAGAACATCAGATCAAACATGGATAAGGAAACCTACTGCTATTAGATATCAGACACACAGAATCCAATTTTCCGGATTTGGGGAGGGAGGTGATGGGGTGGGGGGCGGTGTTGGAATCATCAGCTGTGTCCAGGGTTGTTACATTTGGATACGAGGAGAGAATTTGGGGTGGTTGGAATGGTGGTCGGGGTGTTAGAGGGATACCCTCGGCTATACAGGCGGTTGGAAGGCTTATGGGGTAATCAGGGGTCTGGAGGGTGTTTGGGGAATCGGGGGAGATTGTCGATGTCATGCTTGGCGAGTATTCGATGTGTTGGGAGGGTGGGTGGCAGATTGGCGGGGGTGTTCGTGAGGTCGTTTGGGTCTTCACTGGGTGGGGGTGCAGTCGGGTGCTTGTGGTTCGTCGAGGGTCGGGAGGGCAGCCTGGGGGCCGGAGGGTAGCCGGGGGTTGGGGAAGGTAATGGGGCGTAGTCGGAGGCGGGTTGAGAGGGTAGGCGGGCGAGCTTCGGTAGTCGGGTGGTGGGAGACATAGTTGAGGTTTCCAGTGGGGGGTCGATGGTCTCATTTCTATAGTGACCCAGGAGTTAGAAGCGATATTAGTTCTTCTCACACCTCCTGGGAAACTATTTTTCCGGGACAGGCATAACGATTTGAAGTCTCCGATTTAAATCCACGTTTCAGATGGTTTGGATGTTTCCTAATGTTCTTCGGAAGTTTGAATATTCGGGTCAATACCCATGCAGTCCTCATATGGGGCCTTCCGGGCCGGGGGCGGGTGGTTGAGGTTGTGCTTCTCCCACAACATCTTTGGGTTGCCTCATGGATGCGGCCCTACAGAGATCAGAATGTATGGTCAAAATGTCCCAGATCTTCTGACCAGTGGACGGCCTGACCCCAAGGTACCAGAGAGATGAGGTGTTCGATCTCATGTAACTCCCCACTTCAGGACTGCACCGCAACTTCCCGCGGATTTTCAACATCCGTTGGGCAATTATTCTGTAGCTGGAACACTCCAGAACCCTGAGTTAGATTTGGAGGAGTTGGATTGCCCTGACCTACTTAGCAGAATAGGTACCTAGGAAACGTAAGAAGGATTAAAATCAGTTCCAGCTCCTGAGTAGCCAGGATTCAGATCGCAAACTCCGAAATGGACACCCCGATTACTGTCCAGACAGCTCGAGTGTGCCCCAGACCCCCGACTACAATACAAAACCCAATTATCCCCACCCTGACACATACACCGAAACATCAACTGCCGCCGAAACCCCGGGGTCACCCCCTATCCACAAACCAATCCCCCACATTCCCATTTCACCCAACCCCCGACTACCCTCCCGAACTCCTGAATCTCTCCCTCCCCCCTGACAACCCTCCGGATAACCCAAACGCTACCCACACTCCCACCCCAGGCTGCCTACTCTCCCTCTCAACGCCCAGCCTCTAACAACCCCCCCTCTAATCGTCTAGCCCCCTTCCGCGACGAAACGTCGACAACACCGAACTCCCCGAAATCCCCCAGCCTACCATATTTCCCTACCCCTTTAGCAGCCACTCGACAACCTGACCATGCTACCTTGCACACTGACCTTCTCCCCGCGCTGTGTCAATTTGATTTTGAAATCATTAAAGCTACTGCTACACGGCAGCTAGAGCTACAGAAAGGCTCTGGCTCGGCTTTCACCGACATTCCTGCACAACGAAGGAGGACTCTACACCCCACTGTTCCCAGGAATTCCTGTTCTGAAGTGCAGGTGTGAAATGAGGAGCTGCGGGGCAAGGGACGTTAAAAATGGCAGAATGGCCATCCAAAACTTCCGGTCCATTGTGTTTCACGTTTAGCAGCTGATGAAAGCTTCCTTTATAACCTTGAAACCATCAACTTGAATTTGGTTAGCTTTTGGTGAGACGGGATTCCCTGGTCAGATCCACCCTGTCTGCCCAGAATCTCAACGTGTACCCACTCTGCCCTTCAAACAGCTGCGGTCGGAGAAATCATCGTCTACCTCTTTCTGGAATGTGCCTTTAGGAGAAGGTCTGGAAAATGATGGAGCGGCCTTGGTCCAGCTTCATCCCGATCAGCTCCATAAAACAGGACTCTGTTCTCTCCGGGCCGAAATTATAACCCTTTGTTTGTATTTAACAGTTGTATCCTCCAATAATACTTCCGAACACATGCAGGCCCTGCAAATACATTGAAACAACGCTCTCACTTAGAAACTGAGTTAAGTGAATGACCTTCCAAGCATTTCCATCACAAATTATGAAAGAAGATGAGAATCCCCAACTGATCACATAAAAGATAACATTCAGAGCCTGCAATTTAGTAGCCATGAGTACCTATAGTTAAAGTAACCGTTTTCAAGTAGTAATTGTCCCGCGATATCCAGTATCAGGTAATACGAAATTGATCCAAAACACACTGGCACTGAATCGTTACAAATACAATGTTCCGATACGGACAGTATGTGGAATGTAAAGCAAGAACGGCTGCGGGGTTAGTAACAGACAAAGATTACTGAGAGTCAATAATGTAATAATAGGCATTCATGAAAATTTAATTCGAAACTAAGCCGAAGGCTTGAGGAAGCTACAACAGAACGCATGTGAAAAAGATAATGGGACGTCCTGGATTAATATACATATTAAATACATTTCCTCGGCTACATCCCCGTAGATTCCACCGGCCGCATCTGGATTAAAGACTATGAGGACGATAACGGGAACATCTGGACCACCGCTTCCACATTCATCGCCCTGTTCTTCTTGAGCATTTTCTGTGGCGCTGCCGTCACTCTGGTGATGGTGAGAAGATTCAATCCACTCACACATCAATATGACAGGAGAGGTTTGAAAAATTTCCAAATATTTGTTTGACTGAAAACTCCAACATAAATGTCCCAGGTCATTAATATCTGCTTCATTATTTTCTCTCTCTTTTACAGTTTAAGTGATCGGTTGATTTTCGGACCTCCTTAGTTTTTCCTCAGTTGTTTATTGAAATCTCTGTATTGCGACTTTAAAATATGTTCTCCTGGTGACTCTAACAGTGAAATGTCTTCATTTTATGATTGTGAATCTTTAATTGAGACATTCGTGGACAGTATTTTCGCCTTTCTGTCTGAAATGTGAGAGATAATTATTATTGTAATATAACTGTACCTTATAATTTCACTATAGCTTGAATTGCATTTGTAAATATGTCGTTCCTTATTCGCTATTGTCCCCTTCCCTTTATGCTGAACTGCTGTTTTCTCTTTCTGGCCTATGTTACACTTGTACTAACAGTTGGCAGCTCAGAGCGCATGGGGTCGTCTCAACGTGACGCTCAATCGATAAATTCACTTCTGTCAACTTTAAATTAATCATTTCTACAAAATATGCCCTGAAATTGTTAATAAATCTTGAGTGATAATTGCATCAAGTATGACTTTACTGAATTCCTTTCTCCTCGGTTCATTGACACGGCTGCATTTTCCCTATTTCACGTTTTCTTCCTTTCCCGATTGGTATTTATCACTAATCCTGTCTGCGATGTGTTTGAACTCGAGGCGCTTCTGTGAAAGAACGATTCGCCACACAACGCCCCATCCGTGTAAAGAGTTGTTTACCTCTTCCCTTTTATGGCAAAAGCAGAATGATTGAACGGCGAGGAGCAACTCAGTGACTTCTCTGATCTGTCACAGTCAGCGCCGGGACGTGCTAAATAATAAAGGCACTGTTCCTTCAGAAGTTAATGCAGGACAATGTTTGAGGAAGAATACGTTCTTTACATGTCCCATAAAATATTTCCAGGCCTCTATAGCACTGGTTAGGCACGGAGTAAAGTTCCCTCCGCACTGTCCGACTAAACACTTACAAAGCAGCGCAGACGCAGAGCCGATATATAACACTGACATTCCCGTTGGCACAACCATAGGCTAACTCCTAGAGGCCGGGAAATATATGGCACATAAACACCATCGAGACAAACCCCTGAGGGCCTTCTTACGCTGAACCGAGCAAAAAACCTGAGAATGATTCCGAGAGATTGGGACCGATGCAGATCTGATATAGACATAGTATTGAAGAGAAATTCTACAAGATGTGGCTAGAATTTGTGTTCTCTCAGGCACAAGAGGGAACAGAACCCTGTTGGACATTGGGGCCTCTATGACGCAACAAGGAAATCAGCCAAAACAAAGTGATCTGGTCCAAGAACCTGGGCCTATCTAATGCCTTCTCTGGCACTTTCAGCTTCTTTGATCTGGGAGCTGCATGACTAGTTGAACCCATATTGAAAACAACTGCAGATACCTCGTCCCCACCATGAAAAGCAGCCTATTCTTTAAGGATTTCACACTGGCACATCTGGCCTTTTTATGTAGACATGGACTTTCCATTGAACTGTAATTATTGTAAGGTTTCACAAATCCATGCTACCCACTTATCATACATGTAAGACTTCAATTACTAAAACTAAAAACAACCTCGAAAAAAACACGAATTACCAGATTGGCTAGTCACAACAATTGATATCATGCGAATTGTCAAAACTAGCATGAATTACCTATTGAAAAACAGAATTACCTGGAAAAACTCAGCAGGTCTGGCAGCATCGGCGGAGAAGAAATCAGTTAACGTTTCGAGCCTTCATGGCCCTTCGGCAGAACTGAAGCTTCACGGATACACACATTACTCCTGATCAACAGATTACAACTGACCTTTGAAAGCAGCACTCCAGGCCAAATGGCCTCTTTCTTTGCTGCAACAAATGGTGCAACTCCGCCAGGTTTACAATTCGTTTTGTGTTGGAGACTGGTGAGTGCCTAATTTCAAAATGAGAATACAAATATTACAACATTGATTTTAAACATTGAATCATGGAACACATATTGAGTATAGTTGTTTGAATTTGCATGGTGTTATTAATGATTGAGCAAAAGTAATTATACTATTGGACATTTGCTGGACATAGACTCTAACATCCTGAAATTCATTACAAGCTGAGGCACCAGGTGGAAACCAACAGTTGTCCTCCTGTAATTACTGGCATGGCGCCTTATTCTAACTATTAAAACCTTCCAAGCGTTCTGGTAGATCAGTGCCGGCCTGTTTCCAGACCAACGTTTATCATTTCTAATGTTCCGTTCCCTGATCTGTACAAGTAATCCAGCATGTAATCTAACAAGGGATTTGTAAAGCTGTAGCAAAGCTTTTCTCCTTTTCTGTTACATCATCAGTTCACAGGTTGTGCAGTAAATGTAATTACAATGCGCATATCCATTCAGAGTAATGAGAAACCAATTGCTCAGAATAACCGACATTTGACTATTTTGTATGAAATAAATTGCACAAGTAAACACTGCATATGTCGAAAACTGTTTCAGAATCACGAGCCCAACTCTTCGTGTCTTTCCATCAGGAAAGTTTGTTAATTCAGGCAATCTGTGCGAGGACTACAGAAAATCCTTCAAAAGGGAATTGGTCAATTACTTGCAAGAGGATATGGAGCTCAACACATGTGGTCATTCAACGTAATTGACCAAAGCATCAGTTACTTGGTCAATGCTAGAGTCGGATATCAATATTTGGTCACGATTAGACACGATATCAGGTACAAATTCAAAGGGTAAAGTGAGGTTTCTGTTGCAGTGTTTTTATTCATTCATGGATGTGGGCGTCCCTGGTCCCGTCAGCATTTAATGCCCATCCGTAATTGCCCTTGAGAAGATGGTGTTAATGAGCTGTCTTCTTGAACTGCTGCAGTCCATGTGGTGTAGGTACACCCAGGATTCTGTTAGGGAGGGAGTTCCTAGATATTGACCCAGCGAAAATGAAGGAACGGCGATATATTTCCAAGTCAGTATGGTGAGTGACTTGGAGGGGAAATTCCAGTTGGTGGAGTTCCCATATATCTGCTGCCCTTGTCATTCGAGATGGTAGTGGCCGTGAGTTCGGAAGGTGCTGTCTAAGGTGAATTCCTGCAGGGCATCTTGTAGATGGTAAACAGTGCTGCCACTGTGCGTCGGCGGGGGAGGGGTTGATTATTTGTGAATGGGGGGTCAATCCCGCGGGCTGCTTTGTCCTGGACGGTGTCAAGCTTCTTGAGTGTTGTTGGAGCAGCACTGATCCAGGCAAGTGGGGAGTATTCAATCACACTCTTGACTTGCACCTTGTAGGTGGTGGGCAGGCTGTGGGGAATCAGGAAGTGAGTTAATCGACGCAGGATTCCTAGCCTCTGACCTGCTCTTGTAGCCACAGTGTTTATATGGCTAGCCCAGTTCAGTTTCTGGTCAATGGATGTGTCAGGGGTAGAGTAGATCGGGATTAGGAAAGCCCTAGTGAGGTAGGATGCTTTGAACTGACGGAATGGGTAAGGTGTTTCGAATAGTTGACGTAGTGTAAGTTGTGTCAGGGGTAGGTTTTGCCGGCGGTGTATCAGTGGCCGGGCTTGTAGTCTAGTTCAAGTGGGGCAGGGTTGTTCGGGGCAGAAATGGTGGACGGGTTGGCTGGTTCAGGGTGTCTGTTGGGTCGGGGAGGTGGAGTGGGTAGGATAGGTCGAGTGAGTTACAATAGGTAGACCGGGCTAGAATGGTCCAGACTGTAGGCTAGGTCTTGGGGGCAGGATGTGTTGAGGGGGTAGGATGGGCTAGGAGCATAGGGTGCTTCGGGGATAGGATAGTTGGAGTGCTGTATGAGGGGTTGGAGGTAGGACGAGGAGAGTGGTGTTCGGTGTGCCAGACGGGATGGATGGATCAGGGGTAGAATTGTGGAGTGTGGTAGGATGGTTCAGTGATGTAAAATGTGGATGGTGGGTTGGATGAGTTGAGTGGGGCAGGATGGGTCGGGGCATAGGATGGTCCCGGGCTTAGGGTAGGTGGAATGGGATAGGATGGGTCGGGTGGTAGCATGGTTCAGGGGAATAGGATGCGTCGGGAGTAGGATAGATGGAGTGGGGTAGGATGAGTCGGAGGGGGTAGAATTAGGCCAGGGGTATTTTGTGTCTGCGGATGGTCAGTCGAGGCGTGGGTGAGACTATTTGGGGAGGGAGGAATAATCGGGTGGTGGTTTTTTAGTCGGGTTATTCAGGGGGATGGGGTTGTAGTCAGGGGCAGGAAGGTAGTCGGGCTGTCAGGAGGATAGTCAGGGCTGGCCGAGTGAGGAATGGTGGAGGGGAATATTAGGGGTCAAGTGGGGAATCGGAAAGTTGGAAATGATTTCACTCCCCCTAACTTTTCCTGGATACCTATTCTGCTAAGAGTGGTGGAGCTACCTATGATCTCCAATTTAAATTTGATTTCCAGATGATTCCAAGGCATCCAGGATAATTGGCCATCGGCAGTTTGAACTTCCTGAGCAATATCTGTGCAGTGTTTACATGAGAAATTCCTGGGGGGCCCCGGGTGCATCTTCTGGGGCACTTCCCGTGTGCGACCCCTCTCACCCCCACCTCCCGAATTCGGAAGATCTGTGCGAATGATTACTGTTCCCTGAATATAGTCAGGACTGTCCCCTAAATACAATGCTCGCTGCCCTGTAAATGGAGTGATCTGTGTCCCCTAATGCAATGTTCACTGTCCCCTAAAACAATGATCACCTTCTCCTAAATTCAATCATTAATGTCCCCTAAATGCAATGTTCACTGCCCCCTAAAAATAATGATGATTCCCCCGTAAATGGAACAATGCGCTCTCTGCAGGCAACATTTGTCAGGGATCCGCAAGGGATTATTTAGAAGTTTACTTTAAAAACATCATATTACCGCTGCTTTAAACGTTATTTATGGATAATTATTTTAAAATAGACTCGGCACAGTCACAGGCCCCTGTGTATTGTACTAAGTTCGGTGACTCTGCTTTTGCCAGGGAGCTGGTAAAGCTGTTGGTAAATTCCAGAGTTTTTTCTTTTTGTTTCTTTATGAGATTTTCAGATTTCTTTCCATATTACATACCTGCCTTTGAATTACTTTTTTTTAAAGCTTGTGGTTATTGGCTCTAATGGCTTAATTACAGTATCAGTTTTTACAGCCAACGCTTTGTTCAAATATCTTAAGTGGGAAAATGAAAGTAAGAAGGGATTGAAGCACATCATTAAACGGAGATGAGAATCGAACTCAGGTGTAACCTAAAACAGAGCAATTCTATTTCATTGATTTATTAACCTGTGTTTGCTTTTCTACATATAATTTGCAATCCCTGTTTTGTAGACTCCAGCCGATCATAGAAAACACACTAATTTGAATCATCAAGGCTTCTTAATTTCACAAAGTTCAAATGAACATGTACTTAAGAAAATACTTTGAAATGGAAGTCGATCTGTAAGCTAACTAAGCTAGATATCGGGCATCGTTGCTTATGTGTCGTCTCAGAGGTGATACGCAATTGTAACATTTAACTGCTAACCAGACCTCCACTTTAATAGCAATTTCTCAAAATGCACAAATCCAACCATGAGGATAATTAATTTTTATTTTAAATTTCAGCTTCTTGTTCCGTCGCCAGAACTCTCCTTTTTTAAACATTCTTATATATTTGTAACAAAGCGTGACACATGTTTTGTGATGTGTGGCCTGTAACATAAGTGCATTGGCTCCAAGACTAACTACAAATACGCAAACGTAAATGATAGGTTGTTTGAAAGTGACAGAGATACTAACCAATCAATGTAGACATTTATTTCGAGTGCAATGGTTCGGCTGTTTTTAAGATAACACTTTTTTTTAAGGTCAGGAGATCTAATTGCTCTAAATAAACATCAAAGAAGTATTTGAACTTAATCATTATTTAATTGTCATTCGGCCAGTTTGGTGCAGGTCACTTCCTAGTTGTGGACAAAAACACCCGAAACTTTAAGAATTATTTTTCGCGGTATGGCAGAATCTAAATGAGAATGGTGATAGAAACCTGGAATATTGGCTGAACAGTACGATTCAGAACTATGACTATGTCAGGCTGTTGCCTGACTGCTCTCTGGGGCAGCTCTCATTCCCCACATGTGAGTGAAGAAGACTGCAGGATCGACAGAGCTTGCTGTGTTTTTGTTGTTTCTGGTGCTTAGCTCGATGTCGGGTGTTCCATCACTTTTATTTTCAAACATTTTCTCCCACTTGCTAGGCCAGTTAAGGGGGAAGTTATCACTTCACTACATCTCCCTGGGCGGAGCGTCACATAGAGGCCAAACTTGGTAAAGACAACAGAATTCCTTCACGAAAGTACACGAATGAAACGAATTGTCCTATTTCTTGTCACTGCTGTAGTTTAATTGTCATCATTCATGATTGTTCTTTTATAATTTTCAGATTAATTTCGTGAATTGAATTTATGTTCATCAGCTGACGTGGTGGGATGTGAATTTTCATCCCTGAATCACTTACCTAGCCTTCAGGCTTAGTAGTCCATGAACATGACGACTATTCCAACATACACCGAGGCAATTGTCTACCAACGAGATAGAGAGACTCGGGGTCAATTGAAAATATCAATACTGAGATTGATAGGCTTTTGTTACCAACTGCTTTAAAGGTTACCAAACTAAAGAAACCAAATGGAGACAATGTGCAGATTATCTATAAATTAATTGAAGCACAGGGAAGATTCGGGTCCAGAATACCCTCCTCCATTTGCTGTGGGTCAATATATCCGGGATAGGGTCGAAAATTGCGCTGGTTAATGCAGAATTGAAACCAGAAACCAACCATAGTCAGCACTTTATGGAAAGCAGCGAGAAGGGAACAAGGGAGCGGAGAACAGAACCAAGCAGATTGAAAAAATGTTCACCAGAATGGTAAGTGTGAATAAATTTCAAGCGTCAGTGTGACAGCAAAAAGAATGTGATGCACACTGGACCGAGAGCGTTCCAATGCATTGGGTGTGGAAAAAGTTTAAACTAGTTTGCGCAGCATGAATAATTAAACACATCCCACCATTCACAGTGGGGAGAGGTCTTGCACGTTTTTGGTGACTGGACGAAGTTTCAATTAATCATCTAACCTCAGAAGCACAAGGATACGGTATACTGCGAAACATTGCAAATGAGGACACTGTAGGACGGGACTCGTTTCTTCAGCCCGACTGCAAATTTATCGAGATATTCCCACTGAGAAGAAGTCGTTCACATACTGCATGGATGAGTCAGGATGCTAACAGTTGCCTCATCTTCTCGCCGTCCGGTACGTTCAAGTGGTAGAAGTAGGAAAACACTTTCAAATGATATGTTGTAGGGGAGCGAGTCAGTTGTGCATTTCAATTGCTGACAGATTGGTGAATTTACAAGTAGCAGCAGAGATTCAATTCTGTTCTTATTAATGATGTTAATCACACCCGGGGTTATTTAATAATCTGGACAAAGGTCAAATAAAGCGAAGGTTACTGGATCAGTTTCCGCCTCGACATTGAAAGACCTTTCGAGGGATAACAAATAATTACTTCCTTATTCACGATCTTCCGCTGGCAACAGTGACAAATATTGAGACCTTTGCCGCATTTTGCAGTTGGGGAGCAGGAGAACTGCCATACCCCAAGCCCATGTGCAATACTCACCCGAGATTGGGATAATGATTTGTTGCTATGAGTAGCCCATCATTTCTTTAGCGTGACATTTTGTGGCTATCAGGATGGCAAAAAATGTTTTCGTGCATAGTCAGTGGCGAGGAGCAGGGCCGTAAAATGTGGCGAGCCATTCAAAAGCTAATTGGCTTTGGCAGAACCAAAAAATCTCGCCGCCGAGAGGGGCCGTAAAATTCTGACTTTGCCATTAAATTTGATGAATTTTTTTAATGATTCTGTTGTTTATGATTGATGCCCCTTGAAAATGAGACACTGTTGTTAGATTCGAATTATACTGTTTGATAACACTGGAGATGTCATCGTAATTGGCCGATTGAAAGTGTAGAAGGCGAATTAGGTGTTGTCCATTTTTTCCTGCCCCTTATTCCTATGTTCAATGACAAGAGAGTGCGAGTGTGAACCGGTGACTAGTGAGTTGAGAACAATGCATGGGGGAAGTATTTGTTCCAATTTCAGAACGCCTTTTACCTCCAAGGTGTAAACTACACAAACCAATAACCTTGAGGTTCCTACATAAAATTGTTAAATTTTGGGATCCTATATCAGATCGAGGTCGGACTCTCTGTCTCCCACATGAATTTCCAAGGCCCTGGGGGCTGGTAGGGATGTATCAGGCCCCTGCCAACACGAGGAAGACAACTAAAAACTAACCGGGAGCAGGCAACGTTCTTTATACATTGTTAAATTCACACAGAGGAAAAGGGACTCAAAGAAAATGACGGTGCTTCCGGGAGACAAAACTTTGTGTGAGATAAACAAAAGCAGCAATGGATGGAACACAAAGTATGACTCATGTTGGATTTTATTGTTATCATCTTTTAAATAATTTAACAATCAGATTCAATGGGAATTTCACACCATTCTTTAACTCTTCTCTGAATTTACTCTGGGTCCCTACATAAATAAACGGATTGACGCAGGAACCCAGAAGCTGAAGCATACGTGCGCTTTCTTCCAGAAGAAAATTTGATTCTTTGAAATTGGAAGCGTCTAAATAGCTAAGATTCGCAATTCGGACATAGAGGAAGTTTATAAGTCTTAACAAATATAATAGGATGAAACTGCCCGAGATACAGAAGAGTAAAACGATGGACTTCCTTCTCTTCTGCATCTCTGGGTCACTTTGATTCTCTCCATTGCTCTGGATCCGGAGTCTCCGGCGGGCTCGACTGGCCGCTACAATGTGTCTGATGGTCAGAGCATTGAGCAGCAAAATAAGGACGAATGAGAGGCAAAGGGTTAAAATGGCGAATATGCTTTCATAAGCGACCCATGCAGGTGACGTATAAAATATTGATTTTGTGTTGCATTGCCAGGGTATATTGTCAATGATAAAGGCAGGCTCACAAATTAAATACAAGGGGATGTTTTTAACACAGTTCAGTACACAGACAGTTTCTATCACCGCAGCCGCCATTTTCTCAGTGCAATATTTAATTTTCAGCTTCTGGCAGCAAATGGCTACAAATCGGTCAAAGGTGAAAGCAACTGTTACCCAGACAGAAGAATCGATGACACCATAAATTAGCACAAGTCTGAGGCTGAAGACCGGAGTGATGGCCAGGAGACTGAACGGAAAATAAATACCTACAATACGGTTTAATATCACAACTGTGATCCCGACAAGGAGATCCGTCACGGCCATGGACATCAGGTAGTAAGTGATACATTTGGAGAGACCGCATCTTCCTCGAGTCAGTATCACAATCACTGCCAGATTAGCTGTGACAGCGAAACGCAGCCAGCGAATAGCCAATGTTGAGAAAGAAATTTAGAACATAAAATGTTGGAAATTCTCACAGTCAGGTAGCAGTTGAAATGAGAGGAATGAGTTAGCATGTCAGAGAGATGATCTGGAGGAAAATATTCTGAAACACAGCAATCTGTTCTGTACTGTCAGCAACACTAAGGGCTAACCCAAGGTGAACATTAAACGTCCTGCATTGTGACTCTGAAATACAATCAATGTTGTTCTCAGTCAATGTTTAGAGATGAGAAAATATAAGAATACTCTGAAACACTGGAAAATCGAAGGTTAACTAATACTGTATAGAGCTTGAAATTGGGGAGAAAGCTATCAAATGACATTTAATGTAGAGAAATATAAAGCACTTCAAATGAGGACACAATTTCAGCGAAAAAAAAGCTACTGCTTAACTGAAAAGAAGATGAAGGAGATCTGGTGCATCTGAGCTGTAACAAGTCGAAGTTAAAGGAACAAGGGTTCACAGCCACAAGTAAAGCTAATCATGCTTACTATGTTTCAGGTGTGGTTCAGTTTGCAGCAATCTCACTTTTGAGCCAAAAGGTTTAGCGTTCAAGCCCAATTGTAGGACTTCAGCAAAGTTGCACTGCCCGATATGCTATATTTCAGCTAAAACAAAAGACTGAGGATCGGTCCAATAACTCGTGAATACAAAATCTAACTTAAGAGATAGCTGTTATTCACATGCCAGCGAAAGGAGCAATATATGCACACGGAAAAGTGAGGTAATTCAATAGCTGTGTCAATAACACAATAGAGCTACATTTACAGCGTGATAAATCATCCATGGTGACAGTGCCAGTAATACAATTGATCTACATTGCACTGCGATACTAGTGTGCTAAATACTTCGCCCACATTAATAATATCAATAACAAAATATAATTACATTTAGACTGAGAGGCGGCACTGCTAATTGGGAGAAAATTTAAAGTTAAAGAGATGAAACGGCATTGGTGAAGCAAAGATAGTAAACCTTGAAATGGAAGTAAGTATACTGGCAATGGGAAGAAACTGTTATTGTGAAGGGGAGAAATGATACCCTTAAAGTGGAGAAAATAGACCAGTAATGACGAGTAATGTTGCTAGGAAAGGGGAGGTTTAATATCATTTAAAAGAAGAATGCACTAAACGTGGAGATAAGGATAGTGCAAAAAAGGGAAAACATTATAATGGACAAATTATCCTGTTAATGGGGTGAACCACAGAGAAACAGTACAGCTAAATTAAAGAAGTGTTAGAGTGAAAAATGATTCTCCTAACTGGTAACTAAGCGTAATACTTTACCTGGAACACCGATAGCTGCAAGAACGGGATAGTAAATGGCAAACACCAGACCTTTTGGTATCCCATGCATTTTCCTCATAAGCTCTGAGTACGCTCTGTGCTACACCGAAAGATTGTTACATTTATACATGATGTCGCCCTCTAGGGAGACAACGAGAAGGTTTGGCTTTTTACATTAATTACACTAAAAGAAAAAAACATTTTAGTGCAGCTGCTGCCGCGCTCGCGTTTATGTTTTTGATGGAATGGAATCTGTTTTCAAGGACACTGGCTTGTCTCCAAATTGAAATAATCGGACAGGAGAGTACGGTCCAAGTTTCACTTTTTCCTAACATTTCACTAACAAGCCAAATAGGCGATTGTAATTGTGAAAATGTGCACTGTGCACGAGCGTCCTTGGCTTTAAACTCCGCAGGAAAACATTACAAAGTTCTCACTCTTGATCATTTTTCAGCCCGTATGAACACGTTTCACGTGTAATGTGGCTCCCTTTTCCTTCTTGAATGAGGAGCCAATCAGTCGCCATCCATCCTCAGCCTCTCTGCCTGGTTGGACGTCCACTCACGACGAAAAGTGTCTCAATTAACCCCGTCAATGAAACGCCAATGCTACGGGTATTGGCATGTGTCCTATTTCTGTTTCGCTTTTAGTTGGATTTGTAGCAGAATCATTGTTCCAGTCCCGCTCAGGCACATCCATCACACTTCTTCCTGGCATATCCATGACCAGATCAGTGTTGATCTTGTTCAACCCCTGAACTGGAAAATGATGTTATGTTTGCTTCGGAATCTAACCCTCCCCATGCCCTTACTTGTTCCATGTTTGACATTTATATTTCCTTCTGCGGCTTTGATGTGGACATATCGGGGAATTGACGATGGTCAAATATTCAAGTGAGGATCACCAACACCCAGCTATCTTGAATACACATCCGCGCACATCGCTTAATGGCACGGCTCCTTTCTGTTCTCTCGGCATCTGTTTCTGCTGAAGATGTTCGATTATCCCTTCTAGCTTTTTCTAATATAGCTTCCAATTATTTCAGCCGAGTATTTCCACGTCACCGTGGTTGAGAGAACACAGCGCCGTGCGTGTAACATGTCTCACACATCTGCTTTCACCCATTCCCTCCCTCCAAGATCCACAATAGGCTTCTTCTTGCCCTCGCCTACCATTCCACACATCTCTAGTATCAATGGGTCCTCCTCTGCATTTTCAAGCACATCCGGCATGTTCTCACCGCCCAATATGTCCCACTCGCCTGTACTCCTTTAACATTGAGAATGGGCCATTTGCTCCACTCCGCACTCGTCTCCTCCTCAATCAATCCAACCTTTCCGTTCCCGACGAACCTTCCCATGCACGCAATGAACATGCAATGCCAGCCGCTCTCTCGCTGCCCTTCTCTCTGACCAACGTCCCAAACACTGCTTCCAAATGGAAAATCGATTTGTTTGTACTTCTATCAATTGAGTATACCCTGTTCGCTGCTTAATATGCAGCCTGCTCTACATTCTGAAGGCTAAATGTATATTGGTGATCATTTTTCAGATACATCCATTCAGTCCACAAGTGTGATCCTCTGGTCACTTGTCACCCTAATTATCTGTTCCGCTCTCACTTTGACATGTCTGGGATTGAACCCTCCTATTGCTCCAGGGAAATGGAACCTGTGCTCCAGGAATAAAATCTCATATTTCCTTAAGGCATTTTCTAGGCTTTTGGATTTACCATAAATTTCAACAATCGTGATCACACCCATTGCATTTTTCTTCCTTCTTTGCTCTTTTGTTGTTGCGTTGGGAAAGCATTTGTTGATTTTGATTCTGTTATATCCAGTTTGCCCTCTGTTAGACATTTGTCTTCTGCTTTTCCTTGATCCACTCTGGCCTCCGCCATCACTGCTTTTGCCATTTGATTTCTCCTGTTTTCCCCTTTACCAGAAGCATCTTCTTTTGACCCTTTCCCCCCAGACCCGTTTTTTGCCTCTATACTTGCATGAAAACTGTTCTGCCTGTAACTTTTGCCAGTTCTGATAAAAAGCTCACGGCCCTGAAACGGTTTCTGTTTCTCTCTATTCATAGATGCTGCCGGATATCTTGAGTATTTCCAACGTTTCCTGTTTAATTCCATTCAGCGTGTTTACATTCTGTTTAGAAATATGCAGCTCGGCATGGTAATATTCGCAGTGCGCACGCCTAGTTCTGCACGGTTACTTCCACTGTGGACTAGTTCAATTCACTTTGTGTAGCCAGGTCAACCCCGGCAATAACGAATGTGCACAGGTGTGTGAATTTACATTTTGCGAGGCAAGATCCAGTTCAGTACGTGTGTGCTTGGTGCTTTCAGGCTAAGCTCAGTGCACTCACATTCAGAGAAGACAGCCTCCTGTTGAGCACGATTTAATTAATGATGGAGCGCTCCAGGTCGACATGGTTATATGCTATGTAAAAAGTCCCGTTCAGCCCGCTTGCAATCACTGTTTAGTGGAAAACCAGTTTAGGGGTAAATCACGCTACTGTGACAATTCAGTTCAGCAAATTGCATTCACTGCATTCAGGTTAAATTACGCACAGCTGCACTCAGTACGAACAGGCCAATTTCTATCCTGTTACACTGAATGTACATAGACGACTTTTTGCCCTGTTATTGTCAACTTTGTCCGGTGGAACACAACTACATATTATGTGCACAGCCCCGGCTGTGAACACTTCCTTTCTTGCTGTGGAAAATTTCACTTTAGCGTGATTACTTTACATGTAGAATACTCAATTTCATTACTGCTGCATTCGACGGAGACAGGGCCGGCTGAGCATGGTTATGTTTCATGTAGACTTATCGAAGTCTGCTCGGTGCTAATAAATGTGTACATGGACAATTGCATTCAGACTGGACTAGTTTACATCTGCGTACTTACTTTTAAAGTGAGCTTGTGTAGTTCACTGTGGTGGACAGTCCCAATTGATCACTGTTACTGCCAGCGTGAACCTTTTAACGTCCCAGCGGCTATGCTTCGTGTGCAGATGGCTTGATCAGTGAGCTTACATTCAATTTGCGCAGTTACAGCTCTGCAGCATGATTTTCAGTGTAGACTGATCTCGGCCGGAGAGATTTTATTTATTCTGATTTTCCACGACAAAACCCAGGTCTATTGTTAATGATAAAGGAAGGCTCATAGACAAAGTACCAGGGGATGAGGAGGGTTCGGAGACTTTGGAATTCTCTTCCCCAGAAAAAAAGAGGCGGCAGGGGCATAGTTAGACAAATTATTGATCGACAAGAGATCCAATGGTTATTCAGTCTGGCAGGAAAACGGAGTTAAGGCCAGGATCACATCAGTCATGAACTTACTGGAAGGTGGAGCAGGATTGTTAGGCCGAAAAGCTTACACTGGCTGTCATCTCTTGTGATCTTAATTACTTCAAATAAATATCCAGCCATTGTCACTGTTTATGCCATTTGGTAATAGATTGAAAGAGTATTTAAACGCATTTTTCAACTCCGCTTTGAATTTAGTCTGGATCCCTGCATATATAGGCGTATTGGTGCAGGAACTAAGTTGTTAAAACATCTATCGGTTTTCCTGCAGAATTAATTTTGGGTCATTGGAGATGGAACTGATAGAACAGCTATTTCCTGTAATTTCTGCCAACAGGAAACGTGCAATATGCGTCAACGCCAGCAGGAGGAAACTGCCTTAGATGGAGAAGAGTGCAACAATAGACTTGCTGTGACTCTCCATCTCTGGGTCACTCTGATTCTCTCCATTTCTGTGGGATAACAGTCTGCTGCAGGGTCTACTTGCCAGTAGAATATTTCTGAATGTCTCAGTATCAAGCAGCAAAATCAGGAGGGACGAGACACATGGGGTTAGAATACGGTCCAGCCAGTCAAACATTCTCCATGGAAATGAAATATAAAATACGTCCTCTATGATAGAGCACCGGGTTACGTTATTAACGATATTAATAGGTTCATATATGAAATAAAAAGGCGTGCTTATCAAAGAGAACAGCACACAGATCATTCCTAAATTTACAGCTGTTGTTATCTAATTGCAGCATTTCATTTTCAGCTGCTGGTGATAAATGGCTAGGAAGCGATAAAAGGTGAAAGTGAAGGTTGACCAGAAAGTACAACCTCTGGAACCAAAGTTTAAAGCAACAAAGACGACATACAGGAATGGTGGACGGAAAACTGACTGGAAAATAAACAGCCTAAAATGGGCTTAATATCACGGTAATGCTAATGACAAGGAAATCTGTCACCGCCATGGATATCAGATACTGCGTGATACATCAGGAGAGACCACATGTTCCTCGGGAAAAGATCACAATCATTAGAAAGTTAGTTGTAAGGCAGAGAGAGAGAGAGGAGAGAATTAGTGCCGAAACTCTTAGCTACACCAGCAGTTTTGTGGGAGAATGGTATGGAATGTGGATCATGAATACTTGATTCAATGCTGGAACTGATTAATTTACCAATGTAATGCTACTGTTTTTTTATTAATATTGTCCCAAATAAGTGTTTTCTGTTATTTCATGTTCCAACTTCCAATTTATTTAATAACACAAAACACTTATTTTCTGATTCTTGGAAAATTTTATGCAATCCAGAAGTAGAAGGAATTGAACAAGACCAATGTATTAAATTGACGAAAGTACAAATAATAAATCAATACATTTACTCGTTTAAAATGCGGTAAAAAAAAATAACGTATGAACCGCTATAATACTTAAAGCAATCGACTGTCAGGAAATAAGATATGTTTAATAACTCATTCCTAATAAAGACCGGAAGAAACCAAGGGACGATGGAAAATAAAGTTGAGCGAACGCCATTGATTCAATTCGGGTTTAGTTCCTGTGGAAACAGGTCAAAGAACATCAGCGGTTTTTTTGCAGCTCAATTATTGCTGTAGTGGGAGATTAGGTCTCGTATTATTAATGAAGATTTGCAATTGAAGAAGCAGAAAGACCTCGGTTTAGAGTCTCATCAAAAGAGCGACAGAGCAGATTTTGCTGTCCTTCCTCAGGGGTATGCAGCTAGGTTAGGGACTCGAGATCGGGAGTAGGGCTCAAACCCAGGGCTTGAACACTGAGATTTCAAAATTTAGTTCCCCGAAATAAATTGGCTATGAGCATAATAAATGCCGGCTCCGAACACAGCCTTGACAACAAAATGCATCTTAGGAGAATTGAATGGAGCAGTTAACAGTAGCAAGAGTTAAAAATGGTCTTCAGAACAGTTCATTGATTGCAATTATTTGATAAATTTACGAATAAACATGTGGATGGTAAACAAAAATATGGAAAATACATACCACTATCATTTATAGTTTCGCACCAATTAGAAAATATGGTGATCTGTAATGTTTAAGCTCAAACTGCCACAAAAAAACACCCTTCCACAAATTGTATTCCTTCTCCCACAGTTTGCTCATTCAGTTATCCAACAACAACCCTTCGTAATGTTCTGTTCTTCTCTAAACTATTTACTGTACCACATGACTTATTGCTGGTAGCAATTTGGATATGAGACTTACTGTTGCTTCATTTTGATCCTTCTAAATGCGGTGAAAAGCTGAAGCCCAAATACAAATCCTGCGAATCAGCTGTCACCCCCTGTCAATTGAACTGTATTCACATTATCCATCAACAAATTGGATGAGCATTGTACATACCGCAGCCATCGCGAGTTAAATTTAGGTCGATATCAATGTAAATTAACATCTAGGCATGTAAAATAAACGACCTGTTTAACTAAGAAATTCAGGTTTTAATGACATTATTGAAGTAACAATTAAGCTACATTGTGCAGCATTTGTATCATTGCCAAAAAGTCCGTCAACACAAGACACAGAAATCGCGGGAACACATAAAGCAATCTTGAATGCCTTGCTGTTAGAGGGCAGCCAAACACCCGTAGGAGCCAGATAGTAAATATCTGAATCTCAAGGCTTCACAGTTAAACAAAGATTGATACGACCTAATTCCGGAAAAATGCATATAATACAATGAATTCAGATTCAGCATGATTCCGTTTTGCATTTTGATTGGATTAGAAAACTGACTGGAAAATAAACAGCCGTAAACCGGCTTAATACCAGTGTAATGATAATAACAAGGAGACCTGTCACCGCCATGGATACCAGATACTGCGTATCTCGAGAGACCACATCTTCCTCGGGAACGGATCACGATAGTCAGAAAGCTCTAAGGCAGAGAGCGAGAGAGAGAGAGTGAGAGAGAGAAAGAGAGGAGAGAGAAGGGAAGAATTAGTGCTGAAACTCCCAGCTCTAACATCAGTTTGGCGGGAGAATGGTTTGGAATATGGACCATTAATACTTCATTCAACGCTGGAACTGATTAGTTCACCAACGTATTAATGCTGATCCATTTTTTATTTATATTGTCCCAAATAAAGTGTAAGTCGGAATATAGAATGACTCAAAACACTTATTTTCCGATTCATGTAAATTTTATGTAATCTAGAAGTAGAAGGATTTGAGCTTCTCTAACATATTAAATTGACGAAAGGACAACCTGAAAATGGCATAAAAATACAGATAAAAACTCAATACATTTATTCATTTAAAAATACAGTAAATAATAATGTTATGAAACATTAAACCGCTATACTAGTGAAACCAATCGAATGACAGGAAATAAGATATGGGTAATAACGAATTCTTAACAAATATCAGAAGGAACCAAGGGACGATGAAAAAGAAAAGTTGAGCGAACGCCATTGATTCAATTTGGGTTTTGCCCCTGTGGAAACAAGTCAAAGCGCATCAAAGGCCTTTTTGCAGTTCAGTGATTGCTGTAGTGGGAGATTAGGTCTCGCAGCAGTAGTGAGGATTTTCAACTGATAAAGCAGAAAGGCCTCGGTTTAGAGCCTCATCAGACAGACGACAGAATAGATAGTGCTGGACTTCCTCAGGGGCATGGAGCTAGGCTACGGACACGAGATCGGAAGTAGGGCTCAAACCCAGGGCTTTCCGAATGAACACTGAGATTTCAAAATTTATTTCGGCTAAATAAAGTGGCTATGAGTATAATGAATTCCGGCTCCGAAGGGTATCACACATCCTTGACAACAAAGTGCATTTCTTAGGAGAGCTAAATGCAGCTGTTAACAGCAACAACGGAGTTAAAAATGATCTTCATTACTGTTCATCGACTGCAATAATTTGTTAGAGTTACGCATTGCAAAATGAACAACAATAAACATGTGGAGGGAAAGCAAAAACATGGAAAACCTTACCATATCATTTATAGTTTCACGCTAATTACAAAATTTGGTGACCTGCAATGGTTAAGCTTTAAGCGCCAGAGAAAAACACCCTTCCACAAATTGTATTCCTTCTCCCACAGTTTGCTCATTCAGTTATCCAACAACAACCCTTTTGCAATGTCCTGTTCTTCTCTAAACTATTTACTGTACCACATGGCTTATTTTCGGCAGCAATTTGGATTCGAAACTTACTGTTGCTTCATTTTGATCCTTCTAAAGGCGGTGAAAAGCTGAGGCCCAAATACAAATCCTGAGAATCAGCTGTCACCCCCTGTCAATTGAACTGTATTCACATTATCCATCAACAAATTAATGAGCTTTATACACACCGCAGCCATCGCGAGTTAAATTTACGTCGATATCAATGTAAATTAACATCTAGGCATGTAAAATTAATGACCCGTTTAATGAAGAAATTGAGGTGTAAATTATAATATTGAAGTAACAATTAAACTACATTTTGCAGCATTTGTATCATTGCCAAAAATCCCGTCAACACAAGACACAGAAACCACGGGAACACATACAGCAATATTGAATGTCTTGCCACTTGAGGGCAGCCAAAAACCCGTAGAAGCTAAATAGTAAACATCTTACCCTCAAGGATTCACAGTTAAACAAAGGTTGAGAAGACCTAATTACGGAAATATATGTAGAATACAATGAATAATGCCAGATAGTACAGTAAGCTACAGAGACAAGTCGCATGCCCCTGTAAAAGCCATTACCCAGACACAAAACCACAGAGACATAGATGAGCCATCTTTAGGATACAAAGGGTTGTGTTTTCAGAGAATTCCCTTGAAAAATTAAGACAAAGGCACACGATACTATCAAGAAATTATACTGGAATTTAAGCATAACTTCTTCAAATCAATATTTGTTTGAATATCCAGATTGTTCATTGAAGTGGATTTATAATTTTATGCTGTCTTACATAGGATTATTAGGTTCGATTCGATGATTATAGTATTGCTATAGATATGAGTTGTAGCCTCATACTGAAAGCCTCACGAACCCACATATAAGTAACCATCTCGTAGAAATCGTAATTTTGCTTTATAAGTGCGGATATTGGTAAAATTTAATGAGTTTTTTCTTACCATAATATACCTGTAGTAATATTCTACCCGGCCATAATTCTGCTGGTTCGACAACTCCGAGGAGTGAAGGTATTTCATTTCGGGACCAAGTTTCTAGCTCGTAAAGCTGACTATGTCATTTTAATGATCTATTTTTTTTTCTCTAAGATGAGGTTTTATGCCAACAATAAGGTTGAGTGGGTAGGTTTACCTTTCCGTGTGGTAAAGATAGTAAAGTCAAAAACAGGCAGACTTCAAACATCCTGCCAATTTCTTTATAATCTAATTTACATCATCATTCAAGGTCAAAGCCTACTTCATTAATTTTTGTTCCTAAAGATGCGGTTCTAATAGGAGCTGACGTTTTTGTATGACCATTGCCGCTCCTTTCTACACTGTGTGTACAGCACAGAAGTAGGTCGCGGTGTCTGTTAGACTCAAGGCTGAGATGGTCAGGGAGCTGCTTTTCTCCAAACTTCAAATGACGGCTCTAAATCGACCTTTATGTTCACTGTTTGTCAACACCATTAACAGCAGCTTTATATCACCGATATATCACAGGGAATGGAATGGTTTTGCGGAAGTGTATCGATATCATTTTCTGTTCACCCGGAGTCGGTGATGGATAAGCTTGTATAACGTCTCTTTTACCTGTCACACACAAAGTGAGCACGGGAGCAAAGCCATCAGCTCCCACCAGTCCCCACATGTATCTTGGAACATAGGGGCAGGTGTTTGACTTTCAACTCTTCAGCCCTGCTCCAAATTCAATTAATTCTCATTTCGTCTGATACCTAAATCTATTTTCTCTCCTTAGCCCAATACCCTGTGATGTAACTGTGCTTAGCTAAGGGACACCTTGTAAATATAGCGAAAAAAATACCCAAAAATGTGTGTTTGTGTGTGTGTGTAGTCATTCATTTTTATTTGAAATAATAAGGAGGTAAGATACCCCTTGAAAAAATAGAGTATAAATGTGGCACAGAACAAGGGGGTCTGCAGGGACTGGTGCAGGATGAGTAGCGACAGAGTTTATCAAGGCAATTGGGCACAAAAAAACAAAACTGCGTTTCTTTCTAAAGGGAGGAAAGCTTAAAATCAGAAAAGTTGCTTTAATGTTACACTGAACTTCGTTAGGTCACACGTGAATCTCTGTCCTAAGTTCTAGTTTCCATCTCGATGCATTTGTTTTTACTCGCATGACCCGAATTTTGAGCTCATACTGGCCAGATACCATGCAGACGATTTGTCTCGTATGTCTCGAAATGATTAAAGTGGGTTTTACCCCGATAATAGATTTGGGTTACAAAAGTGTTTGGGAAAACATATATAAGGAAAACGTCTCTACTTGTGGGAGATATTAGAAGTGGTAGCATAAATATAAGATAGATGAAGAGCTATGGGGGAATTCTCTTGCTTAGCGTAATCAGATGCACAGACCTGTTGGGCTGAGTACCCTGTTTCTGTGCTGCATATCCTGTTTAACTACTTAACGCTTCGAATGACACAAACCCAAAGCCTTTGGAGTCAAGAGCTTCGGATTCACAAACCTTTCCATGGAACAAATTCAGATTTCCCTCAAAAATGGCCTACCTCTAACTTTAAGATTATATACCCTCGTCCTTTATTCTCCTATAAGAAGAATTATTTTCTCTATCTAACCCGTCAAACACTTAAACAGTAAACCACCTCTATCAGATCTCCTTTCAAGACTCAATGGTCAACTGACCATCAATACAACTGACAATTCTGCAACCCCTCCCCATAATTGCATATTCTATCCCCTGTGTCCTCCTGGTGAATCTGTGCTGTATTTACTCGGAAGAAAATTAATGTTGCCTGTGGTGAGGCGCACAGTGCTGAATGCATTCATGCAGATACCGTCTGACCAGACAACTGAAGTCTAACTTTTGCTGCTACATGTCCCAGTTACCTTCTGATAAGGACTCACTTTGTTTTCGCTATTCTGATTGTATTTTCTGCCCTTTACTCGCTTTCAATGATTGTAAAAATGGACACTTAAGTCTCTTTAAAATCCTTCCTTTCTCCACGGTTAGATTTTGGAGGTTCAGTGTGAAAGCCCTCACACCTGCCCACAGTAAACTCAATCTGCCACATTGTCTCGATTCATTTATTCCATCAACTTCCTGTTTACATCTACATACATAATTTAATTAAATCTGCAATCTTGTGTGTATAATTCACTTTTACTTACTCCAGGTCATTAATCATGTTCGTAATAACTATGCTTACCTATTTGGAGGGACACAATGTAATGAAACTTTACACATCCTGTCAGTATTTTTTAACACATTTAAATACTCACATGTCATAAAGCTGACTGGAATGGACACTATCAATCTGAAATTTTCTTGCATCCTGTGCATTGAAAGGGCCTAAATTCCGCTCAAATTATTGTTGCAGAATTACTGAGAAATGTAAAAGGGACTAGAGGATAGGCTGGACCTGCTTCATTGATTCATGCATCCGAAAAACAAACGCACCTACATCTTCTCCCGCATGTTACGTCGTCATTGCTGGTCACGAGGGGCAGTTCCATCATTCAGAAAAGAAATACCCAGTGCAGTGCCCTCAAACACAGCCCAGATGTTATTGCTGGCAGGTTCAGCAGCCGAGGTTTTATACATTAGCGTGACTGAAATTTGACCCGCATCACAATAATAGACTGGTGTTTCCGTTAAAATCAGTAATATATATTATTTCAATGATAATTTGCTCATTGATCTGCTGACACTGCCGGAGCAATTGCTCGGGGCTGTCTGATTTCTAAGCATTCGGCTTTTTTTAAAAAATGTCTTTATTTGAATCATCACCGAGTGGCTATTGGATAATTTAGTACATTTTGGAAAACCCGCGTGAAATTTTGAATGTTGATCTGCTTTATATTAAATGAAGTTTCCAGAAGATATCTTATAGTATTGATCACCATCTCTGGGATATTAAGAACGAAATGTGTTTCAGGCACTTTTTACGGCAGCCAGTGTGACAATAGCAAGAAGGGCCTGTCAGGTTTAAGCTATTACGAGTGACGATCCACAGATGAGTCAAGATTAGCACATTCTTCCAAACGCTGATTAACACGCAGTAACTTGTTGGTCCGGGGACCCAAGCAGACATCGGGCCCCATTTAAAGTCAACAATTATCTTCTTCAATTTTTAAAATTGCAAGCACTTATATTTTGTTTGTTATTATTAGTGGTTAGAATGTAAACCAGTTAGGACTTTAAAGCAAGTTTTTTTTTGTTTTGTTTTGCTTTTCAAACGGGCCGTTTCTCTAAAGTGATGAGGGTTCGCAAGCACAAATCCAAAGAGCTACAGCGACATTCATGGTCCGGAGGTGTAATTACATAATTTTATATTTTAATTATGCGAATAAGTCGTAGAAATGTTCACGCATTAATGACAGAAAAATGTCACATATTTAACATTAAATTAGCTCGCATTCGGCACTGAGCATGGAGGCGGAGTCTCGTTGCGAGTAATTTATGTGCCATGTGGGAAGTCCAGGACGATTGGTGTGTCCTCTTTCTCAACATCAGCCGGAAGTACCTCCAGTTACTCGTTGTCCAGCTCAGGCTCTCTGAGCTTGAAGAACCGCTGGGATCCCTGCAGGACATATGGAAGGCTGAGAATCATCTAGACCGCACATTGGGATAATTTCAATTAGTTTTCGGACCATAATATCTAGGTTTGCAGATGATTGGAAGCTATGTAATCCACTAATGACGTGGAAAATAATTGACACTTTCTGGTGATATAGACAGACACATCACAGGTAGCACTTATCTCCCAGAAGCATTAAATTATCCATTTTCGTAGGTATAGTGAGGAAAGGTAATATGGATTAAATGCGCGATTTTATCAGGGGGCAAGAGCTCCTGGGGTTATATGAAACCAAAGTTTGTAGGTGGCAGGATCAACAGAGATGGCTGCTCAAATACATACAGGATCATGGTTTTCCTAATAGAGGAATACGTACAAGAGGAATGATTTTCCTCTAAGCCTTTGTCAAATACTGGTTGCTATTCCAGATTTAGGGTCTTTGGTTTTATTAATAGATTACGTGCTAAATAAGAGATGGGCCATTTAGAACTGAGGTGGCGATAAATGTTCACACTCAGAGAGTTGTGAATCATTGGAATTCTCGACCGCAAATGGACTGTATGAATATTCAAGACTGAAATCGAGAAATCAAAGAAATCAAAGAGAATCAAATAAATGTTACAGGGAATTTCAGTCAATAATTGTAGTCAGGATTCGAGCGAATGGCAAAGGAGGCTCGAGTCTCAGAATCACCTAATCTTGCTTCTGTATCTTATCTATTTTATCCATATAAATAGGATAGAAAAAATATTAATTCTAACTTTCTCTGCTCGTTTTCGTCGTCTAGAATAGAACCGAGATGGTGATGTGTTTAATCCTGATGCCTTTGTGAGACATGTGATAAATATGGCAGAAATTTCCTTTTATCGACGTGTTGTAATTTTAGTGAATGGTCTCTCTTTGTAAAATTTATAAGTTATCTGACAATTTAATAAGGTTCAAGGCCATGTGTTCACATTCGTAGTCATTACTCATACATAGAAAAATACTATTGATAACAATTTCTCATATAGATTTTCAAAGGACTTTATGCAGGTTTAAAATGTAATACCTATGGATGTCGATATAGGAGAAACAAACTGCATATGAAAACACATTTCATGATGTTTTAACATAATGCGATTTAAATTTATTGGTTTGAAAATTATTGCCATTGTTTGTGATGTATCATTAATTTCGATTTTCCAACTGGTTGAAAATCAGTTGTTTCTGAGTGTTTTGATGAACAGAAACGCATCATTAACAGTGCTAACGGTATGAATTTTAGAATAGCTCTGAAATTGGACATCTGTTTCGCACTGACAGTTTTTTACTGAGCTCAGATGTAGTTTCTACGCTTTGAAAGTTTGAAGTTGCAGAATGATTTTATTGATACTTTACATTTAATAGAGCGTTTCGGGCAACACAAGTTTCCGGGGAATTCCAATTACAGCCCCCTGGATGAAGAGGAACGGCTGATTCGTACCTGCCCTAACACCAACTCTTTGACCTTTACTTTCTCTCATATTACATGTCACGTGTTCGAGGACATTACTTCACCAGGTTTAGCTGCGAAAAAAATCAGTTTTAGCAAGGACCATTCCCCAAACTTTACCCTTGGCTGAACTGCCAATCTAATCATTCAACGGAAGACAATTATAGCGCCAAACAGGACTCCCCACATTTCATATGTCACCGGCCTCGTTGGAGGCATTTTCTGAAGGTATACCGTATGGACCTGAAGGTTATCACATACCCAAGAGAGATGAAGCCTGGCTCACTGCTGACATATCTACAGTAAGCAAAGTGACCTCCCAAGCAAGGAAATCTGACCTTGATTGAACTGATTTCCCTTCACCGCTTGGAAATGCTTTCAATTGAACTGTGCGCTACTCACTGAAACTCACTTCATCGACAAAGTTTTTAACAAGAAAAAAAATCACTATAATGTAAACCTACTCCTTGCTGAAGACTGTCTTTACTATTTCACTAGAGATGCACCAGAGAAATATGACTTTCATGTTTGGATCCATAACTGGGAAATTAGATCGAAGTCAATCCATTCTATAGGCCATGTTGATGCATTTGAGGCTTTGGTACAGTTTGAAAATATTTATCTGAACCGCTACATTATATTTGTCCTGTGACCCTGACAGCACACCATATAGCGAGTGCTGTTCTTCTCACTACCAGTCTCCACAGTCGCAATGAGAACTTACCTCCAAGTCACAAGGGCCCAGCTAGTTATTGTACGAGCGTCGGGCTGGTTCCTATCGCTGTGAGAGTCAATACGCCGTAATGCATAGGCTGCCTCAGAGAGCCGCAGTTTGGAGAATTTTAAGGTAATGGTGGCATTCGTCGTGACCAGTCCAGACGAGAAAGGGCTTCGAGAAAACTCTGCTCTCATTTGCTAACCAGCCGAAACTCTGCCAAGTAGAATTTGTGATTTTTATTTGCTGAAGGAACCCTTGGTCCTGAAATATAAGTAGACTGAAGTTGTAATGCCTCCTTTTGTCCAAACCACTGTCAGGGGGCGCTGTGTCACAGAGATTTACTGATTCAGGCCTGCATTAAATGGAAAATAAAGTCAAAAACTATCCATTTTTAAAGTGCTGTTACGTTTGGTTCAAAATTACTTCCCAGAATACTCCAAACACGGCACCGAAAATGAATAAGCGCACTGCCGCTTTCATTAACGTGTATTAACTTAGTAACCTATAGAAACTGACTCAAATTGACCTCTGAAACTATCCGCATTGAGGGTCGATGTTCCCTTCTTGTGTCCCCGCTGATATGTCGTAATGTTTAGTCTGTGGGGTAAAACACGGCCACGAGTCTCCAGGCAATGAGAAAGGAAATGTTCCAATCGCACAAACTGCAAGCAGTAAAAATCCAAACAGGATAACGATTTTATTCAGAGGGAAGGAAGCAATATATTTTTATTGTATGGAATTTAGATTATTCGCTCTCGACGTATGTGTGAACTTGTTGCAATCACTAACAGCTGGAAATTACGATTGAAGTTCACCAAGTACATTGAAGTTCACCAACGTCTTATATATAATGTCGCGTGTCACAGAACGTGCCAGAAGTTAGTAACTTGCAGGGAATATTTTGTAAATGTTGAACCTTTCTTTTTTTTGTTTTAGTTCCATTAAAGGCACCCGGATATTAGAGTCCTGCATGAATTTCTCAAAAAATAAACAAGGGACATATAAATAAAAGGTTTCCCTGTGGACAATTATGTCACATTATTAGTTACCAACTGCTCATCAAAACGATACTTTGTATTTTACTTCCTTCTGTGACATTAACTTGTGCAATAATTTGCATAGTCAATGGAATGCTAACTATATCGCGTTTGCCCTGGCAAAGCTTCCAAGAGACATAAAACACACGTTGGCATTTTTAACCGTTGGGGTTATGTTAAAACCACCTAGTGAGGTGAAGCTTCTCGATGCTGCTGTAACCTGGGAGTGACAGTTGCGGTTCAAGTTGAGTCAGAACGAGACAGGTGCACTTCCGGCTCTAACGGCGTCTCTTCATCTCCAACTGAGTCGAGACAGAAAAAAAGGCTGAATGGAAAGTAGGGCAATTCTATGAGGAAAATTATTCATAGAAAATGATTCAGCATTTGAAAACACTTGTGACAGCACATGTTCACTCTCCAAGTGCATTTTTGGGGACCTGATTATAGAATTAAATTTGAAAAATAAATAAAGGACATGAATTAGGATCGAAACAGACAAGGTGGGGGGGGGGGAGGGGGGGATGTTTTCATGGAAAACGTGAATCAAAGGGTGCTCTTTACGTGTAAAGTAACGCCGTGCAACAACACCTCTTAGAGAGCAGACAATGGCTTAGTAGCAATGTCACTAGAATAATTATTCAGAGACTCAGGCTCATCTTCGGAGGATGCATATTCAAATACCACCACGGAAAGCTGGTAAAATTAACTTAAAATCTGAATCGAGAATTCGTTTCAATGATCGTGTCTGTGAATTGTCGCAAAAACCCATGTGGTTCACTCATATCCTTCAGGGAAGGAAATCTGTCGCCCTTACCTGGCCTCCATGTGACTCCAGAGTGATTGTTAACTGCCCTCTGATGAAACACCCTAACAAGCCATTCTGCTCAGTGACATTTAGGGATGGACAGCTTATGCTGGTCTTGCCAGCGGCGCCGACATCCTATGAAAGAACTAAAAGAAATTTAGGAAGCAGGTCAGGAAACTTTAGCCCAGCAAGCTCCCAAAAAGCAGCAATGTGATCCTGACGATGTCACCCCTTTTTATTATATTGGTTGAGGATAAATGTTAACCAACGGATCAGGCAGATCTTTATTTTCATCCCTTCCATCCTACTCACCTTCCTAACTTCATCCTTCCTCGCCCCTTCCTGATTTCGCTCTTCCATTCCAGCATTCCTATCTCCATTCCTCCCATCGCAATCCTTCAATATGTAATGTGAAGTTATCACTGTCAGAACTGAATGTTGTAGCCTCACAACTGATACACCACAACTGTTCTGTTATTGAGCAAACTCCGTGTGACTTTAACACTGTCTATTCCTGCGCACACAGGTATACCGCGGAGTACCCAGTTATAGACTTGTGACTATCAAATGCAGTTTGCCATTTTATACAATAGATATTGATGTTGAATCTGTAGACCGTGTGTTCGGTGTCAACTGGTGGGATGCGCCACATTTGCATTAAAAGAAAACAAAAATAAAAATACCTGGAAAAACTCAGTAGTTCTGACAGCATCTGCGGAGAGGAACACAGTTATCGTTTCGAGTCCGTATGACTCTTCAACAGAACGTGCCTGCTTTCCGAATAAATGCATGCAAATGGTTGTAGTTTCTTCATCGTTGCCCCTCATCTTATTGTGTTTATTTCGCGATCTCAGGACTTCCCAATGTTGACAACACTTTCCACCATTAAAGTCATGTTCAGATGGAATCTGCCGCTCTGCCGGCATGAAGTATTGATTCAGGGCACTGGGAGACCTGCAAAGCCCTTCTGGAAATATGCCATCAGTTATGTGTAACGGAGGAAGCAAACGGGGCCTCAGTACAATACATTCGAAAGCTCCCACAGTTCTGCACCGAAACGCCAGTCTACATTCTATACGCAATCTCCGGACTGGGACTTAAAATAACATTTTCTGATTCTGAGGCCAGAATGCTACCACTGATCCACAAATCTGTAAAGGAATGCCAGAAGTGCGACGGCTGATTGAAGCGGGGAATTCAGAGAATTCACAACAACTGGAGCAGATAGTTTTTGTACCAGTGCTAAGGGTTTATGTAACGTGGTGCTTCATAGCCGCGCAGTAATACACGGCTGAGTCAGAGAGCTGGGTGCCTGTGATGTTCAAAGGGATGTTTGTGTTACTCCTGTCCTGTACGGCCGAAAAGCGCTTTGCAAAAGCTGGTGTATTCTCTTCATTCCCAGCAGTGTGTCTGACAAGCACATACTGAAGGCCTTTTCCCGAGTACTGTACGTACCAGAATAGGTAAGCGGCTGTGTATGTCGCTGGGTAGATACAGGACAACACCACATTATCTCCTTCACTCACTGCTACAACTGGGGGTATTTGGGAAAGTCTCTCCTGTTGGCTGTAATCTGGAAAACAATAACAGAATGTTATCAATGCAACTTTTAGATTTTTTTTTCATTTGGACGAAAGAGACTTTCCAGTGCACACGCACACGCGCGCACACACGGGCTCGCGTTAAATTATTCCCTTCAGTACGACAGTTGACTGCATTTCAAGTGTGAACAACAACAACAAAACACAGGGAGCTCCAGCGATTTCGCCCCTCAGTTAACTGATCCCAGGCCATCATTGGTGTAATTTCCTTCTGGGTGTGTTCATCAGTCAAGGCTACCGTTTCCGCAGGAAATAAAGAAGCTCTTCTCCGGCCCGCTGAGACAGTGACAGATCAGCTTGTGGCTAATTTAGATACTGCGTGGCAACTCACTCACCGGTGAGCGAAACCGAGGAAGCTGACCTCACCAATGGAGTTAAGAAAGATTGGAAGAAAAATAACAATACAATTAACAAAATACAAGCATTACAATCGCATGAAATACTTACTTGCTTGAACATTTATGAGGAAAATGAACACTTTGGTGAATACTATTCTGGTCCACGAGAGACACAGGCGATCAGTAAACATGTTGATTTTGTATTCTGTGTGACAATTTCATACAGTACGGAAGTATACGGTGTATATTCAAGATATTTGCTACCTCCTACTACAGCGTTTACCTTCACACGAGCACGAATCCGAGATTTCTAAGTAACATGACAATCGCAAATGTCAGTTTACTCTTTTTGACGTCTTACAGCAGCCAATAGGTGCGATGCTGGGAGGGGTGGGGCAGACAAACAAAGTCAACGAATCAAATTTTTTTAAAAGTTCCAAATTCATAACTATAACCCGGCCTCAGAGTTGATGGACATCAAAGGTCATTGTTACTTGACAGATACAATTGATCGTTATAATTTCATTCAATCCATTCTTTAACCGACGCAAGTGTCCATTGTTATTTGTTTGGAATCGATGACTTTTTAACTTTAATGGTGGTAAATGGTTATTCCTATTCAACTGCCAACACTAATCAATGCTATAAATGGATGCCAATCAACATCGTTATGTGATGGACACCAATAGCCACTCATATATAACAATCAGCACTTGTCAACGTTACTCAATGCAGAAAGAATACGTTTTGTTTTTTGGTCGGACAGAACTTGAGTATTTCTAAGAAAGTATTTCTAAGAAAGAGAGGACACTCGGAAGAATGAAAACATAAAGGGGTGGGGGGGGACAATTTATAATGTATGTGAGGAGAGCGCTGATTGGTTGGCAAGTGGCATTGCCATGAAGAATGCACCGCCGATGGTGACTGACAGTTTACTGCCAAGCATTGTTTGAAATTTAAACCAGGCAGCTCGAACCCGATTGGTCAAGGCTGACTCATTCATGATGATGATGATGAAAAGAAGAAGAAGACGAAGATAATGTTGATGATCTGAGTGGTTTGTTCTCCAGAGGCCCAGCGAAGACTGTGCAGGTCGAATTCCACTACCACCCCCGCACCCCTCCCCCTCCACCCCCCTGCTGTAATGAGACTGGTGAACCTGGCTGCACCAATCTATGGCAGAGGAACCCAGTTAATTAGACCAAGACTGAGCACAGTACTCCAAATGCGTTGTTTGCAAAGGTTTATATATTTGCAGCAAAGCTTCCTTACATACCTAATCCAAACGCCTTGCAACAACTTCACAGACGCTATTGATTATTCTTTTTTCCAGTTTTCTATCCATCTCAATACACTACCACCAATTCCATTGCGCTTTAATTTTACACGCTAATCTCTTATGTGTAAAGGCTTATTTAAAAATGTAACCTTCTTGAAAGGTTCTAGGTCACCCCCTTCCATAAAAAAGAAGGAAAAGGATTCCTTACGTCTACTAGCAGTGAATTTAATACCATTGGGTGTAGGCTGTGCAAATCCACACTGACCTTAGGATTGCTGAACTACATCTGTCCACGTTGAAATAACGGGGCTGAATTACAGCTCACCCCACTGCACCTGATCCGGACCTGGTTCTGGCCGCATTGAATGTAAACGTATAGAATTGTATCTTACCACAATTAACATAACTATGCCGAATGCGACCTGACCAGAACTATGGAACGATGTTTGAAGAAACTTGGCCCATCATGAATTAAAGTATGCTGTAGGAACAGAATGTAACCATGCTGAACTAGACCAGAATGCACACTGAATTTACACACGCAAAAAAAAAGCTGATCTACGGCAAACGCGATTATGAGGAACTGGGTTTGTTCCCACTGAACGTAATTGCACTCTACTGGACATGTTCACGATGAACTGGACCTGCCATCAGTGAATATGTCGACAATAACCTGGGAAAATCTGCACTGAATCTTTTCATGAAGAACTTAGCCTATTAACACCAAATATAATGGTTTTTAACTGGGCGTGTCGACAATGAATATACAGGCAGGTGCCTTATAGTGCGTGTAAAGTCTCAGAAGTATTTGCAACCACGTTGCACCTGTTCCGTGACCACAGCGACTGAATATTGAACCGGACTGAAAACCCGGCTCAGTTTTATATTTAAAAAAAAAACCATTCCTCAGCACGCTCAGGACTGAAAACCAGTGACTTGACCTGGCCCCAAAATCCAGGCAGTTAAGTATTTTATAAAGAAATTCAACTGGAATCATTATGAAGTGTCTGTGTATTTCACTTTAGAACTATATAAGGTCCCATGGAAAAAACACGTCCCATCAAAACAGAAAGACCAGCCCAGCGGCAGCTGCATGAATTTCTTTGTTGCAACAACTTTAATTAATTTAAAATGTCAAACCAATTGATTATCTCACTGGAGCCTAACAGCAGGTATAAATGTGAGCATTTTCGGTGAATTGCAGAACGTGCTCAGTACTTCTGGGAGAAATGCACAGAGTACCAAACGGTCGGGTATTTGCCATTTACTATCCCGACATTGGAGCTATCGGGGTTCCAGGTAAAATAGTGTAGTCGGTCAGCAGCTGCAAGAATCATTGGTTGGCA
This sequence comes from Cetorhinus maximus, assembly GCF_964194155.1. NCBI lineage: Eukaryota > Metazoa > Chordata > Chondrichthyes > Lamniformes > Cetorhinidae > Cetorhinus > Cetorhinus maximus. The sequence continues at coordinate 35,151,453 of NC_135901.1, read as the reverse complement.
GCAAGAATTCTACAATTTTGCCTGTAGATGCACCTCAATGATGCACCTATCCTTTCTCTAGTATCATGAGATACATATACCCCCCTTACCATTATACTTTTTGTCCCTTAACTGGTATAATTTCAGTCTTTTACACAACCATTTTTCCACCTTTATGGATTAATTCGCCATTTTAACTTCCCACTTCAGTCAATTTATTTTCTCGGTATTAAAGGCTTATATTGTCTTTAATATTGTCCCCTTTACCAACATAGTTTCTTGACGTTACCTGTATAATTTCTCTCGTTTAAATTTATAGTATCTCCCTGTGACTGAGAACATTCCATTGTTTTAATTATATAATTCCTCGCCATTTGCTACTGCCATCGCAATAAGTAAATGTAATTATATTGTGCTATTGACATTGTTAGAGTCGGTGAGTTATCATCATGTTAACACAGAGTAATGGAGCTTTGTTGTGTTAATGGCGCTGTTACTGAAGGGAAATTGTCACACATGTTATCACAATACTAAGGTAAAGGGATTCTGTGGTTGGCACTGTTCCCGTGGGTGAATTAACACACCGTTAAGACAGTACAAATGTGGACCCAATGTATTGTTACTACTGTTATTGTGGGTAAATTATCACATTGTTTTCACGTTGAATATGTAGTTCTATTGTGCTTTTCACTTATAGAACGGGAGAATAATTTAATAAATAATTGTTTGAGAATCGAACCTTTAAATCGTTCCCGAGTAAATTTCATGAATTTATTTATTGAAGGGACATTATTAATGTTGACAGAAAGTCCTGCAGTGTAGGAGGTTCTTTCTTTAAATTGGACCTCATCATCTGCCAATTCCAATGATCCAAATAGGTACCGAAGACCCCACATGATTGTCAGGTGAAGGGCTCGGAGTTACAAATGCGCCCTTCGCAACATTTCCTCTGCAAAGTCAGAGAAACGGTACTTGTCCATTCACTTCCCCATGTTTGAGGATATGTTTGAGAAATTTGAACATCAGATTTACTACCAGCGAATAATTTTGCTGTAATTTGTTGGAAGGATCTACTTTTGATTCTCCGTGAGACATAATCTGCGTTTTCCTTCATTTCTACGCTGGCTGTTGTGTTATTCACCCGCTTCAATGTGTTGCCTTATTGTGTGCTGACTTGTCATTTCCCGTTTTTATTTTACATTTCCATGTTGGTTTCGGCGTGTTTTCTGTTCCTCTTGTTCTTAGTTAAGTCTGATTATCGCATTTTGCATTACCTTGCCTTTGACCTGCCGTCTGTTCCTTGAAATTACGATATTGAGTGCAGAAACAATTCTTAATAGCTTGCAGCACTCACTCTCTCCCTTTCTCTCTCTCTCTCTCTCTCTCTGTCTCTATCTCTAGCTCTATCTCTCTCCCTCCCTTCGTCTCCCTCTCTCTCTCGCCATCCCTTTTGCTAGGATTGAAACCAGAAAATTGACTGTTCTCACTCCGTCGCACACAGACAATTTTTGTGTTCCAGTCTCAAAGAAGATGTGTCACTTCTAACGTGGTACCCATGGCGGTGACAGGTCTCTTCGTCATGGTCTTGGCTGTAATATTAAACTGTATTGTTCTAATTTATGTTACATCCAGCTCCCCGTCTCTCACACCGGTTTGCAGTGTCAGTGCTGCCTTAAATTTGGAAGCCATTGACAGTTCGACTTAATTCACGGTCGCTTTCCCCTTTGATCTGTTTATGGCCATTTCTCGCCAGAAGCTGAAAATAAATATTTCACCGGGATGATGGCTATGCGTGTTATAGGAATCGTTTGTGCACTCTGCTGTGGATAAAATAGCACTTGATTTGGTTATGAACGAACGTACATAATTAACAATATGCACTGTTTCTGCCACAGAAGATTCACATTTTATACAGCACCTGCATGGACCGCATGTGACTGGATTCGGTCTATTGTCACTCCTTGTCTCCTATTCATTCTGATTTCACTATTCAATGCTCTGACCGTCAGACAAATGTTAGCGGCAGGAGACTCCAGGCACAGAGTATTGGAGAGAATCAGAGTGACCCAGAGATGGAGAAGCGGAAGTTCATTGCTTTACTCTTCGCCATCTCGGACAGTTTCACCCTGTTATATTTGTTGTTTTATATAGCCATCCTCTGTCTGAATGGAGAATGTTGTTCATTTTTCAGTTTCCGATTTCAATTCTGAAGAAGTCATAATGGACTCGGAATGTTACCTATGTTCCTCCCTCCAGAGATGCTGCCAGGCCTGCTGAGTTTTCCCAGCACTTTCTATTTTTATTACAGATCTCCAGCATCCGCAGTATTTTGCTTTCTTTTTCTGATTTCAGTGATTCCACAGTTACCCTCCTGCAAAAATGAGTTACGATTCAGTTATCCAGTTCCTGCGCTAATCCATTTTTTTTTTAAATACTGGGAAACAGATTAAAATGAGAGCCGAGTTAAAGAATGGGGTGAAGTGTACACTGAGTGTGTTTGTTAAAAATTAAAATTTGTAGCAGGAAATTTAATCACCTGCATGTAAAATTGAATGGCTGGCAAAATAACTCAGAAGGTTTGTGGGACGGGGGTAACAATCCATTGCCTTATCTGGTTGGATGGCCTGTGCGAATCATATTGGTGAAAGCAGCCCTTCCTGTTCGCTCCCTGTTCCTGCCTGTGGAGATTTGGGATCTCCCTCAATGCCCTACGTGTTGTGGGGATTGCGGCACTCTGGGTAGAACCTACCTTCAGGCCGAGAACTCAAGAAGAAATTTCGATACTCCCGTGTTGGCTTCAATGTGTTTACGAAGCCTTTTTGTTCTCGGTTGGCTCTTAATGTATTAATTAGTATCCTTATGTCATTGACATATCTTATTTCTAATACAGCTGATTAATGCAAAACCTACAAACAATTGTCTCCATGTTAACGAATGTCTTGCTGATCAGGATAATGCCTGAAAAGTATCAATTTTACACATCATGATGCAAAACAGATTTTTTTTGGCAACTCAAACATGTAGCTTTGCTGACCTCTCTCTCTCCCAAACAAATACCATGGCCACTATACCTATATTTCTCACTATTACAGCTAACTTGGCAGTGAATCTGATCCTTTCTCGAAGAAGATGCGGACTCTCTGGATGTATCACTTACTACCTGGTGTCCATGGCGGTGGCGGATCTCTTGGTCATGATCACTGCTGTGATATTAAGCCTGGTTGCTGGAATTTATTACCCATCCAGTTTCTTGTCCATCACACCGGCCTGCAGCCTCCGAGCTTCCTTAATCTAAGCAGCCATCGGTAGCTCTGTTTGGTTAACAGTTGCTTTCACCTTTGATCGATTTGTGGACATTTGTTGTCCGAAGCTGAAAGCAAGATTCAATACTGAGAGGACAGCGGCGCTGGTTGTAGGTATCGTGGCAACAGTGAGCTGCGTAAAAAGTTCCTTCATGTATTTTGTAACAGAACCTAAATACATAATTAACAATGTACCCTGGTTCTGCAACGTAAAATTAGTATTTTATACATCACCTGCATGGGTCGCATATGACTGGATTCGCTCCATTTTAACCCCGTGTCTCCCATTCATTCTGATTTTACTGCTCAATGCTCTGACCGTCAGACACATTCTAACGGCCAATAGAGCCCGCAGGTGACTCCGGACCCAGACCAATGGAGAGAATCAGAGTGACCCAGAGATGGAGAAGCGGAGAAAGTCCATGGTTTTACTCTTCACCATCTCGGGCAGTTTCATCCTGTTATATTTTGTTTTTCTTTATAACGGTACTTTACATCCGAGCGGCGAATCTTACTTATTCTTCAGTTTCCGATTTCAGTGATTCCACATTTGCTCTCCAGCAAATTGGATACATGCTTCAGTTATTGAGTTCCTGCATCAACCCGTTTATTCATGCTGGAACCCAGAGTAAAATCAGAGCCGAATTAAAGAATGGGGTGAAATATCCACTGAGGTTATTTGTTAAAATATTTAAACATTGAAGATAGGAAACTCTAACATGAACTTTACATTGTATACATTGCATCCCATGTTCAATTCCACAATTTCTTCTTCTTGCCCATGAAAGACACGGCCCCGCTTCCAAGGTGACTTGTATTTTATGTCCGTTTCCTGTGTGTGAATTGACGAACACATAACAAAAGCTGTATTCCCGCTCAGTTCAATGCGGTAAACTGTCCGAAGTTAAATTCCCGTCATCTGTCCGGTGGTGACTAAGGCTTGGTGTTTCCATCAACCTTGATGGCGCTGGGGCCAGCAAATATACTCTAAACAGCACTCATTGATTCATGCAGGAATGATATAATTATATTAATAATAATAATTTATTATTATTATTACTATTATTATTATGACATGCGATACAAGGGTCGCTGGAAAGGTCAGCATTCCTTGCCAATGCCTAGTTTACCTTGTCACGCCAGCATCCTGGCTGCACTCATGGGCTGGATGGACTCCGCCATGGTTTACACATGAGCGCACAGTCCCTGAACCTGGACCAGATGTTTTACTTCCCGCTGCGCCTCCAGGTTTTGCCATCTTGCTGATGACTCCAGATGTCCCTCCTTGACCTGGCGCTGAGAACTGCAGGGCTATCCCACGGATTTCGGAAAGTTAGTGGCCTCAACTGTGCCTGTCGTGATCAGCTATTCGGGTGCATCTGAGCGGTGCTCACCAGGTTGAAACCCTAATGCTACTCGCAAGCCACCAGCTTTCATGTTAGGGGTGCCTGTTCTGGTGGAGGCTGCAGGGAAATTAAGTGACGTGCACCCTCTGTGACCTCTTTCTCCCCCGCAGAGGACGAGGGTTCTTCCAGAGACCCTGGATCTGACTGCTCTTTTCATGACCTGCACGAGGGAGGAGAGCAATAAGAGGGCAAAATAGCCATCTGACTACTCATAATGTGGAGCTCCATCTGAGACTGGAGTACACACACACAGGATCACTATGCTTTTTGCTAGGCAGACGGTGTCAGTAGCATCCAATCGTCCATCACTCTTTCAGACCTCTAGCCCCGACTCAATGTTAATGATTGCCTGTCCTTCCTCGATGCAGCCTTGCTCTTCCTCTACAGACGTGGGGGTGCCCACGTGCGGTGCACGCCTCCAGTCCCTCTCTTTCCCTTGCATTGTGAGCTCTCTTCTCCTTTAAATGCATAAATTTACAATGTTGCTCACCCATCATGGCCAAGCTAGATGACCAAGGTGGTGACAGACAAACGATCCAGAATGATGTCACAGGCATGCTTCCTGTATATGATCATTGAGTGTGACATATAAATTTCAATTTTACGTAGTTTTACAGACACGGTAGAAAACACGTTTTTTTTTCCCCAAAATTGACTTTTTGTAATTCTCAACTCTGTTGAGCCGTAACTTTAATGCAATGTTTGATATTTTGATGCAACCGGCATTATAAAATGTTTTATAATATGAAATAAATTATCATTGAGAGCAATATATTTGATTCTGAAATGAACCTTTATTGATATCAATGCTGCTAAAAAAGCAGGAACAACAATAATAAAAACAACAATAATGATAATAAGAAATTTAAAACAAGTCAGAAAGATATATAGCTAGACAGACAGATCATTTTGCAGACAGGAAAATAGATCTTTGGACAGAGAGGCATGTGTGTGTGTGTGTGTGTGTGTTCGTGTGTGCGTGTGTGTGTGGATAGATATATAGATAGATAGATGGATAGATAGATAGATAGATAGATAGATAGATAGACAGACAGACAGACAGACAGACAGACAGACAGACAGACAGACAGACAGACAGACAGACAGACAGACAGACAGATAGACAGATAGATAGACAGATAGATAGATAGATAGATAGATAGATAGATAGATAGATAGATAGATAGATAGATAGATAGATAGATAGATAGATAGATAGATAGATAGATAGATAGATAGATAGATAGATAGATAGATAGATAGATAGATAGATAGATAAATAGATAGATAGATAGATAGATAGATAATCAGGCTCACTGCCAGACTGAATGCAGAGAGAGGCATGTTAGCATGAGTGGAGGGATGGCTGTGGTGCAGCACGAATGTATGATAGTTGGATGTATGAATATTTTGCCTGAATGACTGGATTGAGAGATGTCTGGAAAAGATAATGTATGGTTGGATTGATAGACTTGTAATATCTTGCTTTATTTCTTCCCTAATAATAAATCGGGAATAAGTTTTGGTTCATTCATACAACCTGTTTTCAAATCATCACAAAACCGGCTTATATATCAGGAGCTTCGTGCTGGCGATGAGGCAATTATTTGTCAATAAAGTGCCGACTGCTGGTTAGCTGCTCATATCACAGAATCACAGAATTGTTACGTCGCAAAAAGAGGTCACTTAGCCCCTCGTTTCGGCAACTCACCCAGTATCATTAACTCGCCTTCTTCCCAGAACTTTGCACATTCTTCCTTTTTCGATATTGTTTAATTCCCTTATCGTTGGCTCAATTGAATTTGCATCCATCACATTCTCATGCAGTTCATTCCAAACCCTAACCACACGCTGCACTATATATTTTCTCCTCATATCGATTCCGCTTCTTTTAAAAATTATTTTCGCTTTGTTCCCATTCGTTTTTGACCCTTTCAAGAGAGGGAACAGTTTCTCCCTATCTACTCTGTCCATATCCCTCGTGATTTTGCATAGCTCCATCAAATCTCGTCTGAACCTTTTCATTCTCTCAACGAAAACAGACCTATCTTTCTCAATTTATCTTCATAATTGAAGTCCCTCAGCGCTGGAACCATTCACGTGAAACTTTTCAGCACCTATCTACCGCCTTCACACCCTCCTGAAGGTGTGGCGCACAGAACTGGATGAACTCCAGCTGAAGCAAAACTAACTACTTACCTAAATTCAACATAATCTCCCTGCTCTTGTACTCTTTGCCTCTATGAATAAGGCCCGGGATGCCGTATGCTTCATGAATCGCTCTCTCAACATCTCCTAGCTCCTTCAATGAGTTATGCACATATACAACCAGTTACCTCTGCTCCTGCACCTCCTATAGAGAGGTACTCTTTATTTGATAATGTCTGTCTATGTTCTTCCTAACAAATGAATTAGTTTACATTTTTTATGCTTTGAACTTCATCTACCACCTGACCGACCATGCCACCAATTTATCTATGCCCTTTTAAAGTACTACACTGTCCTCCTCACAGTTCACAATGACTCCAATTTATGCATCATCCACAGCCTTTGAAATTGTGCCCCGTAAACCAAAGTCTATGTTATGAATATATCAAGAAAAGCAAGGGCCTCAACATTGAACACTACAAGCCTGCATCCTGCCTGATTACTCTGTTTCCTGTCGCTCAGCCGATCTTGTATCCATGTTAACCTGTTCCTTTTATTCCTGAGCTACACTTCTGCTCACATGTCTGTTGTGTGGAATTGCATGAAACGCCCTTTGGAGTCCATGTACACCACATCAGCAGCATTTCCCTCAACAACCCTCCAACAGGTTAGATAAACCGGATTTTCGCTTAATAAATCCATCTCAGCTTTCCCTAATTAACCCTTATTTGTCCCCATGATTATTGATGTAGTTTTGAATTATTGTTATTAGAATTTTCTCCACCACTGAAGTTAAAGTGATTGGCCAATGGTTCCTGGGCTTATCTTTGCACCCTCCTTTGAACAAGTTTACAACATCTGCATTTAGATCGTCTCCCATGAGAACGCCGAGTTTAAAGAAGCCTGAAGAATTATGGTACCCCGATTTAATATCATCTCATGGATCCCACACCAACGCCTCTGCCATTTCCACCCTCACTTCCCTCAGTATCCTTGACGCAACTCATGCAGTCCTGCCGCCTTATCGAACTTAAATATAGATAACCTATCCAATATCCATTCTTTTCTTTTCAATTTTAAACACATTTGTACCTGAATTCCCTTATTGTTTACCACGGCCTAGGTCGCTTCTTCCTCCTTCGTGAATACAGATGCAAAATATTAATCTGACACTTCAGGTATAACCTTTACTTCCATGTGGTAACCTATTCTGCCAAAATCCTCCTTTTACCACACTTTTACTATTCATATGCTCATAGAATGCTTTGGGATTTAATTTTCAGTTAGGTGCCAGTCACTTTTCATACGCGCTCTTTGCTTCTATTATTTGCTTCTTCATCTCGCCTCTGAACGTTCTGCATTCAGTTTGGTTTTCAATGGTATTTTCTCTTGACAACTGTCAAAGAAACATTTTTTCTTCTTTGTCTTGATTTCTCTTTTAATCATCCAGGGAGCTGTGGATTTGTTAGCTCTGCCTTTTCCTTTCGAGGGAATAATGCTTGACTGTAGCCAATTGATCAGCTATCTTTTCCCTCCCAACTTTTCACACCAAATTATTCTGCCCAGATTCGTTCTTACCCGATCGAAGTTGGCTTCCCCTCAGTTAATTTATCGTACTTTGGACTGTTATTTGTGTTTTCTCACAGACAACTTAAAATGTTTAATACAATGATCATTTTCCCCTAAATGTTCGCCTACTCACACTTGATCTGCTTGGCTCATATTATTTCCAAGAGCCACGCCTAAAAGTAACTCCGCCCCCGTTTGACTGGAAACATAATGTTGAAGAAACTTTTCGTCACCACATTCCAGGAACTCGCTCCCCTCTCTGCCATTTACACTGCCATTGTCCCAAACTATATTTGGACAATTAATGTCCCGCATTGTAAGTACAAGAAAATGTTTGCACCTCTCTGTAATTTGTTTTCAAATGTGTTTCTCTACATCATCCTCATCATTTGGTGACATATAGATGACACAGATCAATGCAATTGCACATTTTTTGCTCCTGAACACTAGCCAAATAGATTCTGCCCTTGATCCCTTTGGGTCACCCTCTTTCTCCAGAATTGCAACGCTGCACTTAATTAATACAACTTTGCCCCTCTTTCTTCCTTTCCTAGCTTTCCTGAATACTTTCCATTCAGGGATATTTAACAACCAGTCTTGCCCTTCCTTGATTCAGGCCTCTGTTATAGCCACAACATTGCAACCTGCGGCTGTAACTCATGAATCTTCTTTCCCACAATCTGTGCATTCACATGCATGCACAGTAACCCTGAATTAGAATCAATTATTTCTGCCTGTACGCTGACCCAGCCTATTAGCTTACAATTCCTTATGAGAGTGAGATCTGTCTCCCGAAGTGCTCTCTCCAACTTGGTGCTCCTATCTAATACCACCTTATGGATCCCTCACATCTGCTTTGTTAATCTTATTGCTTCGAAGCAGCATTCGCAAAACACCTCTCAAGGAACTTTGTTCAAGTGCAACCCGTTTGGCCTACTTGTCTCACCTACCCCACAATCTGTCCCAATATCCCAAGAATCTAAAGCCCTCCCTCCTGTATCCGCTTTCAAGCCACGCATTCATCTGCCTTATCTTTCTATCTTTTTGCATTCACTCGCGCTTGGCACTGGGACTATTCCGGAGATTACTACATTTGAAGTCTTGCATCATAATTTTTTACCTAGCTCCTTAAATTCAACTGCAGGACCACATCCCTCTTTTTACCTATGTCTCTGGTATGGAAGTGGACCACGACAACTGGTTGTTCGTCTTCCCTCAGGGTGTTCCATCACTTCTCAGTGACGCTAGGACGGGGAAGGCAACACACCATCATGGATTCACATATGTGGCCATGGAAAAGCCTATCTATATCCCTAAATATCTAAATATGAATGATGTTGCGGTCTCCTCTGTCGGCTTTATTTAGTTTTAGCTTTAGATTTTTGCATCATGCATCACCTGTGGAACAGACCCTATCCTCCAGCAGAGGAGGAGAAGGTTAATAATAAGGGTGACAAAGATAAGGAATGAAATTCAGGAATTATAAATAATTCAAAATGATACGTCATTATACTTAACAACTACTTTCAATATTTTATTTTATTCAAAATATATTTAAGTTCATTTAATATCATTAAGATTTATTGCGTTCTCATTGTTCATTCCGTCACCGAGGAATCATCTATATCATCAGTGAAATGACCATGATGATGCGTGTTCCAGTGGCGCCAATGGTTAGCGTGTGCTACTTATAGAGCAGTACAGTCAATGGGCTATGCCACGGTTGTGAGTTGGAGCCTCACCTGGAGCAGGAATTTTACTGGAACGACATTTGGATAATGTGGACGAGATTCTGGCATTAACGACACCGTTTGCAGCTGGTGGCATTGCATTCGAACTACATGAGGGAGCCTCAGTCCCCGCCCCCCATCACGCCCCCCACCCAGCAGTTGTGCTGGTTTATTAATGTCAATTAGGCAGGGGTGCACAAGGAAGTCTGGAAGGCCAACAGCGATTCATTTCCGACCTCTCCTGTGCTTGTAACTTGTCCTCTCTGACGAAAAGCATCAAGAAAAGCATCTTTCTAGAACAAGGTGTTGCATGTACAGCACTGATCACACTAAATAACCCCCCGCTGGAAGTGATTAGCAAATACTGCTCCCCAGGTTCCATGGTGACAGACAGTCTGATACTTAATACACTTCTTGATACACATATGGGGAAAGCAGATACCACCTGGCTCATGAAACGCACATAGATTAACACCAATCTCACCCCTGGGACCAAGCGGATAGTGTATTAAAGCAGCCTTTTCAGTATCTTGTCTGACTGTGAATCATGGCCGGCTGACAGCTATCAAGAAAAGAAGATCCACAATTTTCACCTGTGTTGTGTGCAGTGGTTAAGGGTACCTCTTGGCAGAACACAATCAGGGACGTGGCAATCCTCTGAAAGACAGAGCCCCCAAGTCTCATAAAACAGAGGAACAATGGATGGCTCGGGCCCGTCTACAAAACTACAACAACAACTGTAACGACTTATATTTATATCGAGATTTTAAAATAATAAAATGCCCCACGGAGTTTCAAATGGGGCATAAGGATATATTAGGTCAGTGGACCAAAAGCTTTGTCAATGAGGTAGTTTCTAGGGAGAGTCTTAAAGGAGGAAAGTGAATTGGAAAGTTGGAGAGGTTTAGGGGGAAATTCCAAAGCTTAGTGTCCAGGCAGCTGAAGACACGGCCACCAATGGTGGGATGATTAAAATCGGGGATGAAGGACATGCGGTAATGGTGCCCCATGTATGTGGGCCCACATCTCATGCTCAAGGCCCAAGCTTGAACTTTGGGACATAGTTTGATCATCCCATGTCTCAGATAAAAAATTATTCCCCATGTAAACATCTTGTTTGATCTTTGTTTATCGATACCACGAGAAAACTAGGACCAGTGGAATCCTCCTGTGTGTTCGGTTGGGGATTGACTTTAATCGAGATAAAATCCTGTGGATTTCAGTGTTAGAACAAGATATGTTTTAGTTGAGATAATAAAAAAGATATATATAAATACTGAAAAAAACAAACCTGGTGAAATAGACAGCAGGTCAATCACCATTAGAAAGTGATGAATTACTTGTCACTGTTTCAGGTTTTTTCCGCTGTTATTGAGAAGTCTTAATGACATCATCGCACTGGGACTGGATGACATCATCGCACTGGGACTGGATGACATCATAAGAGTCCATTGTTTCTTCATGATCCACATCAATAACAAGAGGAAATATTAATAAACCTGAGCACATTATCTAGGCTGACACTCCAGGGTGACATTGAGGGACTGCTGCACTGTCAGAGACAGCATCCTTCACATGGAACTTGTGGAGGCTCTGGTCACAATCTTCCAATCCTCCTAATATAGTAGTGGTGTCAAAGGACTGACAGATTGTAAATATTACACCCCTGTTCATAAACACAGCAATTCCAGGACAATCAGCTTCACATCAGTGGTGGGGAAAGGCTAGAGACAATAATCCCGGACAAAATCAATTGGCACTTGGAAAAGTAAGGATTATTAATTCCAGCATTTGCTGTTTTTAATACTGATATCTTCCCTGGATCCTAAGGTGATGAGCGGATCTCTGGGAGGAATGAGGGACTGGTATTGTCCATGAGAGTAACCAAAATGAATGAGAATTGAAAGAACCTCTTTTTAGAAAGGAAAAAAAAGGCCCACAAATGGAGCTGTCGTTAACAGGATATCAATTAGTTTCCTTTTATCCTAGACAAATCAATGACTCGACATACTGTGTGTATGAAACAAAGCAGATTTATTTAACAGACATCAAGGTATTAAACTCCAGCCCAGTTACAGAAATTATTAACATCAGTAGAAATAAACCCAAACTGTCAGAATGAACATGGTTCAGTTCTGGATTTATTTAATTGTAAAAGCAACAGCAGAATCAATCACCTTAAGGAGGACAGGGGATACATATGAATTATATCCGCTGGTTAGGCAGTCTAGAAATAGACGTTATAGTCTAAGCCTTAGGGCCAGGCCATTCAGGAGTTTAATTACACAGGATTCATGACACAGAAAAAGGCCATTCAGCCCAATCAGTCCATGCTAGTGTATCAGCTCGACTCGAGGCCACTCCTATCTTACCTCACCTCAATCATCGTAACCCTCTATTCCCTTCTGCCTCTTGTGCTTGTCTAGCTCACTCCTTGAATAATATTAGGTGAGATTGCACGATTGGACAAAACTTACTGAAGAATCCTGATCGTGCTAAGAAGTACACTAACAACCAATTAAATATCATCAGTTGGGCTCACAGTGTGGCTCTCTTGTACATGCTAGAAACTACATGTATTCACACAGCAAAAAAGAGACACCCACGCACTGCGCCTTTTTCAACTAAACAAAAGCTCTACAATTCACTTTAACCACTCCCAGTGCTCGTGAGCTTGACTTCCTCGACACTCTTTAGGTGAAGAAAATTCCTTTGAATTCCCTATTGGATTTCTTGGTGACTACCTTATATAAATTGTCTCTAGTTATGCTTTTCCCACCAAGTGGAAACAACCTCCCTCTATCCACTCGAGCAAAACTTTTCTCATTTTAAAGATATCGATTAGCCTCAGCCTTTTTTTCTCAAGAGAGGATGCCAAGTCTGTCAACCCTTTCCTGATATGTTTACCTGCACATTTTGTGCATGATTACAAATATGCTGTGTGCCCTATCCAGTGACTCGATATCTTTTTCTATAATATGGCGACAAAATCTGCCCTCTTAATTATAGCTAGTAAGATTTAAGCTCGAGATTAGCAGCTTACCCCAAAGAAGGGTGTCGAGCTCAGTAGTGATTTTAAAGTAGTTTATTGAGGCGCAGCAGTTTAAATATGATGTATCGGCCAAATTGACAGGAAAAACACACGACCCGTGACAGGTGAGAACGGTTTACCGGATCGAGAGGTTAAACGGACGGATGACGCAGAGTGAATGCTGGTCTCTGTAGCTGGTGGTGACCGTCTCCTCTGAACGGTGTGAGCCAGAGTGTGGGTGTTGAGCTGAAGCCAGTGTGAATCACTTCAAAATCTCTGTGCTCTCGAGAGCCTGTTTTACACAGTTGGTTTGCTAATGGGTCATGAGATCCAATCGTATCAGGATTAGAAATGTCTTTTTTCAGGGACTGGTCTGGAGATATATACATGGCAGAGATAACAGACCTGTTCTGTATTTGTTTCAGCATGTTACTATGGAATCTTTCTTCATAAGGGAGAGAGAGATAGAGAGAGCTGTTTATATAGTATTACCTAAACTACCGAAGCTTTTATAGGGTCAGTAGACAGCGATTTCTTACAATCCGTTACTTGGATTGAACTTGTCTCCATTCCCATGCCGAGAGAAGTTCTGGACCAGGCGGGAGGGCTAAGAATTTGGAATTCTTGATTCTGCACAAATTCCCATTCCTCTTCTTTCTGGTGCATAATGGAGGTGTCACTGTGCCTAATATGCAATTCAGTAAAATTTGTCAGCAAGGATGAATCAACACTTTTTAATTGGAGATGTTAATCAGTGGAACGTTTCAGGCACTAAATTTTAGTGTTCTTACTAAAGATCAATTTAGGATTGAAGTAAAAGTTCAGAATCTTGTTGTAAACTAATTTCTGATGAAAATCCCTTAATCCTGGGAAGAGATGAAAGGCAGCGACTCTTTAAGTGAAACTGCAGCCCTGAGAACACAATCAACTATAGATCCATAATATTAAACTCCAGCCCGGTTACAAGGATTATTAATATGAGCAGAAACAAACCTCAACTTTCAGAATGAACATGGCCCAATCCTGGATGCAATTAACAGCAACAATATGCTTTCGTCATTTCCGGTGCATGTGTCGATGTTGGGTGGCACATTTCGATACGTTCCTTTAAGGCTTTTTCGTTGATCGATACAACTGAGTTGCCTGCTCGTCTATTTCAGAGGGTAGTTAAGAGTCAGCCACATTGCTATGGGTCTGGATTCACATGTACGCCACACCAGGTAACGATGGAAGATTTCCTTCCCTAAATAGCATTATCGAGCCTGATGGTGTTATTACGATAATTGAAACTGGTTTCATGTTCATCATTAAACTTTTAATTCGAGATTTTTCTTGAATTCAAATTTCACCACCTGCAACGGTGAGGTTCCAACCTGGATCCCATTAGCATAGCAATGTGTCTCTGCATGACTAATCCAACTCAACTACGCCACCGCTTCTGCCCAGCCATACATAAAAATGAGGAGCCAATCTGATGAATCTACAACACAGCACTACTTACTTGCCAAACAGCATAAGTGGCAAGTGATACAGAGCTGCGCAATTCCACAACAAATGGATCAGGTCTAAACTCTGCAGTTATGCCATATCCAGTTTTGAATGGTGGTAGACAATTAAACAACTCACTGAAGGAGCAGACTTCAAAAATATCCCCATCCGCAGTGATGGGGAAGCCCAACACAGCAGTGCAAAATATAAGGCTGAAGCATTCGTAACAACCTTCAGCCAGAAATGCCGAGTGGATGATCCATCTCAGCCTCCTCCGGAGGTCGCCAGCATCTCATCTTCAGCTAATTCGATTCATACCACGTTAAATCAAGAAACGGTTTAAGGTGCTGGATACCGCGAATGCTATGGCCCCTGACAATATTCCGCCAGTTGTACTGAGGATCTGGGCCCTAGAAGCTTCCCTGCCCCTAGCCAAGCTGCTCCAGTACAGCTGCAACACTCTCGCATTTACGCGGCTATCACAAAGATTGCTCAGCTTTATTCTATACAAAAGAAGCAGGGCAAATCCAGCCGAAACAACTTACCGCCCCCTCAGTCTGTTCTGGGTCATCAGTAAAGTAATGGAATGGTTCACCAACAATGCTGTCAAGCTACACATGCTTAGCAATAACCTGCTCACTGAGGTCACTGCTCACTGCTACTCAGCTCCTGACCTCATTAAAGCCTTGGTTTAAATATGGAGAAAAGAGATGAAAGACAGAGGTAAGGTGACAGTCACTGCCCTTGATTTCAACGCCGCATATGACCAAGTGTGGCATCAGAGAGACCTAGCAAAATTGGAGTCAATGGGAATCAGGGGGAAAACTCTCCGCTGGTTGGAGTCATACCTAGGAAAAGGAAGATGTTTATGATTCTTGGGGGTCAGTCATCTCAGCTTCAGGACATCACTGCAGGATTTCCTCAGGGTAGTGTCCTCGGTCTAACGCTCTTCAGCTGCTTTATCAATGACCTTCCTTCCATCATAAGGTCAGTAGTGGGGATGTTCGCTGATGATTGCACAATATTCAGCACCATTCGCGACTCCTCAAAATCTGAAGCAGTCCATGTCCACATGCAGCAAGGCCTGGAAAATATCCAGGTTGGACATACAAGTAGCTAGTAACTTTCGCGCCACACAAGTGTCAAACGAAGACCATCTACAATAAGAGAGAATCCACCCATCGACCCTTGACTTTCAATTGCATTACTATCGCTCACTCCTGCACTCTCAACATCCTTCAGGTTGACCAGAAACTGAACTTGACTAGCCATATACATACTATGGCTACAAAAGCACGTCAGAGGTTAGGAATCCTGAGGCGAGTAACTCATCTCCTCACTCCCCAAAGCCATCTACAAGGCACAAGTCAGGATTGTGATGGAATACTCCGCACTTGCCTGGATAAGTGCAGCTCTAATAATACTCAGGAAGCTTGACACCATCCAGGACAAAGGAGCCCGCTTGATTACCCCCCACCCCGTCCACAAACATTCACTCACTCCACCATGGGCACACAGTGGCAGCGGTGTTTGCCATATACAAGATGCACTGCAGAAACTTGCTAAGGCTCCTTAGGTACCACCTTCCAAACCTACGATCATTACCATCTAGAAGAACAAGGGCAGCAGATAGTTGAGGGCGCCACCACAGGGAAGTTCTACTCCAAGCCACTCACCATCCTGACTTCGAAATATATGGACGTTCCTTCACTGCCTTTGCAAACTCCTGGAGCCCCATCCCTAATAGCACTGTGGGTGTACCCACACCACATGGAGTGCAGCGGTTCAAGAAGGCAGCTCACCACTAACTTCTCAAGTGCAACGACTGAAGGGCAATAAATGCTGGCCCAGCCAGCGAAGCACACAACCCGTAAATTGATTTGAAAAAAGTATGACATACACACCGAAAGTATTAGAGGCCGAAGCAGAGACAAACACCCAGAAAGCAACTGTGTTACCATCTTGGGTCAGTTTGTGCTTCGTTTCCGATGGCAAATTTACAGGATTATGACAATTGAACATGAAAAGCGGGTGTGTATGGATTGCTTTTCCAGTTTGTCAATAATTAATTTTGAAGGCATCTTGTTCAATCCGTAACAATGAGCAACACCATCAGCAGGATTCAAACCTCCACAGGGAAACCCTAATGGATGTGGCATCCATCGTTTTCATCACTCGGCCACGAATAAAGAAGCTGCTGAGATTACACTATTGTTCACACAGCATTAGAAGTGATTATTAAAGAGAAAGTTCACGTTGTGCTCTTTCTGCATTCTCCATTACCACAACATTTCTCCAGAGACCGCTGTTTATAATGGTTCTCCTCGTTCTTCTCACCAAACTGGAATTGAAAGAGTGAGAATGAAAGAGGAAGAGAAGCGATGAATTATGTCGATCCCAGGGGAAGGAGACTCCAGGATCAGTTCATTGTGACAGTTCACACAGCAACAAGAAAACAACATTCCCTGATGAGGGCCAAACCCGGGCGGCAGGAGTGAGAGCGCCGAATAATAGCATGTTTAGTTCAAATACAGAAGACTTGTTCAGCCAATAACAGTATCGAGTGTGTTAGACATGAACATGAAGTGAACAGTGTAATAGTGCCACAAGCTGCGGGTGAACAACTTTCAATTTCCAAGATGCTCTGGGGAACACTTGCCGCGGAATTTCCCAGGTATGATTTGTTCGGCAATTGCCCGCGATCTGTGAAGTTCTGATGGGCAACTGCGCTGCACTGGGAACCATCCAAAAGGACAAACTACATCGCAAACTTCAGATATTTCCAGCTGTCCTGCATCTTTAGTTACTGAGAAAATGTTGGAAAATTGAACTATTGTACAGACCAACACCGACTCCCCACAGGATTCCCCTACTACCTCGACTACACCCAACTGGATTACCTCCCCCCACCGCCCTCTGTCCACTAGACTCCAGCACAGCCCCCGACTATCACCCATCCAAGGCTCTCCCCACACACAGGAGAATCTTTCTCTTACAGGAACTTCAGCACACAAGACTGCATCCCCCACCGGCTCCATGGGACTCCCACAGCCCCGCTCCATAGGGCTGCCCCTAACCCCCAAATAACTTCCACTGACAAGCCGCTACCCAACACTGGCTGACAGGATCCCGACTGGTTGACCCCAGCACCTGAATGGCCGACACCACCCCCCACAACACCACCGACCAAAGCCCCTCACCCTCAGTTGTCCGACACCCCCGTCCCCACCCTCCCACCACCCCACACCCCGAATGGTGGAATCCTTGAATGGCCGACAAACCCACCCACTTGCCGACCCTCCTTCCAAGTGCCCGACAGCCCCACCGCCGACAGGCTGAGAAACCTTCAGCTGCCCAACAGCCCTTTACTCACTGACTGACCAACACCCGCACTTACGGATTAACTGACACCACCCCCAGCCCTGGACTGGCTGACCCTTCCTCCGACTGTCCGACACCAGTCCTGACGGACCAACAACCTCGCAACTTTCCAACAACCACCGCCACACCCCGACTGGCCGACACCTACCCCCAACATTGGCTGATACGACCACCCTCCCCCAATGGCTGACACCGGCCCGGTGACTGGCCGGCTCCCCCTGACTGGCCGATCCCACCACCTCCCAACCCTCTCCGACTGGCTGACCCCTTATCCTCCCCAACTGATCGACATACCCGCCAGATGGTCGATCCCCGCGACTGACTGACGCACCCTTACCCAATTGGCCATTCCCCCACCCCACGACAACTGGCCGAACCTTACTCGCTCAGCCCTCCGACTGACTGATCCCCCACCTCAAATTCAACCGCTTAACCGACAAACCTACTTTCTCCCTGGCTTTACAGGTCTGGACCTTTAAACTCACCTCATTTATGGCAACCAGGACCGTACTTGCCTCTGATTCAGCAGCGCTCGACTGAAGACGTCAGGGGGGCGCTGCCCTGAACACTTATCGCCCGGCATGACTCGGAAGGTCGGGCAAAGTCCCCAAATGTGAGTTAGGGGCACTTTGCAGGATCAACTGGGTATTGTGTCTCCTGGTTGTTTCTGTTTTCTCGGTCGATGCTGGGCGTGACATTCGGTTGTATTTTTGGACTATTATAGTGGTTTGAAATATGTTAAAACAAGCCTCAACTACATTATCATGGGTGTGGAGCCACATGTAGGCCAGAGCAAGTAAGGACGGAAAATTCCTTTCCTTAAAGGGTATTAATGGGCCAGATTGATTTTTGACAATGGAGCAGTTTAATGGTTATCACTGGCAATTTGTATTTTATGAAGTTTCTAATCTGTTTATTATTGTGGACAAACTTTCAAAGAAAGCGAATGTTAATTTGATAGGTTCAGCCTTGTGATTAAAAGTCCTAACCAGTGATGAATAAATATTCTATATGGCTTCCTTTATCATTGTACTCTTTACAAGGCAGAGGTTTCTGCTCAGGTTTTTAAAAGCTTTTTAAGTTGCTCTGCTCCCCATGTTTGTAAGCGTGCATCCTCATGTCTCTCTTGCTTCAGTATGTTTTTAGAATTATACTATTTGAATAATATTGACCCTGATATCATTTTCTAACAAGATGCATCACTATTCCCTTCTTTGCAATAAATTACATCAGTTTTGTGTCTACAAATTCGCCAATTTATCATTGTCCCCCTGAAATCTCCCCTATTCCCCAAACATATATTCGCAAATTGTAGGTCGTCTGCAAATATTGAAATCATATCAAATAGTGGAGCCAAATAACGTATATGGAAACGAGAAGTGATATTAATATCAACCTTTGGCGAAAGCATTGCTTCCAGTGTGAAAACAACCGCCCATCACTGCTACCCTCTTTCCATCAGTTCAACTAAGTACTCAATCAAGTTTCTCCGGTAATGATTTCTTTTAGAAAAGCTTGGTTGCCCGAATTTCTAATGCTCATTTTCCAAATTACAATTAGTTCTGTCCAGGACTTTAATCACAAAAATTGTACTGCCACCAATGTCCTGCATTGTAGATTTATGAACAACCATTTTTTAAACAGCACTCTACCATTTGCAGCGTTTCAGTGTCTGTCCCTGTCGTGCACTCAAAGAAGGTTAAATGCTTGTATCCCGACACTCCCCCGTTCCCCCCGTTACACACAAAAGAATTTATTAGCTATCCAAACCGGACCAGTTCACTTTCGACTTTGAGCGCTCCAAATATTTCTATGTATTTTCCTCCTAACCAATTGCTCAAAATTTATTTTTTTACAGTGAACCTGGTAGGTTTCTCCGCTGGTGTGAACACAAATTGAAATGAATTATAACATGTTGTCTAAATTTAGCATAATCATTTAATCATTACATCATAAGCCAATAGATAGCTGACAATTTATGCCAATTACATATTTACGTGTCATTATTGGTGAATTGCTGATTCCACCGGCAAATAACTCCTCTCTTGTGCACACGCCTTGATGTATTGGAAAGGATTGAGTTCTTATTTCATTGAAAGCTATCCTGCTAGGAATTCACCGAAAGAAATAAAGCAGTTACAGTCATAAATGGAAATGCCACAGAATTAAGATGGGTTCAGTATATAAAAGCATACCTTGATTGTTAAAAAAAACGCAAAAAAATGTTGATGATACATTTGAATTTTAATATATTTACATTACGTATATAAATAAAATACATTGACATGGCATCACCTCAGAAAATTTAATCGGTTAAGAGCATGAAAACTGATGCTACACACGATGCAAATATGATAAATAAGTTATTTTTGCTGCAGAATTTTTTTTGAACCAAGGAGGGAGGAGGTGAAATTCTGACTCTGGGATTGGAAGTAAAATGTCTTCCAGCGGAGTGCTGCAACACTAATCAAATTCCCACATGCACGGTTGATAAAGAGCTGTGCAAACCTCAGGTGAAACCATCTCAGAGGTTAGATGAGATACATCCGAGAATCCTCATGGAAATATGTCAGAAAATTGAAGGGGGCAGCGCAAGAACCTCGGAGAAAGTGTCGAATACAAGACAAGATTTGGGACGAGGGAAAAGCTGTTTTGACGTTCACTGCGGGTAAATCTGTGCAAACCCTCATTAAAGAAAAGATCATGGGACACCTGGATAGAACAAAAACTTAAGATATTGTCAATAGGTGTTCATGAAGGGGAGGCCTTGCCAAGCTCGCGCACTACCTACATTTGAACATTTGACAGAGGAAATTGAAAGGGTAAAGCCATTAAATGTGGTGCCCTTGGCATTCTGTCTTCCTTTTTTAGACTTCCACTGAGTCCCAATCTCCAAGAGACTGCACACCCACTTTACCAAAGTGGTCTGTCTATGCAGTGTGGGCAGCTGTACTCCAACACATTCTACGTGCACAGACTTAGTTCTTTATGATTACTTCCAGTGCCCACTTTCCATGATAAGTGCCATTATGTTCAATGGTTAGAATTATGGTGAACAACATCAGTTCAGTAAATTTACTTTCAATCATCTCAATTCCAATTCATTTCAGCACAGTTACATGCATTGTGCACAGTTTCAGTTCATCACGGCTTTATTCAGTGTGCTCAAGCCCGATTCAGCACGGTAACTGTAGGAATGAGCTGCTTCACCTCACTGGGATTATAGTTAGCCTGAAAGAAAGGCAGAACATGCTAGAAAAACTCCACATGAATGATAGCACCTATAGGCATGTAATCTCTGGGATCTGATGAATATTTCCCGCACTTCAAGGCCTTTTTGCTGTTATGATTTCAGATTTCGAACATCAGTTATAGACGGCTTTTATATTTTGTATAAACAGGATTAGTTTAGTAAATATTCACTCAGTGTTAACATAACTAGTTTAGCACTGTAACACTCCTTGTACAGATGCTGAGTTATGTAAAACGACATTGTGTGTGCTCTGATCATCTTCAACATGTTTGCATGCATTATGTATATAAGTCACATTTATTCTCACCTCCATGTCTGATGTTCAAGACTACTTAACCAGTTTCCAGTTTCTTGGCCCAAATCCTTCCCCTTTTACAATAGACGCCAAAGCAGTTATCCCCCATTGCCCACTCGGGACATCTGTTGGCTCTCTCCTTTCTTTCTTGACGAAGGACCCAACCAGTTGCTATTCATCGCCACACTCCTCCACCTAGTTGAACGCCTTTGCACAGAGAGAACCTTCTATTTTAACTCCAATCACTGCCTACGAATAAAGCTTTCACTCTGAGCAACCTCATGGTTCTGAGATAGGTCTGCCTTTTGTGAATCTTTCTTTGTTCCAGTCACACTCAGGCCGCCACCTTCATCTCTTTTCCGGAACAATTGATGACGGTGTCAGTGCTGTTTCCTGCATGCACACTGAACTGGGAAATGACTTGAGATTTGTTTATAAATTGCACCCTTCCCGTGCCTCATCTGGTCCATCCCCAGCTGTCCCATTCCCTTATTCGACCTTGATGTGTACATTTGTAGGGTTAGGCTATTTTCCAATATTTTCCTTGAGTTCACTAACACAAATCCATATCTTGACTACAAGTCCGTACAGCCCTCTTTTTTTTAAATCACTCTGTTAAATTGATAATGTGATGGTGGCGAGGGCGTGGAGTGGGGATGTTGAGAATAGGCTGTCTGTATTGAATTTGGTACAGCATCAGTAGAGGATGAGCCGCATGCAAGGATACTCGGGAAAGTGAGATTGGAAATTGCTGAGGCATTGGCCATAATTCCTTACTCTCCCTTCGACTCAGGGATGGTTTCACAGGACTGCAGACTGGCAAACGTTACAGTCCCGTTAAAAGAACGAGTGAGAATATAAACGCCAATAACCTATTTGCCAGTCAGTTTATCTTTGGTGCTTGAGAAACTTCTAGAATAGCAATTTGAGGCAAAATAAATAGTCACATGTACAAATGCGTGGAAACTCAGGGAAGCAAGCATGGATTCCTTAAGGGGAGATCCTGTTTAACTAACTTGCTGGAATATTTTTCTAGGAGGTAACGTTGATGTATAATGCAGCCAAAGCTATTTATGTGGTGGAAATAGACTTGTCAAAGGTCAATTGATACAATACCGCACAACAAACTTGTGGGCAATGTTATAGCCCATGGCATAAATGGAAAAGTAGCAACATGGATACGAAATTGGATGACCGATGGTGATCGAGATTAGAGGTTCATCATTTTTCTTTGTAGGCTGGAGGAAGGCTTGCCGTGGAGTTCCCCAGGCATCAGTGAGAATGGCTTAGAATTCCAAAAGGCATTGCATATGTTGCTGTGATGGGAAGGCAGGTGACAGGTGGAGTTCAATGCGGATAAATGTGTGTTATTCCTTCTGATAGGATCACCATGGACAGGCAATGTAAAACAAAAGGCATAAATTAAAGGGGTTGCAGGTGCTGTGGGACCTGGTTGTATATGTACATAAGTCATTTAATGTTGAATGACAGCATGAGATAGCGATTAATAAAACATATGGTGCCTTAGACTTTATGAGTAAGGGCACTGATAACACGAGCAATATGGTTATGCTGATTTCTTCTAAGATACGAGCTCTACTTCAGCAGGTGTGTTACGGCCAGTTCTGGGCGCCCGCACTTTAGGAAGCTTGTGAAGGCATTGGAGAGGGTGAAAACATAATTGACGAGAATGGTTACAGAGATGAGGAACTTCAGCTATTGAGATGATCGGAGAAGGTAGGGCTGTTTTCTTTAGAGAAAGGAAGGCTGAGAGGAGTGTTGAAAGAGCTGCTCAATCACGAGGGATCTGGGCGGAGTAAATAGGGAGGATTATTCCTACTCCTGAAATAATCGAGAATGACATGGTACAGATTTAAAGTAATTGGAACAATTAGCAAAAGTAGAAAAGGTTTTTTCACGCAGCAATGCTGAAAATCTGGAAAGCTGTGCCTGAGAATATCAAAAAGGGAAGTTCAATCAAGGCAATCAGAATGGAAGTAGATTGAAAAGGAAGTACGTGCAGGGCTATAGAGAGAGGGTGCTGGAATGGCACTTAGTGAATTTTCTATTCAAACAGCTGAGGCACACAGGCTGGGTCGAATTGCCTCCTTCTGCGCTCTAACAATTATATTAGTATGTAGAACCTAAACAGAAAATATATTACAAATGCAGGGAGGTCATGTTTGAGTTGTATAGAAAGTTGGTGAGGCCACAGCGGGAGTATCGTGTGCAGTTCTGATTGCCACATTATCGGAATTATGTGATTGCACTGGAGGGGGTGCAGATGAGATTTCACCAGGATGTTGCCTGGGATGAAACATTGATATTATGAAGAGAGGATGGATAGACTTCGATTATTTTCGTTGGAGCAGAGAAGACTGAGAGGCGACTTGATCGAGGTGTACAAGATTATGAGGGGCGTGGTCAGGCTGGATAGGGAACAGCTGTTCCCCTTAGTTGAAGGGTCTGTCACAAGGCGACATAAGTTCAAGGTGAGGGGCAGGAGGTTTAAAGGGGATATGAGGAAAACATTTTTTACCCAGAAGGTGGTGACAGTTTGGAATGTGCCGCCTGGGAGGGTGGTGGAGGTGGGTTGCCCGACATCCTTTAAAAAGTACCTGGAAATTATAGACTTTATGAGTAAAAGTGCTTGGGGCGTCATAAATTCAAGGCTATGGGCAAAATGCTGGTAAATGTGTTTACGTAGGTAGGTCAGGTGTTTTTCACGTGATGGTGCAGACTCGATGGGCCTAAGGGCCTCTTATGCACTGTGATTCTGTGATTCTGTCTGAAAATATCACAGGATATAGAAACTCATATTAACCGTGTTGCACTGACCCTCCAGGTCTTATTGAAATGTATATTGCCTCAATTTCCGCCGAAGAACAAAGAATAACGCATTCATTTTCTACCTTTTTTTGCAGTTAGCATATAAAGAAACTCGCAATTGGGCATTCTAGAGGGGGAAAACCACATTCCGAATGCATTGCATTCGCTGGTGCTCATGAGAAGTATGAAGGAGACTGGGAACCATTGGTATGCATATATAAAATAGTAATATTACCAAAGTGCAAATGCACTTGCTATGGTGAAAACAGTGTGTCCAATGTGGTCGATGTGATGCGTCATGTGTGTGGGTGAAGAGAGTTTTCATGTTTGCGCTCTTGCAGAGTAGTTTGCTTTTCATTATTAACCCTCGTCATTGGCTAACAGTGATGTGAAAATGAGAGCCAGATGTATAAATCTCTCCCCATCAGCAAACAGCCTCTACATCGACAAGTCCTCAGCGTTGCCTCTTCATGACAATACCCAAGAGCTTGGACCTCGGCGGCCCCAGGATAAAGCTGCAGTGGAACGCGGAGTAGGGTTGCCCCTATACCTGCATTCATGAGTAAAACTGCCAACTACAGTGAAATGGCTTCACTGCATTGTGGATACGTGGGGAGAGTTGAAGGCCCCCTTGTGAAACTTGACAAAATAGAAATCAAAGAAATCGATTTGGGGCCCAAAAGAGAGCTGGTGTCCAAATATAACATCTTCCCCACGGTTGCGCCCTGAAAAGCCGAAGCCAATTTCACTGCCGATCATTAACACATCTCTAATACATAGAATTAGGTAATCCAGATAACTATGAACTAGTTTCCGAATATCATTGTACGATGACAGTGTAAATATTAAAACATGAGTCGATCATCAAATTGAACTCTTGCTGCTGGTGGGTAAATGGATACAGTTGGCTCCATTGGGCAGCAAATTAAAACCTGTCATAAGATCATGAAGCTCCCATATTGCCGTTGAATCAAATTAAATATCTAACATCCCCAGTTTCTGACAGCGTCTATCCTTACCCACTCCGGACGAAATCGACTCTCACTCATTTCCCAACTAGCTTGGATCTTCATCCCTGCCCGTTTCCGTGAAGTTTCCAGGTCCTTGCACACAGTGTTACCGCCTCCAGCCTCCACATTTGACAATCTGCTGAAATTTCCGCCACCTTCAGCGTGATGACCTCACAAACACATCGACCACTGACCTTTCAGAATCTCGAAGGGACCGTTCTCTCCGCTGCCCCCTGCTCCATTATTTAACCACCCTCCACCGCTCCTCCTCTTCCTGCATCAGGTCCATGATGTGCAACACCTTCCCATTCACGCCCATTCTCTTCCATCTGACTTCTACACATGCTTTCCATGTATATACAGCGATTTGCTTGAACATATTCCAATCTATCACATTCTATTTGCTGGTCGTTATGCTTTTTCCTGTACACTCGGGGAAGCAAAAGCAGATTTTTATCCCTTTTGTATTTGCCTTTGGAACTGAGAACTATTTTCTCCTAACTGATGACGTTAGAGGTGAATCATGCTAACCTTCGGCCTCTGATCGGAAACACACAGGCAACTGTATGCAAACTGTTCTAGTAGGCATTGGGAGGAACAAATTTGACTGCGGAAGTGCTGCAGATCGTGTATAATTGGCGTGTCCTGAGGTCAGCTAAATGTTGAAGAAAGCTTCTCTGATCAGACCGTGAAAATATCGTTTGATTCTGTCTCAGTATAACTGCAGACGACATAATTGAGACTTCCAGTTCTTACTGAAATTCTGCGTTTTAAGGAGGATGTGTCAGAAAAGCGACAGCAGTTCTGATGGGAACTTTGGCGAACATCTATTCAGTGTCTGCATGTGAACCTGCACTTTTAACCAGCTGCAGATATAATTCTGCATCCCACTCCGACTGATGTCCCTCTGCCCTTGACCTTGTCTACTGTTCTGCTAAAAATCAACGGAAACAAAGGAACGAAAGTTCAATTTAGGTTTAGGAAGTGTCCAGCCATAGGGATAAACTGAGTTTAACCTTTTCAGATCAAACGCCTTCCTGCCATTTCTTTTTTGGACAACAGCCGTTGGCAATTACTCTAGCAACGCTGATTCCGCTTCCTCTTGACCCATTTCTGCTGTTACTTCTCCCATTGCTGACCCATTTGCCTTTCACGAATCCGTTTTGTCATTTGATTCACCTGCCATCTCCCCTCTAGACCCCTAAACAGACACACAGAGAAATTAAGTCCATTATCGGAAAATTTGTCAGAAGTGAAAAAAAGTGTGCTCATAGAGGGAGATTGCAAATAGGCTTTCAATCAATAGGATAAAATTAGTGTGGAATACACAGTTGGAGTAGTGTCTTTAAAATGAATGCAGCAGATTTTGAAGGGGATCCAGAAGGGAATTGGATTGCGACCTTAAAGGAGAAAATGTGCATGGCTACGAGGGTAATTCAGAGGAGTGGGACTAGATGGAATGCTCTTTCATAGAGCCAGTGCAAACTTTATGAGTTGAAAAGCCTCCTTCTGCACTGTAAAGTCACTGAGACACTTTAGTAAGTTCACAGTTGATTCAATACAAAAGGTGGTTTGCAATGCCTTCATTGTACAGATTGAAACTGCAATAGTCGAAGGGTTATCAGTTGCACCAGACGCTCGTAGAAATAGTAATGATTCAGTTAGGTTTAGGGTAGCTTGTTTGTTTTGCATATATCAGTGACATTCCCAAACTTTTCATTGTGTGAATATTGTGGCCTTATTGAAATAGAAAAAGACAAAGCAGTGGCCTGATACAAAATATAATGAGGTTTAAGTGAAAATACACCATGACAACAAACAACAGAATATCTTAAATGTAAGGTAAAATGGAGTTAAAATGCAGTAGAGCCAACCTGCAGAGCTAATACCTAAGTTTAAACTATAATGTATTGCCCTTTAAGAGTCAAGAAAGAGGAAGCAATGCCTTAGTTGTAGTAAAAGGTACTTGAAGTGATAACGCAATGGTATAAAGTACAACTTAAAGTATTAAAAGTGTTGATGCAGGCGTTTTAAATAGAATATGATATTTTGAAGGGATGACACAAAGGTTAAAATGCAACAAAACTTATATCAAATGATGAGAAGGGCAGTGGTCCTAACACCAACCCATGTGGAACACCAATGGTAAATTCCTCCGGTCTGAAACAAAACATAAAACAGCTACTTCCTGTTCCATGCTTCCTGAATCTTGAAGTAATGAGGACGCCACTCTGCAACTATCCCTTTACTCCAGCAACTTTTTGATTTGCGATCAAGGCAATTTTATGATGCTATATCAAATGTCATTTGAGAGGTCATACGAACTGCACCAACTATAGATCGCCCACAAAAACTCTTACTTACTTGTAGCTTATAAGCATTTCACATCAGTTAGGTACATTTTCTTGCAACTATATGTAAATATAGTTATCAATATTTTACACTGTATTCTAAAGTAGCCTTTTTGGTTAGAGTGCATTATATTGTCTTAATTAGCATAAGCATGAAGATGATTGCATTAATTTGTTTGTTCAAATGACTGTAACTAACAGCTTTGATGTTGCAAGCTAATTGCAAATGGATGTGCCAAGAGGCTGAAATCAGAGGGAAGAGGACACCAGCATATTGCTCTCACAGAAAATGCATGCTCCAGGAAATGGACCAGTTTTTGCCATTTATTATTCTGTTCTTGCTGCTTTCGGTGTTCCAGGTAAACTTTTGCCTAAAATGAATAACTGGGCAACTCAATCTATAATTGTGCCATCTATGAGTTGCTGATTGCTTACCACAGAGATCACGCTTTTTCACTCAGCTGCCTTATGACCATTCCATTCCATCACTGCAGTACCATTACTCTCCACTACGTGCATTCTATGGTCTCTTGTTGAAAGATTAATTGAACTCCGCATCTATAATAAGGAACCCAGTTAGAATATAATTTTTCTGTGGATTATTGTGAGGAAATTGTGTTCTACAACATGCTGTAGCATGTCCAAGACGCATTATAATACACCCACGTCTAAAAACAGCACTGGAACTGCATAATTTTATTCACCCCTCACGGTTACATGGATATTCCTCTTGCTTTGACGTTCTTCCAACTCAAGCTTTCCTTAAGTGTGAACTGTACAGATAGTTGTAGATGAAAGAAATGCAACAAGAAATAATTAAAAACATGGCATTAATATTTTTGACAATGTAATGCATTATGTGTCAGGGGGTTTAAATTAGGTTGGAAGTACTGCAGCAGGTTGAAATGATTGTTTCCTTTCTGTTGTTGTTTCCATCTTGACAGAAGCTGCTTGTAACACATTGAGCATTTTCCGCAAAGTTGTAGTTGCTAAAATTGCATGGAGTGACGTTATACCATTGACCTGCTCTGCCGACAGTGAATAGACCCTGAAATCCACGATTAACTTTAACTGCTTCAGCAAATCTAGCAATAAATGTAAGTTATTTTCCAGGCTGTATACGATTTGTCAGAGGCGAAATTCATTCTTCACATACTCAGTCACTTTGTTTCCCTGAAAAGTATTGTCAAATTATGCTGCTGCATCAAAAGGCAGCAAGTTTGAATTCCGCTCCAGATCCCGAGTCTGTCATCAAGCTCCGTACTCCCGGTGCATTGCTGGAGAACTGCAAGACCGTCAGGCCTGCCGTCCTTCTGAGGAAAAGTTTAGTGAATGTCGGTCTGCTTCTTCGATTACAGGAAACTCGTGACACTGTTAGAAGATCAGATGTTTCTGTCAGTGAGCCATAAACAACAATATACCGGCAAGGTGTATGTATCAGAATTAAATGCAGAGGAATCTCTCATCTCCCTCCCTACCGTAGCAAGATCTCGCTGGAGATAACAGCTCCCATTAATGTACATTCGTGTACTGTAAAAAAACTGCCGATCCTCCTTGACTTCTTTCCACAGGAGTAGAAGCCGCATTCAACCAACATTATTGGTGCAAGGCTTTCTTTTCCTCAACCTTCAGCCTTAATGATATTTATTAAAACCTTCTTATTAGCCATATATTGCTTCCTATCATTCACTTCATTCTACTTTTATTCCTGTTCTTCTGCAGTTCTTATTGTGATCATTTACTATGGTTTATTACGAATCAACGTGTTGTATTTTATTATAATTACTTCTATGTTAACGTTGATATTTCGTCCATTAACGCCTTTATAAATTATATTCCTTCTACTTCTCTAATATGTAAAGTTTGCATGAATCTAAAAGAAAGAAATGCTACGTTTTCTTTTATGCTTGGCATTCCAGTTTTATTTGAAACAGTCATTTGCTTTGCTGAATAAAGAGCAATGCATTGATAAAACAATCAGTTTCAGTGTTGATTAGTGCAAATATCAGACCATCCTGCCGCCAAAGTGATGTTGTAGCTGTGACTCTGATTATAACTTCCGTCCTTCACTATGTCTTACAGCTAACCTAGTGACGATTGTGATCCTGTGCCGAGGAAAGTGTGGTCTGTCCAGATGTATCACTTACTACCTGATATCCATGGCGGTGACGGATCTCCTTGTCATTATCACTGCTGTGATATTAAGCCGGCTTCGCGCTATCTATTTCGCACTTAGTTTCCTGTCCACTACCCCTGCCTGCAGCCTGGTTATTGGCCTCAGCTGCACTTCCAGAGACAGTTCTTTCTGGTTAACCGTTGCGTTCACCTGCGATCGCTTCATGGCCATTTGCTCCAAGCAGCTGAAATTGAAATACTGCACTGTGAAAACAGCAGCTGTGGTTAGTGGAATGGTTTGTGTGCTGTTCTGCTTGAAAAACTCCCCTTTTTACTTCATATATGAACCTATGTATGTAATCAATAACGTACCGTGGCACTGCAGAATTAGGGAAATCATTCATATTTCCGTCCCATGGAGGGTGTTTGACTGTCTGGACCGTATTCTAACCCCATGTCTCCCTTTCATCCTGATTTTTCTGCTCAATGTATTGACTGCCAGACATATTCTATCAGCCAGTCGAGCCCGGGGGAGACTCCGAGCCCAAAACAATGGACAGAAGCAGAGCGACCCAGAGATGGAGAGCCGCAGAAAGTCCATCATTTTACTCTGCACCATCTCTGGTAGTTTCCTTCTGCTTTGGTTGACATATGTTGTAAATTTCCTATTTGTACAAATTACAGTCATTAACTATTCAATAGGTTCTAATTCCAATGACCCAAAATTTAATCTGCAGGAAAGCGGGTACATGTTTCAACTCTTGAGTTCCTGCACCAATACGTGTATTTATGCAGGGACCCAGAGTAAATTCAGAGAAGAGTTGAAGGACGCAGTTAAATATGCTATAAATCTAATTAAGAAATTGTGTGAACAGTGAATGTAGCTGTATGAATTATTACAGTAATTCTGCCTCCGTTTCTAATTACAATAAAGAAGAACATAAAGTTTAGTCAGCATTCGGCCGATGTGTCCACTGCCAGTTCAATTCTATTTTCCGTCTTAATGTTCATGAATTTATTTGTGCCTGACCAGCGTGTATTATGATCTTTTGGTATGCTACTGGGATCACTGCACAGATTTCCAATGCCACGGTAGCGAGTTGTGAATTTGAATACAATTAAATTCTGCTTATTTTTGAGCTGCCATCGAACATATCCCTGAAGAGTCACCGCGGTTCTGCATGAACCCGCCTAATTTCTTCCTGTCATTCAGTTAATGGAATTTTCCAACTGTCCGGAGCCAGGTCTACTTATAAATCCAATCCCGCACCTTCATATTGATTCTGAATTCCAACAGGGAAACTGGGTGGGGCCAATGGGCACATTTACGTTTTCGCCCGGGCTATTTTTGGCGCTGCTGATTGGCAGGCCGATCCAGAAAGAGTCTGAAGTTATTTTTTATTGGTTTTCTTTGAGTGCACATTTGATATCTTCTATAAAGATTAAACACTGCGTTTATCCATTTTTGACCTAATGGTGATAAACTGCCTTCCCGATGAAAAATAGAGTAGTGCTTCCCATAGTTACATAACTGTTTCGATTTGAGGCATTCACTTTGGGATTGCAAGACTGAAATGAATGACTTTTTATAACCAACTGCCGGGCAAGATATAAATTCCAATTTCCTCTTAGTAATGATGGTCATATCTAGTTTTGACAAATCTTTCAGGTCTCCAGGACATTAATGTAACTAATCACCATGTTTCGTCATAGTCTTTATTCCGCTACCAATATTCTTTCTAGCTAACCGCACCTTACTTTTTGTGTTTAGGAATTCCACTCTTTTACGCCAGTGATATATGGGCTAGATTGCTAGCCAATGGAATTCTCAAACTTTGCTCAGTTCCTTTAACCGTTTCCTTTAGATTTCTAATTCAAAGTGTTTTTCTCTCCAACAGAAGCTGTCTCTATCTCCCTCTCACTTTCTCCACTGCCCCTTGTTTTCTTCTCCAATTCTGCAATTTCCAACTCACTGTTCATTTCAAGCTGACGGAAACTTTATTCGCAGCTTCATTTTTTTATAAGCATCAACTTTTTCCAAATTGCTACAGATTGATTATATTTATAGGCCATGACTTAATACCATTGGAGGTGAAGCAGTTCAGAGTATGGGCAGTAATGTAATAAGTTATTACACAGGAAAAAAAGAAGAACATACTCATGGATGCTCTAAATTTGGGAAGGGCAGGGCAAAGCGTAATAAAGAGGTCTGGCAGAGCAGATAAAAAAGGGTGAGGCACTACGGTAGTGACAGAGGACCTTAGGTCAGATGAACAAAATGTCGTATCATTTTGGGTCGCGATAATGGACAGCAAGGACCGAAACTTTTAGTAGGTGTTTTTTATAGGCAACCAAATGGTTTTAGGGCATTCTGAAAATCAGAAAATAAGAGGGAGATTTAAATCAATTTATCGACTGGGTTATCCCAATGAGCACTACTGCTTCGGACGATTAACTGTAGCGAGTACGAGGTGGTTTACGAGAGCAGGGTGTTGAGGAAGCAACCAAGGAACAGGTAATTTTAGGTGCAGCTTTGTCCAATGGGAGGGTGATAATTAATAACTTTGTTGTAAAAGAGCCATTAGGGAAGAGTGACCATTGTATGAAGATTGTTCATTACGTTTGACAACAGCCATGTTCAATCTAAAACTAGAATCTTATTCTAATCAAAGGAAACAATTATTAGGGACACGTTTCCTGTGATGGATTAGGACAACACATTAGAAGGTAAATGACATTAGGCATGCAACGTCTTTTATTTAAATACCTAATACATACTTTACAAAGCAAAGGAATCCCCAAAAGGCGCAAAAAACCTGAAACAAAATGTGAATCATCTGTGAATAACAGCGGAAGTTAACAATTGTATGAGATGAAAGGAAGGACTTATACATCTGCCAAAAAAAAGCAGCAAGCCTGAGGGTTGGGAGCATTTTAGAATTCACCAAAGGAGGACCAATAAACTGGTCAAGGATGGGAGAATAGAATATGAATACAAACTAACGAGAAACATAAGAACGGACTAACAGTTTCTATAGGTCTGATAAGATTAAATGTTTCTCAAGGACTAATGCAGTTCCATTACAGGCTGAGTCAGGAAAATGTATCATGCAGCACATGGAAATGGCAGAGGAGATAAATAATTACATTGTCAATGTCGTCACAGCTGAAATCATAAGAAATCCCTCAGGAGTAATAGGGAACCAAAGGGCCAGTGAGAATCAGGAACTGAATGAAGTTACTATTTGTGAAAGTATAGTAATTGATGAACTAGTGGGATAGAATGTCTACAAATCCCCGGAACCTAACGATCTACATCCCAGGGTATTAAAAGAAGCAGCTATAGAGATCGTGGATGCATTGGTGGTGATCTTTTCGCTTCTATACATTCTGGAACTGTATTTGCAGATAAGAAGTTTGCAAGTGTAACCCTACTATTGAAGAAAGGAAGGAGAGAGAAAAGGTGGGACTTGAGACCTGGAATCTCTTAAAAAAGGATGCAATTTCCAAAGACACTGCCTCGACCCCTCTTCAGGGAAGTCATTTCCAAAGACTTCTGACTCTCTGAGGGAAAATACTCCTCATCTTCCTCTTAAAGGAGAGACCCATTAATTGTAATCGGAGTTCCCTATCTCTATGCTGTAAAACGGGGGCGCTGGGGGAGGGGAGCGTCCTTCCAGTATTCAGCCTGTGAAGTCGCCTCAGCATCATATGTGTTTCAATAAGAACTCCTCTCAATAGTTTGTCTCCGATGGATACAGTCCCAAACTATGCAAATGTTGCTCATAAATTAACAACACCCCAACCCCACATACACACACACCCCAACCCGCCCTCAGCCAAGTATAAATAATTTTACAAAACACCCCTGATATAGGGGACACATATTTGCACGTATTGAGGATTGGTTAATGGAATGGAAGCAACAGTAGGAATATATGCCTCATTCCCAGACTGGCAGGTTGTGACTTGTGGTGGAATGCAAGGGTCAGTATTTGGTCCCACCTGTTCGCAATATATACCAATGATTTCGATGTGAGGACTAAATATATAGTCTCAAAGTTTGCAGATGGTACAAAATTAGTTGGGAATGCGAATTGTGAGAAGGTTGCAAAGAGGCTTGAAGCCTGTTTCGACAGGCCCAAGTGACTTGGGCAAGCACCATGAAAAATGAATATAATGTCCATACGTGTCGGATTATCCAATTTGGTAGGAGAAACAGATGCACAGGGCACTTCATAAATTGTGAGAAATTTGGAAGTGGTGATGTCCAAATGGCTCTGGGTGTCCTTGTCCATGAGTCACTGAAAGCTTACATGCAGCAATCAATTAGGAAGACAAAGGATGTATTGGCCTTTATCGCAAAAGGTTTTGTGTGCAAGAGTAAACAACTTTTGCTTCAATTTTGCATAACCTTGTTTAACCATAGCTGGAGTATTGTGTACAGCTTTTGTCTCCTTACCTAAGGAAGAATACACTTGCCATGGAGAGAGAAGAGCGGAGGTTTACCAGGTTTATATATGAGATGGCGGGACTGGTCTCTGAAGGGATATCCAGGAACAGTTAAGGTTTCAAGTGAAATTCGAAAACCCCGTGCTTACTTTAAAGAACTATTCCACTAAAATCCACGTTTATAAATATGAAAACGCACTTTGTTCTATACAGAACGTAACAAATTAAGTCCCACTAACTCAATACTCCACTTTATAAAGAATTTTGCTGAAACACAGGTTTACTTGTTACTTCCCAAGAAGAGGTTTTTTTTTTAACTGACGAAATGGTCGAGGCCATTCATTTATGTGAGGGTTTACTCAAGGTAAGCCACAGCCAGCCGGAATTCACTTTCGTTGTCCTCTATTTTCCTGAAATTCTCTGAGGTATGAAAATTCTTGGCGAATTCTCCATGAGATTTTGGCGAAGCGATTTTCCAATTTTATTTAAATACTTCATGATTGTGGTCTCCGCAGTTTCAGCTTCTTCTTAACTGCCTTCTTGCTTCGGGGTTTAAACTTCAGGTACACCTCCTCGCCCCGAATAACTTCCATTCTCCCGAAGCTTCTGTACAGCTGCTCATCTCACAGCTGATTCACTGCTCATGGAACATGCTTTCTATATGCCTGTTGGAAGCTGGCTGATTGCTTCATGGATCTTTGTCTGAACAAACGCACACAAACGGATAAATTAAGCACAGCAATCCCACACACATCACTGTGCTAATGTGGCATACTGCTGGATTTCTCCAACATTAGCGTTCACAAATAATTTTGCCTTCAACACGACTCGTTGGTCATGAAACACAGATGAATAAGTTGTGCCTCCAAATGATATAACTTCCCTCTCTCCGGAAGCGCTGGTTCCACCAAGAATTCCAGGGATGGGGCACCCATCTTATAAATATAATCACCTCCAACAGTATATTTGTAAGATAAACACATGTTAAATTTTCCTCTAATCATACATTGAACAAATTAATTCCTGAGACTAAAAGTTATATTCTAAAACATTGGAATTGTGAAATATACATTTGCAACTGGAATAGGGCCCACTGGAGGAACAGCACCTCATCTTCCAACTAGGCACTTTACAGCCTTCCGGACTGAATACTGAATTCAACAACTTTAGATCTTAAACTCCCTCCCCCATCCCCACCGTCTTTCCATTTCTTCCCCCACCCTTTTGTTTTTTCCAATAATTTATATAGATTTTTTCTTTTCCCACATATTTCCATTATTTTTAAATCTATAACTGTAATACCCTGTCAGTCTTTCCCCCCCACCCCCACTAGAGCTGTACCTTGAGTGTCCTGCCATCCATTCTTAATTAGCACATTTTCTTAGCTAATATCGCCACCTTCCATACCTCTTTGTCCTTTTGTCTGTGACATCTTTTGATTATCTGCTCCTATGACTGCTTGCTTGTCCCTACAACCACCCCCCCACAACTTCTCTCCCCCCAACCCCCCCCCACCCCCACCCCCAACCCCACCTTAAACCAGCTTATATTTCACCCCTCTGCTAACTTTACTCAGTTCTGCTGAAGGGTCATGAGGACTCGAAACGTCAGCTCTTTTCTTCTCCACCGATGCTGCCAGACCTGCTGAGTTTTTCCAGGTAATTCTGTTTTTGTTTTGGATTTCCAGCATCCGCAGTAGTTTTCTGTTTTTACAGGATGAAGCCAGTTTGCTAAATGTCGTTTCGGAAGAGAGTGATAAACGAATCTTCCATTCTGCCCATCGACGCTGTTGTGCTATTCATCGTGATCATGATTGACCTGCATCCTCACTCCATCTTTCACTGTTGTCCCTGCACTGTCGCTGGTGCAAAATTCTGGAACTCCCCCTCCAGCAGCACTCTAGGTGTACCTGCACCACAGGGATTGCAACGGTTCAGGAAGGCAGCTAACTATAACTTCCAAAGGGCAATTATGGATGGGCAATCAATGCTGGGCCACTTGCCTTAACTAGATATATTTCTCCCCCTCCCCCTCTCTCCAAATCTCTGTCCATCTCATGTTAAAAAAAAAGAGATCAATCATTTTATGTTTTGCATTGTTGATCCGTTTACACTCTTGCCGCTCTTTGCATGAATAATTATTTCCCTCCTTCTTTTATCAATCCTCCGGCTGTAACATTAAGTATATTTGCCGCATGTCTAAGGCTCTCCCATCAAAGGAACACGGTTTCTCTAAACTTCATTTCTTTTAAAAATCCTGAGAGCCACAATCAATTTCCGCTTAAAACGATGTTCAATTATTAAGGAGCCTGTCGTGTGTACTCGTTTCTCATATTTTAACCT
This sequence comes from Cetorhinus maximus, assembly GCF_964194155.1. NCBI lineage: Eukaryota > Metazoa > Chordata > Chondrichthyes > Lamniformes > Cetorhinidae > Cetorhinus > Cetorhinus maximus. The sequence goes on along the minus strand of NC_135901.1, from coordinate 35,114,772 downwards.
TTGGAATCCTGTTAACATCCTGGGAATTCATCTACGGCCTATATATTCTTTCTAAGGCACAGTGCTGAGAAATGCACCCAATAATCTGGATGTTGTATCTCCAGAGTTTTTTTCTTTTTTTTAATAAATGTAGCAAACGTCATCCCATCCTTCCCTGTTTGTTTAATCTCTCTTGTTATAAGTCATAAACCTTGTTGTGCATGTTTATATCAGACTTTTTATTGTGTTGTCAAAAATATTAATGCTGATAATGAAGCGATGAAGCTTCAGCGATGAGCCCTCTGGCCATCAATCTTCTCTCCGATTGTGTTTCATGCCCGATACCCCAACCCTCTGCCTTCTATCCGCTCGCATTTTTTTCTGTTTAGGTCTACATTGATTCCCTGAGCTTTAATTATAGCTATTAGCTGCATATGAAAAACCTTATTGAATATCCCCTGGTGGTCATTTAAACAATTTCCATTCTCACGCTATGGCCCATAAACATAGCTTTTTCCTGATAAATTTCAATGATGTTCGGTAGACATGACATTCAAATTTAAAATCTTCTTGAGCAATCCCTAAGTGCAGACCAACCTCTTCTTAATTATAATTCCAATGAGTCCCGAACAACAGATTTCATACTAACAAAATAGTATTATTGCACTATATGTTCTATCGGCAACCAAAGAATTGCATAGCTGCAACATATCTGAGAAATATTAAGCAGAGGTGCAAAAGCTAGATTTATAATTGCAATTTTCCCTAGCTGCAGTATCTAGAATGAGGGGACACAGTGTCAGAATAAGGGACGGGCCACTTTGGACTGAGATAAAGAAGAAAATATTCACGCGGTTGGTGATGAATCTTTGGAATTCTCTACCCCAGAGGGATGCGGAGGCTCAGTCCTCGAGCATGTTCAAACCTGATATTGATAAATGTCTACATTTTACAAACATCAAAGGATACGGGGATAGCGCAAGGAAATAGTGCTGAGGTAGAAGATCAGCCACGATCTCATTGATTGATGGAGCGGAGCCTGAGGGCTGAATGGTCAACTCCAATTTCTACTCTTTACATTCTTATGTTGTTATGGTAACAATTGGGGAATTTTATTGTTGTAATTTCTATCACATTCAGCAGATCCTGTCAAGCCTACCTACAGCTTTATAACTAAAAGGACAAATTACTAACAGGCGGTTAAATTGAAGACAAAGAGGGTGGACAGGAAGAGGAATTAAATGAAGCAGACTGGGTAGATCAACGTAAAAGTGAAGACAATGGAAGAAGGTAGGTGATTAACTGATAGAGGCAGATTGGAGACAGTGGAATAATTGGAAGATGCAGGGGCGGACAGGTGGAGAAAATAGAAGAAGAGGGGATCTGTAATGTTTAAATGGAGGATGCAGACAGGATTTAATTGGATAAAACGAAATGGCAGAGCTGAGGCAAGATGAAAAATGGAAGTGGTAGAGTGGAGAAAAGATCGCAATTGAAAGCGTCCGAGTGGAGACAGCAGGCTAAACAGAATATGCAGAACTGAAACATTGGACTAAATAGCAGAATTTCAGATTGTTGCATATTGGCTTGTGCTTTCCCCATGATATGAAGTGGGGCAGAAATAATTTCACCAATGGAATGATAAGGGTGTTTCTTTCATGATGCGAAGTTGGCAGCATCACAATTCGTGAGGAGGGATGGCAAAATTACAAGAGAATAACGAAACCCCAAAAAGCAGCAATTCCTGGAGTTGTAGGACATCTGATAGCTACAGATGTCCTGATTACATGTGTGTCTGGGGTGGGGGGGGATGTTGGTGTTGGTGTTGGGGGTGCTGTAATTGATGAATTGATGATGGCGAATGTCTTTATGTGAACAGGCAGCTTGGCCTCAGGATTTTATAAGGAAATACGGATGCAACTTGTATGCACAGTTTCGTGTATTGATACCAAACATTTGGGTTGGGGGCGGGGGAAAACTAAACTGCAAAAACTGCGTAGCGTTCATGACATAAGAGTGGGAGAAGTCGAGTCGCTTCACAAGAGCATGTCCTGTAGAATGTATTGCAAGTATAATGTCAGAACGGTTATCCACTTACCAGCCGAAAACCGCTGTTAACACTGCCTATCAACTGATGGCCCCACACAGGCACTGCAATCCTCGCCTGTGAAGTATGGAGAGAAGCACTCCAGGTAATAAATAGTCGGCAACAAAGGCACTAGGGAATGACAATGGATGTTCAGCTTTCAATAGGAAAAGAAGCAGGTGCAGAGGGTATATTTCGACGAGGAGGAATATAAGACGTCGCTTGGTAACAACGAATTTGAGCCTTGTTGAGAAAAGAGTCGAGCTGCTGAAACTTTATGTTTTTCAAACATCAGGACAAACGCAAGAATGTCCAATTTCAAAGGGAGCATCAATGTTTATTGCATGAGCTAAGGGGAGTGATTTACAGACTGTTATCTAATCGAGGGGTTTGGGGTGGTTTATATATTTAATAACAGTTACCCGGCAGTGAGTTACAGACTGGAATCTAATCGAGGGGTTCGGTGGGGGTTTATATATAGAATAACAGATACCCGGCAGTGAGTTACAGACTGGAATCTAATCGAGGGGTTTGGTGGGCGTGTGTACATAAAATGATTGGTTCAAATCACGAACCGTTACAAAATCTCATTTTTCTTGTGTTGTGCTGAAGTGCAGGTTAAAGAGACTGATTCATGACATGTGCCGTGTGAATTGTTAACCAAATTTATCCCATCGATCAAATTTAATTTCTCATTGGAACTATTTGATGTTTTCTTAGCCTGGACACGATTGAGAGGTGCAACAACGAGGGGAGGATTCTCTATCTTGGTCAGTTTAAGAAAAAGCCCACATGGACACAGAGGACTGGAGTGATTGTATACAAACAGCAAAGTATTAATTTCCTAAGGTCTGGACAAGTGCTTTGTTTAAATTTTACACCATGAATAATTAACTCTGAACTAAGCTACATGCTCTAAGGTTTGGAGGAAAGGGGTTGTTTTTAGTAATTGTCTGAATGGAGGAAAGGGAGTTATGAAGACGGAGAGGTTTCTGGAAGGAATTCCAGAGTTAGAGCCCAGGCAGGTGAAGGCCGGCCACTAATGGTGAAACCATTAAAATTGGGGATGATCAGGGAGCCAGGACCAAAGGAAAACAGATATCTGAGGATGCTGGGACTGAGGAGATAGGGAGAGATCATTTACAGAAGACAGTTCCAAACTTCTACCACCCCTTGTTTGAAGATTTGTTTCTTCATTTCACTCTCGAAAGGTTTTCAGACTATTGATGGATTTATAGACTATGTTCCTAGATCTAGATTGCACAACCAGCAATAACCCTCTCAATTTCTATTATTCTCCTGAAAACATTCATTAAATCGCCCCTGATCTTTCAACGTTTCAGGGAAAACCCTCGTTTGTGTTATACTGCCACCTTGCAATTTACCCCTCTCTGTCCAGCTATCACCCTGGTAAAACTACAGTGCACACAAATTGACAGGGACTCCCAGGTCTTCTTGGACCCCCACTTTTGCCAGCTTTTCGCCACTTAGAAAGTTATATCTTCCATCCTTTTAAAAGTGACGACTACTCATTTGCCCACAATGAAACCCATATTTCACAATACACACTGGTTAACAGATTCAAACAGAAAAATTAACATTCTGAATCAGGAGAGGGCACCACTACATCAATTCTGTGATTTTCTAGCATCTCATGATCTGTACCTTACAATATCTCTACCCCCTTCATGTCTCTGAAGGCTTGGAAAGTGATTCAGACATTGGGAAACTATTTCATTCTCTCGGGATATTTCCTGTGAACTGCTCCTGAATTATTTCATTGTCTCTGGGTATTTACAGTAAACAGCTCCTGCAAATGACATCATTAAAATTCATTTTTTAATCAACCAAAACCGTTTTCCATTCAGACTCCCATGGCCCTACATCCTATTGCTTCAAAGATAACTCACATTTCACAATCTAGGAATGTGTGAATGCAAACACTATCTTCACACGTTTCCACAATACAAACCCTCACATTATTCAGGGTGAAATTTTCAGGACAACATTCATCAACTGACAGAATTCCACCTCCAAACAGAAGCTTCAGGATATAGAAAGTGACACAAAAATGAAACCACAGATTTCTCTGTTTCTGCATCCGTTATTGGACAGCACTGGGTAAGAGAGGAATTAAAGTTCATTTTAATTGTCCCCAGTAAACACTCCCAGGGGAAGTCCAGCACCACTTTAATACACAGTTAGCCTCTAACTACAATGTCCCTAACAAACACTCCCAGGACAGGTACAGCACGATTTTAGATTCACAGTAAAGCTCCCTCTACACTGTCTCCATCAAACGCTCCCGGGACAGGTACAGCACGGGGTTAGATACAGGCTAAAGCTCCCTCTACACTTGAGTTATGAGATTGAAAATTGTGATTCACCTATGAATTGGAGTTCAAATTAAAAGCAGAGATATTCGGCTGAATAAAAGGATAAAGCATCAGAAATTTGTAAACATGCCTGGATATATACAACAATATGCTGTGACACAATCCTTCTCCATCTTTAGAATGGAAGCGATCCTTTATCCATCTTTAAAATGGAGGGAGATCCCTTCTCCTTCTTTAAAACTGAAGTAGATCCCTTCTACAACTTCTGATGTGGAAGTGCGGGAACCAACAATAGAGGAAAGATTAAACCTAATTTGGGACTGAAAAGTTAACCTGTTTGTGTATCACATACGGTTACAACACAGAAGGAGGCCATTCAGCCCATTGAAATACCGTCAACTCTCTGCAAGGAGAGTTTTGCTGGTCTCACTCATCTGCACTTTGCAATAACCCTGAAAATATTTTCCCTTCAGCATCACATCCAATTTTGACTCTAAACGGACTGAGTGAAAGGCAGAGAGAGAAAGAGACAGACAGGGCGAGAGAGAGAAAGAGAGAGATAGGTACGGTGGGAGAGGGAGAGAGAGAGAGACGGGGTGAGGGGGACAGTGAGAGAGAGTGAGAGAGGGAGAGAGAGACAGACAGGGCGAGAGAGAGAGAAAGAGAAAGATAGGGATGGTGGGAGAGAGAGAGGGGGAGTGGGAGAGAGGGACATTGAGAGAGAGAGAGAGAGAGAGAGATACAGGTGTGAGAGATACAGAGTGAGACAGAGTGAGAGCGACAGAGACTCGGGCGAGAGGGAGAGGGATGGAGAGCAACAGACAGTTGCAGTGAGAGAGAGAGAGACAGAGAGAGAGGGGTGAGAGAGAAAGGGAGACAGCGAGGCAGGGCAAGAGAGAAATATAGAGGCCATCGTGTGAAAGACAAAGTGATGGGTGAGAGAGAGAGTGAGAGATCCAATCGCTATCTTTAAAATGGAGGGAGATCCCTTCCCCATCTTTAAAATCGAGGGAGATCCCTTCTACATCTATATACTGGTGGGATATCCATTCTCCATATTTAAAATGGAGGGAGCTCCCTTCCTCTATTTGTGATGTGGCAGCGCTGGGATCTAATCGAGGCATTCTGGGTGGATTATACATAGAATAAGAGATACCCGGGAGTGAGTTACAGACTGGAATCTAATCGAGGGGTACGGGGTGGTTTATATATAGAATAACAGATACCCGGCAGCGAGTTACAGACTGGAATCTAATCGAGGGTTTCGGGGGATTATATATAGAACAACAGATACCCGGCAGTGAGTTACAGACTGGAAACTAATTGAGGGGTTCGGTGGGGGTTTGTAGAGAGAATGATTGGTTCAAGTCACGAACCGTTACAAAATCTCATTTTTCTTGTGATGTGCTAAAGTGTTGGTTAAAGAGATTGATTCATGGCATGTGCCGTGTGAGTTGTTAACCAAATTTATCCCATTGATCACATTTAATTTCTCATTGAAATTGTTTGATGTTTTCTTAGCCTTGACACGATTGAGTAGGGGCAACAACGAGGGGAGGATTTTCTATCTTGGTCAGTTTAAGAAAAAGCCCACGTGGACACAGGAATGGAGTGATTGGATACGAACAGCAAAGTATTAATTTCCTAAGGTCTGGACAAGTGCGTTCTTTAAATTTTACACCATGAATAATTACCTCTGAACCAAGCTACATGCTCTAAGGTTTGGAGGAAAGGGGTTGTTTTTAGGAATTGTCTGAATGGAGGAAAGGGAGTTATGAAGAAGGAGAGGTTTCTGGAAGGAATTCCAGAGTTAGAGCCCAGGCAGGTGAAGGCCCGGCCACCAATGGTCAAACCATTAAAATTGGGATGATCAGGGAGCCAGGACCAAAGGAAAACAGATATCTGAGGATGCTGGGACTGAGGAGATAGGGAGGGATCATTTCCAGAAGACAGTTCCAAACTTCTATCACCCTTTGTTTGAAGAAATGTTTCTTCTTTTCACTCTCGAAAGGGTTTCAGACTATTGATGGATTTATAGACTGCTCCGAGATCTAGTTTGCACAACCAGCAAGAACCCACTCAGTTTCCATTATTCCCCAGAAAACTTTGAATAAATCGTCCCTGATCTTTCAGGTACAGCACGGGGTTATATACAGAGTAAAGCTCCCTGTACACTGTCCCCATCAAACGCCCCCAGGACAGGTACAGCACGGGGTTAGGTACAGAGTAAAGCTCCCTCTACACTGTCCCCATCAAACACTCCCAGGACAGGTACAGCACGGGGTTAGATGCAGAGTAAAGCTCCCTCTACACTGTTCCCATCAAGCACTCCCAGAACTGGTACAGCACGAGAATGGATACAGAGTAAAGGACCCGTTACACTGTCCACGGGGTTAGATAAAAAGTAATATTCCCCCTACACTGTCCCCATCACACACTCCCAGGGCAGGCACAGCACGGGATTAGATACAGAGTAAAGATCCCACTAAAGATGACACCAAGTTTGGAGGAGTTGCAGATGGTGAAGTGGATTGTCAAAGGATACAACGGGATAAAGATCGGTTGAAGACTTGGGCGGAGAAATAGCAGATGGAGTTTAATCTGGACAAATGCGAGGTAATGCATTTTGGAATGTCTAACACAGGCAGTAATGAGGGATACGGACCCCAGAAGTGAAAAATGTTTTAGTTGACGGGCAATATGATCGGCGCAGGCTTGGAAGGCCGAAGGGCCTGTTCCTGTGCTGTACTTTTCTTTGTTATTTGTTCTTTGTTCTCTAAACCTGAGTTCTGAGATTAAAATGCGTCATTCTCCGTTGAAGTCAACTTCAAATTACAAGCAAGTTCATCTGCTGGAGAAGACCATAACGCTGGAAAAATATTGTTTACACGCCTGCACAAAGCCAACAGTATCCTGAGACATATCCCTTGTCCAAATTTAAAGTGGAGGGAGATCCCTTCTCCATTTTTAAAATGTTCTCTTTGCACTGCCCCCATCAAACACTCCCAGAGAGAGAGAGAGAGAGAGAGAGCCAGTAAGAGAGAGAGAGATGGAGTGTGATATAGAGAGAGAGAGAGCAATAGAAAGACAGGGTAAGAGGGAGAGAGACAGAGCAGGGGTGAGGGATGGGGATGGGGTGACAGGTAGGGAGAGACGGAGATACGGGAAAGGGAAAGATTAGGCAAGAGGGAGAGAGAGACACAGAGACAGGTCAAGACAGAGAAAAAGAGAGAGAAACAGAGAGAAAGGGTGATAGAGAGATAACGATTTAGGATGAGAGGGAGAGAGAAAGACACAGGCACGTGAGGGAGAAAAGAGTGATGAGGGGAGAGAGACAGAGAGATTGTGTGAAAGAAGAAAAGAGATGGGGTGAGAGAGAGAGTAAGAGAGGTGAGTCGAGAGAAGGCAAAAGAGAAAGGGAGAGGCAGAGATGGACTAAATGTAGAGAGTACCATCCTCAATCTTTAAAATGGAGGGAGATCCCTTCTACATCTTTACAATGAAGGGAGATCCCGTCTCCATCTTTAAAATGAAGGGTGATCCCTTCACCAGCTTGAAAATGGAGGGAGATCCCTTCTCCCTCTTTAAAATGGAGGGAGAATGGAGGGAAAATGAGGAGAGAGACGCGCACTGAAAAGCTGAGTCTCTGTCACATTTAAAATACTAATGAGGGAGGAGTCAACTCTGTCGTAAATGTCCCAGTGCTCAGCGAACATAACTTGGCCACTGTGAACAAACCTAAAATGGCTGACTGATGTTTGTGGATTTGTGACAGATTCTCACGGAGAGAATGAGACAAAGAGAGAGAGACAGAGAGAGAGAGAGACAGCACAGGGATAGATACAGAGTAAAGCTCCCTCGACACTGTCACCATCAAACACTCCCAGGACAGGTAGAGCACGGGGTTAGATACAGAGTAAATCTCCATCTACACTGTCCCCATCATACACTCCCAGGACAGGTAGAGCACGGGGTTAGATACAGAGTGAAGCTCCCTCTACACTGTCCCCATCAAACACTCCCAGTTAAGGTACAGCACGGGGTTAGACACAGAGTAAAGCTCCCTCTACACTGTCCCCATCAAAAACTCCCAGGACAGGTAGAGCACGGGGTTAGATACAGAGTAAAGCTCCCTCTACACTGTCCCCATCAAAAAACTCCCAGAGCAGGTAGAGCACGGGTTTAGATACAGATTAAAGCTTCCTCGACAATGTCCCCATCAAACACTCCCAGGACAGGTGCAGCACGGGGTTAGATACAGAGTAAAGCTCTCTCTACACTGTCCCCATCAAACACTCCCAGGGCAGGTACAGCACGGGGTTAGATACAGTTTAAAGCTCACTCTACACTGTCCCCATCAAACACTCCCAGGACAGGTACAGCACGGGGTTAGATACAGAGTAAAGCTCTCTCTACACTGTCCCCATCAAACACTCCCAGGACAGGTACAGCACAGTGTTAGATACAGAGTAAAGCTCCCTCTACACTGCCCGCATCAAAAACTCCCAGGGCAGGTACAGCACGGGGTTAGATACAAAGTTAAGCTCACTCTACACTGTCCCCATCAAAGACGCCTACATCAGGTACAGCACAGGGATAGATAATGAGTAAAGCTCCCTATACACTGTCCCCATCAAACACTCCCAGGACAGGTACAGCACGGGTTTAGATACAGAGTAAAGCTCCTTCTACAATGCCCCCATCAAACACTCCCAGGACAGGTACAGCACAGAGTTAGATACAGAGTAAATCTCCCTCTACACTGTCCCCATCAAACTCTCCCAGGACAGGTGCAGCACGGGGTTAGATACAGAGTAAAGCTTTCTCTACACTGTCCCCATCAAACACTCCCAGGGTATGTAGAAAATGGGGTAGCTGCAGAGTTAAGCCCTCTCTAAATTGTCCTCATCAAACATGTCCTCGCTCATGTGCTCTAAGTCTTTGGCAATAAGGACACTCAGTCCATTAGCCTTACTAATGATTGGATGCACCATCATGTGAGAGTGAGTGTGTGTGTTTGTGTTATTTTGTGCCTGTGCTTGATTGTGTGTGTGAGCTCTCAGTATCTGATATAAGCTTCCCTATTTTGCCTTCTCCTGTCCTGTACGCTCCTTGACATCAAAGATGCTCTAGATCTGGAAGGGTCCCCCCTCATTACCGCAATGTCCCTCATAAAGCCTCCATTTAAAACTTTTAATTGTTAAATCTGGAAAATCACTGAGAGACTGAACTCTATTCCCCTGCCTGTCAGGACAAAACTAGCAACATTAGGAGAGAATTCACAGCTGATTCAGACAATACAAACACCAAGCAATAATATATTTTGGATTGCTGCAAATGTTGTTCCACTCAGTACTCAGGGAACCTTAATACTACAAGAAGATGTTATAATATATATTCTTATAATAGGGGCAAAATGTCACTGGGTCAAGATTCCCAACTAATATTAAAGCATTCCACGAAGCAAGGCTCACAAATTCAACATGAGTTTCCTTATTTACAGTACATAGGTACTGCACGGGTTAGGTACAGAGAAAAGTTCCCTCTACACTGCTCCCATTAAACATTCCCACTACTGAATGAGCATCGCATTAGATACAGATGATAGCTCCAAATGTCTAAACTACCCCCAGATACACTTCCAGGTCAGGGACAGCTTCGGAATAGTAATGGAGCAAAGCTCCCTCTACATTTTCCCTGTCAAACACTCTCAGTTCTGGTACAGCACGCGGATAGATACAGATTAAAGCTCCCTCTGCACTGTCCACATCAAACACTCCAAGGACAGCTATAGCACAGGGTGCAATTTTGTTCAGAATAATGTTCCCAATGCACAGTTCCAACAAAACACTTCCAGGCCTCGTACATCACGGGTTAGATGCAGAGTAAAGCTGCCTCTACACTGTCATCATCAAACAGTCCCAGGACAGGTACAACATGGGGTTAGATACAGAGTAAAGCTCCCTCTACACCGTCACCAGCGATCACACCAGGACAGGTACTGCACGGGGTTAGATGCAGAGTAAATCTCCCTCTGCACTGTCACCATCAATCACTCCAGGACAGGTACTGCACAGGGTTAGATATAGAATAAAGCTCCCTCTACTGTGACCCCATCAAATACTCTCAGGGCAGGAGCAGCACGTGGTTAGATACAAAGCGAAGCTCCCTCTGCACTGTCCCATCAAAGATTCGCTGAGCAGGAGCAGCACAGCGTGAGCTACAGAGTAAATTTCCTTTACAATCTCCTCTCAAAAACTCCCAAGATAGTGATAGTTAAGAGGAAAGCTCACTCTACAATCTTCCATTTAAACATGCCAAGGACAGGCACAGTAGACGTAAGAAACAGAGGGTCAAGCTCCCTCTACAATGTCCCATCAATTGGTGGACAATATTAAAGGAGTCTTGCTGTGATGAAACAGGGATTTGTTGTAAAAATGGACACCATGAACCAAATTATCATGGCGGAATGATGTGTGTGGAGACTTAAGGAGATTCAGAGAGAGCAAAATACACACACACACACAGACACAGACACCCACACGCCGACACCCACACGCACACATGAACACACATACAGAAAGAGGCACACACATGCACACACAGAAACAGACACATGCATGCACAAATAGGTTTGCAAACACGCGCACACACACAGGCACAAATGCACACACACAGACACAAATGCACGCACATGCACCAATAGATACACCAGCAAACACACACACACACACACACACACTCACACACACACACACACACACACAGTCAGCAAGCAACAGAGATGTACGGAAAAATATTTGGATTTCTGAATCATTCTTATATTTAAAAACTAAAAACTGACTCAGCATCAACTGCAATTTGCAGAAGACAGTTCCAAATTTCTACGGCCCTTTACGTGTGGAACTGTTTCCAACTTCACTTCTGAAAGCTTTAATTTTTACAGTATGACCACATAGTCCAAGATTCCTCAACCTGTGAAATAGTTTGTCCTAATCTACCCCATAAGTTCCTTTTAATATTTTGACAACTTGGATCAAATCACCCGGATCTTATTAAATTCTAACCCTTGGATTCCAGGCATTAACCTGGTAAAGCTGTGTTGCACTCAAACCGATGGACCCTCAAGGCTCCTGGGACCTGTTTCAGGCTTTGTGACATTTAAGGAAGTAATCTGTTCAATCCTTTCTCAGTTCCAAGTGGGTGACTTCACATTTGCCTCCATTGAATTTCAGCTTAACACAGTTTTTCCCTTTCATTTAAGGTATTAGCATCCCTTTGCAATCTAATGCTACACTGCTTGCAATGCTGCCTATGAGGCATTCTATCATGTCATCTTAAAGCATTAGTAACTACAGTGAATCTGATGTACACACAGGCACTGACACACACACACTCACACACACAAAGGCACACACACAGACACATGCACACTTACACACAAACTGACACACACACAGACACAGACATAGACAGAGACACACACACAGACACACAAACATACACACAGACAAACACAAACACACACAGACAGAGACACACACACAGACACACACAAACGCGTGCACACACAGCCACACGCAGACACGGGTTATGTGGAAGCAGAAGGGAGTGAATCATTCCATCCAGGAGATATTTTAAAATTTCAGATTCATTTTCTTAAGCTCAGAGAAAAGAGAATTTTTATTCACAACAGCCCAGTGTGGCTTTTGATAAATTCCTGCTTTCAGGATCAGCACAGGTTTCCAGATTTAAAAATGTGACAGATTCTGAACAAGATTCACACCTTCAATTCAATGGTCAGCTGCCATCTCACCTTTTGTATTTTACATTCTCTTTGCTTCTTTCATGTTTCTGAACAATTGATATTTAGCCAGACAGTGTGAAAGCTTTTAATTGTCTCGGGACACGAACTGTAACCAGCTTAATCAACCAAAAACCGGCATATCAATTCAAATCTCCCCCATTTCCTCTTCCCACAAAGATAACTCTCGTTTCCACAATGCAGACATTACTGAAGGAAAAATGTTTTTGACAAATTTCTCTAATGCAATTGCTAACAGCTTTCAGGATGAAAATTTCAGGACTACAGCCCAAAATTGAACCTTAAAGAGATAGAAAGCAACACAGAATTGAAACTGCAGCTTTCTCTGTTCTATGCATCCATTTTAACATCGGACACTTTAATTCATTTTTACCCTCCTCAGTCTAACATTCAAAATGGATCATGACACATATCACAATATTGAAGTTATCCTGCTATGAGTCTGTCCATTTCACCAGAATGACTATATCCTCCTGAATTCTGCTACTATCCCCTTTACTGTTTACTACATTGTCACTTTGGGAGGCATCTGCAAACTGTGAAGTGATGCTCTGAACTCAGCTCCAGTTTATTTTTATATAACAGAAAAAGCAGTGCCCCTGATATGAACCAAATAGGAATCTGTACCTCCCTCCAATCTGAAACAACCATTATTGACCACATTGTGTTCTGTCTCTTCGCCAATGTCATATAGATTCTGCCACTGCCCCTTTAATCACATCACCATCAATTTTGCTCATTATTCAAATATGAGACATTATCTGCTCCACATGAACTCACTGTCTGAAAGGGCGGGAGAGACAGGAACCCTCATCACGTTTCAAACAGACTTTGATATGAACTTGAAGGATTCACTTCTCCTCATCAAACACTGACTGAAACTACAGCACGGTTTAGGTACAGAGTAAAGCTCTGTTTCTATTGTCCCTGGAATTAAGTTGAGTCACGTACACACCCGGGTCAGGATCAAGACTCACCTGTCTCAGTCACTAAGACGCTCCTGTATCACTTGCCTTATTCTAGTCGGATGCTGTCTTTGGGAGCAGGACAGGCACAGGGGATTAGGACGACTGCTCATGTGGAGGTTAAGCACCAGGAATCTATCAGAGAATCAGAACAGGCATGGGACAGTCAAACAAGGAAACTCGTGTTCATTTTGTGAGTCTTGCTTTGTGGACGATTTTGTGTTTGCTGAGATTGTTGACCCAGTGAAATTTTGCCCCAGTTTGATGACAGTTATCAGAACAGATGTGAAAACATCTTCTAGTAACATGAAGGTACCGTGTGTACTGAGAGTAACAACTTCAGCAACATTTCAACAGGTCATACACTTTACTGTGAGTGTGTGTGTGGGTGTGATTGAGAGTGTGTAAGTGTGTTAGACGGTGCATGTGTGTACATCCGTGCATGTGTGTGTGTGCATGCAAGTCAGCACTTGAGTCAATGTGTGCGAGTGTGGTATCTACATGTATCCATGCACAGGCCCGTGGGGGGAACGCTGTGCATGACTTTGTCTCTGCATGAGTTTGTGCGAACATGAGAGTGAGAGAGTGTGTGTGTGTGTGTGCGTGTGAGAGTGTGTGTTTGTGTACGTGTGTGGGTGCGTGTGAGTGTGTGTTTGTGTACGTGTGTGGGTGTGTGTGCTTGGGGCCTTACAAGTTTGAGAGAGTGAGTGTGATATGTGATCAGCATGGTTAGAGGAATGGAAACAGTGCAGGTGCTGAAATTATAAAGCAAATGACGATAAAGTATGAGCGAATACAAGAAAACCCAAAGATGACTCAGGAAGCTCCATCGGGCATGTAGAGCACCGGTTCAGACGCAAACTACATCTCCTTCTGCACTATCCCCTTATAGCAAGGGGTTAGATGAAATGTTGGTGTTTATTGCCAGATATTTGGTGTACAAGAGTAAATCTTGCTCCGATGCTGCAGAGATTTGGGGAGAAAATGGCCACTGTGAAGAAACTTCAAATGGCTGACTGAGGATTTTGGAATTTTTTTTAACGGATTGCCAGAGAGAGAGAGAGAGAGAGACAGAGAGAGAGAGAGAGATAAAGAGAGAGATGAAGAGAGAGAAACAAAGAGCGGTCAATAACCAGAGAGTAACGCTTATTAATAGGGGCACAGAGTACAAGAACAAGGCGTTTATATTGAATTTGTATAAGGCACGAGTTAGGCCTCAGTTCGAGTATTGTGTCCTGTTCTGGGTGCCACACTTCAGGAAGGATGTGAAGCCACTGGACAAAGAGCAGAAAAAATTCATGAGGATGGGTTCAGGGATGAGAAACTTCAGTTACGAAGATAAATAGGAGAAGTTGGGACTGTTTTCCTTGGAGAAAAGATGGATGAGGGGAGTATTGATAGAGGTATACAACATGCTGGTGGGGGTTTTGTGACACACTGGTTAGTGCCCCTACCTCTGAGCCAGTAGCTCCGGGTTCGAGCCCAACTTCAGGACTTGATGGCCATGGAAGGTGTGTTCATAACGTGGCCAAACAGGTTGATTATCAGCCTGGAAATCCTTCCAATACACCTGATGGCAGGCGGTAAGAGTGGGAGAGTCTCCTGGTCAGCCAGAACCTGCAGAAGGCAATGGCAAACCACTGCAGTACCATGTCAAGCACAACCATCGAGCAAGACATGGAAGACCAAGGTCCTCATTGTACATGGTACCTGAAGTGAAAGAGAGATTCAAGATCATGTTGGGTGTGGACAGAATAGATAGGGAAAAAATATTTGTGTGTATTGAGTTCAAAAACATTTGCAGCATCTGATCAGCCAATATTGACTGCAAGGTATATTTAATGAATTCAGCCTTGAAATATCCAGGCAGATATTCAATGTGTTTCTGTCACATGGGAACATAGGAACAGGAGGAGTCCATTCGGCCCATCAAGCCTCCTCCACCATTCAAACAGGTCATGGCTGATCAACTACATCTCCTCCATTTTCCCCACATCCCCATATCCCTTGATCTCATTAGTTGCCAGAAACCCATCGATTTCTCTCTTGAACATGGCCAATGATTGAGCTTCCACAGCCTCTGGGGAAGAGAATTCCAAAGATTCACCACCCTCTGAGTGAAGAACTTCAACCTCATCTCAGTCCTAATGGGCCTGCCCCTTATTCTGAGACCGTTTTGTCTGTTTCTAGACTCCCCAGCCAGGGAAACATCCTATCCACATCTACCCTGTCACATCCTGTAAGAATTTTCTAAGCTTCAATTAGATCACCTCTCCTTCCTCGAAAGCCCACAGAATACAGGCCCAGTTTCCTCAATCTCTCCTCATAAGACAAACCCACAATCCCAGGGATGAGTCTGGTGAACATTCGCTGCACTCCCTCAATGCCAAGTGTATCCTTCCTTAGATAAGGAGACCAAAACTGCTCACCTTACTCCAGGGGAGGTCTTTCCAAGGCTCGAGACAATTTCATAAAAACAACTTTATGAGTTAATGATGAAACCTCCATCCACATCTACCTCTTGCACAAGAAAATTTGGATTGAGAAAGGGCATTTGAAAGGATCAATTTAGATTTAAACATCAACCATTGACTCAGCATGATTCTGTCTCCGTGTGTCTGTGTGTTTTGTGTGTTTATGACTATATGTGTGTTCCTGCTACACTGTCGCCATCAAATGCTCCCAGGATAGGTGCAGCACGGGGTTAGATACAGAGAAAATTTCCATCTCACTGTCCCCATCAAACACTCCCAGGACAGGTATGGCACGGGGTTAGATATAGGGTAAAGCTCCCTCTACGCTTGAGTTATGTGATTGAAAAGTGTGATTCTGCTATGAATTGGAGTTCAAATTAAAAGCAGATATTTGGCTGAAGAAAAGGATAATGCTTCAAGAACTTGTAAGCATGCCTTGGTATGAACAGCAATATCCTGTGACATATTCCTTCTCCGTCTTAAAAATGGCTGGACATCACTTCCTCATCTATTCAATAGAGAGAGATCACTTCCTCATCTTTAAATGGAGGGAGATTCCTTCTCCATCTTTAGAATGGAAGAGATCCCTCCTCCATATGTAAAATGGAGGGATATCCCTTCCCCCTTCTTTCAAATGGAAGGAGATCCATTCTCCATCTTTAAAATGGATGGAGATCACTTCACCATCTTTAAAATGGATGGAGATCGCTTCTCCATCTTTAAAATGGAAGGAGATCACTTCTCCATCTTTAAATAGAGGAAGATCCCTTCCCCATCTGTAAAATGGAGGGAGATGCCTTCTCATCCACAAAATGGAGAGAGATCTCTTCTACATCTCTATAATGAAGTGGGACCCCTTCCCCTTCTTTAAATGAAGGGAGATCCCTTCCCCATTTTAAAATGGAGGGAGATCGCTTCTCTATCTTTGAAATTGAGGGATATCACTTCTCCGTCTTTAGAATTGATGGAGATCACTTATCTGTCTTTAAAATGAAGGGAGATCCCTTCTGCATCTTTAAAATGTAAGGTTACAACACAGAAGGAGGCCATTCAGCGCATAGAACTACCATCAACTCTCTGCAAGAAGGGTTTTGATGGTTTCACTTGTCCGGCCATTCCCCACAACCCTGACAATATTTTCCCTTCAGCTACACATCCAATTTTGGCTCCAAAGTGACTGGGTGAAAGGCAGAGCGAGAGAGACAGGGCGAGAGAGAGAAAGAGAGAGATAGGGACAGTGGGAGAGAGAGAGAGAGAGAGAGAGAGAGAGAGAAAGGGCAAGAGAGAGAAAGAGAGAAATAGGGACGGTGGGAGAGGGAAAGAAAGGGGGGAGAGAGGGACAGTGAGAGAGTAAGAGAGAGAGACATGGCGAGAGAGAGAAAGAGAGAGATAGGGACGCTGGGAGAGGATGAGACAGAGGGAGAGAGGGACAGTGAGAAAGAGAGAGAGAGAGAGACAGGCAAGAGAGATACAGAGTGAGACAGAGGGAGAACGACAGAGACATGGAGCCAGAGGGAGAGGGATGGAGAGCGACAGAGAGTTGGAGTGAGGGAAGGAGAGAGACAGAGAGAGAGGGGTGAGAGAGAGAGATAGAGAGAGGCCATCATGTGAAAGAAAAAGTGATGGATGAGAGTGAGAGAGAGATCCTATCTCCATCTTTAAAATGGAAGGATATTCCCTCTCCATCTGAAAAATGTAGGGAGATCTGGTCTCCATCTTTTAAATGCAGGGAGACCCCTTCCCTAAATTGTGTTGTGGACTTGCGGGAACCCACAATGTAGGAAAGAATAAAGCTTATTCAAGACTGAAAAGTCAACCTGTTTGTGTATCACAAAACAGTTACAACAGAGAAGGAGGCCATTCAGCCCATCGAGCTGCTGTCGACCATCTTCAAGAAAGGTTTCACTGGTCTCACTCTTCTGCCCTTTCCCTGTAACTGTGGAAATATTTTCCGTTCAGCTTCACATCCAATTTTGGCTCAAAAGAAACTAAGCGAGAGACAGACAGAGAGAGAGAGAGAGAGAAAGAGAGAGATAGGAATGGTGGGGGAGGGAGAGAGAGAGAGGGAGAGGGGGACAGTGAGAGAGGGAGAGAGAGAGAGACAGGGTGAGAGAAAGAGAGGCAGAGAGGCTGGACGAGAGAAAGAGGGACAGGGCAAGCGAGAGATGGAGTGAGAGAAAGAGAGAGAGAGAGAGAAAGGGCAAGAGATAGAGAGACAGGGCGAGAGAGAGAGCGATGACCAAGTGAAAGAAAAAGAGATGTGGTGAGAAGGGGAGAAAGGCAGAGTGGGGAGCGAGTGTAAGATAAAGAGGTGGGTTGAGAGAGGGAGAAACAGAGAGAGATGGGGCAAGAGAGATGGAGAAATGGGGTGCCAGAGAGAGATGGCTCAGATGATACTCGGCGAAAGGAAGAGAGGGAGAGAGAGACAGTGTGAGAGAGTGAGAGAGACAGAGAGGGAAAACGAGAGATTGGGGCAGTGGGAGAGTGAGAGACAGAGGGAGACAATGAGAGAGAGAGAGAGCGACAGGGTGATAAAGAGAAAGAGGGAGATAGGGCCAGAGGGAGAGGGAGAGACAGAGAGAGAGGGCGAAAGAGAGAAAGAGAGAGATAGAGATGGTGGGAGAGGGAGCGAGAGAGAGAGAGAAACAGGGTGAGAGAGAGAAAGAGAGAGATAGGGACGGTGGGAGAGGGAGAGAGAGAGATGGGATAGAGGGGGCCAGTGAGAGAGAGAGAGAGAGGCAGAGCGGTGGGGCGAGAGAAAGAGGGACAGGGCGAGAGAGAGATGGAGTGAGAGAAAGAGGGATAGAGTGACAGAACGAGAGCGAGAGAGGTGACCGAGTGAAAGAAAAAGAGATGGGGTGAGAGGGGGAGAAAGACAGAGTGGGGAGCGAGAGTAAGATAAAGAGGTGGGGTGATAGAGAGAGAAAAAGAGAGAGATGGGGCGAGGGAGACGGAGAAATGGGGTGGGGGAGAGAGATAAGGAATGAAAAGGGGTGAGAGAGGAAGAAACAAAACAGGGATGAGAGAGGTGGACTGAGTGAGATGTAGGGAGAGAGAGAGAAAAATGGAGGGAGTCCTTTCTCTTTCTTTAAAATGGAGGGAGATCCCTTCTGCGTCTTTAAAATCGAGGGAGATCACTTCTCGATCTTCAAAATGGAGGGAGATCCCTTCTCTGTCTTTTAAATGGAGGGAGATCCCTTCCCTGTTTTTAAAATGGAGGGAGATCCCTTCTCTGTATTTGAAATGGGGGAGATCCCTTCTTCATCTTTAAAATGTGATTTTTTTACGTGTCACCTTAAACCGGTGTCCTCTGGTTCTCGCTCCTTCCGCCAATGGGAACAGTTACTCTCGATCGATTCTGTCTCCACCCATCATGATTTTGAACATGTCTATCAAATCTCTCAAGCTTCTCTTCTCCCAGGAGAATGAGCCCAGCCTCTCCAATCGATCCACAAAACTGAAGTCCCTCATCACTCGATCCATTCTCATCAATCTTTTCTGCACCTTCTCAAATTCACATCCGTCCTGAAGGGAATGTTTCCCTCCTGTTTGGTACTGTGTGTCTCAGTGTCTCCATAGCTGTGTCTCTGTCACGGTGAAAGTACTAACATCACATTCGTGAGGAATCCACTCTGTCATAAATGTCCCAGTGCTGTGGGAACATAAAATGGGCACTGTGTTCAAAATGAAAATGGCTGCTTGATGTGTGTGCATTGATTTTCAAGAATCTCGGAGAGACTGAGAGAGAGAGAGAGAGAGAGAGAGACTGAAAGAGAGAGAGAGACAGAGAGATAGAGAGGGAGACAGAGAGAGAGAGATAGAGAGAGTGAGAGAGAGCTGGCGAGAGAGAGTGATGGAGTGTGACAGAGATAGAGAGACAGAGAGAAAGACAGAGAGAGCGAGCAATAGAGAGAGAGAGAGACATGGCGAGAGAGAGAAAGGGAGAGATAGGGACGGTGGGAGAGGGAGAGAGAGGGACGGGATAGAGGATGCCAGTGAGAGAGAGTGGCAGAGAGGCAAGGCGAGAGAAAGAGGGACAGAGGGAGAGCGAGAGGGGTGACTGAGTGAAAGAAAAAGAGATGGGGTGGGAGGGGGAGAAAGACAGAGTGGGGAGTGAGTGTAAGATAAAGAGGTGGGGTGATAGAGAGAGCAAAAGAGAGAGATGGGGCGAGAGAGACGGAGAAATGGGGTTGGAGAGAGCGATAAGGAATGAAAAGGGGTGAGAGAGGAAGAAACAAAACAGGGTGAGAGAGGTGGACTGAGTGAGATGTAGGGGGAGAGAGAAAAAAAGAGGTGGGACAAGAGGCAGAAACTCTAAACTCTTTTAAAAAGTACCTGGATCTGCATCTTAAGTGCTGTAAACTGCAGGGCTGTGGGCCGGGTGCAGGAAGGTGGGATTAGAAAGGACACCTGGGTAGTCTCGGGCTGGCAGGGAGAAGATGGGCCGAATGACCTCCTGTTGTGCTGTAACTTTTCTATGGTTCTATGGTTCTAAGACAGAGAGAGATTGGGCAAGAGGGAAAGAGAGAGAAGGAGACAGAACAAAAGAGAAAAAGGGAGAGAGAGAGACACAGAGACAAGGCAATAGACAGAGAAAGAATTGGGATGAGAGAGAGAGATAGACACAGACAGGTGGGAGAGAGAAAAGGGATGGGGCGAAAGAGAGAGAGAGAGCGTGAGTGAGAGAAGAAAATTTTTCTATCTTTAAAATAGAGGGGGATCCCTTTCCTGTTTTTAAAATGAAGTGAGATCCCTTTCCTGTTTTTAAAATGAAGGGAGATCCCTTCTACATCTTAAAAAATGGAGGGAGATCCCTTATCTGTCTTTAAAATGGAGAGAGATCCCATACATGTTTTTAAAATGGAGGGAGATCACTTCTACGTCTTTAAAATGGAGGGAGATCCCTTCTACTTCTTTGTAATGGAGGCAGATCCCTTTTACATCTTCAAAATGGAGGGAGATTCCTTTTCCATCTTCAAAATGGAGGGAGGTCCCTTCTCTGTCTTTAAAATGGAAGGAGATCCATTCTCCATCTTTAAAATGGAGGGAGATCCCTTACCTGTTTTTAAAATGGAGGGAGTTCCCTTCTCTGTCTTTAAATTGGAGGGAGATCCCTTCTCTGTCTTTAAAATCGAGGGAGATCACTTCTCCATCTTCAAAATGGAGGGAGATCCCTTACCTGTTTTTAAGATGGAGGGAGATCCCTTCCATGTTTTTAAAATGGGGGAGATCCCTTCTTCATCTTTAAAATGTGATTTTTTTTACGTGTCACCTTAAACCGGTGTCCTCTGGTTCTTGTTCCTTCTGCCAATGGGAACAGTTTCTCTCGATCGACTCTGTCTCCACCCATCATGATTTTGAACATGTCTATCAAATCTCTCAAGCTTCTCTTCTCCCAGGAGTATGAGCCCAGCTTCTCCAATCGATCCACATAACTGAAGTCCCTCATCACTCGATCCATTCTCATCAATCTTTTCTGCACCTTCTCAAATTCACATCCATCCTGAAGGGAATGTTTCCCTCCTGTTTGGTACTGTGTGTCTCAGTGTCTCCATAGCTGTGTCTCTGTCACGTTGAAAGTATTAACATCACATTCGTGAGGAGTCCACTCTGTCATAAATGTCCCAGTGCTGTGGGAACATAAAATGGCCACTGTGTTCAAACTGACAATGGCTGCTTGATGTGTGTGGATTGATTTTCAAGAATCTCGGAGAGACTGATAGAGAGAGAGAGAGAGAGACTGAGAGAGAGAGAGACAGAGAGACCGAGAGGGAGACAGAGAGAGAGAAAAAGATAGAGAGAGAGAGTGAGAGAGAGCTGGCGAGACAGAGTGATGGAGTGTGACAGAGAGAGAGAGTGACAGAGAGAAATACAGAGAGAGCGAGAGGGGGAGAAAGAGAGAGATCCAACAATGGAGAGGGACAGAGACATGGTGAGAGAGAGAAAGGGAGAGATAGGGACGGTGGGAGAGGTTGAGAGAGAGGGAGAGGGACAGTGAGAGAGAGAGAGAGAGGCATGAGAGATACAGAGTGAGACAGAGGGAGAACGACAGAAACATGGGGCCGGAGGGAGAGGGAGAGGGAGCGACAGAGTGTTGTAGTGAGAGAGAGAGAGACAGAGAGAGAAGTGAGAGAGAGAGATAGAGAGAGGCCATCGTGTGAAAGAAAAAGTGATGGGTGAGAGTGAGAGAGAGATCCTATCTCCATCTTTAAAATGGAGGGATATTCCCTCTCCATCTGAAAAATGGAGGAGATCTGGTCTCCATCTTTTAAATGGAATGAGATCCCTTCCCTAAATTGTGATGTGGAAGTGTGGGAACCCACAATGGAGGAAAGAATAAAGCTTATTCAAGACTGAAAAATTAACCTCTTTGTGCATCACAGAACAGTTACAACAGAGGAGGAGGCCATTCAGCCCATCGAGCTGCTGTCGTCCATCTGCAAGAAAGGTTTCGCTGGTCTCACTCATCTGCCCTTTCCCTGTAACTCTGGAAATATTTTCCCTTCAGCTTCACATCCAATTTTGGCTCAAAAGATACGCAGCGAGAGAGAGAGAGAGAGAGACAGGGCAAGAGAGAGGAAGACAGAGATAAGGACGAAGGGAGATGGGGAGAGAGAGAGAGGGGGAGAGGGGGACAGTGAGGGAGAGAGGGAGAGAGACTGGGCAAGAGAGAAAGAGAGAGGTAGGGATGTTGGGAGATGGAGTGAGAGAGAGGGGGAGAGGGGGACAGTGAGAGAGAGAGAGAGAGATTGGGATGTGGGAGAGCGAGAGAGGGGGACAGTGAAGGAGAGGGTGAGAGAGACAGGGAGAGAGAGAGAAAGAGAGAGATAAGGACGGTGGGAGAGGGAGTGAGGGTCAGGATAGAGGAGGACAGTGAACAAGAGAGAGAGAGACAGGGCGAGAGAGAGAAAAAGAGATAGGGACGGTGGGAGCGGGAGAGAGAAGGACAGAGGGGGACAGTGAGAGAGACAGAGAGAGAGTCAGGGTGAGAGAAAGGGAGGCAAAGAGGTGGGGCGAGAGAAAGAGGGACAGGGCGAGTCAGAGATGGAGTGAGAGAAAGAGAGAGAGAGAGAGAGAGACGGGGTGAGAGGTAGAGAGACAGGGTGAGAGAGACATGGAGGGAGAGAAAGAGAGAGACGGGGCGAGAGATTGAGAGAAAGGGCGAGAGAGAGGTGACCGAATGAAAGAAAAAGAGATGTGGTGAGAGAGGGAGAAAGACAGAGTGGGGAGCGGGTGTCAGATAAAGAGGTGGGTTGAGAGAGAGAGAAACAGAGAGAGATGGGGCGAGAGAGACAGAGAAATGGGGTGGGAGGGAGATATAAGGAATGAGAAGGGGTGAGAGAGGGAGAAACAAAACAGGGGTGAGAGAGGTGGACAGAATGAGATGTAGGGAGAGAGAGAGAGAAAAAGAGGTGGGACAAGAGGCAGAAACTCTAAACTCTTTTAAAAAGTACCTGGATCTGCACCTTAAGTGCTGTAAACTGCAGGGCTGTGGGCCGGGTGCAGGAAGGTGGGATTAGAAAGGGAACCTGGGTATCCTCGGGCTGACAGGGACAAGATGGGGCGAATGGCCTCCTCCTGTGCTGTCACTTTTCTATGGTTCTATGATTCTAAGAGAGAGAGATTGGGCAAGAGGGAAAGAAACACAGGGAGACGGGACAAGAGAGAAAAAGAGAGAGAGACAGAGAGACAAGGCAATCGACAGAGAACGAATTGGGATGAGAGATAGAGATAGACACAGACAGGTGAGAGAGAAAAGGGATGGGGCAAAAGAGAGAGAGAGCAGGAGTGAGAGAACAAAAAGAGAGTTCCATCTTTAAAATGGAGGGGTATCCCTCACCTGTTTTAAAATGGAGGAACATCCCCTACTTGTTTTTAAAATGGAGCGAGAACCCTTCTCCGTGCTAAGAATGGATGGAGATCCCTTAACTGTTTAATGCTGGACCAAGAACACTTTCCTGTTTTTAAAATGGAGGGAGATCCCTTCTCCATCTTTTAAACGAAGGGAGATCCTTTCTCCATCTTTAAAATGGAGGGAGATCCCTTCTCCATCTTTAAAATGGAGGGAGATCCCTTCTACCTCTTTATAATGGAGGGAGATCCTTTCTGCATCTTTGAAATGGAGAGAGACCCCTTCTCCATCTTTAAAATGGAGGGAGATCCCTTCTGCATCTTTAAAATGGAGAGAGATCCCTTCTCCATCTTTAAAATGGAGGGAGATCCCTTCTCCATCTTTAAAATGGAGGGAGATCCTTTCTGCATCTTTCAAATGGAGGGAGAAGTGAAGTGCGAGTGAGTGAGAGAGAGTGTGTGAGAGTGAGAGGGAGTGTGTTATAGAGAGTGAGCCAGAGTTTTTGTGTGAGTGTGTTTGTGAGCGTGTGTGTGTGAAAGGGTGTGTGTGGGAACTTGAGAGTTTGGGTGAGTCTGAGAAATGGAGGGAGATCCCTTATACATCTTGAACATGAAGGGAGATAATTTGTCCATTTTTAAAATGAACATAAAACCTTTCTCCGGCTTTAAAATAGAGGGAATTCCCTTCTCCGTCTTTAAAACGGAGGGACATCCCTTCTACATATTTAAAATGGAGGGATATCCCTTCTCCATCCATAAAATGGGGGGAGAAGTGAAGTATCAGTGAGTGAGGGACAGGGTATGAGAAAGAATGAGTGGGAAAATGAGTGAGTGAGTGAATATATCTGTGTGTGTGTGTGAGAGAGAGAGAGAGAGAATGTGCATGTGTATGTGTGCGAAAGAGAGAATATATCTGTGTGAGTGTGACTGTGTGTAAGAGTGCGTGTGTTTGTCTGAGTATATGAGAAAGTGAGTGTGTGTATGTGTGAGAGAGGGAGAGAGATAATGTATGTGTGTGTGTGAGAGAGGGGGAGAATATATCTGTGAGTGTCACTGTGTGTGTGAGAGGCTATGTGTGTATGGGTGTCTGTGTATGAGAAAGAGTACATCCTTATGTGTCTGTGTTTGTGTGAGACAGAATATATCCGTGTGACTGTGCCTCTCTGTGTGAGAGAGAATGTGTGTGTGTGAGAGAGTGAAGGACAGAATATATCTGTGTGAGTGTAACTGTGTGTGAGGGTTTGTGTGAGGGTATGTGTGTGTATGTATGTGTACGTGTGTGTGTGATTGTGTGGGAGAGAGAAAAAATGAGAGAGGGAAAAATCTGTGTGTGTATGTGTTTGTTTGTGTCAGAGAGAGAAAATACCTGTTTGAGTGTGACTGTGTGTGTGTATGTGTATGAGATAGAATATATCTGTCTTGGTGTGTTTGTGTGAGAGAGAGAATGTGTTGTGTGTTTGTGTGTGTGAGAGAGCATATATCTATGTGTGTGTGTGTGTCCGTACATGCGTGTGTGTGTGTGTGAGAGAGAGAGAGAGAGAATGTGTGTGTATGGGTATGAGAGAGAGAATATATCTGTGAATGTGACTGTGTGTATATGAGGGTCTGTTTGTCCTTGTACCTGTGTATGAGAAAGAATATATCAGTGTGTGTCTATGTTTGTGTGTGGGAGAGAAAATATACCTGTTTGAGTGTGCCCGCGTGTGTGTGAGAGAGTGTGAATATGTGTGCGTGTGTGTGTGTGAAAGAGAGAATATATCTTAGTGAGTGTGACTGTTTGTGAGGGTGTGTGTGTGAGAGAGAGAATGTGTGTGTATGTGTGCGGGAGGGAGAATATATCTTGTGCGAGTGTGTGTGTGAGATGGAATGTGTATGAGAGAGAGAGAGAATGTGTGTGTATGCGTGTGTGAGAGAGAGGGAGAATATGTCTGTGTGAGTGTTCCTGTGTTGTGCATGTGAGAGAGAGAGTGTGTGTGAGAGAGGGAGAGAGAGGGAGAGATGAGGCCGAGAGAGATAGAGCGAGAGAGAGAGTTGTGGTGAGAGGGAGAGAGAGATGGGCAAGAGGGAGAGAGAGGGAGAGACGGCTGGATTCTCTCTAATGAAATCAAACAGAGGAGAAATGAAGGAGTGACAGCACAGTAAGATCACAAACATCAGTGATCATGTGGGTTAACAGAAAGCAGCCAGGGAGAGGATACTGCTCAGTTTTAATTGAATCTAAATTAAACAGTTAAAAATGATGTCAGGATTTCACATCAGAGGATCCCAGTGAAAAACTCCATTGAACCTTCCTGTCTAACCCAGTGATGTAATCAGGCTGATACTAGTTTCTGAACAATATCACACAGCAATATTTCCAAAATGTTAATCCCCTAAACCTCACCACAAGGGTGAACACATCTTAATTCTTACAGTATTGATTATTACAGAGGCTGCATTTATTACACCTCACAGTGAGAACAATCCTTTATCTTTGTGCTAAGAAATGGGGCAATGGGTGCTCAGAAAGGGGGTAACCTCTCTTTAAAATGGGGGGCAGGGGGAGAGGTGAGGGGAATGAGGTTGTGTTTAACTCGAGTTCTTCACCAGGCAGGGCAGGAAGTGTCAGGAGAATGGGAGATACTTTAGAAGGCAGACAGACACAGACACACACAGATATACACTGACAGACAGACGCACACACACTGACAAAGACACACACACTGATAGAGGCACACATACAGAGACACAATCGCAGAGACACAATCGCAGAGACACACACTCACAGACACACAC